>NC_083406.1:40404397-42904397 GCF_020745735.1 Hemiscyllium ocellatum | reverse complement strand
TGAAAGCAGAAGGCCTCATACTGACCTTTTCTTTCTCTTTTCCACCCACACATCTGATTTGTAAGTGTTTGTAGCTCAGTCTGAGATGGTTTCACATTTTCAAGGCAATCCTTAACCTTTAATGATGCTGTTCAAGCGCAGCATAGAGTCATAGTCATAGAGACCTACAGCTCGGAGACAGGCCCATTGGCCCAATCTGGCCCATGCCAGCCAAAATGTTTATCCACACTAACCCATTTCTCCCCACTTGGTCCACATTCTTCTAAATCTTTCCTATTCATGTATTTGTCCAAATACCTTTTAAATGGTATTAATGTGCCCACCTCAACCACTTCCACTGGCATTTCATTCCAGATGCGTACCGTGCATAATCTCTGTCTAAAAGGTTACCCTCAGATCCCTTTTTACTTAACTGATGCTGTCTAGTCCTCAATTACTGGGGGAAAAAAAGACAGAGTGCATTCACCTTATCTATGCGTGTCATATTCATATACACTTTTATCAGATACCTCCACCACCCCCCCACCCCCCCACCTCAATATCCTGCACTCTAAAGAAAAAATACCTAGCTTGTCCAATTTCTCACTATAACTCAGAACCTTGAGTCCTGGCAACATTCTTTTAAATTTCTTTTGCATTCTTTCCAGTTTAATTACATCCTTCCTATAGTAAGGTGACCAAAACTGAACATGTTTTTCCAATTGCAACCTCACCAACGTCCTGTTTTACTGCAACATAACTTCCCAACTTCTATACTCATTGTCCTGACTGATGAAGGCCAGTGTGCCAAAAACCTGTTTCACTGCCCTGTCTACCTGTGACTCCACTTTCAGAACTGTGCAACTGAACTCCAAGATCTCTCTGTTCCACTACACTCCTTAGTCAGTAAGTGTTAGCTGTGCCATTGTATGGCAGGCTGCCCCAATGTGACCTGGATAGTGTCAGGAGCATGTTCTACATTTTTAATCACTGCTCTCCACTCTGATAGCCAAACTACTGTGCAGGGAAATTCAGCTAATTTTCTCAAACTGATTGATATGCAAGAAATCTTTCTGACAGACACTGCATCCAGTCTCAGCAGTTGGGCCAAACATGATATTTTAGAAAGCTTGGCGATAATTTTAATGGTTACTGCAGGTTGAAAATGGGCAACAACAAAGCAGGATCCATTCTGCATCCTGCCTCACTTCCTTTTTTATTGGCTGCAATGGGAAAAGAAAATAAACTCAGTCAAAGTGATGACCAATTCAGCACTCTCCATCCTTTTACCTGTTGATAAAAAGTAATATTGCCCCTCGTTCCTAGTGCATTCTGTGGATATTCCAAATTTGATAACCTTAATATATGTTAATCCATAGTTCTTCAAAAGCAAAAGAATAAAAAAATCTTAAAATATGGTGAGCGCTTGCAAGAAAATACTTATGAGATATATTTAAAAAAAACATAAATCTTATATCTAACCAAATTAGTTTTATGTAATGAATTGAAATTTCTAACCCATTTTAAGCTTTGTCACAGAAGGAAGGGGGCTCTGCTAGGTTATTTGACCTTTCAGTGGAACTGTAATCATTTTGCCATTTATTCTGAATTATGTCTTCCTTTTCTGTAGGTCATAATTATATTAGCATGTAATATTTATGTCCAATACTGTTACAGGTCATGTGTTTTCTTTTCACTTACAGAATCTGGGTATTGTAGCCAAAGGCCATAATTTCTTGCCCACCCATAATTGATATGGAGAATGTAGTAATGAGTTATCTGCCTGAGCTGTCATCATGCAATGCGTAGGTAAACCCATCATGCTGCAAATGGGTTGAGTTATGGGGGGTGGGGGGGAAGTTTTATATATATATATATATATATAATACACAGTGAAGGAAAGGAGATGTAGCTCCTATAGAAGTGTACAGTCAATTCTAATTCAAGTGAACTTTTAAAATATTTATTAAACTAATTATTTGGAAGGGTTGAAAGAGAGAACATGCCTCTGCAGCTTTATAAACACAGGCTCGAGGTGTCCTACTATCCAATGCTGCTTAATGGATTTTTATTTTTAAGCTACTACAGAGCAAAACTGAATGAATGGGGTTAAATTACACAGATTAACTTATTCAGTGATGGAATATGTTGAAGGGGTGGAGTGGCTTACTCATTTCCTTATGTCTCAATTGGAAAGAAAGCAAATTCAATGTTGTCCAGTTGAATGAATCTCAACTGTTACTGAAATATGGACTGGAATTTCTTCCAGGAACTGGTTGAGAACAGGGACTGTTGTAAACATTTATGGCTAGGAAATGGTTAATCTGAACTAAGCTGAAATTTTGTCCACTTTGATCTATAACACAGCTAACGTAACTGGGTGGAGCATGGGGCAATTCAGAGTTTAAGGAATCTTGGGAAGTTCGGGCCAATTGCAGTTGGAAGCAGTGATGTCTCCTATACTTAATGTTACCATCTGTACAATGCAACTTGTATATAATACCAAGACATCAAAATCCTTTTTCTGCTATCTAAGATAACTGCCTCTTCTGCTTGGGCTTATTAATGGTTCACTTTCTGCACCAAACACTAGAACTATAGAAATTATACAGCACATTTTGGAGTCATTCAGCCCAACTAGTCTATGCTGATCCAAAGACACCCAGCTTCCCTTTATATTCCCACTTTCCTGCATTTGTTCCATAACCCTGCAGCTTACAGCACCTGAGTTGCAGATCCAGGTACTTTTCCAAAGTGTTTAGAGTCTCTGCCTCCACCACCAACTCAGGCGGTGAATTTCAGATACCCACCACTCTCTGCTTAAAAACATTTTTCTTTATTTTCCGTCTAATGCTTCCACAACTTAGCTTGAATCTCTGATCCCTGTTTTTTGAACTTGCTGCCAAGGGAAGTGAGTTACTCCTGTCTACTCTATCTCTACATCTTACAATTTTGTATACCTCAATCATGCCACCTCTCAACCTTCTCAGTTCCAAGTGAAACAACTCCAATGTCATCAATCTCTCCTTGTAGCTACAATTCTCCAGTCCTGGCTGCATTCAAATTTTTTTTTTGCACTCTGTCCAGAGCACTTACATCCTTCCTGTAATGTGGTGACACCCATAATTCTCCAGTTGTGGCCTCAATAGTGTCTTAAGCCCTTCCTGAAGAAGGGCTTATGCCCGAAACATCAAATCTCCTGTTCTTTGGATGCTGCCTGACGTGCTGCGCTTTTCCAGCAACACATTTTCAGCTCAATAGTGTCTTATACAATTTCATTATGGTATACGTTTTTTTTGTTCTACACCTTTGCCAATGAAGGAGATTATTCCATATGACAGATTTTACAACCTTATTTACCTCTACAGCTACCTTTAGAGATTGGTGCACTTGCAAGCCAAGATCTCTCATTTCGTCTACTCATCTCAGTATATCCTCATTTATTGTGTATTCTCTTTTACTGTTTAATGTTAGTAAACGCATTACCTCATACTTATCAGAGATTAGCTCAATCTGTCAACCTTCCTGCCCACTGCACCATTCATTGGAGCTTCCAGCTAATCCCCTACACTGTTCACTACAGGATCAAATTTTGTGTCATCTGCAAGTGTCCCAATTGTACCCTTCATGTTCAAGTCCAAATTGTTAATATATGTGTAAAAAAAAATTCCAACATTGAGCCCTGTGGAACACCACATGAAACAACTTTCCATTCGCAAGGGTAGCCATCGATCATTATTCTTTGCTTCCATTACTAAGCCAATTTTGGATCTAATTTGGCACATGACACTGTATATCATGGACTTTTACTTTTTTGACCAGTCTGCCATGTTGGACCTGTCAAATGCCTGACTAAAATCCATTTAGATAACATTCACTGCGCTACCCTCATCAATCCTCCTTGTAACTTTCTCAAAGAATTCAATCAAGTTTGAAAGAAATTACCCTCCCTTAACAAAACCATGCTGACTATCCCTGGCTCATCCATGACTTTCTTACTGACAGCTTATCCAATTTCTCTGGATTAATTCTATCAATTTTTCCACTGTCAAAGTAAGGCTAGTAGCCTATAATTATTTGGTGTTTCTTTTGTACCCTTTCTAAAAAAAACGAAACACATTTGAATTCCTCCAGTCCTCTGACACCTCACCTTTGTTTAGTGAAGATTAGAAAATAATCCTCAGAGCATCTACTTTTTCCTCCCTGATTCCTGCAACATCTTAGGGAACAATCCATCTGGCCCTGGTGACTTACCCACTTTCAAGCATTCTGGCTCCTCCAACATTTCTCTTGTTATGATTATATAAGACCTCACACTGCTCTTCTTGGATTATTATGTTCACATCATTCTCTTCCTTTGCGATTGTGGTGATGAAATATTCATTTAAAATAACCTCTGCATTCTGACACAAGTTCCCTTCTCTGATAGGTTCCTTTTTTTTATTATCCATTTACTCTTTATCACCTAATAAAATATCTTTGGGTTTACCTTTGTCTTCTTGCTAAAATATTTTTTCATCCCCTCTCTTTGATTCCTTATTTATTTTCGAACTTGATCTCTGTAGGCCATCTGAAGTGTTGAGTTTTTTGCAACTATAGTAAGCTTTCTTTCTGTTAAATCTTCCCCAAAACTTTTCCAGACAACTATGGGGAACTAGATTTGGTAGTACCATTCTTATATTTGGAGGGGATATGTCAACTTTGTGCCCTAAGGATCTCACTTCTTAGTGCTTCCCGTGGGTTTAACAATGATTTATCCTTTATTGGTCCTGTTCAGTCCACCTCAACCAAATCAGAAAGACTCTGGACTAGCACTAGAAGAAGGATTGATGGTAAAATTCAACCGGGGGCACACAGGCATTATTATAGCTTTAATATTAGAGAGGCCTTATAGGAGGTGAGGGAAAAACTTCCCATCACCTTTCCACTGCCATGGCATTTTACCCAAGGAAGGAAAGTAGAAGACTGTATGTCACCCTCCCCAGCATCCCTCATCCAGAGATCAATTGTGCCACTGGAATGATCATTAAGGATCACACTGCCTTCTGCATTTGTTGCCATCGACGGGTGTTCTGTCACATGGGCAAGCTGCTTGACAGCCTTCTTCCTGTATGCTCCGGAGAGGACACCTCCCAATCGGGAGGAGTACTTGACAACAACCATCATTCCAGGGAAACATCTCCCCTTGACAAGCTCTCACAAACCAAGTGACAGTCCCATGCCCTTATTGCTGCATGTCTCAACTAGATGGCACTGATGAGACAGAACAGTCATCAGACCTCCAACTCTTGGAGACAAGCTTTCATTTTGAAAGGAGTCCTAACATCAATCACTCACTGAAGAACAGATTCAAAAAGCAACAGAGTGGGTCCTTTAGCAGCCAACGCAGCCTTACCTCATGTTTTCCATCCTGTCATATGGGTTTTCTTGTCCATACCAGGACAGCCATATTTACTTCCACACCATTTTTTTAACATGTATAAATAAAAGCGTCTTAAGAACAACATAGTTTAATGCCCCTCTACATTTTTTTAATCCCGAAATTCCTCTCTTTGCAATTTCCTTTAGATTAGTCTTCAAAACTCAATGACTGTGAGACAGTCTTGCAGGAGAGATAGTACAAATCCATAGATAAATTACAAACCGTTTCAAAGTGATATTTGAAGTATTCAGAAACATATTCTCCACTTCATTAATGTAAAATGTCATCACATCCTTTGGTAAAGAATTGTCATTTGCTTTGCGCAACTACATAACTAATTGAAATCTGCAGTATGACAAAAGGTAATTAAATATGATTTCCTAATAAATGTTTTTTTTTGTTTCATAAGCATAGGCATTTGTAGCAGCTTTGCAAGTATGACTCAGTGCTGCATGTAAGGTAATTTTCTATGGTCATAAGTGTCCCTGTGCCCTCAAAGTACACACATGCCATTATAGCTAAATTATGCTTGTGCTAATGAATGGGAACAATCGCTTGTGGTTTGCCTGTTTTGTGAATATTCATTGTAAAACATAGCAACCTGAAATGATTTAATTATAAAATAAATTTTAATCAATGTTAAATTGTGGTTTATTATATTAAAAGGAAATTTTACCATATATCTCAACAAACCTAATTAAAATAGTTTATTCATTAAAAATTGTTTTATCATTTCCCTTCATCAAGACTAATTTACCTTTCAGTCTTTTTAAATTATTGCATATTGCAAAATATTTGCATTTAAATTGCAATAGAAGGCACATTTTATGAGATGTTAATTAAAGTGCTGTTACTCTTCCTGTAAAAAACAGAATGTGCATACTTGTCATAAAATGGAATGCAGTTCTTAGGTTATAACAAAAGTAGAAACAGGAAAATATATTTTTACTTTTTCAAGCAGGTTTAATGACAATGTCAAAAAGCAGAAGACTGCAGATGCTGGAAATCTGATATAAAAGCAGAACATATTTGACATACTTGGTAGGCCAAGTATCTTAGAGACAGAAAAAGTAGCAGAATGTGTTAGCCTATATCGCATCATCAGAAGTGCAAGTTACAGATGTAATTGATTTTGAGCAAGACAAGGATGCGACAAGAATATGTGAATGTTTGCGATGGAGTTGATGACAAAAGGGATTTAATAACAGGAAGACTTCTTCACTGTCAAGGCAATGGTGATGGGCAAAGGCATGGAGTTAATATGCCAATTTTACAACAAACTGTTGTGAACAGTTAACAACTTCAATAATGACAATTTATCTGTTGATAAAAATCAATGCTAAGATCATAAATAAGAATTTATATCCACTTTGGAATCAAAGACACAATGTCTCAATTTGCTATGCAACATAAATTAAGAGACACTGTCACCAATGAGGGGATTGCAACACTTTACAGGAAGATAATAAAATTGTAGAAAGGCCATGCAATCAGTAAATTAATTTAAACTTTGCCATGAAGATGTAACAAATGAACTATTAATCTTTAAAATCTGTTTGACAAACTTAAAAACTTTGGACTATGATTTCATTAAATAGCAGAGCAGATTCAATGAGATCCAATTAAATGAGTGGCCTACTCCTGCAGCTTTGTCTTTTGGGCCTATGTCAGATCACATGACACTGTGACCTGTGTGAAGCATGTTCAACTGAAGTTCTGCTTTGTTATGTCTCTCTCTCTATATATAATGTAAATAGTTAATGAATGTTCTTTGGTTTGCAGTAGTATGGTGTCCAGTTGCTGACTATCTAAAGCATTCAGAACTGGGTGATATTAAGAAAGAGTGCTTCACTCTATTGGTTTCATGTAACAGATGTGATGGTTAGGTTGCAGGTTGTAGCTCCTTGCATGCAGGTTCCAGGATTGAGGGGTACATCAAGACCCAGGCTCTTGGAAGTCTGGAGCACTTGTGTTGTTGGCTGAACAACTGTGCTAGTGTCATGGGGTAGAGGCAGAGCTGCAGGTGGAGTCAGAAACAGCACTGAGACCCATGGTTTCTGTCCAGGCCCCTACTGAAGTGCACTCGATGCTTTGATGCTCCAGATTTCTTAGTGTTGAGATTTGACAGTCCGGTTGCTACACCCACTGTTCCAGGCATGAGGCAGCATTTTCAGATCTGTGCCATTCGTAGTATCTTGCCATTTGTTTTGATGATGATACCAGCCTGACTGTCTCATTTTACTTAGCTAATGAACAGCAAATGCTGCTGCCTATCTGGAGCAGGAATGGCTTTCTGAAATTGATCTCAATGCTGGAGCTGATTCTACATTGTTTCACATTGTTTTCTTGTTGCTTTCCCTCTGCATCAGCTGCCACTCTCCCAATTCTTCCTCCTTTCTCTTCTTCTGTTGGCTTTAACTGCTTAGGGTCTGCTACAGTGTCCTTTTCCTCAGTGCCCCCCAACTCTTTTCCACTTTCCATGTGACTTCTTCACTGGGAGTCTTGATGGCAGAAGAGTTCTTGATTTCTATGCTTCTTGCTTGTTGCTCCTTTCTCACTTTCCTGTTTGTTTCTTGTCACTTGGTCATATCTGAGGCAAGCGTTTGACCAGACCTTTATAGAGATGGACTTTCTCAACATGCAGGTTACAGCTAGTACCTGGCTTGCAGTCCTTTGGCAGCTGGATTCAGTTCCTGTATAGGATTATCACCTCTAACTTGCTTTTAGTGACAATGGATGGCTTTTGGGTCATAGGTGCGGGTTGAATGTTGCGCAAAATTTCTCATCCACTTGCTCCTCGTCTCTTGTTGCTGCCATGTTGTGCATTTGTATATATAAGCACACACACAGGCACAAGAATCTACAGTGAATAAGAAAGGTTGTTTCTTCCAAAACAAGCATAGAATGTATTATTTAAGTTTTGATTTAAGTTGATTGGATAGTTGAATTGTATTTTGTTAAATTGAAGTAGTAATGGAATTTTTAGAATAAATTACACGAGTGTGTGCATATGTGTTTGAATGGAAAAGTGGAAATTAGTGTCTTGCCCAGAGGTTGAAGAATATTTACAAATGCATTTAAAGGTGGATGTGCTTGCATCTCTTGCTATCTGGCTGCAGCATGAACTTGTTGACATTTGCAGTGAAGAGTATATCGATATTTTTACTTCATCTTCTGAACAATCAATGTCTTACGAGTAATAAATTGTGTTTTTTTCATAAAATATGCAATACAGTAACAGGCTCTTCAGCACAAACTTGTATCAGAATTTATATTTGATTCAAGACTTCTCCCAATCTCCCATATCACAATGAGCTAAACATTGCTGTGAATTTATCTATGAAAACATGGGTTCACTTTACATGAACATACAAGCGGTTGAATTTTCATCCAACAAAAAATAGTAAGAAAATAACAGTTAAATTATTTCCTTCAGCAACATCAAATTGTGGCACAATTCTGCTGATAGTCAGAAATGTTTGGAAAAACTCAGCAGGTTTGGCAGCATCTATGGAGATAAAGTAGAGTTAATGTTTCGGATCCTGTGAAGAACACTTTTAAAGAAGTGCTCACTGGACCAAAAACATTAATTCTCTTTTCTCTCCACAAATGTTACCAGACCTTCTGAGTTTTTGCAGCAATTTCTGATTTTGTTTCTGATTTTCAGCATCTACAGTTTATGGGCTTTCTGTTGTCGGTTATTTAGCAATGAAAACCAACTTCACTGATTTAGTTGTTCAATTCATGGAGAATGCTAAAAACAACTTTTCGATTAGGTTTGTTTGGGATATCTGTATGGCATAATGAGAAGTCATTTTTTATATTTGTTTCAGTTTCCTATTTCAATATAACAGGTTTTTTCCTATCTTTTTTGGTTCCAGACATCAGCTTTTTTTTTGGCATCAATATCAAAGGTCAGGGCATTTCCATAGACCAAATCATCTTAAATATTGCAGTTTTACAAAAATCAATTAACATGATTAGATTGCTGTAATTTCCATTTACAATAGCAGTAAAATATGTAAAAATGAATCTAAAATAGGGTAAAACTTGCTTGGTGGTAATGGATTCATTGTTGCAAAGCTGTGCGAAATTAGTTCTGTATGTGCCTGTTTAAAAGTAATCTCCATAATGACAAGTCTTTTTCTTAATTGTCAGTAGATTACTGCATTACTATTTGTGAATGAAAGACAGTGGGTGAGAAATTAGTTTCATTAGCACCTGTTTTATTTGTGTTACGTGTGTTATTGGAACTCCAAAAAGGCAATTGCAAACACAAATACACATAAACACACTCAGAAGGAAAATGTTAACATTTCTGCTGGTTATTGCTACAATTTTACAAGTATTTGCTGCTTTTTGCAATTGCTTTATGCTGCAAAAGTCTACATGAAGTATTTTCCCAATTGCTGAAAGACATTTTTCTGACTTCATGGCTTCTGCAAGAAGTAATCACACATTCCTATTAGTAGGCCTCCTCTTGAAATATGCTGCACACAAGATTGCATGGAGCAGGATAATCTGCTGAAACAGGGAGAATAAGGAGATGAGGGAGTAGTGCTCTCAACAGGAGATGCTTTCCAACCATGTACACAGATCAATATTCCTGTCTGAAAGTTAATGGGAAGAATGTGCTAGGGCTCTTAGCTTCAGTAAAGATGTCATCACTGGAACTTGCAACAGCTACAAATGCACCATCTAAGCAAGGCATGTATCATGTTAGCAGTAGTCACAAATGTAACCATGACAATGAATGTTTATGCATCTTGCTTTTGTTCAAGCTCCAACTGGGGATATTTGTAAATTCATCAATATTCCAGACACTGTTGCATAACTATAGTCAATGACAGATTTAGATTTACCTTCTCTCTTGCCAGAAAGAAGCAGGAGGAGTAAACCACAACTTTGCAAACATTGCAGGCTTCCTCATAGTGGAAACATATACTTTGTGTCTATATGGGATTGTACAATATTGTGGTATATGAAATGTTTTATGTTAACAAGGACTGATGAAGGCAGAGTGGTGGACATGACTTATATGGACTTCAGTGAGCATTAACAAGATTCTTCATGGTAGATTAGTTAACAAGGTTATATCACATGGAATTCAGGACTATCTGCATACAGGACTGGCTTGAAGATAGAAAACAAGAGAGTGGTGGTGGAATGTTGTTTTTCAGTCTGGAGGCCTGTGACCAATGGTGTTTCACAAGATTGGTGCTGTATCCATTGCTTTTCGTCATTTACAAAAATGATTTGAACGTGAACATAGGGCATATGGTTAGTAAGTTTGCAGGTGACACCAAATTGGTGGAGTAGTGGACAGTGAAGTAGGTTACCTTACAGAATCTTGATCAGATGGGCCAATGGGCTGAGGAGTGGCAGTTGGAATTTAATTTAGGTAAATGTGATGTGATGCATTTTGGAAAGACAAATCAAGGGATGACTTATACATTTAATAGTAAGGTCCTGGGGAATGTTGCTGAACAAAGAGGCCTTGGAGTGCAAGTTTATAGTTCCTTGAAAGTGGAGCCCCAGGTAGACAAAATAGTGAAGAAGTCATTTGGTATACTGGCCTTTATTGGTCAGTGCATTGAGTATAGGAGTTGAGATGTCATGTTGCAGCTGGTTAGGCTACTTTTGGAACACTGCATTCAATTCTGGTCCCCCTGCTTTAGGAAGGATGTTGTGAAACTTTAAAGGGCAGAAAAGATTTACAAGGATGTTGGCAGGGTTGGAAGGTTTGAGCTATAGGGAGAGGCTGAATAGATTAGATTAGACTTACAGTGTGGAAACAGGCCCTTCGGCCCAACAAGTCCACACCGACCCGCCGAAGCGCAACCCACCCATACCCCTACATTTATCCCTTACCTAACACTACGGGCAATTTAGCTTGGCCAATTCACCTGACCCGCACATCTTTGGACTGTGGGAGGAAACCGGAGCACCCGGAGGAAACCCACGCAGACACGGGGAGAACGTGCAAACTCCACACAGTCAGTCGCCTGAGTCGGGAATTGAACCCGGGTCGACAGGCGCTGTGAGGCAGCAGTGCTAACCACTGTGCCACCGTGCCGCCCAATAGGTTGGGGCTATTTTCCCTGGAGCCTTGGAGGCTGAGGGGTGACCTTATGGAAGTTTATAAAATCATGAAGGGCATGAATAGGGTGAATAGCTAAGGTCTTTACTCCAGGATGGGGAGTCTAGAACTAGAGTGCAAGGTTTACGGTGAGAGGAGAAAGATTTAAAAGGTGCCTAAAGGGCAATATTTTCATACAATGGGTGGTTCACATATGGAATGAGCTGCCTGGGGAAGTGGTGGAGGCTGGTATAACTACAACATTTAAAAGGCATTTAGATGGGTATATCAATAGGAGGGAATTAGAGGGTTATGGGTAAAATGGGACTAGATTAACTTTGGTCAGTATGGTTGAGTTACACCAAAGGGTGTGTTAACAAATTGTACATCTCTATCACTGTAAAAAATGCTACTTCTTCCATATCCAACTGGAGTGTGACTAAATGCAACAAATCCTGTTGGCCGCTTGTGTGTGATCAATGATCACAGTATGAGGGTTCTGCACTACTGCTCAATTTAAGGTTGATGCTGCTGTCCTCTTTCAGGATAAGGATAAGTTGATTGCCTATTTGGTCAAAGTTAAAAATCACACAACACCAGGTTATAGTCCAACAGGTTTAATTGAAAGCACACTAGCTTTCAGAGTGCCGCTCCTTCATCAGCCTGATGATCAATCACCTGATGAAGGAGCGGCACTCTGAAAGCTAGTGTGCTTTCAATTAAACCTGTTGGACTATAACCTGGTGTTGTGTGATTTTTAATTTTGTACGCCCCAGTCCAACACTGGCATCTCCAGATCGTGCCTATTTGTTCAGAGGCAATTTGATCAGCTTAGATAGCTGGTTTGTGAAGCAGGGTGATGCCAACAGCATGGATTCAATTCCCACGCCAGCTGAGCTCCCCATTAAGAAATCTCCTTCTCAATCTCTCCCTTCGTGATTCTCAGGTTAAACCACCACCAGTTGTACCTCTTTAATGGGAGAGCAACCTATGGTCCATCAGCATCTGAAAGTAGTATTGCATGTTCTCCTGCAAGAGAAAATGAAGCACGTCAATGAGCTTCATGAATTCTGTTTGGCCAATGTGACTGTCATTGTCACTGTCAATGAGGTGTGAGATATGGGTGTAAGGTTTGTAAGAGTGTTAAATTTGCATGGGTGAAGTGAAGCATACGAATGTAAGATACGCATTGAGAAAGTCTGTTAGTCGTTGAGTGGTGTGGTGATTAGTGTCACCTTTGTGGCCAGTGGTGCAGTTGATAAAAGATGGAATTTAAAGATGCATTCTTTGATCTTAATCACTTGGGTGAAGTCATTGAATTTGTTGTAGTACTGCATTTAGGTTCTCATGAATCCCCTCCTGGCATTGACCTCCACAGCTATCCTTCTTTTGGGATGTCTACAAGATTAGTTGGCCCCCTTGCAGACACAGGTCATATCTCCCGTCTTCCATCTCTTTCTCCCAGGCACAGCGGTTAGCACTGCTGCCTCACAGCGCCAGGGAGCTGGGTTCAATTCCCGCTTCGGGCAACGGTCTGTGTGGAGTTTGCACATTCTCCCTGTGTCTGCTTGGGTTTCCTCCGGGTGCTCCGGTTTCCTTCCACAGTCCAAAGATGTGCAGGTTATGTGAATTGGCCATGCTAAAATTGCCCATTGTGATGGATGCATTAGTCAGGGTGGGTTGCTCTTCGGAGAGTCGGTGTGGACTTGTTGGGCCACAGGGCCTGTTTCCACACTGTAGGGTATCTTAAAAAAAAGCATCCAAAAACCTTGCAGCCTGCTCCCTATACGATGGATTCCTCCTCGTTTCCAAGACCAGATTCACTTGCTGCACCTATTCTCTCCACAATGTACTTCAACTTTAAGAGGTCCAAGGAAATTAACATTTTCGACCCTGGTTTGTGCATGCAATTAATGAGCATCATTGTTAGTGACAGTCATATGTAATGAGTAAGTATGAAGTTGATGAAGCATTTCAATGCACAGGGGACATGCATCCTGATCATTGTGCCTGTGTTTTTCAGCTGGTGCAGGGGCAAGGTACATGATCCAATTCAGATCCCATTCTCAGGGGTCTTCATTCTGCTCTCTATTCATTGACTTTGTATCATTGTTTTAAATGCTTGCAATTTATCAAGACAGAGTAAAAGGTTTATGCTTCCTGGTCCCTTGCTTCTGTTTCAATGAATCATATGCATTAAAAGTGCAAATCAATAATTGACCAAAACAAATTGAGTGCTGGCAAAGTCCTAAGTGAATAATCTACAATAAGGCAGCAGGAATCTTCAATTTTAAAAGCTGACTATATTAAACTTGGACAGATTTTGAGAACTTGAGTGTATATTTTAGTAATGCTTAATGCTAAATGTGAAAAAATGGAGAAATTCTGAGCTGTTGAGTTATATTTAACAAAATAACCTAATACTTAACATAATCAAGACATGCGTATGTCGGTCATTATTCTGCTCACATCAAAATATTATTTGCAACATGAATAGAAATAGTGACGTGCTCCTCAATGACATTGCTCCATCATTTTCTTGTGTGGACAACAATTGGAAGCTGTTATGGTGAACTTGTACAATATGATTTTAGTAACAAACACATTAACACACTTCCATGACAATGTACAGTTTAACGGAGATGCAAGCCATTTGTTGTTACCAGGTTAGTGCTTTTATTTAATATAATAGAAAGCAAAATTCACGTTAAATCACTATCATGCAATACATTTTTGATCCTCATCTTTTATATTCCGAAGCTATTTATAGCATGAACTGAATTACGCAAGTGCACATTATAAAACTTCTCATTGCCTTTAGGATCTGGGCATATTTATATTGGTTCCATTTTTTAAATGAGTTTTGTACTGTTTGTGTTCTAGCTCATTAAACAGCAGCACCCTTGAACAATGAAATGTTCTGAGATTGAGAGTCTGTCGTGAATCTTTTCAAAGCTTCACCCAGTCAAATCATCTGTCAGGTTTGCCAAAAGTTAATTTAGAGAATATTCTGCTGAGTTGCTTTTTTTTATTGATGGAATCTGAACAGGGTGCTTTATTCATACATAGGTTACACAGCATATACCTAAGCAAACAAGTTGGATGCCCAATATATAAAATATTAACCAAGCACACGTTGTAGTTATTTACCACCATTTTGATGGTACATTCAGTCTCAAACAGATCTTAAGATATATATGTTCACTGCGGTAAAATAACACATCATGTATAAAGCAATATTTGCAGGCAAATGTGGGCAATTAATCAATGAGCCATTTATTTAATAAGGTTTGCAAGCATATTTCATTTGGAACATTCTCTAGCTCAATGAATGTACTAACTGGATAAAATATTTATTAATAAGAAATTTAAACATAAATTACAACTGTCTATGTCTGCTTGAATTATTTTTATGAATCATAATAATTTTATGCTCTAAATATTTTCAGTTTTCTTATTCAATCCTCAAAGCAATCAAGATTTTAAAACCTTTATGAATTTAACAAAAGCACTTCTAATGTTTTAAAGCTCATATACAGTTAACTAAATTATAATTATTAGTTTGAAGAGCATTGCCTGTCCAATAGAATCTTAAATAACACTATATTATATATGATAAAATTCAACTACTATCAATTCATCATCTGTTTAAAAAGGAATAAAATGAAATAACATGTTTGCTGTATGTTTCTCCCATTCTGACATGAGATAATTTTCAAGCAAATTCCAAATACATATTACTAATTTTATTTGCATTAAAATAACATTAATATTATTAGTAATGTTACCACATTCTAGATCGTGTGTTATGCCTCATTGTCAGTATGCCAACATACCTTTAAAAGAGAGGAAACAAATTGAATGCTGGAAATCAGGAACATAAAATAGAAATTGCTGGCAAAATTCAGGAGGTCTGGCAGCATCTGTGGAGACAAAGCAGAATGGGTCTGAAGAAGAGTCACCAGACCTGAAACATTGACGAGCTCAGAGTGATGCTGGAAAAGCACAGCAGGTTAGGCAGCATCTGAGGAGTAGGAACATCGACGTTTCTGGCAAAAGCCCCTCATCAGGACTGGCAGCATCTGATTTCCAGCATTTGCAGTCCTCATTTTTGCCTGAAACACTAACTCTTCATTTTCTCTATAGATATTGCCAAACTTGCTGAGTTTTTCAGGAATTTCTACTTTTGTTCCTTGAAGAAATATGGCCATGGTTTCATCATCGCACCATAATTTGTGGCCTGATGCTATAAAGCTTTCATACGCCATCTTACCTTTGAGCATTTGAAACATAACACATAATCGGATACTTGTACTGTAAATGATTTTACTATTGTAAAATCATTGCTTTATTTTAGCCCAGACACTTATATTCCTGAGGAATGAAATTCTTGGATTTAATTGTTAGTTGTAATAAATGTATGTTAGATTCTTCACAACACACTATCTTTGCCTTGTTTTTTTATATGTGGGAGATAGCATAGACAGCTAAAACACCAGAGGCAAACCCATACCATATAGCAAGAACAATTGTTCCAGCTTGTCCACCCTTCCATATCCCTAGTTGGGCTGTTTCCTTTGGTCTTAAAGCTAAATGTCACCTTGCTTTAATGTTAGAGTTATAGAGTCATGCAGAATGAAAATAGACCCTTCGATCCAACTTGTGCAAGCCAACCAAGGTTCTCAACTACGCTAGACCCACTGCCTGAATTTGAACCATTTACGTCTAACGGTATACTGTGCCACAACTCAAATGAGAGAGTTTGCCAGTTAGATCCAAAATTGACTTGATGGTAGGATAAGGAGGTGGTAGACAGTTGTTTTTTGAACTGGAGGCCTGTGACTAGCGATGTTCCACAGGAATCAGAGCTCAGTCTATTGTTGTTTGTTTGGTTGAGTAAGTTTGTGGATGGCATCAAAGCTGTGGTATAGTGTACATTGAAGAAGGTTATCTAAGATTACAAAGGGATCTTGATCGATTGTGCCAAATGGCAGTGGAGTGGCAGATGAAGTTTAATTTGGATATATGCAAGTTGTTGCATTTTGTTAAGACAAAAAAAGGCAGGATTTACTCAGTCAAGGGTAGGGCCCTGGGTAACGCTGTCAACCAGAGACTTAGGCATTCAAGTATGCAGTTCTTTGAAAGGTACAGAGGGGGTGGGGGAATAAGGCATTTGGCATACTTGCTTTCATTGCTCAGATCATTGAGTATTAGAGTTGGGCTGTCATGTTATGGTTGTACAGAAGATTAGTGAGGTCACTTTTGGAGTATTATGCATAGTTCTGGTCACCTTGCTATATGAAGAATATTATTAAATTGGAAAATGGAGTCAAATATATTAGGGACACATAAGCAACTCTTGGATAGACACATGGAAGATAGTACAATAAATGGTATGTAGGTTAGTTCGATCTTAGAGTAGAATAGAAGTTTGGCAACATCGAGGGTCGAATGGCCAGTACTGTGCTGTACTGTATTGTTCTAAGTTCTCAGATTCAGAAAAGATTTAGAATGATATTACCTAGACTGAAGGTTTGGAGTTATAAGGTGAGGTTGAATAGGGTGGAGCCTAGGAGTTTGATGTTTACAAAATCATGAGGGGCTTAGATAAGCAAAGGTCTTTTCTCCAGGATAGGGCTGTTCAAAACTAGAAGTTACACTTTTAAAGTGAGAGCAGAAAGATTCAAAAGGGATCTGAGCGGTATCTTTTTCACATAGATGCTGATTCATATGTGAACTGAACTGCCAGAGAATGTAACAGATGCAGTTACAGTTACAATATTTAAAATATATTTGGACAGGTAGAATAAGAATTAGATTTATTGTCACATGAAATCAAGTTACAAAAGAACAGGAGGACAGTGAAAAATATTAAATGCCACCAGCACATGGCACCATCTTAGATACAAAGTATCTAGGTACAGATCTTAGGGATAAAATAGAAGAAATAAAGAAGAATGTTACATCCACATTATAGATAGAAGGTAAAAACAATGACTGCAGATGCTGGAAACCAGATTCTGGATCAGTGGTGCTGGAAGAGCACAGCAGTTCAGGCAGCATCCAACATGCAGCGAAACTGACATTTCGGACAAAAGCCCTTCATCAGGAATAAAGGCAGTGAGCCTGAAGCATGGAGAGATAAGCTAGAGGAGGGTGGGGGTGGGGAGAAAGTAGCATAGACCTGGGAGTTGCAGTGGGAGAGGGACTCCCTGAGAGTCTTGTAGAGAGAGGAGGAAAACTTCTTCAAGGCAGGCATCCTTGCAAGAGGATTCGCAGTAGCATTAGAGATATGCATAGTATAAGTTAAGAAAATAAGAAATAAAGCTAAAAAGATAAACATTGTAATCTTTCTATAAGACTTCTACATAGTCTGCCCAGGCTCTAATGGTTCCCAACCAGTAGCCACCTTCACTCCAGGTTCATGGAATAGGAAAGGTTTACTCATCCAAACTTACTTATCTAAATGACAAACAACAGACTGAGCACTGATTCCTGTGCAATGCTGCTCGTCACAGGCTTCCAGTCCAAAAAACAACCATCTACCACTACGCTCATCAAGCCAATTTTGCATCTAATTGGCAAACTCTCTCATTTGTGTAGTGCGACAGTCCGTGACCAGAGGGCATAATTTGTAATAACAAATTGTAAATTTACGGCAGAGATGTGGAGGAGCTGCCTGTTTAGGTGGATAATGAGTCTGTGGAATTCTTTACTGTAAAAGACTGAGAATGCTGTATCATCAAGTTACATAAGGCTGAAATAAACAGATTTTTAATTGGAAAATAGAATCAAGGGTCATAGAGAAAAAAGGAAAGTGGAGTCAAAAATTACCAGATCAGTCGTGATCACATTGAATGGTGGCGCAGACGTAATGGACTGAATAGCTTACTTCTGCTATACAATTTTACAGAAAATGTTATTGAAATTACTTATTCTCTATTCAAACCTCTGAAATTATACATTCTAAAATCTTGAAATGGATACATCCCCAGATCAAAATTGTCCACATCCTTCAATGTTTTAATTGTGCTCTTCATTTTTGTTTGCTGGTACAACTCCAGTCAATGTAAACCAATAAGGCAGGAGGCTGGGAACCAAAGCAACAGGTTAGAAAGTGATCAGAAGACAAACATTGAGAAGATAAACAGACTAGGCCAGTCTAATGAGCATGGTGAGGGAAGGAATCATAAAAGATCAAAATGTGAGGTGAAAGTTGGATTAAATGTTAGAGATGAGGCTCAGCGTTATCAGGGATCAATAAATAAGGATGGAGAATGTGGAAAGCTTGGTATGCAAAAAAACAAGTTAAAAGAAAGACAAACCAGTAGAACTTACATCAAACCCTGTACCTAAATGCACACAATATTCGGAATAAAGTTGATGAGTTTACAGCACAAATAAAGACAAATGGCTAAGACCTAGTCATTTTGACTGAAATGTGGTTACAAGAGGATTAGGAATGGGAGTTAAATATCCAACAGTACACAGTATTCTGAAAGGATAGGTAAGAAGCAGCAGGATGTTGAGTTGCTTTATTAGTTAAGAATGACAAGGCTCATTTAGAAATTGTATTAGCACTGAGGACCAAAATGTTGAATCAATCTGAGTGGAAATAAAAAGCAAGAGAAGAAACCCCTTGGTAGGAGTAATTTACAGGACTTCTGAAGAAGAGCACAGTATAAATAATGAGGGTTTGTGAGAAGGGCATAATGATAGTTATGGGTGGCTTGAACATGCATATTGTTTGGATTAATCAATTTGACAAGGGTAGCCTCAAAGGAAGGCTCATAGTGTATGAGAGATTGCTGCTTAGAGCAACATGCCATGGAGCCAACCAGAGAACCGGCTACTTTAGATTTGGTATTATGTAATGAGGAGGGATTGATAAATGGTCTTGTAGGAAAGGATCCTTTCAGAAGAAGTGACCACAACATGGTAGAGTTTCAAATTCAGATAGGAAGCATGAAGACATAGTTGCAACAAGACGTTTAGTGTTGGGGCAAAGATAATTATACAGGCTTGAGGAAGGAGTTGGCCCAAATGGACTGGGCCAACATATTATAGAGAAGGACATTTGAAGAGCAGTGACACATGCTTAGGGTGATACTAAATACCTCAATGAAAGTATATTCCTGAGAGCAAGAGGAATTGTGAAAAGATGAAAAATCATCCATTGCTTAATAAGGAAATCAAGGAAAAATTAGGACATATTATATTTCAACAGTTAGTGTCACTCTGGACTATTGGGAGAACTTTAAACTCAGTGAAGGTTTACTAAAAAAGAAATCAAAAGAGCTAAGATGAACTCTGAAAGGAAACTAGCAGAAAACATATGCACTGGTGCCAAAAGCTTCTATAAATATATAAAAAAGAAGAGAATAGAGAAAGTAAATGTCCCTTAGACATTTAAACACCATAGACATTAAAGGAGGAGGCAGCAGAGATAGTGAATGCATTAGTTGTGATGTTCCAAAATTCCCGGGATTCTGGAAAGCTACAAGTGGATTCAAAATGTGCTAATGTGACACACCTGTTCAAAAGAGGAGATGGGCAGAAGTGGGCAAATACAGAGCAGTTAATTTGGCTTCTGTAGTGGGGCAGTTGCTGGAGTCAAGCATAAAGGAGGAGAAAACTAAACACTTAGAAAAGCAAAGCTCAGTTCTCCAGTGTCAGTATGGCTTCATGAAGAACAGATTGCGCTTGACAAACTTGCTGGGGTTCTTTGAGGATGTACCCAGCAAGATGTATGATGGGGATCCAGCAGATGTGCTATATTTAGATCCAGAAGATTAGATCTCAGGGGGTTAAGGGTTAAGGGTCTATCTTAATTTGGTTTAGATAGAGAATTGGCTTATAGAGGGTCAGGATAAATGGGTCCTTGCATGAATGGTGAACTCTAACTAGTGAGGTACCACAGGGTTCAGTTCTTGGACTTCAACTATAAATATAAAATTATATAAATATATAATCTGCAATCAGAGACAGAGTTTAACATAGCAAAGTTCATGACTGATACCTAAAATAGGTGGAAAAGCAGGCAATGATGGGGAGAGGACGAGTTTACAGGTGGATATTGATAGGCCAGAATCTGACTGATGGAGTTTAAGTGGATAAATGCATGGTTGTTCAAGGTTGTTCAGGAAAAACTAAAGAGCAAATTATTATTTAAAAGGGAAGTAGATTCAAAGTGTGTCAGTGCAAAGGGAGCTGGGTGTCTTTGTGCATGAATCACAGAACGTGGTTATGCAGGTGGTGTATTATAAGAAAGACAAATGGAATCCTGGCATTTATTGCAAAAGACTGGATTATAAAAGTAAAAACATGTTGTTATAATTATGTAAGGCATTGGTGAGACCGCACCTGCAAAATTGTGTCCAGTTTTGGTCTCCTTACTTGCGGAAGGATGTGGTGACACTGGGAGAAATTCAGAGGAAGTTCATCAGGTTAATTCCAGAGATGAAAGGGTTGTCATTCTGGGAGCAGTTAAATAGCTTGGGCTTGTACTCACTGGAGTTCAGAAGACTGTGGGGGTAGGGGGGTGGGGATCTGACTGAGGTATATAAAAAGCTAATGGAGATTGATAAAGTGGGTGTTGAATTGATGTTCTCCTTGCACAAGTCTTGAACAAGAAGTCATTGATATAGTGAGAGGAGGTAGGTTCAAAACTGAGATGAGGGGAAACTACTTCTCTTTGAGGTTTGTGAATCTGTGGACCTCACTGGCCCAGAATGGGGACAGCATGGTGGCACAAGCATGGTTAGCACTGCTGCCTCACAGCCCCAGAGACCCGGGTTCAATTCCCACCTCAGGCAACTGACTGTGTGGAGTTTGCACATTCTCCAGTGTCTGCGTGGGTTTCCTCCGGGTGCTCCGGTTTCCTCCCGCAGTCCAAAGATCTGCAGGTTAGGTGAATTGACCATGCTAAATTGCCTGTAGTGTTAGGTGCAGGGGTATGGGTCTGGTTGGGTTGTGCTTTGGTGCGTCGGTGTGGATTTGTCGGTGTAATCTAATCTAATCTAAATGTCCTAAACTGAGAATATAGTCGAAGTAGAATGAATCAACCGAATTCAAGAAATATGTTTCTGATGAAAAGTGGGATAAAGAGCAATGGGGAGCAGGCGGAAAGTAGAATTGAGACCAGGATAACATCAGCCATGATCTGTTTAAATGGCGAAGTAGACTTGAAGGGCTGAATTATCTGCTGCTGTTCCTAATTTCTACGTTCCTATGTTCATCATAAAATCATCAGAATAATACAGAAAAGGAAATGACACGTGCTTTTGTTAAAATGAGTAATACAATTACACTCAACTCCTTGTCCTTTCCTAAGAACATGTAACTGTTTCCCCTTCAAGTATTCAGTTACATTTTGAAAGTTACTACTGAGTCTACTTCCAGCACCCTTTCAGCCAGTGCTTTCAATATTGTAAAGCAATTGCTATATAGTTAAACTTTTCATCATTTACATCTGGTACTTTTTTCAATGTCCTTAAGATAATCCTCTAGTTAGTAACAGTTCTGCCATCAGAAACTGTTTCTTCTTATAAATCAAAGCACTTCACTATTTTATATATATATTCATTAGGATCTTAATTTTAACTTTTGAAGGAGGAAAAACCCCAGCTTCTCTTGTCTCCAAATACAACTAAAGTCTTTCTTCACTTCTATTATTCGAGTAAGTCTCCATTGTACCCTGTGTAAAAAACTTGACATTGTATTCACTGGCAATTGTTTTTTGTATGAAAACATTCCATAATTTTCCTTATTTTCTGTTCCAAGATTTTATTTTTATAAAGACAAAGATTGTCTATTGCATTTTACTAGCTTTTAAAATTGTTTTCTGTCACCTTCACATACACTGCAAGGCTGTTCTGATCCTATACCCTTCTTCAAACTTTTACCACTTAATTTATATTGTTTCTAGCGAGTTTTAAGATTTGCAGCTCAGGTTCAGGTTCTGGATGTAAGTTTGCACACTGTGTTGGAAGGTTATGTTCAGATGTTTCATCACCATACTAGGTAACATAATCAGTGAGCCTCTGGTGAAGCACTGGTGTCAGTGACTCACTTTCTATTTATATATTTAAGTTTTCTTCGGTTGGTGGTGTCATTTCCTGTTCTTTTTCTCAGAGGGTGGTAGGTGGGGTCCAAGTCAATGTGTTTGTTGATAGAGCCACCAGGATAGATGAACATCAACTAGCCACAAAAAGACATGACCCATTCTCACATACTTACATACAGATGAGGAAGGACACCATTTCAACTGGGACAATATCCATCCTTAGACAAGCCAAATGGAGGCATGCATGAGAATACCTAGAAGCATGGCATTCCAACTGGAACTCTATCAATAAATTCATCGTCTTTGACCCTATTTACCACCCTCTGAGAAAAAGAACAGGAAATGACATCACTACAGCAAGTGACAGAAAATATGGTGTTGTTCCTCCACCTACCATGGAGCTTCAATGCAAGGAGGAATGGCAGCTAATCATTGCCATCTAACACATTTTACAGCCTTGAGAACTCAATATTGATGCATCACAACTTCAAATCATGAGCATTGTCTTCCATTTTTTCTGATATTACCCTCACACTATTAGAACCATATTTTGCTTGTGTCTGTTTGGCTTTGCTCTCAGCAGAGGAGACTTATTTTCTTTCAGAGCTGACATTTACACCTATTTTGCATCTTTATCACACCTTTACCACCATTAGCACTCCATTTGCCTTTTGCTGAACATTGTGTGCAGTTCTGATCTCCCTCCTATAAAAAGAATGTTGTGAATCGTGAAAGGATTCAGAAAAGATTTACAAGGATGTTGCCAGGATTGGAGGATTTGAGCTATTGGGAGAGGCTAAATAGACTGGGGCTGTTTTCCTTGGAGCATCATCAGCTGAGGGGTGACCTAATAGAGTTTATAAAATCATGATGGCAATGGATAGAGTGAATAGATATTCTACCTCTCCAAAAAGATGTCCAGGGGCCACACCTAAACCAGCACCTTACCTCTCTGAAGAAGTCCTGGATTCGACAGTCTCTACCTTACCTAAAGAGCACAAGTCACATGTGGCCATCCCACCAATGCAAATCATTTCTAATGGGAAGCAGCTGAAATTTATCATGAGCCAATGCATCCACAGGCCATGTTGTACAAATACATTCTTCTGCAGACCCCTGACCATCCCCACCCACCCCCTCTCCACAAAATGGTTGACCCCAACATTGGGGATTTCATGTTTTTTATTTGCACATATGACATGGGTGTCGCTGCCTCGCCAGCATTTATCGTTCATCTCAAGTTGCCCTTGAGAAGGTAGTGGTGAGTTGGTTTCTCAAACTGCTGAAGCCATTATCTGTAAGTTGACCCTCAATGCCATTAGGGATAGAGTTCAAGAATTTTGAACCAGCAACAATGAAGGATCGGCCATATATTTTGAAGTCAGGATGGGGAGTGGATTGGAGGAGAATTTACAAGTGGTGGTGTACCCATGTATCTGATTCCCTTGTCCTTCTAGATGGAAGTGATCATAGTTTTGAAAGGTGCTGTCAGAGGGTGATTTTCTGCAGTGCATTTGTAGATAATGTACTTTGCTGTTATTGAGCATTGGTGGTGTACGGAGTGAATGCTTGAAGATATGGTATCAATAAAGTGGGCTGCTTTGGCCTGATGGTGTCAAGCTTCTTGAGTGTTGTTGGAGCTGCACCCACCTATGTAAGCTGGGAATCACATTCTTGACTAGTGCCTTACTGATGGAAGCTAGACAGACTTTGGGACTCGGGAAGGCAATTACTTGCCATGGTATTCCTAACCTCTGACCTGTTTTTGTCACCACTGTTTGTATAGTGAGTCTAATTGAGTTTCTTGTCAATGGTAATCCAAGGTATTGATAATGGGGCATTCAGCAATGGTAACACCATTGATGGTCAAGGGATAGTGGTTAGATTGTCTTTTATTAGTAATAGTCATAGTCTGGCATTTGTGTGGCACAAATATTACTTGCAACTTGTCAGCCGAAGCCTGGATATGGCCTAGGTTTTGTTGCATTTGACATGAGGAGTTGTAAAAGGTGTTGAACATTGTGCAATCATTGGTGAATATCCCCACATCTGATGTTATGATGGAGGAAAGGTCATTGATGAAACAGCTGAAGGTGTTCAAACCGAGGACACTACCCTGAAGAACTCCTGCAGAGATGCCATGGATCTGGGAATGACTAATCTCCAACGCTACACCAGCTTCCTTTGAACCAGGTATGACTCTAAGAATTTTTCCCTGATTCCCATTGGCTCCAGTTTTATGCAAGTTTCTTCTGGCTGAAAGTTGGTGCAAATGCTGCAATCTTATTTTTTTCACTGATCTGTTGCACTGTTCAATCATTGTGGATGAAGATATTTGTGGAACCTATTTGTTTAAGTAGCGATTTGTTTAATTATCCTCTGCCAAACATGACTTGATGTAGCAGGATTGCTGAGCTTAGGTCTGTGGGATTGTTTAGCTCTTTCGCTCATTTGCTGGCTCTGCTGTTTGGCATGTTAGTCCTTCAACAGGTTGACACCTAATTTGGAGATATGCTTGTTCAGCTCCCGGCATATCCTTCTGCACTGTCTATCGAACCAGGTTTGATCCCCTGGCTGGAAAGTATTGGTTAAGTGGGGAATATGTCAGGTAGTGATGTTGCCAACTATGTTGAAGTGCAATTCTACTACTGTTGATGGCACACAGTGCTTCACGGATCACCAGTCTTGAGTTGCTAGATCTGTTCAAAGTCTGTTCCGTTCAGCATGTTGATTGTACGCACAACAGGATGGAGGGTATTTTCAAAGTGAAGGACCATGCAGTGGTCACTCTTACTGACAGTGTCATTGGCAGATGCCTTTGCAGCCAGCAGATTTGCATGGATGAGGTCAAGTATGATTTTCCTACTTTTTTGTTCCCTCACTGCATGCAACAGGCCCATTCTGGTAGCTATATCCTTTAGATTAGATTAAATTAGATTCCCTACAGTGTGGAAACAGGCCTTTCGGTCCAACAAGTCCATACCGACCCTCTGAAAAGTAACCCACCTAGACCACTTCCCTCTGACTAATACACCTAACACTAAGGGCAATTTAGCGTGGCCAATTCACCTGACCTGCATACCTTTGGAGATTGACCAGCACAATCACTGCTGCTGCTGTCAAGCCTTCCTTGGTGGTATAATTCCATTAGTATGATTATGTCAAGCTGTAGCTTGTCAAATCTGTGTGATGGCTCTCCCAGTTTTAGCACTAACTCCCAGATGCTGGTAAGGAGGATTTTGCATCGCCCACAAGGCTGTTGTTTCTGGTGCCTACATTGATGGCCAGTGGTCTGTCCACTTTCACTTCTGGAATCATTGCTTCAATGCGATGATTATTATAAGATGAAGAGCCTTAGGAGCTGTCAAAAATTTAATGCTAAATGAAATAGTTGACAAAGATAGAGATCTATTTAAGAAGCTAAAGCGTTTCGAGCAATGGAGTGGAAAATATTGTCTGTGCCACCATAGCCTACAGAGGTACAGAGTTTTTTGTCCTTCCAACGACTAAGTTGCCAATAGTATTAACAATTATATGTATCGTCCAAGAGAAATTTCAATTATTTTCCTGAGGTGCCTAATTTTAGAAAAGAAAAACAGATTCAGACAAATTAGTGTAAGTAAGGAAGCCCATTTTACCTCCATGATGTTTTTTCACTACAAGTAGGAAATGGAGAGAAATATACTACAATTGCGCGCAATGCCAAAAAATGATAATTGTATGTAATATTTTAAATTGTTGTTAGACCAAGTTAAATACCATTGCTAATAGTAAATTAATATTTTCAGCAATTATATTTTATGGATTATACAAGCCTTTTCTCAAACAAACAACTTCAAAACTATATTTGCTTAAGTCACTTTGTTGCAAATGGAGCATAATAACAAAATATAGTCAATACCTTTTTAGGATGACAGTAGTTAATAGAACAATTTTTGAAGATAGCATTATATCTGATTCATTCGGTAACATGGAAAGAAGCATGTTAAATGGATAAGATCATATATTGATTCAAAACATTATTTAATCTTATGTTAACAATGTAATCTGAAACAACTGTTCAATAAGTGTTGGCAATACGTATACTGGTGGTATATACTAAATTCAATTCCAGATAATTTATTAGTTCTATTAAGAAATGAATTTATTTCAAAACAATGTTTTTGCTTTAAACAAGAAATTAAAAAAACATGTTTAGAAGCTGAAACTGGAGCTTTAATATGTACATGCTATGAATTTTTACTTTTGGGAAATATTTTCTACATGGATATGGGTGTTATTATTGAAATAAATGTGTACCCTTGCTCAATAGTCAGAACTAGAGTTACAATTCTGTTCAAAATTTCATTGGTGTGGTCTATGCCTGATGATTGATATTACAATATTATACGCTGTCAAGATAACTTACATTGGTATATACATTTCATAGAGTCAGTAACAAATAAAATGGCCAGTTAAACACTTATGATGAAAAGCTTTTGGAGGGTGCTGCAGTCATCAGGTTGAATGTTTTCGTTAAGCCTTTGTCCTTACTGGCAGTTCTGGATGCAGTTGAGAATCTCAATCACATGGCAATTCCTCACAGGAATTTTTCTGCTTTGCACAGGAGAGCTTAGAGAGTGTGATAGCCTCAGTGTCGAGACATCAATGACATCTGCTATGCCGATACAATTGCTTCCCTTGATTTATTGAGGGATTTCTTTGCAGAGAACAACCAAAATGTAGTTGAGACATTTTGGCCCCTACCACTACTAACTGCGAGGTTCTTAAAGACTGCTTTGGGCATTAATAATTTGCATGAAATGGGCATAGATGCAGTGGTTTCTCTATGCAGAGTAGTGTTGGATCTACTTATAGCCTTCCCTACCAAAATCTGCCCAGCTCAATTTTGACATCTTCATTTGACCTAGTTCCAAAAATTTTATTGGGGAACAGAGTTACAGATTTCTGTTCCCTTTTTGTGTGAAGAAATGTTTTCTATGTCACCCATGAATGATCTCACTGCCATTTTAAGGTAAGCCTCATAACTTCTGATTTGCACTATCAAGGAAGGTTTGCTCAGTCAACTCTATCAATTTATTTAATTATGAACTGGATCATTCTTGATTGGTATCTTCATATAATTCCGATGGGTTACTGGACCCGAAAGGTTGACTCTGATTTCTCACATAAATGCTGTTAGATCTGCTGAGCTGCAATTTCTGTTTTTGTATCCATATTGCTTGCTGCTTCCCAAAAGAATAAATTTGTCAAGCATGATTTCCCTTTCTCAAAACTGTGTTGTCTGCTTAATTGTATTGAGATATTCTAAGCGCCCATCAAATACCTTCTTAATAACATTGCTGCATTTTACATATGACATCTGTTAAACTAAATAACCTATCATTTTCTGATTTCTGTCTCTCTCCTTTTTTCACCAGAAAGTTGCATGTACTATTTTTCAATATGATCAGACTTTGCAAGACCCTAGAGAACTTCTGGAAAATAAAAACCAACACATCTAATAGCTCAGAAGCCATTTTTTTTTCGACTTGAGGATAAAGTCCATCAGAGCCTGGAACTTTGTTAGCTTTTCATTCTAATTATTCTCTCAATGCCACTTCCATGGTGATTATAATTGTTTCACTGTCCTCCTTCTCATTCAATTCAGAATTCACAATTATTTTTGGGATGCTATTTGTATCCTCCACAGTGAAGACAGATGCAAAGTAAATGTTAAATGGTCACTGAACATGAAACATTAATTCTTATTTCTCTCCACAGATGCTGCCAAACCTGCTGAGCCTTTCCAGCAATTTGTGTTTTTGTTTGTGATTTTCAGCATCTGCAGTTTAATGTTGTTTATTCATTATTTCTATTCTTTATTCCTCAAATTAACTCTCTCAGAAACTAACATTCACATTACCTACTCTTTTGTTTTTTTTAAATATGCTTCAACATGTTTATATTAATTTATGCATTTATTTTACCGTTCCAGCTAGCTTTTTCTTATTTGCTACATTCTCCCTCCTTATTATTTTTAGCTTTTCTTCATTTTTCTAAAATATTGTAACCTGACACCAATCTTCAGGGAATATGCACTTTTTCTTTCAATTTGATGGTATCTTTACCTTCCTTAGATTCATTTGTCCATCTTTTCCCTAGTGTCTTTCTTTCATGCTGAATGTACTTTTCTCTGGTTTAAGAAAAAGATTTTTAAATGCATGCCACTGCAACTCCATTGATCTACACTTAACCTATTTTCTCAGTTCGCATTTTCCAATCCAGACACTGTAACATTCAATGTTTTGTTATATAGCTTAGGTCTTAGCTACTAATACTCACTGTACAAAACCTCTTTCTTAGTCTTAACTATGTACCTACATTGATCATAACCTTGTTCATTTCTCACTTTCTATAGATTCCTCTCCAGCTTAGTACATGTCTTGAACCCTGGCATTGAACAGGCAACACAACCAGTTGGACTCACTCTGGTGACTGCAGAAAACTGTGTCTATCAACCTGCCAATACATTCTGCAACTAGCATTACATTCCCATTTACTTCCCAACTTACATTGCTTCCAGTATCACAAGTTAGGCAAGCAGGAGATTGGAAGCCAGGGGCAGCATCAGGAGGTGGAGAAGTTAATGTTTCTGGTAAAATCCTTCTTAAGACCACAATGTCAGCTTCACTCCTCTCACCTACCCTACAGCCTTAATTTTAAAGCTACAAGTTGCAAGAACATTTAATCTGTTGGATAATTGCAAGGGTTAAGGATCTTCCCCTGCTACGTACTTGATCATTTTGTTTGCCTCACTTGCAACCATAGTGTCTCATTCTTTTCCACTGACCAAATTGGAAGACTCTGTCCTAAGGTTTTTGATTAATTCCTGAGACAAAGTATCTTGATATATTTCGCCCTTCCTAATGTGTGGCATTGTCTGTAGTTCAATCTCAAATTCAATAATCCTGAGCTGAAGCACCTTGAGTAATAGACATATAGTTCCAATATTGAAAAATGTGGTGCTAGAAAATCACAGCAGGTCAGGCAGCATCCGAGGAACAGGAGAGTCGATGTTTCAGGCATAAGCCCTTCATCAGGAATAGCGGGGTGGTGGGGGGAGGGCTGAGAGATAAATAGGAAGTTGGGGGTGGGTCGGAGGTTGATGGGAAAGCAATAGATGCAGGTGGGGGTGGTTGTGATAAGTCAGTGGTGAGGATGGAGTGGATAAGTGGGAAGGAAGATAGACAGGTAGGGCATTTAGTGCCAATATGTTGACCAATATATGACACACAGATAGCAAGTTAGATCAAATTGGATTCAATAACACTGGATTTGCAACACAGTGAAGTTAAAATATCCAATGACTCTATTGCTCAAAATTGGTCTATTGTTCTAACCAGATTTTACAAATAACAGATCTTGAACACCAAATTTACAAATTAAACAAAAGTCAACATTTATTACTACTCATATAACAATAGCAGAACACATATACTACAAGGAGAAAGTGAGAACTGCAGATGCTGGAGATCAGAGCTGAAAATCTGTTGCTAGAAAAGCGCAGGAGGTCAGGCAGTATCCCAGGAGCAGGAGAATCGATGTTTCGGGCATGAACCCTTCTTCAGGAATGAGGAGAGTGTGCCAAGCAGGCTAAGATAAAAGGTAGGGAGGAGGGACTTGGGGGAGGGGCGATGGGGATGTGATAGGTGGAAGGAGATCAAGGTGAGGGTGATAGGCTGGAGTGGGGGTGGGGGCAGAGAGGTCAGGAAGAAGATTACAGGTTAGGAAGGTGGTGCTGAGTTCAGCACATATGCTACAAGGCAATCTAATTAACATTAGAACAAAGTTAAAAATCACACAACACTAGGTTATAGTCCAACAGGTTTAATTGAAAGCACACTAGCTTTCGGAGCGATCTTCTGACATCCTCAGTGCTTGGGAGCCTCATATGAAGCGCTTCTGTGATGTTTCCTCTTGCATTTATAGTGGTTTGAGAATTTGCCGCTTCCGGTTGTCAGTTCCAGTTGCCCATTGCAGTTTTCAGTATATTGGGTCCAGGTCTCATATTCAAACTACTGGACCTGACCCTCACAACACTCTTCACATTCAACAACCAAATACATGAACAAATCAACGGCACACCCATGGGCTCACCCATCTCTGGACTCAGAGCAGAAGCGGTAATACAAAGGTTAGAACAAACAGTCTTACTGCAAATTCAACCCAAACTCTGGATCAGATATGTGGATGACACCTTTGTAATCATTAAAAACACAGAAATGGATCATCAACTCCGGATCATCAATGCCACACTCACAGGAATCCGATTCACTAGAGAGGAAGAAAAGGACAACCAACTCCCATTCCTAGATGTGACTGTACAGAGAACACCAAACGGAGAATTCACCACAAAGGTATACAGGAAAGCCACACACACAGACCAAGTCCTGAACTACGAAAGCAACCACCCCAACACACACAAAAGAAGTTGCATCAAGACACTATTCAAAAGGGACACAACACACTGCAGTACACCAGAACTGCAAAAAGAGGAAGAAGAACACCTATACAATGTATTCACTAAGAACGGAGACCCGCACAATTTCATCAACAGATGCCTAAGGGAAAGACAATGGAACGAGGACATGCCGCAACCCAAAGGACTAGCCACATTACCATACATCAAGAGCATTTCTGAACTGACAGCCAGACTACTGTGACCACTAGGACTATAACAGCACACAAACCAACAGCCACTCTCAGACAACAACTCACCAGAACGAAGGACCTGATACCCAGCATGAGCAAAACCAATGTAGTGTACAAAATCCCATGCAAGGACTGCACAAAACACTACATCGGACAAACAGGAAGACAGCTAACGATCCGCATCCATGAACAGCAACTAGCCGCGAAATGACACGACCAGCTATCCTTAGTAGCCACACACGCAGATGACAAGCAACATGAATTTGACTGGGACAACACTAGTATTATAAGACAAGCCAAACAGAGAACAGCCAGGGAATTCCTAGAGGCATGGCACTCATCCACAGATTCAATCAATAAGCACATTGACCTGGACCCAATATACCGGCCACTGCAACGGACAGCTGGAACTGACAACCAGAAGCGGCAGATACAAACCACTATAAATGCCGGAGGAAACATCACAGAAGAGCTTCACATGAGGCTCCCAAGCACTGAGGATGTCACCTAGACAGGGACGAAACGTCTGCAATACAAATTCCCAGCTCGGCGAACAGAACCACAACAATTCCAGTGGGTGTTTTTCTCCTAATTTAAAATACATAATCAAACAAAACACTTTTAAATTCAAGTGGAAACATTTTAGTGAACTGTCTACTTCAGTTATTCAATTTGATGTCTACTTCTGCCACAAGGACCTGAGTTCAATTCCACCCTGGGATGATTGTCGGTGTGAAGTTTGCTCATTATACTCATGGCTGCGTGGGTTTTCTACAGGTGATCTGGTTTCCCCCTATACATGCGCAGTTTCAGTGGATTAGGCCTGCTAAATTGCCTATAGTGTCCAGGGATGTGCAGGCTATGTGAATTAGCCATGGGAAATGTAAGTTTACAGGGATATAGTGGGGTGGGAATGTGGGGTAGGGGATAGAGAGCCGGTGCTGGGTTGGATGCTCTTTGGAGGGTCGATGGACTGAATGGCCTGCTTCCACATTCTAGGGATTCGATAATTCTAGGTTTTCTCCGACAATAATAACCTAACTTGCTTTTAAATTTGTCAATCCATTGAACTATTATTGCATTGCTTTTTCAAAGCAGTGACTAGCTGACTTGCTAAGGCAAATTACAGACAAGAATGGTGTATGATAGTATATACACATTAGTAATACCAATCTAAACCTGAGATGTTTATTTAACAGTTCAATTATACAAGCAAGCATCAATTCCATCTACTCTAGTTCACTAAATATTCTGTTGATTTTAAGATTTGTTCATCCTGTCAAATTCCCTTTCACTTAAACACGCATATAATTACTCTGCCCTCTAATAAGTAACGCTATTAATCTTTTGCTCAGGTTTAATTAACATTCATTAATTCCATTATTGGTTATATTAAACAATTTTCTGAAAAACATAAAACATTAGAAGGATGCATTCCTATGTTATGAATATATTAATCAAACATATGATGAAATTGCCTTAAGGTTCATTTAATCTTTCGCTGTATGATTCCATCATAGATAGATGAAAGCATAGAAGAACTTTGTTAAATATGTAAGGTTTAACTGAGGACATCTTCAACAGAGCCAATAAAGTCCCTCAAAAAATAATTTGAGATAAGTGTACATTTCTGATGGGAAATACATAGGTCATTATTCAAGTAAATTAGCTTGATGAGTCTAACTACTGTAAGAGAGGCCACAGTTGCCACTTGGCTGTGCTAGGATCTTTTTTAGGTGGACCTGCCGCTACCAACACTCCCCTTGTGGTTCTAGTCAGCAAAGTTCAATAGTAGTAGGTCTAAAAGATTAACCATTAATAGGTCTGCAGTAGAAGAGACATGTGTATGAGTAACACAGAACAGTTTACCGCAAAATATCAAGATAAAAGGTTACAGTAGCTTAAGACTGCTTAACTAGATTAACTCTAGGTAAAAGAAATTGGGCAAAATCTTTGCGGTCACAATAGCAAATAATTTGAGAAAATATGGCGCCATTGGAAGAAATTAGATTCTTGACGCCAAGATAAAAAGTCAGATTCTGCAACTAATTATGAATGGCAAGACAAAAAAATATCAACAGAGAGAGGCAAAATACAACTTGTGGGACTTTGTAAGCCGTTAGTATCTTGCCTCATTGATATGTATTTTCCTGATCTCCCATGCACTGGATTGAAATTAGACAGTGACAATTCCCAACAGAAAGGTCAAAGTGGGAACCTGGTGGCTTTAGCTTACTGTTTGTTCCTCCAACATCCATGGACAGCCACTGCCTGTACCCTACCTCCATTCACATACCGGCCTCATAACAACTTCAAAACATGTCTTCAACCTACTTACTATGGGTTCTCCACTTCAATGTTATTGTTTGAGCTCATTGGCATCTTTCATTTTAATGTGGAAACCAAGACACCTGCCAAGTACCCATTTCACGGCATCGTACTTGCTCTCTGAGTGCTCAATATATTACAGTCATTGCAATATAGAGTCCAACACACAAAGACAGGCCCGTCAGCCCAAACTGGGCCATGCTGACCAAAACGTCCATTAATGCTAACCCTAATTCTCTGTACTTGGCCCTTATCCTTCTAAATCTTTCCTATCCATGTATTTGTCCAAATATCTTTTAAACGTTGTTAATGTACCCACCTAAACCAACTTCGCTGGCAGCTCATTTCATCTGCATACCACTGTCTGTGTAAAAAGGTTGCCCCATGTGTTCCCTTTTATTCTTTCCCCTCTAACCTTAAACTGATGCCCTCTAGTCCTCGATTCCCCAAGTCTGGGAAAAAGACTGAGTGCATTCACCCTATTCATGCACCTCATGATCTTGTACACTTCTATCGGATCCCCCCACCTCAGTCTCCCATACTCTAAAGAAAAAAGTCCTCCCTTGTCCCACCTCTCCCTGTAACTAAGACCTTGAGCCCTGGCAGCATCCTTGTAAATTTCTTCCACACATTTTTTCCAGTTTAAAAACATCCTTCTGATAGCAAGGTGACCAAAACTGAACACAATACTCAAGGTGTGACCACACCAACATCCTGTACAACTGCAACATAACTTCCAAACTTCTATACTCAGCACCCTGACTGATGAAGGCCGGTGTCCAAAAGCCTTCTTCATTGTCCTGCCTCTCTGTGACTCCACTTTCAGAGAATCGTACACCTGAACTCCAAGATCCCGCTATTCCACTACACTCCTTAAGGCCCTACCATTCACCATGTAACTCTGATGTTGACTTGACTTTCAAAAATGCAAGACCTCACACTTATCTATATTAAACTCCTATTATAGGACACTACTATTATAGGACAAGCCAAACAGAGGACAGCCAGAGAACTCCTAGAGGCATGGCACTCATCCACAGATTCTATCAACAAACACATTGACCTGGACCCAATATACCAGCCACCGCAGGAGACAGCTGGAACTGACAACTGGAAGCGGCAGAGACAAACCACTATAAATGCCGGAGGAAACATCACAGAAACACTTCACAGGAGGCTCCCAAGCACTGAGGGTGTCACCTAGACAGGGGACGAAACGTCTGCAACACAAATTCCCAGCTCGGCGAACAGAACCACAACAATGAGCACCCGAGCTACAAATCTTCTCACAAACTTTGAATATTAAACTCCATTTGCCATTTCCCAGCCCACTTCCTCAGCTGATCAAGGTCCTGTTGTAATTTCTGATAACCTTCCTCATTGTCCACAATACCACCTATTTTAGTGACATCTGCAAACTTACTAATCATGTCTTGAACATTCTCATACAAATCATTGATATAGTTAACAAACAGCAATGGGTCCAGGTACACCACCAATCACAAGCTTCCAGTCCAGGAGAAAGTGAGGATTGCAGATGCTGGAGATCAGAGTTGAGAGTGTGGTGCTGGAAAGCACAGCAGGTCAGGCAGCATCCAAGGAGCAGGAAAATTGGTATTTCAGGCAAAAGCCCTTCATCAGGAGTGAAGTTTGTGAACCAAAGGAATGGATAGATAAATTGGAGGGGGGATGGAGCTGGGGGAAGATAACCAAGAATGCAATAGGTAGATGAAGGTGGGGATATTGATGATAGGTTGAAGAGGAGGGTAGAGTGGATAAGTGGGAAGGAAGATAGACATGTAGGGCAGGTCATGAGGGCAGTGCCAAGTTGGAAGGTTGGATCTGGGATAAGGTGAGGGGAGGGGAAATGAGGAAACTGGTGAAATCTATATTGATTTTGTGTTGTTGGTGGGTCCCAAGACGAAAGGTGAGGGTTCTTCCTCCAGGCATCAGGTGGTTAGGATTTGGCAATAGAGGAAGACCAGGATCAGCATGTCCATGCCAGAGTGGGAGGAAGAGTTGAAGTGTTCGGCCACAGGGCGGCGGGGTTGGTTGATGCAGGTGTCCCGGAGATGTTCTCTGAAGCCCTCTGCGACTAGGCTTCCTGTCACTCCAATGTAGAGGAGACTGCATCAGGAGCAATGGATACAATAAATGAAATGTGTGGAAGTGCAGGTAAAACTCTGATGGATATGGAAGGCTCCTTTGGGGCCTTGAACAGAGGTGAGGGAGGAGGTGTGGATGCAGGTTTTGCAATTCCTGCAGTGGCAGGGGATGATGCCAGGAAGGGAAGGTGAGTTGGTGGGGGGAGGGGTGGGGCCTGGACCTGGGAAGAGAGTTGCAGACAAAATGGTCATTACTGAATGAAGGTAGGTTGAGGAGGGAAATATATCTCTGATGGTGGGGTCTGTTTGTAGGTGGCAGAGATGGTGGAGGATGATGCAATGTATACGAAGGTTTGTGGGGTGAAAGGTGAGCAATGGGGGGGGGGGGTTCTGTCCTTGTTGTGTTTGGAGGGATGAGGCTTGTGTGTGGAGGTGCGGGAAGTCGATGAGATGTGCTGGAGGCTGAAAGTGCGATAGGTAGATGAAGGTGTGGGTAGTGGTGATAGGATGAAGTTTGCCTTGTATGCTGTGCTGCTCCACCTGCTTAAGTGACCCCATTGTCTCCAAAAGATCAGGACAGGGCAGATAGACCTACATCTGTCTATTCTAAAGTCCCCTGGGCCTTAATCCCTCAGATGATTTAGGTTGTTCTAATCTGCAGGACATAGCAATCGGCAACTAGGTTTATTCTTGAATGCATTGGTAAGAATAGGAAGATTGATAAATTCTGAAGAGAGAAGTGATGACTATATAGATTAAGAACCTTATTTAGTTCCATTTTGAGCCATTTTGTTGTACTTTCATTTTGTTGCTCATTGTTGTAATAGTTGTATGCAAGGATCTCATTTCTATTCTGTTCCCAATGGTGTGGACCTTTGGACATAATAGCTATGGATTCACAATTATCAGTGTGGTATCTCTGAGTCTCCTGACCTATTCAGGCTTAAAGCTTGGCATGACATTGGGGTTGTTGGGGGTTTGCAGCATGTTAAGCAACTCAGGAGGTACTATTGACCTGATTCACATCACTCGGGTGCAAATGTCTGAGCAACATTGGTATCTGGGTCATTTCATGTTTTGCTGGTGCCTACATGACAGTTTCCTTTTATAAAAGGCATTGCTCCAACTTGCAGAATGTGTCAGTGAGACATCAATGTGGTAGTGCCAAATTACAGGTACATGTTGCAGCCTGTATATGGGCTTCCTTGTAGCCCCTGTCAACAAGGAGCCAGCTGTGCATTTGATAGGGGGAAGCAAACACTTGTGGCACCTGCGAGTTAATGAGGACACTTGCATCATAAGAACTCCCTGAGTAGCTTATTCAATCCTTTCATATTGGCTTCCTCTGATCACAGATTAGCCTTATACACAGAGAATAAAAGCTATTTCTCTTAATGACTGCTATTGATTGCAGGGAGCTCTCCTTGCCACATCTGTGCACTCATTTCCTCACTGTAGTCCTTGAAATCCTATGAAGGCAGCAAATCCAAATGCTCTGGCAGACTTGTTTTGGAGACTCTGATGACCTGAACAAAATCATTTGGTCTTCTGAGCAGGATACTGGTCATCTAGCTAAAGCAGTAGTGAGTGGCTGACTGTGCTATTCCTAAAATTCGCCCAGCAGAACCAATTAGAGTGGCATGATGGTTCAGTGGTTAACACTGCTGCCTCACAGTACCAGGGACTTGGGTTTGATTCCTGCCTGGGCGACTGTCTCTGTGAAGTCTACACATTCTCTCCATTTCTGCATGAGTTTTCTTTGGGTGCTCTGGTCCCTCAAATATCCCACAGCTCTCAATCCAATCCTGGAGGATCACTGCCAGACCACTTTTTGTTAATGCATCCATGGTCATGGATTTTGGAGTAAAGCTGCCATAGTCTTAGAGGACCGTACTGCTGTCTCTCATTACAGAGAAATGGCCTGTAGTAGTTTAACATTGGGGTCGCCACACCTGAGGCAAGAGGAAAGGTTGAGAAGGATGTTCTTTTGTGGTAATGTCATCAGTTTCAGGAATTGAATCCACACTTTGGATATCATGCTCCATCACAAACCAGATGTACAGCCAACTGACCTAACCACGAACTTTGACATTGCATCTCACTCCTTCTGTTCACTGTCACTGCTGCCTGACATTAACATCAGTTTAAAACCCAGGAGTCCACTATAAACAGCAGTAATCATACTGCTTAGGCCCATCTTTCTTTCCACCCAAGGATGCCCCTTCCCAGCCAACAGACAGACCAAAAATAAAGGACCTTCCATTCTCCATGGTTCCCTGTATCCTCACATTCCCTCCCTGCTACAGATAGTCTTGCTCTCTCACTCTCACCCTGCTTCAGATAAAGTCCCTCCAACTCTGCTTTGGACAGCTTCACTTTCTCCCTGCCTCCTTCTCTACCTCCTTGGAGAGTCTGGCTGCCTTCCTCTCATTTTGCCTCTGACAGTTTTCTTTCCATCCTGTTTCAGTTTGTTTTCTTCCTCCCTTTATGTGTCAATCAGCGTTCTCTTTCCCTCCATACCTCAGACACCTTCCTCCTTCTGACCCTGTCTCAGAAAGCTTTCCCTGGCAACTTACCCCCTCTCTCCCTCACTGCCTCAGTCAGCTTCCCTTCTGCTTCAGACTGCACTGCCCAGTTGCCTTTTGCCTGTCATACCCAACTGCAATCATCGTCTGTCAGAAAGCAACACCTGCCAAGGAGGGACAAGTAGCTAATCCAATGAAGACATTATATCACATGCTGCACTCGACCTATATGCAGCCATGAGCCTGTAGACTCCTTCACACTCACATAGAAATGGTGCACTGAAATTCTGGCAAAATGTCATTTTAATTGTCATGCATGACATGTAGATTCTACAGAAGGAGTTTTCTAAAGCGGTCATCGGTAAGCACAACTTGCCTTCAAATTTCTGAGTACTTAATACTGTAATTTAATCCTGCCTTAGGGAGATGAAGTTTGGCTTTGTACTCAATATAACATCCCGAGAGCCAATCTCCCCATTCCCAGGAGTTGTACAAGACTTTGTTCTGCAGATGAGATTTAATCATACTCAAGACTCATTAACTTAAGCAATCAGCTCCACAAATATTTCCCTGTACTCTCTGCAACTTTCGCTATAAAGATGTTTCGTTGAAGAATTTGCACAAAATAGTGAGAGGAAGTTCTACTGGGCAATTAGTGCAAGAAACCTATTTCATATCCTCTTTCAATGTTGAATTGCCCATCCTCAAGTCTAGATTTCTTCAAAGAATGCTGGACGTTTGGACAATTCAGCAGGTTTAGGAACAGGATTGCCAGCTTATTTTGTGAAGAGGTCCAAATGAGATTTTCTCAATGGCAACTATTTGATTTTCAAGGATTACCTTTTGGCTTTCATGAGTTCCTTTTGCAGTAATTAAAAGCTGTAACCCCAAAGTAACATGTCTTTCTGTGTTGTGTGAAGGTTTGAGGCATTTGGACTCAGCAGGAGAAGTAGAAAAATATCATCAATATCCTCAATAATAATCAACTCTCCATTACATGTTAAGCCACATAACACGATGAGATCATTGCTTTTGCAAAGTATTTATATTAGCATGAGACAACAGGCATACCTCAGCAAAAAGAAACATTTTATTTTAAATAGGTAATATTCATGTATGTACTTAAAAAAAAAGTCCCCCTCGATATGTTGTTTGTGGACTGATGAGTTGCGTGTTTATTTTCTCAGTGTGGGAGAATCTTTGACATGTAATACCTTATAAGAGAGAATATTTTTGAAGTAATACTTTTCAGTGTTAAATTGTTCATTGACACTCTGCTCATTACAATAACATCCAATGCATTTCCCTCCATACAGTAGCTCCTGTATTTCTGCAGCCTCAAAGCTAGATAAACGGATTTATTGGCAAGAAATCAAATAATTCCATTACTGAATTAGCTGACTGTCCTATTCTTGAAAAATTTAAAATTACTCCCTTGCTTTTGAATATTCTCACATCCCCTTTTCAGCTATTCTGCCTCCTCTGCAGTTCCTCTCCCCTTTATGGATCAACTCACTTGCCTTTGTAGCCCAACTCCACTTTGAAACCCCTCTGTCCATTTTGTATTCTATTACCCCATTTTGCTACCCTGATTCCTCCTTTGCAGCCTTTTACTCTCTCTTTGCAGTTTCTCATGCTACTTTTCAGTTTCATTTCCTGTCTCCCATGCTATCCATGCCTCTAACCTCACTCTGCATCCCCACAATGCAGCCTTGTTACACCCTCTGATGGCCCCAATCTTGCTTCCTCTCTGCCTTAAACTTCTCAGCCTTGATCACTGCAACATTCAACACTTCCATGCTACTCCAAAGCATGTTCAAAGTATACTTATTACCAGCAAGTACCAACAAGAGAGAAATGGCCTTTGATTGGAGGGGAACATCTTGGACATTTTGACTTATCTATGCATAGAACCAAACTTTTTCTGATTAGTCTTGTCCTCGACTTATTCTCAGCATTTTTGAGATGCTCATTGGCAAATTTGCTCACTACCTTCGTATACTTAGAACACTGACTGGCAGCAATAATAGAGGGAGCAGCAGAATGAGGGTTCTGGTGCTATCAGCCAAAGGAGTAGGGCTAGCAGCAGTTATAATGGATCAGTAACAGCAGCAGTATCTGGTGAATTTAGCAGTGACAAAACCACAAGACAATTAAGAATGAATTAAAAACCATGAAACAAATAATTTTACAATCAGAATAATTGTAATCACAATTTTGTTTTTGAAATTTTGTCATGAAAATAGGGCATGATAATATAATTTTCCCAGTATTGATAATGTTCAACAATATCATCTCAGGGCTGAAAGTCTTTGCAGTGGTATTCTGTGATTGTTAGCATTTATGTTCACTCCTGGTACCCAGAATATCATGACTGCTATCACAGACAAGCAGCAGCTCAAAGAATTAAAGAATCTTAAAATACCCCAAGCTTGAAAATATGTAGATACATAACAATGTAATCACTAATATCTACCTACTGTCATACTTCATCATTTACCCTGGATACTTCAAGGGAGCAAAAGATGAGATTACAATATGTTACCACGAACATTCCTAACAGACAGTAGTGTAAGAGTGCAGCCTTGGAGCGGTGGTGGGGGGGGGGGGGGGGGGGGGGGGGGGGAGCGTTGAAGGCCATGTTGTGAGGTTCCCTTGAAAGAGGTTGTGTTCTTCTCCAAAAAAAGACAGACTTGCTTCAGGATTGAAGGCTCCCTGAACTGTTTTCCCTTGATATTTAGGCCTCTGTTATATGTTGGTTAGCCTAGCTTTGGAAAAATGATTGAGGATTTGGCAGGTTTAAACAGTAACTCACATGCTACATGTTCAGGAACTACATACAACTTTATGTGAGCATGTTTTACATTGATGACGCCATAATCAAACTCTCTTTAAATTTTTGTATCACGTGTTCTCTTATATCACAGTCATGGAAGATGATATTCAACTAGTCCAAGACATAGCCACCCTCACAACCGTAATTCTACTGCTCCCCTCCAAAATCTGTAGAACATTTTTTACATTTGGTTTTACATATTGCTTCATCACACTATGTCTCTGACATCAAAAGTTCAGTCTCCAGAGGCTTCACAATTCCCCTGATCAGGTTTTTGTTAAATTTGGAAGACCTTCCCCAAACTCTTGCCTTTTGATACGGATGGTGTTTCTGAAGGTATGTCATTTCTTGTTCTTTTTAATTTTTGACTCAAAGCCTGGTTCATCCAAATGTATGAGAGATTAATGGCTTTGATCAATAGAGGTAAGATTTCTCCATTTTCTACATTCAGTACCTTCTGAAATATGTATTATAAGATCTTTGGTGACTATCTTCTCTCTGAATGATTACAGCATCCTTACCTTGGTTTCATTCTCAAACCTATTTTCCTTCAGTCTGCCTGATTAATTTGTGTAAGTACATTTTTTTCTTTAGTGATTATGAGCCTTTCTTTTTTTTTTGATAATATTATTATTGGTCTTGAACTCTTTGTTGATTTTCAATTATTAGTCCTGGAAGTATTTTTTTAGAAGAATGAGAATCTGTTTTGGAGATTTCTGTCCAATAATAGTTCTGATGATGTTAACCCACATTGCAATGGACTAGACCTGTAATTTAAGAGTATAGTCTGGAAAGTTTTACTCTTCATTAACAGTGCTTCATAGTTCTGACTCCCTATTTGATTTCACCATTGGATTAGGATTTTCTGGAAAACTCTTTAGATGTACAAATCCACAGTTTTCTGCAAAGTATATGGCAAATTGTGAACCATTAGTTATTAAAACTTGAATGGCTAATTCAGTGGTCATAGTGTATAGTTAATAATAGTTCATAAACATAATTTTCATGAATAGGCTTTGGTAGAAAAATTGTTTGAAGAAAAGGTAATAATAAAATGCATGTTTCTGATTTCCAAAAGCAATTGCTTTGGTATAAATGAAGGTCCTTGGAGGTTGTAGATATTTGCGGTCCAGTGTGTGGCAGCATCTGGGAGCCTGGATCGGGACTTTGATGTTGGAGATCGAACCAAGTGTGGAGAGCAAGCCCAATATGGTGGCGTCAGTGGCAGTGGGAGCAGGCAACTCAACGTGTCCTGGAGACCAGGCCAAAGCAGAGGAGATTGAGCCCTTTTAGGAAGTGGGAGCCAAAAATGGCTAAGCACTTAAGTAAGACTGTTGAACTTTTAATTTTATTTCTTTATTTTTCTCTTTTATGCTAAGACTGTAATGTTTAACCTTTAATTTTGTTTCTTTGTTTTTCTACTTTGTATTTAAGAATTTCTACTTAGGTACCTATGTACCATGCAATGTGTATTAATGGCCACTGCCCAGTGACTCTAACCTCAATAATCATGAAGTGCTTCGAGAGGCTAGTCATGGCCTACATCAACTCCAGTTCTCCCAGCCTACCTCAATTCACTACAATTTGCCTACTGCTGTAATAGGTGCACTGCAGATGCCATATCCCTATCTTTGCACTCAGCCCTGGAACATCTGGACAACAAGGAAACCTCTGTCGGACTCCTGGTCATTGACTACAGCTCCTCCTTCAACACCATTATCTCGTCCAGGCTGAGCTTGAAACTCCATGATGTTGGTCTCGGTTCTGCCCTCTGCAACTGAATCCTCAGCTTTCTGACCCACAGATAGTGAAGATAAGTAACTGTACCTGCTTCACAATAATACTCAACACTGGAACACTGAAACCCCTCCCCCCACTAGGATGGATCCTCAACCATCTACTATATTCCCTGTACACCCATGACTGTGTTGCCAAATTCAAATGAGTACCATCTACAAGTTTGTTAAGACATCACCGTATTAGGATGGATATCTAATAGCGATGAGTGAAAATACAGAAGGAAGGTATTGGGCTTGGTGACATTGTGCAATGAGAACCTCTCTCTCAATGTTGGCAAAGATAAAGAATTGGTCATTGACTTCAGAAAGAAAGGAAGGGAACACACCCCCATCTACATCAAAGGAACTGAGGTTGAGAGGGTGGAGGGCATCAAGTGCTTCAGAGTGACTATAACTGACAACCTGTCCTGGACTTCTCACATAGATGCAACGGTCAAGAATGCATAACAACACCTCTTCTTCCTCAGGTGACTCAGGGAATTTGGCATGTTCATAAGGACTCATCAACTTCTGCACAGATGCACCACTGAAAGCATTCTGTGTGGATGCATAATCGCCTAGTCTGGCAACTGTCCAGGACCGTAAGAAATTACAGAAGATGGTATGAACAGCCCAGACGAACATTCCATCCATGGACTCCATTTACATGGCTCACTGCTGTGGAAAAGCTGCCAACATTATCAAAGACCCATCACACCCTGGTAATGCTCTCCTCCAACCTTTCCTGTTAAGCAAAAAATACAAAAGCCTGAACACATGCACCAGCACGTTCAGGAACAGTTTTTTTCCGAACCAATCTTAGACTGATGAATGGACTGTTTAGCCTCAAATGATGTTGTTCTTCCAAACATTGATCTCGCCTCACACACGCTCTGTGCAATGTAACCTGTATGCCTCTGTCTAAGTCTTTTTTACAACCTCTGATCTTGCTTACTATGATCTACTTGTATTGCTCGTAAACAAGGCTTTTTGTTGTACTTCGGTACACAGGACAATAAGTTTATCAATCTAAGATGGTACTGTCAATGGTAACATTATACATTTTTCACTGTACTTATGTCCTTCTGCACTTGAGCACGTGACAATAAAATGCAATTTTGAATTTACTCACTAGCTAGAATTTTAATTCCAGCAATTTCTGCCAAATACATGGAGATTTTTTAATCTGGATATAAAATTTATGCATGTAGAACGAATTTTCTTAATATTTCAGAGCAAAAATTGAGATGCTTAGAATAATGATGATCAATCCTGAGTTGGTTGAGCTCGGCTTTGAAACCACAGAAATTTTAAAAATTGAGAGTTTTGTTCTTGACACAAATTTCAAGATAGAAAATGAATTACAAATCAGAATGTTGGTTATTTAAAAACAAACAATCTGAGTTAGGTAGCCAGCTCAATGTGTTAAAATGAAGAAAAACTGTTAAAAGATCAATCAGAGAAAGAATCTTAAATGATTTCATGGAGAAAACTGACAATAACCTGAAATGCTTTGGACATTTTATGGTGATTGAAACATAAAGATGTGAATGCTACAAGATTTTTTTTTCCCGATGCATAGAGATAAGTAAGTCTTCCAAATGTTTGGCACAAAAAGTCCAAGTTGAAACTTCCTGATTGAAAGTTTTACTCTGAACTGTTCAAGAAAAGTTTCCAAAAAAAAGCATTTAAAATTAAGTAATTATGTGAATTGGAGAACTCTTTGTCCTGCTGACAGGTGAGAAAGATAACAAAAAATTCACTCTTTCCACCAACCAGTTGTAATTTTCCGCCACTGGATGAATCCATTCTGCCTAAAGCATAATTGATCTTTAAGCTTTCTAGTTACAAGTAGTGGTGAGTGGAACAAGATTTCATTCAATCTCAAGAGTCTGAACCAACAGTTACAAGGAGTTGGAATCAATGAATTAGTTCAAACTGAGTTTGGTTTAAGAGATTTTCTGAAAATATCTTTTAAAACTACACAGTCTTATGATTTATGCAGTTGTTAAAAAAATCGAATGCTTTCGATTGGAAATAAATTGCATGTCAGCAAGATCTATATATTATGAAAGCATTTCTACTTTTTTATTGGGTTGATAAAGTTTCTCCAGAGCTTCTGAATGAGATAAAGTGGTAATTAGTTAGGTGTTCTATTACATATGGAAACAAGCCACCTTGGTATAGTTCAATCAAATATATCAATTTAGTATTGATATACCTTCAAGTGAAAAAGTGAAAAAATTCCACTTGAACTATTATAGCGTGCAATACATTTGAGCAAAAATATTCTGGAAGATTACAAAACTTGAAGGGGTAAAGTGATGTGCCCCGACATGAAGAAGAGGCAGGTCCATTTAACCTTGTGGTTTTATCATCACCAATGTATATCATACCATGGGGATAGTGAAGGCAATCTTCAGATTTATTCTGGTAACATATGGGTTAAATCTGATTTGCCCAATAACCCCTCCTACCTTTTGAGAGATTTGTGCAGATTGGCCAAAGAGAACTAGTGAACATTTAAAGCCATAAAAGCATTGAAATTAAAAAAAAAATAGGAAATGAATAATGGGAAGTTGCAGGATAATGTAGAGAGATTTAGTCATGATTTGCCAGCACAAACAGAATATTTGGGTGAGCTGTGGGAAGGGATTAATGAATTTCAGAAAATAGTTGATCAGTCAGATCAGATGTAGAATGAGGCCCTACAGGAAATCCAGACCAATAAACAAAGGTGTGATATGTTATGGAACTTGTGAAACAATTTTGAAATTCACCTTTGGATACGAATTATTTCTCAAGTGCTGGTTGCTATGGAGTTGATTGTTGTTATATGTATGTTAATAATTTAGCTCTTGGTGTGTGGGAAAACATTTCAAAGTTGCTGACGATGGAAAACTTGGGAAGAATTGTAAACTGTGAGAAGGACAGAGTAGGACTCCAAAATATGTTAGTGGAGTGGGCAGATGGGTGACAGTTGTGTTTTAATACAGAGAGATGTGAGGCAGTGCATTTTTGTTGTAAGAACATGGACATCCAATATAAAATAGTGGATATAATATTTAAGGTGACACAGGAGCAGAGGGAAATAAGTACAAATTGCTGATGGGGACAGGACAGGGGAAAAAAGGAGATATTAAGGCAGACAATATTCTAGATTTAAGTAACAAGGACATAGAGTACAAGACCAAGGAAGTTATGCTGGACCTGTAAAAAAAAAACACCTGTCAAACCTCAGCTAGAGTGTTGTGTACAATTCTGGACTTTACATCACAGGAAGGTTACAAATGCAATAGAGAAAGTGCAGAAGAAATTTACATAAAAATTTCAGGGATCAGAAACTCCAATTATGCAGACAGATTGGAGAAGTTGTGTTTGTCCTTCTTGGAGAGTAGAAAGCTCATTGGAGGTTTAATGGAAATTTACAAAATCATGAGAGCTCTGTTGAGTAAATAGAGAGAAACTGCTTCTGCTCATTGAAGAATTGGTATAAAGAGGGCATTGATTTAACGTGGTTTGCAAACATAACAAATATGATGACGTGCTTACACACAAATGGTTTAATCCTGGAATGGACTGCTTGAAAGTGTGGTGGCTGCAGAGTCAATCATGGTATTCAAGAAATTATTGGATGATTATTTGAATGGTAACAATGTACAAAGGTACAGGCAAAACACAGGTGGATGGCATTAAGTCATAATGTTCATTGGCGAGATGGTGAAGATCTGATGATCTGAATGACCTCTTTCTACAATTGTAATAATTCTATGATTTCATAATAAATCAGTTGTAAGATTTATGTTGAAAACATGGATATAGATATTATAAAACTGCAAAAGTATGCTTATAAAGGCAAAACAGACAGACCAAGAAAGCTCATGTAAATAAACAATGTTCTCAGAAATTGAAATTATGTCATTAAGGATGGATGTTATAAGCTAATACAATATGTACTACTGCAGTTTGAATTACTTTGAGTGAACATTTCATAAGTATTAATGAATGAAAACTGGTTGTGGAAGAATCCTATGTAAAGTGTTTGTCTCATGGTGATGGAAAGGAACATTGAAGGAAAAATGATACTCTGACTGAAGAACTCAATCACTTGATATGGCATCTGGGGGAGTGGAGAAAGTTCTCTCTGGTGGTGAGGGGATTGTTAATTTTTGCAGGAGAGGAGTTCAGAGTCTGGGGATATAAGAAGTATGGAGAGGTGTACTTGGGTGTATGAGTGCTTGAGATATGTTTGGTGTCACTTTAATAGTTACTCAGCACATAGGTTAGGTTTTTAATAGTCTAAAGTTTCTCAGTATCTATTTACTGAACTACTGGGGAGCCTTCCAAATTCCTGAGCAATTCCTTAAGTCTATTATGATGGGAATTCCACAGTTTCCCATTGTATAACAGAATAATGACAGTCTAGTCAGCAGAAAATCGGACCAATACTTTTAAGCTGACTCATATCTCTTTATAGGCTCTTGAAATGATTTAGCAAGCCAATTTGTTGGAAATAGCAAAGTGGTTCATTTTCTGTTGAAGTTAAATAGGGACAGATGTTAAATACTGGCTTTAGCAAAGACGCCTGTAACTAACAAATGCATTTGAAGATAAACAGGCTGAGGTGTATTAACAATTGACAAGATGCACAGTTGCAGCAGACTATTGTTCTGACATTTAAAGTCTCTTAAAATCACAACCTTGACTACCTAGAAGGACAAGGGCACCTGGCAACGCTGACACCCTAAGTTTTCTCTGTAACTCACACACCATGCAGCTCTAGATGGTATATTGCCTTTCTGTCACTGTCACTGGTCAGATCCTGGAACATGATTCTTAACAGTTGGAGTACCATTACCAGGTCAACTGCAGCAGTTTAAGAAGGTGATTCCCACCTTCATCTTTTCAATGGAAATAAGACGTGGACAATAAAAGCTTCTGTTATTGGTGATACTCACATCCGAAGAGGGAATTAATAAAAGAAACCTATTCTGCAAAATTACAACTCTTTCAGAATGTGGCCCCATTGTTTGATTTTGCTTGTAGTGAGCCTCAGGGTTGATTTGCTGTGACTAATGTACAATGAGATAACTTTTCAAACAACACAGCAAGCAAACTACCTTCAAGCTAATTTTGGAAAATGAAAACTGCAAATAAAGGTTATGGTGGACTTACTTTGACAGATATCCCTGCAACTACATGCAAAGTTCCCCAAGGACACAGAAGATAAAGGAAAGCCATATATCATGGAAGAGAGAGAGAGAAAGAGAGAGAGAGAGAGAGAGAGAGAGAGCTAAATAGATAGATAGATAATTAATGACATAAATGTACATTCCAGTTTACATAGGAGTTGCATTTGGGAACCAATGGAATCTTGATTGTGCCACATTTCAAGCAAATTGCTGGGAAAGTTGAAGATTCCATTGGACAATTACTCTAGGTCTGGAAAAGTCCAAAAGTATTAGTTAAATCAGAGAATTCAGACTTAGTTTCCACTGAAGTTAAGGATATAGTTACTCAGGAAGTGTCAGTTTATTAAATACATGGTCCAACTTCTGAGTTACTGTATAATTGATCGATAATTTACTTCATAAATCCTTACTATAACTCCTCAAGACACCTACCCCAACACCACCCTGTCACCATTCCCAACATCCTCTGTTCTGTACCTGAGATTCAACTTAACATTCATCATTGCCAGACCTAGCTGTCCTGCCATGCCACCAGACCCAAACCCCTTTGCTCCACCACGGGTGCTGAACACATGCCCGTTCTCCTGCTCTCGATCCAAACCACTATTCTATGCTTCAGACCTGAACCCCCTAAACTGCTGCCAGAATTGCCCCCTTTCCCTACACTGCTTGAGGCATAATTTGCTTTCCCTAAATTGTCCTACGCTATGAAAGACTTGTCAGAAATGGGGATACGGCTCAACATTTCTGAAGGAGCCCTGTTCAGAATCTCTTGTAAGAAGTATAGCGTTCTTTTGTGCATAAAGCAGAAACAAGTGGCAATTCTGTGTGAGATCACTACTCAGCATAAAATCTAGCCCAATAATTTTTAAAAACTAAGATCATGTCGAATGTTTCACAGCCAGTTAAGTATCTCTTATTGTGAAGTAAGCACCATGTTAAAGTAGGGAAATAGAGCACATAAAATGGTTGCAAAAACAGAAATAAGATATATGACAAAATAATTTATTTTCATGGTGTTGATCAAAGGCCAAATGTTAAACATGACAATGAACTACTTTTCCTCACACATGGTCATTTTCTATACATCTCAAACAGCAGGTGGGATTTCAGTTTAATATGTGCCAGAATGTAGCACACACAAAATGAAAATGAACTGCAGGCTTAAGTGACACATTGAAATCTCAACACGGGACCTTGAGCAGAAGGGTTTATGCATGCAGGGATTACCCCCAACCCTCTCTAATGTGTACAACTGTTCCCATTATGGGATGGAGGACTAATTCTTTGTCTTTTCAATGTGATTATTTTATCATTGGATTATTTTCCCTCCATTTACCAGTTCAGCACAGAGATGATCAAACATAGCCAAAATGGGGAAAAAAAGATGCATATGAACTAGATATTCATTTTCTATCAACTTGCTCAACAATGTTGTGACATAATACTAGAGTGCAATTTGAACCCTATCCTCTAGACTCAGATGTGGAAGTGCCATGGTTGGACTGTAGCGAACAAAGTCAGAAGTCACATAACACCAGGTTATAGCCCAACAAATTTATTTGAAATCAAGCTTGTGATTTCTAATAAAGCTGTTGAACTATAACCTGGTGTCATGTAATTTCTGACTTTCTCGACTCAGGCATAGAAAATACCACTATTTCACAACCAGCTCTCGCAATGCATGTACTCATTCAACTTAATGAAAGCAATCAGGTAGGCGAGCCAGGCTTATCTGAATTAATGTTAATAATGGTGTATGTCTAAAATATTGGATTGGTGATACTAATGGAGAACTAACCATTAATACTGATACTTTCACTGGTGTCAGTTTTAAAGAAGCATTTTTGAGTGTTTAAAATTCTAGCTGTTTCAACCAATATATTTTTAATCATGCAAATCGTGGTCCTATTTGCTAATTTTAGAGACTGCAGTATGCATAATCGGTCCAGATGTGAGCAAACTAATCATTAGTTCTAATTAGAGCATGCTGCTGGCAACTTCAAATGGCTGAGGAAAATATTTTTTTTTATATATGTTTTTCTGGAAGCTGGAGAGTTGAGAATGCATCCTGTGGCATTGAAAAGTTTTATGAGTTACTGAAAGCCAGTAAAAAAATTAAAGGTGGTCCTATAATTTATTGAGAGGAGTTTCAGTTTGACGTATTTTGCCACTTAATTCCTTGCAACAAGTATCTGTTCTTTTGTGACCACCTTTCTGCAATTACTACTCTAAGTTTGAATCTGCCTTTGACCGATCCCAAAGGACAGCAAAAATTCAAAGATGATTGAGCACTGATGCTTGAAACCTTTATTACACAGCACAAATAATGGAAGGATAAGGATTTAGATACTCATTATTTATTGTTTGGAATGAGTTGCAGCAAGGGGCCTATCTTAAATTTCTGACCCATGCTTTTACATGATACTGTCCTTGAATTGGAAGCTTGAGTGGAGGCAATATCCCAGTCATGTGAATTTTTTGGTAATTGCCTCTGTGGTCCAAAACTTGTTAAATGCACAGGTTTAGGATCTTCTTTTATCATCACAGCTACTTCAAGCACTATTGTCATTGACAAAGGATGGAAAGGAATTTCAGTGCATATGGGGAGCCTTCTGAGACAGGGCCCCACAGGCTAAAGGCAACTGCTCCTTCTCCCTTTCAGGCACACCTGGGCATCCCTGTTGACTGAGAAATAGGAGGATATTGTGAAGAGTCCAGGTAGCTTGTTGTCAGCAGGCAGCAAGGTGACTCGGTGGTTAGCACTGCTGCCTCACAGTTCGATTCCCACCTCAGGGATTGAATCAGTCAGGTGATTGTGCAAACTCCACACAGACATTCTCCTTGTATCTGCATGAGTTTCCTCTCACAGTCACAAAGATGTGCAGGCCAGGTGAATTGGCTATGCTAATTGCCCATAGTGATAGGTGCATTAGTCAGGGGTAAAGATAGGATAGGGGGGTGGGTTACTCTTCAGAGGGTTAGTGTGGAGTGGACCGAAGGGCCTGTTTGCATACTGGAGGAAATCTAATCTAGTCAGCTTGCCATTGGTATATAGTTGTCATGGGGTCAGTGATGGTAGGCAGTTCTCTGTGTGCCCTGCATCCAGAGTAGTCTGCCGGAACTGACCCTCCATGAAGGTCACTATCCAGCCAGGGAAAAATCAAACCATGCACACCCTCTAAATGTATGACAGCACTTGTAGTCTGAGTGGGTTCCTTCTTTTTCAACATGTGGTACGCCTCTGGCAGCTCCTCCAGATGTAGCCTCAACTCATGCCACAACTGCAGCCTTGTCATGTTGTCAACTACTGCTCAGCATGGGCATCAGATGACATGCCTTTGGAGTAGTCCTGTCCATCCACAGACCACTGACTATGATCTTAACTCTCACAGTCTCTTTCGGATACTCGGCTGGTTCTGTGATGCATTAACTAGATTCTCTGCCTGTATCTAAGTGCAAACAGATACCCCAAGTGTAAGAATACCTCTGATGGTAGCACACACAGAGGTAAGGATATGGCTATCTTGACTCTGACAGTCCCTCATTCTTTTAGGCCTAAGGGATTATCCCATGGTCATAGAGTTATAGGGTCATAGAAACGTCCTGCACGGAAACAAACCCTTAGTCCATGCTGACCAGATACCCAAACTTAATCTAGTCCCATTTATCAGCATTTGGCTCATATACCTCTAAACCCTTCCTTTTCATATACCTACGCAGATGCCTTTCAAATGCTGTAACTGTACTAGCCTCCACCACATCCTCTGGTAGCTCATTCCATCCATACACACTCTCTGTGTGAAAAAGTTGCCCCTTCAGTCCCTTTTATATCTTTCCCCTCTCACCCTAAACCTATACCCTCTGGCTCTGGACTCTCCCACAGTAGGGAAGAGATTTTGTCGATTTATCCTATCCATGCCCTTCATGATTTTACAAACCTCTATGTAGTCACCCCTCAGCCTCCGATGCTCCAGAGAAAACAGCCCCAGTCTATTCAGCCTATTACAGGTCTTTGCTCATTAGATCCAGGCCAGGAAGACAGAGAAGGTAGACTGAGTTATTATAATGCAGGCACTGAATCTTTCCACCCATCTCTCCTTTGGAACTGGATTTGTCCATGACCACTGTGCCTTATATGTGCATGGACACTTTTGTGACCCTGTGCTCTTGAGCAGGCATCCTGCCTCACATTCTGCAATGAACCAATTGCTCTAATGCCCTGCCAGTTTAAGAGGTTCTTCCACCATGAGGTCAGATCAGACAGAAAATCACACCCCGTCACTTATCTTAGTTGTTCCCTCAGGGGTCTTCTCTTGCAAGTGCACAGACATATGCTGTTCAATTCCCCACAGAAACTTGCATAAAACTATGTTGGTGGCAGCCCAGTGATTTACAATGGAGGCACAAGTGACCATAGTCCAGCACATAACCATATTCAAATGATCGTGGTGGGATGGGTTGACAGTCACTGAGATTAAGCCATTTGTCTGCCAGCATATGTAGCTCCTTGACCCTATTGAGTGGCTACATCCTCCCTATCTCCATTCCTATCAAGTGCACCCTTTAACCTCAAGGGAAATGAAAACTTATCGTAGCAGATGGTATCAAATCATTGAGCAACTTGTGTAACCAAGTTCTCGGAATGAACCCACAGCTGCTGATGCCGTTGTTCTTTCTACTCAGGTTTGCTTGGTCAATTTAGTCAGTCACAAGAGTGCCACCAACTGAATCGCAGCTGACAGCCAAAAGTAAATTTTCAGAGTGAAGTGTTTTAACAATCCATGTTTACCATCGTGACTTTTAGGTATGTATTGATCCACTAGCCTCTGCCTGAATCCTTTCCATGGCTTCTATTCAATTCACTCTATAGGGAAATGAAAATTAGATACAATATTAAAATGAGTCTTCACAAAGGAGGGATTTAGTGTCTTTTACTGTTGTTTATTATGTTGCTTTAGGAATGTACCCTCACACTGTATTTCTTTATTACAAAATAATTTCAAAATATTCCCTTGTTGTTTGGTCACATTTCATGAACAAGTGTGTTGCCTTTTTTTTCCAATGTTCTACACCTATATTGCTTTAAAAAGAATTTCATCTATCAAGTACATCACTTAAATACTTTTTCCAACACAGTTTGGAAGCTTCAATTTAGAACCAACTGCCTCCTTGACATCTGCAAATGTAGCAAATCTGCACTGAGATTTCAGATTTGAGTTGTTGGGAAAGTTGAAATCACCCATAACAACAACCCCGCTACTTTTGCATTTTTCCAGAATCTGCCCGCCTATGAGATCTTCAATCTTTCTACTGCTACTAGGCGGTCTGTAGAAAACCCCCAATGTGGTGGCTGTTCCCTTGCTGTTCCTAACTTCCACCCATACTGACACAATAGACAAACCTTCCTCAATAACCTTCATTTCTGTGGCTTTGAGCACTCTCTGATTGCATGTGTGGAATGAGCTGTTAGAGGAAGTGATGGAGGCTGATACAATTACAACATTTAAAAGTTATTTGGATTTGTATATGAATAGGAAAGATTTAGAGAGATATGGGGCAAGTGCTGGTAAATGGGACTAGACTAAATTAGGTATCTTGTCAGCATGGACAAGTTGGACCGAAGGGTCTGATTCTATGCTGTTCATCTGTATGACTCTAAATGGTATAAGGTCATTCCAAAAAATTAACAAAATGAAGGAGATTAAAAAAACAATAAAGAAACAAACAAAATTGTGAGGAAGGAATCTCAAAAACATGCTGGTGAAAAGAATTGTGAGATGTGAGTTTGGACAAACTAGGATTGTTTTCCTTAGACAATCAGAGGCTGAGAGGGCGACTTGATAGAAGTATGTAAAATGATGAGACACATGGATGGAGTAGATCATCAAAGTCTCTTTCTTAGGGAGAAATGTCAATTATTATGGGGCATAGGTTTAAGGTGAGAGGAGTAATGCTTAATGGAGTTGTGCAAATAAAGTTTTTTACACAGAGGGTGGTAAGTACATGGAACACACTACCAGAGGAGGTGGTACAAGCAGATTCAATAGCAAAATTAAGAGGTGTTTAGATAGACACATGAACAGGCAGGGAATAGAGAGATATAAATCATGTGTAAGCAGATTGTATTAGTTTAGAATAGCATCATGGTTGGAACAAACGTTGAGGGCCAAAGGGTCGATTGCTGCTGCTGTATTGTTCTCTGTTCTATGCTGTAATTAGGCCATTCTGCTTATAAGATCTGCTGTGCCAGTCAATCATGATTGATATATTTCTCAACCCCATTCTCCTGCTTTCTTCCTGTACATCTAATTAAGAACATAGCTATGTCTGAAGCAAAGATACTCAATGACTTAGTCTCCACAACCTTCTGCGGCAATGAATTCCACTGGGTAAAAGCAAATTACTGCGGATGCTGCAATCTGAAAACAAAAAAGGAAATGCTGTAAAATCTCAGCAGGTCTGGCAGCATCTGTAAGGAGAGAAAAGAGCTGACATTTCGAGTCTAACTGACCCTTTGTCAATTCCACTGAATCACCACTCTCTGGCTGAAGAAATTCCACACCTCAGTTCTAAAGAGTCATCACCTTGCTCTGAAGCTTTGACCTTGGGTCCTATTTCCTCTTAGGAGTGAAAGCACTGTTTCTACAGCCACTCTATCCAGGCCTATCAGCATTCTGGTATTTTCAATGAGATTCTCCTTTATCCTTTTACAACTGTATCGAATACAGATCCAGAGTCCTCAACCACTCCTCTTATGAAAATTCAGTAAGTGAATAGGCTCTATACCTTAAAGATTCATTTTCCAGCATGTATAGAAACAGTTTTCTAGTCTTTTTTCAGTGATATATCCTCCCACATTATTCTCATGAATCTTTTCTAATCTTACACATTGAAATCAGGAACAAGTTACCAATTGGTGCAAAATGAAAGATATTTGCTTTGTTGACTTATTTCTGATTATTATGCCATGTTTCCTTGCTAAAGTTTATATTTCTGATGATTGGATTTTTATTTATTAACCATGTACAAAGGGAGACTTCAAACTTTAACCTGAGGCTGTTAGAGAGAACCCTATCCTGCTGGTTATATGATTACATTACCTACAGTATTTCGGCCCAACAAGTCCACACCGACCCGCCGAAGCGCACCCACCCAGACCCATTCTCCTATACCTAACACTACAGCAATTCATCTAACCTGCACATTTTTGGACTGTGGGAGGAAACCGGAGCACCCGGAGGAAACCCACGTAGTCAGTCGCCCGAGGCGGGAATTGAACCCGGGTCTCTGGCGCTGTGAGGCAGCAGTGCTAACCACTGTGCCACCGTGCCGCTCACCGTGATCTTCCATAACTTCCTAATGATGATATAAATCATATTCCCATATTCACGTGAATATCTTTTACAACATGTCCCCCAAGTCTCTGACTCTGTCCTGCACATGACATCTACATATTTCAATTTCCTTATCCTACATCTTCTCTTAGGTTCACAGAGATAACCGCTGTGGCAATATCACCAGTGCCTCACCATATTGCCAGCTCTCTTCAAGGGGATTGAGATTTCATGTGCCTCATACATTCTCTTGAACAATTTTAAGCAGAGAGAGAATTGTTAGATCATAATAGTTCACCACTCAGGTAATATTGCAGGCATCTTGAAGAGCTGATCAGCCCTGGAAAAGGTTCCTTGTGCGAACTAGAGCACTTGTGTTTCTTCATTATCCTATTTCTGTCTCCACAATATAGGATCATGGATGTAGTTTTTCCAAGGAATTTTACTTGATGACCTTATTCACAAATCCACACTGATTCTCTGCCTGCAGGTCCAGTACTTTGTATGCACTTTAGTGCTTACTGTAATGCTGCTTTTCACTGGAAACTTTATTATTCTCTCCCTCACACTGCCCAAATTTACTTCAGTGAGACAGCATCAATGCTGAAGAAGCTGTTCAGTCCACAGGTGTCTTTTGTTAAAGGTTTTCATAGATCCAGACCTTTCTGGTGCAGGGTAAGATGATAATTTCGCAGTGCGAAATATATATCATCTTTCTTATTTAATAAAAACTTTATCATCCAACTCCACTTTCAGTTTCACCAGTTAGTTAGCATATCTTGGTGAGATAATCATGTAAATAAACTAATTAAGATTCAATTAATTCCTTGAATTATTCATTAGTATATGTGACTGTGTACTAATTTACATTCCAATGTTCAGGATTTGTAGCAAGATCCATAACAAGAGGCCCACTGTAAACAATTCCTTCATGGAGAAATTCAATTCTAACATCAAATTTTATCAAACAGAATTGAATTTTTTTTTGCATTGTTGGCATATCATTGCTCAATCAGTAGTATTCAGTAAAGTATCCAAAGATTTGCGGTCACCTTTGATCGTGAATTGATAATCCAGGATAAAATCTCCAAACATTTCACAGGCCTAGACAGCAGCTGAGGCTTTTTTCCACAATACCTGCATATCATTGCTCTGTGTTACTCAAAAAATGGGGCATACAGTACATGAGATTACGTACATCCCTCTGAAGCTAAAAATGTACAGTCTCTCAATCCAGTTCACGATGCATTTATCGTAGCGACTGAAGACCTTCCACCCCGACCTCAAGTTCACCTGGACTATCTCAGATACCTTCCTTCCCTTCTTGGACTTCTCCATCTCCATTTCTGGCAACCGATTCAACATGGACGTTTACTATAAACTCATCAACCCCCACTCCAGCTACCTGGACTACTCCTGCTCCCACCTTGCCTCCTGTAAAAATGCTATTCCCTAATCCCAATTCCTCCACCTCCACCGCATCTGCTCCCATGAGGACCAATTCCACCATAGAACATGCTAGATGGCCTCCTTCTTCAAAGACTGCAATTTCCCCTCCCACATGGTCAACGATGCCCTCCAGTACATATCCTTCAGTTCCTGCACCTCCATCCTTGAACTTCCAACATATAAATAAGGGGTGACCTGGCGATGGGATAATAGCCTCTGTGGAGTTAGTTCATTGGCAAGGCAGCTTGAGGAAATAGTCATGTGAGATACCACATTTTCACAAAGGTACAGGATACAAAAGCAAGCAAGTTAGGGGAATACTTTATAAAATATTGCTCAGCTTCTACTGAAGTATGCCCAATTCAGTGCATTACACAATAGGAAGACGTGAAGATTTTGGCAGGAATGCAGAAAAGATTTACAAGAATGATTCTAGGGTTCAGGAATTTCAGTTATGAAGAATGGAGAAGCTGGAGTATTCTCCTTCAAGAAGAGAACGTTGATAATCAATTTGATAGAGGTGCGCTAAATCATGAGGGATTTGGTTTGAATTTATCGGGGTAGACTGTTTCCATTGGTGGAAAAGTTGAGAAAGTGAATGGGGTAGTAAAAGGGATATGGGGAAAATCAATTGACACTGAGTGTTTAAGGCATGGAATGAAATCTGTGTGCCAGAGGTTGCTCATTTATGATTTTAGAAAGGAATTGGATAACACTTAGATAATTAACAGGACTAGGGGAAGAAAGAAGTTCAAAGAGTGCAACTAGAAGAAATGTGAAGATTTGGCAAGGGCTCAAGGGATTGTTGTCTTCTTATCATGTTGTCAACATCCTATGATTACATGACAACTTTTAGCCTTATTTGTTTCTGAAAGTGGAAAATCCTCAAAATGTACAAACAGGATCGACCCCACTTATTAACACACAATTAATTTCATCACACAACATTCTTAAGCACAGCAATTAAAAATGTAACAATCATTCTTCAAAAGGACTATTCTATGAACTTTTACACATGATTTAGGAATTTTAAATTGCATTTCAGCTGCTGAAATTATTTATACTTACATCGTATTGACTTCACGAACGATGCTGAGGTTTCACTGTAAAGTTTGACTGGAGGGCCTCATGGGACGTTAATGGCACAAGATCGGTGATTGTTTTGTGAATGAATTTTAATTAATTTATATGAATCTGAATTTCCCTTGATGTATTCCTGAGCAAGTGCTTTCATTCTATATCAAAAGATTGACTTTACCTGCATCATAAAAGACATCAGCTAATTTCCAACTGGTTATGCTGAATGTTTGGGCAAAATAAACACAACTGTTTGTGAAATCGGGCTCAGGTCTGTCATTTTGATTCAATGGTCAGCTTCCAACTGTTCCGGTTGTTCTACTATCAGACAGCCTTTCCAAATTTGCATGTAAGAGAATGCACATATATATATATATATATATATATATATATATATATATATCTTCCAATATTAATTTAATTACCTTTCACCTACATGGGTGGCCAACCCTTTTTCTCATGAATCATTGAATAAGGTTTTCCACATCATTTGTTTCTGCTCCAGTCCTCCAACTTCCCCCTGCTTGCTCTTTGTTGCCCCAATAATGCCAATTCTAAGTTGTCTCTCTTTCTATTTTGCATGAGGTGCTCTGAAGTCCTCATTATTTATAATAAATATCTCAAGCAATTATGCATTCACAGTCAAAGATCCCATCCATCACTCATGTTTATTATCCATAATTAGGTTCCTCTGCCATTACTTGCTCCTTTGACTGTTGTGTGATCAGATTATCCTACCTCACCATCTCTGGATGGTTAGCTTGGACAAATGGAAGTAGAAGGCTGTACTTTCGTTCTTGCTGGTTAAAGTAAGAGTTGTGAGGATTATTGCAGAGCTAAGGAATGTTGAAATCAAGAACCACCAGGACCAGCGCCTGAACAAACTGATGTAATAGTTTTGGAAGGAGCTGAACAAAATGGACAGAAAAAAAGTTTTCTTTTAATTTTGCTCTTGCACTAGGACATTATATTAGAAAATGACTTGGTAGGTCAGTAGTGAATTATTAATTTGGACAAAGGAGTGGCAGTGCTGCAACGAACAATGTCAAAGGGAGCAGATTAGTCAGTCATCTGCCTAATTCCTCTTTGTGTAAAGTTGCTTAGCACATTTTGACTGTGTTAATAGAGTAGAGGATGACAATGGGAAAACATTTGGGATGTGCTCAAGTATCTCCAGAGAAATTAAATATTGCTAACTGATTCATTTACTGACATCAGAGCAACGTCTGTCCATTAGGATAGGTGTTCCTGGGAGGACCTAACCAATGCTGTACATTGTGCTGTATCAGAGTTTTGTAGTGTGCCCCAACTGGTGGATCAGTGATAATTCATGGTGTTTACAGCCTTTAGGTAAAGTAGTGATGTGCACTTAACTTTAATCGAATGGGCTGTCTCACAAGAGATAATTGTGTATCTTACATGTAGTGTAACTGGTTAGTCATTAATATGCAATAAATCTTTACTGCTTAATTAAGAATAAGTCTTATTCCTGCTGAATGTATTGCATGGATATAGTTCCTCACTTGATATGAATAGCTTCCTTAATATCATTAAGAATGATTGATGGCAATGAAGTATGTTGGCAACCAACATTATGTGAAGATTGAAAATGTTTACATAGGCAAACACCAAACACGTTGAGAGACATGATCAGGAGCACTCAGAAACAATGTTATCAGTGACAATTGTGATGGAGAAAGGACAGAAACTTCCAAACACTTATATGCACGATTTTTCAAGCACTGATTTACGCAGTTGGCATAGTCTGGAGATTACATTTTTGGCTTATCATCCATCTTAGACCCATTCAAACCGGAGATGAAGCAAGTCACCTTTGATCATGGGAATTGCCTAAGTTGAGCCTGCCTCACCATTCAATATGATCACTGTTGACTGAACACTTCAATGACTTTTACTTATCCCATCTCTAACTTAAACATACTCAAAGATGGATGAATCCATGGAAAGCATCCTAGAATTAAACTTGACCAATAATATTGACATTATGAATTTGGGCAAGAAAATAGTGGTGCTACAACAAACAATGTAAAAAGAAATAGATTAACCAGTCAACTATCTTATTGTTATTTGTGTAAAGTTAAAAATCACACAACACCAGGTTATAGTCCAACAGGTTTAATTGGAAGCACACTAGCGTTCGGAGTGACACTCCTTCACCTGATGAAGGAGTGTTGCTCCGAAAGCTAGTGTGCTTCCAATAAAACCAGTTGGACTATAACCTGGTGTTGTGTGATTTTTAACTTTGTACATCCCAGTCCAACACCGGCATCTCCAAATCATGATTATTTGTGTAAAGTTGCTCGGCAAATTTTGACTACCATATTAGTCTATGTGGTAAGAATAGGAATGCTTTTGAGATGCCCTCAAGTATTGTCAGAGACATTATACATTCCCAAACACTAATTTTATCTGCCAACAATCATTGAGAAAGTGTTGCAGGTTGGGCCAAAGGTACCAAGTTTAAGTATTCTGGAGGCACATTAGACGGTAACAAGATGGACTGGGGATCCAATGATCAAAAACGGGATCCAATGACCAAAAACTCAATGGACGGAAGGAAACCAGAGAGCTCAGAATTCAGGAGGTGCATTAAAAACAATCTTGAAGAAAAGTCTCAGGCAAAGAGTGGTTTGGATTTCAAAAACATTGAAGAAGTGATGTTAACATACTTAGAAAATGCTCCCATTTGAAGGATTTGGAAATGGCGGTGTTGGACTGGAGTGTACAAAATTAAAAATCATACAACACCAGATTATAGTCCAACAGGTTTAATTGGAAGTATTAGCTTTCAGAGGTGGACAACCATCTGATAAGGAGCAGCGCTCCGAAAGCTACTGCTTCCAATTAAAGTCATTTGAATGAGATTGAGTAAAAACTTGAAAGAGATAAATTATAGGAATATGTGAAAAACGTATGGACATATTACAAGCTCCATTGCTCATTCAAAGAGACAGTATGGACCTGATAGGTCAAATGGCCTTCTTTTTTTACGGGCAATTCTACTATTCTATGATGTTATTCAGAAAAATAACAACGCGATATATTCCTTTCAAATTACATCTATAAAGGCAGGAAGATAACCTTTGTATTGTTGACTGTAGCAGGGGATGTGTAGCCTTAATAATATAATTTGGAATCTCTGGAAGGTAGAGTTGGGCAAGCTATGTTATAGGGACCCATTACATCTGAGTACTCGCTTTGAAGTGGAGATCTGATTCAAAAGACATATGACGAGGAAGAGTGATAACTAATGATTGGCAATCTAATCTTGGTAAACCCCTTAGGAGTTGCCTTTTTTATCACAAATATATGTTATATGGATGTTTTGAATATGGCTGTTATTCACTTGATGTAACATAAATTTCTCTGTAACTTTAAACTTAAGATTATTTGAATGAGATACTTTCAAAGATGGGAGAAAAATCTTGCAAAGATAGAACTCCAAGTGTGAAAAACAATTATAATAATGCTTTGGAGCAGCACGTCCTCTGACTTACCAACAGTATACATAAGCATGTAATGCATTCTATATATCAAAATATTGCATCAATGTAATAGTACATTTTCTACAGTGACATTCCATGGACAGACAAGAATTATAGTTGTGGATAAGTGAAATTAAATTGCTAATTCTTTAAACTGTTGTTTTCCATCAATTATCATCTATTTTTCAGGTTAAGAGTCATAGAGCTGCATAGCATAGAAACAGACCCTTTGGTCAACTTGTCCATGCAGAACATATATCCTAAATAAAACTAGGACCATTTGTCAGCATTTGGTCAATATCCCTCTCAACCCTTCTTGCTCATAGATCCATCCAGATGTCTTTTAAATGTTGTAATTGTATGAGCCTCCACCACTTCCTCTGGCACCTCATTCCACACATGCACCACCTTCTGCATGAAAACATTGCCCCTAGATCCCTTTTAAATCTTTCCCCTCTCACTTTAAACCTATGCCATCTAGTTTTGGACCTCTTCAAACCAGAAAAAGACTGGTTATTCAGCCTATCCATGCCCCTCATGATTTTATAAACCTGTGTAAGATTACCTTCAGCCTCTGGCAGTCCAAGGAAAATCGGCCTATCCTATTCAGCCTATAGCTCAAACCCCCCATTGCTGGCAACATCCTTGTAAATCTTTTCTGAGCTCTTTCCAGTTTTACAACATTGTTCCTGTAGCAAGGAGATGAGAATTGTGTGCGGTATTCGAAAAGTGGCCTAACCAATGTCCTGTACAGCTGAAACATGATCTCCCAACTCCTGTACTCAATACTCTGACCAATAAAGGCAAGCATACCAAATCCTCCTTCACTATCCTGTCTACCTGACTCCACGTTCAAGGGACCATGAATCTGCACTCCAAGGTCTCTTTGTTCAGCAGCACACCCTGGAGCTTACAATTAGGTCCTGTACAGGTCCTGTCTTGATTTGCCCTTAAAATGCAGCACCCTACATTTATCTAAATTAAACTCCATCTGCCACTCCTCAGTCTACCATCATATCTAATCGAGGTTGCATTGTACTCTGAGGTAACCTTCTTCATCGTCCAAAACACTCCCAATTTTGGTGTCATCTGCGAACTTGCTAACTATACCTCCTACGTTCACATCCAAATCATTTCTATAAATGATGATAAGCAGTGAACCCAGCACCAATCTATGGGGCATGCTGCTGATCACAGGCCTCCAATCTGAAAAACAACCCTCCATCATTACCCTCGGTCTTCTACCTTTGAGCCAATTCTGTATCCAATTGGCTAATTCTCCTTGTATTCCATGTGACCTAACCTTGTCAACCAATCTACCATGAGGAACCTTGTCAAGTGCTTTCCTGATGTCCATATACATCGTGTCCACCAATCTGCCCTCATCAATCCTGTTTGTTACTTTTTAAAAAAACTCAATCAAGTTAGTGAGACATGATTTCCCATGCACAAAACCATGTTGACTATCGCTAATCAGTCCTAAAAATATTTTACTTATTCTTCACTGAGTTTTATTTGTTTAAAAAATTATCATCAATCATTCACAATTGATCTACATTGTAATTTAGTATATAATATGGGTACTGCACTCAAAATACAAGATAGTCTCAAAGCTACATATCATATCTTTTGAATTACATTCTGCTTCACCATATTATAGTACGGATTGATTGCAATATTACCTGTATCAATTTGTTTGTTCTTCATTTATCTGTTTTTGGGATGTGTCAAGGTTGCCCATCCCAAATTGTTCTTCAGCTGACTGACTTTCACATACAAGTTAAAAGTCAACCACACTATTGTAAATCTGGAATCACATATCGGCCAATTCACGCAAGGATGGCAGATTACCTTTCTGAAAGGGCATTAGTGAATTTAGATATGTCTTTAGAATAATGAATGATGTTAGCTGGTAATCTGATTAGATTTCAACGTCCAATTCCACGAGCAATTATATTGGAATTTGAACCCACGTTCCCCACCTGTTACCTTGCATCTCTGGATTACCCTGTCCAGTGACTTTACTATGATGCCACCATTCGTCTACCTCAATATTATCTTCAAAAGTTTAACTTTGGAAATTTGGACAATTGACGAGGATTGAAGGGTTTGAGCTATACAGAGAGGCTGAAAAGACCGGGTCTCGTTCCATGGGAGGGTAGGAGATCGAGGGGAGAACTTATAAAGGTTTATAAAATCATGAGGAGTATGGATAAGTTGAATAATAGATGATTTTTCCTTAGGGTGGGGGATTTCAAGACTAGGAGGTATATTTTTAAGGTGAGACGAGAAAGATATTAAAAGGATATAAGGGGAAACTTTTTTTACACAGCGAGAGGTTTGTATGTGGAATGGAATTTCAAAGGAAATGGTGGATGTGGGTACAGTTACAAGATTTAAAAGACATTTGGATAATTACATAAATAAGAAATGTTTGGAGGAATGTAGGAAAAGCACAAGCAGGTGAGAATAGTTTAGTTTGGCATTATGGTCAGCATGGACTGTTTGGATTGAAGGGTCTGTTTCTGCATTGTATGACTTTATGAGTATCAATTTACTGTGATAATTCCCTTAACTTCCCAATGAAACAAAAGCAAAAATAACTTAACACGCTTGCTGGAACATAGGCTCACCTTTTTGTGACCAGAATAAAACTGTCAAAATTGTTCTATGTCTTATGGTCTGATAGTTATGCACATATATTTTGTTTATTTTTTATAATTCAGGCATGCCTTATGTTCTAGCAAATATAGAATATCGAGCGTGACTTTCTTCACCCACAGAGGTGACAAGGATGGCTGGAGTCGTGACTTAATCAGATGCGATTCCAAAGGTCAGTTTCTTGTTTTTAAGATAATTTCAGTGTTTAATTTTCCTTCCTCAGAAAGTGAGTCAACCTTCAGAGCAGTATTGTGGCTCAGTGGTTAACACCACTGCCTCACAGTGCCACAGTGTGGAGTTTGCACATTCTCTGTGTGGGTTTCTTCCAGGTGCTCCATTTCCTTCCACAGTACAAAGATATTCAGATTAGGTGGATTGGCAGTGCTAAATTGCTCAAAGTGTGCAGGGATGTGCAGGCTACGTGGATTGGTCATGCAAAATGTTGATTTAAAAGTATTAGAGTAGGGATTGGGTCTAGGTAGGATGCACTTCAGAGGGTCGGTGTGGTCTCGATGAGCTGAATGGCCTGCTTCCTACAATGTTGGGATTCTATGATTCTTACCATCAGGAGTTGAGAACATAGTTAACATGCACAAGAATCTCACTAATTGCACAATTCACTGGAATTGACACTATCTTCTCAATCATCTTCTGCTCAATCAAGATATTCAATGCTTCAGAAGTTTGATCACATGTAACAAAGATCATGCATACTGATTTAGTCTTCATGTTCCAGTTTGGGTAAGTTCTTTATTTTCTCTTCCTCTGGCCAAATTCTGTCAATGTTTGTTGTTTTGACTTTTGCTGCAAACTCTATAACATCAGTAGGATTGAACATGTGAACCATGACAGGATGTGTCCCTGGGCCAACACAAAACCCAAATGGAGAATAGCAACACAGTACATTGTGACTTGTATGGCAACTTAGCACAGAATTCAGCTACATTGATATGTCAAAAGGTGTGGAACATCTTGTGACAATAAAGCATGGTATAGCATCAACATCAAGGGATGGGAACAGGAACTTAAAGGTGCAGTGCTGCTTCTATGACTGAGATAATGCATATGCTTGCCGCATATGTAAGATTCCACTATTCGTTTAAAAGTTCTGGTCCAGATATCAGTGGCGCACAACAGCGCGTACACTGTTCAACTAAGTGTGGTAAGTCTTCATTAAATTACTAATATTTGTGATCCAGCCTGTCCAAGAGACAGGAAGTTGATCAACAGACTTGTTTTTTTGGAAAAATGGAGGAGGACTGGACTAGATAGATGCTATTATAAATACTCCTGATAAGACAGCAGCTACCACACTCAGAAAAAGTGTGTTTTGAGCTGAAAAACAAAATGAAATATTTTGTGATAACAAAAGTGCTATGAAGAAGTTTTCATTTTCACTATATCCATCGTTTATTTCTTTATTTGTCCCAAAGCCATTATATTTTGCCTTGCAGACTCATCTATTTTTGTCATTTAGTCTCTTCTCCATTCATCCTATCACAGACCTTCACTTTTTTCTTTCTCCCCTCTCCACTTTCCCTACCTCAGAATGTGATCAACACCAATTACATTACAAACCTTTCCTGTTCTGATAACAGATCACCAAACTAAAGATTAACTATAGACCTGTCTCCTTTCAAATCCCCTTACTTGCGGAGAATTTCCAGCCATTTCTGATTCTATTTCAGATTTGATCCATGGCATTTTGTTCTTAGGAACACTTGTGCTAAAAGTGTTTTAGCCTCGTCTAGATTTTTTTCAGCCACCATTATGTGTCGTGCCCTTAGAATAACAGAAAATGATCAACATAATTAGATGTACTTTTCACAAGGGGTCGGAGAGGCTTTGGAGCTCCGTTCCTGAAAAAGTATGGAAGTGGAGTATTCGAGTTTAATTTTCAGACAGTTGTGAATAGATTCTTGATAAGCAAGGGATTGAAAGATTACCAGAGACAGGAGGGAATGTGTTGCAACCAAATCATCTCTGACCTTACTGAATGACAGAACAGGTTGCAGTGGCTGACTTGCCTACTCCTGCTCCTAATTTGTATATTTATTTGTAAATGAGAAAAAGATTCTATTTAACCAATTTAAGCAAGTGTAAATTCAATAAAAGCAGGCATAAGAAATTTCATGAATGTTATACATATTGCTACCATTATTAATTCATGTTTGTCAAAAAACAAATTGAGTGTCAAGTCAACTGGGAAATTACAGCCAAATCCCATTTACTTTTTTAAAAAATTCTTATATTTCATTAAAATATGCCTTGTTTCAATCATTTCTTCCTCATGATGTGCAGACATACAATTATTGAATGATGTTTAATATCTATCCTCAATCTCAGCATACCATTTACCAACACTTTCCAAATTAAATTCAATGTTACTCACTAATTGTAATTGGCGTTTCATTCGAATATTAGTTCAACGACAATGTCAGGACAAAGTAAATTTGTAATGGCACGTGTCATGATGCAGTTTATGATTACTTGATTGCTTCCTTTCATTCGCACGGTTTCTCAACTTTTAAACTGACGTTTTGACTTTGATAGAACTGGAACTTTTATTTTCACTTCATACCCGGAAGAAGCATCAATTTGTTCGGATGGTGGGTGTGACATGTTTCAGATTCAATGGAAAGATTCCTTACATGCTTTGACAGTGTGACTTAACCCCATCGTCCACTGACCATGTATTGTGCACTTGGTAATGTTTTAGAACTGCCCCCCCATTTCAAAATTAATTATTTCAGAAATATTTTCACATTAATTTTATGTTTGAAATAATTTTGCATTCTTTTCAACACTGCTAACTAAGTTCAAACTAATTTGAAATGAGACAGAAATCAAAGAATGTTTTCTGTCTTCATGCACAGCAAAGTACATAGAGGAAACTCTAATTCCCTTTACTTATGCTCAGAGAGCAAGCAAAAAAGAAAAAAAAGCTACAATTTCTTGGCTATGAGTGGAGAAAGATTAACACATTGCAAAGACTATTCATTATCCCATTATCAGAAGAATTTCAAATGTGTGATCATTGCCACATAGCAAAGCGTGAGACAACATCCTTCATCATCAGTGATTGACATAGTGAATGAAAGTATATAGGGTCATCTTGTAGACACTCCAATATTTTATGCTTAATGCTCAGTGAGCGCGTGTGACTATCAAAGTTAAAACGAGACAGAAATGTAGACCCAGAAGTTATACATAAAGGCGATAACGAGAATCCAGAGAAAGTATATTCCTGTCAGGGTGAAAGGAAAGGCTGGTAGGTATAGGGAATGCTGGATTACTAAAAAAAATTGAAGGTTTGGTTAAAAAATGAAGGAAACATATATAAGGTAGAGACAGGATAGATCGAGTGAATTTTTAGAAGAGTTTAAAGGAAGTAGGCGGAAGTTTAAAGGAAGAGTATACTTAAGAGGAAAATCAGGAGAGCAAAAAGGGGACATAAGATAACTTTGGCAAATGGAATTAAGGAGAATCCAAAGAGGTTTTACAAATACATTAAGGAGAAAAGGGTAACTAGTGAGAGAATAGGGAGCATCAAAGATCAACAAGGCGGCCTTTGTGTGGAGCCGCAGAAGATAGGGGAGATACTAAATGAGTATTTTGCATCAGTATTTACTGTGGAAAAGGATATGGAAGATACAGACTGTAGGGAAATAGATGGTGACATCTTGCAAAATGTCCATATTACAGAGGAGGAAGTGCTGGATGTCTTGAAATGCATAAAACTGGATAAATCCCCAGGACCTGATCAGGAGTACCCTAGAACTCTGTGGGAAGCTAGAGAAGTGATTGCTTGGCCTCTTGCTGAAATATTTATTATCATCGGTAGTCATAGGTGAGGTACTGGAAGACTGGAGGTTGGCTAACGTGGTACCACTGTTTAAGAAAGGTGGTGAGGACAAGCCAGGGAACTATAGACCAGTGAGCCTGATGTCAGTGGTGGCAAGTTGCTGGAGGGAATCCTGAGGGACAGGATGTACATGTATTTGGAAAGGCAAGGACTGATTAGGGATAGTCAACATGGTTTTGTGCATGGGAAACTTGATTGAGTTTTTGGAGAAAGTAACAAAGAAGATTGATGAGAGCAGAGTGGTAGATGTGATCTATACGGACTTCAGTAAGGCATTCAACAAGGTTCCTCATGGGAGACTGATTAGCAAGATTAGATCTCACAGAATATAGGAAGAACTAACCATTTGGATACGGAACTGGCTCAATGGTTGAAGAACGGTGGTGGAGGGTTGTTTTTCAAACCTGGAGGCCTGTGACCAGTGGAGTGCCACAAGGATCGATACTGGGCCCTCTACTTTTTTGTCATTTACATAAATGATTTGGATGCAAGCATAAGAGATACAGTTAGTAAGTTTGCAGATGACACCAAAATTGGAGGTGTAGTGGACAGTGAAGATGGTAACCTCAGATTACAACAGGATCTTGACCAGATGGGCCAATGGGCTGAGAAGTGGCAGATGGAGTTTAATTCAGATAAATGCGAGGTACTGCATTTTTGGAAAGCAAATCTTAGCAGGACTTATACACTTATGGTAAGGTCCTAGGGAGAGTTGCTGAACAAAGAGACTTTGGAGTGGGGGGTTCATAGCTCCTTGAAAGTGGAGTCGCAGGTAGATAGGATAGTGAAGAAGGTGTTTAGTATGCTTTTTTTTATTGGTCAGAGTATTGAGTACAAGAGTTGGGAGGACATGTTGCAGCTGTACAGGACATTGGTTAGGCCACTGTTGGAATATTGTGTGCAATTCTGGTCTCCTTCCTATCAGAAAGATGTTGTGAAACTTGAAAGGGCTCAGAAAAGATTTACAAGAATGTTGCCAAGATTGGAGGTTCTGAGCTACAGGGAGAGGCTGAATAGGCTGGGACTGTTTTCCCTGGAGCATTGGATGCTGAGAGGTGACCTTATAGAGGTTTAGAAAATCATGAGGGGCATGATAAATTGAGGATAAATAGGCAAAGTCTTTTCTCTGAGGTTGGGGAGTCCAGAACTAGAGGGCATAGGTTTAGGGTGAGAGGGGAAAGATATAAAAGAGACCTACAGGGCAAACTTTTCACACAGAGGGTGGTGCATGTATGGAACAAGCTGCCAGAGAAAGTGATGGAGGCTGGTACAATTTCAACATTTAAGAGGCATTTGGATGGGTATATGAATAGGAAGGGTTTGGAGGGATATGGGTTGGGTACTGGTAGGTGGGATTAAATTTGGTTTGGGATATCTAGTCAGCACGGACGCGTTGGACCAAAGGGTATGTTTCCATGCCGTACATCTCTATGCCTCTATAACTCTATAAATGTTTGTAATATCTTTAAAGTCTGTGGAATCCGTAATTGCTTTTTAAGAATTTTCAAAAGTGTAGATTAATTATACAGGGATCACTGAACATTTTCTTGAATAATTAGAAATAATGGTATACATAAACTGAATCCCTTTTAACTGGAAACAGAATTAACAAATAGAAGTCATGGTAGAACCCAAGTAGGTGAAAGACACATCAGAGAACTGCAGAAATAAAAGAGTATTACAAACTGAGGAGCTGGAATTTGAGGACAATGACTGCACAGATGCAGACAGCCAGGGAAAACAAACAGTGACAGAATGAGGAACAGGAGAAAGTGAGGTCTGCAGATGCTGGCGATCAGAGCTGAAAATGTGTTGCTGGAAAAGCGCAGCAGGTCAGGCAGCATCCAAGGAACAGGAGATTCGACGTTTTGGGCATAAGCCCTTCTTCAGGAATGAGGAAAGTGTTTCCAGAAGGCTAAGATAAAAGGTAGGGAGGAGGGACTTGGGGGAGGGGCGTTGGAGATGCGATAGGTGGAAGGAGGTCAAAATGAGGGTGATAGGCCGGAGTGAGGTGGGGGCAGAGGTCAGGGAGAAGATTGCAGGTTAGGAAGGCGGTGCGGAGCTCGAGGGATTTGACTGAGACAAGATGGGGGGAGGGGAAATGAGGAAACTGGAGAAATCTGAGTTCATCCCTTGTGGTTAGAGGGTTCCTAGGAGGAAGATGAGGCGCTCTTCCTCCAACCATCGTGTTGTTATGGTCTGGCATGGAGGAGTCCAAGGACCTACATGTCCTTGGTGGATTGGGAGGGGGAGTTAAAGTGTTGAGCCACGGGGTGGTTGGGTTGGTTGTTCCGGGTGTACCAGAGGTGTTCTCTGAAACAGAATGAGGAACACAAAGGATTCTTATGAGGAGAAGCTTCAAATCATTCTTGGGAAGGAATATATTTCTTGTTTGTTAGAAAAGGATACATGTGTTCAAAGGGATACAGTATGCATTGAACAAAAATGTCTGATAACCATGTGAATAATTTGGTTAGACTGTGGAACTGAGTTCTTTCACAGAGCTAGTCTAACCATAAATTTGTTTTTTTTTCATTATTTATTTGAAAAGCAATTTTGAAAGGCTACACCATAAGGATGGGTATCACCTGAGGATTTCAGAAGTGAGCCTTGCTGATGATAATTTGTGGACATCAAAGCTAAAAGCTGTTGTCAGACAGGACTTCTGATCACAGATTGGATTCCTGACCTCAGGTAGGACTCATGTCCTGCTCTAAATGAATTAAGTGCAGTATAATGTGGAATTGCTTAGCTATTTAGTGCCACATTTGTGAAGAAATGAGATGCTTATGCTTACATAAGATAACTTATTTTTGTATGAACAAATTAAAATCATGATTATCCAATAAATAACTATGACTCCAGCACTGATCCCTGTGGTACTCCACTATTTACATGCTACCATCTTGAAAATATTCCTCTTATCTCAATTCTGAGTCTCCTACAGCATTATCCAGTTCCCAACTTATGCTAACGCTCTACTCTCAGCACCATGTGCTCTCATTAAGCAAATTAATGTGTGGTATCTCATCAAATGTCTTCTGGAAATCCACTAATTCCCCTTTATCTATCCTGCTTGGCAGTTCCTCAAAGCTTCATAATAAATTTTATCCCCATCATGAAGCCACGCTGATCATGCTTGTTCAAACTGTGCAATACTAAATGCTATTACATCCCTCATAAAATTGTGTAACATTTTCCGAATAACAGTTGTTAAACTGTTTGGCCTAGAGTTATCTCTGTTCGCCAATGTACAGATGACCATTTTGAGAGCTATGGACAAACTAGAAAAGGTGTTGGATATGCAGGGGAATCTCTGTCCAATGTGGAAGAATCTTTTGGGGCCTTGGATGGAAGTGGAGGAGAGGTGTGGGTACAGTTTTTACACCTATTGCGGTGGCAAGGGAAAGTGCTGGGAGCGAAAGGTAGATTGGTGGATTGTGGACTTAACGAGAGAGTCATGGAGGAATGGTCTCATGGAAGCAGATAGGGATGGGGAAGGAAACATATCTCTGATGGAGTTTGATTGTAGGTGGTGGAAATAGAGTCATAGAGATGTACAGCATGGAAACAGACCCTTTGGTACAACCTGCCCATGTTGACCAGATATCCCAAACCAATCTAGTTCCCACCTCTCAGCACCTGGCCCATGTCCCTCCAAACCCTTCCTAGTCATATGCCTCTTATGCTATTGTACCAGCCTCCACCACATCCTCTGGAAGTTCATCTCATACACGTACCACCCTCTGCGTGAAAAAGTTGCCCCTTAAGTCTCTTTTATATCTTTCCCCACTCACCCTAAACCTATGACCTCTAGTTCCCCAACCCCAGGGAAAAGACTTTGTCTGTTTATCCTATCCATGCCACTCATAATTTTGTAAACCTCTATAAGGTCACCCCTCAGCCTCCATAGCTCCAGGGAAAGCAGCCCCAGCCTGTTCAGCCTCTCCCTGTATCTCAGATCCTCCCACCCTGGCAATATCCTTGTAAATCTTTTCTGAACCCTTTCAAGTATCACAATATCTTTCCGATAGAAAGGAGACCAGAACTGCATGCAATATTCCAAGAGTGGCCTAACCAAAGTCCTGTACAGCCGCAACATGTCCTCCCAACTGCTGTACTCAGTACTCTGACCAATAAAGGAAAGCATACCAAACGCCTTCTTCACTATCCTATCTACCTGAGACTCCACTTTTAAGGAGCTATGAACCTACACTCCAAAGTCTCTTTGTTCAGCAACACTCCCTTGACCTTACCATTAAGTGTATAAGTCCTCGGGTACATCTGATCAGACCCTGAGGATCTACCAATTTGAACCATTTCAAAACATCCAGCACTTCCTCCTCTATAATATGGACATTTTGTAAAATGTCACCATCTATTTCCCTACAGTCTATATCTTCCATATCCTTTTCTACAGTAAATACTGATGCAAAATATTCATTTAGTATCTCCCCCATTTTCTGCGGCTCCATACAAAGGCCGCCTTGCTAATCTTTGAGGGGCCCTATTCTCTCCCTAGTAACCATTTTGTCCTCAATATATTTGTAAAAACCCTTTAGATTCTCCTTAATTCTATTTGCCAAAGCTATCTCATGTCCCCATTTTGCCCTCCTGATTTCCCTCTTAAATATATTTTTGCTTTCTTTATACTCTAAGGATTCACTCGATCTATCCTGTCTGTACCTGACATATGCCTCCTTCTTTTTCTTAACCAAACTCTCAATTTCTTTAGTCATCCAGCATTCCCTATACCTACCAGCCTTCCCTTTCATCCTGACAGGAATATACTTTCTCTGGATTCTTGTTATCTCATTTCTGAAGGCTTCCCATTTTCCAGCCATCCCTTTACCTGAGAACATCTGCCTACAATCAGCTTTCAAAAGTTCTTGCCCAATACCGTCAAAATTGGCCTTTCTCCAATTTAGAATTTCAACTTTTAGGTCTGGTCTATCCTTTGCCATCACTATTTTAAAACAAATAGAATTATAGTCGCTGGCCCAAAAGTGCTCCCTCACTGAAACTTCAGTCATCTGCCCTGCCTTATTTCCCAAGAGTAGGTCAAGTTTTGCAACTTCTCTAGTAGGTACATCCATATACTGAATCAGAAAATTGCCTTGTACACACTTAAGAAATTCATCTTCATCTAAACCTTTAACACCATGGCAGTCCCAGTCGAGGTTTGGAAAGTTAAAACTCCCTACCATAACTACCCTATTATTCTTACAGATAGCTGAGATCTCCTTACAAGTTTGTTTCTCAATTTCCCTCTGACCACTGGGGGGGTCTATAATGCAATCCCAATAAGGTGATCATCCCTTTCTTATTTCTCAGTTCCATCCAAATAACGTCCCTGGATGTATTTCCAGGAATAACCTCCCTCAGCACAACTGTAATGCTATCCTTTATCAAAAATACCACTCCCCCTCATCTCTTGCCTCCCTTTTATCCTTCCTGTAGCATTCGTATTCTGGAACATTAAGCTGCCAGTCCTGCCCATCCCTGAGCCATGTTTCCGTAATTGCTATGATATCCCAGTCCCATGGTGCTAACCATGCCCTGAGTTCATCTGCCTTCCCTGTTAAGCCCCTTGCATTGAAAAAAATGCAGTTTAATTTATTAGTCCTACCTTGGCCCGGACTGTTTGACTCACTTCTGTTCTCAGCTGTACCCGTCTCAGATCAATCTCTTTCCTCACTATGTATCTGGGTCCCCCCAATCCCCCACCCACCACCCCCACCCCACCCCTACCTTACTAGTTTAAATCCTCCCAAGCAGTTCTAGCAAATTTCCCTGCCAGTATATTAGTGCCTTTCCAATTTAGGTGCAATCCGTCCTTCTTGTACAGGTGACTTCTACCCCAAAAGAGATTCCAATGAACCAAAAATGTGAATCCTTCTCCCATACACCAGCTCCTCAGCTCCTCAGCCATGCATTCATCTGCTCTATCCTCCTATTCCTACCCTCATTAGCTCTTAGCACTGGGAGTAATCCAGATATTACTACACTTGAGGACCTCCTCTTTAAACTTCGGCCTAACTCTCTGTAATCTCCCTTCAGAATCTCAATCTTTTCCCTTCCAATGTCGTTGGTTCCAATGTGGACAATGACCTCCTGCTGGCCCCTCTCCCCCGTGAGAACATTCTGCACCCTCTCTGATACATCCTTGATCTTGGCACCAGGGAAACAACACACCATCCTGCTGGCCACGGAAACGTCTGTCTGTACCTGACTACAGAAACCTCTAACACAAGTGATCTTTTGGAAGCCGACGTACCCTTCATCACATTAGAGCCAGTCTCAATACCAGAAACTTGGCTGTTCGTGCTACGTTCCCCAGAGAATCCATCACTCCCTACATTTTCCAAAACAACATACCTGTTTGAAATGGGTACATCTACAAAAGACTCCTGCTCTAGCTGCCTAACTCTCTTACCCTACCTATGTGACTGTAACTGAGACTTCCTCCCTTCCTATAACTGCCATCCATCACATACTGTTGCTGTTGCAAATTCCTCATCGCTTCTATCTATCTCTCCAAATGATCAACTCGATCTGATAAAATTCGCATCCAACAGCATTTATGGCAGATATAATCCGCAGTAACCCTTAAATTCTCTTTAAACTCCCACATCTGACAAGAAGTACATGTCACTGCAAAGGCCATTTTTGCTCCTTTACAATCTACAGACCCAGAAAATAACACCGTCTTATTCCTCTCCAAACACTGCCCCAGGTTAAATTAATAGCTGTTGCTTATAGTTTAAGTTTAATCAAGAGACTTATCTCCAAAAAACATATAATCAAGAAAGAATCCACTATACTCACTACTGCAGCCTTTCTCTTGGACAATTAACTTATCTGATTCTGTGCTGTGAACTTTGACCAACAGTTCCTCCAAGATTAGTTGTGAATTTTACTGTTTGTTAATTTTCCCAGATGCACTCCGATGTCCAGTGATACACGAATTCAAACAGCAAAGGTAGCAACTGTGCAGGTTCTCTCTTTCTCTCTCTCTCCTGCACTGTCCTCACCATGTGCCATGATGGAGGATGATGTGTTGCACCTGGAGGTTTTTGGAGTGTAAGGCGAGGACTGGGGTATCTGGTCTTGCTGCGATTGGAGGGGTGGGGTTCAAGAACAGAGGTGCAGGAGGTGAGGGAGATGCACTGGAGGATATTGTTGACAACATGGGTAGGGAAATTGCAGTTGTTGAAGAAGGACGCCACCTGGGGTGTTCTGGAGTAGAATTGGTCATCCTGGGAACAGATGCAGCAGAAACGGACAAATTGAGAATAAGGAATAAGATTTTTACAGGAGGTAGGGTGGAAGGAAGTGTATTCCAAGTCACTGGTGAAGTCAATGGGTTTGACGTAGATGTCTGTGTTGAGTCGGTCACTGGAAAGGGAGATGGAAATGTCCAGGAAGGGGAGGGAGGGAGGTGTCCATGATGATCCAGGTGATCTTGACATCAGGGTGGAAGGTATTTGCAAAGTTGATGAACTGCTCAACCTCCTTGGGGGCACACGAGGTGGCACCTATATAGTCATTAATGTTGCGGAGGGAAAAGTGGGGAATGGTGCCAGTGTAACTGCGGAAAATGGACTGTTCCATGGACCCTACAAAATGGCCCAGCAAACCAACGAATACAGGTTAAAAACCCTTCCAGAGAATTTGTCGTGGAATGCTGCACAACAGAGTAAATCACCTCACTGATGTTTTCTGTGATATGCTTCAGCTGTAGTGACAATATTAAAATATAAAGCAATAGACATTGCTTGTACTCCTCACCAATCTAAAAACTCTTTTGAAAACCATCAGTATCATGCCATCAAGATGTGAAGCGAGTTGGATCTCAGTCCATTTTCATCAGCGGCTGATGAGTTTGCAGATCCCAAATTTTGCTGGTTAAGGTCAAGTATCTGGAAATTATCTACATATACCTGAGTTAAAGCCATATCTTTCTAATTCACAGACATAAGTGTTACCAATTAGCCAAAGTTAGAGACTCATTGTTTTTAAAAGCTTATGAATTGATTTTATATTCCTGGAAACAGGTGAAAATATTTGAGAGATTTTTTTTTGTTTTGTAAATGGTTACTTTTAGTGTCAGTATGAGAAGAAAGTTGAGGTTGAGACAGATTGTAGTAATGTAAGAGTCCCTTTATATGATTATCTTGCAGCTGAACAGAAATTAATCAAAATAATTCACAGATGGTGTACAGTTTCTCAAAAATGATCACTTTACCATAAAGTGCACACAGCAATAGCAATTATTTAAATCACAAGACTGTTCTCATCGTGTCTAAAGAAATTAGCTGTTGTAGCATGAGAAGGTCACTCAGTGAGTACTGATATATTTCGATCTATCAAAACTGACTGAATTGTTTTGGGAAATATAGGACTGAATTTGAGAGTGAGAAACATGGTGTGTGGCAGCCAAAATGCTAAAATCACAATGAAAGTGTCAGAATGTGGAAATAAGCCAGCACTGGGTTGACCTCAGGGAATGTGGGACTCGGGGTTTTGGTTGGTAGAAAGAGAGAATGTTTACAGTCACTGTGGGGAGTAGATCCTTTTTTATGGGGAAGAGGAAATTCAGCTTGAGGCGAAAGTATTAAAAATATCTCATTGGGAGCGTGACAGGATCTAATGTAGATTTTAAAATGTGTAGATTAAGTCTGGGTCAAAAGAGAAATTTTGATTTTGATTGAAAAGGCTCAGAGTGGGAGAGACAGCATGTATACTTTCTTGATGACAGGATCTCTGCCATATGTTTCACTTACCTTGAGATGTTCCCAGCAAGATTTCTGTGGCAGGTGACAGTGCATCCTCTACGTCACATTTGTAATTGTGGACGGAATTAAAGTCATCATTCATTAGTGGCTGAGATTTGACGTCTGGATTGCAGGAAATCACAAAGAAGAATGAAAGGGAAAAAATTATCACCATTCTGTAGGGTCAATGAGCACAAGATAATTCCTCACTTGGGCCTGTGTGCTCAGTATCGCAAATCCATCTCAGACTTACTGGTTCTGTTGCCTTGCCATTTTGGCATTATCATCAGTAATGGATTGGCCACTCTGAGGACTATCACCATTGTTTACCATTTCCTGATGGCTTGCAGAAGAACCTGCAGGAAGGCATTGATGAACTGTAGGGCCAGCCTATGCCTCTGCTTGGCCAGTATAAATTAAACATGTAGAATGATCTGGGGATCCCAGAGCAGTAGATCTTAATGAGGGGTAGAGCTTTTTGGGTGGCTGTGGGTGTGAAGGATTCCAGAAACAAATGAAGCTTGCTGCAGGATGAACAGAGGTTGACATCAAATTGATGGGCTTGATGCTGAGCCTTCCCCCTTTTTCAGGCAGCTCTGTCACAGCTTATCTGGACCTGCTGGATAGTTCAATGGATGCCCACCTGTGCCATGCATTTATATATGCTTTACATGCCTGCTATTGATCCTTTAAATTTTCACATGAGCTACATGAATGCCAGCTCCTGAACCTTTAGCAGACTTGGCAACCTTTTCAGTTCTGCCTTTGGAAATGACACACTATAGATTACATCATGGCCCTTTTTTAAATTATATCTAGATCATATCCAATCTCACACTACCTTGAGAAAATAAAGTTTAAAATCATCCCACAGGTCTATTTGAAAGCACTAGCTTTGGGAGCACTGCTCCTTTATCAAATCTACTCGGTAAATTTATTTTCTACGCTCTTGTAAGTTTTCTTTTCAGGTAAATTGACAAGAATCTAGCAAGATATTGTGAGCAAGATTTCACCAAGGAGTTATACTGCCATTGATACTTTGACTAGTATTTAGTGTTTTCATTGATAAATCTCAAAACTCTTATGTGGATCACTGTCTTTTGAAGATTTACAAGGACTAATGAATAATCACTCCTAGATCATTTCTCTTGACCACAATTTTCAATATATGAACATGATTTATCATGATAAGTTTCTCTGTTTCCCATTTTAATTTGACATAAATCCATGCAAGTCAGATACAGTATTAACAATCTCCCCAACAGATGGTTCTCTTCTGTATGAATCCTGCACAGATTGTTCGGTAAAACAAAAATTATCAATAAACTCAAAGCTATTTAAAATACATTATTTTGGATCATTAATGTTTTAAGAGGATATGGCTGTGACTATCTTTTGGATAAATATGTTTATAGCCACCTGTTAGGTTTAACCTGAATGGGTGCCCCTTCATATAATCTATCCACCATGTTAAAAATCACACAACACCAGATTATAGTCAAACAGGTTTATTTGGAAGCGCTAGCTTTTGGAGCACTGCTCCGTATTATGGAGTATAAAATTGTAAGGCACAGCTAATGCTTCCAAAAGCTAGTGCATCAAAATAAACCTGTTGGACTATAACCTGGTGTTGTGTGACATTTAACCACCACATCATATCACCATGGGTTTTCTTCGGCACGGGTTGTCTGGGCTGCATTCTTGAGGCTGCACTATCCAAACTGTTCTGAGTCTGTAGCCTCTCTATACTTTATTTTACAAATTGTTCCACAAGCTTAGAGTGTCTTTGGCTGGACCAGCATTTATTATCAATTTACACCAATCAACATTGGTTTTACAGTCACCATTAGACAAGCTTTAATTCCAGATTTTCTTGAAGGTTAGATTTAACATCTGCAGTGCATCAGACAGATTACTAGCTTAGTGACATGGCCATGACGTCATTTAACTCACCCTTAACTAACAGCAACTGTCCCTCACACTAAGTATATTCAATAAACACTTTGACAGCCCAGTATACTTAACACTGATTACAAATCTCCAAACAGTGCTGTACTCCTCTCCTCTTTGAATCTTAATCACGTCTCTGCTAATGTCAGAGTTGTATCATTGCTTACATCATCAGCATTAATGCTTTCATTTCCTTTTATAATACAATTGTTAACAACAATGAGAGAAAGTGGATGACAGAAAAATTCTACCAATTATTGTTTGTGGGCTGCAGCAAACACAATTTGTTTTTTTGCTCAGTTAATAATGTATGTTAACTGTGTCTATTCCATTTTCCCAATCTGATATGCTGTACATGCTTGACAATCACAATTTTGTATTATGCTTTCAATGTAATGAAGTGTCCAAAGTGTGGTCAAGGGCCATGGATCCAAAAGTGAATATTCTAACTTGACTCACAGCTGGAGAAATCAGGTCTAACAGAAAATTGGCCAAGCTAAATTTAGCAGAAGCCAGCAGTTATTGGCCACAGACAGAAGTGGAAACCATGCTCAAAGAAGTCACAAAGATTCAAGGGAAACTGGTTACAACCAGCTCAAGGGTTATGTATTGGAGGAGTATTGATCAGACCTTCTAGCACCTTGACTTCCAACCAGTGCCTGAGAATGTGCACTTCCCTGACATCGCAACAGTGAAGGGCGTTAGTGCAACTCTATTGGATGCTTTGAGCTCGGCTCATGGACTATGACAAAAGGCCATAGAACATCTGGAAGATTAAGGGCGAGGAGGGAATAAGAACACACGTCTGGAAGCCATCACAGATTATAAACTCACAGTAAGACTCATGGTAGAAGACCTTGCAACAACCAAAGGAGATCCAGGAGAAGATCCACTCTGACTTGCAAGACCTACTTTCATGAAAGAGAGGCAGCCCTACATCAGAGAGAGAGGAGATTCTAACGGCCCACCTCTAACACTTGGACCATTGCAGGTAGTATCAGATGGATAGAGGTAGGTAGGGTGTAAATATTGTGGGAATTTGGGAAATGGTCACTTTTTAATAATGGTTTTAATAAAGATCATTTTTTAACAAAATGGAGTTTAACTGCAAATTGCATTCTGTGTACCTTTGCTTCACTAACAAGAGAGCTTGAGTAAAGTGTTTTTAATGCATAAACTGGGTGAAGTGTCCAAAGCATGGACAACATTGGCATCTCTGGTTGAGCTTTGATTAGAAGTGTTTGTATAACTTCAGAAGTCGAACTCAACCAACTTTGAACATTGTACAATGTCTTGGACATTGTAGGATTGAGCAAAAATCCCCATCATCTAAAATACTGGACAAGACCCTGAACTTTTTGAATTTCAGAAGTATTGAACAAAACCCTTTGCTCAGGCAACAACAAACAACAACAGAGTCAGAATAATTTCTGTCTGAGACTATTATAGACAGGCAGGCAGCATCAAGAGGGGGAGAAGTCAATATTTCAAGTGCAGCACTTCTTCAGGGAGGGCATGATGGTGAAGTGGAGATAGGTGAAGACAGGTAGAGGGTACAACCTGGGTGGTCAATGGGAGGAATGAATCTGATTGGTGGTGGCAAGGAGTGGAAGGTAGGGGTAGGGGCTGGGATGGGATTTGGTGAATGGGAAGGGAGGTTATTTGAAATTGGAGAACACTATGTTGAGTCCTCTGGGCTGTACGGTGCCCAGGCAGAGGATAAGGCACCCCCATTATCTACAGCTTCCCCCACACCCACCCTGAGTCCTGAAGAAGGGTTACAACTGAAACGTCAACTTCTGCACCTCCTGATGCTGCCTGGCTTAATGTGTTCTCTCAGACTCCTACCTATCTACTTTGGATTCCAATATCTGCAGTTTTTTTGAGACCATTGTTCATCCTAGGATTCCAATTTACACCACCACACTAACAGAATAATCAACCAAACCTAGCATTCTAGACTGAAACTAACTTTTACACCTTGGGCTACACAGCACAGAGAGGATGCGGCCGATACAGATACTGAACATTTAACTTCAATCAAAATCCATTCACACATACACTTAATGATCTGGAATCCAATTGACTTCAAAATGAACAATGGAAGTACAATGGAAAACACAGATTTGATATGATGATAAATGGTCGACAATTAGTATAATTGCAGGCCCTGACCACAGCTGACGCAGCTATGACTGCATTATCTCCAAGACCATTCCAAACAGCCAATTCCAGAAGAAGAATTCCAACAGCTAATTCCAGCAACTATTTCCTGAGAGTATTTGTTTCCAGTGACTATTTCCAAGAGCTACGTCCATAAGGGGATCCCAACAGTAATTTGAAGAGCCAGCAAGAGGCTACTGTCTGCAGTATTGCATTTCCCTGTATTATACTTATCTTTCATATTGTAAATGAACACCGATATTCTTTTGCCCTGAAAAACCTGTCTGCTATCTTCTTATTTTCATATTCCCTAAGTAAGCACAGTGTCAAGGACCAGGAATCTGGGGGTGATTTTAACCTTTTAAAAATCAGCAAATTACTGATTGCAAACCAGAATCCTACAATTTCCAGCTTGATCCTGGGTTAAGAGGGCAGCTGTCCCACATGACAGCCAGGATTGAAATTTGTGAAAGGGAGTGAAGGTTTCCAATGAGTAATTGGACCATAAACAAAGTGCTTGAACATTGAAGAAGATGAACAGCCAGAGCTAATACAGGGTCAGGGATCCATGTGAGAAGAAATCTAGCATATACTATTGCAGGGTCAGGAGCTCACAAAAATCAGAGGCACGTAAGCTGAATACAAGGTCACTGGACCCACGAGTGGCAAGAAGCTAGATATTTGGCTTGGTGACCCACCAGGATATAGGGAAGCTAGATTAGGATCAGGGACCCACAAGCTAAGAGATAGTGAAAAGGGCCAAGGAGCCTGAGTTGCAGAGAAGGGAGAAAGCAGCTCATATAGTGTCAGGGACCAATGAGAGAGAGAGAGCGAGAGAGAGCAACAAATTAGAAGGGAACAATAGGAGAAATGACACAGTGCCCAGAAAAAGGAGGAACTGTCAGTCAAGTACATAAATGGAAGTGACCCAGGTAGGTTGGCCATTGAGGTGAGCAAACATCATGTCCATGATCTGTGGGAAATGCTGGGGGGTCGTGTGGAAAGCTGAAGGGAAGTGCACTTTAAACTTCAGCAGCACTATAGTAATAGCCAGCTGCATGGAGCAGTTAAGAGATAGTGAATAGGAGAAGATGAAGTTCAATGAGGAGCTGGAAAAGGGAAACTTGTAAGTGGAGAAAGTAAGAGTCAGAGCAGGGGCAGAGAAACCAGGTGAACATGGTACATGGGACAGTTTCATACCCAGCGAGATAGAGCACAACAGGAGCAACAGCATGCAGTCAACGATCGGGGCACAGCCCAAAAAGTAGTGGACAAGCTGATTGAGAAATATAAAAACCTACAGGTTGTGCTCAGAGTCCTGCACCAGACATGCAAAGAAAACGAAGCCGACATGGAGCACTGTTCAAAATGCCAGTGCAAGATTGAAGATAAAAGTCCTATTTTCTATGACAATAGAATCAGATGGGGATAGCAATTCTGGGATAAACTGGGAGGAAATGGAAGAACAAGCCTATTGATACACTTAGACCAGCGAGGTTTGGGACCCCCTGACCTCACTGTAGGGAGGCAATAGATCCTTTCACAACTCCAGGATTTTACCCTGCTGAACCGACTGATGACAAACTGTCAGGACAGACAGAACAATGATCCAATTACTTGTACAATCCCAATGACAATGGCAAAATTAGTGGAAATAGCAAAAAAAACCCCTTCATTTAACTCTACAGTTGACCTCTGTATTTTTCTCGACAGCATCCACCAACAAAGGATTCTCCACAGGCTTGACAATGTCGAAGAGATAAAATTAATATTAAAGCACCTGAAACCAGTGATCCATTCTGCCTTACTCAATCCTCAGAATGTGGAAGGAAGGGAGCTGCAGGTCATGAAAATGGCAATCCTATCTGCTGTAAGATACAATAGGGCAGACCCTATAGAGGGATATAATAAGTGCAGGCAAGAAACTGCATTTGCCAGGCACCTGTGGACATGGTACATAGGAGTCTTTGGTGACCTAGATTAGACTGCACTAACATCACAAAACAGGGCAAGTTGGGCCTGCATATTAATCTCACATCTCACTAAGTCAGCAGGAAATGTCTGTGACAAATTTGATGCCATCGCACAGAAAAATGGGTGCTAAGGAGAAAGGACTGAGCCTGGGAGAAAGGAAAACATGAATCCAAGCACTCCTAATCAGGCAAAGGATAATGCACCCTGTAAAATCTCCAAACCCCAGTCCCGTGTGGAGGAACGAAAGGGGTAAACTAAACAAGGGGAGTTATTAATGGAACCATCCACCTCCATATGTCCATCCTGCAGTGAGAAATAGTGATCAGTGGCATGTGGAGGTCTGAGGCAGCAGCCACCGCTGCAAGAGAAATGCCACTATATGGCTGCACAAGCCACTTCAAAAGGGACTGCAGGGTACCCAGACAGTTTGTACCATCATAGGAGCCAGGCTGCAGACCCTGGTCCATATCGCTGGAAGGACTGAAGGCACAGCAACAGATCACTTGATGAGGGTGAAATGTAATGGAGGAAATTCTACCATCTAACTCCTTGTACCCCCAGTTGGATAATTTCTCAAAGCGTGATAGAGCTGTGCCTCAACTGAATGGGTGTGCAGCTCCAGATTGGACAACCCTGGTACACGCCGAAGAGGAAGGCCACCCCACGCTCTTTTTATGGGACTCAGCAGCATCCAGAATGACATTTAACACATTACAAGATTTTGAGGAGATTCACTGGGCACTTTCAGGAGGGGCGGTGACAAAAGCTACAGAAATTAACCTGAGAGACATAGTCTGCCATCAACCATCAGTTCTGTTTAATTTTCATACATATGCTGAACACATTTTAGGCTCAGACCTTATGAGGAAGTGCAATTTACCTTTTTATCCATCTGGATAAGCACTTAAAATGCCAGGGTATAGTAAGCAATGGAAACAATTGCAGGAAATGATATGAGTGTAGTTTGGTGCTTGTTGGTCAGCACAGACATGGTAGGCTAATAGCCTGTTTCTATATTGTATGACTCAGCCAATTGTTGTATTTGGCAAATGTCTAAGCTCGATGAGGCTCCAACAGAGATTGTTACAGGCACACTCACACAGAGAGTTTTTACCATGAAGGACTTGTGGATAAGACCCACCAAAATGCTTAAGGATCCAGCAGCACAGGCAACTCTGACAGAGCACAAAGGTGCATTTGCCAGTCACAAACATGACTGCCATCTTATAGAGGGGGAAGGAGTGATAGACAGACCAGACCCAAAGCTACAACCTAATACACTTTCCCCAACAGAGGGGGAGGTAGCCAAAGTCATTTGCAGCTTGTTAAAGCAAGAAGCCCTACGTTCTGTTGCACCTACCAATAACTCACCAGTATGGCTGGTTAAGAAATTGGATGACTCTTGCCCACTCATCATCAATTACTGGGAACTAAATAAAATCACCCAAACATGGAACTAACAGTAGCGACTATCTGCAAAATCATGAGACAGGCCTCATGAGCAAAACATTTCACTGTACCGGACATTAATAATGGCCTTTAGTCTATCTTCCTTGACCGACACTGCCAACATAAATTCAGCTTCAAATTTCAGGGCCAGCAATACACATTAACCCGCTTGTCCCTGGGTTTTCACAATTCTTCGACAATATTTCATCAGAGGCTGGCTAAAGGGCTAGAGAGGTTTTACTGACTGTACTGCTTGTACATTGACGACCTCCTCCTGCAGACAGACACAAGGACCGAAATTTGCCCCTGTTAAAGGAACTGTTAACTCACTTCACTGCCCTAGGACTGTAGATCAACCCCAAGAAGGCACAGATCATGAGGTCTCAGCTCTCATATTTGGGTGCTGTGATAGCTCAGGGTAAACTCAAAATAGAAAGGAAGCACATTGAGACCATAATCCATTTGCTCTTCCAGAGGGATGTGAACTCATTGTGTTTCCTTCTGTGTTTAGTGGAATACAATCAGAACCACATAGTTTCACCTCAAAAGCTGCCCCACTGTCTGACCTCCTTAAAAGAAATATTCCATGGGAATGGACTGAATAGCATTGTGACTCTGTTGCTGAATTAAAACAGGTCCTAGTGCAGGTAACCAACCCAGAACTTCCCTTCACCTTGGAAGTTTCAGCCACAGATGTCACACTACTTGCTGCACTTCTCCACATACAACACAATAAACTTAGGCCAGTAGCCTATGCCTCCAGTACACATTGACCAGGAGAACAGGGTTTTAAATCATGTGAGAAGCTATTCGTGGCCTGAGTAGTCCAACATTTTGTCTACATTATCGGCCTGACCCCATGCCCAACCATTCTGATAGAACACACCCTATTCAACTTTCGCTGAATGCAAGAATTAAAGATGATACAGTCAGACAAAACTGCACAGCAGATTGGACTGAACGTTATATGGTCACAACATTGTGCTCAAATGTAACAAACTGCCCACCTTCTGAGCTGACAATTTAAACTTCGCAGGAGAACACCGTGATTGTCAGGCATGGCAACAAATGTCCTAAAGGACAATTTCTGCCAAAACAAAATGGAGGAAGACCAAGTGAAACTGGGGAGCAGAAGAGAGACCCTATACGAATCATAGACAGATCCTCTACGATGGAGGATGAACATTGGGAGACAGGATATGGCAAACGTATAAATGGAGAACCACGGAGATGAATCCCTAATATAATTGGTACTAAAATTCCTAAACAAAATTAATGTTCAGACTGCTGAGCTAGCAGCTGCAGTCTATATGGTCAGCCACGCTGAAATATTGCCACCACCAGCAGATATACACTCGCAAAGAACGCATGTCTACAAGAGTTTGACTGACTACCTGTTATTGTGGAAAACCAGAAGATTCCAGGGAACCATTACCGTCTGAATCCCCACTCAAATTATTCTCCACACTGCTCAAAGCAATGAGTGTGACATCATTAGGATTAGAACCCACCAGCAAGCTTCCCCAGTTAGGAACAGTAGAACAGATAAATTGGCTAAACAGGGTATCCATGAAGGAAAAGCATGGCAGCCTTCCATTCTGGGACAAATCAATACTGACATTCTCAACCAAGGTCAATGACATGGTACACGCTTAGAGTAGTGATGCTGAGTTAAAGCCAGTACAGGAGAGAACAATCCTCCACCTTCAGATAACAAGCAAGGAATCAGTAATTTAAGTACTAAGGACAATTTTGATCTCGTAGATGGACAGTATTTGGCCCTAATCCAGGATTAAAGTCAAGTGATTTATCAATACTCAATGTCATGATTTATCAAGGGACAGAAGGCATAACTTACAGAATTAAGGGATTATGTTGCGAGCCAGAAATGGGAAAAGACATAAAACACTATGTTGAGAATTGTATCATCTACATCGAGAACAATCCAGATAAGTATGCCAGTGAAAGAGAGTTAGGACATCTTAATCACCTTTTTTGTGTTTTGGGCTTTTTTTATCCTGTGACCATTTTTTGTCTCATCTTTGTCTTATTCAAATCAGAGGCCATTTTTCAATTTGATGTCTAAATTGTAACCATATGGTGCCAACTCAAAGACCCACTTCCAAACCCTATGATCTTAACCTAACTAATGCCAGACTTAAAGTGAGGCTTGACGCATACATAATTGACTGACAGAAGGGGAATTGGGAGAATTGGATAAAAGCAAATTTTAGGAGGAGTTTGGCCAAGCACAGGCGAAGATGACAAAGTTAAAAAACTCTCTACAGGTGAAGGAGGTTGTTGAGGTTTCTAAGCTTGGTCAGATATTAGATAAGTATAATAACAGGTGCCACCATGATCTCCTCTCCATGATGATGATATACAGCCTGTTGGTGTACATCATCAGCTGGATTGCCATAGTGTGAGCAGGGCCACAGTGAATACCTTTGATTTGGCTAGTTTGGATAACAAAGTCAGACATTTAATCAAGCAAGTTAAACAGATCTTGAATAAAAGTTTTCTGGATAGTCTGAAAGATGCCAGATAGGGAACTTCATAAGAAAATCAGGTGGATCAACACTAGTAAACCAGTGGTAGAAGGCACGCCAGGACTGTAAACCAGATCATCTGGGGAAAGTATCTATGGCTAGTAGAGGTTTGAACAGTTGAGGGAGAACCCCAAGCAGGATAAGCAAGGATGGGTTATATCTTTGATCAGTGATGAGCAGGTGAAATATTTGTTCCATTGGAAGTCACACCCCAATATTTCAAATTGGCAACTGAGCAAGGTTTGGTTTAAAGACAATTGTACGAGGGCCCCAAGTCCACCCTTGGGGCTGACTCTGGAGCTCCGGATCATAATACCAAATCAAAATGAGTTTGAAGTCTTAATGGTGGAAAATGTAATCATTATTGTAATGGGCTTTCATTAGAATATGACAACACCCTTCCATACAATGTTGAGAAAGATGGAAGTTTTGTATGTACCTTTCTGGATAAATGTCAGCAGAGAAAAGAAGTAGCTGTGTATCCCTACCTTATTTATTCCAAAAAACTTGCCTAGAGTGTTTTTCAGACAAATGCTAATTCTAAATTGTACTGTAGAGATCCGGAGTCTGAATACAGGCATTACCAGGATAGTGTATGGAGGATGCTACATCACAACTTCCTTAAAACACTACCAGGATGAGAGCTTCACATGTAACATCCAAGGCACCTTCTTTCATAATAGGGCATGTGAATCAGCCAGGGTAGAGCTAATTGAGCTCAGAGACATCCACAGGAGGAATATGATCTTTGTCAATGTCATTTATGATCTCAAAAAAGCTTCAGGAGATTACTGGGAGAAGTATGCCACCAGCATTGAACTTCTATCAGAAAAATTAGAGCAGGTTCGGACATAATTCGAAAATACACATAAGGTTTTTGCTCCTGTCATTCAGTAGACAGAGCAAGTTCAAAATACTGTCAGAGAAATCAAATTGGTGAGATGACTTCTGGGACTCGGTCTCAAATGTACAGATACACCTGTGGGTATGTCTCCTATCGTACCTGGCAGTGTTATTCTTCCTCTTTACTTTGATCAACTTCACCGTCCTCAGGGTTAAATGTTTCCCCTGGAAGAAACTAAGAAATGAGTGATTCTGGACTGCATCGTGAAATGACAATTCAAATTGCTGCATGGTATGAATTTTACTTCATAAAGGGCTTCTAATCAACAAAGAGTCTTTAGGACAAGCCATATATGCAAATAATGTCTAATTCTCCGTTCATATATTTTGTTACTTTATAGAGTTCTAGTAACTTTGTTAACGTGCATAAGGAACATAATTAATGTATAGGATATTGTTCTGTACATGCAATGGGGAGCCCAGATGCTCAGAGAATTAGGCTATCCATCTGAGACTTGATACATGCCTGCACAAGATTTTGTTTGAGGCTGTGAGTCCATTTTAGCTGGATGTTTCATGGTATCAACAGGAGGAACTTTTAAATTAACCAAAGCCATAGAAATTGGTTTTGACAGAAAAATGGCCAAATTGAATTAAACAGCAGCGAGCAGCTATCGTCTATCGAGAGGAACAGAAACCAAGATCAGAAAGATTTGGGGAGGACCAGTAACAACCAGCCTAAGGAGAAGCATTGATCAGGCATTCTGACACATTGACTTTCAAAGACTGCCTGAGAGCATGCACTTTATATGTCCCAGCATAGCAACAGTGAAGGTTTTTGTGTGACCCCATTGGATGCTTTGAACCCCACTCATGACTCCATTGACCAAAGGCCACAGAACATTCAAGACATTTTGGCGTGAGGAGGATAAAGGCATAACTTGGAAGACACCTGCTCAGTGAAGACTTGCAGCAGGACGTGTGGCAGAAGACTGTCCAACAACCTAAGGAAACCCAGGAGAAGATCTGCCCTGACTTGTGAGACCCATCTTCATGGAAGAGAGTCAGCCCTACTTCAGAGAGGGCGAAGATTCCAATGGCCCAGCTCAAAGACAAGGATTACTTCAAATAATATTGTTTCATGGATAAAGTTAGACAGAGAGTAAATATTGGGGAAATTTGGGAAATGCTCACATGATGTTTTTAATATGGAACATTTTGTTAATAAAATCAAGTAAAGCTGCAGACTGAACTCTTTCTCTCTTTGTCCAACTCACTGGTAAGAGTGAATTTTAAAGGGTTTTGAAGAAATAAATTGCTCAAAGTGACCAAATCATAGACAGAAAAAAGAATACATGTTGCATGCCTTTTTTTTGGAATGAAGTCATTTGTTTGTTACTCAACATTCTTGAGTTCAATTCACTTTGTTCATTGAATATTTATTTCTGAATGTTGGTTTAAGGATACGTACGAAGTTTGATTAACTGAAGGAATGCTTTCCATATCCCTGCAACAAATTTTGTTTCTGGGTTTAATACATCAGGAAAGTTATAAGAAGCAATAACAAAATAGTCAGATAAATGCGAGGTGCTGCATTTTGGGAAAGCAAATCTTAGCAGGACTTATACACTTAATGGTAATGTCCTAGAGAGTGTTGCTGAACAAAGAGACTTTGGAGTGCAGGTTCATAGCTCCTTGAATGTAGAGTCGCAGGTAGATAGGATAGTGAAGAAGGCGTTTGGTATGCTTTCTTTTATTGGTCAGAATATTGAGTACGGGAGTTGGGAGGTCATGTTGTGGCTATACAGGACATTGGCTAGACCACTGTTGGAATATTGCATTCATTTCTGGTCTCCTTCCTATTGGAAAGATGTTGCAAAATTTGAAAGGGTTCAGAAAAGATTTACAAGGATATTGTCAGGGTTGGAGGATTTGAGCTATAGGGAGAGGCTGAACAGACTGGGGCTGTTTTCCCTGGAGTGTTGGAGGCTGAGGGGTGACCGTATAAAGGTTTACAAAATTATGAGGGGCATGGATAGGATAAATAGACAAAGTCTTTTCCTTGGGGTGGGGGAGTCCAGAACTAGTGGGCATAGGTTTAGGGTGAGGGCCAAGATATAAAAGAGACTTAAGGGGCAACTTTTTCACACAGAGAGTGGTATGTGTATGGAATGAGCTGCCAAAGGAAGTGGTGGAGGCTGGTACAATTGCAACATTTAAGAGGCATTTGGATGGGTATACGAATAGGAAGGGTTTGGAGGGATATAAGCCGTGTGCTGGCGGGTGGGACTAGATTGGGTTGGGATATCTTGTCGGCATGGACGAGTTGGACCAAAAGGTCTGTTTCTATGATGTATATCTCTATGACTCTATAAGCTGGTGCAAATTAAACAGGAACAATAAAATAACTGAATATTAAATAGTTAACAATGAAAAAAGAGAGCATTTGAAACAGTGATCAAAAATGAGGAGATAGGTATAATAAGCGCAACAGAAACACGGCTAAAGGCAAGACAGCATTTTATTTTGTAATTTGTTCATGATACGTGGGTATCACTGGCTGGCCAGCATTTATTGTCCATTTCTAGTTGTCCTTGTGAAAGTGATGGTGAGCTTCCTTCTTGAACCACTGCAGTCAACATGCTATACATTTGGGGAAGGAATTACAGAATATTGATCCAGTGACCTTGGAGGAATGGTATAATATTTCCATGCCAGAATGGTAAGGTCTTGGATAGGAACTTATAGGTAGTGGTGTTCCCATATATCTGCTGACCTTGGTCTTCGAGATAGAAGTTGTCATCGGTTTACAAAGTGCTATCAAAGTATCTTTGGTGAACTTCTGCAGTGCATCTTGGAGATAGTATATACTGCTGCTACTGAATGTTTGCGTTGGAGGGAGTGGATGTGATGTCAATCAAATGGGCTATTTTGTCTGGATGGTGTCAAACTTCATGACTTTTGTTCGAGCTGCACCCATCCAGGCAAGTGAGGAGTATTCCATCCCACTCCTGATTTCTGCCTTGTAGACGGTGGACAGGTTTTCAGGAGTTTGGAAATTAGTTACTCATTGCAGCATTCCTCGCCTCTGACCTGGTCTTGTAGCCACTGTGTTTATGTGAAAGGCCCAGTTACGTTTCAGTTCAATGGTAACTCCCACATGTTAGTTCAGTGATGGTAATACTATAAAGGGATGGTGGTTAGGTTGTCTCTTATTGGAGATGGACTTTGGCTGGCATTTGTATGGCACAGATGTTACTTGCCATTCGTCAGCCAAAGCCTAGATATTGTCCAGATCTTGCTGCATTTGAACATAGACTGCTTCAGTATCTGAGGAGTCATAAATCATGCTGAACATTGTGCAATCATTGGCGAACATGCACTCTTCTGATCTTATGATGGAGGAAATGTTATTGATGAAGCATCTGAAGATGTTTGGAGCTAGGATGCTATCCTGAGGAAATCTTACAGAGCTGTCCTGGAACTGAGATGACTGACCTACTGCAACCACAACTATCTTCCCATGTACTATGTATGATTCCAATCAGGGAGAGTTTTCACCCCGATTCCAGTTTTGCTCAAGCTCCTTGATGCCACATTCAGTTGAATGCAGCCTTCATGTCAAGAGCTGGCACTCTCACCTCACCTCTGAAATTCAGTTCTTTTGTCCACGTTTGAACCAATGAGGTCAGGAGCTGAGTGGTCCTGGCGGAACCCAAACTGGATGTCACTCAACAGGTTATTGCTGAACAGGTGCTGCTTGATAACACTACTGATGACACCTCCCATCACTTTACTGACGATCAAGAGTTGTCTGGTGGAGTGGTCATTAGTTGTGCTTTTGTGGACAAAGCACACCAGCACAATTTTCCACATTGTTGCCCAATTTTGCTCAGGCTCTTTGATGCCATCGTGTTATCACTGTATCGGAACAGCTTGGCTAAGGGAATGATACGTTCTAGAGCTCAATTCTTTAGTGCTATTGCCAGAAAGCTTTCAGGGTTCATAGCCTTTGCAGTATTCAGTGCCTCCAAACATTTCTTGATATCATGTGGAGTGAATTGAGTTGGCAGGAGACTGGTATCTGGGGACCATTGGAGGAGGCCAAAATGGCTCATTCTATCGGCACTTCTGGGCGAAAATTGCTGTGAATGTTTCAGCCTCATCTTTTGCATTGATGTGTTGTAATCTTCCATCATTGAGGATAGGGTTATTTGTTGATCCTCCTTCTCCAGTGACTTGTTTAATTGTCCAATATCATTCACAACTGGATGTGAGAGGACTGCAGAGATTAGATTTGATCCATTGGCATGTGATCGCTTTGGTCTATCTATCACTTGCTGATAATGCTGCTTGGCATTCAACTAGTCTTGTTTGGTAGCTTCACCAAGTTGACACCTCATTTTCTCTTCCAACTGGTGTGACTCCTGGCATGCCATCCTGCACTCTTCACTGAATCAGGGTATTCCCCTGGCTTGATGGTTATGGTTGAGTGAGAGATGTGCTGGGCCATGAGTTTGCAGATTATACTGGAGCTTAATTCTGCTGCTGTTGATGATCCACAGCACCTCTTGCATATTCAGTCTAGAGTTGATAGGTCTGTTTGAATTCTGTTCCATTTAGCATTGTGAAAGTGCCACACAATACAATGGAGGGTATTCTCAATGTGAAGGCAATACTTCTTCACCACATGTTGCAGTTCACAGGTCAGTCAGGATGAAGTTGAATATGCTTTTCTCTCTTGTTTGTTGCCTCATCAACTATTGCAAAGTCTAGCAGCTTTGCCCTTTCGAACTGAAGCAGCTGATGAAGGGCTTATGCCTGAAACATCAATGCTCCTGCTCCTCTGATACTGTCTGACCTGTTGTGCTTTTCCAGCACCACCCTTTTCAACTCTGACCTTTCTAGCATCTGCAGTCCTCACATTCTCCCAGTTTAAATCAATAGTCCTACTGCCGAGCCATTCTTGGTTGTGGACATTGAAATACCCCATTCAGAGCACATTTTGCATTCTTGGCAACCTCGGTGCTTCCTCCAAATGTTCAAAATGGAAAAGAAAGAATTCATCAGATGAAATGAGACATCATGGGGGCTGGACTCAAAGTTGAGGGTCTCATGTGACTATATACCACAGTGCCCCACCTCTTCTGAGTCTGTCCTGTTGGTAGGTCAAGGGATATTCATGGATGGTGATGTCAGCTATGATTCTGTAAGTATGATGATGTCAGGCTGTTGCTCTCCCAATTTTGGCACTAACAAATGGGCCCACTGCTTTTTGTCATTTATATAAAAGGATTTGGATGTGAACATAGGAGGCATAGTTAGTAAGTTTGCAGATGACACCAAAATTTGAGATGCAGTCGACAGTGAAGAAGGTTACATGGACCAATAGGCTGAGGAATGGCAGATGCAGTTTAATTTAGATAAATCTGAGGTGTTGCATTTTGGAAAGGCAAATCAGAGCAGGATTTATACACTTAATAGTAAGGTGCTGGGGAGTGTTGCTGAACAAAGAGACATTGGAGTGCAGGTTCATAGTTCTTTGAAAGTGAAGTCTCAGATAGACAGGAAAGTGAAGAAGGCATTCAATATGTTTTCCTTTATTGTTCAAAGCATTGGGAATAGGAGTTGGAAGCTCATGTTGTGGCTGTACAAGGCATTGGTTAGGCCACTTTTTGAATATTGTGTACAATTCTGATCTCTCCCCTTATAGGAAGGATATTGTGAAACTTGAAAGGGTTCAGAAAAGATTTATAATGATGCTGCCAGGGTTGGAGCAGTTGAACAATAGGGAGAGGCTGGATAAGCTGGAGCTGGTTTTCCTGGAGTGTCAGCAGCTGAGGAATGACCTTATAGAGATTTATAAAATCATGAGGGGCATGGATAGGGTAAATAGACAAGGTTTTTTTTCCCCCTGGATTGGAGGAGTCCACAACTAGAGGGCATAGGTTTAGGGTGAGAGAAAAAATTTTAAAAGGGACCTAAGGGCAACTTTTTCACACAAAGAGTGATGTGTGTATGAAATGAACTGCCAGAGGAAGTGGTGCAGGCTGGTACAATTACAACATTTAAAAGGCATCTAAATGGGTATATGAATAGGAAAGTTTTAGAGGGATGTGGGCCACATGCTGGCAAATGGGACTAAATTAACATAGGATGTCTGGTTGGCATGGAAAAGTTAGACCAAAGAGTCTTTTTTCATGCTGTATATCTCTATGACTCTATGACTCTAACCCCCAGATGTTCATAAGGAGGATTTTGCAAAGTTTACAGGGGTGTTTCTGCTATTGTCTTTCCTGTTGCCCAGGTCAATGGCAGGTGGTCTGTCCATATTCATTTCTTTATTGTGACTTTGAAGTGATTAATACAACTAAGTACCTTGTGAGGCCATTTCAGAGGGCAACTGAGATTCAACCACTTTGCTGGAGTCACATGTAGGCCAGACCAGGTGAGGATGAGAGATTTGCTTCCCTGAAGGACATTCATGAGCCAATTAGTGAGTTAATGCCAGAAGTAGGAATTGCCAACTAATTATCTAGAGATGGGAAACATGGAAATGTCAGTACACATTTCTGAAATGCTGATCATATTTCACCAATATTATAAAATGTTTTGAGTTCATTACACAAAATTTGGACAAGGTTGATATAGTAGCTGAGTCATGCATAAATTTACAGGAGGTCCTCAAGAAGCCATCACATAGAAACACATGATGAAGATTTGAGGGGGTCATGGAACAGAATAGATTGATAGGCAAGCATAAAACAGAGAACATTGCTGAGGGAAATTTATTAAATAGACAGAAAGTAGGACTGACTGTGTGGAGTTTGCACGTTCTCCCTGTGTCTGCATGGGTTTCCTCCGGGTGCTCCGGTTTCCTCCCACAGTCCAAAAAAAATGTGCAGGTTAGATGAATTGGCTATGCTGAATGGCCCGTAGTGTTAGGTTGGGGGTATGAGTGGGTTGCGCTTCGGCGGGTCGGTGTGGACTTGTTGGGATGAAGGGCCTGTTTCCACACTGTAAGTAATCTAATCTAATCTAAAAATGGTGTTGTCACACAATGATACATGCTGGCATCGCTGTTCACCGTCTGTGCCAATCTATGACACCTATAGCCACCATGATTACTTGTATTCTCCGTGCCAACCTGTGCAACTCCACCCAATACCATTGACCCAGACACTCTTTATGCCAACTTATGACATTTCATGTCAACCAATATTATCTACCCATGCTCTTACTCTTCATAGCTGCTATGCCAACATATGTTTCTCCATCAACACCATGGCCATTGCACCCCACAGACTAACTTATGTACCTTTACTCATTACTATGCCAACTCAAGCTCTCCATGGCATCACCCTTTTCTCTCATATTCTACTTGCCAAATTATGCATTATGTACCATGAGCAGATCCTAGGAACTAAAATGTTTCTTGTTTGAAAAAACACTCTCATTGTTTAAAACTGTTCACTGCATTTAACTTCCTTCAATTACTTTCGCCCATTATGAAAGAAAATATTTATACTATTAGACGCAGTTTAAATACTTTAAAAGCACTGTGAACCAAAAATTATTATTTCATATTATCCAACCAGTTATGCAGCACAAATCTTATAATGGTAACCCTCAGGAAAATGTCAAAACAAAGTAAAAATGTAAGCACAGGTCTTTTTACACAGGGGACAGATTTTTCTAAGAATGCTAAGGGCAGGAAACTTTAAACAGTTGCCAAATTGATAGGATCTTTGAGTTTTCTGTTGACAGTTCCCTTGACAGTTTAGTAATTCTAATGAATTTACCCACTGCTGTGAACATATATTCACATCTACTTTTTAACAATAGCAAAGGGCATTGACCTCTTGACCATGTTTAAATATGTCCCTTGACCTATCAAAAAAGGACATTACTATTATAAAGAACTCCAGTAGCAATAGGCATTCTCCTCATAGGTCAAAACCTAGGTTGAGGTATAAATCAGATTTGATTCAAGGATTCTTTATGCTGCAAAGTATGTCTATTTCATAATTTATTTGTGTGTAATATGATTTTTTTGTTAACTCTAATACATTTAAACTATAATCAAAAGTCCATTTCAATCACTTTAACAAATAGGTTGTTAATACAAGTTCAAGATTTTCATCTCATGAGATTTGCAGCTATTGTGACTTATGTAGCTCTACCTTACTTTGCAATTAAATATATTTAGCTACTGTTCACATAGAACCTAAGCATTAATATTCCAATTTATGAACCTTTATTGTTGCTGAGTATTTAATTCATTTCACTTTCTGCTCATTACAGAAATGCATAGACTCTGAAATAGCAAAGGACAGGACTTCCAGATATTTTATTGTATTTACAAAGTTAAAAAAAAGTAAGCAATTGCCATTTTCTTTTATATTAACTGGTGAGAAACCATGAATAATTTTGGCTTCCATATCAGAAGGTATAATCAGAATTTATTCAGGAACTCTTAATTTACTAATAGTTTATCTCCATATAAATGATTCATTTGCATATTTATAAACTCTGATTGCAAAATGATAGCTTCTATGAGACCTTTTCTATGCAACCATTATTGTTTGTGTAAGTGGAAATTTGAAAACTTTCTTGAAGGAGAAATAAACGTAAGTTCATAAGTTTGCAAAATATTTTATGGTTAAATGAAAAGCCTCCACCATGCTGCACCCCCCCACCCAACCAAACCAGGTGCAGGGAGATGTATGCACATTTAACCCATTGTTGATTCAGTCATTTAACCAGCACACCTACTTCATGCCACTTCCTTATTTGAATGGTGACTGTCTACAGCTAGCACTAACTGTATGTTACATTATCCAGATTATTAGCAGAGATTATAAAAACTTGTTTTTGTTTCTAAAGTTTCTGACCCAGAGATCAATGGCACTCAACAACTTGGATCCAGTTTCATTTAAAGTGGTGTCAATTTATTATGTCATAAAAGCCAAAAGAACTGTGGACACAGGAAATCAGATACAAAAAAAAAGATATTGCAAGAAAAGCTCTGCAAGGCTGGCAGCATCTATGGAGAGAAGTCAGAGTTAATGTTTTGAGTCCAGTAGCCTTCCTCAGAACAGGATCACTGGACCCAAAACATTAATTCTGATTACTCTTCATGGACACTGCCAGACCTGCTCAGTTTGGAATGTGCCACAATCACTCAACTTCAAAACTCATTGTAAACAAAGACCCATTGACCCATCACCCCTGCGCTCGTTGACTTACATTCATGCCAATTCAAGAATTTACAATTTTTATTGAAATTTATAAATCTTGCAATGATCTCATGTCTCCTGATCACTGTATCCTCCAGGCCTGCAATCCTCCATGATACCTGCACTCCTTTTAATCTAGCCTCTATCAAAACCAAAGTAATAAATCTCCACCAATGATGCTTGTGCCTTCACCTTTCAAGGATTCAGGATTTGCAATTCCCACTGGAAACATTTCTGTCTCTCTGTTGCTGATTACTCCTTTTAAAGGAGAAGATTTTGGAACCCATGCTCTTTGAGTGAGCTTTTGGATGTCTTTCTGAATGCCTCCTGTGTGGCACAGTTTCAAAACTTGTTTTATAGTGTTCCGAAAAAGCTCTTCCAGAGATTTTGAGAAGTTAGAAGTGTTATTTCAATACAAGTTGTTTGGTGATGATGTCAGTGGTGGTGGCTGCTACCAGGATAATCATTTGCAGGTGGATGTTAAGGGAGTTGGGTCTTTCTTGTTTCCAGGAAATGGAATAATTAGATTGAGAAAAGCACGTCTTGTAGAGCAATCTGTATTTAGTCAATAACACCCTTTGCTGTGGGGATGGCTTTAATGTATGTTGTGTGATATGCTGAAATAAATGCTGGACTCATCTTGTTCTCCTGTGCTGAGTTCCAGGTAACATCCTGGATAAACATGGTCTCCAGCTGAGAATTCTTCTACTCCCCAACCCTTCCTTTCACCCACTGGGTCCTGCTTACATCTCTTCATTCTGCAATTCACAATGTATTTAAAGCTGAGTATGTAAAAGTGCATAATTGCCTGGAATCACATTTACTCAGACGCCTTGAAGTTAGCAAAGCTATTTATCATCCTAACTGATGTAGACTTTTGCACCTCTAACAGCAGAGGAAAGCATCAAATCTAAGTAACTTTGAGCAACACAGATTAAGTATTAACTTAGAGTACTACACAATATCTATCCGATGATGCAAAAAAAATGCTCAGGTATTTGCTGATCACAAAAAGGCAGAAGTATTTAATCCAACAAATGTCCATCAACTCATGCTCAATAATTCACAAACCGATGAAGGGTGTCATTGACATCATTATCAAGTGGCACCAGTTGACCAATAAATCACCGATGTTCCATTTGGATTCTGCCACGGTCACTCAATTACAAAATTCATTATAAACCTAGACCAAACCTGGACCATGAATTCCAGAAATGAAGTCAGAATGACTTTCTTTACTTCAAGCCAACGTTTTTAAAAAATGTGGTATCAAAGTACCCGAGTAAGATTGAACTGAAAGGGAATTGGAGGAAGACTCTTCACTAGCTGCAGTCATACTTCAGACAAAGGAAGACATGTTGAACAAGGGCTTAACTGAATCAGCCATATAAATAACGTTGTTAAGTCAAGCATGTTTATGCCCTCCACTTTACTCTGTCTGCTTTCAAATATCATGTGCAATACTTGTGGTGAAAGGAAATTCTCTCTGCATTATTTTCTGCAATTCCTCAGTGGAGCAGTCAATTCCTGATTCCAACAGAATGTGCTGCAAAGATTTAAGGAGTGTCATTTGATGGCACCTTAAATCAGTGATTTATACCACCAAGAAGGACAAGGGCAGTAGATGGTAGGGAAGACCAACACCTGCAAGTTCCCCTCAAAATCACGTATCATCCTGACATGCAACTATATCATATTGCTTCATTGTCACTGGGTCAAAATCCCAGAGCTCTCTCCCTAATATCACAATGAACATACGTGGACTGTAGTGAGTCAAGGACATGGCTCACTGCCTCCTTTTTAAAGCCAGTTACAAATTGGTGACTAACATTGGTTTTGATGGTGATTCTCACAACTCAGAAACAAATAAGAAACAATATTCATGTAATTGTAAATCATACAGTAAAAGAGGCCATTTTGCCCATCATATTCAGGCCAGCCTATTGAAAGAGCTTCATAATTAATCTCACAAGCCCAGAGCTCTGGAATTAATCTCTTTGGTCAAGGTTTGGTCTTTGTTTACAATGAGTTTTGAAATTGAGTGTCCATGGCACATTCCAAACTGAACATCGGTGATTTATTGTTCAGCCAGTGCCACTTGATAACCATGTCAATGACATTTTTCATCAGTTTGTGGATTATTGAGCATGGTTTAATGGGTTGGTAATTTGCTGGATTAGATACTTCTGCCTTTTTGTGAACAGTACATACTAAAGCAATGTTTTGCATTGTGCGATAGATACCATGTAGTGCTGTAAGTGAACATTTAATCTGCTGTTGCTCAAAGCTATTTGGATTTGGTGCCTTTCGAAAAAAACTACTTTTAAATATATATATATTTTTAAAATTGTAATATTGAACCTGCCATCACCACTCTTTCAGACAATCAATTCCACTTCGTAACAATTTGCTTAAAAAAAAAATTCTTCATTTCTCACATGGAATTATATTGAACTTCCTGGTGCCTTAGGTAATTCTGATAAATCTTCACCTTACATCGATCAACAACTTTGGCATTAGAAGTGGTTTTCCCCTATTTACCAATAACATTCTTGAATATCTGACTTAAATCTCCTGTTAATCTATATTTGCACTAAGTACAACAAAGAGACTTCTCAAATCTTTCCATCTAGCTCAATCCCCTAATCATTGATAGAATTCAAGTAAATGACCTTCCTGGACAATATTGTCCAGATTTAGATATTATGGCTCAAATGAGGTTATGATAAAAATTTGAGTGACATAAAGGTTTAAGTTACATAAAGAATCAAAAGTATATATTTTGGCTTTAACTACGTCTCATCTTAACATCTCAAAAATTATCCTTTTCAAATTCAGCTGGCATAATATTCACACTAAGCAGCCCGGATTTTTCCTCCTTTTTTAAAGGTGACTTTGAGTCTGAAAATAGAGCACTTTGTAGAACATATCAGAGTCCCGAAGTATTGCAGCTAAATGACTTGAGTTAAAGAAAATTAAAACGTTCTCTTGTAATTGAAAGTTGAAGATCTTACCCTCCAGGGCTTCAAAGCAATGTATTACTGCTGCATTTTGAGCCTTTTCTCAGGTATTAAAATGGAATGGGGAGGATGACAAAGTTTTCATTATCTTTGTGTCACAAAAGAGGATTTCAAATATTAAGTCTCCTGTTCATTTCTTAATTTCCACTCCATTTCAAGTACCAGTGAAATTGTAAGTTGAGAGAAAACGTCACCATTTACTATTTAATTAAGAGGTGAAATGACTAAAATATTTCTTGGCATTAATTTGCCAGTTATTCTAGCAATGGTAGTGAACCTTCCATTCTATCCAGGCCCTTCAGCATTCTGTCAGTTTTAATGTTCCTTTGAACCTCCATCGAACACAGACCCAGAGTCCTTAACCACTCCTCACATGACAAGCCCTTCATTCCTGGAATCATGTTTGTGTACCTACTCTGGTCCCCCTCCAAAGCCAGTACATCCTCCCTGAGATAAGGGGCCCAAATGTGCTCAAATGGATTCAAATCAGACCTTTACCACTCGTGCCTCAGAGCACCAGGTACTCAGGTTTGATTTCAGCCTTGGGCAACTATCTGTGTGGAGTTTTCACATTATCGCCGTGTCTGCGTGGGTTTCCTTTGATGCTCCAGTTTCCTCCCACAGTCCAAAGATGTGCAGGTTAGATGAATTGGTGATGATAAGTTGCCCATAGTGTTAGGGGATGTGTAGGTTAGATGCATTAGCCTGGGATAAATAAAGAATAGTAGAGGAATGGGTCTGGGTGGGTGCCTGAGTCAGGGGAAATGTAGAGTAATAGGGTAGGGGAATGGATTTGAGTGGGTTACTTTTCAGAAGGTCGGTGTGGACTTGTTGGAGCCAATTGGCCTGTTTCCATACTGTAGGGATTCTTAGATTCTATGATTTATACAACCTCAGTAATACATCCCTGTTAATGTATTCTAGCCCTCTTGAAATAAATTCTAACATTTCATTTTTCTCTTGAACTGCCAACCGAACCTGCCAAAGTTAACCTGAAGAGAATCCAGAACTAGAACTCCCTAGTTCCTTAGTGCTTCAAATTTCTGAAGGTTTTCCCTATTTTGAAAATCTATGCCTCTATTCTTCATATCAATGTGTATAAACTCCCACTTTCCCACATTGTATCCATTTATCACTTCTTTGTCCACTTTCCTAGATATCCAAGTCCTTCCACAGACTCCCCACTTCTCAATATTACCTGTCCCTCCACCTATCTATCCACTGCCTACAAACGTAGCAACGATGTTCTCAGTTCCTTCATCCAGATCATTCATGTATAATGGGAATAGTTTTGGTCACAACACTGAGTGCTGCGGAGCTCCACCAGTCACTTGTTGCCATTCTGAAAAAGACCCTTTATTCTCATTCTCTGACATTTCTGCCAGTCCACCAATTTTATCTAGAACTAGAACTGTGGACTCTTTTTATTTCACAGACACTTCTGCAGTACCTTGATTAAGACCTTGTGGAAATTCAAATTCATCATGTCCTCTGGCTCTCCTTTGTTTAGCTTGCTCTTTACCTCTTCAAAGAATTCTAACAGATTTTTCTGACTTCCTTTGACGAAGCCATATTGACTCAATCTTATTTTGTCATGTGCACTCTGCAATCTTATTCTGAATAGCAAACTCTAAAACCTTACTAAATGCTGAGTCAGGCTAACCAGCCTTTAATGTCCTGTTGTTTGCTTCCTTCCTTATTAACAAGGGTGTTACATTAGCCATTTTCAAGACTCCTGGGACTCTCATTGACTCCAGTGATTTATGAAAGATTGCCATCAATGCATACATAAACTTCTTAGCTATATACTTCAGTACCCTTGCAAGTAGTCCATCTGGTCCAGGTGACTTATCCACCTTCAGAACATTCAGCTTCCCTTATACCTTCCTCTTAGTGATGGCAACTACACTCACTTCTACATCCTGATGCTCTTGAAGTTCTGGTATGCTAAAAGGATATTTCACTGTAAAGATTGATGCAATATATCTATTCAGTTCCTCCGCCATTTCTTTGTTCTCCAATACTACTTGTCCTGCACTTTCAAGTGGTCCAATGTCCACTCTTGTCTCTTTCTTATCTAGTATATATTTAAGTAAATTCATGCAATCCTCTTTTATATTACTAGCTTGCTTATCTCAGTTTTCACCTTCCTTCCCTTATTGTTTTTTTTTAAAATTATCTTCTGCTGGTTTTTAAAGGCTTCCCAATCATCAGGTGAAGTGGAGGAAAGTGCATATGCACAGAGTACAGAGGAATCTCCATTAGCATTCAATTATCCGATTTTTGGATTTTCCAAGCAAGATCACAAGGTCCCGATGCTTGGCTAAATTGTGTTTTCCAGCATTTGATTATCTGTAACATTCGATTATCTGCACAAAATGTCCCCGCTCATGTCGTTTGGATAATTGAGGTTCCTCTCTATATAGGCGAAGAGATAATGGCAAGAAAATTCCAGACACTTAAAAGTGTCAACAGATAAGTACAAATAATGTGAGTGGGGTGTTGATAGGTTGAATATCATGTCTTTGCAGGTGATCAAAAGTTTTAAATGATATGAGTAAAGTGTCAACTGTGGAATAGCAAGTGAAGGGATTAGCTGTGAACTAATTAATTAAGGCAGAGAAATAATTACAGAAAATAAAAAAAATAAATTGGTGCTAGAGACAAACCAAATGGCTGGAATAACATGATAGGTATCAGAGACACATCTTCATCGCTTCACCTGATGAAGGAGCAGTGTTCTGAAAGCATGTGATTTCAAATAAACCTGTTGCACTATAACCGGGTGTTGTGTGACTTTTGACTTTGTCCACCCAAGTCCAATGCCAGCATCTCCACATCATGGCTAATCTTCACCACATTGTGTGCTTTTCCTTTTATACTATCCCTGACTTCCCTTGTTAGTCTTGGTTGCCCTGTCCTCCCCTTATTTTGTTTCATCTTCTTTGCAATGAATTTCTGCTGTGCCTCCCAAATTACCCCCAGAAACTCCTGCCATTGCTGATCCACTCTCTTCACTGCTAGATTCCCCTTCCAATCAACTCTGGTCAGCTCTCCTTCATGACTTTGCAGTGACCTTTACTCAATTGCAATACTGTTACACATGACTCCAGCTTCTCCCTCTCAAATTGCAGGATGAATTCTATCATATTATCATCCTTGCCTCATCAGAGTTCCTTCATCTTAAACTCCCAAATCAAGATTGCCTCATTACAGATCAAGTTGCCTGTTCTCCAGTAGGCTTTACCATAAACTGCTCCAAAAACATCTCAGACATTCCACAACTTCTATTTCCTATAATCTGCTACCAATGTGATTTTCCTAGTTGACCTGTATGTTTAAGTCCCCTATTATTATTATTAAAGTAGTGCTTTTCTTACAGACCTTTTCTATCTCTTGACTTATTTTCTACTCCACATCCTGACTACTGCTAGGGGACTTGTACAAAACTGCCATCAAGAGCTTTTTTCCATTGTAATTCCTCATCTCCATCCATACAAACTCTATTCTTTCTGACCCAAATGGCTTTTTACTATCAATTTAACTTCATTTTTACTAACAAGGCAACCTGCCACCTTTCACAAATCTGCTGACCTTTTCAAAGGATGTGTATCCTTGGATAATTAGTTCTTAGCACTGAAACCTTTTGCAGCTACATCTCTATGCTACCTACAACATCCTGTCTGCCTATTTTAATCCACAATACAGGCTCATTTATCTTGTTTTATACAATGCACACATTTAAATACAACACCTTTAATCCTGCGTTGACCAGCCCCTTTTCTTATAATTGTCTCTATATCTGGTGTGCCTGAAATTAGATTCCTGACCTTTTCCATACCCTTTCTCATATTATTTATTTAACAACCTTCCAGGATTCAAAAAAAAGTCTCAATCTTGTGATGTTTGCCACCAACCGGTAATGATTAGCCATTAATGAGGTATTCATTTCATTTAAGCAGTTTCAGCTGTTCAGCCAGATCTATCAAATGTGACTGAGGAGTTGGATGGATGCTTTTAGCAATTGTGTAGGCCTGCTGAGTTTCAAGATGTCTCTCTGTCACTGAAGCCAGTCTCGAGACTATAGTTCTGAACTCTCTTTGTCTCAATTTTTCTGAGTATAATCAGTTAATAGCGGATAAGAAATTGCGCAAGGTTAACCCATCTAGCTATGTCTGAATTATTCCTACATCACTGAAATTCAGTTGGAAGCTTCCAGGCTTTAAGCCAACTTATAAGCTATATGTTTTTTGGCAGCCATTTTAAATATCCATCAAAGGAATGTTGTTTTAAAGGGGAGTACAGATTTTTTTCACTAATTTGGAATTTTTTTTATTTCTCTGTGAAGATCACCTTGCTGTTTCTTCACTGTCATTGAGTTGAAATCTTGGAAATTGCTTTCTAATGTTGTACTAACACCACAGGGTGAGGCAGGCTTTAACATAAGTAGGTGGCATTGAATAATTTGTACAATTGTTTGTTTAATTAGTGATATAAATATCCCACTGGCACAATGGCACTGTCACAAGCAACCTAAAGCTCTACCTAATATCTGGTGATGTAGGCCCAAATCCTACCACATCTCCTGGTAAAATTTTATGGTGACTTTAAAAACAAAATCTGGCCTAATGGCAGCCATGGAGCCACTGACATTTGTTGTATAAACCCAGCTCTCTCACTAATGTCCCTTAGGTAAGAAATCTGCTGTCCTTATATTGAGTTACCTATATGTGACTTCAGACCTGTGATAACGTGATTCACTTTTAATTCCTAGACAATTACGAATGGGCAAAACATGACTGATGCCAAAAGCCCATGAACAGCTTTAAAAAAGCACAGGTGTCAGTTTTAAGATGCCATTGTTAAATTCCATGATTGCAGTGCAGGGTAGTCCAGAGATGAGTTTTTAGTATCATTTGTTGCCTTCCTTAGACCTAAAAATATGGTGACTGAAGAAAGATGGAGGATTGACATCAATTTTCTGCTGAAAGTCTACCATTCCAATTTTTAGATGAATTTCAATATAAACAGCCTGAAGTCCCAAAAATTACAAACCACAAGTGTAATGATTAGTTCATTAAAAATATTGATTTGGCGATGGTTGGAGAGCTTGGTGTAATTTTGGATATCTCTTTCATAGTGTAGTCATTTGAGCTCCAGAGGTTTGTAAAACGTGGATACAATTCATTGATAAAATGTTTATGTAATGTTTGGGACATGAAACAAAAGCTAGAATAGGAAATAAATTTATAAACTATTTCACTGAAAGAGTCAGAAGATTAATTTGAGGGTTTGAGAATTGTAAATAGCCTTACCATGATGATTGGAAAACACTATTTCCTCTGGTTTGAAAAAAAGCAATTAGGGGATCATCGTTCAAAATTCTGATTGAGGAGAAGTTAGCAAAATTTCATTCAATCCAGAGATTTTTTTTTTGGATAATAAAGTGTTTCACAAGAGTAAACATTTCAGGTGACATTGTTATGTTTAATATAGAAGACCACATAAAGTTAGTCACTGCGAGATGCAGGATAGAGCAAAACAGTGAGATAAACTTTAAAACAAAGTATTAACGTTGGTAAAATCCAAAATAATCATGGATGCTTAAATCAGAAACAAAACAATTATTGGTGGAATAGCTCAACAAGTCTGGCAGCATCTGTGGAGTGTAACCAGAGTTAACATTTCTTGTTGAGTGACCCGTACTCAATAATGTATGTATGATGGCCTAGATAGGTTCACTGTGTGAAACAAAATCCTTTGTTTCTGCATCCAACTCTAAGTCAAGTGGGAAAGCAATCTATAGTATGTCGCATTTGAATGCATTGTGACTATTATTTGGGCCAATATGTGCTGTATTTACAGGGTGGTAGGGAAGATAAAGGAACAAACTAACATAAGGAAAACTCTGAAAGACCACAAATGGGGCATTGCTCTTAATTGTAACAGCAGGAGCAAAACAACACCTTGTGATAATCTATTTTCTTCTGTTTCCTGGCAGGCAGCCAGCACATTTGAACAGCTCTTACTTTTGCATGACTTAGGTTTCTCAAGTCTGGAAGATCTATGTGGCAACTGTTAACAGTTAAATCATACTTTCAGTTACATTGCAGGAATCCAATTTAAATATGTCAATGAAGTTTCCATCATGCATTATACACTCTCTCATCATAAAAATAACTGCAGGCACCAGATGTGTTTTCAATTTTAAATTTTTTAATACTTTCCTGCATTACAGACAGGAGGGTAGAAGGTTTCTAACAAGGGCACAATTACCTATTTTTATTCTTACTCATAAAAATTATGATTTTTAACCAGCAGAAAGAATTGGGTGGACAGGCAATGACATGAGTGAGCACAAATTCTTGGATTAAATTATTAATTCCCATGTGGCTAGTTGGTCAGCCTTCCCATCACCTGGTAGAAAGCAGAATTTAATCAGTTGAGTAGGAACTGAATGTTGGATGAGTAGAGACTCTAGGCAGCCTGTGCACACAAGTGTTCAATGCTAGTACGATGACTGGGATGAGATATTGTCAGGCTCTTGTCGGGAGAGGAGGAGTATTCCTGTTCCTCTGGCATCTATGAATTTGGAGGTGAAGTAAAATGTTGATCTGTAATGCATGTTTAAAAATGTTGCATTCTTCTATTTCTTCAGTTAGAGTCATAGCATGGAAACAGACCCTTCAATCCATCTTGCCTGTGCCAAGTAGATATCCTAAATTAATCTAATCTCACTTGTCAGCATTTGGCCAATATCTCTCCAAACCTTTCTTATTCATTTATCTATCCAGATATATTTTAAATGTTGTAATTGTACGAGCCTCCACCTACTTTCTCTAGTAGTTCATTCCATACATGCACCACCCTCTGTGTGAAGAAGTTGCCCCTTAGGTCCCTTTTAATTTTTTTTCCTGTCACCTTAAACCTATGCCCTCTAGTTTTGGACTCCCCTACCATATGGAACAGACCTTGATTATTCTCCCTACCCATGATCCTCATGATTTTATAAACTTGTATAAGATCGCTCCTCAAGCCTCCGCTGCTCCAGAGAAAATAAACCCAGCCTGTTCAGCCTTTCCCTATAGTCAAACCCTCCAACCCTGGCAACACCCTTGTAATTTTTTTCTGAATCCTTTCAAGTTTAACAATATCCTTCTGATTGCACAAAGAGTTGCCAGTTTCAGCTGTGCATCAGTTGGCTGCATTTTTGCCTCCAAGTGAAGTGATTATGGTTCAAATCCCATTGCAGGGCTTGAGCTGATGTTGCATGGTAATTTTAAAAGGACTGCTACATTGTTCAAGGTGCTGTTTTTCAGACAATTTTTTTTAAGATTCCTTACAGTATGGAAACAGGCTATTTGACTCATCCAGTCCACACCAAACCTCAAAAGAGTAACCGTCCCAGACCCTTTCCCCTACCCAATATTTACCCCTGACTAACTCACCTATCACAATAGACAATTTGGTATAGCAAGTTCATCTGACCGGCACATCTTTGGATTATGGGAGGAAACCTGCGCAGACACGAGGAGAATGTGCAAACTCGCACAGACAGTTGCCCGAGGAGGGAATTAAACCTGGGTCCCTGGTGCTGTGAGGCTAACAACTGAGCCACCATGCTGCAAATGCTAAATTGAAATGCCAGCTGTCTATTTATATACATATAACAGATTAAATGGTATTATTGCAAAGATGAGCAGACAAGTAATCTCCAGTGCAGGTGATACTTATCCTTCAATCAACATCACAGCACAAAGCAGATTGTCTAGTCATTTTTGTATTCAAAATGGCTACTTTTGGTTCCTTCCTTCAAAATAGTTCCAAAGAATAATTATAATTGACACCAAACATTAACTCTGTATCTCTGTCTTATTAGGACCAGGTTTGGAGGAGTGCAAGCACTTCATTTCCCATGTACTAGCTTTAGAATACAAAAAGAAAATATATTAGCAGATTTCTTTATTAATCAAAATGGTATTTGCAACGATACAAAGCTGATTAACAAGTAGCTTGGAATATGTAAGTATAAATGTTAACTCATCTAACTAGCCAACACACAAGCACACATACATAAGAAAAATAATGGAACTGTCTGCAGTGGTCAAATGCATATACGTATACGTTTTCCATACTTGTCTTAGCATATGAAAAGCTCCAGATGCCTTTAGTCTGGCATCCTGGTACATGTGGATAAGTATCGCTAGACACATGCTATTGTCACTGGGACCATTTCAGAAGTCATTCATTCAGGAAATATTGTCGAGAAGCTATTCAAGAGAATAACAGCATCCGCTTTCCAGCTCTCACTGTGCACTCTTCAAATGATTTTCAGAAATGTAAGAAAAGGTGAGTTTTAGTGGCGTCTGTCATAGCAGGTTAATTACCAACTGACTTTTCCAAAACATTTCAGATCAATCCAAAACTTCTGCCATCCAAAAATGGAATTTCTCTATAAATAATGGCAGTTTCAGTGTCGATAACACCATGTTATTGATGTAGCTTTGTTGTCACTTGCAGTGGAGTCAGAGTCATATAGCATAGAAACCGACCCTTCATTCCAACCAGTCCATAATCCTAAACTAATCTGTCGCACCTGTCTGCTCTTAGCCCATATCCCTCCAAACATTTCTTATTCATGTACTTATCAAAATGTCTTTTCAATTTTGTAACTGTACCTGCTGTAACATGTAAATTTTCTATTTTATTTTTTAAAATCTATCGCTGCTCAAATTCCAAATTGTCCCTGATTTTTGAAATCCCACACCCTAGGGAAAAAAAACTCCTCATGATTTTATAAACTTCTGTAAGGTAACCTCTCCACTTTCTATACTCTAGTGAAATGAGTCCCAGTTTCTCCAGTGTCTCCTCGTAACTCAAATCTTCCATTCCTGAAAACATCCTGGTAAATCTCTTCTAAATCTTCTTTCCTAAAACAGGGCAACTGGAACTGGATACAGTCCTCCACAAGAAGCCTCAATAACACTCTGTATACCCTCAATATAATGGCCTAACTCCTCTTTTCAGTGGGCTGAGCAATGAAGGAAAGTACTTTAAATGCGCTCTTAACCACCATGTCTACCTGTGATGCAAACTTCAAAGAATTATGTACCTGAACACCTCGGTCTTTCTGTTCTACAACACTACCCAAGGCCCTATCCTTTATTGTAGATGTCCTGTCTTTGTTTATTTTACCAAAATTCAATACCTCACATTTATCCAAATTTTATCTGCAGACTTACTAACCATGCCTTCTATGTTCTCATCTAAGTCATTCATATAAAAGACAAACAAAAGTGAACCTAATAGTGATCCCTATGGAACACTGCTGGTAGCAAATCTCCAATGTGAAAAACAATCCTCCACCAACACTCTGTCTTCTGCATTAAGTAAATTTTATATCTAATTGGTAAGTTAACCCTGAATCCCAAGTGATCGAATTTTACCAATTAGTCTACCATGCGGAACCTTGTCAAAGGCTTTACTGAAGTGCAAGTAAAACAATGCTTACCATTCTGCCCTTAATTTTCTTGGTTACTTTCTCAAAAAGCTTAATCCAGTTTGAGACACACAAATTTCCTCACATAAAACCATTCTGACTATCCATAACCATTTCTTGCCTCTCCAAATGGATATAAATCCTATCTTTCATAATCACTTCCAACAAATTACCTACCACTGAAATCAGATTCGCAAGTCTATAGTTCCCAAGCTTCTCCTCAAATTATTTCTTTAAGAAAAGAACAACATTTTCCTCTCCAGTCAAGTGGCACCTCACCTGTAGTTATGAATGATACAAGTATTTTTCCAAAGTGCCCTGTAATTTCGTCCCTGACTTCCAACAACATTCTAGATTACAGTAGATCAGCTCCCAGAGATTTGCCTATCTTTATATTTTCTAAGACCTCAGGCACCTTCTCTTTTGTATTGTGAATTGCTTTTAAAACATCAATATTATTTCCCTGAGCACTCTAGCCTCCATTTTTTTTCTCTATATTAAAAGCTGAAGCAAATATTTATTTAATATTTCCCTATCTCCTTAGGTTCAACACAAAGATGACCTATTTGATCTTTAAGTGGACCTCCACTCTTTCTAGTTGCTGTCTTGCTCTCAATGTACTTGTAGAATCTTATGGATTATACTTAACCTTATCTGTCAAGGTATCTCATAAAAATCTCTTTACCTTCCTGATCTCCCTCTTAAGAATACCCTTTACACCCTTTATAATGTTCAAGAGATTAATTTGATCCCAGTTATTTCGGTTGGAGAGACAGTTGGAAGTGATGAGGAATTTGCAACAGCATGTGATGGATGGCAGTTATAGGAAGGGAGAAAGTCTCAGATACAGTCACATAGATGGGTTTACTTCAGGAGAGGTGAGAGAGGTCGGCACCTAGGGCAGGAGTCTTTTGTGGATATACCCATTTCAAACAGGTATGCTGTATTGGAAAATGTAGTGAGGGGGATGGATTCTCAGGGGAATGTAGCATGAACAGTCAAGTTTCTGGTATTGAGATTGGCTCTAATGCAACAAGGGGTACGTTAGCTTCCAAGAGATCAGTTGTGTTAGGGGATTCTGTAGTCTGAGGTACAGACAGACGTTTCTGTGGCCAGCAGAGAAAAAGCAGAATGATGTGTTGTTTCCCTGGTGCCAGGATCAAGGATGTCTCTGAAAGGGTGCAGAATGTTCTCACTGGTGAGAGGGGCCAGCTGGAGGTCATTGTCCACATTGGAACCAACAACATTGGAAGGGAAAAGGTTGAGACTCTGAAGGGAGATTACAGAGAGTTAGGCAGAAATTTAAAAAGGAGGTCCTTAAGAGTAGTAATATCTGGATTACTCCCATTGCTATGAGCTAGTGAGGGCAGGAATAGAAGGATAGAGCAGATGAATGCATGGCTGAGGAGCTGGTGTAGGGGAGAAGGATTCACATTTTTTGGATCATTGGAATCTGGTGGGGGTAGAAGTGACCTGTACAAGAAGGACGGATTGCACCTAAATTGAAAGGGGACTAATATATTGGCAGGGAAGTTTGCTAGAACTGCTTGGGAGGATTTAAACTAGTAAGGTGGGGGCAGGGGGGAGGTGGGACCCAGGGAGATAGTGAGGAAATAGATCGATCTGAGACTGGTACAGCTGGGAACAAAGTGTGTCAAACAGTCAGAGCAGGCAGGGACAAGGTAGGACTAGTAAATTTAAACTGTATTTATTTCAATGCAAAGGGCCTAACAGGGAAGGCAGATGAACTCAGGGCATGGTTAGGAACATGGGATTGGGATAACATGGCTTAGGGATCGGCAGGGCTGGCAGCTTAATGTTCCAGGTTACATATGCTACAGGAAGGATAGAAAGGGAGGCAAGAGAGGATGGGGAGTGGCATTTTTGATAAAGGATAACATTACAGCTGTGCTAAGGGAGGATATTCCTGGAAATACATCCAGGGAAGCTATTTGGGTGGAACTGAGAAATAAGAAATGGATGATCATCTTTATTGGGATTGTATTATAGACCCCCCAATAGTCAAAGGAAAATTGAGAAACAAACTTGTAAGGAATTCCCTGCTATCTGTAAGAATAATAGACTCATTATGGTAGGGGATTTTAACTTTCCAAATATCGACTGGGACTGCCACAGTGTTAAAGGTTTAGATGGAGAGAAATTTCTTAAGTGTGTACAAGACAATTTTCTGATTCAGTATGTGGATGTATCTACTGGAGAAGGTTCAAAACCTGATCTACTCTTGGGAAATAAGGCAGGGCAGGTGACTGAGGTGTCAGTGTGGGAGCAGTTTGTGGCCAGCGACCATAATTCTATATTAATTTTAAAATAGTGATGGAAAAGGATAGACCAGATCTAATAGTTGAAGTGCTAAATTGGAGAAAGGCCAATTTTGACGGTATTAGGCAAGAAATTTTGAAAGCTGATTGGATGCCGATGTTTGCAGTTAAAGGGATGGCTGGAAAATGGGAAGCCTTCAGAAATGAGATAACAAGAATCCAGAGAAAGTATACACCTGTTAGGGTGAAAGGGAGGGTGTTAAGTATTGGGAATGCTGGATGACTAATGAAATTGAGGGTTTGGTAAAGAAAAAGAAGGAAACATATGACAGGTATGAACAGGATAGATCGAGTGAAGAGTATAAAGAACGTAAGAGTATACTTAAGAGGGAAATCAGGAGGGCAAAACGGGGACATAAGATAGCTTTGGCAAATAGAATTAAGGAGAATCCAAAGGGGTTTTACAAATATATTAAGGACAGAAGGGTAACTAGCGATCAGCAAGGCAGCCTTTGTGTGGAGCCACAGAAAATGGGGGAGATACTAAATGAATATTTTGCATCAGTATTTACTGTGGAAAAGAATATAGAATATATAGACTGTAGGGAAATAAATGGTGACATCTTGCAAAATATCTAGATTATGGAGGAGGAAGTGCTGGATGTCTTGAAACGGTTAAAGGTGGATAAATCCCCAGGACCTGATCAGGTGTAACCAAGAACGATGTGGGAAGCTAGGAAAGTGATTGCTTGGCCTCTTGCTGAGATATTTGTATCATCGATAGTCATAGGTGAGATGCCGGAAAACTGGAGGTTGGCAAATGTGGTGCCACTGTTTAAGAAGGGCAGTAAAGACAAGCCAGGGAACTATAGACCAATGAGCCTGACCTCGGTAGTGGGCAAGTTGTTGGGAATTCTGAAGGACAGGATGTTCATGTATTTGGAAAGGCAAGGACTGATTCGAGATAGTCAACATGGCTTTGTTCGTGGGAAATCATGTCTCACAAACTTGATTGAGCTTTTTGATGAAGTAACAAAGAAGATTGATGAGGGCAGAGCAGTAGATGTGATCTATATGGACTTCAGTAAGGCATTCGACATGGTTCTCCATGGGAGACTAATTAGCAAGGTTAGATCTCATGGAATACAGGGAGAACTAGCCATTTGGATGCAGAACTGACTCAAAAGTAGAAGACAGAGGGTGGTGGTGGAGGGTTGTTTTTCAGACTGGAGGCCTGTGACCAGTGGAGTGCCACAAGGATCGGTGCTGGGTCCTCTACATTTTGTCATTTACATAAATGATTTGTTTGCGAGCATAAGAGGTACAGTTAGTAAGTTTGCAGATGACACCAAATTGGAGGTGTAGTGGACTGCAAAGAGGGTTACCTCAGATTACATGATCTGGACCAGATGGGCCAATGGGCTGAGAAGTGGCAGATGGAGTTTAATTCAGATAAATGCGAGGTGCTGCATTTTGGGAAAGCAAATCTTAGCAGGACTTATAAACTTAATGGTAAGATCCTAGGGAGTGTTGCTGAACAAAGAGACCATAGCGTGCAGGTTCATAGCTCCTTGAAAGTGGAGTTGCAGGTAGGTCGGGTAGTGAAGAAGATGTTTGGTATGCTTTCCTCTCTTGGTCAGAGTATTGAGTACAGGAGTTGGGAGGTCATATTACGGCTGTACAGGCCATTGGTTAGGCCGCTGTTGGAATATTGCATGCAATTCTGGTCTCCTTCCTATCAGAAAGACATTGTGAAACTTGAAAGAGTTCAGAAAAGATTTACAAGGATGTTGCCAGGGTTGGAGGATTTGAGCTATAGGGAGAGGCTGAACAGGCTGGAGCTGTTTTTCCTGGAGCGTCGGAGGCCGAGGGGTGACCTTATAGTGGTTTACAAAATTGAGGGACAAGGTCTTTTCCTTGGGGTTGGGGAGTCCAGAACTAGAGGGCATAGGTTTAGGGTGGGAGGGGAAAGATATAAAAGAGGCAACTTTTTCATGTGGTGGTTGGCGGCGGGGGGTGGGGGGGGGGTGCGAGGTGGTATATGTATGGAATGAGCTGCCAGAGGATGTGGTGGACACTGGTACAATTGCAACATTTAAGAGGCATTTGGATGGGCATATAAATAGGAAGGGTTTGGAGGGATATGGGCTGTGTGCTAGCAAGTGGGACTAAATTGGGTTGGGATATCTGGTTGGCATGGACGAATTGGTCTGTTTCCACGCTGTGCATCTCTGACTCGATCTATATCTAATCTATGATACTTTTTTATTCATGAATAGAATCTTTGTTTTTGGTCATCAAATATTTGCTAATCCTACCAGTTTTACCTTCCACTGTAACAGGAATATAAAGATTTTAAACTCTCATTATCACATTTTTGAAAGCCTCCCACTTAATAGGTGTCTCTTTATCTGTGAACAGTCTAATCGAATCAAATTTTGAAAGTTCATGTCTCATTTCATTGAACTTGATTTACTCAAAATCAAATTTTAACTTTAATGCAAGTGTTATCTTTTTCCAAAACCATTTTAAAACAAATAGAATAATTATCATAGTGTTCCTCAACCATCATTTCAGTCACTTGTCCTGTCTTATTGCCCAAGAAATATCATGTTTTGCTCCGTCTATAGTAGAGACATAAACATATTGATAAAGAGAATTTTCTTAAACAATTTTAACAAGTTCTTCACCATCTAAACCTTTAACACGATGGTAATTTCAGACAAGTTTTGGAAAATTAAAATAACTTAATGTTACATCCTTATTATTCTTACATACATCACAAATCTATCTACATATTTGTTCCTCGATTTCCCTCTGACTCTTGGGGGTTTATGATACAATCCCATCAAGGTGATCACTCCTTTTTTATTTCTAATTTCACACAATATAATTTCACTGGGTAGTTTTTCAGAAACATGTTCTCTAGTTTACTAATAGTAATCAGAAGAGCCACTCCTCCTCCTCTTTTGCACCATTTCTATCCTTCCAAAGCATCTGAAACCTGGAACATTGAGCCGCCAGTCCTGTCCATCTCTTGCCCATGTTTCTTTAATAGCTATAATGTCCCAATCCCAAACGTGCTGTGAGTTCATCACCTATAAGACCCATTGCATTGAAATAAATGCTATTTGATTCTTCAGAATTACATTGCAATTGTAATTGTTCTTTAAAAAAGTAATTTTAATGTAATTTAACTTAAACAGTAATTGTTCTTTAAAATGTTCAATGCATTCTTCCTGAGACCTTTTTGAAAAATAACAAGTCTAGGCATCTATGCAACCTTTCAAATAAACCCGTTTTTACAACATTTTAAACATAAGTCCTCAGAAAAAAGAAACATTAATAGTGAAAGCACATTCATAACACTCTACAAGTGCTATTAGTCCTGCTGAGAATTTTGAACACTAGTTGTTTTTATTTAAGATTTTCAGCATCCACAGTATTTAGCTTTTATCCTTATTTATTTAACCTGTCTTCATAGCTTTATCTTTTCAGCATTGATTGGAACCTTTGTGTTGGATCTGGATCTACTCCTTCGAGCTTTCAAACACTCTCCTCTTAAGATGTAGTGTTCAAAATTGAATGCAGATGGTGATTAACTGCCACATTGTACAATCACACCATTCCTTCCTTTTTGTGTATTGTAGAACTCTTGCAATAAAGGGAAATATTCCATCAGTCATTTTGATGCTTTATGCAACAGTACATTGGCTGATGTGATTTCTGTACATAGTGTCTTGATTCTGTTTGTTCCTCAATAGTTCTGACCGTATCATCATTCAAAAAATATTGTGTTTTCCTTTGGGTCCAAAATGGTTGAACCCACTTCCTCACTAAACACCATCTGTTACAGTCTCACTTTTTATCTGTCCGTATTTCTTTCTTATTTTATAATGCTGCAACAGAATTATCGTGTCACTAAACCCAGTGTCATCAGCATAAATCGGTATGCAGCTCTTTATTTGCTTGTCTAATTAATTAAAACATGTTATGAAAAAAAACGAGGTCCAGTACAGATGTGTCAATGTAGTCCTATTCTGCCAATTGGTGTAAAGCCAATAATCATAGAAAAATAGGATGTCAATAATATAAAAAGGAGTCAAGAATTCAGAACATTTTGACTAGTATTCATCAGACTAGGATGACAAAAACAGACTTCAAAACAGGGAGAACTAATTCACACAGCAAGACGAGAAATTGCCGATTGGTTGGACAAATCATTACCATTGAGATTCAATAGGAGCACCTAATTGTCAATCTTAGAACTCAAACTGGGCAGATAGACTCTGTATGGTCAAGGTGCTTCCATGGGAGTAGAGTTTGGCAATCTGTGTAATACCTTGTGTTCAACTAATCCAGGCAGAGGGCCGTAAAGGGCACTATTTTAGCCGACTGTCTGGCCCCATCCGCAGCTATGTTTGAGTGTCTTTGGAGAGGGAGCACATGGTGTCCACCAATGCCTTTAGGGAGAGGTGATCACCGCGAGAGGTGGAGTGCTTTATTCCCCCTCCAACCCTATTTTGATATAATTCCTGCCCTCCCCCTTCTTTTTTCACATAAGCATTGCCCCTATCGAGTCTTGCTTGTTATTGATTCTCTGGCCATATGGGTGTCTTTCCTGTGGTGGAAGTATTGAATAAAGTTATTTGCACAATGCTGTCTTCACAATGGTATTCCTGCACTTAAGCATCAAAACATGGGCACTGTTGGAGAAAATAAGCATGACCGCTGTAAAGCGGTAGTGTACGGGTAACAAAAAGTATGCATAAACAGGGGATTTAGAATCTCCTCCATTCAGAGATCTGACTCTGAGCTGGTTGTCCACAACCAGTGCAAAAAAGGAAAATACTTTGTGTTCACAAGAGAAACGGAAAAAAAAAATGTATGAATTCCTCTTGTTTACACGAAACAGTGTTCTGTGTATTAATACATGTAGCTCTAGCATGTGCAAATGTACAATGCTGCAAGTGTGATTAATGATCTTCAAATGGTTCTGATGTAATTTTCAGCACTGTCTGGATTATGTAATAAATGTAATCCAGTAGCAGAATCACAACTAACATGGTGTTCAGAGGCTTCTGTGCACAGAGTAATTGATCATCAGCATGCTCCTTGCAGTGAATGGTAAATAGGACATATTGTTTGACATTGTCCATCAATCACTGGATTTAAGGTCTATACCTGGCATCACATTAGCACATAAACTCAGATATTATTTAAATCATTAATGTAGTAGACTACATCATTTTGGCTTCATGGTGGATGAAACTACTCATTCATTTATTGCAAAGTAACAGCATGGGATACTTCTATGCTAGCTCCCTCTGATCAGCTCATATTTATCTAGTGTTCAGTTACAACATCTGTAATAGTAGATTCAGCATCTTGGCTACATAAGATGGTGCATTAATAGATGCATAATTAATGTGTAATAATGGAGTTAGATTGACAATTTTCCAATCTAAGGGGACAATTCCTGTTCAAAAAATTATTTGAAGGTGATTATTTTACAAGTTTTCCACTTATGTATATTCATTCCTGTGCAGTTTAACTGCATGTAATTTTTGTCTCCCTACTTGAGAGAGGATGTATTGGCACTAGAAAGAGTGTAGAGGAGGAATTGAGGGGGCTGGTTTATGAGTAGAGGAGGAGTAGACTGGGATTATATTAAAGACAAGAATGAAGGGCTTTTGCCTGAAACTTTGATTTTTCTGTTCCTTAGATGCTGCCTGACCTGCTGTGATTTTCCAGCACTACTCTAATCTTGACTCTAATCTCCAGCATCTGCAGTACCTACTTTCATCTGGGATTATATTAATTGGAATTTAGAAGGACGAGGGGGAATTTTATACAAAGATATAAAATTGGTAGGAGAATAGCTAAGATAGAAATAAAGAGAACGATTCCACTGGCAGTTGAAATTAAGATGAGAGGACATAACCTCAAAATTAAGAGGAACAGATTTAGGACTGAATTGAGAAGGAACTTTTTCTCCCAGAGGGTTGTGAATCTATGGGATTCCCTGCCCAGTGAAGTAGTTGAGTCTTCCTCATTGAATTTTTTAAAGCTAAGATGATTTTTTTGAACAGTAAGGGAATTAAGGGTTATGATGCGAGGGTGGATGTATGGACCTGAGGTCATAAACAAAATCAGCTATGATCCTATTGAATGGCGAGTATGCTCAAAGGGCCAGATGGCTTTTTACTGCACCTAGTTCTTATGTTCTTATGTTCCCCAGGTGGTATGGTGGCTGCCTCATACACCAGGAACCTGGGTTTGATTCCAGCCTTGGGTGACTGTCTATGTGGAGTTTACACATTCTCCCCGTGCCTACGTGAATTTCCTCTGGGTGCTCTGGCTTTATCCCAATTTCCAAAGATGTGTACGTTAGGTGAATTGAACATGCTAAATTGCCCATAGTGTTTAGGGATGTGTAGGTTAAGTGCATTAGCCTGGGATAAATAAAGGATAGGAGAGGAATGGGTCACACTTCGGAGGGTTGGTGTGGACTTAATGGGCTGAAGGGCTTGTTTCCCCACTGTAGGAATTCTATAATCCATTAAGATTAGAGTAGATTAGATTACTTACAGTGTGGAAACAGGCCATTCGGCCCAACAAGTCCACACCGACCCGCCGAAGCGCAACCCACCCATGCCCCTACATTTACCCCTTACCTAACACTACGGGCAATTTAGCATGGCCAATTCACCTGACCCGCACATCTTTGTGACTGTGGGAGGAAACCGGAGCACCCGGAAGAAACCCACGCAGACAAGGGGAGAACGTGCAAACTCCACACAGTCTGTCGCCTGAGTCGGGAATTGAACCCGGGTCTCAGGCGCTGTGAGGCAACAGTGCTAACCACCGTGCCACCGTGCCGCCCATTAAGTCCTGGAAATTTCAGTATTCAGTCCCATGTTTTCTCCAGGACTCTTTAGTTGATCATATTAAATATTGTACATCTCTCTCTTCTATCTGTTTCCTTTGCTATGAAAACTGATACAAAATAACAAGTTAGTAACTCTGCATTAGAATATCACAAGTATCTGGCTATAATGGACCCACAATACTTTTAGTCCTTCTCCTTTCTTTTGATATATACACAAATATCTTTCTGTGCTGCTTTTTTTTCACTTTTCTTTCTGTGTAACTCCTTCTTATCACTTTTGGAGTCACAGAATCCGTACAGTGTGGAAGCAGGTCATTTGGCCCATCAAGTCCATACTGACCCTCCAAAGAGTATGCCACCCAGATCCACTCCCCTAGCCTATTCCTGTAAGCCTGCATTTCCCATGACTAGTCCACCTAACCTACATATCTGTGTGTGAGTTTTAACTTTGTACACCCCAGTCCAACACCGGCATCTCCAAATCATACATATCTCTGGACATTATGGGCAATTTAGCATGACCAATCCATATAACTGGCATATTTTTGGACTGCCAATTCTTACAAAAGAACTATTGAGTGAAGAAAATTTAAGATGCTTAACATAGACAATTATGAAACTGATTGTTTCCGTACTGTATGACTCTACTATATTAACAATGATTTGTTCTAACCAGTCCATGCTGAGCATAATATCAAATTGAAATAGTCCCACTTGCCTGCTAATAGCCCATATCTCTCCAAATCTTTCCTACTCATGTACTTATCCAAGTATCTTTTAAACATTGTAACTGCGTCCGCATCCACCATTTCCTCAGGAAATTCATTTCAACTGCAAACCACATGCTTAGTAAAAAATGTTGCCATCATGTCAAACAGATGTACAACATGGAAATGGAACCTTCAGTCCAACTTGCCCATACTAACCAGACATCCCAACATAACATAGTCCTATTCACCAAAATTTGGCCCATATCCCTCTAAATCCTTCCTATTTATGTATCCTTGCAGATACCTTTTCATATGTTGTATTTGTACCAGTCTCCACCACTTCTTGTAGCAGCTCGTTTTGTACATGTACCATTTTTGGGTGGCACGGTGGCACAGTGGTTAGCACTGCTGCCTCACAGCGCCTGAGACCCGGGTTCATTTCCCGACTCAGGCGACAGACTGTGTGGAGTTTGCACGTTCTCCCCGTGTCTGCATGGGTCCCCTCCGGGTGCTCCGGTTTCCTCCCGCAGTCCAAAGATGTGTGGGTCAGGTGAATTGGCCATGCTAAATTGCCCATAGTGTTAGGTAAGGGGTAAATGTAGGGGTATGGGTGGGTTGCGGGTTGGTGTGGACTTGTTGGGCCGAAGGGCCTGTTTCCACACTGTAAGTAATCTAATCTCGGTGTGAAAACCTTTCCTTGTGTCCTTTTGTTATTTTTGTCTTTCTCATTTGGTTGCACACTTTAATCCAGTAAGTAAATGCCAATTTTCAGCATAATTTCAAGTTTCTTGCAATTAATTTACTGCATTGATACATTTCTGCGCTACTTGGCATTTTGTTACTACAAGAATTATGGCAGAGAGTTCTAAAGAAATGGATCTTTCGCAATTTGTGATGTCAAGTGGCAGAAGTCCCTGGCAAACACACCTCGGCATTTTCAGGAGCTATCTATTTTTTATTAATTGCCCAAAGCCTTTAGCTTTCCACAAAACTAATTATAGTAGAAGACTGCTGTACTGATAACAATGAAAGATGAGCCACATGCAGAAAAAGACACTTTATCTGTACTCGTGTTTCCCTAATGCACATCAGGAGAATCACATACAAATTTATTGCAACAATTCTAAGTTATCATTTGATGCTAGTGCTACATTTATAAAATGGCAATTGGAGATATACTTGCACAAAACAAGCAAATCTGCTTTGAATTGAACTTATTTAGAATGAAATATGTGAGAGCAAAATAATTTGAATAGCAGAATCTAAAATTTGTTAACTGTAATTATGAACACTGAACTTTTCATGTCAGATATCTCTTCCACCTTGCATATTTCTCTGTAGTTGCTCAAGAAATTAACATGAATCATTTAACTACTGAAAGTGTGCATTAGATGGTGAAGGCTGCTAAGTGTTCTTATATCTAAGTGAAGCTATTTATGAATTTTTAAGTATTATTCATGAAACTTAACCTGCTTTTAATCATAACCCTTAAAGAGCCTCAGATACATTTGCCTCATGTAAGTGCAAAATCTTCAACCTTAACATCTCCACTTTAAAATAAGCAACTTCAAGCAAGACAAAAACCTCTTCACATTCTCCAGATATTTGGTACAAGCTTTCACCAGATCTAAATTTGCTCAGGCCAGTGTTTCCTCCATAAAGTTTCCCAAGACACAATCCGTAACAACCTCTGGTTACAGGTCCATGAAGCCTCAATGCAGTAATTCTTGTATTCTCATTATTGCACTCAGTGGGGGGCACAAACCTCTATCTGTGGACCAGTTCAGAACCGACAGTCGTTTTTGCATCAGATGGTTAAAGGTTCAAGTCCCGTGTGGATTATAGACTTATGCATCAGATGGATCATGCACTTTAGTGTTGTACTGAGAGATAGCTGCATCCCAGTTAGATCACTCATCAAATGATATGGAAGCATAGAACATAGGGACAGGAAAACACCTTTCAATCCTTCCAGCCTGTTTTGCAAGTCAGTATGATCATGGCTCAAATACTGTGTTCCTGCATTATCCCATAACTTTTGATCTCATTAGCCCTAAGAACTATATCTAACTCATTCTTGAATATATTTGAATTCTTGAATACAGTTAGCCTCGACTGTTTTCTGTTAGAGAATTCCAAAGGCTCACCACTTTGAGTGAAGAAATTTCTCATCATCTATAAATGAGCTACCATACACTTAGTCTGTGATCCTGGTTCTGGATTCCTGGTAATTAGGAATGTCCTTCCTGTGTTTACCCTGTCTACTCCTGTTAGAATTTTCTAGATTGCTACATTCACTGGGCAGGACCTGAACTGGGGTAGAAGGTGGTGCTGATTTGGAATGAGGAACCTTTTGCATAAGAGGTTAGAACATTGAACATAGAACTGTACAGCACAAGAACTGGCCCTTCAGCCCATGATGTTGTGCCAAGCATGACACCAAATTAAACAGATCCTTTCCGTCTGCCCTTGGCTCATATTCCTCCAATCCTTGCATACTTGCATGTCCTAATCTAAAAATCTCTTAAAGGCTCCTCTTGTAAGCCTCCACTACCACACTGGCAGCATGTTCAACACTCCTATCACTCTGTGTTTAAAAAAACCAAACTTGTCTCTCACATCTCCTTTGAACATTTCCCCTCTCACCTTAAATACATGTCCCCTAGTTTTACACATTTCAACTCTGGATAAAAGATTCTAACCACCAATCCTATCTATGCATCTCATAATTATATAGACTTCTATCAAGTCTCTCCAAATCTCTGCCACCCCACAGAAAACAACTTGGGTTTTTCTTGCCTGTCCTTTTACCCTCTAATCCAGGCAGTGTAATGTGGTGACCAGAATTGAATACACTACACTAAGTGTAGCTCAACAAAAGTCTTATAAAGTTACAACCTAACATCCTGACTCTTGTACTCAATTCCCCAAGCAATAAAAACAAGCATGCCATACATCATCTTCACCACCCTATCTGCTTGCATGGCTACTTTCATGGAGCTATGGACTTGAACCCAAAGATCCCACTGTATATCAGTACTGTTCAGGATCCAGTCATTAACCGTATACTTCTCCTTAAATGCAGCACCTCTCACTTACACGAATTAAACTCCATCTGTCATTTCTCCACCTATGTCTGAAACTAATCTATAAACCTGTTGTTTCCTTTGACAACCTTCTACATTATCCACAACACCACCAATCTTTGTATCATCTGCAAACTTACTAACTCACCTATCTACATTTTCATCTAAGTCATTTATACATCTGACAAACAACTAAGGTCAATGTTTGGATCCCTGTGGAATACCACTAGTCATGGACCTCCAGCCTGCAAAATACTCTTGTACCACTGCCCCCTGTCATCTATGAGCAAGCCAATTCTGAATCTGCATGACCAACTCACATGCATCCCATGCATCTTAATCTTCTGAGTGAGCCTCCCATGAGGGACCTTGTCAAAAGCATTACTAAAATCCATGTAGACAATATTCATTGCTCTACTCTCATTGATTAACTTAGTCACCTCCTCAAAAAATTAAATCCAGTTAGTAAGACATGACCCGCCCTGCACAAAGCCATGCTGACTGTCAGTAATTAGGCCATGCTTTTCCAAATGCACATAAATCCTATCTCTACAGAATTCTCTGTAATAGCTTCCCAATCACCAACGTGAGACTCACTGGTCTACATTTTCCTGGATTATTAATACTTCCCTTCTTGAACAGAGGAACAACATTAGTTACTGGGCAGTCCACCAGGGCCTCTCCAGTGGCTAATGAGGATACAAAAATCTTGGTGAAGGTATCAGCAATCTCTTTTCTTGCCTTTCTCAATAACCTGGGGTGAGGATACTATCTGGGAGAAAGTGAGGACTGCATTTGCTGGAGATCAGAGCTGAAAATGTGTTGCTGGAAAAACACAGCAGTTCAGGCAGCATCCAAGGAGTAGGAGAATTGATGTTTTGGGCATGAGCCCTTCTTCAGGAATGAGGAAAGTGTGCCAAGCAGGCTAAGATAAAAGGTAGGGAGGAGGGGCTTGGAGGGGCATTGGAAATGCGATAGGTGGAAAGAGGTTAAGATTAGGGTGATAGGTTGGAGTGGGGTGGGGGCGGAGAGGTTGGGAAGGTGGTGCTGAGTTCGAGGGTTGGGACTGAGACAAGGTGGGGGGAGGGGAAATGAGGAAACTGGAGAAATCATCCCTTGTGATTGGAGGGTTCTATCTGGCCTTTGGGACTTATCCACCTTAAAGCTCTTCAAGAAACCCAACATCACTTCTTTCTTCGCCAATCAAATCTCACTATCTTCTACATCCTTCTACTGCATGTATACTGACACAAAATACTCATTTAGGATCTCACCCACATCCTCTGCCTCCAAGCACAAGTTCCCTCCTTTATCCTTGAGTGGTCCTATCTTCTCCCTAGTTGCCCTCTTCAGACCATAAGATCATAAGGCTTAGGAGTGGAAGTAAGGCTATTCATCCCATCGAGTCTATTCCGCTATTTAATCATGGCTGATGGGCATTTCAATTCTACTTGCCTGTACTCTCCCCATAGCCCTTAATTCCTTGTGAGATCAAGAATTTATCAATCTCCGCCTTGACGGCATTTAAGGTCCTGGCCTCCACTGCGCTCCATGGCAATGAATTCCACAGACCCATAGTCTCTAGCTGAAGAAATATCTCCTCATTTCCATTACAAAATTACACCCCTCCCTCCCCCCACTCCCAATTCTAAGGCTGTGTCCACAGGTCTTAGTCTCCCCGCCTAATGGAGACAACTTCCCAGCGTCCACCCTTACGAAGCCATGCATTATCTTAAGTTTCTATTACATCGCCCCTCAACCTTCTAAACTCCAATGAATACAGTCCTAGGATCCTCAGACATTCATCATATGTTAGGCATATCATTGCAGGGATCATTTGTATGTATCTCCACTACACACGCTGCACTGCCAGTATGTCCTTCCTGAGGTGTGAGGCCCAAAACTGGACACAGTATTCTAAATGGGGCCTAACTAGAGCTTTATAAAGTCTCAGAAGCACATTGTTATTTTTATATTCCAACCCTCTTAAGGTAAATGACAACATTACATTTGCTTTCTTAATCACAGACTCGACCTGCAAGTTAACCTTTAGAGAATCCTGAACTAGCACTCCCAGATCCCTTTGTACTTTGGCTTTATGAATTTTTCACTGTTTAGAAAATAGCCCATGCCTGTATTCTTTTTTCCAAAATGCAAGACCTCGCATTTTCTCATGTTGAATTTCATCAGTCATTTCCTGGACTACTCTCCTTAATTGTTTAAATCCTTCTGCACCTCCCCACCTCCTCAGTACTACCTACCCGTTCCCCTAACTTTGTATCATCGGCAAACTTTACCAGAATGCTCCCAGAGCCTTCATCCAGATCATTAATATATAAAGTGAACAGCTGCGGCCCCAACACTGAACCTTGCAGGACACCACTTGTCACCAGCTGCCATTCCAAAAAAAGAACCTTTTATCCCAAACCTCTCTGCCTTCTGTCAGACAGCCAATCCTCAATCCATGCCAGTAGCTCACCTCGAAGACCGCTGGCCCTCGCCTTACTGACAGCCTTCTGTGAGGCACCTTATCAAAGGCCTTTTGGATGTCTAGGTAGATAATGTCCATTGGGTTCCCCTTGTCTAATCTACTTGTTATCTCTTCAAAGAATTCTAACAGGTTTGTCAGGTACGACCTCCTCTTTCTAAATCCATACTGATTTGTTCTAATCTGACCCTGCACTTCCAGGAATTTAGAAATATTATCTTTAACGATGAATATTAGAATTTTACCAACAACTGAGATTCAGCTAATTTGGCCTAATTTCCCATCTTTTGTCTTGATCCTTTCTTGAAAAAGGGGGTTACAACAGTGATTTGCCAATCATCATGGTCATAATGTGTATATATAGAATGTCTTGGAATTCTCTTTAATCTTACTCGTCAAAGTCATTTCATGGCCTCTTCCTGCTTGAGTGCTTTTCTGCTTTCTTTATATTCCTCATGGGGCCTGTCCAATTTTTGCTTCCTAAACCTTACATGTGCTTCTTTTTTTTCCCCTTTGACTAAATTGATAACCTCCTTCATTATCCAAAGGTCCCCTACCTTACACTCTTTGTCCTTCCTCCTTACTGCAACATGCTGGTCTGGAACACTCATCAGCAGGTCTTCAAACAATTTCCATATGTTAAATGTATGCTTGCCTGATAACAGCTCCTCCCAATTAATACTCCCTATCTCCTATCTTATACTGATGCAATTTGCCCTTCCCAAATTTAGAACCTTGCTACAAGTTCCTTATTCATAGCTACTTAAAACTTAAGGAGTTGTCATCACTGTTTTCAAAATGCTGTCCCACTGAAAGGTCAATTGCATGGCCAGGTTCCTTAGCCGTACAAGGTCCAGTATGGCCTCTCCTCTAGTTGGACTATCCACATACTGTTTCAAGACACAAGACACTCTTCTGGATGCACTTAACAAATTCTGCCTCATTTAAGCCTTTTGCTCGAAGGGAGGCCCAGTCAATATTGGGGAAATTAAAGTCATCCACTATGACTCTGTTATTATTGCATCTTTGCTTAATCCATCAATGTTTTTGTTCCTTAATGTCTCTATGGCATTCGAGGGTCGATAGCATAATCCAATCAGTGTGATTGCATCTGTATTATTTTTGAGCTCTACAAACATTGCCTCAGTGGATGAGCCCACCAGTATGTCCTCTGAGTGCAGATGTAACATTGTCTCTGATTAGTAATGCAACTCTTCACCTCTTTTATCTTTCTTTCTCTTGTCGAAAGGCAAAAAATTTATACTTAACCTGGATTTCTTGCTTTTGCAGTCAGTACAGTGGTTCCATGAGCTGTCTACATCTCACTAAGTAGTGCACCAACAAGTAACAAGACAATAGCAAGAGGCATCGTTTTTAATTGAACCTGACCTGATGAGAAGTCTTGAAGTGTTGAAATCAGCTAGCTTGTTGCGAAACACAAAGAAAGATGACTGCTTACTAGATTTCATCCATTAGGCAGAAATCACTTACTCCACAATGAATTGGCTCTTTCTGTAGCTTATATTTCTACTCATTTGCAACTCAATATCTTTGTTAGCACTCTTCAATGATGGCATTGGAGCAAATTAGACAACTGCAATCTATAAATGTTAGGAGAGGGAAGACAATTAGCTTCACTAGCACCAATAACTATCAGGAGGTTTCTCTGCAACCCTCTTGCACAGCAACATTGTTGAATACCCCTCTGAATCATGCAGGCGGCCATCCAATTGTTTTCTCAATAGCATCACCCAAAAAATCAACCAGCACTCCCACACTGATACCCAAGTATCTAGCGCTAAATCCATGCATGTTTGTCATATGCCCTTGATCAAAAAGCAATAAAATTAGATGAAACACCCAGATTTGATCTAGGCATCGACTGCTAGAAAGACACTCCCAACTCAGTTTGCCTTGCAAAGTCCTCCTTACTATCAGAACTTCTACCAAAACTGAAAGAACAGTCTCAAATATAGTCATCCTCAAAGAATCAACCAATGTCCCAGACACTGCTATTACCATCCCTGGATATGTCCTCTCCCACTGGCAGGGCAGACCTATCTGTGACCCTGGCTATCCTTAACATTGATTCAATATCCCATGATATTTCTTGCCATCAGGTCAAGTGTGAGCAAAGAAACATCCTATAGATTACCACTTACCTCCCTCCATGTGTTGATGAACAAGAACTCCATGTTGAAAACAATTAAAAGAAGCACCAAGGATTAGAATTTGAAAAAATGTACCCTGGGTGGGAGACTTCGAAGCCCTTCACTAAAAGTGGTTCAATAGCACTGGGCTGGGTAAGATGTGAAGTACATAATTGCCAGTAAATGCCTGCAGCAAGTGTGAACACAACAATTAAAGGGAAAATCTACTCAACTTCATCCTCACTAATATGGCTGTCACAGCTGCATCTGTCCATTACAGCATTAATAACAGATTTGTTGTTGAGGTGAAATCGCAAAATCGCACCGAAGATAGCCTCCCTCCCGTTTGCCATATTATCACACTGCTAAATGGGCTAAACCTAAGAGAGGTGCTAACACAACTTTCAGCCCAAGAATTGTGTTCAGACACAGTCTGCAAACTCATGGCCTGGCATACCCCTCACAATATCATTATGACCAAGCCATGTTGCCACTTGTGAAAGGTGATTGAACATTTTGTAGTCATGATTTGGAAATGCTGTTGTTGGACTGGGGTGTACAAAGTTAAAAATCATACAACACCAGGTTATGGTCCAAGAGGTTTAATTAAAAGCACTAGCTTTCAGAACGCTGCTTTTTCATCATGTGTTGTGATTTTTAACTTTGAACATTTTGTAGAGGTTTCTAATGATCATGAAAGCTTGACTTTTGACATTGACTGCAAAAGTTATTTGGGTCACATTGCTGTCCCAGAGTTTGCTTGAATGATCTCTTGATCCTGTCTGTACAAGTCATGCCTCTCCTCTTCTGCACCTCCATATTGATTTTCAGTGCAACTAAGGCAAAGCAAAGTGTGTCATTCTTTTGGGATAAAGTAATGGATATGAAAGGATTAATTGGAGTCAGGCTGAAGCTTGAATCATTGGCAGTTCCAGCAGACAATAGCTGGGTACAGTCTCCTTGATGGAGACTGGAGTTAGGAATAATTAATGTGTCTTAGATACAAAGTAGTCTGCATGTAATTAATAAACTGCATCTTGTTATGTAAGATGAAGGCTTCTATCTGTTGTCCATCCTCCACCACAGTCTACTGTAGACCACTACAAACGAGCAGAGAAAGGAGGATTGATGGCAACTCTAACCCTAACACAAGCACCAGTGATTGCAAATCAGTCATACCATGATTAGATTAGATTACTTACAGTGTGGAAACAGGCCTTTCGGCCCAACAACTCCACACCGACCCACCGAAGCGCAACCCACCCATACACCTACATTTACCCCTTCACCTAATACTATGGGTAATTTAGCATGGTCAATTCACCTGACCTACACATGTAGTGTCTGTGGGAGGAAACCAGAGCACACGAAGGAAACCCACGCAGACACGGGGAGAACATGCAAACTCCACACAGATAGTCGCCTGAGGTGGGAATTGAACCTGGGTGCCTGGCGCTGTGAGACAGCAGTGCTAACCACTGTGCCACTGTGATATTATAACGATGCTCCTATCTTTCTGCGGTCAAAATCAGTCGTAGGTCAACTTTGCGCACTTCCTCCAGCCTGAGCATACATCCATATTGTAAACTAACTTTTTTATGGTGTCTCTCAATTTTGACCCTCTACTGATGTTTGCAACAGTATAGTTAACATTGGTTGCACACTGGGATCTTGGTAATGAGCCAGCATAATTTAGTTGGCTTTCTGCCTGCGCAGTAGCAATTGGCATTGGTTAATCACGCATTGCAAATCCCACTCTCATTTTCTGGATTCTCAAAACTTGTGAACCTTACCTTTAGCAGACTCCTGTGATCCTATTAAGGATGGTTGGTTAAGTCGCTGTGGAGCTAGAGAACCTACTGGATGTTGACGCACTACCAGTTCCAGCAATATTTTAAACAACTTCAGAACAGATTCTTCAGCCACAAATGCAAATGATCGATTGTCACTTTCTAATGACTGCCAGAGATGCCTGAATTTTTACCTGAAACTTAACCCCATGAAATTTTATTTTCCCTATTTTACATCAGAAAATTTATGAAGGAATTTGAACCCAGCTAATCCTGATACAATTATCAGCAGGGAGGCTGATGTTTTGTAAGGAATATAAAATTGAAGCTACATAGCTGAATTTCAGCCTGTTTCAATACGTTGGTTATCTAATCCTGTTAATTCGTTAGCTATCTAAGGAGTTCAATCCTAAAATAATTTCTCCCATGTATCTTAACCTCAGATGTTCATCTCAATTGTAAACCTATAATCAGCAAGCGATGAATATTGAAATACAGCAACACAACTGGATAGCTTAGGTAAGATTTTTTTTCAAGTAAAAAGTGAAGTCTGCAGATGCTGGAGATCAGAGCTGAAAATGTGTTGCTGGTTAAAGCATAGCGGGTCAGGCAGCATCCAAGGAACAGGAAATTCGACGTTTCGGGGCTCTGGCCCAAAACGTCGAATTTCCTGTTCCTTGGATGCTACCTGACCTGCTGTGCTTTAACCAGCAACACATTTTCAGCTAAGATCTTTTTTTGTTGTTGATTTGCTTCATTTACTAATTATTCACATATTTCATATTCTAGCATAAGTGTTCCTAATGATGTTTCTGAGGGTAATAAATAATTGATAATTGATGCCTTTGTTGTTTGACTCTATCTTTGGTAATTGGCAAAGACTTTCAATTAATTACTTCTGTAGCTTGAATGGATTCAGATGCAAGATTGGTTGCACAAATTCTGAGATGGGCTGATCTGCTTGACATGAGGCAGTTCAGCAAGACGATCACTTTCTTTACATTGCCACCTAACGCTGTACCATTATGCTGAGAATATCAGTGTTGAGAACAGAAAATACAATGTCTGATCTCAGAGTCCAATTTATGCCTGATAAGCTTTCACTCAGCAATTTTAGAGCAGATTCTCCAAAGAGTTTGCAAAGGTGTCTAGTTGTTCCATTTCACTTCTCTTTCACCATATACCAACAAATATTGTCATTTTCAGCAATTATTTTAGCCTCTCCCAATGTTACAATTGATCTTGCTTCCACCATTGTTTCAGACAACATATTCCTGATCATAACCATGCATCCAGTAAAAATGAAAATCCTTAACTTACCTCTGCTACTTCATTCAAACATATTAATTCAATGTTCTCAAGTTGCTAACCTTTCTATCATGATCACAGGTGTTTCTCATTTAATCTGGCAATAATATGTTTGTGATTTTGAACATTTTTGTTAAATCTCCCCATTAATATCTATGTTCTAAAGAGGACAGCACTCATTTATCTAATCTGTCCCTGCAATTGATGGCCTGTATCCCTGATAAAGGTAAAGTTGCAATTGTACTACTCCCTCAGTAGACAGAAACAACTGGTGGTGGTTTAACCTGAGGATCATCGCACCTCAGGCAAGAGGAGAGACTGAAGGCAAATCCTTCATGGTAACCTCAGCCATTTCAAGGATTGAACCCAGGCTGCTAGTGTCACTCTGCATCACAAACCAGTCAATCAGCTAATGAGCTATTCATTTTAAACTCCATTTCTGTCTACCCTAGATAAATTTTCAGTCTTCTCAACCTACAACGTTTTATACACACACACCCTCAGGTCTTTGTATTGTCTGTCCTGCTTAAATAGTGCTTTTTTATTTATGAATGTAGATTTGCTCGCTGAGTTGAAAGGTTCATTTTCAGATGTTTCATCACCATACTCGGTAACATCTTCAGTGAGCCTCTGAATGAAGCACTTGTGGTGTAGCCCATTTTCTATTTATATGTTTGAGTTCCCTTGAATTGGTGATGCCATTTCCTGTGGTGAACTCATTTCCTATGGTGATGTCATTTCCTATTCATTTTCTCAGGGTATGATAAATGGTATCCAAGTCAATGTACTTGTTAATCGAGTTCCGGTTGGAATGCCGTGCTTCTAGGAATTCTTGTGCGTGTCACTGTTTGTTTGGCTTGTCCTAGGATGGATGTGTTGTCCCATTCAAAGTGGTGTCATTCCTCAACCGCATGTAAGGATTCTAGTGAGGGAAGGTTATGTTGCTTTGTGGCTAGTTGATGTTCATGTATCGTGGTGGCGAGTTTTCTGCCTGTTTGTCCAATGTAGTGTTTGTTACAGTCCTTGCAAGATATTTTGTAGATGACATTAGTTTTGCTTGTTGTCTGTATAGTGTCTTTCAAGTTTATTAGCTGCTGTTTTAGTGTGTATGGTATATTTGTGGGCTACCATGATGTCAAGGGTTCTGAGTAGTCTGGCAGTCATTTCTGAGATGTCTTTGATGTAGAGGAGAGTGGCTAGGGTATCTGGACGTATTTTGTCTGCTTGTTTGGGTTTGTTGCTCAGAAATCAGCGGACTGTGTTCATTGGGTGTGCATTCTTTTTGAATGCAGTATGAATACTCACTGAAGATGTTACCTAGTACGGTGACGAAATGACTGAAAACAAACCTTCCAGCTCAGTAAACAAACCTACATCCAGAATCTCAACCTGAGCTACAAATCTTCTCAAAACTTGCTAACTGTTTTATTTCTTTTGCCTCTCCTATTGCCTTTCTTAAATCTTTCCTGCCAATGCCACTGGCCAAGTAACCTTAAAAAACATACAAATTAGTAAATTTTAGCCTTTGTGAATTGAATAATGTTAAATATAAAATGTATTACTCTCTCAATACTCCATATCACTTTGCATTCACTCAACATTGAATATTAATACATTAGATTTGATGTGGCATTCTATTTTCATAACAATTCTGTTTTTGTATTATCAGATATCTGTTTCTTTAATATGATCTTTTTCAAGTTAAGGTTCTTGAAAGACAAAAAAAAAGGTTTTTCAATGTTATCCTCAAGTATTGATGGAATAAATTCAAAGAAAACACGGTCCAAAAATACAATAATAAATATAAAGAGGAATTCAGGATCAGTGTGAAATAGAATTCTAAATGCTAAAATGCCTCAGGAATTCAAGGACAATTGGCTGATAATGTGCCTCAAAGTAAGTTACTTGTGTACTCATGACCAAATCATGAATTGTCTATGAAACAATAGGAACAGATGTGCACACATTTGAAGTTGTCATCAATTTAATTCAAGGCAACAAAAAAAGGTGAGGGTCAATTTATCTTCCTACTCCAGTAGATTCCTGATCTGGCACTAGCAAAATGGCATGGGAATATGCCAGCACTGGGAATACACCAGACATGCCAAGTCCATGCCTACATGAAGAGTACACAGTCAGCCATTTAAGGATTGGAGCTTCTGCCCATCTCTTGAAAGAAAATAATATAACGAGCATGGGAATTATTCAAGTTATGTTCGTGAAGATGAGATTACTCCATACTCAAGTGGACACAGCACTGAATGCCAGCAGGTACTGGAATGGACAATCCTGGTGATCCGACTGCATGTCATGGATTGCAGGATTACTGTATACATACTGCATGAATTAGCACTCATTAACCCTGTGTTTTCTACACAAAAGCTTTGTGAGGTATTTCTCAAGAAAAAAAGTGAAGCATCTACAGAACACACATCAGTTTAATCTTGTTGAATGTTATCATGGTTGCTCAGTTAAAGACTGGGAATTGATGATCTGTTTTCACTAAACATTCAAGTTACTTCCTCAAAAATTATTCAGTCAGAGGCAGTCCAATATCAGCAGTGCACAATAAATGGTAGAAATTAGTTTTATCTAAGCTATACACAATACACTGCGGCTGTTATGTCTTATTGTTACTTCTAAAATAATTTTTTAATACTTTTCAGAGTTTATTCATCAATTTCCAAATCTTATAGAGAAGCAGATGCCCCCAAATTATCATGGGAACTGTGAATAAATCCAAGGTACATAATCCTAAGGATAGTGTTTAAGCATGCCAAACAATGAGCTTAGCTCTTTTGATTGTTGTGACATCTGGTACTGGGTTAATACATAAAGCCAGGCAGTATTCCCCTTCTGTGATCAATGTTAAGGCAATCTCATTTTCTGGGATTCACAGAAGTTAACGCTCACCAATGGCCCAGTTGGCTACATATGTAGGCATCAATTTCATCAATCTCTTCAGCAGATTTTGGCTGTTTAGAAATAAATTCAAATCATGAATGGTCCATTGTGATGTTGCATAGACATGATGCATGTCATCTATTTTATCCCATTGAGCAACGTGTAAAAGGATATTTATATGATATCTTTTCCATTATCATTTCAACACACACTGAGGTGTTTGGGGAGGGACAAAAGCTAAGTAAAGGTGAGGATTCCAGTCAGATCTAGTTCAGCAATTCAGCAAAATAAAATGTGAGTTGCTTTATTATATTAGCCAATTTGACTCCAGAGTTTTTAGACTTGTAGAATTTGATAGCCTGGAAACATGCTATCATACCTGAAGTAGCTCTGAATGCTGTTCCCATTCCACTTTATTTATGTTACTTTTATGGATACTAATTATATGGACTTCATGTGGGCATTTGATGGAGTCTATCAGCTAAAGTTGAAGCTTAGGAACTGTAGGAAAATTATTAGGTAAGCAAGTTTGCTGATGGCACAAAGATAGGTGACACTGAAGGAAGGCAGTTCCTGGTTTTTGATCCCAGGAACAGTGAGGAATGGTCAATATATTACAAAGTTAAGCTGTTGGTTGTCTGGGAGGGGATTTTGCAGGTAGTGAAATTCCAAAAAGCTGCTGTCCTTTTAAGCTAGGAGGTAGAGGTTGTGAATTTGGAAGGTGCTATTAAAGGACACTTGGCAAGTTGCTGCAGTGCAGCTACTGTATAATGCTCATGGCTGCCATGGTATGCTATAGAAAATGCCATTATAATACCTTGATTCTAAGGTTTGTCATGAGGACATATTAAACAAATTTATGTAATAAGATTATGTCCAAATTATTGAAAGAAAAAAGTCCATTGTCAAATGAGTAACTTGAAACCCTGTTCCACGTAATCTAACATTATCAGGACGTAAACCTTGACACATACATAGCTATCATTACAGTATTAAGATATAGTTAAACATTTGTTCTATAATTACAACAGTTTTCTCTGAAATTTAGGGATAGTGAGGTTGAAGTTTTCAAATAATTAAAAAGAACAGATAGTTTTCACTGATTAGACTGTCAAGGATTAAAGGGTACAGTCTAAAAGTTAGAGGCAGATTTCACAGGATTAAATTAGGAAATACTGCTACATAAAAAGCATGGTAGAATTTTTGAGCTTCATTTTACAAATAGCAATTGATGCCAAATAAACTGCTTACTCTGAATCTGAAATTAATACCATTGAATAATAAAAAAAAGCTATTATGAAATATGAGCAAATTGAATTAGTTCAAAGATCAGCCACAAACTAATTAAATGGAAGAACAGGCTTGAGGGGATAAATGTTCCTATGATTATTTTATTTCTCTCTCAACCATTTGCCTAATTCTGCTTCAAACAGTATTGTAAATTATACTTATACTATTTTATATGGGAGGGTACTAACAATTTGAAAATCTAGCAGTCATGTGCTCGAACAACCTGTTCCTAAGCTATTCTTTCATTATTTTGGTGATTATAAGGTTATGTTTGCCAAATACCGACTAGGTAGAAATACTTTTCCTGTATTAATTTTGTCAAAATCTCTCCATTCCTTTTTTTTTGGTCTCCAAAGTCATACATCATTCCTGATCATGCATCTATATCCACTTTGTAGGAACATCAATTTTATTTTTGTTTCTCTTTCATAAATTATTCACAAGATGTAGGTGTCACCGGCTGAGCCAACACTAATTGGCCATCCATGGTTGACCATGTTTTAGTAGAGACATGATTGTAATTGGGAAAGTGCTTAAGTAAATTGTTATTTTCACTTCAAGACTGCTGTTAAGAAAAGTTTGTGAAATGTAGGATGTAGGTTAACTAGAAACATAAGATTCTATCTTTTATGATTTGAGCAACATGAGCTAGGTAGGAGTCGTGGAAGAATCGTGTGAATTTGGTGAAGCCCCTCTCAATTTCAGGAGTAACTTGCTTCATCACTTAAATATTTACTAAGCAATGAGACAAGGATTTTGACAATGAGACAGAAGTGAATTGTTTATGTAACAAGATGTGGAAAGATGAGGGCGGAGGGGTGGGGGGCGTGGTGTTGAGAGTCCGGTGCTGGAAAAGCACAGCAGATCAGGCAACATCCGCGAAGCAAGAGAATCGACATTTTAGGCACGAGCCTTTCAGGAATCTTGCCTGAAACATCAATTCTCCTGCTCCTTGGATGCTGCCTAACCTGCTGTGCTTTTCTAGCATCCCACTCTCGACTCTGATCACCAGCATCTGCAGTCCTCACTTTCTCCTAATGGAAAAATGAAGTTAGAGTCAGACGTGAAGGATACCATATTTGAATAGAAGCAATAACCTGATTTTTCTTCCAATTAGACACCATCTCCATAGCTTAAATGTTCTAATGACGGAAACTGGACAAACGGCTGTAAATGCCTGACCAGTCCATTGTACATAGTAACTTTGAAAAAAGAAGCAGGAGTGGGCCACTAGTTGTTTGAGCCAGCTCCACCATTCAATATGATCAAAGCTGATCATCCAACTCTGTATCCTGTTCCCACTTTCTCTATCAACCTTTTGATTCCTGCAGCCCTAAGAACCATGTGTACCACCTTGAAAATATTCAATATTTTAGCCTCAACTGCTTTGTGTCTGAAAGAATTCTACAGGCTCACCTGTCGCTGGGTGGAATAAAAGTCCCTATCTCTGTCGAATACAGTCTCAAATGGGATCCTGTTATTTATATAGGTACTACTCTGTAATTTTTTTGATTGAGTCTTTCTCCACAATGAATGACTTTGTTAAATTCCATGGCTTCCAGATTCTTTAAATTCTTTCAATCCTATGCTTAGTTATGAATTATTCACTTTTCTAATATCTGCAATATTTACATTCCTCTGTATTTAAGGGAATTACAGTAAAATGGTTATGCTACTGGTCCACAAATCCAGAGGGGTCTATCTATATTTCAGAGAAAGTACATTTGAATTGCAACACCATTTGAGAATTTGAACTCAATTTAAAACAAATCCTGAAAATTTAAAAATGGCACAATTGAAATGGACCTCAAAGTCTTGCTCAAATATAAAGTGCTTCATAGTTTCTACCCCCAGAGAAGGAAATTGCTACTCTTACCGAATCTGGCCGATATGAGAATCTTGCCGAAAGTGAGGACTGCAGATGCTGGAGATTAGAGTCAAGAGCATGGTGCTGGAAAAGTACAGCAGGTCTGGCAGCATCAAAGGAACAGGAGAGTCAACATTTCTGGCAAAAGCCCTTCATCAGGAACTGCCTGACTGCCTGTGCTTTTTCAGCACCAGCTTCATTCTCGACTATATGAGAATCCTGTCTCTCAAACCAATTATCACCTGATCTCTCTAACAAATAGATAGATGATTCGGTTGATCCATCACCATCTTTTCCACACAATAAATTATCAACAGATAACAATCTTGCCAACTATTGCCCCGTCTTGAGAATGAATAAACCATGAACCACAGTTTTTAATGATTTGGAAATGATCTGAAATATCAACCTCATCTTCTCTGCAAAGGTATTGAGAAGTGTCTGCAGCATTCTGTTTTAATTTTAGATTTCTGTTATTTTCAGTATTTGATCTTTGCTTCTAATTCCTCTTAATGTTCCAATTTCATCTAATTCAACCACTGAAACCTCAGCTTTTCATAAAAGAGAGACAGATAAAATTGGAACGAATAGTGACTATTTCAGAACCTGTTCAGCAAAACTATCAAGAGACAGCAAATATTGATTTAGAAATTCAAGGTACATAATTGTTTGCTTTTCTGCAGCCACCATTTTTAAAATATCTATTAAGAAACATGTTTGTTTTCTGGGTACTGTTATTAAGTTCTAAGGTAATCATCAAGTGTATTATGTGGCTGAATATTTGAGCAGGTGGATTTGAAGATGGAAGTGGGGATGTAAAATCAATCAGGTAGCCATCCACTGCTCTCTCACAAAACATACACTTGCCTGACAACTTACCTGCCCCATGATATAGTGGGCAGGTAAGTTGTCAGGCAGGTGGTTGATCCTTACACTTATTAAGAACCTTTAAATGACCAAATAGAAGATGCTGTACCCTCAGCAGAGGCCATGATTGTGGTATAGACTTACTGAGGCTACAGAGTTACCGCCCACTTAGATTAGCCAGCAGCTCATGGGAATGGGTCTGCCTGATGGGTAGAAGCCCTACCTTTAGGTCAGCAGAGATATCCCCAACAAATCACAGTCAGGCAGCCAGATTTAAAATCAGTGAGGTGTCAATGGATGTTTCTACAAAAGTGATGCATGGATAGAGGGAGTGGGGTTTGTGTGGACTTGGGAGGTGGTGGGAGATTATGCAAGCTGTCCTCAGAATGCACCCCTTTATATCATTTTAGGAATATAGTGCTATAATCCTGCCTGTCATCAATGGACAGAACTTCAATCTTCTCAGAAGTGCTTTGTTTTGCTAATTTTGTCTACTAAACCTTTGTGACATTATATGCTTGTTACTGATTTTCTGACCTGTGTTGAATCACTACAACTGAGTAATGTTGCTATAACTCTATTGACACTAGAAATAATTTGAGAGAGATTTCTTGATCTCTCATGCTGGTTTTGGTTGTTTCAGTTGGGTTGCACTGAAAGAAATAATGTAACCTAATAATAGCACCAGGTTGACATGTCTACAACCCTTTGTAACTTTCAGCTTCCATCCACACAACTTACTATTCAGACTGTGTATTCAAGTCAAAGTGATAATGATTTTTATTCATGCTGATAATGTGAGTTGAGATTTCAATTTCAATCCTAAATTCCATTTCAATTGCTGATGAAAGGATTGAGATTTTAATGAACTTCCTTTAGGTACTGAGGTGAGCATTAAATCACCAAGGTTAATATATTTGGATATTATTCATGCATGTCGCAAGCAATTTGATTAACCCGTCATAAACTGTTGGTGACCGAAATCAGCACCGTGCTCATGAAAACAGTGAATAAGACTTTAAATGGACTGTTGATTAGCTACCATGCTTTTGATACACAAGGGGTGTGTGTGTGTGTGTAAGAGATTTGTACACTTTAAAACTGAACAACTGGGGGCGGCACAGTGGTTAGGGCTGCTGCCAGTCTGTGTGGAGTTTTCACATTCTCCCTGTCTGTGTGGGTTTCCTCTGGGTGCTCTGGTTTCCTCCCACAATCCAGAAATATGCAGGTTAGGTGAATTGGCCATGCTAAATTGCCCATAGTGTTAGGTGAAGGGGTAAATGTAGGGGAATGGGTCTGGATGGGTTGGTGTGGACTTGTTGGGCTGAAGGGCCTGTTTCCTTACTGTAAGTAATCTAATCTAATCTACATATGAACCAGATGCACAAGAAACCTGGAATTAAGCTCAGTGAATCTCCTAATGAGAAATAAACCAGTCAAACTTGGGAGTGACATGTAATGGTCTGACTCTTCCTATACATCAAAATGGAGCTCTATTATGCTCAAACACTCAGATCCCAGTTTTAGTGGTTCTTTTGCTTGTTTTTTTCCAGATAAAGTCAGCTCTTCATTATTTTATATATGCTTTGGTATTGATTCCATGGCAGCAGGTATGACAATTTTTCCTTCACACCTTGTGTGGTGCAACTCCTATTTCATCAGAACATGTAGAGTTTGGTTAATCAGATAACCATTTTGACTGCTGAGATATTCTGCTTGAACACGCTCAACTGGAACATTTAAAGGGGCAACATGCTGCTTTGGGTCCTTAGCACTGAGCTTTCTCTTGGTAAGGTGCAAGCAGAACATTCCTTGGTGGGACTACCTCATAGGTTTCAAAATAGATAATTGGCCCCAAAGCTAAGAGGTATCTATGAACCGTATTCCAACCCTCAATCAGAGCTTTGAGACACCTGGGCTCACTAACTGAAGCCATAGGAGCTGCACTACAATGGTAGGAACAAAGAAATGTGAATATTTGCATTTGTACAGTGTAAGAATAAAAAGAAGTCATCATGTGAAATTTCCATTCATTTTAAAATCCTCTTAAATTTTATTAGTTTGCATCACTTTCCATCTTGCCCGTTCTTAATTGCTAAGTCAAACGTTGTCTTGGAAATGCATGAATTGAAAATATGTAATAGTGTGTATTCATGGTGGTGGTTGGTTGCTAGGCTATTTTGAACCTGTGCTAGTGCCTGGGCACTGTGTACTTAAATTAGCCGTATATTAAAATTGATACCTGCAGAAATCCACAGTCTGAACAGCTGACACTTCATTGCCTTTATCTCCTGCTTGTTTTCCTCCTCCTTAGCATCGATCTGCTTCTTATTCCTCTTGCAGTTCTGAACTCTGTTATGCAGGTTATACAGAGGGAAACCTACCAGGATTATGCTAAAATCCCTGGTTAGTATGTACAGAAGACTATCCCAGATTTTTCAATGAACCGATGTGTACCTTCAGTAGAAACACCTTCTCTTTGAGTGTGATTAGTCTTCAGAATTATTTTCCAAACAGTACAGCAGAGACCAAGTTTGAATTATCTGAGTTAATCATGTTTTTGATCTCAAAGGGAATCAAGAATTTTTGCATGTCAGTTTGAGGGGTGGGTGTAGGGGGGAGGTAGCATGGGGGTAGAGGTTTGTGGTGTGGGTGGGAGGAATGCAGTGGCAGGAAGAAGAGTAGATTTCAAGCCACAATAACATTAGCCATGGTCACATTCAATGGTAGAGAAGACTTGAGAGGCTGAATAGCTTACTCTTATTAATATTTCATGTCCATTTATGCCTTCCATACAAACTACACTGGAGCAAACAGCAAAGCCATGTAAGATTTTAATACAAACCTTATTTTAAAAAAAAGTTTTTGCCTATTGAATTGAACACATTATAGTATGATGTTATTTCAAATGTAATTTGTATTTTATGGTGTTTCAAACTCTAAAACACTGCATGGTTTATCCCTTTCCCCATAATACCAAGTCAACAAAGAGCATTATAAAACTAAATGAAGCATGTTTACAAATCTATGCACCTGAGACAATTTATACTTATCAGATGATATTATGACCTCTGATGGACTGCTGTTGCCATAGTACCCATAACATGCTCAGCAGTTTAATATTAATTGTCCAATACTTCTAGGAGCTCTATTGGGATACTGGAGCTGAGTTGATCGGCTGCATCTGGAATTTGTATGCTTGGCAAATTTGTGCTTACGCTTTTGGTATTTCAGCTTCAGCACTCCAGGGAGACCTTAAACTGGATATCAGTTGAAAAATTATTGATGTAAAACTGCTGAGATAAAAACACTAAAACATTGGCTTTAGGTATTTTTCAAGTCATCTTATATTATTTAACATTCACAAACATTGTTGTGTTAAAAAATGAGTGGTTGCTTTTATTAGTTTCTTATGTATAGTAGCTATTCTTGAATGTTTGGTCATTTCTTAACTTCAGCTATTCACAAAATATAAAATGGTGTTGAATGTATTGAAAGGCTCTAGGTAGGTGCTAAGTGTATTCTTTAGACATAATTTTAGGGCTAATTGATGATGATCATGATTGAAGAAACTGTCAATCAAAAAAAACAGCTGCATGTTGAGCATTCAGGCATTGATTAGAAAGATTTCTCGTGAATTGGCATAACTGAATTCGATGCAACAACTTCCATCAAGATTGTGGACTTTGCTAGCTGAAACACAGTGATGTATTTCAGGGTGGTTCATGGCTCAAAGGAAACGGGATGCATATAGCATCTCAGGCATGACATGAGCGGCTTTGGAGAAGGAAGTCCAAAAGAGGTGAATCATTCAACATTCAAGGTGTGATAGAGTTCACCACAGACTTCTGTTACTCCTGCAGCACTTAGTGCAGCTCTGCCCAATGGCTCAGAGCTTCTCCCATTCCACCTGCCAACCAAGCACACAGTATAACAAGAATACATGTCAGAGGAATAGGAAGGCAGATCAAATTTAATCCTGAAAACCGTGAGGTGATGCATTTTGGGAGGACTGACATAAGGCAAGAGAGTGCATGATGAATAGTAGGACTTTGGGTAGTACAGAGGAGCAGATGAATCTTGAAGGATAGTTGGTTAGAATGGTTAAGAAGGTCTGAGGGACAGTTGTCTTTATTATTTGATGGATTAAATACAAGAGCAGGAAGATTATGATGGTGCTGTCTAAGATGTTAGATCACAACTGGAGTACAGTGAACGGTGGTTAGCACTGCTGCCTCACAGTGCCGGGGACCTGGCTTTGATTCCAGCCTTGGGCGACTGTCTGTGTGGAATTTGTACATTCTCCCCATTCTGTGTGGGTTTCATCCGGTTGCTCCGGTTTCCTTCCACAGTCCAAAGATGTGCAGGTTAGGTGAATTGGCCATGCTAAATTGCCCATAGTGCTCAGGGCAGGTACATTAGTCAAGGGTAAATGTAGAAGACTAGGGTAGGGGAATGGGTCGGAGTGGGTTATTCTTCGGAGGGTCAGTGTGAACTTGTTGGGCAAAATGACCTTTTTCTACACTGTGTGTAGGGTTTGAGTTCTGGTCACCACACAACAGGAAGGATGTGATTGCCATAGAGGGTGTAGAGAAAATTCACCAAGATATTGCTCTGCAGTCTACAGTGTTTCAGCTCTGAAGAGACTGGGGTCGTTTTCCTTGAAGCACAGTAGGCTGAGGGAGGATCTGTTTTAGGTCTGCAAAATTGAGGGGCATAATTGTGTTGCATAGGAAGGAATATTACCCCTTAGCATTTGTTAGCAGGCATATATTTAAGGGAAGAGGCAGGAGGTTAGAAATGCATCTGGAATTCATTACCATACAATAATATTCTATAATGCTGCAAACTTGTGTGTTAATACATGTCAATGTGTAAGTTAATGTAAAACTGATATTAGCTGTCATGTGCAACCTGGGCTCTGACACAGAGGGTGGAAAAACATAGCAGAGACGAGAATTCAGAGATATAAGTATTATGCATAGGCCTCAAACCATTGTATAGAAGTATAAGAGTTAGTTGGAACTCCCAAGAGTAAGTCAATATTCATTCTTGAGTACAGTAGAGACCAAAATGGATCAGACTCTGAGCAGGAATGGTATTGTTTGAAGAAGCTGTGTCTTAGCAACATAGGATAGAATCTCATAGCAGTCTGGCACAAATGAGGACTGATAACTAATGGTTGCATCAGTCATGACAGTTCAAACCCAAAGGAAGTTTCCAAAAAAAAAGTACTGAGCACTCCTTTCCTCCTCTTGACACCTAGTTCACAACATACTCATTTTAAGTGAAGGTCTCATATAATCCTAGAATAAGATTGATACAATGTTGGTTAAATCTTGTGAAAGTGTCACAGAAAGCCTCTCAATGTGTTTCAAATGTCAAGCAACAAATGAACAGTAAATGTCAATAGTCTGTTAAGTAACACTTGAAACTCTCTGCGATAACCTGCTTACTCACAGGTAGTTGGTTGCTGTTAGAAGAGGGTGATAACTGTCAACTTAGTGGAAATCAGTTCCTTATCTATCCGTTGGGAAGCTGCTTCTAGTGCAAGGTTCAGTTCTCTTAATGAGGTGACATATTGTGCTAAATAGGGCTGAACTAGAATTTCGCATGAACTAAGACCTCATCTTGGCCACCTTGTAAGCTCATTAGTGTCAAATGTATCTGGAGAAAATTGTCCCCTTAATATTTAAAAACAAAACTGATTTATCTCTGACAGATACATAAGAAAATTCTAATGATTTTCTTTTAATACTCAACACTCGTGTTTGTGGGAATGCAATTGAGCCTATCAGAAAGAGAAACATCCTTTTATACTTATTTTCCCACAAAACAAAGCCAGTTGATAGGGAGAGAGGGAAAGAAAATAATAAAATTGAAACAATTGTTGTATTCAAATAAAACACTAAACATTAGTAGATGTGTCCTGCATTTTCCTGACCACACCATTCTCACTATGAGACTAGCCTTTAATGGACTGGGAGGTAAAACAGATACTGGGTTATATATATTGAGAGCAATTTGACTGATTGAGAAAATAGCGCAATAGGACATAATTCAATATGAAGATCATAGCTCCTGATTGTGGATTAGAAAATGGGATTCATTATTGCTTACATATTGAGATCTACAAAGTATATAATTATGATACAAGTTAGAAGTGCATAAAGTAGGTACATGTCTTGATACAATTATAACCCAGCAGGCAGGAAGTGCCCATTCTCACAATTCGATGATTCAATTTCAGCTGATTCAATTCTAGCTGGGAGCAGGATATAAGAATTTAGATCAGTGTGGTGCTGGAAAAGCACAGCAGGTCAGGCAGCATCTGAGGAGCAGGAAAATCGATGTTTCAGCCAAAAACCCGAAACGTCAATTTTCCTGTTCCTCTGATGCTGCCTGACCTGCTGTGCTTTTTCCAGCACCACTCTGATCTAAACTCTGGTTTCCAACATCTGCAGTCCTCACTTTTGCCAAGCAAGATATACGAAGCCTGCCTTTGCAAACTCTCCAGGAATGGAGCAAATTTTCAGCAAGATCCTCCACTAGCAGTGCCATTCAAAATATTTTTTTTGTGTGGTTGAAAATCTCAGATCCTCATTGATAGCTTCCCAGATGTTATTCCCAATACAACTCTCTCACTCTCTCTCTCACTCTCTCACTCTCTCACTCCCTCTCTCCCTCGCTCTTTCTCTCTCTTTCTCTCTTTCTCTCTCTCTTTCTCTCTCTCTTTCTCTCTCTCTCTCTCTTTTTCTTTCTCTTTCTTTCTCTCTCTCTCTTTCTCTCTCTCTTTCTCTCTCTCTCTCTCGTTCTCTCGTCCTCTCTCTCTAGTCCTCTCTCTCTTTCTCTCTCTCTCTCTCTCTCTCTTTCTCTTTCTCTCTCTTTCTTTCTTTCTCTCACTCTCTTTCTTTCTCTCTCTCTCTCTCTCTCTCTTTCTCTCTCTCTCTTTCTTTCTCTCTCTCTCTCTCTCTCTCATCACTTTATAGACTGACATGACTCCTGCATATTCAGTCATGTCTGCATGTAGACAAAAGTCAGTCTCATGGTTCAGCAATTCCTCCCTGTAGGGTATCTGGAAATGTTGGCAGTTTCTCTTCCCAGGAAAAGAAATCAAAGACCCCTCTTCTTCAGCAAAGTGGTCTGGAAGGATACTGCATTTTTCATTATTTTATGGATCTCAAAGGCAATATATTTAATAGACAGCTAGAAGCTCCTGTCTTACTCTCCACACAGTCAGTCTGCTCATCAACCAGTCAATTATGTCTGTAATGTTATATTAATCCATGCAAACATCTGATCCAGACAGTCTATGTAAGTTTGAGCCATCATATTGGTGCATGGGATTTGCTGTTAATAAATTTCTAGGTATCTGATTCAATAAGAACCTGACTGTCTGTCTGCCATACATTATACAGGGTAAGTGAGATACTGTGGAATGCTGGCACAAATATAGAGATGCAATATGACAGTAGGATAAATGGTCTCCTCTGCTTCATGATAGTAAGTCATAGAGTCATAAAGGCAGAGAGATAATAAACATGGAAACAGATCCTTCAGTCCAACTCATCCATGCAGAACAGATAATCTAAAATATCTGCCCCATTTGCCATCATTTGGCCCATATCCCTCTAAGCCCTTCCTGTTCATATGCCCATCCAGATGCATATTAAATGTTGTGATTGTACCAGCTGACATACTTCCTCTGGCAGCTTATTTCATACATGCATCATCCTCTGCATGAAGAAGTTGTCCCTTAGGTTGCTTTTTAATTCTTTCCCTTCTCACCCTAAACCTATGCCTTCTGGTTTTGGACTCCCCAACTCCGTGGAAAAGACCTTGTCTATTTAACCTATCCATGCCCCTCATGATTTTATAAACTTCAAGAAGGTCACCAGTTAGCTTCCAATGCTCCAGGATAATTGTCCCAGCCTATTCAACCTCTTTCTATAGCTCAAATCCTCCAACCCTGCCAACATCCTTGTAAATCTTTTCTGAAACCTTTCAAGTTTCACAACATCCCTCCTAGAGCAGGGAGACCAGAATTTCATGCAGTATACCAACAGTAGCCAAAACAAAGTCCTGTACAGCCTCCACATGACCTCAAGGCTCCTTTATTCAATGCACTGACCAACAAAGGCAAGCATACCAAATGCCGCCTTCATTATCCTGTCCACCTATGACTCCATCTTCAAGGAACTATGAACTTGTATGCTAAGGTCTCTTTGTTCAGCAATACTCTCTAACACTTTCCATTAAGTGGATAAATCCTGCCCTGATTTGCCTTTTGAAAATGTAGCACCTCACTCTTACCTAAATTAAACTTCGTCTGCTGCTCCTTGGCCTATTGGCCCATCTGATCACGATCCTGTTGTTGTCTGAGGCAATATTCTTTGCTGACCAGTACACCTCCAATTTTGGTGTCTTCTATAAACTTACTAACCGTACTTCTTATGTTCAATCCAAATCATTTTATATAAATGACAAAAAGGAGTGAACCCAGCACCGATCCCTATGGCACACCACTGATCACAGGCCTCCAGTCTGAAAAGTAACCCTCCACCTTCTGTCTTCTTACTTTTGAGCCAGTTCTATATCCCAATAGCCAATTGTATTCTGAGTGATCTAGCATTGCTAACCAGTCTCCATAAGGAAGCTTGTCAAACACCTTACTAAAATGCATAGGATTCACGTCCACCGCTTTGCCCTCATTAATCCTCTTCGTTATTTCTTCAAAAAACTCAATCAAGTTAGTGAGACACAATTTCCCACACACAAAGCTGTGTTGACTATCCCTAATTGGTCCTTGCCTTTCCAAATATATGTCAATCCTGTCCCTCAGGATTTGCTCCAACAATGTGCCCACCATGGATGTCAGGCTCATCGATGTATAGTTCCTGGGCTTTTCCTTACCACTTTTCTTCAATAGTGGTGCAATGTTAGTCAACCTCTAGTCTTTCAGCACCTCATTTGTGAATATCGATGATACAAGTGTCTCAGCAAGGGGCCCAGCAATCACTTCCCTAGCTTCCTACAGAGTTCTAGGGTACTGCTGATCAGGTACTGGGAATTTATCCACCTTTTTAGGTGTTTTAAGATGTTTAGCACCTCCTCCTCTGCAATATGGGCATTTTTCAAGATGTCACCATCTATTTCCCCTGTTCTTTATCTTCCACATTATTCTCCACAGTAAACACTGATGCAAAATACTCATTTAGTATCTCCCACTTTTCCTGAGATTCCACATAGGTGGCCCTGATGATCTTTAAGGGATCTGATACTCTCCCTCATTACCCTTTTGTGTCAATGTGTTTTTTAAAATCCCTTTGGCTTCTCCTGAACCCTAGTTGTCAAACTTATCTCATGTGCCCTGTTTGCCCTCCTGATTTCCTTCTTAGATATATGCCTACTGTCTTTTTCTCCTCTAGGGATTCACTCAACCTCTGCTGTCTATACTTGGCATATGCTTCCTTCTTATTCTTAACCAAAATCTCCATTTGTCTCGTCTCATCATCCAGCATTTCTTCCACCTACCAGTCTTGCCTTTCACTCTAACAGGAACATACTGTCTCTAGACTCTTGTTATCTCATTTTGAAGGATTCTCATTTTCCAGCTGTCCCTTTTACCTGCAACATCTGACCCCAATAAAATTTTGAAATGCCATCCAAATTGACCTCCCTTCAATTTACACAGAAAGATAGAAACATGGAAGATAGGAGCAGCAGGAGCCATTCAGTCCTTCAAGCCTGCTTCACCATTCATCATGATCACAGCTGAGCATTCAACCTAATCCTGCTTTCTCTGCATAACCTTTGGTCCCATTTTCCCCTACATCCAGCCACCCCTTGAAAACAGTAATATTTTGGCATTGACTACTTCCTGTGGCAATGAATTCCACAGGCCAATCACTCTTTGGTGAAGAAATGTATCCTTATCTTTGTCCTAAATGGTCCACCCTGAATCCTCAGACTGTGATCTCTGGTTCTGGATGCACCCACCATCTTAAATATCTTGCCTGTAGCTTCCCTGTCGAGTCTTGTTAGAATTTTATAAGTCTCTATGAGAATCCCCTCACTCATCTGTACTCCAGTGAAAATAATCCTAACTATGGCAATCTCTCCTCATACATCAGTCTCACCATCCTCAGAATCAGCCCGGTAAAACTTCACTGCACTCCCTCAAGAGCAAGAGCATTCATCCTCAGAAAAGGAAACCAAAACTGCACACAATAACTTACACTAGATCTAAAAGTTAAAGTTCTATCCTTCTCCATCGCTATTGTAAAATTAATAGAATAATGGTCACTGGCCCCAAAGTGCTCCCCCTTTGATACCTTACTCACCTGCCCTGCCTTATTTCCAAAGGGTAGATCACATTTTGCACCTTCTCTAATTGGTACATCCCCGTACTGAATTAGAAAATCTACCTGTACACATTGAACAAATTCCTCTCCATCCAAGCTCTTAATGCTATGGCAGTCCCAGTCTATGTTCGGAAAGTTAAAATTCCTGATCATTACCATCCTATTATTCTTACAGATAACTGACGACTACTTACAAAGTTGTTTCTCAATTTCCCCCTGACTATTGAGGAATTTATAATACAATGTCAACAGTGTGGCCATCCCTTTTTTATTTCTCAGTTGTGCCCAAATAACTTCCCTGGCTTTATTCCCTGGAATATCCTCCCTAGGGATAACATTATGGCAGTACATAATCAAAAATAATACTCCTCCACCTCTCTTGCCCTCCTGTGTATCCTTCCTACAGTATCTATACTCTGAAAAATTAAGTTGCTAGTCCTGTCCATCCCTGTGCCACATCTCTGTAATTGCTATGATAAGCCACTCCCATGTTCCCAACCATGCCCTGAGTGCATCTACCTTACTTGTTAGGCCTCTTGCATTGAAGTAAATGCAGTTAAATTTATCAGTCCGACTTGTTCTCTGCTTTGTCCCTGCCTGCCCTGATTGTTTCACTCGCTCCTTTTCCCAACTGTACCAGTCTCGGATTGACCTCTTTCCTCACTATCTCTGTGGGTTCCCCCTGACCCACTCCCAACCCCATCTTACTAGTTTAAACCTTCCTGAGCAGCTCGAGTAAATCTCCCTCCAATATATTAGAGCCTTTCCAATTCTGATGTAATTCACCCTTCTTATACAAGTCCCTTCTACCCAGAAGAGATTCCAAGGATACAAAAATGTGAAATCTTCTCCCCTGTACCAGTTGCTTAGCCAGGCATTCACCTGTGTCCAGGCAACGAGAGTAATCCAGATATTACAACCCTTGAGAACCTACTTTTAAAATTTCTGCCTAACTTCCTATATTCTCTCCTCAGAATCTTGTCCTTTTCTCTTCCTATGTCATTTCAATGTGTACAACAACCCCTTGCTGTTCTGTCTCCCCTTTGAGAATATTCTGCACCCTCTCCAAGATATCAGTGAAGAAACACACCATTCTAATGTCATGATGTCAGTTGCAGAAATGTCTGTCTGTGTCTCTGACTAGAAAGTCCCCTACCACCACCGATCACTTGGAACCTGGTTGCCAATGCTACATTTCCCTACCTTTTCCAAAACAGCATATTGTTTGAGATGGTGATAGCCACATGAGACTCCTGCACTACCTGCTTCCCTCTCCTACCTTTCCTAGAGCTCACCCATTTACCTGACTGTGTCTGTCTCTTCAGTATCTCTCTTTCCCTACAACTGCCATTCATCACATATCCAAGCTTCTCATTGCCTCTAATTGCCTTTCTAACCTATTCAAATGATCCAATAAGATTTGCAATCAAACACGCTTTCTGCAGAATTAATCATCAATACCATGGAAACTCTCCCTAATCTCTCGCATCCAACACATCACTCTATGAAAGGCCATTCTTGTACAATCTACAGACCCAAAAAATCGCGCAGGCCCAGAAAATTGCAGATCAGAATCAAATATTCTTCTTCCATTCCTGCCCTGATATACTGTCCCTGGTTTCTTCTAGTGCTTCCAATGAAGCTCAGCTTGAGCATCAACAATAGTCCAATTCATACTCAACATCATCATTAACCTCAACCTCACAGAACACATTTTCTAACCCCTAGGCATCCAGTTGGGGTTTCATCCCAATTGGATTAGGGTTTTTTTTTTAACCAGCTAACTGACTGTGAGTCCTGAAGTATATTTCTCCTGAACTGGGATCAATTTTTGGAGACATTTGGTGTAAATTGAAATTTTGCTATCTTTCACTATTTTCAAAAAAAAATTGTGCTGGAAATTGTCCACTGCACTCAGTGTTCTGCCCACTTAAATGAATCACCCTGACAAATTCTATCTAACTGTGCCTTTAAATAATTAAAGCTTTCAATTTTAGGTACAAAGACACAAGTTAACAATTTCAAAAGCTTTTAAATGTGAAAATATAATTAATTTATTATGGTATGATCTCATGTGCACTCATAAAACAAATGAAATGTTCTGTACATTTTTAAAATTGTTTCAGTTGTTTAAAATCAAGTTTTTCATGAGCAGATGATTCAATGGCTTTATTGGAAATGCTGGTCTTTATGATAAATTCATTTTCACTGTACACAGAGATGCACCAGATAAACAAACTTTAAACATATTTTCATGCAAAGGGTCACATGTATCAGCCAGCCAGTGCAGTGGGATATCTTCCAATCTGGCATGATGTCATGGGTACATCACAAATATGATTGCTACTACAGTTTTTTGATTAACTGAGTGCTTCAGGTTTTGTTCTGTTTTTGTTCTACTACAGTGTGCCATCATAAACTGCAATGGCCCATGAGAGTGATGATTCCATCTCTGACAATAAAGATCAAAAACATCTGTGGGTTGCATGGTCACTTTTCTCTCTCTTCTCATCCTTCACCATTGCTGTTCCGTTCACATTTCTCTGAAGAAATGTGTGTCGTGATCAGGGGCAACTACTGGTGATCACTTCATTAGAGATATCCCAGCAGCTGAGGAATGTAATGTCAGTCAAGATCCCAAAATGTGGAAGGACTGTTGGGGTGCAGGTTCATGCTGAGCTCCATCCAGGCTGATGGAAGGTCTCAGATAAGACTGCTGGGTTTGCACAGGTGTAAGAAAATATCTGGCAGAGGTGCAAGAGTCAATATGGAAACTAGTTCTATCAATGGTTTGACTTCTGTAATGTTTCCAACCTGTGAGCCTGTAGTTTCTTCTATGGAAAGGCTGGCAATGGACATGGAAAGCCAGGTATTTCACACATATTGTAAAACTCCTCTGAAAAAGCCAAACCAGTGGAAACAAATTGTCAAAAAGCAGTGGTCTGCTTAATGATCACCTTGGTCAATCCAGGGCATGAGGCTCAAATTGCTCCAGCTGAGAGTGGATTAAAATGTGAGTCTGAAGACCTCCCCACTGGCAATCACATACCTGTGTGATTTTCTCCAATGCTCACAGACTTGTTGAACACTGAGAAAATGAAGCTACTTCTGATCAGATACAGTTGGCTCTTTCCCCAGCAAGTTCTGATAGCAACATATACTATGACAACCCTGTGATGACACCAAGCCAACTGCTTTCATGGCCGATCTAAGATATCAGTTGAAAATCTGACAAATTTGTTGGCCATTCTGGGCAGGTTGCATATTAACTTCCATATGCACCAAAACGTCTACAGCCTGAGAAATGTCACATCTCCTCCGTGAATGTCCCATTTGCATAGAAATTTATATCTACAGTTGCAGGAGGGGACTGAAGTAGGTTTTTCTCCAAAGTCACAAGCTGATAGTCTTGTTTTAAGAGTTATTAGATTTAGATTAGATTTAGATTTATTGTCACATGTAGAAAAAATACAATGAAAAGTGCTTTAGGACATACAAAATGCAAAGCGTTGCCATGCTCTGGTACCATCTTGTAGCACTGAATATAATGTATTATGGTTCATCTTTCCCTCTTCTTGTTACCCTCCACTACTCCTCTGTTTGCTCTAACGGCCTGCAAGGTTTCGGTTATGAGCGCACCTCTACCATTACCGACAATGTACTCCCACTGTCTTAACCTTTTCAAAGAAGCTTTGCTGCATGCCTGGTAGATCTGGCTCTCCTGGCCATTGCCAGTCTTCTTATGGAGGAAACCACACACTCACAGGCTGGAAACCTTACAAAATTCAAGCCATAGAGAGAGAGTTTTCAAATAGACTCTGGCACCTCTGTCAGCTGTTCCCTTACTTGCCTCCCACGATAGCTGCTTCCAAGCTAGTCTCATAATTCCTGCTCCCTCTCCAGACACTCTCACCAAACATCAGCTTTGGGGTCCTGACTCTGGGCTCCTCCACTGGATTTTGTAGTGGCACTGATATAGTGCACCAAGGAAGCCCTAAGCAAAACATTGGCATCACTCAAGCATGCATCCACTTCAGGCAAATGCAAGGCATTGCCCTAGACTTACAAGGCATTTGACTTGCTGTGCCTTACATCCACCAGAAGCAGCAAGATTGATGCAATCTTATTTCCACTATGGCTGACTCAACTTTACTTGCAGGCTAACCATCTGCACCTAGACAAACAATCTCTGTGCAGATCATTCTAAACTTGTCATGTGTTCAGAGCATAGGGCTACCACATATCCCCTCAACCACTGAAAGTATCAGGCACAATGTTCATCTGAAGTGTGTTTGAATGCCTTCTTCAGCTTCTTCGGTAAATTGGAACCACTACTTAAAATTAGGGAGGAGACAGAGCAGGGAAGTTCTGCAAAGAGGGCTAGAGATGGAGTCTGTACACACTGGTAGCTTTTTAACGTCACTTCCAATAACTCAACTTGCAAGAGTAGTGACAGAGCTAACTCAGAAACAGCAAGGAACGAAAGAATGAACTAGATGCATCCTCTGCAAATTACCTGCAGCTTCACACCACAGCAAATGTTGTGCAGCCAGAAACCAAAGTAATGACATTGATAATGAGTTCGAAAGCGTCTGAATTGTTTGAGGAAAGAGTGAGAGAAATTCCAATATATTCCAATTGACTGGATTCTTCTAGGTGTCACAGAGGCCATCTACTCCATAAGGGAAAAGTGGATCGTCTTTTCCCTGAGTAGGGGTGAACAGGATGAAACAGGGTGAACAGGATTATTTCATCAATGGAGCATGATCCCTCTGGTGCTGAATGTCATTGACTAAACTTTATGCCCCAACCCAACTCTACTGCAGTTAGCGGGAAGGACAAGAGTCCATGTCAAATTTGTGCTTCTTGATGTGACTGCCACTCCCACCGGCCACGCCTCCACAATCTTCAAAACTGTTGGACTGCCATGTGAGCTTGCATGACCCTCTGAGGACTTGTGTTAACAGCCTTGATGGAAGCAGAGTTATAAGTACTTACTAAGTCAAACCTGACTTCCCACAAAAGACTCTTATCTATCTCAAATGTCTAGTAACTAGCTATTAAGTAAAATATGATAATCATATTCAGTTTATTCAAGACTCAGTCTATTTTCTAAGATGCTGTGCTGGCATCCTTCCCACTGGGGAGCAATAACTTGAAGTAATACCTGTGAGAAAGGCTGGTGAAGACTCTCAAGGAACCCATGTGAAGAATATCAGAAATAGTGTAGATTAACAGTGGTGTAGTTATGCAGCAGTCAGAACAATCAAATAATATTTTATCAGTATCCTCGTGGAGGACCTCATTCAGATTCTTGATGCACAAGTTATGTAGTGGACATGCAGTAGAAGATTATCTCGCTTTCGCACACCCACACAATTGCATATAAAATAAATGTGTGAAAATTTGGAAGTTCAAGGTATGAGCCTTGTGCAGTCTGTAAGACTTTTAGTGGGTTTGCAAAATCTGAAGTGCAGCTCAGCTTACATGACTGTTGTTTCTCAGCAATTAATAGGATGAATTTGAAAAGAAACCACAACCCTTCTGGCAAAGAGAACTTCAAATCTCAGTGCCCTTTGCCTCAGTACGTACTTCTTGAAGAAGAATCGCAATAATTTTTGGAGAACATGTACAGGTTAGTTATTTGGACAGATGGCATAAGTTGAGAATGTACATGGAGAAATGTGAAGTGCCGTCTTTGGGAGAAAGAATAATAAGGAGAAATATACAAAAGCAATAACACTTAACATTTAAGTTCCTCAGATGGGTTTAAGGACTCGCATGCACACAACAATAACATCACAAAGATTATAAACATCACAAAGGACAACAAAAAAGAAATAAGGAGGAAGAAGATTAAGTAAGAGAGTAATCTAGCCAATAATATAAAGGAAAACTGTAAGAGTTTCTTTAGATATGTAAAGGACAAAAAAGAGACAGAATTGGACATTGAGTCACTGGAAAATAACTCACAAGGGATGTTAATAGGGAACAAAGAAAGGCTGAGGAACTGAATAATTGCTTTGCACCAGTGTTCACAGTGGAAGACACAAGTATTAGCCCAAAAATTCAAGAGAGTGAGGGGACAGAGCTGAGTATGGTGGCCATCACCCCAAGGAAAAGATGATAGGAAAAATTGAATGGCCTGAAGGTGAATTAACCACCTGGACCCGATGGACTACACCCTAAAGTTCTAAGGGAGATAGCTGAAGAGATAGTGGATTCTTCAGGAATTGTTAGAATCAGGGAGGGTCCCGGAGGACTGGAAAATTGCTAGTATGACACACCTGTTTTAAAAAAAGGGAATAAGGCAAAAGAGGCAAAATTACAGACCAATTAGCCAACCTCTGTTGTGGGTAAGATCCAGGAATTCTTTGTGAAGGATGGGATTTCTGAATTCTTGGAATTGTATGGTAAAATAGGGCCGAGCTGAAAATGTGTTGCTGGTTAAAGCACAGCAGGTCAGGCAGCATCCAAGGAACAGGAAATTCGACGTTTCGGGCCAGAGGCCTTCATCAGGAATTAGGGCCGAGGCCAGCATGGTTTCATCAAGAGGAGGTCATGCCTGACAAATCTGCTGGAATTCTTTGAGGAAGTAATGAGCAGGTTGGACCAAAGAGAACCAATAAACATTATCTACCTAGACTTCAAGAAGGCCTTTGACAAGGTGCTGCACAAGATCCTCCAGATTAAAGAAAGGGCACATGGTGTTAGAGACAAAACACTAGCATGGAGAGAAGCCTGGCTGTATTGCAGAAAGCAGAGAATGGGGATAAAAGGGTCCTTTCTCAGGGTGGCAGTCTGTGACAAGTGGTATTCAATAAGGCTCAGATCAGAGCACAACTTTTCGTGTTATGCATTAACAATCTAGATGAAGGAACTTTGGGCATTCTGGCTAAGTTTGCAGATGATACAAAGATAGGTAGAGGGACAGGGAGCATTGAGGTAGCAGAGAGACTACAGAAGAATGTGGACAGGTTAGGAGAGTGGGCAAAGAAGTGACAGTTGGAGTACAATTTTTTTTTTAGATTAGACTTAGATTAGACTTACAGTGTGGAAACAGGCCCTTCGGCCCAACAAGTCCACACCAACCCGCCGAAGCGAAACCCACCCATACCCCTACATTACCCCTTACCTAACACTACGGGCAATTTAGCATGGCCAATTCACCTGACCCGCACATCTTTGGACTGTGGGAGGAAACCGGAGCACCCGGAGGAAACCCACGCAGACACGGGGAGAACGTGCAAACTCCACACAGTCAGTCGCCTGAGTCGGGAATTGAACCCGGGTCTTCAGGCGCTGTGAGGCAGCAGTGCTAACCACTGTGCCGCCGTGCCGCCCTAAAAATGTGAGAAAGTGTGAGGTCATGCATTTTAGTAGGAAGAATTAAGACATGGACTATTTTCTAAATGGGGAGGAAATTCAGAAGTCTGAAGTGCAAAGAGACTTGGGAGTTCTAGTCTAGGATTCTCTCAATCTAAACTTGCAGGTTGAGTCAGTAGTTAGGAAGGCAAATTCAATGATAGCATTTATGTTGAAAGACTTTTATATTCAAAATCAAGGCTGTACTTCTGAGGTTCTATAAGACTCTGGTTAGGCCACATTTGGAGTATTGTGCGCAGTTTTGGGCCTCATATCCCAGGAAGGAGGTACTGGCCCTAGAATGTATTCAGAGGAAATTCATGAGAATCATTCCAGGAATGAACAGCTTAACACATGAGGAATATTTGAGGACTCTGGGTCTATACTCGATGGAGTTTAGAAGGATTGGGGTGGTGGGTGGGATCTAATTGAAATTTACATATTACTGAATGGTCTGGAGAGAATGGATGTTGGGAACATGTTTCCATTGGTAGGAGAGACTAGGACCTGAGGGCACAGCCTTAGAGTAAAGGGAGGACCTTTTAGAATGGAGATAAAGAGAAACTTCTCCAGCCAGAGATTACTGAATCTACAGATTTCACAGCCACAGAAGGCTGTGGAAACCAAGTCTTTGAGTATATTTAAGACAGAGATAGGCAGATTCTTTATTGTAAAGGGGATCAAGGGTTATGGGGAGAAAGCAGGAGAATTGAATTGAGAAATTTATCATGAGAAAGTGAGGACTGCAGATGCTGGAGATCAGAGCTGAAAAGTGTGTTGCTGGAAAAGCGCAGCAGGTCAGGCAGCATCCAAGGAGCAGGAGAATCGATGTTACGGGCATAAGCCCTTCTTCAGGAATGAGGAAGGTGTGCCAACCAGGCTTAGATAAAAGGTAGGGAGGAGGGACTTGGGGGAGGGGTGTTAGGAATGCGATAGGTGGAAGGAGGTTAAGGTGAGGGTGATAGGCCGGAGAGGGAGTGGAAGCAGAGAGGTTGGGAAGAAGCATGCAAGTCAAGAAGCTGGTGCTGAGTCCAAGGGTTGGGACTGAGACAAGGTGGGGGAGGGGAAATGAGGAAGCTGGAGAAATCTGCATTCATTCCTTGTGGCTGGAGGGTTCCTAGGTGGAAGCTTTGACAAAGGGTCAGTTAGACTTGAAACATCAGCTCTTTCCTCTCCTTACAGATGCTGCCAGACCTGCTGAGATTTTCCAGCGTTTTCTCTTTTGGTTTAAGATCTCAAGGTCCCTGTGCATGGAATTCAATTAAAGTAGGAAAATTCTACTCCTCATCCATTTAATGCATCATTTTGTAAATTTGAACAGGAATGTAGACCCAAGTATGCTTAAATACACAATTAATTTCAAATATATACTCGAGATGTGACATTAGAGTTAAGTCTTATACTTCTTATAAAAAGACTCTCTGATACGTATTCTCCCCGAGGACAAAGGTTTGTGACTGTGAACACACAGTAACAACATATGTGCAAGCCCAAGCACTCTAACAGCAAGATTCCCTCTCAGCATTGACTCACTCTGTTTTGCAAACCCAACAATGTTTTTCCTGAGCTCATTCTCCGAGAGTTAAGTCAAGAAATGTGTTTGCACTTTTCTCTTCTGTTGCTTTTTCCTCATGTTATCACATGAATTTTTTTTTTCCCAAACAGAAAGTACCCCAATATCTTTCAGCTGACAAGAAAATTTAATGTAACTCTTTCTTTGATGGGGAGAGCAAATCATAATGAGTTGGCACATGTGAAAATAAACAGGAGGGAAGTTTGATGGGAGGATGCACAAGGAAAACATTATCCTCCTATTAAAAAAATGAAAGGACAGAAACTGAAGACAGTGAAAAAATCTTCCCCCTCTCTCTTGATCCCCCTGTATTTTGCACCTCTCTCTATCTCTCTAATGGCTCAGTGGTCGCTAAGGAGGGAGGGACAACATGTGGTTAGTCTGGATGGCAGGACAACACCGAACAGAAAGATACGGGCTGCTGTCAAGGATAGGGATAAAACCGGGGAAAATGTCAGTGAAAAACTTCAGACTTCATTCAAACTCCAACGAAAAAGTGATTTTATTTGTAAAATATCATGAATTTTTAAGCAATATCCAGTGTTTATCAATTGAATGAAATAAAAACTCTGTAAACATGTTTTTCTGTGGAATTATGTTCAGTATCTATTCCTTTGTTTACAATCAGATCAGTTATCCGAACAATCTGTTATCTGAACAAAATGCCCCCCATCCATCTCATTTGGATTATTGACGTTGTTCTGTAATATATATTACTATCTGGAATACTGAAAAAACCCTTTAGTGTGCATATATATGCATTCTGAAAATAAATTATGCAGCAAAGGGGTGAGAAAAAATGTTAAAAATCAATACTTAATGCATAGATTTTTTTTTCAAAACTTTGAAAAGGTAGGACATTAAAGGATAATTGGACCTGTTGTACTTAAGAAATTGTGGATCTATTGCAACATTTCTTCATGCTTTCACAGCAGAAATACATGGTATGCCCTTTCCAGGGATAGAAATATAGCCAAGATCATGGAGTACAGATCAGTAATGAAATAGTCATTAAAGAAAATCTTGTTCTGAATATTCATAAATCAGCAGGAACAGATGGAATGGAAGAGTACTTAAGTAAATGAGGGCAGAAGCAAGGTTAGTTATGCCTGAAATTTTCACAGCTCATTAAATGCAGGCGAAAAACCAAAATATTAGAAATCAGCAAATGGATCCCAGGTTTTTCTTTGAAAATAGTTAGAAGTATAATCCTGAAATGTATAGGGATGCAAGTTTTCAAGCAATAAATAAGAGAAACGTTGCAAACTGTCTTATCAGAAGTTGGTCAAGTGCATTTCATGACAGCAAACACACATTATTACCTGTCCACCAACGTCTTGTAGAATGCAATCCTTGCCTCGCAGGTCCCTTGAATACTTTGAAAAAGAAACAAATTTTCCCTTCAGTGTGGAAACAGGCCCTTTGGCTCAACCAGTCCACACTGACCTCCGAAAAGTAACCCACCCAGACCCATCTCCCTCTGACTAATGCACCTAACACTATGGGCAATTTTACCATGGCCAATTCACTTGACCTGCACATCTTTTGACTGTGGGAGGAAACCTGAGCACCTGGAGGAAACCCACACAGATAGGGGGAGAATGTGCAAACTCCACACAGACAGTCATGCGAGGCTGGAATTGAACCTGGGACCCTGATGCTGTGAAGCAGCTGTGCTAACCAATGAGCCACTATACTGCCCATAAATTTAGTACATGATAGTGAAAGAATAGCACTTTATGTCCCGCCTGTTGTCTAACAGTTGCCTTTAAAATGGAAAACCTTCATTCATTGGTGTTTGATAAACTGGATGACAAGCTACATAATCAGTGATATTCAATTTTAGATGTGTTAAATGGACAACAGTGACAATCCCAACATCATCCAAATAATCACTGAGGGGGCCATAAAACAAGCAAAAAATAAGAAACCGAAGGTTAGTTTCAGGAAATATTATCTGGAGAATTTCTTATACATTCTGAAGGGCCACTGAATCAAGTTCTGGAAGTCCTCAAAGAGCAGAAGACAGCTTGGCCACAAACTCTGAACAGGGATGCCCATCGTTGAATTGTTACTATCTCTGGATATTTCATGATCTGACTCTGCTTTTTATTTCTACGGAAGTTAACTGAGCCAACACCGTTGGGTTTTGGAGCACAGAATTGTGACAATATTATGGCTTGAAAAGTTGTATTTTGTCCTGTTTATTTTTATGAAGAATGGTTAAGACATAGGTATAGTCTGCTCAAAATTAATAAAGTAAACAGCTTGTGAGGCCTTGAGTATTTTTTCAAAAGTTGGAACAATAGAAGCAACCTGAATGGTTGGGGACAAGCTCCCATCAAACAAGGATTTTAGTTTAGCTTTCTGTAGTTCTTGGGGTTTGGAAGCTACAACACATCTCTCCCTACTGAAATAAAGAACTTGAGTTCACTTTTCATGTCAGAGTTTCTTCCTGACCTTCTTCCTCCTGAACTGGAGAATTGCATGTGACAAAAGTATTTTACTGAATTTGCCTTTGTTGTGGGTGTATTTTTGAGATGTTACTATATTGAAACAATTGCTGTTTAGAAGCAAAATAATCTATCATTCTGATAAGTTTTCCAATAGTGTTCAGTCATTCCAATTCCAATTTCTTTTGTTTGTGTTTTAGCTATAGAGTCACAAAGTTGGTCCTTTTACAAGGTTGCTCTGCCCTTGAGATTTTTTTCTCAGAGAGAGAGGGAATGAGGCTGGGTTTGAAAGGTTTATTGGGGCTGGGTTTGAAAGGTTTATTGGGGCCCTTTTTATTTACCCCAACAGATAATGCCTCTGGCCTAAGTCTTTCATGTCTTACAAACAAATGGTATAATCAAAGGGGAGTGGCCAGCTAGCTGTCAAGCTAGCCTTTGTTTAGGTTAGAGCTTTTGATTCAATTCAGCAGCAGCATGTGTGAAGAAAGGCTGCTGGGGCAAGTCCAACCGGGTACTCTCTCTCTAACTTCAAGCCTGTAAGCCCTAGTTTGTTTAATTTTTACTCTTTGTGCTAAGGGATGTATTTATTGGGACTGTCGCAAGTGATTTCGGAACATCATCATTGAGTTTGGATAGTCTGACAGGTTTTTTTTGGATAAGGTACATTATCCGATATCTTATTTTCTCTTCTTTGTGTTTCATTCCCTAATTTGGCAAATAAATTTTGTTTGTTTAAAACTTGGCAGTCGGATTAACTGATTCGTTCCAGGAATATCCACTATACACTTACCTAAAACAAATAGCAAAATAACTGTCTGGTCTACCCGCTTAAAAATGTTTTGAGGGGTCGGGACTGGTCCATAACAATGGTATTACAAATAAAGTGTCTTTTGCTTCAAGTGGGACAGTTTGACCAATGTAATTGGATCCAGAATGTAACACCTGGCACTTGAAATAAGAAAAAGTTTGGGTCTAGGTTATCTCCTTGATATGTTTTGAGGGGATTTGGCCTGCTTCATAACAGAACACATCAAGGAATTTTATTGAATCATAGTGGGGAAATTAAGGTAAATAACATTTCTTAAAGCAGCCTTATTGTAAGCTTAAGTTTTAAGTTTATGTCAGTGGTTAGAGTGAATGAGTAGGTAGCTAAGGTAGATATGTTAATAAGCAAAAGGAAAGTAGGTGGATGAACTGAGTACATGGGACAGAGTGAATGCCTGCAACGTCAATTCTCCTGCTCCTTGGATGCTGCCTGACCTGCTGCACTTTTCCAGCAACACATTTTCAGCTCTGACCTCCATCATCTGCAGTCCTCACTTTCTCCTAGGTTTTAATCTGCCTAACATTTCCTATGGTTAAGTATACCAGATTTGAGCTTTCAACCCCAGTTTAAGATTGGAGAAATTAAATTCCCTACAGTGTGGAAATAGACCCTTCAGTCCAACAAGTCCACACCGACCCTCTGAAGAGCAATCCACCCAAACCCATCTCCCTCTGACTAATGCACCTAATACTATGGGCAATTTAGCAGGCCAATCCACTTGACCTGCACATCTTTGGATTGTATGAGGAAACCACAGCACCAAGAGGAAACCCATGCAGACACAGGGAGAATGTGCAAACTCCACACGGAAAGTCACCTGAGGTTGGAATTGAACCTGGATCCCTGGTGCTCTGAGGCTGTAGTGCTAACCACTGAGCCAACATGCCACCCTACTTCGAGTTGCTCAACTTCAGGGAGAGTTCCAAAGAATAGAGGAATTATCCATTGGAAGTTGAAGCTGCAAGGAAATGCTCATAGAGATCTTCATAACAGTACCTCCATAGGGTCTGGATGTGCACCTATGTCTGGGGTATGGTAATCTGGAGAACAGAGGATTTGGTGGATAGCGTGATACCCTACAATTTGCGGCAGCTACACAGAAATGTGTCCATCTTGATTTTTAGTAGTTGTGATGAAGCTGCACATTGCATCTGTTGGCAACCTATTTCAAAACCATTGACTTGCTTCAAAAAGGAAAACCTGCATAGATTCCCTACAGTGGAGAAAGAAGCCATTCAGCCCAACAAGACTGCATTGCAACACCAAACAGCATCCATTCCTGATGAAGAGTTTATGCTCTAAATGTCAACTCTCCTGCTCCTCAGGTGCTGCCTGACCAGCTGTGTTTTTCCAGGGCCACACGTTTTGACTCTGAATCCAATCTTGTTTCCCATATTTACCTAGCCTGATCACTATGGGGCAATTTAGCATGGCCAATCCACCTAACCCACACATCTTTAGACTGTAGAAGAAAACGGGATCACCTGAGGAAATCCATGCAGACATGGTGAGAACATGCAAACTCCACTCAAGACTGGAATAAAACCTGAGTCCCTGGCATTATGAGGCAACAGTGCTAACCACTGAACCACCTAACCACCTTTGACATCAAATTTGAATCTGTACTCATGTAATTGACTTGCATCACCTAGTTCTGTCTGACCATACTAGACCCCTTCATTATCATAAAATACTCAACTGAACTTCCCCAAAGAGTAGATTATTCTTGATTAAAGAGGCAAATTCTCTAACCCTAATGAACACTTTTAAACTGCATGCATTTTTGTCAGTCACGGCCAGGGTCTCGGTGTCACTCGCGATATGAAAGAATTGAAACTGTGCACAGAATTCTAGATGCAACCTAGCTGAGGTTTTATTTCTGGATCTTATCATGCACTTTCTTCTAGTATAGAGTGTGCACAGAATGCTAATATCCTATTTGCTTTTATTACATCTTTGTTGTGTTTATCTTAAATCCAGCTTCTCCTACTCAAGATCAAGGGACGGTGGTATTTACTCTGCGTGATATATATGCGGCTAGAATTTGTTCTAAAGCAGTCCTTCTGAGGATTGAGGGGAGAATAACTTGTATTCATGACAGTATAAAAAGAAAGCTGACTCATAAAACTGAGAACTGCATGGCCAGCTTTGTCTCACTTGCTGAGGGCACATGTCTGAACAGCACTTGAATTACTTGATACAGATGCACAATAATCTATAACATCATTTTTGAAGTGTGCAACATCTATTAGCTGTGTAGTTCCTTTAAACGTGCAAGAATAGGTTATTGTTCCATCCTTCATCATTAAAAGACTGCATAATATGAATTTGAAGTTAAGGCCATGTGAACAGTTAAATGATGTACAATTACTGATGTACAATTAAAAGTTGCAGTTGCAAAGTTTTAACTCAAGGATACTAAAAACTCTTTCTGGTGTTTGGACAAATATTTTAAAACTGATATAAAATCTTCAAACAGGAGGATAAAGCAATTCTCCTTCCACTCCCCATTTGATGGAAATGTGAACAACCTCTTAAAATTCTTTGAGGAGGCAATAGAGAGAACAGACAAGAATAATTTAGTAAAAGGTAAAATAATCATCAGGTTACTCTCTTCAGAGAGAGACAATTATTGGTGGTTTAACCTGAGGGTCGCCATCCAAGCAAGAAGAGAGGTTGAGAACAGTCCTCCATGGTAACCTTAGCCAGTGCAGGAATTGAACCCACACTGTTGCAATCACTCTGCTTTGAAGCTAAGTGAACCCAACTCCCCCAAAAGATAAAGCCACCAACTCTTGCCAGGTCAAAGGCTGCCCTCCCATTAAATAGATAAATGATGGTGGTGGTTTATCATGAAAGTCAATACACCGCAGACAAGAAGACAGGTGGAGAAGGAGAATCCTTTGTGATAACCTCAACTGGGATGGGAATTGAATCCACAATACTGGCTCACCCTACATTGCAAAACAACCATCCAGTGAAATGAACTAAGTGACCCTAATAATTCAGTCAATGTCAAAGATTTTCCACATATAAATAAAAGATGATTTGCTGGTAGGATACCAGACTCTGTGGAGTTACTTCAGTGATGATGAGAGAAAAGCATGTATCTGAAGAAATCCGCATACAAAGGTTGTCTTTTGAGTTGGGATAAATGTTTCTGGCTTCATGCTGTTATTTGAGAAGTTTGAATCATTAAACCCTGCCATTGAAGACGGTTCAATGTATTGGAAGAATGCATAATTCCTTTCCAGGCAAATGACATTAGGGCAGATGAAAGCAATGAGTAATTCTCCTGACAGCTTGTGGATCCCAAAACCTTTTCAGTTATTGAGAGCCTAACTTTTCTGAGGTACCAGATAGTAAAACTTCTCAAGAGTTGATGGATTTAATTAAGGAATATTAGGAACCCAAATCTCCTTTAATTCTGAAATACCATCATTTTCACTCAGCAATTTGAGGACCAGGGGAATCTGTATCAGGATTTTTGACTAAGTTACAATGATTGGCAGATGCATGTGACTTTGCCTTAACCCTTAATGAGATGTTGAAAGATCAATTGGTATGTGAGATTAATGATGTAATAATGCAAAAGCATTTGCTAACTGAAGCCCAAATGGTGTTCATTAAAGGTATCATTAATGGCTTTATCATTTGAGAATGAGCCAAGTTGAGTAGATGAGTTTCAGGGTATTCTAATGCAAGCAGATGCCCGTGCCAGTCAGGATTGAACCTGTGGAACACCACTTGAGTGAAGGCAATTGCATAGCCTTATTCAGGACATATCCTGAACAGACAGACTCTAGGTTAGCCGACAACAAGTCCCCGAAATGCAGCCAAGCGTTGGCCAAATGGTTAAAATTTTCGTCAAAACCCATGCTGGCAAACCATTCTAGTTGCTTCCAGTATGCAGACTCAAGACAGCAAAGGAGTCCTACTGGATCTAAATTGTGTAAGAGAACTTGTAGGCTGGTATCCAGGAGAGTGCACACCCTGGAAATTCTACCTACATCTGATTTGGAACATTAAAATTGCTTAACAACATTCAAATCATAACCAACCAAAATAAATGTCTGGTCAAATGATTACTTGGTTCTAAGGAAGGTCAATACTGGCACAGCTGTATCAGTGATCACAGAACAAAATTCGCTCCACACCACATCCCTTAAGTTACAGCAGGACCTTGGCTACACCAAAAAGCTATACCAGGGAAACTTTACAGATTAAGGGTGCAACTACGGTTTCAGTCTCTTAGGCGAAGCAGCTGGTCCAGTTACCAGTGATTGTAGTAAAAGGTTTGGGCCTAAACTTAGTGGGAAAAATTGGTTGAAAGATTCACCTAGATCGGCTTAACATTTTTGAATTAGAAGATGGCTTCCTTCGTGAAGTCCTAATTAACTATCTGGAAGTTTTTTTTTAGGAAGATCTCGGGACTATAAAGGTCATCTTGCATGTTGAGTATGGCGCTGGAAAAGCACAGCAGGTCAGGCAGCATTTGACAAGCAGGAAAATCGACATTTTGGGCATCAGCCTTTCATCAGGAATGACATTCTCCTCACTTTCTCCATCTTGCATGTTGACTGGGAAGCAATTCCATGATTCTGCAAGGCTGCCTAAATGAAATAGCAACAGGAATGCCAGTTCTAGCCACCAAATTCTGCCATGTAAGAGACACAGCTTTCTTAAGGGTGTAGGGAAATAGCTTTACACGGGTAAAAGGCTTGGTCAACTCAAGGTCACATCTAAAATTCAGGTAGGAGTAATGGTCCTGAGCAAGCAGATGGGCCACATGAAAGCTGCAAATTTGCAACTGGTGTGGGAGCAAAATGTACTTTGCTTGTTGGAACAGTCAGAAAGATTGTTAGAACCCATAGCTTCTCCCTGTCTGTCAAGTGTTGAAGAGACCACTGAATAAGAGATGCAGTCGGTTCTGTTATAATGCGAGAGTTCTGTTCTCATGCGATATTGTCATTTAAATAAATGGAGCCAGATTCTTGTCATAGTCAATACAGGTCTTCTGCAAGTCATGGTCTAAATTCTTCATCATGTTACAGATGATTCATGTTGGAGAAACGAGTGTTGTAGCAGGGCCAATTATATTTACTGTGAATCTCGCTGCAATGATGCCTTTGCTACTGGAAGAAGTGAGTGAATTTTTCCTGAGGCATTAGATGCAAGACACAAGCTCCTTTGTGTTACATGCCACCTGTATCTGACACAGAGTTGGAGGAACCTGACCCGCTACTAAATCACCCAGGAGGTTTCATAAGAGAACCCCAAAGACTAGCCTATGTCCTCTGGCTCAGAGGGGGAAGGATGCAACGATTGCAATGAGATCAGGCAGATGGACATCATAAAATATAAGTTCCCTGATTGGGATTGTTAATCTGGTCCAATCAGGGAGCCCTGGCTGACTGATAAAATTCTGACACTCTGTGAGCTGACTCTGAGGGAGCTGGACCAGAGACAAGAACATTCTATGTATAAATGAAGGCTTCTATGGAGTTTGTTCTCATTAGCTTGTGTCCATAAGTAGAGGGATTCTAATTTTTTGAAGATTGATCTATATTTGCCAAATTCCTATGTTCTGGAGATCAATTGTTAAAGTGACATCCAGTCAATGCTATCTTAAGGTAGGAGTATTATGTAGAGAGGAACCTGAAGGGACCTGACTAATGCAGGCTATGGTGAGAAATGTGGCAGAAGTACACAAGAAGTAAAATGGTTTGTTTGAGGAATGAACTGCTAGAGGAAATGGTAGATGCAGATACAGTTACAACATTGAAAAGATATTTGGACAGGTACATGATTAGGAAAGATTTAGGGGGATATTAGCCAAATGCAGGCAAATGGGACTAGTTTAAGTTTGCAAACATTTTGGCATGAATGAGTTGGTCCGAAGGACCCATTTCCAGGTTGTATTACTCTATGACTCTCTGACTCTAAGACACTTAGTTCGGAGTTGGGAATAACTCACTGCATTTTTTAACCAAATTCCAGGTGTTAAAGTGAGATTCTTATGAGGGAGTGGCAGATGCTTGGTAATGACCTTATTAATGCCAAATTGCACTTCATTTGAATTTAGCTTCCCATTCTATCATCCTGTGTGAGCAAAGTAAACATCAAGAATTCTCAACATAGAAATCAGCACATGTACCTAATGACTTCATCTTGCTGCTGGTTATCAAAAGCCATCATGCTGCTTGGCACCAAGCAGCATCTCAAGGCACAATCTTTGTATACCAGAGGCATGCAACCCTCATCCAAGGATATTGGCATCTCGTACTTGTCAATACCACATCATCTTCATGACACCCTGCCATCCATTTGCAGTATGCTTAGGAAGACCAGCATTGTAGGACACACTGACAACTAACATTGTAAGGCAGTGGCAAGGACAACACATGCAGGATAGGCAAGAAGCTCATGGTTTGGACCAGGCTGCATGTCGGACTACTCACTGTGTCTATTAACTCTCACTGACTTAGAACCTACCTAGATGCTTGTAATATTCCTGCCAAGCATTGCCTGACAATTTATTTTATCATGTTGGTGCATCAGTCAGAGTGTAAAATTCATAAATATCGTCAAGTGTCAGCTCAGGCCAGTCACAGTCAGGGGATTTGTCCAATTACAATCCAGAGTGACCAGTGTTCAGTTTGTATGGCAAATGCAACCTGTCAGGGGAATTACCTACCACTAGTCATGGAGCAGCATCTCTAGGGCCTGCGAGTTGAGGTTGGTCAGAGGACTGGGGCATGTACAATTGGTCATTAAATGGAAAGTAATGCATTGCTAAAAGGGGGTTATGCAGACAACTTTGGGAGGAGAAAGCAGAAGCATGTGTTGAGGTGGAGAAAGGATGGCGATAGGAGAAATGCCAATAGGAGAAATGCCAATCTATAATTCAGACTACATCAAAGAGAAAAGTAGGCTAGAGAAGGGAGAGCTTTTGGCAGTGATTACCACTATCGTCTCCACACATGACATGTAAAGGAAGAGAGCAGGCATCACTAAGGTGCGATGTCAGGGTTCGAGGGCAGGAAGGACAACTGGAAGCAAAGAACAATGTGATGGAGTAAATATCTGAAGTGTGGGTTTGCAAACTGCAGCTACATTATATTTGCAACCATTTCATCATCATTTATAATGTCGAGAGAACATATTAAGTGCTTGAATGCTAGTCAAGATTCAAGCATGTCATTAGTCATTGTAAATTGAACATTGGCAACTCAATGATGCTGAAGTTACTAGCAGTAATTTACAAAGAGGGGAATGCTGTCCAAAAGTGACCCATAAGTTGCAAAGCTTCCAAGGGTGCTGTGGGAGGTGGAGATGATCACTCTATACGCATTATGATTGACTTTACAGATTGCAATTGTAAGTTTCATGATTTGATATAGGTCTGGGATAGGAAGGGGTTCAGAGCAATGCAAGCTCTCCTTTTTGATGCAATGTGTTGGTTATTCAGCTGGCGTGCTGCTTCCCTCAAATTGGTCCAGCAGTTAACTCCTGAGGATGTATCAATGGTAGAGACATTGACTTCATTATTAGGGTTTAGAATGTCTCATTGTGTGGAGGAGACTGTGTGCAGCCCTGTCTTATTCTTTATGTTCCCAACATGGCTTATCGGCATCAAAACTCATGCACCCGTACACTGAATGGTCTCAATAGTTGCCTTTCTAGGAAGGTGAAAGTGGATGTAAGAGAATCAGGTTGAAGGTAAGTCCAGGAGCAGTAGCAAGCTGCTGTAGACAATAAGGAGCATCCTGATCAGGGAGAGATCACAGATGCTGGACCACGCAAGATATATTGGGGTCACGAGATGACCACATTTATCCAATTCAAACTTTGTTTCCGAGCGACATGGTTTTGATACAAGCTCTGAATGTCCTGGGACACTGACATAACTCTGCGAGATACTAGGGCTACAGAAGTTGGGGGACATCCCCTCCCAAGCATTGTGGGGTGACAGCTGCTTTGAACTATGTGACTAATTCCTTCTAAGGAGTGACTGGTGACCTGTGCGCCAACTCTTGGTTATTCAGCAGTTCAGTTCGCTTCCCTATGACAAGATCAATGTTGCAGCCCATGCAATAGGATTCAGGGACATAGCTGCATTTCCACATGTACAGGGTAACATCAACTACCTACACATGGTACTGAGAGGGCTGTATCTCAATGATGTAGAATTCATCAGTGGAAGGGATTCTATTCCATTTATGGTCAGATGATCTGTCATCATTGTTGCCACTTTCTGGAGGTGCGTGCCCACTACCCTTGCGGCTGCCATTACTCCTGAATTCGGAGCACTCAAATTTGCCTGGAACATTTGAAGGTCGAGGTGCCTTACAAGGCTAGTGAAGGATGACAAAGACCACCCGCTGCAACCAGGGCTTATGATACCATACTAAATCCCCCGAGTGATAAAGAGTGCAAATACATTATCACTCACGTCAATAGAGCCATGGTGGACCAAATGATAGGGTCGTTGAAGCAACTGGACTAGTCTTGGGGAACCCAACTCCTCCAACTCCCCCAAAGCCACCCCCCCTCCCCCCCGCCCCCGCCACCACCCCGGTATGGTCCAGACAGGGTAAATGAGGCAAATTTAAACTTTAAAATAAAACAGGTTTTGAGAAAGTTTGTAACTTTAAACGGATTTGTCTGTCAGCCTGGATTTCAATGGTGCTTCTCTTGGCTGGTATGAATAGACAAATAGTTCAGAAATGCAAAACGTGTGTTTAAAAATCTGCAGAGAGTTTCAAAGGAGATTATGTCCTGTGACACTGGATCAGCAGTGGTTAGCACTGCTGCTTCACAGCGCCTGAGACCCGGGTTCAATTCCCGACTCAGGCGACTGTGTGGAGTTTGCACGTTCTCCCCGTGTCTGCATGGGTTTCCTCTGGGTGCTCCGGTTTCCTCCCATAGTCCAAAGATGTGCGGGTCAGGTGAATTGGCCATGCTAAATTGCCCGTAGTGTTAGGTAAGGGGTAAATGTAGGAGTATGGGTGGGTTGCGCTTCGGCGGGTCGGTGTGGACTTGTTGGGCCGAAAGGCCTGTTTCCACACTGTAAGTCTAATCTAATATAATCTAATAATAGGTGGATTATCCAGTGCAAACTATGGATCAAAACTTCCAAACTGTGACCAAACTCCGCATCATGTGATTTGTTGCAGTTATCTTAAAGAAACGAGCAAAGTCATTGCTTTTAAAATTAAAAGCAAATAACCATTTGTAATACTTTCCACATCCTGTGGACATGACATAAATAGACAATTGAGACCCTTAAAACAATCCCTGTGATTCTTGACACATCACAGCCTTTAAGATTAAAAATGCCCCGTTTATCCCTCCCCCTTGTTTCCTGGCCATTAACTCTTAAATAAGGATGTTAAGCTCTGACTTCTGCTTTTTAAGTAAAATTCTGTCAAATGTCTTTTAAAAATCTGGCTATATTAAATTCACTGGTTCTCCTTTGTCTACTATACTAATTACATCTTCAAAAAACTTTCTCAAAAAGTTTTTCAAGCACAATTTCCTTTTCAGAAAATGATGTTGACTTTGTCTCATCATACTATGACTTCTAAGTATTTTGTTAAGATCCCCTTAATCATAAGTCAACACATTCCTAGTGACTGATGTCAGGCTACCTCTCCTAGAGTTCTATATTTTCTCTTTCCCTCCTTACAGAATAAAGAACAATATAGCACAGGAACAGGCCCTTTGGCTCTCCAAGCCTGCATTGACATATTTTACCCTTCCATAATATAACTATCTTCACTTACAGGATCTGTATCCCCCCTACTCCCTTCCTATTCATGCATCTGTCCAGGTGCTTCTTCAATGCTGCTATTGTGTCTGCTTCCAAAACCACCTCTGGCAGCCTGTTCCAAACACTCTCCACCCTTTGTCTCACACATCTCTTTTAACAGAAGTGGGTGGAAGAGCATATAACTGAACTGAAAGGGTTGTCTAAGTTGGTTGCTTTCTTGAGGCAGCAGGGAGAATAAATAGAGTCAATGATGGAAGGTTGTTATGCATGATGGACAAGTCTATGTTCACAACTCTATTGTTTCTCGTGGTCTTGGGATGAGCAGTTGCCATATCACACTGTGATGCATCCAGATAAAAAGCTTTCTTTGGTACATCTATCAAATGTCTTTGTGGACATGCCAAATTTCCTTAGTCTCCTCAAGAAGTAAAGGCATTGTTGTGTTTTCTTGATGTGTTGACATGTCACTCCCAGGAGCTTGATGCTCTCCATGTCAGCACCATTTCTTGCAAATAGAGCATGGCTTCCACTCTGTTTCCTAAATTCAATGACCAACTCTTTTGTTTTGCTGATGTTTCTACAACATTTTAAGACCCTAGGCTACTTTTTGTTTCTGGGATGTAACTTGTGTCTTTCACATTGAGGACTGGCGACACAAAATAAATGTTCAATGTTTTCTATTTCCTCATTCACCATAATAATTTAACCTGTCTCTGTTTCCATGAAAAAATGTTTCCTCCAGTTATTCTCTTCATCTCAGTATGATTTTGAAATCTTATACTTTTTTTTCACTTTTCATCTACTGCATTTATTCTATTTTCCCCTTTGTAATCAACTCTTTAGTGACAGTTTACTGCTTTCGAAAACATTTCCAAGCATCAGATATATTTGCATCCTTTATATTATTATAAGCCTTTTAATTTAATGCTGCCCTTAAATTCCTTAGTAAATCACAGGTGGATCATTCTTGCTGACTTTTTGTGTTTCATTTGAATGTATTTTTGTTAACATTTTGAATCATTTCCTCAAGTGTTCCACACTATGAATTTATCACCATATCTTTGATTTGATTTACCCAATCAACCTCAGCCAGCTCTCAAATTGCACCTCTATAATTGGCACTGTTTAAACTGAAGTTACTTGTTTGTGATTGCAGGAGGTCACTTTCAGACTTTATGTGGAATTCAATGTTATTGTGATCACAATTTTCCAGCAGATCATTTACGAAAAGATTACTAATTATTTCTGGCTCATTGCACAATACTTGATTTAAAATAATGTTATCCCTAATTAATTCCACAATGTATTGCTCTTGGAGACTGTTGTAAAATCTTTCTAAAACTAATCTTCCAAATGACCTTGCCAATTTGATTGGTCCAATCTGCATGAAGATTTGGGAACCCACAATTATTGCGTTGCCTTTGCTGCAAGCTCCAATAAGTTTGTGTTTAATGCTCTGTACTCTATTATGTGTACTGCTGGGATGCCTATAAACCAGGGAACTGGAGAAGCATGGAGCCTGTGAGGAAGCAGCATGGAGTGGGAAAGTTTCAATTTTGCTAAGGCTTGAGGTCTACACCACTTACCTGGGAGTCAAAGGATCTATGGATGACCTGGAAACTATTGCTAATTAATAGAAACTCACGTGGAACTCATCTGCTCACAAACATCCTTCAGGGAAGGAAATCTGGCATCCTCACCTGGTCTGGCCTATATGTGACTCCAGATATTCAGCAATATTGTTAACTCTCAATTTCCCTCTGATAAATTAGGGATGGGCAATGAATGTTGACCAAGACAGCGACACCAACATCTTGTGAACGAATACAAAAAAAATACCCCGAGTGAGCAGCATAGAGTCAAATGTATACATCTTGGTTGAGGGGGAAGCCCTACATCATTTACCTTGGAAGTCAGAGAGAACCAGGACCTGTGAGGGAAAGCTCATCTTGATTTGAAACATAGTGAAAAAAAAGGGTGTCAATGCAGGGAAAAAACTAAATTTATTGGTTGGTAAGATGGATGGTCTAGAAATGATAGTAATTTCGAAAAGCGCATGTTTTTAAAAAAAGCTATTCTTGGGTTCTGCTGAGAAAGTTAAGGTTAATCCTCAAAGTTAATAGAAATAATGTCAGAAAAGTATGATTAAGACTTAAAATAAAGTCTTAAAGTAAAGACTTAAAATAAAATAAAGGCTTAAGACAAGAACTTTCCATGGATTGAAATATAGTCCTGAGCATGATTGGTCATCTTCATAGGGAGCAATTAACAAGCTGAATCTAAAAAAGATGTTATGGCAGCGCAGTTTTCACCCATATATGCTCCTCCTGCACTTTGTGGGATGGACTCCTGATGACCACATGTGTGGTATGTAGGTCCAGGTGTAGCTACTGGCTAAACACATTTCAGAGCTGGATCAGCAAGTGGACTCACAGTGGAATATCCACAATGCTGAGATTGTCATGGTCAGTGGATTCAGTGAGGTGGTCACACAACTAGGAAACACTGGCTGAAAGGGGATGGGTGTCCTCCAGGCAGACCATTTGTTAAGTGGTTACATACAGTGAAATGTCAACGTGCAAAGGTATCTGGGTGCACTAGCACACTAGTCATTGAAAGTTGAAAGTCAGAGGCACCAATGAGGAAGTCAAATGGTATATCAGCCTTTATTAAAAGAGTATTTGAGTCCAGAAATAGGAATGCCTTACTGCTGTTAGACCACATTTGGAGAACTATATGTAGTTTTCATCCCCCTACCTAAGAAAGGATACACTTACCATGCAACAAGCACAACAGGGGTTCACAAGGCTGATATTGGTGATATTGGCAGGAGTGATGAGTTTTGTTCGTTTGGGACTGTGATCACTAGAGTTTAGAAGGATGAAGGGGATCGAAATGAAATGTTTAAACATATAAAATGGTGAGACAGACTAGATGCAGGCACTGAGATGAGAAATAATTCTTCACTTTAAGGGTAGTGAATTAATGGAATTCTTCATCATAGAAGACTGTGGGGGTCAATCACCGAATATATTGAAGATTCTCTGAGAGATGAAAAGATGAAGTTTTAGATTTTAAAATCAAGTGATACACAAGAAAGTAGGAGTGGAGAAGTGATCGTGAAGAGATGAAGGGCCTACTCCTGCTCCTAATTTCTATTTCTCTCATTCTAAACTACTCTCGCCGGTGTTTTTTGACTTTGCTATTCCTGATCTTCGTGCATACTGATTCTCCTTCCTGATCTTATGAACCAAATTTCTTTCTTATTGATATTCTTCTGTCATCTTTTCCTATCAATGCTACCTGCACTCATTTTTGATTCTGACTGTACTGTCAAAATACTGTGTGCATTGAAATGTTTGCTTTCCCTTCTTGGTCATCTTGTTGCCATGTATTTTGAGACTGTGATTAGATTGAAATCACTGATTCATATTTACATCATTAATTCAACAATCTTATTGTGGATGCTTGGCATATGAAGATAAAAAGCAGATCAGGCAGCTTCCGAGCAGCAAAAAAAATCGATGTTTTGGACAAAAGCCCTCCATTAAGAATGAGGCTGGGAACCTCAGGGGTGGAGAGATAAATGGGAGTGGGTGAGGCTGGGAGGAAGGTAGCTGAGAGTGTGATAGGTGGATAGAGGTGGGGCAATGGTGATAGGTCAGAGTGGAGGAAAATATATTCCTGGTGGTGGGGTCTGTTTGTAGGTGGCAGAAATGGCATAGGATGATGCAATGTATACAGAGGTTGGTGGTGTGGAAGTTGAGGGTCGGGGGTTTCTGTCCTTGTTGCAGTTGGAGGGGTGGGGTTTGAAGGCAGAAGTGCAGGAAGTGGATGAGCTGCACTGGAGGGCATCGTCAACCACATGGGAGGAGAAATTGCAGTCTTCAAAGAAATAGTCATCTGGTGTGTTCTGTAGTGGAATTGGTCCCCCTGGGAGCAGATGCAGGAGAGGCGGAGGTATTGGGAATAAGGGATAGCATTTTTATAGGAGTCAGGGTGGGAGAAAGTGCAATCTAGGTAGCTGTGGGAGTTGGTGGGTTTGTAGAAAATGCCAGTTCACTGTTGATGGAGATGGAGAAGTCCAAGTAGGGGAGGGAGGTCTCTGAGATGGTCCAGGTGAATTTAAGGTCGGGGTGGAATGTGTTGGTGAAGTTGATGAACTGTTCAACCTCGTTGAGCACAAGGTGGCGCCGATGCAGTCATCAATGGTTTTTGCCCCAATCTTTGATTCTCCTGCTCTTCGGATGCTACCTGACCTGCAGTGCTTTTCCAGCACCACACGCTCTACTCTAATCTCCAGCATCTGCAGTCCTCACTTTTGCCTACATGAAGACAAAAAGCCTTTACTTTAATTCTTTTTATCACTATTCCCTCCATGGACCTTGCTTACAGGTAACTAATTATTATTAGATCTATTGTGTCCTCCTGCCCCACTCTGCTCGCCTTTATCTGCTTTATTTCACTGCTTCCCAAGTAATTTCCCTCTATGACTGTATCATGAGACTTGAAAATTACCAAGGCCATTCAGTTACAACTATCAGTGCTGCACAGTTGTACAGCTGTTATATTTTAGTCAGAGGACTACAGTGACTATTTTGCCTTACAGTTCACAATCCTCAATGTTCAGGGTCTCAATCGTCACTTTGTAAATCTATGTTGTATTTCCTTTTTTTTCTTTCAAATTTCTAATTCTTCCTTTATGTGAATGGTCACCACACCACTGTTATTTTAAAGCTGTATCTACAGCTTATTGGTACTAATCTGGCTTAAGTGGAATCCATCCATGTAGTATTTCTAACACTGTCCTGAGTACTGGTGTCAGTGCATGAAACAAATATTCCTCTTCTCACATCACTTTAAGTTGCATGTTTAATTGTTTAGTCTTCTTGACTGCATGCCAATTGATATAGAGCACAGGTAGCAATCAATAATTTATCATCCTTGAGACTCTGAGTTTTAATTTGGATCCTAATACATCAATCACTCTCCATTAAATACCATGCCTAGGCATACTTGTGCTATTTGATCCTACATGGATCAGGCAATTGGATTCTTCCTCCCCCACTTCATGTTCATCTTCAGCTTTGAGGTGTTGTCCTATAGCCCTAGTCTTGTGTATGCATCACAACCTTTGACCTTGCTGGTTATACAAGCATATGATAAGGAAGTGCATGTTTACCATTCAGTAAAGACATGCCTGATTACGATCTTAATTCCATATTATCATCTATCCTCAATTACCTAAATCTCTCTTGCTTATCAAAATGCTATCCACTGCTGTTTGAAAAAAATCGAAGACTCTGCTTTCATTACCTTTTAAGAAAGAAAATTCCAAAAGCTTATGACTTTCTAAGAGAAAAAGTTATCACTTTCATCGTCAATGCAAAACTCCTCATTTTTAAATAGTAACCCCTATTTATAGATTCTTCCATAAGAGGAAACATCCTTGTCACAAAAACCTTTTCAAGATCCCTCACAATCAGGTCCTCTCTTCGACTTTTAACTCCAGCAGTGACAAGCTTATCTTGTCCAACTTTCATCTCAATACAATTCTGTCAGGGATTAGCCTGGTAAACCTTCTCAGAAATGTTTCTAATGTGTTTATATTTCATTCTTTCATTCTGGGCGTGGTATTCCAGATGTGATTTCACTAGTGCCCTATATAACTGAAAGATAATGTAAGAGCAAATTACTGCAGTTGCTGGAATTTGTACAGGAAACAAAAATAGGCTGGAAGTTACAGCTGGTTGGCTCTGATGAAGAGTCATCTAGACTTGAAGCGTTAGCTTGCTCTTTCTCCATGGATGCTGCTTAACCCACTGCGATTTCTCGCATTTTTTGTTTTCAGGCTGAAACATAACCTCTTTATATCTCTATTCAGTTTCAATAACATTCTTTCCTAATTACTTACACTTTTTAATTCATGCACTAGGGTATCCAATCTGTCTGAAACTCAGAACACAGCTGTTGTGGTTCTGTTCGCCGAGCTGGAAGTTTTTGCTGCAAACGTTTCGTTCCCTGGCTAGGGAACATCATCAGTGCTATTGGAGCCTCCTGTGAAGCGCTGCTTTGATATTTCTTCCGGTATTTATAGTGGTTTGTTCTTGCCGCTTCTGGGTGTCATTTTCAGCTGTAGTAGTTTGTATGTGGGGTCCAGGTCGATGTGTCTGTTGATGGATGTTCTTGCCGCTTCTGGGTGTCAGTTTCAGCTGTAGTGGCTTGTATATGGGGTCCAGGTCCATGTGTCTGTTAAAGGAGTTTGTGGATGAATGCCATGCCTCTAGGAATTCCCTGGCTGTTCTCTGTCTGGCTTGTCCTATGATGGTAGTGTTTTCCCAGTCAAATTCATGTTCCTGGTTGTCTGAGTGTATGGCTACTAGGGATAGCTGGTCGTGTCGTTTTGTGGCTAGCTGATGTTCATGGATGCGGATTGTTAGCTGTCTTCCTGTTTGTCCTATATAGTGTTTTGTGCTGTCCTTGCATGGTATTTTGTAAACTACGTTAGTTTGGCTCGTGCTGGCTATTGGGTCCTTTGTTCTAGTGAGTTGTTGTCTGAGTGTGGAAGTTGGCTTGTGTGCTGTTATGAGTCCTAGGGGTCGCAGTAGTCTGGCTGTCAGTTCTGAGATGCTCCTGACGTATGGTAGTGTGGCTAATCCTTTTGGTTGTGGCATGTCCTCGTTCCGTGGTCTATCTCTTAGGCATCTGGTGATAAAGTTGCGTGGGTATCCGTTTTTGGCGAATACCTTGTATAGGTGTTCCTCTTCCTCTTTTCGCAGTTCTGGTGTACTGCAGTGTGTTGTGGCTCTTTTGAATAGTGTCCTGATGCAGCTTCGTTTGTGTGTGTTGGGGTGGTTACTTTCATAGTTTAGGACTTGGTCTGTGTGTGTTGGTTTCCTGTGTACCCTTGTGGTGAATTCTCCGTTGGGTGTTCTCTCTACTAACACGTCTAGGAATGGGAGTTGGCGATCCTTTTCCTCTTCTCGCGTGAATCGTATTCCTGTGAGTGTGGCGTTGATGATTCGGTGTGTTTTTTCTATTTCTGTGTTTTTGATGATTACAAAGGTGTCATCGACGTATCTGATCCAGAGTTTGGGTTGGATTTGTGGTAGGGCTGTATGTTCTAACCTTTGCATAACTGCCTCTGCTATGAGTCCTGAGATTGGTGATCCCATGGCTGTTCCGTTGATTTGTTCGTATATCTGATTGTTGAATGTAAAGTGTGTGGTGAGGCACAGGTCTAGTAGTTTCAGTATGCCGTCCTTGTTGATAGGTTCGGCCTCCTGTGTTCTGTTATGTATGTCCAGTAGGTTGGCTATTGTTTCTCTGGCTAGGGTTTTGTCAATCGATGTGAACAGTGCCGTCACGTCGAATGATACCATGGTCTCTTCTTTGTCTATGTGTGTATTCCTGATGATGTCCAAGAATTCCTGTGTTGATTGTATGGAGTGTTTGGATCCGCTGACTAGGTGTTTCAGTTTTTGTTGTAGTTCTTTGGCCAGTTTGTATGCTGGTGTCCCTGGTAGTGATACTATGGGTCTGAGTGGGATGTCTGGTTTGTGTACTTTGGGTAGTCCGTAGAATCTGGGGGTGTTGTTGCTTTCAGGTTTCATTCTTTGCTGGTCCTCTTTGGTTATCTGTCCATTTTTCTGTAGATTCCTTAGTGTGTTGATTTTTCTATTGGTGAGTTGTGGTGTGGGGTCGGAATCCTTTATTTGGTAGGTGTTGGTGTCTGCGAGTAGTTGTTGTACTTTATTGATGTAGTTTGATTTATCTAAGATGACCGTCATTCTGCCTTTATCTGCCGGTAGTATGATTATGTTCTTGTCATTTTTCAGTGCTTTCAGTGCTTCCCTCTCCTTGGTGTTGAGGTTATATGTATGTCGTTTTCTTATCATCATAGGTACGACCGTTTGTCTCACTGTTTGTTGCGTCTCTTCTGTCAGTCCAAGGACTGCACAAAACACTATATAGGACAAACAGGAAGACAGCTAACAATCCGCATCCATGAACATCAGCTAGCCACAAAACGACACGACCAGCTATCCCTAGTAGCCATACACTCAGACAACCAGGAACATGAATTTGACTGGGAAAACACTACCATCATAGGACAAGCCAGACAGAGAACAGCCAGGGAATTCCTAGAGGCATGGCATTCATCCACAAACTCCATTAACAGACACATGGACCTGGACCCCATATACAAACCACTACAGCTGAAACTGACACCCGGAAGCGGCAAGAACATTCATCAACAGACACATCGACCTGGACCCCACATACAAACTACTACAGCTGAAACTGACACCCAGAAGCGGCAAGAACAAACCACTATAAATACCGGAAGAAACATCAAAGCAGCGCTTCACAGGAGGCTCCAATAGCACTGATGATGTTCCCTAGCCAGGGAACGAAACGTTTGCAGCAAAAACTTCCAGCTCGGCGAACAGAACCACAACAACGGACACCCGAGCTACAAATCTTCAACCAGACTTTAATCAGAACACAGCCTCTATTCCATTAGTTGTTATAGCGAACATTTTGTTTCCTTTATTTGACTTGACTTCCATTGGAAAGATGTACGTTGTCCTTATCTGGTCTGGACTATTTGTAATTCCATACCCACAGGGATATAATTTACTATTAATCAACCTCTGAAACGGCTGACAAAACACTCACTTCAAGGGAAATTAGGGATGGACAACAAATTCCGAAAGTAAAGTCACTGAGCCAGATCTACTGCTGGCAATTACTACTTTCATGTATCCACTTTCATGTGTTCACTTTTCATCCTGACATTGAGGCCCCAACACCAGTGATGACAATCATCTCCATGTTGTTTTAAAGGAGAAAATTTGATGTGGAACTGACTGCTGTAGCTTAATGTAATTTAGCTCATACACTTCATGAGCAGGAAATATTAAAACTTCTCAGCCTGAGGAGGATGAAGTGAAAGTGTCTCCTGTGCTAGAGGAACTACAAGCAGCTCGCTCATTAGATCTACCTCCGAAGAGTTTGAGAAAGCAAAGTCTTCACGGGGACCTTGGCCCTACTGGAGCCACTCCATATTATAAACTAATCAACCAAACTAATTAATCCCCAAATTGCCCATCTACATACTGAGGGTCAACGAGGAATCTGAGTGGAAATGAGATATCCTCAGCCTGAGGACTGTAGGATGATCTGCTGAGTTAGATGTCACACTGCTGTAGCAAGGGCATGTTATTGTTGTTCATAAACAGTCCTTCCTCACTACTGTAGGCAAGTTAAAAAAAAAAGGGTGCCCTCGGTGTTCTTTCCTGCCTCAGGAAAAACTGACAAACCTTCAATCACATCACTCAATTAACCTGCTACAGTCTACCAATATTATGCTTAAAGTCTCTGTCATCACTTGAGTTGAGTGTGGATCATATATGCGGAAATTTGTAAATTGCTCAGCTTTATAAAATAAATAGCCTCTGTTAGCTCAATGTTTTTCATAGGAAAAGTTGCCACTAAAGCCAGGGAATGAATTGTTTCCATTGCTTAACATTTATTTTTGCATTCAAGCGTTGCTGCATGTTTATGAGAGTGATTAAAAGTCCTTGAAGTAGCAACAAATTTTGGTTGAAATATTTAAGGCCCAAATTTCATACTAGTTTAACTTTTCACTATCCCTTCATTTCTTGTCAGACCTGAAGAAGGAGGACACATTTAGGCATATTGTGGATAAGGTTTGGGTAGGAAAATACCTTTCTACTAATCACAAGTTTCCTGAAGACCACTAAATCTGTCACTTTAGTAATCCAAATATGGAGTTAAGGGTTGACTACACAAGCAATGTGACAACAGCTATTGAGTATGTGTATAAGAAGCTACACGACAACGATGACAGATCACATGGGGCTGAGTCCTTATGCGAGAAGAATCTGGTGAAGCTCTGCTGTAAAATGCTTCTTGATATAATTGATAAGCAAGGCACCTTCATGGTTTTCACTAGTCTTGTGTTCATTTCTCTTTTGTTCCAAGCTCCTAGAAGCTCCTGACAGAGTGCTAACAGCAACCACACCCAGAAAGATTCTGATAAACAGTAAGGAAAAGCTAAAAGACAAACCCAGTAACACCAGTAAGGAATGGGTAAAGAAGTTTGTGGTCAGCCCCAAGACCCAGAATAGCAGAGAGATGAGGCCAAACAACATCAGACTTTAGCTCTATTAATCAAGTAATTCTACGCATTCCCAACCAAGAACTTTCTGGAATACAGTGGGCCCCATATCAAGTTGTTGATGTCCTCCAACATTTTTGATGATGTTCAGTTTGAGACATTTATGCCATTTCAAATGTGAAGTTTATCAATTGCAAACATCACACGTATTTTCAACCCACTTATGTGCATTGCCTTGTAGTGTCACTTGTAGCATTTGTATGATCCTGCTAGTAATTCTTTATATACTGTTTCATTTTATCTTGGTCAGCTGCATCTTTTGATTCTTCAGTCATTGTAACTAGTCTGATAAGATAGCAACACTTGCCTCTCTATTAAGCACAAAATCGATATATATCCATTGTCATAGACAGATTCTGTCTTCTCTGGATCATCTGTATTAACTAGTTTATCAAGGAATACCTTGGGTATCTTCTCCAAGTAGACAATACATTGTCTAATGTAGGTGTCTTATCAAATGGACATGGAAGCTTTCTTATGTAGATCTCTTTTAAATTATGAGCACAGTATTTCTACTATCCTGTTGCCTTATTGAGATAGTGTTGAGCTTCTTTCTGAAATTGACTTCAAAGTTAAATCTTCTTTAGACAGAAATAAATCTGCCAAAGTTTCAACAACAATTAAATCCTTTATGAATTCTGCTCTCAAAAGTCCTTATTTACTCTTTTCCATTAATTGATATAGGCCATTAGTGAAATACTCTACAGATGCTTCTGGAAGCTGAAATCTTGTTAAATATTTCTTATTCAAGATATCTATTTTGAATTTGAAGCAATATTTAAAAGATTTCAGGGCATCTTCAAATGTGTCTGCATTCTCTGATGCTTGTGTGTTGACAATCTTGCATACTTTTGAATATATTAGTGTATTAATTTGTTCAGCTTCAGCTTCAGTGTTTAGTTTCAGGAACATAGGAACAGGGGTGGACAATTCACCCCCTTAAGCTTATTCTCACCATTCAATAAGATCACAGCTAATCTGTGACCTACCTCCATATATTTGTTTCATATATCTTAATACCTTTGTTTTATATTAAAAAAATGATTTCAGATTCAAAATTAACAACAGATTCAGCATCCACCAACATTTTTGGATGAATATTTCAAATAGTTACTACCCTTTATAAGTAAAAGTGCTTCCTAACATTTCTCCTGAGCTTTGAGGCAATGTTACATTTTAAGAACTGCCATATCTAATGAATTCTGATCTCTTGTTCTCTATAGGCCTTCTATAACCTTAAGGAATATATATTTTACAATTTATTTTCTGTGTTCTAATAAATATTATAACTGCAAATTTATTTTAAATTTGGATCATTTTAATGTGGATTTAATTATTCTGTTGTTTAAGATTGTATATTTTTATTCATGAAGGCTGTTTTACTTGTAATTACTATACAGTTTACTATAGTAAGCAGGAAACAGACATCAAATTTTTCAATAAAGCTTTAAATTGTATGATTGGCTTTCTGTAATAATTTACTTCTTGTACCCTTTTTTAAAGATCCGTTTCATTGTAAAACTGTATTTTCACATTTTCACATTTTTTTTCATATAATCAAAATGGCAGCTGTCTGCCTTTTCTCCCTTTCTGCAGCCAAGCTGGATCTCTCCTGCTCCAGCCCATCCTACTGGCTTCTGAAAGAACTTTTACCTTTGCACTGCTGACTTTGCTTTTTTTGCAGGTTCCACAGTGGCTTTCATTTCTTTGTGTCAATAATCACATTTCAGCTGCTTTATGTCTGGGTATTCTTACATGGATAATGTCTTTCAAATGGTGAACTCACTTGCCTCAATTTTTAAAAATATTTTATTCTGGATTTTCTGAATTTCTTCTTTCCATGCTGCAAGTCAGATCTGCATTTATGCAACAATGTGTTTTTTCCAAGTTGACTACTTCTGGTACTTTGTGATATTTGCTATCTCTCCCACTATCTGGCACTGGGTAAAGGTTCATTAAGGTAGCTGATTGTCACCAATCCCTTCCCTTTGCTTTGTCTTGGGTCTGTCTTGTGATTAATGGTTGAGGTTACATCAGAGAATCTATAGAGGAAGTTCAGAGATGATAAGAATACTTATTGCATGATAGCAATAAGCACAATAATAATTGGTCAAGCATAATTACCAGGAGGTGCCTTTACTCTTGCTAATCTCCATCTACAGACTGCGTGTGAAAACAGTAGAATGGGTGAAAGCAATATATTATGAATGTGAACCCCCTTCAGACTTATTCACTTAAACAGATTTGTCCTTTTACAAGTTCATTAAAATATTCTGAAATCACTAGTTAAACAAAATGCATTCTATTAAAGAAAAATCTCTTCTGACAGAATGAAGATTTAATTTAGCTTACCTGGTCTATCTCTTTATTCCACAACTTTATTCCACATGAATAAACACAACTTCTATTCCTTTCCCATATATTAGCATGAAACATTATGGTACAGGACAATGAAGAAACATAGCAGAAAGAAGAAGGTTAAAAAAGAAGGCCAAGAGCATACTTTCAACCAAAGGTATAAAGTTCATAACTTGACCAAATTGACAAGTGAAGAGGTGTGAATCCCATACATACGTTGACAAAAAACTGGAAATCACATCACCAAAAGAAACAGGTTTGCTTTGATGTTATTCATAAAGAAGTCAATAGACTTATAGCATGACTATCCTGATCCTCCGGAGGAAACTATGATGAAGCAACCTCTAACTACTGAGGCAAGATCCAATGACCTACAGAGATAGAGCTTCAAACAAACAGAACCACTGTTAAGGACCAGACCAGACCCCCTCAAAATAAATTAAGAAGATTGCCTAGACCCTAACTTTTTCTTATTTTAGATGTAAATGTACGGTGCTGCAGTATGTTTTCTTGTTCTCTGAGGAATTGGCTTCATAGCGAACTGAATTTTTTTTTTCTCACTGCAGTCAAGTGGGAAATAGGAAACAGGTCTTTCAGCCCAGCAAGTCCACACCGCCCTTCAAAGATTAACCCACACAAACCCATTTCCCTCTGACTAAGTCACCAACATTATGGACAATTCAGCATGGCCAATTCCTCTGACCTACACATCTTTGGACTGTGGGAAGAAACCAGAGCACCCAAAGGAAACCCACACAGAAACAGGGAGAATGTTCAACCTCCACACAGACAGTCATTCAAGGTTTGAATCGAACCTGGGTCCCTGGTACTGTGAGGCAACAGTGCTAACCACTGACACACCATGCCGTGCATTATTTTATTATCGAACACTAACTGTTCCAATATATGAACATTCCATAAACACACAAACACAAAAGGCAAATTCAGGAAAGAGAATTGTCCCACATGTGACTCCAGCAGCCAAGGAGGAAAAATAGGAGAGAGTGAAGCAGCTGGGAGAGATCCATTGTCTTCCAACCCTGCTGAGACCCTAGCAACAACTGCTGAATGCTAAAAGTAAAAATCCTAGTTCTGTTCAACCCCAACCTCTGAGGCTGCTTCTATTGTTCCAATTTTTAAAAAACCGCAAGGCATCACATGCTATTTATTTGATTGGCTTTCTAACTGTAGGACATTACGTAAGGAATAAATTACAGTAAAAACTTGGTTTGAAATACAGAGTAAAAGGTTAACTATACCAATGCTCTGATCATTGTGACTGGGCATGTTTGTTAGGAGTTATATCTTGATTATGTCTGATCACATGAGACTTGAATCTTAGAATGAAGAAAAGCCTGGTGAAGCCCTGTATAGCCATGTTTCTGAGAATATTTATTAGCAATGAGTTAACAGTTTATACTAACCCTGTGTCTGGCTCTTAAGCTCTTAGGAAATCTTAACAATGTTCCTGCAGTATGTCTTCTTGTTGTCTTAGGAATTGGCTTCATAATAAACTGAATATATTTTTTCCTACTGCAGTCAAGGTATCAGCAACATACTGAAAAGGTCATTTGGCAAAACAAAAAAAAATCAAAGTGACACCATCTGCAGATGGTTCATTCTATGGTCTGCATTATAGTGATGATGACAAATAATGACCTGAAATCATATGGAGACAGAGATGAGTAAATACTGCCCCTGGCTTTGATATTTGCAGTATTCATAGCAGTGACTTATAATCTTGGTCAAGCACTTAAAGGCCCTGGGCATTACTTTTTCCAGAAGAGGTTACAGAAGAAACATTCACATTGTTCTTTCTTGCATCCATTCATTGAACTGTTTCTTTTCACAAGGATGCTGTTATAACAATGTAAAACTCATTTTTTAGCATCCTAAGGCTTCCAACAAAATAGTTTTCTTGTTTAAGTACTTACCCAAATGACAGACTTGTGACTTTATTTTGAAAAAGCTGATGATGTTTGCTATTAGTTGAAGAAATGAAACCTTTGCAAGATTAGATTCTTAGGTTTGCATTAAGCATCAATAATAGCCAATAGCTTCAGGGGAAATTTTCACTTTCAAAACCATTGGGATCAAAGGGGCCATACACTAAACGTAGAAATTGACATTCTCTGAATAATTTAACCCTCACATTGTAAGTGTGACTTCACTAATAGTTTACCTTATAGTCAAGTAAGGAATGCTGCAGATACCAGTGGACCAGGTATCTTTGAGATCTGACCCAGGATTGTATGTGTTTTATGTTAATTGGGATGGTCTGACCCCTGACATCAGAACATTGTGTCCAGTTGATGGACTTTGGCATCCCTGTATTTGCCTGGCTTCCCGTGGCTCAGGAAATGTAAAAAGTTGTGAAATATAAAGTGATGTGTATAAATCAGGCACATCATTTCATCACATTTAAGTATTAACCTGCCACTTGGGACTATTTTAGTCTACCAAATGAGTCACCGTTTGTTATAATCAAATATTGATGGGATAAAACAGGATTTCCACATTTTTCCACTTGAACTTCTACATCTTTTCCCACACTTAAATATATATTTCAATACTTAATTTGGATTGGATTTTATGTTAATCAAGACAAACTGGAGTTGAGTCACTGATACATGTGAGCTCTTGAGTTTTATTGAGAAGTGAACTTAGTGCATCCATAATAAAGGAAATTGTAATGATGAATCAAAAGTAAATACTGGGATTTAAATTGGTACACTTACTTACTAATATAGAACTTAAGCATTCTTAAAAGATGACATAAATTCAATATTTTTTGTCTTGCATTCGTCAAACCGAGATTCAAAGAAACAGGCTTGAGAAAGAGACACTAAACGTTGCAATTTTAGAAGAGAGTGCTAATTGGTGTGGAGATGTGGCAGGAGCAGTTAACTGTCAATCTTACTTCTCAGACCAGACAGCTAGCCTCTGATTATTCATGGTGTTGACGTGGGATTGCAACAAAGTTTGACAGTCTCCATGATTCCTTCTCTCCCAATGAGAAAGATGCAAAATAGGCAAAAAATTCATCCCGCACACATACAACAGGACTGTGTGTGTTAAATTTATGTCACTTCTAACAAATAGATTATACTACAAGCATGACTGACAATCCTACATTGATTTTTGGTGTAATTGTCAGCACTTCTAGATTGTTATCAGACGGCATTTATTATACAGAATCACATCTAGTGTTGGGCATAGAGTACTGAAACTTGCAAACATGGGCTGCTATAGCATGACTGATACACTGACCACTGTGAATAGTCAGTAGGACATATTATTTGATATGGTCTTCTAGTCATTGGGGTGTGCTACTGACATTTCTAGCGTCTTCTCATGTTGAACAAATAGGTGTCCCTTTCGTAAAGTTTGTTTCTTACATCCTTATTTTGAAGAGTGCAAAATGAAACGCCTTGACTTCTTCAAAACCAAAAGACCTGCAGATGCTGTAAATCAGAAACAAAAACAGAAGTTGTTGGAAAAGCTCAGCAGCTTAGCCAGCATCTGTGAAGAGAAATCAAAGTTAACATTTCAGTTCTGGCTACCCTTCCTTAGAATTGACCTGAAAAGTTAACTTAGATTTCTCTTCATGGATGCTGCCAGACCCGTTGAGTTTTACCAGCAACTTCTGTTTTGTTGCTTGACTTCTTGTCTGTTTTTAATAACATTTGAATTAACAGTGCTCAGATGCATATTTTATGATGATATAAAACCATCACAACTTCAAACTTCCCACATTTTTTGAACATACATCATTTTCAAAAATAAATCAGGTCATCTTTAACTGAAACAGGTAGTTTCACTGTTCTCTGTTGGAATTTCCTTTGAATCTTTAGTGACTTTTTTGTGCTAAACACATGGTCAATCATTAGCCTATGAGATACAAAGATTTATCTTAGGTGATTGCGGCTAACAGGAGTTATCACATCTGTTGGTTATTCTACGTATTGCCGGATGTTTGTTGTGGAAGTGCCAGTGTTGGACTGAGGTAGACCAAATCAGAATCATACGACAGCCGGTTATCGTCCAACAGGTTTATGTGAAATCATAAGCTTTTGGAGCACTACTCCTTCATCAAGTAAAGTGAAGAGAAACACATAGGAACAAAACGTATAGGCAGAGAGATGAAAAAAAAACACACAAACCATGCGAGTAGAGTATCGACAGACAGAATAACAAATCTTTGCAGGTGATCAATAGTGTCAGACAGTGTGAGTAAAGTGTCAACATCTGAATAGCAAGGGAAGGGATGACCTATGACCTGATTAATTGAGGCAAATAAATAATTATAAAAAGTAACATGTAACCCCACCATCCAGTTCTGTGTTAGTAAATTTTTCCTTACTGTTCTGTTTTGACAACATCACCTTGATAACTTGTTATGATCTCTCTGTCTTAATTAGTTTTTACAGTTTTGGATTGTTTGTTACTTTGGTTAGACCTTTGGCATATAACTCTTGTACCTATCCTGTTATTCCGGGTATTTGGTTTTCCTTCAGCATCATTTTTTTTTATTTTTATTGCAATTAGCTCTCTGCATCAATTAATCAGATTAAATATCATCCCTTCACGTGCTATTCAGCTGTTGACACTTTTCGCATGCCACCTGACACTTTTGATCACCTGCAGAGACTTGTTATTCAGCCTGTCGACACTCCACTCACACCATTTGTATGATTTTTTTATCTCTCTACCCATAAGTTCTGTGCCTGACTCCACGTCCCCTGATGAAGAAGCAGCACTCCGAAAGCTTGTGATTTCAAATAAACCTGTTGGATTATAGCCTGCTGCCATGTAACTTCCTACTTTGAGGATTAAATTAGATTACTTACAGTGTGGAAACAGGCCCTTCGGCCCAACAAGTCCACACCGACCCGCCGAAGCTCACCCCACCCATACCCCTTAATTTACCCCTTACCTAACACTATGGGCAATTTAGCATGGCCAATTCATCTGACCCGCACATCTTTGGACTGTGGGAGGAAACCGGAGCACCCAGAGGAAACCCAAGCAGACACGGGGAGAACATGCAAACTCCACACAGACAGTCGCCTGAGGCAGGAATTGAACCCGGGTCTTTGGCGCTGTGAGGCAGCAATGCTAACCACTGTGCCACCGTGCCGCCCACAAAGAGTTGACGCATGGGTGGCCACTCATTCACACCACTGTGTATAACTGAAATTCTACTTTCAAACATGCATTAAAAGAAGGGGGTGGGAGGGGGAGTGCATTTGTTGATTACCTGTACAATATCAACAAGCAAAATGAATTTTTTCTTCCTCCAAAATCCAATTTGGTGATACTGGGCTGATATTGAAGGGAAGTGCAGTAACCAGTTATTTGTAACTTAGAGGAGCTTCAGACATGTGTTCATGGAATACAGTGCTTTTTTTTTTATCATTCCTTTGGTTTAAGAGTATGATGCCTGCTTTGGGGTACATAGTAAATGCAAATACAGTATTTAAAATCCCAGATGAACACTTATGCTGTGTCACTTATTTTCCAATTTGCCAATTGTGTTCTATGTGATGTTTGCATGTCTTAATGGATACTACATCTGACTTTGATGTGGATTGTGATGGTATAAGAATATTGTAGGTTCAAGAGCTGCTGTAATCATATTTTTTCCAAGCCAGCTGATGACACAAAGGTAGGTTGGATTGTGAGTGCTTAGGAAGATATAAAGGCCATTCCAGGCAATTGAAACAAAGTTAAGTGTGTGTGAAAATGCATGGCAGAGTCATAATGGTGTGGATGAATATGAAATTCTCCACTTTGGTAGGAAAAGCAAAATGGAATAAAATTGTGTAAATTGTGGTGGATGGGGAAATATTGATGGTGGAGGTGGTGGTGAGGTGGGGGGGATCTGTGCAAAGTTTTCGGGGATATATAGGGTTGATAGGGTAATTCTATACTTTCTTTTTAATAGAGTGCCCAATAGCCAGAAAGGATAGTTTTAAGGTAAGGAGCAGAAGGATTAGAGGGACTTTGAGGAAATTGATGGGTATCTGTAAATCATTACGTAAAAGTGTGGTAGAGGTTGGAACCCACCAGACATTTAAGAACATTTGGATGAACAGCTTTGATTATGACAAGGTCACAAGTTGAACCTCACAGAATATGAGTTCCCTGATTTAGGGTCATTAACTTGTTCCAATCAAGGAGCCCTGGCTAATAGACATAAACAGGAGTGTCAGAGATTCTGTTCACTGGCTCTGAGGAAGCCACACCTCTGTCAGGTACTATGAAAAGTATAAATAAAGGGTGAATTGGTAATGGGATACTGGCCTCTGTGGAATTATTTCACTAACTTTTAAAACTTTAAGAAATGCAGAGTAAAAAATTTCCACGAGAATTCAAAAATGCAAATCTTTATGATGTTAAATAAATAGGCAAGGACGTCTAGTTTCATAAATGGGAACATTAGACAATGAAGGCAAACAGTTAATGTAAAATCAATACAAATTAATGGTTAGGATACAGCTGAACTATTAGGAGCAGCTTTGAGCACTCTAACTTTAGAAAGGTTTAACACAATTATACCACATAGAAATTACATTCTTAAACTATGATTAATGATTAGGTTATTTATATAAGAGAACAAAAAGTTCAAAAACATTTGAGAGAGGATTTTGATATATTAGACGGGGAAGATCTTTCTTAGTTGTCCAGAGAGTCAGTCATTCTAAAAGGATTTAAAAATGACACAAAGTTCAAGCAAATTAATTATTTTTGGATGGCATATTACATATCTCAGGGTCAGCCATTGGGCTTTCATTAAGGCAATTGTGGTATCCAAAGTAAACCTTCACAATGACTGAAGTTTCCATTAAATATATAAGCAACTATTAAAAAAATACCAACTTGTGTATCCCAAAGAATAAATAGTTTAAGTCTTCTACATTGCTTTAAATTTCCTTTAATAACTACTTACACATAATTTTCTCTTCATTGAAATTGCCCTGCTTAGGGTGAAACTTTGTAAATTTAGCTGAATGATAATGCAGACAAGGTTAGCACATTAACATTTGGCAGCGAGTTATTATACACCAGTCCACTCAAAATCAGAACATTTCCCATTGCGTTAAAATCAATTTGGTGCACCAATGTCTGAAGAGCTGACAACATTTCAATATAAATCTAGTTTATTTGCAAAGTTAACATGAGAAACTATTGTTGAAATGAATCTCTTATAATTTGTTTGTTGTTCAGTTCCCAATATCATTTTCAAATTCTTTCATAGGTCATGGGCATGGCTGGCAAGGCCAGCATTTGTTGCCCATTCCTAACTTGCCTTGAGAAAGTACTGCAGTGCTAACTTCTTGAACTGCTGCAGTCATCACAATGTAGGTGATAATGATGATGGAAATGATTCCCAGGATTTATTTCCAGCTATTCAAAGGGAATAGTAATATTTTTCCTGGACAGGATGGTGAATGGTTTGGACATTAACACTTAAGTAGTGAGATTCATAAGTATCTACTTCCCCGGTCCTGATGCTTTTTAGGTGGTAAAGGTGGTGGGTTTGGAAGCTGCTGCTGGAGGAGCCTAGATGAGTTATTGCAATGTATCTTTAACATAATAAACACTCCTCTTGATTCTTCAATTCACTCCGTATGATATCAAGAAATGGTTGAATGTACTAGATCCTGCAAAGACTGCAGGTTCTGACAATAATCCAGCAATAGTACTCATACTCCAGTAATAGCTTTGCCCTGAGCCAGGATGTTCCAATACAGATGCAACATTGCCATCTCCCCATCAATAGGAAAATTACTCATCTATGAAATCTATGCAAATAGCAGGATTAATCCAAACTTACTAATCATTATTCGATCTGTCTACACTTGCTAGCTAACACCATCATCGAAGGAATTGTTGATAGTGCTACCATGTAGTGCTTGCTCAACAATTACCTCTCAGGAGTTCTTCACAACTGTTGTAGATCCTATTATCTCCCTTTCATTGTAAAGTCAGAAGTGAGAATGCTCAGTTATGATTGCACAATGTTCAGCACCATTTGTGATTCCTTAGACAATAAAGCAGTTCATATCTAAATATAATAAGAGCTGGACAGTTTCTAGGCTTGGTCTCACAAATAACCAAGAACATATATACCACGTATGCCAAACAATGACCATCTCTAACATGAGAGAATCATTCATATTCATTTATATTGCTATTGCTGAATTATCCCGCTGTGAAGGGATTATTATTGGTTAGAAACTGAACCACACTGAACATATAAATGTAGCTCTAAGAGCATGCAAAGAAACCTGTAGTGAATAACTCACCTCCTGTTTCCCCAAAACTTGTCCACTAACCACAAAGCACAAGATGGAGAGTTGGAAAAAATACTCTACACTTGCTTGGAGGAGGTCAATTCCAACAACATTCAATATGGTTGACAATTCCAGGACAAAGACTTACATTTGATTGCATCAAATCCATAATTTATCATGTGTGCTATATTCATCACTGCATACAGAGGCATCAGTGAGTACCATCTACAAGGTGTATTGTAGTAAATCAGCAAGGTTGCTTTGACAGTATCTTCCAATCTCATGTTTTCTATGATGTATAAGCAAATCAGATTTTAAAGCACCACCATTGATTTCAGACTAGGAAAAGCAAGAGGAGAGCTGAGCTGAAAGGCCTGCATATCACAGAGTTGGGATGAAAGCATTTGATGTAAAAATGAACAGTTCATAAAAATTATCAAAATACTTGTACCATGTAAAGCAGGAGTAGATTCAGTATTAAGTGGCTGAAAATTCACAAGTGAATACAGCAAAATAAGTGCAAACCTGCTCCCAGCTTCCCTTGATAGCAGCCAATAATCCCTTTAACGTTAAGTGCCGTCATTTTGGTTGTCTTTCATCATTCGTCACCATTCATAGCTATGGCAGGAGAAACTGATGGGGCAGAATATAGTGGCAGCAGTATTACTGTGATGTTTAACATATATGCAACTTCCAATTGACATATATGCAGGACTGTCCCATTGTTTATGGCAGGATTTTCAGCTTTCAGTGTCAAGCTTCTCATTATTTCTTTTCCGCTATTGCAGCTCGTTCTGCTATAACACGCGTTTGTTGATATGAATTCACTAAAACACAATTGTTAAATTGGGGACACTTTCTAAAGAGTGAACTTTTCAAACATGTGTTGGCTGTAATGCGATTACATCACTTACACTTTAAGTGCTGTTTTGAAAGTGCAATTTGTCTAAAATGAGGGATTGTAGAAGAAATCAACCATCACATTATAGAAAAACAACCTGCACAAGGCTAGATTAGGATATACCTCTAGAAGCTGCATGTGCATATGCTGTGGCTACATTGATGCCTGCTGTCAGGGGTATCTTATTTGTAAAGAAGTATGTTCTGATATAACTAACTTAATTATTATAGCTTTGTGTAAAAGTTCCATGGGTCTATTTTGTCATGAGTATACATTTGTGAGGGGTTTTTGATCTGACCATGGAATAGCTATGGATTCTTTATATGGTTTGGGGCCAAAAATGGCAAGCCTTTTCCAATTGCTTTATGACAAAGTAAGCATATGAACATATGAGTTAGAAACAGATGTAGGCCGTTTCAGCACTTCAGCCTGATCCAGCATTCAATACAATCATAGCTTATATGTGAATTTCACATTTCCATCAATCCCAATAAACTTTAGTTACCTTGTCTAACAAGAGTCTATCTCTTTACCTTAAATATTCAAAAACCTTGCCCCCTCCCCACCAAGACAAAGAGTTACAAAGTCTCACACATGTCTGAGAGAAAGGAATTTCATCCCTTCATATCTTATAAGGTGTTTCCTCAATTTAGAACGGTGCTCCCAGTTCAAGAATCATCCACAAAAGGAAACATCCTTTTCATATTCACCTTGTTAAATCCATTCAGGTTCTTATACATTTGAACCAAGTCATCCCTCACTCTACTAAACTCCAGTGGGAACCTACTCAAGCTATCCAACTTTCCCTCATAAGGCAACCAGCTCATTCCTGATATCAATTCACTAAACATTCTCTGAATTACTTCTAATGCACTTACACTTTCCTTCCAACTGTTATATCCAGCTAACAGGGCACAAGAACATTTGCTTACCAGTGTACATTGTTCCTCACATTGCTGTAATCCTCCAACACTTCATTATGTATTTCAAGTCTGCCTGGTACAGCTTGAGTCTACTGTTAAAGGCAAAGACCAGATTTTCAAGTGGGTCTTAGGAAAACTCAACTTTTGCACTGTCTGAAATGCTTAGCTGATTAATGTGTGGTCTCCAAATACTCTACTCAACATTGACTTTGAACTAACAATATAAAAAAAAACCTTCTTTTAACTGCTTGTTCAACTCATCTATTATTTGGCACACCCTGTGGAACTGCTTGCTGTATTTGTCTCCATAATAACAGCAATCAAAAGATAATCAATCAAGTGTATGAGAACCTGAATGATTTTAACAAGGTGAATATGAAAAGGATGTTTCCTTTTGTGGATGATTCTAGAACTGGGAGCACTGTTCTAAATTGAGGAGACACATTATAAGATGAGAAGAGATAAAATTCTTTTCTCTCAGACATTTGTGTTTGGTTATTGTCTCAAATGTCTTTAAGATTTTGTGAGTTGCTACTTTACTGGAAAATCTGATATTCCAATGAATTGATATAAATGGAGAAGATTTGTATGTTGTTCAGGATGTTACAAAGCTTGGAGTCAAGATTAGAGTGGTGCTGGAAAAGCACAGCAGGTCAGGCAGCATCCGAGGAGCAGGAAAATCAACGATTTGGGCAAAATCTCGCCGATGTTACAAAGCTTGCAAGGATAAAATTTCATCCTCAGTGCATCCACCACAATGGTTACATGTGCTGAGAATACATGATTTGGTTTCCCAATGTTGATGGTTCTTGAATTCTCATTACGTACACAGTAAAGTTTAGTAAAAAAAAATCCCATTTTCAGCACTTCAAGTATCTGGAACTTCACTTAGACAGACTTTGTCAAAATTCTGACAAGATTCTAAAAGTACCACATTGCTTCCCATTTCATCTTCTGAGAGAAAAAAAAATCAGAAATGATTGACACTTCACCTTTCGTGTTCAAAAGGGGCAGAAAAATCTATAACTCCTCTCACCAACCATGCTAGACTGTACAATTGTTCTTTCATGTGAACTGACAGAGAGGCCATTAACAATTCTTCTATAGCTCAGACTTTGCTTCAGAACAAACAACTCCTTCATCTGATGAAATGTCTTGAACGTTTTGTAACAAGCTATCCTGTGGCTCCAGTGAGAAAGTTGAGATGTATTACAGCATATGAATTAGCTGCAAAGGTTGATGGATTAAAGCAATATATATTTTCTTATGAGGGAGAAAAAAATTGATTGAATTTAACATCAATTTCTCCGCACTTAAAATGCCCTTAGATCTGGTATCTGCAGCTGGCTGTTTGGGCTGTTTTTAGGACTGGATGCCAAACTACTGAGGGCATTAGAACAGACAGAGACTGCCAGCTGATAGTATGCAGAATAGACTAATCATGACATCGTGTGAGCACTGTCATTTTGATGTTCAGTACTCCAGCTCATGCCCTCTATTAACCTAGCTAGGCTGAACATGCATTCAGAAGCAAGGAGAACAGTTCCACCAGCATTATTTTAAAGAAAGGTCATCAATTACTTGCAGGGTCATTTGCTGATTGATTTCTTCTGGCTGTTGCTTTGATTCTACAAGAATTTGGTGCAATAATACCATGACTGGGGTCTGTGTGTCTTGATAGAAGAGAGCTGTCAGGCATGCTGTTATAAACTAATAAACATTTATTGGCTACTTATGTGAATCACAATGTGAACTATTGCAAGGCTTCCCCAAAATCTTTCGCTTTCAGATTCCAGTTATATGTGACTTACATCACTGATGAAATACTTTAATTTTTAGCATTAGCTATTAACCCCTTATACTACACATTACCCCTTTTTTTCTTTTTGTGCAGAAACCCGTGTTTTCTTTTCTAAAAGTGTTTCTTTTCTTAAGGATACCATGTCCTTTTTTTCTCAGAGGAATAATAAACCACTCTTGGTGCCAAGTAGACTGGTTTAGTACAGAGATTAAAGGGTATTGAGAGGCCTTTTTGTTTACATGGAAACAGATGAGACTTCAGACCAAAGCGGTCATGTTTTAGAAGTTACCTGTGCAATGAAAGGGGAGTGGTCAGCTCTCTAGCTGAGCAGTTCAGCAGTGGACTGTGTGAACAGGCTCTGTCTCTTTCTGCCCTTCTAACTTCAACCTGTTTTGAACTGTGTTTCAAGCGTGTTTGATTCTTAGGACTGTTGTGTATATTCAGAACAGCATAATTAAGTCTAGTTTGGATAGACTGAGTTCTGTAAGGGTTCTTTATTCTGTTTTTTTTTGTGTTTCATTCTGGAATCTTATGAATAAAGTTTTGTCTGTTTTAAAACCTGGTAGTCAACCTAGCTACCTCATTCTGGATAATTTTCACTGTACACTTAGCAAAACAAAGTGTCAAGTTATGTTCAGGGCTGCCTGCTTAAGAATGTTCTGAGTGGCCTGGCCTAGACCATAACACTAGTTTTATACCAATCTCATTGCAAGGAGGAGAAAGTGAGGACTGCAGATGCTGGGGATCAGAGCTTTAAAATGTGTTGCTGGAAAAGTGCAGCAGGTCAGGTAGCATCAAAGGAGAAGGAGAATTGACATTTCGGGCATAAGCCCTTCTTCAGGAATGAGGAGGGTGTGCCTATCAGGCTAAGATAAAAGGTAGGGAGGAGGGACTTGGGGGACAGGCGTTGGGAATGCGATAGGTGGAAGGAGGTTAAGGTGAGGGTGATAGGTTGGAGAGGGGGTAGGGGTGGAATATCCATCAAAAATTCACCTGCACCTCCATACACATCATTTATTGCATCCGCTGCACCCGATGTGGCCTCCTATACATTGGGGAGACAGGCCGCCTACTTGCGGAACGTTTCAGAGAACAACTCTGCGACACCCGCACCAACCAACCCAACCGCCCGTGACTGAACACTTTAACTCCCCCTCCCACTCTGCCAATGCAGCTTTCTCCAGCTTCATCATTTCCTCTCCCCCCACCTTTTCTCAGTCCCAACTCTCAGACTCAGCACCACTTTCTTGACCTGCAATCTTCTTCCCGACCTCTCCGCTCCCCATTTTCAATCTCACTGCAGCCTACCTCCATAGTCAAAGCTATTGGTCTCCAACTGTGTTCCTAACAGTCTTGGAAAACAAGTAGGATGTAGGCTTATTGTAGTCATCTCCTCAGAAGGATGTGATATCATCAGACTGAGATGTCCGATTCTTCATCGCTTGGAGAAAGATGTTTTTTTTACCTGACAGTAGTTTCCTGGCCATCATTTCGTTCTGAATTCTAGATTTTTAAAAAAATTCAAAGTTGACCATTTGCTGTGGTATGATTTGAATGTACGTCTCCAAAATATTAGCTAAGTTTCTGGTTTAATACTCTAGTGATAATACTACAAGACCAATCAGAACCTCCCCTGCGATAGCAAGATGGACTTGAGATACTGAAAGAAACTAATATAAATGAAGAGGAGGTTCTGATTGGTCTTGCAGGCTTAGCACTAAATAAATCTCCAGAGCTGAATGAAATGTATCCAAGGCTGTTAAGTGAGGCAAGGGAGGAAATTGGTGCACTGACAATAATTTTAATTAAGAATCAATTATTTTCAGTTTTCCTCAGGCCAGAGGAGAGGTGCTAGAGAACTGGAGGACAGCCAGTATGGGATGGTTATTCAAGGAGGGATTAAAAGATAAACAAAAATACTACAGGTCAGTCAATCTGACGGAATTAAGCTCCACTTGGAAAGGCAGGGATTAATAAAGAACAATTAGCCTGGTTTTGTTAAGGGAAGGTCAAGTTTGACCAACTTGATTGTTTTTTTTAGAAGAGGTGACCATGTGTATCGATTAAGACAATGCATTTGATTTTGTCTACTTGGAATTCTTAGATGTTTTTGATAAGATCCAACATGTGAAACTTATAGCAGAGGTAGCAACCTTGAACTGAAGAAATTTGGCAACTTAGATCCAGAATTGTCTGAAAGGCAGGATGCAGAGGGTGACAGTTGAGGGATGCTTTTGTGACTAGAAACTTGTGTTCACTGGAGTCCCTACAGTGCAAAGCAGGCCATTTGGCCGATTGGATCCTCTCCGACTCTCTGAAGAGCATCCCACCCAGACACAAGCACTAATTTAATTCCCTGTAATCCTGCATTTCCTCTGACTGATCCACCTCATCTACACATCCCTACACACTATGGACAATCCATTTAACCAGCACGACTTTGGACTGTGGAAGGAAACCAGAGTACCTGGCAGAAACTCATACAAACATGGGAAGAATATACAAACTCCACAGAGGCAGTTGCCCATCAGTGGAATTGAATCCAGGTCACTCATGTCATGACGTTGCAGTGCTAACCATTGAGCTACTGTGCCACCCAGTGATCAATGTTAGGGTCCTTGCCATTTTTGATATAGATAAATGATTTGGAGTTGACAATAGAAAGGTTGATCAGTACATTCTTGGATTATATGAAAATTGGTGGTGTGGTAAATAATGAGGAAAGCCTTGATTACAGGAGGACACACACTGGCTGGTCAGAAGGGTTGATCACTGGCAAATTGAATTTGATCTAGCTAAGTATGCTGTGATGCACTTTGGCAGGATAACACAGCAAGGAACTACATGATGAATGGTAGTCCCCTGGAAAGTACTGAGGATCAGAGGGTCCTTGGTACCCATGTCCCCCAGTCCCTTGTGGCAAGAAAATAGGTAGGTCCATTGGATCCTCACTGACCCTCTGAGTTAAGAAGACATATGGGCTCCTGACATTTATCAGCCAAGGCATATAGCGAAGAGCAGGAGTAATGCTGGAACTGTAGAAATTGTTGGCTAAACTACTGCTAGACTATCATGTACAATTCTGGAATCCACAAGATATTAGGGATGTGATTGCATTGGACTATGTGCAAATGAGATTTACCAGGTTGGTGTGTAAGCTGGACAATTTTAGTTATAATAAGAGTTTGGATGAATGGAGTTGCTTTCCTTGGAGTGGAGCAAACTGCAAGGAACATGTTTGACATGTATAAAATTACAGATGTCATTGGTGGAGTGATCAATGATCAATAATCAGTCAGATGGTGGTAGATAAATGGTATATGCTGCTTGAGAGGGTGGTGAAGGCAAATACTCTATCCTGGTTCTATCTTGGTCCCCCCCCCGTCCTCACCTTCCATCCCACCAATCTTCGGATACAACACATCATCCTCTGCCATTTCCACCATCTACATTCAGATCCCATCACCAGAGATATGTTTCCCTCCCCACCTCTATCTGCATTCCACAGAGACCATTCCCTCCGTGACTCCCTCATCAGGTCCACTCCCCAACCAATCCACCCACCACTCCTGGTACATTCCCTTCTTGCCACCACAAGAGGTGTTAAAACTGCACCCACACCTCCCCGGACCTCCATCTAAGGCCCAAAGGATCCTTCCATATCTGGCAGTGATTTTCCTGCACCTCCAAGCATTTCATCTACTGAGTCCATTGCTCCCGATGTGGCTTCCTCTACGCTGGAGAAACAGATCGCCAACTTGCAGAGCAGTTCAGGGAATATCTCCGGGACACTCAGCAATCCCACCACCCAATGCCCAATTACTTCAGTTCTCCCTCACACCCCACAAAGGACGTGCAAATCCTGGGCCTTCTCCACCGCCAAATCCAAACCACCAGCTGCCTGGAGGAGGAATGCCTCATATTCCGCATTGAGATTCTCCAACCACATGGTATCAATATCGATTTCACCAGTTTCTTCATCTCACCTCCGCTCACCTTATCCCAGATCTAACCCTCCAACTTGGCACAGCCCTCTTGAACAGTCCGACCTACCCATCTTCCTTCCCACCTTTCCACTCCACCTTCTGCTCTGAGCTATCATCATCAGCCCCCACCTTAAACTAGCTATCATCTTCCAAGCTACCTTCTCCCCAGCCCCAACCCTCTCCCATTTATCTTTCAACCCTTCCCCTACTTTCCCGATGAAGGGCTGATGCCCGAAATGTTGGCTCTCCTGCTCCACAGATGCTGCCTGACCTGTTGTGCTTTTCCAGTGCCACACCTTTTGACTTCGATCTCCAGCATCTGCAGTCCTCATTTTCTCCATTACCAGGATGTTGCCAAGAATAGAAAGTTTGAGTTATGAGAGAGTGAATAGACTGGGAGTCATTCCACTGGAGTGTAGAATGCTGAGAAGTGACCTTATAGAGATTTATAAAATAATGATAAGTATAGATAAGGTGAATGGCAGATGTATTTTCCCTAGGGTGGGGCATTACAAGACAAAGGGATATATTTTTAAGGAGAAAGATTTTAAAAAGACATGAGGTGTAACATTTTTACACAGAGAGTGGTTCGTGTGTGTAATGAACTTTCAAGTGAAGTGATGGATGCAGACAGTTACAACATTTTAAGATGTTTGGATAAGTACATGAATAAGAAATGTTTAGAGGGCTATGGGCCTAGTGTAGGCAAGTGGGATTCATTTAGTTTGGGTCAGCATGGACTGGTTGGACCAAAGGGTCTGTTTCCATGTTGTATGACTCTATGACTGCGGTTGTACGTTTGCTCGCTGAGCTGGTAGGTTTGTTCTCAGATGTTTTGTCACCATGCTAGGTAACATCATCAGTGAGCCTCCCTTGAAGTTCTGATGTTCTGTCCTACTTTCTATTTCTGTTAAGGTGGGTTCTTTTCCTCAAGGTTGGTACAGAGGAGCCTTGATTATCCAAACGAGGTGGGTGGGCACTCTTTCATTCAGATAAATGATTACTCAGTTAATTGATTCAATGCCTCTCCTTTGGGGCTCAGAGTTCTCTGAAGTTTCCTTTTTTCCCACTCTGCCTGCCTTGCTCCCTCTCTCTGTCTCAGAGTTTGTTTCTGAGCAGACACACACTTGTGTGTAAGGGACCTGCAGCATTGCTGAAGCCTCCACCCCACCGCCTCAACCCCCCACCCCGCAATCAGTTCAATGGGATTGACACAGTGAGCACTTGCTAAGTCTGCTCCCCATTCAGTAGACTAGGCAGCAGCATATCGTGTGTGAGCCCCGACCCCAACACCCCCATCCTCACCCTCCCATCCCATCTGTCCCCACGCCTCCCCCATCCACACCCCCAACCCCGCACCAATCTAAACACTATTCACACCTCTGCACCATATCCACCCCCCAACCTCATCCAACGCAGCTCCCATCCACCCTCACTCATCATCCACACCTCCATGCGCCTCCACTGACCGTCCGCACTCCCCCATCCATGCCCTGCCCCCCCGTCTGTGCCCTGCCCCCTGTCCGCCCCTAACCCTGTTCAAACCCAGCCCCACCATGTGCCACTACCCATGTCCGCCTCCGCCTCCCATGCACGTCCACACACCGTCCACACACCACCGTCCGCACACCTCCCCCCAGGGTACAGGGTATTTGTACAGGGTACAATGTACAGGGTATTTGCTGCACACTCTGCTTCACAGAAATCTGGCTCAACCTATCCATTCCCGACTGCATACTTCAGGCTGATGGTTTTTCTATCCATCATATGGACAATACAGTGTCCTCGGGTAACACAAAGGATGGAAGGGTTGCTTTTTAATCAACAACTTGTAGTGTACAGACATTGCAACCCTGGACAGCCATTGCTCCCCAAACCTTGAATTCCTCACCATCAAATGCCACCCCTTTTATCTAAAACAGGAATTTACTGTTGCTGTACTAACTGCTGTGTACATACCGCCACAAGCAAAGATTGAGGAAGCTCAGGATGTGCTATACTCCACTACTAACACCCTGGAGACGGAACATCCCGAGGTCCTGTTTATTGTAACTGGCAAATTCAATCAAGCCAATCTAAGGATAGTGTTGCCCAAGTACCACCAGAACATCACCTGCCCCACAGGGCCCAAACATTTTAGACCACTGCTACACTACTGTGAAGGATGCCTACCGCTCCATCCCCCACCCTCATTTCTGGAACTCCAACCACAATGCCGTGTTTCTTCTCCAGGCTTACAGGCAAAGGCTCAAGCAGGAGACTCCCTCGTGGATACAAGTTTAGTGCTGGTCAGAGGATCAACTCTGGTGCTGTCTGGAATCGGCTGATTGGGCCATGTTCAAGCAGTCCGAAGGTACCTTGGACGAATATGTCACCACCGTCACAGATGTTATCAGCAAATGTGCGGAAGATTATATACTGAGGAAGTCAATCTGGGTGTTCCCCAACTGGAAACCCTGGATGAAGCAGAACATACAGAACTAGCTAATAACCAGACATGAGGCTTTCAGATCAGGAGACCCACTCAAAGGTAAGGAATCCAAGTATGACCTTCACAAAGCCATTAAGACAGCCAAGGCCCATTACCGATCCAAACTGGAAACCCACACAGACACCTGGCGACTATGGCAATGACTGAATGACATCACAGGTTGTAAAAGGAGACAGTGTAAGATCGCGGAGGATGACATATCCCTCCGAGATCATCCCAATGCCTTTTATGCTCGCTTTGAGCAGAATTTTGGCAGAGACCTAATACCTATTCCGATAAGTCCTGACGAACCTATTCTAACAGCCACTGCATCAGAATTCAGATCAGTTTTCCTTTGTGTGAATTCAAGGAAAACGTTGGGACCAGACAGAATACCAGGCCGTGCACTCAGACCTCTTCAACCACTCCCTGCAGCAGACTACTGTACCTGCCTATTTCAAAAGGACCAACATTAGCCCTCTGCCTAAGAAGGCTCATGCAGCATGTCGCAATGACTACCGCTTAATGGCCTGAACATCATTGGTCATGAAGTGTTTTGAAAGGCTGGTCATGGCATTAATCAACACCAGTCTCCCCACTACTCTTGACCCATTCCAATTTGCCTATCGGACCAACAGATCCATGTCATATGCCTTTCACACCTCCCTAGAACGTTTCAACACCAAGAACATTTATGTAAGTATCCTACACATTGATTACAGTTCAGCCTTCAACATTATTATCCCCTCGAGACTGATTAGTAAACTTAGTGATCTCGGACTAAGTCCCACTCTCTGCAAATAGATCCTCAGATTCCTGAGCCACAGGCCAAATCAGTGAAGATTGAGGACAATATTTTGTCTTCACTAACATTCAACACTGGAGCCTCCCAGGGGTGCATACCCAGCCCCCTACTGTACTCACTGTATGCCCATGACTGCATTGCCAAATACCAGACCAATGCCATTTACAGGTTTGCTAATGACACCACCAGAGTCGGTTGAATCTCAGATGGCGACAAAACAGACTGAAGACAGGAGGTGGAAAAATGGTGCACTGAGAACAACCTAGCTCTCAATGCCAGCAAAACCAAGGAACTCATTATTGACTTTCGGCATGATGTTACTCATGCCCCCCCTACAAATTAACACCATAGAGGTGGAACGAGTGAAGAGTATCAAGCTGCTGGGAGTGGTCATCCACAACAAGCTTTCTTGGAATCTTCATGTGGACGCACTGATTACAAAGGCCCAACAACGTCTCTTCTTCCTCAGGTAGCTGAGAAAATTTGGGATGATGGCGAATACCTTTGCCAACTTTTATAGGTGCGCCATCGAGAGCATTCTTGTCTGGACGTATCACTGCCTGGTATGGCAACTGCACCATTCAAGATTAGAGACAGTTACAGAGAGTAGTGAACTCAGCCCGGACAATCACAAAGGCCAACCTCCTATCGATAGAATCCATCTACTAGGCCTCCTGTCAAGAAAAGGCCGCCAGCATTCTCAAAGATCCATCCCACCCTGGCAATATTTTTCTACAGCCTCTAAGATTGGGGAGAACGTATAGAAGCCTGAATACATGCACCAGCCAGTTTTGTAATAGTTTATACCCTACTGTTGTTAGAATACTGAATAGACTCACAAATTCTGAACATTCGCCTGTACCCGTGTTTTTGTTTTTGCCACTGTTTACCTAGTATTTACTTATTTGTGCTACTTAAGTATGCAATCTGCCTGTATTGCTCACAAGACAAAGCCTTTCACTGTGCCTCAGTACACATGACAATAAATTCAATTCAATTCAGTTCAATGTTGGAAAGATTATCTGGGGAAGAGGGGTTTAAGGTACACCCCTGTGTAGAACTCTAGGGAAAGTGTGAGGAGAGAAAGAGAGGACGGGTGGTAGATCATTTGGAGACGGTGCCCGGGCTCCCAACAATGTCCAGGACTGTTCTCAGCAGCATTTCAGTAAGCTGAGATCATTTTTAATCATTGTAAACAAAAGACACAATTGGTTTTGGAAACATATCTTTGATGTAATGTTTCTACTGGGACCTTGAGACCTTCTTCGGATAATCCAAAATTCGGACAATTGATATCAATTGATATTCGGATAATCGAGGTTCCTCTGTAAATGAGGTCGAAATCGGTGTTTTTATCAATGGAGTTCTGAGTTGAATACTAGGCCTCAAGAAATTCCCTTGTGTATCTCTGTTTAGCCTGTCCTAGGATGGATGTGCTTCTGAATTTGGAATGTGTTGTTGATGGAGTCTTGGTGAGTTACATTGAAGCATGCTTCACTGTTTCATCTACATATTTATGAAACGCAAATGCTTCATTTATAGTTTATTTTTAAATTCTTCTTGCCTTACCTATTGAGAAAAATCAATGACCTGCAGCAGCTAGAAGTGGCATGGATGGAGAAGGAGTAACAACATTTCAACAATAAAGAAGTCAAGGTTCAAGATATTCAGCATGGACAATCTATGAGCCAAAGAATCTAGAAAAGTCTGATCCATGATTCGTTCTTCTAACAGCACATATATTACATCAAAGGCAAAATAATACAGACGCAGGAAATCTGAAACAAACAGAGAGAGAGTGCTGAAAAATCTCAGCAGGACTGGCAATATCTGTGGAGAGAGAAACAAACTTTCTTCCAATTCTCTGTGTTTGTTTCAGTTATATTTAATTCCTGGCTCTATGTATAACTTTACAAAAAGGGTACTCCAGAAAAAAAAAATACTGAATCAATCCACATTTTTTTTCCTTCCACAAGAAAGAAAACTTGGCATACTAGAATGGGGTTTTTGCATGAATTGCAGCCAACATATGTTTTGCAGATGTCTAATTGCAACTGTCACCCATTCTTTCAACCACATTGCTTTCCTCAGCTAATAGTAGCTGTGATTTGGGCATTGTTAATTCCCCTGTTGTTTTATCCAAACAGTTCTCCTAAGGCAGATATGTGGTAGAGGATGCAGCTGTGCGTCATTGTCAGGATCCAGAATGCAAGGTGACTTTCAATCTTTATGAGCTTTCCTACCAGATGGGCCAGCTTCAGGCTGTAGCTCATCTGCTCTGTTCTGACAAACTGCTCTTGGATGTTTTCAGCCTTGGTGTTGAAAGTCCAGACACCAATTCTTCCCTTCTCCGAAAATCTGTTCCGTACTTTTTTTTATTCATTCATTTTTGTGGGATGTGGGCATTGCTGGCTGGCCATCAATTATTGCATGTCCCTACTTGCCCTTGAGAAGGTGGTGGTGAGCTGCCTTATTAAATTTCCTCCAAAACAAAACACCTTTCTTTGTGTCAGGTATGACTCCAACTAGTGGAAGGTTTGCTTCCAGAATCCCATTGATTCCAGTTTTACCAGGGCTTCTTGATGCCACACTCGATTAAATGCAGTCTTGGTGTCAACGGCTGTCACTCTCACATCACCTCTGAAATTCAGCTCTTTTATCCATGTTTGAACTAAGGCTGTAATGAGACCATGAGCTGAGTGACACTAGTGGAACCCAAACTGGCCATCATTGAGCAAGTTAGTGCTGAGCAGATGCTGCTTGATAGACTGTTGATGACATCTTCCATCACTTTACTGATGATCGAAAGTAGACTGATGGGGCAGTAATTAGCTGGGTTGGATTTCTTCTGCTTTTTAAGTACGGGACATACTTGGGCAATTTTTCACATGATCAGGTATGCCTGGTGCTGCTCCTGGCATGCCCTCTCGCACTCTCCATTGAACCAGGGTTGATGCTCTAGCTTGATGGTAGTGGTTGTGTGGGGGATATGATGGCCGTAAGGTTATTGATTATGTTGGAGTACAATTCTACTGCGTTGATGGCCCCACAGCGCCTCATGGGTGCCCAGTCTTGAGTTGCTTGATCTATTAGAAAACTGTCCCATTTAATATGGCCATAGGGCCATACAACACGATAGACATTGTTCTCAATGTGAAGGCAGAAATTCATCTCCACCATGACAGTGCGGTAGTCGCTCTTACTGATACTACTATGGACAGATGCATCTGCAGTTGCTGGATAATTAAGGATGCAATTAAGTCTGTTTTTCCCTCTTGTTGGTGCCCTCATCGCCTGCTGCAGACCCAGTCTAGTAGCTATGTCCTTTAGGACTTAGGCAGCTCAATCAGCCTTAAAGTCCCTCAGCCAGAGTACATTTTGTGCCCTTGCCATCCTCAGCACTTTCTCCAAGAGTTCTTTGACATGGAAAAGTACTGATTCATCAGCTGAGGGAGAACAATACAGGGTAATCAGCAGGAGGTTTCCTTGCCCATGTTAAATCTGAAGCCACGAGACCTAATGTGGTCCGGAGTCAATGTTGAGGACTCCCAGGGCAACTCCGTCTTGACTGTATACCATAGTGCTGCACCTCTGCTGGGACAATCCTGTCACTGGGACAGGACATATTCAGGGATGGTGACAGTGGTGTCTGGGAGGAGGACTTTATACGGTCAACAGGACTGTTTCTGATGTTGTCTTTTCTGGTGCCTCGGTTGATGCCAGATGATACATCCACTTTCATTTATTTGAGACTTTGTGGCAATTGGTACAACAAAATGCCTTGCTAGGTCACTTCAGAGGGCAATTGAGGATTAACCACATTGCTGTGGGTCTGAAATCACGTGTAGGCCAGACCAGGTCAGGATGACAGATTTCATTCTCCAAAGAACATCAGTGAACCAGATGGATTTTTCGGACAATCAACAATGATTTCATTGTCAACAATAGTTTCTTAATTCCAGATTTTATTTATTATTGAATTCAAATCGAGGTTCCGAGAATATTATCTGTGTCTCTGGATTAAATTGTTTTGCGGTAATACCACAAAGACATTGCCTTCCCCTCTGAAATTCATCACATCTCATGGAGCACAGCAAAGATCATGACCTGGACACTCATGCCTCCATTATCTCAAATGAGCTGGGTCAAAAAAAGATGGTGCACAGACTCTGGATGAGGAAGTCTCCCATCCCGTTTTCAGTCTGATTAGTTTCTGCCTGGGGAAAGGAATGCAGTGTTTCAAGATAATTCAACTGACTTAAGATCATTTGAGAGAGAGAAAAAAACTTCACGTTCCTATCTCTCACTTTTGTTAACAAGTCTCTTAATTTGAAACCTCAGTGAACTATTTTGGCCGTCTTCATAAGTAGAATGCATAAGCACTCCATTGTATTTGTTATATACTTAGAGGCTTAATGAGGTTCACTAGATCATACAAATCTATTGTGGTTGTTATGATCAATTCATATTTATCCAAGTGCCCATGGTTTATATTCACAGTCGTTGCCCATTGGGGTCAGTGCCAAATACACAAGCTACTTTTTTGTTTAAAAAGTTATTCTATTTTACTAATCAACCTACTCAGAGATGGTATCATACACCTCTGGAATGGGTGGGACTTGAGGTCCAGAGATAGGGATACTATTACTGTTTCAAAGAGGACCCCTACTTTTTAATAAAATTTAACCTATATTTCTAATCAACCAATTCAGTAATGTTTTATACATCTCTGGAGCCAGTGGGTCTTGAACCCAGGCCTCCAGGTCCAGGGGTACAGACACTATCAGTGTGCCAAACAAGGATGCTTACTCAGTTATTTTAATTATTTTTTAATGTAAACTATTTCTCTAATCTACCTGTTCAGATACATTATTTCATACCTCTGGTGCAGGCTTGACTTGAACCTGGTCCTGCTGATCAAGAGGTAGCAACCCTACTGTGCAAAAAGAGAGCCCCTACTCATTTATTTTTAAAGGTCTGTTTGTAAATATATTCAAGTGCCTCTTGCCATTCTAGGAATATTAGTCACCTTCAATTTCTTCACTTAATTAGTGATTTTCTTTGTGTGCATCATGGCTAAATAAACAGACTATTAATTTTTATAAAATTCTTCTGTTGAATTCATGCCTGACTTACATGCATGCATGTTTCAGCACAAATCACAGAAACTGTCATAACGGTATGCTCAGTTGCATAGGCCACCCAACAATCTAAATATTCCCATCTAACCCTCTTTTAAGTTACTGCACTTTTGCTACTACATACAAAAAAGTGCCCAATGACTTAACAAAAGTGCCTGCAAGCTACAAGAATTAATACATGACTGAAATATCGTTGTCACTGCCACACCAGCGTGTTTAAAATATCTGAATAGAGATGAGAAATCAAACTGCGCTGTGCTGCTTTATATGATTGTATAAGGTAATCTATACTAACAGAGCAGTTGTTAGAATTGTGCAAATGAAAGTCTTAAGGTGTTGCTGTTTTGTTCATACATAAACATTTATCATTGCAAGACAAACAGAAATCAAAGTTCATTGTAATCTTTATCACTCCATGCATCTATTGCAAAGAGGAGAAAGAAATCTCCTGACAGAAATTGGGACAAATTTCCATTCAGTTAATCTATTGTTGCATCTATTCTGAGACACTTAATCACAGATATGTGAAGCAATGATCAGGCTCCAAATACTCATTTATCTTTACAATTTTAGATTAGACGTTCAGTTCCATAAACTAACCAAAGCATTGTAAGCAGCATCAATCATGCAAGCAGCAGGAAAGTATTTTCAGAGCCATCTGGATGTTGGATGTTTTCTCTCTATTAACAAGGTATTCTAACGGCTCAACCTCATCACAACAACTGAAACATCGATGAACAAAGGAAGAGGTACAGGCTTGTCATTCCTTCATGGACAATTAAACAAATTGAAATGAACTTTCATCCTTTCAGCATGTATAGCTCAAAATCAGAAGCAGATAGCTACTAATGGTCCTTTTGAGCAGACTTTCTTGTGCATGTGGTAAACCCAAATATAGCTCAAAATATTCCCTCCTCCTTCATTGTCAAGTTATGGAAGATGTCTCCTAACCATGATAAAGTTTGCATAATTCACTGAAAATAAGAACTTGTAAAATCTGCAAATCTGGTAAAATCAGGGTATTCCACAGCAAAGAGAAAAATAGTTTATTTCTTCCTCATTTTCTCTTAATGCACTTTTATATATGTTACTGATCCCTGGAATACAACTCCCAATGTAGGTTATTCCATTTTCTCATCTTAGTGTCTTAATAGCTTATGATGTCAGTGTACAACATCTTACACATTACCATGCCATTAACATGTACTTGTCAACAAATTGTATTTTCACTGAGATTCCTTTCAGAACATCAGTGTCTTCTTTTGCCTTCGAGTTCGGGCTCTTTTGAATTTCCTGTAACTTCTCAAAAGTTGATACAAAATTTGTTGTGACCAGTGAAAATGTTTCTATTTCCTTTGTAAGAACAAAATACAAACATGAAAACATGTGAAATAGGAACAAAAGAAGGCCATTCAACCAATTCAGCCTTTCTCTTCATTCAATAAGACTATGATGATCTGTTTGAGTATTGAATTGCATTTTCAAGCCGACCCCGATAACCCTTGACAACAAGAAACTATCCATCTTTGCCTTAGAAATATTCAACAATCCTGACAACACTATCATCTGAGGCAGAGAGTTCCAAAGTCACAGAAAACAACACGAGAATTTTTTTTCATATTTGTTCCCAAAGGGTAACACCTAATTTTAAAATAGTGCACTTCTGTTTTGGACTAACCCACAGAGGAAGCATCCTTTCCATGTAGACATTTTCAAAACTGTTCAGGACTTAAGTACATTTCCAACAAGTAAACCTTCTGCTTTGGTACGAACCATTATAGATCTAGGTTATGTATTAAATTTAGTAGGAGCAAGTGAGGACTGCAGATGCTGGAGATCAGAGTCGAGAGTGTGGTACTGGAAAAGCACAGCAGGTCAGGCAGCATCCTGATGAAGTACTGATGCTCAAAACATTGATTCTCCTACAGATGCTGCCTGACCTGCTGTGCTTTTCCAGCACCACACTCTCGACTATGTATTAAATTTTTCCAACTTGCAAACAAAATGGGCAATGATGCATCAGTTGGTAAAATACTGAAGTATGGAAAATTAAGATTTTTGATGTCAAGAGAAAAAGTGTGATTTTCCATACCAGAATTGATTGGTAAAGTGAGAATTTTCAAGTTGAGTGTAATAGGTTTATTTAAATCCATCTCACTTCAATCAATTCTTGCCTCTTTTATATGCAGATTTCTATTTTTAAACAGTGGGAGAGAAACTTGTGTTGAAAATTTCTGACATGATATTCAGAGCATGTACGTGGCAGCTCCCGCTTGCTGCTTGATCTCCAGACCTCCATCTTGGCCAGTAGCCTTCAGCATTTCAGGGAGCATCTCAATTGAATGGGTAGTGACTGTAGCAAACCCATCCACACACATTGGCATTGGACATGCACCAACCTCACCACGTCATCAAAATACATCCCTAGTTAATTTAGAATACAGTTCACTACTTCAATATTCATATTGGAACTCATAAACACCTTGTGTCCAAAATATTGCTCTGAGGTCATTTTGCACTTCAAGATAGGCACCCATTTCATGCAACACAGCAAGATGCAATACAGGGCTCCTCAGTTACTTTGTTCATGGTTACTCACTTTGTGTCTATTTCAATATTCACATAATCTTTGCCTTGCCTTGCCTTGCTTTGCTTTGCCTTGCTTCTTTTCCAGCTGGCCATTGGCCAACTCAGAACTTACAGACCAACAGTACATCTCTCTTGCCTTGCCCTTTAATGCAGAGAAAGCCAGGACCTTGTCACAGTTGCCAATAATGGTCAGTCAAGGGGGATCAACATATTGCTGTCCAACACCATTCTACATGAATATAAGACCTACGCAAGTGTTAGCAGATTAGGGGTGGCTCAGTGGTTACTGTAGCCTCGCAGCACCAGGGACACAGGTTCAATTCCAGCCTTGGGTGACTGTCTGTGTGGAGTTTGCATATTCTCACCATGTCTGTGTCAGTTTCTTCTGGGTGCTCTGGTTTCCTCCCATAGTCCAAAGGTGTGCAGGTCAGGTGAATTGGCCATGCTAAATTGCCCAGTGTTAGGTGCATTAGTCAGAGGGAAATGGGTCTGGGTGGGTTACTCTTTGAAGCGTTGGTGTGGAGTTGTTGGACCAAAGGGCCTGTTTCCACACTGTAGGGAATCTAATCTAACCTTAGATGATAAAGACAGTGAATATGCTTCAACCAAAAGGCTGCATCTCAAAGTATAGAGGGGTCATTACTTAATCAATTAAAGGAAAAGGCCATTTGGGTGATGAGGTCAGGATTTCCATATCACCACAGTCCAGAGAATGGTCAACAATCATTCCGGAAACTCTCGGACAAACAATCTGAATATTTGAAGTGACTCAAATAGGACGCTGCATGGAGATCAGTCAGGGTCTGGTCACTCATTACTTGGGCTGTCTCCATTGATAGAACTCTTAGTACATCAATTATCATGGCTGCCATGTTGTTTGGGGCTCAGCTATCTAACCTGTACTGCTGAGATCCTGCTCCCTTAGTGTCCACTGTTTCCAATTTGAATCTGTTACATTTCAGTCTGTGCCATGTCTAAGTGTGACTATTGCGTGTCGCTCAGAAGTTTCAACAAGTTGATTTAGAGTCAAAGAGTGATAGAGATGTACAGCATGGAAAAAGACCTTTCCGTCCAACATGTTCATGCTGACCAGATATCCCAACCTAATCTAGTTCCATTTGCCAGCACTTGGCCCATTTCCATCTAAACTCTTCCTATTATATACCCTTCCAGATGCCTTTTAAATGCTGCAACTGTACCAGCCTCCACCACTTTCTCTGACAGCTCATTTCATAAACACACCACCTGTGTTTGAAAATGTTGCCCCTTCGGTCTGTTTTATATCTTTCCTCTCTCACCCTAAACCTATGCTGTCTAGTTCTGGACTCCTTCAACTCAGGGAAAAGACCTTGACTATTTACCTGATCCATGCCCTTCATGGTTTTAAAAACCTGTATGAGGTTATCCCTCAGCCTTCAACGCTCCAGGAACAATTGCCCCAGCCTATTTAACCTCTCCCTGTAACTCAAATCTTCCAACCCTGACAACATCCTTGTAAATCTTTTCTGAATTCTTTCAAGTTCACAATATCCTTCTGATAGGAAGGAGACCAGAATTGCATGCAATATTCCAAAATTGGCCTAACTAATGTCCTGTACAGTTGCAACATGACCTCCCAACTCCTCTACTCAATACTCTGACCAATAAAGGAAAGCATACGAAACACTTCTTCACTACCCTATCTTCCTGCAACTCTACTTTCAAGGAACTATAAACCTGCACTCCAAGGTCTCTTGGTTTGGCAACACTCCCTAGGATCTTACCATTAAGTGTATAAGTCCTGCTAAGATTTGCTTTCCTAAAATCCAACATCTCACATTTATCTGAATCAAACTCTATCTGTCACACCTCAGCCCATTGGCCCATCTGATCAAAATCCTGTTGTAATCTGAGGTAACCTTCTTTGCTGTCCACTACACCTCCAATTTTGGTGTCATCTGCAAACTTACAAACTATACCTCCTATGTTCATATTCAAATCATTTATATAAATGACAATTTACACACTATTACATCTAATACTAATCTTTGTAATAACGCTGTCTAATACAACTTATTCTATCCTGTCCTATCAGAGCCTTGACAGCAAATAATTGGTGACACCAGTCTTAAATCTCCTTATACAACATAAAATCATTAACATGTATGTGCTTATAATAATACAAGAAAGACCTAATGTGATTCACAGATGAATCAGGAATTACAGACCCACGAGTCTCACATCAATGGTAGGGAAACTAATGGAGATAATTTTGAAAGAGCAAATTAATACTCACTTGAGAAGACCTGGGTTAATTCAGGATAGACAGCATGGCTTTGTCAGAGGGAGTAAATGCCAAACAAACCTGTTAAATCTTTTTGAAAAGGTGATCAATGTGTGGATGAGGGAAGTACAATTGATGTAGTTTATTTGGATTTTAGCCACACTTTTAACAAGTTCACTCAGGGGAAACTGATTGAGAAGATCAGAGAACATGGAATTGAGGGAAACTTGGTAAGATGGCTCAGAAACTGTTGTAGGACACACAGGGTAGTAGTATAAGGCTGTTTGAGTGACTGGAGGCTGGTGTCCAGTGGTGTTCCACAATGATCAATACTGGTACCTTTGTTGTTTATTGTAAACATAAATGATATCAGTGAAAATGTGGGGTATTATTAAGCAAATTTGAAGGTAACATCAAGATTGGTAGAGTGGTTAATAGTGAAAAATGATGTAGGTTACATGAAGATATAGATGGGGTGGACTGATAGGCAGACTGGTGGCACATGGTACTCAACTCTAATAACTGTGAGGCAATGCAGTTAGGAAGAAGAAATAAGATGAGGGAATCTTTCATGAATGGCAGGACTGGGTAGCTTGGCTGAAAAGAGATCTTGGGACAATTATTTACAGATCCCTGAAGTCGGCAGAGCACATGATTAGGATAGTGAAGAAGGCATATGGTCGACTTCCTTTCATCAATTCATGGCTTAGAGTATAAGAGCAAAGAAGTAATGTTGGATTTGTACGGTGTCAGTCAGGCCACAGCTGGAGTACTGATTGCAGTTCTGGTCACCTCACTACAGGCAGGATGTGATAGCATTAGAGAACATCTGTTCCTTAAATTGGGAACAGATGTTCTCAGGGAAATGCACAACACAAATGTGGAAGTTGTTTCAGGACCCCTTGGTGATAGTGCTGGATAGGTTTATCCCACAGAGGTAAGGAAGGGTAGGAGGTTGAAAGAACTTTGGGTGACAAGAGATGTAGGACATCTAGTCAAGAGGAAGAAGGGAGCTTACTTAAGGATGAGGAGGCAATAATCAACAAGGGTTTCAGAGGGTTACAAGGTAGCCAGGAAGGAACTGAAGAATGGAATTAGGAGATTGTGGTTCTGCTCGCCGAGCTGGAAGTTTTTGCTGCAAACGTTTCGTTCCCTGGCTAGGGAACATCATCAGTGCTGTTGGAGCCTCGTGTGAAGCGCTGCTTTGATGTTTCTTCTGGTATTTATATTGGTTTGCTCTTGCCGCTTCCGGGTGTCAGTTTCAGCTGCAGTGATTTGTATGTGGGGTCCAGGTCGATGTGTCTGTTGATGGATGTTCTTGCCGTTTCCGGGTGTCAGTTTCAGCTGTAGTGGTTTGTATGTGGTGTCCAGGTCAATGTGTCTGTTGATGGAGTTTGGGGGTGAATGCCATGCTTCTAGGAATTCTCTGGCTGTTCTCTGTCTGGCTTGTCCTATGATAGTGGTGTTTTCCCAGTCAAATTCATGTTCCTGGTTGTCTGAGTGTATGGCTACTAGAGATAGCTGGTCGTGTCGTTTTGTGGCTAGCTGATGTTCATGGATGCGGATTGTTAGCTGTCTTCCTGTTTGTCCTATATAGTGTTTTGTGCAGTCCTTGCATGGTATTTTGTAAACTACGTTAGTTTGGCTCATGCTGGGTATTGGGTCCTTTGTTCTAGTGAGTTGTTGTCTGAGCGTGGATGTTGGCTTGTGTGCTGTTATGAGTCCTAACAGACACATCGACCTGGGCCCTACATACAAATCACTGCAGCTGAAACTGACACCCGGAAGCGGCAAGAACAAACCAATATAAATACCGGAAGAAACATCAAAGCAGCGCTTCACACGAGGCTCCAACAGCACTGATGATGTTCCCTAGCCAGGGAACGAAACGTTTGCAGCAAAAACTTCCAGCTCGGCGAGCAGAACCGCAACAACGGATACCCGAGCTACAAATCTTCAATCAGATTTTTGGAATTAGGAGAGCTAGAAGTGGATATTAAGATTCTTGAGCAGGGAAGGATTAAGGGAAACCCCCCAAGATATTCTACACTTATGTGGGGAATAAGAAGATGGCCAGAGTGACTGTAAGGTCAATCAGGGATAGTGGAGAGAACTTGCGACTGGAAAGGGAGGAGGTAGGGGAGGTCCTTAATAAATGTTTTGCATCAGTGTCCACTCTTGAGAGGAACCTTGATGTTTGTGAAGACAGAGTGAAACAGGCTGATATGTTGTGGCTCTGTTTGCCAAGCTGGGAATTTGTGTTGCGGATGTTTCGTCCCCTGTGTAGGTGACATCCTCAGTGCTTGGGAGCCTCCTGTGAAGTGTTTCTGTGTTGCTTTTTCTGAAATTTATAGTGGTTTGTCTCTGCCACTTCCAGTTGTCAGTTCCAGCTGTCTGCTACAATGGCCGGTATATTGGGTCCAGGTCGATGTGTTTGTTGATAGAATCTGTGGATGAGTGCCATGCCTCTTGGAATTCCCTGGCTGTTCTCTGTGTTGTCCCAGTCAAACTCATGTTACTTGTCATCTGTGTGTGTGGCTACTAAGGATAGCTGGTCGTGTTGTATCGTGGCGAGTTGGTGTTCATGGATACGGATCATTAGCTGTCTTCCTGTTTGTTCTATGTAGTGTTTTGTGCAGTCCTTGCATGGGAATTTGTACACTCCATTGGTTTTGCTCATGCTGGGTATCGAGTCCTTGGTCCTGGTGAGTTGTTGTCTGAGAGTGGCTGTTGATTTGTGTGCTGTTATGAGCCCTAGTGGTTGTAGTAATCTGGCTGTCAGTTCAGAAATGTTCTTGATGTATGGTTACATGGCTAGTCCTTTGGGTTGTGGCATGTCCTCATTCCATTGTCTTTCCCTTAGGCATCTGCTGATGAAATTGCGGGGTATCTGTTTTTGGCAAATACATTGTAGAGGTGATCTTCTTCATCTTTTTGCAGTTCTGGTGTGCTGTAGTGTGTTGTGGCCCTTTTGAACAGTGTCTTGATGCAACTTCTTTTGTGTGTGTTGGGGTGGTTGGTTTCGTAGTTCAGGACTTGGTCTGTGTGTGTGGCTTTCCTGTATACCGTGAATTCTCCGTTCTGTGTTCTCTGTACCATAGGAATGGGAGTTGATTGTCCTTTTCTTCCTCTCTAGTGAATCGGATTCCTGTGAGTGTGGCCTTGATGATCCGATGTGTGTTTTCTATTTCTGCATTTTTAATGATTACAAAGGTGTCATCCACATATCTGATCCAGAGTTTGGTTGAATTTGCAGTAAGACTGTTTGTTCTAATCTTTGCATTACAGCTTCTGCTCTGAGTTCAGAGATGGGTAAGCCCATGGGTGTGCCGTTGATTTGTTCATATATTTGCTTGTTAAATGTGAAGTGTGTTGTGAGGCACAGGTCCAGTAGTTTGAGTATGCCGTCTTTGTCGATAGGTTCAACATCCTAATGTCTGTTCTATATGCCCTGCAGGTTGGCTGTTGTTTCTCTGGCTAGGGTTTTGTCAATAGAGGTGAACAGTGCCGTTACATCGAATGAGACCATAGTTTCTGATGATATCCAAGAATTCCTGTGTTGACTGTATAGAGTGTCTGGATCCGCTAATCAGCTGTTTCATTTCCTGTTGTAGTTCTTTAGCCAGTTGGTGTCCCTGATAGTGATACTATGGGTCTGAGTGGGATGTCTGGTTTGTGCACTTTAGGTAGTCCATAGAATCTGGAGGTGGTGCTGCTTTCAGGTTTCATTCTCTGTAGGTCAAACCTGGTTATCTGTCCATTTTTTTGCAGGTTCCTCAGTGTGTTGTTTATCCCATTGGTGAGCTGTGTGGTGGGGTCAAACTCCCTCTTTTGGTAGCTGTTGGTATCTGCAAGTAGTTGTTGCACTTTCTGGATGTACTCTGCTTTGTCCAGGATGACCGTCATTCTGCCTTTGTCTGCTGGTAGTATAATTATGTTCTTATCATTTCTTAATGTTTTTTGTGCTTCCCTCTCCTTGGTGTTGAGGTTGTGTGTTTGTCTTTTCCTTGTTATCAGGGGTATGATACTTTCTCTCACTGTTTGTTGTATCTCTTCTGTCAGTCCATTGTTCCTGAGTGTGCATTCTAGTGCTGCTAGGAAGTCTGTTGTCTTGGCGTCCCTGTGGTTATAGTTGAGTCCCTTGGCCAGTATTGTTCTTTCCATGCCTGTGAGCTGTCTGTGGGAGAGGTTTCTAACCCAGGTATGTGTTGTGGTGTCCTCTTTATTGTGTGCTAGTTTGGCCATTTTTTCTTTTAGTGCCATTTTTTTGGCGTGTGTGGTCCTGTTCTGTCCTGTGGTGACAGCCTGTTCTATGGTCCTGGCCCATTCCTGATTGGTGGTTTTTGAAATTAATGATTTTTGGTGCGCAATTTCTTGTCTGTATTTGTAAAGTCTGTTGTGTGCGTCTGTAATTATTACCAGGATCATCCTAAATCCATTCTGTCTGGCTGTGTCTCTGGCTTGTGGGTAGTTGACTGCTGGTCTGTATCTGAAACATGGTGGAAGGATTCGATTCTTTCGGCATTCATGCAGGAACCGGAGTTGTTCGTATGTGGCGCTTAGGCGGTTGGCACAGGATTCCCATTTCCTGGCTTGTCTTAGCGTCTCAAATTTGTGAGGAGATTTGTAGCTCAGGTGCTCATTGTTGTGGTTCTGTTCGCCAAGCTGGGAATTTGTGTTGCAGACGTTTTGTCCCCTGTCTAGGTGACATTCTCAGTGCTTGGGAGCCTCCTGTGAAGAGCTTCTGTGTTATTTCCTCCAGCATTTATAATGGTTTGTCTCTGCCACTACCGGTTGTCAGTTCCAGCTGTCCGCTGCAGTGGCCGGTATATTGGGTCCAGGTCGATGTGTTTGTTGATAGAATCTGTAGATGAGTGCCATGCCTCTAGGAATCCCCTGGCTGTTCTCTGTTTGGCTTGTCCTATAATAGTAGTGTTGTCTTTGCCTTTATCTGCTGGTAGTATGATTATGTTCTTATCATTTCTTTGTGTTTCCTTGATATCCTTGAACTGGTTGATGTTAAGAAGGAGGATGTGCTAAAAACTTTAAAAATCCAGAGGATAGATAAATCTCTTGACCAGATGAGATATATCCAAGGTTAATACATGAAGCAAGGGAAGAGATTGCTGTGTCTTTGGCGATGATCTTTGCATCCTCACTGTTCACTGGAGTAGTACCAGATGATTGGGGGATTGCAAATGTTATTCACTTGTTTAAGAAAGTGAATAGGGATAATCCTGGGAATACAGACTAGTCAGTCTCATGTCTATGCTAGGTAAAGTATTGGAGAGGATTTTGAGAGACAGGATTTATGATTACTTGGAAAACCATTGAATAATTAGAAGCAGTCAAAGTGGCTTTGTGAGGGGTAGGGCATAATTCACAAACATTATTGAATTATTTGAGGATGTGACACCTGACAAAACACATTGATGAAGGTAGAGTAGTGGATGTGGTGTACATGGATTTTCGAAAGGCATTTGATAAGATGCCCCACGATTGGCTCATTCAGAAAGTAAGGAGACATAGGATACTGGGAAATCTGGCTATCTGGATACAGATTGGCTGGCCCATAGAAGACAGAGGGTGGTGGTAGATAGAAAGCATTCACCCTAGATCTTGGTAATCAGTGGTTTTCCACAGGGATCTTTGTGATTTGTTTTTAAAGAAACTTGGATGAGTAAGTGAAATGGTAGGTTAGTCAGTTTGCCAATGACATGAAGATTAGAGGAGTCGTAGATAGTTGCAGGACCTTTGTAGGTTGCAACTGGATTGACAGGATACAGAACTAGACTGATAAGTGGAAGATGAAATTCAACCTGGAAAAGTATGAAATAATTCACTTTGGCAGGTCGAATTTGAATGTAGAATACAAAGTTAAAGGCAGGACTCTTGTCAGTGTGGAGGAACAGAGGGATCTTGGGCTCGATGTCCATAGATCCCTTAAAGTTGTTACCCAAGTTGATAGAGTTGTTAAGAAGCCATATGGCGTGTTGGCTTTCATTAGCAAAAGGATTGAATTTAAGAGCTGCAAAGTTATGCTGCAACTTTATAGAGCCCTGGTTAGACCACAATTGGAATATTGTGAAAAGTTTTGGTTGCCTCATTATAGGAAGGATATGGAAGCTTCAGAGAAGGTACGGAGGAGATTTACCAGGATGCTGCCTGGACTTGAGGGTTGTTTTATGAAGGGCTTTTCTCACAGGAGCAAAGAAGGATGAGCCGTGACTTGATAGAGGTGTACAAGATGATAAGGCATAGATAGAGTGGATAGCCAGAGACCTTTTCCCAGGGCAGAAATGGTTATCATGAGGGGACATAATTTTAAGGTGATTGGAGGAATGTTTAGGGGAAATTCAGAGGTAGGTTCTTTACACAGAGAGTGGTGGGTGCCTGGAATGCACTGCCAGCAGTGGTAGTAGAGTCAGATACATCAGGGATATTTAAGTGACTCTTGGATAGATACATCGATGATAGTACAATGAAGTGTATGTAGGTTAGTCTGATCTTAGAATGAGATAAAAGATCGACATAACATCGAGGGACAAAATACTTGTGCTGTGTTTTACTGCTCTATGTTCAATGTCCTAGAGGGGTACAGAGGGGTTTTGCCAGGATGTGGCCTAGGATAAAAAAAAAGAGCTATAATGAGAGAGTAGATAGGCTTGGATTTTTTAGTTTAGAGCTGAGAAGATAGGATGATGGATGCATGATTTGAGTTGTATTAGATTATGAGGGGTATGGACAGGATGAATAGAAAGCAGCCATTCCCCTTTGTTGAGGGGTCAATCACAAGAGGGCAACATTTTAGGGTAAGGGGCAGGAGATTCAGAGGCTATGTGTGGAAAAAAGTCCTTTTTCACTCAGCGGGTGATGGGAATCTGGAATGTACAGCCTGTGAAGGCAATGGACCCTGGAAATCTTACAACATTTAAAATATATTTGGATGGGTACTTCAAATGTCATAACATTGAAGGATTTGAAACAAGTGCAGGAAATCGGGACTAGTACACTTGGGGGACTTACATCGGTGCAGACTTGACAGGCTGAAGAGCTCTTTCTGTTCTGTACGAATCTGTGAATCTGAATTAACATAGAAGTGGGGTTGTTCACTGACATTTGCACAACGTTTAGCTTCATTCTTAACTACTGAAGCAAGCCTTGTATAAATGCAGCAAGACCTTGACAATATCTAAGTTTAAGCTGACTAATGACAAAGAACATTTATGCCTCGCATTTGACAGGCAATAACTATAACCACTTGGCATTCAATAACATTACCTTAAATTAATCCACCAACGCCTTCGTTTTGGGAGTTACCATTGACCAGAAACTGAACTTAACTGAATGAACAACTGAACTTAACTGCAGGTCAGAGGCTGAAAATTGCCCAGTACTTAATTTACATTGTTACTTCTCAAAGACTGTCTGTTATCTACAGGGTACAAACAGAAGTGTATTGGAATACTTTCCACACACCTAGATATGAGCAGCTCCAATAACACCGAGGAAGCTTGACACCATCCAGGACAAAGCAGCCTACTTGACTGGCATCACGTCTACAAACAAAAGTAATAAAGAGGACTGATGATGACAGAACGGTGGACGTGATCTATGTGGACTTCAGTGAGGCGTTTGACAAGGTTCCTCATGGGAGATTGGTTAGCAAGGTTAGATCGCATGGAATATAGGGAGAACTAGACACTTGGATACAGAATGGGTTTGAAGGTAGAAGGCAAAGGAGGGTGGTGGAGGGTTGCTTTTGAGCCTGGGGGCCTGTGACCAGTGATGTGCCACAAGATTTGGTGCAGGGTCCACTACTTTTCACCATTCATATAAATTATTTTGATGTGAACATAGGACGTATAGTTGGTAAGTTTGCAGATGACACCAAAATTATAGGTATAGTGGACAATGAAGAAGGTTACCTCAGAATACAACAGGATCTTAATCACCTTGATCAGATGGGTCAATGGGCTGTGGAGTGGCAGATAGAGTTTAATTTAGATAAATGTGAAGTCCTGAATTTTGGAAATGCAGGACCTATGCACTTAGTGGTAAGGTCCGAGGGAATGTTGCTGAACAAATAGACCTTGGAGTGGATGTTCATAGTTCCTTGAAAGTAGAGTCACACATAGATAGGATAGTGGAGAAGGTGTTTGGTATGCTTTCCTTTATTAGTTAAAGCATTGAATATAGGAGTCAGGAGGTCATGTTGTAGCTGTAACATTGGTTAGTCCTCTTTTGGAATATTGCATGCAATTCTGGTCTCCTTCCTATCAGAAGGATGTTGTGAAACTTGAAAGGGTTCAGAAAAGATTTACAAGGATGTTGCCAGGGTTGAGCATTTAAGCTATAAGGAAAGGCTGAATAGGCTGGGGCTGTTTTCCCTGGAGGGTGAGAGGCTGAGGGGTGACCTTATAGAGGTTTAAAAAATCATGAGGGGCACAGATTGCATAAATAGACAGAGTCTTTTCCCTGGGGTTGGGGAGTCCAGAACTAGAGGGCATAGGTTTAGAGTGAAAGGAGAAACATATAAAAGAGACCTAAGAGGCAACTTTTTTACACAGAGGATGGTGCATGTATGGAATGAGCTGCCAGAGGAAGTGTTGGAGGCTGGTACAATTACAACATTTAAAATACATCTAGATGAGTATATGAATCGGAAGATGTTCAGAGGGATATGGGCCAAGTGCTGGCAAATGGGATTAGATTACATCAGGATCTCTGGTCGACATGGATGAGTTGGACTGAAGGGTCTATTTCCGTGCTGTACAACTCTATGACTCTATTTCTCTATTCACTGTCCACACCACTGATGTTCATGGTTGCAGTTTGTACTATCTACGAGATGCACAACAGTAATTCTCCAAGGCTCTTTGGATAGCAGCTTAGGCAATAGATATGTGGAAACATCATCATTTACAAGTTCTTTATCAAACCACTCACCGTCTTGACTTGGAAATTATTATTGACCAGACCAAATCCTCTCAAAATGTATTAAGAAGATAGTTTAGATCCTAACTTTTTAAAGATTGTAGATGTAAGTGTAAGGCATTGTGTTTCAGATTCAATCCAATTGGACAAATTACTGGACATGATGAAAACACACCTTATTTTTACACTACAGTTAAAATGCAATTAAAATAAAAATGAAATTTTTAAAAAATGGCTTAGCTGTTATTATATCAAAATTCTTAGCAAAATAATTGACGTAATATTACTACTAATTAATTTTTCTAATTTAGTAGCACCCCATAAATACACTTATGGCAAAGTCAAATTCAGTATATAGATAGTCTCACATGAAACTCTAGCAACAGGAAGAGAATCCTAGCTTTAGCTTTAACATTGAGAGGAATAAGAGCTTCCACATCCAGCTTCAAGACCTCAGCAACTGCAGAAACGTAAAACTAAAAATCCTACCGTCTGTGGGAGCTTGACCCTACCTGCTCAGGCGGCTTCGATTGTTCCAACTTAAAAAAAACACTGCCTCACAAGCTGTTTATTTTGTTGAATGTGAGCAGGCAGCTCAGCATCTTGGTCTCAGCCTTTCTTCACAGAAAAGCCGGGATAAAATACACCTCTTAATGCCATAGTATCATCACAAAATATATCACCATTTCTTCAGTGCCACTGGGTCAAAACTCTGTCACTCTCCCCTAACAGCATGGTGGGTCTACCAAACCAAGTGGACTTTAGCAGCTCAAGAAGACATCATCTTCTTGTGGGCAACTAGGGATCAGCTATAAATGCTGGCCCAGCCGGAAATCCCTACACCCTGTGATGAACTTAAAAAAAAGTAATGATCTGTGTCAGGAAAGTCATATTTCAGATAAACTTTGGTCAGGATACCATATTTCTTGAGTAACATCATGGTATCTTTTCCATCCATCTGGGAGGATAGACTGATTTTAGTTAACCTACTCCTCCGTACGGCAATGTCCCTGAAGGTCCTTTTATCCTTCCATGCTTAGAAATACACTCATAACCATGGAGTGTGAGGTTTTTAAAAAATTGTCTTTTGCAGAATGTTGGAATCGATGAATGAACCAGCATTTTCTGCCCATCCTTGGTTGTCCTGTACCTTCGTGGCTAATGGGTAAAGACAGCAGAGGAAAATGAGAAGATGTGACTTTGTCAAATCCATTCTCTGTTCTTTTTTCTCACTATTGTGTTTCTGGCAGGATCTGTTAAGTGCAGCCTACACTTTGTTACAGCTGTTTTTCTTCCCTCCTATAGTCACTCATTCTGTGATATATAGCACTAAATGCCACCTGGTGCGTTAAACAAATCTACCTTTTTCTATTGTTATATATCTAGCAACAAGCCTTGATAGGAATCAGGGAGATCAGTTATTTCTCCCATAACCCCCGAAGTGCTGCTGAAGTCAGTTATGGAGTTAGAATAGCTACCTAACTATTCTAATCCCAATAATGCTGCTTAATGAGATGACTTACAGTGTGGAAACAGGTCCTTCAGCCCAAACCAAACCTCCAAAGTGCAACCCACCCAGACCCATGTCCCTAACACATGGCCAATTCACCTAACTTGTGCATCTTTCGACTGTGGGAGGAAACCAGAGCACCCAGAAGAAACCCACACAGACACTGAGGTGGGAATTGAACCTTAGTCGCTGGTGCTAAGAGGCAGCAGTGCTAACCATTGTGCCACCGTGCCATCCAAATCTAGCAGTGCTTTTAAAAATCATTTGGTAAACTTCAATAATGTTAAACCTGTGTAGATATTATCAATTGGATTTATCATAATTATTTTCTGATCACAGGTAACCTTAAATCTATTTAATAGGTACTAATAACAGAATAGTAGACAAGTTCAGATCCCATGTTAACAACCAGATAATTTCATAGAATCTGCAGAAATATAAAAGTAAAACTCGTACGGTCTGTGGGAGCTTGACCCCACTTAGACAGACTGGAATCACCCATACAGCTCACAAGCTGTTTATTTTGTTAACTGTGAGCAGACAGCTCAGCATCCAGGTCCCTGCCGCTGAGAGGCAGCAGTGCTCACTATTGAGCCCCTAATTTTACTTCAAGTCTGTATTGCTCTGAAAAAGGTTGAATAAGAATTAAAATTCTTAATCCTACTGCTTTGAAAAAGCTTATTATAAACATCAAATTGCTAAATTTGCTCTAGCATGCATGCTGTTAACGAATAAATAATTATTCAAAAAGAAGATTGAGGTCATTGAGTTAATGGTCCCTTGATTTGGGTGCTAATCTTACTTCTTGCCATAGGTCATCTTCATTGCTGAAATAAGCTCTTCATATCTACTCTGGCTGTACTTCAACACCATCTCAAAAGCCAGAGTAAAACTGTGCCATTACAATTTCAGAAACCTTCAGAGTCCCTGAAGAAATCCATTTTCTTCAGAGATTTCAGAATTAGGCCTTTTTGAGCAAAGTAATGGATGCTGCCTTAATTAATGTTTGGATTTTTCACAGACTTCAAGTGGATTCACACTGTCTTCCAGCAGGCATGAGTTTTTCTGAGCCATGCGGAAGGAATAGAGAACAGAAAAAGCTGTTAACTCCCTCCAGTACTCTCACTTAGGCAGAAAGTTTAGTCACATGGCCATAGGTATCCGAATCACTAGAATTTTCTGAGCTGGGGCCAGAAACTACTACAAAGTCTCTGTTCCTTGATTGGCAGGCTTCTGCTCCAGGAATTTTGTCTATATCTTTACCTTTTGTCACTCTACACCTGTTTGAATTTGATCTTTTATCTTTGAAATTTAAAATTGTGGTGTCAACATTTGCCAAACATGGAATCAATAGCAGCCATTCTTCTGACTCACAAAAATCATAGTGTTATTAGCTTTTATTGAGAAACTTGATCTCTGCCCGAGTGAAAGTCTTATACTTTCAAATTTAGTTGTGAAATCTTGTGTGCCGACTCCCTGCGGATAAAACCACTGTATTTATAAAATGGAGTAAGTAGTTCAACCAGCAATGTGTTAGGAGTGATGGCCAAAAATCAAAAGTCAGAGTCAGTCTGGCAGCAATCTGTTCAGGTCAGGTCATCATATCCTATATGAATGAGAACAAAAGTGCTTTTGGTGTTCGGACCATAATTAGAATTCCTATATTCAACACAATTAAATAATCCAAACCCTTTTGTTGTGTTTTTTAAAAATTCCTGTCTTTGAACAGCTGTCTGTTTATTCTAATACATTTTTCCTTTGAGCAAGGCCATTTTTGTTCTGACAAGTCAATAACCACAGTTTTCATGCATTTCCTAAATGAAAATAGATATTCAAATGGCTTAGCTATACCACTGGTGGGAGCAGAAGGTTTTGAGGCAATTAGACTGACAATAATCCTGCTTTTTGATCATCAATATCTTTACGTTAACACAATCACAAATTGTGACAAGGGCAAGGAAACTTGAAGTTGATTGTTGATGCAATTTGTTCAATTTGAATTTGTGGTATTTTTTTTTAGTAACACAAAGGAGGCAATTCTAGCATCCTCTGTCTGGGGAAATGTACCATAAGGGTACATATTGTGCTTTTAGATCTCTTAAAGATTTGCAGAACAGTATTAAATCTTTTTTTAACTTGAAGAACATTGAAATATTCAAGAGCTGAAATTAAGCAATTTAAAATCAAACATCGCAGGTGGTAATTTCTGGGTGAATCACTTTGAATTAGCAGATAATTTGAATTGAGCAATTAAAAGTAGATGGTACAGAAAATGAAATGCCAAATTTATAGCACCTATTAACCAATGTGTTGATCAAGTCATTGCAATTTTTTTTCCAAGTGTGATAGTTGCTTTAATATTGACTCTGCTGTGTAAAATGTGCTGCTCCAACCCCATCCCCTTAAGTAACTCTTTAAAGAAAAATGAGATCAGATGATTCACTTTCTTTGCCAATATTTCCTGCTGGGAATCTTGCCTTTGGTAGCATTTATAATAAAACTGGATGCTGTACTGAAATTGATTGTGTAATTAAAACTAGATGGGCACAGACGTGGCAACATTTCTGATATGCACTTTTGCTGGTGATTGTGATTCTCTTGGGTAATTCCAAGCATACAGGCTAGTAATATCAGCAATTCACTTCTCATCCCAACTAGTAAATCATAAAACTAGTCAGCTCTCCTAATCCAGTGACAGAAATATAAATATTTCATCACTACATTTTTTTGCTGTGAAACAGAAATAAATGCTTCCTCTTTCACCGTACTCTATAGACCGGAATTGATGACCGTATTATTGCATTAAGACTTGTGATAATGTCCAGTATTGAACAGACATGTGGAAGGAATAATAGTTCAACTTATATCATCATATTGTCGCACTATGTTTTTTATAATGCTCGATTGTGGTGATGATCAACTTGCAGAAAATAAAATGCTGAAGAACCTGAGCGGGTCCGGTGACATCTGTGGAGACAGAAAAACAGTGTTTGTGTTTTTTGAGTCCTTTTTGACTCTTCTTTGCAAAATGGGAGTTATGGATTGTGATAGGTTTTATACTGTTTAAAAGGTGGTGGAAGATAAGTAGAGCAAAATGTAATGTCAGGAAAATGTTAGAAGTTGAGTGTTTTTAGAGATCAAAGATAATGTAGAACAAAAGTAAAAAGGAGTAGTACTGCTGTTGACAAGCAACAAAGCATTGTGCCATAATAAGTGTAAATAGCAGAATAAAGGTCAGCTTTGACTGAAAGTGAAATAATGAAAACAAGCTCTGGCAATGGGAATAACTACATTAAAATGTAGGCCAGCTTTATGGTCTGAAGTTGTTAAGCCTGACACTGAGTCCAGAAAGCTCTGAAGTACCTAATTGAAAAATGATGACTACACTAGGATTGTAATTTTGTGATTACTGCCACATGTCACTGAGACTAGGAATAGGAAGAGTATTGTTGGTGTAGAGGCGAGGGCTTCAGTTATATGGATCATTGGGATGTCTCTTTAAGGTTGAGCTCCTTACATTGCAAGTAATAAAGTTGTTGTGTATGTAACAAGAGCACTATTGTCTGCCTGAAAGTTTTTCTACACTTGCATATTATTATTGTAGTTAGTTTTCCCCCAGTTTAGTGTTTTCACCTGAGGACTATCCTTATCTTTATCCAGGAAAGAACGATACAAGAAGGATGGATTGCACCTATGCTGGAGGGGCACCAATATTTTGGTAAGGAATTTTGCTCGTGCCACTTGTGACAATTTAATCTCGCGTAGAAGTGGGATGGGAACCAGGGCAGTAGGTTAGCAAATAAAAGGACCAAGGAAGAGTCAGAGACAAAGGCCAGTAACACTAAAGGAAGAAAAGACCGGGAGAGGTCATGAAACATATCTGGACTGTTGGTCGAAGGCATATTTGGTTAAATGTGAGATGTAAGGCTGATGAACATGGAGCTTAGATTAATACTTTTAGTATGATGTTGCAGCTGTTACAGAGACTTGGTTGAGAGAGGGACAAGTCTGACTGTTTAACATTGTGGGATTTAGATGTTCAGGTGAGATAAGGAGGAATGGAAAAGAGGTAGGAGGCTTGTGTTATTGATAAGGGGCAATCTGTACTGCCCCTTAGTACAGATATCACATCTGTACTGAGAGATGACACCTTGGAAGCTATACAGTAAGACCATTTAGGCAGAATTCAGAAACAGGAAGGGTGGCAATCACTTTTATGGGATTGTACCACAGGCCTCTCAACTGCAAATGGCTAATAAAGGAACAGATATGTGAAAACATTATGGAAAAATGTAAAACCAACAGCATCATTGGGACTCTCTAATGATTGGGACTCATTTAGTAACAGTACAAGGGTTTGGAAGGCGATAGTTGGATGCAAGTTGGGGGGGAGCGATGATGGTGATAGCTTGGAACAAAGGGTGGAGCAGTTCAAGAGGGTGGAGCCGAGTCAGAGGGTTGTATTTGGGATAAGGTGTGGGGAAGGGAGGGGAGGAAACTGGTGAAATCAATGTTGATGTCGTATGCTTGGAGGGTCCAAAGACAGATGACAAGGCGTTCTTTCTCGAGGCATCAGGTGGTTAGGATTTGGCAGTGGAGGAGGCCAGGGATTTGCATGTCCTCAGTTAAAATGCTGTGCCAGGTTGTAGATGATACACATTTTTGTTGAAGATTTAGAGAAGTGGAAAGAATAGAGAACAAAATGATTGCTGGGAGAAGTAACTGAGAGTGAGTCAGCCATAGAGTATTGGAATTGCTTTCTTCATTGAGCTCACTTTAGTTTTGGAATCAAACTCAGGGATTTTGCCTTTACACTTAATCTGTCTATATCTCTATGTAGTCTCTTTATGTATTCCTCACTATTTGCCTTCCCACTTGCTTTAAGTCATCTGCAAACTTAGCGATAATTCATTAATTTTCATTATTCAATTCATTATTGTAAATTATAAATAACTGCGGTCACAACACTAATCCATGTGGCACTCCTCCAGACACAGGTTTCCACCCTGAAAATGCCCCCCCGATCCCCAAACTCTGTCTTCTATCATTAGTCAATCCTCCAGCTATGTTCATCTTCTACCCCAACACCATGGGGCATTATCTTATTAAGCAGCCTTATGGGAAATATCTTATCAAAATGCATTTTGGAAATCCATTATATTATATCCACTAGTTCCCCTTTGTCCATCCTGTTTGTTACCCCCTCAAACTACACCGTCATACAAAGGACAGCATGAAGTGCATAAGAAGTGCAAAACACCCAAATTACTGCGTAATAAAAGAATGATAATTAATAGAAATTATTCCAGCAGCAGTTTGCAGTTGTGCAAAGAATTTCAGATGGAAAAGAGTCCGATCAGACAGTGTTAAGTAGCCTGATTGCTTGGAGGAAGAAACTGTTGCACAGTCTGGCCATGAGCGACCGAATTACACAACATCTGAAGTTCGTCAAATTTATTCCAGAAAAAATATTAAACTGACATTAATCTGCAAACTTGTGGAAAAATATTTCAATGATCAACTACCTCAGTAACCAACTGCAAAACTTAATCATATGATCTATCAAGCTGTTGCATTCTAGGGTTTGACTTGTCTAGTATTACAAATCAATCAGGTTCATAACTATGTATCAATTTTTAGGAGTAGAGCATTTTTACATCTTTATAGCTCTCTATATTGTACTTCGAGTTGCAGCTCAACAGGCACTTTAGCCTTTTCATTTAAAATGAGGCAATTATATAAGTTTACTTTACCTTGAAAGAACTTACATCCAAATAACAGGAACTGTTTTCTTGTTGTTAATGTCCAGTCTATGGATCTGTAGTTACCTATGTACATAGAAATTGATACTGCTTAATAATGTTACATAGAAACACAGAAAATAGGGGCAGGAGTCGGCCATTTGGCCCTTCAAGTCTGCACCACCATTCAATATGATCTTGGCAGATCATGCAATCTCAGTATCCCACTCTCAATTTCACTCTGTACCCCTTGATCCCTTAAGCTTCCTCTTGCATATATCTAATGAACTCACCCCAATAGCTTCCTGTGGAGTATTTGTCACACATTGTGAAGCCCATCTAATTTTCAGGTCATTAGATTAGTGTCAATTAAAAATAAATAAATAAATAAATTGAAAAGGTTATACAATGTCAACTTCTACTGGTAATGTTGAATTAATCCATCCATGTTTAAATGCATATGAGTTTAATTTCAGTCAATTAAATCCAAGTTTTCATGGAGAATTGACCAAGACTCCTTGAAATGAACTTCCATAATTCAGTTAAAAATCACACAACACCAGGTTAACTGTGTACAAACACCAGGTTAACTGTGTACACCCCAGTCCAACACCGGCATCTCCAAATCATTCCATAATTCAGTAATTCTCACTTAGAATGGAATGTTGTTGAGACAGTAGAGGTCTTGTCAACCAAGGAGAGGGATAGTGAGATGACTCACATAGATGCCTTAAGTTAAGGTATGCAAAATTATCATGCCACTCACACATTGACAAGGCCATCAGCAAACCTTCAGTTGGAATTAAGACCCCAGAGCAGAGGCTGGCAGTCCTCATACTAGGTAATGTCACAATCAGAGATTGTGGCTGTTGCTGAAAGAATACTCAGGATCATGATGGATTAAGGAATGAGATGTGTCGGATGTACTGCAGAGCCTACTAGTACCTGCTTATGTTGAGATTGAATACTGTGACCAATCTTAATTTCCTTTCTGTTCTTTTCAAAGGGCCAATTTGGCTAACCAAGGTAAGCATGTAAAACTGATAAAACTTAATGAGAAGACATAGATTTTCAAAATGTAGATTATTATGTGATATCAACAGATACACGTTACATTGATGAGTTAGACATAACAACTAAGATGACCAGGAAACACTGATGTCACTTTTGTCTCCATTGGGAGCTCTACAATAGATCTGCTCTGCCCACTCAAGGTTTGGGGTTGGAAGATTGGGGCTATAGCAAAATCCTAACACCTTCCATCCTTTATCAGAATAATATTCAACATGGGAAAGTCCATGGTTGACCTCCAACCTACCACTAAATGAAGCCAGTGGCTTATAATTTAAGGACCAGTTAAGGGCCTCAGATCTCCATCTCTGGAATTAACCCAACTGCATGTGAATGTACCAATGTTGTGCCCAATGGGTCTACTCATGCGGGTAACTTATCAATTAGTACAGCTCATGGCAGATTGGAAGGCTACACACCAGGCAGGGGGTTGCTTTGTGAAAGGCAAATCTCTGCAAATTTTCCTCCTGTGCCCCAATCTTCCAACCCCAAACCTACTCCCCCAACCACTCTTCATGAATTGTTGCACATTGGAATCATTCTGAAAGGATTATTTTTGGATGCAAATTCAAGTCCATCTAATCTGATAATATCATACAGTCTTGAGTGGGCAGAGCAGATCTATTGTAGAGCTCATCACCTCCAGGAGCATAATATTCCACTGCAGATTGTCAGGTTTTTTTTAATGATAGATGTCATTATTTATTATTATTATTATTATTATTCATAAGGTGTGGGCATCACTGGCTAGGCCAGCATTTGTTGCCCATCCCTAATTGCCCAAAGGGGCAATAAACAGTCATTGCTGTTGGTCTGTTATCACGTGTTGGCCAGATCAGGTAAATATCGTAGTTTCCTTCCTGAGTAAACAAGATGGGTTTTTCCTGATAATTGACAGTGGATGCATGGTAATCATTATACTACTAATTCCAGATTTTTCTTTTATAATTGAATTTAAACTCCACAATCTTGCATTGTAGGATTTGAATCTAATATCACAGATCTCTCAGTTAATTGCCCAGCAATAATACCACTCAGTCATCACTCCCCTTAAATTATGGCCATGCATATTGACTTAACTTAAAGTACTTAAAGGAAGCTTTCTCAATTTCTGATTTAGATAACAGTAAAACTGATTTGTAAACAGAATAAGGAAGCTGCTAATCTGGTCCTAAAAAATTTGATAAGATAGAATTTAATGAACAAAATAATCAAATATCCATAAATAAAGATAATTTGGAATATCAATCCAAATCTGCTGGAGATTCTGGCCAAGGTATTCTTTCATTGTTTATATTTAATCTGCTGGGGCCTCACCTATTCACTACTAAGTTAAGTGAGGAGCCCTATCAAGTAAAGCAGTTCATGAAAGTTTGGACTGTAAGACCTAATTTTGCATCCACTGAACTAAAGACAGATAATTTTCATCTGCAAGTTGCATTCTGATGCTTCACCCATCATAACTAAGGTGCAGTTCCAATATGGTTGGTGGTGTTTTACAGTTCACTCAGGGAGTCAACATTGCTGTGCAAACATATACTTTCACATGTATGTTGCAGTCTGAAGTTATAGATGGTAACATTAGAGGAACCAAGAAGAACCATGAGGCCAGGAATCTCTCCCACATTTAATGTACAGTGGAAAAATATACAATTAATAATCAACTTGCTTAGCCATGTTGTAAAGACATCTCCTTTGTCTATCCCTCTCAAAGTTGGAACTTGAACTTGGAACTTTAGGTTCAGAGGCATGGATGCAATCAGTGTGCTATAAGATTTCAACCTCCAGTCAATCTTTAAAAGTAATGCTGCCCATGTAATGCTAGATAGAGCCATTGAGTCATTCAGAGAAATAAACCCTTCAGTCCAACTCATTCACATCAACCAGATTCCACAATTTAACCCAGTCCCTTTTGCGACCATTTGGTCCATATTCCTCTAAACCCTTTCTATTCATATACCCATCCAGATGCCTTTTAAATGTATTCACCTCCACCATTTCCTCTGGGAATTTGTTGCATTCATGCATTATACACATGAAAATGTTACACACCAGAACCTTTCTAAATCTTTCCCTCTCACCTTAAATCTATGCCTGCTAGTTTTGGAGTCCCCCACCCCAGGAAAAAGACCTGGACTGTTCACCCTTTTTCACGTGCCTCATGATTTTAAAAGTCACCATTCAGCCTCTGACATTCCAAAGAAAAATGCCCAGCCAATTCAGCTTCTCCTGATAAATCAAACCCTTCAGTCATAGAACACAGAACATAGAACATTACAGTGCAATACAGGCTCTTCAGCCCTTGATGTTGCGCTGACCTGTGAAGTCAATCTAAAGCCCATCTAATGTCCATATGCCTATCCAATGACCATTTAAATGCCCTTAAAGTTGACGAGTCTACTACTATTGCAGGCAGTGTGTTTCACACCCTTCCTACTCTCTGAGTAAAGAAACTACCTCTGATATCTGTCGTATATCTATCACCCCTCAATTTAAAGCTATGCCCCCTCACGGTATCCATCAACATCTGAGGAAAAATGCTCTCTCTCTCCACCCTATCTAATCCTCTGATTATCTTATATGTCTCAGTTAAGTTACCTCTCAACCTCATTCTTTCTAACGAAAACAGCCCAAGTCCCTTAGCCTTTTTTTGTAAACCTTCCCTCCATACTAGGCAACATCCTAGTAAATCTCCTCTGAATATTTTCCAAAACTTCCACATCCTTCCTATAATGCGGTGACCAGAACTGCATGCAATACTCCAAGTGCAGCCTCACCAGAGTTCTGTACAGCTGCAGCATGACCTCATGGTTCTGAAACTCAATCCCTCAACTAAAAAAAGCTAACAAACCATATGCATTCTTAAAAACCCTATCAACCTGGGTGGCAACTTTCAGGGATCTATGTACATGGACACCAAGATCTCTCTGCTCATCTACCCTACCAAGAATTTTACCATTAGCCCAATACTCTTTATTCCTGTTACTCCTTCCAAAGTGAATCACCTCACACTTTTCCACATTAAACTCCCTTTGCCACTTCTTAGCCCAACTCTGCAGCTTATCTATGTCCCTCTGTGAACTGCAAAATCCTTCAGCACTACTCACAACTCCACTGACCTCGGTGTCATGGCAAATTTACTAACCCTACCTTCTATGCCCTCATCCAGGTCATTTATAAAAATGACAAACAGCAGTGGGCCCAAAACAGATTTTTGCAGTACACCATAGAGTCATTGAGTCATAGAGATGTACAGCACGGAAACAGACACTTAGGTCCAACCTGTCCATGCCGACCATATATCCCAACCTAATCTAGTCCCACCTGCTAGCACCCACCCCATATCCCTCCAAACCATTCCTATTCATATACCAATCCAAATGCCTCTTAAATGTTGCAATTGTACCAGCCTCCACCAGTTCCTCTGGCAGTTCATTCCATACATGTACCACCCTCTGTGAAAAAGTTGCCCCATAGGTCTCTTTTATATCTTTCCCCTCTCACACTAAACCTATGCTCTCTAGTTCTGGACTCCCCGATGCCAGGGAAAAGACATTGTCTATTTATCCTATCCATGCCCCTTATAATTTTGTAAACCTCTATAAGATCACCCCTCAGCCTCCAACACATCAGGGATAACAATCCCAACCTGTTTAGCCTCTTCATATAGCTCAAATCCTCCAACCCTGGCAACATCCCTGTAAATCTTTTCTGCACCCTTTCAAGTTTCACAACATCTTTCTGACAGGAAGGTGACCAGAATTGCATGCAATATTCCAATAGTGGCCTAACCAATGTCCAGTACAGCTGCAACATGACCTCCCAACTCTTGTACTCAATACTATGACCAATAAAGGAAAGCATGCCAAATGCCTTCTTCACTACCCTATCTACCTGGGATTCCACTTTCAAGGAGCTATGAACTTGTACTCAAAGGTCTCTTTGCTCAGCAACAGTCCCTAGGACCTTTCCATTAAGCGTATAAGTCCTGCTAAGATTTGCTTTCCCAAAATGCAGCACCTCGCATTTATCTGAATTAAACTCCATCTGCCACTTCTCAGCCCCATCTGGTCCAGATTCTGTTGTAATCTGAGGTAACCCTCTTTGCTGTCCACCACACCTCCAATTTTGGTGTTCTTTTCTTATTTTTACATTTTCCTTTTTTTAAAAAAAAATAGGCATTATGTAGTTTCCAAAAGTTTACCTTTGAAGAAAAAGACTGATATCAATCAGTTTCCAAAATCTGGGGTAATGGTTGAGAATACACACACACACACACACTCGTTCAAGAAAGAAAGAAAACAGAAAAGGATGGAGAGAAATTACAAATTAGTTACAAATTGGTGTCATCTGCAAACTTACTAACTGTACATCTTATGCTCGCATCCAAATCATTTATGTAAATGACAAAAAGTAGAGGACCCAGCACTGACCCTTGTAGCACTCCACTGGTCATAGGCCTCCAGTCTGAAAAACAACCCTCCACCGCCACCCTCTGTCTTGTTCTTTTGAGCCAGTTCTGTATCCAAATGGCTAGTTCTCACTGTATTCCATCAGATCTGACCTTGCTAATCAGTCTCCAATGGGGAACCTTGTCAAAAGCCTTACTGAAGTCCATATAGATCACATCTACCACTCTGCCCTCATCAATCCTCTTTGTTACCAATTGTAACTGAACTCCAGGACAAACATTTTTCATCAACCAACACCTTCTGTCTTCTTTCAGCTAACTAATATCTGATCCAAAATACTAAATCGCCTCAATCCCATGCCTCTGTATTTTGTGCAAGAGCCTACTGTAACTTAACAAATGCCTTACTGAAATCTATATACGCCATATCAACTGCTTTACCCTCATCCACCTGCTTGGTCACCTTCTCAAAGAACTCAATAAGGTTTGTGAGGCAAAACCTACCCTTCACAAAACTGTGTTGGCTATCCTGAATCAGCTTATTCCTTTCTAGATGATTGCAAATCCTACCTCTTAGAACCTTTTTGAAAACTTTTCCCACAACCGAAATAAGGCTCACTGGTCTATAATTACCAGAGTTGTCTCTACTCCCCTCCTTGAATAAGAAAACAACATTTCCTATTCTCCAGTCTTTTGACACTATTCCTGTTGACAATGATGACATAAAGATCAAATCCATAGGCTCGCCAGTTTTCTCCATAGATTTGCAGAGAATCATAGGATAAATCCCATCAGGCCCAGTGAACTTAGCTAGTTTTACACTTTCCAGAACTGCTAACACCTCCTCCTTATGAACCTCAATCCCAACTAGTCTCTTAGCATGTACCTCAGTATTCTCGACAACATTGTATTTTTCTAGTGTGAAAACTGATGAAACATATTCCTTTAGCGCTTCCTCTATCTCCTCTGATCCCACATACAACTTCCCACTACTTGCCTTGATTAGTCCTGATCTTACTTGAGTCATTCTTTTATTCCTGATGTACCTATAGAAAGCCTTAAGATTTTCCTTGATCCTATCCACCAATGACTTCTCTTGTCCCCTCCTGACTCTTCTTAACTCTTTCTTCCCTGGCTAACTGTAATTCTCAATCACCCCAACTGAGCCCTCACATTTCATCCTAACATAAACCCTCTTCCTCCTCTTGACAAGAGATTCAACTTCTTTAGTAAACCACAGCTCCCGCGTTCGACAACTTCCCCCTGTCTGACTAGAACATACTTATTAAGGACTCTCAGTAGCTGTTCTTGATTAAGCTCCACGTTTCAATTGTGCCCATATCCTGTAGTTTCTTTCCCCATCTTATGTATTATAAATCTTGCCTAATCACATCATAATTGCCTTTCCCCCAGCTATAATTCTTGCTCTGCAGTATATACCTATCCCATGCCATCACTTAAATAAACATAACCGAATTGTGGTCCCTTTCACCAAAGTGCTCACCCACGTCCAAATCTAACACCTGGCCTGGTTCATTACCCAGTACCAAATCTAATGTGGCCTTGCCCCTCTACATACTGTGTCAGGAAATGCTCCTGCACACATTGTACAAAAACTGACCCATCCAAAGTACTCGACATCTAAATTAGCTATTCCATCTATTACAATAGTCTCCTTTCTCAAGCTGAGTCTGCTAACTATTAATTAGATATTTTAATGTCATGTCCCAAATATTTATGGTCCCAATCCTGTCATAATAACATTTAACAGAGAAACTTGCTTTTTTACTTGTGTTATCTAATCTCGCCATAGTGACCTTTCAGCCTTAACCTTACTCTGTTAATTGGTGTAAGAGCATTTCACTATTCTTATCCCATCTTGCCTTCCACAGACCACAGATTTCCAGTAGTCTTCATGCTTTAACCCTTCACATGCTTCCATGTTCTTTATTTTCCATACTCATCCCCCTTACCTTCTCAGCAACAGAGACAGGCTCTGTTCCAGACACCTGTGCCTCATTGCTTAACCCTGGTAAGTCATCCCGCTCAACAGTATCTAAAACAATATACTTGTTGTTGAGGGGAACGGCCACAGGGAATCCCTGCACTACTTGCCAGTTCTCTTTCCATGCCTGACAGTAATCCATCTACTTTCTCCTTGTACCTGAGGTGTGACAACCCCCCTGTAACTCCACTCAATAACCTCCTCTGCCTCCTGAATGATCCAAAGTTCATTCAGGGACAGCTCCAGTTCCCAAATGTGATTTTGAGGAGCTGGAGTTGGGTGCACTTCACACAGATGAAATCAGCAGGGACACTGGTGGTGACCCTTACTTCCCACATTCTGCAGGAGGAACATTCAACTGCCTTAACCTCCATTCCCACGATTCTAAATTCCCAATGAGCCTATTAAAAATTAAAAAAAACTACTCTACTTCTCAATCCAGTGCACAGAACCATTTTCCTTGTCTTGGGGAGGAGGATGCGTGGGAGACACTACTCAAGTTGTGTCTCAGCTAAAGCAACCAGCCAAATATAAAGCCACACTTACCCAGCAGTCCCATGTCCGCTCATGCTCAGTGTGCCCTCCGCCTATACATGAGGTACATTTATATACTGAAAATTTACCTTCTGGTTGGGCCTCTGGTCCTCGCTGTCGCTCCTCCCACTTCAATTACTGTCGAACAAAATAGTCCTGGCTACATTCCTGCGCTTTTTTAAATGCACCTCTCAAGTTTAACAACATCATTTCTAATAGAAAGGCAACCAGAATTGTACACAGAATTGGCCTCACCAATGTCATACTGTGACATGACATCCCAACCTATATCCTCAATGTTCTGAATGACGGCAAGCATGTCAAATGTCTTCTTCACCACTCTGTCTACCTGCAATCCCACTTTTAAGGAACTATGCACTCGAGGTGATATTTTGTAAGAGTACAATGGAAATTAATTAGCTCAATTGGCTCAGTAGATGGTGTACAATATGGAATAATACCACCAATGTGGGTTCAATTCCTGAACCAGCTGAAGTTACCATCAAGGATTCTTCTTCTAACCACTCCCCTTGCTTAGGCATGATAAATCTTAGATTAAACCACCACCAGTTACTTCCCTCTAACGAGACAACAGCCTTATGAGATGATGGAAGCTTTATTTTTTAATGAAAATGATTAAACTTAATCCTCAATTGCACACTTCAGAAAACAACATGCACGTTCATAATATTCAGTTAAGTATGACAATGAATAAAGTATTTTTACTGCCAGTTCACACAAAAAAAATCTTTGTATTAATGAGTGTAATAGCTGAAAGGGTTTTTGTATGATGATAACTATTAGCTGTGAAAACTTTGGAGAGTCCTTTATTAATGCAATTCATCACATTCTTACATAAAAGATCAAGCTTTTGGAACTAAAGGTTCAAGTTCCCCTTTTTCCCATTTCTCAAATTATTCAAATACCATCTTCTGTATTAAATCTAATATTGGGTGACTGTTTCATTCCTGAATTGATTCTTCTAGTTGCATCTTATCCTCATACACATTTTCCACTAATACATCAATGAGTACCAATTTTACAGGAATATAAGAAACAGAAGAGTAGGGAGTAAGAACTTAATCAATTTCTTCTCAAGACTACTCAAGTATTCAATTATATTACAGCTGAATATCTACCACTTTCCCATTGAAATCAGAAATTCTCCCAAACAGCCCAGGTAATTGAGATCAATTGTAACACCTAACTGTCCCAATTCAGCAAAATCTAAATATCTAAAACACATAGAGATGTCAAATCTAGATCCCCTGGCCCTTCCTTATCAGTTTTTACATTGAATTTAATGCTAAATGTTGACATTTTAGTATGTTCTGTCACAATAGATGTGCAAACAATTCAGAACACGTTTCCTAAAGATATCAAAATATGGATCTACATTTAACAATTAATGAATACAAATGTGGATCATGAGTAGGACATTCAGACTTCTTGAGAGTCACAGGTAAACAAAATGGTGAAAAAGGTCTTTGGCTTGCTTGCCTTCATTGGTCAGAATATTGAATATTGGAGTCAGAATGTCATGTTGCAGTTGTACAGGACATTGGTGAGGCCATTTCTCGAATATTGTTCAATTCTGACCGTCCTTCAATAGGAAAGATTTTATTAAACTCGAGAGGCGCAGAAATGATTGACAAGGATATTGTGAGGATTGGGCGGTTTGAGCTATATAGCGATGCTGAATAGGTTGGGGCTTTTTCCCGTCCTCCAAAAGTTAATACACTCAAGGCTGATCTGATGTAAATACAGATCCATATTCCCACCTACCTGACCAAATCTTTCACTTCCTCACTTAGCAAGAATCTATCTAACTCTACCTTAAAAATATTCAAACCCTTTAAGCCCACCATCTTTTCAGAAAGTGAGGTGTAGAGACTTACAACCTCCTGTGAGAGAAAAAAAAGTTTTACCTCATCTTTCTTTTAAATGGGCAAGTCTTGATTTTAAAACAGTGGCCCCCAGTTCTTGGCTCTCCATTAAGGGAAAACATCTCTTTCACATTTATCATGTCGAGATTTCTCCGTGCCTTATATATTTTAATCAAGTTGCCTCATAATCTTTTAAATATCAATGGATACAAGCCTGGCCTATCCAACCTGTCCTCATAAGACAACCACTCCCATTTTAGATATTAGTCAAGTGAACATTAACTAAACTGACTCAAATACATTTACATTCTTCCAATAAATAAGGAGACTAGCACTGTACAATAAATGTACAGATGCTCTATGATTTGCATCCAATGTATTAATGAAAATAGTCCTGTTTCTGAATATTTATGCATAATTGCTCCATCGACTTCAGACAAATATAGATGAGTGATTACATGTAAAAATCCAAGTGTTGCTGTCTGACTCAAATTTCAGCATCAATTTTCGAATATAATAATTTCATTGTCTATTTCAGAAGGAAATATATTGAGCTACATAAACTTGCTGTACTTTCATGATGAATATAAATATGTTTTCCCCCAAAATTAGACATTGTTTTTATCAGCATTAATATTCTTAATCAGTAAGGGTTAATTTCTGTCAAGAAAACACTTTGGCGTTGAAAATGCTTGGTCTTATTTATTCAGGTTTTATTTGTTCCTGGAGATATTCAAAATTTGCAATGTAATTGCTTTTCTTTCTTGTTGACTCTTTTTTTAACAAAGCTTCTAACAAATCATCCTTTCTTCTTTTGGTTTCTCTTAACCATTAAAACATTGTATATCCTCATTTTAACTAATTTTATTTCTCAGATGTTATGCCACTAATTTCACAATCTATCAATCTGATTGATTAAGGAGACGTCATGTTCTTTCAGGTCCCAAGTACCTGATTTTGCTTCCTTTGACAATATTAGCTTGCACTTTTAGCAACTTAATAACAACAAGATGTCATCCCAATTAAACTGACGAACACATGTGTAATTCATGGTAGGTGTAGGTCATTGCCTTTCTCCAACAAATTGACTATTTGTGCTAAGAGTTTCACATGGCACTCTGATTTTCCATAATCTCAATGAGAAGTCCACAGAATTCCCAAAGACAAAACAAGCATTCTTAAAGTTTCTTTCAGGGAAAATTGGAACAGTTTCAAAGGAAATTGCAAACCCCCACCCAAAAATGTTCCTTTCAATTTAAGTGAACATTTACATCATGAAAAATTAAGAGAACACTGGTTTCTCCAAAAGTACTGCATTTGTTTGTTTTCTGATTTTATTTTCCCTGTTTAGACTTTTCTGCTATCTAACTGGAGTTCAGTAAATTCCTTCTTCTCTATCAATACTGTTTCAAAAAGTACATTGCGGACTTAGATGGGGTTTGCCACATGCAGGAGTAAGAAGGATATCTGCAAAACTTGATGATCAAAACTAAAAATAATTTTTGATTTTGCCTGAGTTTGGACAATTCAAGTACTGATGTGGGAAATTGGAAAATCATTTGTACTTTATTTGAAAATTGTTTATACACTATGAACAGAAGTAAAAACCTTGGATCCACTTAGATTGCTGTGGAGAAAGACCTGTTAGAAACACAGACTAAATACTCTTTTCTGTATTTGAGCTGTATTCTTAAGAGACAACTTTCCCTCAATGTGCTGGCAATAGCATTCTGGAAGAGTTGAAAGAACAAACTCAGACATTGAACACCTCCTCATGCTTACAGAAGATGTAGAAAAACAGCTGTTTTGTTTTCCATCTGGCATTGACCTTTTGTGGAACAAATGTATCTATTTGACGGCTATATGTTTACATTTTCTGCACATGTAAATAAACAATACTCAATTTTATAATGCCTTGAGGCCAAATGTGAAATGATCGTCCACTCTTTGGAATAGTGAGTGGATATATTTTGCTACAAAGGAAGTTTTAATGTGAGGAGAGGATGTACAATGTAATGACCTTTTAGCTGAGAACATAAAATAGGATAAAGTTAGGATGAACAGGACAGATCTAGTTGCTGCGGAGTTGAGCCAATATAACATGAGGTGTCCTGCAGTGTTTGAATTATCAAATGTGTTGTCAAAAAAATAAATTTCCACTCAGAAATATAAAGGCAAAAGTCTCAGTTTGGAACAAAAAAAACCCCAAATATATCACAAATGCACTCATAAAATGATTCTTCCAATTTTTAGCTATGATTATTAATATCTGGGATAAAGTGAGGACTCTAGATGCTGGAGAGTCAGAATCAAAAAATAGGTGCTGGAAAAGTACAGCAGGTCAGGCAGCATCCAAGGAGCCGGACAGTCCAAGTTTCAGGCATAAACCCTTCACCAAGAATGTGGGGTTGGTGGGAGGAGGGGAGAGGGCTGAGAGATAAATAGGAAGGTAGAGGTGGGCTGAGGTGAAGGTTACTGGGAAGATGACAGGTAGATGCACGTGGGGGTGATGGGTCAGTGGGGAGAGTGGGGAGGATAGGTGGGAAGAAAATAGGAAAGATCAAGAAGGCAATGCTGAGTTGGAGGATTGGATCTGGTATTCATTAATTAATCGGCATCTAAACATAGCCCAAAGCTTACTATGTAGTTTGGTTCTGTAATTGCACTTAATTCAGTCATTCCAATGATATAATGCATTCTATGTTTTGTCCAAGCTTGTATTTTCAATTAAACCTGTTAGACAATAATCTGGTATTGTGATTCTTAACTCTTGGATTTTTAACTCCTCTCTCTTACACAATTAAAATTAGTCACTCCATGCTGGGGTACAGTTCAATCATCTGCCTGCACCTCTTCCAAGTTGCTTTTGTGCAGGATGAGCTTTAATACTGAGGACCAACTTTATTTCATTCTAAGGATTAGGGAGGAGTAGCTTGAGTTAGGAAACTTCCAGACTCGGCAGGTTCAATACAACCAATATAGAAGCACTTGTGGGATAAGATTGAGCCCACCAATCTCAGATTCATCATGGACACATTGATCGCCTTGTATTGAGGCAAGATGGCTAGGAAGCTATCTTGATTGATGTTGTCCAATTGTTTCTGAAGCACTTTAATTCTATTGCCCTTATCTCTCACAAGCCCTCAACTCTACAAAATCCTACTCCCTATGCCCTTTGAATGCTGTTTTGTTCTCCAAAAACCATCCAGTATTCCTTGTGTTCCCATTCCCCCAGTATGCACTATGTATTGACATTGCACTATACAATTTCAATGGTCAGTGCTGAAATATTGCGGACAAAAGTAAAATATACATCCAGAAATCTTTTTTGAAAATAATTATTGTTCCTCCAAGCTTATACAGGTGTCAAGCAGAGAAAGCAGTTGCTGTATTGGTAATATAAGCTTTAACCAGTTCAACTCTTAATCTTCTTCAAATTAACATTCAGACATTGATGATAGAGAATACAGAGTCAATATGGAAAATGTTTATGTAGAAACAGATAGTCAGAACTCTGCCCTATTGTGAATGTCTGACTGAACTCCACAACTCATGAATGCAACAGGGGTTCTGTTCTGACAACTAAATGACATGTCTACTTTGCTTGATTGTCATCCTTGTGTGTTATAATAAGTTATTTGTTCCAGTAATATCTTTTGCCAGTGTTTGGATGGCTTGATGAAAATCTCAATCTTATTGTCAGCAGGCTGCTCAATTGCAGAGAAAATCAAAACAATCCTGAATCTGTCCTCATATACACATACGTTTCCGTTAAGGATTCCTAGATGCAAACAGGGCCCTGATTACCCCTCCTAGCCTAATATACTAGAACACACCTATGACCATTTCAGTTAGGAGCAGCTAAGTTATGACAGATGAGGGACAATATCTGGGAGCCCTACCATTACGTGTTGATGAGTTGAATGCTGCATAAACTCACTGTGCTACCATGAGACCTGAATTCACTCTTTCATGTAAACATTTTTTCAGGATTTTGAAGGATTTATCGAACATATGCTGCTTTTTGTCCTAGCTTTTATTCAATTCATCTCAACAGAATAACATAATTTTATTTGCGTGCATACCTAAATTTTAAACCTCCACTGAGCTTGAGTAATGTGAGAAATATATTACAATCAACCAGGAAGTAACAATATATTTATACTTCGGTGAAACAAAAGCACAGATTCAGCCTTTCACTGAATCTGTGCCAAAAATGCTGTTTATCGATATTATATCTTCTAATGAGCTATACCATGCTGTAAATTGCTTAGAATATTGTTGCCTTGGTATGCTCAACATTTGCCTCCCTGGCTTCCTGCATTGCTACCATCTACTGAGCTTGTGAAAGATGGCATTGACCAATTTCTACCATCATATTAGTCGACTTTGTGAATGTATCAATGAGTCCACAGTAGGCGCATGCTCTTTACTTCCATTTAAATTATATCCACCATGGCTACCATCATTTGCTGAGATTAATTTATGTGACTTTTTTGAAAATAAGATTGATGTGATTACTTGAATATGCTTCCTCACGTAATCTTAATATTCTAACTATAGCGCGCTTGCTTGAAAAGACTTGTCAGATTCACCAGATTGCATATGTTCCCTTGAATATGCTTGTTTAACTTTATATATTTCAGTTTCAACAAGTGTTTTGAGTTAAAGCAGTTTGATGGCTGTTGTTTGCCTGAACATGGCATTTCTTTGAGTATGCTTGAAAAGCGAATAGGAAGTAAATGTTATGATTGCACAGGATTTTTCAACTATTTTCTTTCAACTACCGTTCTTTATTCCAGAATCTACTGATGCGGGGGCTATAGTTTCAACAGCCGTTGATTGCAATCTGTTATGTTAGCTAAGTGTCCACTTTTATTATTTGAATCTTGATGGAACTTGTGACGCACTGTTTTGTCTTGACTCCCCCTGACATTAACTGTATGTAAAAAGGAATTGCTTCAGCATTGTAGGACATGACAGAACAGGCTATTTCATAGAATTATTTACATGTTATCTTGACTATCTGAACATGTGATTTAAATTGAAGTGTAATATTCTGACATGCATACCTAAATTTTAAACCTCCATTGAACTTGAGTAATGTGGGAAATATATTAGAGTGAAATAGGAAGTAACAATGTGGTAGCATTTCCCAGATCACAGGTGGAAGAAAGGATCGAGGAAAATAGCCTATAAAGAATTTTGGCTGCTTAGGAAATCAGTGACTACACCCTTTAGCAGAACATGAAAAAAGCCTTCTACATATTATTGCTGCACATCCAATAAAGCAATACATTTTGCCACAATCTTCTGTGCTCATAGCAGAGGTGTTACTTCCCAGAGAGTAATTCTTCTTACAAATCCAGGAAACCTGTAGCTTAACATCAAAAAGAGTCACTGACTTCAAAAAGGTGTACCCTCAGTGATCAAAGATTGCACTCGTGAACACAGCAAATGCCCAGCTGTGAACTGAAAGTATCTTTTTTCAAACAATTTTCAGGTAATGTTGGTCCGTCACTAATGATGCACTCTCCTGTGTTACCCTCCTGTTGTGGATCTTTTGACTTACTGATTCCTGTTGCTAGACTGCTGCTTAAAAGGTAGAATTAGCCAGGACCCAGAAATGAACCATGAGGAAGACTGTTTCAGCAAAATAAGTGACTCTTTTGACAATACATCTTCTCCCTTATGTCATTATTTTGTGCATTAAGTTTATTGCTGAGTTTACAAGAGATTCTGTATAGATTTTGATTCTCTTTCATCCAAGGCTAACACGTTCAAATGGGAATAGAATTTCTGTTTACAATTTTTACTCTTCCTTCCTTATGTTAGATCAAATATACAATGCCATTCAGCACTAACAAACTCTTACAGTCTTAATGATACTCTTTAACCACAACAGTACATTATAATTAAGATTACATTTGGATTGTTGGTACTACTGATCTTATATGTCCAGCTAATTGAAATTTGCACCTGGTATTAGAATTTATGGCTCACGTGGTGTAAGTAGGAAATGACTTATGGAATTGTAGTGGATCTGGATTAACTACACTTGAGTCTAGGAAGTCTAAGCTGGAGTAGCTGAACTTTATGCAACTAGCATTCAGACCCTTGTTGTTTCAATTTAATCTGCACACGAGGTCTTGCAACTTTGATATCATATCTTAAGGTATGCCTATACCTATGCTCATACACAGCTTCTGTTGGCTCACGGTATGACATAATGTCCATACCTTCTGTTAAGGGGAGTTTAAAAAGTGTGCATTTGTTTCTATACTAAATTCTTTAGGCGCCCTTTGTTGCTTCCATTATAGAGGTAAATTCAACACAATTCAAAGAAGTGTTTCTTTGCATCCCCATTACTGGATGCCTCTTACAATTATATCCTTTCCAGGGATTGAGGATGCTTGTTTTTTACCTTGTCATGTGAAAGAAACACTTGTACTAACACATCACAACAGGGAACATCTGGTGCAATCTGCAGATGTAATTGGATAAAAGATGAACTGGAATGCAGAAGTGTTGAATACTAATATAATGCTTTGTAAAGACTCAACTTATCTGAACAGCACAGAAAACACCAAGTGTTTAAGCTGATTTTCTGCTAGAGCAATCAAAAGCACATCCCACTGTTCCATTTTCTCTCAGTCACTCTGTCTGCTTCATTCATTCCACAATAAAAATGTAATGGACACTGCCTTAATACTCAGGAAGAAGAGTAGTTAAAATATAAAAGGCACATTCCACACAGACTGGGACCATGGAAAAACATCAGAATTCCATCTTTAAAAAAAAGAAGGATGCTCATTTGCAGCTGATACATTGGGGCAACATTGACAGAACTGTTTGTGCAAGAATTAAGTTAGATTTTTCATATGAGTCCATGTGTTTGCAAATGAGTTCAGCAGAAATATCCGCATTCCGTTACCCTTATGATAAATGTAATTGCACTTTCTTATCCTTATCTAATGTCTATATTGCAAAACTGATGGGCAATAAATGCAGGCTCAGCCAACAATGCCCACATCCCATGAATGAATTTTAAGAAATGTGCAATACATTGACCAAAGTTCTGTGATCTCCAGATATTTGGAGACTAGGGGTACTTTGATAAATGCACAACATGATTTCTCGGAAGACCTGAGTATATTGCAATTGCCTTGGAGGTTTAAATGTCTGATTGGCATTTACTCTTGATTTGAGTTAGAGTTGAAGACTCTGTAAGGTTCTGACTCATTGAGGTAAATAGTTAGCCTGGAACATTAGAAGGCTAAGACCTGCTCTAATTCATGGTATATTACAAAAGCGACCCATGCTAACTCGTACCCCACTGTCTTGGATACACAGCCTGTCTGCTGGCCCTGTAACTCTCAAGCTTTGAAAATATTTGAAAACTACCCTTTCTAATATCCGCACCCTCACTTCTAACACCGGAAGCCCTCTCAGACATCTGACAAATGCTAATAGAAAGTGAGGCTTGCAGATACTGGAGATCAGAGTCAAGAGTGTGGTGCTGGAAATGCACAGCAGGTCAAGCAGCATCTGAAGATGGGCTTATGCCTGAAATGTTGATTCTCCTGCTTCTCAGATGCTACCTCACTTGCTGTGCTTTTCTAGCACCACACTCTTGAATCTGACTAATGCAACTTTCACACTCACTTTGGTGCCATGTTTACCCCCTCATCTAGTTACCACCTTATCCCTTTACTCACTTGCCACCCTAACCTCTGTGCCCCTTTCATCCATCTTGCAACCTACTTCCTGCCCCATCCCGCACACTGTCAAGAACGCTAGAATTACTGCTGTAAAAAGGGACACAGTTTGGCCACCAAGACTAGTCATGTGCTGCACTGGAAGGGTTCCTGAACTCAAACAGTTCTTAGTCGATGTTGTTTTGATGTTATCATTGTTGAAAATGTCTTAAAATATGAAGTTTTGTTGAATTATTTCTTTTCAGCTGAAAGTAAAATCCAATTAGTCCAGTTAGTGGTCTCTGCAGAAATAAAAGCAATTGAAGGTTTTGACGTAGCCTCAAATACATCTGGTTGCTTGGGTATATTGTTATCCATATCTAGTGTTGTGCCGTTATATATAATATTTACTTACTCCAGGTGAAGTCCAGCAAATAGGTGTAACCAACAATGTTATGAAGGGTGTAGAGCAAAGGTACATTGAGTCATGTGTTTTTCTAGCTGCTCTTGTATTTTAGAAATTTATCATTGTCTTTCTTGACATCATCACTCTCTTTGATATTTCCATTATTACTGTCTACCAGAAATTGTTCCTTTTCCACTGTGCCACATCATTGTCAACGTCATCTAAACTTTCCTATCTTGCACTACTGTATTAGATCCACTAGAAAAGAAAGGAATCAACTAAAAATGGGTTAGTATAACTATTTGATGTGAAGAAACTATTGAAGGTTCAATGTTCTGCCAATCAACAGTTTTGCATTGTTACAATTGAAATGCTTTGAGTCTCCACTCAATAAACTTAGCATGTAGCATGCTTGCCTTCATTGCTCAGATCTTTGAACATAGGACTTGGGTTGTTATGTTGAGGTTGTACAATACATTAGTGAGGCCTCTTCTGGAGTAGTTTGTCCAGTTCTGGTCAGTGTTATAAGAAGGATATTATTAAGCTGGAGAAGGTTCAGAAGAGATTTACCAGGATGTTGCCAACAGTGGAGGATTTGAATTATAAGGAGAGGCTGGGTTAGCTGGGCGTTTTCTCACTGGAATGTAGGAGATTGAGAGTGACCTTATAGAAGTTTATAAAATAATGAATGTCATGGATAAGGTGAATGGCAGGTGTCTTTTCCCTAAAGTGTAGAATTTCAAGATGGGACATAACTTTCAGGTGAGAGGAGAAGAATTAAAAAAGACATGAGAGGTTTTTTTTTACACAGAAAATGGTTCAGGTGTAGAATGAACTTCCAGAGGAAGTGGTGGAAGTGGCTACAGTTACAACATTTAAAAGACATTTAAATAAGTACATGAATTGGAAATGTTTGGAGGGATATAGGCCAAATGCAGGCAGACAGGACTAGTTTAGTTCGGGATTATGGTCGACACGGAGCGGTTAGACCAAAACACCTGTTTCCGTGTTGTATGACTCTATGACTCTATAACTGCAAATTAACATTTGTGAACCTGTTAACAATGATAGAATTGGGAAACTTTGCTACCCATTCCGGAGAGTGAAAATCATGATGTCCCAAAAGGAAAAGGTTAAGTATTTGAAGGTCGATGTTAAATCCACCCCTAAAACCTCAAAATGCAACAAGGATTTGCAAATGTATCTTTTCACTACTCCTAAGTTTAAATCTGTTCAATTATAAACCCTAACCTTAAATCTGGTCAATTGTCACATTCTAAGAGATGTACTACTGTGTGAATTTTAGAAATCAGCACTCGCTTCATATTTCATTCTCAACAAAACCAATTACTGTTTTGAACTAGGTGATCAAAGACTGATGAGTTTAAAATTCTCATATTTGGTGAGAGTAATAATCATCATGCTGCTTTGGACTGACTATTGTTCATATTCTGCAAAATGTGCACTTTCTTCTTTCCTCTTGCCATTCAGTTCACTTGATGCAGGACGACTGTGCAGCGTCAGGCCTTTTATTAATGCTCCCCATTGATCGTGGGAAGATTTTAGGTCAATCAAATCTTATGGTACTATGGAAAAGCCTGATCTTGTACCTATTGATAATCTCTACGAGTGTGCTTGAAGTCAAAGAGGTCACTGGATAACAATCAGGAGTAGGAACCTTTTCTGTCTGGCTGAGCACTTTAACAGAAAATCCTGTGAACCAGCAGAAGTAATGTTGAAGCTGTTTGGCAGACATTGCTAGCAACTGTGTCGAGATTCGCAGAACTTGATTTCTCTAAAACGTAATAATCAAAAAGATAAGCAATTTAAATATCTTAGTGAATTTGAAAATAGTTATTGCATTGAAATCGACACAAATTGCTTGAAATATGCATAGAATGACAAGGACAGATAGCTGACAAGACCAGAAAAGGTATATTCTTTATCAGAAGGAAGTGTCAAGTGCATTGTTTTGTTTGGAGTAGACAAATGCTTTTCACAAGTAATAGTTTATTAGGAAGATGAACAATTTTGAAATATTTAACTAAATGATCACTCAGTGATATCCAACAAGGATGGATTCCTTGCTGGAAATATGAATTGAAGCAAATGTGTTTAAGTTGTAAAAATTCAGATAGATTTGGGCAGTTTATCTGAGCTGACTTCCTAATTTTTGACAAAGCTTTTTATTTTCAGGGAAATGCATGTCCCATGTCCATTTCTCACGTAATTATCTGCTCTTCCCTTCAATAAATATGCCACTGGGCCCAAAGATACCTCGCTCAGGCCATTGTGTAGCAGGAGAGCTGGGAGCACTTGTCACATTCATGATGATGGCACTACACTTAATGATAGCTCTTAGGCAATTCAGCTGCTGCCAGTCAGAAACAGCCCTTTCACTGTTGTCCTGCCCTTTGATCCTGAATGATGGAACCTGAATCATAGAATCCTTAGAGTGAGCAAAGAGGTCCATTCAACCTATTGAGTCTGACTTTATCCCTATAAACCCTCATCCCTGGACACTATAGACAAGTTAGCATGGCCAGTCCACTTAGCCTGCACATCTTTGGACAGTGGGAGGAAACAGGAGCACCCTGTGGCAAACCCACACAGGTACAGGGAGAGTGTGTAAATTCCACACAGTCACCCAAAACTGGAATTGAACCCAAGTCCTTGGGTTCAATTCCAGGTTTTTCCTCACTTTACTGACATAAACCAGAAATTTCTGGTTGACAACATAGCCAAACACAGGGCAGTGCTTTCCCACTTGACTGCTAAAATGATCACATTTCCAGTCTGGATGAAAATATTGGCCTTGGTCATTGCACCTCTACATTGAAAGAAACAGCCAGCAGTGCCAAAAAAGTATGAATGATCCAATGCACTAGCATTCTAACTCACTCAGTGGGGGCACACTTTCATGTCTCCTGGACCTCTGACACCATTAATGCCTGTTCCATTCTATTCCATCATATTTCATCCCTCCTTTTCCTCCTGCAAATGCAACAATCTCTGACAACTGGATCCAGACAGCCAAGACCAATTGAGGGTCGCAAACATTAAATTCTCATCTCGGATGAGGGCAAAATGTTGGTGCTGGTTTGAGAAGAGAACCACAAAACTCCACCTTAATTTACAATATGCCTGAAGCAGCTACCAAGGACATGGCGTCCAAAAGCCGTCCCAAGAAAATGGCAACCAATAAGTGCATTGACAGCAAGAAGTACAAGGAAAGCTGGGAGGAGAGCTACAGCATTGACACCTTCAAGATGGTGGAGCCGTCCACACAGAGACAGACATCTCCTCCTCCGCTATGAGTATCATCAACTCATTCATTAATGACAGCTTCAAGTACATCACCTTCAACAGCAAGCAGTAAACCAGCTACTTCTGAGAGATCCAGACCACAGTCCAGCTGCTGCCTCTTGGGGAGCTGGTCAAACATGTCGTCTCTGAGGGTACAAGGTGATGAGCAAGTACACCAGCTGCAAATGAAGCATCTCACCAGATGATATTAAAAGAGAGAGAAGAAGGTGTTTATTCATTGGGGAAAATGAGACTCTCATGGCCAACCAATCAAGGGAGTTTTGTTACTCTCTGTTGCCTTATCATCACCACCATTTCATTCATTCTTATCCTGAAGAGGCTTTTAATATGTTCTCAAAATTCCCTCTCCTCTCGTATACACATACTAGGGGATTGTCAGAAAGGGGTCGGCACCACATACATACTCAACATCCACTCTGAAGAGGAAACCTGTCAACACTCAGAGATGCAGAAGCAAGCCTTTCATGTGCACCTGGCAGTTCAAAGTCTTTCACCTTGTTGGGTTCTGCATTTAGATGAGTTTCAGGAGCACAATCTAATAAGCATGTCTCTGATTCACCTCTGTAGTTGGCTGAGGAAGAAACACAATAGCTCTCTGGCATTATGGGGACCTCTGAAGACTGGGTGTCTGCTCTGTCCCCAGCAGAAGGTAATCCATGATCTTGACCATTAATAACTTGTCAAAACGTACAGAGTACAGCAACAGTGCACATGATGGAGCAGTCTCCCAACATAGTTAGTATCATTCTAGCTCTGGTATATCTGGCTGCATTCATGCACAGATTGGCAACTGCCTGCAGACCTATGTCTGACATAAAGTGTTTCCCTGATACGTGTAAGGGCCTGCATTTCATTGCTGAGATAACAGCATCAATGACAAGAAGAGAGAAATGACCTGGAACTCTCTCCAAGTGCCACTTCCTTTCAGGGAGACAATGTTGTGCTTATAATCATCCATTAGGAGTAGAAGCCACATACCAGATCCCCTCCAGAATTTTCTCACAATTCACATGAGGTTCTTGACCTCTCCCTTTGCCTGTGATGCCAATGCCTGCAGATGCCCAAGTCAGGAAGGCGAGCCTGAATCAATGCTTGACACATTCATCAATCATGGGCCCTCTTGACCCAAATACACCAGAGATGACCAGCCAAGTCTTCCCAACCATCAGGTCCAACTTCAGAGCTCTGTCACTCCAGCTGCAGACTGCACTTAGATATTGGTACAATGGGAGGGATTGAAGAAACCAACTTACTAATGGCACATAGGTGGAAGTGTGACCCATAATTTTAAACATATTTACAGAAGTGTGGTATTATTTTCAATTATGCTCTTGTCTCTTTGTACCTGTCCAACCTGGTGAAGTCACCTCATGTGAGGACTGAGAGCCTCTTTGGATATCCCAAGGTTAAAAGTAGTTATAATGACTAAGCATTACTCACCTATCACAAGTAACCAAATTCTTAACTGCAGATAACATAAAATATCATGGCTCCTTCAACTGTCACGTTAATAATTATAGAAAATGCATTGTATTTTAATGACAACAACAGTGAGGCTACAAGCAATGTGTCAAAGTTGTGGTAAGGCCAGGACTGCACAAATCATCCTCATTTACAATGGCAATGTGAGTGTGGGCATGGTATCAGTGATGATTCATCATATCTCTGTAGGAACTGTTTCAATCTATCTTTCATTTTTTCAAGGAAGTACACTGCAGTTCAATGCTGAGAGGTGTATAATGGGAGGTTTGCATTCCCACTGTCTCTCATAGCTCAGCGACTTGCTGGAAAAAAGCTGTACAAAGAGCTCTCTCCCTCTGGTTAAACACTGCCCCCTACAAGATGCTCAATCATTTCAGGGCAATTTAGCAGTGTGCACTAATTCTCAAACATGCAAGTCTAACTGATGATAGAATGGTGAGAAAAAGGTGGCTCAGGATTGCTCACCGTCTGCTGCCTGTCATGAGGCACTGGACCATACAACAGTAAGATGACTGAAGCTTTAAAAGCCAGCTAACCTTACTGTCAACCACTTTACTGCCTTATCTCTCAAACCACTGCTTTCTCCAGAATAGTAAGGAAAACTTGTGAAGTGCATCTCTTTTTAGGTTGGACACCCAAAAGCACCACACATACAATCATCTGGATAAATGAACATCTATTTATAAAAAACAAGTTGAAGGAATATAGATATAACTAAATCAACCTGTTATTGGACTGACTCAGGGCTATTTACCTTATAATCAAAAGAAATTAACTGCAAAAAGAAGTTAAAACCCAGCTCCTTTATGTTGGAAACAAATTTCAATGAGGTTTTGTATGTCTTTTCACAATTGGTGCATAGGTCTGTCTGGGTCTCTTGGAAGCCCCCTCTGATCTTAATTCTCATTGTAATCTTCATCTCTAGGTTTGCCATTAGTCAACCATTTTGTTTTGCATGGAGACCAACCCCATTTTGTCAACTTCAGTTGTGAAGTGTCCAGCAATCAAGGGAGTTTTATTATTCGATGTTGCCTTCTCATCACCACCATTTAACTAATTCTTATCCTGAAGAGGTTCTTATAATTCCCTCTCCTCTCTTATGCAGGTGCTGTGGGACTGTCAGACAGGACTACTCTATCTAGTTTAGATTCAGGAACACAATCTGCTAAGCATAGCACTTATTCTGCTCCATAGTTGACCTAGGAAGAAACAACCAAGTTCTCTAGCACTCAGAAGACTGCTGGAGATGACGTTCTTGCTTAATCCTTTTCTGGGCTTTATCTCCCCACAAGGCAGACAAGCCATCAAAACCACATCCTAAGGATGTCTATATTTCTTTCTATTATGGCCTTAGAGGAAACTTGAACAAATTTGTATCTCTGTTCTATGTCAGTCTAAAGGTTTCAAAGAGTGTCAGAATAATAATTAGAAGGAAAATTCATCACCACCCAGCAGCCACCTTGTTTGTCCAGAGCATCTTGGAAGGACACAGGAACTATATGGTCTCCAGGATGATTACATCACAGCAGCTCCCAGGATATCTCTTCTAGGATTTGACATTGGTGGTCACAGATATGTCAGATATTGATGGAGTGGAAAAGTTTCAGTGGATGGACTCTGCAGGTCGTGATCAGGTACTTTGAGGCTAAATTTTGGGAAATGTCTCAAATCTCCAGTTGCTCTTTCAAATGAGCTCCTGGAAAATAACTTTAGGGCAAATGTCATGATAATGGGCTCTGGGATGAATAGCCACCCAGTTTTCTCACTGCAATTCTTTACCCAACAGATGAAAGTTTGCTGTTGGTAGCTCATGGACACTGTAGTATACAACGATAGACGATGATAGCAAGGTTAGGGTCTGTACACTCTCTTCCACACTTTTGGAGAGAGTGGAGTTGCCCCTGCTGGAGGCTATGTGGTTGTCACTGGAGGTTGGTTTTCTGAATGGGCTTCCTTACAACATTATAATCGATGTCTTCTGTGATGCTGTTGTCAAATTTTCACCAAGGCCAAAAGGAATCTGCCAACATTTCATTTCAAATGTGTGAGCCAAGAATCAGTGGGGAATTTTAGAAATAGTGTAGTGTTTTACAACTGTACTCCTTATTCCTCAGTTTTTAATGAAGCAGCAATTTATGAGCTGAAAGACTAAGAGGAAGGCTTTGCCTTTGCGATAGTGAGGTTCTGAATAAGTTTAAGCAGATGTATGTTGCAGATCCAAACTGGTAATGCTTCATTGGGAGAGTTAAATTCAGGAAATTCACCATTACAGCATCCCCATTCCAAACAAATCATAGACCATGTCATTGCATACTTACATTTTGATCTGAGAATGTAGCAGCTCTAAAGTATTGTACTCCAGTGCCGGTTGTGAAAAGTGTTGCAGAAATGGCAAAGCCACTTGAGACTTTTAAGTTTGTAGCCAATTGATGCAAAGTATCTCTCATTCCTGATTGCTAAAGGTTATAATATGTAACATCACTTGTGGCCAAAAGAAAAAAATTACATTGAAAGTCAATTTGATTGAAGATGGACGGCATTACACAATCAGTGGATGCATGAAAAAACAATTGACCTCACAGAATCCCATATGCAAACTGTTTTACTCCACCCCTGAAGAGAAAAGTCACAACTTAATCTATTCAAGTTGTACATGGTGACAGCCATATTGTCTCAATATTGCATATTTACATTGCTATGAAAATGGCAAGGCTTGAACATCATTCCCTATTATTACTAACTCTACCTGAGACTAATGCCTTTTGACCCATCCTTCATGACCTTTTTTATGTTACATTATTGCAGCTCTGCATCACTGATGAGATTTCATCTTCCTCCCCCATTTCCACTCCCACTTTACCACAACATCAAACATCATTGTTTTGTGAATTGCCATACGCTTGTTGACTTTTCACTCTCCTCATACTGAGGACAGAGCAATTGTGAATTAAGAAGCCCACCTTACAGCTCCCTGTTTCCTTTTTCTCTATGAACTCCCAACATTCTGTGTAGAATTGCTCTCTTTCACTGTAATCATTCCCTTAGTGACCCAGTCCAATGAACTCCAACCCCAGTATGAGCTCCTAACATATCCTAAGACTGTTCAGACTATCTACATAATAGTTAATTCGCAATCTCCCAAGACTGACCATAACAAACTCTACAAACTGACTTGAAAAGATAGATCTAACTGAACATGGCTCAACATGGAATGAATGTCTCTTTAACACACAAACTGACCTAACTACCACTCCCACACTGGACTTTATCTGAGAATTAACTTCAACCCATTCTCTGAACAAGAAGGGCACTGATCCCTTGTCTTTGATTGGATGTAGAGACTGACTAATTATTGCCAGCTGCATGACCTGAGATTGAACAAAACTTTTGACTGAATCTGGGTGCACTCTTTAACTGATCATAGTTCCCCTTCAATCCACCAAGGTCAGTTTCCTTTTGACTTACAGACATGATAGTTTGGTTGAAGCACATGCACTATGACTGCAGTGTATGCTGCTGGTGCATGGTGCAGGTGTGACATTGATGTAGCCCAGTACCATAGAAAAATATATCCATCCCCATTCACTGTCCAGTGCTCTAAATAGTAAAAAACTGCCTGCCTCTCCCTCCGTGCAATAAAGCAGTGCAAGCCAGAGAGCATAGTTGCTTCCATGTGAGTTCTAGGAAAACAGGCTAAGAGCTATAAGATTCACCTTGTGTAGATGCAAGAGATACATGTGGGTCCATGTGCACAAAGAAATCTGGCAGAAGAATATAAGAGAAAGAGTCTCTGACCTCCAAAGTGAATTACTGAAGGGCTTAAGTTGCATGAGTTGTTCCAAAAGCAGGCATAGTGGTGTGGTAAGACTGGTAGCTTGGCGCTACCCAGTTGCATGGATGAAGCATAGATGAGGACAATGTCCACAGAGTATGTAGCAAGATGGTGATAACAGAGGAGCTCAATGAAGGTGTGAAGACTCAACTGGTGAGCTGTGGTGCCATAAAGCTGCTGTAACTGTGACGTTAGGAATTGACAATATGTAGTTTTTGGGGGAAGTTGAGAGGAATCTTGGATCTGCTTTGAAATAACTGAGATTAACTATTAATAAAATACCAGTGCATGGAAATAAAGTTGTCATTACTCATTAGTGAGATTCAGAACTCACTGTATAAATCTTAAAAAGAAAGAAAATTGAAATCTTTCTCTTGATGTCAAGAATTTTTCTTTTATCCTTACAATGTTTTCTCAACTTTCTTACATTGACTGCAAACATAATCTTGGATAAGGTGTTTGCAGGTTGGACCAAAACTCTTGATTATAATGCTGGCTAGAGTATCAATCACACATATGTTTGGTAAAGAGTCATGGAAAGAAAGAAATTATACTTTGCAGTCCATCGCACCTGGAAGTACTCAGGGATGCCCTCACAAGAACGGGGTACGATGTCCAACTCATCGATCACCAGTTCCGACTTGCCACAACAAGGAACCGTAATGACCTCCTCAGGAATACAGACACGTGCTGCAAATGACAGGGTACCCTTCGTGGTTCAGTATTTCCCAGGAGCTGAAAAATTACGCCATGTACTTTGTGACCTACAACACATTATCAATGAGGATGAGCACCTCACCAAGACCTTCCCTACATCTCCACTACTTGCCTTTAAACAACCTTCAAACCTCAAGCAGGTTATTGTTCATAGCAAGCTGCCCGACTCTCAGGACAACTCCATACAACCCTGTCACGGTAGGCGCTGCAAGACGTGTCAGAGTGTGGACATAGATACCGCCATTACACGTGGGGACACCTCCCACCTTGTACATGGTAAGTACTCATGTGACTTAGCCAACGTTGTCAATCTTATACGTTGCAGGCAAGGATGCCCTAAGGCATGGTACATTGAGGAAACCGAGCAAAGGCTACCACAACGGAAGAATGGGCACCACACAACAATCAACAGACAGGAGATTTCCCTCAAAGTTGGGGAGCACTTCAATGGTCCTGGACATTTGACCTCGGACCTTCGGGTGACCATCCTCCAAGGTGGACTTTGGGACAGGCAGCAGGGAAAAGTGGCTGAGTAGAGGCTGATAGCTAAGCTCGGTACCCATAGGGAGGGCTTCAACCAGGATCTTGGGTTCATGTCGCATTACAGGTGACCGCCATTGCACTATATACAGACACAGGCACTCTTACACGCACACACTCACTCTCTCAAACGCACATGCACTCCCTCACAGACTTAAGACCTCTACACTCACTACACACACATGCACTCCTATGCACACGGACACACATTTACACAGACGTGCACATAGACACCCACACACACCCTTACAGACACACATGCTCCCACACTGACACATATTCCCCCTCACAGACTTAAGACACTCTACACTCACTACACACACACATACACTTTCTCACACTCACATCCCCCAACCCAGACACATACACACACACACACACACACAAGACCCACATGCACACATATATTTTGTGGGGTGAATTTGAATTTGCAGACTTACATTGTACTTTGCTCAAAAACTGCATGGATTCATATAAAACTCCGTTATCTCACTTTTTAGATTAGAATCAATCTAAACATCATGGCATAGACAGAGAACAGAGGGGGCTAACACCTTCAACATATTGTCTAGCTATCTCCCATTGTTAACAGCTCATCTGAGAATGCAACTTTATAAAAAAAGGTTTTGTGATTTACACAAATGAAACTATCATGTATTCAAACAGATGAAAGACTCAACAGACAATCAATTTTTCAATGCATAATTTAAGTTACATCACAATGTAAATTTTTGCTATAAATTCTGTGTGTTAGGATTGAGCCCTCCACTATCACCTGATGAAGGATCAACGCTCCGAAAGCTAGTGTGCTTCCAATTAAACCTGTTGGACTATAACCTGGTATTGTGTGATTTTTAACATTCTCAAGGTAGCTCAGTTTTTAAATAATAGGTGTGAAGTTTGACTATGTTTCAATGCTATGTCAGACTGACAAATCCTCTGTATAGTTTTACAGAGTTTTATACAGATTCATGCAGATCAAAATACAATGTAATTCTGCAAAAACAAATTCACTCCATAATCTTATATCTGTGCATATGTCAAAGTGACAGATTGAGTGTGCATGTGAGTGTGTGCATGTGGGCGTGAGTGCATGTGATAGAGTGTGTGTTTATATATGTGTGTGTGTATAAGCTTGGTTAACTGTGAGGGTGATGAGGTATGTGTGAGAGGGTGCATGTGTCAGTGTGAGTGCGGGGAGTGCATTTGTGTGCATATGAGGAAGAGAGATGGTCTGCGTGCATGCGTATGTAGGAGTCATGTGTGTCAGAGTATTGACATGGGTAATATCATGTGCTCAGTGAGTACTCATGTGACTCAGCCAACATGGTCTATCTCATATGCTACAGGCAAGGATACTCTGAATTATGGTACATTGTCGAGACCAAGCAGACACTACGACAACGGATGAATGGACGCACACAACAATCACCAGGCAGGAGTATTCCCTCCCAAGTGGGGAACACTCCAGCGGTCCAGGGCATTCGTCCTCGGACATTCGGGTGACCATCCTCCAAGGCAGACTTCAGGAGAAGCAACAAAGTAAAGTGGCTGAGCAGAAACTGATAACAAAACACGGACATACACACAGACACATGCGCTCACATGCAGACCCTCTGTCATATGCACACACATATACACACCCTGCATTTACATTGACCCATGCACCCTTTCACACATACCCAATCACACTCGCACACACAGTTAACCAAGCTTACACACACACACATTTTTACATACACACTCTAGCACGTACACTCACACCCATACGTACACACTCACATGCACACTCAATCTGTCGCTCCTACATGTGCACACATATAAGCTAATGGGGTGAATTTGTTTTTTATAGAATTACATTGTATTTTGCTCAAAAACTGCAAGAACCCATATAAAAGTCTATAAAACTATACCGAGGATTTGTCAGTCTGACATAGCATTGGGACACAGGCAGACTTCACACCTATTGTTTAAAAACCTGAGCTAACTTGAGAATGTAATTTAGAAGAAGGTCTGGAATTTGCATTTCATAAAACAGAAACCAGCATATCCCATTGTAAAAGATTAAAGTTTTAATCTAAGATTGTTTATTGTATCACATCTCCATGACACTGGACTCCTTTGACTATAAATTCTGTAAGCATGATCTTAATCTCCACAAACACCTGATGAAGGAGCAGCACTCCTAAAGCTGGTGCTTCCAAATAAATTTGTTGGACTATAACCTGGTGTCATGTTATATTTAACTATGTTAATGAAAGTAAGGTTTGCTGCCATATTCAAATGACCTAGTGTCATTCTTGAGTCATTCATAGAATGTGGGTGTTGCTAACTCGGTTAACACTTGTTGCCCGTCCCTCGTGGTGAGCTGCAGGTAGACCAACAATGTGAGTAGGAAGAGAGTTCCAGGAATTTGGCCCAGAGACAATGAAGGAACTGGGATAAATGTCCAAATAAGGCTGGCAAGATTCAATCAAATTACTTACAGTGTGGAAACAGGCCCTTCGGCCCAACATGTCCACACCGCCAACCACCCAGACCCATTCCCCTACATTTACCCCTTCACCTAACACTACGGGCAACTTAGTATGGCCGATTCACCTAATCTGCACATTTTTGAACTGTGGGAGGAAACCCACGCAGACACAGGGAGAATGTGCAAATGTCCACACAGTCAATTGCCTGAGGTGGGAGTTGAACCCAGGTCTCCGGCGCTGTGAGGCAGCAGTGCTAACCACTGTGCCACCGTGCCACTTGGAGGTGAGCGTGCAGGTCGTGATGTTTGCTGCCCTTGATCTTCTCAATGGAAGTGTTCACGGATGGTGAAGTTACTGTTCTTCCATGGCACTGGGCTACATCAATATCACACCTGCACCATGCACCAGCAACTTACATTGCAGTCATAGTTCATGTGCTTCAAACAAATTATCATATTGGTCAGTCAAGAGGGAGCTGTCTTTGGTGGATTGAAGGGGAATTGTGGCCAGTTAAGGAGTGAGCCCAGACTCAGTCAAAGGCTTTGTTCAATCCCAGGTTATGCAGTTAGTCTCTTCATCTCATCAGAGACCAGGGATAGTGTCCTTCTAGTTCAGAGAAAAGGCTGAAGTTAGCTCTCAGATAAAGTCTTTGTGAATTTCAACAGTGTAATTGGCACACATAGCTGCTACTATGTATCATAGAGTCATACAGCTGTATAGCAAGGAAACGGACTGTTCAGTCCAACACATTCATACCAACCAGGTATCTAATCTAATCCCATTTGCTAGCACTTGGCCCATGTCCCCCTAATCCCTTCCTATTCATACACCCATCCAGATGCATGGTAAATTTGTAATTATACCAGTCTCCACCACTTCTGGCAGTACATTCCATACATGCACCACCCTCTGCATGAAAAGGTTGCCCCTCAAGTCCCTTTTGAATTTTTCTCCTCTCATCCTAACCCTCTCATTCTGGATTCCCCCACCCCAGGGAAAAGGCTTTTTCTATTTATCCTATCCATGCCCCTCATGATTTTATAAACCTCTATAAGGTCACCCCTCAGCCTCCAACAGTCCAGGGAAAAGAGCCCCAGCCTATTCAGCCTCTCTCGATAGCTCAAATCCTTCAACTCTGGCAACATCCTAGTAAATCTTTTCTGAATCTTTTCAAGTTTCACAACATCCTTCCAGTCATAGACGTTTGTGGATCTGGTGTTAATCAAATGGGCTTCTTTAACCTGGATGGTGTCAAGATTTTTGAGTAATGTCTGTGTGTATGAAATAACTTTATATAACAACCAGCTGTAGAGTACATCTGTTAGATGCAAAATATCATGTTCTCAATGCCTAGATTCATATGATATTAGGATAACAAATATTACCAAAAATGTGTTCATTTTGCTCTAAATGTATAACATTTAAATAAAATCAAAAAGTGTGAATGCTGGAAATCTGAAGTGAAAGCAGAAATTGCTGGAGAAGCTGAGCAGGTCTGGCAGTATCAGTGAAGTGAAACAGAGGTCAATGATTTAGGTTCAGTGAATGATGAAGGGTCACCAGACCTGAAATATTGATTCTGCTTTCTACCCACAGATGCTGCCAGACCTGTTGAGCTTTTCCAGCCATTTCTGTTTTTGTATAATGTTGAACTTGCTTCAACATGCTTTATTTGATGACTAGTTGAACAAGAAGATACAAAAACCTCCAAAAAAATCTAAAAAGTAGCAACATTAATAAGTGCTGCATTACTGGAGGATTCTGCCATAGTATTAGGAGGTAAAACGTGTCAACTCTGCTTGAAGAGTTAGATTGGCAAAATTCATATGTGAATTTAAGAAATAAAAAGTAGGGTTTTGCATGTATTGCAATAACAAGATAACAAGTGATCAAGTTAAAACAGAACGTTTGTAGAGTGGTTCAAAATGTAAGTACAATATTATAATATGATTCTAGCTATCTTAAAATATATTATACTAAAAGTATAGAACTGCACTGTCAAGGATGTTTTTTGAATGCGCAGTGGACGTACAATGTAATGTGGGTTTTGGAGTCCAATATAACGAAACTGCAATTTAGCAAGACTCTATTCAAGCTGAAACTCTTGGGCAATCTTTGTATTTAAATCAACTTTAACTCTCATCAGTTGGCTACACATGACTGCAACACAATGCATCAAAGCTAAATGTCACCTGAATTTAACTACTTTTAAAATATACAGTTGCAAAAGAGACTTCAGTTGTCTCATCTATGTGCATGTCTTTCCATATTGATCATGTCTGCACATGCTGAAAGAGCACTGACCCAGAGGGGGCTTTACTTTCTTGGGATGCCATGAGAACCACATGCTGTAGTAAATTTGCAGGATATTGATCCAATTTATATTGGACTTGCAGTGTATTTAAGACTCTCTAATATTGATATAGAAAAGAAAAATTGTTTGATTTAATTCTGAGACATGGACTGTGACAAATAATTGTGAGATTCAGACAGTAATTGAGAATTAGTAGCCATGACATAATTAGAATTGAACAAAGAAGGATCCAGGATAAGTATGCTGTCATGAAAAATAAAGGCAGCTTCAAGGAATCAAATACAATTGACTTGTTAGAAATTTTAGCAAACTGGTTTGCCAAACTGGAAATATTCAAACTGATGGCAAATACTTAAGAAAATAAGAGGAAAAGCATCAAATACTGGAGTTCTATTGATAAGTAGAGAAATAAAAACTGGGCTAACATGCCTATAATATAGTGTTTGGAGGTTTGGCGATAGCACAGCGTTGGCACTGTTACCTCAACCTTAAGAAGGTTACAGATTCAAGTCCTAGTGCAGAACTTTAAGCACAAAGTCTAGGCTGATACTCTGGTATTGTACTAAGAGTACAATGTGATGTGTGGAGTGCTGATGCTTAGATAAGGTGCTATACTGGAGGTCTCAGCTGCTGTCTCTGAGGCAGTATTTCAATATATTGAAAAAATCAGACGAGTTTTCTTGGTAATTTAAGTGGAATATTTGTCTTTAGCAAAGATCAGCAAACATTTCCTTGAACATTATTGCTTACTGTCATTTTATAGATTACAACAGTCAGTGCATTTCAAAAATACCTCCTTGGTTTTAAAAAGAACTTTGGATTGATCTAAGTACATGAAAATGCTAAACAGATGACAGCGAGATTTTTCTTTCACATCAGAAATTCTGGGCTGACAATGCTGAAGATAATAATTCAAGAATATTGCAGAGTGATCAATAGAGATAAAAGGGCCATTCATATTATCTGCTCATCTTATTGTAAGGAAATTGGATTATGATCTTGGTATTTGCTGACAATACTAAAGGAGATTTTTTTTGTGAACTAAAACATAGCTGGAGATAATGGAGGCATTCTGTGATAAAGGGCGGAATCAATTGGTGTCTGACAAGATATTGAAAGAGAAATTTGCATTTGTAAAAGCCAATAAAGTTGGAAAAAATAGAGTTTTACAGCATAACAAGAGGCCCTTCAGCCCATAATGTCTTTGTCAGTCATAAATCTCTTCCAATTCAATTTTCCAACACCTGTTCTATAGCCTATTACTTTGTGGTGTTTCAAGCATTTATCTAAATCATACTTGAATGTTGTAATGGTTCCTCCCTCCACTGCCCTTTAGGCAGTGAGTTCCAGATACTGAACACCCTCTAGGTGAAAAACATTCTTCCTTAAATCCCTTCTAAACCTCTTTCACCTTACCTTAATTCTGGGCTGTCTGATTATTGACCTTTCTCCGAAAAGGGAACTGTTTCTTCCTACCTACCCAACAGAGATGTCCTAATTGCTATGATGGACCTACTGATACAATATTATGGAAGAGAAAATTGTTGCTGATTTCATAGCAAGAACATCCTCAGTTTAGAAAATCCAAGAGCTTCATGGTCCCTCAGGTTAAAGGTCTTCACAGGTCCCTGCCAAAAGTAGAATCAAAGTCAATAATCTTCACCCGAGATACAATATGCAAAGTATTAACGTAATATGTAGCTTGTTGCAACTATGCAATAGCCTACATTTTGTTTAGGACAAAACCTCATTCTCATTAGACTATAAAAGTAATTTTCTTCCTATACACTAGGCTCTGTAGATGTCTAGGATGGTGGTATCAAATCTGGCAATGGTTCATGCTACGTGATGAACATTGGTGGAGATTCATCTCAAGGAGAAAAAAGATAAATGATTAACTATACACCAGTAAATGTCAGTTATAAGAAAACTTGTGAAATCCACCTTTATTCCTGATATCCATACATTACTTGGATTTGTAAATAGGAACAACAGCATCATTTGTTAATAAAATAAAAGGAAAGTTCTTGGCAATCATTAAGGAGGATTGTAAAACAAACTCAACAAGATATAACTCAACAGATGAAAGTTGATGGCTGATCGGAGATATACGGGTAACTGTGTGATGCTTTTTTTGGGACTAAATCCAAGGATTTGGAAATTCATGTAATAAAGTATTTTTTCTTTTAGTGGTCTTTTCAATTGGACACAAGGGCAGTTCGGGGAGTGAAGAAAATCTTAAGCTATCATGCCTTTTTAATTTTGTCCTGGGCAGTTTTTATTACATTTCATTATAGATTTCTTCTGACTTTTGAAAATATTCTTGATATTTACTTCAATGAAAAAAACTAAAGCATTTTTTGATGTCATTGTGGCATTTATGTAATTTTGAATAATTATAGATATCATGAGTTATCAGCCAACCACAGTAACAGAAATTGGCATTTATATTGTACCTTTAACACAGTAGATTTCCCAAAGGTGGTTTACAGAAGTATTATGGAACAACATTAGTCACCGAGTGATAGAAGAGATATTAGGTTAGTTAACAAACAAAAACTAATTTACATAAGCAGGCTGAAAGGTGTAAAGACAAAGGAAATATCAAGGTGGCATTCCAGTGCTTAGGGACAACAGAACTAAAGGGCACCACTCTCAATGGTGAAGTGATTAATGTTAGCAATGCACAAAGAGAGTGGAAGTAGTGAGAGGAAATGGACTCAAACTGGAAGACATTACAGGGAGAAGATCAAGGAAATGGAGCAGTTTGAAAAACAGATGAAAATTTTAAAATCGAGATTTTGCTTCAATGGGAGCTTGTGCTTTTATGCTTACTGCTCTGCAATGTGTAAATTGAAGCCACAACAAATTAGGGTATAAGAAGCAAAGCTTCGAAGATGTCAAGTTTACAGAGGGTAAAACATGGCAGGCTGACCTGCACTTGAATAGTAAAGCATAGCGATAAGACATGGATCAGGGTCTCATCGATGGAAAAGCTGAGGCAATACTGAAGTCAGTCGATATTGGAAAATAAGAAATCCACAGACTCAGTGATGGTGCTGTTATGTGGTAAGAAGCTCAATGTGAGTTAAAAAATGTTTTTTTTTTAAAAAGTTATTTATTCAGCCTCTGACATTTGCCAGGGTGTGAAATGAAGTTGATGGCAAGAGAACAGGGTCTGCAGCAGTGGCCAAAGATAATGAGCCAGAGTTTTATCTCCCAACGTGAGGGGAAGATACTTAAAAGAAATAAGAAACCTGAAATGGTGATTTGCTTTTGTTTAAAGAAGTCAAATTTCTTCTGCTTTCCAGACCCTTTACTATTTCTTCTTCTGGGGTTGGAATTCCTGTAGAAATACTTTGCCTTTAGAGAGTTCACCTTTAAATAGAGTCATAGAGACCTACAGCACTGAAAAACACTGGCATCTCCATATCCTGAAAAAAATAGGCTCTTCAGTCTATTACATCCACACCAGTCAAAAACTCATAGTATTGTATACCTTGGTGTCACAAGTGTTTATTGAAATACTTCTCAAATGGTATGAGAGTTTCTGTCTCCAACACCTTTTCAGGCAGTGAGTTCCAAATTCCAAACATGTTCCCTATCTATACAGTATGATGGCTCTATTTGACAGCTGTGGATCTGCAAGTTGCATACAGAAATCAACCAGTCAATCAAAATGTCTGCTGCATAACGCACTTCATTTGACGGTTTTAAATAATCTAATCTGGAGAATTAATCAATTTCTGATGAGAACTTCATTTATAAATTATAAACACTATTATGACGGAGATCACCATTACAATGACCATTTTTTCAGTTTGGCTTCCTCAGTGGTCAGTCACTAAACATTTCACAAGAGATTGTCAATGCACTTTTTTAAAAAAGCCATCTCTGGCATGATAATTTGGATTTATTTTATTACAAGCAGCAAAAAAGAAAAGGCCTTCAGCATTGGTTTGGCTCACAAGGATGGTGTGTATTTGTTCTGGAATGGAGGGCTGCCAAGTTTCTCCTCCCAGCTCAGCTAATTTGTCTGCCCTTACATTCCCAGTTGAGGAAGTTTGATGGCATGCTCTAATCTTAATGATGCTTTATTTGTGATCTTCGGTTGTTTATAGAATAAGTTTGAGCAGGGGTGCAGACAGCAATGGTTTGTCAATATGAATCTTCTAGCTTTGCACAATAATAGGAAGTCAGTTACACTGTTGCAGACGTACATGCTGTCTGAGTGTATTCCTGCTGATAGGGGAATTTTTCAGTGTGGCTGACTATGTAGGCTACAGCTGTTAGCTTGGAAGCCTGGGGAGCTTCAGCATTAACTCTATAAAAGGGTTGCCTCTACGGTTCTTGAAATATGCCACATCCTGACTTTTGGTGTCCAAACTCCACCATAGAAGATACAAACATTCTTGCAGTGAGTTTCTCTTTTGCTCCCCATATTCTCTTGGGACTTTCCTCATTTTGTTTTGGCACAAATGGTCCCTTGGGGCCATTTATTGCCACGACCTGACACTCCTGGTGTTCTCCCTCATAGCTTGAAATTTTAGAAAGCGTGCATTTTTTAATGCATTTGAGCTCAATGTCGTGACCCTGTCCCATTAGGGTCCAGTGTGCTCTGCTGTTTTGGCTGACCGCATCATCTTTGATCCTGCTGTGCGGCAAAAATGGAATGGAGATGTGTTCCATCAGAATGGCTAGTGGAGGGCTAAGCTGATTATATAGGAAAATGTTGTACTGCCCAGTATACGACTAGCAAGTGTTTCTGGCACATGACAATCCCTCCTCTCCTGGTGAAAAAATCCAGGAACAGATGACCAATCCGTGTTTGCTGTGTCATTCTTAGAGAAGGGTGGTTCTGTGGCTGCAGCTTCCAAGGTGAAAGGAATCTCTGTATCAGTTATGAACCTGCAATGTGGGGCCTGCATGAGGGCCCATTTTAGTTTAGCAACAGTGCTCGCATGTTGTTCAGTTCAGTCCCAAATGGCGTTTCTTTTCAGGAGATCAGAGATTGGGATCAATTTAGTGGTGAATCTATTAATGTGGTTGCAACAATATCTCACCAAGCGCAGAATGGAACTCAGTGAGCTCACGTCCTGGGTATGGGCAAATGGGTTCTGGCCTTGGTATGCTTTTCTTCTATTTTTGTATTTCCCCTGAGGTATCACAGTTCCAGAATATAAGGTCTCAATATCTGTGCGAACAAGGTAACAACCTTCCTATGGCCCATCATGCCCCTTTTTGGCAAGGTATGGCACGTCCATTCTACAATGATGGCATGCTGGTTCAATAATTAGCACTGTTTTCTCACAGGGATGGGAGTGTGATTCGACCCTTGGGTGACTGTCTAGGTGGAGTTTGCACATTTTTCCCACATTTGTGTGTTTCATTTGAGTTCTCTGGTTTCTTTGCACAGTCCAAAGATGTGCAGTTTAGGGAGATTAGACATGGAAAACACAGCGTTTTCCTGATGAAGTGGGTCAGGGTAGCATGCACTATGGAGGATCAGTGTTTACTTGATGGCCTGATTTGGCTGCTTCCACACTGTAGGTTTTCTATGTTATTAAAACTATGAATTCTGAATGCAAACTAAACTTTTAAGAATTGAGTATTCAAAACTATCCACAATGTTTCAAAAAAGCTTGATTCACTACAGCTCCTAGAAATGTCCCTCACCCAGACCCAACAATTACTCCCCACTCCATCTCAAGCAGTTTAATATCCACAACCTTCTTCCATCAGGCTGATGGTCTGTTCCTGTTGGTACTAACCAGTTAATCACTCTTTTACTGAATCTGTCTGACTTTGACAACTATTTATTTGCATTTCATAATCCAAAGTAAATTCCATTATACTGTTGACTTCTTAGGGAGAACCACTCCTTCCTCTCTTCACAGAAGAAATTAATCGATACATACTACTTGGAGTACTGAAACATAAACCAAAATTCTATATTATAGACTCATAGAGTCATAAAGGTATACAGCATGGAAACAGACCCTTCCATACGACAAGATATCCCATCCCAATCTAGTCCCACCTGCCTGCACCTGGCCCATATCCCTCCAAACTCTTCCTATTCATATACCTATCCAGATGCCTTTTAAATATTGCAATTGTACTAGCCTCTACCTCTTCCTCTGGCAGCTCCTTCCATACATTTCTCTGTGAAAATGTTACCTCTTAGGTCTATTTTATATCTTTCCCCTCTCACCCTAAACCAATATCATCTAGTTCTGGACTCCCCAATCCCAGGGGGACAAAAAGGTTTTGTCTACTTATCCTATCCATGCCCCTCATGACTTTATAAACCTCTATAAGGTCATCCCTCAGCCTCTGATGCTCCAGGAACAGCCCTAGCCTATTCACTTCGCCCTATAGCTCAAATATTCCAAACCTGGCAACATCCTTGTAAATCTTTTCTGAGCCCTTTCAATTTTCACAACATTTTTCCAATAGGAAGGAGACCAGAATTGCACACAATATTACAATGGTGGCCTAACCAATGTCCTGTACAGCCGTAACATGACGTCCCAACTCCTGTACTCAATACTCTGACCAATGAAGCAAAGCATACCAAACACCTTCACTATCCTATCTACCTGCGACTCCACTTTCAAGGAGCTATGAACTTGCACTCCAAAGTCTCTTTATTCAGCAACACTCCTTAGAACCTTGCCATTAAACGTACAAGTCCTGCTAAGATTTGCTTTCCCAAAATGCAGCAACTCATATTTATCTAAATTAAACTCCATCTGCCATTTCTCAGCCCATTGGCCCATCTGATCAAGATCCCATTGTAATCTGAGATAACCTTCTTCACTGTTATTGTGGATTTCACAGAGGTTAATAATTCACCCCCATCCCCTGTGTTGCTGACTAGTTTCTGAAAGCTTTGAGAATAGCAGTGGACATGGGCCCTCTCCAAGGAATTCAGGTGCAGTACAGAGACAGGCAGTCGGGACTTTTTTTTTATTTTGAAAGCCACCATGAAGTTAACCAATTACCCAGTGATTGATAGGGAACACTTATTGGTTTTTTGAGATTTCTCATCAACCTATTCAGATTTTTCATGATACAACTCCAGAGCATGTTAGACTTGAACCTAGTCCTCCTAGCCCAGAGGTAAGGACATTATCACTGTACTCCAAAGCCCTTGCAGTTTTAAAAAATAAATCTTTCTTTTAGGCCATCACCAAATACACTTGTGAAAACAACTAAACAATTAATGAATTCAAAGCATAGAATTAAAGGAAAGGCTGGAAAAGAGAGACAGAAGTAAATTTAAGTGGAGTTGGAGGTAGAGATAATAGACTTCAGCTCCCAGGATGCCCTCCTCTCTCTGAATAGCAGTTAACCCTCTTTTTTTTAACCTACCACCAAATCATCCATTTGACAAATTAAACAATTAATAGTTAACAAGCAAGCACCTACCAGAGGCTGTGCAATAACACCGAAACAAAGAGGAGTGTGGGAAGAGATGGAGTGTTCTAAATTAGATTGCGTAGAGGGGAAGGTAATACACTCTAATTCCCACCATGTCCACCCCTATCCAAAGGCATTGAAGGTGCTGGTGAACACCATTTGTTCCTGCCCTTAGAATGTCCAGGCATGAACACAGGCACAAAAGAGAGGCAAGCAATCTGAATTCACCATCACTTCCACAACCCGCTGCATGGACCTGTTATGACAGGCAGCTTTTTTTAAAAACAGTACCATCAAGTCACCAAAATAACCAAGTAAACAAACAATACCACTCATCAGAGACAATATTAAAATAATAAAAATCAAATAGAAGTCGGAAAAACAAGGTAAGGTCGAAATCAAAATGGTGTTGGAGGGGGAGATAATACACTCTAGTCCACGTAGTTACCACATCTCTCTGAAAGGTAACTAATCCTTTATTCAAAGATAAACCACCACCAAACTACCCATTTCAGTGATCAAATTAACAAGTTGGGAAATGTGTTCAAAACACATAATATATTAGCTACCATTATTTCAGAGGAAGGGTCTTGCCAGACCTGCTGAGCTTTTCCAGCAACTTTTGTTTTTGTTCATAATACAACTGCATTCCATATTAAAGCAACATACCCCAAATCCCAATTCAGAATATGAGACTCAAACATATCCGATTATGTGTAAAATTGAATGTCAACAAACTCAAGAACACATATGGTCTCCTCCTACTCCAATGTATAAACATATTTTACAGCTTTGTTCATTTTCATATAAGTACTTGTACATTAACTGTAATTCTACGTAGAGGGAGGACACCAACTCGTGGAATGTTTCAGAGAACATCTCTGGGACGCACGCACCAAACATCCCCAGTGTCCTGTGGCTGACAACTTCAATTCCCCCTCCCATTCTGCCAAGGACATGTAAGTCCTGGGCCTCTTGCACCGCCAAATCCTAACCACCCGATGCCTGAAGTTAGAATGCCTCATCTCCCACTTGGAACCCTCCAACTACATGGCATTAACATTGATTTCACCAGTTTCCTCATCTCTTCCCTCCCCACCTTATCCCAGATCCAACTCGGCATTATCCTCTTTAACTGTCCTACCTGCCCAACTTCCTTCCCACTTATCTGCTCTACCCTCCGCTTTGTCCTAGCACCATCAGTTCCCTGTACCAACTATCGCTTTCCCAGCTACCTTCCCCCTGCCCCAGCTCCATCCCATTTGTCTCTCAACTCCCTCACATTGCTGATGAAGGGCTTATGCCTGAAATACTGACTCTCCTGCTCCTTAGATGCTGCCTGACCTGCTGTACTTTTCCAGTACCACACTTTTTAACCTTAATTCTATTTATATAATTCACATCTTGATGCGAAACATATTATCTGGGGTGTAGCTAGTTTTTATTCATTCACAGGATGCAAGCATCACGACATAGGTCAGCATTTATTGCCCCTCGCTAATTGCTCAGAAGGCAATTGAGAATCAATCATAATGCTATGGGTCTGGGGACACATGTAGGCCAGATCAGTGGAAAACAAGTGAACCAGATAGTTTTTCCAATAATCAACAATTATTTCATAGTCATCATTAGAATCTTAATTCCAGATTTTCAATGAATTCAAATTCCATCATCTATTGAGATGGGATTCAAACTCAAAACCCCGGAATATTACCTGGGTCTCTAGAGTTTAACAGTTTCAAAGAACAATGTATAAATACTTCTATTACAACTGTCAATAAGATATCACATCTGAATTCTACACTGTTAAGCTTTTTCCTTTCACCCAAAAAGTGGAAAATCAAAGCAACTAGACTTGTATTTTCCTGTAAGACTAAAGAAAAAGAGTTTTTCCAGCATTGGGAGTAGAACCCTACAATATTTCAATTTGCTGCAGAGAATCAGTATTAAAGACAGAAGCCATTAAAGTGAACATGTTACAGCTTTCACTTGAACATTGTTACTAACATTCAACTGAGATAAAAAGCACCTGGTATTTTTGGAGAAATTCTACATATTACAACTATTTGTATTTTTTTAAAAAATGCGTTTTAATGGAATGTTTTGAGTGTTCAAGATAAAGAGATCTAGAGAAAACAATACCTCTTAAAACAACTCCCTGTCCATTCCCCCTAGATTGTAGCATTTCATGATACAAATTTCACAGACTTCAGTCAAACTCTAGACAAAAAGTGATTCTATTTGTAAAATATCATGAATGTTTAAACAATATCTATTGTTTGTATGCATTTATCAATTGAATGAAATAAAAACTCTGTATACATGCATTTTTACATTACTATGTCATTATGGCTTCCTTCGTTTATAATCAGATCGGTTATCCGAGCAGTCAGTTATCTGAGCAAAATACTCACTGCCCATCCAATTTGGATTATCAAGGTTGTTCTAAACTGGTACAAATTTTCTATTTGTTCAGTTGTGAATTATTTCTCAATAATGGTGCTTGAGACACAATGGCTGTACATCAATCCTTCCACTACAATACTATCACACATTGAGAAAACATAATAGCTTTCAAAACTAAATGACAACTGCCAACATTCTAAAAGTTAACTTAGGACTTGGATAATTTTTTTTATTTATAGTTTCTTTATTGTGATTGATCACGAGGAAGACCTTCATTTATTGCTTGTTTATAACTGCATTTTAAAAGTTGATGAGGAGATCTTCCATTTTAAAAAATCCCATTGAATCTGTACCATATAGTCAGTAAACAAACCCTTTACATGGAGTAAATCAAAATAATGCCTTAATCTTTTTGAATAATAGCTTGAATATATGAAAAGAAGAACTATTAGCAGATGCAAGCAATTCAGCCGCTCAACTCTGCTCTATCAATCAATACAATCATGGCTGATTTTAACTTGACCTCAACTTCACTTTCCTGCCCAGTTCCAATACCCCTCAAATCCATTAAATGTACTTTTGGGTGGTGAATTCTATAGATTCATGATCCTTTGAAAGAAGTAATTCCTCCATGTCTCTGTATTAACTATGCTATCCCATATCCTAAAAATATCACCTCTTGTTCTATATTGCTTCAATGAGGAAACATCCTCTTACATCTACTTTATCAATCCCCTTTAGCATCTTACCTACCTCAGTTCGATTTCGTGCCTAAGCATCTAAACTCTAGAGAGTAGAGTTCTAAGCTGTCTGACCTTTCTCCATAAGACAATCCCCTCATTTCTGAAATCAAACTAGTGAACTTCCTTTGGACTGCCTCCAATATAACTGCATCCCTTTTCAATTAAGGGAACCAAAATTGTGAACTCCTAGTTCTATTAGGGCTTTTTTTTTGTTTTCTATAAGTATTGAGCATACGTTATTTTTCAAGAAGTTATTTCATACATGTACATAATATCAACACTAGCTTGATGGGGAAAATGATGGCAGAATATGGACGGCACAGTGACTCAGTGGTTAGCACTGTTGTCTCACAGTGCCAGGGATCTGGGTTTGATTCCAGGTTCGGGAAACTGACTGTATAGAGTTTCTATGTTCTCCCCATGTCTGTGTGAGTTTCCTCTGCGTGCTCTGGTTTCCTCCCACAGTCCAAAGATGGGCAAGTTAGGTGAATTGGTCATGCTAAATTGCCCATAGTGTTCAGGGAAGTGTATGCAAGGTGCATCATTCAGGGGAAATGTAGAGTAGTAGGGTTGGGGAATCTGTCTGGGTGGGGTACTCTTCGAAGGGTTGGTGTGGACTTGATGGGCCATATGGCCTGTTTCCACACTGCATGGATTCTATTCTATGTTCTAAAAATATTTATTTTCAGTGGTGTGTAATAGGCATTTAAATTAATTAAACTAATATGCTTAGGAACTCAAAATAATTCTGATTTAAATTATATCTCTCATTAGAGAATAAGTATGCTTCATGGCTTCGCAAGTTTCCTTGAATAGTTGCACCACATCTCCAGATCTCTGGATATTTAGAAACTGGACATAATCTGGAAGATATTAAGTGGTCGTAATGTTGCCCTCATTAAAAAAAACCTTCCATTTAACTAGCAGCATTCATGATTAAAGAACTTTACAACCAATAAAGTGCTTTCATAATCATTGTGTAATGCAAAATGTGTGGAAATCAATTTACATATGATAAGCTTCTGCAGGAAACAATGTTTTGTTTCAGTGAAAATGGTTGAAGAAAATTATCATCCAGGAGATTGAGGATGATTCTCCTGGTAGATGAAGTAGTGTCGTCAGATATTTTGCATCTATTTGAACAAACAGATAGAGTCTTAGCTAAAATTCACCAGTAGGAGCAAGCGTCGGAGTGGCAGTGTTAGTTTCTGAGTTCAAGGTCTGGATTGGAATTGAATCCTCAACTTTCTAAACGAGAGGCAAAAGTGTTAGAAAGTAATCCATGGCTGACACAGCTTGTAGCTCATAGCACAATTTTTTTTCTCTTAATCGATGTCCAATGACTACTGCTGAAACAGAAACATGGTGACGTGGAGAGTGCATGAAAAGGAAATGGAACTTATGTGTAAAACTTCTACATTCAAATAATGGTACATAATTTGGTGCCCAAATACTTCACTAAATAGTGGTCTTTTGAGTAAAGTGTAAACAAAAAGGAAATGTTAGTCTCGTAAGGTAATTCTACCTGAAAGGAGAAAATTGGTGAAAAGGGCAAAAGAAAGTCAAGATTTTGTTCCAATTTCAAAGAAACAAAATCTAATTTAAAGAAAAAAGAACATTCTGTTTTCGTTATAAACATATATTTGAAAGTCATATTTTCACTCCATTTTTAAGACGCATTTACATTATCTAAAGGTTTGGTCCTTATTCCAGATATCAATGGTGTGGAACAACTTGACCAATTTACCACTGAATGTGATACACTTTTGTTGACCTATTTAGCATTTGTATATACTCACAATGACACTTGTTGCAGAGAAGTTCCCAAGCTGTTGTCTCTGGTGGTCAATCCATTAAATGATCTCTAAATGTATCTTCAGAGTGGCTGACCAAATCACTCTACCCAGTACAGAACTAAGTGATTTCAAAGTCTTTCTTTGAGTTACCTTCTTGCAGTGTTTCTGTGTTAGATAAGGTATGACCTGGCTTTGAGCCATTCAATTGTTCTTTTTAATGACACCACTGTTCTGTTCAAATCCACTGCCAGCAGTTACTCTGTTCCTCCATTATAAGATCACACTTGATCAAATACAGACAGTTGTATGGAGTATTAGCAATAAAACTTTATTAATTTTCAATATTGGAACAGTGGAGCAGTTTTATAGCCTTTACTATCCCCTTTCGTTTTCAGGGCTTTAAATTGCTTGCTGGTCTTAGCAATTTTTGCAGTTTGACTGAAATTTCTCTGCTTCTTGGATACTGCCTGAACTGTTGTGCTCTTCCAGCACCACTAATCCAGGCTCTGGTTTCCAGCATCTGCAGTCATTGTTTTTACCAATCTGAAATTTCTCTCCTGCTTTCCTGTTCTCATTTGCAGTTATGTCATTCTTCAGTTAGGGTATCATTCTCCTTTGATGTTTACTCCGGTAACATAAAACAAACACTGCACATGATTAAAAGTTACTAGTACAATACAAATTCTAACAATGCATTGGCATACAGTTCATTAAACTGAAAAGGAAGTGCCAATTTTCATTGAACGCTTTAAGTAGTGCAGTATTGCAACGAAATGTTGTTCTAACAACTTTTTGGTCAATTCTGCTGGATTAATTACCTCAGAACTGTTTTCCTTTAAGACTATTGGATTCTTAAGGAAACAAAAAGTTAAGAATTCCTTTCCATTATAGATCAGAACGAGTTTGCAGAAACTTTGTGCAATCTGTCTGAATATGTCCTTTCCAACGCTTATGTCATTTTACTGGATCTTTTGCCAAAACAGGCATATATTCACTATAACTGTTTTGCAACAATATCCTAAGTTTTAGAATTATATTTACAACTTCAGCAGATTCAACAAATAATGTTTCATAAAAAATTAACATGACAATAAGAGGAATTTTTATTCTGCTTCTAATTCTACTGTTAGAACAGTTGTTAAGGAGTCTACTTTAAAAAATTAGTTTGTCTTAGTTTTTAAAGGACGTTGTCCTGGAAGATAAATACTGAAAACTTGTTTCAGCTCATTTTTGATGCTCAATTTATTTCTGTGCAATAGCTAGTAACTGGAATAAAACTGCATCTTTACATATCTTCCTCTTTCTTTTTGAACAAAGTGAGAATTTATAGGAAGAATTCAGCTTACTGTGTGAAGATAGCTTTCAGCAACAAGTCTGGGATTTGGTGTCAATAAATTTTACCCAACTTTCCCAATTCACCCACTTAATATTTCATGTCATGAACCTTGGTTTTCCTTTATTGCTTACAATGTGTTGTTAATCATGTAAACATGATTTAAAATAGCAATAGTGCATATTGGATCGAGGTTGTTCAGTTATTCATAAAACATTTTGTTTCTAAATTTTGTTATTTGTAGTAATGCTGTTCTTTTCTTCCTACACATTGCTGCAACAATGTATTCTATTACCATAGAAATTGGAGCATGACTGCAAAATGGCCTTGTGCCTTGATTAGCAAAACATTGCTATGTTGTTGAAGTTCTTAGAGACCAAGAAAAATCCATTCAGGAATGAATCGTGCCCCTGAGAGTGATAAATATAAACCCAACCATTTAGGTTACTGCTCTCCAGATAGCTTTATGATGAATCTTTTTAATAAATCCCTTTACAAGTTCAAAATACCTAATTTTATATGAAAACTATTTGCCAACTTTCTAACATTGGTCTTCCTTATTATTAAAAGTTCTGCTTACAATTAATAGTTTACTGGATAACTGAGGCACAACGCAGGTAAACTAGGCTATAAATTATTTCTCTTTTGTATTATTCTGTCACTATTTACTGAGATGAAAGTTTCATCTACAATTTTACTGTTTTTCAGTTTACCTTCTGAAATATCAGATCACTCTCCTGAACAATAATATAGAATAGATTTATAAAAGCTATACAAAACAAGAAACATTCATGCAACTAATAACACAGAAAAAAAGACTACTCAGCTTATACAGCAGACAGCATCTTCCGAGAGCAAAAGCAAAATGTAGATGATTGAGATTTGAAATAAAAGTTGAAAATGCTGGAGAGACTTCCTGGATACCAGCCGCGTGTAATTCACATTAAAGGATCTTGGCAACTGATATGTGTGAGCCTCAGAGAGCCATCATGGCACATCTTCAATCCACTTGCAAGATACTTCTGCACATTGATACTGCACATAATGCTGCATTAAGAACATTGTGCACTCGGGGACATACAACCATGTTATGTCTAACTCAGGGACATACAACTAAATTAGATTGCATTTCTGGGATTTTGCTCAAGCTCATAGTGCTCACCTCCTCTGAGCCTCATTGGATGCTCATAGCACCCTGCCTTGCATTGCCCTGCATTGCCTTGCTATTTTGCATATTGACCTCAGCCAGAGACATCAGGTTCAAATTAGTTTATTCTTAACATATCATTTACTGTAGTCACACAGCTAGTCAGCTTAGCTTAGAACAGGTTCACAGAAACCCTGAACAGTCTGTCCGAATGTGTCCAACTTGGTTCTCTAAACATGCCAATAAAGGGAAATAAACTTTCTTAGGGTTTCCTGGATCAGTATGTCAATGCCAGTCCAAGGTTTGCCCATGGTAGTCAAAGTCAAAATCATTTGTTAACAATGGATGAGGTGTTGTATAACGGGCCCTGTCTTGACTTTCTGTTCTATCAGTTTGCTGTCTTCATTATGGAATGAGGGAGTGTCAGGGTGAGGTGGAAAGATGTTGTATGCATTAGTGAGAATGGCAAAGCAAGAATCTTGGTGGGAGGTGGATGCAGTAACAGATATAGAATGAGTGTGAGGCATTGGAGAGAAGGTGCTGGCACTTACACTGGCAGAGTGGAGAAGGTCATTGACTTTATTCCTTCAGTGCTGGGCATCCTTCGAAATGGCTGAGACTGCACTAACCGAATTGGAAACTTCTGACCAGGCTGCTATGGTCTAGTAGTTTGTCCTCCACGGCTAATCTTAGGGTAAGAAAAAATCCTGCTGATCCAGCACAACCTTCAGGACCCTTCCTACAAAGTGGAACACTAATTTTCCCCTTTTAGGCATGTCCAAGATAAATGTCAGGAACTGTATAGGGCAGCCCCTGACTGACAATGTGTCTGGGTGTACAATGGATTTCAAAAATGTTGGGAGGAAGTTTGTGTACTATGGGATATCTGCTGAATAGAAAATTGGTTTGGGAACTGTACATGGTGTGAAAGAGCCAGAATCAGACATGAAAGAGATTGTAATGTACAGTGGATAGTCAATAAAGTGGATTTGATAAGATACAGCTAGCACGTCTGATGGAAGTCTTTCAAAACATTTGATGCAACTCAGCCATATAAAATAAGACTCAGCTTACATACAGCTGGTGCATAGTGATTGATAATTTGGTGTGGTTAACTTACAAATAGATCTTTCTTGAAGAAACTAAATGTTTCAATGATTTGTTCTCTTTTGCTGTCATTCAGAGGGGGTTTTGATTTGCAACAAATAATATGCCGATTGCTGAAGCCAGAAATTTTGGGTCCAAGGCATGTTTCAGAATTTCCTGAATTCTTGATTATGCAGTTCTGGTAATGCAGCAGTTATCTTGGAGCACAACTTTGTGGTTCAGAGCACACAGGAAGACCCTTCAGCTCATTGAGCTGTGTCAGTCAAAAACACCCATATTCTCATCCAGTTTTCCAGCTCTTGGCCTTGTATGACTTGGCATCACAAGTGCACATCCAAATATTCCTAAATGTCATGAGAGTTTCTGCCTTGACTTATAGGCAGTGAGTTCCAGATTCCAGATTTCTGAGTGAAAACTAAATCCTCACATTCACACAACCCACCCTTTACCTTAAATGCATGCCCCTGGTCATGGATCCCTCTACTAAGGGAAATGGATTCTTCCTGTCTACCTTATCTAAACCTTCATTGTTTTTTCATCTCAAAACCTACAGTCATAACACTTTTAGCTTTTTATCTCTTCCCAGACTTAGTGGCATATGATTCAGTTAAAGCACTTCAAAAGATGGTCTCAAGATAGCTAGACTTTCCTTACACAGGACACTCTACTCCAAGACTAACTTGACCAGGAAACTCTCTTATGCTTTCCTCCTGTCATTGGTGTATTGAAAGGATTTGCAGCTTGATAATAAACTCTCTGATCATGTAATAAACATACTTCCCTTCGCCATCAGGTCCTCAAATGGAACTCAAACTTGAAGCTTCCTGTTCAGATACAGGGATATTATCCACTGCACCAGACAATCTCCTATTCCTTCAGCTGCCAGCTGACTGGTGATTTCCTTTTGCACTCTGGAAGTACCCAAAGATAGAGAAGTCGAGGACTATAGTGACATTGATTTCACTTGGTTAGCTAGTGTTGATTTTTACTGAAGGTGACACAATCCAGATACCTATGCCTGGTGAAACACAGTATTTCTGTTCACTGACCACCAGATGAACCTAAATATGTAATTATTCAGTATTGTTCCATTTAAAGAGGATGTCTGCCCACATATACATCTCTGTAGGAACCAAGGATTTGCCATATCTGTTGTGTTATTATATTAATCACAGACCAGACAAACAGTATATATTTAAGATAGATGACAATATGTGTGGTTCCAATATAAAGGAACTTGCCTGGATCTCAGTCATAGTAATCACAATAAACTATTTGCAGTTACTGTCTATATAGTTAATAAACACAGAGATCAGACTGCATTTAAGTATGAGACCTTTTTAACATTGTAAGTAATTAGTGCTGTTAATAAACCTCAAGACATCTATCTCAACAAAGAACCCAGTCTTTATATATTAAAAGGGCTAATATATAGGGGACGTTCAGATCACATCATATTGGCAGTGGTGTTTTATTCAGAAATCACATCAAGATGATAAAGGTCTATTAGGTTTGCACTTTCCTGTCTGGATAGTTGCCTGATTCAAAGAAAGTGGAGATGTTCCTTCTTCCCAATCTCTCATATTTGTTCATTTCTCATATTGCTACTGCTCCTGCCTCCACCTAAAGTGAATTTGTAAGAAGAGCTGAGGGTAGGAAAAAAAATTATAAGAACCCAGATGCTTTACACCAGCAAGTACTTCAAATCAACAATGCAATCAAAATACTATCTCCACCACCAGCAAAATGTTCTTCAAACCTTATTCAGCATTTTAACTGGTAGCAGATTATTATCTATTTAACCAGAGCTGTTACAACCTCACATAGTTTGGAGGCAGGTTGTGGAAGTGTTGCAGATTGACACATATAAAAACAGTGAGGTGTCTTAATTGGGTCACTTGACCCCTGCTTGAATATTTTGAATTAGGCTCCTGCTGCATAGCATCTTCAACTCCCCCGAAATCTAATTGTATCTCTGTTTGCAGCCATAGATGGAGCTGTTGTGAGGCAGAAAACATGAGACCCCATGCTTTCTTGATGCACATTGGGAAGTGATCATTTGTACACCGAGAAGCATCGTTTTTAACTCAGAGCTTTCATGGTCATGTGCAGTGAACCAATCTTATTAACATTTTGCAATCTCTACTTCATTTAATTGTTTTCCCTCTTTCACCGTAAAATTGAAGTAATTTAATTTCTAATAATTAAGATGCCCAGAAAGCTATCATAGCATTACCCCTCTGACTCTAATTTGAACTCATAACTTTATTATGTTTAAGCAAATTACTGTAAATGGCTTGGTAATTGAACCAATATGTTATTTTTGAAGGCTAATCTAACACAGCCTGATTATGAAACTTGATAGCTGCTTAGCTTGTCCATACCCAAAAGCTTTGTTTAAAGTCATTTCTACTTTTGTAATGTAGAGGGAGCAATCAATAGAAGGCAGGAGACTGACTTTTCTCATTTCCATGCTGCAAATATTGAACCACAAAAACCAAAAATGTTTAAATTTGAGCTGTGCATAAAACTGGCTTTTTCAAAGATTTCATGATAACATGATGACAGCAAAGGATTTTCTCCAGACCTTGTGAACAAGAGTAAGTAGATGTGATTGAATAATAAGAGATAAGCAGTCAAATGCTGGTGCTTTTCTTTCAGAGTAACAAAAAAGAAAAATACTTTAGCCTGGAAGAAACATGGGACAAAGAAAGTGGCTGAACGATACTTGATTGTAATTGTGAGTAAAAATTTTGATCTTGGTGTAGACTTTGTTATAGAAGATGAAGGGATTCTGCAAAAAGAAGTGTACATTTTTCATGCCTGCTCCTCCAGTAAGTACAAACATGTAGTTGTGGAGCCTTACATTTTTGAGAGGGGCAAAATTCTGACAGATATGTCTCCTTGTCGCCATAAGATCTGTAAGATGCTAAAGAGCAAAGATCTGTGTAAATCAGGTGAGCCATCAGTTTGAATTGGGGCACAATGCTGGAGCTTCGCTTCGGCCACTTGCATAGCCATTAATATAAGGAACTACCGGACGGAAACTAAGGAATTATTCACACTTACCCCAATATTCATTACTTCCTAAACTCCTGGAAGACCTGCAATTGCAAACCACTGTACTTGTCGCTCAGACATGAAACATATACAATGACAATTTCAATGGCATGATTTTTACAATCAACTTAGTGCATGAAACCCTGCTATACCAAAATTATTTCTGAGATTTGTCATAGTGGTCAGCTAGGTTATTAGATTGGCTTCAGGGTTAAATGAGGGGCCTGTGACAGAGCAAGGATTTGTTTGTGTGCGGAATCCCTTGGTTCATTATGTCTTAACCTTGACCTGGAAATCACTGCTGTACACCAGATGCAGAATCTCTATTTAAAAGATCATCTATCTCCATTAAATGAAGTCTGTGTCTGGATTTTATAGTTGACTGTAGATTATTGTATTGATCTGTGAAAACTGTTTCAGTTTTTGCCTCATTGAGTTGAAATCAAAGAATGCTTGTTGGGAGGTCCTGCACACTGTTCAAGGATTGTCTATGGGGAAAGGCAATGGTAAAATGCAGGCACTGAAGCCTGAGCATAAACTTCCAAACAACTTACCTTCTTCCTTTAGCTTAGAAACAAGCCCTTGCAGAAGAAATCAAATCATTAAATCTGGTGAATGAGACGTGCATCTCCTATTCATCTTGAAAGCTTCAAAATGGAGATCAAGTGACTTCTATGATTCGAACCTTTACTGGAGTCAAGTTTTCTCTGACACAGCTGATAACTGTTACAACTGTCAATACTGATACTCAACAGCTAACTTGAAAGTGTGCAATCCCTTCTAAATGTCCCATGCTGGTGTTGAGAATTCGGGGTTCTTCAAGCAGTAGGGTAACCCAATAGAGAACACAGTATGATTTGGAAATGGCAGCACTAATCTGAACAAGGGTCCCATTCTTAAGCATACAAGGCAAATTCAGAAATCATTTCCAATTTTTACTGGACTTCCCTTTGTATTGTTGGGATATTCAATCTGTGTTTAAGAGCAGGATAGAGTAGATCAATATGGAGGCCAACCAGATCATAATATAAATAATCTCTTAGAATATCTTGAGCACAGAACACTGCTGCAGATCCATCCACTTTCATTAGTGCATAAGGTGATACTCTTCTAGAGGGAGATATATCTGCATTTCCTGCCTTACAAGCATTTTGAATGAACCTGTTCAGATATATTATTACACTGTTCTAAGAAGTTAAGATTTGAACTCAGACTTTCTGTCTCAGAGGTAGGACAGTGCTAATGCAAGCGATGATTTCTTTGCTTTATGTACTGAGCATTAGAGGACTATTCAACAACTGACTATCCTCAGTTTCTTATGCTACTAGCCAAGTCAAATCACTCATCTACTACTTTCCATGTAGCTTTCAAACATTTACAGATTTTCTTCTTGTAGTAAAAGAGAAAGTATACCACCTCTGAGAGATCCCTCTTGCACATCTGGCCACCAACCTCATTCTTTCTTACTCTCAATCTTACTATTTGTTATGGTCAAAACTTTGCTGGACTTCCTTTTCCTTATCCTAATTTGAAATTATGATAAGGCACATACCTCTCCATGGACCCTCACACTGCTGTAAAACACAACAAACTATTATCTTTCATTGTAAGATTTAAAATTGAACCTTTGATGTCATACTATCAATATTTGCTCATTGCTGTTGTCGTTTTGATTCTGTTCAGTCCTAATCATGCCCTGTGTACCCTAGATTCTGATTTAAAACTGAATGAGAAATGATGTAGTTAGTTGTAATATTGACTACAGTGGTAAAGTCAATATCAGACCAACATACATGAAATCAATCAAAATGAAATTATGCAAAGTTGTATATTGAATGGTTGAACCAAAGTCACCCAGTTGTACATTGTTACACAAAGCCAGAAAGTTTTTGAAATGCAGTGCTTCACTTATTTAATTTGCTTGATCAATTTGAGCAATAATATTTGCTTGTAAAGCCTATCTTATCATCTGGAGATTACTGAAATAATTAGTGATTTATATTACCTTGTCCTGGAATCCTAACTCATGTAATTAAATATTTTGTGTTACAAAATTCTATTTTCAGTAATTTTCATATATTAAATTTTCTGATGATCTTTAATCTGCAAAGTTGCAGTTGGGTTTAGTGGCAGTAGCTTATGTAGAGTCAGAGAATGAGAGAGATGTACAGCACAGAAACAGACCCTTTGGTCCAACTTATCCATGCTGACCAGATATCCTAACCTAATCTAGTCCCATTTGCCAGAACTAGGCACATATTCTTCTAAACACTTCTTATTCATATACCCATCCAGATGCCTTTTAAATGTTGCAATTATTCAAGCCTATGGTAACTCATTCCATACACACACCGCCCTTTGCGTGAAAAAGTTACCCCTGAGATCCATCTTAAATTTTTCCCCTCTCGCCCTAAAGCTATGCTCTAGTTCTGCACTCCTCCAACCCCACGAAAAGACCTTTTGTGTATTTACCCTAACCATGCCCCTCATGCTTTTATAAATGTCTATAACGTCATCACTCAACCTCTGACATTCCAGGGAAAGAGCCTCAGTCTATTCAACCTCTCCATATAGCTCAAATCCTCCAAACCTGGCACCATCCTTATAATTCTTTTCTGAACTCTTTCAAATTTCACAATCTGATAGGAGAGAGACCAAAATTGCCACAATATTCTAAAAGTGGTCCAATCAATGTTCTGTACAGCCACAACATGACCTCCCAACACCTACATTCAATGCTCTGATCAATAAAGGAAAGCATACCAAATGCCTTCTTCACTATCCTATCTACCTGCGACTCCACTTTCAAGGAACTAGAGCCATAATTTTATTAAGTTGTGTGAAATCTAAATAACACATGATTTCCTGAAAAACTAAACTTACATTTTCAATTTGTTTAATTTTTGATGAAGTTACTCCTGTACAAAAGATTAAGGTATTTCTTAGAGCAGAATTAACCACAAATCATTGTGCATGGGAAACTATTAGGAATGAAAACAGTGACCCATTTTAGTAAAATATATTAAGTTGTAATGTGAGCTTTACATATCATTTATAGCTTATCAATGTCATTTTAACAATCATTATCAAAAATTGATCTATCCTCAGAATGCAATTTAAAACTGAAGATCAGCAATTTTCACAATGGATCACAAATTGTGTTTATAATTCCAAACAATATTGCTTTTATAAAGTATTTTTTTTCTCTCAAGTTTCCACTCAAAACATATCTGCATATTAAAAAAAAACATTGCTATGAACTGGAGCAAATAAACAATGCTTTAAGGTAGATCATGTTTTAAAAAATATTGCATCAATACTAAACCTTGATACATTTAAAGATGGTAACTAAAGACAATTTATTAATACAGCTGAAAATAGATTTTTCCTGAAAATTAAATGATTTTAATCAGACTTTTCAGTCCTCTACCTTTTGGTACTATGTCTAAAAGCTGAAGATGATTTTTTAAAACTACAGAACATTTCATTAGTTATGTTGGAGTATGGTTGACAACTGCAAAGGCAATAAAATATACCTGTATAAACTTTAAATCATATTGGTGTCATTCTGCCTAAGAAGAAATTTAACATTATGAATCTCATCAAATTCTGTTTATGAGCCTTCGATGAGACTCACTAAAAGGTGTAATTAGTAACTTTCAACATGATTCATTTGAGTGGTCAGTTTTTTGGGCAGGGCAAAATCCCAAATAGTTTTTAAATGATTGAGAACAATTACAGAAACTCATTTTGCACTAAAATTGATTTGTGTTTAAAGGTCCTGAGTCTTTGGTGCTCTTTCAGTTGCCTTGTAGCAAATTGCATTGTGAAATCATGGCAATCTAGCAGGAACTCCAGATCAGTTTTGCATTCCATAATCTATTGCATTTTAGATTCTACAGAGAATATGAGTTTTAATACCTTAAAGCAGTAAAATATGATATGTGTTAACATTTTACACATAACTTTAAACATCTGCTTAAAATCAATATGGATCTTTCAACCATTATGGTAAGGTAAAGTCTGTGTCAGTGATAGGGAGCTCCCTTACAGTTTAAAAGAATAGAAGTGAAGTGGCAATCTGATGGTTATTGCTACTGTTTGGAATATTTTGTCGCATTTTCTTGAATCTAATGATCAGCTTAAAGTTTAAATCATAGAATCCTTATAGTGTGGAAAATGTCCTTCAGCTCACTGACCCTCCAAAGAATAACTCACACAGACCCATTACTCAACATTTATCCCTGACTAATGCACCTCACCAACACATTCCTGAACACTATGGGCAATCTAGCTTGGCCAATTCACCTAACCTACACACCTTTGGACTGCCAGAGGAAACCCGCACAGACATGGGGAGAATATCCAAACTCCATGCAGACAGTTACCCAAGGCTGGAATCAAACCTAGGTCCCTGATGCTATGAAATAGCAGTGTTAACCACTGAGCCACTGTGCTGCCCTTTTGCCAATTTCTGTTGTTGTACTTGGATGTATATGATGTCTTAATATTGGCATTTCAACAGAAAGCAAGATGAATTATTGTCTACTTTTCCACAAGAAAATAAGTTTACAGTACTGTAAGTAATTGAGACTTCCATTGTTAACTTGAGGGACTTTTGTCCCAAGTACAGAGAAAGCACACAGTGGCTAGTGTGAAGACAGTACTTTACACACAATTTTAGCTACTAATGTATTTCCACTCATGCTGACCTTATGGAATTCCTGAACTCAAGGGAACAAAGCTGGCCTGCACATCAATTCTGATTAACAAACTGCTGTTGTTGATCTGCTATGAATGCATGTCTCACACACTTTAACACCGACTTACTGCACAATCTGGCAACAGTGAGCATGTAAACCCTCTCTGTCTTGCAGCTGTAGAGATTTGACATTTTATTGGAGGAAATATGCAAAAGGGTTTGACTAGGAGGTCATACGAAATGATTGGTCTGTCAGGAAAATCCCTGCTTGAATTGAAGAAGCAATAGTTCCATTCCATCTTGGGCTGCAGCTTCATTGAGATATGAAATACATGCAGCAGAGAGGAAACACCTTGTACAGAAGAAGGGTTAAAACAATACCCTGTTTTCCAAACACAGAGACATTCATACAACACAAAAGACAACAGATTGTTCAGAGATGATTTTGTTAAAAAAACTTCATTGTTGGCCATGTGTCAGAAAACAAAGGGTAGAATATGATGACTTCTCACAGCCTGCCCAGTTTCTTACCAATAAAAACAAATTCATGACAAGTCTAGAATAGTGAAAGATTTTCAGTTGAGATGGAAATCAAGGAGGATCGAATTCTTTGCAAAGTGGTTACAATTCAGCATTTCAGAATTTAAATGTAGTCAGAAATGTTACTTTATCATGGAAAATTTTATCACGTGCCAAAGAACCTCTAGTAAGAGAGAAAGAGAGAGAGATAGACAGACAGAGTGACAGGGGCTTGGAGATTCAGTAGTTTCTTCCCCATAACTACCTTGACCTGTGGAAGCAGAAATCAAGTTCAGAAAGCATTGCTAAGGAGTCATCAGTACAAAGGTTCCTAAAGTCTTTTGCTAAGACAGGTTTCCCAGCAATAAAGGGACCGCAAATGCATCTCTTGTCTCCCAAACAGATTTGCTGATTTTATTTTCACCAATGTCATTTTTATTTTGCAAACAGCAGGAAAATCAATCAAAGCCAAACATTAAATCAGTGACCTCATTCTCTCATTGATTGTTTCCTCTGATCAGAACATCTAAGACTAGAAGGCACAATCCCAGAATAAAACATTGTAATTTTAAGACAGAGGTAAGGAGAAAATTCTTTTCTCAGAGGGTAGTGAATCTGTGAAATTCTTTACTACAGAGGCTCATCTAGGCTAGATCATTAAGTATACTCAAGATAGAAATAAACAGATTTTAAATCAGAAAATAAATCAAGGAATATGGGGAAAAGAGAGGAAGTTCAGGATTTTCCAGTTGGCAAGGTGGCTCAGTGGTTAGCACTGTTGCTGCAAAGCACTAGAGTCCCAGGTTCAATACCAGCCTTGGGCGACTGTCTGTGTGGAGTTTGCACATTCTCCCCATGTCTGCGTGGGTTTCCTCCACATGGTCTGGTTTCCTTCCACAGTCCAAAGACTAGTTGAATTGGCCATGCTAAATTGCCCATACTGCTAGGTACATTAGTCAGAGGGAAATGGGTCTGGGTGGATTGCTCTTAGGAGGGTCGGTGTGGACTGGTTGGGCCAAAGGGCCTGTTTCCACACTGTAGGGAATTTTAAAAAAAACTATGATTGCATTAAATGGTAGAGCAGACTTGATAAGTTGACTGGTCTAATTTTGGTCTTTGCAAAGAAACTACATTGTAAAAACTCTTTTCAATCAGGAAAGTATCCAAACAGTTCTATACCTTTCTATTGTTTCATAAAGTTGATGAATATAATTATTTATTGCCAACACAAGAAAAAGCTCTAAACCTGACTAACTGGTTCTCCTATTTTTTTTCCTGTGGTTCGGGGTTAACATGTACAGCAATAGAGAGATTGAGAGAGATGAGAATATTATTGAGTGAGATAGATAGGGATGACATACCAGTTATAGCTGAAGCTACATGGACATCGCAAGAAATGCATTAGGGGATGGGAAAATTGGTAAATGTGTAAGGTTGAGATGTTATACTTGAATATTAAGCTGACAGTGCAATGAGGCCGTGGTGTTTTAAGCAACATGCAATGTTGATGGAAAGGCGAGTGAAAGTGATGTTTCATTCAATTACATTAACCAGGAATGTAATATCATTAAACATTCTCCCAACACTACTGCCAGGTTCTCAGTGCCAAATGTTGGGAACTGAATATCGCTGCCATTCTTTTCTGAGTGCCTTCTGAGTATGTGCCTTGAGCACTGCCTTGCCCTTTGTGGGATCATGGTATATTCCAGCTTCAATGCTTCCAGTATCACATGAGGATAATATAAAAGCCCTCTCAATTGTCTGTTGTGCCATTTGTTTTCTCATGGAGACAGGTACTGCAGCTCCACTGTAAGAGAGGCAGACTTCCTTCACGAGAAGCCAATAAACTGCAGGCTATGCTTTCTGCCTCAATGGGACTAAGTGCAGGTTAATTGTCTATCATATTCCTGGCACCCAAGAATGTGCTCCCTTCTGAATGCTTATTAAAATGATTCTGGAGAACACAACAAGAGCTGTGTGTCAGATACATATTATCATTGTTAATTATTACTTGCTAAAGATGCAATAAATATCTGCCTAATGATGCAATTTTATAATTAATTCTGAGTAAGATCTATGAAAGCAAAATGGATAAAGCAATTGTTTCTGTTTTTAGCTGGCCTCTCAAGTTCAATGTGCTACAGTGGAAAAGGAACACAGATTAATAGCGCTTTGCTTCTATGATTTTAAAATTTTGGGTCACAGAGTAATTGTATGAAGAAGTGATTTCTTTTTAAATTCAGACTTTGATGAATAACCTGATCCCAAATACATAAAAGATGAGTCATACTCAAAAGCTTTAATGTGCACAGGAATTCAGCAAGATTAATCTGGAACTGCAAAAACAGGTGAAGATGTGTTCTTAAAACAAAATGAAACATGTAAAGGATGATGTCAATTTAAAATACATCAATCAAGGAATTTAGTAAACCGATCCACCCATTTACCAAGTACTGGCATAAAATACAACTGTTCTGAGATAAATAGATCAACTATATCAACTAAACAAGCTGTTGTTTTTTTTCAGCTGTAGCTTTGAAATACAAATTACAAAATGATGAAAAATTAGAAAAAAAAAGATTTTTGATGAAGCCAAGCTCACTTGAGACATTAGAAGTGAAGTAATTTAAACCAGCTAGCCAGATTACTGTGTAGTCATGACAGGAGCACAAAATAACGTCTATCTATATAATGAAAAGGTACGTTTATGGAGGTTCTATCACTTCACATCTTTCTTAGGAATCTGGTTAGACAACTGCTGGAGTATTCTGCGCAGTTCTGAAATGCACATTATAGGAGGGATGTGATAGCAAAGAAGAGGGTGCCCAGGCTGGAGAATGTCAGTTATGAAGAGAGATTACTAACTGGGGTTGCTTTTCTTAGAACAGAGGAGATTGAGAGGGGACACAACTGAGATGTACAAAATTCAGGGACATAAATAGGAAGAAACATCCCCTTAATGCAGGGATCAAAGATCAGGTGTGTAGATTTAGGTAATGGGTGCGCCTGAAACCCACTGCCTGCAATGGTGGCAGCAACAGTAACCCTCATAACAGTTAAGAAGTATTTAGATGTGCACTTGCAATGCCAAGGCATATAAGGGTATCTTCAAGTGTTGGAAAATGTGATTAGAAGAGTTAGCTGTTTAGTTTTGACTGACACAGATGCAATAGACTGAAGAACTTTTCTCTGTGCTGTAGATTTCTATACATCATCACTATATGAATCCCACAGCAAAATTGCCAAAGGAACATGTGAACAAGAATAGGCTGTTCAGTCCATGAATCCTGCTTCTGTCAAACAGAGCATACTTGGTCTTGACCCAAATGTTGTTTTTTTTCTGCACTATCTGCTTAACCTTTAAAGTAATCAGTCTCCAGAAATCTACTAATTTCTCTCTTGAACATCCTTAATTATTGTCCTTCCACAATCCTTCAGGATTGACAATTCTAAAGATTCATCACCCTCTGGGTATAGAACATTCTCTTCATATCAGACTTGAACAATCAACATTTTATTCTGAAATTATATTCCCTGGTTCAAGAGTCACCAGCCAGGGGAAGCATTCTATCCAAGTCCCCCTTGTCAAGCCTTGCAAGAATGTTGTACGTTTCACTGAGATCATTGCTAATTTTTTTCAAGTCTAAAGAATACAGACCCAGCTTCCTCAATCTCTCCTCATCAAACAATACAATCAATCTGGGAATGTTGTTTCATGAACATCCAGTGCACTTACATTATGGCTGTACAAGGAGGATGAGCTGCACCTGAACTGGAGGTGTACCAATATCCTCGGTGGGAGGTATGCTCGAGCTCTTCAGGAGAGTTTAAGTTCATTTGGCAGGAAGATGGGAACTGGACCTATGGATTAGGGGACGGAGTAGCTGGTGAACAAGCATTTACAGCATCCAGAGAGTCTATGAGGAAAGTTAGACAGTTGATAAGGCAAAGTTGCAGTCAGTGTGATGGGTTGAAGTATGTCTACTTTAACACAAGAAGTGTCAGGAATAAGGGTGATGAATTCAGAGAATGGGTCAATACTCGGAGTAATGATGTAATGGCAAATGTGGAGACTTAGATATTACAGCATCAGAAATGATGTTCTGGGGTTTAGATGTTTCAAAAGGAATAGGGAGGGAGGTAAAAGAGTTGAGGGAGTGGCATTGCTAATCAAGGATAGTATCACAGCTGTAGAAAGGGAGGTTATTGAGAAAGGTTTGTCTACTGAGTCAGTATGGGTGAAAGTCAGAAACAGGAAAGGAGAAGTCACTTTATTGGGAGCTTCTATAGATCCCCATAGAAACAGAGACATGGAGAAGCAGGCTGGGAGGCAGATTTTGGAAAGATGCAGAAGTCATGGGTGACTTCAACTTCCCTAATATTGTTTGGAACCTCCTTAGTGTAAATAGTTTGGGTGGGGCAGATTTTGTCAGGTATGTCCAGGAAGGATTCCTGACTCAATATGTAGATAGGCCAATGAGACAGTAAGCCATTTTGGATTTGGTGCTTGGCAACGAACCAGGTCAGGTGTCAGATCTCTTGGTGGGAGAGCATTTCAGTTATAGTGATCACAATTTTCTGACCTGCATTGAAAGGGATAGGAGCAGATTGTATGGGAAAGTATTTAACTGGGGGAAGGGGAATTACAATGCTATTAGGCAGGAACTATGGAGCATAAATTGGGAACAGATATTCTCAGGAAAATGCATGACAGAGATACGGAGATTGTTTAAGGAGTACTTGCAACAAGTGTTGGATAGGTTTGTTCCACTGAAACAAGGAAGAGATGGTAGAATGAAGGAACCTTGTTCCCCATTTGGGCCAGTGCAGTGGCTCAGTGGTTAAGGACCCGGGATCAAGTCCCATTTTGGGCGACTGTCCGTGTGGAGCTTGCACATTCTCTCCGTGTCTGCATGGGTTTCCTTTGGGTTCTCCAGCTTCCTCCCACAGTCCAAAGATGTGCAGGTCAGGTGAATTGGCCGTACTAAATTGCCCTTAGTGTTAGGTGCATTAGTCAGGGGAATGGGTCTGGGTGGGTTACTCTTTGGAGGATCGGTGTGGACTTATTGGGCTGAAGGGACTGTTTCCATACTGTAGATAACCTAATCAGATGTCGAACATCTAGTCAAGAGAAAGAAGGAACCTTACTTAAATTTGAGGAAGCAAAGATTAGACAGGACTTTAGAGGGTTAGAAGATGTCCAGGAAGGAACTGAAGAATGGACTTATGAGAGCAAAAAGAAGGCACGGAAAAGCTTTTATGGGTCAGATTAAGGAAAATCCCAAGGCATTTTACACTTATGTGAGGAACAAGAATATGGCCAGAGTGAGGGTAGGCCAATCAGTGATAATTGAGGGAACTTGTGCCTGAAGTCAGAGGAGGTATGGGAGGTCTTTAAAGAATACATGGCTTCAGTATTCACTATTGAAAAGGACCTTGCTGTTTGTGAGGACAGTGAAAAACAGGCTGATATGCTCGAACAGGTTGATGTTAAGAAGGATGATGTGCTGGAAATTTTGAAACATATGAGGATAGATAAGCCCCCTGGGCCAGACAGGATATCGAGCTGAAAATGTGTTGCTGGAAAAGCGCAGCAGGTCAGGCAGCATCCAAGGAACAGGAAATTCGACGTTTCGGGCACAAGCCCTTCATCAGGCCGAAACGTCGAATTTTCTGTTCCTTGGATGCTGCCTGACCTGCTGCGCTTTTCCAGCAACACATTTTCAGCTCTGATCTCCAGCATCTGAAGACCTCACTTTTTCCTCCAGACAGGATATCTCCAAAGTTACTATGGTCAGTAAGGGAAGAGATTGCTGTGCCTTTGGCAGTGATCTTTGCTTCCTCACTATCCACTGGAGGGTGGCAAATGCTATTCACTTGTTGAAGAAAGGGAATAGGGATAACCCTGGGAATTACAGATCAGTCAACCTTATATCAGTAGTGGGCAAATTATTGGGGAGGATTCTGAGAGACATAATTTATGATTATTTGGAAAAGCATAGCTTGATTAGAGATAATCAGCATACCTTTGTGAGGGGAAGGTCATGCCTCACAAACCTTACTGAATTCTTTGAGGATGTGACAAAACACAGTGATGAAGGTAGAGCAGTGAATGTCGTGTAATTGGATTTTAGCAAGGCGTTTGATAAGATTCTCTAAGGTAGGCAACTTCAGAAGGTAAGGAGGCATGATATATAGAGAAATTTGGCTGTCTGGATACAGAATTAGCTGGCCCATAGAAGATAAAGACTGGTAATTGATGGAAAGTATCCAACCTGGAACTCGGTGACTCATGGTGTTCCACAGAGATCTGTTCTGGTCCTCTGCTCTTTGTGACTTTAATAAATGACTTGGATGAGGAAGTGGAAAGGTGGGTTAGTATACGTAGTATACCACCTTTCCTGCAAGAGGATTTAATACAACAGTAAATAAGAGTGCAATTGTATTCTGCCTTAGTAAAAGTAGTTGGAGTTATTGTGTACTTTTTAGTCCCTTTATCTAAAGAAGATGTACATAGAATGTAGAACAAAGAATAGCACAACACAGTACAGGCCCTTCAGCCTTCGATGCTGTGCCGACTTCTAAGATCAAACTAACCTACACATCCTTCATTGTACTATCATCTATGTGCCTATCCGAGAGCCGCTTAAATGTCCCTTATGTATCTAGTTCTACCACCACCGCTGGCAGTTCATTCCATGCACCCATCATTCTCTGTGTAAATAACCTACCTCCACCTCAAGATATTTAATGAACCCATTTCAAGTCAAAATTCCAAAGTTGCACAAGATTTAAGAGAAAAAATTCCATCATTTTAAAACATTGTCCTCTTGTTCTGGACTTCCTCACAAGAGTAAAAGGCATTTCCAAGTTCACTTTGCATGATCATTCAGAAATTATAAACTTCAAATAAATCAACCCTTGCCTTTCTAAACTCTGATGAAAAAGAAAATCCAGTCTGCTCAATATTTTCTCATAAGGCAATCTGTCCATTCCAGGCATCAACCTAGTAAGTTTCCTTTGAACCATCTTCAACACATTTGCTTCCTTTCTTAAATACAGAGACTCAAAACTACATACAGTATTTGAACTATGGTCAAACAATGCTCCATATAAATAAAGCATGCATGAAGCATTCATGAGGCTGCAAGATCATTTTTCAATATGCCTGCTGGTACTCCTGGCATACACTTCTCAATGAATAAGGCTTGGCCCTAAATTCAATGGTAGTTGAGGGATATGATAGCATCCAAAATGACAGATTGTGTCTAAATGCAATTCAACAACTGCTGATAGCCCATGCTGCCTCACAAGTGCCTAGTTTTGAACTGCTTGATCTTGCTCTAGGATGCCTTGTAACACAATAGTTAGCATCGCTGCATCCGAACAAGACTATTTGAGTCTGAATCTGACACCAGGACTTTCTTCTCACTTGCTACTCCCAGGACTTAATGTCAGGAAAGATGGATCAATTTTCAACATGAAAAATAATCATAACATATATCAATGGCAGACAGTAAGACTGAAAAAGACTCCTGATCAGCCATGTGACATAAAGAACATACCCCTACACTTAGTGCCGAACAATGTATATGTAACAAATAATGTTTCCACGCAACACATTATTGAAAAAGCTATCACACAGATGCCACTGGGTCTAACATGAATTCATCATATTTTAAATGATGGTTTTGCCATGCAACCCATAGGAGGTTGACCTCAGTGGGAAGATGGAGCTTCACTTAAACAAAGAATGCGAGGTTTTCACACCAAGACTGTCATTGGCAGGTGTATATGCAACATTCAGATTAGTAAGGATAGAATCAAGTTGCTAGCAGTGTGGTGTGGCTGAGAGATATGAGTGCAAAGTTTACAGAATCATCGTGTCTGAGGCTAGACTAAGGCTAAAAACATCTGGCTTCATAAAGAATATTGATAGGTGAGCAGAGAGTGGATAATGAATTGATTAGTATGCAAGATATATGCAAAGACATGAAGGAAGATCTCTATTTTCCTGCCTACCTGGTGTACTAAAGCTTCCAGTGCTCGAGGGGTTTGGAGCACACAGTCTGGCCTGTTGCACCCATATTCAATTTTTTTTAATGGCCAGCATGGTGATTCAGTGGTTAGCACTGCGGCCTCCCAATACCAGGGGCACATGGGTCAATTCCTCCTGTGGGTGTCTGTGTGGAGTTTGCATATTCTCCCCATGTGTGAGTGGGTTTCCTCCCACAGTCCAAAGGTGTGCAGGTTGGATGGATTTGCCAAGCTAAGTTGCCCATTGTGTCCAGGGATGTACAGGCTAAGTGGTAAAATGCATAATGATAGGGTAGGGCAGTGTGGGATAGGATCATAAGTATGATGTTCTTTGGAGTGTTGGTGTGACCTTAATGGACCAAATGGCCTGCTTCTACACTGCAATGATTCTCTGATATTCTCAGAATATATTCAGCAATGAATTCCAGCACCTGGAATTCCTTTTCTCAACAAAAAAAACTACCTCCACCTTAAAAATATTTAATTAACTGACTTCCAATGCCCTCTGAGGCAGACTTCCAAAGTTGCACAATGAATTTCCATTTACTTGAAGAAGTCCAGACTGACCTTAAAGGCTGAATTCTAGCTTTAAGTGCTGCTCGGTAATGCCAAACCAGGGTCCTTTACTGATGCATGCTATCACCCACTACTGTAATCAGATTCTGAACCGCAAGATCCGGTGAACAAGTAGCATGAAATTTATTACCCACATCAAAACAAACGAGCACAGATAATCCGCACATTGTGAAGCCTCCGTCTATCTTCAGACCATATCTGATATCTTCCCCTTGACTTTTGACACCGTATGCCCATAAAGCAAGTACGACTGGTTTAAGGGCAACCCACAAATGCTCCCCACATCCCCCCATCTTCCAATTAACACCATCCAGGTAAAAAATCTGCATTGATAAAAATGAACAAATCAAAAATTAGCAAGAAGTGCTCATGATGTACAAGGAGACACAAAAAGAAATTCTGAATTCTTAACACAGTTTCCAGTTTTCACTTTCTTTTTGACTTAGCCAGGTAAAAAACAGAAATAGCATTTCATGGTAAACATTATGAATTAGCATTTTTTATGCAAAACTTTATGTGGCAGGAATGTAAAGCAGATTTTGGGCACAAAGGTCAGCACACAGATCATCTATTTCTATCCATTTAATGTTAATGGGGAGAAAAATCATGCAGAGAGCATTTTCCTCTAAGATTGTGTATTCTAACGTATGTTCCCTTACTGTGATGTGGAGTGCTCATTGTTAAAATCTACCAATTTCTACAAAAATGTACTTTAAATAAAAGAAACATTGCTAAAACTCATCCATAAAATTACCTTTATATTGAAATTCTGGCAAGAATACTCCCCGCACTGGCTTTCTGCTTTGTATGCAACTGAAGACTTCAGACAGTTGTCATGAAACTCTGGAGTCTAAACACCTTAGAATGCTGTAATGAAGAGACAGAAAGTTCATAATAAAATGAAAGTCAAGTGATTGCAATTTGGCTGTCTACTTTTGAACAAACTTGGTCGACTGCAAGGCCTGAAGCAAATCAGGTTGTTGGGATAATGAAAGATGAGAGTGGACTGTAAGTGATATAATAATGGGGATGTTGGATGATGTTGTTGAGCTCCAAATACCACACGGGTGCAGTCAATGGCCACAAGTACCTGAGGGACTCCAACGATGGCGACAAATCTGAAGGCTTGGAAACTATGACTGGTCAAACTATACTATTTTCCTGCAAAGGACAGTAATGAGATCATGAATGCACATTTGCGTGATCAATTGGAATATACCATACATAAAGAATTAAAGAGTATATGTTTGGGGGCTGTCTACTGACATGGACAGAGAACTGGTCAGTAGATGCAAAACAAAAAGCAGAAGTAAATTGGCCTTTGTCTGCATTGCAGCCAATGAGTAGTAGGGAACCACAGTGCTTCAACCCCAGTTATTCACAATGTACTCAGTGATTTAGATAACTAAATGCAATTGGATGAACTGTGAGGAGGATACAAACATACTTCAGTGTGATGATGACAGGTTGAGGGGCAAATGATGGCAGATGAAGTATAATGTGGATAGCCGTGAGGTTAGTCACTTCGGCAGCAAAAACAGGAAGTCGGATTAATATCTACATGACAATAGATTGGGAAATAGATGAGGCCTGGGAGTCCAAGTACCCCAGTTGCTGAAGATATACATTAAGGCGTAATAGGCAGTGAAGAAAGCAAATAGTATGTTGGCTGTTATTGCAAGCGGATTTTGCAAGAAGAGCAGGGATGAGTTTTTGCACAAACAAGGCCTTGATGAGACTATTCCAAGAGTATTGTGTGCAGTTTTGGTTTCCTTATCTGAGGATTAATGTTCTGGCTGTGGAGCGAGTGCAATGAACATTTATCAGATGATTTCTAGGATTCAAAGACTGATTTATGAAGGGAGATTAGCTCAGTTAGGACTATATTCACTGGAGTTTCGAACAATTAGTGAGGATTGTATAGACTGTGGATTCCAGAACCAGGGGTCACATTTTAAGGACATGGAATAGGCCAATTAGGGCTGAGACAAAGAGAAATTTATTCTACTACAGTGTGTTGAGCTTGTGAATATTTTGCCATGGAAAATGGTGGAGGCCAAAGAATCAAATGTTTTCAAGAAGTTAAATATAGTTATCGGCGCTAAATGGATCAAAAGGTATGAGGACAATGGGTGGTAAGCCATGATCATATTAAATGGCAGAGCAGGCTCAAGATCGTGCCAGACTAGGATGCTTCAGTTGGAACTCATCTGCTCCCCCCATTCTTCTTCTTTTTATCTTCGTTTTTCTCCTCTTGGTGTTTTTCTCTTCTTTTCTCCTGGCAGATGACTCCCAGTCCCTGATGACGACTCTTGACCTCCAACGATTCCTTGCCTGGTGTGGCAGCATCCTGAGCTGGCATAGCTTCCTCCTGTTGCAGCATCCTGGCCTGGTGTGGAGACCCCTGGCCTGTTGTCGCAGCCTCCTGGTGTAGCATTATGGCCAGGTCTGGTGCAGACTGGAGGCTAGGTGGCAGCATGGTACAAGTCAGATTACTTGCAGTGTGGAAACAGGCCCTATGGCCCAACAAGTCCACACCGATCCTCCAAAGAGCAACCCACCCAGACCAATTCCCCTACATTTACCCCTTCACCTAAGCATGGCCAATTCACCTGGCTTGCGCGTCTTTGGACTGTGGAAGGAAACCGGAGCACCCAAAGGAAACCCATGCAGATGCTGGGAGAATGTGCAAACTCCACACAGACAGTTGCCTGAGACAGGAATTGAACCCGGGTCTCTGGTGCTGTGAGGCAGCAGTGCTAACCACTGTGCCACCGTGCCGCCCAGTTGGAAGACCGCAGTTCTGGATTTTTTTTTCTGCATCGCTAGACACTTTCTTTCTCTATTTTTTAAGATCTTGTAACTAAAGAAACCGTATCTATGTACCTTTGTGCCTAAGATGGCACTGTAAATAGCGACTTATACTCAATGAATACTGTGAAAAGTTTATATGTGACAGTAAAGCTAATGCAATTCAATTCAAGGAGCTGAATGGCCTACTCCTGCTCCTATTTTGTGTGTATCTGTGTTAACACAGTTGAGGTTTGAAAGGAACTTAGGGTTAGGAAGTTCAGTGTTGCTGTGATCTTCTGCACAACATATCGTTGCGTCCCAAGCCAAATACCTGCTAATCTGCCAGCAGGAACTGGATGATGAAGGCAGTGATCCCTGTTCTGCAGAGAATGCTTTTCACTCATCTGCAGGTGGCTACAATATCTTTGGTAGTCCCTCTCTTAGCACATTGCTCAATGGTGCTGAAGACTTTGTTTCCCTTCTTCAGCTGCTGTCAGTTAATCCATAGTTGCAGTTACCCACCCCTCATATCTCTGATTGTGGCTGTGCTGGGCATTCTTTCTTCTCCTCATTAACATCAACAATGTTAGTACAGTTGCTTGGCCAAGTTTGTCAGACATTAGGAATAGAAGTACTGATATGTGAAAAATAGATTTGGACTGAACTACTCTCTACATGATGAAAAAATGCTCAAACATGACTTGACATTTCCACTTCCTCATTGTGCCACGTGCAAGATCTTTGCCGATATTTTTAATTGATTCATGCAGAAATGTTAACGTGCACTTCAAGGACAAGTGAGACTTGAACCCAGGGCTTCTGGCTCAAAGGTAGGGGCACCTCCACAGCACCACTAGAGCCTCAGCAATATCTTTGTAGCCTTGACTTTTACAGTGCTATCCTTATCCCAGATTGCAACAGGATCTTGATCAGATGGGCCAATGGGCTGAGGAGTGGCAGATGGAGTTTAATTTAGAAAAAATGTGAGTTGCTGAGTTTGGGAAAGCAAATCTCAGCAATACTTACATATATAATGGTAAAGTCCTATGGAGTGTTGTTTAACAAAGAGATGTTGGAGTGCAAGTTTATAGCTCCTTGAAAGTGGAGTCACAGGTAGATAGGATAGTGAAAAAGGCATTTGATATGCTTTCCTTTATTGATCAGAATATTGAGTACAGGAGTTGGGAGGTCATGTTGCAGCTGTACAGGACATTGGTTAGGCCACTTTTGGAATATTGCATGCAATTCTGGTCTCCTTTCTTTCGGAAGGGTGTTGTGAAACTTGAAAAGGATCAGAAAAGATTTACAAGGATGTTACTAGGGTTGGAGGATTTGAGTTATAGAAAGAAGTTGAATAGGCTGGGGCTGTTTTCCCTAGAGCATCGGAGGCTGAGGGGTGACCTTATAGAGGTTTATAAAATCATGAGGGGCATGGATAGGATAAATAGAGAAAGTCTATTCCCTGGGGTGGGGGAGTCCTGAGCTAGAGGGCATTGATTTAGGGTGAGAGGGGCAAGATATAAAACAGACCAAAGGGGCAACATGTTCATGCAGACGGTGGTACGTGTATAGAATGAAGTGCCAGAGGAAGTGGCAGAGGCTGGTACAATTGCAACATTTAAAAGGCATCTGGGTATATACATGAATAGGAAGGGTTTGGAGGGATATGGGCTGGCTGCTGGCAGGTGTGACTAGATTGGGTTGGGATATTTATATGAATCAATAAAACATGTAATTAAAAAAGAATCCTCTCTACTCACTATTGTAGATTTACAGCAAGGTTACACTTTAAGTAAAAACTGTGCACTTAGCTGCTCCCATTCCTCCACGGTCAGCTGTGAATTTCCCTGTTTGTTATTTTTTCCTAGCCACACTCTGATGTCCAGAAATACTTGAACTCAAGTAGTAAAGGCAGTAGTGGTACAGATTCACTGCTGTGTCAGACAGCAGTGGAAGTTTCTTTCTCTGACCATGTGGTCTCTACCTTTGTCTGTCTTCCTCCTTTTTAAAGTGCTGCTAGTTTGATCTTTTTTCCTCCAAACTTCAAAAACAATGCGGTAACTTATAAAACAATAATTGCTGCTTCTGGAATTTGAGGAAATCACCTACTAGACCTAGAATTGCACTTACAGCTGCAATTTTTTTCCCATTCTCCATCTTGGATTACCGAGAGATAACCTTCTCATAACTAAATGAGTGACAGGATATACTTGAATTTTGGTATTTGGTGTAGTAAGAGGTTATTCACTTGTCTTCTGCATTGACTACTTCCTTTTAGTGCTAAGTCTTTCATAGAGTGTTCACATAATAGCATTTACAGTTTTTGTTTTAATTTCATCAGTTGAATGTGCTCATGCTGTATAGGAATATATACAAACAGATATCAGGCCCCTCTACTTTGCAATACCAATTTCATTTGTGACTCAATTTTGGAGAAAAATGCCATTTGTTCAATTTCCATTTGAATCATAATATTCCTACAGTGTGGAAGCAGCCCTTTCGGCACATCGAGTTCACACCGATTCTCCAAAGGTCATCCCACACAGACCCACTACTGTACCTTATCCCTGGAATCCTGCATTTCCAATGACGCATCAACCTAGACTGTACCTTCCTGACCTTGGTGGGAATTTGAGCATGGCCAGCCTGCCTAACCTGCACATTTTCTATCTATGGGAGGAATCCAGAACATCTGGAGGAAACTCACGCAGACATGCAGAGAATTTACATTGGAGTGTGGCTAGGGAAAATTAACAAACAGGAAAATTCACAGCTGACCTTGGAGGAACGGGAGCAGATAAGTGCACAGTTTTTAATTAAAGTATAACCTTGCTGTAAATCTACAAGAGTGAGTAGAGCAGATTATTTTTTGATTACATGTTTTATTGATTGATTAATTAATAGGCAGTCACCCAAGGATGGAATCAAACCTGGATCCTTGGTGCTATGAGGCAATTGTGCTCACCACTGAGCCATCTTGCCATTCCAGGTTTGCATCCTTCTCCATCTACCCGCCCCGTCTGGACCACAATATTTCCCCTATCCATGGATAGCTTTCTCCTTTCCTATGGCATGCTTCCTGTCCTGCTTCAACCTTCTTCACTTGACTAACAGTCTTTTTTTTCAGAGTGGGACCATTCGGCGCAGCCACTTTGGTGTGAGTGATTCGGCGCGGCCGGTTTGGCACTACCCATTTCAGCACAGAACTGTTTTGTAGTTATTCAGTAGTAGTTATTAAACTACTATTATTAAAATTATTAAAATATATTAAAATAAAACATATTAATATACAAACTAATAAAAAAAACCCGTTAAAATGCCATCAACAATTTTGTATTTGCCTTTTTTTATTTTTATTTTCTTTTTAACATTTTTACTGAAGAGGATAAACATTATTTTTCTTTTTATTTCTTTCATTAATGCTTGTAAGAGCTGCGGCAAATCTCTCACGCCGAAATGGGTTGCGCCAAAACCGGCCAAATCGGCCGCGCCGAACCGTCCTACACCCCTTTTTTTTCTATCTACTTGATATTCCTGCTATTGCCGTCCATATCCAAGATGCCTAACCTTACTCTGCATCTTATTCAGTTCACCTGTTTTTTCTACCTCCCCAGCACAACTAATTACCCCATTATGTTCCCATCTTAAATATGCAACTCCCACCTTTCCTCATCCCTGTTGCCCCAATGTTTGCAACCCACCCCACCACCTACTATGACATAAAACACAGCTCTCAACAATTTTTCCACTCTCCATTCTCAGAGTCCTAATAGCATGTGATAGCTGATATGTCAGAACTGCATCATTTTATACATCATACTATTACCATAAGTAATCTGTCATATTACACTTGAGCATCATTTAAGTATGAATTTAGCATGACACAAATTTTCATAGAGATTGGGCACAGGCCTTTGAGCTGTTAAACTGGTCATTTGATTGATGTTCTGAAGAAGAGTCATATTTGATTTGAAATTTTACTCACTCTCCACACATGCTGCCAAACCTGCTTAGTTCTTCCAACATTTTCTGTTTTTAGTCTCATTATTTGTCTATCCTACTTCTGATATTAACGGAAAGAATCTTGTGTAAAAACTGTGATATGCAGATTCCACTGTGACCATCAACTGGAAAATTTTACAATAAAGGATCTTAATGTGTGTGTGAGAATAAAAAATATTTTTGCCAGATTCTCATACATTTTAAATTCTAAAGTAATCATTCTGAGCCTGTTTCTTTGGTATTTTGAGAGCTGATCTGTTTTTTTTGTAGTCATGTTAACAGGTGCTATCTCTAAACTCTTATCAACAAAGTTGACCAGCCATCACAGTACATAGGTGAAGACTCTGATACTGATGATGCAGCAAAATATCTTGCTGCTACAACATTATGCTAAATACAACTAAAAGAAACACTGCACATAATTATTTGACTACAAATGGTGTACATAATGATTTATTATTAACAAAACAGGAAAATTAGAGAATTGAAGTACAAGCATGTGAACAAAAAAGGATGTATGTTTTAAACAAGCATTGCAGCTTTACAAAAAATGACATAGAACCTTTCTTTGTTATCGCATGTCCCAAGACACTTGACAATCACCTAAAACCAAGAGATAAACCAAAGTCAAGCAATTAATAGTGTATAAGAATTAAAAGAGGGAATAAAAACATTATTTGCATTTTAGGCATGTTTGGTAAAACAGTAGAAAATTATTAGAATGACATGGGGAAAATATGCCAAGACCTTGCTGCCAAACATTAAAGCATTGCACTTCATAGCTGGCTTCTTGGCAGTTGCAGGCAGCAAATATGTTTATTTCATTTAAAGCCTCACAAGTGACTTTGGGGAATGCTGTCACTCATTTGCTCACTCTCTCCCACCCACGTTCGCTCGCTCCCTCCCTTCCGGTCTCACCTGATCGCGCCCTCCCTCCCTTCCAGTTTCACCCGATCGCTCGCGCTCTCCCACCCAATGTTAAAGCAAGGAGAAGCAAGTTTAGAGGGGATTTGAGTAAATTTTGTTTCCCCCATTGGCTGATGAGTATTGAAACAAACTGACTAGAAGTTTATTCGAGGTGGCAACCATTAAGACGTTTACAAAATGATTGGATGAAAATTTGAAACTATGTAGCTTACAAAGATATGGGCCCAGTACTGACCAATGGAATGAGAATGAATGGCTATTTGATGAATGACATGGACATGATGAGTTGAAGGGCCCTTTTCCCACGCTGTAAAAATCTCTATAACTCTAAAACACCGAATGTTAATGGGAGTTGAAGAAGGCATTTTAATTCAGCCTGACATATGAAACATGGGGATGACAAAGAACCCTTGCAATTTTCCCTTTCCTAAACCATTGACTTCTCAGCAATTTTGATGTTTACCTGTTCTTTATTAAGCAAGAAAACAGGTCACCCCCCAGATTCTTTTCTTGAAATAAAGTAGACGCATTGCTTACGAGCTTAACCATAGGACTCTGAAGTGGTGTTTTTCTTGTCAGTCCAATCTTTCTGGACAAGAAAAGGAGCAGCTCCTGAAAGGGAAATTTCATTTTTTTGTTTCCTCTTGAGCCAGGAAGAAAAGGGTTGTTCCAAGCTTGAGTCGCACACAGACACCTTGAAACGCTCTTTCCGAAATTACTTTTCCTCTCTCACCCCCAGTTGCGTCAGTGGTAACAGCTTCCTGTCACCTGGACCCCAGTTTCTTCATATTGCATTCAGAAAGGAGTCAATCTTGTGCCATTGGATGGATATCTAGATATTAAAACCTGCAAAGTAAAAGGAATAGTTGTTATTCTAATTCCTGGAGTGCATTTTCAATTAGGTCAAATGATGATGGATCATGTGGAACTGGGAACTGAGGGAAGATGATTCAAACAGAGTCCTGCTAAGCCATACGTCATTAAATAATGTAAATAGTCAATAAATATTTATCACTCTTCCTGTGTGTTGTCCAGTCTTCATTTTCCAAAAGCATCTTGAGCCCAGTGTGATATTTATGCAAAACCAAGCAGGCATCAGATTTCCTATCATAGATCTGTTGCCTCACCTCAGACTTCCTTGTACATTGAGCTGTTAAAATCACCACAGAATGTTAAACCCTGAAATGTGTAAAATCTATTGATGGAGACAAGGACTCATCTTAAATCGTGACAGAAGTCATTTGTGTTTAGCACATATTTCTCATTGTTGAACATTCTTTAGTGGCTTAGTTTTGTTTTGAGCCAGACTTCAGTAGCTAGTTAATGTTTGACCTATTTCCAAGACATTTACCTTTGTTATTACAGTGGTGTTATGACTAAAAGGCTTTTATAATAAACTGCAAAGCACTAATTTAACAAAATAATTCTAATTGGACCTGAAACCAATAGAAAGTGTCCAAATATGTTTATTTCATTTAAAGCCTCACAAGCGACTTTGGGGAATGCTGTCACTCATTTGCTCGCGCTCTCCCACCCACGTTCGCTTGCTCCCTCCCTCCCGGTCTCACCTGATCGCTCGCTCCCTTCCAACCAGTTTTGCTCCCTCCCTCCCTTCCAGTTTCACCCGATCGCTCGCTCTCTCCCATCCAGTTGTAAAGTAAGGAGAAGCAAGTACATTTCAGTACACACTTTGACATTTTTCGTAAAATACTACTTTCAGTTCCATTCTTTTCCCTCATTTCAATTTCACGGAAGCATGGATACAGATTTCTAGATGTGGTACCAATGACCATGGATGACTTGTACTTTGAAGAATGGAACCCTTTCTTTGAGAAAGCCATCCATGTTATAAGATGGCAATCTCAATGCATTGTGTGTACAGTCAAAAGTGGTCTGTGCCTGAGGAAAGTCAGTTATGTTGGCAAAGCCTGTTGTCCAGGCTGCAGCACTGACTTTGTCATGGAGGAACGAGATGAAATGGTATGATCTTGCACAAGCTTTATCAGTAACCGCCTTAATACATCTGTCAGTTGATAATTGAGATCCCGTATAAATCTCCAGAGCATCTGTGAAAACAGCCAATTGCATAAAAAATATGTAGTAGCTCTCACCTTGATGGTCACACGCTACATCAGTCACAAGTTCTGCTCCAGCAGTTGGTATAGTTGAGTGATAATATCTCAAGATATTCTTAAACTGTAGTGACAGTAACCCTCACTCACCTGCAGAAAATAGCTTCAGGGACAGGGGATTTTGGCATTGATGTAGCTCCTCCACATCCTGGAAGCCCCGCAGTGTGCATTCTCCATGTGGAGGCAGGTGGTGCAGTTTGCTCCTGGTCCTGGGCTTGCTAATGCATCTGTTCCTCTTGAATTTCTCTGTGTCATCATCACACTGCTACCATAGTGACAATATCCCTTCTGCAAAGCGTTTATAATGAGAGCAGTCAGAATTTGTATCATCCATAAGTAACAATTTAGCATCATCCATAATATAATGGGACATTGAGTGCTTAATCTGACAAGGAGGGCAATGGAATGTCCTTGCATGGTCCTTTGATATATAGGACAAATGTGTGCAACACTAGCAAATGTCATACAATTATAGTTGAAACTTTAAAAAGCTGTATGATAACTTGCCCCTCCCCCACTCACATCAATCAAGAAAGACTGCATTGCATATAAAAGCACATTGGAGAATACTTACAGTTGAAGGTAAGTGGAAATCAGCTTCATGCTTCTGTGCAATCTATGAGATTTTGGGTTATCTTTGTTAATTGTTGACTGCATGTGCCACTTTTAAGGTCTTTGTGATTACTGCTGTCTTGCAAAAATGACCGTGTTCAATTTGTAATGACAAAGCCCGATTGCTTGTAACCAGGATTTGTATCCTAACAGTTGAACACTGCCTGTATTTCACATGTAGGGTATAATTATTACAGATTTCATTGACCTGTACTCTTAAAATGTTTGAATAATACAATTGACCTTTCAAGGATCTCAAATCATTCACATGTCCTCACACAGGAAGAAAACTTACTTCATTCATTCTGTGTATGTTTTTTAATTGTGTTTGTGAATTTGAATGTAGAAGGCAACACATATCATGCTTCACAGAGTAAGTCTCAAGCTACATTTGCTCAAATAAATGAAGGAGTCCATTAGTACTGGGTTAACCACATTGCATGTATCTGTAATTTCATTTTATATATAGTGCTTTACATTAGCATTATTATCTCATTGCCCATGAACAATTCCCCACCAAGGTTTGGTGCACTTTGCTGTTTCCTGAACTGTTTCTACATCTTGACCCTTTGATCTAAGATCGTCTCTCACAAATGCACTCATCCTATCCCTTGTTAAGAGCACCATATCAACTCCTTTTCACTTTTTCCTATCCTTCAAAACAATAAACATACTTCAAATAAACATACAAACAGATATTCAATTCTGAATCTTGGTCGGCATACTGCTAAGTCTCCATAATGGCATTTAAATTATACTCATTTACCTCAATTTGTGGTTTCAAATCATCAACTTTATTGAAAATGCTGTATGCATTCTCTTAAAATGTCTGTAATACTGTCTTTTCACAGAGATCAGCAACATGGAAACATGGAAACATGAAAAATATGAACAGAAGTAGGCCATTCAACCCCTTGAGACTGTTTCAGCATTCAATATCATCATGTCTGATCATTCACTCAGTATTCTGTTTCCACTTTCATGCCACATTATGTCCCTTTAGGCCTAAGGCTTATATTTAATGCCTTTTTGAAAGCATTCAGTGTGTGGTCTCAACCACTTTCTGTAGTAGAGTTCTGCAGGCTCACTACTCTCTGGGTGGAGAAGTTTCTTCTTATCATAATCCTCACTGGCCTATCCTGTAACCTTAGACAGTAATCCTTGGCTCTTGATGTGCTGGTTGTCACGAACATCCTTCCTGTGGCTACCTTACCTAGTCACATTAGAATTGTATAGGTTTCTATGAAATCCCCTTTCATTCTTCTAAACTCCAGCAAGTAGAGTCCTAATTAATCCAATAGCTCTTCATACGCCAATCACGCCATCCTTGGAATTAGTTTAATATACATTTGTTGCACTCCTTCCATGGCCAGAACATCGTTCCTCAGATAAGGAGAACAAAGCTGCATTAAATACTCTAGGTTTCATATCGCCAATGCCCAGCAAAATTGCTGTTCCTTAATCAAGTCCTTTGGAGAACAGTGTACTGTTTGCCTTCTTCACCGCTTGCTACATCCACATGCTTACCTTCAGCAGCTGATGTATAAGGACACTGAGGTCTTGTTGCAACCTGTCCTTTTCCAATCTATTGCCATTCAGACAATAATCCACCTTCCTGCTTTTGCTACCAAAGTGAATAACCTCAGAGTTATTCACATTATACTTCATCTGCCATACATTTGCCTGCTCATTCAATTTGTCCAAATCATACTGAAGCATCTATGAATCCTCCTCACAGCTCAGCTTGCCATCCAGCTTTATGTTATTGTCAAACTTGCAGATATTATTTTTAATTCTCTCCTCTAAACCATTGATATATGTTGTGAATAACTGATCTCTAAGCACTGACCCTTGTGGTACCCAACTTGTCAAGGTCTGCCACTCAGAAAAAGACCCTTTTTTTTATTCTTTGTTTCCTGTCTGCCAACCAGTTTTCTATCCATGTCAGTATACCATAGCCAGTTCATATCTTTTTATTTTACATCGGTGGCACAGTGGTTAGCACTGCTGCCTCACAGAGCCAGGGACCTGGGTTCAGTTCCTGCCTCAGGCGACTGACTGTGTGGAGTTTGCACGTTCTCCCCGTGTCTGCGTGGGTTTCCTCCGGGTGCTCCGGTTTCCTCCCACAGTCCAAAGATGTGCGGGTCAGGTGAATTGGCCATGCTAAATTGCCCGTAGTGTTAGGTAAGGAGTATATGTAGGGGTATGGGTGGGGTTCGCTTCGGCGGGTCGGTGTGGACTTGTTGGGCCAAAGGGCCTGTTTCCACACTGTAAGTAATCTAATCCTAATCTCTTATGTGAGGCCTTATCGATCACATTCTGAAAGTACAAATATACCACATCCGCTTGGTCCCCTTATCAACACCAATGGTTATATCCTTCAAAAATTCCAGTCAATTTGTCAAGCATGATTTCCCTTTTGTAAATCCATGCTGAATGTGTCCAATCCTGTCACCATTGCCCAAATGCTCTGATTTTTGTTTACATTATGGATTCCAGCATTTTCCTTGCCATCACTGTCATGCTAACCAGTCTATAATTCCCTATTTTCTGCCTAGATCCTTTTTAAAATAGTTGAGTTACATTAGCTGCCCTCTAATCCATAGCAACTGTTCCAGTGTCAATAGAACCTTGAAAGATGACATCAATGCATCCATTATTTGTAGGGTCACTTAGCAACTGTTGAAAGAATGGTTAAAGATGCTTAGTTGATATTATAAAATTTGAGTATTGCTAAATGAAATACAGATTTGTTTCAAATTATTGTCTGGGACTCATCAGGACAGATACAAGAATACCAAATTTCATGTGGAGCAACAATTCAAACTTAATGTGGAAAGGGTGTTAATTAGTCTATGTTCAACTCTGATTGTTTGAAGTGACACCAAGGGAGTTGCACCAGAGAGGTATGTCCTCCATGCTTTAGTTTCATTCATAAAAGGCACAATCCCTTTTCATTGTCTGTAAATATATACAGTTTCTAACAAGCTTGAGTGAAATTCTATCCAAATCTTGGTTACTTCCCTGGAAATTCAGATGTCTAACAATACGATTTCAGTGACCATTATTCAAATAAGTTTCTAGGACATAACAGAAAAAAAAATCAATAAATACTTCAGCAGATCACTCGGGTGGTTAAGGTACAGCTCTGTATTTGTGTCATTGCTTCCATAGAATAGAGACTGCTGTCCCAACTCAGCATGCATACCATTGAAGTATATACTCAAGGGACAGTACAAAGAAATGGAGATGATGATCAACGTTAGGAGTTTAGCTTCAAGAATATGGATTCAGAAGATCCGGTTTGATGATATGGTATGTCATCAAAGTAATTTTGATCTTCAAATGGCATTGTCAACTCTCTCTGTCGATACTTAACCATTCAATTCACATGTTTCAGCTTGCCTTGACACACTTAGCATTGTTTCAAACCTCATGCCCTTATCTCAGAGCTCACATGGACTGGCAGCTATTCACCGTGACAGCTATATCAAACATATGCAGAACACATCATACCCTGTCTTTCAGAAGAAGGTGACACATCACAGAAGGTATCAGAAAAGAATGGCTCATCTACACATGAGGGAGGATGCAGTGACCATCCTGGGGAGCAGCATTTTCAAGGCCTTCGGCAGCGTTAAATGGATTAATTATAAGTGTCTCTACACATACAATCAAATGTTTGATTCACTGCCTATTCTGTACTCAATGTTAAAGAGATTGGATCAGTCCAGCACCGTGAAGCAGGGTTTATGTAGAATTTGGAAGTACCTTTTCACACATTGAATGGGTGATCACTCTACTTGTGGAACCCAATATAAGATATGATCAGATTACTGATATTACAACTTCCATTGCAACTGAGAAAATTTGGCATGACATCGAATACCCTTGCCAACTTTTGTAGGTGCACCATTGAGACCATTCTATCTGGATGTAACATTATCTGGTATGAAGTTAAAAATCACAAAACACCAGGTTATAGTCCAACAGGTTTAATTGGAAGCACTCACTTTTGGAGCACTGCTCCTTCATCAGGTGGTTGTGGAGGACACAATTGTAAGGCACAGAATTTATAGCAAAAGTTTACAGTGTGAGGTAACTGAAATTATACATTGAAAAATACCTTGATTGTCTGTTGAGTCTTTCATCTGTAAGAATACCATGATAGTTTCACTTCTTTCATGTGTAAATCACAATTTTGTTTTTTAAAGTTGCATTCTCAGGTTAACTGTAACAATTGGTGCTAGCTAGACAATATGTTGAAGGTGTTAGCCCCCGTGTTCATTATCTGTGCCATAATGTTTAGATTGATTCTAATCTAAAAAGTGAGATAACAGAGTTTTGCATGAATTCATTCAGTTTTTGAGCAAAGTACAATGTAACTCTGCAAGTACAAATTCACCCCACAAATGTATATGTATATGTGTGCAGGTGGGTCTGTGTGTGTCTGGGTTGGGGGGTTGTGAGCGTGAGAGAGAGTATATCTGTGTGTGTATGTGAGTGTAGAGTGTCTTAAGTCTGTGAGGAGGTGCATGTGTGAGTGTGGGAATGTGTGTGTGTGTGTCTGGAAGGGGAGTTGTGAGTGTCTATGAGAGAAAGTGTATATGTGTATGCGTGAGTGTAGAGTGGTCTAAATCTCTAAGAGGATGCATGTGTCAGCATGGGAGTGTGTATGTCTGTAAGGGTGTGTATGTGTCTGCGTGCCACAGCACCTCTCGCAAACTCCTCAATCGTCTTGTGCATCAACCCTACAGCAGGCGCCACAACCTTGAAATTCAGATGGAGTCCACACTCTCATCCTGCGCTCAGGATACAGCAGTACAATTAGGCGACATTGCCAAACAGATAAGGCAACAAAACTACACCACGTACATGCACGCCAAGAACATAAAACTGGAGAAACTTGGCATTCTCACCAGTAATAGCAAAGCCTACCCTGGCACCACAGTAGATAACATTATCACTGTGGGGAAGTCTATTATCAACTTATTGGACCACACCCTTCGACCGGAAGAGATTGATGTCCTGAGCAGGGGTCTCAACATGTGCCCCACAACCAAAATGGACCCATTGGTTCTTGCAGCAGACATGGAGGGGTTCATCAGATGAATGAGACTATGGGAATTCTTTCAAGGTGCTAGCAGTGATCCCAATGAGCCCACTGATGAACTGGAACAGTTATCACAGGGATCCGTAGAGGAGCAACCAAGGAAGATGTCAACTTGGACCCAACTGGAGGGCCACTGTCCTGGGCTTGACATAACTGTCAGGAAATATATAAATGCCAGATTCAGCCGTATCCACAAGGTAGAGCAAAACATAACCTGTTCACAAAGCATTGCCATTCAGGCTCTCAAAGCCAATCACAACATTGTCATTGAACCAGCATATAAAGGAGGAGCCATTGTCATTCAGAATAGAACAGATTACTGCAAGGAGGTGTACCGACAACTGAACAACCAGGAACACTACAGGCAACTACCAGATGATCCTACCAAAGAACATCCCCATGAATTAAACACTTTGGATCCAGTCCTTCAGAGTTCCCTACACGCCCGCATCCCACCAAATCTCATGTAGGTGACTTCTACTGCCTTCCAAAGGTACACAAAGCCAACACACCAGGATGTCCCATCGTATCAGGTAATGGGACCTTTTGTGAAAAATCACTGATAAAACTACACAGGGATATCAGCAAGTTTCATCCCACCATCAAACTCACAATGGACTACTCTCGACGATCTGTCTTATTCTTGGACACATGCATCTCCATCAAGGATGGACACCTCAGCACCACACTCAACTGCAAACCCACAGACAACCTCATAATTCTATACTTCTCCAGCTTCTACCCAAAACATATTAAAACAGCCATCCCCTATAGGAGATGCTGGAGATCAGAGCTGAAAAATGTGTTGCTGGAAAAGCGCAGCAGGTCAGGCAGCATTTAAGGAGCAGGAGAATTGACGTTTCAGGCATAAACCCTGCTTCAGGAATGAGGAAGGTGTGCCAAGCAGGCTAAAATAAAAGGTGGGAGGAGGGACTTGGGGGAGGGGAGTTGGGAATGTGAAAGGTGGAAGGAGGTTAAGGTGAGGGTGATAGGCCGGAGAGGGGGTGGGGGAGGAGATGTCGGGAAGAAAATTGCAGGTCAAGAAGGTGGTGCTGAGTCTGAGGATTGGGACTGACATAAGGTGGGGGGAGGGGAAATGAGGAAGCTGGATAAATCTGTATTCATCCCTTGTGGTTGGAGGGTTCCTAGGCAGAAGATGAGACGCTCTTCCTCCTGGCGTCATGTTGCCATGGTCTGGCGATAGAGAAGGCCAAGGACCTGCATGTCCTTGGCGGAGTTGGAGGGGGAGTTAAAGTGTTCAGCCACGGAGCGATTGGGTTGGTTGGTGCGGGTGTCCTAGAGGTGTTCTCTGAAACGTTCCGCGAGTAGGCGACCTGTCTTCCCAATGTAGAGGAGGCCACATCGGGTGCAGCGGATGCAGTAAATGATGTGTGTGGAAGTGCAGGTGAATTTGTGATGGATATGGAAGGATCCCTTGGGACCTTGGAGAGAAATGAGGGGGCAGCGTGGACACAAGTTTTGTATTTCTTGCGGTTGCAGGGGAAGGTGCCAGGAGTGGAGGTTGGGTTGGTGGGAGGTGTGGACTTGATGATAGAGTCGCGGAGGGAGTGGTCTTTCCGGAATGCTGATAGGGGATGGGAGGGAAATATATCCCTGGTGGTGGGGTCTGTTTGGAGGTGGCAGAAATGACGAAGGATGATACGATGTATCTGGAGGTTGGTGGGGTGGTAGGTGAGGACCAGTGGGGTTCTGTCCTGGTGGCGATTGGAGGGGCGGGGCTCAAGGACGGAGGAGTGGGAAGTGGAGGAGATGCAGTGGAGGGCATCATCAACCACGTCTGAGGAGAAATTGCGGTCTTTGAAGAAGGAGGCCATCTGGGTTGTCTGGTATTGGAATTGGTCCTCCTGGGAGCAGATGCAGCGGAGGCGAAGTAATTGGGAATATGGGATGGCGATTTTACAGGGGGAAGGGTGGGAGGAGGTGTAATCTAGGTAGCTGTGGGAGTCGGTCGGTTTATAGTAAATGTCCGTGTTGAGTCAATCGCCCGTGATAGAAATGTAGAGGTCTAGGGAGGAGAGGGAGGAGTCTGAGACTGTCCAGGTAAATTTGAGGTTGGCGTGGAAGGTGTTAGTAACATGGATGAACTGTTCAACCTCCTCGTGGGAGCATGAGGTACAGTCATCGACATAACGGAGGAAAAGGTCGGGGGTGTTTGCCGGTGTAGCTGCGGAAGATGGACTGTTGCACATATCCGACGAAGAAGCAATCATAGCTGGGGCCCATGCGGGTGCCCATGGCACAGACAGAGAACACGGGGGGGCTAACACCTTCAACATTTTGTCTAGCAAACACCATTGTTTTACAGTCCACCTGAGAATTCAACTTTTAAAAAAAACATTTTGTGATTTACACATGAAAGAAGTGAAACTATCATAGTATTCGAACTGATGAAAGATTCAACAGACAATCAAGGTATTTTTCAATGTATAATTTCAGTTACCTCACACTGTAAACTTTTGCTATAAATTCTGTGCCTTATAATTGTGTCCTCCATAACCACCTGATGAAGGAGTGGCACTCTGAAAGCTAGTACTTCCAATTAAATCTGTTGGACTATAACCTGGTATTGTGTGATTTTTAACTTTGTACACCCCAGTCCATCACCAGCATCTCCAAATCATTACCTGGTATGGCAATTATACTATTCAAGATCAGAGACAGTTACAGAGAGTGGTGAACTTGGCCCGGACAATCACAAAAGCCAATCTCCCATCTATAGAATCCTTCTACCAGGCCCGCTGTCAAGGAAAGCCCGCCAGCATTTTCAAAGATCCATCCACCCTGGCAATACTTTTCTACAACCTGTACCATCAGGGAGAATGTACAGAAGCCTGAACACACACACCAGCCGGTTTTGAAACAGTTTCTACCCTACTATTGTTAGAATAGTGAATAGACTCACAAAATCTGAACATTTGCCTGTACCTATGTTTTTGTTTTGCCGCTGGGTACCTATTATTTACTTATCTATGCTATTTTACTATGTGATCTGCCTGTATTGCTCGCAAAGCTTTTCATTGTTCCTTGGTGCACATGACAACAAATTCAATTCAATTTACCACAACTTCTAACAAAACCTGAACACTTCCTTGGAATCTCAGACAGCTCCCCTAGTGTCTCTGAATGCCATTTTTCAAAGGGTTTTCCAGGACATTACAGCAAAGCATCAATAAATATGCCCACAGATCACTAGAGTGGCTCAGGTACCATGCCAGCTGTGTAACACAGCTTCCATGGACTAAGAACATGTTACCCTCATTCCTGCTTAAATCGCTATACCCTCTACCTGTGTCCTAGTTGTTGACTGTTAGCCAGCCAGTCAACATGGCACAGTTTGTATCTGAGTGTTCTTGGATTAAAGCTTTTTGAGTTCATCCTGAGTCATCTGATGTTCTGAGTGTTCTTGGATTAAACCTTTTTGAGTCATCTGCACTATCCTCAGTTCAAATCCATGACAGTTTACTGCCCATATTACTATGACTGAAAAAGTACCTCATAGATACACAAGGAAAGGAAAAAGGAATAGATAACACAAGCACAAATGAAATGCATCAATTTGGGAAGCTTTGTTTGCATGCAACATTTAACAAGTCAATCTGGATTTGAATTCACATCAACTGATGTTTGTTTATCTATGAGAAAGGAAATCAATAAGTTAAATCAGAAAGAGTAAAAAATGAGGTCTGCAGATGCTGGAGATCACAGCTGCAAATGTGTTGCTGGTCAAAGCACAGCAGGTTAGGCAGCATCTCAGGAATAGAGAATTCAACGTTTCGAGCATAAGCCCTTCATCAGGAATAAGAGAGAGAGAGCCAAGCAGGCTGAGATAAAAGGTAGGGAGGAGGGACTAGGGGAGGGGCGATGGAGGTGGGATAGGTGGAAGGAGGTCAAGGTGAGGGTGATAGGCCGGAGTGGGGTGGGGGCGGAGAGGTCAGGAAGAGGATTGCAGGTTAGGAGGGCGGTGCTGAGTTGAGGGAACCGACTGAGACAAGGTGGGGGGAGGGGAAATGAGGAAGCTGGAGAAATCTGAATTCATACCTTGTGGTTGGAGGGTTCCCAGGCGGAAGATGAGGCGCTCCTCCTCCAGCCGTCGTGTAGTTGTGTTCTGCCGGTGGAGGAGTCCAAGGACCTGCATGTCCTCGGTGGAGTGGGAGGGGGAGTTAAAGTGTTGAGCCACGGGATGATTGGGTTGGTTGGTTCGGGCGGCCCAGAGGTGTTCTCTGAAGCGTTCCGCAAGTAAGCGGCCTGTCTCACCAATATAGAGGAGGCCACATCGGGTGCAGCGGATGCAATAGATGATGTGTGTGGAGGTACAGGTGAACTTGTGGCGGATATGGAAGGATCCCTTGGGGCCTTGGAGGGAAGTGAGTGTGGAGGTGTGGGCGCAAGTTTTACATTTCCTGCGGTTGCAGGGGAAGGTGCCGGGGTGGAGGTTGGGTTGGTGGGGGTTGTGGATCTGACAAGGGAGTCACGAAGGGAGTGGTCCTTGCGGAACGCTGATAGGGGAGGGGAGGGAAATATATCCTTGGTGGTGGGGTCCGTTTGGAGGTGGCGGAAATGGCGGCGGATAATACGTTGTATGCGCAGGTTGGTGGGGTGGTAGGTGAGAACCAGTGGGGTTCTGTCTTGGTGGCGGTTGGAGGAGCGGGGCTCAAGGGCGGAGGAGCGGGAAGTGGAGGAGATGCGGTGGAGGGCATCGTCGATCACGTCTGGGGGGAATCTGCGGTCCTTGAAGAAGGAGGCCATCTGGGCTGTGCGGTGTTGGAATTGGTCCTCCTGGGAGCAGATGCGGCGGAGACGAAGGAATTGGGAATATGGGATGGCGTTTTTACAGGGGGCAGGGTGGGAGGAGGTGTAGTCCAGGTAGCTGTGGGAGTCAGTCGGTTTATAATAGATGTCTGTGTTGAGTCGGTCGCCCGAGATAGAAATGGAAAGGTCTAGGAAGGGGAGGGAGGAGTCTGAGACAGTCCAGGTGAATTTCAGGTCGGGATGGAAGGTGTTAGTAAAGTTGATGAACTGTTCAACCTCCTCGTGGGAGCACGAGGCAGCGCCGATACAGTCATCGATGTAGCGGAGGAAAAGGTGGGGGGTGGTGCCAGTGTAGTTGCGGAAGATGGACTGTTCCACATATCCTACGAAGAGGCAGGCATAGCTGGGGACAGAAAGAGGACAATATGATGTGCATTCTAAGGAGAAAGCTAACAAGTGGGGAACTGCCAACAAATGGGCTGGTTTGGTTCAGCATCCAGGTATCTCTCATGAATCATCTGACCACATGAGTCCAAGAAGAAAAGACATGTTTATATTGTAGCCTTTCTGCCAACAACTCTTCCTCACTTTCACTTCACTAATGCATAGAATTATTAAGCCTTAACAGGGCAGATAAAGGTCATGTGGCACATTGAGTTTGACCCTTTGAAAAACATCCCACTGAGACAAATCCTTCCCTGCTCCGCAATCCTGTACCCCCACATTTACAATGGCTAATCTACTTAGCTTGCACATTTCTGGACATTATGGGACAATTTAACATGGCCAAACCATCCAACGGCCAAACCAACCATCCACACCTTTGGATTGTGGGAGGAAACCAGAACAACTGATGGAAACCCACGCAGACACAGGGACAATGTGCAAACTCCACACAGAGAGTAACCTGAGGCTGGAATTCAACCTGGGTCCCAGGGGCTGTGAGAGAGCAGTGCTAACCACTGTGCCCCCATGTAACTCTTCTCCTATTCTTCCTTTACGCCAACCAGTAATTTCTCCTCCCTGTGTGGCCAGCTTTCATTCTCGGGTATTAGTTCCTCATTTGATTTCTTCAAGATTGTGTTCAAAAGTTTCAAAAAACATCAAACATGGTTTCACATCATAGTCTGTCTGCTTTGGAGGCAATGAGTCATCATTTGACTTGTGGATATAAAGCCTTTTATCAAGATGTTACCCTGTCCACTTCTTGTCAGAATTATGTATGCATATGAGACTCTAGCTTCATCATTATGGGATCCTTCCACATCTGACAGAAATTTACCTGTACCTCCATCAATGTCATCTACTCTATCCATTGCACCCGATGTGGTCTCTACATTGGGGAGACAGGATGTAAACTTGTGGATCATTTCAGAGAACATCTCCAGGACACCCGCACCAACCAACCCCCATGGCTGAACACTTCAACTCCCCCTCCCACTCTACCAAGGACATGCAGGTCCCAGGTCTTCTCCATCACCAAACCCTTACCACCTGACGCCTGGAGGAAAAACACCTCATATTCCACCTTGGGACCCTACAACCACTCAGTATTATTGTGGATTTCAACAGTTTCCTCATTTCCCATTGCCTCACATTGTCCCAACTCCAAGCCTCCAACCCCTTGACCAGTCCATCACCTTTTCCATTTATCCACTCCACCCTCCCCTCTGACTTATCACCTTTTCTCCCACCTTCACCTATATATTGCATTCTCAGCTACCTTCGCCCCCAGCCCCACCCTCCTCCCATTAATCTCTCAGGACCCCGGCCCACAAGACATGTTCCTGATGAAGTGTTTGTGCTCAAAATGTCGACTCTCCTGCTCCTCAGATGCTGCCTGACCTGCTGTGCTTTTCCAGCACCACACTCTTGACTCTAGATACATCATTGACAACATGTATTCAAAAACGCACGCACAAAGCTGAAACTTGCCTCCATTGAATTTGATACATCCGTTGTAATTTGTTTCAAGTATTGGGCCTGAGATAAACTTTTATAATCTGACTATCAGGGTCAACCAGGACAGCAGATCTCAAAAATCAGCACCCCACCAGAAGAGCAAAGACAGACTGTGCTCTGATGTTTTAATACTAAAAGAAAATTGATTATTGTTTTCTCTATTTTTTTGTGAAGACAAGTTGGTGAATGACTTAAAATAAATTTCGAAAGTTGATGTTTTGCATGGCAAGGTTTAATGGGGCGGCCCAGATAATGTTGAGTTAACTAACATATAAGTGTTCTGTTGCTTCAGGCCACTTACACAGATATTATAAGCAAAAGCTTATTCAGATGCTGAAGAGACAATAATAGCACCTTTAAATAAATGGATTAAAACGTGAAAGGCAAACTTTTCACATAAAACAATTTAACATGTGTTGCATCAATATCATATAGCACAATTTGAACACAATTGTGAAGCATAGCATTTTAATCTGAATTAATAGTAGAGGAGTGAATCAGGGAATGGAGGAGAAGAAGGGCTGTCTGGATGGCAAAGAGGGAATATAGGCTGTTTGAAATAGAAAGACATCTCAGATGCTTTGGAGTGGAACATCTCCTCAATGGAGACGAAGGAATTAGGAAAATGGGATGAAGTATTTGCAGAATACAAAGTGGGAGGAGGTGTAATCAAGCGATTATGGCAGTCTGTGGATTTACAGTAAATGTCGGTCCATAAGCTGTTGCCAGAGATGGAAACAGAGACTTCAGGAAAGGGGGGAAGGTATCTGAGATAGACCAAGCAAACTTAAGAGCAGGGTGGAAGTTGCTAACAAAGTCAATGGATTGCTCCCATTCAGCTTGGGTGCAGGATGCAGCACTGATGCAGTCATCAATATAATGGTGGAAGAGTTGGGGAACAATACGTACTCAAGAGGGACTGTTCGATGTAACCGACAAAGAGGCAGGCATAGCTTGGACAAATGTGAGTGCCCATGACCAACTCCTGGATTTGGAGAAAGTAGGAAGAGGAACTGAAAGTGTGAAGAATCGAAGGAAAAATTATTGAAAGTGAGGACTAATTCAGCGAGGCAATGGAGGGTATTGGTGGTGGAGGACTTGATGGGTCTGTTGGATAGGAAAAAACTGAGGGCTGCAGTCTGTCATTGCAGAGTATAGAGGTGTTTAAGGACTGCACATCCATAATGAAGATGAAGCACTGGGGCATGGGTACCTGGAAGTTTCTGAAGAGGTGGAGGGTACGGTTTGCGTCATAGATGTAGGTGGGAAGTACCTGGACCAAAGGGGAGAGAATGGAGTCTAGGTAGGTAGAAATGTGCTTGGTCAGGCAGGAGCATGTGGACATGAAGGGTTTATCATTAATGAGATAAATGAATCTTATGAACTCGTGATTTTTAACATCCAAAATGAAATAGAAAAACTGTTTGTTGAGCATGTGGATTCTGCATTGAATGTAGAAGAGTAGAAGTCCTTCACAATTTTGAGAAAGAGAGACCTTGAGCTGGGGAAGGGTGATGAGAGGGAATGGAGATGCCAGCGCATTGCAGAGAGGGTTGAGCGGAGAATCCAGAGAAACAATTGTTTGTGTGGCATTGACAGTAGTATGAGTATGGATTAACACAGTTTTCAGTTTGGTGTCTAAGACCTCTCTCTTTATATGCTCTTCCTAGATTGGTGTACTCTGTCTTATTATTGCAGAGTGCTGTGGTCAGTTCCAACATCATTATTTACACAAATGTCCTTATACCCCAAAACTACTTTGGAATATTGACATTCAGTCGGTATCTTAGGGATATAGTGAAATAAGAGAAGCCAGCATATTAGGCAATAATGATAAAGCATGTGCAATAAGAGCATGATAATTTGTGTCTACTCTTGATAAACTTATAATGAGCACAACGGTACAATAGACAAAAATTATACGACTGGACTTTAAACACTAGCATGACAAATTGTGAACCATGGATGTTGCTGGACTATCGTAACACGCAACTGGTTCATTATTCTCATTAGGAACCTGGTGCCCCTTCTATAATGTAACTTCAGTCTGATCATGTATTTGTTTCTTAATGCCTTCAGGATGATACATGGTCAAAGTCTGTGATCAAACTGAATGGGCACATTACTGACTTGCTGATACACCAAGCCAAAAGTCTCCAGTGTGCCATAAAAGTGTCAGTTACATTGCAATTTCATACCTGGCTGCACTTTGGCCAAGATTAGCGATCCCAGTGGTCGCTTTACTTCAGGCAAGCAAAAGAAAAACAAAGAGGGCTGCTGAAACTGGCTGAAGGTTATCCTATGGGCATAACTACCCTTTTGTCACTTTGAGAACGCATCCTCTGTCCAAATGGGAATTTGTGGTCAACTGTATAAATGTATTGGCTGCTCCAGTTCAAATTGTCTTTTGTACCTTAAGGACTAGCTCTGGTTACCTTTTCAAAATGTCACAGCTTTTGTGAGGTATTTTGGCAGTTTGTGCGTTAATCACATAATTACATTCACTGGTGGAAGGGTAACATTATTCCTTGTGTTTCTGCAGTAATTATGTTTATCTGTGCTTCTTTATATAACCCAAGATTCATTCCAAAGCAAATATTTAATGTGCATTTACCTCCAGTAAGTTATTTTACCTGATGTGATAATGTTTATGTCATCTCTCATAACACAAGAAATTGATGTAGACATTGTGATGTTGAAGAATCTAACAGACCTTTATCATAAACAACTATTATAAACACATATGATATTACTCAGCCACTTTAGTATCAGGGCTAATATTGTACTAATAGGTTACAAAAAGCAGCATGTTTCCACGAGCCTGTCATGCTTCAAGTGATCCCAAAGTAAGATGGACCATGAGACCTTTATACCATTAGGTCACATGCCAAGATGAAGTGATGATATCTTGAGATTGCCTCTTAAAAGTATCTTCTCATGTTAATTATTAGTCATAACATAACAATATTTATCCAATATTTCTTTCTCAATCTTGAAAGAAAGAATAACGACAGACTAAGTTGAGATCTTAATGAAAAGACCACATGAGTTCAGAAAGGAAAATGGAAAAGCAAACAGGTAGAATGAAAACCAAACTGGAGTTGAATAAAAAGTATATTTAAAGGGTTAGACAAGGTAGAATTCATCTGGGATTCCAAAACCAAGGAACACAATTTCAAAATAAGGTGGAAATCACTTAAGAACAAGATAAGGAGAATTCAAATGATTGTGAATTTTTAGAATTCTTCACCCCATAGGGTTGCAGACACTTCATCATTGAGTATGTTTATTGTAGAGATTGATGGATTTCTAAGTACCGATGACATAAATGAACGTGTGGGGAAAAAAAAGACATTGAAGTAAAGATCACACATGATCATTATGGTAGTACAATGGCTCACTGGTTAGCATTGCTGCTTCACAATGCCAGTAATCAAGTTGATTCCAGCCTTGGGGTGACTGTCCGTGTGGAGTTTGTAGATTCTCCTTGTGTCTGCATGGGTTCCCTCCAAGTGCTTTGGTTTCCTCCCACAATTGAAAAATATGCACATTAAGTGAATTGGCCAAGGTGAAATTTTCAGTAGCATTGAGGGATGTCCAAGCTCGGCAGATTAGTGAGTTTGAATGTGGGGCTACGGGGATAGGGTGGTCAGCTAGTCTAGGTGGGATGCAGTTCAGAAGGTTGAATGAAGACTTGATGGGCTGGATGGCCTCTTTCTGTACTACAGTGATTCTATGATTTTGAAGGATGGAACAAGCTTGATGAACTGAATGGCCTACACTTGCTCCTAACTCAGTGTTAAGAATGAAATGCAGAGCTAATCATAGTAAACAATCACTGTCAAAATCTCCCTACCTGATTTCTCATGGAAATTCCTAATTTAAGTATATTTTAATGATATCATAAATTTATCCAGCAATTTTTCATTTTTATAGTAGAAACACACTGATAACTTAGAACCAGTACTTTACAGAATAATCAGTGATGAGATAGCAATGGAAAATTTCTTTAGGTGTAATGTATCCTTCATTTAAATCAGCAGGGAAATGGGACAGATAATTTTGTGTAACTGCAACATACCTCTGAAAATAAATGGCATTCAAGGTAACTGGAAAATGAAAAGGCATTTTGAACTACCTCAAGCGAGTAGTATGGTCAATCTTGATGCTTGCTCTTTGCTCCTAACATATTTCTTCAAAGATATTAATTTAATATTTAGTGAAAATAAATTAGAGATGCTTCAGTTCAAAGTGTGGTTGGGCCTTTGATTCTCTATTAGAAAAAATGTTACTAGAGCACCTTTCGGTTCTTTAAAGCTTCATATAATTTCAAAATGAGGATTTGTCTGTCTAACATGATGTGTGATAAGTATGCTAACTGCAGAAGCCAAAAATATAAAATACCAATTATGTTTTAATGAATAAGTTAATATCTATGACTTAGCAGCAATAATTTTCCTTTGATCTAATGTCTAAATTTGAAGTTGAAATAACAAATTATGCATTTTGTTTGATTTCTAAAACCATTGATTAAAGAATATTTGGAACATAATTATGGTAATAATGGAAACAACAACAGCAATAACAGAAATTGCACTTTTGGTTCAGAAACAAGATCCCAAATTTCTTCACAGAGGCATAAAGTAATGAGAGAAGCATTTCCCTCAAACATCTTTTAACAAATATTACTTCCTATCCCTTCTCCTATACTGCACAGTCAAAAGAAAAAAAAATCAATCATGTTTAATTGTGGAGAGACTGTAGTCAAACAAATAGAAGTGCAAGATGAGACAATTACGCTTTTGTAAAGAACATTTCAGAGGGGTGATTAAATCAGGAAACCTTCAGTTACTAAAATAATGAGAGCTAAACAATTGGTAATTCAATGCACCTCCATTTTCACATTTATGCTTTTAAAAGAGATTATTTTAAAACATCTTTTTGTATTGTAGCTAAGTCTGCATTGTCACCTTCAAAGTGAAAGGAGGGTAGGGACAAGTACAATAAGTACAGAGACTTTTATGTCCAACGAGCAAGTCATCGAAGTGCTAAGAGATCATTTGTTCATTACCTGTCTGTCTTTTTGGCAGTGTTGTGCTACAACCTCTTGTTTAGATTTCCCCTTAGCTTCACATAATACTTATTCATTGGATAAGATTTATAGCTATGGCTCCTCCAAGTCCAGACCCCATTGAACAGCCATATTGGACAGAATGACATTGACCAAGATTTTGCAATGCACTTTGTCAGCTATTTCAAGTCAAATTGCTGCAACCATATCTTCAATATACTAATGGTCTATTGAATTATGTTCGTGGTGGCCCCAAGCCTCCTGACAACAGCCATCCACCATAGACTGAGACATGTGAATACGATACTCCTGCATCAGTATGGAAGGAGCTTGAAGTGAAACTGGTAGGTGCAGTGATGTTGGAAGCTATTATGAAAGCATGACATCTGATTCAACATTCAATCGATCCAGCAGGCCACACAGATCGCATTGGATTTTATGGTTAAGTGGACTTTCTGATTCACCGTTCTTTTGAGATACTTAAGGAAGTAGCTGTTGGTCTTTACAGATTATTGACAGGATAACATTTTTTTGAGCATCTATCTCACCCACTGTGCCTTATTGTGTGCAATCGGTGTTGTGATGTTTATTGCTGATGCTCCTGTTACCTAAAAAGATCTTTCATCCAGACTAAAGAAAGAAATAATGTTACCATAAAAAGTTGAAAATAACATAAGCCAAAGAAATGAAACAGTCCAAAAGCTCCAGCTTGCAATTGGAAAGCATTAATTAGCCAGACATAGGAATTCATTGATTCATGGAATCTATGATTCTAAGAGAAGGAGTGTTTTTTTTAATAGGGCAGCATGGTGGCTCAGAGGTTAGCACTGTTGTCTCACAGCACCAGGGACCCAGGTGCAATTCTACCCTTGGACAATTATTTATGTGGTGTTCGTGCATTCTCCCCATGTCTGTGTGTGTGTCTTCCAGATGGTCTAGTTTCCTCCTACAGTCCAAGGATGTTCAGGCTAGCTGGATTAGCCATGGGAAATGCATGGTTACAAGAATAGAATTGGGGGGGGGGAAGGTTGGATGTTGTTCAGAGGATCAATGTGGACTTGATGGGCAAAATTACCTGCTTCCACGCAGTAAGGGATTCTATGATTGAAGTTATATTACTGCCAGTTAGTGTTCCTTCCAAATTGCTGGCAGGTTTTCAGTGGGAATAATGTTCACTAATGATTGTACAATGTTCAGCGCCATTCATGACCCCTCAGTTCATGTCCGAAAACAGCAAATGACAATATCCAAGCAATAAAGTGACAAGTAAATTTGTGCCATATAAGTACCAGGCAATGACTACTTTAACAAGAGAAAACCTTCCATTGACTCTTGACATTCAATGACATTGCTATGAATTACCCTGTTATCACTATCCTGGGCCATTGGACCAGCCATAAAAATATCATCGCTGCAGTAGGAAGTCAGAGTTTAGGAACCCTGCAGTGAGTAATTTATCTACTGATTACCAAAAGCTTGTTCACTATCTACAAGCACAAGTCAAGAGTCAGATAGAATACTCCCCATTTGCAAGGAGGAACGCAGATCCAACAACACTCAATAAAGTTGAAACCATCCAAAATAAAGCAACCCACTTGGTTGACACCACATCAACCAAACATTCACTCTCTCCATCACTGATGAACAGTAGTAAGATCTACGACAGAAATGTACCAGGACCTCATGAAATAACGCCTTGAAAATCTATTAATGCACATTCCTGTTGAAGGGCTTCAGCGCGAAATGTGGATTCTCCTGCTCCTCAGATGCTGCCTGACCTGCTGTGCTTTTCCAAAGCCACATTTTTCAACTCTGATCTCCAGCATCAATTTCTCTCACCTTGAAAATCCACAACCACTGTCATCTTGAATGACAAAGTGCAGAGGTATATGGTAATGTTATCACATCCATTATTTCTTCAAGCCACTAACCATTCAGATATTGCCCTATATCGCCATTTCTTTGCTGTTACTGGGTCAAAGTCCTAGAACTTGCTCCTTTACAGTATTGTGGTTATAGCTATAGTACATGCACCACAGCTATTCAAGAAGGAAGATCACCATCATCTATTCAACCAACTAAAGTCAGGAAAGAAATGTTAATTGAGACAGTAAAACCTACATTGCATAATTTAAAAAAAATGATGACAAAGGCTTCGGGTAATGATATGATTTAATGATGATTGATGGCAAACATAACTTCAGTGGATTTTCTTACTCCTTTAAATTGCCAACTCAAAGCACACTGCATTTTAGAAGAAAAATCCCAGTCATTGAGGTTCTCAATGCTTAGGCTCTAAATAAACTTTTATTATATGTATTCTTATGAAATTAACTTAATGTTCATCACTTTGTGTGACTTTCGTATTATATTCTTTCTTCTGGCCAATATTCAACTGATTACTATGTGTAAGAATATGTACCAGAAAATCAGCAACAGAATATTCTGTTTCAGTTTTGCAATAGCCATCACTCAGGAGTAACACTGACTCTGAATCAGAAGGTTACAGAAACAAATTCCATCACAGACATTTGAGAAGAAGGTCTAGAATTATGCTCTTAAGATTTCTACTCTGAAATTAAACCATGGCCCTGTTAACTGTCGAAAATGGCTGTATACAACTCAGTGTTATTATTTCAAGACACATGTGAATGTTCACCTGTCCTGATCAATGTCTATTTCTGTTTGTTCAAACCGTTGCTGCACACATAGTGGTAGCCATGTTTCCTACAATTCAGCTGGACTATATTTCATGTTGCTTCACAACTTTCCAAGACCTGAGTCTGCAGACTCATAACTGTGAAAGCTGTACAGGGAAGGAAGAAGGGAATCAAAGATGGCATGTATCCTTGTTTGTGCCAGGGTTCACCAACAAGCTGCAGAGCCCTCTGAACAGCAGTATGAACCATATGTGGCTGTGGTCTACATATCTTCTAAAATATAGACAAAAAGAGGATGACGTTCTGCGAAAGGAGTTTAGCAAACTATCAAAGAAACAAGGCAACAGGACAGCAAGTATTATAACTGGAGAAATGCATCTGTACACTGTGACTTGCTGTAGTCAACTGTTGTTGCTTTCAGTTTAGGGAGAGAAGTTGTTAAAAGCTCATAGATGGATTCTGGAGACAGAAGTGACTGCAGAAACTATTTGGATTTTGTGGGTTGAAAGTGAAACTTGGTATGAAACCTGATAGAATTAGAGCTGCAGTTTGTAACTCTGCACTGAATAGTAGGGTCGGGGAAGTAGAGTGATGTCCACAGTGTATCTTTGATTCTTGCATCAGCTGAAGTTGCCATTTAGCGTCCTCCATCTTAAACTCTCCCCTTGCTTTGAGGCATGGCGACTTCAGGTTAAACTATCGCCATTCATTTTTTTTCTCTCTCTAATAAGACAGCAGCCTTTTGATCCAGAAGGGCAATGGCACATTTACCTCTACCTTTACTGCTGGGTGAGTCGCTATTCTTGACTTTGCAGTCCCTGACTTTGTGGACAGGAAAGGCAATTAGATAATGAATTGGAAATTCTTGCAGTGCCAGTCACAAATTTATGAGATTATTACAGAGTTAGGCATGAAGCCTGAACAGCCTAAAGCAGCACTTCTATATCCAGGCTTTGGTCACTGACCAGTTTATGTTTTAAAGCACCTTACCCAAGTGTTCTTGTCAGTAAGGGGGACAAATAGGTACAGAATTCAGTTTGTAGTTCAACTGGATTTTATGAACAAACAGTTCCTTATTGAAAACATTATGTAAACAATTCTTAAATTCCTATAACATTTACTCATTATCCAATTCTACCTGACTGAGAAAGAAAATTACCTACAATGATCCATTTGTATAGGCAAGGCCATTGAAATCTCTTCATTTTTGACTTAGAGCTGACTCTCCTCCATGAAGGTGTGCGTCAAAGGTTAGCATGAATCTTCTTTCTCTCTCTCCCCATGTGGTTATATCTCATTTCCTGTACCATATTGATTCGTTGCTGTGAATTTTTTCTGAGGGTATTCACTGAGGAGATGAATTCCAGGTGTGTTTTTTATCCCACTCCAAATGTTCTGGGGCCTTTTGCAAATAGAATCATGGGTTAAAACACCGAATGGGGCCATACCAATACCCTTCACTGTTGCTATGCAAGGTAGTGTAAAGTGCACATACTCATGTAGTCAAGGTGCCAGAAAGTCTGTTTGATATGTTTCCAATACACAAACCTTGGACTGTTGTAATTGTTTCCATTTGATGCTTTGTAACCTCTTTGACATTGATTTCCAATGTTCTGATACCCAATAACCACCAGCTCTGTTTTAATTTGGTCAATTTTTCTTCAGGTCAGTTTTCTCCAGATTTCTCCTCAATTTATAATTTCCAATTTTGGACCAGCTGTCAATTGACCATAACTCTGTTACCAGCACTCGAAGAAAGCTATAAGCTGCATTATATCCTATTTCTCATTAAAGGAGCAGAAAGACTAGAATCGAGAATCAAAGTAGGCCTTGAACATCCATTTTAAACTCATTATTAAGGATATTTATGAATGATATCTGTTTGACAATGGAGCTCAGGAAGAATAAGGGGACATTAAACGGCATTGAGACATCCAGCTGAATCTAATGAATTTCGAAAGATGATCTTGTCATTGATGGGATTGTCTGAGGAATAAAATAATCCTGTGAGGTAAAAAAACACTGTGACAGCTCATCTGAAAAATTAGAAACTTCTACACAAGGAAGCTATTGATATGTGCAGAAAGTATGAGGTTTTTGATTCATAGAGTCACACAGCATGGAAACAGAACCTTCGGTCCAACTAGTCCATCCTGATATAATCTCAGACTAAACTAGAGCCATCTGCCTGCCCTTGGGCTATATCTTGCAAGCATGTTTTTTTATTCATGTACTTACCCAAATGTATTTTAAACATTGTTACTGTACCTACATCCACACTTCCTCTGCAATGGAGGCACATTAACTGCACGGTGTCAAAAAGTTTTCTCTCATACCTTTTTAAAATCTTTCTCGTCTAACCATAAAAATGTCCCCCTAGTCTGGAAATCCCCCAGCCTAGAGAAAAGACACCTGCTATTCACCTATCTGTAACCCTCATGATTTTATACATCCCTATAAGGTCAACACTCAACCTCCAATTTCCAGTGAAAAAGCCCCAACCTATCCAGCTTCTCTTCAAGCCCTCTATTCCTATCATCCTGTTAAATCTTATCTGAACCTCTCCAATGAAATAATATCCTTCCCAAAATAGGGTGACTAGAACTGGCTAAGTTACTCCAGAAGATGTCTCACCAATATCCTGTACAACCTCAACATGATGTCACAACTCCTCTACTCAATCATGAGTGAGAGAGAATTAATGCAAAAGCTGACAAGACCTTCCATTGTGCTGAAGGACATTCAGGCTGAATAAAAGTAATACTGTGGAGAAAAGGAAACAAAATTTCCAGAATGGGCAGCTGAAGGATCAAGGCCAGAGGACAGGTTGAAGTAATGCAAAACATGTGAAAGAAAAATAAATCTGTAACAGCTAGAGAAAGTAGTGCTTAAACTGAAAGAAGCAATATCATTTTTAACGCACTCATTTGCTAGAAAGAGTGTCATGGAATGCTTTCCACTTGCCTAGATGAATGCAGTTCCAACAACATTCAAGAAGCTTGATACAATCTAACCCATTGATTGGCACCCCATAGATAACCTTCAATAAATAAAATAAACAATAACAAATAACAACTTACATTCACACCATTAATAGCTCTAAATTTCCTTTGCATTCATTCTTGGACTGTGGGTGTTATTGTCTGGGCCAACATTTTTTGCCCACCTATTATTACCCTGCAGAATGTGGTGATGAGCTGCCTTTTTGAAATCCATCTGGTGCAATCCATTTGGTGAGGATATAATCACAATGTTGTTCGGGAGGGGATTCCAGGATTTCTAGCAAACAACTTGAAAGAACGGTGATATATTTCCAAGTTAGGAGACTGAGTGGTTCAGAGACGAACTTGCAGTTGGTAGTGTTCCCCTGTACCTGCTAGCCTTGACCTTCTAGATGGTACTAGTCATGAGTGTAGATAGTGCTATCTTAAAGAGCCTTGGTGAATTTCTGCAGTGCATATTGTAGATGGTACACACTGTTGCTACTGAGTGTTGATGGTAGAGGGAGTGGCTATTGGTAAAGGTGGTATCATAGAGTCATACAGCCATAGACTCCTACAGTAAGGAGTCAGGCCCTTTGGCTGAAATGCCATGCCGACCAAAATATCCATCTACACTAATCGTATTTCCCTGCACTTGGCTCTTTCTAAACCCTTCCTATTTATGTATTTCTCTAAATGCTGTTCAAATGTTGTTAATGTAACCACCGTAACCACTTCCACTGGTGGCTAATTGCACATGCAAACTACCGTCTGTGTAAAAAAGTTGCCCCTCAGGTTACTTCTTATTCTTTCCCCTTTAAACATAAACTGATGCCCTCTAGTCATCAATTTCCCAACTATGGAAAAAGACTGAGGGCATTCACTCTATCCATACCTTGCCTGATCTTATACACTTCTATAAAATCCCCCCTCGGTCTCCTTTTCTCGAAAGAAAAAACATTCTAGTTTGTCCAACCTCTCCCTATAATTCAGACTGTTGAGTCATGGCAACATTGTTGTACATTTCTTCTGCACTCTTTCCAGTTTAATAACATCTTTCCTACAGTAAATTGAACAAAACTGAATTGTTCTAAGTGCAGCCTCAACAAATCTTGTACAACTGCAACATAACTTCCCATCTTTGATACTCAATGCCTTGCCTGCTGTTCTCATTGGAAGTTAAAAATCACACAACACCAGTTTATAGTACAACTTTCTTTTTTGTTTGGAGGCAACCACCTAATGAAGGAGCAGCGCTTTGAAAGCTAATGCTTCCAAATAAACCTGTTCAACTATAACCTGGGTTGTGTGATTTTTAACTTTGTCCACGCCATCTCCTCCAAATCATTCTCATCCAAAACATTGATTTAGATAACAAACAGCAATGGGCCCAGCACTGTCCCTGAGACACTTCACTAATCACAGGACTCCACTCCGACAAGCATCCTTCCACTCTTACCTTCTGCTTTCTTCCATCAAGCCAACTGTGCATCCAATTTACCAGCTCTCTCTGGATTCCACACAATCTAACCTTATAGAACTGCCTACTATGTGGAAACTTATCAGAAGTCTTACTGTAATCCATACAGACTATGTCTACCGCCCTGCCCTCGTTAATATTCCTGGTCACTTCATCAATGAACTTAAACATTTATGAGACATGATATTCCACACACAAAGCCATGTTGAATATTCCTAATCAAACCCTGTCTTTCCAAATGCATTTATATCTTATCACTCAGAATCTTCTCAAGTAACTTACCTACCACAGATGTTCGGCTTACTGGTCTATAATTCGCAGGTTTTTCTTTCCAGCCCTTCTTGAAAAGGGGCACAACCATTGCTCCTCTCCAGTCTTCCAGGACCTCACCAATGGCTAATGATGATGCAAAAATATCATCTAGGGTCCTGCAATTTTTTCTCTAGCCTCTTGCAGTGTTCTTATATATATCTGGTCAGGACCAGGAGATTTATCCTTCATACCTTCATACATTTTAATACATCCAACAACTCCTCTTTTGTGACATGGATTGTCCTCAAGACATGACAACTAATGTTCTCACGTTCCCAAGTCTTCATGTTTTCCTTCTTGGTAAACACAGAGTGTCCATCAACTGGGATGATTTGAGCTTGATGCTTTCAAGCTTCTTGGTATTTCTTGGAGTTGCAGTCATCCAAGCAAATGGGAAGAATTTCATCATACTCCTGACCTGTGTCTTGTAGATTTTGGAAAAGCTCTGGGGAATCAGCAAGCAAGTTACTTGCTGAAGGATACCCAGCCCCTGCCTGTTTTCATAGATATTGCCTTTATCTAGCTAGCCCCGTTCAGATTCTTATCAATGATAACACCCGGGATGTTGATAATGTTGTGTGTTGAAGAAATAAAGTGAAGGAGCAAATTAAAGTGGGACAGAACAGAAGTACTTCCTGACTGGGAGACCTCAGTTATTTTGGATAGTGAACAGCATCTCCAATCCCATTACACTGAGCACGCGAGCCCCCTGCTGTTCACCCTGCTGACACACAAATGTGCAGTAATGCACAGGTTGAATCACATCACCAAGTTTGCTGATGAGACAACAGATAATGGGTCTCATCAGCTGGAACGACGAGTCAACATACAGAGAGGAGGTGCAGCGGCTATAGATTGGTGCAGAATCATTGTCATGGACAAGACGAAAAAGATGGTTGGTGACTTCAGGAAGGCATGGAGCAACTACTCTCCACTGGACATTGATGCATCCCCATGAAGATCATGAAGCCACCCAAATTCTTGGTGTACACCTGGCGGAGAATCTCACCTGGACCCTCACCACCAGCTCCATAGCCAAGAAAGCCCAGCAGTATCTCTACGCAGGCTGCACAGGCTGAGGAAAGCCCCCCCCCCCCCCCCCCCCCCCCATCCTCACCACATTCTACAGAGAGTTCATTGAGAGTACCCTGAGCTGCTGCATCACTGCCTGGTTCAGGAATAGCACTGTCTCGGATTGTACAATCCTACAACGGATAGTGAGGACAGCTGAGAGGATCATCAGGGTCTCTCCTCCCTTCATTACAGACATTTACTCCACACACTGCATCTGAAAGGCTAACAGCATTATGAAAGACCCCACACACCCCTCACTCAAACACTTTTCCCTCCTGCTATCTGGCAGAAGATACCGGAGCATTTGGTCTCTCATGGCCAGATTGTGCATCAGTTTCTTCTTTCAAGCCATCAAGTTTCTTAACACAATATAACTGGGCTCTTTCTCAATTGAAATTCTTTCATTTTGCTGCTAGAAAAATGTTTATTGTTCATTATTTTTCTGTTACACTCTAACTTGCATGTTTTGCACTTCTTATGCCATGTACAATGGTGTAGTTTGTGCTGTCCATGTAGCACCTTGGTACTGGAGGAACATTGTCTTGTTTTTACTGTATCAGTTGTATTTGGCAGAAATGACAAATAAAAAGCTAGTCTATGCTCTACTCTACTCTATATTGCTTGATTCATGAATGATAATTTCGAACAGTGATCTGCAACTTCTTCAGAGAAATACCAGTTTGGGAGTGTAGAATTAGGGCAATAGAACAGATTAATGCATGGCTGTAGAAATCCTGCAGGAAAGAAGGTTTTAGATCATTGTAACAATGAGAACATTCAGGGAAAGATTGGTTTTGTTGAGGCTGGATATGTTGCACTTTAATACAACCAAAACCAATGTTCCATAGGTGATAAGTTAGAACTATTGGCCAAGTTTTAAATAACTTTCTAGATATATGAAGATCAGCACATAATATTATAGAGGAAAATCAAGGTGCACAGTAAATTTGACAGATAACAAGAACTGCAAAGATGTTAAATGGGGTTGAGTGGGAGTATAATGATCTAAAATAGGTATGTATCTGAATGCATTGACTGTACTCTGGCAAATAAGATTGGGAATTGGATGCAGATAGAGTTCGACATGCAAAAATATCATGTTGGGTGGTAATGAAGAGATGGCTCAGAAAAGGACAGTGTTCAATCCTAAAGGATTCACAATTTTCAGGAAAGATGGGAAAGAAGGAAAAAAGAAGGAGAGCTATACAGGTTAATCAGAGTATAACAGTTCTGTAGAGGGAGAATATCGTGGACAGATCAAGTCTAAAATCTGTTTGATTAGAACAAAGTAAAATTAGAGGTATGATTGTCTTCCTGAATGTATTCCAACAACCAACAGCTATTTGGAAAGATGTAGAGGAACACATTTACATCGCAATTACAGAGAGGTGCATGAATTATAGAACAGCAATAATGGGATATTTTAATGGTCCTATAATAGACTGGGCCAGTAATAGAATAATAGTGTTAAGTGTACAGAGAGAGGGGGAAAGAGATCAGCATTTGTGGATTTGTGTGTTCAAGATAATTTTCTACATATGCATCCAGTACACAAAGAAGGATGCTGAATCTAGTTCAGGAGAATGAGATTGGTTAATGGATCAAGGGCCGTCAATGCACATTTAGTGTGCAATTAATGTCGTGTCATAAGATTTAGTTAGCACTGGAAAACAGACAAAGAATAACACAGAATAAAAATAATTGTTTGGGACAGGAGTGGACAGGAAACGAACAAGGGTAAACTGGAACCAGAAGTTTGCAGGCAAAACTGTAATGGAACAAGGGGCTACCTTAAAACAGGATAGAGTTTGGGTACAAACAAGACATATTGCCACAAGAGGGAAAGGTAAGAATAAAGTCGAAAGCTTCCTGAATGTAAAAAGAGATAGAGACGAAGATGAAGTAGATTGAGAGTTTACATAGAGTCAGAGACATACAGCGCTGAAACAGACCCTTCGGTCCTACCAATCCATCCCAACCATAATGCCAAACTAAACTAATCCCACCTGCCAGCTCCTGACCCATATCCCTCCAAACCTTTCTGATTCATGTATTGACAATGCATTTGAATAGAAAAGGTTCAAAGTGTAAGTGCAAAATAAATTAAACAAACAAAGAGCAAGGCTGAGACTAGACTGATAGCGAAGAAAGAGAACCCAAAATCTCTCCTTTGGAACATAAATAGTAAAAGATAGTAAAAGAATGAGTAAGGTCAGGAATTAAAAGGAATTAGGATGCAAGGTTTTCTTTTAAATGATCATATTGCATCTGTGTTTACCAAGAAAAGAATTGCAATCCAAGTCAGAAGGTGAAAAAAAAAATCGTCAAGACACTGGATGCGTGAAACATTGCTAAAGAGAAAGTATTAGATAAGCTGGTTGCACTCAAAGTCAATATGTGGCCAGGCCGGATAAGATGCATCAAAGGATACTAAATGAAATATGAGTAAAAAAATGAAAATTGCAACTGCACTGGCCACAATTTTCCAGCCTTCCAGAGATACAAGAGTGGAGCTCGAATCATTGGAAAATTTTAAAAATTCACGAAGAGCGTAAGGATAAGCCTAGCAACTACAGGCCTGTCTGTTCAATTTTGACAAAGAAACAGCTGTAGACTGCATAATTGGAGGCAAAACCAAGTGTCACTAGAATAAATGTGGATTAACTAAAAAGTTTGATGGACTTTTTCACAGATAAACCAAGTTTCACAAAGTTATTGAATTTTTGATGATGTAACAACAAGTTTGAATGAGGATCAAATGGTTGCTGTCATGTACATGCACTTCCACAAAGGATTGAACATATTGCTGCTGAACAGGATTGTGACCAATGTTAGTCTATGGAATAAAACAGGACAGTAATAACATTAGTGCAACATTTTCTGAGTGACAGAAAACAAAAAAAAATTAGTTTTGATGACGAACCACCAGACTTGAAATGTTGCTTTCTGCGTATGGATGTTCCCGAGTTTTGTCAGCAAATTCTGTTTTTGTTTTCGATCTCCAGCATCCACAGTTGTTTGCTTTATTTTTAAAAATATGAGCAATCTTTTCTTTCATACTAGAGGTATATACAAATCTGTATTAAGGGGCACTGTTTTTTTCTTCATATATATATATTAATGACATAGACTTGGGTGCAGAGGGTACAGACACAAAGCTTAGAACAAACGACATAAACTGGATGGGAGGGTCAGCTGTGACGAGAGTGCAGAGATACTTCAGTGTGACTTGGACGAGTAAGTGGGCAAATGCATGGCAGATGAGGTATAATATGGATAAGTACCAGGCTATTACTTTTGTAAGCAAAACAGGAAGACAGGTTATTATCTGAATGGTAATAGTCTGGGAAAGTTGCAGGTGAAAAGAGCCTTGGGTGTCTTTGTACACCATTCTAGTAAAAATATGCATATAGATTGAGCAGGCATGAAGAAGGGAAATGATATGTTGGTCTTCATAGCGAAAGGATTTGAGTATAAAAGCAGAGATACCTTGCTGTCTTGCTGTGATTGTAATCGGCCTCAGTGAGAACATAACTCAAGTAGTTTGTGCAGTTTTGATCTCCTAATCTAATATTCTGGCTGTGGAGCAAATGTAACAAAAGTCTGCCAGACTAATTTCCAGCATGACAGAACTGATGTAGGGGCAAGTTTGAATTGGTTTGGACTGTATTCCTTATAGTTCAGTAGAATAAGGCGGAATTTCATAGTAACCTTTGAAATTCTAACAGGCCTAGCAGGATAAACACAGAAGGATATTTCTAATGACAAGGAGTCCAAAATCAATGGTCACAGTCTCAGGATACAGGGTAGGCCATTTCGGACTGAGATGTGGAGCAATCTCTTTAACCAGACGGTAGTGAACTTATGAATTTTCTCTGCTGCAGAAAGCAGTTGAGGCCTAACCATTGAATGTTTTCAAAAAGGAGTTAGATATATTTCTTTGGGCTAATGGGATCAGTGTATATCAGGTGAAAGCATCAGCTGAGTTGAATGATTACCAGTGATCTAAATCTAAGGGGAGTACAAGATGAAAGAGAATTGAGAATATACATGTACAAATCACTGAATAATGGGCATATTGAGAAAGTGGTTATGCAAACAGGATTCTGCGTTTTATCAGCTGATGACTCACAGAAAAACAAAGGAAGGCTTGATAAACCTCCACAAAAAATGTTGGCTCAACCTAAACTGCAAATGTGTCCAATTTTAGGAATCAGAAGTCACACAACACTAATGCTTTCACCTGACCGGGTGGCACGGTGGCACAGTGGTTAGCACTGCTGCCTCACAGCGCCAGGGACCTGGGTTCAATTCCCGCCTCAGGCGACTGACTGTGTGGAGTTTGCACATTCTCCCCGTGTCTGCGTGGGTTTCCTCCGGGTGCTCCGGTTTCCTCCCACAGTCACAAAGATGTGCGGGTCAGGTGAATTGGCCATGCTAAATTGCCCGTAGTGTTAGGTAAGGGGTAAATGTAGGGGTATGGGTGGGTTGCGCTTCGGCGGGTCGGTGTGGACTTGTTGGGCCGAAGGGCCTGTTTCCACACTGTAAGTAATCTAATCTAATCTTCGAGCAAAGCTTCATGAAGTGGAAATCATGTCTGGTAAATGTGCAGGAATTATTTGTGGGCGGCACGGTGGCACAGTGGTTAGCACTGCTGCCTCACAGCGCCAGTAGACCCGGGTTCAATTCCGACTCAGGCGACTGACTGTGTGGAGTTTGCACGTTCTCCCCGTGTCTGCGTGGGTTTCCTCCGGGTGCTCCGGTTTCCTCCCACAGTCACAAAGATGTGCGGGTCAGGTGAATCGGCCAAGCTAAATTGCCCGTAGTGTTAGGTAAGGGGTAAATGTAGGGGTATGGGTGGGTTGCGCTTCGGCGGGTCGGTGTGGACTTGTTGGGCCGAAGGGCCTGTTTCCACACTGTAAGTCTAATCTAATACTAAGTTATAGTCCAACAGGTTTATTTGAAATCACAAGCTTTCGAAGTGTTGCTCCTTTGTCAAGTGAAAAAAGAATGAAAAAAAAACATTCTTGAGAGTTAGTTCCAGTTATAAAGATAGATTGGAGAAGTTGAGACTATTTTTGGAGATGTAATGATTAAGAGGAGATTGATAGAGATGTTAAAATTCAAGTGGAATCTGGTCAAAGCAGACATGGGGAAATTGACTTATTGTCAATGGAATTATCAAGAAACAGAGGACAATGATTTAAACTGATTAGTAACAGAATAAGAGCACCATGAGGAAGAATTTATTTACACAGGAAGCAGTTAGATCTGGCACATGCTTCCAAAGTGGGTAGTGGAGGCAGATTCAATTGTAATTGAATAATTAACCTGGAAAGAACAAAAATGCAGGGCTATAAAGGGAAGAGTCCATTAACATGTATTTATACCTATAAACTGTTAGCGTTTTGTTTCTGCACCTCATCTGTTTACACACAGTAGTTGAATTCTTCACAGATTATTTTTCTAATTATCCTGATTTCTAGTTGGCCATTTGGTAAAAAGCCATTGAGGTAACTAAACACAATTATGTTTATACAGGACAATATACTATTGATTAGGATTTGTGTGACAATGCAAGATATATTACCTTTTAAGGTCAACGAACTAGTATAAATTTAAACAGGAATAGACGACTGAACTATTGAATTGCCTCTAATTGACCAAGCAGTGGGAAATGAGACTTCTTATCTTGAATACAAACTTGTACATGCCAGAGTTTTGAAGTTAGTGTATAAAGGATACTTGCTGCCTACAAGAGTTTGTGCTAATTCAGTTGTCAGTCCTTCAGGCTGAAGGCCATTGCATTCACCTTTCCAAAGCTAAAGAAGAGACCATTTCATATCAGTTACACTTCACATTTACCTTTAAAATAAGAAAAAGTTAGGGTCGAGCTTACTACTTAATATATTTTTAAGGGGTCTGGTCTGGACCATAACAAATTGGGGGCTGTACTGGTATTGAAATCTCTAATTCCAGTTTAATTTAAGACTTTCGGACTCAAAGGCAGTGAGTGGTAATTGTTACTGACTTTTATTTCATGTATTGACTTTGGTTGATTTAAGCAGCTTGATGCTGCTGCTCCTTTAGCAAGGTTATGCTGTCCTTGACATTTTTTTCAGAGAGGTCCTAAAAACAGCAATTCTGAAAAGTCCAGGTTTGAAGGGTTTCAGGGCTAATTTGATTATATTTAACAGATACTGGCTCAGGACAAAGACCATCAAGTTAAAAAAAAAACACTTATACAATGAAAGGAGAATGGCCTGTTCTCCCAGCTCAGCTTTTCTTTGGTTTGGTTTGGTTTAGTTTCATTTCAGCATTCTGTCTGTTGACTGAAAACAGTTAGTCAGTTTTGAGGTTGTTGTTCCAAGAAAAAGTGACATGGATGAAAGTGTTCCATGCTGTCATCTGTGTCTCTCCTGTAAGACTCCGCATTTGATTTTACCTTTTGTGACAAGGGGTATTTATCAGGATTGTTGCAGGAATTTGGAACAGCAGCATTAAGTTGGGATAATCTGTTGGGTTTTCAAATAGTTTAATTTATCTTGTATTCTATTTTCTTTTGTTTATGTTTCATTCAGTAATCTTTCAAATAAATTTTATTTTGTTTAAAACTAAGTGGTTAGTCCAGCTGCATCATGCCTGGAATATCCACATTGCACCTGCTTAAAACAACTTGCAAAGTTAGGGTCTGGGCGACTTTCTTGAAATGTTCTGAGGGGGTCTGACCTGGTCCATAACAAAAGGATGTGCCTTGTGCAGTAATGGCTCTTTCAGTCATTAAGAGTTTCCTGGGGGTGGAAGAGGTCGCTTCAGGAATTTTAGAAAATGTTAACAAGGCAAAGCTTATGGACTTGGCAAAGAAGTTGGATTGGAGTTGGCTGCATCTGTGAGAAAAGGCAAAATAGTTGTGGCAATCACGCAGCATTTACATTTGCAAGGAATACCATTGGAATCTTTAGAAATGGCTAAAATTCAATTGCAAATGAAGCAACTTCAATTAGAGGCAATGGCAATGGAAAGAATAGCCCGAGCTGAACAAAAAGAAACAGAAATGGAAATTAAACCCTTTTAATTACAACTGAAAGCAGAGGAAAAGCAGAAAGAGAAAAAAAGAGGGAGACAGAGAACTGGGACTGAGAACTCAAAGTTGACTTAAAATGGCAGAGATAGAGGTGAGGATAGTGATGGAGAGTGATCCCATTACAACCAAAGGCCTGGAAGGCATTTGTTTAAACACGTCTAAGCTTGACAAGAAGGATATAGAAGCCTTTATCATTTCACTTGAGTAAGTGGTTAAATAATTTAAATGGCCAGTGACCATGTGGATATTGTTGATGCAAACACATTTGGTAGGTAGAGTTGTGAGATATTTACGTCACTATCAGAGAAGGTATCTGGGTATTATAATGAGCTGAAAATGCCATTTTAAGTGCATATGAGCTAGTACCAGAAGCCTACAGACAACGTCGCTGGAATCGAAGGAGGAAACCTGCTCAAAAATATATTGAGTTTGAAAGGATCAAACAAAGTAATTATGATAAGTAGATAAGTGGATAAGAGCATTGAAAATGTATCAAATATATGATGCTTGTGAAAATTATTTAGGAAGAAATCAAAAATTCACTTCTTGATATAATGGGAACTCATTTGGAAGTGCAGAGAGTTAAATATGCAAGATTAGCAGCAGAAATGGCAGAGTCTTATGAGTTGGTTCATAAATCAAAGTTTGGCTTCTGACATCAATTTCAGTGTGTGAAGTTTAGAAATTGGGGAAAAGAGAAATCCTCAGGTAGTAAGGGAAAATTTGATCTCATTGAAGATAGTACACTTAGTTTACCAAAGGGTGAGTCTATTTATGTCCTGCATATAAAAAAGCAGGACAAATCCAACCCAGCCAGTTACCAGCCTGTCAGTCTACTCTCTATCATCAGTAAAGTGATGGAAGGTGTTACCAACAGTGCTATCAAGCAATACCTTCTTAGGAACAACCTGCTCAGTGACACCCAGTTTGGGTTTTGCCAGGGCCGCTCAGTTCCTGACCTCATTACAGCCTGGATCAAATTTTCCAGGAGCGAATGGTTCTTGCAGAAGAGGAGGGAAATGGAATATCTGCCTGATGATTGTATCCCTCTGGATGTGGCAGAAATGATGGCTAATGATTCTCTGAATGTGGCTGCAGGTGGGATGGTAGGTGAGGACAATGGTGTCCCTATCACTGTTGTGGGAGGGAAGAGAGGGAGTGAGGGCTGAAGTGTGAGAGATTTGTCAGACCTGGTTGAGGGTCCCGTCAATTACAGTGCTGGAGAAAATTTGGTTGAGCAAGAAGGTGGACATTTTGGAGGCCTACTTGTTGAAGTTTTCATCATCAGAAAAGATGTGATCGAGCTGGAGAAACTGGAAGAATGGAATAGAGTCTTTATAGGAAGCAGCGTGTGAAGATGGCAATCACCACAATGTTAATATGGGAGACAGTTCGATCCTACTTATTGCAGATGGTTATTTTCTGACATTTGGGTGGTGTGCAGGTACTTTTTACTTATTATCCAAAGCCCAGTTGATTTCCAGATCTCGCCTCATTTGGACATTGCCTGGTTCAGTTCTTTTGGGGTTGTGACTGATACTGCATCTTCTGTTGTATGTCTTAATGACCAAAAAAGTGTAATGAGCTTGAGATAGACTGGGCAAGGAGAAAGGAAGTCAAGATCTGTCTTTGCAAATATTCTTCAGTGTAACACTATGCTTCAGACCTCATACTAAATATTAACACAAAACAATATTATAACAGGTTGTGATGCATAGCTATATTAGATAATGATTAAACATTTTTTGAGTATCATGTCCATGTCCACCAAAGAGTCACACATTCTAATGTGCTTCTCCCAATGCTCTTTCCAGACTATTCTTACTCTATGCTGTGGAATTTATACCCAGTGATATGCAATTCTGTGATGTCATAGCATCACTGCTTCGGGTTCCCATTTCTCTTACACAACACTGGAAATGAACTATTAGTAAACATTCCTACTTTTGAATTTGTGATGGAAGAATATTCATTGATATAGCACTGAAGATTTTTGTGACCAGTCCACCAGCCTGAGGAACTGCTATGCTGATGTCCTATGGCTGAGATCACTCACCACTGGTGAATATAAGCATCTTCTTGAGCATTATGTATCACTCCAACTAGTGGAGTCTTCTCCCAATTTCCATTGACTTTAGTTTTACCAAAGCTACTTAGGAACAATGTCTAAGTCAACTTCCAGTGTTCTGCTGATCAACAGGAAGTTAAGAAGGTCGTCATTGATTTGGATTGGACTTGTCCTACTTTTTATGGACAGGACGTACCACAGCAATTTTGCACATGGTCAGATCAATGCCAGATTTGTAACTGCACAGCTAGCTTTGGAGCACAAGTGTTTAGGAGAAAGTGAGGATTGCAGATGCTGGAGATCAGAGCTGAAAATGTGTTGCTGGAAAAGTGCAGTAGGTCAGGCAGCATCCAAGGCAGCCTTGGATGCTGCCTGACCTGCTGCGTTTTTCCAGCAACACATTTTCAGCACAAGTGTTTAGGATTGTTATAAAAACACAAAGTGCTGGATAAACTCGATAGGTTTGGCAGCATCTGTAAAGAGACAGAGTTAACATACTCAGTCAAATGTGATTTGTCTTCCAATGCATTTTAGTATTTTTATTCTGTGAAAGGTACTGCTTACAGTTCCTGCCAGACTTGCTGATTTTCTCCAGATCCTTATGTCTTTATTTTAGATCTCATAAATTCACAATATCTTCAGTATTATTGGTGGGATGTTGTTAGGGCCCATAGCTTTTCCATTATATTGTGCCTTCAGCCATTGCTTGATATGATGTGGAATGAATCACATTTGCTGAACATCAGTCTCTGTGATGTTGAGGACTGACAGAGAAGGCTAAGATGGACCATCCAGTCAGTACTTCTGACAAAAGATGTTTACAAATACTTTGTGTTGTCTTTCTCAATTTATGAGAATTCAAATGTATTTGATGTGGGTTTATCTCAGCAGGATGTAACAATGCTTATGTTGTTTCTTGTAATATAGAAGAACCAGGCATAGTTTCCAAGGTACTGAAGGATCCAACAGATATTTATTACAGCTGGTTAGTATATTCACATTCACAGACAAATAATTTGTTGAACAGACTAATTACTTGTATTATTCAATTATTTGCTTACAGCCAAAGTTATTCTTCATGTAACATGTCATCAAGAGATTCAAGTTAAGATGGAGTATGTGATCTTGTAACCTTATGTCACAATCTGTGATCCAGTGATTATGTCATGCACATTTCTCAAATGTATACTGACATTCATGTCTGTAAGATATAATGTGACAATAGGCAGAGCCTCTACCTTCTGTTAGCTGTTTGACTGTACACTATCCTTCATGGCTGGATGTTGCAGGACCGCACAACTAAGATCTGATTTGTCAGTTTTTGGATTATTTAGTCGTATCTATTAAATTTTGCTTCCATTGTTTGGTTTACAAGTAATCTTGTTTTGGAGATTCAATGGGTTGACACCTCATTTTTAGCTATGCTTAGTGCTGCTTTTGGTCCACTTTATCAAATCAGTGTTGATTCCTTGGCATAATGATAATGGCAGAATGAGGGCTATAGCAGTTAATGAGGATGCACATTATATTTGAATGTAATTCTGTTGCTTCCAATGCCCCACATCACCTCATAGATTCTTGGCTATTAAGCTGCTAGATCTGAGCTGAATTTATCCCATTCAACCAGATAAGTTAATAGAGGGTCTCCTCAGTGTGAAGTTAGGACTTCGTCTCCAAACCAATGGTGGAGTGGTTATTCGTATTGATCCAATCAACAGATCAAATCTTACTTCTGAAGTCCTGCAATATCCAAACATAAAACATGATGGGCAATTTAAAACAACTAATGGAAGTAAGAGGCTCCACATATTGTCATGTTAAATCTCACAGTCAAGTATTTCAGTATACCTTTGAGATATATTCACCGTCAAATGCATTTGTGATGGATAATTTGGTGAGAACTCTCAACTTATTTCTTCCCTCAGCACCTCCTGCATGTTCAGATTGGTCTCCACAACATATAAGACTGGGAATATAATAATGGGGAACCTTGAAATGGCAAAGGAGTTGAATAAATTCTTTGCATCAGTTTTCATAGTAGAAGACACTAATAGTATTCCAAAATTACTGGATATTCAAGGGACAAAGAAGGAGAAGGACTAAACACGATAACTACCACAAGAGACAAAAATACTAGAGAAACAAATGAAGCTAAAAGTCAATATGTCTCCTGGAATGCATCTTTGGATTTAAAAGGAAGTAACTACACACAAAATGGATGCATGAGAAATCTTCCAAGAATCCTTAGATTCTAAATGATTCAGTATTGAAAAACTGGCAATGTAACATCTTTACTTAATGCTTACAAAGTATATGTAACTATAGGCCAGTTAGCTTCATAAAGGATGCAATAGCAAAGCATTTAGAAATATATAATATGATCAAGCAGCATCAGCATGAATTCTTGAAAGGAAAATCATGCTTGATACATTTACTAGAATTCCTTGATGAGATAGCAAGAAGGAATGATAAAGGAAAAGAAGCAGATGGAAAATATCTGTAATTTTTCAGAAGACATTTGATGAAGTGCCACAGATTAAGCTTATTGATAATAAAGGGGCCTCGATTATCAGAACAACATGTGTGGGGAATATTTTGTTCAGATAATCAAATGCCGGACAATTGAATGCAGATAACACAGTTTAGCCAAGCATTGGGATCTTGCGAACTGATTCAGATAATCTGAAATTCGGATAATTGAAAGCTGGATAATTGATGTTCCTCTATATAAGAGTCCCTGGAATTGGAGGTAGTGTATTAACATGTACACTTATACCTGGGGCTACTTCCACCAATATGCAGCCTGTAATGAACGGACTTTTTTCTTCGCTCAGGGGACTGCCAATTGTAATTCTGATCCTTTTCCTCGTGCATGTAACAGCTTGCTCATCAGCTCTTTAAATTCTGAGCATAAATAAGGCAAAAAAAAGAGGGTTGAACAGAAGTTGGACCATGTACTTCATAAGTATAATAGTCATAAATCATGTACCTTGAGAGTTAGCAATTTATTAATTGTAATTCATCATGCAGTTCTTGCATTAGTTGATTCTGTCAGGATGAGAGGAAATCTTTATTAATTTTGAGGTCTACTCTTTTAAAATGTACTGTTGACTAATATAAACATCAGATATTAAAACAAACAACATTGGTAATAAATAATTATAATTACAGCAGTCGGAGAATAACCCACTTAGAATAATTAAAATGTGACTAGCAATAGTGTTGGTAAAATTCAGAAGATTTACCTTTTCTATCCCTCATTTTTATGTTACATTGAGAATTCCCATTAAATACTCAAAGCTGCAGCCATGTTGATAAGCAGAACAATATTTACTGTTGAACTAAACAATGATGATTGGTTGTATGAATGCCTGCAGATACTTAACTCATGACAGTACAACCGGGCCCCACTTGTCTTTATTTGGTCATAAAAGATTTAAAATCTAAACTTACAATCCCAAATTTGTAATTTCTTAATTTCTCATGCAGTAGATTAGAATGGGGTTTCAACAGAAAGCTTTTTTTAGATATAAAAGTGAAATTTTCTTCATTGTTACAGGCTGCAAATGGAGATGAATTATAGTTGCAGTTCATCAAATGATTGGAAAAGACCCCGGTTAAATAGCTTTGATAAATTATGAGAATTTTAGTTCTGCTGGTTTATTGGTATTAATATTGATTCTGAACAAATATTCATTTCTGGAATTAAGATACATGGATTATTTCAGCAAATTCTTTGAAGATTATTTGTTGCTTACTGTGTCATAAATTTCAATATTAATGCATTAAGGCTTAATGCGTTAAAAAGGATTGGATTAACAATAAACTGTAAAAGACATGTTAATCAAGGTCAAGGGACTTACAGGGCCACAGTAGAAAAAAAATAGTTAGGATGTTTAAAAATGGTAAAAAGGCAAACCTAAAGGTTTTATGTCTCAATGCACAAAGCTTTTAGAATAAGTTAAATAAATAAACAGGCAACACAAATTGGGGTAAATTAATATGATTCCATAGCCATCACAGACACATAGCTGTAGGGAAATCAAAACTGGGAACCTAACCTCTCGGAGATATTTAAACTTCTGGAAAGACAGAAAGGGAAAAAAAGAAGGTATTAGGATGGCATCAAAAACAAGAGATGAAATGAGATACTTGTGAGAAATGATATAGGCTCTCACAACTCTAATGATGTAGAATCCATTTGGTGGGAAGTTAAAAACAAAAGCAAGAGAAAGAAGACATTGGTAATTTGGCAATACATAGAACCTCAAACAGTAACCATACTGAACGAAAGAATGAAAAATCACAATAATAAGAGTACACATAAATAAGTAAAACAAAGATTATGGGTGACATTAATTTTCATTGGTGAGTGGGTTAATCGGGTTACATAAGTTAGTTATGACAACAAATTAATAGAGAACATTAAGAATATTTTCCTGGATAAATGTGTCATGGGAACAATCAGGGAATGGGTATTTTGGATTGGTTATGGATAGTGAGGCAGATTTAGTAAATGACTTCAGAGTAAAATATTCCCGAGGAAATGGTCATCATAATGTAATAGAATTTAATATGCAGGTTGAGAATGAGAAATTTGGATTTAAAACAACTATGTTGAGCCTAAATAAAGAGAATTATATTAAAATGAGGATCCAGCTGGCTGAAGTGAACTAGGCAGATAGATTAGCTGGAATGATAGTAAGCAGCAGAAGTTGACTTTTAAGGGAGCAATTCATGACTCAGCAAAAAAAATAATAAGACAGAAAGATTAATCTAAAAAATGCAAGGGAGGAATTAAATACCATCACCATCACTATAGAATTAGTATTATACAAACTAATGGGGCTAAAAGCAATCAAGTTTCCTGGCCTTGATGTTTTGCATTGCAGGATCCTAAAACAAGTAGTTATAGAGATTGTGGGTTCATTGCTTATTGTTTTCAAAAAATCCTTAGATTGAAGAGTAGTGCCAGAGGATTGGAAAGCTGCCAATGTGACAACTTCACTCAAAAAGGGAAGGTGGCAAAATAGTTGCACACTGTAGGCTGGTTAGTCTAACATTCTATTGCTGCAAAAAATTTGAAATCAAGAATTAAGTAGTTAATATTAGCTCATTTGGAATATCATGATCTAATCAAGCAGAGTCAGCATGACTTCTTGAAAGGGACCTCATGTCTGATTAATTTCTTACAGTTGTTTGAATACCAGACCAGATAAAGTGGCACCAGTAGATGTAGAGAGTTGGCTCATGGGCAGCAAGCAGCAAATGGACAGAATTTTTCAGGTTGATGACTTGCAATTAATGGAATTGCACAGGGCTTAATGCTAGGACTATGACAGTTTGCAATATATATGTGGTTTTGATTTAATGGAAGGAAGTGAATATGTTGTAGCCAAATCTGCAGAGGAACAAAAAAAATGGAAAGGAAAGTTGCAAGGAAGTTACAAATAATTTTAGAATCATAGAATCCTTAAAGTACAGAAGCAGGCAGTTCAACCTATTCAGTCCACACTTCTTTGTAGAGCTTCCAACCAGACCCACCCACACCAAACCCATCCCCCTAATCCTGCATTACTCATGGCTAATCCATTTAGCCTGTACCTCCCTGGAGTGCATGGACAATTTAGCCTAACCAATACACCTAACTTGTACAATTTGGACTGTAGGTCCAAATCCGCGTACCCAGAGGAATCCCACACAGATATAGGATAAAAAAACACAAACTTCATGTAGGCAGTTGCCTGTGGTGGGGTGATCATCTACTTAATTTTATCCCCATACATCCGTGTGTGCCATTGGTACATAGAAATCCATCAATCTTAACTTTAAACACAATCAATGATGGAATTTCTGCAGACCAATAGAATAAAGAATTCCAAAGATTCACAATCTTTTGAGTACAAAACAAAGTTTTCTCATGAGAGTCATTTGGGGACTTGTTCTTTTCCTATCCAGAAAGTGGATCATGGCCAATCAGTCTCCTCATTCTACCAGTCTTTACAGTCCATCTTCTTGCAGTCCTTCAAGACAAATGCAAACAGGCTAGGAATTACAGACCAATCAGCCAATGTGCTATAAATGGTTAAGGCTGTGGGGGTGGTGACAGGAGGTGGGACAATATTTCCTGCAATTACACAAAATGAGGGATTGAGTATGGTGAAATTGGATGCAAGACCCTTCAGTGGTGATGAATGAGCAGAAGAAGTGGTGAGTAGGAAGTGCTGATGGCAGGAATGGCAAATCGGATGAAATGGTTTGGAGCCATTGAATATACATGATACTTGTACGATTCTGAGAGCTATAATCCATGAAACCTGATGAGATTTCTGTGAAGGGGCAAAATTAGAGTGCTTGGTAGCCCTGTGAGTGTAAGAGAGATGATAGTGACTTTGCTGAGCATTCCTTTTTACTTAGGACCTTTTTACTTGGGATACAGCACAGACCTGGGCTAAGATCAGGAAAACTTACCTTATTCTTGTAGCATTTGCCCAGAAGAAAACCATATGTCGCACACCAACACCCTTGCCCCACCCCTGCCTCCTTTCATTGCTAACAATTCCAGATTCCTGTTGTGAAGTAGGGAGTGTGTTGAATCTTGAGGCTGAGTACCACAGTGTGAGGGGTAGTTTCTGGATTGCAGTATCTGAAGTACTGTACAGCTGGGCTCAAAATATGACTCAGTCATGTGAAAGCCAGAAGGTCTTGGTAATAGCCATCCAATTCCTCAATAAAGGCATCCACAAGCTAAGTGGCATTAAGTATTGAGGTGAAGAGTGGAATATTGTGTGAGAATAGGTAATCTGAGCTATGATAAACAGATACCATTAATCTCACTCACCAAAACACATCTCCTGAAAATAGAAAAATTCCACTTCAAGTCCTTAGTTATTTGTATTTTTTTTTAAATGAGCTAGTGCATATCCCTTCGAAAGTTCACAATAAATTGAGCAGCACACTCTAAATATCAGAGATGCCTGGACCTTGAGCTGTCAATAGGATCTGGTATATTGACATAACAAGAGATCAATATGGGAGGCAGAATTGTTGCTTCATCGCAAAGCTTTTGCTGCTTATAAGTGGCTTTTTAATGATTAAAATCAAAATGTTTCCTCTTGATTACTCAAACTTTGGTGTGAAAGACAGATGCACTTTTTTTTAAGACTGAGATGAAACTGTTAGTAAATTTTCAGCCACAAATTCTATTGATTTGTAGCTTTACAACATATGCTTTTAAATTCATGTTATCTTTAAACTAAATGAGAATTTTATTGTCTCGTTTGTCCCACTCAATTGTTCCTGAATTGTTGTTTTTGCTATCTATCTGGTGCACAGAACTATAATCCAATCACAGAATCAACTTTAAAAACGAAATGTCTTAAGGACCTGTCACGTTTTTGCCTAACACTTTGTAAGCTGTTACAAGTGTGTCTAAAACAGTCACAATAAATTCACTTTTATTGATAAAATCCAACTGTGATTATCTTTCTCTCTTTTGATCCTTTCTGAAGGCAGTTAATTATAACACCTCTACTTTTCTCACTTTGCTTATCCTGGTCTCAAGACTAAATTGTCAGTTTTTAAAAAGAAAGTCATTTTTTCTTATATTTTCCTGTTCAACTTTAATTTTGATGATTTGAGCAAATAATATATCCCTAGTTGATGTACTATTGAAAACAACTGAATGGTTATGCTAAACAAGTCATGTCACAGAAAATAGAACATAGAACATAGAGCAGTACAGCATAGCATAGGCGTTGCGGCCCTCGATGTTGTGCCGAGTATTTATCTCAATCTAAGATCAACCTAACGTACACACCTCTCAATTTATTGCCATCCATATGCTTGTCCAACAATTACTTAAATGTCCCTAATGGCTCTGACTCCAATACCACCGCTGGCAGTGCATTCCATGCACCCACCACCCTCTGCATTAAGGACCTACCTCTGACATCTCCTCTAAACCTTCCCCCAATCACCTTAAAATTATGATTCCTCATGACAGTCATTTCTGCGCTGAGCAAAAGTATCTGGCTATCTACTCGATCTCTGCCTCTCATTATCTTGTATACCTCTATCAAGTTACATCTCTTCCTTCTTCTCTCCAATGTGAAAAGCCCTAGCTCATTCAACCTCTCTTCATAAGACAAGCCCTCCAATCCAGGCAGCATCCTGGTAAATCTCCTCTGCACCTCTCTAAAGCATCCTCATCCTTCCTATAAGGAGAGGACTGGAACTAGAAACAATATGCCAAGTGTGGTCTAACAGGGTGCAGCAAAACCTCATGGCTCTTAAACTCAATTGCTCTGATAATGAAAGCCAAAGCACCATACACCTTCTTAACAACCCTATCAACTTGGGGTATATCTCAACACTAAGGTCATTTACATTAAGTTTTAAACATAACTGTACCTGTTTCTGTGCTGTACAACTCTTTGATACAGCTATTTAGATTGTGTCTACTGGGTATTCTGGTCTGGAAAGTGCAACAAGACATCTTGCCTTTGTGGTAACTCCTCCATTACTCTTACCTGTGTAATTCAGAACATATCCAAGTGCTTTGTCATCTCTTCTATATTGCCTGATCTCACTTATCATTATTCATGTACCCATGTATAAATTGTTCATAAGATTGAAAATCCTTCTTTCCCTTTCAGACAATTGATCTACAGTTTTAAAATCTGTACAATTTGAAGTTACGAAAAAATGATGTAAACTCAACTTACCTAGAAAGTTGAAGGGCTCTCATAGCTAAGTGGGTGTGATGCTCTCTGAGCCAGAAGGTTCAAGTTCATGCCCCAGACATGTCATAATTTGTCTGAGCAACTTGACTAAAAATGTCAGCATCGAGACCTGATGCGATCTCTCTTTGATGGTATAGTTTTTGTTCTGTCTCTTCCATTAGTGATCTTGCAATGTCTGTTACATCTGAAGGGCGGCACAGTGGCACAGTGGTTAGCACTGCTGCCTCACAGTACCTGAGACCCGGGTCAATTCCCGACTCAGGCGACTGACTGTGTGGAGTTTGCACGTTCTCGCCGTGTCTGCGTGGGTTTCCTCCGGGTGCTCCGGTTTCCTCCCACAGTCCAAAGATGTGTGGGTCAGGTGAATTAGCCATGCTAAATTGCCTGTAGTGTTAGGTAAGGGGTAAATATAGGGGTATGGGTAGGTTGCGCTTCGGCGGGTCGGTGTGAACTTGTTGGGCCGAAGGGCCTGTTTCCACACTGTAAGTAATCTAATCTAATGAAGAACTCTGCCCTTTGGCAAACTATTTATCATTATCATTATCCTTGAAATTACCAAATCTCTGACAAGGTTAGCACTGCAATCTTTTCAGCAGATTGCTAATAGATTGGCTCTAGTGTAAACAAAGTTCATGCATATTAACCATTTGTTCTCAAGTCACTTTATCTGAACAATATTTAATAGCCCACAATGCAATAAGTAGAAAATCATGAATAATGCTTTACAAAGACTGTTCATAGCTGACTATATCACTCAAATGTCTTAACCGTTAGAAGTCACAAGCTTTGAGATATAAGTTGAGAGAAGGCAAAATGCATTGATCTGATCTGGCATCATGTATTCCAAAGGGCATTACCATAAGATCTTCCTCTAATGTTCACAGTCATCAAAATTCTTCTCAAATCACTTGTGTCAAATTACATGTTTTACAGTACTTCTCCATTCCCCAGAATTCTGAATTTCCACTCTTCCCCTTCATATTATTCACCTTGTCAACCCATTATCTAACTCCTGTCCATTATTTTGTTGATGATTTAGCTTCATAATTATTGGCTCTGTTGTGATCAAACAGTTTAATGAACCACTGTCTTCACAGTGGATTATGTGAATTACATCATTTTCATGTCATTCTTGGCTTTTGGGAAATCCAAATACTTTCTATCAATTTTTCCTTCACACTGCATTTCAGGGTGGAAAAAAATGTTACTAGCATGGTGTCAGTATCTGAGCTGGTGGAAGTTGCAGGAGGAAGTCTTGTTTATGCATCCTCTTAGGGATTCATGACCTGTTCCTCAGAAATGGCAGAGGACTATCCAGGCAAGTGTTTCTGCTGAGAACACATGGGACAATATGATGAATGGGGTGCTGTAAGGGCATGGTATGCAGGTCATGATTTTGCAAAGATAGTGCAAAAAAGCCTACTTGACCTCATGGAGAAGAGCACTCAAACACACAAATGTTGTTCAGCTTTTTTTGTCAAATTCAATTCAATGCTTTGAATCAAATAACTTAATTGTTACTAATGCTAAAGCTGTAGAATGACAGGTCTGCATTGAAGTTTTGCAGCAGAAAGATAAAAGTTCAAAATGAAGATGTCACAGACCTTTAGAAAAGGCTTGACAAAGGCCATACTTTACAGGTGAATGAAAAATAGGAAGAGCATTAAATTTTAAACAGAGAGTCAGTGGCTTTTTTTCTTCATGAGTCTTTCTTCCTGAAAAGGTAGTGGAAGTCGAGCCCTTGAATAATTTAAAATTAAAGGTCAATCAAGGGTGTCAAAGGTTGTCTGGGATCAGAAGGAGTTGGGATTTAAAGTTACTATCATACTATCATAATACTATTGAATGGAGGAGTATGTTAGTGGAACTGAATGCTCCACTTCTATATCTTGTTAGTTTGTTTAATCTCAGGAGATTTTTAAAGCAAGAGAAACAGAACAATAAGCCTGTTTTTAAACAGGAAAAGGACAACTTGGATGGCTGCCTCACTGAACTTTTATTTTTGAAATGCAATGTGTAATTAGAGTCAAAGCAGGACATTTTAATGTAATTTAGTGTGCCATTTAGCAAGAGATAGTCTTGTCACTGCAATGTCACTGGCCTTTCCAGACGCTAAGGTTAATGAGCGAGGGACATGAGTTTAAATAATGGAGCTGCTGATGGAGTTTAAATAATGGCATTGTAGGTCTACATATATCAAATGGATTGCAGTGGTTCAAGAAGGTACTCAGTATCACTTTGTGAAGGGCAACTAGGAATGAACAATAAATGCTGGCCCAGCCAGTAATGCCCTCATGAACAAATAAAACATTATAAATTGAAAACTAATCTCAGTCTGATAACTGTGAACCTATTAACAACTTCCGTTAGTGAAATTGTTATTTAGGGCTGGTTGGTCTGCTTATATGTAACTCCAGACCCATGACAATGTGGTTGGCACATAGCTTCCCTCCAAAATGGCCAGGTAAGCCATTCAATTCAAGTGCAATTATATTTTCCAACAAGTACTGAACCTGTCAATGATGCTTACATCCCATTGAAAAATAAAGTTTAAAAGCTTGTTGATCAAAAAAAGATGTCTCCAGTTAACGGTGTATTATTTGTAATTTATGATAGTAAATTTTTAAAACGCAAAGTGCTCTGTTCCATTCTTTCAGTTACTAGCTGAACATTCAAAACTCTTTTTAAGTGTTTGTGGTCTCTGTGGTTGTTGTAGCAATGTGAGTCAAGCTTCATATACTTTAAGTAATTGCTCTGGTAAGAAAATATTTCTGCATAAACATGAACAGAAAGGGCCGAAACAGTACCATCCACAGTAGCAGCAAATCTTGCCATCTTTACCATGAACATTTTTGACTTTAGTCTTCCAGTCAACTCCATCATCTTAATGCTGCTTTTTAGCAATATAATAATATAAAAAAAAGATTAAAACTGAAACATACTATTTAAAGGTGATGACAGATTTCAATCTCATAAAACAGTGATTCGCACCATAATGATCAGGTTTGTATTAAATATCACCTGGAGTTTTCAGGAGTCCTGCTTTTGCCCGGCAATTTCCACCACATTTGCTAGGGAGGGAGTGAGCATGATCACTGGTCTCTGCCTTCTCTGGATCCTCTATTGGTTTTTCATTTCTGTTGTCTAAAACACTTGTATGACACTCACTCATATGCTCTAATGACAATAATATCTAGTCATATGTCCCCTCTATCAGTCCCTCATGCATTAAAGCAATTCTTGTGAATTCTGTATCAAATGTATCGTACTGGTTTCAATATAAGACAGACCTGACTGTAATTCTTGATGAAGAGCTTTTGTCTGAAACGTCGGCTCTCCTGCTCCTTGAATGCTGCCTGACCTGCTGTGCTTTTCCAGCACCACACTCTCAACTCCAGCATCTGCAGTCCTCACTTTAGCCTAACTGTAAAGTGTTTTTAACATGGCATTAGAAGTACATATGAATTAAAGTATCAGATATGTTTTAATTGAGTCACTCTTCTGAACAATTTGCCAAAGATAGAAAGTTCTAAAATAACTGATCAGTCTTTAATTCGCAGTTTAATATGGAAGAAGCTTCTTTTGATGAAAAAAAATTGACTTTCTGACATTGTCACATGCTGTACTATTTAGATAGAAGGATTGTATGGGTATTCAGGAATTTGACATAATAATAAAGCTCAAACGTTAAAGTATCCTAAACCTCACTCTCTGAGGAGTTCATGGATCATTACCTACTTTTCCTTCGATATCTCAAATAACCCCCAGGTGCTCTAGAATAAAAACTTACCCTGATGAGCCACGATATTCAAGTTTTAAAGTTAAATAGATTTAGTGCACATGAGCCCTGAGGCAGGAGACAAACCCAAAAAAAGTCAGAGACTTTTTTTCCCGGGTACAACAGAGTGTTACAATGGGACATAAATTTAAGGTGAAGGGTGGAAGGTATAGGGGGGATGTCAGGGGCAGGTTCTTTACCCAGAGAGTGGTGGGGTCATGGAATGCACTGCCTGTGGGAGTGGCAGAGTCAGAATCATTGGTGACCTTTAAGCGACAATTGGATAGGTACACGGATAGGTGCTTAAGCTAGGACAAATGTTTGGCACAACATCGTGGGCCGAAGGGCCAGTTCTGTACTATATTGTTCTATGTTCTATGTTCTATGAGAAATTGATTACATGAGATCTAACTAATCCTAATGGCCATGTGGTATTTCCATTCCTAATCATGTTCCATTGGTGAAGTGACAGGAGATGGGTTAAATGAGCAATATAGCAGAACGTGGTGTGAATCAACAAAACTTGTCTTAGGTGCTGAGGAGGTCAATCTTGAACAATTGGTGCGAAATCTTGGAAAATGCAAGGTCAGCATGCATCATGAACTAATGCATGTTAATGTCTTTCCAAGATTAGTTATTTAGAGAGTGTTACTGGGTTGACCAGGCTGACAGCCAGCACCAGTCCAAGATCATTAGTGAGAGTAGAGAATAGCTGGATGACAAAAATGGTCAGTTGTGTTTTGAAAGAGCGGTTGACTGACAAATAGCTGTGACCATGAGAGTCCACAGGCAGAATGAATCTGAAACTAAGGGGCCTACTGTGAGTTAGAAAGGGAAAACACTGGAAGAAATGCAAAAAAGATTTTTTTTTTCAAAGTTTAACTTATAAAGTAATGGAGATGCATTTGTTTCCCTGGAGGTTTAATTACCTTTGACCAAAAAGCAGATCAAATTGCTGTATACTTCATTTTAGCTTGAAGCTCCTAAGGCAGGCAGCCCATAGGTAGTGTTTTTCAATCAGGTTTACTCATATTGTTAAATATAATGGTGCTGAATTTTCATGTGATCCTCCCAACTACTCATTGAAGATTCAACCGAAAAGCAAAAGATACTCCAGAAATTTCATTGCCAATGCATTCAAATGATGGTGAATTATCAGGAGATGTTCTGAAGAAATTCCTCCCCAAAGAACAGATTTATTGCATCATATCAACTGAATAGTAAACTTCATAACAAATGAATTGCTGTATTAGTCAGAAGTATAACAATTATTTTTGCTAATCTGACTACTTACAATCTACTGGAGATTTATTTTGTTTTATATGTTCATGGGCATTACTACCTAGATCAACATGAAGCACTTATGCCCGAAATGTCGACTCTCTTGCTCCTCAGATGTTGCCTGAACTGCTGTGGTTTTCCAGTGCCACCCTTTTCTGCTCTAACAAGGTCAGCGCCTGACATGTAGCCCACCTCTAATTGCCCAGAGGGCAGTTACAACTCAAACGCAATACAGACTCACATTTTGGTAAGATTTCCTTCTCTACAAGGCATTAGTAAACCCAATGGATTTTACAACAATTGACAGTAGTTATATGGCCTCCATTAATCCTGCTTTTTTTGTAAAATCTGATTTCTTCTTATTAAATTCAAATTTCTCTGTCTGTTATGACGAGATTTGAATCCACTCCCAAAACATGAACCAGATACCTTGGTTACTTGCCCAGTGACACAATGTCATTATTTTCAATACCAAGACTTGTAATGCTATTTGAAAGGGAAGTTACCCACAATTTTCAATGTATGAAACTGGAGAACCTCTTGACATTTTTGAATACTTTAACCAAATAAAAGTATTTTGTTTCCACTAAAAAATGCAACTGTATGTGAAGTTTGGGGAACCAATACTGGTATAAATAAAGGTGTCCGTACACATGCAGCATGATCAAATATATCTTCTCTCTGTAATTGGCTTGCACCCATATCTCAATGTGACCTTGCAAAATGCTTCTTAACAATTTGATCAAAACAGATATAGAACAAAAACAACAGAAAGTAATAGAGAAACTCAGCAGGTCAAGCAGCATCTATAGAGAGAAAGGCACAGTTAACATTTCAACTTTTCTTCAGAACGCCACATTTGGCTCTGGCTGTATATTCTATTCTCCTTATTTGTGTTTACAATGCAAAGAATTTGCAAATAGAAATTTATTTTGACAAAATGTGACAGTAAGTTATAGCATAATTAATCTAATGTGATAATAATAATAATATATCAATATTATACTAAAAGCATCCAAATGAATTTTTAAAAATTATTGAAGATTGTGCTGCTGCAACAGAGTTATGTGAAATCAACTCCTATGTCCATAGAGTGTGAATCTGAAAGCAATTAAATAAAATTCTCAAGCAATAGTGAAAAAAACAATAATAGTTAGAAAGCATATTGAATTAGTCTAAGTTTCATTGAAAAATGTTCAATATGAGTTTGATTCACAGTCCCTTAATCAGTGGGACAGGGGATTTCAAAATAATACAACTTATTGATGTACTTCAAAAAGCAAACCAACAATCAGCTTAATTTATCGACCGTCAAATGGTATTTGAAAAGGTTGTCCCAATGGGCAGTGAATAGAATTGCATGTTATTAGACTGAAACTGGACTTCAATGGAGATTTTAAATGAGTGCAACACAAGTTAAAACGGATTAATTGTGATAGAATAATGGTTGATTCATCTGCAATAAAAAAGAGATGTATAGGAGGTGGCGATGATGCAATTAAAATTCATTCCAGTATATTGATAACAACCTAAAGGGCACTGGAGGTTAATAAGTGTTGATATATAATGAGAAGAATTGGAGATAAGTAAATGTTTTAAATGCATTGTCAGCTATTTTCTTATATTCTTATATTTTGTTTTCCATTAACTCCTTCACCTTTACAGACAAGATTATTTTCTTCATATTCTTTAGTTTCTTTACATTCTTTAGTTTCTTCATGTTATTGGTAGGAAGATTTGTCTATCAAGGGAGTCAGTGTTAGAAATTAGGTATGTATGATGCATAAATTGCTGGTATCTCTGGGCAGCCACCATGTGATTCTCTTGGACCAAGTTCCCCATAATTGTGTAATTAGTTAATTATCCCTTATAATCTAGCAACTAAGCTCTTTCATATACTTGATTTTCAATGCTTAATTGTCTATTTGTTCTATGGACTGAATTTTTCCACAAACTGGCTAGTTATCAATTTCAGGGAGTTTCATGCACGGTTTCTCTCCATGAGCTCCAGTGAATGGTCTCATGAAATTCTCCACTGCTCACCTCATCAAGTATACTACTGCACTGCTCTTACATTACCCAGCATTCACCAGGAGCAGAAATGCGTAATGGGCTACACCAGCCCTTTGGACTTGTGCAAGATGTTAAGATAAGTTTTTCTAAAATGAAGCGCAAACAAGAGTTGTGTTCTCTTGTTATTTTCCCTATTGGTTCAGGAGCATTAGAGAAACATTTTACCTGCCAAAGTTCCTGTGAGGACAAGCATTTTAAATATAGTCTGCAAAGCAATCCAGCTCATACTAAATGTGGCCATAATATACCTGTTATGGAGAAATAGTTCTAATGGCAATTGGATCAATAACCAAAGATTACAGATGAAAGTAAATGGCAAAAGAACCAAAGTGAACATAATAACAGAAATGTTAATGGCAAGTTATGATCTGCAAAGCATTAACTAAAATCATGATGGAAGCAGAGTCAGTAATTAACTTCAGAAAGCATTGAACAAATACTTGGAGGGGGAATATTTAAAGGTCTGCAGGGAAAGACCACTAATTGGATAGATAATTCAAGGAGCTGACAAAGGATTGATGTACGGAATTGCCTCTTTTCTGTTCTTCTATGAAATATCATTCTGCAATTGTACATAACAGATTTCACAAAGTACCAGAAACAGGTATAACAGTATTCATGCAACAGTGCAACTGAATAATGTTGAAAAAGAGACATACTGTTTTCACATTTTCATCATGCACTCACCAGAATAGGTCTAAGAATATCAAATTTCAAAGGCAGTGACAACTTATACCGTCATCAAAAAGGGGATACTGATTGGTTGGCAAGCAGGCGTTATAAGTGGAGATATTAAAATGGAGATAGCACCAAGAGACCATGATTATCTTTATTTTTTTTTAAAACTGCAATGCAATGAATGAAGGATATATATCTAATTATAGAATTACTATAGCAATATTAATTCTTTATCAGTGCGATTAAGTTATATCATTTCATCTTGAGCTTGATCAGTTGGGCCTATGGACCGAGCAGGAGGAGGAATCTAATTTAGATAAATGTGAGGTGTTGTATTTTGGGAAAGCAAATCTTAGCAAGATTTATACTCTTAATGGGAAGGTCTGAGGGAGGGTCTGAGGCTGTAGAAAGAGACCTGCGGGAGTGCAGGTTCATAGCTCCTTGAAAATAGAGTCGCAGGTAAATGGGTCAGTGAAAAAGACATTTGGTATGCTTTCCTTTATTGGTCAGAGTATTGAGTATAAGAGTTGGGAGGTCATGTTGCAGCTGTACAAGACATTGGTAAGGATACTTTTGTAATATTGCGTGCAATTCTAGCCTCCTTCCTATTGCAAGGATGTTGTGAAACTTGAAAGGGTTCAGAAAAGATTTACAAGGATGTTGCCAGGGTTGGAGGATTTGAGCTATAGGGAAAGGTTGAGTAAGCTGGATCTGTTTTCCATGGAACATTGGAGGCTGAGGGGTGACCTTATAAACATTTATAAAATAGTGAGGAGCATGGATAGGATAAATAGAGAAAGTTTTTTTTTGTCCTGGGGTGGGGAAGTCCAGAACTAGAGGGCATAGGTTTAGGGTGAAAGAGAAAAGATACAAAAGGTATAAAGGACAGTCTTTTCATGCAGAGGGTGGTGCATATATGGAATGAGCTGCCAATGGAAGTGGTGGAGGCTGGTATAACTGCAGAATTTAAAAGGCATCTGGATGGGTATATGAATAGGAAGGGTTGAGAGGGATATGGGCCAAGTGCTGGCAAATGGGACTGGATTAGGTTAGGATTTCTGGTCGGCATGGATGAGTTGAACTGAAGGGTCTGTTTCTGTGCTGTATATCTCTATGACTCTATGACTCTATTTGGTTAGATGACTTAGAATGTGATGCAAAAATAAAATCAACAGTATGGTCTGAAGTCTCATACTGACTGTATTGGCTAAGGAAGTTATTTCCTTACTTTATTCTACACTTGTGACATAGTTACATTTTGGTCTGTGCAGAATCAATTGTCTCTTTGTAATGGAGATAAGCCTACAGGTTCAACCCTATATGTTCTTTGTGGATTATTGCTCCATACATTTTTTTAAAATGTCCCTTTCTTATCACTCTGTAGGATTGTTTTCATAAAATTAGTGAGTATATTGCTAATAACCAATGGTCAGCTACAAGTTATGAGTTTTAATGATTTGCGTATTCTGTTAATTCAAAATCTCCCAGTCTCAATCTTGCTCATGCACATATATAAAATAAATCAGATCAGATTTGTGATTACCTTTTCATTCTAAATCTAACTTACTAATGGCAGCGAGATCTGAAAGTGCATCATTATGATCTATTGCTGGCACAAACTGAAAAAAAATTTCAATACAATTGTTCTTAAACTATAGAATACTTTATTCTGTTTTGTTCTTTTTTAACACTTTATCAACGCCCATTGTATAATCTCCTCTTTTTACTGAAAACAGTCATTTTCTGAAACCAGCAACAATTCACTTTGTTGGGCATGCATACCAAATGATAGAATTTCTTTTTATATCCTCCCTAGGCCATGATCTTCCCTGTCATAAACACAAGCTGAAAACACAGAAGTGGAATATTTACTCCTATGTGTCAGAGTTTTTTGACTCTGGGAACATCATAACTGAACTTGATCCTTTCTCACTTGTCTTCCACATACAGACACACCCAGCAGGTATCAATGGATAGCAAGCAGAAGCCCTGATTGATTTTCTTCCTGTCTAACAGGGGGTGGCTGAAGCTAATTAGAACATCCGTACTGCAACTCTGCTTGAGATCAATTAATTCAGAGCAGGCCAGGATTCAGAACTGGCACCAACTCATTACATGATCAGTTGAGTTATAGTGAGCAGCTCTTTCAAGTGTTTTTTTTTATCTTTATCCAACTGATGTAAAATTCCCTGAATTATTATTCAATTACATCCATTTCTGCATCCAGTAAATTTATCTCTTCTTGCTCCTCATAAACAATGATTCATATTCAAGCACTAACAAGGAAAGCTTGCCCATATCCACGAACACCCTTTTACTGAGGAAATTTAAGTATTTTCTGAACCATTTGGTGTCAGGTACAGGAAACACATACACACACATGATATTTCCATCATAATAGCAAAAGCGTGTTTCAACTTTGTTACTATTAAACAAATACGAGAACGGAACCCTGCTGTCTTTCCACAGCCAGTTTTACATTATGGTGAACAATTAAACAATTAATAGAAAGAAAAGGTTCCACAAATATTCCCAAATTGAGTGATAGGGAGCTCACCCATGCAAAAGTCAAGGCTCAATCATTTAGATCCACCATCAGGAAGAAGTGCTGAATGAATAATCCATCTCAGCATCCTTTTGATGTTCCCAGTATCACAGATGCCACTCATCAACCAAATCAATTCACTCCACATGATATCAGGAAATGCCAAAAGTATTTGATACTGCAAAAATTATGGGCCTGAGAACATTCCAGCAATAATAATGAAGATATGCCCCCTAGAATGTGTTGTATCCATGGCCAAGCTGTTCCACAATAGTTGCAAGACTGATATCAACTTTGGCAATGTGAAAGATTGCTTACATATTTCTGGTGGTGCTATGTAAAAATCACTGGCCAAATCCAACCCAGTCAATCATTAATCCATCAGTCTTCTCTTTCATCAACAAAGTAGTGAAAGATGTCATCAACAGAGGCTCTTGCAAACTAGCACTCTCCTCTGGCACAAAGGAAGATGGCTGTGGTTGTTGGAAGACCATTATCCCAGCTCCAGGACATCTGTGCAGGACTTCCTCAGGATTGTGTCCCAGGGCTAACAATCCTGAGCTACTTCATCAATGACTTTCTCTCCATCTTAAGGTCAGGAATGGAGGTGATTGCTGATTGCTGCACAGTGTTCAGCAGCAATTTTGACTCTTCACATACTGAAGTATTAGTGCCAATAAAGCAAAACCCGGACAATATCCGGGCCTTGGCTGACAGTTGGCAGGTAAATTTGCATTGCGCAAGTGTCAGACAACATCAATCCACAGCGCTAAAATAATCTAATCATGCCCTGTCTATATCAGATTATCTAGAGTGTGGAAATATCCGGTCCCCACCGAGCCTCTGAAGAGTAACCCAACCAGATCGATTTCCTTCTGACTAATTCACTTAACACTATGGGGCAATTTAATATCACGAATTCACCTAACCTGCACATTTTTGGACTGTGGGAGGAAACCAGAGTACCCGGAGGAAACCCACGCAGAAACAGGGAGAATGTGCAAACTCGTGGCACTGTGAGGTAGCAGTGCTAACCACTGAGCCACTGCACTGCCCCTTTTATTTTGATATTTAATGGCATTACCGTCACTAAATCCCTCATCAATGTACTGAGGTGTTATCTCACAGCTTGGAAAGAGGTTTAGGTTTCAGTTTAACAGTGTTCAGAAGCCTTGGCTAAAACTGGATGTGTAAAACAATTGTTTCTGAGAAAATAGTATAGTTTAGAACTCTTAAGAAATAGACTACCCCAAGGTAAGGAAGTTAGTTTAAATGTTCCACACCAGAAGTGTTTGGTTAAAGCCCTGACTAGGTCATGTTGAAGCTGAGAACATTTAAGCTTAGTTGTATGAAGACGAAAGGAAGAGACCATCTTATTCTCAAGATCAGGAGTAGAAGCCAGAAGTAAGTCAAATCCTCTATTTGATGCAGAAAGGAATTCCCTCTGATATCGGTGTAATGTAATGAGACTCTGATGAAATTAGTGGAATTGTATTTCACTATGCCTTTCAAAGCCTTTAATCACAAATTATAAGTACACAGTTTGGTTTATTGTTTTTGCATAATAAACTTCTGATTCACTGTTAAAATAAAATCTGCAAATGTTTCAGTGAATGATCACCTTGTTAAAGCAATAAAAAAACTTATAAAGCTATCTATCTTCAGTCTGGGATCTGACTTGCCAAGTATAACATCAACTGTGATCTTAACACCATAAATAGCACAAATGGATCCCTCTCAATCAGAGATGGAGAAGTAGAGAATAGCTGGTGACAGAATTACAAATGCATCTGACATACCTGCTGACTTTATTTCATAAATGCCTAACTATTAGAAAAACTCAGAATGGTGATTGTCAAGATTGGGAAGATTCATGTTATTTCTATTTTTTTGTCCTGATGCCTTTGCATGAAGACAATTTCTCAAAGGTCCTCTTTCCTTCTGGGAATGCACCATAACAGCACTTATGGCTATGCGCCAGTGCAAATTGATGCTCTTCAGTTTATCTACTGATGCAGTAGGGCATTTATCTCGTTATTCACATTTATAAGTCACCATGAGAATATATTGGTGATAGAAATTAATGTGTTATATCTCTATCATGGTGCACAATTTGTCTTAACCTCTGCTCAATTGAACACAAATATTGAGCCCCAGGGAATTTTTTTGATATGGAGAATTCCAGAGATCCATCAAGCAATAACTTGATACTACTCTACACAGTATCCACAAAAGCAAATAAGATAAAGAAACCTAGCTTGGCCACAAGTTGCTTAGTCAATCTGATTGCTGTGAAGATATCTGCTACAGAAAGAGTGACCTCATATATCCAGCTTCAATCACTGAAATTAGACCATGCAGGTCATTGGCTCAACTAAGGAGACTTTGGTTCCTAAATTATCTCCCACCTGATGCTTGCTTTATTATAGTATGCCATTGATTCCTCACTTTACAAGCTACACATCAACAACGTGATAGGGGTGATTTGGTATTAACCCAAGAAGGGGTGGGTGGGGTGGGGGTGCGGCAGGGATGACAAAGAGGGCATCAAAGAGGAAATTCTAATCAAAGCATCCCAGCTCTCAGGCACTGTCTATGAAAACATCTTCTGACAACTAATTACATCCTGGTTTAAGTAAATTATAATGCTTGGGCTTTCAAGTCATTTTGACGTCCTGATATGCAAATTCATGAAGCATTCCATATTTTTTTTAAGTACATGAATTAGAAAGCTTTGGAATTTTGGTCAGCATGGACTGGTTGGACCAAAGGGTCTATTTCCGTGCTGTATGACTTAATGTATAGTTAATCCGGGAATGCGAGTTCAATCTTCATATTCCTATTTCACTCCAATATTTTCCTCAATTAAGTGTTGGGTCTTTGCATCCTCCTGTAGCTGCAAAATTTCTTTACTGAGCAAGGATGTAACACATTATCATTCTGGACATCTTCCTTAATGAGAACTAAACAATGGCTTCAGGCCTGATTACACATGTGAAACAACTTTGTGGCATTTCAAAACCTTGTTTTGTGGCACATTTGGTAATCATGTGGCTTTGTTGTTGTGCTTCTACTTCTTATCATTGGATATCCTCAAAGTCTTATGAGTTAATTTTGAAGGGAATGTCTTTTTTGTCTCCTATGAGTTGGCCTTGAATTAGTTACCTGAAACATATGTTCTGGAATGTTGGACTGTCGCAATATGAAGACAGCAGGACAGCTCCCAAGAAATCTACTGTCAAACTGCATTAATCACTTTCTTATACCTTGCCTGTTGCTGTACACGCAAAGATTAAAAGCTCCTTTTTGCTATGTTGGTGCTTGGGTCATTTTGTGAGTATAATTGATTATATTCAGTACCTTTGGAGCATCAATAACAGAAGCAGTTCCAAATAAACATTTGGTGTGGTTATTATTATCAGAGGAAACATTTAGATAACTTCCAGTCCTCTGCCAACATGAATGTGTCTCCCAGAGCACACAGAAGGGAAACAAAGGCTTCAAAAAATTGACTGGATTGGTGATTTTCACAGCCACACATAATGCATCACATTCAGGTCCAGTCACTAAACAGGTTTCCTCTAAAAGTCTGCAGATGCCTATGACCACCCAACATGGCAGTCACAGCCTGCAAATACTATTTCACTTCAGAGACAGAGTTCGAGCAAGTTCAACCTTTTTCAGGATGCTTTGTGTGTGGTTCCTGTCAAAACATCAAGCCCTCTGCTGTGCTTTCTTCTTCTGTGTACCTGTTGTTCCCATCACCTTATTATTCCTTCCAGGAATTACGATCATCACTTTCAAAAACATTCAGTGCAACTCCCATCAGGTCAGTCTGAAAGGCCTCAAGCATCTTCACTGTATGCAAACTGACACCAAATCTCTTCAAAATGGAACAGGCAAATGTAAATACTGAACTCTGCATATATCATGAAAAAAACAAAACAAAAAACAGAAATTGCGGGAAAATCTCAGAGGATCTGAAAGCATTTATGGAGAGAAATCAGGGATAATGTTTGGAGCAATGTGGAAAGAGGCAGAAGCTCCAACATAGAAACATAGAATTTAGGAATGGTTCAGGTCCAGTGGCCATCCTTCAAAATGTATTTTTTTTTTGTTAATTGATTTATGGTTGATTTATCTGAAGTTGACAAACTGACATGAAGTGCAAATTTAATGTTCCTCCTTTTAACTGGTCAGTTTTCGAAGATTCGAAAAAGTTATAGTGGAAGAATGAAATGGAAGGAAAGCTAAATTGGTGAGAAAATATACTGATTTGCATTTAATTATTGTTTTGTGGCATGGTCAGTTTACAGACAAGTGTTTGGGATAGCTTTGTCTCCAGATATTATACTGCTAAAGTCCATGGCCTTTTGTGCAAGAATTCTTTAGTTATACTAAAGATGTATACTGATATGAGATGACAGATAATGTCGGTAGCAAAAACAGTAAACTAGTGAATGATGATAGATTGGGAAAAGGGGAGATGCCTGGGTGTCCTTGTATACAAGTTTCTGAAAGTAAGCATGCATGTTCAGCAGGTGATAGAAAAGGCAAACAGAATGTTGACCTTCAAAGTAAAAAGATTTTAACACAAAAGCAGTGATGTATTTTTGCAATTATACTGGCATTCAATAAGACCACACCCAGGATATTGTGTGCAGTTTGGGCTCCTTATCTGAGGAAGGAAGTTCTGGCTATGCAGGGAGTGAAACAAAGGTTAACCAGACTGATTTCTGGAATGGGAGAAAGTGAGGATGGCAGATGCTGGAGATCAGAGTCAAAAAGTGTGACCCTGGAAAAGTGCTGACCACAGCAGGTCAGGCAGCAAAATGAAGGGCTTATGCCCAAAATATTGATTCTCCTGGTCCTCGGATGCTACCTGACCTACTCTGCTTTTCCACAGTTCTTGACTCTGATTCCTGGAATGGCAGGACTGATGAGAAAAAAAGGGAGACTGGATTGGTTGGACTATATTAACTGAGTTTTGAAGATTGAAGGAGATCTCGTGGAAACCTGTAAAGTTCTAACAGGACTAAACAGAGTAAAAGCAGACAGAATATTTGGGGAGTCCAAAACCAAGGGTCACATTCTAATGATATGAGGTAGACTATTTAGGACTGAGATGAAGAGAAGTTTCTTCACCCAGGGAGTGGTGAGCCTGTGGAATTTGCTCCCACAGCAGTGGTTGAGACCCAATATTTGAATTTTTTCGAGAAGAAGATGGATGTAGTTCTTAAAGTACGGACAGAAAGTGGAAACAGGGTACTGAGTAGCACATTCCGCCATAATCAGAACGAATGGCAGAGAAGGCTCGAAGGGCTGAATGGCCTTAATCTGTTCCTTTATTCTACATTTCTATGTTGGAGCTTCTGCCTCTTTCCACATTGCTCCAACTAGTCATGGGTCTTCGATACCTTTGTTATACCGTCATCAACTACACTTCTGATGTTATTCTGCAATGACCACTGAAATGATCTCTTCACCTGCCAGTGATAATATTCATAGCTCAGGAAGATTTGAAAGTCAATGCTTTAGTGCTCATTTGTGAAGATGGTTAAGTTTTTATTGAATTTTGTCCGTACATCTTGTCTCAATACATCTGTTCTCATCTGTTAAATTCTTCCCTGATGACTTAATTGAGAGACTTAGGCCAAGTTGAGAGATTTGCTGGTCTCAAACTAAACCCTCAGGATTGATAAACCATTTGTTAACAGTCCAAGACTAGATTGAACATCAACAATTTTGTGATTTAATTTTAGAAAGGTTTAGAACGACTGAAATGTGACTTTACCTTTTTAATTAGGATGCCTGATTCCGAGCCCATCAATCAGTGAATTAAAATGTTCAGGGATTAGAAGAAAGGAAGCAATGCACAAGGTGCCCTAAAGCATGGTTGTAATTTCCTTTCTCCCCTGCTCTTGTAAGCTGACTGGGACAAGATTTTGTTCAAAAACACTTCTTGTTCTATGGAGGTTTTTTTTGTTGATGACTGTGGAAAACAATGAGTTTCTTCATGTTGCTATTGTTATCTCGCTGACTGATTTAATATGGATTTGTCACTGTTTCTCACTTGCAGTACCTGGCAGTCAGGTGTCCAGGTCATGACCACAGAGGGATGGAATGGTTGGAATTTTCTTGGGAGACAGAGGAAGAGCATATTGTTCAAGGACATTGAAGATTTGAGAGAATATCAGAAGGTTTGACAGGGAAGATTGACATTGGTTTGGGTTGAGGGACTGAAACAGAAAAGGCACCTATCTTGTAGATTCAGCAGTCATTGTTATATATGTGGCCGTCTAGATTTGTTAGAAGAAAACATTCATTTATGCAGGGCTGTAACAACTCTCTGATCTAACAAGGAGAGAGACTATGAGAAGAGTCTTAAAGAATGAACAACATGCAGTTAATTGCATCTGTGTAACTATTTACATGGTATAAAAACAGGCTCCACATTACTACAAAAACTATTCAGAGGATCAAGCCTTCAGTCTGTCTCCCATATGATCTTTCTTCATTCTCCCACCAAATTCTCATGACACCACATATTGTCCTCAATCAAGTATTAAGAATTAACAATTATGGACAATAGGTGCAGCAGTAGGCCATTCTGCCCTTTCAGCCAGCACCACCATTCATTATGATCATGGCTGATCATCCTCAATCAGTATCCTGTACCTGCCTTATCCCCATAACCCTTGATTCCACTATCCTTAAGAGCTCTATCCAACTCTTTCTTGAAAGTATTCAGAGACTTGGCCTCCACAGCCTTCTGGGGCAGAGCATTCCATTCACCCACCACTTTCTGGGTGAAGAAGTTTCTAAGTGGCCTACCCCTTTATTTTTAAACTGTGTCCTCTGGTTTGGGACTCACCCATCAGCGGAAACTGGAGGCAGGAAGCATGAGCGTCCAATCCTTTAATAATCTTATATATCTCAATCAGATCCCCTCTCAGCCTTCTAAACTCAAGCGTATACAAGTCCGGTTGCTACAATCTTTCAGTGTAAGATAGTCTCACCATTCTGGGAATTGACCTTGTGAACCTACGCTGCACTCTCTCAATAGTCAAATCTCAAATTTGGAGACCGAAACTGCGCACAATATTTCAGATTGCGGTCTCACCAGGGCCCTGTACTGCTGCAGAAGGACCTCTTTGCTTCTATACTCAATTCTTCTTGGTATGAAGACCAGCATGCTATTAGCATTCTTCACTGCCTGCTGTACCTGCATGCTTGCTTTCATTGACTGATGTACAAGAACACCTAGATCTTGTACTACCTAACTTGACTCAATTTAGGTAGTATTTTGCCTTCCTGTTCTTGCCACCAAAGTGGATAACTGCATTAAACTGCATCTGCCATGCATCCGTCCACTCACTTAGCCTGTCCAGGTCACCCTGTATTCTCCTAACATCCTCCTCACATTTCACCCTGCCACCCAGCTTTGTGTCATATGGATGACACAATGATCCCAGTCAATAGATGAAACACCTCCCACTTTCTACAGCAGATAAATGTTAGTGTTGCACATTCATTTGCATATTTAGATTTGCCAATATCCATGTCCATCCAAGGTTTTGATTTTACAAATTCAGATATTTACTAGTTTCTTCTAACATATTTTCTTTCAACTTGGAAGAATGGTAATTTGTTAGGTCGAAGCTAGTTGTTCTGAATCATCTTCCTGATGCTCTGAGATCTGAGATTTTCTTCTGAACAGAAGGACCCCAAAACACTTATGCTTCTTTTGTGGAGGGTGTCATCTTTGCAGAAGCAGGTATGGTCAAATGACCATGGGCCCAAGATTAGACATTCACAGCTGGAGAAATCAAGCCTGACAGAAAATTAAACAACAACCAGCAGCTATTTTGGCTGCACAGAACAGTGGAATCTAAAGTCAAAGAGGTCACAAAGGTTCAGAGGGAACCATGTCCAACCAGCCCGTGAGTTGTGTATTGGAGAATGATAGATCAGGCATTCTGGCACATTGATTTCCCACCAAATCACATGTGCTTTATATATCCTCAGCTTGGTAACATTGAAGGGTGTTGGCACAGCACTATTGGATGTTTTAAACTCAGCTCCTGATGCCAATGGTGAAAGGTCACAAAACATTCAGGAAAGTCCAGGGTGAAGGAAATAAAAACACAAACCTGGAAGTTACCTGCTCACTAAAGACTCACAGATCAATTCATGTCAGAAGACTGTGTGACAACCCAAGACCCAAGAGAAGATCTGTCCTTACCTGTGAGATCCATCTTGATAGAAGAGAGCCAGCCCTACATTGGAGACAAAGGAGATTCCAATGTCTCATCTCAAACATATGAACATTTTGGGCAATATCCTTTCTTAGATGGAGAGAACCAGATAGAAAGTAACTATCATGGGGATTTGGGGAATGATCACATGGTGTTTCTGACAAGGAATATTTTGTTAACAGTCAAATTCTGTGCGTTTTTGTCTGCCTCATTAACAAGAGTGCTTGAGTAAAGTATATTTGATGCATGAACTGGTTGAAGTGTCCAAAGCACTGTCAATATAGGCATTTTTTTCTTTGCAGTGCAGTAAATTTTGAGATTTTGCTTGTCTCTTTTTAATGATATGCTCAATGGAATTATATTCATACATCTTCAATTTGTGTCCATGGCATTTTGTTCTCAGTCCATCTATTTATCTGTGCTGTAGTAGATATATTTTTACTTTCATTTAGTGATTAGTTTGGGCTTTCTTGATCACCCTCAGTCTTTGAATTATTGATGAAAACAACTTGTTCACTTTCACAATTGCATTGCCTGAATATTTATTCTTGCTTGGTGTGATTTTATTGAAGTTTTCTTCTTTGAAAGGAAGGGAAATCAGGTATTTTACTTGAGCTTGTCTCTTCCTTGTTATCTTAGTCATCAATATGTAAATTGGTTTTGTCATAACCAGTTGTTCACTATGTTATATTGGAATCTGACTCAATTAAATTGCAGATGCTTCAATTGTCTCAAATGGGATAAACAATGCTGTTCTGTTGCTACTATTTTCTTTGCTTTTCTACTTGAAGTTTGTTGATACTTGAAATCTGATCTCTCTTTATTGTTGACAAAGATGAAAGACATTTCCATGAAACCAGTTTACCTTGTAGTCAGAGTTTTCCATTCCATTGTTAGCATGAAAACAATTTTTACTCTCTTGTCATTCACTTTAGAGGATTCTTCCAATGTTTAGGATTTCTCATTAGCCCGAGCCTTGAAAACTCTTCTGCCACCGATTCCTTAACCAGTTGTTCATTGACCAGTTATTCTTTAACCTTTTGTTTTTAGCGCCTTCTCCAAATTGACTCAAAGCATACCTTTCTATTCACAAGTCACAATTGTTGATTGACAAGTATATATAGATTTTTATTAGTATTTGATATCCACTATAGTACATAATTGCTTGAAACATATTTGATTAGATTAGTTTAGATTAAATTAGATTAGACTACTTACAGTGTGGAAATAGGCCCTTCGTCCCAACAAGTCCACACCAACCCTCCGAAGAGCAACCCACCAAAACCCATTCCCCTACATTTACCCCTTCACCTAACACTACAGGCAATTTAGCATGGCCAATTCACTTCACCTGCACATCTTTGGACTGTGGGAGGAAACCGGAGCACCCGGAGGAAACCCTCGCAGACATGAGGAGAATGTGCAAACTCCTCACAGACAGTTGCCTAAGGCGGGAATTGAACCCAGGTCTCTAGGACTGAGACTGTCTGGCTAGGTTCTAATAGCCCATTGTTTCAGAACAAACCATTGTTTACATCTCCAGTGAATCCATTTAGTTAGAAGAATGCTACACAGACTTGGTGGAACCCAGCTTGGTACATTGTACATAGCATGGCAAGGACAGTACTTGATAATTAAAGGTTCTGCGACCTGCAAATATGAAAAGTAATCACTTCATTGCATCTTCTTATGACAGACCAGAAAAACTTTGAGAAGAGATGGATAAAAAGGGCAACCCCAAGTCTGTCTGTTTTTTGCTTTTTCTACAATGACATCTCCAGAGACTACATTCAACTGGCAACTGAGTACACAACACTTCCAGCTCCTTGTAGCTTGTGGTCAGCATCATCAGACTGACTAGATCCAGAAGACCACCTCAATGAGATGACCCGAAAACCAGAAACAATTTGAGATGTGAGGGGAAGCCAAAATACACAATTGCAGATCCTGAATCATCAGCTAACCCTCAAATTCCAAGAATAGCCTATTCCAACCTTATTGAGTAGATATTATCAGGATTTTCAGACAAACAGTTCAAATACTGTACACTTGCAGGAACCTGTGGATAAGATGTAGCGAATCGTTGGAAGCATGTGTCTAAAATAGCTGGCTAGTGTCAACTTGAGATTGTTTACTTTGAAATTTAAGACTGTTTACTAAGAGTCCTGTAAAAAGATTGATATAGTTTCATATTTAAGATTAAGCCTAAAGCTGTGGATCATTTGGTTGAAGTTCTGTGGTTTACCTATATATTTTAGTAGTTCTTTGGTGTTTTGCTTTTCTGTGGCTGTGTTTTGCTTTAGCACATTTGATGCCATTTATAAAAAAGGAATTTTGTTTTAATTACTGGGCATTGTTTGTGAGAATGGATTTTCATGGCTCCACATCACTGGCAAGGATTTTTAACTTTTGGTGTATATCCTAAATGCTGTATTGTGTTATCATGTGTTTTGTCATGGTTTGGTATCATAACAATTGAGTTTGATTTTCTCCCCTTGGGATCAATCTTTTCTGAATCCAGAACTCTGGCAAACGTATTACCTAAATGTTTCCTCTAAGGTTGGATCTTCCTTCGTCTATGATAAATTTGACAAGACTCATCAGTCATACTTGCAAATATCTGTTCTCTTATGAATTCTGACTTAAAATCTGCATAGTTTCATCCCTCCTCTCAGCTGTAGGGATCATAATTCTTTTTTTATCAATTTATTTGTATGATTAGGCATTGCCCCTTTCCTCCGGGTACTCCGGTTTCCTCCCACAGTCCAAAGATGTGCGGGTCAGGTGAATTGGCCATGCTAAATTGCCCGTAGTGTTAGGTAAGGGGTAAATGTAGGGGTATGGGTGGGTTGCGCTTTGACGGGTCGGTGTGGACTTGTTGGGCCGAAGGGCCTGTTTCCACACTGTAAGTAATCTAATCTAAAACATTTTTCATTATTTCGAAGTCAGTAAGAGTCAATTATATTGCTATGGGTGTGGAGTGACATGTATACCAAACCTGAGAAGGAGATCAAATTTCCTTTCCTAAATGACATTAGTAAACCAGATGGTATTTTACAACAATCAACATTGGTTGCATAGTTGCCATTAGGCCATCTTTGTTCTCTTTTTGCTCAAATTTCTCTTTTTTCTCAAATTTCACCATCTGCCATTGAATTCAAAATCATATCTCCAGAGCTTTGGACTGGAGTTTTGAATTACAGTCCAGTGATAGTACAGCAAACTTTATTTTAACCAGCATCTTATAAGCCAGCACTCTCTACAAACCAGCAGAATTAAATACCTGAAATATTGGAAGTTTACTGGATTATCGCAATCTCTGCAATCTCTAAGTAGTTAGTTGAGGGTATGAGTGGGCACGCTTTCTGTTGATAAGTTTTATTTAAGGCAAAGTTGCAGTATTATTTATGACATAAATAAAATATAACCATGATGTGTGTATATCCTCTGTATTATGTTTCTCTTACTTAGTATGTGTTTTTACATTGATTATGTGGACCACTTGATGAATCAGAATATTTGATCAACTGGCCCACTCCCATTCCCATAGATATCAGTTAATGAAAATGTTTGTTGTATTTCTATGCCACAAGCTCCCTTCATGAAATTATATATGAATCCCTCTTAATGCTGTACTAAATGTGGTTTTGTCATGAATTATATCTAAGATTGAGATAATTATCAAAGGCATTCAGTGCCTCTTTGAATGTATCTGTTGCTTATTTTAGTGAGCATGAATATCATCTGTTACACTCTTGTGTATAAAAGTGTTCAGCTTTTAACTTAATATCCAATATGGATACAATTCAATATTTCAAAAATTGTCCTCTACAAAATGTCCTGTGTTCTATTTAGCCCATCTTGGAAGTTAAATCTGGCTATACTGTTTTTATTGCTATGGCTTGCTAATGTGATTATGCATTTTATCCGATTTAAAACGATTTATTTTGCAGTGATGATGGCTCTCTATACTTGGTTGTTTTTGTTGAGGGTTTCTCAGTCTTTGTGGCTCAAAGAATGTTATTTAATTAGTAAAACAAAAACAGTAACTCTTGGAAATAAATATACTTTATCATTATTTGGAGTTATAAACGACAAATGATGTCAATATGTTTCATTTCTCACTTTTACTGATTTTCCTTTTGGGCTAGTCGAGAATGTTTTATTTTTATGATTTTCTTGGTCATCCACTCCCTGATTGTTCAAGGTTTTCTCTTGGCCCTATTAGTTCTGAATTTGTTTCTTAGTCGCCTCTTGCGGTGGCAACGCTTCATTAGAACTGCAATTTTTTTGAAAGTTTTTGCAAATTCAATCAGAATTACTGTGTCATTTAATGATTCCCCTTTGTACTAAAGATTATCAGATCAGACATATGAAATCTTTGATAACTTCTTCACTCACTGTGTGAGATTGGACTTGCAGGCGTTCTCATAAACCATGGCCTCACAATGCGGCCTGTCATTTTGCCTTGGAGCTACAGATATTTTTTGTTCCAGCTGTCTTTAATTGGATATGAATTGTTCTCTATCTTGTTCTTTCAAAGTATTCTCAGTGTTGAGTGATGCTATGAGATTTCTTGGCATTCACTGTCATCAGCAATCAGCCAAATCTGCTTTTCTTGAAGTCTCCTGGATTCCCAGCATCTATGAATCATTGGGAATTGTGCTGCAAAATGAAATCTTCAGTTCCCAAGTTTCCACCATATTTATATTCTGCCATCCATATCTTCAAAGAGTGTAGCTTATTTTGGGAATAACATAGTCTAGTGTATGTGAGTGTAGCCAACTTCTGAACTAATGAGAAGAGTTTTATTGTATATATTTGGTGCAGTTGATTGCTTCTGTTTAGCTGTTTACAGTTTACAAAACTTTTGGGAACACCTAGTCTTAAGTATATCTCCCATGAGCTTCAATTTGACTCCTATTAAGTTGTAATGACATCATTACAGTGAGAGGTGATTGTTGCACTCAGTAGACTATAAACACTTTCAGATCCTTCCAGACCTATATACATTTGGACAGGTACATGAAGAGGAAAGGTTTAGAGGGACATGGACCAAACTCAGACAAGAGGGACTAGTTTATTTTGTGAAACATGGTCGACATGGATGAGTTGGACCGAAGAGTCTGCCACATGACTCTATAAGAGTTTTTAATGTTTCAAATCTGGTATGACTCTCCTCCAGAACTGAAGAGTTCTGAAGCAGTGTCATAATAGATTTAAAATGTTAATTCTATTTTTTTCTCTCTACAGATGCTGAGTTTCTTAGGTATTTTCTGAGTTGTTTCATATTTCCAACATGTGCAGCAGTTTGCTTTTATACAACAGCCCTGACCTCTCTCAAGCTGCCAGGATTCTGGAAGCTGTGGAAACTCAGGTGTCGAGTGTTAAATTTGAAGTGGTGATTAATTCTAAGGCACATGGCCTCATTGTAGAATTTAAATAAACAGCCCATCTACTGCAAGAAGCTTGTATGCCCACCACACACTCTGTCGATCTATCCCCTTTCCTTTTAACCATACATAATCTTCCTTGTTTTGCATCAGTTACTTTGAATCATGTATCTGTTATTTTATTTTTCTCATATGAATGAATGTAAACTGGTGGTAAAACGAGCTTTGTGTCCTGAGTTTGTCTTAAGATGATAGATTGACAAATCACAGTGAAATAGCATCCTGACTGAAGAAATGCACTGAGGTTTTGAGAACAGGAAGGCATGATGCACAACAAAGTTAAAACACAGAATTGTGTGCCAGCATGAGCACATCTTAAATTGATTTTAAACTGTGTTGGAGCTTGAGAGACAAGGTATCTCTTTGTGTGACCATAGGAATGCATCCTTTGCTTTAACATTAGAAATTTATAAGTATTTCAAGGAGATTCCCTGAGTCCACTGTAATGTTGATTCAAGCTTAACCTTGCTTGATGAAGCCTAGACAAAATTAGGCAGAAATATCAGACAGTGTAGTAGTATGAACAAAAAAATCATTAATTAGGCAAATCACCACTTATGTCATAAAGCCACAACAAGAAAAGGGTATAAAGAAAGTATTCATAAAGGATTTGTTGTGGCAATGGGAAGGACGGTTTGGTCACCCACCCTTGGGACCCAGTGGGCAATTTGTCTTACCCAAAGATTTCTAAGCATCCACTATCATTATCAGTTTGTAATGCTGCTTAATGTGCTAGTAACATTGCACTACATTTAGTGCAATGGTATCTAAATTATTGAATGCCATCAATACCAGAGAAAAGGAAATAATACTTAGTCTCAGAAAAGAGGGTCTTGCTGCCTCTACTAATATTATAAATGGGCAATTTGGAACAGGATTGGGACCCTGTTTCAAATTTTTTTTTCTATTTCATCAGATCCAAACTCCGCACGTTTTGAGGGTGTTAAAATTCCCCTTAAACTCTTCCCAAACTATAGAAACATTAACATATTGAAGTTTTCATATAAATTAAACTTTTTAAGATGGAAAGTTAATTTTGAATGCCGCCTAGATTAAGGTGAAAAAAACACCTACTGCACTATTCACTTATTATCAATATAAAGTAGCTTCCTAGGCAATAGATTTTAAATGAAGACAAACATCCTTATTTCCCAGAATGCATTGAACAACTGCTATAATGTCAAAAAGGAAATGAATATATTCCTGACTAAGAAGAATATGCATCTCTAATTAGATAAATGCTCAGTGATAGAGGAAGAACTCTTCCAAATGACTGGTGCAAGTAATGATATGTCAGTTGTCATCGTATTATGTTGCATGGCTCTAGGATTTTTTATGCTGTCCTTCTACATTCCTTGTACATTGTGGCTAATATATTAAAATTCTGAACCTGAAGCTGTGGAATTCTCTGCCTCCAGAAAAGTAAAACCTATGTTGACAAATTCACAAGGACAAAAACACATGAGCACAAGAAATATGATGGTTGTGGACTATATAGTGCATTTAACCTACTCCGCCATTTATTATGACCAGGTACCCCCTGTCTTTCACCTGGGGGGAATTTGTCCCGTCTTGTTTAGAGGAGAATTAGAAGTGATATATAATTGAGATGAGTTGGGGTTTTAATGAGCTGCAATTGCATGGAAATAAGCGAGTCACTGTTCAATGGCTTCAACTTTAATTTCCACCCTGTTCCCCCATATCTCTTGACTCTCTGAGAGGTAAAAGTCTGTCTCTCTTAGTCTTAAATATATTCAATGCTAGACCATTCACCATTCTTTAAGGAAGATAATTCCAAATGTTTCACACATTTTTGTGTTGAGGAATCTCTCCTAATCTCTGTTGTAAATTATTAACACTTATTACTGAGAACATGCACTCATGTTTTGGATTCCCAAACCAGTGAAAGCAATAACTCAGCTTCATCCGGTCCAACTTCTTCTGAATTTTGAAAGTTTTAATGAGATTATTTCTTTCACCTTCAAACTTCAGAGAATGTAGACCTAATTTACTCAGCCTTACAACACAGACACTGATACTGTGAACATTCTCTGCAATGTCTTCAATGCATGTATTTCTTTCCACAGCTATGGAAACCAGATCAAAGCATTGTACTCTAGGCATGTTCTCACCAAAACCCTGCATTACTGTAGTATGGCTTTGAGACACATGTACTCCAATCCCCTGGCCATAAAGGCCAACCATACTAATTGCTTATTTTTAGCTACATGCTGTCCTTCTGCATTCCTTGTACAAGCACACCCAAGTCTTTTTACCAGCCACATTGGCAGATTTTCCTAACTTAAAATCTCATTCTAACTTTTGTAAAGTCACGTAAAAGTGGGATATTATGACAGATTCCTTATTGCAGTGTGGGGATTCTTAAAGAGAGTTGTTAAAGCAAGCATGTAAAAGCGTAATGATATGGAACTCAAAGAGTGAAACTGATTACTCATCTGGATTAACACTGAAATCTTTGTTTTTAAGGCTGGAGAGGTTTATTGATTTGCTAGATGTTTATTTGAATTCAGATTATTGGATAATCACTTTGCCTAATGAACCGAGTAGGTACATTTGAATTTTATTGACTGAGTATTGTCAAGACCATTAGACCATAAGACCATGAAATAGGAACAGAATTTGACCATTCAGCCCATTGAGTCTACTCTGCCTTTCAATCATGGATGATATATTTCTCAACCCCATTCTTCTGCTTTCCCCCTATAACCCTTAATCTCCTGACCAATCAATAACTTATCTGTCTCTGTCTTAAGTACACTCAATGATTTGGCTTCCACAGCCCTCCGTGGTAATGAGTTGAACAGATTAGTGACACTCTGACTGAAGAAATTCCTTCTTATCTCAGTTTGAAAGGATGTCCCTTCACTCTAAAACACCGGTATCCTAGTCTTTCTGACGAGTGGAAACATCTTCACATCTACTCTGTCCAGGCCTCTCTGTATTCTATATATTTCAATGAGATTCCCCCCTCATCCTTATTCCCTCCCTCAGCAGTACAAATCTGCTCTTGTATTCTAGCTTTCTTGAGATGAATGGTAACATTGCATTTGCCTTTCTAACTGCCAATTAAACTTGCATGCTAACTTTAAGAGAATTTTGAACTGGGGCACCCATTTCACTTTGATACTTCAGAATTCCAAAGCTTTTCCCTATTAGGAAAAGAGTCTTCACCTCTATTCTTCCTACCAATGTACATAACCTCACACTTTCTCACAGTGTATGCTATGTGCCACTTTTTTGTACACTCTCCTAGCCTGTCCAAGTCCTTCTGCAGTCTTCCTGTTTCCTCAACACTATCTACTTCTCCACTTATCTTTTTTATCATCTGCAAAATTAGTAACAATGCTGTTAATTCCTTTGCCCTGATTATTAATATATAACGTGAGTAGTTGTGGTCCCAATATAGACCCCTGTGGAACTCCTTTAGTTTCTGGCTATCATCCTGAAAAAGATCCTTTTATCCTTACACTTTGCCTTCTGCCAAAATCAGCCAATCCTATTTCCATTCCAGTACTGTGCCCCTAACAATTTAGACCCTTACCTTAATTAGGAGTCTCCTGTATGGCACATTGTCAAAGGCCTTCTTCAAATTGAAATAGATCACTACCTCCTCAACGAATCTTCTAATAGATTTGTCAGTCGTGACAACGCTTGACAAAGCTGTCCTGACTCAGTTGTATTTTACCATGGACTACCAAGTACTCCCCAATCTCATCTTTAATATTGGACTCTAAAATCTTCCCAACAACTGAGGTCAGGCTAACTGGCCTGTCATTTCTTTTCTTCTGCATCCCTCCATTCTTAAACAAGGGTGTTTCATTAACCATTTAACAGTCTTCTGGTACTATCCCTGATTCAAGTGATTCCTACAAAATCACGACTAAAGGCTTGATAATCTTCTCAGCTATCTCTTTCAGAACTCTGGGGTGTAGTCCATTTGGTCCAGGTCATTTATTCACCTTCAGATATTTTAGCTTCCTAGTACCTTCTTCTTAGTGATGGTCGTGGCACTTGTCTCTGCCCCTGACTCTCTCGAAGTTCTGATATGCTGCTGGTGTCTTCCACTGTGAATACTGTTGGCTCTCTCTTAACTTTTAGATACCTAAAAATACTCTTGCAATTTTCTTTCATATTACTAGCTAGCTTACCTTCATATTTCATCTTCAATCCCCATTACTGTTTTTTATAGATATCCTCTGCTGGCTTTTAAAGGCTTCACAAACCTCTGGCTTCTTTCTAATCTTCACCACATTTTCAAGAATTTATCAAGAATTGTCAAGAATTACACAACGCTGGAACATCCATATCCCTACATCAAGGAGCCACATGACAAGATGTTATGGCAGGTAAAGGAGTATTTTAAGAAAGTTGAGAGAGATGGTGAGGCTAACAGATGTAGGGAGTGACATCTAGAATATAGATATACGTACAGGTGAAATAATGCAACAATGAAGATCATGAATCCAAAAGATTACGAACGGAGCATTCTGGTTTAGTTTTAGATGGTAACCTGGAAGAAAAGGGTGTCAGTGATGAGCCACAGAGTTTATGTTATGTTACAAAAGACAAGAGACTGAATTTTCTCACAATATATGAAGATACATTGCTGATACTGTAAGAATGAGCGGATGCTTTTATGGTGGATGATTGTGCTCTGAAGAGCCATTCTGCTTCCAGTGGTCAATTAAAAAGAAACTGCAATAGTTATCCCCCCTAAATGAGGACAATGGCCTATCCCCAGGACTCCAGCTCAATTTTCTGGCTGGTGACTTGAACATCTGGACCGCATTATCAAAATTAGACTGCGTTAGATAATGCTAAGGCTATAAGGCAGATAAGAAGACACCTTAAGGTGCCTCAATGGTTAGGTATAAACTTTTGGCATGCCAGGGACAAAAAATGGATAATTTCTATCACTGCCATTTTAATATAGCAAAAGTAGAACAAATAGCTGCTTAGAAAATGGAGATGGCATATACATTGAGGTGGTCATTTACAAACATATTATTTTAGGACACTGGGGCATTTAAGTATATAATTTCTTCAGCAAGAAGGAGAATTTGGTTTTTGGTATAATTCTAATATCTGCAAAATCCTCACTTATGAAATAAAAATAGCATCTACCTAGTTAAAGATAATATCATGAATATCATAACCTAGATGCCGCTGAGATATAATGACTAGGAACAACAACAGGGCAAGCTAATGAACATCTGTGAGTCATTTATAGAGGCATGGATCAGCAGGATTCTACTAAAACATTCTTCTTTCGGGTCCCTGTTCCATGTAATCTGACACCACTGATGTTGTACTTCACCTATTAGCAAAAATGCTATTAACCTATTAACCACACGAATAGGCCAACAATTTTTAACCTGCAGTGGCCATAAATAGCACACAATAAGAATTTTAATCCAAGAAAATAAGAGTGTTTTCATTCAACATTCATTCATGGTTCATTTTCAACATGCTTGATGACATCCCTGAACTATAAAGGTAAGAATGTTTGTTAATTTTTGTCAACATACATTTTTTTTAAGTTTTTGTCTTGCACTCATCAGAATAAATTGCAAGAGTTTAACACTATGTGTGATGATGCTGTCATTTTAAGAGGTTACTTTATCCTTTTGTTTCAAGAGTGATTGTAAGGCATAGATGCTGAGCTGGCTAGTTAAGACCACTTGAGTGACCAGCTTGGGACGTCTTTTTTTTAACAGCCAGAATGGATGTGGCCAGCTCTCACAGATTAGGATTTCTGGTTAATCAATAGCATCAGAAGCTATTGGGGTCTGAACAGAGTTGGAAGCTTCGGTGAATGTTTCCAAGCTGCTACTATCTCTGAATTTTCTCTTGATGTTTTTTTTCCACCTAATTGGAGAATTGCATGTGGGAATCTGTCTGAGTTTTCCTTTTTTGCCAATGAGCGTGTTTATAGGATGTTACCATGTTAGAACAGCTCATTAGTAATAGCTACTGTATTTATTGTCTCATTCAGTTTCCAATAGAGTTAAATTATTCTAAATTCCTCTTCCTCTGGTTGTATTTTAATGACAGTGTTTAAATAAATTGTGTTTTGATTAATGCTGAATAATTTGACCAGTCACATTGCACCTGGATCAGACTCTTTATATTTGCTTTTAGAATAAGAAAAACAGTAAGGAGCCTAGGCTACCTTCTGAAATATTTTAGGGGTGTCTAGTCTGCTCCATAACATATGGAACACCTGCCTTCCAGCCTTGTCCACTTACCTCATTTACATAACCCCTTATCCATCCCATGGTCTTACACACTCATCTTACCCACCCAACCCCCTTATCTGATCTACCCTATTGTGTGCGCTCCTTATATACTTGGCTTTTGTCTGCGCCATTTCTTACTCTCTAATCGTTAGTTCATAACTCTGTAGTTTATAGCATGTAACTAGGGATTTTTTAGTGTTTGAACAGACATTGATAAGGAAGCTATATGACAGCAACTATATATTTACATTGATAATATTGATAAGACTCTATAACTAGATAAGTTGCATTCAAAGATATTGATGGAAATAAGAATGGAAACTAAGTGACTGGCCATAATCTTTCAAATTTCCTTTGATTCAGGATGGTGTCGAAGGATTGGAGAATTGCAAATATAACATCCTTGTTTAAAAATGGTCCAAAAAATCTCTTACAGACCAGTAAGTTTTACTTCTACAGTTGAGAAGCTTTGAGAAAGAATGATTTATGACAAAATTAATAGTCAAAGTTAATTTCTGTAACAAAGCCAGTATCAGGACAATATATAATCGAGTGAGAATTTTGCGCGCTCAATTATAAAGGCTGGAAAGCAGTTTGGTAAATTAGAGATGGTGCAGGAGTCGAGAGAAGTTGAGGTAATATTGATCTGAGAGGTCAGTTCTACTGCATGGCAGCTTTTAGTGACCTATGCCATATCACGGCTGGGAATTCTGCAGTCGTCATTACTTTCTGCACTTACCAGTATTAATGCAGGGAAATGTTTGCTGCAAGGTCACCTTAATGGGAGCAGTAGAAGCTTCATTTGTTAATTTAAGCCATGATTTAAGCTTTAGAATGAGTTTTTTTTATGTGTAAGGTGGCTAACTGTTCACAGGTGCAATAATTAAGCAGTAACACTAAGCATTTCTGAGTAAAATATTGATTAAAGAATTATAAAGAATATTAAATACTGATTAAATTCAAACATGACGAACTCCTGTCATAAAATATCATAGTAATTGCAATAAAAAGTGATGAACTCTGACCTTAACATCTTAAATATCTTTTTTAAGGTGCTTCAGAGACTAATCTCATGTAAATTGTCAGAAATTTTCTTCTTCCCACATGTCAAATCTACTACCAACATTGATAAACTGGCTCTAATATTATCCAAAATATGTCTTTCATTTTCATATGAAATTTAAGAATGTTTCAGGAGATATGCTTCTAGATTCCTTAAAGGATAATTATGTTCCCATGTGTTGTCATTCTGGTGGGAGTATGGGCAACTTTAAATGTTCTTGCCCTTGCACATAGCATAGTTATATAATTTCTCATGAAATGCTCTTAATTAAGCTCTCACCACTATTAGACCCGATATGTCACTGGACTCAGAATACAAACTTTGGAAAAACTAAAGTTAAAGTATGCCAAATAAAAACTGAAAGAACTGTGGTGGACAAGAAACAAAGATTTGAATGGAAATCCTGTTGGAAGGAGGAGCAGAAATTCTTCAAAGTGAGCATGCTTAGAAGATATGTGGTTTATCCTTGGCCTCCTCCATTGCTACAATGAACCAAACTGCAAATTGGAGGAACAACACCTCATCTTCTATCCGGGCAGCCTACAGCCTGGAGGATTCAAAATTGAGTTCTCCAATTTCAACTAACCTCCCTCCCCATCCTCCGACTCCCTTCCCAGCCCCTCCCCTTCCCTTCTATTGCTCCCTGACGCCTACTGGATTCATTCCTCCCATTGACCAACTGGGTCATACCAGCCACCTGTTTTCACCAGTCCCCACTTCACCATCCTGCCCCAACCACTGACTTTATCTGCAGCTCCCTCTACACCCACCCCCAGTCCTGAAGAAGGTTTACACCCGAAACATTGATTTCTCCATCTCCTGATGCTAACTGGCATGCTGTATTCTTCCAGCCTCCTGCCTGTCTCCTTTAGAAGAGAAGTGGAACAGTCAGTTAAATACTAATTAAAAACCAAACATTCTGTCTTTTTGAGGAAGGGTCACTCAACCCAAAACATTAACTCTGATTTCTCTCCATAGATGCTGCCAAACCTGCTTAGCCTTTCCAGCAATTTCTGTTCTCACCTAAAATTTGCCAACCTGTGCAGTTTGGCATTCAGAGAGAAAAGGTAATCATGAATAAAGCCAAGTGGTTCCTCAAACTGAACTAATTCCTTTGCATCTTGTACATGCACCTTCCAAAATCAGCACAAATAAATGATAAAATTTAGATACTAATGTAATTACAATTCAATCATCTCTATTTGCGATCTCATCTATATCATAGCCCACTTTGCTCATTTCTGCTCAGTTTCTCCTTATCCTAACCCTGGATTCTCATGTTTTTCTCTCTTCGCCTCTCAAGTCTGATTCCTTCTCTTAATTTAGTTCATAATTCAACTCACCTTTCACTGTCTGTTATTTCAACTGAAATGCTAAATGCTGAGATTTTGAAGGTGCTGTCTGTGCTTTGAATATTTTGACCAGTTTTTGAATTAAATGAACATTACCCAAGCACTCCTTTTGTGAGGTTAACAAAGGGACACAGAATTCGGTTTGTAGTCCAGCATGATTTTAAGAACAAAATATTCCTTGTGATGAATATTAAATGAGCATTTCCCAAATGCCCTTAATACTTATTCTCGCTCTAATGTTATCCATCTGAGAAATTATATTAAGCACAACAATCCTGTGTTCGAGCTGGGCAGTTGGAATCATTGATGGAGGGATGGCTGTCTTCCATGAAGGTTGGTCTGACAGATCACTGCAAATTTTCTCCTGGGTCTTCTTGGGCTGCCACAAAACATTCTTTTGTGAGTCTTGCTGTGTCTTCTCTATGCAGGTGGCTACTAGCAGTGGGTTTTTAACCCTCTCACATCAGACCTTACTGAAATTTTTGTGACCTGAGGACAATGGAGTCATAAGATGAGTTCAAAGCATCCAATGGGGTCACACCAGCACCCTTCACTGTTGCCATGATAGGGAGATGCAAAGTGCATTTCCTCAGGCACTGGCTAGAAGTCAAGGTGCTAGAAAGTCTGATTGATATTCCTCCAATACAGAATTCTTGGGTTGGTTTCAATCCATTCTTCCTGAACTTTTATGCCCTCTTTGGCTTTGGTTTCTGCTGTTCTCTGTGGCCAATGGCTCCTTAATTTGACCAATTTTCTGATAGGCCTGATTTTTGCAGCAGTTGGTCAATTTGGAATGTCCAATTGTAGGCTTATGGTCTCTAGATCATAATTTTTTTTCTTAGTAAGCTCTCACTAACCCTTGACCATTATTCACTGAGTCTTTGTGACAGACAATGGTCCATCCTTTAGACTGATCTCTCCACAGCACCACAACTGATCTACACTTGATCTTGATGGCTGACCATAACCCATTCTATGGACTACAAGTGCACAGATACAGAGTTGCATAGCACTAAGTAACTAACTGGCAAACTGATGGAAACTAACTGGAAGAGCCCTTTGACTGACTGGAGGGAATCCCTGATTAAATGGAGTCTATCTTCACCCATCAAACAATAGTCCTGTTTGACATTCTTATATTATTATTTTAATTCAAACATATGCAGTGTCTGCCTTGTTAGCTGCTGACACATGTGTACTAGTGAGGTTTGAGAAGATTTGTACTGTGCCATCCATGTCCATGCCCTGTCTGCTGATATATTTACTTTCCAGTAGTTTACACTGCCACAATCTACCTTATTCAAACTAAGAAACAGAGACTGCCTGCCTCTACTTCAGTTCTCAATAACTTGTGCATTTAACAACAGGCAAAGACATGGAAGATACCTGGCTCTATGACAGCATTAAAATTCTGTAGAGATCTGTATAAATACGGTTATCCTTCAGCACAAACAAACCTAGTAGAAACATTCAAATGCTGACTATACCTCATCCCCAATATGCACGTTTGAAGCCTTCAAGTCATCGAAGAGTTAAGTTTGAGAGTCAAGCATGGTGATGTTGTAAGCCTGGTCTTTGCTGTTATCAAGTTGCATGAATGAAGGGTTCAGGAAGAACTTGGCCTGTGACAATGTGAAACATTATGTAGAAGAAGCATTTCCATGTGAAGTGAAAACAGATGGCCAATGCAGGTATTCCTGAAGCTGTAAGCGACTCACACACTGCTTTACTGATCAAGCTTTTGTGTCATTGAGATTTTCAATTGCTAAAGTGCAATGTTATTACAATGAATTAGGCTATGAATGTTAAGCAAGTCTACAGAAATAAATGTCTTAGCACATGACAGTAAGATTCTCAACTCATCATCTAAGGCATGAAGACTTAATTGGGAAAGTTTTTCTCAATGTTGAGATTCTGATTTTTAGGCTCTTGCCCAATTGAACAACCTGGCTAATTTTCAATTTCACCAACAGAAAATGCAGAAAATTCCATGCATGGCACCAATTTCCACATGTCTGCTGATAATTATCACCTCTACTCCTTTTCCATGTCCCAGAAATCTTTGTCTTGAAATTATCTGATTGGTTTTCTGACCACCCATAATGGATTTGCAGAAATTTCCTTTATGTAAATACTGGGAAGCCAGATGCTATTATATTTGGTCATAAAGAGAGCAGAATACTGCAAACATATCTGAACATCTGAAATACAATGAGACAAAGCTGGACATATTCTGATGAAAGCTATTGACCTGAAACATAAACTCTGTCTCTCTCTCTCTTCACAAATTTGACAGGCCTATTAAATGATTCCAGCTTCTTGTTTGTTTTTATGCTGTCTCTGCCACAATCTCTTTTCGATATTATTGCTGACTGTCTTTCTTTCCCTGGCAATTGTCCTGAAAGTAAGCCATATTTCACCCTGAGAAATCTGCACCGTCATGGAGAACAATCATTTTAACCTCTTTAACATCACCTATACTGCATTTGCCACAGCTTATTCATTGCTGAAACCCTTATCAATGACTCTATTCACTCTTGACTTGATCATTTCAATGTATTCGTAGATCACATCCCATGTTCTGCCATTTAAAAATTGATGTTGGTGTTAACTCTAGGCCATAACTTAACATACAGCAAGTCCCAGTCTTTCTTGAGCTCTATCTCCCCAGTAAAGCAAAACCTGAGCCTTAATATTCTAATCAATCATGTCAATTTCCTCAATGAGTTTGCTGTTCCATATCTTTATAATCTCCTTTGAGCACACAACTTCTTCTATATCCTTTCGTTTTACATTTTAAGCCTCATAAGTATTCATGATTTCAATCTTTCCACCATTGGTGGTTATGCCTATAACTGCCTAGGTCTGACATTCTGAAATTCCTTCTCCAGGCTGGTCAACCTTTCTTTCCTCCTTTAAGATGCTGTTAAATGTATCTCTAAAACTAGGTCTTTTTTGATGAGGTTGATCATGTCTTTCTCATTATATTAAAGGTGCTTTATAAATGCATGTTTTTGCTCTTGTAATGTCTTTCATGCAAGATTCCTTTTACTCTTTCCTGCACTGTTCCTTACATGACCCTAGTGTATAGTCCATAGACGGCTATGCAACTGCTCGGAACAACCTGAAACTAGCCAATATATATTTCTTGCCAGATGTGCCTTGACTATCACAAGACAAGTACAAAATAATCAGCAAATATATACTTTCCTACTGTAAAAACAGATAATAGTGATGATGCAAATTTGCTTTCTCAATTTCAAATATCTTGCTCACTGGTTTATTCAAGCCACCTTTGTTTTTTAATAATGAACCATAGGAAACTGTAGGGTTAATTATAACATTTGATTGTGTAAGGAGCAGATGGGTCTTTCATTAATGAACCTGATTAATTACTCCCTTCATTCAAATCAATCAGGATCTGGAACTAGTCAGGATGTATAACGGACAATGAATCCATTACTGTTCATTTTCGGATGAAAGTTAAAATCAACCTTAATATCTTTGAATAAATTAAACATAAGACTAGAGCTTTACACTAAATTGCTTGCAGTTTTCTCCTTTCAGCTGATGGTTTTGCAGCCACATACCCAAATTAATTTTGAATCAATTTTGGATCAAGGAGTGAAATAATCATGAGATCCGTTTCCCAACTGTATATATTCATGAATTATGCTGATGTCTAGGCAGATAGAAATAATCTGTTTGGGAATTAGACTTTTGACAGTAGGAGGTGAAATCCGCATTTTGTCAAACATCAGATAATTAATGACACTGAATCAATGAGCATTTGTACTGCGTGCAGCTTTTAACAAGTCAGAGGAGATTAATGTAACCCCATATTTGAACTCAGTGATGACATTTCCTTCTGCCATTAGCTGCTCATGGATGTGAAAAGTTAAATTAATTAAAGACATCAAGTCTTCATCCTGGAAAGTCAGTACTGGACAATCAAAATTATAATTGAAACATTTTTAACTTTTCTTTTGACCTCTGCATGAAGCTGATCTTGTCTTACAACTGACAATAAGTGATGAATGTTTACTAACAAGAACTTAGCAGTAAAGTGAATAACAAAGAAAAATTGACCTACAGATTAGAGTTTGGCTGTTTTTAAGTTTAACTTCTTGGATGAGTATGTGGAAGGGATACTAATCCACTATTAAAGGTATTTTAAAACAAAAATGGATTGGAAAAAAAAATTGTTTTATCACTACCATTTTACTATAGAAAGGGGAAACTGGGCAGCTGCTTGGAAAATGGCAAAGCCAGTAAGATGGCAGATGCTATAAGGTGATGCAGTGGTTACTTATTCACAAACATATTGACACAAGGTACTGCAATTTATACAAAGCAATTGCTTTCCTCAACTAGAAGAATAATTTATTTTTGTACAACTCTAATATCTGCTAAAATGTCTAAACCAAAGCAGCAACTACCGAGTTAAAGATAATATCATGATTGAGTAGGAGGTGCTTTTGAGATGCAAAGACTAGAAACCATACCAGAGCAAGCTGACAAATATCTATGAACCAGTTAAGGAGGCATCGATCAACAGGATTCCACTGAAAGCTTCTTCCAGCAGGTCCCTGTCGCTATGATCTGGCATCATCTGACATCACTGATAATATACCTCACCTATAGCATAACAGCAATTAACCCATTATTCTAGATTAACATACCAATCATTTTTTTAACCTGCAGTGGTCATAAATAGTACACAATGAAAATTAAACACATATTCATGGCTCTTCCTTCACATTCAGTATGCTTCTTCACATTCCTGAACTACAAGCTTAAAACTATTCTCCAATTTTTGTAAATGTACATATTTTGAAGAAGCTTTTTGTCTTGCTCTCATCAGGATAATTTGTAAGAATACCAATTTAAGAGTACATTTAAGGTCATGTGACAGCCATTCTACAGCCTTACACACTTATCTCACTTACCATAAACCCCAACACATTCCATTGTCTTACATATTCACTTACCTACCCAACCCCCTTGTCTGACTTAACCTCTTGCACAATTCCAATGTACATTGTCTTCTGTATATGACAATTCTCACTTTACAGCTTTTGTTTCAGAGCCCTCTAGTTGCAACACTTCAAGTAACATCCAAGTATTTTCTGAAGTTTGAACAGAAATTGATAAGGAAGAGGTATTGGATAAGCTTTATATGCTAGAACATAGAACATAGAATACAGAACAGTAGAGGCCCTTCAGCCAGCAATGTTGTGCCAAAAATTTATCTTAATATAAGTTCAACCTAACCTACACACCCCTCAATTTACTGCCATCCATGTGCTTATCCAGCAGTCGCTTAAATGTCCCTAATGTCTCTGACTCTACTATCACCACTGGCAGTGCATTCCAGACACCCACCACTATCTGCATTAAGAACCTACCTCTGATACCTCCCATATACCTTCCTCCAATTACCTTAAAATTATGATCCCTCTTGAGAGCAATTTCTGCCCTGGGGAAAAATCTCCGCATATCTGCTCTATCTATGTTTCTCATTACCTTGTACACCTCTATCAAGTCATTTCTCTTCCATGTTCTCTCCAGTGTGAAAAAACCTAACTCACTCAACCTCTCTTCATAAGACATGCCTCAAATCCAGGCAGTATCCTGGTATATCTCCTCTGCACCCTCTCTGAAGCATCTACATCCTTCCTATAATGAGGCGACCAGAACTGGACACAATATTTCAAGTGTGGTCTAACCAGGGTTTGATAGAGCTACAGGAAAATCTTGCAGCTTTTAAACTTAATCTCTCTGTCAATGAAAGCCAAACACCATATGCCTTCTTAACAACCCTATCAACTTTGAGGAATCTATGTACATGGGCCCCAAGATCCTACTGTTCCTCCTGTCTTTAACCTTGTATTCAGTATCAAATTCAACCTTCCAAAATGAATCACTTTGCATTTACCCAGGTTGAACTCCATCTGCCACTACCCAGTCTAGCTCTGTAACCTGTCATTGTCTAGTTGTAGCCTGCAACAGCCCTCAACCCTATTTACAACACCACTGACCTTTGTGTCATCAACAAAATTACTAACCCACCCTTCCACTTCTTCATCCAAATCTTTTATAAAAACTACAAACAGCAGAGACCCAAGAACAGATCTCTGAGGGTCACCATTGGTCACTGATCTCCAGGTGGAATACTTTCCATCCACTACCACTTGCTGTCTTCTTTCGGCCAGCCAATTCTGTATTCAGACAATCAAATTTCCCTGTATCCCATGCCTCCTAACTTTCTGAATGAGCTACCGTGGGGAACATTTATGAAATGCCTTACTGCTATCCACATGCACCACATCCACCACTCAATCTTCATCAACTTGTCTCATCATATCCCCAAAGAACTCAATAAGGCTTGTGAGCAATGACTTGCCCCTCACAAAGCCATGCTGACTATCTTTAATCAAACTACGTTTTTCCAAATTATCATAATTCTTGTCTCACAGAATCATTTCCAGTACCTTGCTTACCACAGATTTAAGACTGACTGATCTGTGATTCTCAGAGGTTTCCCTATTCCCTTTCTTGAACAGAGGAACAACACTTGTCTCCTTCCAATCATTCAGTACTACTCCTGTGGAGAGTGAGAATGCAAAGATCATCGCCACAGGCATGGTAATCTCATTCCTTGCTTCTCATATTAACTTTGGATATATCTGGTCTGGCGCTGGGGATATATCTATTTTGATGCTTTACAGAATTTCCAGCAAATCCACTTTCTTAATATCAATCTATTCAAGCTTATTAACCTGGACCATGGTGTTCTCACTATCAACAAGGTTCCTCTCTCCAGTGAATATTGATGCAAAAAACTTAGATTAGATTAATTACAGTGTGGGAACAGGCCCTTAGGCCCAACAAGTCCACACCGACCCGCCGAAGCGCAACCCACCCATACCCCTACATTTACCCCTTACCTAACACTATGGGCAATTTAGCATGGCCAATTCACCTGACACGCACATCTTTGGACTGTGGGAGGAAACCGGAGCACCCGGGGGAAACCCACTTATTTAGGGCCTCCCTTACCTCTTCAGTCTCCAGGCACTAGTTCCCTCCAATATCCCTGTTCAGCCCTACCCTCTCTCTGATCATTCTCTTATTCATCACGTAAGTATAGAATGCCTTTGGGTTTTCCATAATCCTTCCCGCCAAGGCTTTTTTGTGCCCCCTCCTAACTCTGCTCAGTCCATTTTTGTGTTCTTTCCTAGGTACCATGTAATCCTCTAAAGCTCTGCCAGATCCTTCCTTCCTGAACTTTAAGTAAGCTTTCTTTATCCTCTTGATGAGAAGCTCGTCTTGTCATCCAAGGCTGCTTCACCTTACCAGGCCTTGACTGTCTCAGTGGAATAAAAATATCCAACACTTGCAACAAGTGCTCTTTAAACAGCCTCCACATTTCTGTTGTGCATTTCCCACAACAGTTGTTCCCAATTTATACTCCTCAACTCCTGTCTAGTAGCAGTATAATTTCCCCTCCCCCAATTAAATACCTTCCCATGCCGTCTGTTCCCATCACTCTCCATAGCTATGGGGAAGATGAGGCAGTTGTGGTAACCGTAACAAAAATGCTGTTCCACCAAGAGATCTGACACCTGGCCTGGTGTTCAAGGTCAAATCCAATATGGCCTCCCCCCTAGTCAGCCTATCTACATATTAAGTCAGGAATTTGTTCATGGCAAATTATTTTAACTTATTTGCTGAAGGTTTTGATAAAATAATAAAGAGTACTAATGGAGGCAATGCCATTGGCTTGCACTCATGGGACTTTCAAAGAGGATTTGTTTAATGCCACACAACAGAGTGAGTTCATGTATCCAAAGGAACAGGAGCAACAGAGATATAGAAATAGACAAAATCAGGGGCAGGGTGGTCAATGGATTTTTTTTATGAGAAAGGCTTATCGTGTGGTGCCTCAAGAGTGTAGTGCTGTTTTAAGATGCATCTTCACCAGTGTTAGCATCCTCATATTGGGTACATTTGTTACCACCATTATTTTTATCTATTAGAGATTTACAGGACCCATTAGGTCTGATGTGGTGGAAGTGAGTCTTGTCTTAAACAAGTTTATTGCATGATAGTAATCAGATAAAAGTTACATTGATGTGCTTAACTTTGTTAGATTAGATTAGTCTCCATAATAATGTTACAAAATTAGCTCCAGGATTTTGACCCAACAAGAGTATCTTGAAACGGAAACTTGTGGTTTCCCCAAATGTATCTTGTCCATCTAGATGGTAGTGATCATGGGTTTGGAAAGTGCTACGTGAGGAACTTTGGTAAATTCCTGCAGTTGTAACTGACCTCTTCCTCTCCCTGGCTCATGCTGTTGGAGTTGCAGCCATCCAGGCAAGTGGGGAATATCCCAGCACACTCTTGACATGTTCTTTGTAGGTAGTGGACAGGTTTCGGGAGTCAGGAGATCAACTCCTCATCATAGAATTCCTAGCTTCTGTCCTAATCTTGTAATCACGATATTTACGTGACTCGAAACCCAGAATGTTGATCGGGTGAGATTTAGCAGCAATAAGGTCACTGAATGTAAAGGGGGGAAATGATTACATTCTCTCTTGTTTGAAACAGTTGTTGCTTGACATTTGTGTTGAATGTTTATTGCCAGTTATTAGTCCAAGTCTGGATATTGTCCAGATCTTGCTGCACATTGATAGGGACTGCTTCAATATGTGAGTACTTATGATTGGTGCTGAATAAAGTGCAACCATCAGTGAAGATCTTACTTTTTGACCTAATAGATGGAAGGACATTCATTAAACAGCTGATGATTGTGTTCATGACACTATCTTGACAGACGACTGAAGTATTTCCTTGGACTGAGATAATTGACTAACGATGTCAACCATTTTTCTTTATGTGAACAATTCTCCCCTGTTTCTAATTGACTCCAGTTTTGTTTGAGCCTCTTTATGCTACACTTGGTCAAACACTATCTTGATGTCAAGGGCAATCTTTCTTATCTCACCTCTGGAATTCAGCTCATTTATTGATCTTTGAACAAAATCTGTAATAAGTTTAGGAGCTAAGTGCCCCTGAAGGAACACAAACGGAGTCTCTGAGCAGGATATTGCTAAAATCATATTGCGTGACAGTATTGTCAAAGTGTCCTTCCTTTACTTTTTTGATAATTGAGAAGAATTGATAGTGTGATAATTGGCTAGTTGGGATTATCATTATTTTTGTGGACAGGATACACTTGGTAATCTTCCATATTGCTGTGTAGACGGCAGTGGTGTTGCTAGACTTGGCCAGTTTGGCTCTGTCTACAGTTAGCTTTCACACAACCTTTAGCAATTCTGGTGAAATGTTGTCATGGCCCATAAATCTTTCAGTATCCATTTGCTTCAGCTCGTTCTTGACATCATGTAGTGTGAATACAATTGTTTGAATTGTGATTCTGGGCTTCTCAGAAGGCTGCTGGGTTGCATCATCAACTTGGCACATCTAGCTGAAGCTGGAGGGAAACACTTAGCCTTGTTTTTTGTATGACATGCTGTGCTCCCTCATCATTGAGAAGGGGATATACAGTTTTCCAGCAAAATTCATGACTGGATTTAATGAGAATACAGAGCTGAGATCTTAGCCGTTGGTTGTGGGATGGCTTATTGCTAACAGACTGAACAGAAGTATTCTACAAAGTGGTCACCCAGTCTACATTTGCCCACCATTGTAGCAGACACCATATTGTGGGCTGATGATGATATTGAAAAATGTCTGTCATGCTGAAAGTGCCAGAGTTGGTGGAAATAATTCTTTGAATAAAAGGCTGGTAGGGGCAGCAAGTTAAGTGGAATCCTATAGAGCCTCTGGGAGGAAGGAGCAAGTCTGAGTACTGAAGAGTGGAAAAATGGCTCAGCATGATTGAGACAATGACAATGGGGAGAAATCCTCAGTTAAGGAAAACGGAAATCAAATCATAGGCAAAATTTGGATTGTAGCATAATCAGAACAGATGGAGATGGAGAAACTGGGAGAATGGAATGGAATTCTCAGAGGAAGCAGAATGCAAGGAAATATATCAATATATATAGTCAAGGATATTAATTTAATTTTGCACCATACATGTTTTCATCATTTCAATTAGATTTTACAACAGTGTTTGTTGGAGCTGCCCAAATTTCAAAGACATAAATGGCAGCAAGGAATAAACAGAATTAAGAAGCCTCCTCTAGCATTTAGACACAAAATTTCAGAAAAGTGATTCAAACAGAATTAAAAGACTGATCCAGCATTCATGCGAAACAATAGTACCTTTGAGAAGGAGCTATTCCAAGACAAAGGGAGTATTGCATGGACAGTCTGAATATCTGTAACAAACACAGATGAACTAGAAAGACTGTGGTTCATAAAAATCTGAAGGATTAAACAAGTTTATTGAACTACAACAAGTGATTGATTCTAACCTCATTAATGAAATGGTATTGTCACAATAGTTGGAAAGAATCAATCAGAAGAAGACAATAAATCTCAATCCATACTACAGTTAGCCTAACAGCAGCCAAATTTATTTCACAGTACTTCTTAAATAAAATTTACTCATGATATTAATAAATAGGTTCAAGTCAAAGATTCTTCAGATGATCACAGAGATAGATCTCACATAATTAGTATGCAGCAAGATATATTGAAAGAAATAAGCTGTAAAACATGCCATCTAACTAACTTTATATCAAAATTAATATTATGAATCTTATAGCAGGTAGTTAGAAACAACTGTCTTTTGTATTTTCATATATAATTAGGACAGTGGGAAAATATAAGAGGAGTAACAGAATTTGATAGAGATAGTAAGGAAAACAATCGGTAACAGAATTCAAGCAGTTCTTAGAGATAAGGAAGTCTAGAATGTGTTTGATGGAATACAGCTAGTAACTTTGGAATGCAAATTAATAGGTTGATTAGAAAGATCCGACGTTTCGGGCATAAGCCCTTCTTCAGGAATGCTTATGCCCAAAACGTCGAGTCTCCTGTTCCTTGGATGCTACCTGACCTGCTACGCTTTTCCAGCAACACATTTTCAGCTCTGATCTCCAGCATCTGCAGACCTCACTTTCTCCTCCCTGATTAGAAAGATCCCAAGGCCTGGAAATTACAATGTCTATTAAACATCATGAGACCATGGAAACCTAGGGCTTCCATAGTAGTGCTTATCATTGATTTCACAGGATTAGATGCATACAATAAACGGAAGGACAGAGTGACCATATTGTATGTGATTATTATAACAAAATGTATAAAAACATTTTGTCTCACTGTGAAAATTAGAGCGGGCCATTAATCTCTCTTCTGATCTGAGCCTTAGGTTAAGGGAATCACTGGGTTCTCATGTTGAGGCCAGATTCATGGAAGATCTTTGGTCCACTCTCCGCATTAACCAATTCCTACTTGATTAAAGTATGCCTTGTGCCTGAATCCTATCTGCCTTCTGAGTGTTTGTCCTCAGTCAGAGATTATACTCCAACAGCATATAAATGGAGTTAGATCACAGATCAGCCATAATCTCATTGAAGGACACAAGGGGTTGAATGCAAAATGGTCTGTTCCTGTTCCAATGTAGCTAACTTACTAATATTTCAATGATACAATTGAAGATTTTAAAATAAATCATGTGATGTAAGCATTGATGGATAGATCAGTATTTGGTGACCACTCCTAACTGCTCTTGAGCAGTGTTGAGCCACCTTCTAAAACTGCATCAGTCTATGAAATGTAGGGATACTTGCAGTGCAGTTAAGGAGAGACATTCAGCATTTTGCCTCAGTGATAGTGAAGGAATGGTGATATTGTTTCAAATCAGAATATTGACTGTCTCAGAGTAGAACCTGCTCCTGTCGGTGTTCCGAAGCAAGTCTAGCCTCCTTGTCTAGCTGATAGAGGTTATTGAATTAGAAACTGCTGCTGAAGGAACATGGTGAGTTGCTACAGTGGATCCTGTAGATGGTATTCATTGCACCTACTGTGCATCAGTGGAGGAGGGAGAGAATATTTAATGTGGAGAATGGGATGCAAATCAAGCAGACTATTTTGTCCCAGATGAGGGTTGAGATTTTTCAGTGTTGTTTGAGCGGTGTTCAGTGTAGCTCTAGTCCAAGTAGGTCACACAGGACTTGTAGGGAACCATTTTATGCCTGTAAAATGGATGTAAACAATTTAATTTATAGGCCCTGATGTTTCCATTCCACTCTGTATTATTATTCTACCCATGGACTTAGCAGACTCTTTTATGTTTAGCAATGTCTTTTCTTTCTTTGGAAATGCATGCACTGGGAATTCTCCGCATATTTCTTCCAATGAGCACAGTAAATTGTAGAATATGCTTTTAGATCTTGGTTTATATTGATGATCTAACAAATTATCAGGATAAAGTCGAAAGATGTGCAGGGCAGGTGAATTGGCCATACTAAATTACCTATAGTGTTCGTCAGAGGCAAAATGGGTCTGGGTGGGTTGCTTTTCAGAGGGTTTGTATGGACTAGTTGGGCTGATGGGCCTGTTTCCATACTGTAGGGAATCTAATCTAATCAAAACCCTGAGAAAAGTAGCATTTACATTATTCCAAAGAAAATTAATCCAAGTAATATGAACAAAACCATCTAAAACTGCACAAATGCATTGGAACAATTTTCTAAAATCTAATATATACATTCTTTAGTCACAGTCAGTATACTTACTAATGTCACCATTCTAAACACTAATATTTTTTCATCTATGTGTTTCAAGGCACTAGTAACTGAAATGTTATTCACTGTACAATGTAACTGCTCTCTTCAGAATGTTGTGGCTGTTGGTGTTAGGAATCATGTACTCATGAGTGGTTGTGTCCAATTGAAAGTAACTTCCATCAGCATACATCATTATCCCTGATTCTAACTTTAACAAATATTGGTAGATGTTTTCATGTCCATACACTGTAAATGTATCTAATAAAATACAGAGGATTAAGACACGTTTATTTAACTGAAGCCCAGTCAAGTCAAATGTTAGCTTTTTGTTAACTTCTTTGATTGTCATGAAAAGTTAACTTTGACCTCTTGTCACCCTATTCCCTTCAACAAAACAGAGACAGATAAAAAGGGAATGTCATTGTCCTGTACTCTATTTATTCCAAGTCACTTGATTTTTTTTAGAGATGAGATATTCCTATCAGAACACAGGTGGAACCTTGAGAGTACACTTCAAGTGGGGTTGTCTGACATTGTTATGATATTTTGCTGCTAAACTAATACCAACTCCAGCATTTGCCAACAAACCCACGAGTTGTTTGAATGTGGGCATTTTACAATCAATTTCAAAGGATCAGCTTCTCCTCTTACATAATGCTTTAAAGAATTTTCAGTGACATTTACTATGTTCAAATTCTTAGGCATTGTGACCTTAATTGATAAAAGTTCTGTCAATTGTTCTTGTAAGATTTGAAACATAAAAGTACATTGCATTTGTTTCATTATGGGAATTGTTAAAAAACATCACTCATCCAAAGTAATGTCAAACCCTCAGCATGGTCAGCAACCAATTGCAGCAGTTGACAGCATATTGTTTCTTACAGTCGAGAATACTTCAGCCTTGAAAGTTCACTTGTCCTTTCATGGAGATAGGGTAAAGTGAAGAGATAGGAATGTTGACTATTAGTCTCAAAGGTCAAATGTTAGTCATCTGAAAACAGCTTGTTTAACTGTTAATGTCACTTTAATGAATTGAATGAGTTTAAAGAGAAGGCACATACATTCAAATGCTTAAATACAAATGCCATGATATCACTGCTGATTGAATTTGTTCTTCATCTTAACTTGTAAAAGGAAAAATATTTAAATGCATTTCAGTGTCATTAAATATAATTAGCTTTTCATGTGTATTTCTAAATTATTTTTAAATGCCTAAGTAATTCTCTTAAAAATGTTCTGACACCACACAGTCATAGAGTTAAAGGGATGTACAGACCCTTTGGTCCAACATTTCCATGCTGATCAAATATCTGAAATCAATCTAGACCCATTTGCCAGCATTTGGCCCATATCCCTGGAAATCTTTCTTATTATATATGCACCCTGAAGCCTTTAAATGTTATAAATTGTACCAGCCTCCACCACTTCCTCTAGCAGTTAATTCCATTCATGCACCGCACTCTACATGAAAAAATTGCCATTTAGGTCCCTATTAAATCTCTCCCCTCCCACCTTAAACCTGTGTACTTTAGTTTGGACTCCATCATGCCAGGGAAAAGACCTCGTCCATTTACCCTATCCATGCCCCTCATGATTTAATAAACATCTATAAAATAACCCTCAGCCTCCAACACTCTAGGGAAAACAGTTCCAGTCTGTTCAGCCTCTTTCTATAGCTCAAAACCTTCAATCATGGCACTATCCTTGTAAATCTTTTCTGAACCCTTTCAGGTTTCACAACATCTTTCCTGTAGCAGGGAGACCAGAAGTGCACACAATATTCCAAAAGTGGCCTAACCAATGCCCTGCACAGCCACAGCATGACATCCTAACTTGTATACTCAATACTCTAACCTACAAATGAAAGCATACCAAATACCTTCTTCATTATCCTATCTACTGTGACTCCATTGTCAAGGAATTATGAACTTGCATTCCAAGGTATCTTTGTTCAGCAACACTCCCCGGGCCTTACCATTAAGGGGATAAGTCCTGCCCTGATTTGCCTTTTCAAATTGCTGCACCTTACGTTTATTTAAATTAAGCTCCATCTGCCATTCCTTGGCCACATGGCAGATCTAATCAAGATCCTGTCCATTTCATTCCCAATTTTGCTGTCATCTTCTAACTTACTAATTATATCTTCTGTGTTCACATCAAATTATTTATATAAATTTTGAACATCAGTGGACCCAATACCGATCCTTGTGGCCTACCACTGGTCACAGGCCTCCAGTCTGAAAAGCAACTATCAACCACCCCGCTTTGTCTTCTATCTTTGAGCCAGTTTTGGATCCAAATAACGGGATTGCCCTGTACTCCATGTGATCTAACCTTGCTAGCTAGACTATCCTTGTTGATTCCATGTAGATCACATCCACCGCTCTGCCCTTATCAATCCTCTTTGTTACTTCTTTAAAAACTCAATCAAGTAAGTGAGACATGATTTCCCATGCTCAAACGCCATGTGGACTATACCTAATCAGTCTTCACATTTCCAAATTCATGTAACTTCTGTCCCTCAGCATTCCCTCCAACAACTTGCCCACCACCGTTTTCAAACTCACCGGGCTATAGTTCTCTGGCTTTTCCTTGCCACCTTTCTTAAATAGTTGTACCAACCTCCAGTCTTCGGGCACCTCACCTGGTGTTATCGATGTTACAACAAGTGGCCCAACAATCACTTCTCTAGCTTCCCATAGAGCACCAGAGTACACCTGATCAGATCCTGAAGATTTATCCACCGTTATGCATTTTAAGACATCCAGAACCCCATCCTCTGCAATATGGATAGTTATCATGATATTGCTATTTATTTCCCCATGTTCTATAGCGTCCATATCCCTCTCCACAGTAAACACTGATTCATAGCTACTATCATAGAACATGGCAGATCATGAGACTGTAGTGAAGACAAGCCACCAAAAGTTTGCTGATGACAACATAAGTTTTTTTTTAGCTGAAAGGGAATTAAGGCAGAGCAATATTTTGACTTTTTCAATTCTTGCCCTTGATGTTGAAATCCACTTTTAAGGTTACATTCAGTATTGTACTTTTTAGTCTGATGATTCAGTTTCCTGAAGGCAGTATTCATTAAAGAATGTTTCAAAGTGTGTCACATCATTTCCATTGTTTTTGTAGATTATCTGTTATTACTATAAATAATTTTGCACTGGAATATTTCAGTCACAACAGTTTAAATGTTAATGACAACATTGTCGCACCATTTTGTATTTATTTATCATCAATACTGAAAAAGAGTTATAAATTTACGATCCAGGTTATGTGGAACATCCAGCATAACTATCTTTGAAAATGAAAGCCAATTATTTACATATTTATCAGCAGTCATTCTATGAAGGGATGGAGAGAAATACAGAAAGCAGACAAGAAGATACAGAGGGAGGGAAATACATAGAGAGGAGAAAAAGTCTGCAGGAAGAAACAGAGAAATTCAGGAAGTGAAGGAGTTAGAGAGGAAGTGTAGTTACAGAGGAAGGGAAGGAGCTATAATCATCAGATAGATTTAGGAACATCACACATGACTGTATTCACTCTCAGAAGGTATCTGTAATAATTTGTTCAAATCGAGTCATATTCAAGATGCATTTCAATAACTCAGCAACACATTTACTACAGGCTTCAGATCCTGTTTCCACTTCTCTGAAACTTGTGTCTCAAAGTTTTTGTCAACATAACTTAGGAACAGATCATTGGAAGTCATGCATTACAAATTCTTATCAACCATACTGTCCCATACAAAACCTCTCTAACAGCTGAAGACTTTTTAAACATCAAAAATAGCCTTATTTTCTTCAAATATTATAAAATTCCTGACATGTTTCACTTTCCAACAGACTTCAGTTCATTTAGATAACCTTTAACTTTTTTAAACTGACCACCAAAATTAGCATTTACAAACATGCATTCCCAAGTTCCTCCCAGACCATTTATTAAAAGATTTTAAACAAAGTCATTGACTGAAATTTGTATCTTCAGGGGATTGAGGTAAAGTTGATAGTTTTGTTGTGGTTCTGTTCGCTGAGCTGGGAATTTGTGTTGCAGACGTTTCGTTCCCTGTCTAGATGACATCCTCAGTGCTTGGGAGCCTCCTGTGAAGCATCTAGACAGGGGACGAAACATCTGCAACACAAATTTCCAGCTCGGCGAACAGAACCACAACAACGAGGACCCGAGTGACAAATTAGATTTCCTACAGTGTGGAAACAGGCCCTTCGGTCCAACAAGTCCCACCGACCCCCCGAAGCGCAACCCACCCATTCCCGTACATTATCCCTTCACCTAACACTATGGGCAATTTAGCATGGCTAATTCACCTGACCTGCACATCTTTGGACTGTGGGAGGAAACCGGAGCACTCGGAGGAAACCCACGCAGACACAGGGAGATGTGCAAACTCCACACAGTCCATCGCCTGAGTCGGGAATTGAACCCGGGTCTCTGGTGCTGTGAGGCAACAGTGCTAACCACAAACCTTCTCACAAAATCTTCTCACAAACTTTGAAGTTGATAATTTTATTTTAATTTGTTTGGTGGACCTTAATTCTCTATAATTGGTCTGGATAGTAAATCACAGGTGTGGCTGTAGCACTTGGTCATCAAGTGTTCTTCTCCATGCAATTGCTCAAGAATCAGAAATACTCTGACCCTGTGACACTTTACAAAGAGGAAAATCCTCCACACTGACAAACTGAGCAAATCTCAATCAGCAAGCAGTTCAGAAAACAAATGGTACATTGGCCTTCACTGCAAAGATGTCTTGCTGCAGTTGTACTGGACCTTGGTGAAACCACACCTAGAATATTGTTTGCACTTTTGCTCTCTTTATCCAGGAAAGTATATAATTCCCAGAGTGAGAGTTCAGTGAAGACTCACAGGCTTATTCCAGGAATAGCAGGTTTGTCATATGAGGAGTGATTGTGTCAATGAGACTTATATTATCTGGAGTTTTGAGGAATGAAAAGGGATCTCACTGAAACATAAAATTCTGACAGGGATGGACAGACAGATACAGGGATGATGATTCCCCCTTGCTGGGGGTTCTAGAACAAAGAATCATCATTCTCAGGATACAGAGTCAAAAAATGTGGTGCTGGAAAAGCATAGCAGCTCAGGCAGCATCCTAAGAGCAGGAGAATTAATATTTTGGGCATGAGCCCTTCATCAGGAATGTGAGGGGGGAGTTTGGGGGGAAGGGGGCTGAGAGATAAATGTGGGAACAGGGGGAAGGTAGCTGGGAAGGCGATAAATAGATGCACGTGTGGGGTGATCATGATAGGTTGGAGCGGATGGTGGAACAGATAGGTGTGAAGGAAGATGGACAGGTAGGATAGTTCAAGAGGGCAGTGCTGAGTTGGAAGGAGACAGTGCAAAACGAAACCAGTGAAGTCGGTGTTGATGCCGTGTGTTTGAGGGGGGAGCCAAGCAGAAGATGGGGCATTCTTCCTCCAGTCGTTGGGTGGCTTGGATTTGGATACAGAGTGTGCTATTTATGATGGAAATGAGAAGAAATTTCTTATTTAGAGGATATTGAGCTTGTGGAATTCTCTAACATATAAGGTGGTGAAGCTTAAGTCACTGAATATGTTTAAGAAAGAGATAGATAGATTTCCAGACATTAAACCCATTGAGGGGTATGAGGAGAGGGCAGGAGCATGGAATTGTGATTGTGGATCAGACACAAACAGAATGAATAGCACAGTCAGTTTAATGGGCAAAACACCATACTATTGTTCATATGTTTCAAAGTTCTGTCACCATCTCCAATATTGACTAGCTGTTTGTCTTCCCATTGTCTCAATAGTAACCTCTTCACATGGTGAGTGCTTGCAGTTTAGTAGGACTTTTTCCAATGCTTTTTTAAAATCTATTGCTTTCAGCAAAATTCTTCTAGAAGAAGATAGAAGAAGATAAATAAGTACCCCCTACACATTCTCAAGCCACGTATGTCCTAGTTTGACAAGATGAAAAAGAAAAAGCCAATGTGGTTGAAGATTTGAAAGTGCAATAGCAGTTTTTTGAGGATGAGAGCAGAAACAGAAAGGGGATGCAACAATTTTTTCTCTTCTGACTGTGAACAAGCAAGGAAGCAAAATAGATTAGGACTTATTGGATAGGTATAGAGGTGGTGCCCTGAAAGGCTGTGCAGAAACAATGGAAAATCTGATGGAGATGTAATCTTTGGCGCTCTTCAAGAAACGTTCCGTGATTTTCTACACTGTAGTCAGGCCCTAGGGTAAGTGTGGTGTGCATTAAGATCTTGTGCTATTCCTTGCAATTACCCTACACAATCGTACTTTGGCACCTCCTTGAGAGGAAGATCATTGTCCTCCTCTCCTGCAAATTCTCTATGCTTTCTCCAAACCTTAGTGTCCTGCAGAAAACTTTGGTTCCTTAGACACACACACACACACACACACACACACACAGGCACACATACACACATGCACAGGCACAGGCACACATACACACCGGCATAGACACAGATACACACACACGCACACACGCACACTCAACGCTTCTCTGGCCTTTATAAAATTGGGTTGATCATCAGCTGTTGATTTCTGGCAAATAACTGAAAACAATTATCTTCACCATTGAGTAACTTATATAGGATACAATGAACTGGATGTAATGCAAATTTTCTGCAAGAGTAGCATCAGAGAATATCACATTCAAATGGAGTATTAAAAAGGTGCTGTGTAGATCAGAAAGTGTGATTTTGTTTTGTTCTGAAACTGTCAGATTAGAATTGATTGCAGGTGATGTTATCACTTGAAGACAATTTATTTTAGTTACTTTACAATATCTTACTTATTTCAAATGCATTAACACCTCAGTTAAAACAGTGGAAAGTGTAATTTGAAGCAAGCGTTTTATGCATTCGCAATACAAACTGCAATTTCCTAGTTCTTAAAATTTCAAGATCAGTATCAAATTCCATTTCAATAAATAATCTAGTATTTTTGACTGAAATTGCATTTACAAATAAAAATGTATTTTATTGAAGTTTGCTCCCTGGTCTTCCAGTACCTCACCTGCATTATTCTGCAGCAGAACATTTCAGCAGGAAAGCCAAATATAGTCAGTGAGATATCACTGGTGTAAAACAGAATGCTTCAGTAGTTATGTACAGTGCACAAGGTCACAACTATTGTGTAGAGGATAATCAGTGCCTCAGTATGAAAAATCAATGTCTACAGAATTGAAATTCAGACTAAGTAAATCATAAACAAAATGATAGAAATATTAACATTTGAGAATGCAATGTCATTAGCAGGATCACAATATAAATCTTGTTGATCCTACAACCTCTTTTGAAGAGTTATGAGCCACTCACAGTAATAAGAAATAGGACCAGAAGTAGGCCATTCAGCCCATCAAGCCTTCTTTGCCACCGAATGAGCTCATGGCCGATTTGATAATCCTCAACTCCGCTTTCCTGGCTTTCCCCTATAACCCTTACAGATTAAAATCTGTCTATTTCAGCTTTGAAAACACAAATGATCCAGGCTCATCAGCCCTCCTTGGTAAAGAATTCTACAGATTCGCAACTGTCTGAGAAAAGAAAGTATTCCTCATCTCTGTCATTAATGTGTGAACACTTATTCTGAGATTATAACCTCTGGTCCTAAATACTCCCACAAGGGGAAAGAATAGTTTTGTACCTATCCTGTCAAACCACCTAAGAAGTTTGTACATTTCAATAAGATTGTCTTTTATTCTTCTAAACTCTGATGAGCACAGGCCCGATTTAGTCAACCTGTCCTAACGAGAAAGTCCCTCCATACCTGATATCAACCTAGTTCACTTTCTCTGGACTGTCTCTAATGCTAGCATGTATTTCTTCAGATAGAGTACAAAAACTGTTTATAGTACTCAAACTGATCAGTCTGACCAGTGCATTGTATAGTTTTAGCAAAACCGCCCTGCTTTTATACTCCATTATCTTGAAAATAAAAGCTAACATTCAATTTCCTTCCCTATTGCTTATTGGACTTGGATAATAGTCTTCTCCATTTAAATAATATCCAGCTCCTCTATTCTTCCTGCCAAAGTGTATAACTTCACACTTTCTCACATTATATTCTATCATCTGAGTTTTTGCCCACTGAACAAGTCTATATCCCTCTACAGACTCTTTGTGTCATTTTCATTCACGTGTCTTCTCAAATATTTTGTGTCATCTGAAAATTTACTTTCACCACTATGTCACAACTTTGATTTACATTAGTTAGTAACCCTCACGCAGTGCTACATCCAACACCACGGGCTCATCTTTTAAAATAACCTAATGTGCAGTATCTTATCAAACAGCTTCTGGGAATATAAATATATTATATCTACTTCCTATTTATCTATTCTCAAAAGCTCTCGTAAATTTTTCAGGCATAATGTCCCTTCATAAAGTCATATTGCCTCCGGTTGATTATATTGCACATGAATAAAAATGGTCTGCTATTATATCCTTTATACTAGACTCTTGAAATAAGTCCACAGAAGTCAGTTTCTGTTACCAAGTCAACTTTTATTTAAACACGGATAGTACTTGAGCCAGCTCTCATTGTGTCAAAATGTCTGACACTGTCAGACAGGGCTCCCTGATTGCACCAGACTAACAGCCCTAATCAGGGATTTCATATTCTATGAGGTCTATCTGGCTGACATTGTTACAATCATGACAGTTCTAATATTTTCGAGGAAAAAGTGAGGTCTGCAGATCTGGAGATCAGAACTGAAAATGTGTTGCTGGAAAAGCGCAGCAGGTCAGGCAGCATCCAAGGAACATGAAATTCGACGTTTCGGGCATAAGCCCTTCATCAGATGCCCGAAACGTCGAATTTCCTGTTCTTTGGATGCTGCCTGACCTGCTGCGCTTTTCCAGCAACACATTTTCAATTCTAACATTTTACCAATAACAGATATTGTTAGCTGGTTTACAGTTACCTTCAATGCTGTCTCCTTCAAGTAAAGGTATTATATTGGAAGTTTTCCAATCTTCTAGACTTTTCCAGGGTCTAAGGATTCCTGGAAAATGACTACAAATAGATTGACCATCTTTGTAGCCATTTATTTTAATATCTTCGGATGCAATATATCAAGTACAGAGGATCTATCAGCCTCTAGCCCCTTTAGTTTTCCTAGCGCTTTTCCTCTCATTTAATTATTTTATACATTTCCTCTTCTCCTTGAATATTTAGCCATTTTAGATGTCTCCCACTATGCAGATTGATACAAATTATTTGTTCAACTCCTCTGATATTTCCTGGTTCCCCTTATTATTTCTAAGAGACTTAAGTTCCCTTTTACTATTCTCTTACTTTTTATACATGTAAAGAAGCTCTTGTTTTCTGTTTTGACATTAATTATAAGTTCAGCCTCGAAGTTTATTTTCTCCAATTTTCTTACTTTTTGGCCATCTTTTGATTTAATATGATTTATTGTCATCACATGTATCTAAGTAAAGTGACAATATTTGTTTTGCGAACAATACAGACAGATAATAGCAAACAAGGACGGATCAGAGGGTGCTTAGACAGAATGAGACATACCAGGTTGTGGCTGCAGAGGAGATACACAAAGCGAGCTCAATATTAACAAGATCAACATTATTTGAAACTAGACAAGGCCCCATTCAGCAGTCCAATAACAGCAAGGAAGATGTTGTTCTTGAACCTGCTGGGGCGTGTGTTCAAGCTTCTCTATTTTCTGCCTGATGGAAGAAATTGGAAGAGAGCATTATCAAGGTGGGAGGGGTCTTTGATGATATTGGCAGTCTTTCTGTGGCAACAAGAAGTATAAATGGAATCCATGAATGGAAGGTTGGTTTCCCTGATGGTCTGGACTTTATACATGACTTTCTATAGTTTCTTACTGTTCTGAGCAGACCAATATGCACCCAGATTGAATGTTTGCTATAGTGCATCTGTAAAAGTTGGTGAGGGTTCTTCTGGACATGCTGAATTTCCTAAACTTCCTGAGGAAGAAGAGGCATTGTTGTACCTTCTTGACCGTCACACCTATGTGGGAGATCCATGATTGTCAGTTCTTGTAGCTCCAAGGAACTTGATACTCTCAATCCTCTCCAACCCAGCTCCGTTGATGTTGATCGGGGTGTATACTCCACCTTTCTTCTAGAAGTCAATGATCAGTTCCTTCATTTTGCCGGCATTGAGAGAGACGGGTTGCTCCCATTGCACCATGACACCAAGCTCTCTATCTCCTTTCTGTGTTCTGAGTCATCATTGTTTGATATCTGTCCCACCATGGTGAAGACATAAACAAACCTGTAGATGGCATTTGTACAGAATTTGGCCGCACAGTTGTGGGAGTGCATGGAGTACAGTAGAGGGCTGAGAAAGCATCCTTGTGGGGCGCTGGTGTTAAGGAGGAAGTGCTGTTATCCATATTCACTGATTGAGGGTTATGGGTCAGAAAGCTGAGGATCCAGTAGCAGGGACAGAACCAAGACCTAGCTCTTGGAGTTTTGAGATTAGTCTGGCAGGAATTATGGTATTGAATGCTGAGCTGTAGTCAATGAGTAAGAGTCTGCCACAGGAATCTTTGTTATCCAGAAGTTCCAGGGATGAGTGTAGTGCTAGGGAAATAGTGTCCACTGTGCACCTTTTCACCAGTAGATGATGTAGAGGATTGAGGAACACTGGGAGACTAGAGTTGATGTGGGCCAAAACAAGCCTCTCGAAGCACTTCATGTCTACAGAGGTCAGAGCCACTGGACGGTAGTCATGAAGACACATTGCTTGTGCTTTCTTTAGTACTGGGATGATGGTGGTTTTCTTGAAGCAAGTGAAGACTTTGGATTGTACCAAAGAGAGGTTAAGGATGTCAGTGAATACCTCCACTAGCTGGTCTGCAAGGATCTAAGTGCACAGCAGGGATCTCTATCTGGGCCCATTGCTTCCTTTGGGTCTAATCGCAGGAAGACCGATTTGATACGTGCAGCAGTCAAGGAGGGAACGGGTGCAATTGTTTTGACATGCGCATTTGAGGAACGGGGGGGTGGGGGTGCAGCTGACATGGTGCCACTGGTAATCTGCTCGAATCAAGCATAGAAAGTATTCAGTGCATCAGAAAAGGATGTGTTTTTGCCTGCTATATTGCTGTGCTTCATTTTGTATCTCATTACATTGCATCAACCTTTCTTTTGTTGAGTTGCAAATATTTCCCAATCCTCTGGTTGACCACAAAGTTTTGTACATTTTTTTGTTCTTTCAATCTAACACTGATGTCAATATAGATAATGGCTACTGGATCCTTTCTCTCCATTTCCAAGTTGTTCAGCCTCAAGGAGATATCCTAAATCCTGGCACCATATTGGCAATGCAGCCTTCAGGACTCCTGCTCATAGTTGCAAAAAATGGTATCTACCCATCTAATTATATTGTATCCTCACACCAGTACATTCCTATGTACTTCCCAACTTGAATGGCTCCTTGTTCCAAGTTACCTTGGTCATATCATTTTCATCGCTCGTGACATCCTTGCTCTTGATTGCACAGTTTGCAATATCCTTGTAACTATTACACAATTGCAGAAGCTGAGACTCCTTCAATTTTACCAACTGGAGAAAGTTCAGAAAAGGTTCACTAGGATGATCCCCAGTATGCCGGGACTATCATATGACCAAAGACTAAATAGGACGGAACTCTCCTCACTGGAGTTTAGAAGAATGCAAAGTGATCCCATTGAAAGATATAGGATATTTAAGGGGCTTAGCAGGATATATGATGCAAGGATTCTTACCTTCATAGGACAGTCTAGGACCAGAAGGCAATGTCCCTGAGTAAAGGTGCACCAATTTAAGACTGAGATGAGGAGGGTTTTTATCTCTGAGGATTTTGAGCCTTTGGAACTCCTTGCTACAGAGAGCTGTGTGACAGTTTCTTGGCTGTATTCATGGCTGAGATCGATTCCTGATCAGTTGGGGATTTGAGGTTATGGGGAAAAGGTAGGTCAGTGGATATGAGGAATTTCAGATCAGTGGTGTACAATTGAATGAGACAGCAGAACAAGGAATTGCTTAACCCAGTTCCTATTTCTTACGATCTATGACCTTGAATTTTAACAGCCAGATCCCGACAGCTAATTCCTTTAATTATACTATTTTACTTACTTATCTAATCTGGGAATTTTACCCCTACAAACTGAACCTGTTGAGTGATACCAGTGGAGTTTCCATTTTGAATTAATTCCCAATAGTAGTCAGCCAGTAATTCATATGGCCTTCATATCTCTCAGCCGAGGTCGCACAGTGTTGCTGTCCCATACGAACCATAGTAATATAATGCTGGAAATATGATAATCTAGCTGAGAACTGTTGTTCTTCAAGTCTTTGACACAGGTCAGCAACTAAAACCTCATAAGGATATTGGAGCGGGAGGGGGAGGATCCAGTTGTTGTGGTCCACGTTGGTACTAACAACATAGGAAAGACTAGGGTGGAGGACCTGTTTGGGGATTATGAAGCACTAGGCAGGAAATTGAAGCACAGGTCCTCAAGGGTCATAATCTCCGGATTACTGCCCGAGCCACGTGCCAATTGGCATAGGGACAAGAAAATTAGGCAAGTAAACACGTGGCTAAGGGATTGGTGTGGGAAAGAGGGATTCCACTTCAGGGGGCATTGGCATCAGTTTTGGAACAGGGGGGATCTATACTGTTGGGACGGTCTGCACCTGAACTGATCAGGTACCAATGTTCTAGCGAAGAGGATAAATAGGGTGGTCAGTAGGACTTTAAACTTCTGAGTTGGGGGGAAGGGAAAGTGAAAGCAACAGGGAGTATGGCGTTAAATGGAAAGATAAGCAGCAGGATTGCATGTGTCCAGGCGGATTTAAAATTGAGGCAGACTGGGAATGCAGAAAAAAGCAAGGATAACTTAGGACATCATATGACTTCCAATATCTCTAATGATAAGAAAGTTAGCATTAAGGCACTTTACCTGAATGCTCGTAGCATTCATAACAAAGCAGATGAACTAATGGCACAGATAATAGTGAATGATTATGATGTGGTAGGCATCACAGAGACTTGGTTACAGGGGGGTCAGGACTGGCAGTTAAACCTCCAAGGTTTTTCAACTTATCGAAAAGACAGGGAGGTGGGCAGAGGGGGTGGGGTTGCCTTGTTAGTTAAGAACAAAATTAAATCTATGGCATTGAATGACATAGCGTCGGATGATGTGAAGTCTGTGTGGGTGGAATTGAGGAACCACAAAGGCAAAAAAAAACATAATTGGAGTTGTGTACAGACCTCCTAACAGTGGTCAGGACCAGGGACGCAACATGTACCGGGAAATAGAGAAGGCATGTCAGAAAGGCAAGGTCACATTGATCATGGGAGACTTCAATATTCAGGTGGACTGGGTAAATAATGTTGCTAGTGGATCCAAAGAAAGGGAATTCATTGAATGCTTACAGGATGGCTTTTTGAAACAGCTTGTCATGGAGCCCACAAGGGAGCAGGCTATTCTGGACCTAGTGCTTTGCAATGAACCAGACTCTATAAAAGATCTTAAAGTAAGGGAACCCTTAGGAAGTTGCAATCATAATATGGTAGAGTTCAGTCTGGAGTTTGAAAGAGAGAAGGCAAAATTGGATGTAATGGTGTTACAGTTAAATAAAGGTAATTATGAGGGCATGAGAGAGGAACTGACAAAAATAGACTGGAAGCAGAGGCTAGCGGGGAAGACAGTAGAGAAAAAATGGCAGGAGTTTGTGGGTATACTTGAGGACAATATACAGAGGTTCATCCCCAAGAAAAGAAAGATTATCCGGGGAGGGATTAGACAACCATGGCTGACAAAGGAAGTCAGGAAATGTATTAAAGAAAAAGAGAGATCCTATAAAGTGGCCAAGAACAGTGGGAAATCAGAAGATTGGGAAGGCTACAAAAACAGAGGATAACGAAGAATGTAATAAGAAATGAGAGGATCAAATATGAAGGTAGACTAGCCAATAATATTAGAAATGATAGTAAAAGTTTTTTTCAGTACATAAGAAACAAAAAACAGGCAAAAGTAGACATTGGGCCACTTCAAACTGATGCAGGAAGCCTAGTGATGGGAGATAAAGAAATAGCAGGAGAACTTAACAAGTACTTTGCGTCAGTTTTCACAGTAGAAGACATGAGCAATATCCCAACAATTAAAGGGAGTCAGGGGGCTGAGTTGAGTATGGTTGCCATTACAAAAGAGATAGTGCTAGAAAAGTTAAAAAGTCTTAAAATTGATAAATCTCCTGGCCCCGATGGCATACACCCTAGAGTTCTGAGAGAGGTGGCTGAAGAAATAGCGGCAGCATTGGTTGAGATCTTTCACGAGTCACTGGAGTCAGGAAAGGTCCCGGATGATTGGAAGATGGCTGTTGTAACCCCCTTGTTCAAGAAAGAATCAAGACAAAAGATGGAAAATTATAGGCCAATTAGCTTGACCTCGGTTGTTGGTAAAATTCTAGAATCCATCATTAAGGATGAGGTTTCTAAATTCTTAGAAGAGCAGAGTCTGATTAGAACAAGTCAACATGGATTTAGTAAGAGGAGGTCACGCCTGTCAAACCTGTTGGAATTCTTTGAAGAGGTGACAAGTAGGTTAGACCAGGGAAACCCAGTGGATGTGGTCTATCTAGATTTCCAAAAGGCCTTTGATAAGGTGCCACACGGGAGGCTGCTGAGCAAGGTGAGGGCCCATGGTGTTCGAGGTGAGCTACTGGGATGGATTGAGGATTGGCTGTCTGGCAGAAGGCAGAGAGTTGGGATAAAAGGTTCTTTTTCGGAATGGCAGCTGGTGATGAGCGGTGTCCCACAGGGTTCAGTGTTGGGGCTACAGCTGTTCGCATTATATATTAATGATTTGGATGAAGGGACTGGGGGCATTCTGGTGAAGTTTGTTGATGATTCGAAGTTAGGTGGGCAGGCAGGTAGTACTGAGGAAGTGGGGAGGCTGTAGAAGAATCTAGACAGTTTGGGAGAGTGGTCCAGGAAATGGCTGATGGAATTCAACATGAGCAAATGCGAGGTCTTGCACTTTGGCAAAAAGAATAAAAGCATAGACTACTTTCTAAATGGTGAGTAAATTAGTAAAGCCAAAGTACAAAGGGATCTGGGAGTGCTAGTCGAGGATTCTCTAAAGGTAAACATGCAGGTTGAGTCTGTGATTAAGAAAGCGAATGCAATGATGTCACTTATCTCAAGAGGGTTGGAATATAAAAGCAAAGATGTGCTACTGAGACTTTATAAAGCTCTGGTTAGGCCCTATTTGGAGTACTGTGTCCAGTTTTGGTCCCCACACCTCAGGAAGGACATACTGGCACTGGAACGTGTCCAGCAGAGATTCACACAGATGATCCCTGGAATGGTAGGTCTAACATATGAGGGACGGCTGAGGATCTTGGGATTGTATTCATTGGAGCTTAGAAGATTAAGGGGAGACTTAATAGAGACGTACAAGATAATACATGGCTTGGAAAGGGTTGACGCTAGGAAATTGTTTCCATTAGACGAGGAGACTAGGACCCGTGGATGCAGCCTTAGAATTAGAGGGGATCAATTCAGAACAGAAATGCGGAGACATTTCTTCAGCCAGAGGGTGGTGGGCCTGTGGAATTCATTGCCACGGAGTGCATTGGAGGCCGGGACGCTAAATGTCTTCAAGGCAGAGAGAGATAGATTCTTGTTGTCTCAAGGAATCAAGAGCTACAGGGAGAATGCTCGTAAGTGGAGTTGAAATGCCCATCAGCCATGATTGAATGGCGGAGTGGACTCAATGGGCCGAATGGCCTTACTTCCACTCCTATGTCTTATGGTCTTATAGAGTGATCAGATTTTTTTATAGCTTCGAACAGGCCCTCAAGATAAGTTTTGGTTAACAGAAGATAGTCACAAGAGCAATAATGAGTAATAATATGTTGCAGCATTGGCAGCCACACAAAATCATTGTTTTATGTAATCACAGAGAAACAAAGTGTGAGTTTGAAGTTTGACTTCACTTTTGTTAAAGCTCCAATTGAATTCAATACTTCACCTTCTCAGGGAATATATTTATAATCATGAAGATGTCAAAAAAAAGTATAATAAATGATTGAAATGCTTAGCAAGTCTGGCAGCATTTGTGGAGAAAGGAAGAGTAAAGATTTCAGCCAATGATCACTCAACAGAACATTAACTCCAAATAAAAATAATTGACCAATACCCAGGTGATAACATTGATTTAAGGAAATCCAGAATGCGACCATCTCTCAATCAAATTGGATAGATGGCAACATTGGCACAATGACTATAATTTCTCTTTCCTTTTCAAAATATGCATATAAATAGTGAGGGAGAGAAATCAAGGAGAAAAATTTCCTGTTCACTGTTTTTCATTTGCTGGAAATATCCTCCAGCTAATTGTTTTAAATGAGTATGGAGTGTTTTCCTACCTTGTGATAAAATGTGTTCTTGCTCATGTAGACTGGATTGATACTGTTTTCATTGTCTTCTTTTTCTGAATTATCATTCTGCCTATATGATATTCATGTCACATTTTGCAAGAACTCAATTCCTTCTTAAGTGCAATCAATTTCTTATTTAAAACAAAGAATTGTGGATGCTGGAAATCTGAGACAATAATAGAATTTAAGGTTTCAGGTCCGATGACACTTCTTCAGAACTGTTTTTTTTGTATTCAAACAGAGGTTTTCTATTTAAAAGCACATTCAACATTCACTGTCACATTGGCAGGATAAAACAATCCTTAAGTGCAGATTGAGACCATTCAGCTCATTAAGTCTGCAATGACCATTCCAAGAGCATCTGGACCCAGTTCTATCCCATTTCCCCCGCACCCCAACCTATCTCTGTATTTACCATGGATAAGCCATCTAGTCTACACATCCTTGGGCACTAACTTGGGGCAATTTAGCATGTCCAATCTACCTAACTTGCACATCTTGGAGCTGTAGAAGGAAACAAGAGTACTGGAGGATACCACGTCACACATAGATAGGGAGAACATGCAAACTCCACACAGACACCCAAGATTGGAATCATCCTGACACAGCAAGGCAGCAGTGCTGGCCATCATGCTATCCAATATCAGTTTAGGGATGGATTATGTGTTTGTTCAGAAGATAGAACTGAATTTACACACATACCTTGAAAAGACAGACCAAGCAATAGATGATATCTGACACACATTAATCAAACCAGCAAAATCTCACATAATAAATTGATGAGGAGCAATACTATCAATCAATGCATTTATCCCATAGTAACAACAATTCTACAGTTTCTAATTTATTGTAGTTGCAGTGACAATCCATGTTATTTTCTGCATGTTCCATTTATTATTCAAATCAAAGGATTTCTTTCTCGTCACATTTCATTTTTTCATTTTATCAAGCTCTGCCACATGCCATATACACATACACTAGAAACAGATCAAGCCAGTTCATCTCACCTCAACTGGGAGATGACAACATGTTTTTTTCTCTCCAACTTAATTCTAATTTTTAAATGTATTATTCACCATTCTAGAGGAGAAATGAGAAAACATTGCTAGGCACATGTTCATTAGCTGCCAGAAATCCTACCAATGTTGGTATTATCATACTCCTTTAAACTAGACTTCAATCAAGAACTCTCCGGTGCCTATCATTTCTGAAATGCAGTTACGATGAGTTTCTCTTCGTTAATACATATCCCTGTAAAATTCAATACAACCACTTCGGCATGACACATTTCAAAAGATGCTTAAATACAAGATACCCAATAAGTTACTTTATTCATTTGCAGAGGGTGAACATGAGAGTATCATGCTTTTCTGAAGACAAATGCTTCAAAGTGTTCTTATTCTTGTAAACAATAAATTCTTTCTAAAGGCATTTCAGTAGGCAAAGAGAATACTGTTCTTTGAATAATATGTCAGTCCTTCTAACTTGAAATAATAAAAATGAATTATTTTACATTTTAAATCTTAAGGCAAATACCACATACATAGTGTACTTTTAATATGAAAAAATCATTACATATATTTTGACAGCATCATTTTGCTGTATTATATTTCAAATGATGAGCAAATTAAATAAACCTAATAAATCATTTTATTCAATTGAAGCAGGATAGAATTTAGAACAAATGAATAGCTATTGTCTTGCTCCACTGGAATGCCAACCCATGAAGAATTTCTATGTTTTACAATAGGCAACATGTTTTATAATTAGAGTGATGCTGGAAAAGCACAGCAGTTCAGGCAGTATCCAAGGAGCAGGAAAATCAATATTTCAGGCAAAAGTCCATCATCAGCTTTTGCCCAAAATGTTGATTTTCCTGCTCCTCAGATGCTGCCTGATCTGCTGTGCTTTTCCAGCACCACTCCAACCTTGACTCTAATCTCCAGTGCCTGCAGTACCCACTTTCGTCTTACAATAAGCAACATAGAAAATAATAAAACTGAAAGAGTTTGAAAACCATCAGTTGATCAAAACATCTTTTATTAATGTAATTTTGATTTAAATCTTAAAGGCTTTGGTGATTAGTATGGAGTATTTAATGAATTCAAGATAGCCTGTGAAAAAGAATCTGGATCAGTGGTGCTGGAAGAGCAAAGCAATTCAGGCAGTATCCAACGAGCAGCGAAATCGACGTTTCGGGCAAAAGCCCTTCATCAGGAACTGCTGTGCTCTTCCAGCACCACTGATCCAGAATCTGGTTTCCAGCATCTGCAGTCATTGTTTTTACCTCGTGAAAAAGAACCTGTCAGCAATTAGTTTGCCCAATCATGAATAAATGTATCTCAGTTTGCCAACTTGTTTCCAATTGAGCAGAACAAAGTAAAGATGCTTCAATGAATCTTACTCTGACCAAACTAACTTTGTTATCCTCACATCCCAAAATAATAAGGCCAAAGATGCTCCTGTTTTACTTAGCATTTAAATTTGTGCAAGTTGACAGAACTATGTCAAATTGTTGCAATGATGTAAATCTTATCTTAATTTGTGTCACAATTATTAATTGCTGTGGTATCAACATAGTCAAAAGCAGCAACCCATAAATTGGATTGTTTCTAAGTTATTTTACAAGTATGTTAAGAGGAAATGAATAATGAAGGAAAGAAAAAGGCCCATCAAGTATCACTGAGGTAATTTATGCATGGACTAGAGGATGTAGATCAGGTTCTAAGTGAATATTTTGGGTTGGTGTTCACTCATGAGAGGAACAATGTGGGTATTGAAGTCATAGAGAAGTTCTGTGACACAAAGAAATTAGCATAACAGAGAGGAGGTTCTGAGTGGTCTGACAGGCTTGATAAATCTCCAAGGCTGATGAAATAGCTCCTAAACTGTTGAGTGAAGCAAAGGAGGAAATAGCAGGGCTCTTGTCAAAATGTTTTAATTCCTCTCTGGCCATAGGAAAGCTCTGGAGGACAATGTGGTTTTGTTATTCAGGTGGCAGAGTGGCTCAGTGGTTAGCACTGCCGTTTCACAGCCTCAGGGACCTGGGTCCAATTCCAACCTTGGGCAACTGTCTGTGTGGAGTTAAGAGCAGGGAAGTGGTGTCGGAGCTATATAAAATGTTGGTTAGGTCAAAGTTAGAGTATTGTGTGCAGTTCTGGAATCCACATTATAGGATGGATATGCTAGCAGTGGAGAGGTTACAGAGGAGATTTACCAGGACGTTGCCTGGTCTGAAGAGTTTGTTATGAAAAGAAAGTGAACAGACTGTATGGGAAATAATTGGGATGCCTAAACTTATCAGGGGCACGAGGGTAGAGAGGAAGAAGATTAGATTAGATTAGATTAGATTAGATTACTTACAGTGTGGAAACAGGCCCTTCGGCCCAACAAGTCCACACCGACCCGCCGAAGCGCAACCCACCAATACCCCTACATATACCCCTTACCTAACACTATGGGCAATTTAGCATGGCCAATTCACCTGACCCGCACATCTTTGGACTGTGGGAGGAAACCGGAGCACCCGGAGGAAACCCACGCAGACACGGGGAGAACGTGCAAACTCCACACAGTCAGTCGCCTGAGGCAGGAATTGAACCCAGGTCCCTGGCGCTGTGAGGCAGCAGTGCTAACCATTGTGCCACCGACATTGTGCTGGAAAAGCACCAACCATTGACTTTACCAACAGTTACCTGCAGAATTTTCACGGGCTTTTCTCTTTTTTAATTCAGTATGGTACCCTATACAGACTGTTTGGTATTCATTACTTATTCTTGCTTTGTTAAAGCAGTTCAGTTAATCTGATAGTAAAATCCTCATTGAAGCACACAATGTCTAAACAAGGAAGTGTAAACTGAACATTTAAATGAGATTTAAATTATATATAGGAAGGAAAATAAAGATTAGGAATGATGGATGGGATTATGACAATACTGTCACTTTCAAAAGGTAATTGTATGCTTGGTTTTTTTGAAGAGAGGTTGTGAAGATGGAGGTGCCGAAATGTCTATGAAATTTAAGAAACATTTCAACTTGATGGAGAGACCAATAACCAGGGATCATAGATTAAAGGGATGGGGCTGACATTTGGAGGAGTTGTGAAGAAAAGCATTTTCACCTCGAGGGTGGTGTTAATATGGTACTCACTGTGTTTAAGTTACAGAAATTCTCATAACATTTAAGAAGTATTTAGATGTGCACTTGCAATGTCATGACATACAAGGATATGCACCAATCACTGGAAAATTGGTTCAGCAGAGTTAGGTGATTTTTTTTACTGGCGTGGATGTGATGGGCCTAAGGGCCCCTTACTGTGCTGTAGACTACTGTAACTCAATAAACATAACTCAATGCCCTGGGATAAATTTACTTTTCATTATAACCAAGCTTGCTTTTTAAATTCTGCAAATATTTACATGAAATATCGATGTTTCAAAAATTGATTTTTATCAGATTATGAAAGGAATGCTAAATCTTCAACATTGTTTAAAACTGCAAATTGATCATTTTGTTTTGAAGTTGTCCTCCAATTTTTCCAATTTTCAGAAACATTAATGATTTTCAGAGGGCTGGGTTTTATGAAAATTCACTTCAATGTCAAATTTGGTGAGTTTCATGGAGGTTTTCTCTTGCGAGCCCTTGCAAATTTTCTTGTGCTATGTCCTGCCTCATTAATCATGCAGCAGATGTCTACCATGAACTGCTTGTTGTATTCTCTCATATGCCTCAAGTAGAAGTATTGGCCACAGCCAAGATCTCCCGGAATTCATGACACTGGTCCAGCTGCACACTTGGCCAAGTGGTGGCATTCACAGCTTGTCCTACACAGTTCATTCTATTTATCCTATTTATGTCAGCCAGAGAACAACTGGCATCCTGCTTTGCCAATCGTGACCTGGAGGTCCTGCTGGACTGGGCATGTGCACAGTCACTGTACATGGAGTGTATCCTGAGATATTGGTAACTGATGGAAGTCCAGAGGATAAAGCTGGAGTCACCAAGTTACCACCGTGAATTTTATTTTGGGAATTCTTGCGATCTAGTTTCTATCAGTAAGTAGGTAAATGATAAACCACAGATCAGTGAAATGCGATAGAGTCGTAGAATCAAACAACACAAAAATGAACACTTCAATCCAACCAGTCCATACTGAATATAATCCCAAAATAATGTAGTCTTACCTGCCTGCTATTCTTGGCTATTAGCTATTAGCTTATATTTTTGCTGACTGTTAAGAGAATGTCAAACTCAGTGGGTGTGCGCTTGAGTTTTCACCTTGTATGAATAGCATGCCTGCTGTTGACCTTTTCCTAACCAAATGGTTTGAATTATATGTCTGATACAACAGATACAGACTTGACCCTTATCCTCAGTGTGCCAAGTCAATAACTGTTGTCAAGGGCGGTAACCGGGCAACACTTAATTATGTTGAGCATTGCCACCTTTTAGGGAGCAACTTCCAGACAGCGAGCAGCATTAGGATGAAAAATATTTCCTCAGGTCCCTGTGAAACCTCCTGCTCATAAAACCTTCCTGCCAATATTTTAAGAATTCTGCTACCTCTTTGCCTTTCACATTTTGTGTATTACAGATAATATTGGGGTAATTGAAATGTCCAACCTTTTCTACCCTACTATTTTTGCACTATTGTGAGATTTGCTTACATCTCAGTTTTCAAATCTCTCTCTGACTATTTGGGGTCTGCAATGTGATTACCAACAATGTGATTACCACATTAGTTATTTTTAAGTTCTATCTAGACGTGGCGTGGCAGCTCAGTGGCTTTGTGGTTAGCACTGCTGCCTCACAGCACCAAACATCCACCTCATTGGAAGTGCCTTCTAAGATATAGTCCTATCCTATTGCAGTAATTGATCCTTTAATCAATATTGCAACACTGTCTCTTTTACACCCTGTCTGTTATACCCTGAAGCTTCCATACCATGATGATGCTGAATTGTTTTTCTGCTGCCTTCATCTCCATGCTCATTTCTTCGGGCAGGAATCCCTCATCCCTGCCTCTATCCCACTGATCGCTTTACTCCACCTCCAAAGTTCAGTCTCTACATGGACCCCTTCCTCTGGCCTCTTACCTGCCCTTAATCTCTTCATTGAAAACTGTTGGCATGACATCAGCAATCTCAATTTCTCTGCTCCTCTCACCTACTCTAACCTGTCCCCTTCTGAAATTGCCAAGCTTCACTCTGTCAGGTCCAACTCTTATTTTATCATCAAACTCACTAACAAAGGTGGTGTCCTTGTGGTCTGACACAATGATCTTTACCTTCAAGAGACTGAACACCAACTCTCAGACTCTTCTTCCGATCTCCCCCTGGACCATTAGCCCACATCCAAACATCAAGCAATTGTTGGCAGGTCTGTTACTGACCTCATTATCTCTGGAGATCTTCCACCCCCCACACTGCCTCCAACTTTATTGTCTCCCAACCTCGGACAGCCCGCTTCTATCTCCTCCTCGAAATCTACAAACCAGACTGCCCTGGTAGGCCCATCATATCAGCCTGTTCCTGCCCCACCTAATTAATTTCCTCCTACCTTGACTCCATCCTCTCTCTACTTGTCCAGACCCTCCTGACCTGCATCTCCGATTCCTCTGATGCTGTCCAACATATTGACAATTTCCAGTTCTCTGGCCCTAACTGCCTCGTCTTACCATGGATGTCCAATCCCTCTCTACCTCCACTTCCCACCAGGATGATGAGAGAGCTCTCAGGTTCTTCCTCAACCAGAGGCATGAACGATCCTCGTCCACACTCACTCTCCTCCACTTGGCTGAACTTGTTTCACCATTGAATAATTTCTCCTTTAATTCACCTCACTTTTGCCAAGCCGAAGGACTGGCTATGGCTGGCCACTTGGGTGTCCGTTATGCCTGTCTCTTTGTGGGGTATGTGGAGCAATCCTTGTTCCAGTCCTATGCTGACCTCTTCCCACAACTCTTTTGTCAGTACATTGACAACAGTTTTGGTGCCAATTCATGCTCTTGCCTGGACCCTAAAAAATTTGTCTTTTTCACCTCCAATTTCCCTCTCTAAATTTCACATTGTCCATCTCTAACACTCCCTTACTTTCCTTGACCTTTCTGTATCCATTTTAGAGAATAAACTGTCCACTGCCATTCCCTATAATGGCATCAGCTCCCATAACTACCTTCACTACAGCTCTTCATACACCACATCTGTAAAAATTCCATCCCATTCTTCCAGTTCCTTTGACTAGGTCATATCTGTTCAGATGATGCCACTTTCCAAAGCAGCGCTGCTAACATGACTTCCTTCTTCCATAGTCATAGTTTCACCCAGACTGAGGTGGCAGACCTCTCAAGTGTTTCTGCCCTTGCCCCTTCCCATCACTCATGACAACGTGATCTGGTCTCCCTTGTCCTCAATTTCCATCCCACCAGCTTTTGCATTCAAAGGACCATCCTCTGCCATTTCAGACAACTCCAGCAGAATGCCACCATCAAACACAGCCTCCCCTCACTCTTTCTGCATTTCACAGGGACCGTTCCCTCAGGAGGCCCTAGTCCAATCTTCAATGCCCAGCTGTACCATGCCCCTTCCCACGGTCACCTTCCCAAACGACAGCAAAACTGGACCTTTTGCCTCTTCCTTGCTCTCTACCAAATATTGCATTCATTGCACCCAATGTGGCCTCCTCGACATTGGGGAAAACAAACACAGACTGGATGAATGCTTCGCAGAACACCTCCAGTCTGTGTGCAAGCATAACCCCAAATTTCCTGAAGCCAGTCATTTTAACACAGCAATGCTCTCATGCCCACATGTCTATCCTCAGCATGCTACTATGCTCCAACGAATCACAGCGCAAACTGGAGAAATAACATCCTATCTTCAGATTAGGTATTTTGCCACTATCTGGAGTTGATATTGAGTTCCACACCTTCAGATTGTGAACCCACTCCCATTCCTTCCCTTTCTTTTAGCTTTATTTGTTACACTCTCTGTCATAATATCCTCGCTCCTCTTTCCCACTCCAGTGGGAGTATCTTCTTTCCAATTTGGCTCCTAGACGTACCATTGCTTTGAGATTCACACATTCGAATCATTTAATGTACATTATCAGCAACCTTTTTCTCACACAGCACTCCACATGTTCATTATTGCATAAGTACTGCCCCCTCCATGCTTCATGGCAGTTATCTTGACTCGAAAATTGCAATTGCTCTCTTACTTGCTCTCTATCCATGGATGGTGCCTGACCTGCTTTGATTTCCAGCACTTTTTGTTTACAATATTGTTGCCAGCCTGCCACTCTCTCAGCCATCTCTCTATTCTACCAATGATCTCACTTCCTATATGCTAACCAACACTGTCAACTCATCAGCCTTCCTTGCAAGTTTCCTTGCATTAAAATAAATGCTATCCAGCCTTGCCATGATATCTTGTGCCTTAACTTGACTATATTTGTATTGTTTCTAGACTGGTTTAGTCCTTCTCTGCTTGTTTGTGCATCACACCCTACTCTGCTACCACTATCTTATTCTGTTGCCAAATTAGTTTAAACCTGCACCGAAACCACACTAGCAAATCTTCCTGGAAGGATGATGGCCCTGTTGTGATTCAAGTGCAAACCATCAGTTTTATCTTGGCCCTACCTCCCCAAGAAGTGGACCCAGTGATCGAAAAATCCAAAGCCCTCCCTCCACTCCAGCACATTCATCTTTTCTATCCGCCTATTCCTATATTCAACAGCAGGTGATAATGGGAGTAAATCAGAGTTTACAGCCTTTGAGATCCTGCTTTTTTCATCTGCTACATTGCTCCTGAAATTCTTGTTACAGGATCTCTTCCCTCTTATTACCTATGTCATTGGTACTAATGTTAATCACCTCGGACTCCCCCTTCAGAATTCTCTACAGTGGTTCAATGACCTTAGCCCCAGAAAGGCAAGTCACCATCCTGGAGTGACATCTATGGGTGCAGAAATACCTGAGTCCCCCTCAAGACTTGAGTTTACCACCTCTACTCTTCTCCCTCTCTGCTCCCCACCTTGTGAAGCTAAGCTCTGGCTGCACTCCCCAGAAGAATCATCACTCTCACTATTTTTTTAGATTAGATTAGATTAGATTACTTACAGTGTGGAAACAGGCCCTTTGGCCCAACTAGTCCATACCGACACGCTGAAGCGTAACCCACCCAGACCCATTCCCCTACATTTACCCCTTCATCTAACACTACGGGCAATTTAGAATGGCCAATTCACCTAACCTGCACATTTTTGAACTGTGGGAGGAAACCGGAACACCTGGAGGAAACCCATGCAGACACGGGAGAATATGCAAACTCCACACAGAGAGTCGCCTGAGGCGGGAACAAGAACACAGAACACAGAAAATTTCTTCTTGAATAAGATGCACGTTGGAGCTTTTCTGAATCTCTGACTACCTCCCTTCTTCTGACCAGTGCTCATCATCAGTCAGAAACACTTCCTTTGGCTACCTGATGACTCTGTCCAAACATTGAAACAGTATTCTCAAGCTGATCAACCCAGCACTATCTTCTGCAAATGTGATCAGTGAAGGTACTGAGCATTACCCTCTCTTCATTCACCGTCTGGGAAGAGATAACCTCTGATGGTCTAGCAGTCTCCCAGAAGATCCTGGGAAGTGTTACTGAAGGATGAGACCTTGGAGTGTAGGTTCATAGTCTCTTGGATGTAGTGACACAGATAGACAGGATAGTGAAGAGGGCATCTGGTATACTTATCTTTATTGGTCAGTGCGTTGAGTATAGGAGTTGGGAGGTCACGTTGTAGCTGTACAGGGCATTGCTCAGGCCACTTTTGGAATATTGCATGCAATTCCAATCTCTCTCCTTTAACAAGGATGTCAAAAAAATTGAAAGGGTTGAGATATGATTTATGAGGATATTGGCAGAGTTGGAGGGTTTGAGCCAAAGGGAAAGGCTGAATAGGCAGGGGCTGTTTTCCCTGGAGCATCAGAGGCTGAAGGGTGACCTTATAGAGGTTTAGAAAATCATGAAGGGCATGGATAGGGTAAATAGACAAGTTCTTTTCCCTGGAGTGGTGAAGTCCAAAATTACAGGGCATAGGTTTATGGTGAGAGGAGAAAGATATAAAAAAAGGGACCTTAGTGGCAATCTTTTCACACAGAGGGTGCTGCATGTGTGGAATGAGCTTCCAGAGAAAGTGGTAGAGGCATCTAGATGGATTTATGCGAATAGGTAGTATTTAGTGAAATATGGACCAACGGCTGGCAAATGGGACTAGATTTATGTAAGATATCTGGTTGGCATGGATGACCTGGACCTTTTCTGTGTTATGACTCTAAGGTGAAAGCATTTATGTGACACGTACAGATCCAACAATATTGCCACAGTTTCAAGTGAAACAGAATATTTCTTTACAATGTGTACAAATATAACTGCAAGAAGGCTCAAGATGAGATCGATCAGCATTAAGAAAAAAATGTATGTTTTTGGATCAGTTTCTGTTACAAAGATGAGGGTCTGGAGGAGATAAATTCTTGTTATAATGTCCATGATCTGGAGGAGATCAATGATGATTCAAAACTGAGGATCTGGGGAGATCTCATGTTAGAAAGGCAAGGATCTGACAGAAATCAAATGCTGTTACAAAGTTAAGAATCTGAAAAACCTCAGATGTTGTGAAGCTGAGTAGATCTGTTGGTGTTACACAAACATTGATATTCAGAAGATATGTCAGTATTTTGTGGGTGAGGATGTGGAGCAGATCAGTTTGTGTTAGGAAGACAAGGGTCTGGGCCATATTCAGGGTCTGTTGTCTTGAGGCCTCATTGGGGTGCTGAACAGCAGCAATTACTGAATAATATTTTGCACTGGGGTTCTATCAGGTGACTCAAAGTGATATGTCTGCCTCACGAGGAATGTTGCCAATGCCATTGCAAGAGTGTGGAGGTGGTCCTGGTTGGAGCTAAATCTGAGATGTAAGAATTTAACATATTGACATAATCATCAATGAGTTAACGTGAAATGCACCTCAGAATGTCTAGGTAATTCCAGTATGGTGCCCCTAGATACCTTTTAATTAAGGAGCAAGCATTTGGGGATCCAGTGAAAGAAAAGATCATTTGCAGTGTTGTGTTAGAACATTGGATGCTTTTCTCACTCTTTTCTCACTGTTCAAGTGCAAAAGCAAACACACAATGTCGGAGTGGATCAGTTGCTGAAAGTCACCAGACTGCCCAAACTTAGCCAATATTCCCAACATTTGGAAAGACTTGGCCAAGTACATGTCCCCACTAATGAGGCAAGTTTTTCTCTTGAGTGAGTACACAAGATGTTTGATAGTACTCACTACACAGGCTCTATATTCAGCTGCTGCTCTCCACACATCCCAGATGAACTTGCCCTATGGGTTGGGGGGGAGGTTGGGTATGGGGTGGGTAAGCGGGCATAGATCAGTAGCTAGAACATAGCTCCTATTGAGTTTTGTGAGGTCACAGTGGTTGTTATCCCTCGTTGCACCCATTGTTTCACCTCCTGGTAGGGATTAACTCCAAATGAAGCCCCAGCACATGAAGGGTATCTGAGATCCAGTCCTGACATTGTTATCTCTGTCAAAGGAAGAGGTTTTCTCAGATCAAGGAAGTAACACAGGCACAGCTGAGATGTTGGTCAGACAAGCTATCACAGAACAGGCAAACTTTTGGGGATAAATTTTTATAATGACTTCAGACATTGAAGAGGTAATGAGTTAGCCAAGGTGTGGCCTTAGTCCACTGCCTCAGTTCACTTTATGATAAAAAGGTTGAAATTCTCCCAGCTCCTAAATGATGTGACAATGGTGAATCAGTTGAGAAAATATGGCGATGGCAGAAAAATCAGATTTTTACCATAACGGGAAAGAATATCCAGTTTCCTACCCAGGTTTTTAATGCCTGTATGAGAATCTCATTAATGAATGACATGGCACCTAATTGCATATATTAATATCTCATTATTACTTAATCTTACCTTATTTATATTTAGGTTGCTATTTTCCCAGACAGTGGAGAGAAACTCGACTACAAGAAGTCCTAATGTGAACATCTGAGCAGGTACCTAGAGGCTGCAGCTCGCCAGCATCAGGTCCAGGACTCAAGCATTCCACAAACAGCTCAGGGCATGCATTATGGGCAGTAATTACTTGCCCCGGCCATCCATGCAGGTGAAAACATTGGTAAAGCACCAGGCTCACCACATCATCTTTCTCAAATTCTGACTCACTTATGATACAGTTGACTACTTCAGTACTGTACCTTGGAGCTCACAGATACCCTAAATTTTAACGTTGCTGACAGGTTTCTGAGTATGAATGGATAGACACACTTCTCATTCAGAATAGTGTGCATCTTAGCTTGTTCTGTTAGTGCTCATTTATTTTGCACCTGTTTGAATGCTCTCAATATCTCTGTTTTGCCTTATCTCCTAACGTATTACTTCGTAATGTAGAATTAAAGGCTCACTATAATTCTGTTTCGTTTTGCTCTTTAGCACAGACACAAATCAGGCAGTATGGCATATTTGCCAGTAATGAACAGTCAAGCAGATGAATATACATTTCGATTTAGATTTGGATTTTATTGTCATGTCTACTCAAGTACAAAAATGCAGGAATGCAGTGAAAAGTGTCTACACATGATGCCATCATTGCTGTGAAGTCATGCTGCTGCAAAACACTGTGCTATATCAATGTCACACCTGCAGCATCAGCCAGCAACATATACAGAAAATACACTGCAATATTGGGTCAGCTAAATGGCCATGACTTAAAGTCAAAGAGGAATAGACCTTGGTCAAGTTAAGGAGTACTGTCAAGGATTCCAGCAGTTAGTCAAGGACATCATCCAATATCAGTCTCATGGCTTGGAATTGATCAATTGACTGCTTGGAGAGTTCATACTCAGGGATTCTATTTCAGTACAGTCTGGAGAACAGACCAGTGCCAACATTCGGGCATGCTTACTGTGAGCATGCCCGAATGTTGGCACTGGTCATACTAGACCCACAAACCAGGTGAATTAGCCATGCTAAATTGTCCATAATATTAGGTGCATTAGTCAGAGTTACTTATAGGGCCGGTAGGGGAATGGGTCTGAGTGGGGTCTTTGGAGAACAGTGTGGACTTGGGCTGAAGGGCCTGTTTCCATACTGTAGGAAATCTAATCTATTCTGGCTTTGATGTGAGGGCAGTGCATTTTCCTGATTGGTATGATGGATCAGTAGGCTTTTGACTCAGGGTATACAGGGTGGAATATAAAAAAATACTGGAAGAGTTGGGTGAGAATCTCAAACCTGATGGGGTCAATAGGGAGTATAAAGAAAGAAGGGACATGAAGGTCTGAGGGGTCACCAAAATTGAACAACTGAACATATTATTCACTCTGTGAAGTACTATATGAGCAAAGAACAAAGACAATTACAAAACAGGAACAGGCTTTTTGAACCTCCAAGCCTCTATCAAAATGTGTCATGCATTTTCTAAAGATCTATATCCCTCTGCTCCTTGCCCATTCATGTATCTGTCTAGATACATCTTAACTGACACTATCATGCTCACCTGTACCACTTTCACTGTCAACGTGTTCCAGGCACCCAACACTCTCTGCGTAAAGAACTTTCCATGCATAAACTTTTCCTCTCTCACCTTGTACTCATGACCCCTAGTAATTGAGTCCCCCATTGTGGGAAAAACCTTCTTGCTATCCACCCTGTCTATACCACTCGTGATTTTGTAGACCTCAATCAGGTCCCTCCTCAATCTCCATCTCTCTAATGAAAATAATCCTAATCTACTCAAACTCTCTTCATAGCTAGTGCCCTGCATACCAGGCAACTTCTTGGTCAACCTCCTCTGCATCCTCTCCAAAGAATCCATATCCTGTTGGTAAAATGGCAACCAGAACTGCATGCAGCATTCCAAATGTGGCCAAACCAAAGTCCTATACAACTATAACATGATCTGTCAACACTTATACTCAATAGCCTGTCCAATGAAGGAAAGCATGCTGTATGCCTTCTTTGCCACTCTATCGACCTGCATTGCCACCTTCAAGGTAAAGTGGACCTGAACACCCAGATCTCTCTGTACATCAATTTTCCCCAGTGTTTTCCATTTACCATATAGATAGCGCTTCAATTGGATCTTCCAAAATGCATCATCTTGCATTGGCCGAGATTGACTCCATCTGCCATTTCTCTCCAATATATCTCTATTCTGTCCACTTCCCAATCTGTGATACTATCAATCTTAGCGTCGTCTGCAAACTTACTAATCAGACCACCAATACCTTTCTCCAGATCACTTATGCAATTCATAAACAACAGTGGTCCTAACGCGGATCTCTGTGGAACACCACTGGTCACAGTTCTCCATATTGAGATACTCCCTTCCACTACTACTCTCTGTCTCCTGTTGCACAGCCAGTTTTCTATTCATCTAGCTAGAATACACTGGACCCCATGAAACTTTACTTTCTCCATCAGCCTACCATGAGGAACCTTATCAGATGCCTTACTGAAGTCCATGTATATGAAAACTACAGCCCTTCTCTCATCAATCAACTTTGTCACTTCTCAAAGAATTCTATTAAGTTGTTAAGATACGACCTTCTTAGCACAAAACCATGCTGCCTGTTACTGGTAAGATCATTTTCTTCCAAATGTAAGTAGATTCTATCCCTCAGTATCTTCTCCAGCAACTTCCCTACCACTGACGTCAGACTCACCGGTCTATAATCACCCAGATTATCCATGTCACCCTTCTTAAACAAGGGAACAGCATTAGCAATTCTCCAGTCCTCCAGGACCTCACTCATGTTCAAGAATGGTAGAAAGATATCTGTTAAGGCTCCAGCTATTTCCACTCTCACTTTTCTCGGTAACCTGGGATAGATCCTATCTGGACCTGTGGACTTGTCCACCTTAATGTCTTTTAAAATACCCGACACTTCCTCCCTGTTTATGCTGACTTGACCGAGAATAATCAAACATCTATCCCTAACCTGAACATTCGTAATTTCCCTCTCCTAAGTGAATACCGATGCAAATTACACAATAAGAATCTCACCCATTTTCTCTGACTCCACGCATAACTTTCCTCCTTTGTCCTTGAGTGGGCCAACCTTTCTCTAGTTAGGTAAAAGCAATGACTGCAGATGCTGAAAACCAGGTTCTGGATTAGTGGTGCTGGAAGAGCACAGAAGTTCAGGCAGCACCCAAGGAGCAGCGAAATCGACGTTGCTCCTTATATATAGCTAAAAGTCTTTGGGGTTTTCTTTAACCCTGTTTGCTAAAGATATTTCATGACCCCCTTTAGTATTCTTAATTCCTCATTTCAGATTACTCCTACTTTCCCGATATTCTTCCAAAGCTTTGTCTTTTTCAGTGACCTTGTCCTTATGTATGTTTCCTTTTTCCTTTTAGCTAATTTCACAATTTCACCTGCCACCCATGGTTCCTTAATCTTTCCATTTCTATCCCACATTTTCACAGGGACATGTCTGCCTGCACTCTAATCAACCTCTCTTTAAAAGTCTCCCACATATCAAATGTGGATTTACCTTCAAACAACTGCTTCCAATCCACATTCCCCTCCTCCTGCTAAATTTTGCTACAGTTGTCCTTCTCCAAATTTAACACTCTTCCTTCAGGACCACTCTCATCTTTGTTCATGAGTATTCTAAAACTTAGGGAATTGTGATTATTATTCCCTCAGTAATCCCCTTCTGAAACCTTCAACCACCTGGCTGGGCCCATTTCCCAATATGTGGTCCAATGTGGGCCCTTCACAAGTTGGACTATTTATGAAACCTTTCTGGATGGTCCTTACAAATTCTGCTCCATCTTAACCTCTAACACTAAGTGAATTTCAGTCAATGTTGGGAAAATTAAAAATTCCCACCCTGTTGCTCCTACATGATTCCATAATCAGTCTACACAGTTGTACCTCTACCTCATGCTCAGTGTTGGGAGGTCTGTAGAACAGCCCCAACATTGCTAGTGCACTCTTCTTATTTCTGAGCTCTGCTAATATTGCCTCACTGTTCAAGTCCTTCATAGTGCCCTCCTTCAGCACAGTTGTGATATCCTCTCTGATCAGTAATGCAACTCCTTCACCCCTTTTACCTCCTCTCTATCCAGCCTGAAGCATCAATATCCTGGGATATTTAATTGCCAATCTTGCCCTTCCCTCAACCAAGTCTCAGTAATAGCAATAACATCATGCTCCCAGGTACTAATCCAAACCCTAAGTTCATCTGCCTTATCTACTCCACTTCTTACATTAAAACAAATGCAGCTTAGACCACCTGCTCCTTTGCGTTCATCATCCTCTCCCTGCCTATTCTTCCCCTTAGTCACGCTGGCTTCATTATCTAGGTCCTTGCAGGCTTTATTTACAACCTTCTTACTGTCCACTAACCTCCTCATTTGGTTTCCATCCCCCTGCCACATTAGTTTAAACCTTTCCCAACAGTGTTAGCAAAAACACCCCCAAGAACATTGGTTGCAGTCCTGCCCAAGTGTAGACCGTCCAATTTGTAATGTGTTGGTTTCCATCATCATTCAAATTACAATGCAATAAAATGGCTATGACCACACCTGGAGTGGGTACAAAACTATTTTTTATCTGTCTGAGCATATGAACTTAACCTTTCAAGTGGCAATTACATTAATCATACGCTTAGACAAGATATGTTTAAAACATGGAAATCTGTCTGTGAACTGTATGGCATGTCCAATGAATTTGAAAACAAATCTTGTTCAAAAGCAACCTTGACCATGTCTTTGGTCCTTACAGATTAGAATCATAGAGTTAGAGAAGTCTACAGCACAGAAAAAGGCCCTTCAGCCCATTGTGCTTGCACTGGTCGAAAACAACGCCCTAAGTGCTCTAATTCCATTTTCCAGATCTTAGCCCATACCTCTGCATGCCTTGAATTGGTCATAGTCATCTAGGCATTTCTGTGAAGCGGAAGTAGTCACAAGTCACTTTCATACTCTCACCTGCAGCCACAATTCATAAACACAATCCAAGATCTTAATGGGGTAGCCCAGGTTCACAGAGCTGATTACTTCTCACCCTGAACTGAAAGTATTTGCCAACATGCTTTATGCACAATGTTGCTTTTCTTGGGTAGTTTGTAGGGTAGGTGGAGCTGAAGAAAATTATGGTATTCAAATCTCACACTGTATTTGCATACATTGGAATAATATCTCTATTTCCAAGATCAAAGTACAGGCATCCTGTGGCCCTCCTTGTTGTAATTCCCCATGATCCATTGTACCAAAGAGTATTGTAAACAGTCATGTTTGTGTTGTGATTGCTGACGACTCACATTATTAAGGACCTGTTCTGTTCTGATATTCCTCACACAGCTCATTGGAACCATGACCAATGGATCCAGTCATAGTGAGCATCCAAACACAGCAAATCCTCTGTTCCTGGCAACATTTTCATAATTCTGTTCTGAACTCTCTCCAATTTAATATATCCTTCTTATAGCAAAGCAACCAGAGCTGCACACTGTACTGGAGAAGAGGCCTAACAAATGTTCTGGTCAACCTCAATATGATGTCCAAACTCCTGTACTCAAAGCTCTGAGCAATGAAGACAAATGTGCTAATTGTCTTCTTAACCATCCTGTCTATCTTTGACGCAAATTTTGAAGAATTATGTACCTGAACCTCTAGGAATCTTTGTTCTACAACATTACCTTGGGCCCAACCATTAAATGTTTTAGTCCTGCCCTTGCTTGTTTTACCAAAATGCAATATCTTCCATTTATCCAAATTGAATTTCATCTGTCATTCCTCAACCCATTGATCAAAATGGTCAAGGCTTATTAGTATTCTTGGATAACCTTCCTGACTGTCCCATAAATCAGCAATTTTGGTCTCATCCACAAACTTACCAACTATGCCTCCTTTATTCTCATCTAAATCATTCATATACATGACAAAGAAAAGTAGACCCAGTACCAATCCCTGGGGAGCACTGCTGGTCCCAGGCCTCCAAAAGTGTAGGACCTGACTTGATGTTGGCAAATATAGCTGAAATTGTGTTCCTGCCAGGTTTTGAAGACAACAATATGATGAATGATCAGTTTAGTTTTTGGTCTATTTTTAGTACACAGGTAGCATGGTGGCACATGTTGCTTCAGGGTGCCAGTGCCCTGGGTTCAAAACCAGCCTTGAATAACTATCTGTTTAGAATTTGCACACTCTCTCTGTATCCGTGTGGATTTCTGTCAGGTGCTCTGGTCTCCTCCCAAAGATATACAGGCTAGGTGGATTAACCATGCTAAATGTGAGGTTACGGGATGAGGTGGGTATCAATGGAACACTCTCCAAAGGTTAAGTGCAGGCCTGATGAGTCAAATGACAGCTATTTGCTCTCTGGCAGGATTTCCTTACCCACAGGAAAAAAGCAAACCAGAAGAATGTATTCAGGATTTTCTGTTCTTCAGAAAGAAGGAAATACCTCAATGGATTCCTAGGAATTACTCATCCAGTGAAATTACCACTATGTCACTGCTTCCCTTAAAAATAAAGTAATGTTTATCAAGAATCAGCAACACTCTCCACTTTTTCTTCATATCATTATAGAACTGTCTATTCAGATAATATGAAAGTTCTTTAAACAACTGATCTGAAGATTGATATCTCCAACTATATAGTTACTCCTCCAACTCTGTATCTTTGATTAAATAAAGAAGTGCTGGATAAAAATTTAAATCACAATCTTGACACAGTTGGAAAAATTGTGAGCCAAACTACACGCATGATGATATATTGCTCATCAACCTTAAATACGTATTATTGTTAAAGAAGCATTTAATGCACAAGTTGTTCTTTACTTAAAGCAATCAAAAATTAATGAAAGTAAATTGATTGAAATATATCATCAATCTATGAACTACATGATAGCAATAAAGGTTTGTGGCACTGGATACTGCAAATGGGCATTGGTGAAACCACATCACAGAAACAGAATGAATATGGTGCAGATGGAAGCAATTTAGCCCAGTTGTGCCTGCACAGGTTTTATTCTTTATTGCCAATCTGCTGTCTTTCCCCTATATCCCTGAACACCATTTCTGTCCAAATAATCATCCAAAGACCTCTTGAATGCTTCAATTGAAGTTGCTTCAACCACATTTCCAGGCAATGCATTTCATACTTTCATGACTCACTTGTGACAATGTTTTTTTTCTCACATTGCCCTTTCTTCATTTTCATAGCTCTTTTAATTGATACTCTTCCAGTTTTCTGATGCAATGGGATAGCTTCTCTCTATCCACTCTGTTCATTCCATGCATGATTTTGATAACTTCAGGAAATCCTATAAACCACATCTACAGCTTTATCCTCATTGACCCTTTCTGTTACCTCTTCAAAAAAAATCTAGAAATTAAATAAAACATGATTTCTGCTTTAGAAATCAGAGTTGCTTCTTGCTAATCTACTTTTCTAAGTACCTTTTTCCAAGCATTTTCAAGATTCATTGTTCCTTGAAAGTGGAGTCCCAGGTCGACAGGATAGTGAAGAAAGCATTTAGTATGCTTGCTTTTACTGGTCAGTGCACTGAGTATAGGAGATGGGAGGTCATGATGTGGCTGTATAGGATGCTGGTTATGCTATTTTTGGAATACTGTGTGCAATTCTGGTCTCCCTGCTAAAGGAAGGATGTTGTGAAGGATGGTAAAGACAAGCCAGCGAACTATAGACCGGTGAGCCTGACCTCAGTGGTGGGCAAGTTGTTGGAGGGAATCCTGAGGGACAGGATGTACATGTCGGCACGGTGGCACAACAGTGGTTAGCACTGCTGCTTCACAGCACCAGAGACCTGGGTTCAATTCCCGCTTCAGGCGACTGTCTGTGTGGAGTTTGCACATTCTCCCCGTGTCTGCATGGGTTTACTCCGTGTGCTCCGGTTTCCTCCCACAGCCCAACGATGTGCGGGTCAGGTCAATTGGCCATGCTAAATTGCCCGTAGTGTTAGGTAAGGGTAGGGGTATGGGTGGGTTGAGCTTCGGCGGGTCGGTGTGGACTTGTTGGGCCGAAGGGTCTGTTTCCACACTGTAAGTAATCTAAAAAAAAATGTATTTGGAAAGGCAAGCACTGATTAGTGATAGTCAACATGGCTTTATGTGTGGGAAATCATGTATCACAAACTTGATTGAGTTTTTTGAAGAAGTAAGTAACAAAGAAGATTGATGAGGGCAGAGCAGTAGATGTGATCTATATGGACTTCAGTAAGGCATTCGACAAGGTTCCCCATGGGAGACTGATTAGCAAGGTTAGATCTCACAGAATACAGGGAGCACTAGCCATTTGGATACAGAACTGGCTCGAAGGTAGAAGACAGAGGGTGGTGGTGGAGGGCTACTTTTCAGACTGGAGGTCTGTCACCAGTGGGGTGCCACAAGGATCAATGCTGGATCCGCTATTTTTTGTCATTTACATAAATGATTTGGATGCGAGCATAAGGGGTACAGTTAGTAAGTTTGAAGAGGTGTAGTGGACAGCAAAGAGGGTTACCTCAGATTACAACAGGATCTGGACCAGATGGGCCAATGGGCTGAGAAGTGGCAGATAGAGTTTAATTCAGATAAATGCAAGGTGCTGCATTTTTGGGAAATGACCTATACACTTAATGGTAAGGTCCGAGGCCTTAGCAAAGAGACCTTGGGGTGCAGGTTCATAGCTCCTTGCAAGTGGAGTTGCGGGTAGATAAGATAGTGAAGAAGGCGTTTAATATGCTTTCCTTTATTGGTCAGAGTATTGAGTACAGGAGTTGGGAGGTCACGTTGCAGCTGCAAGGGACATTGGTTGGGCCACTGTTGGAATATTGCGTGCAATTCTGGTCTCCTTCCTATCGGAAAGATGTTGTGAAACTTGAAAGGGTGCAGAAAACATTTATAAGGATGTTGCCAGGTTGGAGGATTTGAGCTATAGGGAAAGCCTGAACAGGCTGGGGCTGTTTTCTAAGGAGCATCGGAGGCTGAGTAAACTCCTGAGGCTTATAGATGTTTACATAATTATGAGGAGCATGGATAGGATAAACAGACAAAGTCTTTTCCCTGGGGTTGGGGAGTCCAGAACTAGAGGGCATAATTTTGGGTGAGAGGGGAAAGATATAAAAGAGACCTAAGGAGCAACTTTTTCATGCAAAAGGTGGTCCGTGTATGGAATGAGCTGCCAGAGGAAGTGGTGGAGGCTGGTACAATTGAAACATTTAAGAGGCATTTGGATGGGTATACGAATAGGAAGGGTTTGGAAGGATATGGGCCGGGTGCTGGTAGGTGGGACTAAATTGGTTTGGGATATCTGGTCGGCATGGTCAGGTTGGACCGAAGGGTCTGTTTCCATGCTGTACATCTCTATGATTCTACGACTGTGAGATATCCAATGCAGAAACAAATCATTCGGTCCAATTCACCCATGACATCCTAAGTACAGACTACAGATTCAAAAACACCAGCAACAGTTCTCCTTCAAGATCCTCCGCTCCATGCTTGCAGCAATGCGCCGGCACCTAACCTCTCTACAGTCAGCCCTGCCTCAGCTGAGGGCCACATTCTCTCAGAATTGCAAAGAACCCACTCTGTACTACATCCTCAGGAGAATTCACACTCTCGACAAATAGTATTTCAACTCCATCTCAAACATCGAAAACTTATATCTACCCACCTCCATAACCAGCGCTCCTCAAACATTCCAGAAGATTCCCCCCGCCTCTGGAACTACTTGGACTCCATTAGCCATGCGGCTGGTGCAGCTACCATCCCCACCCTGATTGATGATGTCACTTCTGCCCCCATTATGGCCACTCCCACAACCACTTCCACCCCTCACAATTCTTCATACATCACACGTGACATCACTTCTGCCCCTCACATCATCGCTGATGTCATACACTCAGTGACCTCCGCCACCCCACTGCCATGTCTGCCACCACTTCCGCCCCCACCAATGCCACTCACCTGCATTCTTCTGACACATCCCCCATATATCCCACTGTCACCATTCCTGGCCCCCAGAACCTGAGGGGAGCACCACCCCTGCTCATGACTCTACCCCCATTCCCCCCACTATCACACCCAATCCAGTTACTGGCTCCGCCTCTACTCCCAGCTCCACATCCACACCAGATCCCAGCTCCCAGCCCTGCCGAGTTTTCACCATCCCTCCAGGCCTTCCCCTCACTGAGGACAAACGATCAGTCCTCAGCAAAGGACTCACCTCATCCCCCTCCGTCCACGCATCAATGAATTTAATACACGCCGTGACATCAAACACTTCTTCCGCCGCCTCCGCCTCCGAGCTTACTTTCACAATCAGGACTCTGGCCCACATTCCGAGGACCCCTTTGTCCACCTCCAACACACTGCATCCACCTGGACACCCCACGCCCTCGACCTCTTCATTTCCAACTGTCGCCGGGACATTAACCGCCTCAACTTGTCTAGCCCCCTCCCCCACTCCAACCTCTCACCCTCACAACGCAAGCCCTCCAATCCCTCTGCTCCAATCACAATCTCACCATCAAGCCAGCAGATAAAAGGGGCGCAGTGGTAGTCTGGCGCACTGACCTCTACACCGGTAAAGCCAAACGTCAACTCGAGGACACCTCTTCCTACCGCATTCTCAACCATGACCCCACCCCCCCCCACCCCCCCCCATCACCAAACCATCATCTCCCAGACCATACAGAACCTCATCACCTCAGGAGATCTCCCACCCACAGCTTCCAACTACATAGTCTGGGAAGCATGCGCTGCCCGGTTCTACCTCCTTTCCAAGATCCACAAGCCTGACCACCCTGGCCGACCCATTGTCTCAGCATGTTCCTGCCCCACTGAACTCATCTCTACCTCCTCGACACTGTCCTATTCCCCCCTAGTCCAGGAACTCCCCAGATACGATCAAGACACCACCCACACCATCCACCTCCTCTAAGACTTCTGTTTCCCAGGCCCCCAATGCCTCATCTTCACCATGGATATCCAATCCCTCTACACCTTCCTCCACCATGACCAGGGCCTCGAAGTCCTCCGTTTTTTCCTCTCCTGACATCCCCAACAGTACCCTTCCACCGACACTCTCATTCATTTGGCCGAGCTGGTCCTCATCCTTAACAATTTCTCCTTCGAATCCTCCCACTCCTTCAGACCAAAGGGGTAACCATGGGCACACATATGGGCCCCAGCTATACCTGTCTCTTTGTTGGCTACATAGAACAGTCGATCTTCCGTAATTACACCGACCCCATTCCCACCTCTTCCTCCGCTACATTGATGACTGCATTGGTGCCACCTCATGCTCCCGCAAGGAGGTTGAGCAATTCATCAACTTCACCAATACATTCCACCCTGATCTTAAATTCACCTGGGCCATCTCTGACACCTCCCTCCCCTTCCTGGACCTCACCATCTCCATTAATGATGACCAACCTGACACTGACATTTTTTTACAAACCCACCGACTCCCACAGCTACCTGGATTATACCTCTTCCCACCCTACCCCTTGCAAAAATGCCATCCCATTTTCCCAATTCCTCCGCTTCCGCCGTATCTGCTCCTAGGAGGACCAGTTCCACCACAGAACACACCATCTTTAGAGACCACAATTTCCCTTCCCACGTGGTTAAAGATGCCCTCCAATGCATCTCGTCCACATCCCGCACCTCTGCCCTCAGGCCCCACCCCTCCAACCGTATCAAGGACAGAACACCTTGGTGCTCACTTTCCACCCTACAAACCTTCGCATAAACCAAATCATCCGCTGACATTTCCGCCACCTCGTAAAAGACCCCACCACCAGGGATATATTTCCCTCCCCAGCCCTTTCCGCCTTCCGCAAAGACCGTTCCCTCGGTGACTACATGGTCAGGTCCACGCCCCCCTACAACCCACCCTCCCATCCTGGCACCTTCCCCTGCCACTGCTGGAACTGCAAAACCTGTGCCCTCACCTCCTCCCTCACCTTCATCCAAGGCCCTAAAGGAGTCTTCCACATCCATCAAAGTTTTACCTGCACATCCACTAATATCATTTATTGCATCCATTGCTCCCGATGCGGTCTCCTCTACATTGGGAAGACTGGACACCTCCTAGCAGAGCGCTTTAGGGTACATCTCCAGGACACCTGCACCAATCAACCACACCACCCTGTGGCCCAACATTTCAACTCCCTCTCCCATTCTGCCAAGGACATGGAAGTCCTGGGTCTCCTTCACCGCCGCTCCCTCACCACCAGATGCCATGAGGAAGAATGCCTCATCTTCCGCCTCGGAACACTTCAACCCCAGGGCATCAATGTGGACTTCAACAGTTTTCTCATTTCCCCTCCCCCCACCTCCCCTAGTTCCAAACTTCCAGCTCAGCACTGTCCCCATGACTTGTCCTACCTGCCTATCTTCTTTTCCACCTATCCACTTCATCCTCCTCCCTGACCTATCACCTTCATCCCCTCCCTCACTCACCTATTGTACTCCATGCTACTTTCTCCCCACCCCCACCCTCCTCTAGCTTATCTCTCCACGCTTCAGGCTCTCTGCCTTTCTTCCTGATGAAGGGCTTTTGTCCGAAACGTCGATTTTGCTGCTCGTCGGATGCTGCCTGAATTGCTGTGCTCTTTCAGCACAACTAATCCAAAATCTGGCTTCCAGCATCTGCATTCATTTTTTTTACCAAAATATATCTAGTCCCATTTACTTGCACTTGGCCCATATCTCTTTAAATTCTACCTATTCATATATCCATCCAAATGCTTTTTAAATGTCATAATTGTATCAATCTCCACCAGTACCTCTGGCAGCTCCTTCCATATATGCATGGCCTCCTGCATGAAAAACATTGCCCCTTTGTCTCTTTTATATCTTTCCCTTCTTAACTTAAACCTGTGCCCTCCAGTTTTGGACTCCTCCACCCAGGGGATAATACCTTTACCCCATTCATGCCCCTCACGATTTTATAAACCTTTACAGGGTAACCCCTCAGCTTCCAGGTGTAATAGCCTCAACTTCTTCACCCTCTCCCTACAGCTCAAACCCTCAAACCCCGGCAATAGCCGTGTAAATCTTTTCTGAATCCTTCAAGTATCACAACATCCTTCCTTTAGCAGGGATGTTAAAACTGCATGCAGTATTCCACTAGTGGCCTAAACGAATATCCTGTATAACTGCAACATGACCTCCCAACTTCTATACTCAATGCACTGACCAATAAAAGCAAGCATACCAAATGCCTTCTTCACTCTCCTATCCACCTGTGACTTCACTTTCAAGGAACTCTGAACCTGCACTTCAAAGAGTTTTTAAAAGCTTTCCCATTACCAAAGTTAAAATCTCTGATGAGATATCATTCTCACATCTGAAATCAGATTAAAATATTGATTTTCTTAATGAAGGAAGGGTTATATACATTGTTCAGAGATGTTTAGAGAAGGTTAACTGGGCAAAAACCTGGAATAACTAGTTGGTCTTAGGAGGAAATGTTTGACAGGATAGGCTTTTTTCCGATGGAGTTTAGAAAGTAAGAAGCAAGTTGATTGGGAAGGCTCAAGGGCTGCATTGGCCTACTTCTGTTCCTAATTCATATGCTCATGTACTTCAGGTTATTTTATCCAGCAGCACAGATGATGTATCCTTCCATCAAAGCATGGCTACCTTTGCCTTTGCTGCTCAAGACCTTGCAGATCAAGAATTGATCTCTTCAGTCATGATTGCTCATGCCGTCACGATTTTCATCTCACAGAACATGTTGTCACCATCAAAGTGAACACTGATAGCCTGATTTACTGACATCATTGAAATGATTCGAACTAAAATCACTCAACTGTTCATCCATTTTAGTCTAAAGTTAAAGCTTGACTTTAGATATTTGTCATAAAATCCACTTAAAGGGAAGAATGATTTCCCAAGCTGCCAAGCCATCTGTCCACAATTTGTGACCATGTTGAATCAGCATCATTTAAAGTATAAATCTTTGCTGTAAATTTTACACAGATGCCTATGATTATCACAGGTTAATCAAATGTCTCTAATGTTTCTCAAGCTGAAGATTCAGATCCAACAGTAAGACCAAAAATTATCAACACAGCAAAGGGCACTGTAAAACTTGCCAACAGGTTAGCAAAAATTAACATACAGTTATTTGAGTTCAAATTAATTATTATTTCTCCTGAGGGCTTAACTTGCATGATCTTTGTATTCATAAATAGGTGAGAGGATATTTCAAAGATAGGGAGAAAATGGATTGTAATTACTGCTGCATACATAAACCACACCTTGTTACTTTGGATTCTAATTTTCATCATAATGACTGATTTCCATCATGTGAACTTTATCTGAAAGTGCTTAAACAGGGACACCTGCAAAATTTAGCACTCAAACACTGATTAGATGCAATTCTTGTGGAGAAGTGAGTACTGAATCTTCTCATTCACTTTTACTGCAGGTTGAGGCTGCCATACAGCTGCCATAATTTAGAATAAGTCAAAGATTCAACAAGAGGCTGTGCAGGAGTTCAGATGCAGCACTGCATTTCCTTGTCAAACATTAAGACATTGGAACATAGAAACATTAATTTCCACAGACATATAAACAGAAACAGGCCATTCAACTCTTAAGCCAGTTCTACCATTCGATGAGATCATGGCTGATCTGTGGTTTAACTCCATGTACCTGTCTTTGGCTGATATCCCATAAGACCTTCGATTAACAAACATGTAGCTATCTTGGATTTAAAATTAACAGCAGCTCTAGCAGCAACAGCCATTTGTAGAAGAGCATTTCAAACCTCTACCCTACCCTTTGGTATAGAAGTGCTTCCTAACATCTTTTTAGATTATGACTCTAGTTCTGGAATCTCCAATCGGTGGGAAATAGTTAATCTTTATCTAACCCCTCATTTCCTGTTAATATCCTGGAGACATTGATCAGATCAACCCTTAACCCTTGAAATTCTAGAGAGAACAGGCATAATTTGTATAATCTCTCCTCATAATTTAATGTCTGAAGTCTAGGTATCATTCTTGTAAACCTATGTTGTACATCCTTCACTTCACTTCAGGTTTTCACAGATGTGTTTGGAGAACCATACAACTTCCTCAGGTTCAGTACTTGTTTAAACTTCACAGCATATAGACTTTTACTGCTAAGTACTCTGAGATTTAAATAATCTTGCTAGAACCTCATGCCAACTAGCTGAAGTGAGATGTGATCCCAGAATGGAGAGATAATGTGCTGAATCCTTGCAAAAGTGCAGAATCCTTCCATATAGTGACTTTAATTGTCATTTCACTTTCACAGTCGTGTTTTATTATTCTTGGATGAGGAATAGCTAAAGTCTATTAGATCCTGCTGCAAGATCACTGGGTAGGTGAGGGACACAGGGGTTACCCTCGTCTGTATCTAAGGTTGATGCAATCATGTGCAGTTCAGCAATGCTGATCCAAACAAGAGTCACATAAATTAGAAATATCACTTTTGATAAATTTAGCATGACAACATGTCCACTGCCTCAGTTTTGGTCAGAAAATTTCAAAACAGGATGCCAAGGCAGAGTCAATTGCTTTGACAGAGCTATTCCTGATCTACTATTTGCCTCTGTTGCATCCAGCTCTGAGGTCAAATTTCTGGGTGGGGAATTTACACTTAGATATTCAAAAATATCTTGTAGTGCCTCAAAAGATGGTTCAAATTTGTCTGGACAGTGGGTCTTAACTGATACTGTTAGCTTACTCACAGCTCTTACGATCAATTTAGAATGATTGTATGTGTCATGAATACCATTTACTGCCTTACTCCTGGAATGCAATTCTTTAGTGGCTATTCTAATTTATTCCTTGATGTTCCAATTCCACCACTGTGAGACAAACTCAGCACAGAGGACTTCATCACAATCAGTTTACATTCATTAATATGAAAGAAATAAAAACACACTTAAATGATCTATGTAGTCACAGCAGACAAGGGGCTATAGGTTCTTAACAAGACTTTCAGCAGGTATATACCCAATTCTGAATCTGAATGATTAACTAACTTGTCAAGACATTTATAGATAAATGGGGAAAGCTAATTATGGGGTCCACATGGTTAAATCCCCTTTGAAGAAAAACATTGGGTTTTATACAGATTTTTAAAATTACCAATCTATCTCACTCCAGTGTAGCTTATCAGCATCAGAATTGATTATGACGAGAGAACTGAAGACTCCCAAAATAAGATGTTCCGCCCACCCCACACCTGATGAATCACAAAACTATGAGGCTGTTGATCATGATAGAGTACTCATTTGTTGCTACCATTAATTCAAGGATGACAAGTATAGATTAGAGACCTGAACAGGAGTGGTATGTGTATTCAAGATGCAGTGGATCAGCAATGATTGTATCATCACCATGCAGCTGAGGGAGTTGCCTGGAAGAATCACAAAATCTTGTCTCATTATGAAATAATCATTTGCAAATTGTTGATGGTAACAAAGTCAATGAAGAGACTTCATAAGAAGGAATGTCTGCAGGATCAAGATCAAGGTCCACACTCCTTAAGTCAAAGACTTAGCAGTTTTGCATTCTGGAAGAATGTGAAATTTCTCAATCTAACTCAGAGACTTGAGGGCATGATGGAGTTGTGGCAAATATACATGAATGTACAAAAGTTAATTATGGGAAAGAAAATCTTGGACAGGTTATATAAAGTAATGGTGCTGAAATCATTAAGACTGCATTAAGCTTCATCCAATCTGATGATGTCATACAGTTTTGGTGGAGAAATCAGGGGAATAGATGTGTCATTTATTTTTCCCTATAGTCTCAGTAACAATACCTAACTAGTTAATATAAGCCAATGAAAGGAAAGGGATTTGTGACATACCCACAAACTTCACAAATGTATGTGCCTTTTTCAGGAGCTCTTCATTTCAAACTTACAGGCTGCTTTGCTGATTCTTGTGAACCATCTGTCTCCATTAAGAGTCCCCTGCTCCAATGCACTTTTGCCAACATCAGCAATAGAGAGTTGGCTTTTCAAATAGTGTTTGAAACATTTAAGTGGTGTATCTCAGACTGCCTTACAAGACCGTAGTTTACTATAAAGCAATGCTTTTAACCTGCTGGAATACTCCATGAGAATTCATTCGGTATTGAGCATATTGGTTTTGATGAGCACTTCATTGTTATTGATGTAGCCATGTTACATGATATTCACGATGGGTTGAAGACTGTACTGATGAACTGCCAAGTGATATCAGAGGGAGATAGAAGAAGGCAATGCTTTTTAACTTTACGTTTTTGAGGACAAAGAGAAACTTCTGAGTTTTTTGGAAGAATTTATGAAAGACGAAATTGCATATGATCAGTCAAAACTGATATGCAAAATGACTTCATATGATACAACAGTGGGCAACCAGAATTTTTGATATGAACACAGGTGCTTCAGATCTTGGGTTTGTGTTTAAACATATATAGATCATGGCTGAGAAGACCACTCATGCACAAAACAAAACAAAAATAACACAAGAAAATGTTTCTGCCCATTTTTGAGTAACCTATTTAAGGAATGATCGTTAGCCAACTCAATTCTGACACAAATAGGCCAATCCACCTAATCTATCCAGAATTAGCAAATAGGAAAATATAATTTTAAGCAATTTGGAGATAGTAAGGACTGCAAATATCCGAAGTCAGAGTCGGTAAAATGTGGACTGTAGCAGATCATACATCATTGGAGCAGCAGGAAAGTCAACATTTTGGATCAGGACCCTTTGTCAGAACTGGGGAGGAGGGCCGGAGCTCAGAAGTAAATAATTTTATAATTTTAATAGAATTTAAATTTGCATTTTTGGACATCCTCCAATTGGAAACAGGACAAAAGTGGGTACTGCTGACTTTGAAGATTAGAGTCAAGACTAGAGTGGTGCTGGAAAAGTGCAGCAGGTATGGCAGCATCCAAGGAGCAGGAAAATTGACATCAATTTTCCTGCTCCTCAGATGCTGCCTGATCTGCTGTGCTTTTCCAGCACCACTTTAATCTTGATTCCAATTGGAAACAGTTAGGTAATCTCCATGCTTACTTATTTATGGAACCATCTGAAACTTTGGTTAATGCAGGCTTGGGTATCAGGGTGGTGGCTGAACTTTCCTCCTATTTGTACCCTTTTTACAGGCAGTCAATGGGTTTTAATGTTTGGAAATTGCCACAATAGCATTCTGCTAGTGGCCCATTCAATCATAATACATCTTGGGCAAAGTGGTTTCTTTATTCAACTAACTCTGCTCATTTATTCTTGGTGAACAAATGCATATCAGCCTTATTATCTCACTGTCAATGACATGAATTAAACCATTGGAAGTAAAAATGAGATTGATCACCTAAACGTGGATTGTCATTTATCACTGTAAAGTTGTCTGAAATGCCTTAAAGCTTGTCAATCATGAAGCAGCTTTCAGGACTTGAACACTATTATCTAACATTAACATTTCCATGGTGTAGATTAGTATGAATTTATTAACAGTTCAGATCTCATTTATTGATTTACATACTTACAACATCTCTGGAGCATTTGCCAAGAACAGTTAAAACTCAATTTAGTCATTTCTTCTTCACTGTAACTTCAGAATGAAGTCAAGATAATTTATCTCACAGCTAGCTGTTATAACAGTGGTCATACATAAAGTGTATCCAAGTGTAATGATTTCTTCACAGCTCATATCAAGTTATTTAAAAAGCCCATAAATTTGAACCCAGATTTTCCTCTTCAAGGTGATCACCACAAGTGGTTTGCCTGGGCAGAACCTGAACTCTGCCAAGTTTAATTGTCAGAGGAAAAAGTAAGGACTGCAGATGCTGGAGATCAGAGTCAAAAGGTGTAGCGCTGGAAAAGCACAAACAGTTCGGCAGCATTCCTGATGAAGAGCTTTTGCCTAACCGGCTATGCTGTTCCAGTACCACACTTCTTAATTTTAAGTGGACCAGTCAAATTTGCATGTCTAAGTGGGCCTACCTCATTATCAATATGTCTGATTAAGAACTGGACCATTTGGATAGGAAATAGTGTACTGCAATTGCATAAATTTTGGAAGTAGTTTTCATGGCTGGATATCAGTATTGGGAAAAAGTTTTGGCAATGGAATTGTGGTTCTGAATGCTCTACTGTTGAGAGTATAGCCTTGACGTTTATGGAAACTACAAAGGAAATGCTGCTGATCCAATCCAGACAGAGTATGATTCAATTGTTGGCATTATAGTGAGTTGATTTTCAAAATGTACTGCTCGATTTGAGTAAAAATCGTGATCCAAGGGGGTTCGACCAAGGAACTTTTTGTGCGAGAAGTCAATTTCCCATTTTTTTTCTCACACTCAGGACTTGAGAGAAAACTCCAGAAAGAGAAGGCATTAGAAATTTACCTTGCTATCAATCTAAAGAGCACAAATGTATTTTTTTTATGAACTAGCTTCAAATGATGGATACTTTTATTGGCATAGAATTGGAGGGACTTTTTCTTAACATAGTGGAAACTTATCAATGGATGAATTTTGAGTCTTTTTTACACATTCAAGTTTTTGTTGTAATATTCATTATTTTTAGAGGATCAACAGTGTAAATGGGCGTGGAAATGTAGTATAATGACTAGGGGTAATGCTGTGCAGAAGGGAATTCTAAACCTTTTGAATTTCCCATTCCAAAGTTCTCATTATCAGGCTATGGTTTATGATACCTCTGATGTGTGGTGAACAATAGCCTTTTATTGGCCTGTCACAATGTCTCAAAATTGCAAAAGGGTTGATGATGCCTATCCCTGCAAGAGAGCGGGTGAGGTCGCGGGGTACAGGCTTGTGGCTCGAAACAATCTGCATCCTTACAAAGCTCTGGTGAGATTCAGAATATCCCAAAATAGGTTCAAAAATTCTAGAATCAAGACCTGCCAACAATCCTTGAGGGGGCCAAAGTCATCCCAACTCAGCAAAAACTTGGGTATGGTCCCATTGCACTTGTTAATAAATAAAATTGTCCATCCACAAATCTTTCAACTCTGGTCATTCGATTTACATTCCTTTTCTTGCCTGTAATCAAAGGAGTCATTATTTTTGATGCAACAAATAATCCGGGCAGGTGCTGTTCAAAATACATACAGGACATATATTGACAGATGAAATTAATAATTTTGCAGTTAATTGTGAGAAACTTAGCAACTTGGCTAAAGTAAAACAAAGTCTGAGGCTTGTTATATTTTTTGCTACAAGTCATCATTTGTGGGTGGCACGGTGGCACAGTGGTTAGCACTGCTGCCTCACAGTGCCAGAGACCCGGGTTCATACAGGCAACTGTCTGTATGGAGTTTGCACATTCTCCCCGTGTTTGCGTGGGTTTCCTCCGGGTGCTCTGGTTTCCTCCCACAGTCACGAAGATGTACAGTCAGGTGAATTGGCCATGCTTAGGTGAAGGGGTAAATGTAGGGGAATTGGTCTGGGTGGGTTGCCTTCCGAGGGTCGGTGTGAACTTGTTGGGCCGAAGGGCCTGTTTCCACACTGCAAGTAATCTAACTTGTACCACGCTGCCACCTAGCCTCCAGTCTGCACCAGACCTTTGCATTCAACCTACTTTAACATCCTACACAACAGAATTCAATGTTAGACAAAGTTTGATGATCTCACCTTCTCAAACCACAATCACTACCATCCAGGAGGATATAGGCAGCAGATACAGGGTAACACCACTACCTGCAAGTTCCTTCCCAAGACACTCACCATCCCAACTTGGAAACATTTTACTGGTCTTCCAGTGCTACGGGATCAAAATCCCAGAATTCCCTCACTATTGGCATTGCGAGTCGACCTGAAGCACAGGAACTGTGGCAGCTCACACCACCTTTTTAATGGGAACGGGAATGGGAAATAAATGTTAATCCTGCATCCCATGAATGAATAAAAATTCTTCAGTTCTGAGGGAGAGTTATACTGGACTCAACTCATTAACTCTGTTTTGCTTTCCACAAATGCTGCCAGATCTACTGAGATCCTTAATCATTTTCTCTGTTATTTTAGATTTCCAGCATCTGCAATATTTATCATCTGTACCGATGCTCTCCTTCGGGTCTACATTCTCTATAAATAGCTGGTACAAAATCATACTTTGCTTTCTATTCCTGACCAGATCATGCATGTTTTGCTGAACTATATTGGCTCTCAGTTCCTTGAGTAAAATTGTGAACCTCAAATTCAAATCAATTCATGTCCTGTATTTCCTTAGACTAAATATTCATCCAAGGGTCAGAAATTGGAAATGGGAACTAATTCCAGATCATGATCCCATATGACACATGTGATGATTTTTGTTTTGTTGCTACAGGAATTTTTACTGCAGATGCCAGAAAATTGTTGACTATTACAAGATTCAGGGAACAGTTTTGATTTGCTGCTATATTTAACTGTTCCAAAATACTAGTTACATTCAATATTGGCTAGAAATAGGAATTGGGTTTGTTGCAAGTTTTCAATAAGTCTGCTAAAATAATTGTGAGGTTACAGTTAGTTGAAGTTAAATGTAGAAGCAAACTTGATACAGAGAATAAATGTTTCACTAGAATACTGAAAATGCAGTATTGCACTAAGTATGTATAGTTGGGGACTCATGGAGAATTTAAGAACAGTCGGATAGCTCTGTGTAGTCAAAGATAAGAATGAAGATTGCTGCGTTAGTAGCAACTAAGTCTTTGTTTCTGTGCTCAACAATATTGTGCAAGCTCTGTGGGTTCTAAAGAAACTATTTGCAACTGATAATTCAATGTAGCTGTGAGATACAGCAAAGGAAACTCACAAGCAGTATTACTTTGGTGCAGCTGAACAAGGTTAGAACTCAGGGGAAAAAAAACAGTGACAACATTGGCTTGGTGAAGCTGATTGTTTGTGAAAAGCTGGCATGGTGCCTGTGAATGAATGTTGCAGTGCAGTTTCCATGGTTTCAGGGGAACATAATGCCAGGAATGGAGGATGAATAACCATGACATGAACACTCATTAAGGCAGTCAATGACAGAATGGCTTTTGAGGTCCTATCAAAACCAAATCATCAAAAGTGAAGTACCATAACTCTTTGTGGAGTTTTAACAGGATGAGTGACCTAAAGTAACAATAACATCTGGTGTGGGGGAGTGAATTGCTGAGAAATAATGGGATCTGTCTTAGTTGCATTTAGCAATTTTAGCATCCTATGCGATGTTCATCCTTTGTTTGTCTGTTCCCATTTTTGTTCCCTGTTTACTTTTGCACATTAGAATGTAAGTCATATTTAAATTTGTACAGTTTAAACTATTTTATCAATCATTTTTAGTTGCAATTTTTTAAAAGTTACGTTTGTAAAATACTGACTGTTCTTTGTTTTCTGAAGAAACAAGATACTGTCCAAAATCTTATAAATAGCCATGTCTTCAACTTGGTTATGACCAATAAAGGAGTGTATCTAGAAAGGAACTTGATCTTTGGATATTACACATGCTTCAGGTTTGTACATTGGGACTTTCAGATCTTCAATAAATGAGAAGCCAGGTACTGGTTTGTTGTAACATCAGATTCCCAAAGTTAGAGGGTAAAAACGACTGCAGATGCTGTGAACCAGATTCTGGATTAGTGGTGCTGGAAGAGCACAGCAGTCAGGCAGCATCGGAGAAGCAGTAAACATCAATTTTACTGCTCCTCGGATGCTGCCTGAACTGCTGTGCTCTTCCAGCACCACTAATCCAGAATCCCAAAGTTAGAGGGTTAGTGGGACAGTTTCAATCCTTCGATAATCTGACATGAGAACTTAGATCTGCAGATGAAATCTGTGAGGCTAAATTTAATTTCTATATTCTTTTATAGGATGTGGGACCAACTGGAACAGCCAGTATTTCTTGCCAATACTACGTTATCATTGCGCAGATGGCAGCAAACTGCTTTTATGATCCACAGCAAGAGAATTGGTACATTTTTATGTTTGGACGTGGGCTATATATGACACTGAAGGGACAGCCGTCCAAGGGACAGTCAGAGGGCAGACTTTTATGGGTTTGGGGAGGGGGTCCCTTCCTCACATTAATTAATTCCAGTCTGAACAGGAATAAGGCCGAAGTACATCTCTTAATTAAAAATAATTGGTCCCTATTGACTGGCTGCTCCTGGTCTGAGCCCAAGCTGCCCTTAAAATGGCACAGAATCAGGTCTGTGGCAGCAAATGGCCATGGAGGTCAGCAGAAACAACAACATTTACCAGCTTTCCTTTGCTTCGAAGCCCAAACTGATTTAAAAATTCATCTCTCTATTTCTGAAAATCTTTACAAGTCTGTGATCCTCCAATAATTCAGTTGCCTTTCAACTATTGATGGTTACCCTCGCATTTCAGCTGGGCCTATCCACCTCATTTATATATCTGCTGCTTATACTAACTCCTACCAGGACATCTGCTGTCATTGTATGTCACAGTCATCCACTGTAGCTCATCTGCAACTGCTCTTGACATCCGTCATCCAAGACTCCTGCATTGTTTACTCCTTCTGCTGCCTTCCACTTTGCTGTCTTGAATAGATCTCTGAAGCTTGTTTACTCCTGACCTTCTACATACATATATAATTATGTATTATGGATAAATAATATATTTATTAAAATATATGTAGGGTAGTACATGTATAGTTGCATATTTATGTTTAATATTATATTACAATATAACAACTAACATATTAAATATATATACTGTATTTTCTAATGTAATGACTGTGGTGTATACTATTACATATTTTTTAAATAAAACTTTTAAAACAGGAAAGAAAATATTTACTAAGTGACTGCAGGAAGTCACATAACTAGCCCTTTGTATTTTGATTGGTATTGTACCTAGGTCGTTTTTGTCCTGCAAAGAAATGACAAGAGATGTTTTGAAATTCAATGAGTATTCCCAAGGAAAAACAAAAACCGTTGATATTGGTTTTCTGAGAAGCGTGAATAGCTCTTCCAAGATAAGCAGGCTGATGACTGAAACAGCTGGAAAAAAAATCACTTCAATTATATGACAATTGATCCATCTCAATCAGAAATTATTTTAAAATTTTATCTGCATAAGAGGGGCTATGATCGACCATTTAAGATAGAAACCCTTAAGAAGAATTCTGAGACATAGCCTCAGAGACAGGATTCCCAGCACAAGTGAACACAAGATGAAAGCATTCAACTGCTGTTTTTGCAATCCCCAAGAGCTCAAGAGTCATAACCATAGAACAAGAAAGGGACAAGATATCTTGTCCCTCTCCCAAATCCTGCTGACTTGCTCAGACCAATTATTTACTACGAAAACAATGATAGCTGCTGAATTCTACTTTACAGTTTCAATTCTGTTGTTTTAGAAAGCAATATCTCAAGCAATTCCAACTGCAACAATCACAGAGAATGATCTCATCTTTTATTTTCATTTGCAACTTTAATCCTTCCTTACTTTAAATATTTGGATTTGTACTTCAGTGAATGAAGTTATTGCTTTTATATAAATGACTTTCAGCAATAGTTGAGTAATGAACCAACCTTTTACCTTATTGAAAACATCAAGATGTGCTGTTAACTATGTTTAAACTATGTTTGAAAAAAGGTCTTTAACTGAACTAGCTGAAAATGCGTTGCTGGTTAAAGCGCATCAGGTCAGGCAGCATCCAAGGAACAGGAAATTCGACATTTCGGGCCAGAGCCCTTACAAGTTCACAATTTATGACAACTCTGATTTGCTGTGGCGAATCTACCTTTAGGTAGATAGGTACACACATATGCATTAGATTGTAGAGTTATGTATTATACACAAACATTGCTACAAAATACATCTCATGATACCATCTTCTTAAGATTGTTTTCTATGATGCTTTAATAAAAGTGTTATTGAAATAGCACAGGAAAGATCTTGATATGAATGTGTCCAATGTCTGCATGGTGATATCACTGACAACAGGTTATAATCTTATTGACATCTCTGACATTGCATTGATTTTAGCTGAAAGAAATATTGTTGCATATCATTTGTCAACATTGCAAAATCCAGATGCCAATGCTAATGATCAGTTAGATAAAATCCATTTAGGAAAGTGGATTGACTAAACTGTACAAAGAATGAGCAGAATTACATGTCATTGAAGGAATTATTAAAACTGGCAGCTGCCTCAATGGAGGCATTTGAGCAAACTAATGAATGTTTTTAATGGCATCTATAATTGTAATGTTCACAATGATTAATATTATTAATGCTGTCATTGTTATCTTTTCATTTTTCAATAACTGAATGCTTATATATATTGGGCAGTATGTTATCGGGGCCTGACCGATGTGGATTATGGTGAGAAATCTGAGAGAAGTCAGGCAAGACCTTTCTCAATGAAATAACAAACTCTCTGCATTTTCAAACAGAGCTCCTGGTATTGAGATGGGAGTCTCACCACGCAGCAGTGAGGTGTTTATTAACAAGGATGATAGCTTGTGGTCAGCTTCATTTACTATAAATCTCACCTCATGCAGCTTCCTATCCTGCCATCTGTCATGAGGAACTCGACACCAACAATCAACAATTGCTGACATGAAAGTCAGAGCGTGAGCCATATGACTTCATTCTCTGTGTTTTCCTTCTCGGAAGCCTGGCAGTAATATCTCAAGACACATTAGCCCTAACCCTAACTCTCATCCATGGATATTGGCACTCAATATCTCCCAGCCTCTCAGGATCCTGTGACATCTCTCCTATCCATTTACAGATTTTTTTTGAGATTTAAAACTGCATTCAGGGTGCACAGACTCTACCATTGCAAAGCTGCTGCAGAGACATTTTGAGCACAAGGACCGGAGTCCAGCTCAGAGCTTAGACTGGTCTTGTCATTTCATCGAGAAAGGCCTCACCAGATTTCTCACCATGGTCCACATCATTCAGGCCCCTATAAGATGCTGCCCAATATGTACAAGAATTCAGTTATTGCAAGGTGAAACGATAACAATGACAGCATTAATGATATTAATCATTGTGAGTATTACGATTATAGATGTCATTAAAAACATTCACTAGCTTGTCCTGATACCTCCATTGAGGCAGCTGCCAGTTTTAATTATTCCTTCAATGACCTGTAATTCTGCATATTCTTTGTATAGCTCTGCCAATCCACTTTTCCAATTAGATTTCGTCTAACTGATCATTAGCTTTGGCAACTGGATTTTGCATTGTTTACACATGATATATAACAATATTTCTTTCAGCTGAAGTCAATAATATGTCAGAGATTTCAATAAGCTTATGACTTGTCAGTGATATGATGATGCAGACATTGGACACACTCATATCAAGATCTTTCCCCTGCTATTTCAGAAACACTTTTATTAAAACACTATGGAAAACAATCTTAGGAAAATTGCATTATGAAATTTCAGAGCTTGTCATTTGCTGTCTTGGTGCTCACTTATGTCATGTCATCTGAATGCTCAGAGCATCTCTGCTGTGTCTTTCCTTGTAGTGTAAGCACAGAGGTAGGCAACTTATCTTTCTGGCCATCATCCTGAGACAAGAAAACAGACCTCTTTCTGTATGGCACCATTCTATTTCAATATCACACCCGCAACATGGAGCTGCAGTTTGCGCAGCAAACACTCTGCATGTACTCTAAGCAAACGGCTGTGCCCCAAACAGGAGTAGAGTTCCATGATGTTCACGCTGGCACACTGTCAGTCACAGAATCTCAGCACAGTCAGTCAAAGGCAGCGTCTGAGATTAATCCAAGGACTTGACAACGGTCAGATATCTGGTTGAAGCGATCCAGGTCAAAGGATTCATGCCTCTGCAGTTCAAGGAGTGGGTCAGGGTCAGCCCTGTGTCTCTCCAGAGGTCAGCATGATCACATCTATCAAGGGTCATGCAGAGAGGTTGAGGGAAACCTGAGAAGGTGAGGTTGATGAAGAGGCGGCCAGGAAGGGGAAATGAATGTTCATGGATGCAATGGCAGTGCCTGGGAAATATTGCCTGAGCAGCACTCACTGTCACCTTTCATCATCCTTGAAAATGGGCATAAATGCCTTTAACTATGAGGTAGGGAGCTACAAAACCCAGGAAAGTAAGGTACTTCAAGGGGTGACAACACTACACACAGACCCATTTGCTAGAGAAGACACATAATAGTGGGATTATAAACCTTGGTTAACCCTATCCATTGTCTCAATGTGTGCTATACAACTATCAGCACCAAACATTGCTCAGACTTTCATGCATATTTGGTCACAGAGGTCACTTATTCCATTCCAATGTGTTTGCCCTTTGGCAAGTGATGTAAAATTTCCACAATCGCTCCTTAAATGTGATATTCGCAATGCCGACACATGGTGCAGCAACTTCACTGGTCAAACATTGTTCCATGGCACATCATGCATTGGTTGTCTTCTCTGACAGAGCAATTGTTGCTGTTGAGGCCACACAGACACACAAGAGAACAGATTTAGCACTGATCTGTTTCAGCAGTTTATATTTTCATAAAGTTTTAACAAATGTGATCCTTTACTTTCAAAGAAATGTCACCTGTGCCACTGAAAGATTTGAATTAGTTTCAGTTCGTTAAGGGTTAAATTTTTAGTCATGTTGTAAATGTAATTGTAAATCACAGACATAGGATGGCAAATTAAAAATATAGGAACTGCTCTATCAACAAGACAGACCTGGCCTTCAGTGAACTGTAGACAATGCCAATAAAAACTGTGGGAAACAGCAGATAACAGCAGACACCTGGACAAAGAGGTGTGGGAATTGTAAATGAATGTTGTAATTATTTAATAAGTACTGGATTTATCTGTAAACCTGTCAAAATAAGTTTTACACTTCACAGAGTTATGGTTAGCTCTCTGCATGCACATGTGAGATAAACCACCATTGTTGCGTTTCATGAAGTCCTCCGATCAATTTGCCAAATTGATCCACTACAATCACCAATGTGTCCTCAAGCATTTTACTCTTTTCTTTCCATACCACCACTCTACAAAAAGTCTGAGGTTTGACATCTGAAGCGAAGGAAGCCTTCGCTATCCCTACTTGTTGGTCATGGAGTTTTGGCTGTGCCACCCCAGGAGTGTTAGAGTATAAAGGCACAGGCATGTGGAGTGTGTCCTAGCTAGAGTCAAACACATCCTCCTGACTTGGAGTCCCATTTGTGTGAGAGTTGCAGACCGCGTGAAGGTGGAAGACCCTGCCACTTCTGAAGTGTATGTATGGATCTGCCTCTGGCTGGGTGCCTCTTGGCACTGCCCTGCTCACTTCTTGTTGACTGCATGTTCGTGCTGAGGACTGATGTCTAAAGCAATGGAATGCATGTTTGTGTGCATACCTAGGAATCTCTGAGACTGTAGGACTTAGTTCTCCGTAGCAGCTGTCAACCTGTCCATGAAGACATGCAAATGATGGACTGACTGAGGCAGTACAGTACCCATGGTACAGCTACACTCCTGTAGCCTCTGTGCTATGAGGACCATTGCCCCTTACTGACCTGTCTGCCATTCCTGTTCCTCCCTGGCATGCACTATATGTCCCTGATTACTGACACCGCAAGGTCCTCTTCTGCCTGAGACTAAGTAGATGGCTGGTCTTAGAGAGTTTTCCAAATGCCAGTGAACTGTGTGTTTCTCCCTCAGCTAGTAGCAGAGATGGGCAATAATGTCCACACCAGCTTGTTCTCCCATCATTAATTGAGCTGATATTCCCACCAAGGTGTCAGTAACTGGGGGTGCAAGAGGCACCCTTGCTGATGTTTCCTCTGAGGCCACAGTACTCATCCTCAAAGGTGCTGAGAGCCTTTCTGGCAGGGCAACCCAGTTGATCATTGACACTGCGGGCACTATACTTGTCCTGAAAGACACAAAAGAGAGGCATTGTTGCCATGTCTTATAAGTTGCATGCAAAGGTCTCGTCTACCATCCTGGTACTACCTCTGCAATGTATTGTCAATGAGGACATCCAGGTCCCATCCATATAAAGAGCCACCAATTTCTCCTTGTTTGCCATGCCCATTGGCAAATCATCCTCACTGTGCTGAGAAACTGCAGACTGTCAGTGTTCACCCCAAGTGCACAATGGCATTTTAAAGATGGTGTGGGTGCCAAGAAATGCCAGCAAATTGATACTGAAACACTCTATGCCAATATTCAGTCATAAAAGTTTATTGAAATGATAACTTGGCATGTTTTCTCATCTACGCTCAGTTTCTTATGACACAATAGTTAAATACACAATTCTCTGGATTTCCACCTTGCTGTGGTGGAGAGTTCAAGTGCTCCATTGATCCCAAGAGCAGGTGCTTTCAACTCCTGGGAGGACCACTCATGATGGTGATGTTGGAAGGGAGGAACCAGATATATCACAATTCAAAACAAGTTCTCAAAAACGATTCAACTAAAGATACTGGTGTGATACCAACGGCTGCAATGGCAGATGAAGACTATCAATTTTCCTACTCCTTGAATGCTGCCTGACCGGCTGTGCTTTTCCAGCTGTACACTCTTGGCTCTAATCTCCAGCAGCTGCAGTACTCACTCACAGGTGGGAGATCCCCAGTCATTGAGGTTTCTTTGCCGCTGGAACTGAATCTACCTTCTGTCATGGACAATGTACCTGGTGAGGGACAACTGCATTCGCACATTAAAAGATGGCTTTTCTGTAGCTTCCTTCACAACTGAACAGCCCTTATTAGTATCAGTTCTGCTTCTCCCACATAGGAATGGGCTAGAAAAGGTGCCCTAAAAATAGTCTCTTCCTTCACTGACCCCATTGCTGCAAATCCACATCCATTGGGCTCATCTACCTGTTGTCTTTAGACCAAAGTCAAACTCAATGTCAGAACTTGGAATGCATGAACATTCATGGACAATAAGCCAAACAATCTTTAACTTGCCATGAACAGCAGGCGTGAGTGCCTATGCTTCAAACCTTAACACTATAGATGAGTCCAAAGATATCCTACTCCACTCTGGACACCATATTCATCACACCCCAAAGGAAGATAGAATTATCATTCTTGGAGAATTTGATCCCAATGTTGAAAAGAATGCCCAACTCTGGAAAGGAACCAGCAGAAAGGAAGGAGTCAGAAATTGCAACACCAATGGGATTCTCCTGCTCATGAAATGTTCAAATCACCACCTGATCATTATCAATATACTGTTCTGCTGAAAAGTCAAATTCAAGGTTTCTTGGAGGCATCCATGATCAAAACATTGGCACACAATTGACTCTATCATCATTCAATCCCAAAGCCAAAAGGATGTCCTTATTGTAAAAGCAATGACTAGTGTAAATGACAGCTGGACTGATCATTGGCTCACCCACTCCTCAATGACTATCCAATACCATCAGAGGCTGCTAAAGGTAAAGAAAACAGCTCAACTTTGAGCAGCTTCAAGAGCCAAACAGACTTGTGACATTTCAACATTGTCTTTCCCAAAATCTTCAAAGACTTCATTTTAACTGAGTGGAAGAAATCTGAAAAGAGCGGAAGACTGCCATCATCTCATGCTATGAAGTATCCATTGGCTACAAGACCAGGAAACACCAAGATTGATTCACTGAATATGAACAAATCATCTGATACCTCATCAACAAGAACAGGATAACTCTCCATGCCTGGCAAAATAATATCACCAGTGAGGCAAAAAGGAGAACCCATCCGACAGCAAAAGCAAAGAAGAAAGAAGGAAATGAAGAACCAATGCAAACCAATGCTTGAGAAAACTAAGGAGATTCAACTCTCTGTTGACAAGCATGCCGCCCAGGGTTTTATTAGTGCCACCAAGGCAATATACACCCTCTGGTGCTGAGTAAAAAATGTACCCTTTTGAGAGACAGAGAAAACATAAGCCTCTTATGAAGACAGGACTTCAAAGAAATTCTAAAATGATACAATCATCAAGAACGAGGTATTTGAGGAAATTCCCCCAACTCCCCATCAAAGATGACCTTGGACTACCACCTAACATGGCAAACGTTGAAGTCTCTATTAGAAACGTGAAGAATGAGAAAGCTGCATGTGCAGATGGGATTTCAACAGAGATTTCACTGGAGCAGAGCTTACCCATCATCTCTATTGACTGTTCCTAAAATTCTGCGACAAAGGGAAAAATCCAGTGTTGATCTCATAGATGCTGCTATCATTACTGTCTTCAAAACAGGAGACAAAATGGAATTTCCGAGGAAACTCCCAGATCTCCATCACCAGGAAAATCATCTCTCAAATCCTCTATAAAGGCACCATCTCCCAGTCTTGGAGGACATTCTTCCAGAAAGCTGATATGACCTCTGACCAAACTGTGGAATATGGACATGATTTTCACTGCTCACCAACTCCAGAAGAAATTACAGGAACAGCATAAATCACTCTGTGAGGTTATCATCAACCTGACCAAGGTTTTGGATTCAGTCAGTCAGCAAGTGCTATGAAAGATCTTATCAAAGGCTGGCATTCCAATAAAATTCATCAACATCCTCTGTCTTCCCTATTGCAAGATATCAGCAATTATCCTCATCAATGGTAATATGGAAGAACACTTTAAGGTCAAGATCAGGGTCAAGTAGGGATGTATCATTGTCCCCATTCTTTCCCCATCTTCATCACCACCATTCTCCATTTGGTCAAGAGCAAACTTTCCAGTAGTGTTGGCATTGTCTATGGAATGGACAAAAAGTGTTTCAGCCTCAACCAGTTAAAATCTAACAGGAAAATTATACCAACCTCATTTGTGGAACTCCAGTGTGCAGATGACAACCTCAAGAAGACTGAAATCCTTTACTAATCCATACCACGTCAAATGCTAGCCCAACCTACCATTAAGATCAATGGAGAAAACCTACCTAATGTGGACCATTTCCTCAACCTGGGAGGATACCTCTCATCTAAAGTAGATATCAATATGGAGATACAACCTCGCATCTTATCTGGGAGCGATGCTTTCAGACATCTAAGGATGAGAGTCTTTAACGACTGTGAAATTTTCTTGATATCAAGGTCCTTGTGTGTATAGCTTCTGACTGTTCTAAATGGTTCCGAAGCTTTAACCATCCATAGATGCCTCTTCAAAACCCTTCAAAAATACCATCAACGTTGTTTGAGATGGATTCTCAGCATCAGCTTGGAGGACTTCAGCATCCCTGAAGCAGCCAATGGCACCAGCATTTTGCCATGATCATGCAAAATCAACTACACCTCACCATCCATGTGCTGAGGATGCCTAAGTTCTGACTGCCAAATCAAATCTTCTTTGTCCAACTGAAGGAAGGAACTCGAATGAGAGGAAGACAAAGGAAGCATTTCAAAGATTCCCTGAAGGATTCCTTCCAGAAAATCAACATAGATGTCTATGCATGGGAGATATTCATTCAGAAGAAACCAACTTGAATGACACTCTTGTATTAGGGGACACAATTCTTCGAGATTACCCAATTCAAGATGAATAACAGAAAATGAACTAGAGAAAAGAATGCCAATGCTCTCAGGGCTAAAGACCAATTCCACCTCCCAGAAACACCTGCCAAATGTGTGGTCAGAGATGCTGCACTCAGACTGGGCTCCTCTGTTGTGCAACGAACCATAACCAGTGATAGAAAATTTCTTGGGTGCACAATCATACTCATTTGAAAATGATTGATGACGATGACAACAACTCCAATCACAAAGCATCCTGTGAATCATTTCAATTAAGGTAATAATAATTACATGGTTACTGGCATTTTTAAAGTTATTTCAAAGTATTTGTTATCTCAATAACAAATTTTAAAAAAGGTAAAACTGAGCAAAATGAAAATAAAGCATTAGTATAATTTGTTAAAAATATCTATGTTAAGCGTGTGATGATAAAGATTGGCTTTAAGTAAATAGAAGCTTTCAGTATTTTGGTTTTATCCAGGAGATAGTAATTGAATCAGTATTGACCTATGATCAACGTGACATTCTTTGAATCCTATACAGTCCATTCACATAACCACCAAACCAAAAGTACAACAGAAACCTTTATCCTCTTCCTCCAGGACATGTTGCTGTTCAGCTAATGTTTGTTTATTGTTTCTAGCTACAATTCATTCTGTTCTCAGCTTAAAAAAAACAAACATGCTCTTTTGATAATAACCTTCAATAACCTTCAATTCAGTTGCTATTGTCAATTATCAAGCATGAAATAAGTCAGCATTGTTTTGTCTATTAATTTGTAATTTTGAGCAGTGCATTTCCTCAAGGGTAGGAAGAATGCAATGGTACAGAACATACTCTCTAATTGTGTACATGCAACTGGTGAACCAGCCATGGAGATAATTCAGGAAAGGAGGAGTTTATCTTCCTTTTTACTTACATCTAAATTGTACACACATAAAAGCTTCCTTTGCATTTTATAATAAGTTATTAGGTACTTTTGTAGTCACCAGGATTGACAGAGCACCCAAGAAATATAACTACTCGTTGAAGGGTGAGTTAAACTTTTCAAGAGGTCCGTTGATCCATCATGACCCTGCCCACATGATTGGCATGGGCAATCTATTACTTTTGATTTTCAAATGAATGGAAGACAGATACTAATTTGGGAGGTTGTCCTTTGCCCATTGGAGGGCACCACTGAGAAGATAGTACCTCCAATTCCATTTTACTTGACAATGCTTCAAAACTCACATCCTGTCCTCTTTATCTCCACCCCCTCGACCCTGCCTTAGAAGTTCACTCTGTCCAATGCACCCATTGCTTGCCACACTCTGAAAGCCATGATTGTCTGGCTCATAGACTTCCCTTCAGACTAGAAGTACCCACTAATGAGCTCTGGCACTTCCAAGACTGTTGGACATTCTGGCTAATCTGACTGTTACCAGGTCTAGAAGGTGTGACTGCCTTCCAAGTGAGTGCCAAATATCCTACTTTAAACTTGCTAATACCATCTGCAGCAGGTTTTTGCTACAGAGTGGACTTTATTTTCACAGTGTGATTTCCCCCTCCTCTGACCTTAATTTTTAGCCTAATACTTTTCTTTTAACTTCAGGTTAAGAATTTAGTCAAAATGATCTAAGTTTGGGTAATATTAAATCAGCCTGATAACATAAATATATTCACATACACAGGACTGGTGCAAAATTTAAAGTCAAAGTTTGACTCAGACTGGGTCAGATGGGATTTATCCTAGCATCCTCTGGGAAGCCAGGGAGGAGATTGCTGAACTTTGGCATTGAACTTTAAATTGTCATTGTCTACAGGAGTAGTGCCAGAAGACTGGAAGATAGCAAATGTGGTTCCCCTGTTCAAGAAGGGGAGTAGAGACAACCCTGGTAATTATAGACCAGTGAGCCTGACTTCAGTTGTTGGTAAAGTGTTGGAAAAGGTTATAAGAGATAAGATTTATAATCATCCAGAAAATAATAATTTGATTAGGGATAGTTAGCACGGTTTTGTGAAAGGTAGGTCGTGCCTCACAAACCATATTGAGTTCTTTGAGAAGGTGACCAAACAGGTAGATGAGAGTAAACCAGTTGATGTGGTGTATATGGATTTCAGCAAGGCGTTCGATAAGATTCCCCATAGTAGGCTATTGTACAAAATTCAGAGGAATGGGATTGTGGAAGATATAGCAGTTTGGATCAGTAATTGGCTTGCTGAAAGAAGACAGAGGGTGGTGGTTAATAGGAAACGTTCATCCTGGAGTCCAGATACTAGTGTGTACCGCAAGGGTCAATGTTGGGTCCACTGCTGTTCGTTATTTTTATAAACGACCTGGATGAGGGCGTAGAAGGGTGGATTAGTAAATTTGCAGACGACACTAAGGTCTGTGGAGTTGTGGATAGTGACGAAGAATGTTGTTGGTTACAGAGACACATAGATAAGCTGCAGAGCTGGGCTGAGAGGTGGCAAATGGAGTTTAATGTGGACAAGTGTGAGGTGATTGACTTTGGTCGGAGTAACCGGAATGCAAATTACTGGGCTAATGGTAAGATTATTGGTAGTTAGATGACCAGAGAGATCTCGGTGTTCATGCACAAAGATCCTTGAAAGTTACCATCCAGGCTGACAGGGTTGTTATGAAGGCTTACAGTGTTTTAGCTTTTATTAAGAGAGGGAGTGAGTTCCGGAACCATGAGGTTATGCTGCAGCTGGACAAAACTCTGGTGCGGCCGCGCTTGGAATATTGTGCACAGTTCTGGTTACCTCATTATAAGAAGGATGTGGAAGCTTTGGAAAAGGTGCAGAGGAGATTTACTAGGATGTTGCCTGTTATGGAGGGAACATCTTATGAGGACAGGCTGAGGGACTTGACGCTGTTTTCATTAGAGAGAAGAAGGTTGAGAGACATATAAGATAATCAGAGGGTTAGATAGGGTGGACAGGGAGAACCTTTTTCCAAATATAGTGACAACAAGCACAAGGGGACATCGCTTTAAATTGAGGGGTGATAGATATAGGACAGATGTCAGAGGTAGTTTCTTTACTCAGACAGTAGTAGGGGTATGGAATGCTTTGCCTGCAATGGTAGTAGATTCACCAACTTTAAGTACATTTAAGTTGTCATTGGACAAGCATATGGACGTACATATGGAATAGTGTAGGTTAGATGGGCTACAGGTTGGTATGACAGGTCGGCGCAACATCGAGGGTCGAAGAGTCTGCACTGCTCTGTAATGATCTATGTTCTATGTTCAAAATGCCCCAAAGAGCTATTTTGTGAAGTACACAGGTATTCACTTTTGTTTGCAAAGCATACATGAAATCAAAATCCAATGGAAAGGAAAATTACAAGTTAATTATTATCATATTCACAAATCAATGAGACTGATCCTTTTTGAAAAAAAAACTATACCTGTTCATTTATTTTTAACATGCACTTATGCTTGACTTGAAATGGCCACTGTTAACCATAAAACATTCACTTTGGCTAAGGACAAGAAATTTGCAGAAACTATCCCATTACTCTTCTGCAAACTCATGCCCATAATTGTAGACAGCAAAAGTAAACCAATACAATGAACGTATAGACTTGCGGTTTCTGAACCCAAGCTGACAACAAAAGTCATCAAACCTTCTTTTGCTTGAATTGGCACTAATAGCTCCAGAGTTATCGCCAATGGTACACAATGGGTTTTGACCAAACATCATAACTACTGTGATAGATTGAAAAAAAAATGCATCTGGGAATCTTGCCTGAACTTTTCTGGTCATTTAATATCATTCATGCTATAGTTTTGAATCCTTCATCTCAATATGGTATTAAAATCTGAACAGAAAACAGCAAATACCTCCAGACTCATATCACCAGGAGGAAGAGATCAAGAGGATTATTGAGATTCTGCCTCCAAAAGTTTCCAGTTGAGAGCATTGACCACCACTAGAACTATAGCAGGATGGTATTGGGAGAAGCTAATGGGCTGGGGCTGTTTTCCCTGGAGCATCGAAGGATTATTTTATAAAGGTTTATAAAATCATGAGGAACTTGGATTGAGTAAATAGACAAGGTCTTTTCCCCGGGGTGGGGGAGTCTAGAATTAGAATGCATAGGTTTGGGGTGAGAGAGAAAGATTGGAAAGGGACGTATGGGGTAACTGTTCCACACAGAGTGTGTTGCGTGTATGGAATGAGCTCCCAGAGGAAATGGTGGAGACTGGTACAATTACAACGTTTAAAAGACATGTGGATGAGTATATGAATAGGAAAGGTTTTGAGGGATTTAGGCCAAATAGGACTAGATAAATTTAGCATATTCAGTCAGCATGGATGATTTGGGTCTATTTCCATGTCGTACATCTCTATAACTCTATGACGAGACCAAGAGCAATGCTGGATGCCCAGAGGAAAGGTGAGTGAGAAGGACTTATCAGGTTCAGCCTGGTAAGTTACAGTAAGGAAATGGGTGTGTTGTTTTTTTTTAATTCACTCATGGGCACCATTGACTTTGCCTATCTCTTGTTGACCTTGAGAAGTTGGTGGTGAGCTGACTTCTTGAATTGCTGGAGAGCAAGAGGGATACTTTCAGTATGGGTGGCACTTGATGCCAGTTAAATGACAGGGAACCTACTAATTGGGACGCACATTGACTATAGGTTAATACTAGTGACAGTGAGATGAGGCATGCAAGTGACATTTTATTTGTTCTTTAAAGACCACAATGTACTTACTGAGAGAAAGACTGCTCTCAAACTTTCTTTCCTTTGATTTACATGTTGTCATGGGAGGATGATTGTTGTTACAGGGTAGTGTGAGTTGGGGAGAATCAAGGAGGTGACAGTCTCTACAATCAGTGCCATTCTATCCAAACAAACTGATCTCCTGGTTCCCAAACTGTTCTGAGGAAAGAATTTAGTTCAACTCATGAAGATCTTGATTCCTGAAACAGGGGTATGCCAGTCCTCTGAAGACTGTTTGCAACTCGAGGACTTGTGACCAGACAGCCTGCTGTAGTTTGCTTGGCAAATTTCTATATGAATGATTTCTTGTGTGAGGTGTCATTTGACTGCTTGTGCTTTTGGTTGCTTCTGGATTTTGGCTCTTAGATGTTCAAAATAAATTACAAGCGTATCTTGTATTGAAACTGTCCAATGCAAATGTTTCTAAAAATAGTTAAAATAATGTGATGGGTTTGTGTTTCTCTTGAAAGGTGGAGGCAGGAGAAACAGCTGATCCATAAGATTATGAGGGAAAGCAAGTGAAATGCGAACCAACTTCCTAATGCTACACTATTTTTATCAGATTGTGCTAGATGGTGGCACTTTTAACAAGTCAGTTAAGGTCCTCCTCCTGGTACTGATGGAATTTTATCATTGATGAATGGCCAGTCCACGATATGTGGACACTGACTCTATGAACCAAAGTGTAGCTTCAAATGGCCCATACCATTCTCTTTGGCCATGAAGGAGCCCCATCTAATTTCTCTCACCTTGGGTCTGCTTTTTCCAGGAGCAGTCCCAAGAGTGGCCATGGCTCCCGGTGGCACTGCTCAAATCATTGGTTCTGGGTGTTGAATTGGCTGGCAGCTCTTGAGGTTGGGCAGCTGTCTGTAACATGGGCAAGAGCTCTGATGGCATGAATTAGTTGCTTAGCACACGTGAACTAAAAATAGCATAAAATTCTGACTGTGAATTGGGAATTGAACCAAACCATTTTCATCCTTGCTCTCCACTGGAGTCGTACCTGAGGACTGGAGAGAAGCAAATGTAATTCCTTTCTTCAAGAAAGGAAATAGGGAAATCCCCGGCAATTACAGACCATTAAGTCTTACGTCTGTTGTCTGCAGGGTGTCAGAAAAGATTCTGAGGGATAGGATTTTCGACCATCTGGAAGAGTATGGCTTGATTAAATGCAGTCAACACGGCTTTGTGAGGGGCATGCCTCACAAACCTTATCGAGTTCTTTGAGGATGTGACTAGAAAGGTTGATGAGGGTCGAGCTGTGGTTGTGGTGTATGTGGACTTCAGCAAGGCATTTGATAAGGTTCCCCATGATAGGCTCATTCAGAAGGTCAGGAGGAATGGGATTCAGGGGAACATAGCTGTCTGGATACAGAATTGGCTGACCAACAGAAGACAGCGAGTGGTAGTAGAAGGAAAATATTCTGCCTAGAAGTCTGTGGTGAATGGTGTTCCACAGGGCTCTGTCCTTGAGCCTCTATTGTTTGTAATTTTTATTTAATGACTTGGATGAGGGGATTGAAGGATGGGTCAGCAAGTTTGCAGATGACACAAAGGTTGGAGGTGTCATTGACAGTATAGAGGGCTGTAGTAGGCAGCAGCAGGACATTGACAGGATGCAGAGATGGGCTGAGAGGTGGCAGATGGAGTTCAAACTGGATAAATGCGAGGTGATGCATTTTGGAAGATCAAATTTGAAAGCTGAGTACAGGATTAAGGATAGGATTCTTGGCAGTGTGGAGGAACAGAGGATCTTGGGGTGCAGGTACATAGATCCCTTACAATGGCCACCCAAGTGGACAGGGTTGTTAAGAAAGCATATGGTGTTTTAGCTTTCATTAACAGGGGGATTGAGTTTAAGAGTCGTGAGATCTTGTTGCAGCTCGATAAAACTTTGGTTAGACCGCACTTGGAATACTGTGTCCAGTTCTGGTCGCCCTATTGTAGGAAAGATGTGGATGCTTTGGAGCGGGTTCAGAGGAGGTTTACCAGGATGCTGCCTGGACTGGAGGGCTTATCTTATGAGGAGAGGTTGACTGAACTCAGACTTTTTTCATTGGAGAGAGGAGAAGAGGGGGACCTAATTGAGGTATACAAGATAATGAGAGGCATAAATAGAGTCGATAGCCAGAGACTATTTCCCAGGGCAGAAATGACTAACATGAGGGGGCATAGTTTTAAACTGCTTGGAGGAAAGTATAGACGGGATGTCAGAGGTGGGTTCTTTACACAGAGAGTTGTGAAAGAGAGCATGGAATGCGTTGCCAGCAGCAGTTGTGGAGGCAAGGTCATTAGAGACATTTAAGAGACTCCTGGACATGCATATGGTCACAGAAATTTGAGGGTGCATACATGAGGATCAGTAGTCGGCACAACATCATGGGCTGAAAGACCTGTTCTATGCGGCACTATTCTATATTCTATGTTCTATGTTCTAAAGGTTAAAAATTTATTGGCAATGTGCCCACTCAATTGTCAATCCCACTGGGTGCAACTCCCTGTTTCCCAAACATATTCCTATAATTGCTTCTTTATTGAGCATTAATTATTTTCAGTTGCACTCAGTTCATAATTTCTTCTGTTCCCTGTCCTTGTAAAACAATGGTGAAAGCAAAGCTGAATAGCCACCTCTTTTACACTTCCCATATATGAAATGCCCTCTGCAAAGTGAGATCAAGACTGATCTCAGCAAGTTTAGCTGTGATGGACACAAATGAGGCAAAAATGGAGCTCCTTTCACTCTCCTGTATGAGTGCAGTCAATAAATTACATTGAAAATTTGAGAAGACAGCAGAAAAATAACAGACTGACTGTAGTTAGACCAGTTAAATTGCTGATCTGATTGTCTTCACTGTAATATTGATCAATGTACACTAAAATACTCCTCAGATGTATTATCCATGGCTTCTATTCATATTATTTAGGCTAATTAAACCAATGCTTAACACCAGCCTAACTTGAGTCATGAAATTATTGGAGAATGGCAATAAAAATAAATGAATCAAAATTACCTCAAAAATTTATTCAGTATTTTGGAGAACAACTCTCATAAGGGGAGGACTGGTGGTTTAGTTGTTAGCTTCTGGTGTTGGGCGACTGTCTGTGTGGAGTTTGCACATTCTTTCCATGTCTGCGTGGGTTTCCTCCCGGTGCTCTGGTTTCCTTCCACAGTCCAAAGATGTGCAGGTCAGGTGAATTGGCCATGGTAAAAACAAGGACTGCGGATGCTGGAAACCAGAGTTTAGATTAGAGTGGTGCTGGAAAAGCACAGCAGATCAGGCAGCATCTGAGGAGCAGGAAAATTGACGTTTCGGGCAAAAGCCCTTCATGAGGAATAGAGGCAGGGTGCCTACAGTTTGGAGAGATAAATGGGCGGGGGGGGGGGTGGGGGGAGAAAGTAGCATAGAGTACAATAAGTGAATGGGGGTGGGGATCGAGGTGATAAGTCAGAGAGGAGGGTGGAGTGGATCGGTGGAAATGAAGATAGGCAGGTAGGACAGGTCATGGGGACGGTGTTGAGCTGGAAGGTTGGAACTGGGGTGAGGGGGGAAGGGGAAATGAGGAAACTGGTGAAGTCCACATTGATGCCCTGGGGTTGAAGTGTTCCAAGGCAGAAGATGAGGTGTTCTTCCTCCACGCATCAGGTGGTGAGGGAGCGGCGGTGGAGAAGGCCCAGGACCAGCATGTCCTCAGCAGAGTGGGAGGGGGAGTTGAAATGTTGGGCCATAGGGCAGTGGGGTTGTTTGGTGCGGGTGTCCCAGAGATGTTCCCTAAAGCGCTCTGCTAAGAGGCGTCCAGTCTCCCCAGTGTGGAGGAGACCGCATTGGGAGCAACGGGTACAATAAATGTGCAGGTAAAACTTTGGTAGATGTGGAAGGCTCCTTTGGGGCCTTGGATGGTGGTGAGGGACGAGGTATGGACACAGGTTTTACAATTCCTGCAGTGGCGGGGAGGGTACCAGGAAGGGAGGGTAGGTTGTTGGGGGGCGTGGACCTGACTAGGTAATCATGGAGGGAATTTCTTTGCGAAAAGCGGAAATGGATGGGGAGGGAAATATATCCCTGGTAGAGGGGTCCGTTTGGAAGTGGGGGAGATGTTGTCAGATGATGTGTTTTATGCGGACGTTGATAGGGTGGAAGGTGAGCACCAGGGGTGTTCTATCCTTGTTATGGTTGGAAGGGTTGGGTTTGAGAGCAGAGGTGCAGAATGTGGACGAGATGCATTGGAGGGCATCTTTAACAGCGTGGGAAGGGAAATTGTGGTCTCTAAAGAAAGAGGCCATCTGGTGTGTTCTGTGGTGGAACTGGTCCTCCTGGGAGCAGATACGGCGGAGTCGGAGGAATTGGGAATACGGGATGGAAGAGGTATAATCCAGGTAGCTGTGGGAGTTGGTGGATTTGGTAAAAATATCAGTGTCAAGTCAGTCATCATTAATGGAGATGGAGAGGTCCAGGAAGGGGAGGGAGGTGTCAGAGATGGTCCAGGTGAATTTAAGATCGTGGCGGAATGTATTGGTGAATTTGATGAATTGCTCAACCTCCTCGCGGGAGCACAAGGTGGTGCCAATGCAGTCATCAGTGTAGTGGAAGAAGAGATGGGGAGTGCTGCCGGTGTAACTAGGGAAGATGGACTGTTCCATGTAGCCAACAAAGAGACAGGCATAGTTGGGGCCAATAAGGGTGCCCATGGCTACCCCTTTCATCTGAAGGAAGTGGGAGGATTCGAAGGAGAAATTGTTAAGGGTGAGGACCAGTTCAGCCAAACAAATGAGAGTGTCGGTGAAAGGGTACTGTTGGGGACATCGGGAGAGGAAGAAATGGAGGGCTTGGAGGCCCTGGTCATGGCGGATGGAGGTATAGAGAGGTGTTGGGCATCGGGGAAACGGAAGTCTTGGAGGAGGTAGAGGGTGTGAGTGGTGTCTCAAACATATGTGGGGAGTTCCTGGACTAGGGAGGATAGGACAGTGTCAAGGTAAGTAGAGATGAGTTTGGTGGGGCAGGAGCAGGCTGAGACAATGGGTCAGCCAGAGTGGTCAGGCTTGTGGATCTTGGGAAGGAGGTAGAATCGGGCTGTGCGGGGATCCTGGACTATGAGGTTAGAAGCTGTGTGTGGGCGATCTCTTGAGATGATGAGGCTCTGTATGGTCTGGGAGATGATGGTTTGGTGATGGGGGGGTGGGGTCATGTTCGAGGGTGCAGTAGGAGGAGGTATCTTCGAGTTGGCGTCTGGCTTCAGCGGTGTAGAGGTCAGTCCGCCACACTACCACTGCACCCCCTTTATCTGCTGGTTTGATGGTGAGGTCAGGATTGGAGCAGAGGGAGTGCAGGGAAGTGCATTGTGAGGGTGAGAGTTTGGAGTGGGGGAGGGGGTAGACAGGTTGAGGCGGTTAATGTCTCGGCGGCAGTTGGAAATGAAGAGATCGAGGGCGGGTATCAGGCCAGTGTGGAGTGTCCAGGTGGATGGAGTGTGTTGGGGTCCTCGGAAGTGATGTCACTTGTGGTGCATGAGGAAATGTGGTGAGGGGGGGGAGTGGAAGCGGCCATAATGGGGGTGGAAGTAACATCATCGATCTGTGTGGAATACCTATCGTGTTAGGTGCATTAGTCAGAGGGAAACGAGTCTGGGTGGGTCACTCTGCAGATGATTGGTATGGACCTGTTGGGCTAAAGGGCCTCTTTCCACACTGTCAGGAATCTAATCTAATGGTATAGACGTGAAGGCATTTCAAATTCCCTATACATGGATCCTTATGAATGATCAAAGCGACTGCTGAGGGCATTTAGGTGACATTGCAAGTTCTGCATTGAATTAGATTAGATTCTCTACAGTATGGAAATAGGCCCTTCAGCCCAAAAAGTCCACACCGACCCTCCAAAGAGTAACCCACCCAGACCCATTCCCCTAGTCTATGTTTACCGCTGACTAATGCCCCTATCACTATGGGCACCCAAAGGGAACCCATGGGGAAAATGTGCAAACTCCACACAGACAGTCACCAAAGGTGGGGACTGAACCAAGGTCCCTGGCACTATAAGGCAGCAGTGCTAGCCACTGAGCCACCGTGCCACTCACAGGATTATGATGGACAGTAAGGATGAGTGGGGCAGGGTACGTGGTCTCTTACCTTAAGAGACATTCTTAAACAATTTCCTCTATGACATTTCACACCTCTTGTTGAAGTTTGCTTCACAATACAGAGACAATGGATTGTGACAGAAGAAATAAGTAATAGGAATAGGAGAAGGCCATTCAATCTCTAGAGCTTGCTCTGTCATTCAATAGGATCATGACTGATCCAGATTTCCTCATGTCCACATACATGCCCTTTCCTCATAACAGGTGGTTTGCACTGCTGCCTTACAGTGCCTGGGAACCAAGTTCAATCTCAGCCTCAGGTGACTGTGTGAAGATTGCATGCTCTTCCCATGTCTGCATGGGTTTCCTCTGAGTGTTCCAGGTTCCTGACACAGACCAAAGGTGTGCAGATTTGGTGGCTTGGCCATGTTAAATTGCCCATAGTGACCAGGGATATACAGGTTAAGTTGGTTAGCCATGGGAAATGCAGGGTTATATGATAGGGTACGGCACGGTGGCACAGTGGTTAGCACTGCTGCCTCACAGTGCCAGAGACCTGGGTTCAATTCCCGCCTCAGGCGACTGACTGTGTGGAGTTTGCACGTTCTCCCCGTGTCTGCGTGGGTTTCCTCCGGGTGCTCCAGTTTCCTCCCACAGTCCAAAGATGTGCGGGTCAGGTGAATTGGCCATGCTAAATTGCCCATAGTGTTAGGTAAGGGGTATATGTAGGGGTATGGGTGGGTTGCGCTTCGGCGGGTCGGTGTGGACTTGTTGGGCCGAAGGGCCTGTTTCCACACTGTATGGAATCTAATCTAATCATTGCTGAATCTACTCTGAAGGGTAGGGGTATTGTCTGGGCAGGATGCTCTTCGGAGGATTGTGTGGAGTCATAGAGTAATAGAGCCCTACAGTACAGAGCCAGGCCTTTGGCCCAAACTGGTCCAAGAACCAAATTGTCCATTAACATTAATTCCATTTCCCTGCACTTGGCCTACGTCTTTCTAAACCTTTCCTAGCCATGTATTTGCCCAAATGCTTTTAAATGTTGTTAACGTACCTGCCTTAACCACTTCTGCAGCTCATTCCACATGGATACCACCCTCTGTGTAAAAAAATTTGTCCCTCAGGTTCCCTTTTATTCTTTTCCCTCTAACGTTAAGGTGATGCCCTCTCATCCTAACCCCGAGAAAAAGACTGAATGCATTCACCTTATCCATGCCTCTCACAAATTTATACATTACCATAGGAACCCCCCTCAGCTTCCTGCACTCTAAAGACAAAAGACCTAAATTTTCCAACCTCTCCCTGTAACTCAGACCTTGAGTCCTGGCAAGATACTTGTAAATTTCATTTGCACTCTTTCCAGTTTAATAACATCCTTCCTACAGTAAGGTGACCAAAACTGAACACAACATGTGCTGAGTCAATGAGCTGAATGACCTGCGTCCACACCGAAGGGATTATATAATTCTATAACCTTTGGTTCCTGCGCTGATTGAGAATTTATTACAGCCTTAAATATATATAATGACTCTGACCCTAATGTTCTTTGTAGCAAGGAGTTCTAAAACTCACAATTCTCTAAGAGAAGAAACTCCTTCTCATCTCAATCTTAAAAAGGCATTGCTTTATGAGATTGTGCCCTTTGCTCCTCGATTCTCCCGTGAGGGAAACAATCCTTCAGTATTTATCCCGTCAAGCCCCTTAAGAATTCTGCATGTTTCAATGAGATTACCTCTCATTCTTCTAAACCCCAGTGAGTTAGGTCATTTAATCTATTTAGTCGTTGCTCACAAAACAATTTCTCCACACTCGGGATCATCCTAGTGAACCTTCTCTGAACTGCTTCTAATTTAACGATCGTTCCTTAAATAAGGCATTCAAAACTGCTCACAGTATCCAGATGTAGCCTCACCAGCATTTTGCAAAGTTACATAAAGTCTTTCCTACTTTTATACCATTTTAAAGTAACCGCCAACATTTCATTAGGACTTCTTGACTACCTGTTGCACCGATGTGCCAGCTTTCTGTGTTTCATGCACAAGTATCCTCAAGTCCCTTTGTTTTGGAACTTGCTGCATTTTTTTCCCCATTTAAATAATATTCTGTTCTTTTGTTCTCCCTTCAAAAATGAACAACTTTGCATTTTTCCACATTATACTTCATTTGCAAACTTTTTGCTCGTTGATTTAACTTATCAAAATTTCTCTTTCAATCTGTCTTTCCATTGATTTTTATCTGAACATTTGGTTAAAGTACATTCAATTCCTTGCTGTAAATCAGTTCTATATACAGTAGCGCCTCGACATATGAACGACCCTGTTCACCTACAAATCGGATTACGAACAGGATTGTACGTACAATTTAGCTTCAACGTACGTACGAAATTCAAGGTACGAACAAAGATACGAACGCAAAAAGCCCGTGTGCGACCATGTGATTTCATTGTTCTGCTTTGCTCCATGCTTGTTGAACGCAAAAGCTCTTGGGCCCCGCATGATCTCATTCAGTTTGTCTTTGGCGCGTGCCCTGTGAACAGCCGTCCAAGCATTCTTACGCTATCCAAACAATGGGAAAAATTGATTCAGTTCGCGAACTTTTCGGTTCGCGAACTGGGTCCCGGGACGGATTAGGTTCGTAAGTCGAGGTGCTACTGTGTTGTAAACAATTGAGGTGCCAGTATTGATTCCTATGAAACTCCATTAGTCTTAGGCCGCCAACCTGAAAAAAAACCCTTATCGCCACTCACTGTTTCTACCGCGTGAGCCAATTCTCTGTTTGCTGTTGCAAAGTGAAAGGTGTGTAAATGCACCCTAACTAACCTTCACCAGTTTGAAGTAACCCTTTTTAACTCAGATGCATTATTTAGTAAAATAAACAAATGAAAAGAATGAGGGGATTTTCCAACATAATTTTATTGAACACTTTATCAGCCAACACTTTTGTAATTCAACTAAATGCGATAAAAATATGTCAATCCTTTTACAGGACTCTTTGTAAAAAATTTTAAATTTCAAAGTAAACGATCTCAAATTGACACTAGCCAGCTATTTCTGACACATACTTCCAAAGATTCATTACATCCTATCCACAGGTCCCTACGAGTGTAGTATTTGAACTGTTTGTCTCAAAATCCTGGAGGTGCTGTGTACTCAGTTGCCAGTTGAATGTAGTCTCTGGAGATGTCGCAGAAAATGTAAAAAACAGAGAGAGTTGGGGTTGCCCCTTTTATTCACCTCTTCTCAAAGTTTTTCTAGTCTGTCACAGGAAGATCCAATGAGGTGATTACTTTTCATATTTAGAAGTCACAAAACCTTCAAATATCAAGTACTGTCCTTGTCACGCTATGCCTCTGACCTCATACCAAGCTAGGTTCCACCAAGTCTGTATAGCATCCTTCTAACTAAATGGATTCACTGGAGGTGTAAACAATGGTTTGTTCTGAAACAATGGGCTATTAGAGCCTAGCCAGACAGTACCAGTCCTATCTAGTTGCAATGGGAAGCTGATTGTGAGTGGCATGGTGGCAGAGTGGTTAGCATTGCTGCCTCACAGCACCAGAGACCTGGGTTCACTTCCCACTTCAGGCAACTGTCTGTGTGGAGTTTGCATATTCTCCCTGTGTTTGCGTGGGTTTCCTCCAGGTGCTCTGGTTTCCTCCCACAGTCCAAAAATGTGCATGTTAGGTGAATTGGCCATGAACAGAGCAGGCCCTTCAGCCCATGATGTTGTGCCAACCATTGATCCTCATGTATGCACCCTCAAATTTCTGTGACCATATGCATGTCCAGCAGTCTCTTAAATGTCCCCAATGACCTTGCTTCCACAACTGCTGCTGGCAACGCATTCCATGCTCTCACAACTCTCTGTGTAAAGAACATGCCTCTAACATCCCCTCTATACTTTGCCCCCTGATTGGCTCTATGACGGGTTGCTCTAGAAATCTATCCCTAATGCATTCTATGTATTTGTTATTGTAGGGTACCCTTTCTAATTTGATGAATGCAATCAAAATGAACATTAAAATCACCCATAATTATTACTCTATCCTTTTTACGTGCTGCTATTATTTGTTGATTGAAAGCCATTCCCACAGAATGGCTACTCTTTGAAGGTCTATGCATTACTCTTATGAATGTCTTACTTGCCTTGTTTTTTTTTCACTTTTGCCCAGTTGGACTGTACTTCATCTTGAGCTTAGATCATCTTTCACAACGGTCTTCATTTAATCTCTTACTAACAGTGCCACCCCACCAACACTTGCATGCCTCCAGCCTTTTTGAAAGATCAAATAGCCCGGAATGTGAAGTTCCCAGTTTCTGTAATCATGTTTCTGTAATGGCTATAAGATTATATTCATTTACCTCAGTTTATGCCATCATTTCATTCACCTTATTCTGAATGCTTCGTGCATTAAGATAAAAGTCTTTAAGCTTGTTCTATTATTAAATTTCATGACAACTTTATGGCTTGTGGTACAATATTGCATTACACATTGTCTCCTGTCCTTTTAATTTTTGGCAATGATCAACCCCATCACTAAACTGTAATCATTACATTTACACTTGATTTTATCATTTTTCATGCCATTGAATCCCCTCCCCCTCCTAACCCCAATTAAAGTCCTGCCTAAGTGATGTGATTCACCAGGACTCTGGTTCCAGCTTGATTCAGATCAAGTTTGTCCCATTGGAACAGCTCCACGTGTCCCATGAATTCAAACCTGTTTCTCCCAAATCAATCTTTCAGCCAACCATTTTCTACTTTAATCTTGTTGACTCTGGTAGATAGGTCATATTCCAGAAAATAATACCTTGTTGGTTCTGCTTTTTAACTGAGGTTCTGTGAGACTCTTTTATTCCATATTTTCCATGTAACAAAAGCCAACTGTCAAGATCAGTTATTTGTAAGGAAGAGTTGAAGGCTACAATTTACCTTCCATTGAATATCTTTTGACTGTGTGATTAAAACTAATTCTTATGACTGGAAGACTGACATTTGCTTTCGATCATGTATTAATGGCCATTAAGTAATTGGTTGAAACTGCTCTTTGATGCTAAAATCTTCTTCACCCAAAAGTTAAATTGACCTGGCAGCCTATGAATCAACATTAACACCACGACTGCAGAGACAGCCAAATCAGCTTGCCCTCAAGAACTACAAAGATTAGCAAATCATTTAAAAGTCTCCTCCAGCTTGTTTCCAAACAGCTGAGTTCATCTATAAAGGAACTGGTCCTCTTTACAACTGACACCAACACCTGTGTACATAGCCTGCTTCATTTTTGCAATAGATCCAGATGTGACCCTAACTATGCAAACCTACCTGAAATATCTTAGAATTTGTGAGTGGAAAACATTTCCTCTTTTTCTAGGTGCACGTCAACTGATAACTATTCTATTTGAGTTTGATGCTTATACAAGTCTCGAGTATATGTTATGTGATTGTAAAATGTTGATGTGTGAAGACACAGTACTCCTTGTTTAAATTCATGAAGGTCTATTGCTGGTGGTGATTCATTTGACCACAAACACTGATGGACATTTTGTTACACACACATCAGTCTTCTGAAAAAAATAACATACACTGCTTTGCGAATAAAGGAAAGGGAATTGGACATTTCAGTTTATTTTTCTTTCTTTAATTGCAAAATAGGTGAATATTTATTTTAGAAATATACAGAAACATATATGCACTAACCATATTCTGATATCATCATGGCAAGTTTGACATTCACTTCTCTTGCTGTTTTCTCCACCAAGAAAAGGGGGAAATTTTCCATTGAGACTGAAACCTCTTTGCATTAAACTTTAATGCATTAGCAACAAGTAAAATAAAAATAATTTGGAGCACTGCATTCGACCATGCAATGTTTCGGTATGGTATTGTTGCTCTTAAGGAACATGAACCACAAATAATAAATTGTAAAAACTTGACATTTACAACACCATTACAGCAAAATGTTTCCAATTACAGAAGGTGAGCAAGGATCATAGTCCAGGTTAGAATGCATCTTAAATTCAGAAATAAATAAAACATCCAGGACATCTTGCAGAGATATTATAAATTCAAAAGTTAGGATGTTCACAAGTGATTGCACAGTCATCATCACTATTCATGATGCCTCAGATACTGAACCAATCCATTTTCAAATGTAACAATCCAGGCTTGATCTGAAAAGTGGCAAGTAACATTCACAAATTCCAGGCAATGTTCATTTCCAATAAAAGGAAATCTAACCACTGTCCCTTGACATTCAATGGTGGTACTACCTCTTAGTCCTCCCACAATCACCATCCTGGGTTTTACCATTGATGGTTCAAGCTATATAAACCCTGTAGCCATGGGATCAGGTCAGAGGCTAGGAATACTGCTGTAAGTAACTTGGCTCCTGTTTCCCCAAAGTTTGTTCACTATCTACAAAACAGAAGTCAGGACTATGATGGAATATACCTGGCTTGCCTAGATGAGGGCAGCTCTAATAATACTCAAGAAACTTGACTCTCTCCAGGACAAAGCAGTCCACTTGATTGGCACCAGAAGCACAAACATCCATCCCTTCATCTCCAATGCTGAGTAGTAGTAGTGTCTACAGATGAACTGCAAATATTCACCAAATATCCTGAAACAGCACTTTCCCAAGTCATGACACTACAATCTAGAAGGATAAGGAAAAGAGATACATGGGAACACCACCACCTACAAGTTCTCCTACAAACCACTCAGTATCCTGGCTTGGAAATATATTACCATCCCCAGAAATCCTGGAACGTCCTCCCTTCTGATATTGTGAGTCTACCTACCGCACATGGAGTAGAGTGATTCAAGATGGCAGCTCAGGACTATTTAGTCAGGGTTAACTGGGGACAGGTGGCAAATTCTAGTCCATCCAGCAACCCTGACATCTCAAGAGTGATTTTTTTCAAAATGCAGTGGTAGCGTACAGCAATGCAAGAGAAATGGACAGTTGATATTACATCACTATTCAAGGTTGAAGGCGAGTCAGCTTATAGTTATTGGTAAATTATTCAAAATGATCGTCAAGACAAATAACAGTTTATTTGGAAAATTATGGGTTAATGTAAAAATGTCAGCATGAATTAACTTTGCTAATTCATTTGATGATGTTCTTTGATGAGCTACTTGACAAAACTGATCAACACAGTGCAATAGATTTTATAGATATGAACTTTTAGAATGCAATCAACAAAGTAACACACTGGAAGCTTATTACTAAGATGGAAAGCTATGGGATTAATGGAAAATTGATGGTATAGATGCAGCATTGGCTCAATAGCAAGCAAAAATCACTTGTACAAGGCTGAGAATTGGTTATTCGTTATGTTTTCCAAGGACTCTTCAGATTTAATGATCAGACGTGAATATAGGAAGCAGAATGTAAAGTTTGCAAATGATACAAAACTTAGCAAAATTGTCCTGATGAAGGTAGTTGCATACTTCAGGTGATGAAATGGACTCAAAACAAAAAAAAAACATTCAATACAAAGAAATGTACAGCAATGGAAAGACAGTATAAAATAAATAGGACAATTTTCAAATAAAACGATGGTTCTGGATTTTTAATAATCAATGTCTAGATCACAGCTGGGGTAATGTGGCTAATCCTAGTAATCATATTTATCTGAGATCAGAGATTACAGTTATGAAGAATTTTAAATGCAAAGGCTGCTGCCTGTGGAATAGAGAAATTTACGAGGTAACTTTAAAGTGATTTTCAAGATTATTAAAATTTTAGATGAAATCAATATTAAGAGAAATTCTTGTTTTTAATATCTGGAGGTCATATATTCAAAATCAAAAGCAAATTTGTTTTTCAAAGTCCAAATTGCATTTTGGAGGGTTTTCGCTGTGAGGACAAGCAGACTGTATCACTATATCTTACCAAACCCTCCACATTAAGTTCTTATCCTGCCACTTCCAATTCTAGCCCCATCTTCCCACATGCCATTGCTAGATAGCTGACAGAAGACTAGCACCCCTGGCATTCGTCTCAATTCTAAAATGCTGCTGTGTACCTGGATGTGCACTGACAATCTGACTCTGCCCTGTTCACTCAAGGGTATTTGCAGAACATGGTGAAGAAGAGGATGGCATTGTATTTTTCCAATAGGGAATTGGAAGTCCTGAGCAAAAGGGAAGCCATCCTCTTCCTGGGGGACAGGCAGTGAAAGTTATTCTATCAGACCCTGGCAGCCTGATCTGAGTTCATCACACAGATCATGCCATATCCATTATACAGAGTGTAATGAGGACATTAATGACTTTGTCTGCTGTGCCAGATTAAATGCCACAGTCTTCTCGCTGCCATCTCTCACTCACTTTATCTCTGCTACTGCACCCACCTCACAACAAAGCTCATGCTTTACCATTCTCACCAATGCCAACAACATCTTTTTCACCACCATTAATCCTGCTAGCTCTCCTCATCTCCTTGCAACATTTCAACACACTTTGACAACCTGCCCAACAGTAACGGCTGTGTCGTTCACTTTCATTTCATTCAATGCCTCCCTTTCTCTTGCCACAAGTGAAGACCACCCAAAACAGGACAATGTGTGGCCAAATGGGTGGAAGGGTGATTGATGTTTGACTCCTCACCCACTTTGAGGAGTGATGTCTAGCCCCAGCAAAAGAAGACCATGACTGGTCCAGCAGAGCTGCTGAGGTATCCATGTTCCATCAACCAAGTAAGTAATACCCTTCATTCCAATGCACTCTCAAAGTAACCCCATTCTGTCTCATTCATTACAATAAACTTCTAACCACTCACAGTGAAGCCTTCTTTCACTTATGTCATAGAGTCATAAAGATGTACAGCATGGAAACAGACCCTTCGGTCCAACCTGTCCATGCCAACCAGATAACCCAGACCAATCTATTCCCACCTGCCAAGCACCCAGCCCATATCCCTCCAAACCCTTCCTATTCATATAACCATCCAAATACCTCTTAAATGTTGTAATTGTACCAGCCTCCACCACATCCTCTGGCAGCTCATTCCATACACATGCCGTCCTCTGCGTGAAAAAGTTGCCCATTAGGTCTCTTTTATATCCTTCCCCTCTCACCCTAAACCTACGCCCTCTAGTTCTGGACTCCCCAATCCCTGGGCAAAGACTTTGTCTATTTATCCTATCTGTGCCCAAATAATTTTGTAAACCTCTATAAGGTTGCCCCTCAGCCTCTGACGCTCCAGGGAAAACAACCCCAGCCTGTTCAGCCTCTCCGTATAGCTCAAATCCTCCAACCCTGGCAACATTCTTGTAAGTCTTTTCTGAACCCTTTCAAGTTTCACAACATCTTTCAGACAGGAAGGAGACCAGAATTGCATGCAATATTCCAATAGTGGTCGAACCAATGTGCTATACAGCTGCAACATGACCTCCCAACTCCTGTACTCAATACTCTGACCAATAAAGGAAAGCATACCAAACGCCTTCTTCACTATTCTATCTATCTGCAACTCCACTTTCAAGGAGCTATGAACCTGCACTCCAAGGTCTCTTTGTTCAGCAACACTCCCTAGGACCTTACCATTAAATGTATAAGTCCTGTTAAGATTTGCTTGCCCAAAATGCAGCACCTCGCATTTATCTGAATTAAACTCCATCTGCCATTTCTCAGCCCATTGGCCCATCTGGTCCAGATCCTGTTGTAATCTGAGGTAACCCTCTTCGCTGTCTTGAAGGTACCAACTGGATGGCCACAAACTCAATGGAAAAATGGTGATCTGCTCCTTCAGAATCTGCTCCCCCACCACTTGTAAGACTGAGAGTATTGAGGGCTCGGAGGATGCATCAGCAAGGTTGCGTCCTGTACTCCTACCAGCCCAGATAATAACAGTTGGGTGAGTACATTAAGCCTCAAAAATGTGGCATCACAACCTGATAAACATTTTACTGTCACTGTTCTGCAGAGAGTGGGCACCTGATCAGCCCCAGATTCAAGAGGACCCTGTGGAGTTGACTATCAGGGTCTTCATGCACATGCACTATGGAGGAACAGAAGTAGCAGATGGGTATGTGAGACACAATGCTCTCTTTATTCACTGCATCAGTGAAACAAATCATCCAGCCACAAGTGCCACTGGGTCTCACAACTAAACCTCCAAGGCCAGTGGGGTCCATAACCACATAGACCCATTCCACCCCTACTGCAAAAAACGTAAGAGTATACTGAGAGATGATAGGAGGGAGACGAGGAAGAAGACTTATTGAGGGTGCTTTAGTCTTACGGATGTCAACGAATTGGAACTGATTTTGCACTTTTGTACAAATGTTACTCTTTTAATCTTACATATGGTTATTCACCTTTCATCATGTAGGCAGAAATGCCTTGATAAAAGCATCAGACATCACTTCATGGACAAAACAAAGGCCCATGGATGGAGGTCTATGTTGAGAGCTTATTGCATCATATTGAAAGGATGAGCAACAAGGCAAATTACATGGCACTGGATCATGCTGACACCTTGGGCCCTCTTTGTACAATTGGAATTATTCAGTAATATCATCTGGCAGAGAGATGCGACACAAAGAAAGATCAATGCATTAGGGTGGTCAGGGAATAACGATGCTACAGGTCTGTGTCATATTTGAAATAACTCCACAGAGGTCAGTATAACATCATCAAATTGCCCTTTATGTATACATGGAGAGTCCTTGACACTTATTCAACTCCTTGATTGGTCTTCAGGTGCAAAAAGTAATTTGAAGACAGATGGAATTTTGTCCTTCATTGATAAAAGGATTGAGTTTAAAAGCAGGGACGTTATGTTGCAGCTGTATTATGTGCTGGTGAGACTACACCTGAAGTACCTTTTGCAGTTTTGGTCTCCTGACTTGAGAAAGGATCTATTGGCACTCAAAGGAGTGCAGAGGACTTTCACTAGGCTGCTTCCAGAGTGGAGGGAGTTGGTTTATGAGGAGAGACTGAGTAGACTAGGGGTATATTCATTGGCATTTAGAAAAATGAGAAGGGATCTTACAGAAACAGATATATGTTTAACGAAGGGAAGAGGTAAGATACAGGTAGGGAGGCTGTTTCCACTGGCGGGTGAAACTAGACCAAGAAGACATAGCCTCAGAATTAGGGGGAGCAGATTTAGGACTGAATTGAGAAAGCACTTCTTCAGCCAGTGGATTGTGAATCTATGGAATTCTTTGTCCAGTGAAGTGAGCAGTAAATGTTTTTAAAGCCAAGATAGATTTTTTTTGAAAAGTGAAGGAATTAAGGTTATTGTGAGAGCTGTTTCTGTAAGATCCCATCTAATTTTTCTAAATGTCAATGAATATAATCCCAGTATACTCAGTGGCCCCTCATAAGCGTGGTAAGTGGAGCTGAGACCATGAAAAGATCAGCCATGATCTTATTGAATGGTGGAGCAGGCTCAAAAGGCCCTACTCCTGCTCCTAGTTCTCATGTTCTATTTTCTTATGTATGTCTGAGACTCCTGTTGTTACCTATCAGGCAAGGCTTCTTAATTGGACCAGATCAACAGCCCCAATTAGGGAACTCATATTCAATAAGGTTCACCTGGCTGATATTGTTACAATCACTACAATGTACAGTAAATGAATCTCTGTGCAAAGCACATTGCACCTCATTGGGCACTTTTGATTTCCAGCAAAATGGAAGAGCTTAGGGAGTGCTTCTTTAGCAGTGGCATGCAGCTTCTGCCTGAATGTGTTACTGCATCCTGAATATCCACATTCCTTCCTGGCATCCCTTCCTATGATCCCCATAGACGTAACAGTTTTCCAAATCCCCTAGTCAAGCCATGTACATGAACCTGCATCTGCCTGGCTTCCCCAGCCAGAAACTGGCTTATAAGCGACAATGTATAATTTGTTTTCATTCACTGCTCCCCACCTCCCCCCACCACCACCAAAACCTTGAAGCCAGTGCACACTTGACTGTAGATGACTGCTGGCCCAGCTATTCCAAGAAACAACTGGAACTATCATGGTAACACTAATTTATAATTTTCATTGTTGACAAGTTTCCAGAGAATTGATGAAAACAAGATGCACAGCCCAGCATCAACAATGTCTCGAATCTACCAATTCTGCCTGTTTCCTCTACCAAATTGGAACTTTTAGATAATGTTGGTGCAACCTATTAGGTAATGAAATAATCTATGTGAAGAAAGAATTGTTCAGAGAGTGCATTATTTACACAGTTTTGAAAAATGGTGGTGTATGCTATCCTGCTAGTAAAATAGCAGTATTAAAGACAAATACAGCTATGCAAATCAGCCTGTAGCTTCAGTGGTTTAAGAGTTATGAATCTCCTGTTGATTTACAATGTTTCATCATGACAGAAAATATTCTGACCTTAGCCTCCACATTATTTTTAAAACTTCCTGGATTTGCATTTTATTTGTCCATTCAGCTTGCCCTAGAAAATTAAGTTTGGTAATTAAGATCACGCATGTTTATTTAGCATTGTGATCACTGGTAATGCAATATCAATCAACATTTCCCCCAGTAACTGGAATAATTTAAACAGTAAAATCTTATTCTGACAGCTACTTGTTTATTCTTTGAGATTTTAGTCTGTCACAAATTTGGTTTTATTTTCCCACCTTTTCTTCCTTATTTCTTTTTTGTTTTTATTAATCGAGTCCTTCTTTGTCTCTGTCCATTTCTCTTTCTGTATCTGATTTGATTTTAATTTGCCTCTTCCAGGTCTTGCAATAATAGGTGGCATCCCTCCCTTTGAGTCAGAAGCTCTAGATTTGAGCCCTACTCCAGGAAGTGATGACCACAAAGGTGAATTCATAACATGGTCAACAGGGGTTGATAATTGATCTGTGCATCCTTCCAACAAATGGCAATGGCATGTGGTGAGAGCAGGATGCTTTTCTGGTTAACCACATGAAAAAGAGAAAATTGGAGTCTCAACCATTGGTCTGGATATAACATGCACATGAAAGTGTAAGTTGCCATAGCAACTTGCACCCTTTGGGGAGCAGTTGGCTGAACTGCTGGCTTGGACCAGATTGGTGTAAATGGCAAGGAACTCAGGTTCAGCTGGAGTAGATTTGGAGCAAGCCTCTTTGCCACACCCATGTTGATGTAATGCTTCTGTGTGTCAGGGAACTGAAGAAGACAAAGATGACTTCACACCTTTTCTCAGTACTTCTTTGGTTTTGTTCTCAAACTTTAATTCTCATTGGCTAGTCAGGATGCACTGTTTGTCTTGTCACATGCTGAGGTTCAGGATATTCCATTGTTTTCAAACCACCATTATTATATTGAACTCCCAAAAAGTCATCATGCAAAAAGTAATCATCTGAAATGTGAGAGAAAGGTCTAACTGTGTAAAGCACTGCGAGAATTGTCAATGCAATATCCAGTTCATCATATTAGTTTGCATCTTGCAACTATGATTTGCATTCTGTTTAAAGCAAGCAAATTACATTCAATTTCAATTATCTACAGAGCTTTCCTAACCCCTTTTAAAAGATGAGCAATGGTGTTTTTTTCACTTGGCACAAGATTATCAAGATTAAAAAAGATCAAAGAGCATTAGCCAAATTAATGCTTTCCAGTTGTGTTGCTATGTAATCAAATCATTACTCTTCTTCCCTGCACTTACTCTTCATACTTTATTCACCATTTTAATGAAATCAGACATGTATTGCTGGCCTTGGACTGTGGCTAAATGAGACAATTGTTTTGAGATTACATTTATCTTGCACAACCGCAAAATTCACTAACGCTGCAACTGTACAAGACACTTTTGGAATATTGTGTGCAAATCTGGTCACTTCCTATCAGAAGGATGTTGTGAAACTTGAAAGGGTTCAGAAAAGATTTACAAGGATGGTGCCAGGGTTGGAGGATTTGATCTATATGGAGAGGTTGAATAGGTTGGGGCTGTTTTCCCTGGAATGTCAGAGGCTGAGGGGCGAATTTATAGAGGGTCATAAAATCATGAGGGGCATGGCTAGGATAAATAGACAAAGTCTCTTCCCTGGGGTGGACGAGTCCAGAAGTAGAGGGCATAGGTTTAGGGTGAGAAGAGAAAGATATAAAAGAGACCTGAGGGGCAAAGTTTTCATGCAAACTGCCGGAGGAAGTGATGGAGGCTAGAATGATTGCAACAATTAAAAGGCATTTGGATGGGTTTTTGAATAGGACGGGTTTAGAGGATATGGGCCGGACGCTGGCAGGTGGGACTGGATTGATTTGGGATATCTGGTCGGTATGGATGAGTTGGACTGAAGGGTCTATTTCCATGCTGTACATCTCTGACTCTATAATTCTATTACCCAGTTTCAATGTGTCCACATTATTACCCATTTTGAATATGTTCAGTTAATATTGGGGTTAAGTACGTCCAGGTTATTGAACAGTTGCAATGTGTTCAGATCAAAGTCCAGTCTGAGTGTAACCAGTTTACTGTGTGGTTTCAATGTGTCCACATTACTTTCCAGTTTAAATGTGTTTGAATTAATGTCCAGATTAAATGTGTCCAATTTACTATCCAATTTCAATGTGCTTGTGTTAGTGTGCAGTCTGAGTGTATTCTTGTTATTGACTGGTTTCAATGTATTCTATTTAATTTTCAGTCTGCTTGTGTCCTGCTAATTAACCAGTTTCAATGTGTTTAGATTAATGGCCAATCTGAGTGTTCTGTGATACTGACCTTTCAATGTGGCCATAATATTGTCCACTTTCAATGTGTGCACAGGTTAATTTCCAGTCTAAGAGTATCCCGGTTGTTGACTAATTGCATTGTGTTCAGGTTAAAGTTCAGTCTGAGTGTGTCCACATCACTCATCAATTTGAAAGTGTTCACATTAATATCTAATCCGAGTGTGACAAGTTTACTGTCAAATTTCGATGTGTTTAGGTTAATGGCCATACCGTATCTGTCCAGGTCATTGACCAGTTTCTACATATCTGGGTTGCTGAACAGTTTTGACGTCAAGTCTGAGTGTGTTCTCTGCTTCCATTTCAGGGATTATCTGGCCATCAATATCAACTGTAAACCCACTGATTCCCACAGCTGCCTGGACTATACATCTTTGCACCCTGCTTTCTGCAGAGGCTCCATTGCATTCTCACAGTTCCTTCGTTCTGTTGCACATGTTCCAATGATGCCAACTTTGACAAGGGAACCTGCAAAATGTCCACATTCTTCCCCAACTGAGAATTCCCCAGCACCACTGTTGACAGTGCTCTCAACCAGATCTGATCCATATTGTGGACTTCCATCTTCACCCCCCTCTTCCCTCCTGCAACAGTGACATTGTTCCCCTTCTCCTCACTTACCATCCCATCAGCATCCACATAAAGAAGATCATAAGCCACTATTTCCGCCACCTCCAGTAAGATGCAACCACCAGACATATATTCCCTTCCGCTCCCTTGTTTGCCTTCTGCAGGGTTTGTTCCCTCCAAGACACCCTACTCCACTCTTCTTTCATTCCCAACACCCTCCCACCCCAACAGCCCCATGGCACTTTCCTCTGCTATAACTATAGGTGTAACACCTGCCCATTTAACTCGTCCCTCTTCAGTATCCAAGATGCCAAGCATACCTTTTAGGTAAAGCAGTACTTTACCTGCACTTCATGAAATCCAATCTACTACAGTCGCTGCTCACAGTGTGATGTCCTTTATACTGGGGAAGCGAAACATGGACTAGGTGACCACTTTACAGAACACCTATGTTCTGCCCTCAAGAAAAATGACCCTGAGCTTTCAGTTGCCTGCCACTTTAACACACCATCCTGTTCTCTGGTCAACATCGCTGTCTCAGGCTTGCTGCAGCTCAGCGCAAGCTGGAAGAACAACCCATCTGGGACCCTGAAACCATCCCAATTCAATATTGAGTTCAATAATTTTAGGGGCTGACCTCTCCCATGTCCTTTCCCCATACACCACAACTCATTGTCACACAGTCTGCCTTGACACATTATCCATTGTTAGCCATGAACAGTTTCCATTAACAGCTATTCATTCTCCTAGCCAGGCTGTTGTCCATTCCATTGTCTGTCTAACTGCTCTTCTCTCTCTTTGGGATCTATCCCCACCTATCGCTTACTCTTTACCCCCTCCCCAAACCTATCTTCTGGTTATGAATCAAGATATTCCTAGCTACTATAAGTTCTGAAGAAAGGTCATTGAACCCGAAATGTTGACTCTGATTTCTCTTCACAGATGATGCCAGGCCTGAGGAGGTTTTCCAGCAACTTCTGTTTTTGTTTCTGAGCGTGTTCTGGTTGCAGACAAGTTTCAACATGTTCATGTCAATATCCAGTCCAACTGCATCCAGATTATTGACTATTTGCAATGTAGCATTTCTGAGTGTTTCCAGACTGCTATTGAAAAGTGGTGGAAAAGCACAGCAGGTCAGGCAGCATCCGAGGACCAGGAGAGTCGCTATTTCGTGCATAAGCCCTCCATCAAGAATGTTTATGAATTACTGCCTAGTTTATTGCTGTCTAGTTTTAATTTGTTCATATTAATGGCCAGTTTCACTGCGTTCAACTCAATACGCAGTCTGAGTGGTTCCATGCTACTGTTAATTTTGAGGATATCTGAATTTCTGTCCAGGCTGAATTGCCACAAAGCCTGTGGAAAATAAGTACACTAATGTACAGGATCTTTTTACTGGACAGCTGCACACCTATACCAACCAATCACAAGTACTCAATTGAAGTTGCAAACCAATTTCTTCACAGTGGACCCTTGTATACCTCCTTTACAATTCAAAATAAGTGACTGTTTTTGAAAGTAAGGATTGAGATGATAATGATGAGTGATCTAAATTTAAACTGAAATGGATTGAAGTTGGATGAATACTTAAATTACATCGACATACTTTCAATAATGATGAATATAACTGAATGTACCTTGGCTTAAATAAGTGAAGATATGTTTTGCATTCCAAGCATCCCTGTAACATTGTTCTTTACTGAAACCTGTTAGATGATCTATATAGATTTTGATTAATGAATGCAAAATTGAATAATAATGTTAACTGGAGAGTCAGAAAAATATATGGTGCAGTCTGACACAGCATGTAGATCTTAGCAATATGAGAACATGCAAAATGGATTGATAATTTATGAATAAAAAAGGAATCTCCACTTGCACAGAAACTCATGTTTAAATAGAATCAAGGTTGCGCATACTTAAAAAAATCTATCTTATTTACAGACGGACTCTGTATTCTTCTTCTGTTTATTGTTTCTCAGAATAACATAAAATCTATAACAGACCATTTGGTGAAGATTGCTGTTATTGATAGATAATTCAAAAGTTATCTATTTCTTGACATCTTCTCAAGTTTCTATCTCTGCATGCAAGTATGAAATCTCATTGTCAGACTTGTAATTTGTATGATGAATTTTGCCTGAGGCCTGTGACTGATTTGGTCTAAGAGTGAATAAAAATATCTGAGGAAAATGCCCGTGATTGAAGTGCTCACAGGTAACTTTGCCAATTGAGGATGGTGAATCTGGAAACTCCACTGCAGAGCTAAGACAACAGGAATTAGCTGGAAATGGGAAGGAATGGTATTGTGAGCCTAACAACAGGTTTGTGATATTAAAGAGGTGGTCAGGAGGATCATTTGCTTTTTTGCCCAATTTGCTCACATCATGGAAATCATTAAAAGAACTAAAATAGAATATTTACAGAGTGGGTGTTTGATAATCACTGAGTACTTTTGAGTGCAGCTTAAGCAGTACACAAAACCAACCACAGGACTCAAAAATTCTTTTGGGACTCTAATGTACATCATGTTGTTTGCACAGATTAATGAAGCTCCCATCTGTTTCAATTTTGTAGGAAGTTATTTAATTAAAGGTTTCCTTAGTCTTATTCAGGACAAGCACACTGCCAATTATAAACAGTTAGAGAAAAAGGCTGTTCGTTCACCTAAAATGTGTTTTCGCTAAACATTGTTGAGAGAGAATTGGCTTGCATATTTTAAGCTAACTAACTCATCATAGTCCTTGAGCCAAGTTGTATTGCTGCAAAGCCTTGAACAGTGACTTGGAACTAAATGGAGAACATGTTCCAATATAAGCTGATTTAGCTTAGGCACACCAATGACACATTGAGTGTGCCACAATCCTAGCTGTGAGCAGTGATAATCTCAAACAGAACTCCAAATCTGCTCTAATGGTTAAAGCACTGCCATGCTGAATGTTAATAAATGTAACATAGGACATAAAACAAAAAGCAAATGGTAATTAGAAGCTTGCAATTGAATGATAAAATTGTCTTTTCATGGTAGATTTGCACAACATCAGGAAATTAGAAAATGAATCTCTTTGACGCAGTGATGAAAGAAGAAGATTCTTGTGGCATGGAATAAATGAAGGTTTTGATTTTTATTCTTAACATTTCAATTTAGAATTCTTTACAAATGCATTTTCTCCCCTATCGGGTGGTTGGGTTTGATAAGGCAATGTTTAATGTTTGCTTGAATGACAATCAAAACAAGCACCAAATGGTATAAGAGCATAGTCACTTCTGTAAGTATCGGACCTCATTCTTTTTCCTGTTTGCAGTCTAAAAGTTGATTTTTTTCTCTGCATTTCCATACTAAATTGGGCAATATAGTAGAAGAAAACAAAGGAAAAATCTAATGAGTAGAACCACCTCCCACTGGCCTCCTAAACTCCAGTATTCTACTCCATGACCTGAAATCTATTGGTCATCCCTGCAATAGCACAATGCATGTAGATCACTGTAGAGAGGTAAGTTCCAGTTAATATTGCCTCTAATTTTGTTGTCACTGTGCTTGGTCAGCTTTTTGCACTGTGTTGACACTGCATTGGCACCGGGCCAGGTATATGTGCACCTTTAATAAAATGCTGCTGTGCGTTCTCTGGAAGTCCCTGAGTTAAAAAGTGGTGGTGTCATAGTAAGGTCACTGACTTGTAACCCAGAATCCCCAGGCTAATGTTCTGGAACATAGGTTTGAATCCCACCATAGCAGATAGTTAAAATTTGAATTTGATTCAGTCTTGAATAAAAATTTCGACCAATAGTGCTCATTGTTGATGAATTAATGTCATTTAGGGAAGGAAATTTTCTGTTCCTACATGGTCTGGCTTGTACGTGATTCTTGTCCAACATTAATATGGTTAACTCTTCATTGCCCTCTTGGCAATCAAGAATGCGCAATAAATAAATGTTGGCGTAGCCAGAGATGCCCTCATTCCATTAATAAGTAATAAAACATTCTTCACTGGGCAATTCTAAGTTCACACAGTTTAGGAAGACCATTGATGTCAGCAATCCACCTGCATTCCTTAATTACAATGACTGATGCTGCCAGCTCCGAAGACAACAGTAGCAGGTTGCAAATTAGACTTGGGAATTTGCTGCAAGCCTCAGGAGTCAATAATGAAAGGGATAAAAGTAATTACCTTCTTTCCACTCTTTTAATGTCCCAATTACTTGACTCTCTCAGGATTTGATTCAGTCTGAATTCTTCAATGCAGAATTTACTGAATTTTTCTTATGTGTGGAGTCCCTACAGTTTGGAAACAGTCCCTTCAGCCCAACAAGTCCACACCTACATTCCAATAAGTAACCCACCCTACCTTATATTTACCCCTGACTAATGCACCTAACCTACACATTCCTGAAAACTGTGGGCAATTTAGCACAGCAAGTTCACCTAATTTGCACATTTTTGGACTGTGAAGGAAACCATAGCACAAGAGGAAACCCACACTGACACAGGGAAAATGTGCAACTCCACATAGACAGTCGCCCGAGGCTGGACTCAAACCCAAGTCCTTGGTGCTGTGAGACAGCAGCGCTAACCACTGAGCCACTGCGCCGCCACTATATCATACTTAAATTTAGTTTGGATAGGCTTACTCCTCTGCATTATTTTAATTGGTGTCCTAATGTATTATTGTCCCATTTCTCTCCTGAGAGCCTTTAGGATTCTCCTTATTTGCAAAGATTTGATTGATATCTGATCGAAGTCACAGTTGGGATGTTGTGCAGGCAAACGTCCTGCTGTGACCATTACCATTGGGATTAAGAAAACCTATTTCTGTCTTGTTTTCTAATCTCCCAATAGCCTTGCTTTTTTAGATTAGATTAGATTACTTGCAATGTGGAAACAGGCCATTCGGCCCAACAAGTCCACACCGACCCGCCGAAGCGCAACCCCCATACCCCTACATTTACCCCTTACCCCACACTACGGGCAATTTAGCATGGCCAATCACCTGACCTGCACATCTTTGAACTGTGGGAGGAAACCGGAGCACCTGGAGGAAACCGACGCAGACACGGGGAGAACTTGCAAACTCCACAGTCAGTTGCCTGAGTCACTAGGTTGGCCAAAACAGTAGATAACACTGCGAACATGAATTGTATTTGTTTTTGGAAATGACCCAGATTGCTCTATATAAGGTTGTAAATTTCCCCGATGGATGTGAAGATTTTGTGGTGCTTCATAACCAACATGTCTTTTTTCAAAGGCTCTAGCAGGCATCAATTCCAGAAGGTAAAAACAATGACTGCAGATGCTGGAAACCAGATTCTGGTTGGATGCTGCCTGAACTGCTGGGCTCTTCCAGCACCACTGATCCAGAATCAATTCCAGAACACAACAGATGAGGACAGACTTGCACTGGTGATCTAGCAACCTCCTCCTTGCCCATCTGCTACCAAGTGCATCTGCACTTCCTCTTTTCAGCGATGTGTTCCATTCATTGCTCCTTGGACTAATTTGGACTCAAAATTTCCAGAAGTGAATATTTAAATCTGCTGATGAAGTGTTTGCCAGCATGTTTCAACAGTGTAGTTTCATATTTAGCTCTTGTGGTATTTCCTATTGATAGAAATCCCATATGTGGCAGAAAAGCAATATTAGAAGGAGAAACAGTAGTTTTTACTAACCTAGAGATATAAGTTGACAATATGCATTAACAATAGAATCTTTTCCCTTGGGAGGTTAAAAAGTTTTGGTTAGGGACTGTTAACAATCATTAACATTGCCCATTAGTTCGAGGATTACTTATACAAATATCTGTGAAGTTGTGGATGTTTGATGAACCTCACCATTGCTATGTAATTAGTTCCTCAACATTTCAAAATAAGGTCATGGAAACATGCAGCTTGCAAATGGCTTGATATGGTTGGTATTTGTTGGTCTTCCTGCAGTCACTGAAAGCTTCCCTTGGAATGTGAAATGTTTGAATATAGGCTGCCTCAGGCACATTTGAAAAGGCTTTGTTTTCAAATGATCAACACGCAATTAAAGTGGCAGCACAATTGTCAAGTGAAAACCTATGATTTGACTATGGCTCATTTGAAGCTCTTTTGCCTCTGCTTCAAAGATCATCATTCAGTTTCTCCTGTAGAACCTTTGGAACAAAATCTAGGCTGACATGCGAATGCAGTGCTGAGGGAGTGCTGTTGAACTAATTTTACATTTTCAATGGGCAATAAATGATCCCCTGTCACTACATTGAAGAAATAAGGAAGAAATTTTTCTCATAAACAATGTCCCTGACAGAGATTTTATCCCAGCATTACATTTCTGTTGTAGCTGCTTGCTAAATGCTAAATTGTTGTGTTTGTTATTTTAGAATAGCTGTTTAGTTGGCTACCATGAAATCAGGGAGGTCTTGAAGTTGTGAAAGTTGATGTGTAAATGATAGTCTTTCTTTCTTACCATTGCAAGAGAAAAGATATTTTCAGAAACAACTCACTATGACAAATGCGTCTTGAATTACAACCTCTCCAAAATGGAAACCATAACGGTCTGCTCATTCACTTCTGCTCAAACAGTATAAGAACATCCTGAAGAAGATTATTGTCCCAACCAAAGATGGGACATCCCCATCTTCTTCCATCTCCTGAAATATTATCACAAGGACCTTGTGAAATAAAGCAACACTCTCTTCTGGAATACTACTTCACCAATGTTAACTTGCCAACAAAAACAAAATCAAGTTGTTATACTTGCACAAGATAAAAGATGCCCCAATAAGCTATTTTCTGCTGCCTTGTAAAGATATTCTCCCATCCTTAACTCAAGGACATGGACTTTTCTGTTACTAGGACTGTTGTATTATTTTGAAAATAAGGCCAAATCAGAAAATAAAAGAAGAAAAAAAGGTGGAAACGTTCAGCAGGTCTGGCACTATCTTGGAAGTCAGAAACAGAGATAATGTGTCAAGTCCAATATGACTCTTTGAACAGTCATACTGGGATTCAAAGCATTAACCCTCTTTCTCTCATCACAGACGCTGCCAAGCCTGCTGCATTTCTCAAGCAGTAACTGTTTTTATTTAAAATCTCAAGCATTTGCAGTAGTTTACTTTTTATCTGAAAATGCAGAAGTGGGCCCATCACTTAAGTCTGCCAAATCCAACCCCAAATTCTTTCCAGCATATCAGAATCAGAATCCCTACAGTGTGGAAACAGGCCCTTTGGCCCAACAAGTCCACACCGACCCTCCGAACAGTAACTCACCCAGGCCCATTCCCTTACCTTATATTTACCCCTGACTAATGCACCTAATCTACATATCCCTGAACACTATGAGCAATTTAGTATGGCCAATTCACCTAAACTGCACATCTTTATGAGTGTGGGAGGAAACTAGAGCACCCAGAGGAAACCCACACAGATGTGGGAAGAACATGCAAGCTCCACACAGACAGTCACCCAAGGCTGGAATTGAACCCGGTCTCCTAGTGCAGTGAGGCAGCAATGTTAACCACTGAGCCACCGTGCTCAACACATTTGCAAAGCAAGATGTACTCATGAACTTCATTGTAAGCAGAATATTTATTTTCGTTATGAAGTCAACACTCATAAAAAATTCTGTTTGAGTGAGAAACCGTGCAATTTTCTCACAACATTAGTAATTGTCTCCAAGTTGGAAGGTGATTCAAGTCACAAAACAGGGCATCAGAAATTAAATCAGCAACCAATGCCTGGGCTGCACAGCTCATTGTCGTGTCAGCACCATTTAACTAATGTCATACTATGGGGAGCGGCTGTCACATCTTGACCTTGTATTATGTACTCAAAATTAAGCAAACAATCAGAGATGAAGGGCTGTCTTTCCATGGAAACTTTTTAGACCTTTAAAAATGCTGGATGAGACCCAGTTCCGGGATTTCTGGAACCATCTCAAGTGCTAGCTGCTCTTGATAACATAGGATAAGATTGTAGAGTGGTACAAGCAATGAATCTGTTCCCTGCTTTTTTAACCAGTCTGGGTTGCAGAGATAGTCATCTTCTAAGCTGCTGCAGTTTTCATAGGGGCAGGCTAGCTTTGAAAGGACCCAGGGAGATAGTGAGAAAAGAGATCAATCTGAGACAGGTACAGTTGAGAACAGAAGCGAGTCAAACAGTCAGAGTAGGCAAGAACAAGGTCGGACTAATAAATTAAACTGCATTTATTTCAATGTAAGGGGCCTAACAGGAAAGGCAGATGAACTCAGGGCATGGTTAGGAACATGGGACTGGGATATCATAGCAATTACAGAAACATGGCTCAGGGATGGACAAGACTAGCAACTTAATGTTCCAGGATACAAATGCTACAGGAAGGATAGAAAGAGAGGCAAGATAGCAGGGGGAGTGGCATTTTTGATAAGGGATAGCTTTACAGCTGTGCTGAGGGAGGATATTCCCAGAAATACATCCAGGGAAATTATTTGGGTGGAATTGAGAAATAAGAAAGGGATGACGCTTTATTGGGATTGTATTATCGACTCCCTAATAGTCAGAGGGAAATTGAGAAACAAACTTGTAAGGAGATCTCAGCTAGTGTTGGGGTAGTTGTACTAGTGGAGTGGGCACACTAGATCTAGGGAGGGTAAAAACTATAACTGTAACAAGTGCTTCTAATACCGGGCCTGAAATGGTTAAACTATCATGATCACTGAAATGGAAACTGCTGGCCTCCTACTCTGATCAGAGGCTAGCTGATAGACAGCCTGTTAATTGTACCTCTGGAATTTGTAACTGGTAGACATTGTTAATTGGATTATTTGAGGTGTCAATTGAACCATCGAAACTACAAACTTAAATGGTATTGTTTCTGGTAAACCACTAATTAAGTAAGCGGGACCAGTGGCCCCACAATGTCTACGGGACTGGTCGCTCCGAGGCAAACGGACAGACAGCTCAAACCATCCAACCAGAGAGCGGAACGCTTTGCCCAGGAACGAGTAGCCAACAGGAAGGCCAGACGTGGACACCTGACCTGGAGCACTGGCCAGCGAGGGGTATAACTGGAGCAAGCCCGAACAGAAGAGCAGAACGCGCAGAACGCGCCTTCTCCAGCAAGCCAGACGGCTTGCTGTATCACGGACGATTCTCTCTCTCTCTCCCCCAAATAAAGCGGGTTGTATTCTGAATCTGGTCGGGTGTCTCTCTCTCTCTCTCCCTCCAAAACGAACACCGGGACAGTAGTTTCCATCCTAATACTACCTATAAGAATAGTAGGGTGGTTATGGTAGGGCATTTTAACTTTCCAAACATAGACTGGTACTGCCATAGTGTTAAGGGTTTAGATGGAGAAGAATTTGTTAAGTGCGTACAAGACAATTTTCTGATTAAGTATGTGGATGTATCTACTAGATGCAAACTTGACCTATTCTAGGGAAATAAGGCAGGGCAGGTCACTGAGGTGTCAGTGGGGCAGCACTTTGGGGCCATCAACCATAATTCTATTAGATTTAAAATAGTGATGGAAAAGGATAGACTTGATCTAAAAGTTGAAGTTCTAAATTGGAGAAAGGCCAATTTTGATGGTATTAGGCAAGAACTTACGAAAGCTGACTCGGGGCCGATGTTCGCAGGTAAAGGGACGGCTGGAAAATAGGAAGCCTTCAGAAATGAGATAACAAGAATCCAGAGAAAGTATATTCCTGTCAGGATGAAATGAAAGACTGGTAGGTATAGGGAATGCTGGATGACTAAAGAAATTGATGGTTGGTTAAGAAAAAGAAGGAAGCATATGTAAGGTCTAGACAGGATAGATCAAGTGAATCCTTAGAAGACTATAAAGGAAGTAGGAGTATACTTAAGAGGAAAATCAGGAGTGCAAAAAGGGGGCATGAGATAGCTTTGGCAAATAGAATTAAGGAGAATCCAAAGAGTTTTTACAAATACATTAAGGACAAAAGGGTAACTAGGGAGAGAATAGGGCCCCTCAAAGATCAGCAAGGCTGCCTTTGTGTGGAGCTGCAGAAAATGGGGAAGATACTAAATGAGTATTTTGCATCAGCATTTACTGTGGAAAAGGAAATGGAAGATATAGATGGTGACATCTTGCAAAATGTCCATATTACAGAGGAGGAAGTGCTGGATGTCTTGAAACTGATAAAGGTGGATAAATCTCCAGGATTTGATCAGGTGTACCCGAGAACTCTGTGGGAAGCTAGAGAAGTGATTGCTGGGCCTCTTGCTGAGATATTTGTATCATCGATAGTCACTGATGAGGTGCCGGAAGCCTGAAAGTTGGCTAACGTGGCGCCACTGTTTAAGAACAGTGGTAAGGACAAGCCAGGGAACTATAAACCAGTGAGCCTGAAGTTGGTGGAGGGCAAGTTGTTGGAGGGAATCCTGAGGGACAGGGACTTGTATTTGGAAAGGCAAGGACTGATTAGGGATAGTCAACATGGCTTTGCACGTGGGAAATCATGTCTCACAAACTTGATTGAGATTTTTGAGGAAGTAACAAAGAGAATTGATGGCTGCAGAGCAGTAGATGTGATCTATATGGATTTCAGTAAGGCATTCAACCAGGTTCCCTGTGGGAGACTGATTAACAGATTATGGAATACGAGGAGAACAAGCCATTTGGATACAGAACTGGCTCAAAGAGAGTGGTGGTGGAGGGTTATTTTTCAGACTGGAGGCCTGTGACCTGTGGAGTGCCACAAGGATTGGTGCTGGGTCCTCTACTTTTTGTCATTTACATAAATGATTTGGATGCGAGCATAAGAGGTACAGTTAGTAAGTTTGCAGACGACACCAAAATTGGAGGTGTAGTGAACAGCGAAGAGAGCTACCTCAGATTACAACAGCATCTTGGCCAGATGGACCAATGGGCTGAGAAGTGGCAGATGGAGTTTAATTCAGTTAAATGCAAGGTACTACATTTTGGGAAAGCAAATCTTAGCAGGATGTATACACTTAATGGTAAAGTCCGAGTGAACGTGACTGAACAAAGAGACCTTGGAGTGCAGGTTCATAGCTCCTTGAAAGTGGAGTCACAGGTAGATAGGATAGTGAAGAAGGTATTTGGTATGCTTTCCTTTATTGGTCAGAGTACTGAGTACAGGAGTTGGGAGGTCATGTTGCAGCTGAACAAGACACTAGTTAGGCCACTGTTGGAATATTGCATGTAATTCTGGTCTCCATCCTATTGGAAAGATGTTGCAAAACTTGAAAGGGTTCATAAAAGATTGCAAGGATGTTGCCAGGATTGGAGGATTTGAGCTATAGGGAAAGGCTGAACAGGTTCAGGCTATTTTCCCTGGAGCGTCGGAGGATAATCTTAAAGAGGTTTAAACAACTATGAGGGGCATGGATAGGATAAATAGGCAAAGTCTTTTCTCTGGGGCCAGGGAGTCCAGAACTAGAGGGCGTAGGTTTAGGGTGAGAGGGGAAAGATATAAAAGAGACCTATGGAGCAACTTTTGCACACGGTGTTTGGAATGAGCTGCCAGAGGAAGTGGTGGAGGCTGTTACAATTGCAACATTTAAGAGGCATTTGGATGGGTATATGAATAGGAAGGGTTTGGAGAGATATGAGCTGGGTGCTGGCAGGTGGGACTAGATTGGGTTGGGACATCTGGTTGGATGGTCAGGTCGAACCGAAGGGTCTGTTTCCATACTGTACATCTCTATGACTGCTCTGCTCTGCCATTTAATCCAGCATTCATCAATGCTTTTTAATCATCACATCCCCTTATCTGTATATGCAGGTAGAAATCAGAAATATATCAATATCTACCTTAAACATACTCAACGATGGAGCTTCCATGAGCCCCGGTGACTGAAGATTTGAAACCCTCTGAACAAAAGCACTTCTCCTCATCTCAGACCTAGCCCTCTTATTTTTAAGTTGTGGTCCCTGGTTCTCGATTTCCCACATCAGAGTAAATAAATCTGAAGGCATTGTAAGGTGCTCAGATGACTCACATCTGGTGAACCTAATGGATGTTCACACCTCATGAATGTGTCATTGGACAACACAAGTTTTTCTATTCCTGGTTCAAAAACTTGAGGCAGGTTTGTCTTTGAACCTTCACAGTGTGGAATTGGAAAATAAATTTTAGTTCCTCTTTAGTGGCGCTAACCTTGTGATCAGAACAATTCTATTCTCTATTGTCAACTTATCACAAATAGGAGCATCTATTTCTGACACTAGCAATTGGATTGAACAGAGAAGTACATTTATTTCAAGATAATGACGTTTTGATTTTTTTAAATTTCACGCATACTTTCTTTTCATTTTTTTGCAAAGTGCAATGAAATAATAGTAAGAGCTTGAAGCTTCAAAAGTTTCAGAAAATAATTTCTCTTCAGTTCTCATTTCTGGTATATTTTAATCATACACATTATTTGTTGCAACAATGAGTTGTCTTTTTCATTGTAATGAAACATTGATATCCCTTTGGCCAGACATTTGCAATCCTGTTGATTTATTGTACACTTGACTACCCATCAGACTTGACTGAACCAGTGGACCATGGAAAATTATGTGCCAATAATTAATGTAGACTGCATCTGGGAGATCACCTCCATACACCAATAGATATCCAGATTGGGTGATGTGAGGATTCACAGAAAATTGTCGTTAAAGAAAATTCTATCACATAAATGAGACAACATATGGTAATTTTCTGAACATGAAAATACGGCCAAGTATAGGCAGATGGCTAATGATAAAACCACAAGAACATATCCATCCTTAATGTTATACTTTGAAGCAGATTCTGTATATATTATGCAAAATACTAAAGATGTGACAAGTGCCATTCTTTTTTCCCTGTAGAAAAATCCCCTTGACTTTATGATTCAAAATTACATGAGTAAAGGTTTCTGGCAGTTATATCTGTGTTCACCAGTTTCTTTTACAAGCAGATTGCTTACTCTTTAATCTATGGAAAAGAAGATTCATGTCAATAGCTCATCTGAATAATATTTTAAATTATTGGAGTGATATTATATAGTTTTAATGGCAGTCATAAATTTTTGTGACACAATATAATCTCTTGCACTGTCTTGATTCATTGTTATGCTTTTTGAGGGAGGTAATTTGCTGCTGCAAAATAAAAATCTTGCTCAATTCAAAACTAAAAATCTGTTCCAAAATAAGTATATTTGTAAAACAAAAGCATCCACACAGTAAATTAATTTTCAAGGGATACTCCTGATCTCCTACTCTAACTTTGATGGAAATCCAAAGAAAAAGGTGGGAACAACAAGATACAATATTTTGCCTGGATGTATGCAGATACTGAAGATATTGTGAGTGATCACTAGAACAGTAATTGAAATGGATTTGTTATATTTAAGTGCACAGAAAGCATGCAGGAAAGATGTTATGCCAATTTTTCTCTCCTTGCCATATCAAATTACATAAGACAAACAGATATATCACATAATGCCTATACCGAGGAAAATACTTCCAAATCCACTAATTATCTCAGTAAAACTTAGTTAATGAAACTAACATTTAGAACTTCAACGTAATGTTTTGGAGACAAAACCAAAATTGCTGTCAAAGCTCAACAGGTATGGCAACATCCGTGGAGAGAAATTAGAGTTAACACTTTGGGTCCAATGACCCTTCCCAGAATTGATGGTAGCTAAGAAAATGTTGCCAAATGTGCCAAAGATAGGATAAGGGGAGGAGTGGATAATCATCAGGCCAGGAGAGCTAATAACTATTAATGGGGACAGTTAGTGGCTAACAATGGGTTGTGTGTTATAGCAGATGATGTGATAACAAAGTCTAGTAGGTGGGAGTAGGGGTAAGGACATGGGATAGGTCAAGCCCTATAGTTATTGAACTTGATATTCAGTCCAGGAGGCTACAGAGATCTCAAGTGGAAAATAAGATGCTTCCAGCTTGCACTGAGTTCTGCTGGAGAACTGCAGCAAGCCTGAGACAGAGATGTTAGCCAGGGAACATATGTTGGTGTATTGAAGTGGCAGACAATTGGAAGTTCCAGATCTTTTTTTATTTTGGAGGTTTGACAAGTCATTGTGACCTGGTGACCATTTACCCATTTGGAGAGGTACAGATTGCTCTTTATTCTGCATGTTTGACAATTTGGTTGTCTTGGTCTGTTTTCACTCAATATCATCACTCAGTCATCGTGGTTGGAGTAAGGTGTCAATGGCATTTGTCATTTCTATGCCGAAAAAATCCTGCCAAAAAGCTTTAAATCGTGTAGAGGAGGTTATTATTGCAATGACCTTCTCTGACAGTTCCTCTTCAGAAAAGTTACACTCATGACATTTGCTGCAGCATCCTCTCACAAACTGCTTGATAGATTCTTGAACTTGAACTATATGTTGGTGTCTGTTGATCCTGAATTTAATTAACTCAAGCCTGTCTTCATGGAATCTCCAGAAGTTTCTTAGATCATTGTGAAAGCCTGAGGAAAGACCAGACATATGAAATCTGTGAATTTCCTCATATTCAAAAGCAAGCAAAGTTTTAGAGTTTTTTTCTGATCATTTATCACTTCACCTGTAATATAAGTCTGCATATGCTGTTTGTACAGTTGTAATTCAGTCAAATGTGTTACTGCATGCTGCTTAATCCCTAACTAACTGTTTGTCTTCAATTTCTCTTTACAGGTCTCTGCTGCTTTCAATTTCAGAAGTAGAGAAATATTATGTCTTAAAAGAAAGCAGAGTATGTGCAGCATTTTTTTATAAAAACTTATTTTACTTCATTTATTTTCCTACCTTTTGTTATTTCTGTTTTCCTTTATATTTCCCTATTGCTGCTCCTTTAAAAAAATCAAGTTTGGAGTTAAACAAATTTTGTCACTGTAGATTTTTTGCCTGCAGCTGGTATTCACATTAGTAAAGGAGTGATGACATTACACAGGCTTTGTTTATTGTTGCGTTGATGGAGGTGATAAAATGGCAGAACTAACTGACTTATTGGTACAGATAGCCTTCAACAGATACAAAATCATTTCTATTTTTGTGTTTAAAAGCTTAATTTTATTCCAAGAGTATTTTGGAACAATGCTTTCTGTACCACTTAACAGTGATTTCTTATAAATTCCAATAGTAGCCTCTCATTTTTTTTAATTTTGTTTTCGTGGAGAGAAGGGTGGAGTGCCCTCTGTCTTCATTTGAAGTCTGAAATCTTTAGTAGCCTTGATCTTTTTGAAAGTAAGGCAATCTTTAAAACTTATTTTGTCTTTGAAGAACTTGCATTGTAAACAAATCCTTTTTAAAATTCATTTGAGGGATGTGCGCCAGTATTTATTGTCCACCCCTAGTCGCATTTGAGAAGGTGATGGCAAGCTGTCTTCTTGACCGCTGCAGTCCACTAACTGTGGGTTGACCCACAATTTCCTTAGGGAGGGAAGTCTAGGATTTTGGCTCAATGACATTGAAGGAATGGTGATATATTTCCAAGTCAGAATAGAGAGTGACTTGGAGGGGTGCATGAAATTGGTGATGTTCCCATATGCCTGCAGCCGTTGTCCTTCTAGATGGAAGTCATTGGGGGTTTGGAAAGTACTGTCTGAGGACCTTTGGAGAATTTCTGCAGTGTCTCTTGTAGATAGTACACATTGCTGCTACTGGGCATTGGTAGTGGAGGGAGTGGATGCTTGTGAATGTAATGCCAATCAAGTAGGCAGATTTCTCCTGAATGGTGTCAAGTTTCTTGAGTATTGTTAAGGCTGCACTCATCCAAGTAAGTGGGGAGTATTCCATCACACTCCTGACTTGTATCTTGCAGATGGTGGACAGGCTTTGGGGAGTCAGGAGGTAAGTTACTTACTGTCATATTCCTAGCCTCTGACCTTCTCTTGTAGCCAGTGTTTTTGTGGTGGGTCCAGTTGGATTTCTGGTTAATGGTAACCCCCAGGATGTTGATAGTTGGGGATTCAGTGATGGTAACACCATTGAATGTCAAGGGGTGGTGCTTATATTGTCTCGTATTGGTGATGGTCATAGCCCAGCATTTGTGTGGCATGAATGTTATTTGTTACTTGTCAGCCCAAGTTTAGATATTGTCCAGATCTTGTTGCATTTGGACATCAACTGCTTCAGTATCTGAGGACATGTGAATGATGCTGAACATCATGCAATCATTGGTGAACATCCCACCTCTGACCTATGATGGAGGGAAAGTCATTGCTGAAGCAGCTGAAGATGATTGGGCCGAGGACATCACTCTGAGGAAGTCCTGCAGAGATGACTGACATCCAACAATCACAACTATCTTTCTATGTGCCAGGTTTCACTCCAACCACAGCAGAGTTTGACCCACAAATGCACTGATTTCAGTTTGCTAGGTCTCCTTGGTGCCACAATTGGTCAAATGCAGCCTTGATGTCAAGGGCTGTCACTCTCACCTCATCTCTGGAATTCAGCTCCTTTGTCCATGTTTAAACCAAGGCATAATGAAGTCAGGAGCTGAGTAACCCTCGTGGAACCAAAACTGGGTATCACTGAGCAGGTTATTGCTGAGTAGGTGCTGCTTGACATCACTTTTGATGACATCTCCATCATTTCACTGATGATCGAGAGCAGACTGATGGAACAGTAATTTGTCGGAGTGGATTTGTCCTGCTTTTTATGTGCAGGATACACCTTGGCAATTTGCCACATTGTTATATAGATGCCAGTGTTGTAACTGTACTGAAACAGCTTGGCTAGGAGAGAAACAAGTTCTGGATCACAAGTCTTCAGTACTATTGTCAGAATGTTGTCAGATCCCATAGATTTTCAGTATCCAGTGTCTCCAATTGTTCCTTAATATCACATGGAGTGAATCAAATTTACTCAAGACTGGTATCTCTAATGCTGCGACCACTGGAAGAGACTGAGGTGGATCATTCACTTGGTGTTTCTGCGAATGTTTCAACCTTATCTTTTACACTGATATGCTGGGCTCTTCCATCATTGAGGTTGGGGATATTTGTGGAGCCTCCTCTTCTAGCAAGTCATTTAATCATTTACAACCATTCATGACTGAATGTAGATGGACTGTAGAGCTTAAATGTGACCCGTTGATTGTAGGATTGCTTAGCTATGTCTATCACTTGCTGCTTATGCTTTTTGGCATGCAAGTAGTCCTGTTTGATAGCTTCATCAGGTTGATTGAAAGAAATTGTCCATGTCCCATCCAAAAATATTTACATTTGTAAATGCTTACCCCAGTTGATGGTACTGATTGCCCAAATTCTCAAATATCTAAAGTTTTGTCTGGTTGGCCTTCAAATAGTTTTCCAAATATCTTTATCCAAAATGCTGGAGTCTTAATTATAGATGGCCACCACTGCCACTGTGGTATGATTTGACCACCAGTAAATTGTTTTATCTTATGTAGCAGTATTTGTGTTATCTTCTGGAATGAAAGAAACTGCACATGATATTGTGGTATTGAAGAATCCAATTTATTGCTATTATATGTCAATGTTACATACACAGGCATAGATGTGTTTGATCTATCATTAAGTTTCAATACAACCAGAACATGCTTCAAACAATCTCAGAAAAATATGGATTTTGAGGACTTTGTATCTCTAGGGTCACATAGTATGACATAGTGATGATTTCATAGCCTGTTTCTTACAGGTATATTGACCATGAATCATAATATAACATTGCCGGTCTAATTTTCACAAAAAAAAAGAAGATTGCTCAAGTAATGGCTGCTCAAAGATCAATAAGAGTTTGATTGCCACTTAAGGTACCTGCTAACACTCACTTAAGAGGCTACTTGGCATCTCAAGTTCTAGTGCCTATCCTAGCACACTCTCTTAATAACAATCAGCTGATTGGAAGTAACTCAATGGTGAGAATGATTTCAAGTGCCAAGGGATATTAACCATGTGAACTTCTCATATGAGTCACTGGAGAAAGCAAATGCTTGTTTATGAACACCTTGCAAAAGGTTGCCTTTGACCTGGACAAGGAACTGGCATCAGTCAGCTTATGCCAGAGAAAGGAGAGTATTGTGAAGAGGTGTTCTGGGCATCCCTCCTCTACACCTTGTTCCCCTAAGACTTCCTATGCCATATGTGGGAAACTATGTACTCTTACCCTCAGTCTATGTACCATACAACAATATTCTTTTGTATGCCAGTCAGTAGGCTCTACATCTGTAGTGAATGGTCTCACATCTGTTAGTTCATGAAGACTGTATCTAGATTGCTAAACCCATAGTCTTTGGTTTAACATATCCAACATGAACCAAGTTTTATTGTTTTAAAATAAGGATCAAAATTGTGAGCTAAATCCAGACCAGGTTAATCTCATTAGCACAACACTGAATTAACATTAGTTTTCAACCTTGATGGTAAATAAGCCTCCAGATGTTTCAGATCTATCAGGCAAGTGCCAGAGTGAATACCAACAGGTTTGGCCTGAACAGTAGCATTCTACTCAAGACCACAAAGGGGCTAAATGATGACTAAATAAAGCTTGCAGTTTCTTGGCATGAATAGCTGCTAAATGGCCTCCTTATCCTTTATGCAGCTTCAGAGATTCTGGGAGGCTTCGCAAATTCTCTTTTTGAACAGCACAAACAAAAATGCAGGCAACCAATCACTACAGAATAATTTCTTTAGATAGCGTTGTTGAGGGTTATTGGTTGATGGGATTGTAATGCACAGAAAGTGACATAGGCATTAGAATGTCAAAACCAACTAAGTGAGTTTAAAATGATGCTGAATGCATTATCAAGGCAATTAACTTACACTGGCTTTGAGGATTTTTATTCATGCTTGTTGCACTGAATTTGTCTGTTTTGTGAGAATTGTAAATCAGCAATATGTCCGTAATATAAACAATTAAATGTTGTTCTCTTTATGAAAGCAGTCTTTTTGAATGGTGAGATCACCAGTGAGGATTCTAATGAGAACATTATCAGTGTTGTGTTTGCACATAATTTCTTCGGCAGCTGCCTTATAATGGTAAGAACTTGGGTGACCAACCCATTAGCCCAGATTTCACAGTGACAGGAAGCATTTCCATTGCAATAAAGATGTCAGAAGATATCAGAAATCCTGAGATACCTCTCTGAACCTGGAAAATCTCATTTTTGTGTGAACAGGATTGGGACAGATGTTATTTCACAATTTGGTGGAGGTAGATGCCCAATCAAATGATCAGCTTCCTCCAATTATGTCAGAATTTGGTGTCTTTCAAGTATGGAATGTTGAGCATGGAGATCAACCAGTAAGTTTATCTCCACTGTGTTTCTCATGATTATGCAGGGTATCCTTTTGAACAGCTATCTCTTTGGATCTGGTCCTGAAACACCTTGTGACTGGGTTAAGGAATAATTTGCGAGTTGTTCAGGTAACCTTTGTAGGAAAGAGGCAGATGCTCTTCGGGATTGTTAACTGCGGAGAAAATTATTCATAAGAGGTGCAACAGCCATTTGGAATGGTATAACATGCCAGAGTGTCAGGAAGAGTCACAATGTGCCAAGAAAAATCAAAATATGTCCTTACAAATGAGCAAGGAGCAAATTACTGCAGATGCTGAAGTCTATACTGAAAACAAAAGTTGCTGGAAATCATCCAGAGTCAAAGTTTAGCTGGCTCTCTCTCCACGGATTCTGCCTGACCCGTTATGATTCCCAGCACTTTTTTTTGTTTTAGTTTTTTTTTACAAATTAGAGTGATTTTCCTCATAGAGTATAGTCTGCAGTGTGGATTTTTTTTCTCTCTCTCTCCTGTGCGCATGCATATTTGTGGATAGATGAGTCAACATGATTGGAGAAGGACAGGATGCTAGTTGGAAAGGTGTACTCTGTTGACATAAATAGTATGAGGGGCAATGGTGATGGGTAGAGGTATTTAGAGTAGTATAATGAGTATGAGGAACAAATTGTCTATGGGTGAAGGGCCTGAAGGGATGACATAGATGGGGCATTTGGTGTGAAATGTTTTATAACTTTTTTGAACTTTGCATTGGAGTCCAACATAAGCATTCTGTCCAGCCAACTGGGGAAGGAACAGCATCCTCTGTCGTTCCTGAGTCACCTGGCTTGACACTCAATCCAGTCCACTCCTCAGGCAAATGTGCACAGTGTGGGTAGATATTTTCAAAGACATTGCGTTTATGCCCAGAGCTTTTCCTGTGTTTGTGAATCTGACCAATGATGAAAAATTGGACCATTGACTACAATAATAGCTTTGAAAAGTCTTTTAAAAATGCAATATACACAGTAAGACATTAACTATCACACAGCAGTTGGCAGTCAATGCTTGGCAATTGACAGCACTAGGAATAGTAAGTGTGGGGGCAGTAATTTAACAACACTGGAGAGTTTCTGCACTTTAGTACCGTTGAGAAATAGGTGATCTGATGTTTAACAGGGGATTATAATAGCTTTCAAGTAAAGTATTTTTTAAAAAAGATTCAACATTTCCTTCACTTTGTTTTCCCTTATTGGCCTCAGTTGCATTAATTAGAATGTTTCCAACTTGAAAGTGTAAATTAAACACAGCTGCCTTTGCTAGATTTAGTCTCTGTTAAACATTCCTCTGAAAAGTCTCCAGAATTTGATTCCCATTTGTTCTTCATTTCAAAAGAAAAGCTAGGCAATAATTCTACAAAATGAAGTATGTTGCTGAGAAAAGTGAAATAAAATGCTCTGTTAAGTAACATAAAAGCTAATTCTACCATCCTATTTTCCCAGAGGGGAGTTGCAATTGAAGACAGCACAGGCAATCAACACCACAGCCCTATCTCTGACCCACACTCTCCTTGGCAGTGGCCTCAAATGGGAGGGCTGAAATTTGGAATTGGCTCTGTGATATGAGCAATCAATGTCTTGTTTCTTGATATTCAGAAGCCCTTCTACAAAGGATATGCTTCTTTAATTTGAAGCAGATATAATGATCAACTGAGTTTAAGTTTTTCATGCAATATACCTCTGGCTGTGAAGCTGTCTCTGATTTATACATTTCCTGGGGGCTTCTCCTGGTTCACTATGGCAGCTATTGTTGAAGGCTGCTAAATTTATTTCTAATTCATTCATGGGATGTAGATGGCATTTGCTAGGCCAGCATTTATCGACTATCCCTAATTCCACACAGGGCAGTTAAAAGTCAGCCACATTGTTGTGAGTTTGGAATCATATGTTGGCCAGAAGAGTAAGGACAACAGATTTCTTTCCCTGAAGAACATTAGTGAATCAGATGGGTTTTCCTGACAATTGACAAAATGGTTTCATGCCCACCCTTAGGCTCTTAATTCATTTTATTTTGAAAATTGGATTCAAATTCCATTATCTGCCACAGTAACATGCAAACCCAAGTCCCTCGAGCATTACCTGGGTTTGTGAATTAACAATATAATGTAAGACCACTGGCTATCACCTCCCTAAATCCCTATTATTGTACTTCAACAGGGATTCAATCAAATTTAAAGTGACATTGTAAGAGGGATCCTGAGAAAACTTTCAGTCACAGCCACTTTGAGCTTAAAGCTAATCAGGTGAGGAAACTTTTCATGAAAAATTCATTGTGTAGTTTTCTTTCAAATCGTCCTGTGAAATTTGGAAAGAAATTGAGTGATTGTTCTCTTTATAATGGATGTTGAGAATGTTGCTGATATATGCTGGAGTATTCAGTGAAAATAGCAATAGTGGTGCTGACAGAAAGTGAAAGAAATCATAATGTTTTACAAAAAAAAGGCATTATTTTGAAAGCTCTGGAATAGATTCTCTGAACATGAGATCTTATCAGTGAGCCTTGCCGAAAGAAGTCAATATCAGCACACCAAAGACCTGGTCTCCATATATTTTCAACTAGTAAAATGAAAGGACTGAATAGCATAGAGAGATTAGTTTAGCTAAAAAAAAGACTGCATGTTAACCAAATTAAAATAATTAATTAGAGGAAGGCTGATTCACTGTTCTAAGTAAATATGTAGTTATTAATTGATATAGAACAATTAGTTGGCTTTAAATAGGATATGATTTGAATACAATCAATGTGCTTCACATCCCCCACGAGGTTAAACCACAGCTCTCTGGATAATGTAAGTGATAGACAGTAATAGTCCAACCAGAGTGTAGGGCTGATCTTTCATAAGAGAGAGATGATTGGCAATGACTTAACCCAAGGGTTGCCCCACTTCAGGTGAGGTTTACAAGGACAGTCTTCCATAGTAATGTCAGCTAGTACAAGAATTACACCCACACTATTGGCATCACAAGCCAGCTGTCTAGCTAAATGACTAGCTAACCTTTTTTTGTGAATGGGGGAGTTGCCATAATGTGAAGCAGAAAAAAGCGTATAATTGACAGGACAAGTAAAAACTAGACTGAATTGAGAAAGTTCAGAGAGAAAATGACAAATGAAATTGGAGAAGCAAAGAGAGATTGTGCGAAGAGACTTGCAGCTCCTAAAAAATGGAATCTGGAAGTATTTCTAACTCTGAGGTTCGAAATGAATAATTTGCATTTGCTTTTAGCAAGGTAGAAGACACTTCCAGTTATCATGGAAGACAATGTCATTGAGATAGTAGATGATAATACCTGATGTTAAATAGGTTGGTCATACTTCAAGCTAACAATTTATAAAGACCGGTTGGAGGTCATGAGGACAGTTTGTGTGCTTCTACTGATGATGATAAAATAAGTGCAAAATTTGTGGTGTTACTAATAATAATCTGCAATCCTATTTTGATACGGGAGATGCATTAGAGGAGCATTTTATATATATTATAACATGGATCAAAAAAGGGTATATGTAAAAACTAAGCAACTATAGGCCAGTTGCTTCTGTAAAAGCTTTTGAAAACAATAAACCTGGACAAATTATTCAGTTTCTTGAACAAGCATAGATGAGATTGGAAACTTTTACTTCAGGTGGTGACATTTGATAGGCAATGGCAAGTATTTGAAGATGCATGGAGGAACTGCAACCATTGTTTATTCCAGTGTGGCACAATAACAGAATTAGAAAGGTAGCCTGATCATGGTTAGCAAGGGAAATTAGGATTGGATCAGAGCCAAGGAATGGCCATACAAATTTAATCAAAAAAACAGCAGACATTCATATTGGGAGCAGTTTAGGTTTTAACCCAGGAAGGCAAAGGGATTGATTAACAAGGAGAAAGTAAAGTATGACAGTAAGCTTGCAAGGATCATGCAAAATGATTGCAAAAGCTACCATAATTATACAAAAAAATCAAGAATGATTTCAGACAAATGTAGGCTTCTTACAGTCAGAATCAGGGCATGTTATAATTGAGAACAAAGAGATGGCAGCCTAATTAAATTGATACTTGACTCTGTCTTCACAAAAGAACACACTTTAAATCCAAAAAATATGGGAGAACACAGGGTCTAGTGAAAGGAGAGAACTGAAGGAAATCAGTTTAGTAATGGGGAAATTGATACAATTAAAATCAAAAATTCCAGAGCCTGATAAACTACATCCCAGGGAATTTAAGAACTGACCAGAGAAATAATAGATACATTGGTGATCTTCTTTCAAACTTCTGAAGACTCTCACAGTTCCTATAAATTAGAGAGCAGCTAATGCAACCCCACCTTTTAAAAAAAGAGTAGAGAGAAAATATGAACTTATAGACCAATTAGCCTGACATCAGTAGTGAGGAAAATGTTAAAGTCCATCATAAAAGATTTCATAACATAGCACTTAATAAACAGTAGGAGGAGGAGACAGATTCCTGAATATGAAAGGTAATCATACTTGAATAATCCACTGGAAACTTTTAAGAATGTTTAGAGTAGAGTTGATAAGAGGGAGAGCCACTGGAGGAAGTTCATTGAAACTTTCAGAAAACTTTCAATAAGGTCCCACATAAGCAATTTTAGCACACAAAATAAAAGTACATGAAATTGGAGTGGTGTACTGACATAAATAGAGAATTGATTGGTCAATAAGGAATGAAGAGTAGGAATGAATAGATAATTTCCCAAGTGGCAGCCAATGACTAGCGAGACATCGCAGGGATCATTGCTTGGACCCCACCTATTTACAATATATGGTTATTAATGATATAATGGAAGGTACTAAATGTAAGATCTCCAAATTTGCAGATGACACAAATATGTGGGAGGGTGAGCTGTAAGGAGAATTCAGAGTTGTTTCAGTGTGATCTGAACAAGTTGAGTCAGTGAGAAAATGCAAGGCAGATAAGATGGCAGTTTATTATCTGAATGATGATAGATTGAGAAAGGTGGAGGTACAACAGATCTGGGAGTCCTCATACACCAATTGCTGGAGGTAAGCATGCAAGTGCAGCAGGCAGTGAAGAAGGCAAATGGCATTTTGACTTTCATCGTGAGACGATTCAAGTGTCAGAGTAGGGATGTTTTGCTGCAAATGTACAGGGCTTTTGTCAGACCACACCTGGAGGATAGTGTGCAGTTTTTTTTTCCTTATCTGCAGAAGAATGTTTTGGCTGTGAATGAAGATGTATCAGGCTGATTCCTGGGATAGCGGGACTGATGTATAAAGAAAGATTGGATTGATTAGGACTTTATTCACAGGAGTTTAGAAGAATGAGGGTGTCTCGTAGAAACCTACAAAACTCTAACTAAACTAGACAGGATAAATGCAGGAAGGATTGTCCCGATGATTGGGAAATCCAGAACAAGGGTCCACAGTTTAAGGATATAGGGTATGTCATTTTGGACTGAGATGTTGAGAAATTAATTCACCCAGAAAGAAGGGTGCTTATGGAATTCTCCACCACAGAAAGTGATTGAGACAAAAACATTAAATGTTTTCCAGAAGGACTTAACTATAGTTCTGAGGGCAAAATAGATCAAAGGGTGTGGGGAGTAAGTGGCCACATGATCTTAAATTGAATGGTCAGCCATGTGCATCTTGAATAATTGAAAGCAGATTCAAAGAACATTTGAGTCTTTTACAGAACCAATGTTGAATTCCCTACTCCTTTTTCTTTTTTGATGTATCTGTGTAAATGAAAAGAAGACAAAGCATATGTTGAGTTTATCGATGACCTACACAGATGGCTGATAAGGACAATGTTGTTGATGTATTGCATTTCCAAAAGATGTTTGATAATGTGCCACATAATAGGGAAGGAAAGAAAGGAAGTATGAAGTTGAAAAATGACAGCAGAGTAGTGATGAACAATTTCTTTGGGCTGGTAGATACACTCTCACAATTTGCCTAATTTAATGTACTTGAGCACAAGTTGACAACACTCAAGATTTGCTGACCCTCAGTGTCTTGTAAATGAACTGCTGGAGTTTAATCACTATCATATTTTAACCCTTTTGGTGCTAAGCAATTGGGGAATCTGACACAAATTGGCAAGACACTTAGCTACCAGTAATAAATACAAACACTTCAGATCTTAATGAGACCAATCAGCTGACTGACCATCAATCGCTTCCTGGTATATTGTGAATGGTTTAATCCAGCAGCAAATTCATGAATGTGCCACAGAGAGGTTACTTTATTTCCCAAGTTGCACAGAATCAAAGAGGTATGCAGCACAGAAAGAAGCATTCTGTGCTGACTCTTGAACCAGCTCGACAATTAGTGTCAAGGAGGATTGTGTGATAATGTCTCATAATAGTAATCCAGAACCTTCAGATATTGTGTTTCATTAAAATGTATTTATAAGATGCAGGTGTTGCTGGTTTGGCCAGTGTTTATTGCCCATACCTAGGTATCCTTCAGAGGTCTGGGATAAGCTGTCTTCTTGAATCACGGCAGTCTATGCACTGATGTAGGAAGATCCACAATGCTGTTCGGGAAGGAATTCCAGGATGTTTGACCAGCAACATTGAAGGATCAGTAATTGATTTCTGCGTCAGGATGATGAGTGGCTTGGAGGGGCACCTGCAGGTGTTGGTGTTCCCATGAACCTTGCTTTTCTTGAGGATTCTCGGTTTGGAAGCTACTTTCTGCTTGGTGAGTCAGTTATTGTTCTAAAGGGTCTTATGGTACAATGGTAGTGACCCTTCCTCTCACCCCGGAAACCTAGATTGAAATGCTACTTACTCCAGAGATGTGCCACTGTACACGTGGACTGGTTGATTACAAATGGCTACAATTAATCCCATGTATGGCCTTTCCCATTAATCCTTAAAATATTCCTCTTTCAAATAGATTTCTAATTTCCAATTGAAAGTTATTATTGTACCAAATTAAATTACCTTTTCCATCAGTATCTTCCAGATTATAACAGAATGCTTCCCCAAGATTTTCCCTCCCTCCACTCCATGATTTCACTAATGGAAACAGTCTCTCCTTATTTTTTTTGTCAGTCATGCCAAACTAAAGGTAACAAACCTTGTAGAATGTCTACTTATCAAGCCTCAAGAAGAAAAGGTCACAAGCTTTCTTTGAGTGTAGGTTTGACTCTGTGGAAATCTACAGCAAATGTAGGAAATATTTCACAATATGGTGATTAGCACACAAGAGCATTTCATCATTCACTTAATTGCAATAAATAACAAGATCACAATAGATATTTTCAAAATAACAATGCTAAAGCAATGCCAATATATATTTGTTTTTGAACTTTGAAGGATGAGCAACACCAATGTAAACTGTTTGAGACCCTTTCCATAAGTGAGGTCTCTCAGTGTCTCAGCAAAACTTGTCAGTGGGAAAAATCAAGGGTGGAAATGTCATGCAGTGCATCTGGGATTTCCTCATGCATGTTGTCTGTGCCTCAAACCGTGACAGTAGTGAAAAGCCTGACAACAATTAACCTGTTCATCTTAATGCAGGAAATAGAGATCTTATCACAATACCTCTTATTAGCTCATTTCCAGATTGGATTGAAGATCACACAGTGCTTGGAAAAAGATACTTTGTGCAGCACTTCCCCATATCTAATATTTTGAATGATGAGTTCTGTACATCCCATTTTCCCTAATTCTGAAATCCCTACAATTGAATCCCATGATGACCCAAGTTTAGTGCAAAAACAAAGTATTCTAATCAGGTATAATTAGCCTCATTTTGAACATATAGGGTGGAATTCTACAGTAATCTAAATGACATGAATATGGTGAGAACTGGCAGACTTGTGTGAGTAGTCTTATGCCTATGTTGACTTTGGAAACAATTTTCTGCATCTTTTAGCAACCTGGCATCAAGGTGAGATTCTTGTTCAGTAATGGTGAGTTGCTTACTTATATATATTACTCATCAACAGTTCTACTAACTCTATACTTCTTCATTAATTTGCTGATTTCAATCATAACACTCACTGCCAGCAAATCTGTGATGACATCAAAGTCAGAGTAGATACCTGGTACTTGCCACCTGCTCTAAAGAAACTCTATGTTAGACACTGGGCAGTAAAAACGCAGTGCATATTCAATGGGTACAGGACACACGCATCACATATCCACATATCCATGTATATCAGCATCCAACATGTGTCAGCTTCTGAGAACCTTAATTGCACATCGCTTATCCACTTACAATACATTGCTGCACTTCAAGTTTGAAACTGTGCAATGGAAACTGTCATTGTAATTCTCCAGCAAGGACACTTTGTGCTAAGGGATACCTTCCCAGATCATGAACTCAGCAAGGCTGTACTTCGGAGCTGTTGCTCACTGTCATAACACTTGCTCACTCTGATCCTATCTAGATACTCACATCTCTGCCTTGCCTTGCCTTTTTGTCCTTGTTCCTCAGACTCAGGCTCACAGTATGATTATGCTGTTTCATGCAGGCATGAAGATATGAGGCGTGTTATGGTGGTCAACAAACCTTACTCGCATTAGAGGAGATCACCTTTGGTCAGGAGATTCCAATACAAAATGTCAAGGGCAGCCTTTGACAGTAGATCACAGGTTTGGACTGGGTTAGTATGTCATGATGATCATCATTATCCGAATATAAGGTAGCCAACAGCTCATTTTGACTCTTTCGAACCTGATGTTCTTCTGGAATGAAAAAGAAGCATGTATTAATGGTGCTGAAAGTGTTACAGTAGGTAGAGGTGGGTAATACTGAGCAAGTGAGTACACAGTGCAGTGAGCATGCAGGGTTAGTAGTGTTAGGGATTGGGTTGGGTGACAGTGAGGGAGAAGACTTTGTAAGCCATAGTGAGAATGATAGAGAGCTAAGCTTTGGTGAGAGATGGGTAGCACAGCAGAGACAGAGTGAGTATGAGACATCAGTCAGAAGATGGTGGCACTTAAACTGTCGGAGAGGAAAAGGTCATTGACCTTCTTCCAATTATTATATAATATTCTTGTGCATTCCTCCAGATGGATGAGAATGCTCAGGTGGCAACTTCATACCAGACTGGCATAATCTGGTGTCAATGTTAGTCCTTGTGGAAGAGGATGTTTCACCTCTATATCACCCCATCCTGATCCCAGTCCACAAAATGAGGCACTAACTTTCCTTATGTTCCAAGTCTGGAGCAAATACCCAGGACTGTGCAGGACAGCTCCAGACTAACAAGGCTTGTCCAATTGTAAAACCGTCTTTAAAAAGTGTTGCCAGCTCCAGGAATATGAGTGTATTTTGGGGCATCCTGGAAGGAATGAGTTGTTCCAGTTTCAGCGAGTGGTGAAATTGGTTTGGTAATAGATGAGAGGAGCACCATGTAGATGGATTAGGTTGCAGTTGAAGTTGCAGTGGGAAAGTCCATTAGGTCTTGTGGATAGATAGTCTCCATGAAACTCAGCAAAACTGACAAGTAGCCATAAAAACATAAGGTTCTGGTTAAAGTAACTAAATCAATTCAGTTAAGTCAGAAAATTACATACTAAATAAATTGCATGCTACAAGTAGAATTGTGGAGTTCAAGCATAAATGTATTTTGAATCCTTTGTGACAATTGTACTCTTTATTTTTGATGTAATCTTCAGAATGATAATTCATCACATTAGCTGTGTCTTATTAAGTTTTTATTTGTTAAAGCTGTGTTATCCAGCAGTTTAATTGTCATCAAATTTTAAATTTAGCAGAGCAGGTAATTGACATACAGCTTGCTTTTAGATATTATGGTGAGATATTTGCTAAACTTTATTTTAAAACTATTGACTTCCTCATGCAGGTCATGCCCCCATGTAATTACACTCCTCAACATCAGATAAAAGTCAAATTTGTCATTTAAACTCCATACTATATACCTGTGTTGCCATATCTCTGTAGGTGGAAGTGAATGGTACATAGATAAACTTCAAATTCAAGTAAAATGCAATTTAAAGCAACCTTTTAAAATCTTTGTGCTCTTTTCACTGAATATTTAATTGGTTCTTATGATGAATAATATTTTAGCTAATTACAGCCATATTAGCTGAAGTGCCAGTATTACTGACACCAAAATAAAAAATTTCTCTGTACAATTACGTGAGAAAAGAAATAACTTTTCATGTGCTAGTTATTTTGTATGAATGGGCTTTAAACAAATACAGACAGTAAATGTAAATGTAGAGAGAGTAAGAGGGGTAATGACACAGTCAGTGGAAAGATATGATGTTAAATTGAAATTTTACTTGAAGATGTGTGAAAATGTGAACAGTTGATCAGGATTGGAAAAACAAAGACAAGCATATTCTATTAAAGTCAATGGCAAAAGCTTTCATAAACAACAACAAAAACATAGTAATTACATTGATAAAAGTGCTATCCAGGCATAAAGAAGATAGCCTAATTCTGGAGAATAAAGATTTATGAATATTTAGTACTTCTGACAGTGGGAATTTGGGTACATTAGTGAAGGATAAAAAATAGTGGTAAAAGTAACTCCAGCTAATAAATTAGGACTAAAAAAGGTTGTTGAACTCAAGATGAATAACTTATCAAACCCTGATGATATTTATCGCAGGCTGTCCAGATAAGTCATACAGGACTTATCAAAAGCTCTGGTCATAAATTTTCAACCCTTCTTAAATATGAACATAAGAAGCATAACACACGTATTTTCGAAGAGATAAAATAATCAATCAGCTTGTGTCGAGCAATTATGGACAAACCCATAAGGGGAGAAATTCACTTGTTTCGAATTGCTTCTAGCAAAACTGCACAGACGTATGCCACTTCATCATGAGACATTCTTCAATGATATCAACCAAGGAACCTCCAGGAAATAGGCATATATCTGTGAGGTTGCAACAGAAGTTAGAAAGCAAATTTTTCCCCATTAGAATCCATCTGTGACATAAAATTAATAATCATTTTGATATGCATGGGTAAGTAATCGATAATAGCCTCGAAATTTTTAAAGGAAATGATAATTGACAAATTTAGTTGACTGTTAAAAACAAATGACGTACCGTTGATTAAGCCAATGTTGTAAATGTGAAATATATTGCTCTGTAAAAGGTGTTCAATTAAATACAGCAACGTGTTGTCACAAACTTGTAAACATATGATTGATTAATAAATGGAACAGGGATAAGTGATGAAACTAAGAGATAAGGGTAATGAATATTATTTGAAGTGAATGGATAGCAGGGTGTGCTTTAAGTTTCAGCATTGGCTCCAATTTGCTCTCATCACTTGAATGTTTTGGACTTTGTCAAAGAAAACACAGTACTAACATTTTCAGATGACGTGAAAGTAGTGGGTAAGTAAAACAATGAGCAAGTCCGCAAAAGTCTTGAGGAGTATAAAGAGAGTGTAAAATGAAAATGGCAGATTTGATTCATGGGCAAGTGTGTGTTAGTGAGAGTGAGTGAGTGAGAGAGAGAACTTGTCTGTTTGTTCATTGTGAAGCAATTTGGGATTTGATGCCATTTACAGCAGATATTTCATGGCCTAGATAACAGCCCAAGAGGATTCATTCAGCTACTAGAAGGTACTCAGGAAATTGCTGATGAGATCCACTGGCAGGCTATTAAAATAGGGTCTACACAGTGGCATGTAGCATTGAAATGCTTGATCTTGTTTTAGATTCTATTCTTATTCATTTTGCTGTTTCATAGTGTGACCTAACCAATGGTTCAAAAAGGGATTGCTGAAGACAATAATGAAAAATAAAATACATAAAACATATTCTTAACACTAATGTAGACTACTGCCATCCTGCATCCAAGTGTCTGCAAACAAAACATTCCCACATCTAATTAGCAATGTCGAGGGAGATCCAGTATCTGTAATTGACTCCTTGGTAATTTATCCCATACAGAGTCATAGAGTCATAGAGATGTACAGCATGGAAACAGACCCTTCAGTCCAACCCGTCCATGCCAACCAGATATCCCAAACCAATCTAGTCACACCTGCCAGTACCCAGCCCATATCACTTCCAAACCCTTCTTATTCATAGGTTTCCATGAGGAACTTTTTCAGGACAAGAAAAGTGGTTGCAATAGGTTTCACAAAAGATCAGCCATCTATTCCTTACTTGGCACAGTCTTCAGTCTGTATAAGGATATAGGTTTACCTGGATGTAAGTTTGCTCGTTGAGCTGGAAGGTTCGTATTCAGGTGTTTCATCGCCATACGAGGTAAGATCATCAGTAGGCCTCCAGTGAAGTGCTAGTGTTATGTCCCACTTTCTATTTATGTGTTTGGGTTTCCTTGGGTTGTTGATGTCATTTCCTGTGTTGGTGATGTCATTTCATGTGTTGGTGATGTCACTCAGGTGGTGGCGTTGTCATCTCTTTTTTTCACAGAGGGTGGTAGATGGGGTCCAAATTAATGTGTTTATTGATAGAGTTCTGATTGGAATGCCATGCTTTTAGGAATTCTTGTTCATATCTATATTTGGCTTGTCCTAGGATCAATGTGTTGTCCCAGTCAAAGTGATGTCCCTCCTTATCTGTATGTAAGGACATTAGTGATAGTGGGTTGTGTCTTTTTGCGCCCAGTTGATGTTCATGTCTCCTGATGCCTAGTTTTCTTGCAGGTTTGTCAGCTTACTTTACAACACAGTCTGTTGAATGCACTAGAGAAGCAAAGCTGGCTTCCTGCAATTACTTTGTAGTATCATTCTTTACAAAGGAATTGAAACCTTTCATGATACACAATGAATTACAGGCAGCTCAGGCAGCTACTTAAAAATGACAGATCGTTGTGTCAAATAACTTTAATGTTCAGCTGATCAGTTTGGATGCAATAAACTGAAATGAAAATGTCAATGCTGGAAAGCAGCAAAAGATTTTTAAAAAAGTATTGAACATGTCAATATCCGAACATAAAGATGAACTGATATTTAAAATGAAATTCCTTCTTTTGATCTGGTCAATGAGTCATTTCTTAAGTGATGTAATTGTTCTGAGTGTGTAACATTGTTTTTAAATTGTCTAAGATTAAGAAAATGAGAACAATTGTTTACGTCAACGATGAAGAATAATTTGCATTTATATTGCAATTCAGGATATTTCTAAACACTTCAGAAAAATGGATGACTTTACATTGATTTGGAAGTTGGGAGGCAGCTTAACAAACCACATGTCAAGATTCCAAAAGAACAATGAAAATAAAGGACAGATTATCTGTTTTAGTGCAATTTTAACATCAATCCGAGGAAGCAGATGGAATCGTGTTTTAATATCTCAACTTTTGTGATTATAGCAGGTACAGCAGCAATAGGGTTGGCTGATACCAGGGAATTTTGTGAGACAGCTTTCCTTTAGAGTCATAGAGCCAGAGAGATGTACAGCACCTGGCCCATATCTTTCAAAACTCTTCCTATTCATGGACCCATGCAGATGTCTTTTAAATGCTGAAGTTGTACCAGTCTCCACCATTTCCACCAGGTGAAAATGAGTACTGCAGACGCTGGAGATTTGACTCAAAAGTATAGTGCTGGAAAAGCAAAGCAGGTCAGGCAGCATCCAAAGAGCAGGAAAATCGATGTTTTGGGCAAAAACCCTTCATCAGTAATGAGGTTGGGAGCCTTGGGAGTGGTGAGATAAATGGGAGGGAAGGGAGTGGGGCTGGGGAGAAGGTAGCTCAAAGTGCAATGGGTGGATGGAGGTGGGGATAATGGTGATAGGTTGGAGGGGAGGGTGATGCAGATAGGTTGGAAGGAAGATGGACAGGAAGGACAGGTCATGAGGGTGGTGCTGAGCTGGAAGGTTGGAACTGGGGTAAGGTGAGGGGAGGGAAAATGAGGAAACTGGTGAAATACACATTGATGCTTTGGGGTTGGAGGGTCCTGAGGCAGAAGATGAGGCGTTCTTCCTCCAGACGTCGGGTGGTAAGGGAGTAGTGATGGAAGCCACCCAGGACCTGCATGTCTTCAGCAGAGTGGGAAAGGGAGGGGGAGGTGAAGTGTTGGGCCATGGGGTGGTAGGGTTGGTTGGTGTGGGTGTTTTGGTGATGTTCTCTGAAGCGCTCTGCGAGTAAGCATCCTGTCTCCCCAATGTAGAGACCGCATCGGTAACAATGGATACAATAAATGACATTGTGGAAGTGCAGGTGAAACTTTGATGGATGGAAGGCTCGTTTGGGGCCTTGTCAGAGGTGAGAGGGAAGGTGATGGCACAGGTTTTGCAATTCCTGTGGTAGCAGGGAAAGGTGCCGTGAGGGGAGGGCGGGTTGATGGAGGGTGTGGACTAGAACCGGGAGTCGCGGAGGAATGGTATTTAAAGAAAGCAGAGAGGGGTGGGGACGGAAATATATCTCTGGTGGTGGGAACCATTTGTAGGTGGTGGAAATGGCGGAGGATGACATGATGTATACGAAGGTTGGTAGTGTGGAAGATGAGGACCTGGGGCGTTCTGTCTTTGTTGCGGTTGGAGAGGTGGGATTCGAGGGCAGAGGTGCGGGAAGTGGATGATATGTACTGAAGGGCATTATCAAACAGGTGTTGGTGAAGTTGATGTTCTACCTCCTCGTGGGAGTACAAGTGGTGCCAATGCAGTCACCATTTGTAGGTGGTGGAAATGGCGGAGGATGACATGATTTATACGAAGGTTGGTAGTGTGGAAGATGAGGACCTGGGGTGTTCTGTCTTTGTTGCAGTTGGAGAGGTGGGATTCGAGGGCAGAGGTGCGGGAAGTGGATGAGATGTACTGAAGGGCATTATCAAACAGATGGGAGGCGAAATTGCAGTCTTTGCGAAATTGTATCTGGTGTGTTCTGTGGTGGAACTGGTCTTCCTGGGAGCATATGTGGCGGAGTCAGAGAAATTGGGAATAAGGGGTAGCATTTTTGCAGGAGGCAGGGTGGGGGGAGGTGTAATCCAGGTAGCTGTGGAAGTTGGTGGTTTTTGTAGAAAATGTCAGTGTTGAGTGAGTCATCATTGATGGAAATGGAGAGGTCCAGGAAGAGGAGAGAGGTGAGTGAGATGGTCCAGGTGAGTTTAAGGTTGGGGCGGAATGTGTTGGTGAAGTTGATGTTCTACCTCCTCATGGGAGTACAAGTGGTGCCAATGCAGTCATCAATGTAGTGGAGGAAAAGGGGAATTATGACAGTGTAATCATGGAAGATAGACTGTTCCACATAGCTGACGAAGATACATAGCTGGGGCCCATGAGGGCCCATGGCTATCCCTCTCATCTGTAGGAGGTGGGAGGATTCAAGGGAGAAATTGTTGACCGTGAGGACCAGTTCAGCCAAATGAATTAGAGTGGCAATGGAAGGGTACTGGTGGGGACATCAGGAGGGGAAGAAACAGAGGACTTGGAGGCCTTGATTGTGGAAGATGGAGGTGTACAGGGACTGGATGTCCATGGTGAAGATGAGGCGTTGAGGCTAGAAAAATTAACGTCTTGGAGTAGGTGGAGGGCGTGGGTGATGTCCCATATATATGTGGGGAGTTTCTGGACCAGCGCAATAGGATAGTATCAAAGTATGTGGAGATGAATTCGGTGGGGTAGGAGCAGGCTGAGCCGATGGGTCAGCCGGGAGACATTGACTGCCTCAACCTGTCCACCCACCTCATGCACTCCAACCTCTCACCCTCACAACATCCAGCCCTCCACTCCCTCTGCTCCAACCCCAAACTTACCATCAAACCAGTGGACAAGGGGGATGCAGTGGTAATTTGGCACACTGACCTCTAAACAGCTGAAACTAGGTGCCAACTAGAAGACACATGCTCCTACCAGCCCCTCAACCATAACCTCACCTCCCATCACCAAACCATCATCTCCAAGACTGTACACAACCTTATCACCTCAGGGGATCTCCCACCCACAGCTTCCAATCTCATAGTTCAGGAACCTCACATCACCCAGTTCTACCTCCTACCCAAGATCCACAAGTCTGACTGCCCCGACCGATCCATGGTCTCAGCCTGTTCCTGCCCCACAGAATTCATATCCACATACCTCAATTCTGTCCTATCCTCCCTAGTCCAGATGATGCCTTAATGATTAGGAAATTTTTACTATATTTCTGTGTTTTGCTGAAGGAATATGTATGTGGGTGTTTAATCAAGTGCTGTAATTCAGTATAATAACTGAATTGTCACCGAGTGACTGTAGTTTGTTTAAAATGGGACAGAGTGGGGGGTCCAAAATGGTGACATCCTGTTAGAATCGCATTTGCTGGGCTCTGGACTGCAACACCCACCCAACAGAGCCAGAAACCATTCCTAGCACTTTACTGCAAGTAAAAACAAGGAAAGCAGCTAGAAACCTGAAAAAATCAACTTACCTTTGTCCTTGCAGCTGGAAAATGCCGATAAAAGAGGGAAGTTTGCCACGGCCCAGCCCTCTGAAGCAGCGGGCTTGCTTACTCACCAGACCCTGGAGCTGGCCAAATCTCACAAAGTCTTGGGGAGGCAGATCCAGGAAAAAAATTGAGGAGAAGCTGGCTCCTGTACCTGCTGTGCTGCAAGACCTGGGGAAAAGGACTGATGAGCTCAAGCACCAGGCTGCAGGGGTAGAGACAGAGACTAACTTCTCTAAGAGCCGGATTGAAGCTCTGTAAACACAGGTCTGTGGTCTGTCAGATCTGGTGGATGATCCCAAAAACAGGGGCCGGAGAAAGAACCTGCACATTGTTGGCATTCCGGAGGGGGCGTAAGGTGAGTGGCCAGTGGAGTTCTTCAAGATGTGGTTCCTGGAAATCATTGGTTTAGAGATTGAGAAGTGAAGGATAACAATTAAAAGAGCCCACCGGATCATGGCACAAAAGTTAGGTGCGGATCAGCACCCACACGCTGTCCTGGTGAGGTTCTATCATTGTAAAGACAAGCAGAGGGTCATGGAAGCCTCTAAAGCCCAGGGGAGGGATTCGAGGGTGTTGGTTTGTGGCAGCTTCAGTGTCATATTTTTTCAAGACTTCTCATGACAATGGCCTGGAAAAGGAAGTACTACGATGACGTCAAAAGGAGATTGAGAGAGCTTGGGACGCAGTATTCAAGATATCCAGCAGTGCTTCAGATCAATCATAATGGATCTATATATTTGTTCAGCTCGCCAGAGAAAGCGAAGAACTTTGTGGATATGTTGACTGAACGGCTGAATAGGCATACTGGACAGAGCTGTTCAGGTTTGTTTTTCTTTAAAAAGGACTTGGTGGAGTCTTCTTTCTAATAATAAGTTGCATGAAATGATGTCCGGAATAGAGTTTTTATCGTTAATCTCTAAATTATGTTAAGGAATAGGTGATGTATTTATCTCTAGTTTATTTCTCTATAGTACTAGCCTCGCTCTTGGTGTTTTTTTTTCTCTATCATGTGGTCGGTGTTTGTTGTGTGACCCTAGCTAGTAGGAATTGAGAGGGTGTTTGGGATGGTTAGTCAGGTTGTAGGATGTGTAGGTACTCCCTTTGAATAGGAGGTAAATTCCCCCAATCTGTGCCTTTGGCGATTTTTTTGTTTTTCTGTTTTTGTTTTTCTGCTTTTTGTAAGTTTTGTAGATTTGTTGGCTGTAGTTATATTAGACTGTGTAGTTTTTGGGCTTTGTGGATTCTTTTGCATTAAAGCTCAGTGATACGCAATTCAAATTCTTCCTTTCTGGAATCTAAATGGTTGTTGTAGTTTGTTCGCTGGGAATTTGTGTTGCAGACGTTTCGTCCCCTATCTAGGTGATATCCTCAGTGCTTGGGAGCCTCCTGTGAAGCGCTTCTGTGATGTTTCCTCCGGCATGTATAGTGGTTTGTCTCTGTCGCTTCCGATTGTCAGTTCCAGCTGTTCCCTGCAGTGGCCGGTATATTGGGTCCAGGTCGATGTGTTTGTTGATAGAATCTGTGGATGAGTGCCATGCCTCTAGGAATTCCCTGGCCGTTCTCTGTTTGGCTTGTCCTATAATACTAGTGTTGTCCCAGTCGAACTCATGTTGCTTATTATCTGCGTGTGTGGCTACTAAGGATAGCTGGTCGTGTCATTTTGTGGCTAGTTGGTGTTCATGGATACGGATCGTTAGCTGTCTTCCTGTTTGTCCTATGTAGTGTTTTGTGCAGTCCTTGCATGGGACTTTGTACACTACATTGGTTTTGCTCATGCTGGGTATGAGGTCCTTTGTCCTGGTGAGTTGTTGTCTGAGAGTGGCTGTTGGTTTGAGTGCTGTTATGAGTCCTAGTGGTCGTAATAGTCTGGCTGTCAGTTCAGAAATGTTATTGATGCATGGAAACGTGGCTAATCTTTTGGGTTATGGCATGTCCTCATTCCACTGTCTTTCCCTTAGGCATCTGTTGATGAAATTGCGCTGGTATCCGTTTTTGGTGAATACATTATAGAAATAATCTTCTTCCTCTTTTTGCAGTTCTGGTGTGCTGCAGTGTGTTGTGGCCCTTTTGAACAGTGTCTTGATGCAACTTCTTTTGTGTGTGTTGGGGTAGTTGGTTTCTTAGTTCAGGACTTGGTCTGTGTGTGTGGCTTTCCTGTATACCTTCGTGGTGAATTCTCCATTCGGTGTTCTCTGTACCATCACATCTAGGAATGGGAGCTGGTTGTCCTTTTCTTCCTCTCTAGTGAATCGGATTCCTGTGAGTGTGGCGTTGATGATCCGGTGTGTGTTTTCTATTTCTATGTTTTTAATGATTACAAAGGTGTCATCCACATATCTGACCCATAGTTTGGGTTGAATTTGCAGTAAGACTGTTTGTTCTAATCTTTGCATTACAGCTTCTGCTGTGATTCCAGAGATGGGTGAGCCCATGGATGTGCCGTTGATTTGTTCATATATTTGATGTTGAATGTGAAGTGTGTTGTGAAGCAAGGTCCAGCAGTTTGAGTATACAGTCTTTGTTTATAGGTTCCCCGTCTTGTTGTCTGTTCTGTATGGCTATTGTTTTCCTGGCTAGGGTTTTGTCGATAGAGGTGAAGAGTGCTGTTACATTGAATGAGACCATAGTTTCTTCCTTGTCTATATGTATATTTCTGATGATGTCCAAGAATTCCTGTGTGGACTGTATAGAATGCCTGGATCTGCTGATCAGGTGTTTCAGTTTCTGTTGTAGTTCTTTAGCCAGTTTGTGTGATGGTGTCCCTGATCGCGATACGATGGGTCTGAGTGTGGTATCTGGTTTGTGCACTTTAGGTAGTCCATAGAATCCGGGGGTGTTGTTGCTTTCAGGTTTCATTCTCTGTAGATCAAACCTGGTTATCTGTCTGTCTTTTTTGCATGTTCGTCAGTGTGTTGTTTATCCTACTGGTGAGCTGTGGGGTGGGGTCAAACTCTCTCTTTTGGTAGGTGTTGGTATCCAGGATGACCGTCATTCTGCCTTTATCTGCTGGTAGTATGATTATGTTTTTATCATTCCTTCGTGTTTTTTGTGCTTCCCCCTCCTTGGTGTTGAGGTTGTGTGTTTGCCTTAACCTTATTATCAGAGGTATGATACTTTGTCTCACTGTTTGTTGTGTCTCTTCTGTCAGTCCATTGTTTCTGAGTGTGCAATCTAGTGCTGCTAGGAAGTCTGCTGTCTTGGCGTCCCTGTGGTTATAGTTGAGTCCCTTGGCCAGTATTGTTCCTTCCGTGTCTGTGAGCTGTCTGTGGGAGAGGTTTCTAACCCAGGTATGTGTTGTGGTGTCCTCTCTGCTGTGTGTTAGTTTGGCCATTTTTTCTTTTAGTGCCGTTTTTTTGTGGTGTGTGGTCCTGTTCTGTCCTATGGTGACGGACTGTTCGATGGTCCGGGTCCATTCCTGATTGGTGGATTTTGAAATTAACGATTTTTGGCGTGCAATTTCTTGTCTGTATTTGTAAAGCCTGTTGTGTGTGTCTGTAATCATTACCTGTATCATCCTGAGTCCGTTGATGAAGGGCTTTTACCCGAAACAGCGAATTTCCTGTTCCTTGGATGCTGCCTGACCTGCTGCGCTTTAACCAGCAACACATTTTCAGCTCATCCTGAATCCGTTCTGTCTGGCTGTGTCCCTGGCTTGTGGGTTGTTGACTGGTGGTCTGTATCTGACATATGGTAGAAGGATTCGATTCTTTCGGCTTTCGTGCAGGAACCGGAGTTATTCGTATGTGGGGCTTAGGCGATTCCCATTTCCTGGCTTGTCTTAGCTTCTCTCGCCCATAGGTGTTCAAAGTTTGTAAGAAGATTTGTAGCTCGGGTGCTCGTTGTTGTGGTTCTGTTCGCCGAGCTGGGAATTTGTGTTGCAGATGTTTCGTTCCCCGTCTAGGTGACATCCTCAGTGCTTGGGAGCCTCCTGTGATGCGCTTCTGTGATGTTTCCTCCAGTATTTATAGTGGTTTGTCTCTGCCGCTTCCGGTCGTCAGTTCCAGCTGTCCGCTGCAGTGGCCGATATATTGCATCCAGGTTGATGTGCTTGTTGATAGAATCTGTGGATAATGCCATGCCTCTCGGAATTCCCTGGCAGTTCTCTGTTTGGCTTGTCCTATAATAGTAATGTCCTCCCAGTCGAAGTCATGTTGCTTGTCATCTAAGTGATGCTACAGAAGGTTATAGCTAAGGAGGTATTTAAGTGGTGTCCCTGGAATATTAAGGGGAGTCATTTGTCTGTCAAGAGGAAGAAGGTACTTTCCAGCCTTAAAAAGGAGAGAGTGGATGTTGCCTTATTACAAGAAATGCACTTGGATGATGCAGAGCATTTGAAGTTGCAACAGAATGGGTATGACCGAGTTTATTTTTCATCTTTCAATACAAGGAGTAGTAGATGTTTTAATTAGAAAGAATCTCCTTTTTTTAAGATATTAGAGTGCGTTAAAGACACACACGGGAGATATGTAATACTTAAAGCTTTGATCCATGGGGAAGAATATGGGATCTTAAGTGTTTACTGTGCCCCAGACAACCCTCTTAAATTCGTGACAGACGCACTTTCTACACTTGTTAACCTTGCATCTCAACATATTATCATAGGAAGGGATTTCAATTGTCTCACAGAACCCACGGGAGACAGATTGCACAAAGGCCCACAAATATCTTCTTTGCAATCTGAACAAATCAGTGATTTTTTTGTGCTGAATTGGGGTTGATAGATGTTTAGAGGCACCTTCACTTTACTGACAGGGACTTGATGTTCTTTTCTAACCCAGATAAATGCCATACCAGGATTAATCTTTTTCTGACCTCCACAGCATATCTGGGCTCAGTGGCGTCATGTACAATTGGCAAAATCACTATTTCCAATCACTCCCCAATGTATTTAATGGTTAAGCATAAGGATTACGCTTTTGTGGTGTATATGGATTTTAGCAAGGCGTTCGATAAGGTACCCCATGGTAGGTTAATGCAAAAACTACGGAGGTATGGCATTGAGGGTGCATTAGAGGTTTGGATTAGGAATTGGCTGGCTGGAAGGAGACAGAGGGTAGTAGTTGATGGTATAGGTTCATCTTGGAGTGCAGTTACTAGCGGTGTTCCACAAGGATCTGTTTTGGGACCATTGCTGTTTGTCATTTTTATAAATGACCTAGAGGAGGGGCTTGAAAGCTGGGTGAGCAAGTTTGCGGATGACACGAAAGTCGGTGGAGTGTGGACAGCGAAGAAGGATGTGGCAGGTTACAGTGGGATATAGATAAGTTGCAGAGCTGGACAGAAAGGTGGCAAATGGAGTTCAATGTAGCTAAGTGTGAAGTCATTCACTTTGGTAGGAGTAACAAGAAGATGGATTACTGGGCTAATGGTAGGCTACTTGGTAGTGTGGATGAGCAGAGGGATCTTGGTGTCCATGTACACAGATCTCTGAAAGTTGCCACCCGGATAAATAGTGCTGTGAAGAAGGCATATAGTGTACTGGGCTTTATTGGTAGAGGAATTGAGTTCCGGAATCCTGAGGTCATGTTGCAGTTGTATAAGACTCTGGTGCGGCCTCATCTGGAGTATTGTGTGCAGTTTTGGTCGCCATATTATAGGAAGGATGTGGAGGCATTGGAACGAGTGCAGAGGAGGTTTACCAGGATGTTGCCTGGCATGGTAGGAAGATCTTATGAGGAAAGGCTGAGGCACTTGGGGCTGTTCTCATTGGAAAAAAGAAGGTTTAGGGGAGATTTGATAGAGGTGTATGAGATGATTAGGGGTTTAGATAGGGTTGACAGTGAGAACCTTTTTCCGCTAATGGAGTCAGCTGTTACTAGGGGACACAGCTTTAAATTAAGGGGTGGTAGGTATAGGACAGATGTTAGGGGTAGATTCTTTACTCAGCGGGTTGTGAGTTCATGGAATGCCCTGCCAGTAGCAATGGTGGACTCTCCCTCTTTATGGTCATTTAAGCGGGCATTGGATAAGCATATGGAAGTTATTGGGCTAGTGTAGGTTAGGTAGGCTTTGGTCGGCGCAACATCGAGGGCCGAAGGGCCTGTACTGCGCTGTATTTTTCTATGTTCTATGTTCTATGATTTGGTGCTAGGCTCAACGGCACTGGCGACTGGACCCCTTCATCCTCAAGGATAACAAATTTATTGAATTCTTTTCTATTGAGTTCAGGGCTTTTAAGATATTAATTCAGGCTCAGCCAGTAGCCCAACCATTCTTTGGGAAACAGCTAAAGCCTATGCTGGGGGGTTGGTTGATTCCTACTCAGCCAGTAAGAAGTGGCAAATGGGTGAGCAGCAACACTTGCTCAAGGCGCATCTGAAAGTAGCTGAACAGGCATATTTTGACAGACGCTCGCTGCTTAAACTGCAGAGGATCATAATGCTTCGGACTGCGCTGAACTCCATGCTCACACAGACAACCAAGATGGAGCTTACATTTGCAAGTCAAAGGCTGTTTGAGCATACGGAGAAGCTGAGCAATTACCTAGCATACCTTGCTAAGAAAAAGAGTTCCCGTCAAGCCATTATCTTGATCAGAGAGGACGCTGGAAATTTGACCTTCAATTCTAAAGAATTAATGCAGCATTCTGGAAATTTTACTCTGAATTGTGCCAATCTGAAAGCTGTAAGAGTGGGCGGGTTAGGAAGGGGTCTTTTTTTAAGAATTTGAACCTCCCAGGAGTGACCCCTGAAGAAGAGTCTCTCCTCAATGCCCCATTGTCAGAGCAGGAGGTGCAGGAGGCTGTGAGGCAGCTCCATAATGGGAAGGCGCCGGGTCCTGATGGGCTCCCCAGTCAATTCAATACGAATTTATAAGTATATTGTCAGGGCTGAGGCTTGGTATGTTTAATGACTCACTTAGTCATGGCCTCGTCCCACTATTTCTAAGCGGCAAACATCTCTCTCATTCTTAAAAAAGGGAGGCCCCAGAGGACTGTGCTTCCTGTAGGCCCATTTCACTGCTGAACGTCAACTTCAAAATCCTATCTAAGACTCTGGCATTAAGGCTAGAAACTGTACTGCCTTCCATCATTAAGGAGGACCAAACAGGGTTCATAAAAGGTCACAGATCGATGAATCATGTCATGAGATTACTTAACATGATCCATGTCTGTCAACAGCAATCGGTGCAAGGATTGGTGACCTTCTTAGATGCAGAAAAGACATTTGACAGGGTCAAGTGTCCATATCTTTTTCATACTTTGAAGCAGTTTGACCTGGGAGAGACCTTTATCAGGTGGGTGGAGGTTTTGTACAGTGATCTTCTTGCTGCGTTTCTCATAAACGGTGTATGGTCAAGCAATTTTAATATTTGTAGGTGCAGTCAACAGTGCTGTCCCTTGTCACCCCTGGTTTTTACATTGGTGATTGCACCGCTGGTGGAGGCAATACGTAGGGATCCCAACATAACTGCTTCAGAAGTCGGGACGAAGTCACATAAGATCGCACTGTTTGCGGATGACGTTCTTGTCATCTTATCAAACCCAACAATCTCAGTGCCACACCTGATTCAATCCATTAATTTGGTGGCTTATTGGGTTATAAGGCCAATTTTGCAAAGTCAGAGGCAATGCCTGTGGCTCGTCTCCTAAGAGTACGTGATCTTGAGGGTGGATCTCAGTATCTCTTTAGATGGTTGCTGGAGGGCCATCTCTACTTTGATATATTTATTACTCCCATATCTGATCGACTATTTAAAGACAATTTTACACATTTATTTGACAGAATCAAGCAGGACTTTCATAGGTGGGAGGTGCTTCCGATCTCTTCATTAGGCTGGGTAGCCCTCATTAAATTAAACATTTTGCCCCACCTATTGTATCCTATGCAAATGTTTCCTCTGCTTTATAATAAGCAAATATTTAGAAGACTGAATGGCTGGTTCAGTTATTTTATCTGGTATCTCAAGCAGCACCTAATTAAATTGACTAAATTGCAGTTATCTTACAGATTGGGAGGAGTGGGCCTACCAGATATCAAAAACTATCAGTTAAGCTTGTTGCTATCTTTCAAGAATGATTGGGCCCGGGGGCGGGGGGGACCCTCACTCACTTTGGTTGTACTTCGAAGCATCTCAGGCAAAACACTCCTTATCAACCTGCTGTTCTTAGACAAAATGAGAACAGTTAAGGAATATTGCCATAGCCCAATAGTCATCAATATTGTCAAGGTGTGAAAGGCAATCTATTAGGATTAGGGCAATATTGCCAAAGCATCATTTTTAACACCCAAAGTTAGTATGCCAGGCTTTCAGCCAGGGATGATGGACTCTGGGTTTAAACTATGGGCAGCTCGGGGCGTATCTTGCCTGAGTAATTTATTCGAAGAGGACATATTAATGTCCTTTGACCAGTTGGCATGAAAATATGAATTGCCCAATTGGGGCCTCTTTTGTTTCTTTAAAATTAGAGATTTCATACAAAAGAGATCACACTTCTAACTGATCCTTATAGGTCCAAAATGGAGAAGATGGTGTTGAGTGCTGAGGATACATTATCTGCTAGCAATGCTTATCATCTATTGGGAATGGGTCCCTCAGAAAAGAGTGCACAGCTCTTTGTGAGAGGGAATTGGACATTGAGATCTCTTCTGAAATATGAGACGGTAGCTGGGAAAATGAAAGAGGATCTCGATTTGCAACAGGACTCATGCCTTGCAATTGAAGATCCTCCACAGGGACTATTTTGTCCCAGAATGTCTTGCTAACTTTAAAGCAGGCACATGTCCAATGTGTCCTAAATGTAAAGTGAGCATAGGCATGCTTACTCTTTGTCTTTGGTCCTGCCACAGACTGTGGGCATACTGGGTGCTGTGATAGGTGAAATAGAGAACGCCCTGGGGACAGAGGTAGAGATGGAACCGGTATCTCTTCTTGGCTTTGTTTATTCGCTTTCATTAGCTGCACACACACAAAAAAAAGGCTTTCGGTCTCCTCACTTTTTGTGCAAGAAAATACATTGTAATATGGTGAGTGTCGGAAAATCCCTCGGGGCTGGCGGGCTGGTATAAGCTAGTCATGGAGCACATCCCCTTGGGCGTTCTTATGAGTATGGTGGGCCAAAAAACTGGCAGCCATTTCTGGATTACCCGGGTATAGATTTGTCCGATATACTAATAAAAGCCTTTATATAGTAATGGGAATTCTATGTAATGAGTTTGGTATCCAGAGGGAAGGAATTACGAACATATGAATATGCATAAACCTATGCACTCGATGATCGAGGGCTACTGCTTTGTTTTGCTGAACTGTATTATGGTTATTATCATTATTATTATTGTTAAGATTTTCCTTTTTTAGCTTAGTTATTACTTATCATTTATTTATGTAATTTGTGGGTTTGCTTTTTAATATTGGTTTGAATTGTTTAGTTTTGTATTTTTTGCAATATCAAAAGAAAAAAGTCCCTTTTGTTAATACAAACATTTTTTAAAAAACACACACAGTGAATTAGGTGTAATGTAAATTATTTACCTTGATCTTAGAAATTATTTTGCAGATATCATGAGGTTGACTGGATAACTAAATATATCAATGGTGTGAGCAAGCTAAGGGTAACTTCAAAGTAAATTCCAAAAAAATTGGACTTTTCAAGAAGAAAACAAGTAGCTTTTAATGAGTTAATTAATCAAATTCATTATGGAAAACATGACACATATGTAATGTTCGACCGATGTAGATAATAACACTATTTTTCCTTTATTTTTCTCATTTTACTTTGATTTAGAATTGTGTATTGAAGAATTGAACTTTGAATTGTTGAACAACTGAAAATGTGTTGCTGGTTAAAGCACAGCAGGTCAGGCAGCATCCAAGGAACAGGAAATTCGAACCTGATGAAGGGCTCTGGCCTGAAACGTCGAATTTCCTGTTCCTTGGATGCTGCCTGACCTGCTGTGCTTTAACCAGCAACACATTTTCAGCTCTGATCTCCAGCATCTGCAGACCTCACTTTTTACTCGATTGTTGAACAACTACTTGTTTTGAAAGAGAAAATAACAAAGACAGATGGAAACTGGCAAAGAAAGAAAATGCAACTTGACGATTGTTCGAAGGACACTGTACATGAATCAGTATTGAGCTATTGCTATGTTATTGTTTGGGGACTGGATCAGAGTGAAGCAAGTAATCGGGTTGTTCCTTCTCAAACTCCAATTATAACATTCAATAGTTGCTCAATATTTTCCAACAGACCTTACAAATGATAGATCTTGGACACTAAATTTGTTGGTTGTTGAATTGGTTAATCAAGGAAGAACTAGTTTTGACGGCATTGGCAGAATGCAGTATGATTTTCGGAGATGGTACATCTTGGTTGCGCACTCCCTTAGTTTCTCTCCAGTTGATGAATTGTTGAAGGTTCAGACAAAAGAACCCCAGTCTGCAAGGAATAATTAATTATTTCTAGAAATCTACTAAAACAGATTGCACTAACTGGTGACTTCAGAATTCAAGCAAAATATACAGTTCTAATTGCCTGTAAATTATTCAAAAATCTCATGAAGGCCTGACTTGGAGATGCCAGTGTTGGATTGGGGTGTAAAAAGTTAAAAATCACACAATACCAGGTTATAGTCCAATAGGTTTAATTGAAGCACTAGCTTTCGGAGCGCTGCTCCTTCATCCACCTGATTATTGAACTGGGAAATTATAATTTGTCTTTTAAATTATTCTTTAACTGTGTCTACCTGTCAATCTGTCTGCTTGGGAACGGCATTTATGGCTTTTTAAAAAAAAAATTAGGTTTTAGATTCTAGATAATAATTCAATTGTTTTGTTGTTTATCTATGTTCTCCTGAACTTGCATTATTATGATAATAATAAATTGTTAAGTTTTGTTTCAGCTAAAAATTTACTGTCCAAGATCTATCATTTGTAAAGTCTGTTTGGAACGACTGACTGTTGTAATTTCATTGTGCTCTGAGCACAGTGATAGTGCAGCTGACTTGGTTTGGCTTGCTAGTCCTGTATTATAATTCAGTGACCAAACTGATTGTTTGCTGAAGACTGGACAGTATCAAAGTTTGAATGTGCAGTTTATCGGTATGGAAAATAATGTAAGAAAGCTTACTTTAGAGCATAGTTAGCTAGCTCAAGACATTATTTGATCAGCAATTGGAGTTTGAGAAGGAGCAAGTTGATTACTTGTTTCAGTCTGATCCAGTCCTCAAACAAGACCAGGTAAACTGGTCCACTTGTGAATATAAGCAAAGTATGATTTTTTGTGGTATTTTGTAATGTATTTTACTTTAATAAGAGACATTGGATATAAAAGGTAGAGATGGTTTCAACATAGTCTTCCTGACTTTAGGCTGCTTTCTCATGAGACAAAGATAACTTGTGGTGGTTTAATACAAAGATCAATACACCTAAAGTAAGCAGAAAGGTTGAGAAGGAGAATCCTTTATGATAACCTCAACCATCACAGAAATTTAACCTATATTGTGTGATGAAGATGTGGGTGTACTGTGCCTTTAAGAGAGTTAAAAACTAGTAACAACTAGCTGACAGCACCAAGTACTCTGAAAAAGATATAATGTAACACGTGGTCCAGCTACTGGGGTAGCTAGGGTAGCTGGTTGCCTGGAAATGACAAAACTGACTTGAATTAAGCTAATCAGTTTAAATTATACCCCCTCAACAATACCAAATTCTAATCCAGTTTGAATTGAGTATATTGACAATCTTAAAAGCCAATGACACACAATCCAATGCTTTGGGGTATAATGCCACGGAAAATTGAACCATTGAGAGGAGAACTGCCAAGCCACCAGCCAGTAAAGACTGTCTGAAAAATAGCCCTCTTGAAAGGTACCTTTATCGATCAGGAACCTAAGAAGCAGAATCCTCAGGAAGAAGAAAAGAAGACAGGAATACAGAGAAGAACTGAAAGCCGACAAGTTTTGAGAAAGGAAGTTTTTTTATAAATTTTAATCAGGATTTTTATTGGACTAACATTGTAGAAGGGGAAGGTAAATGATAGGTTAGAGGGAGGATTTGTAAAAATAGTTGTTAGTTAATTATTCTCTGTTATACTTTAAGAAATAAAGTTGTTAATTTTTACTTTGAATAGTTCTTGGCTGATCAAATTTTCACAGGAGGGCTGTTATTTGATTGGTTAATAAGGGGTCTGCTAAATTTGAAACTGTGTTAAATTGAATCTTGTTATTTATTGGTTACAACTTATTTCTTGCTTACAATTTGCATTAGCAGAGATACAAATTCAGTTAAAAATTAATAAAAATAAATTCAAAAGTAATTAAATACACTAAGGATAGAGAGTCAGGTGACGTGTTGTTTCTGTATGATGTGGGAGTTGGTGGACCTCATTGTGGTTCCCAGTGACCATGTCTGTAGTAAACATTGATTGCTGGAAGAATTCCAACTCAGAGTCAGTGGGTTGGAATTTGAGCTTCAAACATTGTGACATATCAAGGAGGGGGAGGGGGAGGGTTACCTGGATATTGTGTTTAAGGAGACATTCACACCCCTTAAACTAACTAACTCGAATTCGGCCAGTAGCCAGGGGCAGGAAGGTGTGGCTGTAGGTGAGGCAGGTAGAGGGAACCAGGAGGTAGCATTGCAAGAGCTTCAGCCCCTCTCATTGTCCAACAGGTTCAAGAGATTTGCTCCCTCTGCAGATGGGAATGGAGACTGTAGAGAGGATGAGCTGACTAACTGCAGCATCATGGTGCAGCGAGCTATTCAGTTGAGAGGAGAGAAAATAAATGTTGTTGCAATTGGGGATAGTATAGTTGGAGGCATAGACACTGTGAACAGGATCGAGACTCCCGAAGATTGTGTTGCCTGCCTGGGTTTGGGATATCTCATCTGGGCTGCAGAGGAACTTGGAGTGGGAGGTTAAAGATCAAGTGGTCGTGGTCCATGTCGGTACCAATGATACAGACAAAACTAGGGAAGAGGTTCTGCTAAGGGAGTATAAACAGCTAGGACCTAAATTAAAATGGGGAAACATAAGGTAATGTCTGGAACACTACCAGGGCCACAAACCAATTGGCACAGGTTCAATAAGATTAACCAGGCAAATGCGTGGCTCGAAGATTGGTGTGGGAGAAATGGATTTCAATTCATGGGACAATAGCACCAGTACTGGGAAAGAAGGGATGTGCTCCTACTGGATGGCCTTCATCTGAGAAGCGCTGGGACCGGAGTCCTGGTGAATCATATGACTAGGGCTGTAGACATGGCTTTAAACTTAATGGAGGGTTGGGGAGGGTACAAAATTAGAAAACATAAATTAAAGGAGGAGGTAAGAGTGCAGAACTCAGGAGAAGTTATTAAAATCTCCAGCACAGACACAAATTGGACAGAGTGCTTGGAAAGAGTTAGCAATCAATCTTCAAGCACACGGAGCAAACAAATGACAATGAGAAGAGGGACAGTTAATACAGGACCAAAGGTGTTATATCTGAATGCACGCAATATAAGGAATAAGGCATAGATTGAAATTGGCAGGTATGATGGTGGGCATCATGGAGACGTGGCTGCAAGGGGATCAGGATTGGGAGCTGAATATTCAAGGAAATACATCCTATTGAAAAGATAGGCAGGTGGGCAAAGGGGTTGGGGTTACCTTATCAGTAAGAAATAAAACTAAATCAATAGTAAGAAATGCAGTAGTGTCAGATATAGGATCCGTGTAGGGAGAATTGAGGAACCAGAGGAAAAGAAAAACTACAGTTGGGATTATGTACAGGCCTCCAAACAGTAGTCAGGAGCTGGGGCGCAAGATAGACAAGGAAATAGAAAGGTTGTGTAGGAAAGGCAAAGTTATAGTGATTTCAATCTGCAGGTGGACTTGGAAAATCAAGTTGGTAGTGGATTGCAAGAAAATGAATTTGTGGAATGTCTATGAGATGGCTTTTTGGAATGGCTTACGGTGGACCCCAATAGGGTACAGCAATACTGGATTTAGCATTGTGCAATGAGGCAGACTTGATAAGCAAGCTTAAGGTGAAGGAGCCCTTTGGAGTCAGTGATCATAATATTAGTGAATTTACTCTGCAATTTGAGTGGGAGAAGATAGAATTAAAGGTGACAGTATTACAGCTGAATAAAGGCAACATAGAGGCATGAGGGAGGAGCTGGGTAGAATTGACTCGGAGAGGAGCCGAGCAGAAAAGACAATGGAAGAGCAATGGTAGGAATTTCTGGGAGTAATTCAGGAGACACAACAGAGGTTCATCCCAAGAAAAAAAGAAGCATGGTACAGGTAGGAAAAGGCAACCATAGCTGACTAGGGAAATCAGGGATTGCATAAAAGCAAAAGAGAAAGTGCATAATATGGCAAAGGGTAGTGGGAAACCAGAGGATTGGGAAGCTTACAAAGACCAACAGAAGGCAACAAATAAAGAAATAAGGAGGGAGAAGATTAAATAGGAGGGTAAGCTATCCAGTAATATAAAGGAAGATTGTAAGAGTTTCTTTGGATATATAAAGGACAAAAGAGAGGCAAAAGTGGATTTTGGGATGTTTGAAGATGCGCTGGAGAGATAGTAGTGGGGAACAAGGAAATGACTGAGGAACTGAATAATTACTTCATGCCAATCTGCACGGTGGAAGACAAAAGTAATATCCCAAAAGTTCAAGACAGTGAGGTAGCAGAGTTGAGTATGGTGGCCATCGCCAAGGAGAAGGTACTAGAAAAACTGAATGACCTGAAAGTGGATAGATCACCTAGACCAGATGGACTGCACCCCAGAATTCTAAGGGAGATCGCTGAAGAGACAATGGAGGCAGTAGTGGTGATCTTTCAGAAAAAACAATAGAATCAGGGAGGGTCCCAGAGGACTGGAAAATCGCAAACATGACACCCCTGTCTACAAAGGGAATAAGGCAAAACACAGAAAAGTACAGAGTGATTAGCCTAACCTCGGACATAGGTAAAATCCTGGAATCCATTGTGAAGGATGAGATATCTGAGTACTTCGAAGAGTATGGCAAAATAGGACAAAGTCAGAATGGCTTCATCGAGGGGAGATTATGCCTCACAAATCTGCTAGAATTCTTAGAGGGAATAATGAGCAGGTTAGACCAAGGAGAGCCAATGGATGTTATCTACCTGTGCTTCAAGAAGGCCTTTGACAAGGTGCTGCACAGGAGGATACTGAGTATGATAAAGTGCCAATGTGGATAGAAGTCTAGTTGTCTGACAGAAAGCAGAGGGTGAGCATAAAAGGTTCCTTCTCAGGATGGCACCACAAGTGGTGTTCTGCAAGGCTCAGTATTGGGACCACCAACTTTAACTTTATATGTTAGTGATCTAGTTGAAGGAACTGACAGCATTCTGGCTATGTTTGTAGATGATACAATGATAGGTAGAGAGATAGGTAGTATTGAGGAGGTGGAGAGGCTGCGGAAGGATTCAGACAGAATAGGAGAATGGGCAAAGAAGTGGCAGATGGAGTACAATGTGGGAAAGTGTGAGGTCATGCACTTTAGTAGGAAGAATAGAGGTATGGACTATTTTCTAAATGAGGAGAAAATTCAGATGTCTAAAGTACAAAGAGATTTGAGAGTTCTAGTCCAGGATTCTCTCAAGGTAAACTTGTAGGTTGAGTTAGAAGCTGGAGGGCAAATGCAATGATTGCTTTTACTTTGAAAGGATCTGGATATAAAAGCAGGGATGTACTTCTGAGGCTCCATAACGCTGTGGTCAGACTACAGTTGGAATATTGTACGCAGTTTTGGGCCCCATATCTCAGGAAGGATGTATTGGCCCTGGAACGTGTTCAGAGGAGGTTCATGAGAATGGTTCCAGGAGTGAACAGCTTAACATATGAGGAATGTTTGAGGACTCTGGATCTTTACTCATTGAAGTTTAGAAAGTCAGGGGGAAACTAATTGAAGCTTACAGAATACCGAATGGTCTGGACAGAGTGAATGTTGGGAAGATGCTTCCATTGGGAGGAGAGAGTAGGACCTAAGGGCATAGCCTTAGAGTAAAGGGCAAACATTTTAGAACGGAGATAAGGAGAAACTTCTTTAGCCAGAGAGTGGTAAATCTGTGGAATTCATTGCCACAAAAGGCTGTGGAAGTCAGGTCATTGAGTATAGTTTAGACAGAGATAGATAGGTTCTTGATTATCAAGAGTTATGTGGAGAAAGCGGGAGAATGAGGTTAAGAAACTTATCAACCACGATTAAATGGCAGAGCAGATTTAATGGACTGAGTGACCTAATTTCTGCCCCTATGCCTTATGGTGTTGTTAGAACCCCTTAGATTACTGATATCAAGAGTAAACTTGACAATCCATAGGAGATCGAAATAATATCCTCCATGTGTAAACGTCTAATGGTGAAACATGGAAGTATAGGTAGGTGCTTGATGATCACAGCATCTTTGGCTGAATGGCCTCTTTGCCTGCTGTACGATGAGTATATAGTTTTATTCACAATACTGTGTCCTGCACAAAACACTGCTGTAGAATTGAAAAACATCTGATGCATAGGAACTCAAAAGTAGTCATCAGAAATACCATGCAAATTATTTTTCAGTGGCTTGACACAGAGTGAAGATTATTTAGACACAGTTTGATTAACTAATACCTTTCTAACTGTATATTGCTTACAAACTAAGCAAGGCATAACACCCACAGAGAAAGCAAGACAAACATTGGTCAAGCTATGCTGAAACAGCCTGTACAGTATGAGAAAATAGCCTGTCTTGTACTCACCCTTGAACCTAATGAATGTGTGGTTGCACCACCTCGTAAACATCGTCCAATTATTCTCCTTCATATGCTGACTCAGTTTCTTACCCATTCCCTCAGTTTATATTTATACAGGTTTGTGCAAGGTACACAGAATATATTTTAATCTTGCCACTTTGGAATCGATTGTCTGTATTACTGTTTTTGTTTTTTTTTGTTTTTATCTCTTAATAGGTTCTTGCCAGAGGTAAGGAAAGCTGAGTAAAGGCTTCAGAAGTGACCATGACACAATGGGTGACATTATGTACTTCGTTTCCCTGATCATCAGCACTGGTATTAATGTAACTCCAAACAATGTTAATAGTGACCATATGGCTGTTGTATTAGATCATTCAGAACTCACATGTGAGGAGGAGCAGGTCAACATAATTGGAATGAAGATGGAAATCTGAACACTCATGACTATTATCAGCTGAGTGGGCAAGACAAATGAGTTAGAATTACTGAATCCTACAGTGTGGAAACAGGCCATTTTGGCCCAAAAGGTTCACACTGATCCTCTGAAGAGTATCCCACCCAGCCCCATTCCTCTATCCTATTGCTGTACATGTTCTATGTCTAATATACCTAACCTATATATCCCTAAACACCATTTAGCATGGCCAATTTACCTAACCTGCACATCTTCGGACTGTGGGAGGAAACCGGAGCAAACCCACACAGACACAGGGAGAATGTGCAAACTCCATACCGACAGTCGCCCGAGTTTGGAATCAAACTCTAGTCCCTGGTGCTGTGAGGCAGCAGTGTTAACCACTGAGTCAGCATGCTGCCATTGAATTTTCTATGGAATAATTCCACTAAACAGTTTGCAAATTTTTTGCGTCGTAATGCTTCAACAGTGAACCTGAACATCATAGGAGGCCAACATGAGGTGGTTGTTGAAATGTAGGGGACAACAAAGCAAGTGGCAAACCTTAAACCCATAAGAAATAGCAAAAGGAATAGGCCATTTAGCTGCTCGAACTGAATAAGATGATGGCTGATCTGATATTTCTCATATCCACATTCTTGTCCTTTCCATGTAACCTTTGATTCTCCTTCTGATCAAGAATCTATCAACCATACCATAAATCTATACAAGACTCTGCCCCACAGATCTCTGTGGCAAGGTCTTCCAAAGACTCACAAGTCTCTGAGACAAGAAATTCCTCCTCATCAACGCTTTACCAACTCATCTACAATAGAACCACAAATGAAGAAAATGTTGGAATGCTGTTACTGTAAATTGAGGTCTTGCGTATGAATCACCGACCAATTTAACAAACCGACTAAACAGTTGCAAAGAGCAATGGCATTCGTATGGATCGTGATCAGGAATGCACTGGCTGAGATCTTGGCAGAAGCAGATTCAATTGTGACTGTTGAAAGATGATCAGATAAACAGCTGAAAATAAAATATTTACCACACTACAGAGGCAGGGATTGGGCTGGGGAGACTGGGACTAACTGAGTTGCTCTTATAGAGAGCCAGCATAGACACAACAGGCTGTATGATCTACTTCTCACCTGCAGTGACTATATGACTCTATTATTCAGCTTCATGGGTTCAAACATATAAGGGATTAAATTGGATAGTCCCTGAAAACAAATGAAGGGATAATAATCCTTTATCTTCAGAGTAACTGAAGACTCTCCAGACATAGATTCTAAAGGTCATAGCGAGTGACAACTGAAGAGGTCAATGCCAGGACTATAACTGAAAAAAAATGAATGTTGCACAAGTAAGTAAATATAACAACTGACACAAGTGATCAAAATCCACAAATTCATCTTCAAATGACATCTTCTACCAGGAAAATTTATGCATAGAACACAACATGACTTTCGGTTTTGCCTTTCTTTGCTCCCATGGGTTCTTATCAAAATTAAGAGAGCTGAGTCAAGGCTTCAGAGACTTTGAGGTGCTGCATTGAACAAAAGATACCAGAATAAACATTTCAAGTAATTTAATGATGCACAAAGACCAATTAATCACACTTAAAGTTTATCCATGCCACTCAGGTTCATCTAAACACTCTATCTAATACAGATTGCTGATCTTGACTCTCCAAGGAGAAAGGTGACTTTGACAGATGTTCTCTGAGTGTCTGAAGCCTGAAGGCTTCTGCCTTGCTGGCATAGGCCTGCACTAGTGAAGATGTAACATTTAAGGCTGTGTCTTTTGAAAATGATCAAGAGGGAGGCAGAGGGGCAGAAAGAGCAATTGTCCACAGTCAAAGTGCCTTAGGAGGTGCCTCCATGCATGGCAGGCTGTTGCTCCTATTCCCTGTTGGCAAGCAAAAGCACTGCCTGCCAAGAGTCTCTAAAGGGTCACTGAATTCAAAAAATTAACTTTGTTTCTCCCCACAGGTGCTGCCAGACCGGCTGGGTTTCTCCAGCAATTTCTGTTTCTGTGTGTTTCAGATCTCCAGCATCTGCAGTTCCTTTTTTTTTTAATTTTTCTTGCCCTTGTATTCACTCTTGTTAACTTGTTTTATCCATTAAGAATACTAGTTAGCATATAGTAATCTTCTTCTTGCTTTTGAATGCCTGCATGTTACTGGACAACTTCATGGCCCCCATTCCTTTGCAGTAATAAGGAGCAGTTCCTAAGTATTTTATAGAACAGAATGTTTTATTTTTTAACTTATTCATGGAATGTTGGCATCACTGCATTTATTGGCTAACCGTAATTCCCCTTTGGTACATAGGTCCAAACTGCCTACCTGAAATACTATAATTCTTGGAGTAGTATGTATGCACATAATGCTTTCAGTTAGGGAGTTCTAGGATTTTAGTCCAGTGATATTGAAAAAAATTGCAAGATGTTTCAAGTTAAGGTAGTGAGTGCTTTGGAGGAGAACTTACAAAAGTTAGTGTTCGTATGCATATGCTAAATGTGAATTTATGTGGTAGAAATTGTGGATTTATATGGTGCATTTGAAGGATTCTGGATGGGTAGGACAAAGCTAGTACTTAAAAAATTAGTAGGCAGTAATTTCTAACGCTTAATATCAAAAATATTTTATTCAAAGCTATTTAAAGTGAGTGTAATTCTCATAGAAAATTGTAGGTACACTCCTCAACTAATGGCAACTTGCAGGAAGTTTGTCCATAATTTTACAATACGTGAATTTGGCAAGTAAGGTACAAAAGTAAGGGAAGAAAGAAATGGTTTTCAGTTTACCCCTCACCTTTCCTGAGTCCATTGACCTCAAGTAAGTCATTAGATTTTGTTGTTATAGAAGAAAACACAACATCCAATTTGCTCAGAACAATATCCCTCAAACAGTAACTGAGATAAATGACCAAGCAACTAGTCATTGATGATTTTTCTTGAGGGATTAATGTTGGCCAGGAAACCTGGAGAATTTGTAATTTGAAAAGATCCATAAAATCGTTTACATGGATTTCAAGAGACAGGCATAGCATGAAAAAAGTTAAGCACTCATTAAAGAGACAGCCCACTAACAATACGTACAGCACCCTCACAGTATTACATCAAAGAATCAATCTAGTTTATAGTCCTAAAGTATTGTGGAAATGATTCTGGTGCTTTCCTAAAGGTGCCCATTAAACTTTTCCTGCGACAATTTACATGGTCAACATGGGTGTAGCCTTTTAATATGGCCAAAGCAGGCTCAAATACACTTTCGGAGCACATGCTAACAATATCTTCTGACCTTGTTCCAGCCAGGTGAGTAACAGTTTCTAGGGACCCTCCCTCAGCCAAACAGTTCTTGCATTAACACTGATGCTGGCATACCTTTACTGTCAATGAAGTGATATGGCCTCAGTGAATTTTATAAAAACTAGTTCTTCCTTCTAATATAGACTTTGAAAACAGGCACAAAGAATCATGTTGGAAAGCTATAGGGCCACAAATCATGAAATTGAGCAGTACAACACTGTTAAGTAGAATTTCTGATAATTATTCTAATGGAAACTGAAGAGACTGGCATAATGAATAATTCCATATGTGGAACGGAAGAAACATAGTATATTTAATAATGGAAAAGTTAAAGTAACAAAAGGACTAAAGAAGGGCATTTTTGTTCAATATGGAAGAGGAGATTTGTGTTGAAATTGCGTGAGCAAAACAAGCAAATTAAGAAGATAGTCAATGCTATCAGAAATAATAAGACGTGTATATATCTCTGAATGTATCAATATGTAACAGTTGAAAGAGGGAGAGATTATTGCCTCCATTTGAAATATGGTTTCATTCAAGAGAGATTGCATGATGGAATTGAAGTGGACATCATCTCACAATGGCTTTAGCCCTTCACAGATTATCTGCATTGGCAGAGGATATGCCCCATAAACAATTTGAAAGGGAATGGAAGAAGATAAAAATTATCTGCATACAGATTTTGTTTGGGCCATTCATTAGTCAAAGGTAATAATGTGTTGGGTGTTTGGAGAATGTTTGCTATTACCAGCAACTATCTTGTATTTATTGTAGGAGAAAGTGAGGACTACAGATGCTGGAGATCTGAGTTGAGAGCGTGGTGCTGGAAAAGCACAGCAGGTCAGGCAGCATACAAGGAGTCGGAGAATTGACATTTTATGGATAAGCTCTTCATCAGGATTGGTTGGATGCTGCCTGACCAGCTGTGCTTCTCCAGCACCACACACTTGCATTTATTATATTCTGTCATACTTTCAAATATCTCATAGAGATGTTCAGAGCAGCTGAATGATTCAGAAAATGTTTTATAACTTTGCTTCCTTTGAAGACAATGCCTGGGGTTACATTATATAATATTTCTGTCTTTCTTCTCCTTTAGTTTCTTCTTGTAATAAGGAGAATAAATGAGGCAACTCCACAGAATTTTGCACCAAAGACTTAATTGCTCGAGGTAATGGCACACTTAAAGTCATTCCAGCAAAATCGAGCAGTGCATTTTGCAAAATTGCACTGGCTAAGTTATAATTATTAAGTAAAAAGGAACAGCTAATTGGCAGAAAAGAAGGACAGATCAGAATGCAGGGTCATCACTGAATGGGGAGACTGCACTTCAGACCAACTGATGCTCCTCTTTGAAGAAGTAGGACTCAAATACCACAAGAATACACCGGAAACCACCACCTAGTAAATGGCTGAAGAACTTGATAAATGAATTTAGACCTATGCCATGGCGAGGCACAATGTATAGATAGAATAATTTCAATTATGTTTCTTGGACTTTATTTTCCATATCTTCAAGAATATCATCCAGAAAGCTGTTACCTAGTATGGTAACAAAATATCTGAAAACAAACTTTCAAGCTCAGCGACATAGCTTACACACTTCTCAAAAACCTGAGCTACAAATCTTCTCAAAAATCGCTAGCATTGCTATATTCTATCAAATCCATGTCAGATGTCCTGATTGTGTGTTATTGAATATTAATTGGATATTTGGATTTCATTATAAATAAATAAGTAGAACCTGAGTATTGCTATTAAAATCATACAGACGGTTTGTCAACACTCTTCATTGTGCATTAATTGGGGCAATTTGCCAGAATAGTAGACAAGGGGGGAAGAAAGTGCTGATTGCTGACAAGCAGGCACTAATTGGTAGAGGTAGTGCTGTGGAGAATGCACCATTTAATAATAATTGTCCTGGACCATCTCTGACACCTCCCTCCCCTTCCTGGACCTATCCATCTTCATTAATGACGACCGATTTCACACTGACATTTTTTATAAACCCACTAACTCCCACAGCTACCGGGATTACACCTCTTCCCACCCTACCTCTTGCAAAAATGCCACCCATATTCCTAATTCCTCCGTCTCTGCCTTATCTGCTCCCAGGAGGCCCTAAAGGAGCCTTCCACATCCACTAGTATCATTTATTGTATCCGTTGCTCCCGATGCAGTCTCCTCTACATTGGGGAGACTGGACGCCGCCTAGCAGAGCGCTTTAGGGAACATCTCCGGGACACCCGCACCGTGGCCCAACATTTCAACTTCCCCTCCCACTCTGCCGAGGACATGGAGGTCCTGGGCCTACTTCATCGCCGCTCCCTCACCACCAGACGTCTGGAGGAAGAATGCCTCATCTTCCGCCTCGTAACACTTCAACTCCAGGGCATTAATGTGGACTTCAGCAGTTTCCTCATTTCCCCTTACCCCACCTCACCCTAGTTCCAAACTTCCAGCTCAGCACTGTCCCCATGACTTGTCCGGACTTGTCCGACCTGCCTATCTCCTTTTCCGTCTATCCATTCCACTCTCTCCTCCCTGACCTATCACCTTTATCCCCTCCCCCACTCACCCATTGTACTCTATGCTACTTTCTCCCCACCCCCACCCTCCTCTAGCATATCTCTCCACACTTCAGGCTCACTGCCTTTATTCCTGATGAAGGGCTTTTGCCTGAAACGTCGATTTTGCTGCTCCTTGGATGCTGCCTGAACTGCTGTGCTGTTCCAGCACCACTAATCCAGAATAATAATTGACAGTTAACTGCTAATCTTTGATGGCATTTTAAACAGGGCAGATTGACTTGGATTGGTCAGGGCATTACCTGGAAAATGAATTTCAGAGACAGTTTTTAAAAAAAATAAGTATTTATGAATATCTAAAAATATTTTACCATTATGCTAAAATTGTAAATCTCCCTATCTGTGGGAATTATAAATATGTTGCATATTAAATTTGAAAGTTGCTCAGTGCAACAGAATGAAATAACAATGTCATAATCTAGCCCAACAAATTAAAAAGAATCTCATGAGGACCATGTATTGAAATTAAATAGATAAACTGATCCACAATCTTTAATTGTTCTTGCTTTATTTGAAATGTTTTTGCTTCCAACTTTAATTATATTATACATAAAATAAAGTCAGAGCACCTTTCAGAGTTGGTAACGTTGAGAGTTAATTAACATCGTGAGAAAAATATCCATGCAGAGTTTACTCCTGAAGACAGGTTTAATGCTTTCATTTAAGTAGCTCCCCTGAGAGTAAACAGAACGTTGCATTTTCATAAAAATAATGGGCAAAGGCTCAAGAAAGGTAAAACACAAAATAGAAAGGCTTGAATGTCATTAATAACGGTGGTTTTATAATTTCAAACACTGCTTGATTTTGTTGGTGGAAGTGATGAATTATGATGTCGGGATATTTTACAAATCTCTGCAACTAGTATTTGAAACAGGCACTACAGGTGACTTCAGAGACAGAACAAACCTGCTTTGTTACGTTCTCATAATGTGACTGCTTTACACCCTCTTTCTGGTTCCCACACAAGCCATTCTTATAACTTCTATCAGTTAAAATAATGCCAATTGATAAATTACAGGTAGGTATATGCTGCGAATTTACTCTAGTGAAAACTATACAGTGCAGAATAATTTAACTTTGAACCATCATAGCTGTCGGACGGGTAACATTCAGTACAGCAGTCTAAGCTATCTTATAGTACGTTACCATACATGAAAAGATAGTTTGTTACTTTGCACTGTTCAGCATATATTAACGACTTAATAACACTGCAATAATGGTCAGAGCAGTTCTAGCTATTGATGTAACATGACAATAGTGGTTTTAATTACAATGATGTACAAGCAATCTGTACCACCACACCAATAGATTTATTTTATCTAATTACATAAATGCCCATCAATTGGGAGAAGTGGACATAACAAAGGCATGTGAGCTCATATGGCTGATTTTCACTTGGCTACAATTTACAAAGATCAAACAGCTTGCATTTTGCATTTGCTCACTCTATTTTCCTTGGAGAACTGTTTATCTAAGTGAGTTGAACAGGTTTATTTGGAAGGTAAAAACAATAACTGCAGATGCAGGAAACCAGATTCTGGATCAGTGGTGCTGGAAGAGCACAGCAGTTCAGGCAGCGTCCAAAGTGCAGCGAAATCGACGTTTCGAGCAAAAGCCCTTCATCAGGAATAAAGGCAGTGAGCCTGAAGCGTGGAGAGATAAGCTAGAGGAGGGTGGGGGTGGGGAGAAAGTAGCATAAAGTGCATAGGGTGAGTGGGGGAGGGGATGAAGGTGATAGGTAAAGGAGGAGAGGGTGAAGTGGATAGGTGGAAAAGGAGATAGGCAGGTAGCGCAAGTCCGAATAAGTCATGGAGACAGTGCTGAGCTGGAAGTTTGGAACTAGGATGAGGTGGGGGAAGGGGAAATGAGGAAACTGCTGAAGTCCACATTAATGCCCTGGGGTTGAACTGTTCCGAGGCAGAAAATGAGGCGTTCTTCGTCCAGCGTCTGGTGGTGAGGGAGCAGCGATGAAGGAGGCCCAGGACCTCCATGTCCTTGGCAGAGTAGGAGGGGAAGTTGAAATGTTGGGCCACGGGGCGGTGTGGATGATTGGTGCGGGTGTCCCTAAAGCGCTCTGCTAGGAGGCGCCCAGTCTCCCCAATGTAGAGGAGACCGCATCGGGAGCAAAGGATACAATAAATGATATTAATGGATGTGCAGGTAAAACTTTGATGGATGTGGAAGGCACCTTTAGGGCCTTGGATAGACGTGAGGGAGGAGGTGTGGGCACAGGTTTTACAGTTCCTGCGGTGGAAGGGGAAAGTGCCAGGATGGGAGGGTGGGTTGTAGGGTGGCGTGGACCTGACCAGGTAGCCATGAAGGGAACAGTCTTTGTGGAAGGCGGAAAGGGGTGGGGTCTTTTTGGAGGTAGCGGAAATGTCGGCGGATGATTTGGTTTATGCAAAGGTTTGTAGGGTGGAAGATGAGCACCAGGGGCATTCTGTCCTTGTTACAGTTGGAGGGGTGGGGTCTGAGGGTGGAGGTGCGGGATGTGGACGAGATGCGTTGGAGGGCATCTTTAACCACGTGGGAAGGGAAATTGCGGTCTCTAAAGAAGGAGGCCATCTGGTGCGTTCTATTGTGGAACTGGACCTCCTGGGAACAGATACAGCGGAGGCGGAGGAATTGGGAATACGGATGGCATTTTTGCAAGAGGTAGGATGGGAAGAGGTGTAATCCAGGTAGCTGTGGGAGTCAGTGAGTTTGTAAAAAATGTCAATGTCAAATCGGTCGTCATTAATGGAAATGGAGAGGTCCAGGCAGGGGAGGGAGGTGTCAGAGATGGTCCAGGTTATTTGGAAGTACTAGCTTTTAGAGCACTGCTCCTTCACCAGATAACTAGTGGGGCAGGATCGTAAGAAACAGAATCTATAGTAAAAGATCAATTGTCATGCAATTAAAACTATATACTGAACAAACCTAGATTGCTGTTAAGTCTTTCATGTTTTAGAATGGGTTGCAGATTTTAGTTCATTAATATGTAAATTCCAGAACTTGTTTTAAGTCACATTCTCAAGATAACTTAAGCCTTTATAAAAAAAAAGTGACATCTCAACTCAGACAGTATATTAAAGGTGTGAGGTACGAGTCTGCCTATATCTTAAACTTGAGTCAGGCTGATTCTATTTCCAAACTAGGAATTTATGAACTGTTATATGGATTGACTGCCTGTAGGTTTTTGAGCAAAACTGGAATGCATCCGCAAATAAAATTTTGCAAATGCAAATTCACCCCATAGACTTATATGTGTGTGCGTGTGTGCATGTGTGGGAGAGAGTGAATGTGTGAGCATGTGTGTGCACATGAGAGATTGTGCGTTTGTGTGTGCTTGTGCGTGCTTGGTATAGTGTGTGAGTGAGTGTGACAAAGTATAAGCCTGTGACAGGGTGTGTGTGTGTGTGTGAAAAAATAGTGTAGTTGGGTCACCCGGAGTGCAACATGAACCTGTGGAATCAATCTGAAGCCTATCTATCCTATACTATTCTATTTTCACCCATATATTTATCTAATGACCATTTAAATCCCCTTAAAGTTGGTGAGTCTGCTATTGTTGCAGGCAGGCCATTCCACAGTCCTACTACTCCCTGAGTAAAGAAACTACTCTGGCATCTGGCCTATAAGTATCACCCCTCAATTTAAAGCTATGTCCCCTCGTGCTAGCCATTACCATCTGAGGAAAAAGGCTCTCACTGTTTATCCTATCTAACTCTCTGATTTTCTTAAATGTCTCAATTAAGTCACCTCTCAACCTTCTTCTCTCTAGCCTCAAGTCCCTCAAACTTTCCTTATAAGACCTTCCCTCCATACCAGGCAACATCCGAGTAAATCACCTCTAATGCCTTTCCATACCTTCCACATCCTTCCTATAAATGCAGTGACCATATTTGTATACAATACTACAAGTGAAGCCGCACCAGAGTTTTGTACAGCTGCAACATAACATTGTGGCTCCAAAACTCAATACCTCTACTAATAAAAGCTAACATACTGTATGCCTTCTTAACAACCCTATCAACCTGGGTAGCAACTTTCAGGGGTCTATGTACATGGACACTGAGATCTTCCTGCTCATTTACACTGCCAAGAATCTTACAATTAGCCCAGTACTCTATTTCTGTTGCACATTCCAAAGTGAATCACCTCTCATTTTTCCACATTAAACTCTATTTGCCATCTCCCAGCCCAGCTCTGCAGCTTATCTACGTCCCTCTGTAACCTCAATATCTTTCTGCACTATCCACAACTTCACCGACCTTAGTGTCATCTGCAAATTTACTAACCCATCCTTCTACACCTTCATCCAGTTCATTTATAAAAATGACAAACAGCAGTGGACCAGAAACAGATCCTTGCAGTACCACACTAGTAACTGAACTCCAGGATCAACATTTCCCATCAACCACCACTCTGTCTTCTTTCAGCTACTGGATTAATGGTGCTGGAAGAGCACAGCAATTCAGGCAGCATCTGAGGAGCAGTAAAATCGACGTTTCGGGCAAAAGCCCTTCTTTCAGCCAGCCAATTTCCATGGGAATAGTGCAATAGCCTACCATGGGAAACCTTACCAAATGCCTTACTGAAATCCATATACACCACATCAATCGCTTTACCCTCATCGACCTATTTGGTCACCTTCTCAAAGAATTCAATAAAATGAAACATTTAAAAAGATGAAAGACTTACAAGCAATCTAGGTGTGTTCAATATATCATTTTAATTGCATGACACTGTGATACTTTGCTCGAAATTCTGTGTCTTATAATCCTGTCCCATTACTCACCTGGGGAATCAGTTTAGCTCAGTTAGCTGGATTGTCGGTTAGAAGAGCAATGTGATACCAACAGTATGGGTTCAATACCCATCACTGGTTTGAGGTTACCATGAAGGACTCTCCTTCTCAACCTCTTCCTTCGCCTATGGTCTGGTGGTCTTCAGGTTAAATCAGCACAGTCGCTTCTCTCTAATGAGATAGCAGCCCCCATTGATGACAATGCAATGACTAGTTACCTGATGAAGGAGCTGTGATCTGAAAGCTAGTACTTCCATATAAACCTGTTGGTCTAAAACCTGGTGTTGTGTGATTTTTAACTTTGCCCACCCCAGTCCAATACCAGCACCTCCACATCATATCTAATTGAGATAAATGCTGCAGCTTGTGGAAGGACAGACTTGTAGATGTTTGCCATTTACAGGTCTATTATCATCATCTATGTTTGTTGACTAATTATATTCAGATTGGGGTTGATCGAGACTTGCAATCAGTAATCATTATCTTTTATTAAACATTAGATTATGACAAGATACAGGACAAGATTTTACCTGAGGCTTCTACACAGAAATATTTCCCTATAATTTTACTACTCATGTGAATCTAACATAACTGATGATGTAGACATCTTATTTACATATCAGTATTAATGATGTTTACACCATATCTCTCCCATAAAATGTATTTGATACATTATTTAAGTAATCCTATATTCCCCCAAGATTCTGACACTAATTATTTTATATCTCCCCCTAGACTCTGACTCTAATCAATAGATCATTTACATTGTTGTACATCTTCCCAAGTCTCTAACATTATTTGTTATGTTATTTAAATTATCCTACATTTCCCCAAAACATCTAACTCTATTTCATAAATTATTTACATTATCTTACATTTCTTATCAGATCTCTGACAATATCTGATTTACATTTCAAGGTCACCAGAATAACCTGTCCTATCTGTAGAAGGTCTTCTTCTTGGGGAAAATAGTATGCTCATGTTTATTCTCACTATTCCATTTCAGTCTCCGCAAGATCTGGTCACAGACCTTCCTCCTTCTGTTTTAGTCTATCCAGAATAAAAGGTAAAAGCAGGTCGTTTGCTTTGATCCTGCCAATGGACAATACATTATGCAACTGGATATCACCTCTTCTTGTGACTTTTGAGCACTGGCAGCCAAATAGAATTTTGTGCTGTGACATGACACTTTGATATTCAGGTATAATTCTAAAGTATGTCGAGTCTAAGCTTTGACTGATTTCCCAACTTAAATCAACATGTCATCTATGAAATTGAGATGGCTTCTTTTCTCAAAATATTGCCTCAGAATAGAATAATGTGGAACTTTTTCTGACCTTCCTTTGATGCCATATTCATTGATTTAAGCACATTCTTCATCACTATTTTGTACCTTTCGAATTTAACTTCTGTGTTGTTGATAAATACTTAATGATCAGGGAAGTATATATGCTCCGCATTTCAGCAAAATTCATGTGTTCTATTTCAGGCTTAGCTACAAATGACAATGTGTCCACTGTATTTTTTTCATCTCTTGGATACATTCAGTTGCAGCACCAAATCTAATCAAATTCAGGGGAAATCTCTGCAATCTTGCTGGCATTTTTGCTTTTTTTTTGCAACCAATGTGATAACTAACAGTTTGTGCTTTGTCTCAAATATTAACTGAAGACCCAAGACAAAGTCAGCAAACTTGTCACATGCTTAAGTACCAGCTTACACCTCTTTTTCAAGTACATGAATTGTAGTCCGCCTTTTATTGTGGGCAGTTCTCCCTCTGATGTAGCCTTCTTCCACCACAGTAAGAAGCAGTTTCTGACTTACCTACTTGAACAGTTACCCAGAAAATGGTAGACAGGTTAACAAAAATGTGCCTGTAGATAAATATGCAAAGAACGCCCCAGTAAACCACACCGATCACCCCAACTCCCTGCTCGACCCTAACTACTTCGCTGCCTCTCCCCCGATATCTGACACCATTCATTACCAAATTCCTATCAGGTTACCCAGCTACCCACCTGTCTCCCTGCCAGCCTACCAAACTCTAACCCTAGCCACCTTGCTACTTACTTACCCACTCTATGAACTTACCATTCCTTACCCTATTAGCTACTTGATGTATCCATTTACTCCCTTACCTTCTCTATGTAGATTTTGAATAAATCTTTGGATCATTTAACATTACTGATTAGAATATTGTCAATTTCTGTCTTTAAACTGAACATGAACTATGTTCTCCTGACAACCCAATTCAAAAGAAATTCTATTTAAGGTACATTGCTTTTTATGAGGAAATGAAGACCTGTTGTCCTGGCCACAAACAAGTAGTATAGGCAAGTAAGAGTGAAATGTCAATTGATGATCAAGACCAATTCTCAGAGGGTTCAGACTACAATATTAGAAGTGGACCCAGTCTTGATACTGGCCATAGCCTGGAATGGAATTCTTCAACATATTTTTTTCCACTAGTAACACTGGTTTTTGAGTCTTTGAAGAAGCTGTTCAAATTCAACTATTATAGATACAAAGGAGACTAATACATATCAAAATGTATAACTATCAAAATTAATTTCATTTATTAAGAACCAAACAACTGTAGACCTATAAAGAAGTAAATGTTTCTATGCACCATTTGAAAGTAATTTGCAAACATTCAAACTCAGAGTACCCATGGGTGCTGCTGATAAGCACTGATTAAAAACACATCTTTTGTGATTAACCCATTTTCAATTATATTAATAAAATTGCACCAAGTTACCAATATTAAATCTATGAAAGGAAAATATATAATTGAATGAACAATTGCCTTGTATTATGGTTGTGTTATGATTGCAAAGAATTTTCATCTTCTAGGCAAAATGCAAACACATGCTATGCAGAAACTTGAGCAATTTGAGTGTTGTTTGTGTACTTGTCTATTGTACCACAAGAAAAATCTCACCCCAGAATGCTATACTTACCAAGTTCTATGACTTTATTTTTATGTTTTGGACTGACTTGTTGTTTTTCTCATTTATTTAAATAATTTGGATATGACTATAGGAGGAATTGTTAACAGGTTTGCAGATGATACCAAAATTGCTGGTATAGTGGACAGCGAAGAAGATTATCTTAGAGTACAATAGAACTTTGATCAAATGGGCAAATAGGGAGTGGTTTAATAAGGTAGGGCTTTTCTCCTAGTATCTGAGACTGAGAAGTGACCTTATAGAGATTTATAAAATTATGAGGAACATGGGAAAGGTAAATAGCCAGGGTCCTTTCCACAGGGTAGGGGAGTCCAAATCTAGAGGGCATAGGTTTAAGGTGAGAGGGGCCTTAGGGGCAATGTTTTCACACAGAGTTTGGTGCACATATGGAATGAACTGCTGTAGGAAATGGTGGACACTGGTACAATAGCAAATTTAAAAGGCACCTGGATATGTTCATGAAGAGGAAGGTTTCACCAGGCCAAATGCTGGCAAATTGGAATGGATTAATTTAGGATATCTTGTTAGCATGGATGAGTTAGACCAAAAGGTCTGTTTCTGTTACGTACATGTCTTTAACTCTAAATGGCTTGCCCCCGGCTGCTATGTTATTTTCTGAAGTGACTCGCATGAATACCTCCTTAAGGGATTTCAATGATTTGAAAAGGATGAGGATAGCTGAAAGAACGCAAAAGGATGTGAAACTACAGTCTACATATTGTCTCCTCATCTATCTTTCTTGGGCCTGGTTGAAGAAACCTGAACCTTGTTTTTCTTTACAGTGGAATCTTTCAGAAAAAGTTCCTCCAGCCCTGTTTACATTCAAGTTGTAACTTTGAATGAATTCCCTCTGCTTAAAGTGCATTTGTTCTCCCAAATTCTGGACAGTCATTGGCCAGCCCAATGATATTCTCATTTGAGCAATGTGCTTCAACCTGAGGTTGATGTTTATCAGCAATAAAATGCTTTTGAAGCAACTTTGCACAAAGGAACCTGATTTATGGAACAACCACAGAAAATGGCTACAAACAATACTATATCCACAATGAAATCAATTCCCAGCTATTCTTCATCAGCACCTCACCCTTTTGCAGCTGACACATCCTGAGAACAAGTAAGCAAAGAAAGTAGGACTTCTCAAAACTTATATATAATTTAATAATTATATTTTTATAAAAGTGCATAGGAGGAAACCTAAATACGAATTATAAAAATATAACAACAATAAAAAAAATCATTTTACAAATTATGATCGCAATGAGGTGTTAGGTAATCTAAAGGAGGCTACAGCATATTAGATATATCAAATTCCAGAGTATTTTCTTTTTAAAACAAAACTCAAGTCATTGGCCAATCCAATGGTATTCTCAGTTCAGCAATGTGCTTCGACCTGAGGTTGGTGTATATTGGTTATAAGAATGTGAACTCAAATTGCAGAAGTCACCAAACTTGACAGTATTAATCTTCCACAATTGATTGGTCACAATTTCCAATCCTCCTGAAAGATACAAATGATACCATAGGACTGAAACTATACTGAAGTAAAACATTTATATCAGAAAGGAGATCAAATCAAAGCAGTTAACAACAGACCAGCTAATCCAATTTAAATTGGGGGTAAACTTGTACAATCTAATATTTGAGATAAAAGAAATTAGGTTTAGAAATATTTGCCTTAATCATGGGCAGGTTTGTTAACGCCAGAGTCATGCTTCTAAAGAGTCATTGATTGAGTCATTGTAGTGTAATCTTGTTGTGGATTTTCTAGCAATGTTTAATGCAACAATTTACAAAAAAATGAGTTACAGGCAAATAGTGAAGGAATCTATGTACCAGTAGGATTAGAATACAACAAATGCTGAAGATGAGAAAGTTTGTTCATGAATGTTCAGATGTTGTGCAGACTGTAGAATGATATGAAGTGATACTTGCAGTGTAGTATTGGGGATTGTGAGGTCAGTGTCCTGGGCTGTGCAAATCACACCTTCTGTAATGATGATGTAGGAGAACATTTAACTGAGAGGCAGGATAACTGTATTCAGCACTGTAAGACTCAGTCATGTAGAGTGGGTACATCATTCTTAAAGATATAATGAGACAGTTTAAGTATACCAATGTTGTTCCGTACTTGTTCTGCAGATAGACTAACTAATATGCAACACAGTGACAGCAATGACAGAGCTGAAGACTCAGGAACTACAACTTTGAAGTTTTAAATCAGAAAAATGGCACCAAAACTGTGAAGCTTAGTAAGACACAGCTTTAGAACTCTAAAGCTTTTACAGCAATGAAATGGGAGCTGGAAAGACAATATTCAAATATCATGTAAGGTTGCACCACAGCAGTGTGATGGGTTTTCAAGAATATTCTGATCCAGTGATGACAGGCTTCAAATCAGATAACCTAACAAAGATTCTGGAACTGGTAAGCAACCCTTAGAAAGGGGATAAGTGATCAAAGTTTGTGAGAAGATTTGTAGCTCGGGTGCTCGTTGTTGTGGTTCTGTTCGCCGAGCTGGGAATTTGTGTTGCAGCTGTTTCGTCCCCTGTCTAGGTGACATCCTCAGTGCTTGGGAGCCTCCTGTGAAGCGCTTCTGTGTTGTTTCCTCCGGAATTTATAGTGGTTTGAATCTGCCGCTTCCGGTTGTCAGTTCCAGCTGTCCGTTGCAGTGGTCGGTATATTGGGTCCAGGTCGCTGTTTGAGAACAGAGAACAGCCAGGGAATTCCTAGAGGCATGGCACTCATCCACAGATTCAATCAACAAGCACATCGACCTGGACCCAATATACCAGCCACTGCAATGGACAGCTGGAACTGACAACCAGAAGTGGCAGATTCAAACCACTATAAATGCCGGAGGAAACAACATTGAAGCACTTCACAGGAGGCTCCCAAGCACTGAGGATGTCACCTAGACAAGGGACGAAACAGCTGCAACACAAATTCCCAGCTCGGCGAACAAAACCACCACAGGGGATAAGTGAATTTTAACCGTGTTCTAGGTGGATCACGCAGGAAAAAACGGATCCGCAGTAAGATCAGCTTTAAAAAAACAAACCGTACAGTCTGGATTTGGTTAAAATGTCACCCATGGTCACTGCAAGTCAGCATAGATAAGCAAACCAAACAAAAATGGTGATAAATTCTCAATACTTCAAAAGAAGGAAGGGAAGAGATCACTGACATTGTTTAAACAAAGCAGTTTTTAAAGCTTTCGCACCATTCAACAAATAAATATTCAGTGTGGTAAATTCCCAAAGGAGAAAATCAATACAATAGAAGTCAATCAGAAGCTGAACAATGTGTAACAAAAACTTGAATAAATTTGATTTTAAATCAAGTAAACCACCATAAAAATGTAGAAAAACTATGAATCTCAGATTTAATAGATATGAAGCTGGAAAAGCACAACAGATCAGGCAGCATCTGAGGAGCAGGGAAGTCAACATTTCAGGCCTCAACCTTTCATCAGGACTGGGGAAGGGGAGGAAGCCCAGGGTGGGGCTGGGGAAAGGGTAGGAGGGATGGTGATAGGTGGATGCAGGTAGAGTGTTGTTGTGATTGGTCAGTAGAAAGGGTGGAGTGGTAGGCGAGTAGGAAGTTGGACAAGTTAGGTCATATCAAGGAGGTGACAGGGAGGGGTGGAGCTGGATGTGGGATAAGGCTGGGGGTGGAGGAATTTTGAAGCTGGTGAGCTGGATGTTGAGGCAATTGTACTGTGTATTTCCCAGGCAAAAATGTAAGGTGTTGTTCCTCCAATTTCCATTTGGTCTCATTCTGACAGTGGAGGACACCAAGGATGGATATGTTGCTGGGGAAGTGGGAGGGGATGGATGGCAACTGGCAGGTCAGTTTGCTTTATGCATGCAGAGTTCAGATGCTCCCCAAACCAATCCCTGAGCCCATACCTAATGAAGGTCTTATGCCCGAAACATTGATTCTCCTGCTCCTTGGATGCTGCCTGACTTGCTGTGCTTTTCCAACACCATACTTTTTGACTCTGATCTCCAGCATCTTCAGTCCTCACTTTCTTCTTGATCAAATGCTATCTTGATGTCAAGGGCAATGTTTTCCATCCTCCCTCATGAGTTTAGCTCTTTTGCCTACATTAAGATGAAGGTTGTAATGAAAAGAAAAGTTGTGTAGAACTGAAAAGCTCCTAAATTATGCTTAATTGACAAGACTCGTTGTCGGTTACTCCTGTTGGCATCAAGAACACAGTGAAAAGAGTAGGCAGATTTTCCACTCCTATTTACTATTCAGCATTCATGCCCTTGGAAAGTACACAATAATTGCCATTACTTACGGAGATAGTTTAACATAATTGATTTATATTCTATAACAAAATAGCTTCTCAATATAATTGAACTTAAAGTTTCTTTAATGTGAATGTCTCATCTATATTTTATTAAAATTAATTTATGGAATGTGAGTATCACTAGCTAGGCCAGTATTTCTTGCCCAACCCTATGTTGCCCTTAGGAAGCGATGGTAAGCTGCTTTTTTTGAACTGCAATTGTCCATTTAGTGCTTGTACACTCTTGGGTTGTTATCCAATATTTTGACCCAGCAACACTGAAGGAATGAAATTTATACAGATGCCAGCCTAAAGAAGCATGAATTGCAAAAACATGGTCAAAGGGAAAGGTTTTGAGGCTGTTTAAAATAAAGAATAGTATCAGCAAAGACAGAAATTTATTAGAAGAAGAACTGAATGATGAATCACAGGGAAGGAATGTGAACAAGATGGAATCCGAATAACAGTTGGTTTGTTTAAGAATTTGTAACATCGGAGCAGGTTACAAAGTTATAGTGCATATGGCCCTTAAATAATTTGGATACAAGGATAGGAACTTATAATTTAAGGTATTTGGATGCTGTGAAATAATGCTAGTCAGGGAGAAGAAAAATGTTGGTCAAATGGTGCAAGTAGGATAAGGGCAGAAACATTTTACATGAAAAGTTTGCAGCATATCAGCTTGGAAAAGATAGGAGCAGTTGGGAAAAGGTTCAGCTCATTGGCAGGAGTTTTATGGGAGCCACATTTAGGGTTAGGGTTAGGGTTAGCATTCCAAAATATCATCACAGCATATGCACAATTTTGGGATGAATTTTGTTAAGAGCTTTCCTTTTCTGGCATAATTTTGTGCATGTTGAACAGTTGTTGGAGTTATATGGAGCAGATAGCATGATGTTAAACAGTATGCTGATGTGATAAAATTATGCTACTTTGGATTTCAAAACTCAAGCTTGTAAAGGTAATGGCTGGATGTATCCCACAGCAGGAATCACCCTCCCATCAGTACTATTTTGATCATCAACTACTTACAGCGGTTTGAATCTTCCAGGATGATGCTACAGTTCTGCAAGCATTTCAAGATTGCTCCAATTACTTCAAGTTGCAAATGTTTATACAGATGAATGTGGCAACTGTTGAAGAACTTTTTACTGAGCTCAGTGCACACAAACCCGTGCAAATACAATATATCAGCTTTGTCTTATTCTGGAATTGGAACTCTTTCCATTCTCTTTCCCTCCAACTGGCATGCTATCATTGGCAGCAGTCAAACAGGTCAATTCCCAATAACCTGGTAGGAGTGATAATACCTTCATTTTGCAGCTGTTTAGTGTGTCAGTTACATTTGAACCACAATAAACTGAAGGGTGGCTAATGTCTAAGCACAGCACAGTTATTAACTGAACCACAGCAAACTCTGGCACGCAACCCACATACAAACGTGCAGCATCCATGTCATGAAAAGCTATGCTGCCACATGCTGATAGAGAAGATCATTACTGAACTGAAATAGTACTCCGGCTGCTGGCAACATTCTGGAGGAGCCCTGTTTGGCAGATGTTACATGGGATACTATTACTATACTAGGAATCTAGAAGGTCAGCACAATGTTCTGATGACAAATCCAAGCACATCAGCTGGTGAAATTAAATTTCACTGCATAAATCTGTAACTGAAATTTAATCTTCATAACGATGACCATGGCAACTATCGCCATTTGTGTTGAAACCTATCTGATTCACTCATTTCCTTTTAGAAGAGGGGTATCTGCTACTCCTTCCTGTTCCTGGCTGCACAGGAGTCTATAAACACAGCAATTAAACTAAAAATGTTCATGATATTGATGTCACTGGCTAGGTTAACCTTTATTGCCCATCCTGAGTTAACCAAAGGGTAGTTTTAACAGCCAACTACAATGCTGTAGCTCTCGAGTCACAAATAGACTAGATCAAATTTCCATTCTTCACTAAGGAATACTAGTGAACCAGATTTTTTTTTCTTTTTACAATGACTGATAATGGTTAGCCAGTATCCAAGCTGTAGTCCAGATTTTTTTAAATTGAAGTTGAATTTCATCATCTACCTTGGTGATATTCCAAATCATACATTTCCAGAAAATTAGCCTGAAGTTCTAAGGCTAGTGACACAATGTGGTTGACACTTCATTGCCCTCCGAGTTGGCTCAGAGTATCACTGTTCTCAGTATGAGATAACAAATGAATGCTAGAGTTGCCAGTGATGTCTATATCCTGGGAAAAAAAGAGTGGTTGCCAAGACTCATTATGGTCTACTGTATGTTACACAATCTCTTCATTGTGAGGGGACAGTGTTGCCAAGAGCTGTATTTTGAAGAGTTGTGAAATATAAAGAGAAGAAGGGAGATGAGGAAGGAATATTAAGTAGAGGAAGAAAAAAAGTGCACAAAGGCTGGTCTCCAAGATCTGTGAAAAGCCCTTTGCTGACTTGTTGCTGGATTCCTCCTGATCTTTGACATTGCTGGGCTTGTGGCAGGGTTCCCAATACATCAAACATTTAATCGTAGTTCATTCAAGCTTCATATCTCAGCTTATACAGATCCTGTGTTTACCCTATCCACTATAATATCTATAATGGTGGGATCTGAGCTATTGGTTGCAATTGCAAATCAAATTACTGTGCTGTATTTTCATCATCACTCTGCTCTGGTCATACTCTGAACATGGTGTGTCCCCACTCTGTGGTCAGGTTGAAACTCTTGGTGTATGAAAGAAAAAGGCCAAATAGTAAGGTCATGGGGAGGGCAATAAAAGGTGAAAGCTTAAGCCATCTACACTTTGCAAATCTGGAGTTCTGGGTTGCGAGGAAGTGGGATGTTAGCAAATGAATTCTGTATGACGATCCATTATCTTCACTGGAGTCAGCCAATAACCATTTTTCTACAGGGCAGTTATTATCTGAAAAAGTTAATGACATATCAAAATAAGCTCCATCCATTATGGCATAAAATACTGTTACTGGGATGAGCTAACTAATTTCTTGTGTTCAGCATGTGCTTCAGAGTTTGCTCATAATGTCAAATGCATATAGATAAAATATGTATACTTAATTTTAAAGCTGAACCTGTTTGTCTCTTGGGAGGCAATCATGTATCTAAGGTGCAATATAACAAGTTACAAAGCAACATGTAATAAACCAAGTTTTGTTCATCAGAATTGAATCTATCTTCACTTGAGGAGGTTGTGTGTGTCTTTCCTCGCATGGTAACAGTAACTCAGACTGACAGAGCAAGACTGGCAGGGAATCTACCAAAAGCATTCCAGGTGGTTCCATTTTGACAGAAGCTTCAATAGTGCACAGCTGTTCTAATTAGCACCACCTCCTCTGTGGATGTTAGGACAATCGACACACTTGTCCCTCTTCTGTCGACTCACTGATATTTCCATTTGTGAGCTGAATTGTCCTGCAAGGGAGACTTTTTTTCTGCATAAGCTTTGTGGAATAAGCCATGATGTAAAAAGATGAATAGCTGACAGTGTGCAGCCTCTGAGATGCAGGTCTGAAACCTAAAGCAGCGCTAAATTTGTGAAAATAAGGTAAAGTATATCATTAGGAGGTATGAAGCCTAGTTGAAAGAGATTCATAGAGTCATACAGTAGAGAAGAGGCCCTTCGGCCCACCAGGCCAATACTGCCCAAAACAAATTACCACCTACACTAGTCTTACTTTCCTGCACAAGACCCACAGCCCTGAATCATATAACAGTTCACAGCATGGTGGCTCAGTGGTTAGCACTGCTGCCTCACAGCACCAGGGTCCCAGGTTTGATTCTAGCCTTTGGTGACTGTGTGAGTTTGTGCATTCTCCATGTTACTGTGTGCTCTGGTTTCCTCCCACCATCCAAAGATGTGCAGGTCAGGTGAATTGGCCATGCTAAATTGCCCATAATGTTAGGTGCATTAGTCAGAGGGAAATGGGCCTGGGTGGGTTACTCTCCAAAGGATCGGTGAGGACCTGTTGGGCCAAAGGGCCTATTTCCACACTGTAGATAATCCAATATAAACCACATAGTTCAAGTGCTTACCCAAGTACCTTTTAAAAGTTGTGAGGTTTCCTGCCGCAACTGCCCTCCCAGGCAGCGTACTCCAGAGCCCCACCACCCGCTGGGTGAAAATCTTTTTCCTCAAATACCCTCTAAACCTCTTGACAGAGGCTTAGCTTTATTTTGGGGTTTTGCTGTGGACTGACCTAGATCCCTCTGTTCAGGATATGTCCTGAGTGAGGCTATGCAACTGCTTTCACTCAGGTGTTGTTCCCCAAACTCAGTCAGATTGACGAGGGTATTCACTCCACTTCCATTGGAATACATTGTAACTCATAAGCTCCACTTGCCATATTTTTCAATGACAAAGCCAATTATATTGACTGATGAAATCCAGTTGGGCTTCAGCTACAAGACGCTTTTGCATTGTCTTATCACTAATCCCACATACCAAATGGTCTCTAAGCATCTCACTTAGTTAACCCTAAAATCATATGCCTCTCCCAGTTAACTTAACATCATCAATAATTGCAATTCTGATTTCCCTGTTTCTTTAATTGCCAAGTAAAACCATTAGCATTTCATAATTAGAGGAGGGTTGTGGTCATAATATTCCTTAGCTAAATCTGTCAACTCTTAAATGGTTTTAGTATCTGGTGCCTCAGGGAAAGTTCGGCTTCTAATAATGGAAAAATCTGCCAGCCCACAGCTGTCAGGAGAATTATTCATTGCTTTTCAGCTGCCCTAATGTTACTTGCCTGGAGAAAATAACACTTTCTTTCCACATACTGGTGCCAGTCTTTATTGGCAGAATTGAATAAGTCAAACTTCCCAAAAAGCAGCATAATGCCAAAAACGCTTACCCATACCTCAAAAATAACTGCTGCATGCGAATCACTTTATGGGCATGTTTTTCTCTCTTTGCCATTGGAATAATTTCATAAAGGCCAGTATCCCATCACCAAGTCACCCTTTATTTATACATGCATTGTACATCACACTGACCCAGCTAGCTCAGAGCTGGTTCCCAGAGTAAACACAACTCCTGACAGTCCTGTTTATGTCTGTCAGCTCGCAGTCCTTAACTGGACCAGATTAATAGACCCAACTAGGGAACTCAGTCCTCTTGGCTGACCTTATTCCAGTCACTACATTGAATAACCTTTTTAGAATAGCTAAATATTAACTTATTTTTGTTTATGAAAAGAGAATTGTTTTGAGAAATTTGGTCATGCTTGTTTATCAGTCATGTGAACTCTATTTCTGTTGTCAGAGCCTTTTGCTTCAATTTGTGACACCTATTAACATTTTATATGAAGCACCAGCCACTTATAATATTAGCTCTTTGCTAATGTATTTGACCAATGAACAACTGAGCATTTATTGCTGCTCTACTTGCACTATGATCTACAAATGATAGTTAATAATACATCATAATATTTGTGCTTATTTTCTCAGGCTTCCCTATTTTATCACTGTCAAGTCTAAAGCTCTCAAATCTATGTATGAGAATGTTATTATCTTTCCCTGAAAAGGTGCAGTAATTTTTGTCTCAACTAATTTATTTGACAAAACAAGGTGTGCTCCAAAAATTATTCATACACATCTTTTCTAATTTGCCTCATCACTCTTATAGTAGCAAATTTAAACATGGAGGTCTTTAACTTTGGATAACCAAAGAAAATAATCATTCCCTATTCATTCTATCACAGGCCTTCATATTGTGAAACTTCTTTAAAGTATTAATTTAGTTTTTGTATTCCAATGTCAATGGCTCAGTATCTCCCCACACCCAACTTCATTCCATGGCCAGTCCTTATTGTCTTTCCTGCATCCTTGATCTAACCTTACCTAACCATCTTTCTTCCCACCTATCATCTTCACCCTTCCCACTGACCTATCACAATAAGCCCCTACCAGCATTCATCTATCGCTATCTCACCTACACTTCCCCCAGCCCCACATCCCCGCTTTCTTGCCCCTTCTCTATCATTGATTCCTCCACCTCCCGATACTATCTGGCTTGCTGTTTTCTTCCAGCTTCCTGGATAGCATTCAGGTTTGGACTGTTTTGTGGTAATTATATTCAAGGCACAGAAGAGACATGCAATTGCCATCTTCAACACAAAGTTTTTAACCAAGTTCCCTTGATGTTCTATGGCATTACCAATGTTGAATCCTCCACTTTCACCATTTTAGTGGTTCACATTAATTTGAAAGGAACTGGATCAACCATATAAATGTTATGTCTTCAAGAGTAAGGTGAGCATGATAAAATATTCTCCACTTGTCGGTTGCTCTCAGCTGCAATCACGCTCAAGCAGCTCAGAATTATTCAGAATGAGCTAAACAAATGTTCTTCATCACCACCGGGAAGTGAAAGCAGTGTGTTCCATCTATTAGATTACTTACAGTGTGGAAACAGGCCCTTTGGCCCAACAAGTCCACACCGACCCGCCGAAGCGCAACCCACCCATACCCCTACATTTACCCCTTACCTAACACTACGGGCAATTTAGCATGGCCAATTCATCTGACCCGCACATCTTTGGACTGTGGGAGGAAACCGGAGTACCCGGAGGAAACCCACGCAGACATGGGGAGAACGTGCAAACTCCACACAGTCAATCGCCTGAGGTGGGAATTGAACCCGGGTCTCTGGCGTTGTGAGGCAGCAGTGCTAACCACTGTGCCAACGTGCCGTCCTTAAGATTAATCACAGCAACACACCAAGACTACTTCAATTATACTGTTCAAATCCACAATCTCTACCATCTAGAAGGACAATGACTGAAGATGCATGGAAAACCATGAACTACAAGTTCCCTATCAAGCCACACACTATCTAGATTTAGAAATGCATTGCATTCTCTTCGCTGTTGTTGAGTCAAAATCCAGAAACACCTCTTCCTAACTGCACTTGGAATGCCTCTACATCACATGGACTATTGCTATTCCAAAAGGTGACTCACTGCTTCCTCTTCAAGCGATATTATGAATGAGCAATAAATGCTTGCATAGCCAGCAAAAGACACATCCTATGGAAGTGTGAAAAAAGAAGAAATAGAACTCTTGGAGCAGAATGGTTGCTCAGTGGTTAGCACTGCTGCCTCACAGCTCCAGGGACCTGGGTTTGATTCTGGCCTTGGGCAACTGTCTGTAGGGAGTTTGCACATTCTTCTCATGTCTGTGTTAGCTTCCTCTCACAGTCCAAAGAAGTCTGGTTTAGGTGGATTGGCCATGCTTTTTTTTTCCTTTATTCATTCACAAGATGAGGGCATTGCTGACTAGGCAGCACTTATTGCCCATTCCTAATTGCCCAAAGAGCAGTTAAGAGTCAACCACATTGCTGAGAGTCTGGAGTCACATGTAGGCTAGACCAGGTAAGGATGACATTAAAGAGCACTGGCGAACCAGGTGGGCTTTTCCAACAATGGATTCATGGTCATCATTAGATTCTTCATTCCAAATATTTATTGAAGTCAAATTCCACCATCACTTTTGTGGGATTCAAACCCGGATGCTCAGAACATTACCTGGGTCTTTAGATTAACAGTTCAGCAATAATACCACTAGGCCATCTCCTCCCCAAGGTGATACATTACTTATAGTGTTCAGGGAAGTGCAGATAAGATGGTTTAGCCATGGGAAATACAGGGACAAAGTGGGTCTGGGTGGGATGGTCTTCAGAGGGTCAGTGTGGATTCGATGGGCCAAATTGCCTACTTCCACAATGTAAGGATCGTATGAATTTGCAGTCCTTAGCTTTGTTTTTTTTCCCCCAATATTGTACAGAACTACTTTGATTTTGCAGCACTTTGATTATTATTATCAGATAATAATACCAGTGTTTTATCACTGAAAAGAACAAATTCTAAGATATAGTTTGACCTAAAAATATAGCAATCTTCATCTTTTTTGTTACTTATTTTTCCATTAGTCTAAATTAAGTATAGATAAACAATTAAGGGTTTCTTTATATATAATGTGTTTTCAAAAATTATTTTGCATTTAGATATAATTTAACCATATTAGTTTCATACAAAATGTGAATGAAGTAATGCTTTTGCATCATATAAGAGACAGCTTTCCAGAATTAGCTTGCATACCTTACTATTATGATGCATTTTACAGTTCTTTCCTTCTTAATAAAATATTTATTTCCCTATGAGAATTCTGTTTCTGGTTGATATCACGGCACAACACTTGTCTCAGCACATCTCCATAATGGCAGTTTTGTTATGCCTACTTCAATCTGGTTCCCTTTGCAAGGGCTGGAGTGTTTGAAGTTAACCTTGCTTTGCTGATATGTTATTTGACCATGACTAACAAAGATCATCCTGGAAAGAAAAATGAGTATCCATGAATAAAATATTTAAGAGCCAAGATCAGACGCACTGCCAAAATGTCAACTTCATTATATTTGCTTCAATTCTGGCTCCTTAACTCATCTTAATGTTCAGGATTAACCCTATTCACCTCAATTTCTAATCATAATAAATCAAAGTTACTCCTTCAAGAATAACTTGGCTGGAAGAAAGTTTCATTATAAGTAATTTTTCAGCTTGTCCTGTGAGTTTTGCTTTACTTTTTGTAATCTGTGCTATAACAGGATAATGATTGCCATGATGATCAAACAGGATGTGTCTGGACTAAAATATGATACTTATGAGGTTGAAACACAATATATAAATTTACTATTTGCATTTTATGCTGTCTATTTCTGCACTGATAAGAGGACAACACATTTTAAGAAAAACAGAAGTTGCTGGAAAAGCCCGGTAGATCTGGCAGCATCTGTGAAGAGATACAGAGTTGATGTTACTGGACCCAAACATTAGTTTTGATTTCTTTTCAAGATGCCAGCAAATCTATTGATCTTTTTCAGCAAGTTCTATTGTTGCTTCTGATTTACAGCATCCACAGCTCTTTCAGTTTTAACAGCACATTTTAAACTGATCCAAATAAAATGGAGTTTTTAAAGTCAGAAACTGTTTTAAAATAGGGTTAATATAGCTTGACCTCCAAATATATATTTACTCAAGTTCAATAGGTTACACTTAGATGATTGTCATCTTATAGAGAAGAATTCTGACTGTTGATGCAATTCAAAAGAACAATCAGAATTATCACCAATTAAACCCTCTGTTTTAAGTCTGTTTCAAAGACATTACATGCACTGTAGGCTTATCAAAAGTTGCAGCATCAAAAGAGGCCACTTGATACTTTAAAGAATGAAATTCAGCTTGGGAAAACTAGTTGCAGACAAATCACTCATTACTTATCTCAGATACTTTTAATTTCAATCAATGTCAGTGGAAAGAAGAGTGAGCTTTGATGTATGTATGGTAGTTGTGCCACTAGTCATTTTCACCTAAATAAATTTGAATCTCACTCTCAAAGTATTTTTGCTGGCTTTTTACCATGGCAATCAAAATGAATTCTGCTGCCATCTGTTTTCTTCTGCTTTAAATATTGATCCAATTTCTCTAGAATGATGCAATTGTTTTTCCCTGAATCATTCCCAGTCCTGAAGCATCAACAGATTCCCTTAAATTTCCTCTTTCCACCCTCAGTGAAAATTTCAGATTGGTGGTACTTTATTATTGATCTTGAACGAGAAGAAAGTGTCCGTTCTTATTCATTTTGCCATCATTTGAAGCACTTTTCAAATTATTTCCATGACAATTGATAACTATCACTTGTTTTAACACAGTGTTTCTCCCTGATCTCCTCATGGTTAATGTCAAAACAGAACAAGGTGGACAAAATGTTGGGACATGCTATGATCTACCACTTTACATTTTTCTTAAATTTTTCTTAGGGCAGCACGGTGGCACAGTGGTTAGCACTGCTGCCTCACAGCGCCAGGGACCTGGGTTCAATTCCCGCCTCAGGCGACTGACTGTGTGGAGTTTGCACATTCTCCCCGTGTCTGCGTGGGTTTCCTCCGGGTGCTCCGGTTTCCTCCCACAGTCACAAAGATGTGCGGGTCAGGTGAATTGGCCATGCTAAATTGCCCCTAGTGTTAGGTAAGGGGTATATGTAGGGGTATGGGTGGGTTGCGCTTCGGCGGGTCGGTGTGGACTTGTTGGGCCGAAGGGCCTGTTTCCACACTGTAAGTAATCTAATCAATTGTTTACAATTTATAAACATTATGCTAATTTTTTTCATTGCTCAGTTGCAACTGTAACAGTATGAAAATATCAAAATTGCAAAACTATTTGGGGCAGCAATCAGCTATTGTCTTCACCATCAGCATCACTGGAGTGGGACTGCCTTAGATTGGACTTCTCAGTGCAGATGAACAGTGGGTTACTGTTGGAAAAATCAACCTGTCAAAGTGACATTGGCAAGTGTGAGGTGGAATGTGGAAACAATAAACATTCAGAACACTGGAAGTGAATCTTCCAAATTCCACATTTATTCAGGTTAAAGCAAGGCCTGGGCAAGGACAAGGATGATTCTATTGAGCTGCCTTGACCACGAAGTAATTTGAAAATAGGACACAGGAAACTGAATGTTGTGAATCTGTTCTTCATGCTGCTCAGGACGAGGATTTGTGCTGGTATCTAGCTATTTATCATGAAGAGAATCTCAAGATCTTCCAGTACCCAGACAATCTATTACTGGACGCATCCTGAAGGACACATGCTGTGACCCCTTTGAAGTCTCGACACACTGACAATTCCTCATTTGCCCAGAAAATTTACACTTTGGATAAACAATTACTCTGCATCCAGAAACCTCTGAAAAACTTTGCAACTTTGAACTGAGTTGGAGACATTTTGGAGGTTTCAGACATATACGTATGGATAGTTACTCAGGAATTGTTCGACAGATAAATACGTAAGTGCACTCCCCCCAGCCGCCATTGACCCTAAAACTTATCTTTAAAATCATTTACACCAACTCCTCAATCACTCACATTGACCCCTCAATCATTTACATCGATTATACAGTCACTCACGGTGACCCAGTCACTCATATTGACGACACACCAATCACTCACATTGTCACTCCACCTTCCTACTTTGTACCTCTTGCATTCCTCAACATATCCTTCCCTCTTGAGCTCATTTACTCAAGGAATCCTACTTTCCCCATCAGCACCCTGCACTTCCAATGAACTGGCTCAGAGGGAACCTTCATTGATAATTGTCATGCACCCCCAGCCCCTCTGAAATTGTCTCTGATTCTGACTTAGATTTGGAGCCTTCAAACTATTTGGATAGTCACCCAGAAAAAGTTAGATAGAAAGTCTTAGTGTAAGTCCTGACCAACTGACCCACCTTGATTCACCTTTGAACTTGCCAACTCCCTACTGTGAACATTGCTGACTCAACCTTGAACTGTTGATTACCTGCGAACTGAGAGCTGACCTCATCCATTCCACCTACTAACCATCCTACCCACAGCTAGTCACCCTAGTCAGTTACCATTCTTCCATCCTGCCATCATATTTACCTCCCACCTGACCCACCTGCTACCCTAAGCACGTGTCAATTTACCCAGTTGCCTTCTTACCCAGCTGCCATTTTACCCATCTGCCAATCTTCTTACATCTCAACATATACACTTACCTACCCTTTGACAAATCTTCACTTTCACCTATTTACTGAACCATTCACTCATATGCTCAATAACATCCAACCAAAGTCTAAAATACTGTTTAAAAGTTGCAAAGCTTTTCAATGTGGACACATAAAAGAAAGTAATAGCTAGTGGCAAAAAACGAGAATGTAGCTTTGCCTTCCCCTCACGATACAGAATTTTCTTTAGTATTCATTTCTTAAAATTATTCAGTTTTGTGGATTGTGAGCATTGCTAGCTGGCCAGCATTTATTGCCTGTCCCTAGTTGGCCTTGAGATGGTTATGGTGAGCTGCCTTTTTGAACTGCTGAAGTCCACCTGTTGTGGGTCAACCCACTATGTCATTAAGGAAAACCTTGCAGGATTTTAACACAGTGACAGAGAAGTGTGACGATGCTGCTCCTTTAACAAGGTTATGTTCTCTTTGTTTTTTTCAGAAAGATTGTAAAAGACACAAACTTTGAAAAATCTAAGTTAAAGGGTTTCAGGGCCAATTTAATTATAGCTAATAGATACTGCATCAGGAAGATGGTTTTTAAGTTTAAAAAAATACTTACGCAATGAAAGGGGAGTAGCCAGTTTTCCCAGCCCAGCCCTCTCTAGTTTGGTTTGGGTTTCTAACAGCAGCGTTGTGAAAGCTGCTGGACCCAAAGGAGCAGGTTTATGCTGTCTCTCTGACCTCTCTCCTGTGTTTGATTTTACCTTTTGTTCCAAGTAGCGTTTATGGGGATTTTTGCAAGTATTGCGAACAGCATCGTTAAGTCAGTGTAATTTGTTGGATTTTCGATAGATTAAGTTATCCGGTATTCTGTTCTCTTTATATTTCATTTTGTAGATTAGATTAGATTTACAGTGTGGAAACAGGCCCTTCGGCCCAACAAGTCCACACCGACCCGCCGAAGCGAAACCCACCCATACCCCTACATTTACCCCTTACCTAACACTACGGTCAATTTAGCATGGCCAATTCACCTGACCCGCACATCTTTGGACTGTGGGAGGAAACCGGAGCACCCGGAGGAAACCCACGCAGACACGGGGAGAACGTGCAAACTCCACACAGTCAGTCACCTGAGTCGGGAACTGAACCCGGGTCTCAGGTGCTGTGAGGCAGCAGTGCTAACCACTGTGCCACCGTGCCGCCCAAAGGCACGGTGTAATCATGTAATAAATTCTGCCTAGTTTAAAATTAAGTGGTTTGACTAACTGCATCTCTTCTGGAATATCCATTGTATACCTACTTAAAACAACTAGCAAAGTTAGGGTCTGGGCCATATTCTTGAAATGTTTTGAGGGGGTCTGACCTGGTCCATAACAGAAGGAATGAAGATATATTTCCAAGTCAGGATAGTGAGTGGCTTGGAGGGGAACTTAAAAGTGGCAGTATTCCCATATATCAGCTGCCCTTGTCCTTCTTGATGGATTTAGTTGTGGGTTTGGAAGATGCTATCTGAAAATCTCTGGTGAATTTCTGCAGTATCTCTTGTAGGTAATACACACTGCTGCTACTGAGTGTCAGAGCTGGAGGGAACGGATGCTTGTGGATATAGTGTCAATCAAGTGGACTGCTTTGTCCTGGATGGTGTCAAGTTTCTTGAGAGTTGTCGGAGTTGCACTCATCCAAGCAAGTGGGGAGTATTCCATCACACTCCTGACTTGTATCTTGTTAATGATGGATAGGGTTTCGGGAATCAGGAAGTGAGTTACTCGCCGCAGCATTCCTAGTCTTTGAACTGCTCTTGAACCCATTGTGTTTATGTAGTGAGTTGAGTTAAGTTTCTGATAACTCCCAGGATGTTGATAGTGGGGGATTCAGTGATGGTAACACAACTTAATGTCAAGGGTGGTGCTTAGGATGTGTCTTATTGGTGATGGTCATAGCCTGGTGTTTGTGTGGTGCCAATGTTACTTGCCACTTAGCCCAAGCGTGGATGTTGTCCAGATCTTGTTGCATTTTGAGACAGACTGCTTCAGTATCTGAGGAGTCATGAATGGTGCTGAACATTGTTCACTGATGGTTTCAGAATGCCATTTCTGACATTAAGATGGAGGGAAGGTCATTCATAAAGCAGCTGAAGATGGTTGAGCCTAACACACTATCCTGAGGAACTCCTCCAGAGAAGTCCTGGAGTTGAGATGATTAACCTTCAATAAACCTGACCATCTTCCTATGTGACAGGGATGAATCTAACCACTGGAAAGTTTGCTCCCAATGCATATTGATTTCAGTTTTGCTCGGGCTCCTTGCTTCCACATTCAGTCAAATATAGCCTTGATGTCAAGGGCTGTCACTCTCACCTCACTTCTATTATTCAGCTTTTGCTCATGTTTGTATAAAGACTGTAATGAGGTCAGGAGCTGAGTGAACCTGGCAGAATTGGGTGTCACGAGACAGTTATTACTGACAAGATGCTGCTTGATAGCACTGTTGATGACACTTTTCAACACTTTACTGATGATCGAGAGTAGACTGATGGGACTGTAAATGACCAGGTTGGATTTGTCCTGCTTTTTAGTACAGTATATACATGGTCAATTTTCCACATTGTTGGGTGGATGCCAGCATTGTAACTGTACTGAAACAACTTGATTAAGTGGGTAGCAAGTTCTGGAGCACAAGTCTTCAGTAATATTGCCAGAATGTTGTCAGGGTCCATAGCTTTTGTAATATCCTCCACCAATTCTTGATGTCATGTAGAGTAAATTGAATTGGCTGAAGACTGGTATCTGTAATGCTGGAGATCACTGGAGAAGGCTGAGATGGATTATCTGTTCAATATTTCTGGCTGAAGTTTGCTGCAAATGCTTCAGCCTTATCTTTTGCACTGATGTGCTGCTGTTTTCTATCAATGAGAATATAGATATTTGTGAGCATCCTCCTCCAGTGAGTTGTTTAATCATCCACCATCATTCACAACTGGATGTGGCAGAGCTGCAGAGCTTAGATCCGATCCATTGTTTACAGGATCATTTAGTTCTATCATTTGCTGCTTATGATGTTTGGCATGCAGGTAGTCATCCTCTTCAGGTATGCCTGGTGCTTCACCTGATATGCTTGCCTGCACTCTTCATTGAACCAGGGTTGATCCTATGGCTTGATGGTAATGGTTGAGTAGGGGATATGCTGGGCCATGAGGTTACAGATTATGCTGGAGTATGATTCTGCTGTTGTTAATAGTCCAGAGCACCTCGGATGCCCAGTCTTGATTTGCTAGATCTGTTTAAAGCCTGTCCCATTTAGCATGGCGATAGTGCCACACAACACAATGAAAGTTATTCTCAGTGTAAAGGTGGGACTTTGTCTCCAAAGGGACTGTGCGGTAGTCACTCATACCAATACTGTCATTGACAGATGCATCTACAGCTGGCAGATTGGTAAGGATGAGATCAAGCATGTTTTTCCCTTTTTTTGTTTTCTTTACCATCTGCTGCAGATCCAGTCTAGGAGCTATGTTCTTTATGACCCGACCAGCTCGAACTGTAGTACTGCTGCCGAGCCACTCTTGGTAGTGAACAATAAAATCCCCCATCCAGAGTACATTTTGTGCCCTTGGCATCCTCAGTGCTTCCTCTAAGTGTTGTTCAACATGGAGGAGTACTGGTTCATCAGCAGATTGAGGACGACATGTGTAGTAACCAGCAAGAGGTTTTTATGCCCATGTTTAACCTGGAACCACGAGACTTCATGGAGTTCGGAGTCAATGTTGAGGATTCCCAGGGCAACTCCCTCCTGACTGTATGCTATGGTGCCGCTACCTCTGCAGGGTCTGTCTTGCCAGTGGGACACATCCAGGGGTGCAGATGATGGTGTCTGGGACATTGATGGTAAGGTATGATTCCATAAGTATGACTGTCAGGCTGTTGCTTGACTTGTCTGTGAGGCAGCTCTTCCAATTTCAGCACCAGCCCTCAGATATTCGTGAGGAAGATTTTGCAGAGTTGATAGACTGCTTCTGCTGTTGTCTTTTCTGGTGCCTAGGTTGATGTCAGATGATCCGTCGGGTTTGATTTCTTTGAGACCAGGTGAGGATGGCAGATTTCCTTACTTTAAGGCCATTAGTGAACCAGATGTTTTTTTTTGTCAGACAACTGACAATGGTTTCATAGTCATCATTAGACTCTTATTTCCAGATCCTTTTTATTGAATGCAAACTCTACCATCTGCTGTGACAGGAATCAAACATTATCTGGGACTCTGGATTAATAGTGTAACAATAATAACACTAGTGCATCACCTTCCCAGCATCACTAGGACATTGTCTTTCCTGAGACACCTAAAAGAATCTAATAGTTAGTGGCATAAAAGGAGAACATGGTTTTGTCTTCCCCTCATGATCCAACATTAGGAGGCTACAGTTTGGTTAAAGTGTGCTCTACATTTCTGAAGAAACTGGGTATGGAATTCATGGCCAAAAATGACAAGTTCAGTTGTAGCACAATAAGGTATGAGTGGAGTGGAAATCTAATCGTGATAGCAGCTCCTTGGAAGGTTCAGCCCAGTGAAACTGATATCTGACTATAAAATAGGAATTGCAATGTTCAACTTAGCTACATTATTTGTCATTATCATCAATGGAAGAGAGCACATATAATGACAGATATACAATCAAGTCAGAGATTCAGTGTTATTGACAAGAATCTGAAGCAATAATAGTTATGATCAATATCCACAGGTAATTGAGTGATTCAATTCTCTTTAGGCACATATCTATAGTAAGAATCCTTCCCTATGAGAACATTTGCCTTTACTTTGCAATCCACAGTGTTCATATGGACTCATTTATAGTCACATGTGTTCAAAAGCAGTCATTTGACATTAAATAATGATAAAGCACCATAACTGGCAATCAACTGATAGGAATTGAAATTGGGAAAATCTCAAAAAATATATAATTTTTGATCATCTAGCATTAATTTAGTGCTCAAAAATCATCAACTGACACTGAATGTGATCAAAGAGTTTTTTTTCTTGTGAGGAAAGATCCAGTTCTTGAGATTGTGGCAAAATCGAATAAGTTTCAGTTATCATATTCTTCTCTAAGTACCAGCTGATGGGATATATGTAACTCTGTTTAAATTGTTTAACAGAAAGTTAAGGCACAATTATAACAAGGTGCAAGAATCTGAAGGAACAATACCTTAAATAAACCTGGCAAAATGTTTCAGAGTTTCAGATTCAGAGCTTTCATTGATTTATGCAGAGGGGCACTTACTCATAATCCATTATGTTCATTACCATTACCTGCTGACTTCTACAAGTCTCCAGTTCTACCCAATAATGTTTATTTTAGACTTTCCATTCTCACAATAGGACATTGTTACAATTAAGGTTGACATGTTGTTCTGATTCATTTCAAGTCCCATTTATAGGATAATTCGAGAAACCAACATTTCACGATTGACTTAGTTTATTTATATCTTTATATTTTGGTGAACCCGATATGATGGGAGACTGAACGGAACACTTGGTTTGTTTAGCAAAGGATTGTGGGTGGCACGGTGGCACAGTGGTTAGTACTGCTGTCTCACAGCGCCTAAGACCCGGGTTCAATTCCCGACTCAGGCGACTGACTGTGTGGAGTTTGTACGTTCTCCCCGTGTCTGCGTGGGCTTCCTCCGGGTGCTCCGGTTTCCTCCCACAGTCCAAAGATGTGAGGGTCAGGTGAATTGGCCATGCTAAATTGCCCGTAGTGTTAGGTAAGGGGTAAATGTAGGGGTATGGGTGGGTTGCGCTTCGGCGGGTCGGTGTGGACTTGTTGGGCCGAAGGGCCTGTTTCCATACTGTAAGTAATCTAATCTAATCTTGCTGAATCTGTCAGGCCAACAATGCCATCAAGAACGGAAACTGTAAAGGTGTGGGATCACTGTAAAATCCACCTAAAGTTCAGTCATTACTGCAAAGGTGTCAGTTAAAATGATATCTTCTCTCTGTCAAGTGACGCAAAGCACCTAGCAAACATCCTCATCTAACACTGCATATTATATATATATGGAGAAGGGAAACTGATCCTATTTAAAGTTATGATTGTGTTAATCTGCAAAAGTTTTGATGAGATAGAGTTAAACATTGAAACATTCATGAGATTTTTGGCTTATGGAACATAGCAACAAGCTCAGAAAGTAAATGAGTTTTTAAAAACATATCAGGAGGAGATGAAGAACTTGAGAAAATAATTGGAGCAGAAGGATCAAGCGATAAATGGTTAAAGAGGAAGGTTTGCAGGTGAGAGTGAGGAGCAGGATAATCAGTTATTGTGATAAAATATTAATATCAAGTCTGCATGCAGATACAGCTTTTGTTAAGTTGCAACAGCTAATGCAATTTAATGGTAAGTAATAAATGGGAGTCCTGCACAGGAGCTATACAATACCAGAGAGATAAAAATAACTTCAACAAGCTCAGAAGGATGCAGATTATTCTCTATTTGAATTGAGTAAGTTAGAATTAAAAGAGAAATTGGTTGGGCAACAATAATTCGCCACAGCCAATGTGAGTAAAGACGAGCACCCTTATTGCCACCTAATACATAGAATGGTATGTTTCTGACACAAAGGAAAACATTCTGACCTCTAACTTTCACTGCAAGTGGGCGTGAAAAAAAAGATTAAAAGAAAAAGCTTTGAAGGAAACATGAAAGCAAGATTGAAGACAACCAACTTTGTTGTGTCAAAGCAAAAAATGAAGACATGTATGAGGATGAAAAGCTTGTCTTTGTATTTTTTGGGGGAACCATATCATTTCTGCTTGAATGTGATTTCCTTGAGTAAAGGCAAAGTACTGAACTAAATGTTAACCCTCTGCAATCTGTTCTGTATGTGATTTTGCTTCTTGGTTGTCAAACATTTTCTTACAAGTATTTGATTGAGATTTTTAATCAGTTCAAATTTTATCTTGCTTTTCATCATATTTTGTACTTTTAACTTATAATCTTTAATATTTATAGGGTGCAAAGAGATATGAAACTGTGGATGTGATTATGAGTGTGCCAGTCTCAGTTTAAAACACGTAAGTTTAAGTTGCAAAATGGTATGGATTGTCCCCAAGATATCACCAGTAACTTCCCCAAATTCCGAAGTCTTTATGTCTTTCTCCATAGTAAACACAGAGGAGGAATATTCATTGAGGACCTCACCTATCTCCTGTGCTTCCTTTAGGGGTCCTATTCTCTCTTTAGTTATTCTTTTTTGCCTTTAACATATTTAAAGAACCTCTTTGGATTCACCCTAATCTTCTCATTAAAAGAGTATTTTTCTCCAAAATTGGATGTGGTTCTGAAAGATATGGTTTATATGCATTTCAAGAGCCAAGGAATGATCAGGAATATTCAGCATGGTTTTATGTGAGAAAAACTTGATTGAGTTTTTTGAGGAAGTGACCAAGAAGATTGATGATAACACGGCAGTAGACAAGGTTTAGTTGAACTTCATACAGCCTTTGACAAAGTTTGGCAAGGTAATTAATAGTAATTAGTAAAGTTAGATCACATGGGATTCAGAGTGAGCTTGTAAATTGGATACAAAATTGGCTTAACAGCAGGAAACTAAGTAGTGGTGAAGAGTGGCACAGTGGCTAGCACTGCTGCTTCACAGTGCCAGGGACCTGGGTTTGATTCCAACTTCAGGTGACTTTCTGTGTGGAATTTGCATATTCTCTCCATATCTGTGTGGGTTTCCTCCCACAATCCACGGATGTGCAGGTTAGGTGAATTGGCCATGCTAAATTGCCTATTGTGTTCAGGGATATGTGGGTTAGATGCATTAGTTGGGGTGAATATAGGGGAATGGGTCTGCGTGTGTTGGGGTGGACTGTTGGGTCAAAGGGTCTGTTTCTAGGGATATGATGTTTTGTTTAACTGGAGGCCTGTTACTAGCAGTGTTCTGCAGAGATCGGTGATAGTCCACTTATGTTTGTCAATTATGTAAATGATTTAAATAAAACTATAGAAGGAATGGTTAATAAGTTTGTGGATGACACCAAATTTGGTGGCATACTGGATAGTGAAGAAGGCTATCTAAGATTACAAGGAAATCTTGATCAATTGGGTCAATGGGCTGAGGAGTGGCAGATAGAGTTTAATTTGGATAAATTTGAGGTATTGCATTTTGGTAAAACGAACAGGAGCTGGACTTATATAATTAAAAGCAGGGTGTTAGGTTGTGCTGTAGAACAGAGAGACCAAAGAGTTGAAGTTCATAATTTTTTGGACTTTACATCACATGTAGAAAGGGTGGTTAAGAAGGCATTTAGCATGCTTGCATTCATTGCTCAGACCTTTGTGTAAAGGAGTTGGAACGTCATGTTGAGAATAAACAGGACATTAGTGAAACCTCTTCTAGAGTATTGTGTGCAGTCATGGTCTCCCTGTTATAGGAAGGATATTATTAAGCTGGAAAGCATTCAGAAAATATTTCCCAGGATGTTGCCAAGAATGGAGAGTTTGAAATACAAAAATTGATTGGAAAGACTGGGGTGTCAGAGGTTGAGGGGTAACCTCATAGAGATTTATCAAATTATGAGGGATATAGATTAGGTGAATGGCAGGTGACATTTTCTAAGGATGGGGGAGATTTCAAAATTAGCAGGCATATTCAAAGTTTGTGAGAAGATTTGTAGCTCGGGTGCTCATTGTTGTGGTTCTATTCGCCGAGCTGGGAGTTTTTGTTGCAAACGTTTCATCCCCTTTCTAGATGACATCCTCAGTGCTTGGGAGCCTCCTATGAAGCACTTCTGTGCTGATTCCTAAGAAACGATAAGAACATAATCATACTACCAGCAGACAAAGGCAGAATGACGGTCATCCTGGACAAATCAGATTACACTCAAAAGGCAGAACAACTACTTGCAGATACCAACACCTACCAAAAGAGGGAGTTTGCCCCCACTCCACAGCTCACCAATAGGATAAACAACACACTGAGGAATCTACAAAAAACGGACAGATAACCAGGTCTGACCTACAAAGAATGAAACCGGAAAGCAACAACACCCCCAGATTCTATGGACTACCTAAAGTACACAAACAGACATCCCTCTCAGACCCATAGTATCACTACCAGGAACACCATCACACAAACTGGCTAAAGAGCTACAACAGAAACTGAAACACCTGATCAGCGGATCCAGACACTCTATACAGTCAACATAAGAATTCTTGGACATCATCAGAAACATACACATAGACAAGGAAGAAACTATGGTCTCATTCGATGTAACGGCACTGTACACTTCTATTGACAAAACCCTAGCCAGAGAAACAAAATCCAACCTCCTGGACATACATAACAGACAACAGGATGTTGAACCTATTAACAAAGATGGCATACTTAAACTACTGGACCTATGCCTCACAACACACTTCACATTCAACAACCAGATATATAAACAAATCAACGGAACACCCATGGGCTCACTGATCTCCGGACTCATAGCAGAAGCAGTAATGCAAAGGTTAGAAAAAACAGTTTTAACGCAATTCCAACCCAAACTCTGGGTCAGATACGTGGACGACACCTTTGTAATCATTAAAAACACAAATAGAGAACACACACCGGATCATCAACGCCACACTCACAGGAATCCGATTCACGAGAGAGGAAGAAAAGGACAACCAACTCCCATTCCTAGACGTGATGGTACAGAGAACACCGAATGGAGAATTCACCACAAAGGTATACAGGAAAGCCACACTCACAGACCAAGTCCTGAACTATGAAAGCAACCACCCCAACACACACAAATGAAGTTGCATCAGGACATTATTCAAAAGGGCCACAACACACTGCAGCACACCAGAACTACAAAAAGAGGAAGAAGAACACCTATACAATGTATTCACCAAAAACGGATACCCGCGCAATTTCATCAACAGATGCCTAAGGGAAAGACAACAAAATGAGGACATGCCACAACCCAAAGGACTGGCCACACTACCATACATCAGGAGCGTTTCTGAACTGACAGCCAGACTGCTGCGACCACTAGGACTCATAACAGCACACAAACCAACAGCCACTCTCAGACAACAACTCACCAGGACAAAGAACCTGATACCCAGCATGAGCAAAACAACGTAGTGTACAAAATCCCATGCAAGGACTGCACAAAACACTACATAGGACAAACAGGAAGACAGCTAACAACCCGCATCCATGAACACCAACTAGCCACGAAACGACATGACCAGCTATCCTTAGTAGCCATACACTCAGATGACAAACAACATGAATTCGATTGGGACAACACCACTATTATAGGGCAAGCCAAACAGAGAACAGCTAGGGAATTCCTAGAGGCATGGCACTCATCCACAAATTCTATCAACAGACACATCGACCTAGACCCTATATACCGGCCACTGCAGCGGACAGCAACTGACAACCAGAAGTGGCAGATTCAAATCAGTATAAATGCCGGAGGAATCAGCACAGAAGCGCTTCACAGGAGGCTCCCAAGCACTGAGGATGTCACCTAGAAAGGGGACAAAACATTTGCAACAAAAACTCCCAGCTCGGCGAACAGAACCACAATAGCAGGCATATTTTTAAGGTGAGAGGAGAAAGATTTAAAAAAAGATGTGAGGGGTAATTTATTGACACAGAGAGTGGTTCATTTGTGGAATTAACTTGCAGAGTAATGTGGGTGATGTGGGTACCATTACAACAGTTAAAAGGCATCTTAATAAGTAGATGAATAAGAAATGCTTAGAGAGATGGGGCCAAGCACAGACAAGTCGGACTAGTTTTGGGATTACGGTAGGCATGGGACTGGTTGGACCGAAGTGTCTGTGTCTGTGCCATATGACTCCATGACTAAGACTCTACATGTTCTACAATATGAGAGTATTGATATCAAATACTGCTATGACTTGTTCAAGTTGTAAACAACATTTATGACTTGTAAAATATTGAATTTTTGTTTATCAATGTTGATGTGATTAGTAACTTGTTAATGGTTCTAATCACATTCAATGAAATAAGAACTATGGTCTGTCTTGCTTCACTAAGGAATTTAGTATAGTAAGAATATAAAGTTGAGTTAGTAAGATCAGAATCACAACTTTTAAATCTTCTCCTCCAAACCTAATTAAACAGTGCGTGTGAGAATGCGTTGGAATCACAGTCACACTTCTATGACACTGACAATGTCATTTAGGGTTAAATAAATAAATCAGTGAGCTACCTTAACCTTCAGTGACACACTCAGTGAGCCACACATTACAAAATATTTAAGCGTGGTAAAGGCAGATATCCCATGAAGAAACCCAACTTCTATTTTAAACTAACTGTGCATGCAAAAAGGAGACAAAAGTTTTTGAATTTGGCATGGCAGTCACACAGTTAATCATACAGTTAATGTTTATTATTGATCAACCTGATATATTATACTACAGTAAGCAGAACCAATGTACATCTTGGTACTATAACACCATATAACTCTGCTTAGCTTCACTTGACAAAAGAATTACACTGTAGAATTGCAAACAGGTTGAAGACAGTACTGTCAGAACTGAATGTTCTGAAGAAGGGTCATTAGACCCAAAACTTTAATTCTACTTTTCTGCACAGATACTGCCAGAACTGCTGAGATTTTCCAGCAATTTCTGTTTTGGTTTTTAATTTCCATCAACTGCAATTCTTTGTTTTTTGAAAACAATGCTCTAATGTTTCAGCTGTTTAGCTTATGTGTCAAATCCAAACTTCCAAAGGTGATAAAAGGGAGGGGGCATAATCTTGGCTAGTTAGCCCTTACCAAGAACATCATAACTGCAACTCTACTGGTATCTTTTAATTTGTTTGGAATTGTAGTTTTTCAATAAATGTAGCCCTAATATTAGAGTTAACATTCCAAAGTTTGCAATTGTACAATTTTTAAAATTTCAACAAACTGTGTATGACATCATTTTTAGATAAGTATTTTTTTTAAAAGTATAAAGGATAACATGAACCATTTTCAGGCTTTCAAACATAGCAGGAGGAAAACTAATTAGAACAGATGTGGCAAAGGAAAAGCGAATGCTCAACAATAAGGAAGTATCCAATTTAATGGGAACTTCAAAAATTAAGCAAAAATTGAGACATGAGTTCAAGGATATCAATCATTGGTCATGACTGCATATATCTCATTTTTTATTTAATTGAGAGGTAAAGAGCATTCCAAACTATTCTCTAATCAAAGTAAAAAAGTCAAACTAATAGTAACAAAATTAAGATGACAGATGAATTGATTTTTGACAACTTACGGAAGTAGTCAGGAGAAAGTGGGAGGTCGTTTCAATCAACGTCCATCACCCTTAAGAGCCGATAAGAGATTGATCATGAGTCCCTTCAACCATTTAGTAATAATCCTCCCCTAACCCAGACCAATCCGGATATAATAATATAATTGATCATGCTGTGGGTCATAGTTTGGACAGTGATAATAACCAACACCTTTCAGTGACCAACACATGAGAGGTTTGCAGTTATCCTATTTTTCAATTCGAGGTGGAAGGCCCTCAATGCATTGCAGACAGAACAGAGAAGGGTGCTAATTTTTTGTCCTGAGTTGAACTGAAACACAACAACCATAACACAATGTAAAGCCATTGCCCTGCTTTAACTGGTATTAGTGTTAACCTAAATAAGGTTTCCTGAGTTGATACACTAGATCGGTCCAGTTGTCTTATTGTTTAAAGTCGCAAATTAACAAATTAATATTGAAATTTGCACTAAAATAATATTATTTAGAACCTACACTGCTCCACTAGTAACAAAACTAAAATAACCAGAGTGGTGAGAGAGCAAATTATGTAGTCATTAAATTGCAATAGCTTAGTAAAGGAAACAATTCAGCCAGGTTACTCAAATCAAAAAAGCTTAGCAAGTTTATTATAAATACAATTGAAATAAACATGCAAAGATTATAGACAAAAGCAAGGTTTACATTGTGCAAAGATAGATACTACCAATATTCTAACATCCCAAACTTAACAACAGGCAAACGTGGTTAACACACAAGTTATTGTCAAACATGAAACAGAACACATCAAACAGTAAATGTGATCAAGTCAATTCTTAAAGATTTCTTTACCATTTCCTTCTTCACAATGGCTGACCTTTCAAACATCTGGTCTTAAAACTTCTTCAAAAGTTGTTCTGTCATCGACTAACTGGTGGTGGTGGTGGTTCACATTTCTTTCCATCCCCAGGCACAACTTCAGCTTTACGTGAACATCAAGTTTCTCCTAGCCAGTCCAATGTTCACTTTACATTTGTTTCCAGAACACTAACCCGACTCAGTTGCACAAAGAAACACTACCTGTAGTTTTCTTCACCCTTGTTTGCTGTTGCAGTGAACAATTAATGACATATGGCTCGTTCTGAACTATCACAGCTCCCAGGAATTTTCCAATCCTGGATTCAACACTTACCTGCCTAAAGACATTTATTACTTCTGCCTGAACTCTAACAGCATACAGTTATCCAATTGCTCTTGATTTTTCATTGAATGTCCAATCATACGGACTCAATGTAAATGTTGCCTGTTTGCAGTCAAGCCACATAATTATTTTCTATTTGAATTTTTTTTTCTCTCTCTGTCTTTAACTCCAACAACACTAACCTGAGATTTCTCTTCAATGTCCCCTGAAGTGCTTTCAGTGATTCATTAAATCTTGCCAGAAACCCTGTACTTGTTCCTCGGCAAAGTTGTATATGACTAATATTTTGAAACAGTCAAATGTGGCTAGCCCTTAGAACTGTGTATTCCCTGAATTTTATAATGTACTGAAAGCAGAGACATAAAGAAATTCATGACACCTTATTTCAGTAATATCTCCAAAAAATCAGAAAAGTAAGGTGGCAGAGTTGAGAATGGTGGCCATCACGAAGCAGAAAAACTGAATGACCTGAAAGTGGATAAATCACCTGGTCCAGATGGACAACACCCCAGAATTCTAAGGGAGATCACTGATGAGATAGTGGAGGCAGTAGTGGTGATCTTTCAGGAAACATTGGAATCAGGGAGGATTGTAAATTCACTAACATGACAACCCTGTTTAAAAAAAGAGCAAGGCTAAAGATAGAAAATTACAGACTGATTCGCAAAACCTCGGTCATGGCTAAGATCCTGGAATCCATTGTGATGGATGAGATTTCTGAATACTTGGAAATGTATGGCAAATAGGGCTATGTCAGCATGGTCATATCAAGGGGAGATCATGCATTACAAATCTGCTAGAATTCTTTGATGAAGCGATGAGCAGTTTATACCAAAGGGTTAAGAAAAAGAAGGAAGCATATGTCAGGTATAGACAGGATGGATCAAGTGAATCCTTAGAAGAGTATAAAGGATGTAGGAGTATACTTAAGTGGAAAATCAGGAGGGCAAAAAGGGGACATGAGATAGCTTTGGCAAATAGAATTAAGGAGAATCCAAAGGGATTTTACAAACATATTAAGGACAAAAGGGTAACTAGGGAGAGAATAGGGCCCCTCAAAGATCAGCAAGGCGGCCTTTGTGTGGAGTCACAGAAAATGGGGGAGATACTAAATGAATATTTTGCATCAGTATTTACTGTGATAAAGGATATGGAAGATATAGACTGTAGGGAAATAGATGGTGACATCTTGCAAATGTCCAGATTACAGATGAGGAAGTGCTGAATGTCTTGAAATGGTTAAAGTTGGCTAAATCCCCAGGACCTGATCTGGTGTACCCGAGAACCCTTTGGGAAGCTGGAGCAGTGATTGCTGGGCCTCTTGCTGAGATATTTGTATCATTGATAGTCACAGGTGAGGTGCCGGAAGACTGGAGGTTGGCTAACATGGTGCCAACATTTAAGAAAGGTGGTAAGAACAAGCCAGGGAACTACAGACCAGTGAGTCTGATGTTGGTGGTGGACAAGTTGTTGGAGGGAATCCTGAGGGACAGGATGTACATGTATTTGGAAAGGCAAGGACTGATTAGGGATAGTCAACATAGCTTTGTGCATGGGAAATCATGTCTCATAAACTTGACTGAGTTTTTTGAAGAAGTAACAAAGAAGATTGATGAGGGCAGAGCATTAGATGTGATATATATGGACTTCAGTAAGGCGTTCAACAAGGTTCCCCATGGGAGACTGATTAGCAAGATTAGATCTCATGGAATACAGGGAGAACTAGCCATTTGGATACAGAACTGGCTCAAAGGTAGAAGACAGAGGGTGGTGGTGGAGGGTTGTTTTTCAGGCTGGAGGCCTGTGACCAGTGGAGTGCCACAAGGATTGGCGCTGGGCCTTCTGCTTTTTGTCATTTATGTAAATGATTTGGATGCGAGCATAAGAGGTATAGTTAGTAAGTTTGCAGATGACACCAAAATTGGAGGTGTAGTGAACAGCGAAGAGGGTTACCCCAGATTACAACAGGATCTGGACCAGATGGGCCAATGGGCTGACAAGTGACAGATGGAGTTTAATTCAGATGAATGCAAGGTGCTGCATTTTGAGAAAGCAAATCTTAGTAGGACTTATATACTTAATGGTACGGTCTGTGGGAGTGTTGCTGAACAAAGAGACCTGAAAGTGCAGCTTCATAGCTCCTTGAAAGTGGAGTCTCAGGTAGATAGGATAGTGAAGAAGATGTTTGGTATGCTTTCCTTTATTGGTCAGAGTATTGAGTACAGGAGTTGGGAGGTCATGTTGCGGCTGTACAGGACATTGGTTAGGCCACTGTTGGAATATTGCATGTAATTCTGGTCTCCTTCCCATCGGAAAGATGTTGCGAAACTTGAAAGGGTTCAGAAAAGATTTACAAGGATGTTGCCAGGGTTGGATGATTTGAGTTATGGGGAGAGGCTGAACAGGCTGGGGCTGCTTTCCCTGGAGTATCAGAGGCTGAGTAGTGACCTTACAGAGGTTTACAAAATTATGAGGGGCATGGATCGGGGAAATAGACAAAGTCTTTTCCCTGGGGTCGGGGAGTCCAGAACTAGAGGGCATAGGTTTAGGGTGAGAGGGGAAAGATATAAAAGAGACATAAGGGGCAACGTTTCCATGTAGAGGGTGGTACATGTATGGAATGAGCTGCCAGAGGATGTGGTGGAGGCTGTTACAATTGCAACATTTAAAAGGCATTTGGATGGGTATATGAATAGGAGGGATATGGGCCGGGTGCTGGAAGGTGGGACTAGAATGGGTTGGGATATCTGGTCGGCATGGACAGGTTGGACCGAAGGGTCTGTTTCCATGCTGTACATCTCTATGACTCTATGAGAGACAATGAATGTTATCTATCTGGGACCCCAAGAAGGTCTTTGACAACGTGCCGATTAGGAGCCTACTGGGTAAGATAAGAGCCCATTGTGTTAGAGGCAAGGTGCTAATGTGGATAGAAGATTGACTGTTTGGCAAAAAACAGAGAGTGTGGTAAAAGGTCCCTTCTCAGGATGGCAGCTGGTGACAAGTGGTGTTCGTAAGCCTCAGTGTTTCGACCACAACGTTTCACTTTACACATTAATAATTTAGATGAAGGAACTATGAACCTTCTGGCTAAGTTTGCAGGTGACACAAAGATAGTTAGAGGGACAGGTAGCATTGAGGGGACAGGGAGACTGCAGAAGTATTTGGACAGGTTAGGAGAATGGGCAAATGGCTGATGGAATATAACATGGGAAGGTGTGAGGTCATTCACTTTGTTAGGAAGAATAGAGGCATGGAATATTTCCTAAATGGGCATGAAATTCAGAATTTTGAAGTGTAAAGACACTTGGGAGTTTTAGTCCAGGATTCTTGCAAGGTAGATGAGCAGTTAGGAAGACAAACTGTAGTGATGGCACTGATTTTGAGAGGACTTAAATATAGAAACAGCAATGTGCTTATGAGGCTGTATAAGACTCAGTTCAGACCACATTTAGAGTATTGTGTGCAATTTTGGGCCCCATATCTCAGGAAGGATTTACTGGCCTTGAAGTGTGTTCAGAAGAGGTTCATGAGAATGGTACCAGGAATGTAAAGCTTACCACATGAGGAAAGTTTGAGGACTCTGTGTTTATACTTGATGGAATTTAGAAGGATGAGGGAGGATCTAATTGAATCATACAGACTACTGAATGTCCTGGTCAGAGTAGAAGTTGGGAAGGTGTTTCCACTGGTAGGAAGGACTAGCACCCGAGGGTATAGTCTTTGAGTAAAAGGGAAGACCTTTTAGAATGCAGATAAGAAGAAACTTCTTCAGCCAGAGAGTGATGAACCTATGGAATTCATTGCCACATAAGGCTGTGGAGGGCAGGTCATTGAGTATATTTAAGACTGAGATAGATAGGTTCTTGAGTATCAAGGGGGTCAAGGGTTACAGGGAGAAAGTGGAAGAATGGGGTTGAGGATCTTATCAGCCATGATTGAATGGCAGAGTAGACTCGATGGACTGAATGATCTGAGTTCTGCTGCAATGTTTTATGGTCTCTTTATGATTTAGACAGGAAATTATGAAATTTTTCAAGGTAAGTTACTACGCTAAAATGTTTCATTTGTGACACCTACTTAAAGTCCCCACCTTCAACAGTCAAAGGCATATTTATTTTTAACTCTGTCTATGTCTGCTGTAACTGCCACAAAAATTTCAAAAAAATCTACGTATAAGTACAGAGAATGAAGCACTAAAGATAGCCTTTCTGGACATCTCAAAAGTCTCCTCACTGAACATGTCATAAATCTGTGAGCTGCATCTGGGTGAGGAGTGTCCAGTTTTCTGTGGATTTCTTTTTTTTTCTTACCTTCAGGCAAAAGCTTCCTTGAATCTTATGGTTTCATCTTTGTAGATTAGATGACAATGTATCAGGTCATTCACCACAAAATACAAATCTTATTGCTTCAAGATATGTTTAATAAGCATTGATTTAAAATAACTTCTTTCTAATTTTTTTTGTTTGATAAATAGATGTTTTTTCAAGCAAGATTATCATTGTGAATGATTTTGAGGAATATGATTTTATGTTTCTTCTCTGGTTGTACTAATGGCTTATTAATAAACAACATTTTATTTGTATCTTGTTGTGAGTTTGCCTCCAAGAGAGTTTCTTTTCTCCCTGATGTGCAATGCTTATGCGATTTCCCCTTATATTAAAAATTGAGTGTGGATAAAATGGTATTGACAAATCCAATAGACATTTATACCCTCAAGTCACATACTCTGCGACAATGATAATATCATAAATCTTGTTAAGGTACACATATATTCAGGCCATAAGGTAATAAACAACACATCCCATGAGATATTTTCAAACTAGATAGTCCCTAGTTTACATTGTTAAGTTAATAATAGTTTGCCAATGATGCAAGTTGAATTTGTTGGAAAATGCCTCAAATTGCCATTCAGTCAGTTTTTTTTCAAATTGCTGCAAGTCATCTAACAATGTTTTTTTGAAAGGTTGGATATTGTCTCAGGGAAATTTACACACCTTGTCTCCACAGAAAGTAAAATATATTGAAATTAAATAAATACATTAAGCATACATAGGAGGAGAGTATAAAACAATGATTAGAACACATGCAACAGGGAAACAAGAGATGAAAAAATGTAAATACTCAAAATTTAAAAGGAAATATTATTGTAGTTATTATTTGGGTAATGAAATAAATTCTTACGTTCTTACCAAATAAAGGATTGAAAGTGAAATAATGTTCTTTGGGAATATAAATTGTTACAATAAAGTAGTTATTACAACATGTGTGATAAAAGTAAAACCGATATGTTTAATAAGTAGGAGGGAAGGACTCTTGTGGTCCATTCACAGTATTCCTATATCTGAGCTGTGAAGTCTGAGTTCAAATTTTACTTTTTCCAGAGGTGTGAAAGAACACTTCTGAACAGGTTGTTTAGAAAATATCTATAAATTAGGAGAGTGGCAGCTGAAATTTTGAGATTTTTATTTGGTACAGGAGGTCTTAACTAAGTGTTTTTTTGCAAAATGTGATAAGCATAACTTTGAAAACATTATATAAGCTGTAGTATTTTGACTGGTGAAAATACTAGCACCTATTACATAAAAGGAAAATAAATAAATATATCTAATAAACGTAAAGTCGATAACTTGCAAACACCTTTTACAAGAGTTCAACTTTGATTTGTACAAATTCTTTCGGGCTGCCCTGAAACTGTTGCTTGAGAATAAGATGCTGTACATTTTGAGTTGTGAAATTAAATGTCAGGTTCATTTACGAGAACAGTGATTGTGAAGATGAAGCTCAAAATGTGATGACTAATTGTCAAGTTAATAGGGGATAAATGGTGATTAACAGTGCCACTTAGTCCAATTAGATAACTCAGAACTGGATATTCTCAAAACTTGACTGTGATGACTGTTGTTAATTGAGCATTTACACATTTGCTGAAATTTCAGTGTAAATATGTTGAAGAATAAAATATGCAGAAAAATAGGTGAAGAGGATGAGCCAACAAATGATACAGCCAATCTTTGTATTTGACATTGTTCATGAGAAGCTGCACCTACATTGACAGCAATTTTATTCATGTTCATGATTTCCTTGGGATTGTCTTACGATCCTGTCAGGTCAGGATCACAAAACATCCTTTTTCCAAACTTGGCAGCTGAGTAAATATTTTGCAAGTTACAAAAATTCACATTGATATTTGAGAAAGCAAATATAATTATAAAATTACAAAAGCACATACACTAGCAGTTGACCTGAAACAAATGCCTCTGGAATGGAATGAATGCACTGCAATTAGTAATGGGAAATGCTTGGTTAAGTCATCCGACAAATTAGCAATGAGCAGTAAGATACTGTCTTTGAGAAATGGGTAGCCGATAAACATTTGCAAAAAGTTTGGGAAGTTGATGTAATAAGTGCTCAATAAAATCTCATGCTACACAGTAAGTACACAGAAAATTCAATTTTTTAGTGACCCCAACATTCAATATGTGCAAACTGAAATACTGGTAGTTTAGCAGTGTTATCTATCATTAGTATATTAGAGATCTTATAAATGCTTCATTTTGATGATCATAGATTTAATAGCTCATCTTTTTTTTAAAAAAAGCAAAACGTTAATGAAAATATGAAGCTAGGATATCAGTGGTAATGACAGGAATAGCACTGGACCAAATTAAACAAATTCTGCCATGACAAATGAAGTTTAGGACAAAAAAAATCTTCAAAATAATTATCTATGTGCACAGAACTTCCCTTGACAGGAAGAAGCAACGGAAAAACATGGAGTGAGTGATAACACTGCGAAGTTGGAATTGCTGATTATTGATTTGAGCCTTTTCTGTTATTCAATTTATGGCTGAGTACCAAACTAAGTGCCTTGTTCCCACTTTCATATCATATCCTGTGATCCTTTTAGTCCTAAAAACTATATATAACTTTGAGTCATAGAGATGTACAGTACAGAAATAAACCCTTCAGTCCAACTTGTCCATGCCGACCAGATAACCCAATCCAATCTAGTCCCACCTGCCAGCACTTAGCCCATATCCCTCCAAACCCTTCATATACCCACCCAGATGCATTTCAAATGTTACAATTGTACCAGCCTCCACCACTTCCTCTGGAACTCATTGCATACACACCTCACACTGCATGAAAAAGTTGCTCCTCAGGTCTCTTTTAAGTCAATCCCCTCTCCCCCTAAACCTATGTCCTCTAGTTCTGGACACCCTCACCCCAGGGAAAAGACCTTGACAATTTACTCTATCCATGCCCCTCATGATTTTATAAACCTCTATAAGGTCACCCCTCAGCCTTCGATGCTCCAGTGAAAACAGCACTAGCTCATTCAACCTCTCCCTATAGTATAAATCCTCCAACCCTGGCAACATCCTTGTAAATCTTTTCTGAACCCTTTCAAGTTTCACAACATCTTTCCAATAGGAAGGAGATCAGAATTGCACACAATACTCCAAAATTAGGCTAACCGATGTCCTGTACAGCTGCAACTTGACCTCTCAACTCAGTTACTCAATACTCTGACCCATAAAGGAAAGCGTACCAAACGCTTTCTTCACTATCCTATCTACCGGCAAACCTATTTTCAAGGAGTTATGAACCTGCACTCCAAGGTCTCTTTGTTCAGCAACACACCCAAGGAACTTACCATTAAGTGTATACGTCCTGCTAAGATTCACTTTCCCAAAATGCAGCACCTCACATTTATCTAAATTAAGCTCGATCTGCTACTCCTCAGCTCATTGGCTCATCTGATCAAGATCCTATTGTAATCTGAGGTAATCTTCTTCGCCATCCATTACATCTCCAATTTTGGTGTCATCTGCAAACTTACTAAGTATACCTCTTAAGTTCACATCCAAACCACTTATATAAATGACAAAAAAGTATTGGACCCAGCACTGATCCTTGTTGCACTCCACTGGTCACAGGCCTCCAATATGAAAAGCAACCCTCTACCACCATGCTCTGTCTTCTACCTTTGAGCCAGTTCTGTATCCAAATGGCTAGTTCTCCCTGTATTCCATGAGATCTAACTTTGCTAACCAGTTTCCCATGGGGAACCTTGTCAAACACCTTACCGAAGTCCATATAGATCACATCTACCACTCTGCCCTCATCAATCGTCTTTGTTACTTCTTCAAAAAACTCAATCAAGTTTATGAGACATGATTTCCCACGGACAATGCCATGTTGACTATTGCTAATCAGTCCTTGCCTTTCCAAATATGCGTAAATTCTGTAACAACAAATTCTGTAAATTCTGTGTGATTCCCTGCAACAACTTGTCCACCACCAACATCAGGCTCACTGGTCTATGGTTCCCCAGCTTGTCCTTACCACCTTTCTTAAATATTGGCAACATGTTAGCCAACCTCGAGTCTTCTGGCACCTCACCTGTGACTATCAATGATACAAATATCTCAGCAAGAGGCCCAGCAATCACTTCCCTAGCTTCCCACAGAGGTCAAGGGTACACCTGATCAGGTCTTGTGGAGTTATACACTTTTATGCGCTTCAAGACATTCAGCACCTCCTCCTCTGTAATATGGACATTTTTCAAGATGTCATCATCTATTTCCCTACATTTTATTTCTTCCATGTCCTTTACCACAGTCAATATTAATGCAAAATACTAATTTATTTCCTCCCCCATCTCCTGCAGTTCCACACAAAGGCTGCCTTGCTGACCTATGAAACTTCTTCTTGAAAACATTCAAAGTTTTGGTCTCAACCACATCATGGAGGCAATGGTCTTGTGCTCTTATCACTGCATGTTTAATTTAGAGACCCAGATAATGTTCTGGAGTTTAGGTTTGAATCATGCCATGACAGATAGTGGAATTTGAATTCAATAAAATATTTGGAATTGAGAGTTTAATAATGACTATGAATCCATTGCTGATTGTTGAAAATCCCATCTAGTTCACAAATGTTCTTTAATGAAGAAAACAGCCACCCTTACTTGGTCTGGTCTACATATGGCTCCAGACCCACAATGATATGGTTGACTCTTAATTGCCCTCTGGACATTAGAAATGGGCACAAATGCTGCCTGCCCAATAATAACTTCATCCAGCGAATGAATGAGAAAAACCTTTCTCTGGCAGAAGATTCTACAGGTTCAACATTCTGAGTGAAGATATTTCTCCTCAACTCAGACCTAAATGGCCTACCCGGTATCCTTGAACCTTGTCTGCAGTTCTGGACTGACCAGTCATTGGATATTTACCCTGTATTTACCCTGTCTACTTTTGCAACAGGTTATGGATTTCTGCTGCTGTTTCTCCTTTAACAAGGTTATGCTGTCCTTGGCATTTTTTTCAGAGAAGTCATAAAAACATTGATTCCAAAAAGTCTGGCTAGGATGGGTTTAGGGCTTTTTTGATTATAAATAACAGATATTGCCTCAGGAAAAAGGCTTTCAAGTTAAAAAAAAACTTGTACAATTAATGGGGATTAGCCAGTCCTCCCAGCTCAGCTTCATGCTAGTTTAGTTTGGTTTCAGCAGTCTGGCTACTCACTGAAAGTAGTCAGTTGTGAAGCTGCTGGACCTAAAGATGCAGGTCCATGCTGATCGTCTCTCTCTGAAATCTCTCCTGAAAGAACCTGTGTTTGATGTTTCCTTTTATTGCCAAGGGGTGTTTATGAGGTTTGTTGCAATTCTAGAATATCTGTTTTCAGCAGCAGGAAGAACGGAAGCTCAGACCAGGGGCCTGTTGGGAAAGGTGAGTCACTGATTTAAATCTTCTCAAAGAGCAGAGGTTTCTGGGAAAGGAGGGGCTTTTATTTTCCCCTCAGCTATATAACTGAGTGTTTTCTAAACCTGAGACCCTGCATTTGTAGGATGTCCCACCCATTCACCTCCTCTAACCTTAAACACAAGGGACACATCAGTTAAATGTTGTTTCTTTTTTTACTTTCTGATGAGGGGACCATCAGGGATGACAGTGCAGGGAGAGGAATGTTCCTCCTGCATGATGTTTGAGGTGAGGGATGCCATTAGTGTCCCATCCAAGCACATCTGCAGTAAGTGCACCCGACTCTTGCTCCTTCAAGACTGCGTCAGGGAATTGGAGCAGGAGCTGGATGAACTTCGGATCATTCGGAAGGCAGAGTGTGTGATAGATAAGAGATACAGGGAAGCTGGATAACTGGGGGGTGGGGGGGGGGGGGGAAGCAGTCAATGCAGGGATCCCCTGTGGTAGTTCCCCTAAAATCAAGTATACCATTTTGGATACTGTTGGGGGTGACTTACCAGGGGCATGCATTGGGATGCAGGTCTCTGGCAAAGAGTCTGCCCCTTTTGCACAGAGGGAAGGAGGGAAAGGAGGAAAGTGTTAGTCATTGGGGACTCAATAGTTAGAGGGTCAGATAGAAGGTTTGTTGGAAACGAATGAGACTCACTGTTGGTGTGTTGCCTCCCAGGTGCCAAAGTCCGTGATGTCTCAGACCGAGTCTTTGGAGTCCTGAAGGGACAGGGTGACCAGCCCCAAGTCGTGGTCCACATGGGTACCAACGACATAGGTAGAAAGAGGGATTGGGATGTTAGGCAAGATTTGAGGGAGCTGTGGTGGAAGCTGAGAGCTAGAACAAACAGAATTGTTATCTCTGGTTTACTACCTGTGCCACGTGATAGCAAGGCGAAGAACAGGGAGAGATATCAGCTGAACACATGGCTGCATGGATAGTGCAGGAGGGAGGGTTTCAGGTACTTGGATAATTGGGGTTCATTCTGGGGAAGGTGGGACCTTTACAAACAGGATGGTCTTCACTCGAAACAGAGGGGTACTTATCTCCTGGGTTGGAAATTAGCTAGTGCTATTTGGGTGGGTTTAAATCAGCTCAGCAGGGGAATGGGAATTTGTGTGCAGTTCAGGTACACAAGAGGATGAGAGTGGGGAGAACATGGATAGGATTTCATGGTCTCAGGAATGTGCTAGAAGATTGCAAGCTGGTTTGAAGTATGTCTACTTCAATGCCAGGAATATCCGGAATAAGGTAGGTGAGCTTGCTGCATGGATAGGAACCTGGGACTTCGATGTTGTGGCCATTTCAGAGACATGGATAGAGCAGGTATAGAAATGAATATTGCAGTTTCCAAGGTTAGGTCTTTCATTAATATCAGGGAAGGTGGTAAAAGAGAGGGAGGTGTGGCTTTGTTAGACAAGGACAAAGTAGATTTTGGAAAGAATTATAAGAGATAAGATTTATAATCATCTAGCAAGGAGATTGAAAGAACTTTTGACAAGTACTTATCTACTGTGGTGGTATGGACTGAGGTTAGAAACAGGAGAGGAGAGGTCACACTGCTGGGAGTTTTTTCATAGGCCTCCGCAAAGTTCCAGGAAGGGGGAAGAGAGGATTGGCAAAATGATTCTGGCTTGGAGTAAAAGGAATAGGGTGGTCTTTATGGGACTCTTTAACTTCTCCAATAGTGACTGGAAATGCTGTAACTCTAGTACGCCGGATGGATCAGTTTTTGTCCAATGTGTGCAGGAGGGTTTCCTGACACAGTATGTCGAAGAGCCGATAAAAGGAGAGGCCACACTGGATCTGGTACTTGCTAATGAACCAGGCCAGTTTTTTTTAAATTTAGTGGTAGGTGAACACTTTGGAGAGAGTGACCATAATTCAGTTAAGTTTAGTTCAGCAATGGAAATGGATAGGTACATGCCACAGGGCAAGAGTTATAGATGGGGCAAGAGCAATTATAATATGATTAGGCAAGACTTAGGAGGTATAGAATGGGGTAGTAAAATGCAGGGGAGGGGGACAATCGAAATGTAGAACTGGTTTAAGGAACAGATATTGCATGTCCTTGATAGGTATGTCCCTGTCAGGCAGGGAGGAAGTGATAAGATAAGGGAACCATAGCTTACTAAAGAAATTGTACCTCTTGTTAAGTGGAAGAGGGAGGCTTATGTTGCATTGAGATGAGATGATTCAGATGAGGTGATGGAGAGATACAGATTAGCTAAGAAGAATTTAAAGAGAGAGTTAAGAAGAGAAAAGAGGGAACATGAGCTGTCTTTAGCATGTAGAAAAAAGGACCAACTTAAAGCTTTCTATAGTAATGTTAGGGGTAAAAGAATGACTAGGGTAGGAGTAGCACCAGTCAAAGATAGAAGTAGGAAGTTGTGTGTGGACCTAGTGAAGATTAGCAAGGTGTTAAATGAATACTTCTCACTGTTTTCACTCAAGAAAAAGAGAATACTGAGATAGGACTATTAGACTTGAAAGTATTGAGGTTACTAAGGAGAAGATATTATCAATTTTAGAATGTGTGAAAGTAGATAAGTCCGCTGGGCCAGATGGGGTTTATTGAAGGATTCTCTGGGAAGCTAGGGAGGAGATAGCAGAGCCTTTAGCCTTGATCTTTGAATCATCATTGTCTACAGGTTTAGTATTAGAGGACTACAGGATTGCAAATTTTGTGACCTTGTTCAAGAAAGGCAGCAGAGATGATCCAGGTAATTATAGACCAGTGAGATTAACATCTGTAATAGGAAAAGTTTTGGAAAGCATTTTAAGAGAAAGGATTTATAATCATCTAGCAAGCAACAATTTGATTGGAGATAGTCAACATGGTTTTGTTAAGGACAGTTTGTGTCTCACAAACCTCACTGAGTTTTTTTGAGAAGGTGACCAAACATGTGGATAGGGGGTAGGGCAGTTGACATGGTGTACATAGACTTCAATAAAGCCACATGGTCGGCTATTGGAAAAAATAGGAACGCATGGGCTTGAGGGTGATTTAGCAGTTTAGATTCAAAACTGGCTTTCTGTAAGAAGGGAACGTGTGGTGGTTGATGGAAAATATTTAGCCTAGAATCCAGTTACTGTTGGTGTGCCACAAGGATCTATTTTGGGACCACTGCTGTTTGCCCTTTTGAAAAATTACCTGGATGCAGGCATAGGTGGGTGGGTTAGTAAGTTTGCAGAAAGCACAAAAGTCTGTGGAGTTATGGACAGTGTAGAAGAATGCTGCAGGTTGCTAGCAGAATTGGGCTGAGAGGTGGAAAATGGAGTTCAGCGCAGATAAATGTGAGGTGATTCACTTTGAGAAGAATAACAGGAAGGCAGAATACTGTGTGTCAATGGAAAGATTCTTGGTAGTGTGGATGTGCAGAGGGATCTTGCTGCCCATGTACATAGGTCCCTCAAAGTTGCCACCCAGGTTGATAGTGCTGTTAAGGTGACATATGGTGTGTTAGGTTTTACTGGTACAAAAATTGAGTTCCAGAATGTGATGTCAAACTGTATAAAACACTATGCGGCCTCATTTGGAATATTGTGTACAGTTCTAGTTGCCCCATTACAGGAAGGATGTGAAAGCATTAGAAAAGGTGCAGACGAGATTTACCAGGATGTTGTCTGGTCTGCTGGAGGGAAGGTCTTATGAGGAAAGGCTGAGGGATGTGAGTCTGTTCTCATTGGAGAGAAGAAGGCGAAGAGGGGATTTAGAGACATACAAGATGATCAGAGGATTAGATCGGGTGAACAGTGAGAATCCTTTTTCCGAGGATGATGACATCTGCTCGTATGAGGGAGCATAGCTGCAAATTGAGGGGTGGTAAATTTAAGACAGATGTCAGAGACAAGTTCTTTACTCCGAGAGTGGTAAGGGCATGGAATGCCTTGCCTGCCAATGTAGTTAACTCAACCACTTTTGAGGCGTTGAAACAATCCTTGGATAAGCACATGGATGATAATGAGATAGCGCAGGGTGAATGGGCTTGGATTAGTTCACAAGTCAGTGCAACATCGAGGGCTGAAGGGCCTGTTCTGTGCTGTATTGTTCTATATTTCTATCCACCTACACCTGCTTAAAACAACTAGTAAGTTTAGGGTCCGGGCTACTTTCTTGAAATGTTTTGAGGGTGTCTGGCCTGTTACGTATTATCTCCATCCATGAATAATTGATCTCTTCCTTATGCAAGAAAAACTATAAACAATACATTCTTAATTATATTGAAAATGCTTTCAAGGTACTAGAACATATTGCCTTTGAGAAATAAAAAGCAGATTACCGTGAATGCTGAAAATTCAGAACAAAATCATCAGAAATGGGTGGCACGGTGGCACAGTCGTTAGCACTGCTGCCTCACAGCGCCAGAGACCCGACCCGGGTTCAGCTCCCGCCTCAGGTGATTGATTGTGTGGAGTATGCACATTCTCCCCACGTCTGTGTGGTTTCCTCCGAGTGCTCCGGTTTCCTCCCACAATCCAAAGATGTGCAGGTTAGGTGAATTGGCCAGGGTAAGTTGTCCATAGTGTTAGGTGAAGGAGTAAATGTAAGGGAATGGGTCTGGGTAGTTTGCGCTTCGGCGGGTCAGTGTGGACTTGTTGGGGCGAAGGGCCTGTTTCCACACTAAGTAATCTAATCTAAAAAAGTCTAGAAAACTCAGCAGGTAAAATGGTATCTGAGAATGTAGGGTAAACAATTAAAACTGATGCCTATTTTTGTCCAGACTGCCAAAAGTTTGAAGTACTACTTGTTACATAGAGTGTAAAGTGGCAATAGTCTCTCTTTTGAAATAAAATATTTTTGTCTATATGTAGCATGGCAATGCTTGAAGCATTCCTCTCATTCAATCAGATCATGGCTTATTCATGCCATAATTCAATTTATCTGCCCTTGACCTAAGTCTCTCAAAATAGCTAATAAGAAACAATTTACATCAGTCTTGAAAATTTCAAGTGATTCAGAATTCACAGCCTTTTGGAGAACAGCAACAAACACTCATACAATTAGAATAATTAAATTATTCAGTATAAATTCAACATTAATTCTTTAAAAACACAATAGAAAATTATTCTACTACTTCTGAGGTATTATTGACAGGTCAAATGTCCTTATCCTTTCTGTCATAGAAATAAACAAGTCTTTAGAAGCTACCTTGAATTCCTGGGCAAGTCATTAAAACACAACTAAGCATTGTGTGAATTAATGGCTCCATAACTGTTAGTTCAAAATTATACCCACAATCATTTGGTTTCGGAGTGAAATTCCAAAATAGTCAGTGTGAAGAAACTACCTAATCAGAAAGATATGCAAATAGCTGAAACTCAACCACTACTTGTCAAAATAGTGAAAGATAACTAAAAATGCTCTGAACAGATGATAGAAACCAGGTTAATCAAAAAAGGACCATGAATATTTAGGAGTACAGATAGAGAAGGACAATTAGTTTCAGAACAGCAACAGCACAGGAATCTGTTTAAAATCCATCAGGGAAGTCATTCAGGCTGAGTTTTATCTATCTATTGAAGAACCATACTTGGGTTTTGCTATGGTTTGATCAGTGGACAAATGGTTTAACTGGACCTTGACTAAAGAGAAGACGGGGAAACCTGTTACTGAAAAAAGCAAGCTACTGCAAACCCACCTTCGTAAATGCTCAACCTCAATTCCTTTACATTGTATCAAAAAAATAAATAAAATGCCTGAAAACTAAGCTTTAATTTTGATAGAAGCAATTTGAGACACTGACTTTTTGGGCTCCCAAGAATTAAGTGTGTGCTGGCTCTTATGTGATCATCTCCTCATGAGTGCAATTGAGTGCATGGGTGTGAGAGTCTCTATAAAAGACTCAAGAGACTATGTGCTGTTGAAAATATAGTTTTGCTGTTGAGCAATAATCATTTATTCTTCTTTTTAAAACCCAATGTGAAATCTGCCATTTATCTGATTTTTGGAGCTGCAACACTGAAGAAATGAAAACACTGTATTTTTACTTACACTTTTAATTTTACTTTTCTTTATCTGATTTCATTCAGTTCAACAGTGGAAAAATGGGACTATCTGGCTGTCTCTTCCATATTCATAAAACATTTTACTAACATGCTTCTGGTTTCAATCCAGAATGATCAATTTTAATATTGTTACTGCCTTTATTCTGGATTCTGGAGTTAATTTATTGTTAGTTATTATACTGCTATATTTTAAAAACTCATATTAATGTTATAACAGATCCAATGTATGCACACTTTATTATTGCAATTGACAGTTCAATTTGCAACAACATTCTGAGGAAGCATAAAGCTTTTATTGTGTATAGCTTTATTCAGACTCATCTGAAATATTCTATTAAGTTTTGAACACCTTATCTCAAACAGGATAGATTAGAATTAGAGGAGCTACAACACAGATTCTCGAGAATGATGGCATGTCTTAGAGAATGGAATTTTGACAGCAATTTGCATTAACATAGTTTACAGAGGTACATGAAATGCAAAGCCATAAATATGTCAGTATTTTCACCAATTGATTCTATCCAAAAAGTACAAAAATTTATACTCAAAGAAAAAGTTGAGGGTAGCAGAAAGGCAGGTCAACTTCTGCGTGATTGGATGACAGGACATCACAAAGCTTTTGCAGATGAACTACAATGGGCTGTGTGAGCATGGCCCAGGACGGACCAAGAATGCCTTACTGTGACAGTGAAAGTCCTGATAGACTGTAACTACAAGCAGCAGCATAGGCTTGGAAATTCAATTTTCAGCAAGGTCAGGAGGTTGAGGCCAAGATGAGATTATCAATGATCATATTAAATGGTGGAGCAAGCTCCAGGACCTACTTCAGCTCCTAATTCTTATGTTCAAATATTACTGTGAGCTTTCTGGAGGGTGGTATTGGTTTCTACTATTTACAGAACAGAATTTAAATTTAAACAGGTGGAAGATGGGGAGTGATGTTAGAATCTGTATTACATCCAGTTAAGTGATTGTTAAGCTTGGTGCAGAATGAACTAAAAAGCCTCACTGATCCAGATTGGATTTTCCAAAGCTGACAGATCAGATCTAAGCTCTCTGATCTTGCCACATTCAGCTTGAATTGCATTACATAATTAATAACAACCAACAAGAGATGAAGGCTTTGCAAATATTCCCATTCCCAAAGGTGGGTGAGCCCAGCACATCAGGGCAAAAATTGCAAATGAACTGTTTGCATCCATTCTCAGCCAGAAGTGCCGGTACAACAATTGATTGCAGACAACCTCTCAGGCTTTCAACATGATAGTTGCCAGAATTAAAGCAAATGGATTCACTCCATTGTGATATAAAAAAACAGCCAATTGCATAGAATACTGAAATGACTATAGGCCTCGACAACCTTCTGGCAATAGTACTGAAAACTTGTACTTCAGAATTAGTACACCCTTAACCAATTTATTCTAGTATGATTCGAACACTGGCATCCACCCAACAATATGAAAAAGATTATCCAGCTATATCATCGAGTCATAGAGATGTACAGCATGGAAACAGACTCCTTGGTCCAACTCATCCATGCAGACCAGATATCCTAAATGAATCTAGCCCCATTTGCCAGTACTTGAACTGTATCCCTCCAAATCCTTCCTATTCACATACCCATCCAGATGCCTTTTACAAGTTATAATTATACCAGCCTCCAGCTCTTCCTCTGGTAGTTCATTCCATGCACGCACCGCCATTTGCATGAAAATGTTCCCCTTTGGGCCCCTTTTAAATCTTTCCCCTCTCACCTTAAACCTATGCCATCTAGTTCTGGACTCCCCCACCCCAGGGAAAAGAGTTTGTCTATTTATCCTATCAATGCCACTCATGATGTTATAAAGCTCTAAATGTCACCCTCTCAGCCACTCCAGGGAAAACAGCCCCAGCTTATTTAACCTCTCCCTATAGCTCAAACTTTCCAATCCTGGCAACATCCTTGTGAATATGTTCTGAACCCTTTCAAGTTATACAACATCCATCCTTTAGGAGGGAGACCAGAATTGCACACAATATTCTAAAAGTGGCCTAAACAATGTCATGAACATAAATGTCTTCCTCACAAAAGACAAATCTGAACCAGTCAATGGTTGCCTCATCATAGGATCCTTAAAATGAGGAAAGAGGCTATTCTGCTCATCAAGTCAGCACTGGCCTTCCGAAGAGCATCCTACCAAACTCAGCTCTCTACTCCATCACCAAAAACCTTGCATTTACCATGGCTAATCCACACAACCTGCAGATCCATAATCACTACAGACAATTTAGCATGGCCAATCTACATAACTTGCATATATTTGGACTGTGGGAAGAAACCGTAGGTGCCAGTGGAAACTCACACAGGCACAGAGAGAGCATGCAAACTCCAAACAGATAGCCACCCAGAGCTGGGATCAAGCCTGTGTCCCAGGTACTGCGAGTCAACAATGTTAACAGTGAAAGATGTCATCAATGATTAATGTGCCTTGTTTGGATGAAAAACTCTCCATAAAACATTAAGGCAACTCGAACATCGCCAAATAAATGGAAGATTCAGTCCCATGTTTCATTGTGGGTGTGTGATGTTGGGGGTGGGAGGAGGGGTGTTTGGTGCAGACACAAAACCTTCCAAACTGAACATTTCATTTATGTAGCCACTTAGAAGTATCCACTGGAGGACTATGGACTGCAAATATTGGAACAGCAACCCATTAACTGTCAGCCTCCAATGAATTTTCCCAATGCTATACTGGGAACCATGTCAGCAGCCTCCTCCATGTAAGTGGGCTGCCAGTTAGACCAGTTACAACCCAATTAGAAGTTAGTATTGGAGGGCAAATATAGTTTTCTGCCATTAGGATGATTCACTCTGCCACAACACCCTCCACCCTTGCTAAATGCAGAGCTCACCTTCAGGTGTCCTCTGCAGGAGGATATAGGAAAGAATGCAATGGCATGGAGCGATGATGGCTATTCTTCTACATGAGTACTACTTCCAAACTAAGGCCTTTCACTCCATTACATCGATACACATTCAATGCTCCCTACATGTGCCATTCCATTCCAACGATAGGACTCAGATTGCAGAAGAAAAGATCCATGGCATACAGCCCACTTGACAGCCAGCAATAAGTCTCTACAACAACTCTGAAGTCCCCACCACAGCCAACCCAGATGTTTACTCACTTTCTTCTAATTGAAAGAAGTGAGAAAAGAAAACATTTATCCAACCCATTTTACAATCATTGGACATCTTCAAGTGTTTTACAGCCAAGGGATTTTTTTTTGAAGGATTAAAATTATTGTTTTCATATGGGAAGTCAACTTGCATGAAGTAAATTCTCACAAACAACAATGTAATTATGAACAAACATCTCTTGGAGGATTCCTTGCAGGAGTGAAGTAATAATTAACTTTTTTGACAAGGTTCAGCTGTTTCCACCAAGTACTGGCCTAGAATCAATGTGAGTCAGAATAAAATACCCTCACATCAACACGAGGGCACTGATGTCTCATTTTTCTGTCAGCTGTGGCTCATCCTGACTCTGAGTCTTGAGGTCCTGAGTTCAAATCCCTCTCCAGAACTTGAATCCAACAGTCCAGGCAGGTACTTTACTTCATAGATATTATTAGACACCACTGAAGCACTTAGAATTTAACTTAGAGTCCCTACATGTGGAAACAGGCCCTTTGGCCCAGCAAGTCCACACTGACCATTTTAAGAGTAACCCACTCAGGCCCATTTCCTTCTGACTAATGCACCTAACACTATGGGCAATTTAGCATGGCCAATTCGCCTAACCTGCACGTCTTTGGATGGTGGGATGGAACCAGAGCACCTGGAGGAAACCCATGCAGACACGAGGAGAATGTGCAAACTCTACGCAGACAGACTTCCGAGGCTGAAATCAAACCTGGGTCCCTGGCATTGTGAGGCTGCAGTGCTAACCACTGAGTCATAGTGCCACCAAGCAGGTGGGACTAGAACACTGCCAGTGCACCACAAGAGCACCTTTAGTTTGGCACTGTGGAATTAGTACATTTTTGAAGGTATCACTATTTACACAATGACAAACTGGTCCTCATCTAATCTCTCAGGTAGATGTGGAAGTCCACCTAACTCCATTTCAAATAACAGCAGTGGCTTTATCTCTCGGCTGATATTTTCTCTCAAACATATTTTTTAAAATAGTTTATCTGGTGATTATCATATGGCTATTTGTGGAAAACTCTTTTTACCAATTTGGCACACACAGTTCAATAGTGACTACACTCAAAAAGTAGAATCAAGAAAGAGCGGTATATAAATGCAAATCTTTCTGTTTTTAATTTTTTTTCTGTTGTCACAGGGCTTGGAAGTGAAAGATGCTCTAAGTGACATTTTAACTGTTGGAAAACTGCTTCTCAACCTTTAGCAGTGAGGTGTTCTTAAATTTGGAAAAAAAAGAACTGTGAATATAAGAGCTGCGATGAGACCAGTGAAGAGTGCCTGGTGAGCAGTCAGCAGAAAGAAAGCAGGTCTACCATGTTCAGTAATGAGAGTAGAAGTTTAGGCTTGTAATCCCATGTGCACAGAAGAACGATGGCTGCTCTCATTCAGGTGATTACAGGAGTGCATGGAGTAGTTAAAGAATAACTATTCCCTCTGGTGTGGCAGTCCTGAACAAGAGGGGGATTAAGATAAAAATTAGAGACTGGACCTTTAATGATGACAGCAAACACATCTTGAAGCAAAGTTCATTTGTAATACCTCCAATCTGCTGTCCAAAAATCAGGGGTGTTTGTAAAAGCAGCATTTATTTCATTTGCTATGCACAAGTTGTTATCATACTCTAGTATAAAGTAAAGCTGAGTTTGAAGTGTTTTCAGCTAAATATTAATTTCCATGCCTGCATTGTAGAGTGCCCTGAGTGGTTAAAGCAACCCTTGACCTATGTGCAGCAGATGAGGTTTAGGAGAGGGGAGCAGGGATGGCTCTTTGTGATTGTGCAGGGTCTTGGAGAAACCACACCTGGAGTATTGTGGCAGTTTTGGTCTCCCTATCTGAAGGAGGAAGTTCTGGCTATGGAAGGAGTGCAAATCATATTTACCAGACTGATTCCTGGGAAGGCGGGTCTGACATATGAAAAGAGACTGGATAGTTTGGGACTTCATTCACTAGAGTTTCGAAGAATGAGGGGTGAGCTCATAGAGACCTATAAATTTCTAATAAGTCTAAATAGAGTAACTGCAGGAAGGATGTTTTTCTTATGACTGGGGAGTCTGGAACCAGAGGTCCCAGTTTCAGGATATGGGAGAGGTCAATTAGGTTTGAAACGAGAAGAAATTTCTTCTCTGAGAGAAAATGGAAGCCTCTGCCACAAAAAAAAAAGTGGTTGAGACCAAAACATCGAATGTTTTCAGAAAAGAGTTAAATATAATTCATCGTGTTAAAGGGACCAAAGAAAGCAGGAACAGATTACTCAGTTGCATGATCAGATTGAATGGCAGAGCAGGCTCAAAGGGCTGGATGACCTACTTCTATTCCTTTTTTTCTTTGTTTCTGTGCTTCTATGGCCCGCCCTGGTCCTGTCTGAACTTACTGCTCCAAATTATCTGACCCAATATTTGAAATGAACTGAACATCTAGGACAGACTGACTCCTGAAATAAAAACTAAAATGGTTAGAGTAACTCGCAGCTCTAGTAGCATCTTTAGAAAGAGAATCAAGTTAATGTTTTGAGCAAAATATACATGCTCTTCAAAATTCCTCAGTGCTGTAGTTGATGGTTTTGAGACCGTGTACCTGAAATGCAAATCTAGAAGGGTCTCATCAAACAAATTTTGAAAAATATTAAAAACTGGAAGTGATAGATTTTTGTGTGGCTCAGCTTTTGAAGATTATGGAACAAAGTTTGGGAGAAAAGGTTAAGATATTGACCAGCCACAATCAGTATTGACAAGCAGTATATACTCAAGGTACTGAATAGCCTTGGAATTGATTTGATAGGTATTGAATTTCTAAGTAGAATACCGAATCACTGTCAATGTAAGCACATGGCAGATTCAATTTTATTGATGGGAAAGTATTTCCCAGGGTTACGTTTAGAGCCCACTCTTTTTCCTTGTTTATGTATATGACTTTGCAAAATCAGATTGAAGTAATTGATGACAATTTGTGAATTTAAGTATTGCTTCTGAATTCAGAGAAAAGCTAAATATTGACATGAGAATCCCGATGCTTTGGAAGACAATTGGTAAATTTGACTTTACCCTACAAATCAAATTGACTGATTCTCTGAAATATGAAACAAGCAGAGAAAAAGCTTGTTGAGCTGCTATCAATGCCATGGAATCATGGTTGTTTAGCATGGCAACATACACTTCTGTCTAACACATTCGCATTGACCAGATGTCTGAAGCTGAATCTATTCCCTTTTGTCAGCATTTGGCCCAAATCCCTCTATACTGTTCCTATTCATGTATCCATCCAGATGCCTTTCCAATGTTGTAATTGTACCCACCTCCATGACCTCTCTGGCAGCTCATCCATATGTGCACCATCCTCCATGTGAAAATGTTGCCCCTCAGGTCCTTTTTTAAATCATTCCCCTCTCACCTTAAACCTGTGCACTCTAGTTTTGGACTCCCCTACCCTGAGAAAATTGCTTTGCTATTCACACTATCCTTCATGATTTTATAAACTTCTATAAGGTCATCCCTCAATTTTCAATGCTCCAAGGTAAAAAAAAGCAGCCTATTCAGCATCTCCCTATAGCTCAACTCGCTAATCCTGGCAACATCTTTGTAAATCTTTTCTGAACTCTTTCACAATTAATAACACCTTTCCTATAGCAGGGAGACAAGATTGAACGCAGTGTTCTAAATGTGGTCTCATGAATGTTCTATACAGCTGTGACTTGACATTCCAACTTCTATGCTCCATGCACTTCCAATAAAGGCAAGTGTGCCAAATGCCTTCTTCACCACCTCATCTACCTGTGACTCCACATTACACCTGTACCCTCTGGTCTCTTTGTTTGGCAACACTCCCTAGGGCTTTACCATTAAGAGGAGAAGTCCTGCCCTGGTTTGCCTTACTAAAGTGTAACACCTCACACTTATCGCAGTTAAACTCTGTCAATCACAAGCAATTGGGAGTTGAAGCAGCTGGCTATAGCCTCACAGTTGTGATGTGACATAATTTTGACAAATCCCATGAACAAACAGTTGCCTAGACAATAGCAAATATGTGTCCATTGTTATTTTCTTATAAATGAGGATATTCTTCCAACTCTACAAAACCCAAATTTGTTCAAACCTGGAAAATAATCATCTCATCTAATATACTGCAAGTCAGACATACATTGAGAGGCAACAAACAATCCATTCTCAAGGTAAAGTCATCATATCATCTCGCAAACCTTATGTGCTCCGTTTTACGTGTAGAGCATCCATGGATGCCACGTATTAAAAGGATGGCTACTCACACTCCAACAGACATACCTGCACAAATTGAGGACAAAACAATTAACAATTGTTGATAGTAGAAGAGGAGTAGAACCAAATCAGCATGTTTGCAGTGCCACCATGTTCATAGGCTTCCTGTGAGCATCAGACATTTGGAAGACCATTCTCAGAGATTTTATCAGAACATTTATCCATACCATATATCAATAAATTGATCAGAATAGGTAAAATTATGTACTGAACATGTTATTGGTGTTTGCTGTGTATGTATGTTTTGCTGATGTTTCCCTTTTGGTGAAAACCAAGCAGGTGGGCAATTAAAATCAATATGACTACTTACTTTTATAAAGTTACCATTCAGCCTGACTAAATTTGGTGCTGCAAAAGCTGACAATATCCTACTGATCGGACACAAGAATATTGGCTACAAGCTGCAGCTAAGCATGTATCGATCTTTGTTTTGAGACACAGAAACTGCCATTTTTGTTTATCAGTTGGAGCACAATGGGAAGAAGTGATAGACAGAATAATGATTTTATGGAAGGGAAAACCCTTCCTAATGACACACAACCAATCTTTGTTGTGGGACTGCCTGGCATACATCTTGTAAGTAGGTTCTGTGCACCAGGAGCCTTGCTGCTGTACAATAAAATGGGTTATAATTACAGCAAATATGGACTATTGAATTTGAGTTGTCGTCTCATAATTGTAATACTTAAGTTATTCTATGTTTATTTGTTTTTTGGAAGTCGGAAGAGTAGACTTAGGTTAAGCTGTAACAGTAATTCAAACTCAAAGTGAGGTAAGCCTCATTAGACCAAACCATCTATCAAAAAACACATTTTTTATAAAGACATTAAAAGCACAAAAATTGAATCAGTGTCAAAAAATTTGCAGAAGGAGTTTAGTCCACAATTGTATGACAATTTCACATGCTGGAAGATGAAAGCTTCAATTCTGAGTTAGCCAATTTGGAAGGACAACATGTATAGACTTTGGAATATACACAGAACAACATTTGTATAATATTTTAAAGCAGCAGAGCAGAAAGAATGTTTGTAGCAATAGAACTGAAATTCTCTCTCACTCTGCTTGTTTCTCCCATTTTCTCAGAAAATAGCATTCAAAAGAAACAAATTAGGAAAAAGTCTTTCAAGATATCAACAGATTCTGCTTTTGCTGAAGACATAGGTCAACCATTATATTCTCATCTCGGGTTAAAAATTTAACACCTCGAGGACTCTTTTCCAGAATAAATTATATTCTACCTGTCTATTATAGAAAGATAAAACGAGAGGGAGCGAAAGAGTGGGTGGGTGGGTTATGTGTGTGTGTGTTCTCAGAGTTTGGATGTAACAAAAAGTACTGAGTTAATTGGCTTCTTCATATTGTAGTGAACTTCACTTTAACTGGAACACAAAAACAAAGTGCTAGAAAAACTCTGCAAATCTAACAGCAAAGTAAATGTTTCAAGTCCAGTGACCCTTCATCAGAACATTTTAATTGGAATGTAATATAGGTACATGCTAAAAAGGAATAAAAATAGCTGTTACAACCATCCTAGGTGATTTTTAAAAAAAGGATGCTGATTCATTTTCCTTACCTGGTGAGTTTGAATTTAGAAGCTCACAGTCAGAGGTAATTCTCACTGACAAATAAAGAACTTGGAGTTGAGGAAGAATAAATTATTCATTCTAAAATTAAAATAAACTGAATTACAAGTTTCCTTGAGTCTTCATGCTTAAAAGTGCCAGTTTATCTCAGGAAAATTGTCCTCATACTTATCTCTGGTTGGTCTCTAACAGTTCCCAGACTTGAGTTTCCCTCTGTTTATGGGTCTGGGTTAACTCAGAAGCTTCAGGCAGAACAGCTGCTTTTGTGACACAAGAGATATTACTGCCTTAGTAAGCCTGAGCAAAGTAAGTTAAGAAATATTAAAACCCTTGTGCTCAAGAGGATTAGAAGGGGAAGAAAGGCATTTAGAGATGCATTTCTACCTGAAAGCCAGGAAAACAGACTGGTGCAAAGCAAGTGGCAAAATGCCCAGAAGTATAAACTGAGGATCATTAAATAGATAAGTTAAAATTCAAGCAGCTAAAATTAAGCTGGTGAGGAAGAGGAGACCTTCTTGATCTTTTATGAAAGGTTAGCTCAGCAATTAAGGTGGCCAGTTGGCTAATGGACTCTGCTATTACAGAGCAGATGATAGTGAAAGCTCACAAAGTTATCTCCATCATAACAAAGAAAAACACCACTGCCTATGAGAGAGCAAAAATATTTGTTTAAACATGTGCCGATCAGTATTAAATGGTTCCAGGCAAAATTGTAGAAATTCAAATCAAAAAGAAATTCAAGGAATGACAGGAACGATCTTACTTGGAAATTGAACAGTTCAAGCAGTTCTCTCAGTTGGTCAGAAGGGCCAATTGAAATTGAGACAATCACATTCTCTTTGAGGAGTTCAAAAATGTAATATCATTTCCAAAGTCGATCCATGTGGATGATCTCAAGGCCAAAAAAGCAGCTGTTCTGCCTGAAGGTTCTGAGTTAACCCAGACCCATAAACAGAGGGAAACTCAAGTCTGGGAACTGTCAGAGACCAACCAGAGATAAGTATGAGGACGATTTTCCTGATATAAACTGGTGAGAAAAGAGGAGGCAGAGTAAATAAAACTGTTTCGAACTGTTAAAAGACGAGATCGGGATAAGTAGCTGAGAAACTAGCTTCTAAACAAGCAACCAATGACATGTGAAGGAAAATCGTTGTTCCAACATTCACCAGAAACTCAAGCTACAAAACCAATGTCTGCAGCAGGAAAGGTGATCAGTGTCTGATCAGGAAAGACTGTTGACCAGAATAGATTTCAGGAATTTGAGTTCAAAGGAACGTTGGCTACTAATGCTTTTAGAGACCCAGAGAGAGAAATCAGCATGGTCTGAGACATTGGGCATTCACAGACTTTACCAATGAACACAAATGAAATTTCAATGCCCTGATAAGATTGCGAATGAATACGGAGATGTCACTGGTTAAAGTTTGTTTGGAGAATAAACATGTAACATGTCTGTGAACAAAAGGGCTAGATTCAAGTTTGCCAATGGATATACTTCTGAGAATGATTTGACTGCTCTAGAGGGAAAGGGAATTCCAGAGTGGCTGGATCAAAGGTGAAAACCAGCAGTAAGTGGTAGAAGGATGGAAACTGTAAGAAATTCAGACACCCGCAGGAAGCAGTAAATGGACTTTGAAGTGGCTTAGAAAGGATCACTTGAAATAAACTAGCAAGATGTGCCAAAAAGGCTGGGAATCAAGAGACCTTATGGAGTAAGGGGCAGTGATATTAAGTAGCATATGCGTGCCTTACCTATTTTGAGCTGAATTAATGCACAGCTATCAGCGAAGCAATTATAAGTTACAATTAATTCAGACTAAAGGTGTTGAATGTTCATTTACAAGGCATAAATTTAAAACTTAGTGGTCCTGGAAGAAACGATCAAAGATTCACTGAATCCTTCGACATAAAACAAGCCATTTGATTCATCACACCAATACCAGTACTTCGAAGGACATGTCTCATTTCTTTCACACACAAGTGTTAAAACATAACCCTGCAGATTGGTCCTTTTTCTCAACTTTTAGCCAACACTCTGCCATGGACCCAACATTCCCAAGCATTTCTGACTTGTCAATCAAACTGCCATGCATCAAATATCAAATGCTTTCAAAAAGGCCAAATGTACAATATCCGCAGCATGACACGAATTCTCTGCTTGTGTCACCTCATCAAAGAATTCAATTAAATTTGTCAGGCATGGCCTGCCCTTGACAAAGCTATGTGGACTGCTTAGTTTAATTTATTTTTCTCCAAGTGTATACTTACCATATCCTATATTTTGGCCTTCATTAGTTTTCCCACTATTGATACCCATCTGACAGATCTGTAGTTTAATGGATTATTCTTTTCCCATTTCCTAAACAAACAGAATTCCATTTACAATCCTCCAGTGCTTTGGTACTATAGCAATCATGTGTTCAGCGAGGCCTGGACAATTTGTCAATGGCCCTACAATTTGCTTCCTCGCCTCTCTCAGCAATCTAGGATGCATCCCATCTGACCTGGCAACCTCTCTCTGTGAAGTGCTGCTAGCTTATATCACACCTCTTCTTCATCTATCACTATACTGTTCAGGTGCTCAACAGTCACCTTTTCAACTGGGCCATTGTCACCGTTTTCTAATCTGGTAAAGACAGAAGTATTCATTCTGTAACTTTGCCTTACACTTTGCTTCAGTGACTTACTTATCCTGCATGTTTATTAGAGGCCCCACTCAACATTTCACTAATTTTTTACTACTAATATATTTGAAGAACATTTTACTCTTTGTTTTAGTTCAGCCTGCTATCCTCTCCTCATGCTTCCTCTTCGCCTTCCTTGTTCCAGCATTAGCTTCCCTCTTGCATTTGACATACTTTTCCTAATTTCTAACGCTATTATTATTCTTGTATTCATCATATGCCTCCTTTTTTCCCTTATCTTCTCCTTAATATCCTTAGTCATTCAGGTTAATCTAGCTTTGGATATGCTGTATTTACTTCTCATGGGTACATACCTAACTTGCACCCCATTCAACTCTCTTTTGAAAGTCTCTCATATTTTATTCATTGTGTCATCCACCAAAGTATGTTTCCAATCAACCTGTTGCAGATCTACTTTTAAATCCCCAAAATCTGCCCCTTTTCGGTCTGGGATCTTAATCCTGATTTTTATCCTTTTTCAACTTAATATTGAAACTTATATTATGATTATTATTTCCTAAATGCTCCCGGAATTTGACATTCTCCATGTGGCCTGTCTCATTTCTGAGGATCAGACCCAGTACAGCTTCCTCCTTGGATGACTACAAATGTACTGTTCCAGAAATTACTTCTGCAAACATTGCAGGATTTCTCACCTACTCTGTCCCATTCATTTTTACCCAGACCCCCTTAGGGTAATTGAAATCACCAATTATCACAGCACTGCTGGTTTTGCTGCTTTCCATAATCTGCCTACAAATACTTTGTCTCCCTCATCTGGAGGTGTATTATAAATACTCAACAAAGTCAGCACTCCCTTCCTGTTTCTCACCTCCCACCACACAGATTCTGATTCAGGAACTGCATATTAGTTAAGGCTTATGATGCTATCTTTGACCAAGACTACTACACCTTCTCCCTTTTACTTTGAATAATCTGAGATCTTGAGTATCCAGTGTCTTGCTTGAGCCATGTTCTTGTCAAAACGACTATGTCATGCCCCCCAGAGCAATTTCAGCTTCAATTTCCCCAGTTTTGTTCGCTACACTATATGCATTTACATATATACAAATTACCTCTGCCCTTATCTCTTTCTTGCCAATTGGAAGGCAACCATTTTTTTGTTCACTGTCAACACTCAAGCCTTCCTTCACTTCTTTTTCTATGTTCTCCACCTTCTCTCCGTTGTTTCACTAATACTTAAAAAAACAAGCACATTAATCAATTCACCTCCCCCAACACCTTAAAAGTTTAAATTCACCTCATTACACTATTTACTTTCTCAGCCAGGAGATTAGTTCAATTTCTGCTCAATGGGGAAGAAAATGCAGTCAGAAACCTGCAAGTTGCTGATAATACTTTAAAAAAACACTGGTGAGATTCTGCCCTGTTATTTCCAGCTGTTCCAGTTAAGGGGGAGTTGTTAGAATAGTGAGTTTGAAAATGGCAGTGCCAGTGTTAAACCAGCATTACACGATACAATCAGCCTATGATACATACTTCCTTTGGATACTCAATTCTCTCACCAACATGGCATTCAGCAGAAACTATAGGCCTGGTTCTATGTTTTACTGACAAAACGACAACCATAGTTCAAAATTTTGGAAATATCAGAGCTCAATTTTCCAGCTTATATGTTTTGAATGCAGATGAAAGAGACGGGATTCAATACAAAATCTGGAGCAGGGAATACATTCTTGAGTCTGGCCAGTATATAAAACAAAACCAAAATATTGAACATCATGAAATGGATGGTTTTTCTTGTTCATGTATATTCATGTTTTCATAAAGAAATATTACAGATACTTTTGGTTCAGCATATGTTTCAGATTGATTAGTCACAATTTTTGGATTCTTTTATACTTATGTTCCTTATTAAATGTCAGGTAGCAGATATAACATAAACACTCAGTTCCAGTACTATTGCAAGCTTTCAAATACACATATTCATTAGGTCACAGCTGTCTTTATGAAAAAGTTTTGCAGTGTTTGCTTTTCTGGAAAAAAAGGAGCAAAATTATACCCAGTAATATTGTTTTCTAATTTTATTATACTCCCACAGGTCTCCAGTATAATTGGTGGTCTAGTGAAGTTGAAGAGGATTTTATTGAATTAATATAAAAGCAGACAGTAATACAAAACCTATCACAAATGTGGATCCTACTTGATGCAAATGTAATTCCTTCATTCTATTAAACAACCAAAACTAATACCTTTAAAACGGTTTGGTTGGAAACAGTGTCGATGGATTGAAACATGGTTAACACCATCTGTTCAAAAGCTCCACTTACATGCAGAGAGACATACAAGCCAAGTGTATCAAAACAAATGTTCTATAATTGTAATGACAGTTGGGAAATTAAAAATATATGATAAAGATGCTCCAATCTGTCTTGTTATGTACTATGATATGAACCTCTAAAGGAATGCCATGTATTATTTTTGGCATGCAGTGACAGTTTAACTTTGCTTTCTGCCAAGTGATGATGCCTGCTACTCTTTTGTACCTGAAAAATCCTAATAATATCAGGCAAGATCTTGAAGGAGTCTAGGCATTCCAGTCACCTACAGTTCAGTTTGCTGAACCTAACTTAAATACTTCAAAACATCAACAACATCCAAGCATGAAAGAACAAAGGTTTTCTGTGACACAGACAGTAATCACCCTAAATTAATCATTACCTGCACATCCCAGCTAATATGGCAATTTCTGTTTTTGTTTTAGATTTCCAGTGTCTGCAGTTCTTTTGATTTTTTTAAAAATATTTTTGAACACAAATGCTGTTTCAAAGAAGGGAATTGGAACCAAATTTCAACAGGGCAATGTCCCACGAACAGCAAACAGTATTAACCAGATAACTTTTTTTTGTTAATGATGATGGCTGGATGTTAAATATTGTCGAGATGAGAATTTTTCTGAAGTGATAGAGAATAGTTTTGAAAGCACAGAACAGTCCATTTGACTCAACAAGTCGATTCTCCACACAAAAACTTCTCACTATTCATATGTGACTTTCTTAATGTAACCTCAATTTCTCTCTCTCCTTCATGAATTCATTCAGCTTCCCCTCAAAAGTAGCTACATTACTCACCTCAGTTACACAATGTGATAGGCGAAAGTGAGGAACTGAAGATGCTGGAGATTAGAATCAAGAGTGTGGTGCTGGTAAAGCACAACAGCTCAGGCAGCATCCGAGGATCAGGAGAATCAACATTTCATCAAAAGCTCTTCATCAGGAATGAGGCTGTGAGCCAAGGGGGTGGTGAGATATGGGGGGGGGGGGTGGGGGGGGGGGGGGGGGGGGGGGGGGGGGGGGGTGGTGGTGGGGTGGGCCTGGGTGGAAGGTAGCTGAGAATGCGATAGATCGATGCAGGTAGGATACTGATGATAGGTCGGAGAGGAGGATGGAGCGGATGGGTGGGAAGGAAGATGGACAGCTGCCAAAATCTATTTGGTAGTGTTGAAAATAGTTAGTTATTTGCCTGAAGTTGCCTTGTTCAAGAATATAATTGATTGCAAATACAAACTGAATGAAGTGTTAGGGGACTCTCTAGTGAGGAACACAGACAGATGTTTCTGCAGCTAACAGCGAAAATCAGAATGGTGTGTTGCCTCCCTGGTGCCAGGATAAAGGATGTCTCAGAGAGGGTACAGAATGTTCTCAAAAGGGAGAGGAACAAGCAAGAGGTCATTTCACACACTGGTACCAATGATGTAGGAAGGGAAAAGGATGAGATTCTGAATGGAGAATATAGAAAGGTAGGCAGGAATTTAAAAAGGAGGTTCTTGAGGGTAGTAATATCTGGATTACTGACAATACTACGAGATAGTTAGGGTAAGAATGGGAAGATAGAACAGATGAATGCATGGCTAAAGAGCTGGTGTATGGGAGAAGGATTCACATTTTTGGATCATTGAAATCTATTCTGTGTAGAAGTGACCTGTACAAGAAGGATTGCACCTGAATTGAGAGGGGACTAATATACCGGCAGGGAGATTTGCTTGAGCTGCTCGGGCGGTGGTTGTTGATGGTGGGACCCAGAGAGATAATGGGCAAAGAGATCAATCTGAGACTAGTACAGTTGGGAAAAGAAGCAAGTCAAACAGTCAGAGCAGGCAGGACTACAGCAAAGAACAAAGCAAAGGACTGATAAATTAAACTGCATTTACTTCAAAACAAGAGGCCTAACAGGGAAGACAGATGAACTTAGGGTATGCTTAGAAACATGGGACCCAGATATCATAGCAATTATGGAAAAGTGGCTCAGGGATAGACAGGACTGGCAGCTGTTCCAGGATACAAATGCTATGAGAAGTATAGAAAGGGAGGCAAGAGAGGAGGGGGAGTGGTGTTTTTGAAAAGGGATAGCATTACAGTTGTACTTAGGGAGGAAATTCCTGTAAGTACATCCAGGAAAGTTATTTGGGTGGAACTGAGAAATGGGAAAGGGATGATTTCCTAATTGGAATTGTATTATAGAACAGGAAATTGAGAAGTTTGTAAGGAGATTTCATTTACCTGTAAGAATAATAGGGTCATTATGGCAGGGGAGTTTAACTTTCCAAACATAGACAGGGATTGCCATAATGTTAAAGGTTTAGATGGAGAGGAATTATTGAAAGGTGAACAAGAAAATTTTCTGACTCAGTATGTGAATATACCTACTGGAGAAGGTGCAAAACTTGACCTACTCTTGGCAAATAAGGCAGGGCAGTTGACAGAGTGTCAATGGGGGAGCACTGTGGGGCCAGCGACCATAATTCTACTAATTTTAAAATAGTGATGAAAAAGGATAGACTAGATCTAAAAGTTGAAGTTCTAAATTGGAGGAAGGCTAATTTTGACAGTATTAGGTAAGAATTTCAAAAGCTGATTAGGTGCACATGTTCACAGGTAAAGGGACGGCTAGAAAATGGGAAGCCTTCAGTTATGAGATAATGAGAATCCAAAGACAGTACATTCCTGTTCAGGTGAAAGGAAAAGCTGGTAGGTGTAGGGAATGCTGGATGATGAGAGAAATTGAGGGTTTGGTTAAGAAAAAGAAGGAAACATATGTCAGGTATAGACAGGAGAATCAAGTGAATCCTTAGAAGAGTATAAAGGCAGTAGGAGTATACTTAAGAGGGCAATCAGGAGTGCAAAAAAAGAACATGAAATAGCTTTGGCAAATGCAAGTAAGGATAATCCAAACGGTTTTTACAAATACATTAAGGAGAAAAGGGTAACTAAGAAGAGAATAGGGCCCCTCAAAGATTTACAAGGTGGCAGTTGTGTGGAGCCGCAGGAGATGGGGAGATAATAAACACATATTTTGCATCAGTGTTTACTGTAGAGAAGAATATGGAAGATATAGAATGCAGAGAAATAGATGGCGACACCTTGAAAAATGTTACAGAGGAGGAAGTACTAGATATCTTGAAATACATAAAGATGGATAAATCCCCAGGAACTGATCAGATGTACCCTACAATACTGTGGGAAACTAAGGAAGTGATTGTTGGACTCCTTGATGAGATATTTGTATCATCGATAGTCACAGGCGAAGTGCCAGAAGACTGGAGGTTGGCTAATGTAGTACCATTATTTAAGAAAGGTGGTAAGGACAAGCTAGGTAACTATAGATCGATGAGCCTGATGTTGGTGGTGGGCAAGTTGTTGGAGGGAATCCTGAGGGACAGGATGTACATGTATTTGGAAAGGCAAAAACTAATTAGGGATAGTCAACATGGCTTTGTGCATGGGAAATCATGTCTCGCAAACTTGATTGAGTTTTTTGAAAAAGTAACAAAGAGGATTGATGAGGGCAGAGTGGTGGACTTGATCTATATGGACTTCAGTAAGGCATCCAAGAAGGTTTCCCATGGGAGACTGGTTCCCAAGGTTAGAATTCATGGAATACAGGGAGAACTAGCCATTTGGATATAGATCTTGCTAAAAAGGTAGAAGACAGAGGGTGGTGGTGGAGGGTTGTCTGTCAGGTTGGAGACCTGTGACCAGTGGAGTGCCACATGAATCCATGTTTATTCTATTACTTTTTATCATTTATATAAAATATTTGAATGTGAGCTTTAGAGGTATGGTTAGTAAGTTTGCAGATGACACCAAAAGTGGAGATGTACTGGACAGCGAAGAAGGTTACCTCAGATTACAATGAGAACTTGATCAAATGGGCCATTGGGCTGAGGAGTGGCAGATGGGGTTTAATTCAGATAAATGTGAGATGCTGCATTTTGGGAAAACAAATCTTAGCAGGACTTATACACTTAATGATAAGATTCTTGGGAGTGTTTCTGAATAATGAGACCTTAGAGTGCATGTTCAGAGTTCCTTGAAAGTAGAGTTACAGGTAGGTAGGATAGTGAAGAAGGCATTTGGTATGCTTTCCTTTATTGATCAGAGCATTGAGTATAAAAGTTGGGTGGTCATGTTACAGCTGTTCAGGATATTGGTTAGGCCACTTTTGGAATATTGCGTGCAGTTTTGGTCTCCATTCTTTTGGAAGGACGTTGTGAAACATGAAAGGGTTCAGAAAAGATTTACAACAATGTTGCTAGGGTTGGAAGATTTGAGCTATAGAGAGAGACTGAGTAGGCTGGGGCTGTCTTCCCTGAAGCATCGAAGGCTGAGGTGTGACCTTACAGAGGTTTATAAAATAATGAGGGCCTGGATAGGATAAATAGACAAGGTCTTTCCCTGGAGTGAGGGAGTCCAGAACTGGAGGCCATAGATTTAGAGTGACAGGGAAAGATATAAAAGAGACCTAAGGGACAACCTTTTCACAAAGAGGGTGGTGCACGTATAGAATGACTTGCCAGAGGAAGTGGTGGAGGCTGGTACAATTGCAAAATTTTAAAGGCATCTGGATGGGTATATGAATAGGAAATTTTTAGAAGGACATGGTCCAAGTGCTGGCAAATGGGACAAGATTGGGTTGGGATATCTGGAGGGCATAGATGAGTTGGATTGAATAGTTCTGTTTCCGTGCTGTACATCTCTGTGACATTACCTGCCCTGTCCACCTCCCCCATATCCCGCCACCACCACTACCATGACCATACCTCACCAAACAATTGGTTAGAGCTACAAGTGGAAAGCTCTCTATTTCTACCCTAGCAAATTCCTTCATAATTTGAAAGATTTTGGCTCGTCATCCCTTGTACTTTTCTTATTCAAAGTAGAGACCACACCCTTTTCTAATAACTTTTCCTTCAGATTTGTCACAGTACTTGTACCATACTTGTCCAATATTTCAGATTCATGATACCATCATAAACTTTTCATAACATAGAGACCAGAACTGCATATAATATAGATGATCCAGTGTTGGACCCTTCCTTGTCAACGTTAACCTTTTGAGACTCAGGTGACTGTCAAATTAGGGGCAGTATTGAACCTGTTACAAACAAATTTTCAGCATATATGGCAGGTGGAATATGGCTGACCCGGTGTGGATTGATGCACAAGCCCTATTTTGATGACATTAAACACTTTCAATGTATGTGCATAACACACAATTTTAAAAATCGTCTCACCAACTTAAAGTCAGTTCATATTTATTGTATTAGTAAGTCATTGATCTCTTTCTTAGCTGTGCAAAATCTGAGATAAACCATATCCACTTCAGATTCAGACAGGCAGGGAATATTTTAAAATAAAATGATCAAAGATAGTTGTGCAAGATTGCCAGAAGACCATAGCCCAAGTGAGAATATTCAGAAATTATCTTGTTTAAGTCAAATAAGACACCTGGCCACTATGGAAGAATGTGGTGTGCTCATTATCTTGTTTTAGCACGCACAGACATGCTGTCAGCATTGAACTATAAGAGTCAGATCATATCTAATATTTGTATATTCACTTAGCTGTGAAATAAAACTGTTCATTGCTGTGTGTTCAGCTTCTGTTCAGTAAGTATCTGGTCTGTCTTTCTGCAGAGAATAAATATCTTTGTATGTGAAAGACATGAATATCCAATGCAGTTAGAGAAAATATTACATCTCCAGTTTTTGCTGTTGTAGAGGTAGATGAAAGGCTGTTTAAATCAGCTTCCATAGAGGTAACAAAAACAACAATTACTGGAAAAAAATCAGCAATTCTGGCAGAATCTACAGAGAGAAAGCAACGTTAGCATTTTGGGTCTAGTGACCCTTCATCAGAAATTTATAAAGCTAAATTGTTCAATTGATTGCAGAAGCAGCTTTTTTCAATATTGTGTGGGATTTGAGCATTGCTGGCTGAGTGAGCTTGAGGTGCTTAGGAAGTTGATGGTGATCCACTTTCTTGAGCTGCTGCAGTCCATCTGCTATGAGGTATGCTGGATAATGAATGGAGTTCCTGGAGTTTGCTGCAGTGGCAGTAGATAGTGCAGACTGTTGCCACTATGCATCAATGATGGAGTGTGTGATTGGTGAAGGTGGCAATTTGTTGCTGTGCAAGTATCACATGATATTACTATCCACAACATTATTGATCATGTAGTTTAGACTGATTGCATGCTAAGTGGCATGGATGGATTTCTGGGCAACTTTTGACATTGCCAGGTAGAAGCCAGCTGCAGGTGTAACAGCTTTTCTAAAGGAAGAGTTAGTTCTAGAGCACAAATTGCCAAAACTGTTTTTGTCATGGCTGAAACATCAGCAGTGCCCAGTGCCTTCAGCTGCTTTTGGATATCACATGGAATGAATCAAATTGGCTGAAAACTGGTAACTGTTATACTGGACACCTCTAGTGGAGGATGAGATGGTTCATCCAATCAGGATTTCTGCCTGAAGGTGTTTGCAAATGATTCAGAGTGGTAATTTGCACTGATGCACTAGGCTCTGATCAGTTGAGGCATCACCTATCCTGAAGGGACATTTCTTCCTTTGTTTGCAAAAAAATTTAGCTCCAGCAAGACCCACATTTACAGCCCATGGCTTCTCTATTTCAGGGCCCCACTTGCACAGGGGTGAGAAAACTTTCCTTTGTTTAATTTCATAAAGAAAAGGGCCATGGCTCTTTGATCTTTTTCCAAGTTTCAATAGGATCATGGTTGGTCTAGGATCTATTGCCCTCTACTTCATTTAGATTTCCACAGCCTGTTTAATGAACTGTGCAACACCTTGACTGATATACCTTGTAATCCTTGGACTGGTTGCAATTGACCTGCAGGACCAACTCCTTGACGAACCCTGGTGGCACTCCCTGACTGACCAGAATCACCCTTGAGTCCCCACTAAAAGCTAATACCCTTTGACGTTCAGACATGGCCATTTACTTGAAGTAAAATGTGAGGTCTGCAGATGCTGGAGATCAGAGCTGAAAATGTGTTGCTGGTTAACGCACAGCAGGTTAGGCAGCATCCTAGGAACAGGAAATTCGACGTTTCGGGCCAGAGCCCTTCATCAGGAATGAGGAGAGTGTGCCAGGCAGGCTAAGATAAAAGGTAGGGAGGATGGACTTAGGGGAGGGGCAATGGAGATGTGATAGGTGGAAGGAGGTCAAGGTGAGGGTGATAGGCTGGAGTGGGGTGGGGGCGGAGAGGTCAGGAAGAAGATTGCAGGTTAGGAGGGCGGTGCTGAGTTGAGGGAACCGACTGAGACAAGGTGGAGGGAGGGGAAATGAGGAAACTGGAGAAATCTGAGTTCATTCCTTGTGGTTGGAGGGTTCCCAGGCGGAAGATGAGGCGCTCTTCCTCCAACCGTCATGTTGTTATGTTCTGCCGATGGAAGAGTCCAAGGACCTGCATGTCCTCGGTGGAGTGGGAGGGAGAGTTAAAGTGTTGAGCCACGGGGTGGTTGGGTTGGTTAGTCCGGGCGTCCCAGAGGTGTTCCCTGAAGGGTTCCGCAAGTAGGCGGCCCGTCTCCCCAATATAGAGGAGGCCACATCGGGTGCAGCGGATGCAATAGATGATGTGTGTGGAGGTGCAGGTGAATTTGTGGCGGATATGGAAGGATCCCTTGGAGCCTTGGAGAGAAGTAAGGGAGGAGGTGTGGGTGCAAGTTTTACATTTCCTGCGGTTGCAGGGGAACGTGCCGGGAGTGGAGGTTGGATTGGTGGGGGGTGTGGACCTGACGAGGGAGTCACGAAGGGAGTGGTCTTTGTGGAACGCTGATAGGGGAGGGGAGGAAAATATATCCCTGGTGGTGGGGTCCATTTGGAGGTGGCGGAAATGGCGGCGGATGATACACTGTATACAGAGGTTGGTGGGGTGGTAGGTGAGAACCAGTGGGGTTCTGTCTTGGTGGCGGTTGGAGGAGCGGGGCTCAAGGGCGGAGGAGCGGGAAGTGGAGGAGATGCGGTGGAGATACACAAATTCACCACAACACTTTAACTCTCCCTCCCACTCCACCGAGGACATGCAGGTCCTTGGACTCCTCCATCGGCAGAACATAGCAACACGACGGTTAGGGGAAGAGCGCCTCATCTTCCGCCTGGGAACCCTCCAACCACAAGGAATGAACTCAGATTTCTCCAGTTTCCTCATTTCCCCTCCCCCCACCTTGTCTCAATCGGTTCCCTCAACTCAGCACCGCCCTCCTAACCTGCAATCTTCTTCCTGACCCCTCCGCCCCCACCCCACTCCAGCCTATCATCCTCATCTTGACCTCCTTCCACCTATCACATCTCCATCGCCCCTCCCCCAAGTCCCTCCTCCCTACCTTTTATCTTAGCCTGCCTGGCACACTCTCCTCATTCTTGATGAAGGGCTTTGGCCCGAAACGTCGAATTTCCTGTTCCTAGGATGCTGCCTAACCTGCTGTGCTTTAACCAGCAACACATTTTCAGCTTATTTACTTGAAGCAATTGCAGTTTGAGTATTGCATTAGCAGCTGGCAGACGTTGTAGGTCCGGCATTGAATTAACACTGTGCCACATAACAACATATGCACTCAGTTGACTGTTCAATGTTCCTCACATGATAAGCTGTCTGCCTCTCATTGGACACTGAAAATCAACTCAAGCCAGTGACACTGGCGATCTGCAAATAAATGAGACATTATTATAAGAGGCCAGGTGCCATGGAGGAGGATGATTTCCATGTGATGAAGACAAAATTGGATGAAACAAAGAGCGGGCTGTAACAGAAAGGTAACTTTCCTGTTTGGAACTAATGCTATCTAGTTTATTGGAGAAAGAGGAAAGAATACGTAATTGCATATAAATAAGGCCACAGAGAGAGGGAGAGAGAAAAGGGTAGGTAGACAAATCTTATATTTTCTTTTTCTCTCTGGACTCCCTCACTATCTCTTGAACTTCCTGCTCATGCCACCTCTCCAACCCCACCAACCCCCATCACCTATTCCTAGCTGCTATCAATTCTAGAGGAGGATTACTGGACACAAAATGTTAACTTTTTTCTCTCTTTACAAGTGCTGCCAGACACGTTACGTTTCACCAGCAATTTCTCTTTTTGTTTGTTTCAGATCACTAGCATCTGCTGTTATTTGTTTTATACAAAGGATGCATCATTACACTGATTATTCACAAACTTAAACCAGATAATAGTGTAAGATACACTTGTGATGTTGGAGATCAACAAATTAGTGCTTTCTTGTAAGTTAATTCTCCAAACGTTTTCAAAGAAGTGCCTCCAGAACAAGGAGTCTGATGAAGGCAACACCACCATTCTATGTTTCAATTTATTAAATTTAATGCTCCCATAGACTGCAGAAAGAAGACGGGGGTGTTTCAGCCCAGTGACAAATGGGTTTGATTGTTGAACTGTCAATCAGCAATCTGAAATGAGATGAGGCAGGAGAATATGCCTATAATTCAGGAAACCAAGATGCCACAGGTTTCCTTAAAGTAAAAGAAAAGCCAGTGGTCTTTATGAATCCTTGATTGACATTACTGAGGAAGAGAGAGGAATGTGAAGTATTGAAGCACAAAGTCAATCTTATCTGGAAAAAGGACAATGTGGTTTGTGGTTGAAGTGACAAATATGACCTTCTTCAATCTGGTAAAACACATGGCCTTATAGCAAATGACCTGAATAAACGCAATGCTGGATTGTATATTTGTGACATAGGCACCAACATAACTGGTTGCCATCCAAGATTTGACCAGTAGAATCACCAATTGGCTAAATAACACAGAAATTAAAAAGGTGAAAATGGATCTTTTGAATGCATGCTTTCTAAAGAAAGCATTGATGAATATAACTGGCTGTAAGTGGGGTGTTGGCAGAAGGCAACAAACCATTTGACATTTAATATTAAGGAGATAGCTTTTTCAGATGCTGAAGAAGTAATTTTCCTATACCTCATCTCCCAATCTCAGCTCAAAAGCTTCATTGATGGTGAAAGAAAAACCAACAGAAATCACAAAATAACTTAAGAACTTGATAGTGATAGTAAATGCACAAATTATTCAGAGCTGTGAAATTTCTCAGGCTGATTCTTTGGTGAAGTGGTTTAAGGATGACAAAAGAAAGAGTCATACATATGATATATCTCAGCAAGGGGCTGTAAATAAATTTATAATTCATGAAGTCGCTTCAAAGGACTTGGAAGATTTCCATGTGAATGAGGCACTTCTAAAACCAGAATCTCTGTTGTTATAAATAGTGAGAAATCGATTCACTAAAGAATTACAAAATGTAAAAACAGAAGAGAAACTGACTGCCAACACAAAAAGGTTGTCTCAAGAAAAGAGAATGGCCAGAAAATCAACAAGAAAAATAAAAGACTTCTGAGGTGTGCTGACAGCTACACAAGAGTCAAAGTCTTCTGGAGTATCTTACCTACTGACATTTCTATATATGATTGCAAATATTGTGTATGTTTTCATGCTGGAACCTTGGATGTAAAGGGAGAACGATGTTATGTATTTATATAAATACAGTGGACTGTTTCTTTTTAATTCTGATCACATGACATCACAATAATGTCATTGGCTATTTTGAAGGGAAACAGCCTATTCAACCTTGCTGCCTTGCAGAATGTACACCTAGTGGAATAAAGCTCCTGCTGTTGTTGAACAATTCAGCCTCCTGTCATTCTTGAAATAGCAAGGCATGAAACCTGTGTGTAGGCCATACACTACATTTTAAAAGTCCCTCTGGACATGGAATCATAAAGTTCTGAGGATGGGTCATTCAACCCAAAACATTAACTCTGATTTCTCCCCACAGATGCTGACAGACCTGCTGAATTATTTCAGTAATTTCTATTTTTGTTTCTGATTTATGGCATGCACAGTTGTTCCGGTTTCATAGTTCCACACCTAATTTATCTGAAAAAAGCTCTGCCTCCTAGCTACTGCTGCTAGAATGTGGTGGGATGGTGCTAGAGTCATCTAAACATTTTTGCAGTTCTGTGCTCCAACACAAATTGCCCACAGCTCAGTATAAATTGATCACAAAAATGATCAATGACATAATGCCAATCATGAAACTTTCTGTTGCAAGGTATTGCACACTGCCAACAACTAAATAAGGTGAATTTTATTTGCAAGGGTGCAAGAAACCATAAGGTTTGAACACAGTAAAGGGACTTTGTCGTGCATCTAACTCAGCTAAGTAAATTTGGAAGCATTTCATGGTCTCTGCAAGTATAAGTTCAAAACCTATGTTAACCTTACAGTGTAAATATGCTTTGGTTGACGAAGACATAAATCATTCAAAAAAATGTAATTACTGTTTGATATGTAATACATCATTTGATTGGCATCTTTCCATCTTCCAGAAATGATAGGATGGCAGCTTCAGAAATATTTCAAGTCCAGAAGAGATTATTATTGTAAAATATAATGAGCAAAATATGTAATAATGATGTTTAATGACAGAGAAAGATTGTATTAATAAAGCATCTTGAACCCAGTCCCATCATGCTTGAGATTTTGGACACTGAATAACAGATGGAAATAAACCTGAAGCTTGGTTTATGAGTTAGGTTTTAAGCCACATTTTGAAAGGAATAGATAAATATTATAGGTGTTGAGATTTAAGGAAGAGATTTCAGAGTCAAAGAATTTTGTTTTATTTTAAAAAATACAAGATTTTTATATTGTGGTACATAAAACAATAACAGCAACCACTTTTATATATCACCATTGATGCAATGAGACACTCTAAGGCACTCACAAAAAACATTATGAACAATTTTTGATACTATGCCACATAAGAGGATATCAGACCAGAGGTTTGGTTAAAGTTATAGGCTTTAGGGAGTGTCCGAAAGGAGAAAAGAGGCAGACAACTAAAAGCACAATTGCCGACTGGGTGGTCATTAACTTTCGGACTGCTCAGTCAGGCAAACTTTCTGCAACACAAGGTTTTACAATGGGCTTGTTAAGCTGATAAATGTTATGGAGACAGTGCACAGCCAAATGATGAAGGATTTTTTTCAAAATGAGAATTTTTAAATCAAGATATCTCTTGAACTCACGTCAGCTGAGATCAAGCCCAAGGGAAATAGATGATTGAGATTTAGTATATGTCAAGACACAGGCTAAAGAGGGTTTAGATGACTTCCAGTTAGTGGAGACAAAAATGTGGAAGACTGGTCAGGCGTGCATTGGAATAATCAAATCAGAAAATCATAGACTAAAGATGATCGTTACTGCATAGAGGGAGGCTATTCAGTCCATGATCAACAGTGATCCTCTAGCCCTGAAAAACTATATTTAGCTATTTCTTGAAAACATTGAATGTTTCAGCCTCAAACACTTTCTAAGGCAGAGAATCCAATGAGCTCACCATTTTCTGAGTGATGACATTTCTCTTTAGCTTAGTCATAAATCACCTATCCCATATTCTTAGGCTATACCCCTTACCTGTCTAGTCCTGCAAGCATTTTATAGATTTCTATGAGATTGATTATTGTTCTATACTCCATCGAATATAGTTCCAACTACTCCAATCTCTCTATATTCCATCCCAGAAATCAGCCTGGTAAATCTTTGTTGCACTCACTCCATAGCCAGAACATCCATCCACAGGTAAGATACCAAAACTGCACATAACACACCAGGAGCACTCTCAGTAAGGCACTGCAAAATTGCAGTAAGTCATCCTTATTCCTGTATTAAAATCCTCTCACTGTGAAGTCCAACAAGCTATTTTACTTCCCCATTTCTTGCCTACTTTCAATGACTGGTGTACAAGAATACACAGGTTTTATTGAACCACCTTCTTTCCCAGTTTACCACAATTCAGATAGTAATCTATTGTTCTGTTTGCTGCCATCAAAGTGGGTAACCTCATATTTATGAACATTTAACTTGATATACCATGCATTTGCCCTCTAAATCTGCCCAAATCACACTAAAGCATCTCTACATCTTCCTGACAGTTCACCCTCCCATCTAGCTTTGTCTTGGCAACATTGAGGAATGGTGGAGCAGTCTTGAGAGGTAGAATCAGCTTCTAATTCCCATATTCTTATGTTGTTATTTGGGGCTGCATGCCAGCACACTGAGCAATGACCTTGAGAGTCAAAAAGCTTGGTGCTGGAAAAGCACTGCAGGTCAGGCAGCATCCAAAAAGCAGAAGAGTCAATGTTTTAGGCATAAGCCCTTCATCAGGAATGCAAACCAAGTGATTTGTTCTACCATCAAATCTTTAAAGTGAAAATTGACCTTTAGTTTAGATTAAAAATAATTAAATTAGAATAGATAAGGTAAAATCTATAGTTTATATTTAATATTTTTTAAACTAGAGGAAGTAAATGGAAAGAGAATAATTTAAGGCGAAGCCATTACAAGGCAGTTGAGCTAGGTGTAAATCTTTTCTTGTACGTGATAAGTCAGTGACATTTCCAGCATCCAGACCAGAAAAAATGTGCAGGATGCGTCTTGAGCTGCAGTAACGAGAAATCTGTATTTCTGAACTGGAATTGTAGTTGATGTCGCTGTGGAATATCCACATGGCTGAGATTTTTGGGGATAATGCATATTGTGGGGGAGAAACAACTCAGGTAAAAATGGAATGGGTGACCTCCAAACTGAGGAAGAGTGGCAGGATGTTAGTGCAGGTATCCCCTGGGGGGTCATCTGTCACTCGAACAGATTTTGTGTTTGTGTTACTGCTGGAGAAAATGGTTCCTCAGGGGAACACAGGGAGGGCCAATTCCATGGAGCCTGGAGTGTCTTATCTGCATAGAGAGGGAGGAAGGAAAAAGTCTGTCAAAACAACAATAAGAGAGGATTCTATTTTAGGGAGAACAGACAGATAGCTGCAGATATAACATCAGTAGGGTATGTTATCACCCTGGTGCCAGCAAACAAGGATGTCAATGAGCAGCTGCAGGATATTCTAAAAATGGAAGAGAAAAGGTGGTGATCCATCTTTGTTACAAGTGGGATGACGTCCTGCCATGAGAATATAGGAGCTGAAAAACAAATGAATGTGCAGGACCTCAAAGGCAGCAATGTCAGGGTTTCTCCCAGTGCCATGTGATAGACAGATCAAGAAAAGAAGAACAGACCAGATGAGTGTATGGCTGAAGGGATGTTGTAAGAGAAAGGGATTTTGTTTCTTGAGATATTGAGACTGATTCTCAGGACAATGGCATCTATCCAATCTGAATTCCAGCAAGACCAGGACCATCATCATCACAAAAGCATTTGCTAATACTCTGCAAGAGGTTTAAAATAAAGCATCAAGGGAACAGGAACATGAAAGGAGAGACAAGAGTGAGGGAAACAAGTATAAAAGAAAAAGATAGGAAGGGAGAAGAGAATGTGTAAAGATATCAAAAATACAAATCTAAAGGTACTGTATCTGAAAGTATAAACATTTGCAATAAGGTAGACAAATTTGCAGCATAGATAGTTGTACATGGGTATTATATAACTATGGAGACGTAATTGGAGGGTGACCAAGACTAGCAACTGAATATCTCTTGATATTCAATTTCTGGGAAGGACACACAAAAGAGAAAAGCAGATGTGATAGCAATTTTAGTGAAAGATGCAATTAGTGTAACAGTGAAATATCACACTGATGCAAGAAATCTAGATGTATAATCAGTCTGAACAAAGCCAAGACCCAACAAGGGGCAGGAAACATTAATCAGATTTCTGTCTAGAACTCCAAACATTAGTGGTGAAGAAGGGGATGGCATTAAATGGGAAACTAGAGTTCCATTCCACAAGAATGCCACACTAACTTTACAGGTACATTAAGGAGGTAAAAACAATGACTGCAGATGCTGGAAACCAGATTCTGGATTAGTGGCACTGGAAGAGCACAGCATTTCAGGCATTAAGGAACCAACTCAAGTGCAGGGCTATCTCAGATTTGGTCTTGTGAGAAGGGGCTAATTAATAGTCTTGTGGTGAGAGATTTAATCAGGAAAAGTGACCTTAACCTGATAAAAGTCTTCAATGGGATACAAAACAAAGTAGCCCAGCCTAAAGTTAGGATCCTACATCTAAATAAAGTACAAAGGTTTGCAAGTTGAATTGGCTGCAATATGTTAGTTGCTCTTTATTAAAAATCTTAACAGCAGATAAGCAATGATTCATTTATTAGGAGCATGTTATGAAAGCAATAGTTAAACATTCTTTTTAGGCACCAGGAAACGTAGCCCAATCATGGTTGAAAAGAACAACTAATGATAGGATTAGAACCAAATAGAAGAAAATTTCTGTTTTCTGAAAAGAACAGCAAGCCTGAGGAATTGGAGCAGCAAAGGAGAACTAAAAATGATTAAGAGTTTAAAAATAAAGTATAAGCACCTACTGAATATAAAAGCAGATTGTTTGGATTTCTATAACTATGCAAGAAAAATTAGTGAAGGCTAATGTCAGCCTCGAACAATCTGAAATGGGAAAGTTCATTATGGAGAACAAGGAAATGGCAGAGCAATTAAACAATTATTTTTGTTCAGTCTTCATAGAAGTAGAAACAAATAACTTCCAATAAATCTGAGGAAAATAAGTTTCTTTTGGAAAAGAAATTAGTGAATACAGCTGGGAAAGTAATGGGACTGAAAACTGATAAATACACAAGGTCTGACAATCTACAATGCAGGCCAAGGGAGATGACCATGAAAATAATTGATGTGTTGTTTGTCTTTTTCCAAACTTTTATAGATTTTGGACAAATTCTATCAGCTTAGTGACTGGCAAATATAGTCTCACTATTTAAAAAGAAAGGGAGAAAACCAAGAATTGTAGACTTGTTAGTTTAGCAAAATTAAAGATGATTCTGGATTCTATTTTTAAAAATGTGATAAAAAGATACTTAAAATATCAACAGTTTTACACAAAATCAACATGGATTTATGAATGAGAAATCATATATAAAAAAAAACCTACTGGAGATTTTGAGCATGTAACCAGTTGAATCGAGGGACAACCAGCAAACATGGTGCATTTGTATTTACAGAAAACAAGTCTGAAGTAAGAGATTAGTGCAAAGTCAAATTACAAAAGGATTGGTAATAATATACTGGCATGGATTGAAAATTGGTAGTGGCCAGGAATAAATGGATCATGTTCAGGGTGAAAGGCAGTGACAACTATAGGGATTCGTGCTTGGGCTCCAACTATTCACAATATGCATCAATGATTTGGATGAAGACATCAAATAAAATATTCCCAAGTTTGCTATGATAAAAGAATTATGTGGGATTATGACTAGTAAGAAAGATGTATAGAGGTTTATAAAATCATAAGGGGCATAGATAAGGTGAATATCCAAGTTAATTTCTCCAGGTAGGAGAGTCCAAAACTAGAGATAGATAGATTTAGGGTAAGATGGGAAAGATTTAAAAGGGACCTGAAGGACAACATATTCACGCATAGGTTGCTGCCTATATGGAAAGAGCTGCTCGAGGAAGTGGTCGAGGTGATACAATTGTCACATTTAAAACTCATTTGGACAAGTACATTGATAGGAAAGGTTTAGAGTGATGTGGGCCAAAGCATGTAAATGAGACTAGTTCAGTTTTTGAAAACCTGATCATAATGGATGAAACTTGGCTGAAGGGCCTGTTTCCATTCTGTATGATTCTATGAGAGCTCAGGGTGATTTAGACAAGTTAAATGGATGGGAAAATGCTTGACAAATTCAGATAAACATGAATGTATATAAAGATGAATCCTTCCGTTGGAAAAATATAGTAGCATTGTATTATTTGAACAGTGATAGATAAGGCAAAGTTGATATAAAAAGGGACAAGGTTTATCCTTGTACATTAGTCATTGAAAGGAAGTAGCCAGGTGCAGCAAGCAGTTGCATAGGCAAATGGTTGGTTTTTTAGTGTGATAACGTAGGACCATAGAAGTCTCACTGCAGCTATACAAAGCTGTGCTGAGATTGCACTTCACGTTTTACATAAAATTTTGTTCTCCTTACCTAAGAAAAAATAAACTTATCAGAGAAGGAATGCAACAAGGTTTCAGCAGACTGATTCCTTGGATGGTAATTATGTTCTGTGAGGCGAGATTTGGTCGACTGGGCCTATGTTGGAACACAGAACTGCACAGCACAGGAATGGACCATTTGGACCACTATATCTGTGCCAACTATGATGCTATCCCCAATAATTCCATCTGCCTGCACATGGTCCATATCCTTCTATTCTTTACCTGCTTTTCTGTCTGCCAAAATGCTTCTTAAACTTTGCTATCGTAATAGGCTTTAGAAAAATGAGAGGAGATCTTATTGAAAACATGCAAACTTCAGTCAAAGCAGGACAGTCTGTATTCAAAGAAACTATTTTTCCTGGCAGAGGATATCCAGAACAAAGGGTCATGGTCTCTGGATGTGTGATAGGCCATTTCAGATTAGTACGATAAGAAATTTATTGACTCAGTGGGTGGTGAAACTTTGGAATTTTTTTAGGAGAGAAGGCTATTACTGCATATTTAAGAAAGGAAGAGGTAAATTTCTAGAAGCTAAATGTGTCAAGGAATGTGGGGAGAGAATGGGTGTATATCATTGAGACAGAGGATCAGCTGAGATCATGTTGAATGGTGGAGCATGATTGATGGTCAAATGCTCTATTCCTTGCTCCTGTTTCTCTATTTTTCCATATTTTAATGATAGTTTTAAAACCATTCTTCTCCCTTTTAAACTGGACATAACACTTAGAATATTCTGATTGCTGCTACCCTGACGTCTTTAATAAATTCCATCAACAACATTTAATATAAGCTGCCCTTTGTTTGGTTGAACAATGGGATCTTCTAAGAAACTATCTCAAAAACATTTCTCTCTCCTAATGCCATTGACATTCTGATATTTTCAGCGTATATGCAACTTCATAGTACTCATGGTTATTGTCATCCAATTATCATCCTTTACTGTAATTACACATGGAAGATGAGTAGACCACTCGTACTCACATTCTATTTCCTGCTATTCCTCATCATCATCCAAATCAATTCTCACCTTGATCGCCTGAATCAACTGTTGCACTAAAGATATCCATAATTAACAGTGCTACCCCTTCACCTTTTCATCACTTTATACCTTTCATGAATGTCCTATACTTCTCCTAGTCAGCATGTTAATGCTAGGTCCGCAGCTAGTGTAACTTCACCAGCAATGTCTCATTGCATTTGTTGCATTCAAGTGAATGACCATTGATCAAATGCTATTTTTTAAATTTGAAACCAGTTCCATAAGTCTCCAGGAAAAACTTATGCAAAATCAACTGCATTTGATTAGACACTTTGTCCAGTGTATGAAAAGCATCCACCCACTTCACAAATGGTTAATGTTCCTATGAAGGACAAAGAGAATATTACAAATGCTCTCTGAAGCTCTCCTTGTGAAGCAGCAGAATTGAAATCAAGGAATGATAGAAGCTCGCTAGCAAATGTTGAAAATAATGACAACTTTGCCATTACACTGCATCACATGTTTTATCCAAATGTCTGAATGAGACGGCATTCCAGTGACATTGTGGACAGTGAAGAAAACAAATCCTCTTCTCTGGATCCTACTCCCTTCCGAGACATCCTATACCACATATTCAAAGATCTATCAGTCAGGCATCGGCTTGTTCAGCCACACAACGACCCACGGTAGAAACCCAAGACCCAGGTAGATATCATCCTCAAGACCATCAGTGATAGTAATAATAGATAAACTGGTAAAATAGGTTTTCTTCAATGTCACTCAAACACGGGTAGAGATTAGAAACGGAGTAGCAGAGTTTGTAACAAAACCCCAGAGTTTGCAATGAAGCTGGTTACTGAATTAGACCAGGGTTGCAAGGTCGGAACACAACCAAATAAGTATCAATGTTGTTGATTACACTTTGCATACAGGAAGAATTGAGTAATTGACACAAAGTTGATATCCAGATTTAGTACAGCAAGTGGAAACAAAGCAAATATCAACGCAAAGGGTCTTTTCCTGCATCAAATGACAAGAGATTCCAAGTCTCCTTTTGAAACCAATAGAAGAAACAATATTAAACAGCTGACAGAGGAACAGTAGGAAGGACTGAAACACAAAAACATAAATCAGAGTTAAGCTTTCAGGTCGGTGACCATTCCTCAGCATTGATTAACTCTGATTTATCTCCACAGATGCTGCCAGACATGCAGAGCTTTTCCAGCAACTTATATTTTTGTTTCTGATTTACAACACCCACAGTGCTTTCAGGTCTAATTAGTCAGAATTAATTGTGCAGATGTAATGCCCTTACTGTCTTCATCTTTCTTGATGATCAAAGTCAAGGGCTGTGAGGAGCCTTGCTGAAGCATTGCAATGCACCCTGTAGATGGTGCATTCTCCTGTCGCCATGTGGTGGTGGTAGAGAGAATGAATGTTTCATTTGGTGAATGGGGTGTTGATAGAATGAGTTGCATTCCCCTGGATGGTGTTGCACTTGTTGAAATTTATTGATGCTGCACTCATCCAGTGGTCTCCCTGTTATCAGGAAGCTCTTATTAAAGTTGGAAGAGTTCAGAAATGATTGACAAGGATGCTGCTGGGAGTGGAGTGTTTAAGCTGTAGGGAGACGCTAAATAGATTGGGGCTTTTATCTCTGGATTGCTGGAGCTAAAGGGTGACCGTCAGAAGTTCATAAAATCATTAGAGGCAAAGTCTTTTTCTTGGGTTAGCTGAGTCCAAAACTAGAGAGCATACGTTTAAGGTGAGAACAGAACAAATTTAAAAAGCACTTGAGGAGCACCTTTTTCACACAGAGTGTGGTGCATATGAGGAACAAATTGTCAGAAGAAGTGGTGGAGGTGGTGCAATTAAAACATTTAAAAGGCATCTAGATGAGCAGATGGATAGGAAGGATTTTGAGAAATATGGACCAAACACGGACAACTATGACTAGATCAGTTTAGGATACCTGTCATCATGGGTGTGATGGCCTGAAGGGTCTGTTTCTGTGCTACTGTTTTCTGTGACACTATGACAAATGGACAGTTTACATCACACCTCTGACTTGCTTGTTGTTGATAATGGATAGGTTTTGGATTGTCATTAGACAAGATGCTTGCCACACGTGTCTCCATTTATGCACTTGTCTTAAAATCACAATATTTATATGGGTCATCCAATTATTTTTTTTCTGTTTAGTGGCAAACCCATAAGGTATCAATAGTGAAGAATTCAGTAATAGCACTGTTGGATATTATGACGACATGGTCAAAGTCTGCTACTTGTGAATATTGTTTATTGAGTAAGTTGTGACTGCATTTTCTAAAGTTTTATTAAAAATGAAAGCAGATCTCATTAAAATGTATAGAATTCTAAAGGGACTTAAGAGGGTAAATACAGAGATTGTTCCCCTGTTACAGAAACTAGAATTCAAAGGTACAGGCTCAGGATAAGAAATCATTCTTTCAGGGCTGAGATGAAGAGAAATGTATTCACTCAAAGGTGTGTGAATCAATGAAATTCCTTACTTCAGAGAATTGTGGATGCTCTATTATTGAGTACACTTAATGCTGTTTGCTTTTTGATCTCCCAGATAATTAAGAGATAAGGGAAGCAGACAGAAGTGTGAACTTGAGGCAGATGTTCAAACTTGATCATATTGTGTAGTGGAACACGCTTTAAAGGTCCATATGGCATACCCCTGCTCCCATTTCTTACTATCTAATGTTAAGTGTTCTGGCGGAGTTGCAAAGTTAGAATCGCTTGCCAGGGTAATAAGCTTGCCAACCATTCAACTACTTCTCCAGACTTAGTTGTCACAAGGAATCTGTGTCTTCCTCACGTCGCAATAAATTTATTATTCAATGTTGTTGCTAGTCTTCTTTCAGAAACAAACAGAGGAAACAGGCTCAATATTTCCTACTCCCAAGATAGTTGAATCAAGTACATTGTTCAGGCTGAGTTTTCTAGCAGTGGCTTACAAGCAGAAATGTACAGCAAGCTTTTCCAGCAGTTAACAAAAGACTGGGAAAGGATATATGCATAATTTGGCACACCTCAAGGCAACCTCCAGCAGAGGCATAGACTAACTCACAGTGGAATAGATAAATTGCAAGTACTTGCTTTTCTTTGTGTTTATGGCTACAGTCATGATGATTTTTCTCAACGTTCAGACATTGACACTTTTTTCATGGTGGCCAAGGTGATCTCTGAAGTTGAAACATCAGTTTACCCTGGCTTATTTTGGTGAAGGGGTTGACTGTGTGCTAGGAACAGCTTCCAGGAGGCAGGATTATCAGATTGATTGCCACTTGAGAGCCTACTGATGCATCTTAGGGAGATGGCATAGCATTTTGGAAGTTTGGTGTTTTTCTGAAAGCACTTTCTGAACACCGGCAAGCTATTCCAGAGCAAGCAAGACATTTTTTTGTTGATCTCAAATTGCAGGGTAAAATAGAATTCACACTATGTTCTCATCATTGTTGGATCTGTGAAAAGTACCTCTCGTACACATAATGTGACCTCTTGGAATACTTTGTTGAGACTTCACTGATATCAAATTGCCTTTATTCGAGAAATTCTGAGGATTTATGCTTTTTAACTTAAGTTCTATGTTGCAACAGCTTGTAAAAGAAACAGAATGATTGTTCTTTGGCATCAAAGTTGTTTGCCATTTAATAAAACACCTTGTTCCCATGCCAACATTCTCATCTTTGACCTGCGACTGCATTCCAATGCAAACACAAGGAACCTTCATTCTCCACTTCACCCCTTTACAGCCTCCAGGACTCAATATCGAGTTCCATAACTTAGAATATGCTCTTTTTTACTCCATTTTTCTTATATCAGTTCTTCCCCCCACCCGAGACAGATTTGTGCCTCATTGGTTTTGCTCTTAGCAGAGTAGATCCACTTTCTCCTTTTCACAGCTAACAGTTACAACATATTTTACATATTGCTTTGAGCACCACCATTTTCTATTTCACTTGCTCTTCCTCTTCCTCTGACTACAACATAATTCTAGCACATATAGTCTGATCTTCTCTAACAGGATAGTTGCGTTCTTGTGCAACCTTGCGTTATAGAAAATCACGCAATAGAAACAACAGGGCCTGTGGAAAAACAGGGTTAGGGGCCAACCACTATAAATATTAACAAACATTGAAACAAAAATAGTAGTTAGCCTAACACAAATGATAGCATAGTCGAAGTAAATGTTAAAATCATGTATTTTAATGAAATAATTCAGTAAATTTGACACTTTACCCTGAAAATCTGGAAGATAAATTGAAAGGGTTTCTGAATTACCATGCTGTATTAAGGCAGGGGCTGAGGGTCATCATCAGCATCATCATTGCTTTCAGGTACAGTCTGAGTGCAATGTATGACAGAGAGAAAAAAAATAGAAATGGATGGCTGTAGTTCATTGTCCTTAAATGGCTTCTTGGGGGTTGACTTAAAAAAAAGTTTTTTTATTACTGTGCCATCTGTCTTCTTTCATGAAGAAGCTGTTCATAGGGTGTGAGATAAGACTTTATGCCATTACTGCTATCCTGTTGCATTCTGCATTGTAGTCATTGTCTTCTAAGAGCTGTAATTGTTTCTCAACTTCCATCAGGATAAAAGACAGAAGAGAAGTGGAGAGGTTTTATGATGCTGCCTCCTGGACTTCATTCTCTTCATCTCCAGCTTCTGTTTCTGCTGCAACAACAAGTTGTCGATCAGCTGTGGAAAGATCCTTACAATGGGATGCAAGTAGCTCCTTGAAATCCTCAGTCTCCACTTGTTCCTATTCAACTTACTTTGCAAGAGTGACACAATGTTCTTTGATTGCTGGAAGATCCTCTGAAATTTAATGCCTTTAAAATCATAAGAAAATCTGGGAGCAACTGCCGTCAAACTGCATGCAAGCACTACTTACTGTCATCGGCCCAGGTCTCCACAATGATGTCAATTGTATTCTTTATGTTAAAGCTGTTCCATAAATAAAGAGCACTGTCCTCATTATCCCCCTCTGTGGCTGCAATCAACTTCCTGAATATGCACTTTGAATAATAAGCTTTAAAAGAATCTAATGGTCCATGGCTTGAACGTGAAAGATTATGTTCGGAGATAGAAATAGCACTTTGATGTTTTTAGAAAGCTCATCATTGGTGGGAGAATGGCTTGGTGCATTGTTCAGAATGAGGAGAATCTTGAGGTCCAAATGTTTTATCCTGCAATAACTTCTAATAATGTCCTTGAAAACATCAACAATAGGATCAGAAAAAAATTATCCCGTCATCCAACCTATTTTGCTTGACTTGAAGTAAAAACCTAGAGTGGACTTAAGGTAACCTTTCAAGGCTCGTGGTTGGCAGAGTGGCACAGCACCACAGGTTTAAGTATCACGTTCACACTAACATTGGCACCCAACAACGCAGCCATATGATCCTTCGTGATGATAAAACCTGGAGCATGTGCTTCATTCTTAGAAATGTATGTTCTGAATGGCATTCACATCCAGTGTAAAACTGTCTCATCTAAACTGAAGATTTGCTCTAAGGTGTAGCTTCTGTTTAAGTATTATAGCCTATCTTCTACCACCACCACCCATTAATTTTTCACCTGGATGCTTAGTGTCGATATTCTTGCAACTCTTTCCTTCCACGTTAATGGAAAACACAGCGAGACTTGCAATAAGCAGGACTGAAAATTACTGAGTACAGCACCGTACCTTTCAGGAAACACATCACCACAAAAAAACATGAGCCAACTGACCATGTGATATTGACACAAGTCCAGTCCTCAGTGCAATGCAACACCTAATGATAGTCAATGGGAGTTTGCATTTTAAAAAATCATTCCCCAATCCACCAATCACATTACAGTCAACTTGCATTGAAAAAAACACATGTTACAGGAGAAACACCTTGTACCAGCTCCTTACAGAACTGATCAAGAGTCATATTGGACATGAAACATTAATTCTGTTTCTTTCACCACAGATGTGCCAGATGTGCTGAGAGTCTTCAGTACTTTTTACTTTTTACTTCAGAGTGCAATCATCCTCAATGATTTTTTTAATATAAAGTTTTGAGTGGGTTGGACCCCAACTGTGAATGATGGTGAAATTTGACTTCACTAAAAATCTGGAATAAAATGTTAGCCCATATTGTGACCATGTAACTACTATCAATTGTCATAAACCCATCAGGTTCAATAATGACCTTTCAGAAAGGATCATCTGGCCTACATGTGGCTCCAAACCCACAGCAATGCAGATGACTCTTGGCAGCCCTCCAAACAATTCAGGATGGGCAATAAATACTAACTAGTTGGTGATGTTTGTTTCCCATGAACAAATAAGAAAAAAACATTACGATGAGAGATTCATTGTTACTTATATCATTGGCCTAAGACAGAGAAATTTGAGTCTTTAATCCATTTTATAACCTGCTTGAATCTTTTTTCCATCATCAAATTATGCAGATGCTGGAATTTGTACTGAAAACAACAAATGCTATAGATCAAAGTGAGTCAGACAGCATTTCTCTCCATGGATGCTCTCTGGCTCACTGTGATCACCAGCATTTGTTGTTTTCAATTGCATAGCAATTGATCCTATATCTTATGGTCTATGGAAAGCTAATAAAATTATATGGTTCATTGCAAGTGGAATTGCATGTTAGAGCATGGAGATTACACTTCAGGACATTGGTGAGAGTGCATCTGAAGTACTGATTACATGGAGTCTTATTACCAAAGGGATGAAAGATTAGTGGGTTGACAGTTTTTGAAATTCCCTTCCACATAATGCAGTGAGTGCAGAATCTTGAATTGCAGTACTTATAAGCTAGCAGTTGATAAGTTCTTGATTATCAAGGTGATGAAAGATTGTCAGAAATTTTCAGAAATTTAGAGTTGAGGTTAAAATCCACCTGATGAAGAACTTATGCTCAAAACGTTGACTCTAGTGCTGGCTGACTGTGCTTTCCCAGTACCACATTCTTCGATTCCGATCTCCAGCATCTGCAGTCCTCACTTTCTCCTATCAGATTCACCATGGTCTTATTGAATTAGTGGCTTACTCGTGTTCCGTATTTGTATGTTTGAATGATTCTGTCACAAAAGTAATTCACTAGAAACAATATAATTTTCTCATATTCCAAATTAAATACCTGCAATTTATTTGCTGTGCTGCTTCCACAATGTCCCTGAAGATTTTATTCTGACCCAAAGTTCAAACAAGTATAAATGTATGCTAGTCACATAATAAAGAATGTTTGCTTAAATTTCAGAATTTAAGTTTCCAATCTTTGAATGAGTGGATGATTATCTTAATTTAATTTAACTTTAAGTAGATATTTTTGACTCTATCAGTTCAGAGATATGACTATGTACCTCTGGAGTAGGATGGAACTTGAACCTAGGTCTCCTGGCTCAGAGATAGGAAAATTACCATTGTACCACAAGAGTCCTTATTGTTAATTATACCGAAACTAATGGTTGCAGATTTGATGCTCGAGAGCTGATTCAATACAATTTTCATGGTATAATGTATGTCAAGTGCATTCACTCAGTTTCACAAAGCTATGGAGAGTTCTGTCTGCAAGAGAAGTCAAATATGAAAGACAACCTCAACGACAGAGGTTAAGAAACTGAGAGAGAGAGACAGAGAGGGAGACGGAGAGAGAGAGACAGAGAGAGAGACAGAGAGAGAGAGAGAGAGAGAGAGACAGACAGAGACGGAGAGAGAGAGAGGGATAGAGAGATTGGGTTTTCCAATGTGTTTTATTCTCTATACTGTTATTACTAATAAGTAAGTCTAATAAATGTATTTTTACTTACTGTTATCACTCAGTAAACAGTCTAGTTATCTAAAAGCAGTGCCTCCTCTGTTTATTCAGTATCATGGTGTATCTCCAAACACTAATGTGACAATACTATGGCCTTGAGAGGTGTATTTTACCTTTATTTTTGAAGGAAGGATTTAAGGCAAAGGTAATGAGTACATTATTGGGAGCCAATAAAGTAAACAGCTTGTGAGAGCCTTTTTTTAAAATCTTAAATAGGAACAAGTGAGGCAGCCTGAATAGGTGAGGTCAAGCTCTCAAGGAACCAGGATTTTTAGTTTTAGTTTTCAGTAGTTGTTGCTGGGTCTTGAAGCTGGTTGGAAGCTACGGTACTTCACTCCCTGCTACTCTCTCTCTCTCTCTCTCTCTGTGTTTTCTCTTTATGTTTTTCCTCCTGAACTGGAGCATTATCTGTGAGACAATCTATTTTGCTGAACTTGACTTCGTAAAATGTATAACTCTGTTCCTCGGATGCTGCCTGACCTGCTGTGTTTTTCCAGTACCACTCCGATCTAAACTTTGTAAAATGTATATTTATGGAATGTTACTATATTGAAAAAGTTACTATGAATCATAAAATAATCTATTATCCAGTAAAGCTTTCCAATAGAGTTGTTATGCTAATGTCTTCTTCCTTTTGTTGTGTTCTAACTATCATTATGAATAAAAGTCTGTTTTGCTTCAAATCAAATAGTTTGACCTGTCCTTACATTTGAAATAAGAAAAAGTGAGGGTATAGACTATTTTCTCTCCATATTTTGAGGGGGTTTAATCTGGTCCAGAACACTAATCACTAGATAAGCCCAAGACAAAGAAGCATTAGTCACAGGTGACCTACATCAAACAACTCTTATCCAGTACCACACACTGATAAAAGGTGGCAAAGTCTACCAGGTACAAGGAGTGATCATCTGGCAAAAAATAAACCCACAAAAGGAAGAAAATCATGGAGGCAACTACTCCAACACGTAAGGGGGATTAGCTGGGAGTAGTGACATTCAAGTTCCAAAGGCAAAAGTAAGGACTGCAGATCCTGGAGATTCGAGTCGAGAGTGTGATGCTGGAAAAGCACAGCAGGTCAGGCAGCACCCACAGAACAGGAGAGACAATGCTTCCGGCAAAAGCCGCAAAATCAGGAAATCCATCAAGGCAGGGAGGGACTTTGATCATTATTCAATGAGTGGTGACTGAGGTGACAGTGTCTATTAAAACATTTGCAGTTTACGTGGAATGTCTGGATCCCTGACTGAAAAGTAACTGCAGTGTTTCTCTAATGGTCAAAGTTTTACCCTCCAACAAATCAGTGGGCAGTCAAAATAATGGCCCACATTCATAATTTAGCAATGCTGAAAATGTAACCACCTAGCTTCCTGCATTTACTGTGCTGTTTTCTCCAAATGTACTCATGTCTCATTTTGAAAATCTTAATTGTTAAGCAATTAGTTACTGAGCAGACCTTCTTAAGAAATGTGTCTGTGAATATGACAAATATGAAATATGAGATTGAAGAAGTCAAGGAGAACCGTTGAATTGACTTATTCATTAGAATAGAAGAAAACTATCGTCATCTTTTGCTGTCTGCCACATACTGACATCAAATGCATCAGAATCACAAAGACACAATAGAAATCGAACTGCAAGAGAAAGTGGAAAGAGCATATTGTTCTTTGTTCTTGAAGCATGAATTGAATCCAAACAAAAAAAATAAGTGTGGTCTCTTTCCTCCTGGAGTTAAGCCCTCTATGCAAAGTAAGCGCTGAGGTAATGGCAGTCCAATTCTTTCTGTTATCATGATACAGTACAGGCAAACCTTTGCTTTAATTCAGTGTGCCTTACAAAATCTAGATAGCATGACTCCAAAGTATGTGAAATATTACAGAAAGCTTAGTATGATTGCACAATGGAATTGGCTGGTAGGAGACTCAATGATAGCTAAAAATGGGAACCTTAACTTATAATTACCTTATAATCTGAGCAAGATTACAAACAATATGACATATTGGAGTATTTATTTTCTGATTATAATGACCCAAAAACAGAAAGTCTAGTGTCTATAACTGAGGATAACAGAGCCAGTTCTTATTTTCCCCTGTGTCTGTCTCCAGCAAGCAAGAGTTCCTGCTCGAGCTGAGTATAAAGTCTAAATAAGCATGGATAGGTGTGACTGGAACTTTCATTTTCCTCAGCTTTCTTTGCAGTACATTAATCCAGTTATGGGTGTTGATGGTTAGAAAGTCCAAGAACTGTCTCTGAATGGGAGAAGAGAGAGGACACCATACCTTCAGCTGATATTGTACAGCTTGACTCTTGGACACCATTCTCAACTATCAAACAGGAAGGGGACACCACTTTACCTCATTTTTTTTGTCAATCCCAATCTGATTTTAATTTAAATTTGAATAACTGGCAGTAGACATAGGAGATTCATGGAATTCAATAGTTGGCAAAATGTTTCAATTGTGTAACCTGCCTTTAGTTGAAACTGTGGACTACAAAAGAATCACCTGGATGAAAAGGGAGACAGTGCATAACAGTAACATTGTTGCCAAATGCAATAGCTATTTCCATGACCATAGATTTATTGAGAACACAAGGATGGCACAGTGTTTTGCATATTTAAATTTCACACATAAATATTTCACATTACACCGGATTTCAAAAAAAAACTCACATGTGCATTATCTGGAAGTGAACTGTTAATCATCATTGTTGCATTCTTCCTGACAGCACCTCTATCTGGACCCATGTGGAATCTAACTAGCACTCGCCTTATATAACATAAATGCTATATTTCCCCTCGTATTGGTATTCTTGCAAAATGTCCCAATGAGTATTGGACAAAATTCCTTGGTAATATCTGACCTTTCTCAGCAATGATCAAGCAAAAAATATGTTTGACAACAATTGCCCGGAACTGACCACAACTCTCCCAATGCTCTACCCAGTTTTAAATCTCAAAAGGTAAAACTTTAGTTTCCTTATAGACCAACTTTTACATATCCAATACTTTATACAATATTTTCCTAACAACACTGATGGTGAATCCACACCTAAGGATTATAAGGGTTAAAATAGAAAGCTCACCACTACTTTCACAAAGGCAGTCAAGAATGGGCCAATGATACTGATATTCCATCACTGAATATAAAAGGTATTCAAGCCATTTCCTTCATCCACACCCTCACTTCCCACTCTCACACATGAACTGAGGGAAATCAAGCAATGCTTTCAAAGTACTACCCCACACATAAAATGAACCTGCATCATTAGCATGTCGAGGATTATAAGTAATGTTTGGTGTGCTCGAGCAAGTCCTGCATGGTAAAAAAACGTTTCACCCCTTTGACAGGTGTACCTCAGCTTGTTAATTTATTTTATTATTTACCAGGATCTGCAGCAATATCAATTTGATGAAAAAGGATTTGATTTACCTCATAAAATATCTCAGTGAGAGTCCAGCTGCAAACCAGCTTTAAGTAATAGAATAAGTAAACATAATCTGATCAGAATCCATTGATTTCTTTGAGAATTGAATAAAAGAAACAATACAAGAATTTGTAATCCTGATAGGCAATTACAGTAAATTCAGCTTTAAATAGGATTAAATTATTTACAGTGTGGAAACAGACCCTTCAGCCCAACAAGTCCACACCAACCCTTCGAAGAGCAACCCATCCAGATCCATTCCCCTACATTTACTCCTTGACCGAACACTACAGGTAATTTAGCATGGCCAATTCACCCAACTGTGGGAGGAAGTCCACACAGACAATGTGCAAATTCTACACAGACAGTTGCCTGAGAAGGGATTTGAACCAAGGTCTCTGACAATGTGAGGTAGCAGTGCTAACCACTGGTCCACTATGCTGCCCATATGAGATGATAATACCTGAGTAAGTGTCCATATTATGCAGACCGAGTAAGCTTTGCACAACCATGAAGGAGACACCTGCAGTGACTCAGGCTGTGTTTGCATATAATTGCTGGACTTTGGTGGCAGTGTGGGAATTAATTGTAAAAGGGAAGATGTTCATTTGACTTGTTTTTAAGGCTCAGCATTTATGAGGTCTTTTTACAGAATAAATTGCACTCAGGGATCATGGCACGAAATTAAGTGTGACATCACAGAAAAATTATAAGTTCATTGTCTGGTATTAGCTGTTAATTTGACTGTCTGTTATAGATTGCTTTCAGCTTGAGAGTAAATAGGAGAGATATTCACAGATTATAAACTGAAAGACGAGTAGGACATTTTTAGGGAAACAAGTTAAGAATTAAGTAAATAAAACAGAGACACAGAGCCAGGCAATAGCATGATGTAGGAGCTGGTGGACCCCATTGTGTGACCATTGTTTATAGAAACCACATCTGTAGCAAGTCAAAGAGATGTACAGCAGCGAAACAGACCCTTTGGTCCAATGTGTCCATTCCAACCTAAATTTAGATATCCTAAATTAATCCAGTCCCATTTGCCAGCATTTGCCCAAATCTTTCTAAGCCCTTTCTACTCATGTATGTACCCATTCAAATGCCTTTTAAATCCTGAGGCAGTTCATTCCATACACAAACCACCTTATGTTAAAATGTTGCTCCATAGGTCCCTTTTTTCATATTGCCCCACTCACCTTAAATCTATGCCTTATAATTTTGAAATCATGGACTCCTGGGAAAAAGAAATTTGCCTTTCACCCTATCCATGCCTTTTATGATTTTATAAACCTCTATAAGGTCACCATTCAACCTCCGACCTTCCAAGGAAAATAACCCCAGCCTATTCAACCTCTTCCTGTGGCTCAAGCCCACTGACCTCACCAATACCCTTATGAATCTTTTCTGAACCCTTTCAAGTTTAACAAAAGCTTTCCTTCAGCAAGGAGACTAGGATTGAATGTAGTATTCCAAAAGTGGCCTAAACAAGTTCCTTGAGGAACTTTGTGTCACAGTTGTTGAGCCAAAGTCTGAGCTTCAGAATCTGTGAAAGAATCAGGGAGAGAGAGAGTTACCTGGATGCTGTGTTTCTGGAGGCAGTCACACCTCTTACCTTAATCACCTTGAATCTGGTCAGTGATCAGGAAAGGAAGGAGTGGGTATAAGCGAGGCAGGTAGAGGGATTTCTTCTTCTTTGGAATGAATATCTTCTGTTTCTCCAAAATTACATTCAGAAATTTCTGCCATTTCTGTTCCACCTTTGTTCCCTGCTACACTGCTCCATCATGTCTTTGCAATTACCTTTACCTTGGACAAAGCGCTTCACAGGAAGCTGTTAAATAAGATAAGAGACCATGGTGCCAGAGACAAAGTTGTGGCACAGATAAAGGGTTGGCTGATTGACAGAAAGCAGAGAATGGGGATAAATGGGTCTTATTCAGGAAGGCACCCGTGATTAGTGAAGCTCTTCAGCGGCCTGTGTTGGAACGACTATTCGTGTTATAGATTAACAATCTGAATGAAGAAACTGAGGGCATTGTTTCTAAATTTGCAGATGACACAAAGGTAGATTAAGGAACACTGGTTTTGAGGAGGCAGGGAAGCTGCAGAAGGACTTGGACAGTAAACAAAGAAGTGGCAGATGGAATACAATGTGGGAAAGTGTGAGATTATGTACTTTGGTAGGAAGAACAGGGGAGTAGACTATTTTCCAAATGGGGAAATGTTTGGAAATCTGAAGCACAAAGGAACATGTGAGTCTTAGTTCAGTTGGTAGTTTGGAAGGCAAAACAATATTTCCATCCTGAATGAAGGGACGACCCTTTTGAATTCAAATGGAGAAGAATTTCATCACACAGAGATTGGTGAATCTGTAGAAGTCATATGGCTGTACAAGATAAGCATTTGAGTCTGTTTAAGACAGAGACAGATAGATTCTTGAATATTAAGGGAATCAAACGTTACGAGCAGAAAGAAACCCAAGTTTGTTAAGAAACGTGTTAGCCATGATCAAGTAACAGAGCAGACCCAATGGGAAGAATGGTCTAATTCTTGTACCTATATCTTATAGTCTTATGATCTAATGGATTCTCCTCAACCTCTGAATCTATAACATGGGCTTTGTACTTTGCAATCACTATTTTGACTTTATAAATATAATTACCTATAAACTTACTCAAATTCACACTGTGTCTTAGGCAAGTAGTGCCCTTATAAACACACACCCTTATAGACACACACACTCCCACACTTACACATGCACCCCCTCACAGACTTAAGACAATCTGCACTCATTACACACACACACACACACATTCTCAAACTCACAACTCCCACCCCAGATAGACACACACACACACACAGACAGACACACACACACACAGACAGACAAAGACCCACATGCACACATATATTTTGTGGGGTGAATTTGTACTTGCAGAGTTACATTGCACTTTGCTCAAAAACGCACACATTCATGTAGAACTCTGAGCTCAAAAACTGCATGAATTTATGTAAAACTCTGTTATCTCACATTTTAGATTAGAATCAATCTAAACATCATGGCATAGACAGAGAACACATGGGGCTAACACATTCAACATATTGTCTAGCTATCACCATTGTTAACAGCTAACTCAAGAATGCAACTTTAAAAAAAAGTTTTGTGATTTACACATGAAAGAAGTGAAACTATCACTGTATTCTAACAGATGAAAGGCTTAACAGACAATCAATTTTTCAATGTACAATTTCAGTTACATTACACTGCAAATTTTTGCTATAAATTCTGTGTTACGATCAAGCCCTCCACTATCACCTGATGAAGGAGCGTCTCTCCGAAAGCTAGTGTGCTTCTAATTAAACCTGTTGGACTATAACCTGGTGTTGTGTGATTTTTAACTTTGTATTTTTTTTAGGTTTTTGTGAATGTTTAAAATACATGTATAAATAAACCATCGGGAGAAGTATGTTCTTGCTCTGGAATTTCCAGTGTAATTATTTTTATCATTCTTTGGAACTTCCTTCAAGTTTTGCCTTAAAAATACCCTCTTAAAATGATGTTTCTTTTTGGTCACCTATGGTAATATTACCTTCTTTAGCTCAGTATTAAATCTACTGAAACTCATTGGGATAATTTGCTGCACTAAACACATTTGCCTCGATCTCCAAATAACCATAAGGTTGTAAGATCAAGTGACCATGGGTCCAAAATTGGATATTCTAAATTGACTAACAATCAGAGACACCAGGCCTGACTAAAAATGGGACAAACTGAATTAAACAGCTGCCAGTAGCTCAGAGAACAGTAGAATCCCAGATAGTCACAATGTTCAGGAGGAACCAGTTACAGCTGGACAATTTTTGATCAGAGTACCTGGCAGTTTGGCTTTCAGTTAAAGTCTGATGATGTGTACTTTACACCTTCCTGGCAATAGTGAAGGGGGTTGGCGTGACCCCATTCAATGCTTTGAACCCAAGTCATGCCCACATTGGCCAAAGACCACATAACATTCAAGAAGGTCTGGGTGAGAGGAATAAAAATACACACCTGGAAGTTACCCCCTCAACAAAGACTCACAGCAAAGACTTGTAGCAAGGCTCTTCGCAGAACACCATATGGCAACCTAAGAAGATCCTTGAGAAGATCTACCCTGGCCTACGAGACCCACCTTCATGGAAGAGAGATTGCCCGACATTGGAAAAGAAGGAGATTCAAGTAGCCAATTTCAAACATACAGACCATTGTAGGCAATATCTTTTCTCAGACGGATAGGGCAAGAAAAAGAGCAAACATTGTGGAATTTTAGAAAATGCTCAGTTGATGTTTTTTATTGAGGAATATATGGTTACTAAAATAGAGTTGAGTTACAAACTAAATTCTATGTCCCTTTGTCCGCCTAACTGACAAGAGCACTTGGGTAAAGTGTTTTTAATACCGAAACTGATCAAAGTGTCCAAAGCACAAACAATAGGCCTAACACATCTCTGCAACTGGATCTGACCATATCCCGACACTCTACCTATTCACAGCCATCTCTCTTTCCACTTGGAATCCTACTATCTGGCATACTGCACCCTACTTAGCTGGCACCCTACCTATGTCTCGCCCTACCATGTACTTACCGGTAATCCTATCCCATGATAGCCAAATGCTAACCAAGCTGGGACCCTGCTTATCTGACACCCACTCCACATCTCCATCCTTCAAACTCCCTAATTTCTCGGTACCCTAATGTCACATTTAACTGATGTACTTACCATTTGACAGAAGCTGCCAAATTGTCAATAAGGACCTTCAAATGTCAGAATATAGCAGCTGACTGCTATGAAAAGGAGCAATGGTTTGCTCTACATTTTAGGAGAACTGTCAAAATGGAATTACAGCTCTGAAATTCTGAAGGAACCCTGATCAGAATGTCCTCTCAGAAATCTGCACGAGATTGCCACTCCTCGGACATTATGGTTCACTAACAACAAATTGTTATTCTGTCACAGACTGTTCTGCATGTGACAAGTGAGAAATGACAGTAACATTCCATTTTTCTGTTACTGGTTAATTCCAAGTGAGCAAGGGGAGTCAGTGCAAATTCACACAGTATATTATATAACTAATGCACTCCCTAGGTTATTGATATATAATTTATAAATTGAAGAATCACTGAGCTTGGCAGGAGAAGAAGGTAGTAATCCAATTTGATTTAGTTGATAATTCCAGCACATTTATATAGTCCTTTGCACATTCTCAGATTCCCCAAGAGATTCACAGCCGGTGAAATATCTTTGATGTATAGTTAATGTGGTGTTATAAGAACTGTGACAGGTAATTTGCACAAAGCAAAGTTCCATAAATAGTACTATGATAATCATCTGTCTATAGGAATTGGTTTAAGGATAAATATGGACTAGTGGGATGAACTTCATTTCAGTTTGCTATAATAGTGCCATAGGATTCTTATTTCTACTTGGTTTAATATTTAAAATTCCAAATCTGATTCCAAATCTGATTTCAAAGGATTGTCTCATTATTGCAATAATGTATTGGCCTACTTTTTATCATCAAGTCTATGCATAGAGACTCAAACACTCAACCTTCTGAGAGTTTAAGGACAGGAGCCTCAGCTGACTAAAGATCAGAAAGATAAGATGATAGTTGCTAATGCCCAGATTATGCATTGTATATGCAGAGAATGTTTTAAATGTGTGACATGTCAGCTAAATGTGCTGGAGAGCATTTATCACGAGTCTTTAAATGTACAATGTGAAATGAATGGTTTTGAGCAACAGGCTCTTCTTTAGATCTTCTATAGTCATGCTTCGATAAGTAATGATTACCTCAAATGTCAATGGCATTAATTAAGTTTAAATAAATACAGGAGGCAGGGGTGGGGTGCACTCACTGGTGATCACATGTGCACAGGACTTAATCATTGAGACATCCAAATACAGCATGGCATTTCATCCTATTGCCTGGTGGTAATGGAGGTGACTGTTGAAAGGTGGCCTGTTTTCCATTGATGATTTAATATGGAGAATATGGCACATAACTGTTGATATATTAATAGACTAAGATGATTCATGGTATGACATTTGTTGATAGGGTGAAGCTTTTTCTCCTTCGCCAGCCTTTCTGTAATTTCCTATCTACAGTTTGGTTAAAACATCTGCAGCTGTCATCTGTATGAATATTTCTGAATGTAGTAGAGTGTTGAAACCTGTCAACTTACTTACTCTCCTGGAAATTTCTTTTCTTAGGCCGGATGGATGCCAAACATTTACTGTAATCATGGAATTTCAATTTGTAACACTGATTACCAAGTGGTATTTGTTAGAGTACTGTCCCAATTGCTCTTTCTTTGACTGGAACTAGGGAAGTTTGGCTTTCACTGATAGAGGAAATCAAATAGTAAGTCTTAATAAGAAGAAGTGCTTTTTTTTTCAGAAAGTGTAGTTTATCATCAAATTAGGTGTAGCTTAAAACAGTATCCCAAGATTCAGTATTAGAGCTATTACCCTATACAACACACAGAGTCACAGGTTGCTTGATGTTTCTGTGGCTTTGAGGAGTACGTGTTTCATAGTTTTGTGAGGCAGTTTCTCCCGATTATTTTGTTGCACTTCAAACCCCATGCTTCCAATTTTTGTTGACCTGATGTGGAGTGCTATAAATTGGATCTGCACACAACTGAATAAATAGTAACATGCTTCATTAGATATTACATTGTTCACATTTTCCTCCTCAATCTTCTTCATAGGAAGTCCCTTGAGACAGAGGATGATTTTCTTCCACTCCTATATTGTATATTATGAGGTAACTGAACAGTCCAGTACTGGATCCACACACATACTTCCACAATTGATACAGGTGAGCGCTCAGGTTTTCATACATAGTACAGGCTAATTGTGTTGCAAGCTATTCTGGAAGTATGTACAATGTTTGATAAACACCATAAATTACTAGACAAATATTACATGCAATGTTTCTGAAAAATCCTGCAAATTCTCTGATAAGATAAATGCTCTAAAATTAATGTTTTCTCTCATGACATCAACTCCAGCATTGAAGCAATGGTTGTGTTCAAATATCTGCATTAGGTGTATTGCATTGTTTTTATGCTTGTCACTAGAATTCCAAACAAACTCACTATTTCAAACCTCCATAGCAAGCTTCACCACAGCAAGTGGTTACCAGGTAGGCAGAGACAATGTTTTGGGGACATCCTTAAAATCTTTCTGAAAAATTATAATTTCCTGATGAACTCATGGGAATTATTTGCCCAAGATCAGTCATCTGAGAGAAGAAGTGTCCATGAAATTGCCAAGCAGATCCAACAGGCCCATATGGAGGGTGAATGTAAATACCTTACAGTAAAGAGAATGGAAGAGACCCAACACACTCGATTTTAGGTTCCATCTTGTCTGATGACATTACTGATGATGTAGTCTGTATTTATTACAGTATACTTGCGATTTTTGTGAAGGTTTGTCGATCAGGTTGTGGTTCAGGTTTTTAAGTTTGTTTGCTGAGCTGGAACATTTGTTCTTAGATGTTTTGTTACCATGCTAGGTAACATCATCAGTGAGCCTCTGTTGAAGCACTGGTATATCTTTCTCTGTTGTCATGGTGATAGCATTTCCGGTTCTTTCTCTAAGAGGTTGGTAAATGGGATCCAACTTGATAAATTTGTTAATGGAGTTTCGGTTTGAATACCTGGTCTTTAGGAATTCCTGTGTGTATCATGGTTTAGCCTGTCCCAGGATGGATGTATTGTCCCAATCAAACTGATGTCCACTTATTGTCTGTGTGTAAGGATACAAGATTAGTTGGTCATGTCTTTTGGTGGCTAGTTGGCCTTTTATGTTCATCAAGAGCTGTTTCAGTATGTTGGTAGATTTGTAGGCTACAATGATGCCAATGGTCCGGAATAGTCTGATCATCATCTCTGAGATGTCTTTAACATATAGTAGCGTGGCTGCGGTCTCGGGGCATGTTGTGTATTCTTGTCTGGGTTTGTTGTATAAGAATCTGTGGCATATGCTTGGTGGGTAGCAATTGTTCTTAAATACATTGCATAGGTGATCAGGAATAGACAAGTACACTTGAATGAGCCATCAACACTAAATAACAGTGGACCAAGACAGAGAAAAGACTACAAGAAAAACTGGATAAGCTCACACACAGCAATAACGCAAACAATTCAGAAGCTTGGATGAAGAATCTGCTGGAACGACCACTCACAGACGTGGAAAAAGCTGACCTAGTACGAGGGATGAACTTCAACCACAGGGAATGGGGACAAAAAGGATTTCCAACAGCACTGGAATCAACCCTGAATGACGACAGACTTACTGAAGAAATCCAGCAGGCCATCAGACAGACAGTATCACTAACACAAAGCAGAAAGAAGGGAACACTCTCAACACACAGGAATGGAAAACCCTGGAAGGACTTCGAGAAGACAGAACTATTGTAATCCTACCGACAGATAAAGGGCGCATGACTATCATCCTCAACAGAACACAATACATCGAAAAAGCAAACACACTACACACAGATACCAACACTGACCAACAGAAAGGCCCAGAAACTACAAGATGCTGAAGAAAAACTCATACACAATGTATTCGAGAACAACGGGCACCCAATCAGTCCACTGATTCTTACACAACAAACCTAAACAAGAAGGCACAACACGTCCAGAAACCATAGTCACGCTATCATATATTAAAGGCATTTCAGATGATGACCAGACTACACTGGCACAATGCAGTACAGCACAATACATGAAGTGTTTACAATGAGTCTAACATTTCAATGCATTGATATTTCCATCTTAAATGCCAACCTAATGCCTCAGGATGAATCCCTGAAACAAGTCCTGCTGACACAACTCTATAGTTCTTGAATATGACAATTATCTAGAAGAAATCTGTCTGTGTCATAGCTGATTTGAACTGTAACCTCTAAATGTAACATAGAATATGCAGTCATTCTGGTCACATGAGCCAAAATACAATCACAAATGCCTCACAATGTACACATAAGTAACAACCTTGAAAAACTGACAAAACCCAGCAGACCCATGATTAAAAGCATCATCAACTCTGGGGCTTCAAAGATTTTGTACTAAATATCTGTTGTCTAACTTCTGTCAAGCCTAACCATTCAAAAAGCTTAGTCAACAGTTGAGCAGATAGAATTATTCATATTTGGAATTAAGAAATGCAGTTTATATTTTTATCTTGTGCTTAACTCTATAGATTTAAATTATTAAAATTCAAGTGAATTTTATGAGGCACAATAAAAAATTAAAATATCTGAGCAGCAGAGAGTGGAGTCAGTTTCTCAACTTGTCTCTTTAATGAGATTGTGTGTGATTACATCCCCTATTTTTAACACATATTGATGCTCACATGCTGTGTGCTGCTAAAACTTTACTCATAGACTGTGCTATTTCTATAGACCTAACCTTGCATCATTGCCCCCTCATGCATCCTCTCAACCAAAGGTGGTGGGGGTTAGTACTGTACTTTTGAGGCTGTTCTATGAAGCAAATTGATCCTGATCTGTATCTACTGTATCTCCGTCAGCTGTTTACAGATGCCTGGTAAGGTTTCCCTTGTTTTCTCTGTGAATGCTGATAGCATCTGATTTGATATTATTGTAGCAACATCATGTACATCCTCATTGTCATTAACCTTTTGGTTACCTATTATGCTATTTCGCCCCTCATTGAAAAAGCTTTCACAGCACATTTTCCTATATTTTGGTTTTACCAGCATTTTCTAACCATGTGTATTACTATTGATAATCAAATACTGTTTTTACTTCTGCTTTCCACCTGAACCACTAATATTGCACTAACGTTTCCTTCAGGCACAGCGTCACAGTTGTTAGCACTACTGGCTCACAGTGCCAGAGACCCTGGGTTCAATTTGAGCTTTGGTTGACTGTCTGGATATTGCACATTCTCCCCATATTCATGTGGATTTCCACCAAGTGTTTTGGTTTCCTTCGACAGTCCAAAGATGTGATGCTAAATTGACCTGTGGTATCATGGGATGTGCTGTCAGATGGGTTAGCCATGGTAAATGCAGTGTTATGGGGATAGGATGGGGGTGTAGTTCTGGGTGGGATGCTCTTCTGATGGCTGGTGCAGACTCAATGGACCGAGTGACCCCTTTCCACTTTGTAGTAATTCTACTGCTTTTTTGTTTTTCAATGATTTCCCTTCAGCAAAGTTTAGAATTTGTGTTCCATTTTCTTTGGGAGGCATTGTTCAGTTTTAAGTACATTCATGCATTGTTCATGTTTTCTACTCTGAAGGTACTCTGCTTCCAGAAAAAAAGCATCTATTCAATAACTCTCTAATAGCGGCATTCAACTATTACTGTGCCTGCTTCTCCATTATTATTCCTTCTTCCTTTTTCTACAATTACCCATTTAAATTTTTCTCCTGCACAGCCCATACAATATTCTGTGCAGTCTATTAAATTTGATTATTCTGGACCTCTTTACAACAATTTACAGATTTGAATTGTACACCTTTTGCATTTACAGCTACTTATAGAGGCTCTATTTACCTTCAGGTGCAGCAGAATACACTGACTTGAAAAATAATTAAATCTCCACCAAATTATCTCCTGCTTATTCCTCTATACTGCATTCTATTTCTGAAATGCTTTCTTCCATATAACACAACAAAAGGGAGCCATTTAGAGGAATGTGAGTGGGCATTTAAAATTGCTGCCCTCAAAACAGAATCAAATGCATCTGCCACAATTAGGCAGGGGCCAAATTAGTAATTAAGCATCAGGGTCATATCATATGATTTTAACAGCTGATTGTACTGTGAAAGCCTGTCATAGAATTGCCAGTGAAAACAGGTAACAAACAGCATCCTTGAGTTATTAATGGGATCATAGAGTTCAGGAGCAAGGAAGTTATGCTCAACTTGTGTAAACTACTAGTTAGACCTCAGCTAAAGCATTGTATGCAGTATCCCTGTTTAGGATGAATAAGAGCACATACAGTTAGCACAGCATAGCCTTCTGAAAATTCAAAGGATGAGAAATTTCAGTTTTGAGGATTGATTGGAGAATTTTGGACCTTTGTCCTTGGATTTGAAAGTTTTCAAAATCACAGGGGAAACATACAGAGATAATAAGCAGAAAGAATTCTCTCACATCAATTCTTCTCAGCAAAAACAAGTGAACACAGATATAAGATAATTTGCAATGAAATAAATGTGCTAAAATATTTCCATGCACCAAGTGGTTAAGGTTGGAATGCATTGCCTGGAAGTGGGAAGGAGGCAGGTTCAGGTGAGGCATTGAGCAGGACATAATTATAATTTTTTTAGCAAAATTGTAGTCAAGAGTAAAAGCAGAAGAATTTCATCAAGATATAAGGCTCAATCAAAAATGCAGCTTAGATATGATGGACTAAATGACATCCTTTTGTACTACAAGAAGTCTGGGATTCTGTGAAAGGGTACCAAGGGATTCATTCAAAATCTTAATTATTGACTACATTCTGGTCCAGAAAGAACCTTCCCTAAACTTCTGTCCCCATTTCCTAACCACGATAACCTCTGGGCAGTGCCCCCATCATCTTTCTTATGCCAGGGGCTGTTCCTTCAAATCCTCAGAATCGTCACCTGCCATCCAAAAGTCTGCTCTTGCCCAGCAGTCAGGTTACATTTCCAGCCAGATCTGAGAATAGGATTGATTTGACAAAGTGAAATGAGGTTGTGAGTTAAGGCGACAGCTGGGATGAGATTATTTGCATGCTCTCTCTACCCTGTGTGTAGTTCCCTTACATCCCAAATCAGTTCAAAGACCTCATCAAAACTGAAACTTTGTGAAACAAAATGGGGAATAGACCTCCAGATATTCACAATTTCCTGCCTGAAAAGTCCCAGGGACATTATTATTGACAAAGTAACCTACTCAGGCAGTAGCTTTCACATCAAAGTATTTTTGTAGCGTAGCAACTCCCAAGCTCTCCCTGCCTCCCTGGCATCTTTGAAAAAAAATCTCAAAATGATAAACTGACAGTCAGTGAAAATTTTCTACATAACCAAACAGAAACTGCATTAAGCAATTCTCTATTGCCTGTAGAAGGTTTCTCCAGTTTCCCCAAAGGAAGTTTTACAACCTGATCACTTAGATGAATGATTTTACAGTAGTGCGAAAATATTCCAAATTGTATGGCTAATCTATCTAAAACGCTGTGCAGTCACATGCTTTTAATGTTTTAATTTGGACTTGAACCATATGGAGAGCCTGAATAGACGAAGGATGAGAGTGAGGTGCTGGAGAAGCACAGCAGATCAGGCACTATCCGAGGAGCAGGAGCATCGCCGTTTCAGGCAAAAGCCCTTCATCAAGATTGAGACTATGAGCCGTGGGGGTGTTGAGATAAATGGGAGGGGGAAGGTAGCTGAGAGTGCAACAGGTGGATGGAGGTCGGGGTAATGGTGATATGTTGGAGGGGAGGGTGGAACGGATAGGTGAGAAGGAAGATGGACAGGTAGGACAATTCAAGAGGTTGGTGCCAAGTTTTGAAGGTTGGATCAGCGATAAGGTTGTCTGACCGGCGGTTGTCTGGCTGGTGGTGGCAGTGGCTGCAGTGGAAGTTGTCTGGCCAATGGCATTGGAGGCAGCATAGTCTGCTGTGCATGCGGGCTATCGAGCAGCGGAGAAGGAAATGATGTTAGCGTTCGCTGCAGTGGTTCGACCCACCTCTCCAACCACAGCAAGGATAGAACCCACCCCTCCAACCACAACAAGGACAGACCCCCCCCCCCCCACCCCAGTCCTCACCTTCCACCCCACCAACCTCCGTATACATGCATCATCCTCTGCCATTTCTGCCACCTACCAATGGACCCCACCACAAGAGATATATTTCCCTCCCCACCCCTTTCTGTTTTCCTTAAAGACCGTTCCCTCCAAGACTCCCTCATCAGGTCCACGCCCTCCAACAACGCACCCTTCCCTCCCGTAACCTTCACCTGCCACTATAGGAATTGCACAACCTGCGTTCATACCTCCCCCCATCTGCCAACTAAAGCCTTCCATATCCAACAAAGTTTCACCAGCACTTCCACACATCACTTACTGTATCCGTTGCTCCCGATTCAGTCTCCTTTATAGTGGGAAGACAGGACAACTACTTGCAGAACGCTACTAAGAACACCTCTGGGACACCTGCACCAACCAACCCCACCGCCTCGTGGCCAAACACTTCAAATCTTCCTCTCACTTCGCCAAGGACATCACTACTCCCTTACCACCCAATGCCTGGAGAAAGAACACCTCATCTTCTGCCTCGGGACCCTCCAACCCCATGGCATCAACGTGGGTTTCACCAGTTTCCTCATTTCCCCTCCCCCCACCTTATTCCAGATCCAACCTTCGAAATTGGCAGCAATCTCATGACCTGATCCACCTGTCCATCTTCCTTTCCACTAATCCGCTCCACCCTCCCCTCTGACCTATCACCTTCACCCCCACCTCCATCTACCTATCACACTCTCAGCTACTTTCCCCCCAGCCCCATCCCCCCTCCCATTTATCTCATCACCCCCTCAGCTTACAGCCTCATTGCTGATAAATGGCTTTTGCCCGAAACATCGATTCTTCCCTTCTTCAGATGCTGCCTGACCTGCTGCGGTTTTCCATCATCACATTCTTGACTCTAATGTCCAGTATCTGCAGTCCTCATATTCGCCTGAATAGGCAGGGGTTGTTTTCCCTGGAATATCAGAGACTGAGAGGTAACCTTATAGAGGTTTATAAAATCATGAGGTGAAGAGATAGGATAAACAGACAAGATCTTTTCCCTGGGATGGGGGAGTCCAGAACTAAAGAACATAGGTTCAGGGTGAGCGGGGAAGGATATAAAAAGAAGCTTAGGGCGAATGTTTTCACACAGAGGGTATTGCCTGTATGGAACGAACTGCCAGAGAAAGTGGTGGAGGATGGTACAATGACAGCAGTTAAAAGGCACCTGTATGGGTATATGAATAGGAAGGATTAGAGGGATATGGACCAAGTACTGGCAAATGGGATTAGTTTAAGTTAGGACATCTGTTCGGCATGGCCAAATTGGACCAATGGGTCTGTTACCATGCTGTACATCTCTATGACTCTAAGTGGCAAAAACAATGAGACATAAAAACTATTGGGCAGAAGGCAGGTGTTCAGCAGTAGCATGGACATTGTACTCAATGAGGTGGAAAGGCATGTTTCAATTTGATTTATTATTTCAATTCAGTACCTGAAGTACCCACCACCCTCAAAAGCAGAACAAATTCAAAAGGGAATTGTTTATACTGTACACATGGTGGGCGGGGAGGGGGGGGGCGTGGTGGACATCATTTTGGAGACTCTAAGATTTTAGCAAATTTCGTTTGAAAATTGAGAAGATGCAAGTTGAAGATTAAACCTATGCTGTTAATCAACCATTGTATATAAGTTGACTTAAGAAGCTTTATCATAGAGTCCATACAGTGTGGAAACAGGCCATTCAGCCCATCAAGTCCACACCAATCCTCTGAAGAGCATCCCACCTACACCATCCCATAACCTTGTATTTTCCAATGGCTAACCCACCTACACATCCCTGAACACTATGGGCAATTTATCATGGCCAATTCACCTAACCTGCATATCTTTGCACTGTGGAAGGAAACTGGAGCACGTGGAGGAAATCCATGCAGACACAGGGAGAATGTGTTAATGATTGAGCCACCTAGTCACTATCATTGTTAGTCTAACAAAAAAACCTCTGTTATTTGGTGATCTCCTCCATTAATGTTAAGTGCTATTTAATCCATTAGTATCATCACATTAACAATCTTATCATTTTGTAAAGAAATGCTAGTATCTTCCTTTATATTTTAATTTATGCTATGTTATGTTATCGTAGCTTTATTTGTAAGAGTATTCTGCACTGTTTCTCTTAGTCACCTTTTAGAAGAAATGCTTGTAACCTTTATTGAATAAAATACTTCAAGAAAGTGTTTTGCTGGTAAATGTAAATAAATCATTTAAGGAGGACATTAAGATTACATTACTAGCTCACTCTTTTAGTTAATTAGTAATGCAGTCAATCACTAACTAGTTCATTTTTCAGAAAGTCAACACCTTCTGCTCGCAAACATTTTCAAGGCAGATTTTTTCAACTGGGCACATTAAACGATTTTGAAAATGCAAGCTTGATATCCTATGCGAATACATACTTAAATGGATGACAGCATAAAAAATGTTTTCTACAGCGTTTCCTGAAAATGGAACAGCGTTTGATTAACTTAAGTTGGCTGAGCTGAGTGAAGTGTACGGGTCAGGAAATGCTCATGTGAATTGAAAATCTCAAGCTACAGCTGCAAATATATGCAGCTGGGTCAAAGGCATTCAACAGATAGGAGCCAGAGGATTGACATTTTGTGATTTATTTATATTTGCAGGCCAAAAACAGTACAGATACAGAGAATTTAACAAAGATTCCTCGCTGACTCAATAGCAAATGTTGGATGCCAATGGCAGAAGTACAAGTGTAATATACAGGCATTTTTCAGATCTGAAAAAACTCATTAAATGTGCATTCTATTTTAAACAGTAGATATACTTTATATTTGATGTACCTCACAGAATAAACTCCTTTTCAATATTGCAAGTTATTCTTTACCGGTGACAAATAGAACACTTGCACTATGAGACAAAAACTAAATCAAAACGGAATTGTTATTTCCATCTCTGTTATCAATTTAGAAAGGAAGAGAGACATTACACATTATTCTTGGCATGCTCATGGTTGTGCCTTGTCATTTCTTTATCTCTGATCACCAGTTTGTCTCTCTTCCTTTCTCTGATGTGATATACAGACATCAATTATCTTCAGTGAAATAACCCTGGGTAGTACAGTGGCTCAGTTGTTAGCACTATTGCCACACAGTGCTAGTGACCCAGATTTGATTCCAGCCTTGCATGACCATCTGTGCAAAGTTTGCATGTTTTCCCTGTGCCTGCATGGACTTATTTTAGGTGTTCCAGTTTCCTCCCACGGTCCAAAGATGTGCAGGATGTCTATGCTAAATTGCCCATAGTATCCAGGATATGTATGTTAGGTGGATTAGGTGGGAAATCAGGATTACAGGGTGTGACTGGGTGGGATGGTCTTTGGAGGGTTAGTGTGGACTTGATAGACTGAATGACCTGCTTCCACACTGTAAGGATTTTATGATGTGTCAAAAAGTGTGATACTGGAAATGCACAGCAGGTCAGGCAGCATCCGAGGAGAAGGAGAGTCGACTTATCGGGCATAAGTCCGTCATTAGGATTCTATGATAACCTGTGTTGTAACTACTCCACAATGATTGGCTACATAGACATTACAATGAAACCAATTTGAACCTGCTGTTCACACATGCCTTGCACCCAATAGAATTATTGAATACAAATCTGGAGCTGATATTCTGTCTGATTTCCTCTCATTACTCCATTGCACTGATACTATTTATGAAGTGCCTGGTGCCATTCAGATAGAGACTGAAACTGAAACCTTTTTGGTCCAAATAATTCAGTTATTCACAAAAAACATCAACAACGAACAATGACAAAGCATGATGTCTTTTCCAATCATATTTCTTTATTACTTGAAGTTACATATTAATGGGATTTAATAAGTTTCACAAAATGTATGAACAAAATGTTGATGATTATCCTGTTGGAGATAATATACCAGAGAGTCTGAGAGATAATGGAAAACTTTATCACTTGCTGTTATTCACAGCTATGATCCTACCCATTTCTGGGGAGCTTAGGAAATATAATTGTAGTATGATCAAATCTAAATACTGAGAAGTGATTAGTGGGCTTTATCACAATACACAATAAAGGCAAGAAAAGGCGTCTTTCTGGAACCCGACAGAGCTAAGTCCTGGTTCCGTTTGATCTGATGACATTATGCTGAAGCTTCTTATGCCCATGCTCAGTAGCTACTAAGAGAGTAAAGGTTTAGTGAACCCCTTCCTCCACATCTACCCTATTTTCAACATTTCCATCATTTACTCATCTTTCTAACCCACCCAAAATTCTTTTTGGTTGTGTTAACAATCTTTCTGAGGATGTATGGAGTTCCTTTGGAGGTTTTGAAACCTTGGTATATACCAACGACTTATTTCAATGTCTTCAGCTTCTGATCTCAAATGATAGTGGTTGTATTGTGAAACTTTTTTTGAGATGATCTGGGTTTGCAGGTCATTTGGGTATTTAATTATTGTTAAACAAAATCAAGATATTGGGTTGAGCATTTGGTGTTTGTGCAAAGTGTTGATCTTGATTGTTTGAGCTTTGCAGGATGGTGCTATCTAACTGTTAATCTCTGACCTACACCTTCTCTCCATTTCCCAATATGTGCAGGTCATGAGGTCACGGTGACTCAGTGATTAGCACTGCTGCTTCACAGCACCAGGCTTTGATTCTAGCCTACTTATATGGAGTTTGCATACTTTCCCCAAGTCTGCATGGGATTCGTCCGACAGTCCAAAGATTTGCAGGTTAGGTGGAGTGGCTAAGCTAAGTTGCCCATTATGCCTAGGGATGTGCAGTTTGAGTGATTAGTCATGGGAAATGTAGGATTACAGGGATAGCAGGGGGTTGGATCTTGGTTGGATGCTCTTCAGAGGATCGGTGTGGACTCAATGGGCTGAATGGCCTGCTTCCACACTGTAAGGATTCTATGAGCCATGTATTTCTGATTGAAGTGCTTAGCTTTGACTGTCATATAACATTCTGTCAAATTTGTTAGCAGGGATGAGATCTTCAGCTGTGGAGAGAGATCAGGTAATTGGAATTACTCTACTCTAAACAGTATTGGTTAAGGGGAGATTTGCTAGCGGTTATTAAAATGTTAAAAATAGTGTTTGGATTGAGTAAGTTAATTTGCGTAAGTAATCGTGACAAGAGGATATGCAATTAAGGTGTTTAACAGAGGAACCAGAGGCAAGAAGAAATAAAGTTGAACAGTGAGCTGTTTTATTGCAGAGCATATTGGTCAAAAGGGCAATGGAAGCAGGTTTGATGATAGCTTTCAGAATGGAATTAGATGAATACTTGAAAATAAACATTTGAAGGGCTTTGGGGAAGAAAAATGAGAGTGCAGCTAATTGATTGATCTTCCAAACAGCCAATACAGTGGTCCAAATAATGTCCTACTGAGCTGGATCATTATATGATTGAGTTTTCTTCCACTGAATTTTCTTTGAAGCCTTCTGGAGGAAATGTCTTAGCAATCTAAGAGACAATGATTTCCTCAGGGAAAGGACAACATTAAAACCTCTGAAAGTACTTTTTGAACAATTAATAATTTATATAGAATCAATGAATCTGATAACGAATGGCACAAAGGTTTCTCAATTATTTCTAGTTTTGTCATTTTATTTCAAACCCAGTCATTGGCCAAGCCTTTCTTTTAGTTAGTACAGCTTGTGCCTGGTTGTGAGTGGGAAAGGAAAAAAAAATAGATGATATTTTCAACCAAATAGCTATGCCAGGTTAATTAGTTGACGGAAAGTTAAAAAAAAACTCCTGCTGAATTATAGAATCACTGAATTATAACTGTGCAGAAGAGAACATTCAGCCCATATATCTACACTGGTTCTGTGACATCTTGCCAATCTCTTTTCCTAATATCCTTGCACATTATTTCTATCCAAATAATCAACCAATCCATTCTTGAATGCTTCAGTTGAACCTGCTTTCACCACACTTCTTGGAAGCAAATTCCATACCCTAACTACGCACTATATAAAAGATTTTTTTTTCTCACATTCACCCTTACTTCATTTACACATCATTTTAAATCTATGTCACCTCATTCTTTATTTTGGGGGTGGGGATCAGCTTCTCCCCTTCCCCTATACCCAGTATGCTCATGATGTTGAAAACTTCCATCAACTCTCCAGAAATGTTGGAAAATGTACCAAAGAAATGGGAACAGAAAAAGGTAAAGTACAATGGGTGCATAGTAATTCATCTCTTTAAAGTGACAATGTTGTAACATGGGCAATTCTGGTAATTCAAATGAATTGTGTGTCTCAGTTGCCCTGAGATTAGACAGAGTCAACTGTGGGTTTCATGGCAGGAGACAGAGAGTGGTAGTGAAGGGTTGGTTTTCAGTTTAGAGACTTGTCACCAGCAGTGTTACACAAGGATTGATTCTGGATCCTTTTTTTTGTCATTTATGTAAATGATTTGGATGAGAATATAGAAGGCATGGTCAGTAAATTTATAGATGACACCAAAATTGATGGCATAGTAGATGGTGAAAATTACAAAGGAATCTTGATCAAATGGATCAATGAATTGAAAAATGGCAGATGGAGTTCACTCTGGATAAAGGCAAGATATTGCATTTTGGTACAAGAAATAGGGATGGGACTGATACAATTACTGGTAGGGTCTTTCGTAATGTTATAGAGTAGTGGAACCTAGAGGTTCAGGTACATAATTTGTTGAAGATGGATCACATATTGTCACAGTGGTTAAAAAGGTATTAAGCATGCTTGCCTTCATTGCTCAGCCCTTTGAATATAGCAGTTGAAAAGTCATGTTGAAGTTGTACAGGACATTGGTAAGGCATCTTCTGGAGTAGTGTGTCCAGTCCTAGTCACCCAGCTATAAGAAGGATATTATTAAGCTGGAGAGGATTAAAAAGAAACTTAGCAGGCTATTGCAGGGTGTAGAACATTTGAGTTGTAAAGAACAACTGGGATTTTTTTTTACACACTGGAACAAAGGAGGTTGAGAGGTGACCTTATATAAGTATATAAAATCATGAGGGGCATAGATATGGTTAATGATAATTGTCTTTTACCTAGAAAGGGGATTTCAAAACATATTTTTAAAGTGAGAGGAGAGAGATTTTAAAAAGGCATGGGGGCATTGTTTTATCCTGAGAAAGTGGTGGATGTGGATACAGTTACAATGTTTAAAGAAATTTGGATAAGTACATGAATAGGAAGGTGTTGGGAGTGATATGGGCCAGGAGCAGATAGATTGGACTGGTTTAGTTTGGGAATATGTTCAGCATGGATTGGTTGGATCGAAAGGTCTGTTTCCATGCTATATGACTTTATGAGTCTATGTATCGTAAGATGAACATGAACCTATATGCCAATCCAGATAAAATCCATCATTCTGACTTACTGAACATTCCAGCATTTTCTGTTTTATTTCATGCCATGCCAGCTATCGGTCATACCATCTCTTTTAGTCCAATACAAAAAAGAAAAAAAGAACTGAAAGCTGGATGTTAAGGGATATCCACTCAAGACTTCTCTGGACCATCCTGTGTGGTCGACTGATCATGGGCCCAAAATTGGACATTCAAAATTTACCCACAGCCAGAGAAATCTTCCGAGTAGAAAAATGGCCAAACTAAACAGCAGTTAGCAGCTAATGGCACCAGAGAACAATGGAAATCAAGGTCAAAAAAAGACACAAGTGTTCATGGGGAACTAGATACAACAAAATTGAGAGGGCTGTATGGAAAAGATATCGATCAGACTTTGACACCGTGACTTCCAGCCATTGTCAGATAATGTGCACTTTACACCTCCCCAAAAGGCAACAATGAAGGGTGTTGGGGTGACCCCACTGGATGCTTTGAAAACTGTCCATGAGCCTATTGATTAAAAACCAGTTAACATTCAGAAAGATTGGGAATCAGGACATAGAAATACACACCTGGCGGTAACCCCCTCAGCAAAGACTCAATGATGACTCACAGCAAATCTTGTGGGAGAACACCATGTGGAAATCTAAGAAGACACAGTCAAAGATCTAGATGAAAGTGAGGACTGCAGATGCTGGAGATTAGAGTTGAGAATGTGGTGCTGGAAAAGCACAATAGGTCAGGTGGCATCCGAGGAGCAGGAGAATCGATATTTCGGCTCAAGCCCTCAATCCGCCTTACCTGTGTGACCCTGCTTCATGGAAAACAGCCAGCTCCACATCAGAGAGGAAAGAGATTGCAACAGCTCAGCTCAAAAAATGAATAATTGAGAGTAATATTCTTTCCCAGATGGCATAGGGCACAGTCAGCAAAAAGCTTTGGATGAGCTGGTCAAGAAATGTAAAATCCTCCAGGTTGTGCTCAGAGTCCTGCATCAGGCATGCAAAGAAAACTGCCCACATTGTGGAGAATTCAAAATGTGAAATTGAAAAATTAACTTACCTTGTAAAAATAAATTATATATGCATTTTTGAGACAATAGAATCAGATGGGGATAGCAATTCTGGGATAGACTCAGAGGACACCCACAGTGTGTAAGCAGGCCATTTGGCCCATCAACTCACACTAAACCTTCAAAGAGCATCCCATTCAGATCTACCCCATCACCTTGCATTTCCCATGGCTGACCATCCTCACCTGCATACGCTACGGGCAAGTCAGCATCTAACCTGTACATCTTTGAACTGTAGAAGGAAACTGGAGCACCTGGAGGACACCCACGTAGTCACAGGGAGAAAGTGCAAACTCCACACAGACAGTCACCCAAAGCTGGAATTGAACATGGGTGCATGGTGCTGCCAAGTAGCAATGTTAATTACTGAGCGATCGTGCTGCCCCAGGTAAACCGGGAGGAAATGGAAGAACAAGCCCATAGATACACAGAGAATGGGGAAGATTGGAACACCAATTTCCCTTCCCAAGGGAGTAGATCCTTCGGTACTCCTAGAATCTTTACCCTGTCATGACACCTCTGATAACAACCTGTCAGGACAGCCAGAAAAATGATCCAATTACTCAGATAACTCCATTTAGGGTGGTGCATTTGACATAGCTGGCAAAAGAAATCCCTGTACGTGAGCCCACAGCTGACCTCCATATATTTCTCAACAGCACTCACCAAAGGATGATGTCGAGAAGGTAAAATTAATGTTAATGTGCCCGATCTCATGATCCATTCTACATTATCCAATCTTCAGAATGTGGAGGGGGTGGGGCCGGGTGGGGGAGTTTGCATACTGTGAAAATTGAAATCCTAGCCTCTGTAAGATACTATAGGGGAAACCCCATGGAGGAATTAAATAAAAGTGTAGGCAGTGAAAAGAAGAGCACTCAATTGCAAAAGTAAGGCATACATAGTTCACAGGAGACTTTGGTAATCTAGACTGGACTGCACTGACACCACAAACAGGCCACATTGGGCCTGAATGCTTGTTTCACATGTCACTGATTGATATCCATCATCACCATTTTTATCTTTAGGGCCATTTCTCAATGAAGTTTTAATGATTTGGACCGCTGATGGTACCAATGCACAGATCTGCTTCTGACCCCTTATTTTGAATAAGCAAATGTCAGGCCTGAAGTTCAGATTTAACACATACACAATTGACTGACAAAAGGGGAATTGGGATGATCTGATGAAAGCAAATTGTAGGACGAGTTTGACGAAGTGCAGGTCAAGATCAGACACAGGGAAGAAGGGATCTAAACTTGGTCAGATATTAGTTGAGAATACTAACAGATATCACCTTGATCCCCTCTCCAGGATGATAACATACAGCCTGTTGGAGTATATCGTTGACTGGATTTCCAAGATCTAATTGTCAGAAATGCTAGTTATACAAAAGACCATACATTCTAGCTCTATGTGGTCTGTCCTAGTGGAGACAGTGAATATGAGGATGTTGTTTTGTGGGTCCATCCCAATAAATCATGATGTTTGATGTAACAATGAGCAGATTGCCCATAGGAAGACAAATGGTTGCTCAGACTATATCTACCTGAGCACATACATTGTGGGTGATTGGTATTTTTTGTCCATAAATGGATGTACAGAATCAGGGTTGGAGAAAGTAAGAAATAGTGCAAGAATACCCCTGGAAGTTCATTGGGGGTCTATGTATGAAGTTAGAAATGGGCTAAAACCAGCCAGAAGTGCACCCCTACATCTGGATGTAGGTTTGCTCGCTGAGCTGGAAGGTTCATTTCCAGACGTTTCATCAACCTTCCAGGTAACATCTTCCGTGGATCTCCAGGTTAAGCACTGCTGATAATTTCTGCATTCTATTTATGTGTTTGGGTTTCTTTGCTGATGTCATTTCCTGTGGTGATGTTATTTCCTATTCATTTCATCAGGAGGTGGTAGATGGGGTCTAACTCAATATGTCAGCAACAAACCCAAACAAGCAGACAAAACATGTCCAGAAATCTTAGCCACTACCCCCTGCATCAAAGACATCTTGGAAATGAGTGCCAGACTACTCAGACCTCTTGGCATCATGGCAGCCCACAAATCCACCAACACACTAAAACAGCAGCTAATGAACTTGAAAGACCCTACACAGACAACAAGCAAAACTAATGTAATTTACAAAATACCACGCAAGAACTGTAACAAACACTACATTGGACACCACTTTGACTGGGACAACACATACATCCTAGGACAAACCAAACAGAGACACACACGAGAATTCCTAGAGACATGGCATTCCAACTGGAACTCTATCAACAAACACATCGAGTTAGGCCCCACCTACCACCCCCTGAGAAAAAGAACAAGAAATGACATCATCACAGGAAATGACATCACCAAGCCAAAGAAACCCAAATATGTAAATAGAAAGCAGGAATTAGGAGCAGTGCTTCACCCAGAGGCCCACTGAAGATGTTACCTAATAGGGTGACAAAACATCTGGAAATGAACCTTTCAGCAAACCTACATCCAAACCTCAACCTGAGCTATAAATCTTCTCAAAACTCGCTGCACCCCTACATGCTTGTCAGATTACTATCTCAGGACCACAGAATGGGGTAATTTTAAAACACACAAGCAAAACCTTATATGACAACATTCACCATAAAGTGGTTCTGGTTGTGTTAGATATCTCTGGAACCCAGTTGCCAGAGTGGTGTCCCTCCCAAATTCAGATTTTATAATATATTTGACCCATCAGCTAATAAGATGGAAAACAGGGACCGACTCAAGGGTGGCCAGGCCCAGGCCCAGGCCAGTGGGGTGTAGTAAAATAGAATGATTTAGCAACAGCTTACACAGAGCAGATGTGTCCATTGTCAATATCCATGACTTAACTAATGTAGGTCATAACTCAGGCTTTTAACCCTGTAAATTAAGCAGACCTTGAATAAAATTGATCTGGACAATCAACAAGATGCTGAGGGGAGAGTAAAAGAAAATCAGGAAGACCAATGTCTGGTAATAGTGCTAGAAGGAAATGTCAGGACCAAAACACAATCATCTGGGGAAAGATATATGATGATAGTAGGCACCAGAAGAATCTTGTGTTGCCTCTATGGCCAGTGGATGATCAAATAGCTGAGTGAGAACCTCAAGTAGGCTAAGCAAGGACAGGAACCATTGTGGATCAGTGATGAACAGATAGACCAATTATTCTGCAGAAAGAGACATTTCAATATTTCAAATTGCTATTTATGGTAACTGATCAATGATTGTGAAGTGATCCCAGATTGTGGGGGACGTACTGATTCTCCTGATCATGATGCAAAATCAAAAATGTTTAGAAATCTGTGAGATCAAAAACGTTGGTATTATCTGAAAGAATGGTTAGAATACAATAGCAACTTCATGTACGCTCTTGCAAAAGAGGGAAGGTTCATAGGTAACATGCTGGATAAATGTCAGTGGATAAAGAATAGTGTGCCCCTAACCTGTGCATTCAAATGGACATGTCTTGTGTGCTTATCAGACAAGTGGTGCTCTAAATTGCATTGTAGAGATCTGGAGCCTGAACACAGACATCACCAAACCAAATGGGGAAGGGAGAATACTGCATCACAACTTCCCTAAAACACTACCAGTATAGATATTTTACACGTTACATCTAAAATATTACCTTTTATGTTCGGGTATGCACACCAGGCAAGGTAGACTTCATCAATCATACACCCACAGAAGGAGTGAGATCTTTGTCAATGTCAGTGACAAACTCAGAAAAGTTTGAGAAGTCTATTAGGAGAAGGATATAACTGGCATTGAATTCCTACCAGGAAAATTACAGCTGGTCTGGACATAAATAATAAATGCACATAAAGTTTTCCTACCATTATTCAGCAAACAGCAAATTCAAAAATGTATTGAGGAAATCAAAGTGATGAGTTGATGGGATGACTTCCGGGACTAGGGTTCAAACATGCAGATATACCCATAGGTATGACTTCTATCATGCGCGAGTATGTTGTTCATTTTGTTTACTTTGATATACCTCACCATCCCTCACTGTTAAATTGATCCACAGGAAGGAGGAACCCATTCAGAAACTAACTATAACTCTATACTCCTTCTGTGAAAGCTGAGGATTCAATGAGTCTGGTCTATGAGCAAAAAGACGATGAATAGTTTGTTGAGTCCTACTAATCACCAAAGAGGCTTGAGAGCAAGCCAGCATTTGTAAAGAGCAGCTAAATCTTAATTTCTGTTAAGTTACTTGTATATAGTACTGTTAAGCTTATTGGCGTGAGTAGTGAAGATAGTTAGTACATAGGGTATTGTTGTGTATATACAATGGGGAATCGAGATGCTATCCATCTCAGGCTCGAAATGTGCCTGCATTAGAGTCATAATCTGAACTTGTAATCCATTTTCACTTGTCACTTCAAGGGATGAACAGGTAGGACTGGTCAAAATTTAACATTCTAACTTCACCTGTTGCCAGAGATATCAGGCCTGACAGAAAATTGACCAAACTAAATTAAACATCATCCAGTAGTATCAACTACAGAGAAAGGTAGAAATCTTGGTCAAAGAGGTCAGAAATATTTAGGGCGAACCAGTTACAACTACTCGGAGGATTGTATATTGGAAGAGTATCAATCAGACTTTTTGGCACCTTGACACCAGCCAGCACCTGAGAATGTACACTCTACACATACTTAGAATAGTAACAATGAATGATGTTCACACGACCTCATTGAATACTTTGGACCCAGCTCATGACCCCATTGACTAAAGGCCACAGAACAAATGGGGAGGTCTGGAACAAGGGGGATAAAATTGCATTTGTGGAAGCTACTCCCTTAGCAAAGATTCACAGCAATACTCATGGCAGAAGAACATGTGGCAACCCAATAAGACCCAGGAGAAGATCCACCCTGACCTGCAAAATTGATCTTCGTGAAGAGACCCAGCCCTATACTGAAGGAGGAGATTCCATCATCCGAGCTCAAACATGTGTACTGTTGCAGATGTTATCCATTCTCAGGCAATAAAACCAGATACAGAGTAAATACTGTGTAAATTTGGGAAATGCTCACATCGTGTTTTTAGTAAGGAATATTTTGTTAATAAAATTGAGTTGAACAACTAACTGAATTTTATGTCCTTTTGCCCACCTCACCAGAAGAGGATTATGGTTCAATGTTTTTTAATGAATAAACTGGTTGAAGTGTCCAAAGCATGGTCAACATTGGCCTTGTATAAACAGAGTAACTGCAAGGAAAGCCATTCTGTAAACAAGGACACCATGAAGCAAACTAGAGGTTTCTTGAATGAGGCAATGTTTCAGCAACCTGGACTACTTCCAGATAAGCCTTCCAGGACTCCTGATGGCCTACATTAGGGAGATCTCAGCCACATTGGGGAGATTTAAATAATCCTTAGATAAGCACATGGATGATTTTGGGATAGGGTAGGGGGACAAGCTGAGAATAGTTCACAGGTCAGCGCAACATCGAGAGCTGAAGGACCTGTTCTGCGCTGTATTGTTCTATGTTCTATGTTCTATGTTCTATGTTCTACATCCAAATTGGTCGTGGCTTATTGCATCTTCTGCATGCTTGGTACCACAAGGTCACAGCGCTTACTAATAAGCATTTAAATAGCATTTTTGTTGAAGGGAGAGAAATAGATGGAGGAAAAGATAGAAGACAAAGACATGGAAGAAAGAAGGCAGAATTTTCCCTGCATGGTCTATCCATGAGCGGATATTCAAGGTCCAGTTGCACTGAGACTTCACCTTCACATCACAGTGACGAGATCATCCTCCAACTTTCAGTCCATTTATGACAGGCCAAATTCTGGAAAGAAATACCGCTGAAGAGAAACTTTTGCATGACATCTTTATCCAACAACATTTCCAGTTATACATATAAAACTGCAATATTAACCTTTATGTATCCTCTTTGTGCTTGTTTTGAGAGGCATTTGCCTGTCCCAGTAAGGCTGTTTAGAATGTTCCCCAGTAGTTGTAAAAAGACTGCTGACTTGAACTGGAGGAAGGATGCAGTTGATATTGTGGGATCAGGTCTAGCAGTCCGGGAATCTGGAAACCCTGTCAGACTACATCAACTTAGCCTGAGTGAAAGCACTCTGATCCAGAAGACTAAAAGGCAACAACAATGGTGTTGGGAACTGTCAGTAGCTGAAGGATGGATAGACTCTTTCTGAGGGAATCCAGTAGTTTTGTGCTTCACATTGTTTGGGCCTTTGTTGTAGGGCCTTAGCAATATTGAAAACATACTAGAGGATGGATCATTACAGCCTATTAGCACTCTGGAACTTGTTATCCACAGTTTTAATAGGTCAGCTCAGAGCCTTCAACCAAGTATGGCATCCAGAGGCCCCAGCTAAACTGGAATTAATAAATATTAGAGGACAAACTCTCCCATGGTTGGCATCATATCCAGCACACAGGAAGACAGTTGTGGTTGTTGAAGATCAGTTCTCTTTGTTACAGGACATAGAGTCATAGCGTCATAGAATCATTCAGCAAGGAAACAGATCTTTTGATTCAATCAGTACACCTCAAACTAAACTAATCCCACCTGCCTGTGCTTGGCCCATATCCTTCCAAACCTTTCTTACTCATGAACTTATCCAAATGTTTTTTAATTGTTGCAACTATATCTACATCCACCACTTTCTTTGGCAGTTCATTCCATTCACAAACCACTCTGTATAAGAAAGTTGCTCCAGATCACTTTTTAAAATCTTTCTTCTGTCACTTTTAAAAAACATGCCTCTAAATTTGAATTAGCCCGCTCGAGAGAAAAGGCTCTTGTTATTCACCTTATCTATGCCCTCATTATTTTATAAGGGCACTCAATAAGGTCACTCCTTACTCTGTTATGCTCCAATGAAATAAGTCCCAGACTTTCCAGTTTATTTTTGTATCTTAAACCCTCCATTCCAGGCAACACCTGGTAAATCTCTTCTGAACACTCAATTTAATAATATTCTTCCTATAGGAGGGTGATCAGAACTGCATGCAATACTTCACAAGAGGCCTCACCATTATCCTGTACAACCTCAACATGGCATCCTAACTCCAATATTCAAAGGTCTGAGCAATGAAGGCAAGTGTGCTAAACATCAACTTAATCACCTTGTCTACCTCTAGCATAAATTTCAAGGAATTGTGTACATGAACCCCTAGGTCTCTCTATTCTATAACACTTACCCAAAGCCCTACTTTTAATTGTATAAGTCATGCCCTTGTTTGTTTTATCAAAATACAACACCTCACATGCCTTCAAATTAAATGCCATCTGCCACTCCTCAGCCCATTGACCCAATTGATCAAGATTTTTTTGTAAGTTTAGATAGCCTCCTTAACTATCCACTATACTATCAATTTTGCTTTAATCTGCAAACTTATAAACCAGTCCTTCTGAATTCTCATCAATATCATTTGTATAAATGACAAACAAAAAAGTGAACCCAGTACTGATCCCTGTGGAACACCACAGGTCACAAGCTTCCAGTTCTAAAAAAACCCTCCATCATCATCTTCTGTCTCCTATCATAAAATCAATTTTGTATACCATTAACAATCTCACCCTGAAACCCATACAATCTAATTTTACTAATTAGTCTACCACGTGGAACCTTGTCAAAGGCTTTGCTAAAGTCCAAGCAAATAACATTCATTGTTTTGCCAACATCATTTTTTTTGGTCACTTCATTAAAAAAAACTCAATGAAGTTGCAGAGACATGATTTTGCTCACTCAAAACCATGCTGACTACCCCAAATCAAGCATTGTCTATCCAAATGTATGTAAATATTACCTTTCAGCATCATCTCCAACTAGGAACCTACCACTGATGTCAGACCCACAAGTGTGTCATTTCCAGGCTTTTCCATACAACCTTTCACAGCGCCAGAGACCTGTGTTCAATTCCCGCCTCAGGCGACTGACTGTGTGGAGTTTGCATGTTCTCCCCGTGTCTGCGTGGGTTTCCTCTGGGTGCTCCGGTTTCCTCCCACAGTCCAAAGATGTGTGGGTCAGGTGAATTGGTCATGCTAAATTGCCCCTAGTGTTAGGTAAGGGGTAAATGTAGGGGTATGGGTGGGTTGCGCTTCGGCGGGTCGGTGTGGACTTGTTGGGCCGAAGGGCCTGTTTCCACACTGTAAGTAATCTAATCTAATCTTTCTTTAACAATGACATAACCTTAGTTATCCTCCGGTTCTCCAATACATCACCTGTGTTTATCAATTATACAAATATTTCTGTTAGCGGCCCCACAATGTCCCCCCTAAATTCCCACAACATTCAGGGACACACTTAATAAAAGGTCCTGGGGATTTATCTACCTTTATATTTTCTAAAACCTCCAGCAGTTCCTCTTCTGTAACATGAACTGTTTTCTAAACATCACATTTCTTTCCCTGAGCTCTCTGGCCTCTATTTCATTCTCAATAGTAAAAGCTGATGCAAAATATTAATTTAATATTTCTCCCATTCCCTGAGGTTCAACACAAAGATAATTTCATTGATATTTCAACTCTGCAGGAGTTCCTCAGGCTCGAGTCCTAGGCTCAAAAATCTTCAGCAGCTTTATCATTGACCTTCCCTCCATTATAAAGTCAGAAGTGGGAATGGTTGTCAACGATTACTCAATGTTCAGCATCATTCATGATTCCTCAGATACTGAAGCAGTCTATGTTCAAATGCAACAAGATCTGGACAATATCCAGGCTTGGGATGACAAATGGGAAAAAAAAAATTCACGACACATGAATGTTAGGCTATGACCATCTACAAGAAGAAACAATCTAACCACCCCTTGTCATTCAATGGTGTTACCATCACAGAATCCCCCACTGTCAATGTCCTTGGGACCAAAAACTCAACTGGACTTGCTGCACAAACAAAATGGCTACAAGAGCAGGTCAGATGTTAGGAAAATAGTGGCAAGTAATTCATCTCCTGAACCCCCAAAGCCTGTTACCATCTAAAAGGTGCAAGTCAGGAGTATGATGGAATACCACCCACCCCCGCCTCCCCCAACCACCATCACCACCACCACCCTCTTGCCTGGATGGGTGCACCTCCAACAACACAAGAAGTTTGCCACCATCCAGGACAATGCAGCATCACATCTACAAATATCCACTCCCTGTATCACTGATGCTCAGAAGTAATAACGTGTATTCCTGTCAAGATGCACTGCATAAATTCACCAAAAACAATTGTTGGCAGCACCTTCCAAATTCAGAACAATTTCTATCCAGAAGAACAAGGGCAGCAGATACATAGGAATACCATCACCTCCAAATTCCCCTTGAAGCCACTCACCACACTGACTTGGAAATATATTACTATTCCTTCACTGTCATTTGGGTCAAAATCCTGGAATTTACTCTCTAACCTACAGCATGTGGAATGCAGCAGTTCAAGAAGGCAACTCATCAAAGGAAGTAGAGATGGACAATAAATGCTGGCCATCCAGTGACATCCATGTCTCATGAATAAATTTTAAACAAAAATGTGTGACAGCAAATGTAACATGAAGGATAGCAGTCTGGGTTTGAAGGATTTTACTCTGAGCTTTTGTTGCAATGATTCATATTGTGGGCTAGTCCTACCTGCTGAAAAATGTGTTGCTGGAAAAGTGCAGCAGGTCAGGCAGCATTCAAAGAGCAGGAGAATCGACATTTCGGGCATGAGCCCTTCTTCAGGAAAGAAGGCTCATGCCCAAAACGTTGATTCTTCTGCTCTTTGGATGCTGCTTGACCTCCTGCGCTTTTCCAGCAACACATTTTTCAGCTCTGATCTCCAGCATCTGCAGTCCTCACTTTCTCCTAGTCCTACCTGTTGTTGGCTATCACTTACAGGACCTACCTTGTTCTTCTCCTCTGAAGGACACACAGTGTCAACACTTGGGCTGATCACCATTATGTCTGAAAGAGAGGGATGTTGTTTCTTCTTCATCATGTTGTATCTTCTAATGCCCCCAGCTCTTTCTATTCCACCACTACCATGAGGCAAAGTTACAATTTTTGGTGACCTGAAAGAGGATGCTCACAGAATCTGGTTGCAGTCATCCTGAAGGGGGTTGTGAGGTTCAGATGGTAGGGATATATCTCAGAAGAAATGGGAGGTAAATGGTTAGACTATTTACAGCTTGCAAATTAGAAGAAAAATGATTGAGAAGTCAGTGGAGCAAGAAAGTGGATTAGGTAAGAGCCCATGGTATTTCATGATATTATTAGTTAATTCATTTCTATTTATTTTATATTGATTGTTTTATGGCAAGAAATTCTGTTCTGGAGTCACACACAATGAAATATGGGTTTATCTGACATTCTATTTTCCTTCATTTCAGTCGAGGTCGCACTCAAGTTATTTCTAACAAAAGATTAATGCTCCCGTTAAATTGGAAAACAGACCTATTTCGAGAGAAAAGATAGTATTCGTGCATTAGCATCCCATGGGCTAATTTCAAGGCCATTTGAATTTGTAACCCTATATTACTGCTGCAATAGATGGCTTTATTTGGAGCCATGTAAATAGGACAAATTATTCTAAGTTAGCTGCAGGAATCTGGCTACATAACTGCACTGTTGTAGGTGCAAAAGAAAGTACACATTTACATATTGACGTATTTCACAAACAGCAAGGACTGCAAGGTAATAATATATTGACAAAAAGTTGCAAATGCTTTCCACTGATTGTTAATAATAGGTTTTAGTAAATGGCTAACAATCATTTTTACAACGTCATGAATAATATGAATTAGTTCAATATTTTTCTTCAGGCCTTCATCTAACTTTCAGCTTTATTTGCAACATCTCTGATTAAATAATAATCAAGAAGTACTTGTTTATTTTTAGCAACTAATATAGTTGAAAGCTCTATCTAATGTTTCCAGAGGATTTAATTCTGTAACCTAATTAGATGATAAAATGTAACTATGTAAATATTGTGCAGATTAGGTAAATTCTACAGAGGAGCCAATTATCAATCACTGCCCGGGTGGGGCAGGCTGATTAACATGTAACACATATTCCAATTTACCATTCATCTATCTAAATCTAGTCTCCTGCTTTACAATGTTCATAATATTGAGAGGTTGGATACATGTGGTTGTTTTCATAGCATCAGTGTGCTTGATAAAATGTACATTGCAATGTGTTCACCACTTAATTGATAAAATTGTTTAATTATTCAGGAATCTCGCACTCATACAGTTTGAGTTGTTACTTTAATGCTATTAAGTAGCATTTTTTCAATGAAATATATTTTTTCACATACTGGGCTTAGAAACAAACTATCCAACCAATGCACATTAGCAATAATTACAATTCAACAACAAACTAGATGGAAATGTGGTCAATGTGATGCAACATAAAAGTAAGAAATGAGAATATGAATAGACAAAAATTGAAATTGCTGGAACAGCTCAGCAGGTCTGGCAGCATCTGTGGAGAGAAATCAGAATTAAAGTTTCGAGTCGAGTGACCCATCCTCAGAGCACAAATAGATTATTTGACCCTTTGAACTGCATCACTGTCCAATATCACCAAGTCTCATCTTTAATCAGAAATATCTTCTTGCATTCTCATCGTATCTTTTGATTTTTGTAATATTCTAAAATCTTTTGCTGTCTGTTTCAATATAGTTTATGAATAATGATCACAATCTTTGGATAGAGAATTCAAAAGCATTACGATGTTTTGTATTCAGATGTGAAGTCATATATTGTATGAATAAAGTTAATCTATCTTTAAAATAGATACAAGGATTCAAACAAAATGGCTTGCAAAGCCACATGAATTTTTTTGTGGATTCAACTGCAGGCAAAAAACAAACCATCAGATGATTTTATTTTAAAAGTCAACAACAGAAAAAAATATTCAAATAGGCAGAAGGTACATCACAAGGAATTTCTGAATAACTGACCTTGCAAGTATGGTAGATACTTTGAAACAACAACTTTTTCTCAACTGGGAAATAAAGGGAGCATCCACACCTAATGTTTGTCTGAAACTAACTTACCTTAAAGTAAACGTTCACAGTCCCTTTCACCAAATCATATCTTAGCTTCATAAAATTTCTTCTTCGAATTCTAAACATTTTCCTTTGATTTAAACAATTTTAACAATTTTCTCTTGTCCATAAGAGGTGGACACTTTCCTGTGCTATTCTGCATTTATAAGGGAAGCTTTACTTGATGCAAAATGTTGAACTGTTTCTTTAAATTTTGTCATTGTTTACTGCAATTATATCTTTTAATCTGGTTTCTAATCCACAACTTGCACCTGAAACCTGTACAATTACTTTGTTCATATTTACGAGCCATGTTTGTACTCAAATAAATCAATTAAAAATTCAGTTTAAGGTTCTTCTGTATTTAGAGACCCTTTTGTCACAGGTTTCTTTGTTACAAAATTATAATTTTACACTGTCTCATTGCACAGTATTAGGTCTAACATATTCTGTTCTCACTTTTGTTTCTCGGCATATTGGCCAGGAAATTTGTTTTATTATATTCAAAATTATGTTGAATATGACAATTGCAAATTTAGATTTGATTATACAAATAAGATTAAAATCAGCTTGGAAAATTTTGTAACCTTAATACATGCTTATCAACCTTCTTGGATTTACACTCTGCCCAATTCACTAGCTATTGCAGGCATGAGGGAGGGACAGCAATAAACAAACAATCTCACCAACATTTTTGACCATTCATTGTTTCCTAGGTCTAACAAAATTGACTCTGCTTTGCTGAATTTACAATCAAAGATTGCTTTATCTAGATTGGTTTTATCCTATCCTGAATTATTCTTCTAATTTTAGCCTGACTGTCCACATTTTGCATATCTCCTCTGGACGTAAAACCATGTGGAGCACACACTTTTCAGCCATGATCACTCCACAACTACATCATCCTTATGGCCAAACCCATTTATTTCTATTCATGCTGGTCATAGAGTTGCAGTTGTACAGCATGGAAACAGACCCTTCAGTCCAACTTGTTCATGAAAAGCAGATATCCTAAATTAATCTAATCCCATTTGCCAGCATTCGGTCCATATCCCTCTAAAACCTTCTATTCATATTTCCATCCCGATACCTTTTAAATGCTGTAGTTGCATCAGCCTCCAACTCTTCTTCTGGCAATTCATTCCAAATATGCACCAACCTCTAAGTGAAACTTAGAGGTCACTTTTAAATCTTTCCTTTCGCACCTTAAATGAATACTTTCTAGTTTTGGACTCTATTACTCAGCAAAAAAACTTTAGTTATTTACCCTACATCCTTCACTATTTTATAAATTTCCATAAGGTAACCACTCACTGTCCAATGTGCCAGGGAAAATTGCCCCAGCCTATTCAGCCTCACGTGAAAATTCAAACTCTCCAACTCTGGCAACATTCTTGTAATTCTTTTCTGAACCCTCTCAAGTTTCACAACATCCTTCCAATAGATCAAAATTGAATGCAGAATTCCAAACGTGATCTAACCAATATCCTGTACAGCCTCAACATGACTCCCAACTCCAATACTCAATGCACTAAAGCAAGCACATCAAATGCATTCTTCACAAACATGTCTACCTGGACTCTGCTTTCAAGGAACTATAAACTTGCAATCCAAGGTCTCTTTGTTTGGCAACACTCCCTAGGATCTTACCATTAAGTGTATATGTCCTGCCCTGATTTGCCTTTCCAAAATGCAGCACCTCATATTTATCTAAAATGAACTCTATCTGCCACTCCTCGACCCATTTGATCAAAATCCTGTTGTACTCTGAGGTAACCTTCTTCGCTGTCCATGACACCACCACTTTAGTGTCATCTGCAAACTTACTAAGCATGCTTCCTATGTTCATAACCAAATCATTTACATAAATGAAGAAAAGTAACAAACTCAGCACCAATCCTTGTGGCACACTTCTGGACACAGACCTCCAATCTTAATAGCATTCCTCTACCACCACCCTCTGTCTCCTACCGTCAAGCCTGTTCTGTATCCAAATGGCTGGTTCTCTCAGTTTTCCACATGATCTAACCTTGCTAACCAATCCACCATACAGAACCTTGCCGAATGCCTTACTGAAGTCAATATAGATCACATTCACCACTCTGCCCTCATCAATTCTTTTAGTTGCTTCTTCAATAAAACGCAAATAAGGTGCTGATACACAATTTTTCATGCACAAAGCCATGTTGAGTATCCCTAATCAGTTCTTACCTTTCTAAATACATGTAAATCATATCCCTCAGGATACTCTTCAACAACTTGCCCACCACTGAAGTCAGGCTCATTTGTATGCAGTTCCCTGGCTTTTTCTTATCACCTATTTAAAATAGAGACACCACATTAGCTAACCTTCAGCCTTTCAGCACCTCACCTGTGGCTATCAATGATACAAATATCTCAGCACCGAACCCAGCAATCACTTCCCTAGCTTCCCACAATTTTCTGGGTTCACCTGATCAGGTCCCAGCATTTGTCCACTTTTATGCATTTCAAGATGTCTAGCACCACCTTCTATGCAACATGGGCATTTTTCAAGATATTGCTATTTATTTCCCCAAGTTCTCTCATCTTCATGTCACTCTCCTTCTCCACAGTAAACACTGATACAAAATTCTCCTATAGTATCTCCCCCATCTCCTGCGGTTCCACACGTAGACAACCACACACCACTCTCCACTAGTTTAAAGCCTCCGAAGCAGCTCTAGCAAATTTCCCCACAAGTATATTCATCCCCTTGCAAATCCATCCTTCTTATACAAGTCACTTCTGCCCAGAAGAGATTTAATAATTTAATGTAAATAATGTCAATAATCTCCCCAAACCAGGTCCTCAGCCAGGCATTAATCTGCTCTATCCTGCTATTCCCACTCTCACTAGCTCGTGGCATGGATAAATCAGATATTATTACCTTTGAGGACCTACTTTTTAAATTCTTGCCTAATTTCCTATATTTTCTCCTCAGAACCTCATCATTTTCTCTTCGTATGCCATCAGTTCCAACACGTACAATGATCTCCTGCTGGTCCTTCTTTCCTTTGAGATTATTCTATATCCTCTCCAAACGTTCCTTAAAATTGGCACCAGAGAAACAACACACCATTTTGATATCTTGTTGTTGGCCTCAGAAACATCTGTCTGCGCCTCTGGCTGGGGAGGTCCCCTATCACAATCGATCATTTAGAACCTGATGTATCCCTTGTTACATTAGAGCCATATCTGGTACCTGAAACCTGGCTGTCAGTGTTATATTCCACTATGATTCAATCACCCCTTATATTTTTCACGACAGCATACCCGTTTGAGATGGGGAAACTCCAGCACTACCTGCCTATCCCTCCTATCTTTCCAGGTGATAACCCATCTACCTGAAGGTCTCTGTATTTTTCCTCCCTTCCTGAAACTGCCATCCATCACATTCTCTGTCTCTTGTAGAACCTCATTGCCTCAAAGTCTCACTCCAACTGATCCATGTAATCTGACAGGATTTATAACCAAACACACTTCCTGTTGGCATGATCATCTGTAACATGGAACTACTCCTTAATCTTCCACATTTGGCATGAAGAGCACATCATTCTACTAAAAGCTATCTTTGCACTTTAACAATCTACAGACCCAGAAAAGTACAGTTTTACTGTTCTAAAAACACTGCTTCAGGCAAACTTAGCACCTATATTTTACATATTTAAAGCGCAATGAAAAGACAGATCTCAATAAAACATATACTCAAAAAAAAACCATCCTATTCACTTTTGTTGATTTACAAGAATAACCAGTAAGGTTACACTTTAAAAAAGCCACTTTGCTGCTCCCCTGCTGTGAGATCCCCCATACAGGTCTCTCCAAGGTCAGCTGTGAATTCCATTCTTTGTGTGTTTTTTTCTTCTTCTTGGAAGGAACTCTGATGTTGAGAGATACTTGAAACGATACAGCACAGGCAGTCAGCTGTGCACATTTGCTGCTCAGCCAGACAGCTGTGCAGGTTTACTACTCATTTTTCAATTCCCACATTGTCCCTGCTTGCTCTTCCTTCTTCCTTTTTTAAAGTGCTATTGTTTTGATCTCTTTCTTTCCAAAGTTCCAAAACAATGCAATAGCTTATAAAACAACAATCATTGCTTCAGAAATTAAAGGAAATCATCTGCAACTCTGAAAGTAACTCAAAAACGAAGCAGCTCTTATAACCACCGCTTTTTTCCCCCTATCCTCCATCCTGAATTACACAGAATCCACTCATTATTCACATATTTTGTGAAAATGCTTCATGCATTCAGTTATACTGATTTTGGTTTGAACTTTCTTTTTTCTTTTTTCCTGATGCCATCTCTGCCATATGTGCACTTTTGCATTCATCAAGCAGTCTTCTTCAGGATTCTTTTTAGTTGTTTTTTTTTCAAGCCATGAGTGCACAGTGAACTTCTAAGATTTATGCAAATGAGCTAACCACAAATAGGAATTGTGCAATTAACTGCTATTCTTCTTATCTATCTTGAATTGCAGCTTATTAGAACCTAAAAATCTTCCCTTGCCTGACAAACCAGTCAGCTCTCCAAACAGAGCTCCTCAATAACTTACCAGTGGAGCTCCGTTTTTTTTTAAAAATGGTACTAGTTCCTATTGTGTCATGATCACACAGTCTTTAAGATGCTCAATTGCGCCAGTTTTCAATATTACATTTTTTTCTTTCTTTTCTGAAAATAATTGTACAGCAATTTAGACCAAAACTTGAATCAAGCTGAAATGGAAAGTCAGTGGGGATGCTGGACTGTTAGAAATGATAACAGAACCACAATATGATGTCTGGTTCAACGAAAAGTAAGTAAGACTGCAAATCAATTACTAAACCTACTCTAAATTTGTCAGAAGCATGACTGCCAGACCAAGCAATGTATTCCATTGCTTTGCAATTTTCTTTCACTGCTATTTCATTTTTCAATGTCAGCCATTTCAAATAATAGCACTCTTTCTCTTTCCCTCTCCGTCCCCTTCCATTTCTCATTCTTTCTCGTTTTTTACTTCTACATTTCCTTTATCTTCATAAATATGATGCGTACATTTGTGTTCTGCATTAACATCAGTGGTAATCTAAGAGAGTGATTTAAATAATTATTTTATTGAATAATATTACTCTTTTGACATTATTTATGGCTCTGATGTAAGCACACAACCAAATCAATTCAATAGACTGCTGTACAAGGAGAAATGTAGGTTGCAAAAGCATATTATTACATTGTGGCTGAAGAAGTAATTTCTCCAACAATCTAAAGTATTCCATTCTCACTCATTTTCTATGAGATATTTATTTCATCATTATAACTTATTTAAAATATGATACAACTTTTACAACATCTCATGCAACATCCGTGGTTGCTTGTTGAGATAAAAACATATTGAGCAATAATCAAATGTCAGTAATTAGCAGCATCCAAAACATCAGGCTTTGCAAACTTCACTAAAACATTTTAATAGAGATATCTCTGTAGTAGATATAATGTTGTACATTAAAGTTTGTGTAGCCAGGAATTGTCCTTGCCACTTTGGTCCTGCATCATAATCCCCAAGGAAAAGCCAAGTTAGCTCTTCAGTTCACTAACGGGAACTGGAATTGCTAGTTGATGATGTGATAGAAAGGAAGACAGTACTTTTCTCATACTGACCAGCAATGAAATCCATGAAAGCAAACTCCAAATAAGTGCACACTGAACTGAAAGTGAAACTCACCAGAGAACTATAGGGTACTGTCTTGTCGTGGGTTTCACCTGAGCATCACTGTATTGAGGTGAGGTTGAGATGGCAACATTTCATGGTGATCTCAAGTAATATAAGAAATGAACCTATGCTGTTGCCATCAGAAAAGAAGAGTTGTCCAACTAACTGTGGTAACTAATCACCAAGTGAGTTCAGTGAGCATTAAGAAATGAAACTAAGACACCATAGATGAATTTTATACAGACATGATGTGAGAGTTGGTCCAACAGCAGCCATGGTGATGTGGTGAGGCAGGTGGTTCACCATTACTAAATTGTATTGAGAAGTACAGTGTCTATGGTGCACACAGAGATGTTGTGGTGAACACAGAGTTAGATGATGGCCCAGAGAAGCAAGCTATGACTGCAAGGTTACTGTGCTGACTGTCACAATGCAAACTGGCTTCATCTACTTTCTCAAGGACAGCATGGAAAATTAGAAACTACATATGCATGAGGTGAGTTGGGCAAATAATGAGATGCAGCTGCCTGGGAATAAGGCAGACACAATCATTAACAAGATTCTAACCTCGCTATTTAAATCTTAAAAGGAAAATTGGAATTTGTTCTCAGTTTTAAAATTCTGATTCTTTCCACTTTTATCATATTTTTCTGCATTTCTTCCATAGCCCATGTTTTTCAAATGAGCAGAAAATTATAACCTAAGACTTCATAAATTGTGTTAATGACTGACATTTTCATTCAAGTATGGGTTTAAGCAATGTCTGTTTCCTCGTAGCTCAATGAAATAATAAATACTTAAAATGTCTAGGTGTTCAAAATTTGGACATATTCCTGACCACAACTCAATATCTTACATTTCATGAAATGATAATAAAATTTTTGTTGGTGCAATCAACATGATGAGTTGGCAAAGTGCAGTTGTGCTGAAAGAGGACATTTTATCCAGAAGAAGAATCTACGGTAGAGATGGATGAAGTATACCTGGGATTCTGCCCACCAGGATCATGCACTTCCCCAATTTATGTCCCTTACAACCAGCCTGCCCTATCCCTTTCACCCTTCCCATCTCCCTACAAAATGTGATGGACTGTTTGGATAAGTATATTAGTAACTTATTTATATGTGAAATATAATAAAATAAGTAGTATTACAATATATTAGATCTCAACAATTTTTTGTGATGCTGGGGAGTTTATATTTGTCTGAGATCCATTGACACTGGATCTGTAGGCCCAGATGACAATTAAGGCTGAAAATGTGTTGCTGGAAAAGCGCAGCAGGTCAGGCAGCATCCAAGGAACAGGAGATTCGTGTTTCGGGTATAAGCCCTTCATCAGGAATGAGGAACGTGTGCCAAGCAGGCTAAGATAAAAGGTAGGGAGAAGGGACTTGGGGGAGGAGCGATGGAGATGTGATAGGTGGAAGGAGGTCAAGGTGAGGGTGATAGGCTGGAGTGGGGTGGGGGCAGAGAGGTCAGGAAGAAGATTGCAGGTTAGAAAGGCGGTGCTGAGTTCGAGGGATTCAACTGAGACAAGGCAGGGGGAGGGGAAATGAGGAAACTGGAGAAATCTGAGTTCATCCCTTGTGGTTGGAGGGTTCCCAGGCGGAAGATGAGGCGCTCTTCCTCCAACCGTCATGTTGTTATGGTCTGGCGATGGAGGAGTCCAAGGATCTGCATGTCCTTGGTGGAGTGGGAGGGGGAGTTAAAGTGTTGAGCCACGGGGTGGTTGGGTTAGTTGGTGCGGGTGTCCCAGAGGTGTTCTCTGAAACGTTCCGCAAGCAGGGAGCCTGTCTCCCCAATATAGAGGAGGCCACATCTGGTGCAGCGGATGCAATGGATGATGTGTGTGGAGGTGCAGGTGAATTTGTGGCGGATATGGAAGGATCCCTTGGTGCCTTGGAGAGAAGTAAGGGAGGAGGTGTGGACGCAAGTTTTGCATTTCTTGCGGTTGCAGGGGAAGGTGCCGGGAGTGGAGATTGGGATGGTGGGGGGTGTGGACCTGACGAGGGAGTCACGGAGGGAGTGGTCTTTTCGGAATGCTGATGGGGAGGGGAGGGAAATATATCCCTGGTGGTGGGGTCTGTTTGGAGGTGGCGGAAATGACGGCGGATGATACGCTGTATATGGAGGTTGATGGGGTGGTAGGTAAGAACCAGTGGGGTTCTGTCCTGGTGGTGGTTGGTGGGGCGGGGGTCAAGGCCGGAGGAGCGGGAAGTGGAGGAGATGCGGTGGAGGGCATCATCGATCACGTCTGGGGGGAATCTGCGGTCCTTGAAGAAGGAGGCCATCTGGGCTGTACGGTATTGGAACTGGTCCTCCTGGGAGCAGATGCGGTGGAGACGAAGGAATTGGGAATATGGGATGACAATTAAACCCTGTATTCATAACAGAAAAGAATATGGCAAAGTAAAGAAGCACATATTTTCTTTTTGAGCTCTAAACTTGAAAATGGAAAGGATGCTGCTGTATAACTAAAATGTACCAGGATAATATTTATTTTCTCTAAACATGAAGATCCAGTGGGATTGATTGTTGCAGACTTTAGCTGTGCAATACTAAGTTCCTTTTCAGAGTGGTGAGATGGAAACATTATGAGACACAATGGCACCAAGAGTTTCTGAATTTGGGAACTTCTGCCTTGGAACATTCTTTGGATTAACCCAGCTGCTGCTTGTTACAGACATGTGGGGAAAACATATCCATGGTCAGAAAACATAAAGTATCTCTCTCCATTTTCTCCATGCGAATATAAAGTTAGAAAGAAAATACAAATTCAAAAGAGAGAATTCTAACACAAGAAAGGATCTTGATCAGTTATTGAATTGAAAAGCAGCCATCACCTTAAAGACAACATTGTGTGAAATGAGTCTCCACCTTGGAATATGTACTTCTCATTGATATAGCATGTTCTTCCTGTTTGTATTTTTACATACTTAATTTGTCAAATTGTTTTGTCTGGCTGATTTGCAACTAAACATGTATGTGTGCACGTGCGTGTGTTGGGGATGGGATGAGAATTAACTGGTACAGTTTTAACAGTAATTAATTAATAATTGATTTTCAGACATTTGTTAAATAATTTTGCTTACTATAAATAGTTTTCCTTTGTTTATGCTGAAACCTGGTATGAACTACTTTTGTCCTTATAATAGTCAGCCAAGTAAATTAATCATCTTTGTTTAATTAGTAATTAAAATTTATGGTAGCTTTTGGATTAGTGAGCCTCAATTTTGTTGACATACCAATCCCAATTAAGTCATAATCGCAAGCAATATTTTACAAGTTAATGATTGTGTGCATGTGCTGAGATTCCTGTAAGAATCTCATGAGACAAAGCTTGACAACCTCAAAGTATTTTGATCAATTTTCTGGTTAAGAATACAGACCCAGACTCTGATGGAATTGCTTGTGAAATTGTTTATTTTGCTAGGCAATTTGACTCTGCTCAGAACCCTGAGAAACTGTCCATTTGAATTTGGAGGGTTCTGCTGCGGTTAACTAAACAGCTACTCAACAGAAGTTAAATTATTCAACATGTAGTCTAACCCCTGACTAACTATTAAACTGATCAACAATGTACTGATCAACAGTCACCCCATTAACTATACCTTCTACAGACCCCTTGCACCATTTCTTCTCATTTCAGTCCCAAACATCCAATTCCTTACACTGAGATAGTATTCTGCAAAGGAGGGATTATTGACCCTGTATCTACCCTCTTAAGCCCTTGAGGAATGTTATATATTTCAAGGAGATTACTTCACATTTCTATAAACTCCAGAAATATTATGAGAGTGTATTTAATACCTTACTCACTCTGAGACTAGAGAATCTTTAGAACTCCCTACCCCATACAGCCATGAAAGCTCAGCATGTTCAAAATAGACCTGGGGATAGTGCAGGAAAACAGTATTGCACTCAATGATCAGCCATGATCTAGAATGATTAGAAGTCTGAAAGAGATATTCCTGCTCCTATGTCCCTATGTTTCCAACTTGTATGATATTTGCTCTAATCAGAAATGAGTTGCTTACTTGCTGAATCCCTTGGGTTTCTGGCTAAAGGGAGTATGTTCATAGGAAATTTGCATACTACCATTTAATTGCTTTATAATAACCAGTCAACAGTGCAACATTTTACACACTACCATGTTAATGCCCTTTAATTTATTAATACCAACATTGTATAGGCAATTCTAAGCCTTTCAGATGAAGTTTGATTTTCCAGATGTTGAGGAATGTGAACCCTTTCAATAGTTGCATTCTCTCATGTCAATTAACAATATGGAACTTTTAGAGAGAAAATGTAATTCAGCCAACACCACAGGCAAGCTTGAAGTGCATGAGAAGGAAATCATCACAGCTGTTTCTCAGAACTTACAAAAAATAGATTAGCTTGCTAAATGTTGCATTTGTTATCTTCTTAGTTACTTTGGTATAATAATCCCCACTGAAGAGATGAGGAAGTGTATGGGTGAAATCCCAGGGATCTAAAGAGCCGGTCAAAATTGGTCACGTAGAAAAGTTGCTGACTTTAAGGCAGAACTTTGAAGTACAAGGGATTAAATCTGATTGTGCAATGCATTAATGAGAGGCAAAATGCATTAGAAGTCAGGTGATGACACATGATCTTGCATTCTCTCTTGCAAACTCACAGCAAGATAAAATCATAGCATGATGCTCCTTAAAGAAAGTTAACATTTTCTTTTGCTGATCAAACTCTGTAAAGATTCTTTAGCAGTATTATGAGACCAGTAATGTTATATAGCCTATTAAATATTTTTTAGCTCTAATTCCCAGCCCATAACCAACTAAACGGACAACCTGGTCAGTTGGTGGGATGGATCAGCAGTGACAAGTGGCTATATCAGATACACTTGGTGATGGACCCTGATAATCAGCAGGGACACGGGAAAGACAGAAAGACAAGAATTTAGCATGAGGGTTGGGAAGGCCAAATTGTCTCCTTAGGGGCTAAAGTGGGGAGAATGTGGAGGAGATATTGAGATTGGTGGCTGCAGTTCTTTCTAGCCCGTAAGGAGTATCATAAAAGGTACGTGTCTTGCAGAGTCCACTGTTCCTACTTCCTTTTTACGATTGACGCGCTAGAGACCTTGGAAACTGGCTTGGCAACAGTAAATTTTAATTTGGGCCTCAAGTTGCACTGTGGAACCTCAGTCTAAATATACAGGCTAAATATCTTGTATAGAATATGATTCAGAAACTGGTAAAATAAACTTGGAAATTGTAACACTCGGCCAATTTATGGTTTCATATTCAGGCGTTCAAGTCAAATTTGGACTACTTCCATCAATTTCAAGTTTCATTGTTATTTCATCTTTTAACACCATTTTGAACAATGCACAGAGGAACCTTGATTATCCGAAGGACACGGGTTGGCTGTATTTTCATCCGGTTAATCGAATTCCGGATAATTAAATGAGTGATAACATAGTTTAGCCGAACATCGGGACCTTGTGATTTGCCGGATAATCTGATATTCTGATAATTGATTGCCAGATAATCAAGTTTCCTGTGTAATTGTAAAAGCCTTGCAAATAGCTTGGATTACAAAACAAAGAAAATGAACCTGTGCACAAAATAGACAACACTGTAAATAGTGGGAAACCCTGAATAAAGCAAAAAAAAAAGTCACGTTGTATCCTGACATTCTGTGGGCTTATCACACCATAAAATTACATGGTTAAAATGATTGACACAATTAGCTTGAGTAGTAATTATTCACTATTTGAATAAATGAGATGAGGCAAATTGTACAAAAGCTCTTACCACCTAAAATATTATTGTCTTGCTGACATGAAGCAGGCATCAAGCCAATTTGCCCTTCAAAAATAATCTTAATCAATTAGACCAAGCTCTGGAAGATGGCTCAACTCCATATTTTTCACAATTAACCATTCATAAAACATGTAACTCTATAATTACTGCCGAACATCAGCAAATGCTGCCATTGTTGGAAATCTGAAACAAAATCAGAAAATGCTGGAAATGCTCATCAGATCAAGTGACATCTACGGACAAACACAAAGTTAAAGGGGAATATTTGAGTTTCCAAAGTTGGAAATGTTGAGTCTGGGCCTGGATGAAGCAGCTTTTTTTTACAATGTACCCTCACTAAAAATGTGCTCCCTTTTGTGTTTAATAGATTTCAGGGACAAACCTACCTTCAGAAGTCAAAGATTTATTTATTGTGAGTGTCCTTAGCAAATGCTAATGAGATCTTTGTGAATTCATTTCAATTTGACTTCAGGTTTGAGCTATGAACATATATTTAGCAAGAGATGGCTGCAGCATACTTCACATTCCAGGAAAGTATGACTTTGACAGGCTGATCCTGTCATATCAGGTGGTGGCAGATGTCTCCATGCCTGTCAACTATGATGCCCAAAGTAAATTGGAGTGTATGACCGGGAGGTTGAGGAAACCCATCACTCATCTTCGGATAGGGGAGGAGGAGGAAGATGGAGTGATCATCACCAGGCTGCAGGATGGTCCTATCATGGCACCGTCCTAAACACCTATTCCTTTAATTAAGCAATTAATCCACCTCTTATCCATTGGTTCAAATATGGATTGACATTCACTATGGAAAAATGGAAAGGCTAAACTAAAACACGAGATGCAATAATGAGAAAAAAACCACAGGCAACTCATGATTTTTATGAGTCGTCACAAGAATACAAAACTCTATCAACATAACATTTGTAGATTTACTGAATTAAAATTGTTTTAAATTTCACATTCAATATTTCTACTTGTAATATTCCTATGCTTTAAAGGCCGCAGGGAATTAGGTTCCTGCCCTGACTGTTGCATCAATCCACTCTTGCCACTCAGCTGCAGAGCAATTCACTGGAGTTCCAATGATGTGCTGTTTAATTACAGATTGAGTCTTTCTTAGACTGTTTTTGGCAGCACACTTGCCCTGCATGGGTAGTGGGTATAGCCCCAGTTGAGATTGGAGCTTCAATGAGGTGAAAAGCCTCACTGCAGGAGACAGTTTAGCAATTTTTGTTGCCATCCAATCATGAGTGACAAAATTTGACTTGTCCATTATCTCTACTGTTATGGAATTTGCATCAGACGCATCTGCTTATGTCTAATTTGCTGATGCACTTCTAGTCTTTTCTTCAGTGATAACAATGAAGTTCAGATTTCAAGGCCAGCTAACCAGTCCTTTGGGCATACAAATGCTCCATAGCTACACCTGACAACAATGTCTGCATGTGTTTCCTTGTGGGATCTTAATCAACAAGTGAAAAACTCAAGTGAAATGCAAGTTTCTGCATTTATGCAAAGCTGAAAATGAAAGGGGCCCCTTGACGACCTACCCTCACAGATGTCGTGTGACAAAGTTGTTGTGTCACAACTTTGACAATCTCTTCTGTCATGAGTTGATTAGAGTCAGGGATGCTGCAATTTTATCATTAGCAATCCACAAGTGCTCTTTGACTTTGACATGCACACAGAAGATGAAAATGTGCTACTCACCTTCAAGATGTCCTTTAAAGAACTTGTCGATATGCCATGTGCCATTTCCAGTCTTGCCTATCTTGCTTGCGCTTTTCCTTTTTTTCTCTCAAAAAGTGGTAAATAAACAAATGTGTAAGCAACTGAAAGTCAGACATCCATCGATAGATTCGGGGACAGATGCATAATATTATATTATGACTGGATTTAGCAACAATGATTAATTAAATGAAGAGGTAAAGAAATATGCTGAAAGATGTGATCATAGCACTGCTGAAAGTGTGTGGGCTTCTGTAGTGCCTCAAAAACAAAGACAAAATGAAGGGAAGTGAGGTTATAACTTGCCAAAAATATATACACACCTCTGCCTTGAAAATATTTATAGACTCCACTTTGATCACCATTTGAAGAAGCAACCTCCAAAGATTCACAACCCTGCCAGAGAAAAAGTTCTTCTGCATCTGTCTTATATGGGTGGCCCCTTATTTTGAACAGTGACTGCTAGTTCCTGATTCTTCTATAAGAGGAAACAGTGAGAGCTCTTCTGAAGGCAAGTTTGTATTTTCTTTTGTCCAACTGGAATCATAAGTAGGGGTCAGAGCCATCTGGGTCTGCTGGAGTTTTCATAACTCGGGTGGAGGAAATGAACTGAGTGGTGGCAAAATGTATAGTTTTTGACAGGTAGTTAAAATGCTCAATACCTTTCCGGGCTGACTTTCTCAAACCCTATGGTAAGGATGGTTTTACACTATGGTTTTACATTCATTGTCCTTTCATGAATACTAATAACACAATTGCATTCTGGAAATACTCTCACAGACAGCACTCTGTTAGCCAGCAAGCAGAATCATATATGTGCACGGATAGGATAAATAGACAAAGTCTTTTCCCTGGGGTCGGGGAGCCCAGAACTAGAGGGCATAGGTTCAGGGTGAGAGGGGAAAGATATAAAAGAGACATAAGGGGCAACTTTTTCATACAGAAGATGGTACGGGTATGGAATGAGCTGCCAGAGGATGTGGTGGAGGTTGGTCCAGTTGCAACATTTAAGAAGCATTTGGATGGGTATATGAATAGGAAGGGTTTGGAGGGATATGGGCCAGGTGCTGGCAGATGGGACTAAATTGGGTTGGGATATCTGGTCGGCATGGACAGGTTGGACCGAAGGGTCTGTTTCCATGCTGTACATCTCTATGACTCAATGACTCTATGTTCACAAATCCAATTTTATATATAAACATAGGAGATGTGTACCTGGTGATATATACTGCTTCTTTGAAGCTTTGGTAAGTACAACCTTCTTTTCCAATACTTGCATCCTTTGTAACAAAACTGTTACTTTGCACAAATGCTTGTAGTATTAAGGGTCAAGTGTCCTAATGACAACCAACACATGAGAAAACCCTCAGTTATATATGATCTTCTTTATTGTAGTTAGGTATTACAGAGTAACATGTGAAAGCTCCTCAGGCCTACTAGTCTGCCAAGGAGAGGCAGCCCAACTGACTGATACTAGCAAATCTGTGTGGGATAGGCAAACAGGGCTCAATCGAAAAACAGCTTTAAATGAAAAGTGAGCTCAATCAAAAAAAAGACCTCAACTGAGAAGTGCATTCAACATTAAATGTTCATACAAATAAGGGCTACACAAACAGAAAAGCTTTGAGTGACCACCAAGAAGACTCGTAAGTGTGGGCAGTCAGTGCAGGAATCCCTTGTGGTCATTCATCTGCCAAACAGATTATCGCATTAGTTACTTCTGTTGGGGATGGCCTCTCAAGGCGAAGCAGCAACAATCAAGTTTGTGGCACCACATTGGCTCTGTTGTACAGCAGGGGAGGAGAAGGACTGGGAGTGAGCTTTGATGATAGATAATTCAATTCTAAGGGGAACTGACAGGCAGTTCGGTGACAGAAAATGAGACTTCTAATGGTATGTTGCCTCCCTGGATGCAGGGTTGGGATTGTCTCTGAATGACTGCAGGTTTAGGGGTGAACAATCAGCAGTCATGGTACATGGCAGTACCAATGAAATGAGTAAACAAAAGAAATAAGATTCTGCAACAGGAATTTAGAGGTTTAGATAGTGGATTAAAGAGGAAGACTACTAAGGTCATAATCCCCAGATCATGTCCAGTGCAATGCGCAACTGAGTAAAGGAATGATATATATCAGATCAATACATGGGAAAAGGGATGGTATAGGAGGGAGGGCTTTAGAATTTTTGGATCTTCGGGACAGATTCTGGGGTGGGTGAGATCTGTTCAAGCTGGACGGGTTATGCTTGAACAAAATTGGGCCCAATATCCTTGCTGGCAGATTTGTTCGTGCTAGTTGAGAGGTTTTAAGCAAAATTGGCAGGGGTATGGGACACAGTAGATGTAAGGTTGCGACCAAGGCTTAATAGAAATAATGTTAGGACTGTTCAGTAGGTGGAGAAGACATAGGTTGGCTAAGGCACATGGGAGGTCCAGAAAGCTAAATTGTATATATTTTACTGCAAGGAGTTTGACTGGTAAGGTGTATGATCTTGGAGCACTGATCATGGAAATATGATACTGTTGCAATCACTGAGACATGGTTGTAGGAAAGCAAGGACTGGCAGTTCACATTCCAGGATATTGAAATTTCAAGCATGATAGGAATAAGAGAGATGGGTGCATTGCATTACAGAAGAACCTCAATTATTAGAACAACACGGGGCGGGAGTAATTTGGATAATCGAGTGCCAGATAACACAATTTAATCAAGCCTCAGGATCTTGCAGTCTTGTTTGGATAATTCAAATTTGGATAATTGAATGCTAGATAATCAAAGTTCCTCTGTATTGATAAAGGAAGCCATCACTGTATTCATGAGAGAGAAGGCCTGGGAAGAGATTTCAAACAAGACTATCTGAATACAGCTTATAAATAAAAATGGGTTGATTACTTTATTGGGATTATACTACAGGCGTCTCAATAATCAGAGGGAGACAGAGGAGCAAATATGGAGACAAATCAGACAGATGTAAGAGAAACAGGGTTTTAGTTGCAAGGGATTTCAATTTTCTAACATTAAGGGATAACTTTAGCGTGATAGGATTAGACAGGGTGGAAATTTTTAAAAGTGTATCCAGGACCGCTTCTCGTGTCAGTACTTAGTCTGACTAGAAACTGAGCAGTTTTAGACCTAATCCTAGGGAACGAAGCTGGTCACGTAGTTGACATTTCAGATGCAAACATTTTGGGGGTTGTAACAATAACTCTGAAAGTTTCAAAGTCATATGGAAAAGGACCAATATGGTGCAGAAGTGAAGTGTCCATGCTGGGACATGACTTTGATACCATTAGACAGGATCCGGCAAACATTGATTAGGAATAGATTCTTGCAGATATGTCTACATTTGGAAAGTGGGAGTCTTTCAAAAGTAGTAATGAGAACACAGGACCAGTATGTTTCTCTAAGAATGAAACACAAGAGCAGTGAGTTCTGGTAACCCTGGATGTCAGGGAATATTGAGGGTTTGATCAAGACAAAAATCATGCATATGTCAGGTACAGCACAGTCCTGTTGAAGGGTCCTGCCCAAAATGTCAACTCTCCTGCTCCTCAGATGCTGCCTGATCTGCTATGTTTTTCCCAGAGCCACACTTCATGGACTCTGACAGCACATTTAAAATGGGGGAGACCCTTTAAAAGTATAGAGAGTATCGGGGGCTGCTTAAAAGGGATGTTAATAGGGCCAAGACGGGCCAAGGAATGAAAACCCCAAATCTTTTTTATCAATATATTAAGAGAACTAGGATTACCAGGTAATGAATGGTACAAATTGAAGACCAACAGAGCAACATGTAAGTGGAACCAAATGGTGTGGGCAAGGTAATATATGAATACTTTTCATCTGTATTCACAGAGGAGTGTGACATTGTAGTTGGGGATTTCAGTTGGGACAGTGAAGCTCCAGAACATGTTAAGATTAACAATTCCCCAGGTTTGGATCAGATGTATCCCAGAGTGAGAGAGGAATGGAGGGAGGAGTTTGCTCAGGCCCTGGCAGTGATATTTAATACCTCACTGGCCACAGGTGAAGTACCAAATAACTGGAGATTTGCTAATGTAGTTTCCTTTGTTCAAGAACAGCAGCAGGAATAGGTTCGGTAATTATAGATCTAATTAAGGTCTGATATCAATGGTAGGGAAAGAATTGGAAAAAATTCTGAAGGACACGATTAATTTATACTTGGAAAGGCAGGGATGAATCAGAGATAGGAAGCATGAATTTAATGGAGGGAGATCCTGTCTGACTATTTTAATTCAGTATTTTTTGAAAAGGTGACTATATATAGTAATGAGGGTAGTACATTTGATGTGATTGACATGGACTTCAGTAAAGCCTTTGACAACGCCCCACATGGAATGTTTCTTTTTATGACTGGATGCCTGAGAATAGTGGTGACCATCGAGATTGATGCTGAGACACTTTTCTGCGTGTTATGTACATTCATAAATTGGATGTGAATGTAGAAGGTATAATTATGAAGTTTACAGATGAGAAGAAAATTGAGGGTGTTATTGATAGTGAGGGAGGATATCTCAGGCCAAAATCTAATATTGATAAGCTGGTAAATTGGGCAGAGTAATGGCAGATGGAATTTGTGCGAGGAGTTGCATTTTTGGAGGTCTAATCAGAAAAGAATAGACACAATGAATGATAGGTCCCTCAGGATCCACAAAGAGCAAAGTGATCTTGGTGGGCAGTCCATAGATCCCTGAAAGTGTCAAGTTAGGTAGACAGGGTGGTGAAGAAGGCAGACAAAATTGTTGGCTTCATTAGCAGGGGTATAAAATATAGGAGCAAGGAAGTCTTGTTAAAAGTTTCTAAAACATTGGTTAAACCACAGGCAGAACGTTGTGTGCAGTTCTGGATGCCATGTTATTCGAAGAAAATGATTGAATTGGAGAGTGTGGAGTGTCAATTCACTAGGATATTGTGTAAGATGAATAGTCTTCATCATGGGGAAAGATTGGAAAAGCTGGGTTTGTTACTAGGACACCGAGAGAGGGCTCCTAGGAGTGTGAAGGAAGAATTACAGTGACAAGAGAAGGGAGACAAGGAAGGATTTCATATTTTAGGTGGGGAACATAGTGGGGTAACAGCATGTACAGGAGAGGGACAGTGCTGGTGGAACTGAATAAAAGATATAACGGTGAAGCTGTACTTGGAGTTCTGGATGGGAGAATAATCAGGAGAAGAGCAGGAATTTTGAGAAAGATAATGAAAGGGGATTTTCATGAAGGACAGAGGGGTCATCAAAGGAAGGATGACTGCATGTTAGAGGGTGGAGATAGACTTGTTGGTAAAGTTTATTCCTGCCAACTTTCTAAAGGGAGTGCCTTTTGGGTATGGCATCCAGAAGTTGAAGCCAAAAGGTCCTAGTTGGGAGGCAGAAATTTCTGCCTGCCAGTCCATAAATATTTGTGTTTTACTCATGCAATGTAATGAGCTGAGAAGAACAAAATTACACAAGTAAATCCACCCTGACACCAAGTGGAAATACCTTTCACTTTTAAATCCATGCTCGATCACAAAAGAAAATCAGATTCCTTCCATGGTTTCCAAACCTCTGTCATTCATTTTCAATTATTACTCATTTGATGGATTATGTTACCATGTAAATATAACAAATATTGTTTGAATAATTGTAATGATTTGTTTTTCTTTAATGAATACAACTTCACTTTAGCAAATAAAATGTGCTGAAATAAATTCCAACGGGCAGTTTTTCAGGAAGTCATTGTGATGTTTAAAGACTTTAGCAAGCTTGATCAAGATGATTGAATATATTTAAAAACATTTTACAAGTTCATCAAATAGACTTTGCATTGTCCTTAATATTATGATGAAGCCAATTATGGTTATCTAATGTTAGCTACAATCAAATATACTCATTTAACCTTTTAGTAAATTGGGCAGATGCAGCAAAACTCCAAATTCAAAGCGGGTTCTATGTCCTTCACTTTCCTCAGATAAAATGCCATCACCATTCAACATTCTTCACAAAAGCATTGAAGTAGTGATCCATTATTTTTATTAGCTTTGCAGCCATTAATCATTGAGTCTACCTGTTTTAGAAACTGGCACTCAAGCTTTAATGATGCTTGAATATTCAAAACTGTTTTCAATAAAAAAACTCTTCTGACATTTTGAATCTTCTGAGATTTATCGAGCTAGGAAGAATCACATGCTGTGGCTTTGCATTAGCAAATTATATAAAATCTGCAACTTATTTATTCCATGACAAGCTGAGAAAGAATAGTATTATCAGTCAAATTGAATTAAAGTAGCTCTTAATGAAATGTATGTAGTTTTATTTTTATGTTTCAAATTCTTAACAGATGCTATTTCTGAGTCAGAAAAAGTGCTGAACCCCAACAAATTGCATATGTGACTGATTTACACAGCAGTTCACTACTTGGGACATGCTGAAGTTCTTTCTACTGATATTTTTGAAATATAGTTACTGCTTTAATAAACATAGGTTCAGTATCCACCTTCTACACAGAAGGGCCTGGGGATTGTGAGAGCTATGGTTCAGCCTCAATCTCTGAGTGGGAAACTGAAAATAGGAGGTAAAGTATTGTTTTTGTATCCATCCCTATCACACCAATCAAAGCCTAATATGTTGGTTTTAACCTTATTCAATTTGGTTCTTATAAGTGATATCCATGTTGAAAAGATACAAAATGGCCAACGAGAACTAAACAGCCTGCTCCAGAATTAAGTAAAATATAATGGTAGACTTGAACAGGGCTACTCCAAGGTGAATGGTAGGCATGACACACCTATCGACACAGTTTGATAAGGGAGTATCTAAGGATAGGCACAAGTTCATTAAAATACAACAAGTGATTGAGTCCCACATCATTAATAAAAGGAAGTTGACTCATTTGGTGAACAGCACCAGTTAGAACAAGGGAGTAGTAAATCTCAGTTCATGAGACAGTCAGCCAAATTCATTACACAGCTATGAAAGCAATAGCTACAGTTATGTTGTAGTAATCATTGTTTCTTTAAAGTTATTCACACCCTTATAGACACACGCACTCCCACACTCACACATGCACCCCCTCACAGATTTAAGACACTCTGCACTTACTGCTACACACATACACTTTCTCACACTCACAACCCCCACCCCAGATAGACACACACACACAGACAGACAAGGACCCACATGCACACATATATTTTGTGGGGTGCATTTGTACTTGCAGAGTTACATTGTACTTTGCTCAAAAACTGTGTGCATTCATGTAGAACTCTGAGCTCAAAAACTGCATGAATTTATGTAAAACTCTGTTATCTCACTTTTTAGATTAAAATCAATCTAAACATCATGGCATAGACAGAGAACACAGGGGGCCAACATCTTCAACATATTGTCTAGCTATCACCATTGTTAACAGCTAACCCGAGAATGCAACTTTAAAAAAAGGTTTTGTGATTTACACATGAAAGAAGTGAAACTATCACTGTCTTCTAACAGATGAAAGGCTTAACAGACAATCAATTTCTCAATATATAATTTCAGTTACATCACACTGTAAATTTTTGCTATAAATTCTGTGTTACAATTGAGCCCTCCACTATCACCTGATGAAGGAGCGTCGCTCCAAAAGCTAGTGTGCTTCCAATTAAACCTGTTGGACTATAACCTGGCGTTGTGTGTTTTTTAACTCAGTTCTTTCATATGTAAGTCGCAGAACATTTAGAAGTTACATTCTCAAGTGAACTATAACAATTGGTGTCATGGTAGCTCAGATAATGTATTGAACGTGTGAGCTGCCCTGTGTGAGACTGTCTGTGCCACAAAGGTCAGGCTGATTCTAATCTAAAAAATGGATCTACAGAATTTTACATGGATTCATGCAGTTTTTGAGAATGTAAAATGTAATTCTGCAAGTACAAATTCACCCCACAAACCTATATGTGTATGTGCACACGAGAATACTTCAGTGGTCCAGGACATTTGACCTCGCACCTTCGGGTGACCGTCCACCAAGGCAGACTTCGGGACAGGCAACAATGAAAAGTGGCCGAGCAGAGGCTAATAGCCAAGTTCAGTCCCCATGGGGATGGCCTCAACCGGGACCTTGGGTTCATGTCACACTGCAGGTGACCCCATTGTATTGTACACACACACACACACACACAGACACACACACGCAGACAGACGTACACACACACAGATAGACACAGACACTCCTACATACACATATTCCTACACACGCACACATGCACACACACACACTCCTACAGATCCACACATTCCTACAGACCCACGCACTCACACAGACCCTCTCTCATACGGTCACACATACACTCCTACACTCACACAGACATATACCCCTTTACGCTCACACATACATAAACACAGTCTCTCACAGACACTCATAAACTCCCGCACATCACCCTCCCCACACACACCCACTTGCACACATACACATATAAGTTTGTGGGATAAATTTGTACTTGCAAAATTATATATTTCTTTGCTCAAAACTACATGAATCCATGTAAGATTCTGTAAACCCATTTTTAAAATTAGAATCAGCCTGACCATTGTGGCACAGACAGTCTCACACAGACAAGCTCACACATTAAATGCATTATCCAGGCCAAGATGACACCAATTGTTAAAGTTCATTTGAGAACGAACTTTTAAATGTTCTGTGATTTACAGATGTGAAAGAACTGAAACCAACATGTTCATTTTAAAAGATGAGAGACTTAACAAACAATCCAGATCTTGTTCAATACATAATTTCAGTTACATCACACTCCTATAGATGCAGACACTCCTACAGATCCATGCACTCACGCAGACCCTCTCTCATATGGTCACACATACACTCCTACACTCACACAGACATATACCCCTTTATGCTCACACATACATACACACAGTCTCTCACCTGCGCACATACACACAGTCTCTCACAGACACTTATAAAAGTGTGACTGAACTGGTCCTCACTCTGAACAACTTCTCTTTTCAATCCTCCCACTTTCTCCAAGCCAAAGGAGTAGCCATGGGCACCCGCATGGGCCCCAGCTATGCCTGCCTTTTCGTAGGATATGTGGAACAGTCCATCTTCCGCAGCTACACTGGCACCATCCCCCACCTTTTTCTCCGCTACATCGATGACTGTATCAGCGCTGCCTCGTGCTCCCACGATAAGGTTGAAAAATTCACCCACTTTACCAACACCTTCCAACTTGATCTCAAATTTACCTGGACCATCTCAGACTCCTCCCTCCCCTTCCTAGACGTCTCCATTTCTATCTTGGGCGACCGAATCAACACAAGCATTTACTATAAACCGACTGACTCCCACAGCTACGTAGACTACACCTCCTCCCACACTGCCCCTGTAAAAATGCTATCCCATATTCCCAATTCCTTCATCTCCGCTGCATCTGCTCCCAGGAGGACCAGTTCCAATACCGTACAACCCAGGTCGCCTCCTTCTTCAAAGACCGCAATTTCCCTCCAGACCTGATCGACGATACTCTCCACCGCATCTCCTCCACTTCCCGATCCTCCGCCCTTGAGCCCCGCCCCTCCAATCACCACCAGGACAGAACCCCACTGGTCCTCACTTACCACCCCTCCAACCTCCAAATACAGCGTATCATCCATCGTCATTTCCACCACCTCCAAACAGACCCCACCACCAAGGATAGATTTCCCTCCCCTCCCCTATCAGCATTCCGAAAAGACCACTCCCTCCATGACTCCCTCATCAGGTCCACACCCCCCACCAACCCAACCTCCACTCCCGGCACCTTGCCCTGCAACCGCAAGAAATGCAAAACTTGCACCCATACCTCCCCCCTTACTTCTCTCCAAGACCCAAGGGATACTTCCATATCCACCACAAATTCACCTGCACCTCCACACACATCATCTATTGCATCCGCTGCACCCGATATGGCCTCCTCTATATTGGGGAGACAGGCCGCCTACTTGTGGAACGTTTCAGAGAACACCTCTGGGACACCCGCACCAAACAACCCAACCACCCGTGGCTCAACACTTCAACTCCCCCTCCCACTCCACCAAGGACATGCAGATCCTTGGACTCCTCCATCGCCAGACCATAGCAACATGACGGCTGGAGGAAGAGCGTCTCATCTTCCCTCCAAACACAAAGGATGAACTCAGATTTCTCCAGTTTCCTCATTTCCCCTCCCCCCACCTTGTCTCACTCCCAACCCTTGAACTCAGCACCACCTTCCTAACCTGCAATCTTCTTCCTGACCTCTCCGCCCCCATCCCCACTCAGGTCTATCACCCTCACCTTAACCTCCTTCCACCTATCGCATTTTCAATGCTCCTCCCTTCCAAGTCCCTCCTCACTACCTTTTACCTTAGCCTGCTTGGCACACTTTCCTCATTCCTGAAGATGGGCTCATGCCCAAAACGTCGATTCTCCTGCTCCTTGGATGCTGCCTGAACTGCTGCACTTTACCAGCAACACATTTTCAGCTCTGATCTCCAGCATCTGCAGTCCTCACTTTGTCCTAGTTACATCACACTGTAAAGTTTTGTTATAAATTCTGTGTCTTACGATCTTATACTCCTAAACACCTGATGAAGGAGCGACGCTCCAAAAGCTAGTGCTTCCAAGTAAACTTGTTGGACTATAACCTGGTGTTATGTGATATATAACCAAAGAATAAGAGAAGGGTGAAGGAAAAAAAAATTTAAACATAGATGTGAATGTTAACTTGTATTGGGAATCTCATTCCTTATCTGTAACAAGATGCCTAGCATATTCTGAACAAAATAGATTGTTCGCAACTTATTATAAAGTTAGTTGTACTTTTCGACTATTAAGTTGCTACAAGATTCATATAAAGTTAGTTGTACTTTTTAACCAATCAGAATTAACACTACAAATCTTAAAGCAGTTAGTTAGAACCAACTGTCTTTTGAATTTTTCACATATATAATTGGAACAGCCGAAAATATAAGACGAATAACAGAACTTGATAGAGATGGCACATGGAATACAATGAATAACAGAATTAAAACAGTCCTTAGAGATCAGCAAGAGTGGGACAGACCCAAAGGAGTGCAACCAGTAACCTTGGGAATGTGAATTAATAGGAAGCATATAAAGATCCTGAGGCCTGGAGATTAAACTGTCTGATAAACACCATGAGATCATGAGAGTCTGTGCATGTCCATAGGAATGCCAATCATTGATTAGGTATTTTACAGGATTGGTGTGTAGAATAAGGTGGATGACACAGTAGCCACGTTTAATGTAATTATTGTGACACAAAATGTATAGAAATCTTGTATTTCATTGTAAAAATCAAATTGTCTTTGATGTCTCTTTCGACCTGAACTAAAGATTAAAGAGACAGGGTTCTCAGATTGGGCAAAATCTTTGGCTCTTTCCCTGTATTAACTGGTTGCTGCTTGAATAAGAATAAAGTCTGCCACTTTCCTGAATCTTGCCTGTCTCCTGAGTCTTTGTCCCCATTCGGGGAGTTACACTCCCACAGTTTTGAACTTACGTCAACAAAGATTATAGAAGCTGGTATAAAAAGAGCATTACTTTGGACCCTGTGGGGTTCCCAAGTGGGAAGTTCTTGAAACCATCAAATTTAATTCATTACTACTTGAGAGTAAAGGAGAAGTATCAACCACAATAACATACTTCCCTCTATTCAATCTACCACATATTTCAATAAAGTTAAGATCCTTGCTTGCATTTCTTATCCTAAAAGTGAAACCAATGCATTGATGTACAGAGGAATCAGACTAGGTAATGAGCTTAAGACTATGATTGTGGTTCAGGTTGAGAATCTACTGCACCAAGGATTAAAGGGTTACAAACTGAATCAAATTGATGTATATTAAAATCTAAGTTGAAAGTACTCAGACAGATGTTGTACTACTGGCTTGTTTGAATAAAATATTGTTCAAAATTACAATGAAGCTGTTCACAGCTGTCTATTATGAGAACAACAGATTTCACTGTTGGAGTTTTGTTAATTCCACTTTGCTGAAATGATTCAAACTGCAATTATTATTCCCTGCTTTATTCATAATCTTTCAGAGATTGTAATTGTAGAGTTCTTGTATTTATATCTCCAGTTATTTTGAAGAAGGCTTGGAATTAATTTGCTTAAATTTACTCCAACACTGTAAACTAATCACAAAGGGTGGTTCAATGAGTAAGCACAGACATATAGATTTTATTTAGAAGTAAAATATTGTGGGTGCTGAAATTCTGAAATAAAATCAAAACATGCTCAAAAAACCCAGCATCTGTGAAGACAGAAACAAAGCTAACGCTCCTAAACCCTCACCCTGTTACATCACACTTGCCCCCTTCACTCTTGACTTAGCAATGATTTTCTTGTGCCTTCCTCCTTCCTCCTTCCTCCTATGATCCTTGAAGCTTCCTCCATCACTGGACTTAATCACCACTAACCTGAACATGTCATCTGTTGTCACTGTATCACCAGTCATTTACTCCACCCATTGAAGTCAACACTCTGTTCTTAAGCACCCCCCCATCTTTGATCCCCCATGTCCACACTCCAAACTAGGACTTATTTGAATATTCTTTATGACACTGAACCTTCCTTGCCTCATTCCCAACTGGTGAATACAAATGTTGATTATGATTGTTCTCTCCAGTACTCATAATCCTCAGTTCAACACGTTGGACCCCACAGCACTAACCCCACACTTCATTTTCCTTTTAACTTCCCATCCTGTACTCGCCTATAGTACCCTTCGTTACTCCCTCCTTTGTAACCTGCTGCACCCAAATCCCCAGTATCAAAAATGACCACAAGATCTCGAGCATTTCACTCACTCTTTCTGCTCCTGAGCTTCCAAAGATGTTACCATTCACCTATTACCCTCTGTTCAAAAAGAAAATTGCTGATCACCAAGTCAATTGATGCTCATCAGATTTAAAGGAACCAGAATCAAGTACCACAAGACTCTCATGCACTGCTTTACCCTGAAACTAAGACATATTTAAAAGAGTCTTAGGCTGATGTGTATTCATGACGGACAGATGCATTAGGAGTGGGAACCAACCACGGGACAGCATGAGTTCTGACATGCCATAACACGATGCTATCAATCTCAGCATTTCCACTTGCCATTAGAAAATTGAAACTTCAACTTGCGCCTAATTCAATCATCCCTCACACCACATGTCCCACTCTTAAAGGCTTCAGAAACTCTCACCCCCACCCACTGTCAATTATCAGTAATATTGATAAAAAAAATCCACTCTTTGATTTGGTGGTGAATATGTTTGCAATGCCATTTACAGTTATCAGCTAAGACAATAAAAATTACACTATATAAAATCACTAAGTTCTTCGATCCATTTCTAATATTGTGAAGTTGAATGTGTCTACTGCATCTTTAAGAGAGAGTGAATGCTGTTTTGCACTGAGAGCTTGCAGGCATCTGTTCTGTGCCTGACAAGCAATCTCAGAGTGTACTTGAAAATATGTAACATTTGGTTGTAAACTAGGTACCTGAGTTATTTTGACCACAATTCAAGTTTAACAAATCAGTTTAAATTATGTCCCAGGACACTAAAACCCAAACAATTTTGAATTTATTATTATTATTGCCAACCTTGAACCAATGAGATGATCCAATGTTTGGGGTGCAAAAAAAGTAGACATTTTGACGGTTAGACAGAGAGAGTAACTGCCATCTATAGTGAGACTGCCAAACAAAACACCCTTTATTAAAGGTACCTTTCGCATATGAAACACCTTTGGAGTGAAAGACATAAGATGACACAGGGAGATCTTCAGCCAGAGGAAGACAAACACTGATGACAACAGCGCTGTGTGGTTTTGAAATTAAGTTGATGTAATTTTAATATGCATTTTATTGTAACAGTAAATTGTTATAGAGTTGGAGGCAGATAATTAGCAGTTAAGAGAAAGAGGGGCTTAGAGTTGTGAATAGCTGATGTTTAATGTTCACTTTTAGAGTTAAAAAATAAATTGATATTACTTTTTTTAAATAGTGAAATTTGGGAGTCCCCTATCATCATGCTTTAACAGTTTATGAGGTGAGGTGAGCGTTTCTAGATGTTTAGTTTAATTGATGGAAGGATTCACCACCACACCATAACACTAGTTAGTAGCCAACCCAAAATTGCACAGTGATTGGATCAATAAAAATAAAAAAATGTTGGAGAAATGCAGCAGATCTGACAGCACCTAAGAAAAGAGAATCAAAGTTAGCATTTCGAATTGAGTATTATTTTTCTTTGCACCAGCAACAAACACAATGTATTAGCCTGAAACAGATCTACATTGTTGAAACCACAAGATTGATAAGTGACATTAAAAAGGAAATGTCAGAACGTTGGAGTGATGCAAAGCTATCCATTTCATCAAACCTATTCTGTTAATGAATCTTGAAGAATAAATCTAATTGTATTTTATTATACTTTACTGTGTCTCAAAACCATTCACACAATTAATTAGTATTAGAGTGCAATGGTACTTCATCTACACACACAAAGACCCACATGCACACATATATTTTATGGGGTGAATTTGTACTTGCAAAGTTACATTACACTTTGCTCAAAAACTGCATGCATTCATGTAGAACTCTGAGCTCAAAAACTGCATGAATTTATGTAAAACTCTGTTATCTCACATTTTAGATTAGAATCAATCTAAACATCATGGCATAGACAGAGAATACAGGGGGCTAATACCTTCAACATATTGTCTAGCTATCACCATTGTTAGCAGCTAACCCGAGAATGCAACTTTTAAAAAAAGGTTTTGTGATTTACATATGAAAGAAGTGAAACTATCATTGTATTCTAACAGATGAAAGGCTTAACAGACAATCAATTTCTCAATGTATAATTTCAGTTACATCACACTGCAAATTTTTGCTATAAATTCTGTGTTACGATCGAGCCCTCCACTGATGAAGGAGCATCACTCCGAAAGCTAGTGTGCTTCCAATTAAACCTGTTGGACTATAACCTGGTGTTGTGTGATTTTTAACTTTGTACACCTCGGTCCAACACTGGCATCTCCAAATCATTCATCAATAGGCAACGCACAGTAGGCATTAACTGAATTTTCCAAGATGTTGATAGATTTCTAGAAATTAAAGACATCAAGGGTTATGGGGAGAGAGCGGGAGTATGGTATTGAGATACAGAATAGCTACGAACATAATAAAGGGTGAAGTAGGCTTGATGAGCTGAATAATCTGCACTTGGACTAATTTACCATTTTCTATTTCACATCAGCAATGGACAGACATTTGCTCTTCTACCTGCATATTGGATACCCTTGAAGATGGCTCAGAAAATTAATCCCAATAATCGTCTTACCTTTGATTCCACTTAATTTCATCTTCTGAGAAAAGAAGTAATAGCACTCTTAAATAAAGTTCTAAAATATTTATTCAAACTTGCATATCACATTAATTTCTATATATCTCTTAGCTTGGTGCTTTCGAAGTCCCAAAAATTCAAGAAACATCATGTTTCAAACAAGACACAATCATGACGATCGTAACATATAATTGTGTCTCGAAGACTCCTGTCGGTGAAAATGCCTTTTTGTTCATTTTCCTTCTTTTGTCAAAACAGTTTTTTTTGCAACAAATTTTTTGTTCACTATATGAACACAGCTCTTGAATTTCATTCATTCCCTGTCATTTTCCTTCAAAATGGTCTACTACAGTGATCAACCTCCATTTTCCTGGAAATGTCTTGACTGAGGTTGATGTATTGGACTGTCTGTCACAATATTTTGGCAGATCATGCAGATAGTGTCATCAGTAAAAGATCGAGCTAAACAACTTATTGTCTGTTTTTGTGCCTCACAGACATATATCTGCACAACACACTTCATCAATTCAGCTGAAGGAATATTTCAGGAATTGTCATTCTTTTGAGTTAGTTTAGACAGTTTTTATTATGAGGATCAAATGGTACTCTTAAATTAATTTGCACAATGATTTTTGCTGCTTGGTTATCAAGTATTCTATATGAATATATGGGGCAAGAATAACATTTCCCAATAGCTGGGAACTGAAATGAATGCCTTTAACTAATCAGTATGTTCTATTACTTTCCACACACAGTCAAAATGAATTAAATGAATTTAATTAGAAGATGTGATGAATACAACATGATGTATTAAACTTATGTTACAGATCATCACTAAGTTCAGTGCAAGCCATTTGAAGACAATTTTATTCCTTGAGCAGGAGGACACAGGAATGTCCACTGGCCGAGTGTGCCTTGGCACAATGCACCTTCATATAGAATTTACAGTATGCAAATAGCTCATTCAATCTAACTGGTCAATTCTCCTCCCACACGATATCATCTTACTCTAACCATTTTAAATCTCATGTGAACAAAAACAACATGAGACATTTAATCACAAATCCTATTATACTGCATTACTGTTGGATTGCAGGAGTCATATACAGATTTAATTTTCAAAACAAATCTTTTTTATATGATGAAAGATGTCACATGAAGTACGTTCAAATTAAAATTGTTCACAGCCTTTATTCCATGAAATTTGACATTCTTGTTGACATAAATATGATAGTTGATTTTGAAATATTTCAAAAAGCAAACTGACTACACCAGAATTTCATAAAATGGCCTTTTATTTTTCTATCAATTTTCCACATGCCTCTTATATTTCTACTCAGATGCAGTTAATACTGGCACTATGATTATGCATGAACCTGCTTGGAGCACTTGCAGTTCAAATAATTCTGTAAATTCAACAAATTTCAGTTACGAATGTAATACATACAAATAACAAGAAAGTATTTGCGGCTGTCTGAGTAATTTGAAAGGACTGGATTTTTTTGCTTATTAAATTATTTATTTTGATCATATTTCTGAGTGTTTTTTAAGTTTTTCAATAATCTCTCTTATGGTTCCTCTGATGTTATATGCCAGGATTCTTAATTGAGTGTCAGTTTGTGTTCTCCACCATTCTCACAATGATTCCCTACATGTTTGCTTATTTATTTTAATGAAATCCAGAAATAAGTCACTGGAACTAATCCGAAATACTTTTGCTTTGAATGTTTCTTACAATTTTCTCTCTGTTTCAGTTCTCTGTGGAAAACTTTGTAGCCTCAGGCTAGAACACAATTACACTGGTACCAGAGACCCTCCAGTATCTTTATTGTGACACATATAAGCATAATGTGCATTTATTCAACATCACAGTTGAAATTGTGTAACGACATCTGGCAGGAATTGTTATCTGTAAAGAACTGTAGAAAAATGTTTACTTATCTGCTACAAAAGGTCAGTTATGATACTACTGCTGTAAGCTAATAAACACACTAACACAGACACGAAAGCTCTGTAAACACATGCATTGTTTACTCTTTTACTGTATTCTCTCTTTGAATCATATAACTGTGCTTTTATTGCCTTCCTATAAATGAATCTAAATCATTTGTAGTGAAGTCCTGTGAGCTGGGTTTGTGTCATGGTGCCACTCATGGATGATCATTGAAGAATAAATTGGTATTCTGACTGAGGAACTGCATTGTGGGTATGACAATAGGATGGCAAAATGGGAAATTCGGATTTTGGACAATGTCCATGAAGTAAAAATATACTGAGTTAGAGAACTAGTCACAGTCAGAGCAAAGATGACATCTTTAAAAAAGGTCATTTTAAATGACTTGCTACTGAAGCCATGTATAGCAATTGACTGAGCAGCTCTGACAATGTGGCAGAATATTTTTTGATGGATTGACTACCTGAGACAAACGATGTTTCATGGCACTTCTAAGCAATCTGGGTCATGAAGTAAAGGGATACCGCTTTAAGTGGAACTGTATCTATATTGTTCTGATTCATTGATCTCTGTTTCAGAACCTGTCAAACTTAGAAAAGTTTTTTATGCAATCTCCAACACATTGAGATCAGTCAGGTCAACAGAGAGTGGTGGTTCAATCTTCATTATTTCTTGGTGAATCAGCAGATCTGCCTTCACTTGTTGATTTACAGTTGCTGAGCAGTTAGGGGATCCAGTTGCTAGTGATCACTTCCAATGAAGAGAAATTTTAACTCCCATTCTTTGACATTCAATGGCATTACTGTTGATGAATAGCCCACCATAAACATCCTGGGGTAGGGCTAAAATAAACCTGATCCTTGACCAAACCAGCTATATAAATGCAAAGACTACAACAGCAGATCAGAGCTGAAATTTTGAGTGAGTAACCCATCTCCTGACTCCCCAAAGTCTGTCCACCAGTCTCAGGTTGAAGTCAGAATTGTGATCTGTGCTCGCATGAAAGCTGGCAACGATTCTGCTAAAGATGAATGAAACAATCATGAAAATGGATTAAGGTCAAATCAGATCAATCAGACATTAATTTATTGAAAGAAAGTATGTCCATATGGAGGAATAAGGTTTGGACATGGCATTCACGGTGAAAAGTTTCCACCAATATGTCTATAGTTGGTATTTCACCATAGGAACTGATCACAAACCTCTGCTGGGCCTTTTCAAGGGAGACAAGCAATTTCTTGCATCATATCAGTTTGGATCAACATTGGGCACTGCTATTAGGTGCCTATGAATATACCTTGGAACATCATCCAGGAAGGTATATAGCCAATAGAGATGCTTTGAGCCACATGCTGCTTCCCACCAATCTACTTTTACCTCCAAAGATGGATGTAGTCATCATGACTTTGAATTTTATGGACACTGTACCAGCATTTGATAGGCTTCGACCCAAAATGACTCTACTCTGGTGAAGTTGCATCATATCATTCTAAATGGTGGAACACAAGGAACTACCGAGAGTTGAAACCCTGCCTCTCAAAGTATGAGAAGCTAAGCATAAAAGATGGCCCATGATTGGTATGACCCATGTCTAGTCCAGTGACCAATATTTCAAGAATTGCACATTGACCACCCACAAATTTCTAAAATCAAAAACGTGGAACACATGTATATTAGTTGTCAGTATTTGTATTCCCTTTCTCATTATTTGAGAAACCATCTTTTATGTTTTTGACTTCAGCTCCATGGTTCTTGTCTTTAGGAACCCAAAGTGGAGGGACATTGGGCAGATTGAATGACTCCCTCGTGGGTCTGCTACTAAGCTTGGCCAGTTTGGCAATAAACACATTTAAATAGCGGGCCATGGTGGGGTCATCACTACTGACTGCCTGTCCTTTCTTGTGGTTACTTTTGGGCCTAGGTATCTTTGGAGAGAGAGCACACAGTGCCCACCAATGCTCTTGATCTCTTGAGAGCGAGCTGGGTACCACAGGGAATCGAGTGTTTTGTTTCCCCCACCAACTCCATTTTGATTTAGTCCCCTCCTTCTCTCCTGGATGCCTCCCCTCTCACATTTTAATGGCAACGTGGCCCTTAACAGATTCTGCTTCTTAATGTTCAATTGGCTACACAAGTACTTTCCTGGTGGTGTAAAAATCAATAATAAAGCATATACAAAATGATTGTTTTTTTTACTATAAAAACAATTGGACATAACCTCAGGTGTTTTGGGGAAAAATATAAGCAAAACAGTTAGCCCTACTTGCGTGCAGTGGTAATGTTTGGGCGGTGGTAAATAAAGAAAATAAAACAGACCCAGGACCCTGTGGTGCTACAGTGGTAATAAAATAAAAAAAAGAAAGCAGATCCAGAAGGGCCTTTTGCAACGGTAATGTTCCTATCCTTAGACCAGGAGGCCAGGACTCAAGTCCCATCTGCTTCATAGGTGTACATTAACATCTTTGGGCAGGTTGATTGGAAAATAGATTAAATTAATAAAAAAAAAGAGGTTCTAAAGGCCCTTTTGTTGCACAGAACTGAAGTCCCTACCTCCGAACCATGAGACTGGGTTCAAGACCGACCTTCACTAGAAGTGTGTAATAATATCTTTGAATAGGAGGTATAAAAAGTTAGTCAAATTTAAAAAGAAGCAATCTGAGGGGCCCTCCTGTGTCTCTACTTCTGGACTAAGAGACCGGTTCAATTCCCACCTGCTCTAGAGATAGAATCATAGAGTTGCACAGCACGGGAACAGACCCTGAAGTCCAACTCGTTAGGCCGACCAGATATCCTAAACTAATCTAATCCCATTTGCCATCAGTTGGCCCATATCCCTCTAGCTGTTTCCTATTCATATACCCATCCAGATTGCCTTTTAAATGTTTTAATTGTACCAGCTTCCACCACTTCCTCTGGCAGCTCATTCCATACATGCACCACCCCCTGCGTGAAAAGGTTATCCCTTAGGTCTCTTTTAAATCTTTTCTCTCTCAGCCTAATCCTGTGCCCTCTCATTCTGGACTCCTCCACCCAAGGGAGACATTGTCTAATCGTTCTTTCCATTCCCCTCATGATCTTATACATCTCTATAAGGTCACCCCGCAGCCTCCAATGCTGCAGGCAAAACAGCACCAGCCTATTCAACATCTCCTTGCAGCCCACATCCTCCAACCCCAACAACACTTTTGTAAACCCTTTCAAGTTTCACGACATCCTTCTTATAGGAGGGAAAACCAAATTGCACACAATATTCCATAAGTGGCCGAAACAGTGTCCTCTACTAATGTGTAATAACATCTCTGAACAGGTTGATTCGGAAAATAAGTCATAAAAAGTCAAATAGGTCCACTTGTGGCACAGTGGTAGTGACTCTACCCTTGTACCAGGAGGCCTGAGTTCAACTCCCACCTACTCCAAAGGGGTATACGAATATCTCTGAACAGGTAGAAAAATAGATTAACATTGACATTGTACGACATTGAGTGCATTATTTCCCTTTCTGAGTCTATTTTGATTTAACTACTTCCTGCTCTCCCTACTCTTACTTTTGATGATTCTCATTGCCTGAAATAGGCTTTCCATGTAAATATCTAACTGGTTGCATTGATGATTTGCTAGTGGTGGTCAGCAGTTGGTAAAGAAATGTCACAGTGATTTAGTATTGGGACAACTGTTCAATTGTGTGTAAATCCACTTCTCGACATAATAAAAACTGAAGCAGGTCTTTGTGGTGAAATGGTATTGTCCCTGTTCCTTAGCCAGGAGCCTGGGTTTAAGTCTGACTTCATCCAAAAATGTGTCACAACATCTCTGATCAAGTTGATTAGAAAATTATTGATTGAGAGAGAAAAAACAGACCCAGGAATTCTCTGGAAAGCAGGAAACTAACTACACCAGGCAGTTCAATATTTGTCATAGGGATGATGTGAGAAGCAACATCGAACTTTGTTAAGGGCTAAGGACTTTATAGCAAGGCACTTAGAAAAGATTAAGATAATCAAATGAGGTCATGATGGTTTTCTGAAGATTAAATCTTGCTGAATCAATTTATTGGAGTTCATTGAGGAAGAAAGTATAGTCTCAAGTTCAGACAATATGATCGAAATGTACAATTTCCTGAATGTTCTTGACAGCAGAGGTGTGGAAGGGATGTCTCCCCTTGTGGGAGTAAATGGAATGAAAGAGTCACTACTTAAAAATAAGAGGCCAGCCATTTAATACAGCATTGATGAGAATCTTTTTTCTCTCAGAAAATCTTGAGTCTTCAGAACCTTCTTCCTCAAAAGCTGAAGTCATAGGGTCTTGATAATTAAGGAAGTAAAAGTTTAACAAATGTATGTGGAACTCTAGAGTGATCACAATATTATTGAGTGGTGGAGTAGGCTTGAGAGGCTGAGTGACCCACTCTTTCACATGGACTCTTATGTTTACATATGCGTACAGTCATATTAAAATCCAGCCATTTAAATACTACAGATACAATCATACGTCTAAGCCTGGAAATTTTGCTGAGATTAGCTCTTCTTCTGATTCCTTTAAGCTTTTCTGTCTCCCACAAGTCATAAGTCAGGAATGTGAAGGAACATTCTCCACTTTCCTTGGTGTGTGCACCTCCAATAACATTCAAGAAGTTGGACACCATCCAGGGCAAAGCAATCTACTTGACTGGCATCCCATCAGGTATTTTTAACATTCCCTCCCTTCACAACTGACACATACTAGTAGCAATGTGTACCATTTGCAGCAATTTATCAAAACCTCTTCAAATGCATCTGTGAAACCTGCAACCTCTGCCACACAAATGGCCAAGGGCAGCAAATATGTGGGAACATGACCACTTCTAAATACCCCTTCAAGTTTCACATCGTAATGATATGAAGCAATAGCACCATCTTCATTGTCATGAGCCAGAATCCCAGAACTGTCTTGCTATTGGTACTGTTGGTGTATAAGATGGCAGCTCATCTCTACCTTCTCAAGCACATTTGGAGGTGACCATCAAACACTAGACTAGCCAGTGATCTCTACACCACATGAATGCACAAATTAACAGAAAACCACCCTGCTTATGGATTGCCAACTTATTTGGAATACCTAGAAACCCAAGCATTACATCTTACATAATAGAGTATTCTGACATGGCTAATGTCTGCAAACATCCTGCAAAACTTAAAAGAGTAAAAAAAGATTTAATGTTATTTAATAGTGTCATTAAAACAATTGGTGAATAGTAGCTGAGGCTCAGTAGAGTTCAAAATATTCTTGTATGAAACATGTTAGTTTAAGAACTACCAACACCATGGACATATCATGTTAAAGGAAAGTGATCAAGGGTGAATTTTGTCATGTATAATGCTGAGCACATTGTCTGCTGATTCACTGATTTAACACTTGCGAGAGATAGACAGCAATTTATACAGCACTTTCTTCTGAGGTAAAGAACTGTTTGCACATGGTTCAGCTTGAGAAGATTGTACAAGGTCTGTTGAATAAATAAGCTCTGTGGGTCAATATTGTCTTGCTCGTTCCATAGTTACTTATGCTTTAAAGTTTGGAATAACAAATAAATCAAAATGATGCAGTAAGATAAATTATTCAGCATTGAACAGTCTCGTTCAGTGGGTAGTTTGTCTGAAGATGATGATGCACTGATGGCACCCTCCTTAGATCAATCTCCCATTTCAAACTTCATTTCTGAATAGACCATTAATGTCTATACTTCAAGTGTTTCTGTTTGGGTGACTGGTGTTAAAGTACCTTTTTACTACCAGCAGATACATCAAACAGTTGCGGTTAAGTGTTTACAGCTCCAACCCATATCTGTCCTGAGCTAGATTCAGATTCATAAAATTAAAACAGCATGACACTTCAACTGGATATTCAATATTAATGTAACCCCTTGCAGCTAACAGCATTTTAAGTATTTTTGAAACATGTTAACCTGCTCTGGATTTTAAAAGTTATAACATCTAATGTCAACTCCAGTGTCTAATTTTACTCTTAACCTGATGTTTTATTTTACCATCAGACCTGAGCTGAGATCAATCTACTGTCCTGGTTGTTGACATGAAATCTTACTGAAGCATTGCATTCAGAGGCTTGAACTGAAAATTGGACAATTTGCAGCCAGAGGAGTTTGGTTTGATCTTTTTGTCACACATTAAAATATGACTGAGGGCACTAATAATAAATCATTGAGAACTGCATATCTAATGCACCTATTCAAATGAAGCTGGCTGCTCAAAACCAAGCTGAAATTTCTAAGCTACTATTGAAGTGCAATCAATGGACATTTTGATTAAACTATCATCATTTGACATAAGTGTACCATTTTTTCAGCAATTATAAGAGATTCATATAGTATTATTATCATCCTCAACTGTCTAAAGTATCGGAAACATGTCTGGTTGAAACAATCTGCATATACTTTAATCGAGTTCAGTATGAGCAAAGCAATGACAGAATACTGCATCATTTCTCCCGGATGACAACTTTGCATTGATTTCCCTTCCACAAATGACTTAAAACCCTTCTGCTATCTCCTTCTGTCTGAGGTTTTTTATAAATGTTCCATCAGAGTTACACAGCATCTACAGGCATCTAAAACTGCTCTTCTCCAAGACTAAAATTTGCTAGCTACATTATGGCTAAAGGCCCACATCCATTTACTATACAATCCATCAATAATTGCATGAAATGAAGAAAGTAGTTTTAAAGAAGCAAAGATCTTTCCAAAGCTGTCATTTGTAATTTGAGCAGAAAGAGGTGGATCTACTCCAATGACCTGTGTAGCTGAAGATGGTGGATCAATTGTTAGTTTTAAATCTAAGATAAACTTTTTCTTTGTTAAGCAGAAGTATTAAAGGAGATGTATTTGGAGTTATTTGGAGTTAGGCCACAGATTAGCCGTGATCTCATTGAATGGTGGAACAGGCTCAAGAGACCAAGTGGAAAATATCTTCGAGTAAAAAATGAGGTCTGCAGATGCTGGAGATCACAGCTGCAAATGTGTTGCTGGTCAAAGCACAGCAGGTTAGGCAGCATCTCAGGAATAGAGAATTCGACGTTTCGAGCATAAGCCCTTCATCAGGAATAAGAGAGAGAGAGCCAAGCAGGCTGAGATAAAAGGTAGGGAGGAGGGACTAGGGGGAGGGGCGATGGAGGTGGGATAGGTGGAAGGAGGTCAAGGTGAGGGTGATAGGCCGGAGTGGGGTGGGGGCGGAGAGGTCAGGAAGAGGATTGCAGGTTAGGAGGGCGGTGCTGAGTTGAGGGAACCGACTGAGACAAGGTGGGGGGAGGGGAAATGAGGAAGCTGGAGAAATCTGAATTCATACCTTGTGGTTGGAGGGTTCCCAGGCGGAAGATGAGGCGCTCCTCCTCCAGCCGTCGTGTAGTTGTGTTCTGCCGGTGGAGGAGTCCAAGGACCTGCATGTCCTCGGTGGAGTGGGAGGGGGAGTTAAAGTGTTGAGCCACGGGGTGATTGGGTTGGTTGGTTCGGGCGGCCCAGAGGTGTTCTCTGAAGCGTTCCGCAAGTAAGCGGCCTGTCTCACCAATATAGAGGAGGCCACATCGGGTGCAGCGGATGCAATAGATGATGTGTGTGGAGGTACAGGTGAACTTGTGGCGGATATGGAAGGATCCCTTGGGGCCTTGGAGGGAAGTGAGTGTGGAGGTGTGGGCGCAAGTTTTACATTTCCTGCGGTTGCAGGGGAAGGTCCTGTCCTGTCCCCTTTAGTCCAAGAACTCCCCACCTACGTTCGGGACACCACCCACGCCCTCCACCTCCTCCAGGATTTTCGCTTCCCCGGTCCCCAACGCCTTATTTTCACTATGGACATCCAGTCCCTGTACACCTCCATCCCCCATCACGAAGGACTCAAAGCCCTCCGCTTCTTCCTTTCCCACCGCACCAACCAGTACCCTTCCACTGACACCCTCCTTCGACTGACTGAACTGGTCCTCACCCTGAATAACTTCTCTTTTCAATCCTCCCACTTCCTCCAAACTAAAGGAGTTGCCATGGGCACCCGCATGGGCCCCAGCTATGCCTGCCTCTTCGTAGGATATGTGGAACAGTCCATCTTCCGCAACTACACTGGCACCACCCCCCACCTTTTCCTCCGCTACATCGATGACTGTATCGGCGCTGCCTCGTGCTCCCACGAGGAGGTTGAACAGTTCATCAACTTTACTAACACCTTCCATCCCGACCTGAAATTCACCTGGACTGTCTCAGACTCCTCCCTCCCCTTCCTAGACCTTTCCATTTCTATCTCGGGCGACCGACTCAACACAGACATCTATTATAAACCGACTGACTCCCACAGCTACCTGGACTACACCTCCTCCCACCCTGCCCCCTGTAAAAACGCCATCCCATATTCCCAATTCCTTCGTCTCCGCCGCATCTGCTCCCAGGAGGACCAATTCCAACACCGCACAGCCCAGATGGCCTCCTTCTTCAAGGACCGCAGATTCCCCCCAGACGTGATCGACGATGCCCTCCACCGCATCTCCTCCACTTCCCGCTCCTCCGCCCTTGAGCCCCGCTCCTCCAACCGCCACCAAGACAGAACCCCACTGGTTCTCACCTACCACCCCACCAACCTGCGCATACAACGTATCATCCGCCGCCATTTCCGCCACCTCCAAACGGACCCCACCACCAAGGATATATTTCCCTCCCCTCCCCTATCAGCGTTCCGCAAGGACCACTCCCTTCGTGACTCCCTTGTCAGATCCACACCCCCCACCAACCCAACCTCCACCCCCGGCACCTTCCCCTGCAACCGCAGGAAATGTAAAACTTGCGCCCACACCTCCACACTCACTTCCCTCCAAGGCCCCAAGGGATCCTTCCATATCCGCCACAAGTTCACCTGTACCTCCACACACATCATCTATTGCATCCGCTGCACCCGATGTGGCCTCCTCTATATTGGTGAGACAGGCCGCTTACTTGCGGAACGCTTCAGAGAACACCTCTGGGCCGCCCGAACCAACCAACCCAATCACCCCGTGGCTCAACACTTTAACTCCCCCTCCCACTCCACCGAGGACATGCAGGTCCTTGGACTCCTCCACCGGCAGAACACAACTACACGACGGCTGGAGGAGGAGCGCCTCATCTTCCGCCTGGGAACCCTCCAACCACAAGGTATGAATTCAGATTTCTCCAGCTTCCTCATTTCCCCTCCCCCCACCTTGTCTCAGTCGGTTCCCTCAACTCAGCACCGCCCTCCTAACCTGCAATCCTCTTCCTGACCTCTCCGCCCCCACCCCACTCCGGCCTATCACCCTCACCTTGACCTCCTTCCACCTATCCCACCTCCATCGCCCCTCCCCCTAGTCCCTCCTCCCTACCTTTTATCTCAGCCTGCTTGGCTCTCTCTCTCTTATTCCTGATGAAGGGCTTATGCTCGAAACGTCGAATTCTCTATTCCTGAGATGCTGCCTAACCTGCTGTGCTTTGACCAGCAACACATTTGCAGCAAGAGACCAAGTGGCCTATTCGTGTTCCTATAATTATCATGGTACTTATGTGGATATCTCAGCTACATTAATTATATAGTGAGTATGACACAACTTCAGAAATGTTATATTTGGCATTGATAAGCAAGAGGTTCATATAGCTTGCTCCAAACAGTTACAATGCCTTGTGAAGAACAATAAATTAACTTGCTGTCACTCCTACAGTTACTTAATCCCATTGATAATTTGAAAGCCAGATAGACACTGTTTGCTATTTGGTTAAAAAAAGGTAAAATGGCTCTTCTCGACAATCAGTTAAACAATCAAATCCAATTTAAGAAATCAAATCAGCCATAATTTACATTACAAGATATTGACATCTTACACGATTTGATGTCCAACATAATCATGAATGGGTTCACTTCTCGGTTGAAGAAATATTGTAAACTAGTATTGATCAGAGGAGCAGATAACTTGTTCCAAATGCTCATTAATTTCTGGAAAAAGAAACACATAACCACTTAATCCAAGTACCACCTAACCACCTAATTATGTCCTTTGGTACTTTGTAAAACAAAACATCAGGTTAAGAGTAAAATCTGTTTATCTCTAAACTACCCAATTGATGTAATAGGCTGGATTTAACATTCAATTTTGATCCGGAGTACTGACCTCTCTATCTCTGAGGAGCCTCGGGGGAAGATATTCGACACCCAGCCCAAGGTGTCTGACGATCTGATAGAATGAATTGAGGGATTTTGCATTCTGGCAATATCTTCAGTCTATGAGCACTTTGATCATTCATTCAATAGAATATGTGACTCCCTTCACTGAATGACAAGCAACTGTCTTGGAGGGTTCAATTTGGCAGATTGCTGAAACAATTTTGGAGATACATTATGACCTGCACTCCATTGTCTTAACTTTGATTGAGTGTTCCAGATCCAGGGGCAAAGGGGGATGAGGAACCTAGAGTCACATCCAGCTCCTGCCCTCTCTCATAAAAGCAAGGAGGACCAAATGGACATCATGGGGGTGGTGAGCAGCTGATAATGCTATCTAATATCACCTCTCAGGGATCTTGTGATGGACACCATCTCTCCTTGAACTCTCTACTATTGTCATAGATATCTTCATGTTCTTCAATGACAAAAGTGCCTACTGACATGCTGGGGTATTCACATACTCCGACATCTGATGATAATGACACCCCGTGCTGGCCTTTTACCTGCCCTCGATCTCTTCATAGCCAACTGCCACCGCGACATTAACTGCCTCGACCTCTCCACCCCTCTCACCCCCTCCAACCTCTCACTCTCGGAACATGCAGCCCTCCACTCCCTCCATTCCAACCCCAACCTCACTATCAAACCGGCAGACAAGGGAGACGCGGTAGTAGTTTGGCGCACCGACCTTTAACCACTGAGGCTAAACTCCAGCTCGTGGACATCTCCTCCTACTGCTCCCTTGACCATGACCCCACCTCCCACCACCAAACCATCATCATCCATAACCTCATCACCTCAGGGGATCTCCCATCCACCGCCTCTGACCTCATAGTTCCACAATCCCTCACCGCCCGTTTCTATCTCCTGCCCAAAATCCACTGCCCCAGCCAACCCATTGTCTCAGCCTGCTCCTGCCCCATCGAACTCATCTCTGCATACCTCAACACGGTCCTGTCCCCCTTAGTCCAAGAACTCCCCACCTACGTTCGGGACACCACCCACGCCCTCCACCTCCTCCATGATTTTCGCTTCCCCGGTCCCCAACGCCTTATCTTCACCATAGACATCCAGTCCCTGTACACCTCATCTCCCATCACAAAGCACTGAAAGCCCTCCGCTTCTTCCTTTCCCACCGCACCAACCAGTACCCTTCCACTGACACTCTCCTTCGACTGACTGAACTGGTCCTCACCCTGAACAACTTCTCTTTCCAATCCTCCCACTTTCTCCAAACCAAAGGAGTAGCCATGGGCACCCGCATGGGCCCCAGCTATGCCTGTCTCTTCGTAGGATATGTGGAACAGTCCATCTTCCGCAGCTACACTGGCACCATCCCCCACCTTTTCCTCCATTACATCGATGACTGTATCGGCGTTGCCTCATGCTCCCAAGAGGAGGTTGAACAGTTCATTCACTTTACCAACACCTTCCACCCCAACCTCAAATTTACCTGGACCGTCTCAGACTCCTCCGTCCCCTTCCTAGACCCCTCCATTTCTATCTCGGGTGACTGAATCAACACGGACATTTACTATAAGCCGACCGACTCCCACAGCTACCTAGACTACACCTCCTCCCACCCTGCCACCTGTAAAAATGTCATCCCATGTTCCCAATTCCTTCGTCTCCACTGCATCTGCTCCCAGGAGGACCATCCAATACCATACAACCCAGATGGCCTCCTTCTTCAAGGACCGCAATTTCCCCCCAGACGTGATCGACGATGCCCTCCACTGCATCTCCCTCTCCTCCACCCTTGAGCCCCGCCCCTCCAATTGCCACCAGGGTAGAACTCCACTGGTCCTCACCTACCACCTCACCAACCTTCATATACATCGTATCATCCGTCGTCATTTCCGCCACCTCCAAACAGACCCCACCACCAGAGATATATTTCCCTCCCCTCCCCTATCAGCATCCCAAAAAGACCACTCCCTTTGTGACACCCTCGTCAGGTCCACACCTCCTGACAAACCCAACCTCCACTCCCGGCACCTTCCCCTGCAACCGCAAGAAATGCAAAACTTGCACCCACACCTCCCCCCTTATTTCCCTCCAAGGCCCCAAAGGATTCTTCCATATCTGCCACAAGTTCACCTGCACCTCCACACACATCATTTACTGCATCCGCTGCACCCGATGTGGCCTCCTCTGTATTGGGGAGACAGGCCGCCTACTTGCGGAACGTTTCAGAGAACATCTCTGGGACACTCGCACCAACCAACCCAACCACCCCGTGGCTCAATTCTTCAACTCCCCCTTCCACTCCACTAAGGACATGCAGGTCTTTGGACTCCTCCATCGCCTCATCTTCCGCCTAGGAACCCTCCAACCACAAGGGATGAACTCAGATTTCTCCAATTTCCTCATTTCCCCTCCCCCCACCTTGTCTCAGTCAAATCCCTCGAACTCAGCACCGCCTTCCTAACCTGCAATCTTCTTCCTGACCTCTCTGCCCCCATCCCCACTCCGGCCTATCACCCTCACGTTGACCTCCTTCCACCTATCGTATTTCCACGCCACTCACCCAAGTCCCTCCTCCCTATCTTTTATCTTAGCCTGCTGGACCCACTTTCCTCATTCCTGAAGAAATGCTCATGCTCGAAACGTCGATTCTCCTGCTCCTTGGATACTGCCTGACCTGCTGCGTCTGCCTGAGATATTGCAATCATTATAGGATTAAATCCTATCTTGGCTCCCTCTGATCAATATAATCCCTGCCAGCGTCTGACAAAATTGGCTGTGTATGTTTCCATCCTCTTCCTTTGTTTCTTCATCAGAGGCAAAATGATCTCCCTTGGATCTTACTTTTCTTTGTAGATTTGTCAGATTGTGGAGAACATAGCAAACATCCAGCAGGAACAAGACTCTCAAAAATATGCACTGACAAACTCTTCTTGATGTGTCAAGACATCAGAACCTTATTTTGAAGCAACCAATTGCCTGATTAATGATCATGCAGCTGTAATTGTATTAGGAGTCAGCGTCAGTGCTGAGACCTATAATATTTTCTAAGGCAGTAACAAGAGCTATATGGTTGTTGAGCATGCTCATCAAAAAAAAATGTTTTAAAAAAATTATATGGACTAATAAATTTGGTAACATACTTTAGAGGAGGTCATGGAATGTATTTCTGGTGGTTTTGTAGAACAAGATGTTATGGAAACAACAAAAGACCTTGGTTTTTTGTGTAACATGACAGGATTAATTCTTAATCCCATAATAAGGATTCTATGGAAAGAGGTTTTTTTCAAACATTCAGTAATTGAATAATTACTGAAGCTACAGTGTTTGGCTTAGATAAAGCCAGTTCCCTAGACATAAGCAGTAAATTGGTGAGATCATTTTCGGGACAAAATAATTCTACAATGAAATGTTGTGACAGCAGACGAACAGTGAGCCTTTAATATACCATTATGTAAAAAATTAAATCATAATGCATTGAAAAATAAAATATCCATGAAAAAACAAGAACCACCCATAGCTAACTAAGTCTGTTGAGAATTGATTTTAAAAATGAGGTAAATGTGGGTTACCCAGTGGGTGAGGCAGGAGGAATGAATGTGGAGGTTAGAAAAAAATGGCATAGGCATGAAACAAATATTTTGATTTCACAGTTGAAATTGCAAAAACTTCAGGAGTATTTGGATACCACAAACCTAAGAAGAGTGTACATGTTTAAATAATTAGCAAGAGTAAAAAGAATCAAGTGGATAAATTATTAGAATTAAAAGTCAGCAAATCCCTTAGATCTAACAGGATGCATTCTGTTTGTGGCTTCTTTTTGGATGTGAGTGATACTGGTAAAGCCAAAATCTGTTGTTTATCCTAATTGTTGTTAAAAAACTAGTGGTAACTTTGTGTCACCATTCATGCCCTTAAGGCATAGTTCCTTTCAGGTTCACATGGCCCAAAGAGAACAAAGTTAATGGCCCTTTGATCCAACAAAAAAAAGACCTTTCATAATTTATTACATCTCTCTCCCACAAAGTCTTCATGATGTTATACAGAGGGTGTTGTTTATTTTATTAAGTCTTTCAGACTATCTCAATCCCATTTACCCCTTCTTCCCCTGAGCATATCTTTTTCCTGTGAGATATTATTTTTATAGATTTATTTACATAATTACTTCTTGCAAGCATCTATTTTTCAATTCATCTTATAATTTCAGATGATCTTGAGCTTTCATTATTCTCTCTGAAAATGTTCATTTTGGACTTAGATGAATGGACTTTGTGTTCAATTTTGCTATCTGGAACTGTCTTCCAAGAGATTGAGGTCTGGGGTTCACTTCTTAACTGGAATATCTTTAATCTCCTGCATTGATTTTATGAAGGAAGTTATTTCTGCTAGGGCAGCCACTTTTCCTTTCAGTTTTGTGAATGTTTAGACAAACTTGCCTCTCTTTAGTGTTTTCTACCACAGAAGAAGGCATTTGGTATACTTGCCTTTATTGGTCAGAGCATTGAGTATTGGAGTTGGGAGGTCATGTTGTGATGATACAGCACATTGGTTAGGTCACCTTTGGAATATTGTGTGCAATTCTGGTCTCCTTCCTATTGGAAGGATGTCATGAAACTTGAAAGGGTTCAGAAAAGATTTATATGGTTATTGCGAGAGTTGGAGGGTTTGAGCTATAATGGGATGCTGAATAGGCTGGGCTGTTTACACTGGAGCATTGGAGGTTGAGAGATGACTTTGAGGTTTATAAGATCATGAGGAGCATGGATAAGGTAAATACACAAGATCATTTCTTTGAGGTGGGTGAGTCCAGAACTAGAGGGCATTGGTTAAGGTGAGAGAGGGTGTGTAATGTGTTGCTAGAGAAAGTGGTGGAGGCTGGTACAATTACAACATTTGAAAGGTAACTGAATAGGGTACATGAATAGAAAGATTTCGAGGGATATGGTTCAAGTCCTGGCAAATGGAATTAGATTCACTTAGGATATCTGCCTGGCATGGACAAATTGGACCCAAGTGTCTGTTTCCATGCTATACATCTGTGACTCTAAGTTTATGCACCGCATCCTCAATTTGTGTTAATAGATTCTCGTTTTTCATTTGTTATAAGTTTGTGCTGAAATAGATAAACCTTTTACTTCAAGTTATTGATTAATCTGAACTTCCTTGTTCATCCTCAAAATTGGAATATTGCTGAAAACAAATGTTTCACTTTTACCTGAAGATCCCTGGTTACTTGTTGAGATTGTTGAGAATTCTCATCTGGAAGGTCGGGCGGTCATATATTTTACCTGAACTTGTCTCTTTGTGTTAACCTCTGTACCTAATGTTTGACTTTGATTTGCCATAACTTGGTGATTACTGTGTTGTGATGCAGTCTGACTCAATTCAGTTCCAGATACTTGTAATGTCTCAAGTAGTATTTGCTTTTTAAAATGACTCCATAGAGACTGGTATCTTGTCATCAAGTCACCCTTTATCTACACATGGAAAGTTCTTGACTCTGGTACAGCCTTATCAGAGCCAATTTCCAAAGTGTCAGGATGTCTGTTACGTGCACCTGGCTGATTTTGTTACAACCACAACACTATTGAGTTGACACCTTTTTGTTTGGAATAAAACAAAAAGTGCTGGAGAAGCTCAGTAGATCAGGCAGCTTACATGGAGGGAGAAACATAGTTAATGTTTTGAGACCAACACGACACTTCTTTGGAGCTGAAAGGTGCTGGAAAATTGCAGTTTTAAATTGACCCATTTTCTCTTTTCAATATCTCATAATTACACCTATTTTAAGTATCTATCACTCCATATACACCAGCCTTTGTTTTTTTGTTCTGGGAATTCTCACCATCTGTTCCACTTGCACCTCCTCTCCCTCTGTCACTAGTATATATAAAAAACATAATTTTCCAGTTCCTTTCTGTTCCAAAGAAGAGCAATGCTGGAGTCAAAGTATTAATTATATTTCTAACTCCACTGTTTTAAGAGTAGTGGAACACATTTCTGCAAAATTTATGCCATCACAGCTTTCCATTTCCTTGACAGTGCAGCACAAATTCTTATTCAAATGTAATTAAACTTTTATTTTGTTTAGGACCTACCGGATCTTCTGCAGCACCCCCCAAAAATACCCTGTGGCTTCCCTTGATTTTTTGCTATTTTACTTCTTCAGCCTTCAGAATGAGATTGAGGTCAATACATGCCTTTCTACTGAAGAATGGGACTTCCTGGTTGTGAAGCACACGTAGGTTTTTGAGAATTTGTGTTCCCTGTGTTGAAGAGTTGCTTATGCCTGACTTTAGCATGACATGTAATGCTACTTAACTGTAAAGCTGAATTTTGATCATCAATAAGCTGCATCTTATCAGCCCATGCTTGCTATCTGATAAAATTGATATTGACTGTGACTTCTAACTTGAAATTTTTGAAATGTCAGTTGACATAAATTTAAGTTTACATTTAAAGAACACAGTGGCTCAGTGGTTTGCACTGCTGCCTCAAAGAGCCAGGGACCTGGGTTTGATTCCTGTCTCAGGTGACTGTGTAGAGTTTGCACATTCTCCCTGTGTCTATGTGGGTTTGCTCTGGCTTCCTCCCAGAGTCCAAAAGATGTGTAGGTCAGCTGAACTGGCCGTGCTAAATTGCATTTAGGGCGGCATTGTTGCTCAGTGGTTAGCACTGCTACCTCACAGCGCCAGGAACCCGAGTTCAATTCCCATCTCGGTCAACTGTCTGCGTGGAGTTTGCACATTCTCCCTATGTCTGCATAGGTTTCCTCTGGGTACTCCGGTTTCCTCCCACAGTCCAAAAATGTGCAGCTAAGGTGAATTGGCCATGCTAAATCACCCGTAGTGTTAGGTGCATTAGTCAGGGGTAAATGTAGGGGAATGAGTCTGGGTGTGTTGCTCTTCCGAGGGTCGGTGTGGACTTGTTGGGCCGAAGGGCCTGTTTCCACGCTGTAGGGAATCTAATCTAAATGATTTGTGTCAACCAGTTCACCAAGGAATATTTTCAACTTGTCTTCTATTGGAGACTGCTCTACTTCATTCATCTCTTTGCTTACAGAGTCCTATGATCTTCAACTTTTCTGTGGTTGTCTCCTGGTTTGGCAGATTTTCTGAAGGTGATCTAATGTTTTTTATTCATTCATGAGATGAGGATGTCACTGGTTAGTCCAGCATTTATTGCCCATCTCTAATTGCCTAAGGGCAGTTAAGAATTAACCACAGTGCAGTGGGTCTGGAGTCACATGTAAGCCAGACCAGGTAAGGATGGCTGTTACCTTCAACAAAGAGCATTAATGAACCAAATGGGATTTTCCACAATAATTGACAATGGTTTCATGGTCATCGTCTGACTCCAATCCAGATTTTTATTACTTTCAAATTTCACCATCTGCCATGGTTGGGTTTGAAACTGGATTAACAGTCCAGCAATGACACCACTAAACCATCACCTCCCCAGATGGTCTTACAGTAATTTTCTTACAATAAATCCTTAAATATCAATAGTGGGACACTGTTTGTGTTGAACATGGAAGAGTTTGATTGATAATGTGTTGGCAAGCTTTTAAAACAAAATCAAGGGATAGAGGTATCACTAACTAGGCCAGTATTTGTTGTACATCCTGAATTTCCTGTGAGAAGGTGATGCTAAGTTTCCTCTTGTTGCTGAAGAGACATCCATTGGATGAGTAGAACATATTCTATCATACTCTAGACTTGTGTCTTGTAGCTGATGGGTAGGCTTTTGCGAGCCAAGTGAGTTATCTACTACAGAATTCCCCAACTCTGACCATCTCAGTGTGAAAAACAAGAGAACAGCAGAACACTAATGCATTGCTTGTGATCTCTCAGAATATTTTGTCGAAGAAGGTTTTGTCAGTTGAAACTTTTATCTGAGTCAGAAGATTGGTAGTTTAAGCCTTATGCTAAGACAAGTGCAAAACTCGCACATGACATTCTCAAGCAGCACAGGAGAATACAGATGCAGACTTTGGTTGAGAAATTAAATCCAGTCCTCTCCACCATCTCAGTTGCACATGGGAAGTCTCAGGCTCTATTTTGAAGAAGCGCAGGAGAGCTATCTTGGTGTCTCACCAATATTTCTCCTTCAACCAACTAATGATGATTAGCTATCAGCATTCTCAAAGATCCATCCCACCCTGGCAATTTTTCTCTACAACCTCTACCACTAGGGAGAAGGTATAGAAGCCTGAACACATGCACCAACTGGTTTCATAACAGTTTCTACCTTACTCTTGTTAGAATACTGAATGGACTCTCAAATTCTTAACAATTGCCCGTGCTCGTGTTTTTGTTTTTGTTGCTGTTTACCTATTTATTTACTTATCAATGCTACTTAACCACGTAATTTGTCTATATTGTTCACAAGACAAAGCTTTTTACTGAGCCTCAGTACACATGATAATAAATTCAATTCAATTCAATTCATTATCCTATTATCAATTTTTGAGAAGATTTATAGCTCAAGTTGATGGTAAGTATGTAAGTTAGCTTGCTGAGCTTGAAGGTTTGTTTTCAGATACTTTGTCACCATATTAGGTAACATCATCAGTGAGAGTCTCCAGTGAAGCGCTGGTGGCATGTCCTGCCTCTCTATTTGTAGGACTTGTTTTCTTAAGGTGAGTGATATTATTTATGGCTTTTTTTTCAAGGGAAGGTAAATAGGATCTAATGTGATGTGTTTATTGATGGAGTTCTGGTTAGAATGTCATGCCTTTAAGAATTCTTGTGCGTGTCTTTGTTTTTGCCTGTCGTACGACGTATGTGTTGTCCGAGTCAAAGTGGTGCCCTTCTTTGTCTGTACGTATGGAAACTAGCGATAGTGGGTCATGTCTTTTGGTGGCCAGTTGGTGTTTTTGTATCCTGGTGGCAAGTTTCCTGCTAGTTTGCCCAATGTAGTTTTTTTTTTACAGTTCTTGCATGGTATCTTGTAAATGATGTTAGTTTTGCTGGTGGAATCTAATGGATCCTTTTAGGCTCAAGTATGTTGGTAGGTTTGTGTGCTACTATGATGCCAAGGGGTCTGAATAGTCTGAAAGTCATTTCTGATATGTATTTGATGTAAATAATGTGGCTAATGAGAGCTTCAAACCGGTGTCTACAGTAAAACAGCAAACTGATTAAATACTTAACTTCAGAAGCAATCATCCCAACACCCATAAATGGAGCTGCATCAAGATATTATTTCAATGAACTACATCACATTGCAGTACCCAAGAAGTAAAAAAAAACAGAAGTAAAATATCTATACAATGTTTTCAAGAAAAATCAGGTACCCAATAAACATAATCTGCTAATTCCTCAGAAACAAATCCAAACAAGCAGACACAATGCATCCAAAAACTATAGCCACATAGCTTTACATCAAAGACATGTCAGAAATGACTTCCAAAGTACTCATATGCTTTGGCATCATGGTAGCCCACAAACTTATCAATACACTTTAACAGTGACTAATGAACCTTTGCCCTTTCTCCTTGTCTGAATCCCTCTTATCCAACTTCAGAAATTGGAAACCTACTGAAGGACTAACATCAGCTAAAGTGGGAAGTTCCTAAATGGATAAGTCTTCAAGAGTTCTTAGTGGAGAATTTTGAATCAATCACATTGTCTCGACAAAGAAAAAAAAATAATTAGCTAGCCATACCCAATCCAGAAAGAAATCCCGGTTGTGACATGTTTTTAGAAAAACCTTTGGCTGTAGACCAAGATTTGTAACAATCTATAAATCCTTGGCTTTTTTTTTTATGACTGCAAATGTGTTGCTGGTCAAAGCACAGCAGGTTAGGCAGCATCTCAGGAATAGAGAATTCGACGTTTCGAGCATAAGCCCTTCATCAGGAATAAGAGAGAGAGAGCCAAGCAGGCTGAGATAAAAGGTAGGGAGGAGGGACTAGGGGGAGGGGCGATGGAGGTGGGATAGGTGGAAGGAGGTCAAGGTGAGGGTGATAGGCCGGAGTGGGGTGGGGGCGGAGAGGTCAGGAAGAGGATTGCAGGTTAGGAGGGCGGTGCTGAGTTGAGGGAACCGACTGAGACAAGGTGGGGGGAGGGGAAATGAGGAAGCTGGAGAAATCTGAATTCATACCTTGTGGTTGGAGGGTTCCCAGGCGGAAGATGAGGCGCTCCTCCTCCAGCCGTCGTGTAGTTGTGTTCTGCCGGTGGAGGAGTCCAAGGATCTGCATGTCCTCGGTGGAGTGGGAGGGGGAGTTAAAGTGTTGAGCCACGGGGTGATTGGGTTGGTTGGTTCGGGCGGCCCAGAGGTGTTCTCTGAAGCGTTCCGCAAGTAAGCGGCCTGTCTCACCAATATAGAGGAGGCCACATCGGGTGCAGCGGATGCAATAGATGATGTGTGTGGAGGTACAGGTGAACTTGTGGCGGATATGGAAGGATCCCTTGGGGCCTTGGAGGGAAGTGAGTGTGGAGGTGTGGGCGCAAGTTTTACATTTCCTGCGGTTGCAGGGGAAGGTGCCGGGGGTGGAGGTTGGGTTGGTGGGGGGTGTGGATCTGACAAGGGAGTCACGAAGGGAGTGGTCCTTGCGGAACGCTGATAGGGGAGGGGAGGGAAATATATCCTTGGTGGTGGGGTCCGTTTGGAGGTGGCGGAAATGGCGGCGGATGATACGTTGTATGCGCAGGTTGGTGGGGTGGTAGGTGAGAACCAGTGGGGTTCTGTCTTGGTGGCGGTTGGAGGAGCGGGGCTCAAGGGCGGAGGAGCAGGAAGTGGAGGAGATGCGGTGGAGGGCATCGTCGATCACGTCTGGGGGGAATCTGCGGTCCTTGAAGAAGGAGGCCATCTGGGCTGTGCGGTGTTGGAATTGGTCCTCCTGGGAGCAGATGCGGCGGGGACGAAGGAATTGGGAATATGGGATGGCGTTTTTACAGGGGGCAGGGTGGGAGGAGGTGTAGTCCAGGTAGCTGTGGGAGTCAGTCGGTTCTGCCGGTTTATAATAGATGTCTGTGTTGAGTCGGTCGCCCGAGATAGAAATGGAAAGGTCTAGGAAGGGGAGGGAGGAGATTCAAGGACCGCAGATTCCCCCCAGACGTGATCGACGATGCCCTCCACCGCATCTCCTCCACTTCCCGCTCCTCCGCCCTTGAGCCCCGCTCCTCCAACCGCCACCAAGACAGAACCCCACTGGTTCTCACCTACCACCCCACCAACCTGCGCATACAACGTATCATCCGCCGCCATTTCCGCCACCTCCAAACGGACCCCACCACCAAGGATATATTTCCCTCCCCTCCCCTATCAGCGTTCCGCAAGGACCACTCCCTTCGTGACTCCCTTGTCAGATCCACACCCCCCACCAACCCAACCTCCACCCCCGGCACCTTCCCCTGCAACCGCAGGAAATGTAAAACTTGCGCCCACACCTCCACACTCACTTCCCTCCAAGGCCCCAAGGGATCCTTCCATATCCGCCACAAGTTCACCTGTACCTCCACACACATCATCTATTGCATCCGCTGCACCCGATGTGGCCTCCTCTATATTGGTGAGACAGGCCGCTTACTTGCGGAACGCTTCAGAGAACACCTCTGGGCCGCCCGAACCAACCAACCCAATCACCCCGTGGCTCAACACTTTAACTCCCCCTCCCACTCCACCGAGGACATGCAGGTCCTTGGACTCCTCCACCGGCAGAACACAACTACACGACGGCTGGAGGAGGAGCGCCTCATCTTCCGCCTGGGAACCCTCCAACCACAAGGTATGAATTCAGATTTCTCCAGCTTCCTCATTTCCCCTCCCCCCACCTTGTCTCAGTCGGTTCCCTCAACTCAGCACCGCCCTCCTAACCTGCAATCCTCTTCCTGACCTCTCCGCCCCCACCCCACTCCGGCCTATCACCCTCACCTTGACCTCCTTCCACCTATCCCACCTCCATCGCCCCTCCCCCTAGTCCCTCCTCCCTACCTTTTATCTCAGCCTGCTTGGCTCTCTCTCTCTTATTCCTGATGAAGGGCTTATGCTCGAAACGTCGAATTCTCTATTCCTGAGATGCTGCCTAACCTGCTGTGCTTTGACCAGCAACACATTTGCAGCTGTGATCTCCAGCATCTGCAGACCTCATTTTTTACTCGAAGATTTTTTTTTATGAATCCAGTGGCCACTTGGCCAAAATACACTTAGGATAACACTCAACAGAGCTTTATTTTGTGTTCATGTTTGTTCTTTCAACAAGGGTAGTTGTGCATATTCGTTCAGCTTAAATCTTTTTTTGTTAATAATCTTTATATGTTGTGTAAGTTTGTTTGCAATGAACTATTCTTTTTGTTTGTTTAAAAAATGGCTAATTCATTTATGATCCTGAGGTCTATACAGTCTAATGTATAATCCCAATTTCAAATTCCATTTTAAATTCAAACTTTTGTTCTGACTATTAAGGGAGTAGGTCAAGGAAGAGAAACAACTCACATTTCTTAACTTCCTAACTTCATTGTAATACACTGGCAACATATGCTGCAGCACAATCTCATTTCAGTGTTTGTAAACCACATGGAACCCTTCATTTCCAAGTTTCCTTGGTATTGTTTCCAAATGTTGATACTTCATGCTAATACTTCAGCATTACAGCCTCTATAATTATGTTATGTTGTATTAACATCATTCATTCACCCTCCGATATTATCTCTGAACATGATTACAGAAATACATCAAATATCCTTTTGGTATGTTGTCTGTATCAGAGTCTGTTTTAGTTTTGGGAGGAGAAAAAAGTCATTCCAATTTTCTTTCAATTATAATTATGTATCTGTGATTTATTCATAGCTCTGAACATTGAGAGCATTGCAACTTTTAACAACAGTAACCATTACATTTCATTTCTGTAGTTTATCTTATCAAAGACCAAGTCTTTATCAAATTTTCGCATCAGCTGAAATCAAAACTTAGTGTTGTAAGAAAACATTGACACCCTTTATTGCCAGTGCAGTGGCTTGTTTAAAAGTACAGGGTATATTTTACCCATTCCTGTAATCTAGCACTGTATGATCAGTATGACATCTCAAAGTAGACTCTGATTCCTTCATATAGCCAACTGACATATTTATGCAAAATGTGATTTCCATTCAAAAATTTTGGGAAGTCTATGAGTGATTCCAATGTACTTCAGTACTAGATGCTATTTGGAAGTGCAATAACATATTCGAAGTTTGGTGCCAGCCTCGCCAATAAGACTATAGAGACCATAGGACTTAGAAACAGGAATAGGCCTTTTGGCCCTTTGAGTTTGCTCCACCATTCAATAGAGTCCTGGTTGATCTGGTATTTCTCAGGTTCATTATCCTGCTCTTTCCTTATAACTCTTGATTTCCCCACTGATCAAGAATTTATCTGTCTGAGCCCTAACAATCACAACCCTCTGAGAGAGGAAATTTCTCCTCATTAAAGTCTTAAATTGCCATCCCTTTATTCTGAGACAATGTATTCGGGTCCAATACTCTCCCGTGTATAACATAGCGAAGATAAGTGGGAAAACAGGACTGGGAAGCTTTTAAAGAACAACAGAGGATTACTAAGAAGGAAATACGTAGAGAAAAAAATGAGGTACAAAGGTAAACAGGCCAAAAATATAAAGGAGGATAGTAAAAACTTTTTTAGGTATGTGAAAAGCAAAAAAATTGGGCCCTTGAAGACAGAAACAGGGGAATATATAATGGGGAACAAAGAAATGGCAGAAGAATTGAATTGGTACTTCAGACCTGTGTTCACTGGGGAAGACATGAGAAATCTCCCTGAAGTAACAGTGACTGAAGGACCTGAACTGAAGGGAATTTATATTTGCCAGGAATTGGTGTTGGAGAGACTGTTAGATCTGAAGGTTGATAAGTCCCCGGGGCCTGATGGTCTACATCCCAGGGTACTGAAGGAGGTGGCTCGAGAAATTGTGGATGCGTTGGTGATTATTTTCCAGAGTTCAATAGATTCGGGATCAGTTCCTGCAGATTGGAGGGTGGTCAATGTTGTACCACTTTTTAAGAAAGGTGGGAGAGAGTAAGCAGGAAATTATAGACCAGTTAGTCTGACCTCAGTGGTGGGAAAGATGCTGGAGTCTATTATAAAGGATGAAATTACAAAACATCTGGATAGTAGTAACAGGATAGGTCAGAGTCAGCATGGATTTATGAAGGGGAAATCATGCTTGATTAATCTTCTGGAATTTTTTGATAATGTAATTCTGAAGATAGACGAGGGAGATCCAGTAAATGTAGTGTACCTGGACTTTCAGAAAGCTTTTGATAAAGTCCCACATTGGAGGTTAGTGAGCAAAATTAGGGCGCATGGTATTGGGGGTAAAGTATTAACTTGGATTGAAAGTTGGTTAGCTGACAGGAAACAAAGAATAGTGATAAACAGCTCCATTTCGGAATGGCAGGCAGTGACCAGTGGAGTACGGCAGTGATCAGTGCTGGGACCACAGCTTTTTACAATATATATTAATGATATAGAAGCTGGTATTAGTAATAACATTAGCAAATTTGCTGATGATACTAAGCTGGGTGGCAGGGTGAAATGTGAGGAGGATGTTAGGAGATTACAGGGTGACCTGGACAGGTTAGGTGAGTGGTCAGATGCATGGCAGATGCAGTTTAATGTGGATAAATGTATGGTTATCCACTTTGGTGGCAAGAACAGGAAGGCAGATTACTACCTAAATGGAATCACTTTAGTTAAAGGGGCAGTACAAAGAGATCTGGGTATTCTTGTACACCAGTCAATGAAGGTAAGCATGCAGGTACAGCAGGTAGTGAAGAAGGCTAATAGCATGCTGGCCTTCATCACAAGAGGGATTGAGTATAGAAGCAAAGAGGTTCTTCTGCAGCTGTACAGGGCCCTGGTGAGACCACACCTGGAGTATTGTGTGCGGTTCTGGTCTCCAAATTTGAGGAAAGACATTCTGGCTATTGAGGGAGTGCAGCGTAGGTTCACGAGGACAATTCCTGGAATGGCAGGACTACCTTATGCTGAAAGACTGGAGTGACTGGGCTTGTATACCCTTGAGTTTAGAAGACTGAGAGGGGATCTAATTGAGACGTGTAAGATTATTAAAGGATTGGACACTCTGGAGGCAGGAAATATGTTTCTGCTGATGGGTGAGTGCCGAACCAGAGGACACAGCTTAAAAATATGGGGTAGACCATTTAGGACAGAGATGAGGAGAAACTTCTTCACCCAGAGAGTGGTGGCTGTGTGGAATGCTCTGCCCCAGAGGGTAGTGGATGCCCAGTCTCTGGATTTATTTATGAAAGAGTTGGATAGAGCTCTCAAGGATAGTGGAACCAAGAGTTATGGAGATAAGGCAGGAACGGGATACTGATTAAGGATGATCAGCCATGATCATATTGAATGGTGGGGCAGACTCGAAGGGCAGAATGTCCTATTCCTGCACCTGTTGCCTATTGTCTATTGTCTAATGAAGGGATACATCCTCTCAGCACTTACCCTGTCAAGCCTCTTAAGAAACTTATGTTCAAATGAAATCACTTTTCATTCTTCTAAACTTCAATGAGTAGAGTCAAAACGTCTTCAGCTTTTGCTGACATGTGAATCCCTACTTCCCAAGGATCATCCTAGTGAGTCTTCTCTGAATGGCTTCCAAACAAATGATATATTTTCATAAATAAAAGGTCTAGAATTGTTCCCAGTACTCCAGATGTGGTCTGAACAGCACTTTGTAAAATTGCAATAAGACCTCCCTACTCTTATACCCCAACAACCTTGAAATAGACACTCACATTCGATTAGTCTTTCTGATTACCTGCTGCGCTTGTGTGCTATCTCTCTGTGTTTTATATACAAGTAACCACAAGTCTGTGTTGCAGATTTAAGCAATTTTTTTCTATTTAAATAATATTCTGTTCTTTTGTTCTTCCTTCCAAATAAAGAATTTAATATTTCCCCATATTATACAGAACAACCTCAATTATCTGAATAAGACAGGTTGGGGGAGTATTTTGTTTGGATAACTGATATCATTGTAAACAAAGGAAATATTTACGAGATCTTGTTCGGATAATCTGAAATTCGGACGAGTTATGTTTGGTTAACCAAGGTTGTTCTGTACTCTATTTGGCAACCTTTTGCCCACTTAATTAATCTTTCAATATATTTCTGTACATTAGTTGTATCTGTTCTCTCAACTTCCTCTCCCACCTATTTCTGTGTCATCTGCAGGTTTGGCATTGTTCATTCATTTTGTTCCTCCAAGTTGTTAACATACATTGTAATCAGGTCCCAGCACCGATTCCTGTGGAATCCAACTGGTGATTGATCACCAAAATAAACCCATTATCCCCAGTTTCTGTATCTCCTCATGAGTCAACTCTCTATCCATGCCAGTATATTACTTCCAACACTATGGATTCTTACCTTATTGCTTTACCCTTTTGAGAGGTACTTTGTCAAATGCCTTCTGGAAATCCAAGTACTGTATCCCTTCCATCCACTCTGTTTGAGACTTCCTCGAAAAACTTGAATGAATTAGTCAAACACAGATTCCCTTTCATGAAGCAATGCTGACTCTCCTTGACTAGGTGATAATTTTCAAAATGTTCTGCTATTACTTTGCCAATAAATGATTCTCGTACTTCTCTAACAATAGATGTTCAGCAAATTTTCCTATAGTTGCCTACTTTTTGCCTGCTTCCCTTTTTTAAGTAGGGGTGTTACATTGTCATTTTTCTAATCCTCTAGTGCTTCTCCAGAAGCCAATAATTTTGGATTAGAAAATTATAACCAATGCAGCCACTATCTCAGTAGTTACATCTTTTAGGCTCCTGGGATGCAAGTCATTAGGGTCAGGGAACATATTTTGTTTTAGCCCCATTTATTTGTCTAATAGTACCTCTTTAGTAATGATTATAGTGCCTAATTTTTCCCCCTTATTGTTCAGTATTAATTAGATGTTCAAAGTATGTTCTACAGTAAAGACTGATGCAAAATATCAGTTTAATTTTTCCACCATTTCCTTGTTCCCCATTACCATCTCTCCAGATTCATTTTCAAAGGGACCTATGTTTACATTGGCCCCACCCTTCCTTTTTATATATTTAAAAAGCTCTTATTATCATTTTTATAGTCCTTGCAAATTTGTCCTCATAGTTTATCTTTTCTGTCGTTATTATTTTTATGTCGTCCAATGCTGGATTCTGAATTTTGCACAGTCTTTGGATTATCACTGACTTTGGCCACCTTAAATCCTTTTCTTTCAGCTTAATATCTTATTAATTTCCTTTGTCAGCCATTGTGGTTAATATTCTCCTAAAATGTTTCCTCCATACTGGAATGTATTTTTGCTGAGAATAATGAATTACCTCCTTAAATGTCTGTCACTGCTTGTTACTGTGGTTCCTGCTAATCTCTCTACACACTCTTCACTTTAACTAACTCTATTTTCATTTTTATCCTCTATCAACTTATTTAAGTTAAACACAATTGTTTCTGACTCTAGTTTCTCATTCTCAAGCTGGAACTAAATTGTAGAATGTTATAACTGGAACTTCCTAGGGGATCTTTTACTCTTAAGCCATTTATTCATTCAATCTGTCTCATTACCCTTTAACACATCCAAGATAGCCTGCTCTCTGGTTGGGTCCAGGACATATTGCTCTAGGAAACAAGCCCTAATGCACTATATTAATTTGTTGTCCTGGCCACACTTTCCAATTTCCATTCACCTAATCAACATGAAGGTCAAACCATTAATAATTATTTCTCTAACATAAACACAGAAATTGCTGGAAAGTCTGAGCGGGTCTGACAGCAACTGAGAGTGAACACTTCAGGTCTTAGTGACCTTCAATTATGTTTCTATTTTTACATGCTCTTATTATTTGTTGATTAACAGCCTTTCCCACAGAGTGGATACCATTTGGAAATCTGTACACTACTCATACCAATGCTTTCACTTGCTGTTTTTTTACCTCCACCCAAAAGTACTTTCCATCATCTGATCCTAGATAATGTATTGCAACTGTTTTCATTTTATTTCTTATTAACAGTGTTATTTTTTTTTAAATTTGCAAGATGAGGATGTGACTGGCTAAGCTAGCATTTATTATCCACCCTTAAATACCCAGAGGCCTGCTAAGAGTCTGGATCTGGAGTCACATGTCCACCAGACCAGGTAAGGATATCAGTTTCCTTCCCTGAAGGGCATGAATGAACCAACAATGGATTTGTGGTCATCATCATTAGACTCTTAATTTCAGAATTTTTGTTTATTGAATTCAAATTACACCATCTGCCTTGGCAAGATTCGAACCCAAGTCCCCAGAACATTCCCTGACTCTCTGGATTAACAGTCCAACAATAGAACCAGTAGGCTGTCACCACCACCATGTTTCTGTAATGGCTATAAAATCACATGCATTACGCCCAATTTACACTTTCAGTTTGTCTAACTTATTCGAAATGCTTTGTGCATTAAAATACAAAGAGTTTTAGTTTGTTCTATTTTGGAATTTCCCAATGCCTTTATGGTTCCATACTACACTATGAGATTTACACATTTTGCCAATTCCTTGCATTTTCTTGTAACAATCAACCTACATCACTAAACTGTAAACCTATCCTTGCTGTACCTTTGATTTTATAATTTTCCATGTAACTGAACGCCCACACCATCAACTATTTTGGTTCAAGCTCGACCTAAAGCCCTAGTTATGTGATTCACTAGGACTCCGGTCCCAGCATGACTCAGGTGGCCCCATCCCTCTTTCCCTATTGCTAGTGCCAATATCCCATGAGCAAAACCCATTTCTCCCGCACCTCACTCTCTCTCTTTTGCCCATTGCCACCATCAATGATGCTGGCTCAACATTCATACAACCAGTCCAGTGAAACCTTTGTCAAAATATGACCCCACAAGTTATTAATAATGAAAAGTTGAATTTGATTAGTAGTCAGCCAAATATAGCAGTCTTTCTGTTGAAGATGATTATGAACTGGTGGGCGACCTGCCATGTTGTGTCACAAGCCTCACTGTTGGCTGTTGTGGGTTGCCCCATTAATAGTAAAGTTGTGAATTGAGCTAATTGGAGATAGATAAAAAAAATCAAAATAAATTACAACATCTGATATAATAGAAAAAAAAACATTTTGGTGAATCTGCAGAAAATGATTTGATAAAAAGCATTCCCCTCAGGAAACATGACAACAATGTAACAATTACAGGGCAATTACTTTATTTTGTGTTAGCAACAATTCCAGCCATTGAAGCTTTTTCTCTCTCAACCTCATTGACTGCAATTTTGACATGAAGTAAACATTAAAAACGATCCGTAGATTATCGAACAGATTAAGTTGCTGGGAGTCCATGAAAGCAAAAGGATAAATTGCTATGAGAAATAAATAGTAATTTCTGAGGCAATTGGGATTGACACACTCAGTAGAAACTTAGATAAATAAGGTTGTTTTGTGAAAACTTGAAATTTGTTGGCTTTAATTCCACCTAATTTGTTCCTAAGAATTCTTAATTAATTCTGGCTAAACTTTCTCTCTTAATACATGATATTACATTGAATTGTCCTTTTGTGATGACATTAATAAATAAAACAAAATACAGCAAAAACGTTTTCTTAGCAATTAATTATGCAGTGACAGGCACAACCTACTTAACCTCTCCTCGTAAAACAATCTCTCCGTATCCAGAAATAGCCAAGTGAATCTTCTTTGAACTGCCTTAAGCACCAATATTGTCTTTATTTTGGTTGTGAGATCAAAATTGGTCGCAATATGCCAAATATGGTCTTTAGTACCTTGTATAGTTTTAGCAAAGCATCCCTGCATTTATACTCCCTTCCCTTTGAAATAAAAGCTAACATTCAAATCCAAAGATGTGCAGGTTAGGTGAATTGGCTATGCTAAATTGTTCACAATATTCAGCAATGTGTGGGTTAGGTGCATTAGTCAGGAATAAACGTAGAGTAATAGGGTAGGGGGATAGCTTTGGGTGAGATACTCTTCAGAGGGTTGGACCAAATGGGCTGTTTTTACACTCTAGGGATTCTGTGATTCTATGAACATTACATTTATTTTCCTATTTCCTGCTGAATTTGACAGCTAGCTTTTTCTGGTGATTTATACTCAACTCCCATGTCTCTGTGCTGGAGCTTTTTGCAGTCTACCTTTCTTTAAATAAAATGCTGTTCCTCAATCTTTCAGGCTAAAGTGCATAAGAGTATTGGATCTAGTAATAAATAATTTTTGCAAGTCTGATTTTCCTTATGAAGCCATAGTAACTCTGTTTGATTATGTTATACATTTCTAAATACGTCAGTATTTCATCCTTTAGAAACAGACTCCAACATTTCCCTAATAACTGAAATTAAACTGACTAGCCTGTAGTTTCCTATTCTTGTCTCCCTTACTTTTGACTAAGGATTACATTGGCAGTTTTCTAATACTCTTGGATTTTCCAGAATCTAAATCTTCTTGCAAGATTTCTACCAGTACATCTACTTGAAGTCCCAGCAGCCATGGTTATGCAGTTTGTCAGGGCTCTGGTCCCAGCATGTTTCAAGTGGAGCCCATCCCATTGGAACAATTCCCTCCTTCACTAGTATGGATACAAACGTTGCATGAATTCTAACCTGTTTCTCCCACACCAAACTTTGAGTCATGCTCTTTAATCTTGTTGACTCTGTGTCAATTTCCTTGTGGTTCTAGCAGTAATCCAAAGATTATTTACCAACAAAATAGGTAGAAGAGGTTCTGCTGAGCAGCTCGGGGCTAAATTATAAAGCAAAACCAAAAGGAGAGTAATCTCTGAATTACTCTGTCATTTTACTCTGTGACAATTTATTAAACCTGCTTTCTTACATATGTTTAGATCCATTATTAGGATTCATGAGATACTGCTATAGTAATTTGTCTTGAAAACACTGTATAAACTCTGTCCTGTAGTATTTTTTCAAATTTTACTTTTCCAATTTATCCCAAGATTAAATTCTTTTTTTTCCATGTCCCCATCACCTATTGACTGATTTGCTGTTCAATAGTATAGCTATGTTTATGGAGTTGAGAACCGCTTCCCACCAGTGTTTTCGTATCCTTGTTTTTCCTACCTCCACACATAGGAGTTCTAGACCTTCCAACCTGAGATCACACTTTTTTCTTGCTCTACTAGTAATGTTACACTACAACGCTTTCGCTTTGTCTGTTCTTTTTAAAAGTCAAAAGTTTAAAAGTATACTTGAATATTTAGCTTCAGCTTTCATCTCCTTGTAATCATGCTTTTAATGGATAGAATATCATGTTCATTAACTTTTATTTGTGCTATAAATTAATTTAATTTGTTCTGGATTCAAATTGCATTTAAGTAAAGTTTCATAGAACATAGAACAAAGAGCATTACAGCGCAGTACAGGCCCTTTGGCCCTCAATGTTGCACCGACCAGTCATACCAATCTGAAGCCCATCTAACCTACACTATTCCATGTACGAACATATGTTTGTCCAATGATGACTTAAGTGCACTTAAAGTTGGTGAATCTACTACCGTTGCAGGCAAAGCATTCCATACCTTTACTACTCTCTGAGTAAAGAAACAACCTCTGACATCTGTCCTATATCTATTACCTCTCAATTTAAAGCTATGTCCCCTCATGCTAGCCGTCACCATACTTGGAATAAGGCTCTCCCTATCCACCCTATCAAACCCTCTGATTATCTTTTTTGTATCTATTAAGTCACCTCTCAACCTTCTTCTCTCCAATGAAAACAGCCTCAAGTCCCTTAGTCTTTCCTTGTAAGACCTCCCCTTCATACTAGGCAACATCCCAGTAAATCTCCTCTGCACCTTTTCCAAAGCTTCCACATCCTTCTTATAATGTGGTGATCAGAACTGTACACAATACTCCAAGTGCAGCCACACCAGAGTTTTGTACAGCTGTAGCATAATCTCATGGTTCCGGAACTCGATCCCTCTATTAATCTAAAAGTTAAAACACTGTATGCCTTCTTAACAACCCTGTCAGCCTGGGTGGCAACTTTCAAGCATCTGTGTACCTGAACACTGAGATCTCTCTGCTCATCTACACTATCAAAAATCGTACCATTAGCCCAGTACTTTGCATTCCGGTTACTCCTACCAAAGTGAATCACCTCACACTTGTCCACATTGAACTCCATTTGCCACCTCTCAGCCCAGCTCTGCAGCTTACCTATGTATCTCTGTAACCTACAACATCCTTTGTCACTATCCACAACTCTACCGACCTTAGTGTCATCTGCGAATTTACTAACTCACTCTTCTACGCCCTCATCCAGGTCCTTTATATAAATGATGAACAGCAGTGGACCCAACACCAACCCTTGCGGTACACCACTAGTAACTGGACTCCAGGATGATAATTCATGATTTTTTTTGCCATTCTTCCACCTATGACCCCATTTGCTGCTGTGCTTTTATGGCCATGCTCTGTCTTTGTCCTCCCCTTGACTGCAATATTAGCACCTATGCAAAAATAGCCAAGTACATTTCAAAAGTCCTTGCTGATGATAAACAAGACATTCAGAAGTCTTTTCATTGCATCATCTATCAATTGATTTGTAAAATATAAATTTCTGTATTACTAAAAACATGTTTTGTTCAGCAAATGCATCATTACCTGCCTAGATCAAAACTAATTGCTTATCTTCCATTTATATTTGGAGCCATTTGCTTTTTTTTATTAAAGGGCAGTGTAGAGTTGGTGTATTTCTACACCTTTAGGGTGTAGGTTTGCTCGCTGAGCTGTAGGTTTGATATCCAGATGTTTCATTACCTGGCTAGGTAACATCATCAGTGGCGATCTCCAAGTGAAGTGAAACTGTTGTCTCCTGCTTTCTATTTATATCTTTCTTCTGGATGGGGTTCCTGAGGTTTGTGGTGATGTCATTTCCTGTTCATTTTCTGAGGGGTTGATAGATGGCATCTAGATCTATGTGTTTGTTTATGGCATTGTGGTTAGAGTTCCAGGCCTCTAGGAATTCTCTTTGCTTAGCCTGTCCCAGGATAGATGTATTGTCCCAGTAGAAATGGTGGTTTTTTTCATCCGTGTGTAGGGCTACGAGAGAGAGAGGGTCGTGTCTTTTTGTGGCTAGCTGGTGTTCGTGTATCCTGGTGGCTAACTTTCTTCCTGTTTGTCCTACGTAGAGTTTGTGGCAGTCCTTGCATGGAATTTTATAGATGACGTTGGTTTTTACCATGGGTTGTACTAGGTCTTTTAAGTTTGTTAGTTTTTGTTTGAGAGTGTTGGTGGGTTTGTGTGCTACTAGGATTCTGAGGGGTCTTAGTAGTCTGGCTGGCATTTCTGAAACTTCTTTGATGTGCAGTAAGGTGGTTAGGGTTTCTGGCTGTTTTTGGTCTGCTTGTTGTGGTTTGTTCTTGAGGAATCTGCGCACTGTATTTTTTGAGTATCCATTCTTCTTGAATATGTTGTATAGGTGGTTCTCCTCTATTTTTCAAAGTTCGTCTGTGCTGCAGTGTGGAATAGGTGGCTCGTTGGAATAGTGTTCTGATACAGCTTTGTTTGGGTGTATTGGGATGGCTGCTGGTGTAGTTTAGCATTTGGTCAGTGAGCAAATGTCAGTGAGGTCAATCTGAGCTACAAACCTTCACAAACCTTGCAAAAACCTATGGGCACAACACGCTACAACTTGCCCGAAGATGGGATAGGAATGCCGTCCGAGCGAGTTCCACCCGCCAACAACTGTACTTCCTGCATGAATGTTTAAGAAAACAGGTACTGCCAAAACGTCTCCAATATAAACCGCCGATAAAATCACCTCAAGCCAGAAGTTTAACAGAACAAAACGGCCGCAGAGTGCTCCAAGAACTAATCAATGACACCCACCACAGACTCAGAAAATACAACTGGGAAATAGTGCGCCAAAAACCCTTAATCAAACAAGCAACAAATCAAGAATGGACAGACACGGTAGAACCAGCCATAAACACCAAACAACGACAAACACAGATAAAGAAAAATCGGAACCTGAAGAAAAAACTTGACAAACTCACAAAAAAAAAGACAAAACCGATAACACAGGGGCATGGATAAAGAACTTATCAGACCGGACCCTATCAGACACAGAAGAAGCGGTACTAGTCAAAGGATTAAATTTCAATTAGCGAGACGCTGACAAGAAGGATTTCCTAGCGGCATTAAAAACCACATTGAAGGACAACAATTTCACAGAAGAAACACAACAAATGATCAGACAGACAGTTGCACCTACTCTGAACCGAAAGAGTGAAGGAAACAAATGGAACACACAAGATAAGAAAGCCCTAGCAAACCTCAAAAAAGACAAAAACATCATTATATTACCTGTAGACAAAGGTCGGCTCACAGTCATCCTGAACAGAAGGGACTACATAGAGAAAGCCAATGCACTACTCGGAGACACCAACACCTACCAACAGGTGGTGCTAGACCCAACCCACAACTAGGGAAAAAAATTTCATATCTCCTAAGAAAATTACACAATTCCAGAGAATTAAACAAGACGGAATTCCAAAAAATGAAACCTGACCGGACCAACACCCCACGATTTTATGGACTACCAAAAATCCATAAACCAGGAGCTCCCCTCAGACCTATAATCTCACTACCCAGAACACCAACTTACAGACTGGCCAAAGAACTACACGCAAGACTGAAATACCTAGTAGAAGAGTCACAGCACTCCATCCACTCCACCCAGGAATTCCTAAAAATCATCAAAAGCACCAAAATAGAGGAAGACGAAGCAATGATCTCATTCGACATAACAGTACTGTTCACCTCCATCAACATCGACCTGGCAAAGGAAACACTTACCAAACTTTGAGAGAGACCATCATACACACACCAACCACCATTAATCACATTACCAATGAAAACATCATGAAGCTAGTGGACCTGTGCCTCACCATCCACTTCACTTTCAACAACATAGTCTACAAGCAAACCAACAACACGCCCATGGGATCTCCGCTATCAGGATTCATAGCAGAAGCAGTAATGCAAAGACTAGAATAAACAGCCCTACCAACCATCAACCCAAAAATCTGGGTCCGCTAGTAGATGACACATTTGTCATCACAAAACGAAACAAGATAGAATAGACATGTAACATCATCAACAACATGCATAAGGTTCACTAAGGAGGAAGAAACTGACAACAAACTTGCATTCCTGGACATCACAGTCGAAAGAAAGGACAACGGAGAACTACAAACCTGCATATACAGAAAACCGACAAACACTGACCAAATACTTAACTACACCAGCAACCATCCCAACACACACAAACAAAGCTGTATCAGAACACTATTCCAATGAGCCACCACACACTGCAGCACAGATGAACTATGCAAAACAGAGGAGAACCACCTATACATCGTATTCAAGAAGGACGGATACTCAAAAAAATACAGTGCACAGATTCCTCAAGAACAAATCACGACAAGCTGACCAAACATAGCCAGAAACCCTAACCACCTTACCATACCTCAAAGAAGTTTCACAAATGCCAGCCAGAGGACTAAGACCTCTCAGAATCCTAGTAGCACACAAACCCACCAACACTCTCAACCAAAACTAACAAACTTAAAAGACCCAGTACAGCCCATGTACGAAACCAATGTCATCTACAAAATTCCATGCAAAGACTGCCACAAATTCTATGTAGGGCAAACAGGAAGGAAGTTAGCCATCAGGATACACGAACACCAGCTAGCCACAAAAACACACGACCCTCTATCCCTCGTAGCCCTACACATAGATGAGAAAAAAACACCATTTCGACTGGGACAACACATCTATCCTGGGACAGGCTAAGCAAAGACATGCCAGAGAATTCCTAGAGGCCTGGCACTCCAACCACAACGCCATAAACAAACACATAGATGCCATCTACCAACCCCTTAGAAAACGAACAGGAAATGACATCACCACAAACCCCAGGAACCCCCTCCAGGAGAAAAATATAAATAGAAAGCAGGAGACAACAGCTTTGCTTCACTTGGAGGTCGTTACTGATGATGTTACCTAGCCAGGTAATGAAACGTCTGGATATCAAACCTACAGTTCAGTGAGCAAACCTACTCCCTAAACCTCAACCTGAGCTACAAACCTTGCAAAAGCTTCTTCATCTGTTTTGCATCTTTCTCCTTGTATGATTTTCTTTTCATTTTCTGCTACTGTTTCCCTTTATTTTTGCCTGTTCTTGTTCCTTCTCTAGCCTTCGGCCATTTAAGAGAGTTGCTTTGAATTCCACCGTCTTGGAAAATAACAAAATTGTATTACTGTAGTTACAGGTTTCAGTCTCTAGATGGCACGTAGAGTTGTACTCATGATAGTCATACAGCACAGAAACAGGCCCTTCATCCATGTCCCATTTGCCTGTGTTTCACCCATATCTCCCTCAACCTTTCCTATTGATGTAATTGTCCAAATGTTTTAAATGTAGCAACTGTATTTACCTCTACCACTTCTTCTGTAATTTGTGTCATAAATGCACCACCCTCTGTGTAGAAAAAGTCATTCTTCAGGTCCTTTTAAATCTTTCCCCACTCAGCTTAAACTTATGCCCTTTACTTTTTGACTCTCCTACCCTGGGGAAAAGATTTTGACTACTCACTTTATCTATGCCCTGCATGATTTTATAAACCTCTTTTAGGTCACCCCTCAAGCCTTATATGCTCCAGGAAAGAAACAGCCAGCTTATCCAGCCTCTCCTTATAAATCAAACTTTCCAGTCATGGTGGCATTATTGTAAACCTTTGTTGCACCTTTCCAGTTTAATCACATCCTTCCTATAGCTGGGCTACTAGAATTGTACGCAGTATTCTAAATACGGTCTTATATCAAATAAGCGGTTGCAATATGTGGAGGTCCCTATTTGATGGAATAAACAGATCTCTGGACACAGGTAAGCTTTATTACTGTAGAATATCATTCTCCACTTTTTATTTTTATATTGCGTTTTCTTTCTGAAAAGTTTTGTACCAATGCTGTGATGAGCTTTTGACAGGTTTCTTTTTATGACAGAACTTCAGGCACTTATTTGATTTTTAAAAAAAGAATAGGTTTTCTAACTAGAAAGGGCATTGATTTTAATTTTGTACAGCAAAGCCTGAGCTTATTTACAGATCTGGATTCATAGTAGCTGATGTTGTCAATTTTCCAAATTATTTGATATTTTCTTGTCTGCTTGTTCTTATATTAGGTTTTCAAGTATTCACCACTTAGATTTTGAAAAAAAAATCTTTTTGGATGGCCAACACTGTTAATCATGGTGTGCATATTGTATACAGAATGGTATCATTATCCCTCAGATTATAAAAACTAGAAATAGTAATGTGGTATTTAATGATCCAACAAACATTTGATAAAACTCACTAACATACAAAAATATTATACACACAAACCCATCATGTCTCAGGTAACATTAAACTTTTCAATTGCAAATGGTGCTATGTTTCTAATAACATAGCATGTCCAAGTTAACATGGAATTAAGTTATGTTTATAATCAAATCGCAAACAATGATGCAGCAAAGATATCATGAGTAGGTTTCTTAAAGGTATAAAGACAAAGTACATGCGAGACCAAATACAAAACCTGCTACCTGTACACAAATTGACCCCCGATGACAGATTTAAAAATTCCTTTCTTGCTTTGGGAGTTTGGCCTTGTTGGGAGTGTTCTCATTTCTGAGCTCAAGAGTGTTGAGTTATAAGATTAATACAGACTGGGAACATGAACATAAAACCACACCAATTTGTTGAGGTGTAAAATCCTGTCTGATAGCTCAGATTGCTATTGACTATTATATGGCCGATTTTGAAGAAGAACTGAGAGCTTGCCTCTTCTCCTGACCAAAATTAGGAACATTGAAACAGTAGTAGGCCTTTTAGTCCCTCAAGCTTGTTCCACCATTCTGTCTTGGCATCTACCATGATGCTGTTTTCCCATGCTTACCTCAGATCCCTTAGCGTTATTAGTACGTAAAAATCTCTCAATCTCTGTTTTGAACGTTCTCAATTGATGCTCTTTCACAACCCTCTAAGGTAGGGATTCCAAAGGCTCAGTACCTTCTGAGTGAAGAAATTTCTCCTCATTTCAATCCTAAAATGTTTGACCCTTGTTTTATTTGTTGTCATGTTCCCTGACTGTAGATCTCAGCCATGGAAACATCATCTGTTTCTACCCTGCCTATCCCTTTAAGAATTTTGTAAGCTTCAACGAGACCACCTCTTTCTTTCTTCTGGATGGTGGAGAATACAGACCCAATTTTCTCTATCACTCCTCATAAGACAACCTTGCTATTGCAGACATTAACCCTGTAAATATCTGTCTGGCAAACATTCCCCACTCCAAAGCTGATGTATCCTTCCTTTGCTAAGGAGACCAAAACTGTAAGGTGCAATTCAGTATTCTCTACAATTGAAGTAAGACATCTTTAGACCGGATTAACTAGCCAACATTACAATACTGGCAAGAGTGAGGACTGCAGATGCTGAAGATTAGAGTTGAGAGCATGGTGCTAGAAAAGCACAGCAGGTCAGGCAACATCCAAAGGAGCAGGAGCATCGACGTTTCGGGCAGAAGTTCCTGATGAAAGGCTTTTGCCCGAAACATTGATTCTCCTGCTCCTCGGATGCTGCCTGACCTGCTGTCCTTTTCCAGCACCCCACACTCAACATTACAATGCTGTCTGTGGAATCCTGGAAATGTAAAATACAGTTGTGTTTACCCATATATCATTAACCATTGAACTCCAAAGTCTGCGTACATGTGATTTTCCAACATGTATAAAACACATCTCATTTGCTCTTACCATAATTTTATTCCATGGAATAAAAGTTTTTTTTCCTAGATTTGCACATTTAGCCTACAGTATCAATCTTTCCTTCATTTCAGTGGCAATGTTATTAATTAGGATTTTATCCATTCTTTATACTATTTGCTTGTTGCATGCACATTTTACTGGTTTATGATATCTCATAAATGGTTAATAAATTTCTTAATGAATATTTTCAGTCAACTAATTAAGAGGGGCAAGTTGAGCATAGCAGGAGATGAGTCTGGCAGAAGAAGTTCAAAATTCCAGTGGGCTGTGCTCATCATTTTACAATTATTAAAGTTCAAACATCAGTGTTTGCACCTTCATTTATAATTTAGGCTGTAGTATTCTACCAGCAACATATAACCCAAATTTCACTTGAATGTCATTATCATATCACCTGCACAGCAACACATCTGCAGCTTTCTTTCATTTTAAACCAACAATGAAACTGAATTCACTGTTGGACAAAATGACAAAAGCAAAGGAAAACATCATCTGTGTTTGACTTCAGGCCTAAGCTCTTTACTGTTCAGCTAGAGTATCCGTGGAGATTCCTGAGACTGGCCATGATTATATTTCATGCTCCATTAATGTTTTATAAGTTGTGCATTCATAGGCAGCTCACACATTACAAATGCGTATAGTCAGATGAAGAGTGTTGAAATTCACAATAGTTTTGGGTCCATGTCAACAATGAAATCAGGTTTATACTCCAGTTCCAACTGATTCCCCAAGAAGTGTGTTTTTTAAAGGAAATTCAGGAAAAATGTCAAATTCCATTTACTGAAGAAGAGTCCTTTAACAAGAATTGTGCTCAGAAATTACACTTGCAAGGAAGGTAACACTGTTCAAGCAGTCACTTGGATTGCTTAATAATTGCACTAAATGCAATAATGAGTGATCAGACACTGACTAACATTGGCCCTTTCTGTCCTCCTACAAAACCTGCCACCGTGTTTTTGTTTTCTAATTTAAAAATACAAGAATTATGTGCAGATTTCTACCCCAGAGGCTAATAATTTCACTAAAATGGCAAGTATAAATACTTTGGCAGGAAAAAGGGTATGCTATCCAGTTTTATTTTGGGCTGGATCCAATAATTTATCTCAGCAACAGTGAAAGCTATGCATGTTATTCAACCTCTAAATACTACTGGTTAATACCCATTTCTTGATTAAATTATTCACTGTCTGCATGAACTTTTAAAAATTACATGTGTGACCTCTAAGGCTAGAAATGCTGGATCTGTTGCATAAACTTTCAAAGGCTGAATAATTTTGGCACCAAAAACAAAATTACAGGACATAAATAATTAAAAGTTGCAGCCCAAGGTCGCATCAAGAAAACGCAGCACTGTGACCTTCTCCATCTGATACCTTTCATGGACTGGAGATTTGCCTATTTGCTGATTTTTGTTTTCTACTGTTCTTCAGAAAGGTGCAACTATAGTGATTTGGGAAGGCTGAAATATGTTATTAATTATCAGCAGTAGAAAATCTCTATGGAACTGCTATATGAACTTCATATTGTGAAAAGGGCTGTGATTCTCATTAGGAGAATGTCAAATTGAAGTTCAATTTTGATGGGGAGTCAACAGGCTAAAAAGAAAGTGTGCTAGTTTCTAGTTTACAAAGCAATGCAAAATATATAAAGGATCAGAAGCCTTAATTATGACAATAAAATTCTAATTGACCAAAAAAGTGAGACTTTATTCATCTGTATTAATTGGTATCATTATATACTTAAAGTTTGAATAAATTATCGATAGATGAAAATGAACTAATCCTAGAAATCAGTAAACCAGTCGCATAAAAACAAAATTGGAATGGTCTGTTTTCGACGACACTTTGTTTTAGATCAACATTGTGACACAATGTATATGACAGCTGGTTGCTTCAAGGTTACTTTTTATTGAGTGGCATTGTTATGAATGGTTGACTGTTTATTTAGTCTAATGTTAATGTGCTAATAAATCAGCATAATACTATTAGTGCCCAAACTGTATCTAGAAGGTGAACATTAATTTTGCAATACTTAGAGCAGCAAAAAAAACCCTGAAATTATTGTACAAAAAAATTATAAAATTAGTCCAAGCTGTTCAGAAAAACATTACCCTGTTTGTCTTGTCCCATCAAAACTTAAGTTGTTTTTTATAATTATCATGGACATGCAAAAATGCAGGTTCTACATTCACAAATGTTGCTCATGTACATGATCTGATTTTGTAGTTGTGATATTGTGGTTTATTATACTAACATTTTCAGATTGGTTATAACATAGCTTTAGGATTTCTTCTAAGACTCTGATGAGTGATGTAGTTCACGATTGATAACTCTGCATACCTTGCATTAACAGTAACTAATTAATATACTGCTTCCCAAATTCACATTTGTGTCTGATTAATGTTGCTTTCGTTCTATTCTATTTTTCAACATGATGAATATAAATGATCTAACCAGAGTTTCCCACAATGCTTCAGGTAGTACCTGATTCTAATAATGGTATTGTGTATAAATGAAGCAGAAGTGCTGATCCATCCTGTTTCATCTGATGCTCTGCATTGGCTGACATCTTTATGCCTCACATCTTCATGTTTTACTGAACTATGTTAGCTAGATATCAGTGATTAGCAATTGCACTGCTCCGGTACCAGAGCCACACTCAGCAATTAATGACATGAAATGAAAAAGGATGCATAGTTGGGAAGTCTGTTTGTTTGCTCATCTGCATGCACACCATCTGTGTACAATGGAAGTACCTTAATAATGCAATTACACTGTAATGATTTGGAAACCCTCAAGCTTGCATTGCAATAACTCTCCTTTCATTTTATTGGAGAAACAATGTCATATGGATAGATTTTGGCAGATCAACTATGGCATATATATTGTTCCACTGATAAATTAAGAAATGTATCTACTTTCTAGTAATAAACATGTTGACCCTGCCACAGAAGGTACAATAAGTGCAACTCAATGGTCTCAAAGAAAACTACTGGTAAGATGCTGCAAGATTTGGAATTAGCCTCATACATTTACTTGTTATTAAATTAATTATACAATAATTATTCATTCTCAGTGTATTTAAATTCCTTGGACAAATAGGTTAGATTCCCTGCTGCATGGAAACAGGCCCTTTGGCCCAACAAGTCCACACCAACCCTCCAAAGAGTAACCCACCCTTACCCATTTTCCTCTGACTGATGCACCTAACACTACAGGCAATTTTGTATGGCCAATTCATTTGACCTGCACACCTTTTGATTGTGGGAGGAAACCCACAGAGAAACAGAAAGAATGTGCAAACTGCACAAACAGTCACCCAAGGCTGGAATCGAACCTAGGTCCCTAGCGCTGTGAAGCAGCAGTGCCACGCATAATTTCAAGTTGAATGAGTAAAAGAAGAAAGAATGATTATTGCATGTGATTGGTTGATGTCTATGGTTTGATTTATAATAGTATTATGTACTCACTACACCTTGAGGTGCAAACTACAGTTGCCCATCTGGATTTGACTTTCAAACATCCAAGTATTGAAGTTGCAGAGTCAAAGTTGAGGATAGTCCGATTCAAGTCCTCAGCTGCACAAGAAGGGGACGTCCTTCTCAGAATCTGATTTCCAGTAAAAATGTAAAGCATGTAATATTGAACTTAAGGTAAATTAGATGCAGATTTGTCTAATTTATAATCATGCTGTTTTGCATTTTTAAGGATATGCACTGAGGTGTATGAGGGGAAAATGAAGTCTGCTGAAAAGACTTAAAGAACGTTATTTGAGAAACTGGATTTAATGACTTTGTGGTGCTTGCCAGTTCATTGCAAAGTACCCTGAAGGGAAATAAGAAGTCACCATTGTCTTACTGCTTACCAGTTAGAGCGAAAGATATTCAGTGGTTGTTTAACCTGAGGGTAGCCACACCTCAAGCAAATGGACGTTGATGAAAGAGAATCACCCAGTGCAGAAATTGTACCAACACTGTTGGTATCACAAGCTAGCCATATAGCCAACTAAGCTAAATCAACATCTACGTCACCTGGGCTGCACTATCTTGGTTGGGGGCTTTACTGCAGGTTCATAACAATATAGAACAAATGAGTGATTTGCTCAAGTTGTTGATCAGATCACTCCATGTGCAGTATTGTAAAGGAGCTCTAGAGCTGAGTATTTAAGTAAAAGATTTCACATAACACCAGGAAACATTTACACAAAAATTTCTAATACTAAACCTAATTAGAATAAAAATAAAACTACGAAGATGAAGAAAATGGAATTGAAATGTACTTAAAAATAAGGTCTGAAGTGTAGCATTGTGAATGGTATCTTTTGAAATAATGAACAGTATAAGTGAAAACTGAAAAAACTGTGGATACTGTAAAACAGAAACAGAAGCAGCTGGAAAAGTGCAGAAGGTCTGGCAACATCTGTGAAGAGAAGTCACAATTAACATTTTGGATACGGTGACCCTTCATCTGAACCCCAGTATACATGCGTGTTCTGGTTTTTCTGATTGCTTTGACGGTCATTCATAGTTTATTTAGCTGTCTATGGAATGAATTGGTTCATATTTTAGCCAATTTTATGGGATATTCGATATGGATCCTAGAATGTATATTGATTATTTAAACTGATCACAACTTTTGCTTCACTAATACTTAAGGTACAATTTCATCTATTATTCAGTGAAAGTTGAACAATTTCTATATTGCTGGGTGTTTGCTTCTATGTAGCAAAGATAATTTAATGTAATGTTTTATCATGTGGTGCATTCAAGTATTTGATGTTTTTGTTACATACTTGATGCATGACGTTTAATAGTACAATTTGGGTTATGCATTCTACTTTAGGGAAATCAACTTAGTACAATGCATATATCCATACCAGCGGGAAATTAGACATGAAGGTCAAAAGGGTATACTGCTGCCAAAATCCCCAAAGTAATTTGAGACATGTTCATATTGATGAAGTTGTAATATTTATGATATATTAGCCAATATTGGAGAATGATAATGATGGCATATGGCTCCATAGCTTGTCTAGGATGTTTGGTCGGGCCACTTTTAGAACATTAAAACAAGGGAACGGGAGCAAGTCATTTACTGTCTTGATCATGTTTCACCATTCAATCAGATCATGGTTTATTTATGGTCTAAATCCGTATACTCCCCTTTTATCCATTTATATCTTTGTTAAACAAACATCTAACACTCTCTGAAATAAACTTCAGTATTGGCTACTTTGTACAAAGATGTGTCAAACGAAAATTCTCCCTGGAAGTAGGTCGCTCTGAGATAAACCGTCATCAGGTTTGCCTAGTTATGTTTTTGCTCCGTGTGAGTAGCTTAGTAATTGGCTAACCACTGAAAAAGTCGATTTTTCAAAAAACAGTTTGATAACTTCCACTGCAGAAAAAAAGTAGAGCAGCAGTTCTCTTCAGAATAGCAGTTGGGGCAGGCAGTCTGAAATTCAATCTGTTTGTAGGTGATGGTGGGTGGTGACAGCTTGCCCAAATCATTTAGATGATGACCAAGGCCCAGTTTTGGGTCACCTTGAGGTTCAGGTGAAGTTTGTGGCAACATCGGTATTTACATGCCTGAAATAAAGCCAACCAATTCCTACCTGAGAAGCTATGATAAATGAAAGTAGATGAATAGTTGCAATGGAGATTTTAATGGTCCACTGGTGATACATAACAAAGCCTGACATGCTTCTAAAGCAACTTGGTGGATTCTAAGCTGTACTCATAGTTGTTGTAGCAGGTTTGCCTGGGAGGATCCTGATTCATCTGTACTGATTTTGATTGATATTACAAGTCTATTTGAAAGAATCCTACATCATCTACCATAATTAAAATTTGTATAACAGGAAGATTTTCAAATTATCCCATCGTTGTGCTCTGGAAAAAAGTTGGAGTATTTATCTGACGTGTTCGGCATAGTGTAAAACTATAATAAGGAGAAAGTGAGGACTGCAGATGCTAGAGATCAGAGCTGAAAAATGTGTGGCTGGAAAAGCGCAGCAGGTCAGGTAGCATCCAAGGAGCAGGAGAATCAACATTTCGGGCATAAGCCCTTCTTCAGGAATGGGGAAGGTGTGCCAAGCAGGCTAAGATAAAAGATAGGGAGGAGGGACTTGGGGGATTGGGCATTGGGAATGCGATAGGTGGAATGATGTTAAGGTGAGGGTGGTAGGCTGGAGAGGGGGTGGGGGCGGAGAGGTCGGGAAGAAAATTGCAGGTCAAGAAGGTGGTGCTGAGTCTGAAGATTGGGACTGAGATAAGGTGGGAGGATGTGGAAATGAGGATGCTGGAGAAATCTGCATTCATCCCTTGCGGTTGGAGGGTTCCTAGGCGGAAGATGAGGTGCTCTTCCTCCAGCCGTCGTGTTGCCATGGTCTGGCGATGGAGGAGGCCAAGGATCTGCCTGTCCTTGGCGGAGTGGGAGCGGTAGTTAAAGTGTTCAGCCACGGGGCGGTTGGGTTGGTTGGTGCGGGTGTCCCAGAGGTGTTCTCTGAAATGTTCCGCAAATAGGCAGCCTGTCTCCCCAATGTAGAGGAGGCTACATCGGGTGCAGCGGATGCAGTAAATGATGTGTGTGGAGGTGCAGGTGAATTTGTGATGGATATGAAAGGATCACGTGGGGCCTTGGAGGGAAGCAAGGAGGGAGGTGCGGGCGCAAGTTTTGCATTTCTTGCGGTCACAGGGAATGGTGCCGGGAGTGGAGGTTGGGTTGGTGGGGGGTGTGGACCTGACGAGGGAGTTGCGGAGGGAGTGGTCTTTCTGGAATGTTGATAGGGGAGGGGAGGGAAATATATCCATGGTGGTGGGGTCCACACCCCACCAACCCAACCTCCATTCCTGGCACCTTCCCCTGCAGCCGCAAGAAATGCAAAGAATCTGGGATACCTGCTCAGTACTGGTTCTTAACATTATTGATTGTGAACCAGACCATCAATTCATTGAGAGCATCATGTCCTTGAAGGAATTCCTAAAGGCTTATGACACAGGGTCAAACCACAAAAGAAGGTTGACATAACAATTGTAAAGAAAAGGTTGAGATTCACGTACTGATCCATAGGCTTTAACATAGAAAACAGAAAAATTTGAAGATTCTTAGAAGAGGTTAAAGGATGTCACTTATAGCACAAGGTCGAGGTCTTGGATTTGTCAAATAGAGCATGAAGATCCATTCAGCAAGAAAAAAGAACAAGATCCAGCCAACCTCCTGAATCAGTTCACAATGCTCATTGATCCTGCATATCCAACAAAAAAAAAGCAAGAAAAGTCAGATGCTATGAAGCAAAATAATGTTGCAGACCAAACTAAGGCTAATGAAGAAATATTTGTGGGAGATCTATGCTGCAGAGTTTCAGGAAGCAGCTGACGGGGATAACCTGATGACTCCCTGAGAAGGTCATTGACTTTTCTATGAGCTTAAATGCAACAATATAGCATAAATCCACTCTAACATTTCAAAGCAGCCTTTTGAAGAAAGCAAGGGACTTAAGTTGAATGATTAACAAGTTAGTGGATGATAATTGCAGGAGGGTTTATTGTTAAACTGTTCAAAACAGGAGTCAAAGACAGAGTTAAACTGTTTTTGTGTCTTGGTATGAAAGGGAGGGATCTGGTAAATGTACAGGAAGTAGCTTAAAGTAAATGCCTATAAACTCATCAGGTGAGTAAAAAAATATAAAAGTGAAGGTAGGTGTGATACTTCATTGGAGTTGAATGTCCGTCTGACATTGCTGAGAAAAAAAAAGTTGTATCATTCCATTTGCTGCTTAGGACAAGATCTTTCTAAATTGTCTTATGATAGATATATAACTTAGTTTTTATCTTTTTGTAACAAATTGATGTTCTTTTATTAAAAGTACATTCACAGCCTTGGTGAAGAAGTTTAGGGAATGAATGGTGACTGAATTGCAAAAATAAAACTTATGATCTCTCAAGCTAGGTTTCATTCTGAAATCTGACTAGCCTTTATCACCATTAGCTAGAACTATAACAAAGTGGAGGCTCCTGGAGGGATAGAAATTAATTGAATTTAAGAGTGATTGGTGAATCATTAAGGACATATGTATATGGTGGTACTAGACATAAAATTGGGAGAGCTGTTCTCCAATTAAAAAATCATAGTTTAGACTTTGCAACTGTCTTTGATCATTGTTAAGATTATCCTCTCAGTAGAAAGTATAACTGAGTTATTTAAAATTGTTTGCAAATACTTCATTAAAAGAGGTAAAGACAACAAATTGGAGGTAGAAATACAAGCTGGTTCTTGTAAGGAGGAAATGGTTAAATGGTTATTCAGTGTTTAAAATTAATAGGAGGGAAAACTGAACATAATGTGTCACAATTAGAATTTGATAAGAACCAATAGGCCAAATGGTCTGCTTCCATGCTGTAGGGATTCTGGGAAACATGAGCTCATGCACCAATTTGTCACAAGAGGATTCTGCAGACTAGAGAAGGTAAAATCACCAGAGCTTCAGAAGGCCATGGGGCTTCTCTCTTAATAAAAAGAGATGACTGGTCATGGTTTAGCCTCAGGCTGATCATGCATCAAGTGAGGGATGAGGCTGAGAAAGCAGGGCCTTCACGGTAAGCTAACTGAATCTGCAGACTGTGAAACTGTTGAAATAGCAATCCTTAAAGCTTGAGCTTGATAAATTTTAAATATGCATTCATTAAAATTTGGCACTGTAAGAAACAAACAAAAACAGACATTGCGAGGGAAAAATAAAAATTGGTTTTAATCATGAAATTTATTGAGCTGTTTTAAGAACATGAAGAAAATTATGATTCTGGAAGAATTCCAAACTAGCATTCCATCATAATTTTACTTATCTATATGAGTCAGAGGAATCAAAGTTCTGACAAGAATTAATGACAAATACCTGTAATGTCTTTCTTGCATAGACAGTTGCGTGTGGGACAATGATCACATGGGAACCCACAAGAAATGGGAGGATTAAAAATCTGGCGATGAGAGAGGCAATATTTTTAGAGAAGGAAGAGAAGGATACCAAAATAAAGAAAGGCTAGAACCTAGACATGTTATAAAGGAAATTATATACTTCTTAAAAAGAGGTATATTAAAGTCAGTTGCTAGACGTTAAATAGAAACCTATTAAGTAATAAGAATGCCTAAGGAATCTTCAGAAAAGAGTGCATCAGAAAAGGAAATGGGTATTAAAGCTGTGATAGTGGTACAGATGGAGTGTATTCCCTTGTATTATAGACCTTATGATTTAAACTCAAATCCCAATATCAATTTCTTAATTTAACATTTTAATCAATACGACAACAGGAAACAATCCAGTGCAGTCACTCAAGAAACTTTATTCAGGTTACGTATAGTACCTATTAAAGCAGGGCAATACTTTATTGGTGTCTGTAGGTACTTTATGGCTTCTTGCTTGCTGGTTCAACTTAGGGTGAAGGTTGATGCTCTCTTCCACTTACACTTCCATTTCCAATTGGACAGCAGGACAATTCAAACCTCTCAAGCTTTCGTCACCAAACATTGTTGATTATTAACTCTCTACCAGCCATGACCCACAGCATGATCAATTACATCATCACAATCTGGCCTACGCTGAGCAGACTTATTGCTAAATGGTTGAATAGATTGCGTGAATAATCTCTACTTGTCTCTTAAGGGTGATGGATATTGACTGAAGATACCTCCAACAATCAAGTTAAGGTGTCAATTATTGATTTGGCATCGTCTTTATTACATTTTATTATCAGTTTGTGATTTTCACTAAGATAACAGAACAGTTTGGAATATTCTTTACCTCTCATGTTAATGAAAAAGGGAGATGTATGTATTCAAAACAAAATAACACTAGTTCAAAACAAATTGAACTGATGCCTCAATGTTTGCTTTATTGTTGAAGTTCCCATTAAATCTGGTACTTCCCTATAACTAATAAAGCAAGATTTACTGGTGAAACTCGACAATTCTAGCAGCATCTGTCGGGAGAAAGTAGAATTAGCACTTCAAATCCAGTAACTCTTCATAAGAACTGATAACACTTTGGAAAAGTCATATTCGTGTTGCTGAAGGGTTTGGGGAGGGTGAGGGAGTTGTGTAGATAGGTGGAGATAGAGTCCAAAGACAGAGACTTGTTAAAAGGGTAAGGAAACAGTAGACCAGGACAAAAGAGAAGCTGAATAAGTGTAATGAAACCTGAGTGTAGGAGACCATGGATAGCCAGTGCTGAAAGCAACACAGGGAGTGAGGTGGAAAAAAACCACGAGAAGATGTAACCAAGCTCTAAGATTATTGAAATTGAAGTTGAGTTTGAGAGTCTGCAGTGTCCCTTAAAATGAGATGCTGTTCTTCGAGTTTGAGGCTTGTTAGAACGCTGCAGCAGGCTTGTGACAGAAATATTGGCATGGGAACAACAGAAATGTTGAAATAACAGGCACGTGGAAGCTCAAAGACCTTTTTACAGACAGAATGTAGGTGTTCTGCAAAACAGTCACCTGGTCGACATTTCCTTTCCCCAGTGTAGGAGAGACCACACTGTGATCAGTGAAACAGTAGAATAGATTGAATGAAGTACAGGTAAGTTGGTCTAGAGTTAAGTATAGAAGTAGATGTGGGAGTCAGTGGGTTGAAATTGTTACCAGTAGCCAGCCTATCCCAGAATTTGAGGAAGAGAAAGGAATGTTAGAAGTCGACCAGATGAAGGTGAGAGCAGGGTGGAAATTGGAAGCCAAATTGATAATAGTTTTCAACTCCAAACAAGGGAAGGAAGCAGCATCAATGAAGTGATTGATGTAGTGGAGAAAGAGTTGTGGGCAGTATCCTAGTAGGACTGGAATAAGGAATGTTCTATATACTCTACAAAGACACAAAGAGACTTATTTATCATTGACCATTTGCTTTTTGTAGAACCATCTATAGTGATTGTAGTGAGGTCAATCAGGTCGACCTTATAGAGTATGAGATCCCTGATTAGGACCGTTAATCTGGTCCAATCAGAGAGCTGTGGCTGACAGATACAAATAGGAATGTCGGATGTTCTGTTCACTGAGAGTTGGCTCTGAGGAAGCCACACAAGTATCAAGTACTATGCATGTGTAAATAAAGGGTAGCTTGGTAATGGAATAGTGGCCTCTGTGGAGTGATTTCAGTGGCAACGAGAGAGAAAAAAAAATATGCTTGTGAAGAAACTTGCTTGTGACAGTCATCTTTGAATTCCAGTAAGCATTTCTAGCATCATGTCATTATTTGGGAAACTTGCCTCATTCAATCTTGCTGTCAACAACTGGGCTCAAAATGTCAAAATAATGCATTATGTTTTCTGGGCAAATATCATTGGGGCTGATGAAAAGCAACAAGTAATTCTCCTGACATCCTGTAGACCCATAGCTTTCAGTTATCAGGAGCCTAACTACTCCTGAGGTTCCAGATATTAAAACAGTTGGTGTTGATGGGGGATGCAAAAGGACTATGAAAACCAGAAATGAAACATTTTTTGAACCCTGTGAGACCAGATCACCATAGAGGATAACTATAAGGACATTATGAGGAGCAAGAGTGATTGTCCCAAGCAAAGGTCACTGCTAAATATTGGCTAAATCCCATTTGAGTCTTCCAGGAGTATTCAAAATAAAGATGTTGGCGAGTGGTTATATCTGGTGGCCAGGATTGGATGCAGACATAGCCATCTTGGTGGAGCAGTGGCCAGAGTGCCAACAATGGCAAAAATTACTGCCAGTCACTCGCCCCACATTTGTTGGAATGCCCAGGTAACCCCTGGACCCAGTTACATATCAACTATGCCAGTCCTTTCATAGTTTCAACATTCTTAGTCATTGTGGATGCCCACTCAAAGTGGTGAGGCATGCTTAGAGTTCATTCCCCAAACATGGGGATGACAATAGAAAGCTTTGAGTATCTTTTGCAAAACACAGACTCCAGGATGTGTTAATTACAGATGATGGGCCATCATTTGCCAGCAGATAATTTGAACATTTCCTAAATGGTCAACACAAGGTCAGGTCCAGTGTCATATAAACTTTGGCAGGTGCAATGGTCTATATGGACTATATTAATGCTGCAAACTCACAAGCAGCACAGGAGCAAAATATGCCTGGTTCCTCAACTGCCTTTCCAACTGTTCTGGAACACATGGATTTTCACACATAGAGTAGTGATTTTCACACAAACAGTGGTGAGTGCCTGGAATGCACTACCAGAGGAAGTGGTGGAATTTATCATAATAGCAGCATTCAAGACATACTTAGACAAATACTTGAATAAGAAGGGAATAGAGGGTTATGGATGCTGTAAGTGAAGATAGTCTTAGTATGGAAGGGCAAAATGCATCAGCGCAGGCTTTGAAGGCCGAAGGTCCTGTACTTGTGTTGTATTATTCGTTGTTCTTTGTTTTCCCTCAAGCATTGAAGATACCTTGGAATATGAGATGGACATGATTAATGTTGTCACCTTGATACCTTTGCTGAAAATGTGTTGCTGGAAATGCGCAGCAGGTCAGGCAGCATCCAAGGAACAGGAGAATCGATGTTTCGGGCATAAGCCCTTCTTCAGGAATCGTTCCTTGGATGCTGCCTGACCTGCTGCACATTTCCAGCAACACATTTTCAGCTCTGATCTCTAGCATCTGCAGTCCTCACTTTCTCCACCTTGATACCTTTGTCAACTGAAGAGGAGAATGATTTTTTTCCCAGCTGCTCCAGGTGTAAGAGGCAAGTTACTGTATATTACATGCTGCCATATTAAAGTCAGAATTGGAAGAACTTGAGCCTGTGTAAAAATGCCGCAGGAGGAACTACAGGAGAAAGAACTGGCCTATGGCCCTGATTCAGAGGATGGGAGATGTAGTTTTTAGAACAACATCAATAAGTGGACCTCATGGAACATGCGTTCCCTGATTGGGATTGTAAATTTGGTTCAGTCACGGAGTTCTGGCTGACAGAGATAGACAAGGAGATCAGAGGTTCTGTCACTCTGAGGGCTGACTTTGAGGCATCAGGAGCAGTACTATGCACATGTAAATAAAAGGTGATGGCATACTGGTCTCTGTCAAGTGATTTCACAACCAGTTATCTGATGTTTGTTTTTATTTCAGCTGTTTTTGAATGCTTGGAAACACTTAGTGTTACCTTTTGTACTTTAAAGCAAAATATAAGACGTTGCTTACCCTCAAAACAGAAAATGCTAACTCGACAATTTGTTTCAGGGGATTTGTTTATACCGGAAAGGTTTTTACAGTTGCTGACTTAAACACATTGCCACAAACTTAACTCCTTTACATAGATTTAATTTACTTTACTGGATACATCCAGGAAATGAATGATTGTAGATATTTTAAAAAATACTAAGAGGAGGTTCGGCTTCTACAAATATCCTCATGCTTTATAATGCCCAGCATATTAGTAGAAAAGACAATGCTGAAGTATTTGCATATAACTCCAGTTATGCAAATGCCAATAAGATTATCCATCTTGTCTTCCTCCTGAGATCTGTAACATCACAAATGCCAGTCTTCAAACCAATCCATTCATGCTACCTGATTTCAAGAAACAGCTGAAGGATTTGAAATTACAAAGGCTTTGGTCTTGATTGCATTCCTAAGGACTAACAATTTATGCTGTAGAGCTCCATGCACCCTGCTAAGAGAATCCAGTATAGCTACAACATTGGCATTTACCCAACAATGTAAAAGATTGCCCAGGTACACCTAGCATACAAAATGAAGGACAATCTAACCAGGCCAATTTCCATCCTATTATGTACTTTCAAACATCAGCAAAGTGATGGAAGGTGTTGTCAATGGTGCTTTTAAGTAGAACTCACCAAAAAAGGCAGCTGACTGAATGTGGCTTCAAGTGACTGATGACCAAGTACATTTAACTTGGAACTTGCCTTCTCCTGTATTACCTTCAGCTGGATTCCATGGTGGATGTTGGATGGGGCAATAGAGGGGACAGTCCAATATTAACTAGACAGTCTCATATTATAATAAAAGGCAAAGCATTTGGGATTGAAATGAGAAGAAATTGTTTCATTTAGAGAGCCATAAATAAAAGAGTTCTGAAAGCTCAGTCATTAAGTATATTCAGGATAGACATTGATAAATTTCCAGATGTTTCAAATATCAAGAGATGTGGTAGATTTACCCAATGTTAAAATAATGCTTCTAAAGATTGTTTGCTGTTCTGATGTGAATTTAATGGACAACATGGTCTCCTTCCATGTTATATTAGAGCAATAATCCCTCAGAATTCATTCCACTGCATATTAAGGCTGGTTTGACAATGTTTGCCAGCATAGAAAAAGTGAGAACTGCAGATGCTGGAGATCAGGATTGAGAGTGTGGTGCTGCGAAAGCAAAGGAGGTCAGGCAGCATCTGAGGAGCAACAGAATCAACATTTTAGGCATCAGCCCTTCATCAGGAATGGTTAATCCTGATTCTTGATGAAGGGGCTTATGCCCAAAACATTGATTCTCCTGCTCCTCAGATGCTGCCTGACCTGCTATGCTTTTCCAGTACCACACTCTCAAATGTTCTCCACCATGCCAATCATCCCTTGTTCTCTTAATGTATTACTCATATGACTCTGTTTTCATCTCAATATTTAGTTTGCTTTCTTGTTCAATCATTTTACTTCCAAGTATCTTAATTATTAATAATGAGAAAAATAGTGGTGCCAGAATACATGCAGAGCATCCAGTGCTCACAATGCTAAAATGAGCTTTTATATGAAATCTTTGGTTCTCTTTTTTTATCTCATTTATGACCTAATTTACAACTTGGAGCTCAATTTAAATAGTTTTCTCTCCAGCCACAGTTCTTTTCTCAGACTTGACCTTTTAATATGTGAGATGTACAGGAGTCACAACCTAAACACCAATTTCCAATGCTGCTACATTCTTAAAGAATTTCTCCAATTTTGCTTGGCATAACCTCACTTTCACATAACCAGTGTGTCTTATAAATATTAACTTTACTCATAACCGCGCTTGAATTGTTTGCTTTGTGTTAGATTGCACTAGTTCTTCTACTTTTCATATTAAGCTGAAAAGTCTATACTTACCAGAATCATGCTTTGACCTTTATTCAAAAAGTGTAACAACATTTGTTATATACCAATTCTCTGAGCCTATTCAAAATTTTTGATAAGCATTGAAAATAAAATTTACTACATTATTCCTGCTCTGTTGTCTTTGCTAAAAAATATACTTAGGAAAATTTTATATTACTCTTTTTAAACAATCCCTTTTCTTTGTTTAAATTCTCTCCCTTTTCTTGCTTTATTTTCCCTAACTGATATGTAAGTAAAACATCCTTGGGCACATACTAAAGACTCACCTTTTGCATGCAAGGTAGGCTAATCAAATACTATTAACATCAATTAGGATCCAATCCCAAACTCACCGAATAGAACAGGCCCAACAAAGGATATGGATCAGGTGCACAATTGTAATTACTTGTAATTTTATGGATGATGTTAAGTTGCTGGAATACATCTGTACCCATTCAGACAAATGTTGCATATTCAATTTACTCATGACCTAAACTAGGATGATGATGGCAATACTTTGCAGCATGAGTCTTTCATTACCAAATACGCAGGCTTGGCACAAACCTGTGGCTTTGGTGATGACATAACTAGCCTGGTTAAGTTTCTTATTAATATTCAACTCAGGCATATTTATTTTAAAATACTTAATGATAATTTTGTTGTAATAGAAATCCAAGAAAACGCTGAACTTTATCTTATTCAAAATGGTTATTGCTTGCCATTTATGAGGCATGGATATGACTGGATTTTGTTGGCTTAGATCAGCTATTGTTAACCTTCAAGAATGTTTCTTACCATTACAATTGAAGTCAAGTACTATACAATCATCAGTGAACAATTCCATTCCTTCAGTTTACAATCAAGGATATGTGTTGATTAATCTATTACAATGGATTAGCCAAAGATGAGTCCTTAAAGAACTACTGTAGCATTATCATAAGGCCATAATGATTTCATAGAATCATAGAATCCCTACAGTGTGGAAACAGGTCCACACCAACCCTCTGAAGAGTATCCCACCCAGACCCATTCCCCTAACACTTTACAGTTCCCCGGTTAATGCACCTAATGTACAAATCCCTGAACTATGGACAATTTAGCACAGCCAGTTCACCAAACCTGCCCACCTTTGGACTGTGGGGGGAAACCAGAGCACCCAAAGGAAACACACGCAGACACAAGGAAAATGTACAAACTCCACACAGACAGTTGCCTTAGGCTGGAATTGAACCCAGGTCCCTGGCGCTGTGAGGCAGCAGTGATTGATCAATGGCAGTCATGACACCTTTTTTGGTGTCAAGAAATCCATTGTAAAATTTCCTTTTTTGATCCTCCCATTGAACTTGATTTTGCTATTTAGTTGGAGGCTGCATTTATGTCAAGGACATAAAATATCACTGGTCTACAATCAGATGAAGGCTGCATAGAGCTGACTGATGATTAAACTGAACTTCAGTGATTCTGTTATTGATCAGCATATACTGCTTGATTCCACCGTTGATAGCTCTTTCTATCATATCATTCAACATTTTGCGGAAAATGTTTAATTCCATGTTATATTTATCCTATTCTCTGTGGATACCAAAAGAAATGACTGAATCTGAAGCGTCTAAATTGCATCAAAATTGAACTTGTGCATTCGTTATCCATAAAAGTCTCTTGCGATTGAGTGATTAATGGGAAAATTATTAGAAATAAAAAAAATCCTTTGAAGTATTTGTAACAAACTTGATGATTCACCATTTTCTTAACATTCTAAAAACAGTGTAATAAGAAGGAAGGATAACGCATATCAGAATTATATGCATCCCTCCAGATATTGACTGTCCTGTGGTCAGCATTTTCCGCTTTTCTGCTTTCTTACAACACCATACCAATTGTTTGTTTTCACAGGTATCTACAGGTGCCTTAAGTGTGGCACGCCCACTTCTCAGTCATCTAGTTGAAAGTGCAAGTACTGTTTGAGAGACTTCTGCTCAAAATCCATCTTAAGTATGGCATCCAGATGTTGAACAGAAACAGAATAATGTTCATTGGATACTTTTTGGGTTGGAGGAATGTTTACAGTGCAGCTGTCCAAGAGTTGGTATTGGAATCTTTGCTTAATCTGATATATACTCATGATTTGGATCTTATTGTGGAGAGGAAATTTCAAAGTTTGTAAATGAAATAAGCTTTGGAAGAATTATAAACTATGAGGAGGACAGTATAGAACTCAAGAGGGAAATAGCTAAGTGGATGAAGAGGACAGATAGATACAGATAAATTTCAATACAAAGAAATGTGAGATGATGTTTTAACAAGAAGAACATTGAAATACAATACAAAGTAGGGGGTAAGATTTTCAGGAGGCATGCAAGAACACAGGCACCTGGATGTATATGAGAAAAGAACATTCAATGTGGTTGGTCAGATAAAGAGGCTAGTAAGTAAACATACGAATATCTTTTGGCTTTATTAATAGGGGAATAGAATATAATAGCAAGAATGTTGGACTTGTGTAAGACACTTGTTAGACCTCAGCTGCAATACTATGTATCACATTACAGGAAGGTTGTGAATGCATTAGAGAGAGAACGGGAGCAGTTTCCAAGAATGGTTCCAGTGATATATAACTTCAGTTATGAGGATAGATTGAAAAGTTGAAACTGTTCTCTGTCAAGAGAAATAGGATGTTAGGAGATCTGGTGGAAATTTTCAGAATCGTGAACTGGCTAGAATGAGAAAATATGAAGAAGCTGTTTCCATTTGTACAATGACTAAGCGCGAGAGGGCATCACTTTAAAGTCGGGTGTAAAAGAAGCAAGCTTGATATAAGAACAATTTTTTTCACACAGTGAGTTGTTAGGGAATGGAACTGTGGTGGAATTTGTGTCTGTTTGTGTTTCCTCTGGTACTCTGGTTTCCTCCCACAGTCCAAAGATAGGCAGGTTCAGTTAAAGAGAGCACTGGATGATTATTTCAATAGAAATAGTGTTCAAATGTGTGGAGATAAAGAGGAGATTGTCAAGGTAATGATATTCACGTGATGAGCCAATAAGGCACAATGGGTTGAATGACCTCCTTCTGCACTGTAAAAGTTCTGAAATGCTGAAGCCCTATCTGACCTTACAGGGAGGCGTAAAAGATCTCCTGGCACTTTTTAGGAGAAGTACTTCAAATTCAGGCCATTGTTTATCCCTCAAGCAATATGACCAAAACAACTCACCTAGAACATGGAACATAGAATATTACAGTGCAGTACAGGCCCTTCAGCTCTCAATGTTGCTCCAACCTGTGGAATCAATCTGAAGCATATCTATCCTACACTATTCCATTTTCATCCATATGTTTATCCAATAACCATTTAAGTGCTTTAGAGTCTACTACTGTTGCAGGCAGTCGTTCCACACCCCTACTAATCTCTGAGTAAAGAAACTACCTCTGACATCTGTTCTATGTCTACCATCCCTCAATTTAAAGCTACATCCTCTCATGCTAGCTATCACCATCTGAGAAAAAAAAGCTCTCACTGTCGACTCTATCCTATCTCCTGATTAATTAAGTCACATCTGAACCTTCTTCTCTCTAACGAAAACAGTCTCAAGTCCCTCAGCCTTTCCTCATAAGATCTTCCCTCCATACCAGGCAATATCCTAGTAAATCACCTCTGGAACCTTTTGAAATCTTCCACACCAGAGTTTTGTACAGCTGCAGTATGACCTTGTGGCTCTGAAACCCAATTCCTCTACCAATACAAACCAATACACCGTATGCCTTCTTAACAACCCTATCAACCTCGGTGGCAACTTTCAGGGATCTATGTACAAGGGCACCGAGATCTCTCTGCTCATACACTTCAAGAATCTTACCATTAGCCCAGTACTCTTTATTCCTGTTACTCCTTCCAAAGTGAATCACCTCACAATTTTCCGTATTAAACGCCATTTGCCACTTATCAGCCCAGCTCTGTAGCTTATCTATATCTCTCTGCAACCTGCAACATCCTTCAGCACTATCCACAAATGTATTGACCTTAGCGTCATCTACAAATTTACTAACACATCCTTCTACCCCCTCATCTAGATCATTTACAAAAATGACAAACCGAAGTGGCCCCAAAACAAATCCCTGCGGTACATCATAGGGTCATAAACTGAACTCCAGGATGAACATTTCCTATCAACCACAATCCTTTTTCTTCTTTCAGCTAGCCAATTTCTGATCCAAATCATTAAATCACCCTCAATCCCATGCCTCTATATTTTGGGCAGTAGCCTACTGTGGGAACCTTATCAAACACCTTACTGAAATCCATATATAACACATCAGTGTCATTGATTATCATTATTTTGCTCTTAATGGATTTCATTATGCATGAATTAACTGTCCAGTTTTCTGCAGAGAAACAGTGCCTATGTTACAAAGGCTAAATTTTCATCTTTATTGCAAAGTTCTGTAGGCAGCCCTGAGTTAAGGGAAGATTCTATAAAATATATATAAGTGTAAATCTTTCTACTTTTCTTCATATTTTTAAACACTTTTTTCTCAAATGGATTTAAATGTTGGTTGCAGAGAAATAAAGAACAGTGCTTTAATTCAATATGTCACTTTTCTTCTTTGTGTCCATATATTGAATTCTAATCACAGTTAATTTATCTTTTGTTAAATCCTCATTAATATCACTCCTGCATACGATATCTTTCTGAGCTTTTATTTATCAGATTTGTCTTCTCCACCATCATGATGTTGACATTTTCATCTTTCTTCACGTTAATATCCTAAAACTATTCAATTTTTTCTCTTTATTCGTTTACCATGATTTTATTTGACATTTTGCTTTTCCTCCCATGATACTAAACAGTCTTCCAAAAGTCTTTATTTTGCTCACTACATAAATATCTATTACTTCATAGTATAATGTATTCTATTGTCATTGATTAGATGAGCAATCTTTCGGTTTTCTTAATACAGACTGACTCCCACTCAATTAAGGTTGTTTGTTTCAGGATGCCTATTTTCATAAACAAGACATATCCTCTCCTGTAACTCTTCACATTCAATTACCCCAGGCATATTTTTTGCATACTCTGTAACTTGAAATTCTTGTGAAAACAATGGCCCAACTCTGGCTGAAAAGTCAATGTGTGCGTGTTTCTGCTTGACCAATAACTTGTCTCAATGTTAGACTTGTGTTCTATCTGGGAGAAAGTACCACCTCAGAATTGTAAGCAACCTTGCCCCTAACCCCCCTCTCTGCCCACTACCCAAAAATTACCACATGGAATGTTGCCATCATGTAGATTTTATCATCAGCAGCATCTTTGTACCTGGTGTGACAATACTGATATTAACTCCCATAATATGAAACTTTGAGTGGGTAAAGTGGTATTGAAAGATTCAACAGACATTTATTACAGCTCCAGGTATGCACATGCATTACGATCACTTGGCACTCCAGTGTCTGGATTAATATTAAGCAATTTGATGAAAAGAAGTAACACACTTTCACTAACATGTGCATCATACGACCATTCCTATGATGCAGTTCAAGGTTTTTATAATAAGTCGTGTGCTATGAAACAATGTGGCATACAAGCATGTCTCTTATAGGTATACTGCATACACACTGAGAGATATAACGCAACACCTTGTGGCATGGATACCTTTTATTGCCAGAATATCACCAATGGTTGGGACATGAGGACACTGTGTGACCATTAATTAATTGGTTAAGAGACTCAGTTAACAGTAGTGTGGGCAGGCCAACCAATGCCTACCTGCCAAGAGTAAAATACCAGCAGAGGCAGGTGAGTGACCATCTTAGCCATCACAGTACTGATTTTGATAATCCATTCACCAAATCTCAGAGCAATAACAAAATTCCACTTTATTTCTTTTAATCAGAAACATTTATTTGTTATGTAACTAAAATTATAATGGTCCTGGGGGATAAAAAAAATACAGACGTAGGCAGACTATGGTCAATGTCTAGAGTGTGGCACTGGAAAAGCGCAACAGGTCAGGCAGCATCTGAGGAGCAGGAGAATCAATGTTTCGGGCATAAGCCCAAATCAAGCTTGGTAAAAGTGAACCCTTTGATTTTTCCAAAGGCACTTCCAGTAAATGATTTGAAGTGTAACACGTTGCATGATCAATAACACTATGCATGTGACACAATGTACATTTCTACTCCTCCAAAGAATAGATTTCTAATCGTCCTCCTCCTACAAACAAAAATGTTAAAAAAAATTAAACATTGGTGTTATTGCTGCTTTTTAAGGAGTTTTTTTTTCTCCAATAAGGAAGCGGCCACCCCTTGTCCCTCACTACATCTTAAGATTTTGGATTATGAAGTCAGAAATTTAATGAGCTTCCCTTGTCCATTTTTATAGGCTATAGAAAAATTCATTGTTAAGAAGTAAAATGTGATTAATGAGAGTTACCTGCTAAATGATTTCACTGTCCTGTGGAAATACTATACAGCACTTAGTAAATGACCATTGGAATTAATTGGAAATAAATTAATACAACAAAAACATTGTGGGTGGCACAGTGGTTAGCACTGCTGCCTCACAGCGCCAGAGACCTGGGTTCAATTCCTGCCTCAGGCGACTCTCTGTGTGGAGTTTGCATATTCTCCCCGTGTCTGTGTGGGTTTCCTCCGGGTGCTCCGGTTTCCTCCCACAATCCAAAAATGTGTAGGTTAGGTGAATTGGCCATTCTAAATTGCCCCTAGTGTTAGGTGAAGGGGTAAATGTAAGGGAATGGGTCTGGGTGGGTTACATTTCGGTGGGTCGGTGCGGACTTGTTGGGCCGAAGAGCCTGTTTCCACACGGTAAGTAATCTAATCTAAAACAATTAGTTTATTATCATCTACCTTAGGAAAATGGGGTATTTGTCTACGTCATTTAAAAACATGTCTTCATGAAATGAATTTTAGCGATCTTAGTTCTGAACTTTTAAAACTTAGGCCCGATTTTCATTCTCAGATGGGAGGAAAATGGCCATTTGCACTTCCCATTTACATTCCCGGGGCTGAGGTGGGAAGGTTGCAAGAGAAGGGGAATGGGTATTGCAGGTTAAGTTTGCAGTGAAAGTTGGGAACCCAGGCAAGATGAAGGAAGCTGCTGGTTCCCCAAAGTTGATGGCACAGAAAGCCTGCCATGGGGTGTCAGCACTGTGCTTGATGTTTAAAAGTAAAGGTCAAAATACAAAACATTCCTCCTGCTCCCAACTCTTCACTCTACATGTTCCTGTAATTTACTCTGCCACTTTGCATATGGTATCAGCCATTTTTATACAAATATTGCTCACTTGACCTTGGATCAGAGATGGCAACTTTATACAGTTGTGAGTGACTTTCAGGCTCTGCCTGAGACATAGAATGAACCCCATCCTTCATGTCCACTGCTTTTCATCATTTATATAAATGGGTTAAATGTGAACATAGGAGGTATAGTTAGTAAGATTGTAGGTGACACCAAACTGGAGGTTGGTGGATAGTGAATAAGGTTACCTCAGTATACAAAGAGATCTTGATCAGATGGGCCAATGGGCTGAGAAGTGGCAGATAGAGTTTAATGTAGATAAATGTGAGGTGGTTCCTTTTGGAAAGGCAAATCAGAGCAGGACTGATATACTTAATGGTAAGATCCTAGGGAGTGTTGCTGAACAAAGAGAATTTTGAGTGCAAGTTCATAGTTCCCTGAAAGTGGAGTCACAGATAGATAGGGTAGTGAAGAAGGTGTTTTTAGTATGTTTTCCTTTATTGCTCAGACCATGTGTATAGGTGTTGGATGGACATGTTGCAGCTGTACAGGACATTGGCAAGACTACTTTTGGAATAGAGCATATAATTCCGGTCTCCCTCCTATTGGAAGGGTGTTGTGAAACTTGAAAGGTTTCAGAAAAGATTTGCAAGGATGGTGCCAGGGTTGGAGGATTTGAGCTATAGGGAAAGGCTGATGAGCCTGGAGTTGTTTTCCCTGGAGCATTGGAGGCTGAGGGATAACCTTATAGAGGTTTATAAAATCATGAAGGACATGGATAGGATAAATAGACAAGGGTTTTCCCTGGGGTGGGGGAGTCCAGAACTAGAGGGGATAGGTGAGAGGGGAATGACTTAAAAGGGACATAGGGGGCAACATTTTCATACAGGGTGGTGTGTGTATGGAACGAGCTGCCAGAGGAAGTGGTGGAGGCTGGTACAATTACAACACTTAAAAGACATCTGGATGGGTATATGAATAGGAAGGGTTTAGAGAAGATGGGCCATGTGCTTGCGAATGGGACTAGATTAGGTTAGGATATCTGGTCGGTAGAGTCGAGTTGGACTGAAGGGTCTGTTTCCATGCTGTACATCTCTATGACTCGATGTTCCCTTCTGTTTGATACCCCTGCACCTCCAATGACCTTTCAGCCTCCCCATTTCAGTTCGGCCCTTTTATAGAAACATTGATGTCGCCAGTTTACCTTCTGCAACCATGACTTTGTGAATTACCATGCACTTGTTGATCACACACTCCCCCGATGGAAAGACCACAACATTGTACCTGACCTGTGATAACTCACACTGCTGGAATTTGCTTACCCTCTGACACACTTTAATCGCTCATTTCTATTTTCAGTTGCCTGCTTTCAGTATATTAATACCCTAAGTGATGCAATGAACTTCAACCCCAGTAGAATTGCTCACTTTCTCATGGCTCCTTGGAAGTGTCCTCCAAATAAGTCATCATGACTGTAATTGTCTCAAGGCCCAGGACTGATTGCAGTGTACACCTGGACTAATTTGATAGGTCAACCCAAATGGAGCATAGTCCAGTCCCTGGATTGGTGTGTGCACAGACTGATGTGTAACTTAATTACTTGCAATTTTCAAACTGGTGGCACTTGACCTACAGGACTAATATTGGCCAATCTTCAGCCCCAGATCTCCAGGGTCTGGTAGACCAGGATCTGATTGATCATGGTTAATCTCCTCGACTGGATTTGGACAAACCTCTTAACAGAGTGAGACCCATAACTGGCTAGAGTTCCCTTGACCTCAATATTGATTGCTACTTTTTGGCTTTCAGATCTGACCATTTTCTTGAAGCGTATGAAGTGCATTTGCTGGGAAAGTTGCTTGTATGTACTGCAGATATGACAGTGACATGTTTATTCCTTTTACTTGTCAGTGCTTCCCACCATGACAAATTGCCTGTCTCTCCCTTTGCACAAAAAAGCAATGCAAGCCACAGAAGCTGGTAACTTACAAACTTAGTGCTGAAGAACCTGTCCACTAGAAAAAAATCAATAGCTGACAATCTTTCCAAGTAAATGCTGGAGTGACTAAGCTGCTTACATAAGCAAGCTAATAGCCATTACATGCTTCCTGTACAGGCATAGCAGATGTATGTGTACTCCTGCACAAAAACCGACCTGGCAGAAGCACGCAAATCATAAATGATCCTGAACTCGAGTCAAGTGTTGAAGAGCTGAAGTGATGAGTCTAAGTTGGTCTGAGATCAGGAACGCTGTTATGGTGAGGCTGGTGGTTTGCCCACTTGCATGGATAAAGCAATGGAGGACAATAATATCAATAGAGCATGTGGTGATGCTGTGCTGCAAAGCCAATTAGGTGACAGTAGGACAAGCAATCAATGACTTATGACAACCAGGTATCACACTGACTTCGATTTTGGAATTTTGCTTCATCTAGTCCCTTGTGGAAGGAGAGGAGAACTGAAAGAGGTGTATAAATAAAGCAGGTTGAGTTAATAATGAGAGGCATAAATGGAAATATTGCAGTCACCTCTCCTCATCTGGTCTATATGTGACTCCAAACCCATTGCAATGCGATTGACTTTCAACTGCCATCTGAAATGTCTAGCAAGCCACTCAGTTGTATCGATCACTTCCAAGTCTCAACAAAGACATGAACAAGCATACAGCAGATTACTGGGCATCAACCTAGTGATTAGAAATGGCAACAGCAAAAATAGCCCTGATGACCCTAAACATCCTTCCTTACTATTTTCTGGGGGGTCGTGCTCTCAAACTAGTCAAGCGACAACTTGACTTAGTGATATTCAGGGAATCATAATGTAGAAACAATGTCCTGGACACCATCATCACCAGCCCTGGCTATGTCCAGTCTCACCCGTAGAAAAGATCCAACAGAGATGGCAACACATTGGTATACATTGGGAAGTGCCCTGAGTGTGTTCAACATTAACTCTGGACTTTATGCAGTATCATGGCATTGTGAGAAACATGGACAAAGAAACCTCCTTCTGCTTAGTACATATCATGATGAATTAGTGCACCTCCTTGTTGAATAACACTTGGAGCTAGCACTGGGGGTGGAAAGGGCAAAACATGTACTTTGGATGTAGGATTTCAATGCTCATAACAAGAGTGGTTCTGCACCATTGATCAAACTGGTGTAGTCCCAAAGGACATAGCTGCTAGATTGGGTCTCTGGCTAGTCATGAGGGAATCAAAAGAAGAAAAATCATTTTTGATATTATCCTTAATAATCTGCCATTATGATGCATCTGTCCAGGACAGTATTAGTAAGAGTAGGTAAAAACCCCAGGGCATCAATGTGGATTTCAGCAGTTTCCTCATTTCCCCTTCCTCCACCTCACCCCAACTCCAGCCTTCCAGCTCAGCACTGCCCTCATGACCTGTCCTACCTGCCTATCTTCCTTTCCACCTATCCACTCCACCCTCCTCTCTGACCTATCACCTTCATCCTCACCCCCATTCACCCATTGTACTCTTTGCTACCTTCCCCCACCCTCCTCTCTGACCTATCACCTCCATCCCCACCCCATTCACCTATTGTACTCTATGTTACTTTCTCCCCACCCCCACCTCCCTGCTCACTTATCTCTCCACTCTGCAGACACCCTGCCTCTATTCCTGATGAAGGGCTTTTGCCCAAAAGGCTGATTTTCCTGCTCTTCGTATGCTGCCTGACCTGCTGTGCTTTTCAAGCACCACTCTAATCTAGACCCCAGTATTAGTAAGAGTGCCCACAGCATAGTCTCTGTGGAGATGAAGCCCCATCTTCACATTGACAATACCCACTATTATGTTGTGTACTATGATCATGGTGCAAAATGGGGCAAATTTTCAACAGATCTAGCAACAACTCAGGACTGGGAATTCATTATGCAGAATGGGTCATCAGCAGTAACAGAATTTTACTCCACTCAATCTGCAACCACATGGCCTGGTATAACCCCCACTCAACTATTATAAACAAGCCAGGGAATCAATGGAGAGTTGAATGGAGAGTGCAGGAGGGCATGTCAGGAGCAGCACCAGCCATACCTAAACATGAGGTGCCAACCTGGTGAAACGACCAAACAGGATTACTTGCACGCTAAACACACTAATAAATGATAGGCAGAGGCATGTGATCCTACAACTAACAGAGGAGATCTAAGCTCTGCAATCATGAAAGGTGGAGGACAATTAAGCAACTCATGGGAGGTGTAGGCTCAACAAATATGCCCATTCTCAATGATGGATGAGCCCAACACAACAGTGCAAAAGAGAAGACTGAAACATTTTCCGCGAAACGTGCCAAGTAGCTGATCAATCTCTGCCTCCTCTGCTGCTCCCCAGCAGTATAGAAACCAATTTGTTTCACTCCACATGCTATTAAGTATTCATTGGGTGTACTTGATATTGCGAAGGTTACGGGACCTGACAACATTCCAGCAATATCGCTGAAGACTTGGGCTCCAGAACTTGCTGTGCCATTAGGCAAGCTGTTCCAGTACAGCTCCAATACTGGCATCTACCTGACAATGAGACAAAATTCCCAGGTATATCCAGCACATAAAAAAAAGGACAATTCAAACCCAGAAATTATCATCCCATCTGTCTACTCTGATCGTTAGTAAAGGGATGAAAAGTGTCACAAACAGTTCTATCAAACAGCATCTACTTAGTAACAACCTGGTCCCTGACAGGTCCCTAACAACCAGGGAGCACTCCTGACCTCAGTACAGCCTTGGTTCAAAAATGGAAAAAAGAACTGAAGTCCAGATGTTAAGTGAGAATGACAGTCTTGGTATGAGACTACATTTGGCTGAATGTAGCATGAAAGAACCTAAACAAAGTTGGAGTCAATGGGAATCAGGAGTAAAACTGTCTACTAGGGTTGGAGTCATATTTGGCACATAGGAAGATCATGGTGGCTATTGGAGGTCAGTTCATTTCAGCTCCAAGATATCTCTACAGAAGTTCCTCAGGGTAGTGTCCTACGCCCAACCATGGTTAATCAATGACCCTCCCTACATGAAACGGTCAGAAATGGGAATGTTTGCCAATGATTGTATGATGTTCAACAGCCATTGTGACTTCTCAGAGACTGAAAAAGTCCATGTTCAAATGCAACAACACCTGGACAATATCTAGGCTTGGGCTGAAAACTGTGATAGTTTAAACTTCAGAACTTTAATAACTTTTCACAGATTGAAAGAATCAATAAAGCTAAACTTTGGGAAGAAGCAACAATAACTCTGTCTGGAAAGAACTGTTAAGAGACAAAGAAAAACTTGTACAGGAATTGAAAGCAATTCGCCATGTTTGGGAAAAGAGGGAGTTGAAGCTACATAACTAAAATTGTTTGGGGAGCTGTTTGATGCCTCATGCCATAAGGATACTTGACTTCCCTGCAGAAGAATTTAAGGTGTAAATTGTAGAAAAACTGTCTTCAAACAGACAGCTAATACCAAATGTGACAAGGAACAAAGAAGCTACTTCTGATAAGAAGGCAAGCTGTAGACTTGCAATAGCTTGAATGAAAGAATCTAAAGGATCGTCAATAATATCACAACATGGAACTGAAGGATAGAAGTCTATAAAAGAATCAAACACCAGAATTTTAACAGAACTTTGAAGAACACAAAACAAGGATCAAACTTTGAACACTTCCAGAGACAGACACTGTTGATGGAATTATAGCTCAATTCCAATATTAATTGGATAATAGCTAAGTTGAGTTGTGAGGCTTAACTTGCTTACTTGAGAGGTTGCTAAATCAATATAGGTTAAATCATTATTTCAGTATTTGATTGTAGGGAGATTTCTTAGTATGTGGCAAAATTAAAGGTAACTTGCAGTGATTTACCCACTGCAATTTACGTCCTTGAGTGGACTTCGATAAGAAGTGACTTTAAGTTGATCCAAACTCGAACCTATTAATCCTTTATTCTCAGAAATTATGCGTGAGCCTGTCTATGTGGCCAGTGGCCCCTCATGACAGCCAGGTTTCAATTGGGCAGTTAGGGATAGAGGCAACAATTTATACACTTAATGTAAAAAATTTTATGTTCCAATTATCGAATCTGGCTTTGAAATTATGGCAGACAATCAATCTTTTTGAGAGCATTTGGTTAAGGAATACTGTCACCAACATTTTCTCAAGGACAACTAGGGACAGGCAGTAAATGCTGCCCCAGCCAGTGATGTCAATTTCTGGCAAATGAATAAATCAAAAGACAGTGTTATATATCCGGAATGGCTAGTTGATATCTGAACATAGCCACGAAATTTACTATCCTAATAAAGAGTGCATTTGCTTGAATGACAAACATGCAGAGCATGTGGAAATGCAGTGAGACACATCAACAGAATGGCATATTAATCCATTATAGCACCTCATTGCGAAGAATGACCTTTCCTGAAATGTGTTGCTAATGTGGAGATTTTGGAGGGTAAATCAGGCATGGAACATGAGATGCATGATTAACCTGCACCTGTTCAAAATAATGCAGGCAGCATGCAAAACTTGCACTGCCTGTTAGTTATAATGATATTGGTGAGTACCCACTGTGCTGATGGGAGGTTATGTACTTCAGAAGAGGCACAAGTACATGCAATGTAAGATCCATGTACCATTTAAAAGTAAACTGCACCTCTTAAAGACAGGGTGTCTTCTGACTGCAGCAGGGGCTGGAAGTAATGGAAGGGAAATTGGAAGCCTGGAAGAAACTGGAAAATGGATGAAGCAGACCAGGTTTTCTCAGGAAACTTTTGGGGGTTTTGTTGCAGAAGGTGAACAGGAAAAGAGAGAAGCTCTTTGCTTCAGGGATGTCTCTACAGACAGATACAAAGAATGCAAATATCACTGATAGATTGTTGACATTGTCTACAATGTCTATTGCAACAGCTTGGATGCCGTACTTAAACTATTTTTATGATTTCAACCAAAGAATTTGTGTCAATGACAGCACCTTCATCTGTCATATCCTGCTGTTGGAATTACACTCTGCTCCATTCAGTCTTCTGCCAACAATTTTCATCATTCTGAATTGTGTCTGACATTCATAGATTGACCTCACATTCATGCACTTAGCATTACTGGAATCTACCCACATAAATCTACCAGCTTGTTCTCTTCTAGCTATCCAAGTTTGATAGGCACATAGCCCTATATCTAATACCACATTCACTGACTGTGACAGCCTTTGACCAGTGAACAGGATAGTAAGGAAAATTTTTATTTTCTTGAGATAGTCTGTGGTAACTGTCATTATTTTTTCAGAATGTTTGAAAATGTAAAAAATTGTACTAAATGTAAAGATATCAATTGTAAATAGTAAATATCAGTAGTCCATTTGACAAAGTAATCCTTGACTTGGAAGCAGTACCAAAAGGGGTAGATATACTACTGCATCTGAAAGCTAAATTTGGGAAGTTAAAACCAAAATTGCTTCTTTCCAGTTATAGGGAATGCCCCCAAGTTATAATGTTCAGTACAGTGAATTTTGTGAAAAACAGTGAATTTGCCTTACGTTCAATGACAGGTTGAATTGGGTGATAGAAATTTTTGTGAATATTTGCTCAAAGGCAAAATGTCATCATCTTGATCTGGTGAAATAGGCACATTGTTTTTTTTTTAATTCTTGGTGATAAAGGACCAGAACTGTCACCATTATTGGTAGATGGCATGGTATTCAAAATGACCACATGTTCAGTGCACAAAAAGGTACTGTTTGGGGATGTCGTTCTTGCTTTAAAAAAAGCTGTTTAATTGTATAAAAAATATTTTAAAAATGCTTTTGTTACGGGTCCTGTTACTATGAATGTTGTTCCTATGATTACCACTGAATTATTGATTTCAAAATTAGGAAACAATTTGACTGGACATAATTTATTTCTGCTTTAAGTGTTTCCTTTGGGATAATTGTTCAGTTTGTTGAAACTGGAGTTGTGTGGGTAAAGCTGGATGACATGAAACACCTTATTATTTTTATAAATATGTCAGTACAACTCATGTTTTAATTAAAATTTCTCCATAAAATTGTAAGGTCAGCCCACTATTTTTCTTAAATTGACACATCAGGTTTAAAAACAACTGATAGCTGTAGTTCGAGATATTGTAAAACTATCCAAATGAAACTAAAATACAGAAAATATGTAGGAATAAAATGTAATCAAAATCCTTTCTTGTATGAATTAGTGCTGTAGTTGTCAGAAAATGAAGGATATTGTAACATTTAGGGGACAGGGAGTTGCAAAGTGTTGTTACATTTGCCAAATACATGGCATTCAATGCTGTCAAGGAACAATGGAGGTCCAAATTTGCATGGTTTTTAGTAGGACAGTCAAAAAAAAGTTCAGAAGTCAGAGAAGAGCAGCTCTGATCTCACAGTTATAGAATCATATTTATTCATATAATCATATGATACATAAAAGGACTTTCAGCCCATCAAGTTTGTATTGCCAAAGTAAGTCTCAATAATTCTCTGTGATATACCTTTCAGACCCATTGATTATGTTCCTTATTGCTGAGGTGAAGAGGTTAATTTTAGATCCAGCAGTTAAGGTGCCTTTGGTAGTTAAATAGGTACTGTTTTCTCCTACAGGCACAAAAAAGATAAAGACAGAAATAAGTTTCATGCAGAAAAAGAAACTGAACCTCACTGAGCCCATGAAACCCAATTAATTCTCAAGAGTGATTGACTGGCTGTGTGCTGTTAGAATGCAGGAAGGCTTTACAGGCAGTTGGAATTGGGGGCCAGACATTTTGGAAGTTACGTGAGCTTGAAATATGTTGAATGCTATTAACAGTTCAATGCAGCTGTCAGCAAATTTGAACAAAACATAAATGCAGCACTTGTGTGATATTAGACCTGTTAAAATAAATTCAGGGGCAGCATGATGTGCTCAGTTATTGCTTGTGAAAAGTTGGAATTGTTCCTGTGAGCACCAAAGAGTAGAAGCTAGGTGAACGTAGCCCCAGGAAAGGAAGGTAAAACAATATGACAAATATAACAAAATTTGCTAACATTGTCCATGTTGAAGAGCTTCTGGAAGGAAATTTAAGGCAGGGTCATCAAAAAGAAAGCATTATTGTCCCATAATGTCTGTTTAAGTTTCATTTTTAATAAACTGATTGCCTTTGTTGATGGAAAGAAGCCTGGCGAAATTGTTTAAAATGTTAGACCAGACACAGTCTAAAACCTATGTAAATAAATCACCAATTCATAATTCTGATTTCATTGAATATTTTTGCAGAATAGTGACAAGAAAAAAACTGGTGCATGCTTCTGGCATCAGTCATAACAACGATCAATTAAAATAATTACCAATAGTACTTAACGTTAATGATGAGCCAGAGAGGAGTCCAATGCTGAAACTAGAAAGCTGCGAAGAAGGATGCACATTCTTGTTTATAGTTTAAAATTTCAAAATGATCAGGAAATAGACAAAACAAAGCACAAAGACAGGGAGAAGACTAAAAAGCAAAGATAAATTAAGAAAATTAGTGAATGAAATACAAAAGATTACCAAAACTTCTCGTTTAAATACCAATCTAGATACCAATACCAATACACAGATTGAGCTTCTTTCTATTCCCAAGATGTGAACATGAAAAGAAAATGTGGAAAGAAAATGTGAAAACCCACCTTCAAAATACAAGACTTCACCATTTCAAGATGGTGAGAATAAGGTCAGGTCAGGTTTTATATTAGTGCAATTCACAGAGGCAGGTTGTCTTTGAAATCAACAGATGTTATCACTGTGTTTGGGCTTTGGGAGCTTCAGAACATGCAGTGTGTTGAGTGAATCTGGTAACATTATTTCTGACTGCATGCAATTCCTTAAATATTCAGGTTAACACTGTGGAGAGGTATGGTACTCTTTTAGATCTTATTTTGCTACTCCTTTTATGGAAGTCAGGTGAGATTAGATACACTTTGCTGAAGGAATGGAGCCCTTTGGATGGAGATAAAGTACTCTTTGGAACTTTTAAAAGAAAGTATCATCATGTGTCATAAATGCAAAAACTATTGATGACATTGAAACTGTCAGCCGTGCTTTTAAAATCAACGACAAGAAGTGTCAGAAATGTCCGACTAAGGGGCCTGTCAAGAAGACCAGTAAAAATGAAAAAGGAAGGCAGATATCATTATGTTAAGAGGACTTGTTGAAAGTGTCAAGAGCTCTGTCAAAAGCACCAGTCAAGGCAATTAAATGTCCTATCATATAAATATTAGAAATTAATATTGTAAATGTTAAAATAAAAATATATTTGATAGCTGTCGTTGTGGGACACAGGACAGGGGTGCAAACTGTCCTAATCACCAGACCGTGTTTCTTAGGCACCTAAATTCATTGACTAAATGACCTACCAAACTTGATGGTCAATTTCTGAAGCAGCCAATCAGGTACAGAGACCATCCTTATTAATAAGCAAGCTGACTATTGATAGCTGTCCTTCTGAACAACTGCACTGATTGTTCAAATAAGAAATGCCAGATTCAGCTGGTCCTTCTGTACTGACCTTGTGTTGGAACCAAGAACTCTTATGAGGACTGTTCTGTTTCTTCACTTGCGATCTGGCTGGAGGTTGCTGAAGCATAATGTAAGTTAAAACAAAGCTTACTACCTCAGTCCTATGCCCCTACCTGAGGATGGGTACAGACAGGGGATGATGGGAGAGAAAGAGGATGGAGGGAGAAAGGGAGAGCAAGTGAGAAAGAAGAAGAATGTGAGAAAGAGATTCTGGGGCAAGCTTCTAACAATCAGTATCATGGTGAATTAGTCTTGAGAAGAGTCGCCTGCAGTCAGCATCACAGTGAAGCAATCTTGCAAGGGGGTGTCTGCAGTCCATTCTTGTTGAGAAAAACAAGAAGTTTGCCATTGCAGAAAAAAACTATACATCATTGACTGAATGTTTGGAGGCCACCTGAGGAGTCAGAGAGGGACCTGACCTCGATACTGGCTCAATGTTAGCACTGCTGCCTCAAAACACCAGGGACCCAGGTTTGATTCCAGTGGTTGTTTGTGAGGTATTTGCATGGTCTCCCCATGTCTGTGTGAGTTTCCACTGGGTGACTGGGTGGTCCAGTTTCCTCACTCAGTCCAAAAGATGTGTAAATTAGGTGGTTTGGACTTGCCAAAAAAAAGTTTTGTCAAGGGATGAGCAGGTTTGGTCGAGTAGCCATGATAAATGCAGGATTACAGATAGGGAGGGGGGTTTAGGTGTGTTGCTCTTCAGAGGATCAATAAAGACCCATTTAGCTGAATGGCCTCTTTACCCACTGCACAGATTCTATGACCTGGCTTTTCTTTGCAGCCTTTCTTAAATAATGGTGCAACATTAGCCAACCTCCAGTCTTGGGAAAAAAACACAAATTGACATCACATTAAAACTGTATGTTTATTGGTTTGTAACAATTTACTTTTAATGATTGTCTACAATTTGCTGTAAATTAGGAAAAAAAAATGTTTTAATGCATTTTTATTTTTGTGAGAAAGTTTGGGCCAATAAAGGTTCTCAAAGTAACAAAAGGGAAGTAAAATTAGGAATTAAACAGAGGTCTCTAAAGACTTGAGGAAAGGCTTTTGCATTGTAGTAGAAGTGTTTGGACTTAAATAATGTTTATTGCATAATTGGTATCCCCTATAGAGAGTATCTGGCAAGCCAAATCTAATGGGAAGTCATAGTAGTGGAGCTTGTACCTGTCATATGCTCATTCTGTACTATGTGGGAAGTCACAGATACTTCCAGTATTCATGGCAGCTACGTCCAGCTGCATCTCCTGGTTAATAACATTTCAGGATTGTAGCAGTGGGTGGACTACCTGTGGAGCAATCATCATGCTGAGATTGTCATGGACGGTATGTTCAGTGATGTGATCATACCATAGGGGAAGACTGAACAGGCAGAAAGGAGAAGGGTGATAATAAGGCAGATTACAGGGAAGCAGATATGGCAGAAATCATCTGTGGCTGTATCTCTCTCTAACAGATTTACCATTTTGGATATCATTATAGATGACTTCTCAGTGAAAGCAGCAGAAGCCAAGCCCATGGCATGGCTCTGAGTGGCTCTGCTACTCAAGTGCAAAGGAAGAATAGCATAGCTATTGCAAAAGACTATTCAACAATAAGAGGAATATACAGGAAACTTTGCGGCCCCAAAAGAGTTTTCAGGATGATATGTTGCCTTGCCAGTGCCAGCTTCAAGGATGTCTCGGAGTGGTTGCTCTGCATCCTGAAAGAGGAGGTGAACAGTCAGTGATTGCAGTGCATATTGATACCGAGAATATTATTTGGAAAAGGGATGAAGACCTACAGTGGAATAGAGGGAGTTAGGGCATAAGTTAAAATGTAGGTCCTCAGAGGTAGCAATCTTTGTATTTACTCCAGGGCTGTTTTCTATTGCTGTCAGGTTGGGTTTGAACTAGAATGGAAGGGAAGGTGTAGGAATCTGAACATGGAGACAGAGGCAGGAGAAGCAAGAAAAAAGGCAGAACAACAGCAAAGAATAAACCAGAAGTAGAAGACAGAAACTAGACCAAAAAATTCAAATGAAGCCATAGTGTAAAATAATACTTAGTTGAGTTAGAAGAGCAAACAAATATTTTAAAAAATGATATAGTTAGGAGTACAGAGACTGCAGGATGCCTAAGAATGGGAACTGAACATCCAGGGTATTCATTATTGAGGAAGGACAAACAAAAAGAAAAAGGAAGTGATGCATCATTTGCTAGTAAAGGAGTTAAAAAAAAGATTGGTTAGGAGAGATATTAAACTGAAAAATCAGAAAATGGGATCTGTTTTGATGGAGAAAATAAACACAAGGTGTTGTGGAGGCTTGTTATTGACTCCAAACAGTAGCGGAGATATAAACAATGGCTTTAAACAAGAAATCAAATGATGCAATAAGGATTTAATTGTTATCATGCTGATGTCCATTTTAATATGGATTGAACAGACCAGGATTGCATTGGTTTTATGGAATCAGATTTCCTGGAATGTGTGCGTGAGATGTGTTTTTGTTCCAATATATTGAGCAATAATCAGGACAAGTTTCTTTAGATTTTGTAATGTGCAATGAGAAATGATGAACAACAAATCTTGTTCTAGGGAATCCCTTGGGGAAGATGGAACATAATATGATACAATTCTTCATTTAAGATTGAAAGGGAAGTATTGTAATCAGAAACTAGATTTCTGAATCTAAATAAAAGGGAAATGAGGCTTGAGTTGACAAGGGTATTCTGGGACAGCTTACAAAGTGAATTGACAGTGGTTGGTAATGAGCTTCAGAGAACATCTCCAGGATACTCTCATCAATCAATTCCACTACCGAACATTTCAACTTCCCCTGCCACTCTGCCAAGGACATGAAGGTCCTGGGCCTCCTCCATTGCCACTTCCTTACCACTCAAACACCTTATCTTCTGCCTCGGCCCCCTTCAATCCCATAGTATCAATGTGGACTTCACCAGTTTCCTTATTTCCCCTCATCCCACCTCACCCCAGTTCCAACCTTTCAGCTCAGCACCATCCTTATAATGTGTCCAACTGCCAATCTTCATTCCCACCTATCCGCTCCACCCTCCTCTCCGACCTATCACCTTTACCCCCACCTCCATCCACATGTTGCAATCTCAGCTACCTTTTCCCCAGTCCCACTCCTCTCCCATTTATCTCTCCACCCCCAAGGCTCCCAGCCTCATTCCTGATGAAGGGCTTTTGCCCAAAACATTGATTTTCCTACTCCTCGGATGCTGCCTGTCCTGCTGCGCTTTTCCAATACTACTCTAAACTTGACTCTAATCTCCAACATCTGCAGTACCCACTTTTGCCTAGTGGTTTGTAATGGTTCATAGGAGCATAAGACCATAAGTAGAAATTTGGTCATTCAGCCCATCGAATTTACTCTGCCATTCAATCATGGTTGATAAGTTTCTCTGCCCCATTCTCATGCTTGCTCCCAATAGCCCCATCACCTTGATACTCAAGAACCTATCTATCTCAGTCTTAAATATGCTCAGTGACATGGGTTCTACAATCTTCTGTGGCAATGAATTCCATAGATTCACCACTCTCTGGCTGAAGAAGTTTCTCCTTCCATTTACAGGATGTGTTTAGGCTACAATTATGCATTTCTGTCTCATGCAAAAACAAGAGGAAAGGTGACTCACCATAGCTTATGAAATAAGTTAGCAACATTATTAGATCCAAAGTCAAGACAAATAGAATTGTCAGAAAAAAGCAGCAATCCTGAGGAAAGTTTTATCAAGAAGGGGGTGTCAAACAGACTATGAGCGTAAAATTGCAGAGAATATAGGAAATGACCATAAAAGCTTCCATAAATATGTGAAGAGCGAAAGACTAGTAAAGACAATTGTATATCTCTTACCCACCGATTCCCACAACTACCTGGACTACTGTATCCCTTGCTCCCAATGTATTCTCCTCTATATTGGGGAGACAGGGCAACTAATTGAGGAATGCTTCAGAAATCATCTCTGGGACACTCACATGAAACAACCCCACACTCTGTGGCCAAACACATTAACTCTCCCACTCCACCAAGGATGTGCAGTTCCTGGGCCGCCTCCATCTCCAAACCCTTGCCATCCAATGTCTGGAGGATGAATGCCTCATCTTCCGCCTTGGGACCCTCTAATCACACGGTATCAATGTAGATTTCATTAATTTTCTCATTTTCCCCTTGCCCCACCTTATCCCAGATCCATCCTTCCAACTCGGCACCGCTCTCTTGATTTGTCCCACCTGTCTGTCTTCCTTCCCACCTATCCACTCCACCTTCCTCTCTGACCTATCACCTTCACCCCCACCGTCATCTACCTATCGCATTCTCAGCTACCTCCCCCCTCCACAGCCCCACCCCCTTCCCATTTATCTCTCAGCCCCCTTGACCCATGAGCCTCATTCCTGTTGAAGAGCTTATGCTCAAAATGTTGATTCTTCTTCTCCTCAGATGCTGCCTGATTAGCTGTGCTTTTCCAGCATCACGCTCTCGACTCTGATCTCCAGCATTTGTCCTCACTTTCTCCCAGTAGATCCCTTACAGTCAGAAGCTGGGTAAGTTATAATGGGAAAGGAAGAATGAACAAAAGAATGAATACATACTTTGGTCTGTCTATATAAAAGAGGGCACAAATAACCTCCTAGAAATGTTAAACAACCAATGGTTTAGTAAGAGAGCAGAATTAAGAGAATTACTTATTAGTAAGAAAATGGTTCTTGGAAAATTAATAAGGTTAACGTCTAACATATACCCAGAGCCTGATAATCTACATCCCAGAGTACTAAATGAATTTGCCTTGGAAATTTTAGATGTATTGGTGGTCATCTTCCAAAATTCTATAGACTCTTGAGCAGCTCCTGCAGATTGGAGTGTGACAAATATAAACCACTATTAAAAAGGAGGGAGAGAAATAAAAAAATATAGTTGATGTAATATCAGTCATGAAAAAAATATAGGCGGACATAAAAACAGAACGTTTGGAAAGAATGAACCAGGTAAGACAAACCAGCCAGAATAGATTATGAAAGGCAAATCATGCTTAATAAATCTTTTGAAGGTTTTTGAGGATGGAAGAAGTAAAGGAGAATCAGTTGTGTTATATATTTGGTTTTCAGAAGGCTTTTGTTCAAGTCCTTTATAAGAGGTTAGTAGACAAAGTTAAATCATATGGTAGAGAGGGCTATTGGCAGGGCTTGGGAATTGATTGACAGATAGGAAACATGTTTGAGATAGATGGATATTTTCTGAATGGCAGGAGGTGCATTGTCAGATACCACAATGATCAGTGCATGGGCTCCAGCTATTCACAAAATATAAATGACCTGGGTGAGGGGAACAAATGCAAAATTGATTCAACTAAAATGGAGGCCTGACAGAGCAAACAATGAACTGAAATTGGCAGGTAACCTCTCTATCTTTCATGTCAGGAATTATTGCCCTCTAGTCTTTATCCAGTTATTGGGAGGACAGGAAACTGCACATTAATGAAATTAGATTCACCAATAAAGAGATGATAATACATGCAAATAAATGTAAACAGGCTTCTTGCCACTCATTGTTGAGAACCTCACCTTGCCATTCAACACGTGGTTGGAAAGCGGGACTTTTAGTTCTTCATATTTTATGCATGTCACACCTTTCTGCTATTGCTAACATCATTTAGGGACTGGTAAGATTTTGCCCATAGGCTCTTGCAGGACTTAAGAAGGCCATTTAGTGCATGATGGCAGTGTCAGATCTTTGAATATGTGACCCAGCTAGCACCATACCATGATATTTTCCCTTAGACAATGTTTCCTCTGTAAGCATTACTTCAAAATGTATTAATTTGTAAAATGGATGAAAATATTAAGGTTAAAACTCAGTGGATAAAAAAACAGTTTGCACTGTGATTTTCAATAATGTAGATGAAGAAAATACTTAGTTCAATTCAATCTGTATGGGGTTGGTTAATTTTAATGGGAATGACTCTGGATATGCTGTAATTGGTCTCAGCATCCCTTGACTAGGGATTAGAAATGTTGGCTGGGGTTTATGCTACTGATTTGAAACTATTCACTCTTGCTAGAACTGTGCCTGTCTGGATTCTGGATGAGTGAACTTTGGTAATGAATGTAATAGTTGCCATGACCAAATAGATGGTGTTATTCAGTGATCAAGCTCATGCACAAAGAATGTTTGCTGGCATGCGATAGTGAAAAGTAATGATAGAAATAGAATGATTTCCCAGGACAAATATGTGTCTTTACCAGAGAGTAAGGTGTGAATATCAAAGCAAAGCAGAAAGAATCTTCAACGCTCTATTCTCTGAAAATAATGTAAATAAAATAACAACTCATCAATATGTGAAAGCAATGCTCTTTTTGAACAATGGGAGCGAGTACCAGAATGAAGGAAGATAAGGAAGGAACTGTATTGTTTTTTCATATATTCAAATCCAATTCCTCTTTGTTTAATCAATTCAATTGTTGAAATAACAATCAATAGTTTGAAAGAAGAGTTAGTAGCTTAATTAAAGTTGTGCAAAAATGAATTATATCCTATCAATGTAATTAACAGGTTAGAATTCTTAGTTGCAAAAAAGGGACCATAATAACAAGTCTGAGTTTATTGCACAGAAATTAAACATTATGTCAACAAGAAAAGGATTGACTAGGATGCATACAACAGAATGAGCAAATAAAATGTCTCATTTCGCGTCAGAGAAAATAAGAAGCAAGCAATCACCAACTCTGTCAGCACTTACTATGACTAGATCATTTTCTCAATTTGCTCAGCTGTTGTATAAGAGATATAAACATAGGTGCCTAGAAAATAGGAGCAGGAGTAGACTATTCAGCTCTTCAAGCCTGCACTGCTACTCAAAATGTTAATGGTTGATCATTCAACTTAGTACCCTGTTCTCACTGTCTCTCCATACCTTCAAATCCATTTAACTGAAAGAACTATATCTAACTCCTTCTTGAACATTCAATGTTTTGTCCTCAATCACTTTTTGTGGCTGAAGTGAAGAAATTTCTTCTCATCTCAGTCCTAAATGACCTGGCTTGTATCCTTAGACTATGACCCCTAGTCCTGAACCTGCCAGTAATTGACAACATACAACTTGCATTTAACCTGTCTTGACCAGTTCAAATTTTTTAAGTTTCTATAAGGTTACTCTTCTCTGCTCCCACCGTTCTCCCCCACCACCACCCTAAACACTGCCCTCAATTCTTCTAAACTTCAGCAAATGTAATCCTAATTGACATCTCGAGGGAGCTAGGGTGGGAGCTTAGAGCTAGAAGAAACAGAATTGTTATCTCTGGTTTGTTACCCATGCCACATGCTAGTGAGGCAAGGAATAGGGAGAGAGAGGAGCTGAACACATGGCTACAGGAACAATGCAAGAGGGAGGTTTTTGATTCCTGGATAATTGGGGCTCTTTCTGGGGTTGGTGGGACCTCTACAAACAGGATGGTCTACACCTGAACCAGAGGGGTACCAATATCTTGGGGGGTGATATTTGCTAATGCTCTTTGGGTAGGTTTAAACTGATTCAGCAGGGGGATGGGAACATAAATTGTGGTTCGAGTATCCAGGAGGATGACAGTAGTGAAGTCAGAACTAAGATTTCAAGATCGCAAGGAGGCAATGGCAAGCAAGAAGTTGGTTTGAAGTGTGTCTACTTCAATGCCAGGACCATCTGAGATAAAGTGGGTGAACTTGCAGCATGGTTAATACCTGGGATTTCAATGTTGTGGCTATTTCAGAGACATGAGTAGCACAGAGACAGGAATAGTTATTGCAGGTTCCAGGATTTAGATCTTTCAGTAAAAATAGTGAAAATGGTAAAGGAGTGGGTGGTGTGGCATTGTTAGTTAAGGACAGTATTACGGTTGTAGAAAGGACATTTGAGGATTCATCTACTGAGGTAGTATGGGCTGAGGTTAGAAAGAGGAAACGAGAGGCCACCCTGTTGGAAGTTTTCTATAGGCCTCCAAATACTTCCAGAGATGTAGAGGATAGGATAGTAAAGATGATCCTCGATAGGAGCGAGAGATGGGTAGTTGTTATGGAAGACTTTAACTTTCCAAATATTGACTGGGAATACTATAGTTCAAGTACTTTTGATGGGTCAGTTTTTGTCCAATGTGTGCAGGAGGGTTTCCTAACACAGTATGTAGACAGGCCAACAAGGGGATAGGCCACATTACATTTGGTACTGGGTAATGAACCCAGCCAGGTGCTAGATTTGGAGGTAGATGAGCACTTTGGTGATATTGGCCATAATTCAGTTATGTTTACTTTAGCGATAGAAAGAAATAGGTATATACCGCAGGACAGGAGTTGTTGCTGGGGGAAAGGCAATTACGCTGCGATTAGGCAAGATTTGGAATGCATAAGATGGAGAAGGAAACTGCAGAGGATGGGCACAATTGAAATGTGGTGCTTATTCAAGGACCAGCCACTGCGTGTCCTTGATAAGTATGTACCAGTCAGGCAGGGAGGAAGTTGTCAAGTGCAGGAGCTGTGGTTTGCTAAGAAAGTTGAATCTCTCGTCAAGACGACGAAGAAGAAGAGGAAGAAGAAGCTAAAAGATGACACAGGGTGATGACGGATGGGAAATATTCATCCTGGAGTTCAGTTACTAGTGGGGTAACGCAAGGTTTTGTTTTGGGCCCACTTTCTTTTTGTCATTTAAATAAATAAACTAGATGAAGACATAGAAGGATAGGTTAGTAAGTTTGTGGATTGCACCAAGGTCGGTGGAGTTATGGATGTTGCTGAAGGATGTTGTTGGTTACAGAGGGACAAAGATAAGCTGCAGAGCTGGGTTGAGCGGTGGCAAATGGAGTTTAATGCAGAAAAGTGTGAGGTGATTCACTTTGGAAGGAGTAACAGGAATGCAGAGTACTGGGCAAATGGTAAGATTATTGGTAGTAGAGATGAGCAGAGAGATCTGTGTCCCCTACATAGATCCTTGAAAGTTGCTAACCATGTTGATCAGGTTGCTAAGAAGGCACATGGTGTGCTAGGTTTTATTGGTAGAGGGATTGAGTTTTGGAACCATGAGATCATGCTGCAGCTGTTCAAAACTCTGGTGCAGCCACATTTGGAGTCTCGCATGCATTCTGATCACCATATTATTGGAAGGATGTGAAAGCTTTGGAAAGTGTTCAGAGGAGATTTACTAGAAAGTTGCCTGGTATGGAGGGAAGATCTTACTGGGAAAGGCTGAAAGACTTGAGACTGTTTTTGTTAGAGAGAAAGTTGAGAGGCAACTTAATTGAGACATATAAGATAATCAGAGGGTTAGATAGGGTGGACAGTGACAGCCTTTTTCCTCAGATGGCAATGGCTAGCATGAGGGGATATAGCTTTAAATTGAGGGGTGATAGATACAGGACAGATGTCAGAGGTAGTTTCTTTGCTCAGAGTAGCATGGGCATGGAACACTGCCTGCAACAATAGTAGACTCTCCAACTTCAATGACATTTAAATGGTCATTGGATAGGCATATGGGCAAGAATGGAGTAGTATAGGTTAGATGGGCTTCAGATTGGTTCCACAGGCCATTGCAACTTCAGGGGCTGAAGGGCCATACTGCGCTGTTATGTTGTGTGTTCTATGTTCTATTCATATGTCAGTCCTGAACTCCCAGGTGGCAGTCTGCTAAACCTTCATTGCAATCCCTCCAAAACCAGAACATTCTTTCTCGGACAGGGAGACAACAACTGAAAAAGTCTTCTAGGTTTGCGTCACTAAGGTCCTGTACAAATGCAGCAGACATCCTTGCTCCTTTACTCAAATCCTCTTGCTTTGAAGGCTGACATACCATTTGCCTTCTTTATTGCTTGCTTTACCTGCATGCTTATTTTCAGTGATTGCTGTATAAGGATTTCCCAATTTATTGCCATTCAGGTAATACTATCTTCCTGTCTTGGCTGCCAAGTGGATAACTTCACATTTATCTCCATTGTAATTCATTTCCCTTGCATTTACCCACTCATTCAACCTGTCTAAATCATTGAATCATTTCTGCATCCTCTTCACAGTTCACCCACCCAGTGAGCTTGTGTTGTCTGCAAAACTTGGAGATATCACATTTGGTTCCATCATCTAATTCATCACCATATATTGTGAATAGCAGGGATCTAAGCACTGATTCCTGCAGTTTCCCACTATTCACTGGTAGTCAATTGGAAAATGACTTATTTATTCCTACTGTTTCCCGGCTGTCAAATGAGCAACACCTTAACTAAGATATATTGAATTTCTAATTTATTGTAGGACTATGTTGCATGTCTCTTGATGCTCCATGGCGTTACCATCACTGAATTCCTCATTATCAATATCATGGGGCTTACCATTGATCAATAACTGAACTGGACATCCGTCTAAATATAACGGCTACAAGAACAGGTCAGAGGCTAGGAATCATTTTCAGATTAAGTTATGCTGTTAATTGGTATCTGGCCTCTGACTAATGAGAATCTCATCATGCTGCTTATGAAAAGCATAGAAAATGCTGCTAGTGTCAGCTCAATCTCACCAGACGTTTTGTCTGATTCAGCCACCATCTCACAATAGCCGACATCACTATAAGATTCTGCCCTTTGTTATTTTACATCCTATGTAGCTTTTTGAAAGCCTAGAGATAAAGCCAGACATATATGAAGTAGAGTAAATGGATTACATGTAGCACAACCTGCAACTGGGAGCTGCTAAGTCAAAAGATAAACCAGGAAAATTGACTGGAAAATGTGTTTCTATGGCAAGTAAAGAAAGGAATTTACATGAATGATTTCAATAAATAGCAGTTAATCTTTTTTGTTGTTCAACTTCTAGATGCAATAGCTATGTTTACATAGGCAACTGAGAATGACCAGTTTTTTTATCATTTATTTTAAGCTCCTGCACTCGTGCTACATAGAAACCCCATGCTTGAGTTGTGAAATCAATCATGAGGTCAGTCAAGGCATCAGAAAGTCACTTGGCCAATAGTTAATGGATGATGTGCTATGAAATCTCATAGATTGGCAAATAGCTGGAACACAGAAGAAAAATCTCAATGAATTCTGAAGAACAGCAATGTGTCCTTTGATTTGGTTCCAAAAAAAATACACCTCAATGTTTTTGCAAAATAAGGGAACTCTTCAGAGAAATAAAAATAAACTTGAGTTATAGCAAAAGTCTTCAGAAGCAATACTTTAAAGTTTGATACTGCTTACTTTAGAACATAAACATAGAACAATACAACACAGACCAGTTGATGTTGCACTGACCTGTGAACTATTCTCAGCTTGTCCCCCTACCTATCCCAAAATCATCCATGTGCTTATCTAAGGATTGTTTAAATCTCCCCAATGTGACTGAGTTGACTACATTGGCAGGTAGGGCATTCCACGCCCTAACCATTCTCTGCATAAAGAACCTACCTCTGACATCTGTCTTAAATCTATCACCCCTCAATTTGTAGTTATGCCCTCTCGTACAAGTTGACGTCATCATCCTAGGAAAAAGACTTTCACTGTCTACCCTATCTAATTCTCTGATCATCTTGTATGTCTCTATCAAATCCTCTCTTAGCCTTCTTCTTTCCAATGAGATCATACCCAAGTCTCTCAGCCTTTCCTCATAAGACCTTCCCTCCAGACCAGGCAACATCCTGGTAAATCTCCTCTGCACCTTTTCCAATGCTTCCACATGCTTTCTGTAATGGGGCGACTAGAACTGTACACAATATTCCAAGTGTGGCCGCACCAGCATTTTGTATAGTTGCAGCATGATATTGCGGTTCCGGAACTCAATCCCTCTATCAATTTAGCAGCATTGAACTCCATTTGCCATCTCTCAGCCCATTTCTGCAGTTTATCCAAGTCCCCCTGCCACCTGTAACATTCTTCCACACTGTCCACTACTCCACCAACTTCAGTGTCGTCTGCAAATTTGCTAATCCATCCACCCATGCCAGTGTCTAAGTTATTTGTAAAACTGACAAACAGCAGTGGGCCCAAAACAGATTGTTCTGGCACACCATTAGTAATTGAACTCCAGACTGAATAATTTCCATTAACCACCACTCGCTGCCTTCTTCCAGAAAGCCAGTTTCTAATCCAAACTGCTAAGTCACCCTCAATTCCATGCCTGTGCATTTTCTCCATCAGCCTACCAAGTGGAACCTTATCAAAGGCTTTACTGATGTTCATGTATACCACATCAACTGCCCTGCCCTCACCTTCATGCTTGGCCACCTTCTCAAAAAACTCAATGAGGTTTGTGAGCCATGACCTGCTCTTGACAAAACCATGTTGGCTATCTGAAATCAAATTGTTGCTTGCTAGATGATTATAAATCCTATCTCTTATAATCCTTTCCAAAACCTTTCCCACAACAGAATTAAGGCTCACTGGTCTATAAGTACCTGGGTCATCTCTGCTGCCCTTCTTGAACAAGAGCACAATATTTGCAATTCTCCAGTCCTCAGGTACTAAATGTAGATAATGATGTCTCAAATATCAAAGCCAAAGGCTCTGCTATCTCCTCCCTAGCTTCCCAGAGAATCCTCAGATAAATCCCATCTGGCCCAGGGGACTTGTCTACTTTCACTCCTTCTAGAATTGATAACACCTGTGTGTAACTAACCTCTATCCTTTCTAGTCTAATATCTCGCACCTCATTCTTCTCTTCTACAATATTCTCCTTTTCCTGAGTGAGCACCGATGAAAAATGTTCATTTCAAACCTCTCTGATCTCTATCGGGTCCACACTCAACTTCCCACTTCTGTTTTTAACTGGCCCAATTCCTACCCTAATCATCCTTTTGTTCCTTACATACCTATAGAAAGCTTTTGGGTTCTCCTTTATTCTATTTGCTAAAGACTGCTCATGTCCTCTCTTTGCTCTTCTTAACTCTCTCTTTAAATCCTTCCTAGCTGATCTGTAACTCTCTATCGCCTCACCTGTAGCATCTTGCTTCATCAACACATAAGCCTCCTCCTTCTTCTTAACAAGAGATGCAATTTCTGTAGTAAATAAAGGTTCCCTTACCTTATCACTTCCTCCCTGCCTGACAGGGACATACCTATCAAGGACAAGCAATATCTGTTCCTTAAACCAGCTCCACATTTCGATTATCTGCATCCCCTGCATTTTTCTACCCCATTGTATGCATGTTAATTCTTGCCTAATTGCATTATAATTGCCCTTGCCCCATTGATAACTCTTGACCTGTGGCATGTACCTATCCCTTTCCATCGCTAAACTAAACATAACTGAATTATGGTTACTCTCTCCAAAGTTCTCACCTACAACTAAATCAAACAAGTGGCCTGGTCCATTACCAAATATCAGATCCAGTGTGGCCTACCCTCTTGTCAGCCCTTCGACACACTGTCAGGAAACCCTCCTGTACTCATTGGACAATAACGGATCCATCTGACATACTAGAGCTTTAGCATTTCTAGTCAATGTTGGGGAAGTTAAAGCCCCCATAATGTACACCCTGTTCCTTTCACTCCTACGCAGAATAATTTTGCTAAGCCTCTCTTCCACCTCTCTGGAACTCTGCAGAGGCCTATAAAAAAAATTCCAAGCAGTGTGACCTCTCCTTTCCTATTTCTCACCCCAGCCTATACTACCTCAGTAGACGAGTCCTCATCAAAAATTCTCTCCGCCACCATTATATGATCTTTGACAAACAAGGCCACACCTCCCCCTCTTTTACCAACTTGCCTCTACTTAATGAAAGATCTAAACCCTGGAACCTGCAACATCCACTCCTCACCCTGCTCTATCCATGAGTCCAAAATGGCCACAACATCAAAGTCCCAGGTACCTATCCAAGCTCAAGCTCACATACCTTATTTTAGATACTTCTGGCATTGAAGTAGACATACTTCAAACCACTTTGCTGTTTGCCAGCACATTCCTGTGACCCTGAAATCCTGTCCCTGTCTTTCCTACTCTTATCCTCTTGTGCACTGCAACTACACCTCTGGTTCCCATCCCCCTGCTGAGCTAGTTTAAACCCACCCAAATAGCACCAGCAAGTTCCCCACCCAGAACATTAGTACCCCTCTGGTTCAAGTGAAGACTGTTCTGTTTGTACAAGTTCCACCTTCCCCAGAATGAGCCCCCATTATCCAAAAACCTGAAACCCTCCCTCCTGCATTATTCTTGCAGCCACATGTTCAGCTGATATCTCTCCATGTTCTTTGCCTCGTTATCACATGGCATGGGTAACAATCCAGAGATAACAACTGTTCTCGCTCTCAGCTTCCACCCTACCTCCCTGAGATCCTGCCTTACAACCCTATCCCCTTTTTCTACCTATGTCATTGGTACCTACATGGACAACAACTTGAGGCTGGTCAGCCTTTCCCTTCAGGACCCCAAGGATACAATCCGAGACATCATGGACCCTGACACCCGGGAGGCAACGCACCAACTGTGAGTCTTGTTCGTTCCCAACAATCCTTCTATCTGAGCCTCTAACTATTGAGTCCCCAATGACTAACACTCTCCTCCTTTTCCCTCCTTCCCTTCTGTGTAACAAGGACAGGCTCTGTGCCAGACACCTGGGACCCACTGCTTGCCCCTGGTAAGTTGTCCCCCTCAACAGTATCCAAAACGGTATACATGTTTTTCAGGGGAACGATCACAGGGGATCCCTCCACTGACAGTTTTTTCCATCTTCAAACAATCACCCAGCTTTCTTCGTGCCAAGGAGTAACTACTTCTCTGTAACTCCTATCTATCACAGCCTCTGCCTCCAGAATGATCCAAAGTTCATCCAGTTCACACTCCTAACACGGTCTTGGAGGAGTGAGCGTTGGGTGCATTTCTTGCAAATGGATGGGACACTAATGGCGCTCCTGACCTCAAACATCATGCAGGAGGAACATTGCTCTCCCTGCACTGCCATCCCTGCTAGTCCTCTAGTCACAAAGTGAAAAAGAGATGCTTACCTGATATGTCCCTGTTCTTTAAGGTTAGAAGAGGTGGTTGGGTGGGAGGCCCTACGAAGGTAGGGTCTTGGGTTGAGAAAACACTGACATAGATAGCAGGATAGAAATAAAAATAAGAAGTCTCTCTTTTCCCAGAAACCTCTGTTCTCTGACTTCAAATTTAAAAGCACAGATCAGTGACTCACCGCTCCCGGCAGGCCCCTGGCACAAGATCCCGCCCTTCGAGTTGCTGCTGCTGCTAGAAAACAGAAATGTTTAATTCTTTTTTATACACAATAAAGTTTGGTTTTCTTAAAAATAAGAAATATTGTGATGTTGTTCATTCAATGACTGGATCCTTAAAATTTCTTCTTTAGCATAGAGAGACCCTAACCAGATGATAAGATATAAATTTGTTTCTTATACAGGAGTACCAAATTCCCTTGAATACCTACACGTAATGGTTTCTCAGCATTTAAAAACTGTTCAAAAATTTTTTTTAAAATCCTCATGCCGAAGCAACCTCACATTTTCTCACATTGTACTCCATTTGTCACTTTTTTGACATTCACGATTTCTACTCATCTCGCTTGCAGATGCCTCGTGCCCTCCAGGCAGATTATTTTCCAATCCAACTTTGAATTGTTGAACTTTAATACCCTACATCTTCCCAGAAATTCCAGTCAGAAAAGAAAACCTATTTCCAACACTGATCAAATTGAAAAAAGTACTCACTTACCTTTTTTGGTGAATTCTGCAATGGAGACTCCTAGGCAGAGGCCTCCTGTCCTCCTGTCAACCTGTTCAAGAATCCATGAATCCAGCAGTGGAGAGAATTATTGAGGAAATATTGCCCCCCCCCGCCCCATTTACAGCACTGAACACTGTATTCTGTAGCTTAAATGGCAAGTTAAATATTGTGAAAGGTAAATATATAAAGTGTCATCTGGTTCCTCTTTAATCAAATTACAGATAACTCCGACCAGAATGTTATGAATGAATTTGCCCAGGTACCACATCAATACGAACACAAGCTAATAGCAAAGCAAAACAATCTCACTTTATTAGGAAAAAAGATACAATGATCTTTAATACTTAACAAACTACTTTTAATTCTGAGGGGCACAGATAGGGTAAATAACAAGGTCTTTCCCTGGGTTGAGTGAGTCCAGACCTAGAGGGCATCAGTTTAGGGTGAGCGGGGAAAGGTTTAAAAGGGACTTCAGGGTCAATTTTTTCACAGAGGGTGGTGTGTGTATGGAATGAGCTGCCAGAGGAAGTGATGGAGGCTGGTACACATAGAACATTTAAAAGGCATCTGGATGGGTATATGAATAGGAAGGGTTGAAAGGGATATGGACCAAATGCTGGCAAACGAGACTAGATTAATTTAGGATATCTGGTGGGCATGGACAAGTGGGATCAAAGGGTCTGTTTCAGTGATTTGTGTTTTCTGTGACTCTATGACTCCATTTGGCCCTTATAGAGCCATAGAGATGTACAGCATGGAAACAAACCCTTCGGTCCAACCTGTCCATGCCAACCAGATATTCCAACCCAATCTAGTCCCACCTGCCAGCACCCAGCCCATATCCCTCCAAACCCTTCCTATTCATATACCCATCCAAATGCCTCTTAAATATTGCAATTGTACCAGCCTCCACCACTTCCTCTGGCAGCTCATTCCATACATGTACCACTTTCTGCGTGAAAAAGTTGCCCCTTAGGTCTTTTTTATATCTTTCCCCTCTCACCCTAAACTGATGCCCTCTAGTTCTGGACTCCCCAACCCCAGGGAAAAGACCTAGGATAAATAGATAATCTATGCCCCTTATAATTTTGTAAACCTCTAAGGTTACCCCTCAGCCTCCGATGCTCCTGGGAAATCAGCACCAGCCTGTTCAGCCTCTCGCTGCAGCTCAGACCCTCCAACCCTGGCAACATCATTGTAAATCTTTTCTGAACCCTTTCAAGTTTCACAACATCTCTCCGATAGGAAGGAGACCAGAATTGCACACAATACTCCAACAGTGGCCTAACCAATGTCCTGTACAGCCGCAACATGATGTCCAAACTCCTGTACTCAATACTCTGACCAATAAAGGAAAGCATACCAAATACCTTCTTCACTATCCTATCTACCTGCAACTCCACATTCAAGGAGCTATGAACCTGCACTCCAAGGTCTCTTTGTTCAGCAACACTCCCTAGCACATTACCATTAAGTGTATAAGTCCTGCTAAGATTTGCTTTCCTAAAATGCAGCACCTCACGTTTATCTGAATTAAACTCCATCTGCCACTTCTCAGCCCATTGGTCCATCTAGTCCAGATCCTGTTGTAATCTGAGGTAACCCTCTGCGTTGTTCACTACACTTTCAATTTTGGTGTCATCTGCAAACTTACTAACTATAGCTCTTATGCTCGCATTCAAATCATTTATGTAAATGATGAAAAGTAGCAGACACAGCACCAAACCTTGTGGCACTCCACTGGTCACAGGCCTCCAGTCTGAAAAACAACCCTCCACCACCACCCTCTGTCTTCTACCTTTGAACCAGTTCTGTATCCAAGTGGCTAGTTCTCCCTGTAATCCATGAGATCTAACCGTGCTAATCAGTCTCCCATGGGGAACCTTGTTGAACGCCTTACTGAAATCCATATAGATCACATTCTACTGCTCTGCCCTCATCAATCTTCTTTGTTACTTTTTTAAAAAACTCAATCAAGTTTGTGAGACATGATTTCCCACGCACAAAGCCTTGTTGACTATCCTTAATCAGTCCTTGCCTTTCCAAATACATGTACATCCTGTCCCTCAGGATTCCCTCCAACAACTTGCCCACTACCGAGGTCAGGCTCACCAGTCTATAGTTCCCTGGCTTGTCTTTTCTGCCCTTGTTAAACGGTGACACCACATTTGCCAACCTCCAGTCTTCCGGCACCTCACCTGTAACTATCGATGATACAAATATCTCAGTACGAGGCCGAGCAATCACTTTTCTAGTATCCCATTGAGTTCTCGGGTGCACCTGATCAGGTCCTGGGTATTTATCTACCTTTAACCGTTTCAAGGCATCCAACACTTTCTCCTCTGTAATCTGGACATTTTGCAAGATGTCACCATCTATTTCCCTACAGTCTATACCTTCCATATCCTTCTCCACAGTAAATACTGATGTTATTCTTATAATATTTCCCAGGTGTCTTCTAAATGTATGCAGTCACCTTCTCTGTGGCTGTCCCTGGCTCTGAAAAGCTGTTTTCTTTCTCTCTTACCCTAGATTGTCAGCTGACCTCTGCCTCTTGCCATGCTGGTCTCCTCAGAAGGCCTCTGAAGATTCCAAAGATTCTGAGAGCAGTTCCAACTGAGAGATTTGCATGTGAGCTCCGTTTTTATAACTTTTAAATGGTTTTCTGGAAGTGTTTATAGTTCTGGCCAATCAGGGAGGTACACTTGGTAGTCTGAAACAAAAGTCAGTCATTTAGATTGTATGCTACTGTTCATTTCTTTGTGTAGCAGGACCTGGTACCTTTATGGCTGAACCCTTCTTCATTGAGTGGATAAGTTTTTGGGGGTGTCTGTCCAGAATAACTGTTGCCTTTTTCATTATGCTAATGTCATTAGCACCTAACTGCTGTGTTTGCATGGTGTCTGGTGCATGGATTTTGTGATTTCATAGTGTCATTTGGCAGCGTCCCTTGCTATTTGGCCAAGTTAGCAATCTTTCTGTGTTTTTGCAGCCAGGACGCTGCTACATCCCCCCATTTTGAAAGTAAAAAAGCTTATACGAATGAAGTTCAAACCTAATTGTAAGCATTAGTTATGTTTGTTGTCAGGGGAGCCTTCATCTTCATGTAGAAGCCATTGTGTACATTGGTCAAGCTTATCATATCGGTATATGTACAAAAAAAAGGAAACTCCTATTGTGATAATCCATGCAGAATAGTAGTGCATAGACAACATTCAGTCATCAGAACTAATAAGTGACAATATGTGATAATGCCAGGAGTTCCATTCATCTTAAAGCCCCTATGTGCACATATAGTATTATTCTGAGTGATCTCTTGGGATATCTTTCATTCCCAAACTTAACCACTAGTATCCTGTGATGTATCAAAAAGAATGCAATTAGGATCACAATCAAATATAAGAGGACTGAATTCATGGATGACAGACTAGGGGCACAATGGTATGGCCTGTTTGTTCATATTTACCTAAAAGTGGTCCTATAAATGTCCCTTGTCTCTCCACAGCATATGGAAAGATGTCATGGTAATCTATCCAAATACCTTTTAAAAAATATTTCCAATATTTTTGACTTCAAAGGTCCCGAACCCAACTTTGACACTCAGGATAATTGGGATCCCTAGCACCAAGCTCAGCACCTCACCTTGCAATTGCCATTACAGAACACCTTGATGAGCTGCCACAACTGACAACTGGAGATAATGGTGTGAGTTCTTTCCTGGAACAAATGTTCTAGCTGTTCATAGAGTCATACAGCATGCATCACTGATCCAAGCCAGGACTTTCCCTTGACTAGTCTGTCAGTTTTCATCGATGCTGCACAGGGTGTGGTTTTGCTGCAAATTTTGCCCTGGATGATCTGGTTAAGTATCTTGGCGTGACCCACTAGTATGCTCAATAAACAATGGCTAGCCAGATGATCTCTTGTTGATTGTAATTATTCCTCGGGCTTGTTTAACTTGTTGGGTCAAGATTCTGAGTTCATTTTCCAAATTAGCCAAATTGAGGATATTGACCACTGGCAAACCTGTCTTGTAAGCCACGGCCAACTCATTAAAAAAACTCCCTTTTCTTTCATCTATTAACCGCTAGAGGGTCCCATCTACACACAACATGACGTCTGGTGGGTTGTACCACAGGTAGCCTGGGTACATCACTTTCTCTTGTGCCTGTGCTACATTTTTGGATACAGTGATTTTAATAATGCACAATAAATGCTCTGTAACAGTTGCCTCGCTGTCATGGAGTAGTCGCTCTGGTGCACGTTCAAAAAAATCAAGATTAATTTCTGTAAATATCTTTGTCTAATATCTGAAATCATGTTCTATGTAACAAATTTAAAATTGTCAAATTACCCAATTGTCACCCATTCCTGGCCTCCCCTTTTTCTTTAATAAAACAAAAAGGGCAATTGACTAAATGTGCCCCGTACGTGGATGGCAGTTTTTTTGCCCATAGCTGGGTAGCTTTAAAGCTTTTTCAATTATGGGGTTGCCCCTGTTACCCTCATTGTATAAGCCACAGCCTGTTTTTGTTCTAGCTGTTGCTGCCAGGATGATACTCTGAATGTTGGCCCCTTTTTCCAAACTTCCCAGGTTGGAATTTTAGGTGTCCGAAAGTCCTGAATGAAATGGCCAGTTCGGCCACAGTTATACCACGAATTGGGTTTGGGGTTCATTTGTAGGAGACCCCTGTTCTGGGGGTAAGGGACTTGCATGGAGCTGGAGTCTGTCTGGGATTCCTTGGTGTATTCCTGCCCCTTCTATCATGCCTCCAAGTTGGAGGGCGGCTATAAGCCTCTGGGCCCCACTTGCGTGCACGGGATCTGGTATTGGCTGTAGGTAAGAAATGGGGGTTGAAGGTGCAGTCACCTGGGAGAAAGGTGGTAATCGACCCCATTTGTAGGGTGGAGGTGGTTTGGGTGCAGGTATGTCAGTGTGGGCCCCTCTCATTATCTGCCTGGGGAGGTAGGACTCAAAAGGCACATGTTGTCCTATTCTGGGCAGAGATCTGGTTCTCAGGGGACTGTGTTTATTCCTGGCACCGTGAATGCTCCATATTACGGCTTGATGTGTATTGCTCTGTATTGCAGGCTTTGATAACCTGTACAGCTGCTTGGAGCTCCCTACGTTGTTCTTCCAGCTTGTCAATTTACGTTGAGGCTGCCTCCCGTCTTCAATGGCCCTCTCTCACTAGAGTGGGAGTGTTCCAAATGCATCAACTTTTCCTGTATTCTGGTCTTCTGCTCTTTAACAACAAGTTTCAATCTTTCCAATTCATCAGTGATTTTTATTCAGTCCCTCAGTGATCCAATCTCAACCAGTCATCTACAGGCTCTTCTAGGCGACATGCTACTGCAATTGTTATAGTAATCTTAGAGGCCTTTCCTAATTTGTTATGTTTCTTGTTATGTGTCTTGGGCTGTGGAACCTGTGGTCCAAGACCAGGCTAGGCTGCTGCAGAATTCTGTCAATTTGGGCCAGTTTTTTAAAAAAATATTGTCTGAGAATGTCCTCTCATATTCGATGAGGAGACACTTGACAGTTTTTACTAGCAAGCATTCTATTGCTCGATTCTTTAGTGGATTTCCCTTAGAAGTAAAGTTTCCTTACTACTTTGGAATTCAAATATCCCTCAACTCCCTTGACCTCAAAATAAGTTCTTTCCAATCTGCAAATAAAAAATTACTTTTCCTCAACTCAGTCCCCATCAAATACTCCTGAGGTAGAGACAACAAGGGGTCAAAATGCACAATAAATATTCCTCTACTCATTCGAACACAAAGTAAACTAAAAACTTCAAATCACCTCAGCTCTGTCACCATCAAACACTCCCAGGATAGGGACAAGGGGTTTAAAATTCAGAGGAAAATTACTTCTCCTCATTGGAACTGAAAATAAATAAAGTCAAGCTCCCTCCATACTGACCCCATCAAACACTTCTTGGGCAGTTACAACAGAGGGTTAAAACAAAAGCTCCCTTGGTTTGTTCAAAGAGTCCAAAATGTCTCCATGGTTTCTACTCAAGATGCAAACATCTGGTCCCCTTTAGGCTGACTTCCTCAGAATCTCTCTATACACCTATAACCCTTTTACAGCTCATGCTTTGCTCACTCTGGCTGTAGAACACTTGGCTTGTGCTTTGCCTGTCACAGTTTAAGGTATCTGGTAAATGGCTCAATTGTGGTCAGTGCCACAGATTCTCATGTTTAATTTATATCCTGGCCTTCATGTGGAGCAGCTGCCCACTTAACAATCAACTTAGGCTGAATCTGCAAGATGCCAGGGAAGGTTGGCAGTTTGGGTTTGGAGGGCCTTAGTGGTCACTTCAAACTGAAGCCTCTTAACAGGGGCACCTAATATTGTCTGTTTCCTCTTTATTTAAGTTACAGTCAACTCCAACCAGAATATTATGAATGAATTTGCCCAGATGTCCCACAATACTAAACCGGTCAAATCAATACGAGCACAAGTTGGTACCAAAGCAAAGCAATCCGATTCTATTAGGGACAAAATTATATCAATCTTTAAGACTAAACAAACTGTCCCTAATCCTATTTGGCCCCTTAAGGTTACAATCCTTCCCACGTCTCTTGTAAATTTACACAGTGGCTCGCTCTGTGGGTTTGTCACTGGGTCTGCAAAGCTACTTTCTCCTCCTCTCTCTCTGGATGTTCAGCTGATCTCTGCCCCTTGCCGTGCTGGTCTCCTCTGAGGGTCCCAAATTCCAGAGATTCCAAGAGCAGTTCCAATAGAGATTTGCAAGAGAACTCCATCTTTATATCTTTTTGATGTTTTCTGGAACGTTTTGTTGTTCTGGCCAATCAGAAAGATGCACTTAATAGTTTGAACCAAGAGTCATTTAGATGGCATGCTATTGCTTGTTTCAATGTGATTTCAGAGATTCATTTGTCCAATTTATCCACTGTTCCTTGTTGTTCAGCCAAGTCAACAATCTGTCTTTGTTTTCACAGAGGAGGCTGCTACAAGAGGGAGATAGCATGGAGTGAATAAGGGCAGATGGCTGAAGGAGCATAGTGCTAGTGGATTAAGTGTTAGATGCGAGGTGGATAAAAAGAGGCATGGCTGAATGATGCGTAAATGGATATGTGATTATTATTGGTAATTTGAATTACGGAGTGGTGATGCCTGTCAAATTGATTTGGGTTGGATGTGTTATCTATGCTTGCAGATGTGTTATCCAAAGTCCTGTGAACATTTAGTCTGTTCATCAAATTTTTGTGATAATTTTCATTGAATAATTCATGAAAATCCAAATATAGTATATCCAGTGCTTCCCTTTTATCACCCTACTTGTTGCACATTCAATACAGTGCCAATGGATTGATTGATTAACTATGACTATCCTTTCAGAACCATGTTGACTTAGTCAATTTATATATTTTATCTCAGTGCCCTATTATCACTTATTTATTCATTTGTTCAAGTTGATTTTTCTAATTACTGATATCAAAGGGTTGAAATAACTCCAGAGGCCAGTTCCCATCACCAAGTCACCCTTTATTTACACATGAAGAGTCCTTGATGCTGATCCAGCTTCCTCAGAGCCAGCTCTCAAAATGAACAGGATGTTTGAAGCAACTGTTCTTACCTGTCAGCTAGGGCTCCCTGACTGGTACTGTTAACATGTTCTAATCAGGACACTCATATTCTGAGATCACTTGGTTGACCTTGTTACAATTACTGCATTCTTTCTCCTCTGAATCCAAGGGATTAGGCAAGCTCTTTTTTTTATGTAGTTCCCCCTGGCATGCTTTAGCCTTGAGTCAGATTCCTCTAACTTAGTCTCTGATACGGGTGGAGTGTAACACACAGTTGCTCGCCTCTTGTGCCTGGAACATCTCATAAGAAATTAATTCTCCTCTTAAGGCGGCAAAGTTGTCAAGACAGCTACATCTGCTGTGTTCAACTCAGTTTTCAAGGTATGTTCAATGTTTGATGGAGATGGAGAACCCACAGTGTCCAGAACAATCAGAAAAGCTATTGAGGAGCTGGGCATGTTTTGTTCCTGCAGCATCGGTAGGTTTGCAGCTTTCACATGGTCCATGTGCTTGTTAAGGACTGTCACATCTAGTTGAACTTTATATATCACTGAATCTAACCTCACACACACCATGCCTTTTATCAATGCATTCCTCTGGTTCCCACACCAAACTTCATCCCCTGAATTAAACTGTCTCTAGTACTTAGTGAAATCTTGTGTCCAGCATTGGCATGTCTGATGCTGTTTTACCCTCCCCTGAAGCCAGCTCTGGGAAGATCAGATTTAACCTGATGTGGAATGTTCTCCACATTAGCTATTTTGCTGGGTGTTATCTTGTAGATGCATGAGAGGTGGTCCTATAATTAATTAGGAACCAGAACAGTTTGGTATCTAGTGAAGGTATAGGCTGTTTCTTTAAGCGTTCTTTCAATGTTTCAGACACATTTTCTGCCAGACCACTGGATGGTAAGTGCTATGGATCTGTCCTCTATATGTCAAATCTTATTCAACTTTAGGAAATACTCAAATTCCCTGCTGGTAAACAATGGCCTGTTATCTGAAACCAACAATTCCAGGAGTCCATGTATTGCAAAAAGATACCCACAGTTTTTCTATCATCATCTCTGAGTTTGATGAATGAACTCTCTGTGCACATCCAGTCACTTTGCATGGAAGTCCACAATGGTGAACAACATTGAGCCCATGAAAGGACCTGCATAGTTGATGTGTAACTGAATCCACAGTTTAACCACCCAATTCTATGAAATGGGGTGGACGAGTCAATCTTTGTCCTTGTTGACACTCTGGGCACTGCCCAACAAATTCAGATATATCACCATCCAATTCTGGCCACTAGACATAATGTCTTGCCAACATCTTCATTTTGGTAACCCTTGTGGAGATCAGCCAGTATTTGGCAGCAACATTTACTCAGGAGAGTCATTCATGCTCCTCATAAGAACATGCTGTCCTCTATGGTGATTTGGTTTCACAAGGCCCAAAAAGGGTTTCAATCCTGGTTGTGATGGCCCTTCAATTTACATCATAACCACTAGCTGTTTTAGTTTGCCAGGGCAGGATCTTCTTGTGTCCATAGTCTGACATTGTCAGCAGTGACAGGAAGGGTGTTCAGAAAGTTTAAAATCACAATGAACTATTCCAGGGGAGACACCACCAGTGGAGTGTCTACCGGTGGGCATCAACATTAGCCACTTGGCATTCCAAATGGTTTTCCCCAAGTTGGGGAATGTCCTAATTGTAAGCACTGGGAATAAAAGCCCACCATTGAATTTGACCAGAAACTACGGGCAGCATTGCCTTGTCCTCTTTAAGTAACCCGAACAAGGGTCTTTGGTCTGTTACTATGCAAAATTCATGTCCATTAAGTATAGGTGAAACTTTCTGACATGAAAGATGACCATCAAACTTTCTTTCTCTATCTGGGCATAATTATGTTTGGCATCACCCAAAATCTGGGAAGCATACACTATCAGGCGTTCCTCTCCATTGGACCACCAATGAGCCAACATTACCCTGATACCGTACAGTGAGGCATCACATGTCAGCACCAGCTCTCACTACAAATTGTAGTGGTGCAACATCTTAGATGACAGCTGATTTTTCTCTTCACTAAAGGCTAATTCTTGGCAAAACAACCATTTCCAAGGGAGCCTTTTTCAACAACAAGTATAAGGGTGCCAAGATGGAGGCTAGATTACATGTGAAATTCCAATAATAATTCACCATTCCAAGGAAAGACCTATGGTCCGGTACAGATGTAAGTGCAAAGGCACCTTTGATCACCTTCACTATCATCCAATGGGTTGAGACCAGAACCAAAGTCGTACCAATAATCTGTAACAGTTCACCAGTGCGTTCTCAGTCTTGAGAGGTCTTCTGCAAACTTTAGGGTTGGAGTCCACAGTAAATGCTATAAAATACTGATTTTGCAAACACTGATACAGCTGTGCCAGTATCAACCTCCATGAGAACCAGGTGATCACTTAACCAAACATTAATATGAACTGGTTCTGATTTGAATGTGGCTAAGCAATTTAACTGTTCCACCCAACATGTTGGTTGATTTTCCAGGCTATGCGCTGTCCTGGATACCAGCCTATGAGTTCTCTTACACAAGTCAGGCCTTGCAGAACTCCTTTGCTGTCTCAACTCCGCATACCAGCAGCAAATGCAATAGCCTGCAGGCTCTGTTCCTGAAGAACATTTTTGCCATTTGGCTGAGGCTTGGCTTTGTTGTGTGGTTTTGCTGTGGGCCAGCCTAGGGCGGTGTTCCCAAGCTCAGTCAGACAAGTGAGGGTTTCCACTTCCATTGGGATGCCCTGTAGCTCTCATGCTCCACTTGCCACATTTTTTAATGTCATAGACAGTTATAGTGCTTGTTTGAAGTCCAGTTGAGCTTCAGGTAACAGGCACTTTTGCATGGTTACATCATTACTGCCACATACCAAATGGTCTCTGAGCATCTCATTCAGGGTTAACCCAAAATCACACTCCTCTGTCAATCATTTTAACCTTGTCAAAAATTCCAATATGGATTCCCTTTGGTTCTTGAACAGCCAAATAAAACAAATAGTATCTCTGAGCTCGAGGAGTTTAGGGTATAATGTACCTTAACCAAATCTATTAACTCTTGAAAGGTTTTAGTGTCTTGTGTCTCTGGCAAAGTTATGTCCCTAATAACCAAAGATGCTGCAAGCAGTCAGAAAGATTGTTCATGTTTTTTTTATTTGTCCCAATGAAAAAGCTTTGCATTCCTTCACACATTGGACCCAATCTTTGACTGCAGGATCAAATGGGCCAAGCTTCCCTAATACTGACATCACACCAGAAATGTTTACCCCAACTCAAAGTTGACTGTGGCGAGTGAATGTTCCTCAGACACATACTGTTTTCTTCCATCGCCACTGTAATACCTGCACAGAGGCTGGTATTCTGTCACCAAGTCACCCCTTATTTACATGTGCACCGTACACTGACTGTGATCAATCAGCTCAGAGTCAGGGGACTCTTTGAATTCCCTCTTTATATCTGTCAGCCAAGAGTCTCTGATTGAAGCTATTAACCTGGGCAATTAAGAACCCCATTGTCAGTTTGATCCCCTGGATCTAATCATAGCACAAAATGTCTCTAAGAGGGTGCAGAATGTTCTCAAGGGCGATGAGGGGCCAGCAAGAGGTCATTGTCCACAATGGAATGAACAACATAGGAAGGGAAAATGTTGAAATTCTGAAGGGAGATTACAGTGAGTTAAGCAGGAATTTAAAAAGAAGATCCACACAAGTTGTAATATCTGAATTATTCCTGGTGCTACGAGCTAGTGAGGGCAGGAATAGGAGGATAGAGCAGATGAATGCATGGCTGAGGAGCTGGTGTATGGGAGAAGGATTCACATTTTTGAATCACTGGAATCTCTTTTGGGGTAGAAGTGACCTGTAAAAAAAGGACTGATTGAACTTTAATTGGAGAGGGACTAATATACTGGCAAGGAAATTTACGAGAGCTCTTGGGAGGATTTAAACTAGTGAGATATGGTTGGTGGTGGTAGTGTTGGGGATGGTGAGAACCAGGGGGATAGTGAGGCAAGAGATGAATCTGAGACTAGTAAAGTTGAGAAAAGAAGTGAGTCAAAGAGTCAGGGCAGGCTGTGACAAAGCAGAGAACAAGGTAGGACTGATAAATTAAACTGCATTTATTTCAATGCAAGGGGACTAACAGGGAAGGTAGATGAACTCAGGGCATGGTTAGGGATATGGGACTGGGATATGATAGCAATTACAGAAACATGGCTCAGGGATGGACAGGACTGACAGCTTAATGTTGCGGGATACAAATGCCACAGGAAGGATGGAAAGGGAAGCAAGAAAGGAAGGGATGTGGCGTTTTTGATCAGGGATAGCATTACAGCTGTACTGTAGGAGGATATTCCCAGAAATACATTCAGGGAAGTTATTTGAGTGGAACTGAGAAATATGGATGGGATAATCACCTTATTGAGATTATATTATAGACAACCTAAATAGTCAGGCAGAAATTGAGAAACAAATTTGTAAGGAGATCTCAGTTATCTGTAAGAATAATAGGGGGTTATGGTAGAGGATTTTAACTTTCCAAACATAGACTGGTACTGCCATAGTGTTAAGGGTTTAGATGGAGAAGAATTGTTAAGTGTGTACAAGAACATTTTCTGAGTCAGTATGTGGATGTCGCTACTAAGAAGATGCAAATCTTGACCTACTCTAGGGAAATAAGGCAGGGTAGGTGACTGTGGTGTCAGTGGGTGTCACTTTGGGGCCAGCAACCATAACTGTACAAGTTTTAAAATAGTGATGGAAAAGGATAGAAAAAGTTCTAAATTGGAGGAAGGCCAATTTTGACGGTATTAGGCAAGAACATTTGAAAGCTGATTGGGGGCAAATGTTCGCAGGTAAAGGGACGTCTGGAAAATGGGAATCCTTCAGATATGAGATAATGAGAATCCAGATAAAGTATATTCCTGTTGGGGTGAAAGGAAAGGCTGGTAGTTATAGGGAATGCTGCATGACTAAAGAAACTGAGAGTTTGGTTCAGAAAAAGTAGGAAGCATTTGTCAGGATATGGCAGGATAGATCGAGTGAATTCTTAGATATAAAGACAGTAGGAGTATGCTTAAGAGGGAAATCAGCAGGGTAAAAGGGGGACATGAGATAACTTTGGCAAATAGAATTAAGGAAAATCCAAAGGGTTTTTACAAATACATTAAGGCCAAAGGGTAACTAAGGATAGAATAGGGCCCCTCAAAAATCAGCAAGGTGGCCTTTATGTGGAACCGCAGAAAATGAGGGAGATACATAACAAGTATTTTGCATCAGTATTTACTGTGGAAAAGAACATGAAAGATATAGACTGTAGGAAAATAAATGGTGACATCTTGACAAACAGAAGAGGAAGTGCTGGATGTCTTGAAATGCATAAAGGTGGATAAATCCCCAGGACCTGATCAGGTGTACCCTAGAACTCTGTGGGAAGCTAGGGAAGTGAAATATTTGTATCATCAATAGTCACAGGTGAGGTGCTGGTAGACTGGAGGTTGGCTAACATGGTGCCACTGTTTAAGAAAGGTGGTAAAGGACAAGCCAGGGAACTATAGACCAGTGACCCTGACATTGGTGTGGGCAAGTTGTTGGAAGGACCCCTGTGGGACCGCATGTACATGCATTTGGAAAGGCAAGGACTGATTAGGAATAGTCAACATGACTTTGTGGGTGGGAAATCATGTCTCTCAAACTTGATTGAATTTTTCAAAGAAATAACAAAGAGAATTCATGAGGGTTGAGTGGTAGATGTGATCTATATAGACTTCAGTAAGGCGTTCGACAAGCAAGGTTAGATCTCACAGAATACAGGGAGAACTAGCCATTTTGATACTGAACTGGCTGAAAGGTAGAAGACAGAGGGTGGTGGTGGAGGGTTGTTTTCCAGACTGGAGGCCTGTGACCTGTGGAGTGTCACAAGGGTCAGTGCTGGGTCCACTCCTTTTTGTCATTTATATAAATGATTTGGATGTAAGCATACGAGGTATAGTTTGCAGATGACTGCCAAATTGGAGGTGTACTGGACAGCAAAGGAGGTTACCTCACAGTACAACGGGATCTTGATCAGATCAGCCAATGGGCTGAGAAGTGGCAGATGGAGGTTAATTCAGACAAATACGAGACGCTGCATTTTGGGAAAGCAAATCTTAGCAGGACTTATACAATTAATGGTAAGGTCCTAGGGAGTGTTGTTGAACAAAGAGAGGTTGGAATGCAGGTTCACAGCTCCTTGAAAGTGGAGTTTCAGGTGGATAGCATAGTGAAGAAGGCATTTGGTATGCTTTCCTTTATTGGTCGGAGTGTTGAGTACAGGAGTTGAGAGGTCATATTGCGGCTGTACAGGACATTGGTAAAGCCACTGTTGAATATTGTGTGCAATTCTGGTCTCCTTCCTATCGGAAAGATGTTGTGAAACTTGGAAGGCTTCAGAAAAGATTTACAAGGATGTTGCCAGGGCTGGAGGATTTGAACTATAGGGAGAGGATGAATAGGCTGGGGCTGTTTTCCCTGGAGCATCAGAGGCTGAGGGGTGACCTTATAGAGGTTTATAAAATCATGAGGTGCATGTATAGGATAAATAGACAAAGTCTTTTCATTGGTGTTGGGGAGTCCAGAACTGGAGAGCATAGGTTTCACGTGAAAGGTGAGATATAAAAGAGACCTAAGAGGCAATTTCTTCATGTAGAGGGTGGTACGTGTATGGAATGAGCTGCTAGATGAAGTAGTGGAGGCTAGTACAATTGCAACATTTAAAAGGCATTTGGATGGGTCTATGAATAGGAAGGGTTTGGAGGGATATGGGCGGGTGCTGGCAGGTAGGAATGGATTGGGTTGGGATATCTGGTTGGCATGGACGGGTTGGACCGAAGCTGTATATCTCTCTGACTCTACAATTCTATATGCTATTGGATGTTCCTCTCCACTGGGCCACCAATGAGCTAATAATACTCCAATGCATTACAGGGAGGCATCTCGTGTTAATGTCAGATCTTGCTTGGGATCATACTGTGACAACACCTTAGATGCTGATAACTCTTTCTTCACTTCCCTGATAGCGGTGGCTTGGTTGTGCAAACATTTGCATCGTTGATCCTTTTTTTCCAAGGTGATGTTAAGGTGCCAAAATGAAGACTAGGTTATGTATGAACTTTCTGTTATAATTCACCAGCCCAAGGAAAGACCTAAACTCCAGTGAAGATTTCGGAGCCGGGGCACCTATGGTCACCATCACTTAATCTTCCAATAGGTGTAACTCGAGCTTGTCAAGTTAATGAAGTTAATGAAGTGCCTGGAAAACACACTTATCCCTTCTAAAGTGCACCTACCTGGGAGAATTGTCCAAGGTAATTTGTGCAAACTTAAGGGTTGGAGTCCAGAGTCGATTTTGTTGAAGATTCATTCCATGGTCTCTGAAATGGTCACACCAGTATCAATCGCCACCAGAACTGGATGACCATTTAAACATATGTCTGTATTGATTGGTTCTGATGTAAATGTTGCTAAACAATTTATCTGTTGCAAACCAGTTGCAGGTGAAGATTTCTGGGTGTACTATCTCCTAGATACTAGCCTCTGATGTCGCTTACTCCAATTAGCTCTAGTGGGACTCTTTCACTGTCACGAATTCAGACACTGGCAGCAAACCCCAGCTTGCCAACCCAGATCCTGAAGAAACGTTTAACCATTTGGCTAAGGCTTGGCTTTGTTTTGGGATTTTGCTGCCCTCGAGTTCCTTTGTTCAGGATATGTCTTGAGTGGGGGTATGCACTCAAGTGTTATTCCCCAAGCTCATTCGTTCTGGCAAAGGTGCTCACTTCCAATGGAATACCCTGCAACACACATGCCCCACTTACCACATTTTCCTATGATAAAGCCAGTTGTTGTGCTAGTTTGACATAGAGGCAGCTTCAGGTATTCGACACGTTACATGGTTGCATCATTAATCTCATTAAGGGTTAAACCAAAATCACATGCCTCTGCTAATGACCTAATCAAAAAATCTGATGTGGATTCCACTGGTCTTCAAAATGATAAGTGAAACCAATAGCATCTCAGAATTAGAGGATGGTTGAATGTATAATATTTCCTAACTAAACCTATCAATTTTTTAAAGGCTTTAGTATCTGGTGTCTCAGGGAATGTTAGGCTCTTAAGAACTGAAAAAGATGTGGGTCCACAAGTTCACAGGAGAATTGCTCATTGCTTTTCAACTGTACCAATGTAATTTGCCTGGAAAAATAATTCATTCTTTCCACAAACTAGGCCCAGTCTTTGACAATAGGATTGAACAAGTCAAGCTTCCCAATTAATGGCACAATGGCAGAAATGTTTACCCCAACTTAAAGACGCTTGTTACAAGCGCATTTTTTCAGGATTGCATTTTCTCTCATTGTCACTGAAATATCGCACAGAGGCTGTTATCCCATCACCAAGTCACCCTTTATTTACACATGGAGAGTCCCTGACTCTAATTCAGCTCCCTCAAAACCAACTCTCAAAGTGAACAGGATGTCTGACTCTCCTGCTCTTTTCTTAGATTTTTTATTTTCTTTTTATATCCCTACACTAATGCCATACTGCTTATTTTTTATCCCCACAGCACCCATGTTGTGTCTGTGTGCGCAAGTGCAGGAGTCAGTAAAAACACCAAATGCAAAATAATTTTATTCAACATTTTCACCACCAAAGGAAACACTCATGTGGCCAGGGAACCAGTAACAAGCAAAGCTCAGTAGGACCGATGCTTATGTGAAAGAGAAAGTGAAGGTGGGGGGGGATAGGGATCAAATCAGAACAGAGTTGGAGGGGGAAATGAAGCAGTCGAACCGCCATAGTGCCAACCCAGCAGTAAAGGCATTAAGATTGTTGGTGGACACCATGTGTTCTCACTCCAAGGATACACGGGCTCAAACATAACTGTGGAAGAGGGGCAGGCAGTCAGCAAAAATGACCCCTTCCATAGCCTGCTACCTGGCCCCTGTTAATAGTCAGTCTGGCCAGGAGCAGAAGCCGATCCAGAAGGAGATCCTCCAAACTACCCTCCTCACTCCACACCGGATGACACTCCTGCTCTTTCAGTTTTGTTCATTTTTTCCCCCTCTTGAACTGTCAAAAAGCAGTACTGCTTATTTTCCCTCCAATACCCATGTGGTGTGTGTGTTAGTACAAGAGTTAATAAAAACACCAATTGCAAGATAATTTTATTCAATATTTCCATCATCAGGAATAACAACCATGTGGCCAGAGGACCAGCAGCAAACAAAGCTCAAATTGAGCAAAGCTAACATGAAAAATTTGATGGGAAGGTGGGGGATCAAACCAAAGTGGAGTTGGAGGGGGAAATAAAGCACTCCACACCTTGCAGTGCCTACCTCTCCCGAAAAATATCGAGAGTGTTGATGGACTCAGCGTGCTCCTTCTCCAAGGACACACGGGGTCAAATATAGCTACAGAAGAGGGTCAGGCAATTGGCCATAATGACCCCCTCCATGGCCCGTTGGCTGGACTTATCAATGGCCAGCCCGGGCAGGCCCAGAAGATCCCACAAGGAGATCCTCTGATCTGCCAACACCCTTGTACAGATCAGGAGCATAGAGTTAGAGTGCAAACAAAGACACAAAAGATGGTTCTTCAGGTAACTAACAAGGGAGTCCTAACTTCCGCATCCAATGTGTATATGGTCCACGGACTCCACAGCACTGCAAAACAAATAGTTAGGCTGGGAGTCCATGTACCACCACAATCTGCGGTAGCACGGTACTGCTGCATGCAACACTCTCCACGCCAGATTTGTGAGAGAAAGAAGGAGGACTCCCACATTGAGAGCCCTCTATTGGGGATCACCAATGACAAATGGCAGTAACTCTTATTCTTTCTTTTCTTTGTTTTCTTAATCCTTTTTCCTCTTTTTTTTCTATATTTTCCCCCGCATTATGACCGAACAAAGATCATGCTTATGTTTTCCCCAGCACCCATGTTGTATGTGTGCAGGAGTTGGACACAGTGAAGAACAACAAGTGTATAAATCTTTATTTATATTCCACCATCAGGAAGAAAGAAAACACCAGAGTGGCCAGTGACAAGCAGTGCCCTTCTCCAAGGACAACTGGGCTCTAACATAACTGTGGAAGAGGGGCAGGCAATCAGCCATAACGACCCCCTCCACAGTCCGCTGCCTGGACCTGTTTATGGCCAGTTTGGCCAGGCCCAGGAGCAGACCCATGAGAAGATCCTCTGACCTACCCTCCCCTCTTCATACCAGGTACCCAAAGATCAGGAGTGTGAAACTGAAGTGCAACCAAAAATAGAGAAGAAGGTTTTTAAGAAAATCAAAATGGGGATGCCGATGCCCACACCCAATATATACTTGGTCCATGGGCTCCACAACACCACAAAACAAGCAGTTGGCCTGGGAGTCTGTGAACCACCACAATCAGGAGACTGCTGCATGCAACACCCTCCACTTCAGATCCCTGAGAGAAAGGGGGAGGACTCCTACGTAGACAGCTCTCTACTGGGGATCCCACTGTCCAATGGCCGTCAGTCTTGTTCGTTTTTTCTTTTCTTTTTCTTTATAAATAGAAAGAAAAGGAGAAAACAAAAAAATAGACAATAAAGAAAAGCAAAAATTCAAAATAAACTCCTCCTCGGTTGGAATACACCGACAGCAATAGATAAGATGCACTGACTGGGTGGTTCCAGGCTGTTCAGATGTTCCTCTCCTCTCTCCTATACAGAAAAGTGTAGAGTCTTTCACTTTCACTGAACTAGCTCCATCAGAGGCAGCTCTCAGAGTGAGAGAAGTCCTGAGGCTCCTGTTTCTCTTTTTTTCCCCTTTTTCTCTTTTTCTCTTTTTTTTCCCTTTCCCAACACTACCACCTGACAGCTGTGGTATTTATATTTTCCCCAGCACCTATGTAATGTGTGTGCAGATGTCGGACGCAGTGAACAATAACAAGTGTCTAAGTCTTTATTTATATTCCTCCACCAGGACGAAAGGAAAGACCTGAGTGGCCTGTGACAAGCAGTGCCCTTCTCATCAAAGGGCAATGCTGCGTGATCAAACAGTGAAGGGGAGAGAGGGGATTAAAGCAAAATAGAGTTGGAGGCGGAATTCCTGCAGTGCCCACCTTTCCCTGAATATTTCGAGGATGTTGGTGGACACCGCGTGCTCCTTCTCCACTGACAACCGGCCTCGAATGTAACCACAGAAGCTGGGCAGGCAATCGGCCCTAACAACCCCCTCCATGGCCCGCTGCCTGGACCTGTTTAGGGACAGCCTGGCCAAGCCCAGGAGCAGACCCACCAAGGGGTCCTCTAACCTGCCCTCCCCTGTCCACATGGGGTGCCCAAACATCAGGAGTGTGGGACTGAAGTGCCACCAAAAACAGAGGAGAAGGTTCTCTAGAAAACTAAAAAGGGAGTGCAAATGCCCATACCCCGTATATACATGGTCCACGGACTCCACAGCATCACAGAACAAGCAGTTGGGCTGGGAGTCCGTGAACCACCACAATCTGCGGTTGCAAGGTACAGCTGCATGTAGCACCCTCCATCCCAGATCCCTGAGAGAGGTGGGGAGGACTCCCGCATAGGGAACCCTCCACTGGGAATCCCCACCACCTAATGGCAGTCACTCATGTTCTTGTTTTCTTTAAACCAAACAATCACAATAAACAATAAAGAAGAAACAAAATCTTCAAAATAACCTCCTCCTCAATGGGAAGACACCAACCGAATCAGTCTCCTCTCCTCTTTACGACAGGAAAAAAGAGCAGAGTCCTTCATTCACACTGATCCAGCTCCTTCAGAGTCCGCTCCCAGAGTGAACAAGATGTCTGACACTCCTGTTCTTTTCTTTTAGCGTTGTGTGTGTGTGAAGGTCTGAGACACAGATAAGACAATGGGTATACAAATCTTGATTGAATTTCCACCACCGGGAAGAAAGGGAACATCCAAGTGGCCAGTGACAAGCAGTGCCCTTCATATCAAAGGGCAATGCTGCATGATCAAACAGTGCAGGCAAGGGCAGGGATTAAATCAAAATAGCAATGGAGGGGGAAATAATACACTCCACTCCCTGCAGTGCTCACGTCTCCCTGAACAACTCCAGGGTGTTGGTGGACACCACGTGCTCCTTCTCCAGAGAGACCCGGGCTCTAACATAACAGCGGAAGAGGGGCAGTTGGTCCTAACGACACCCTCCACGGCCCGCTGCCTGGACCTATTTGTGGACAGTTCGGCCAGGCCCAGGACCAGACCCACAAGGAGGTCCTCAGGCCTGTCCTTCTCCCTCTGTACTGGGTGCGCGAAGATCAGGAGCTTGGGACTGAAGTGCAACCAAAATCAGAGAAGGAGGTTATTAAGAAAATCAAAAAGGGAGCACAAGCGCCCACACCCAATATATACATAGTCCACAGACTTCACAGCACCACAGAACAAGCAGTTGGGCTGGGGGTCCGTGAACCACTGTAATCTGCGGTTGCAGAGAACCACTGCGTACAGCACCCTCCACCCCAGATCCCTGAGAGGAAGGGAGAGGACTCCCGCATAGAGAGCACTCCACTGGGGATCCCCACCACCCAATGGCAGTCACTCTCATTTTTTTTTTCTTTTTTTTAAAGAAAATCAACAAAAAAAACCTGTCTGCTCTTCTCTTTAAAGAGCTGAGTCCTTCCCTTCCCACATTGATTCCAGCTCCCTCAGAGCCAGCTCTCAGAATGAACAAAAGCTCTGAGACTGCTGTTTATTTTTTAACTCTTGTTTTTGTTTTGTTTTTTGTCCCACACTACTGCCTAACTGCAATAGTGTTTATTTTTTTCCCCAGCACCCATGTCGTGTGTGTGCAGGTGTGAGACATAGTGGAAGACACAAGGTATACAAACCTTTATTCAATTTCTACCAACAGGAAGGAAAGAAATACCCGAGTGGCCAGTGAGACGCTGTGCCCTTCACAAAAAAGGCAATGCTGTGTGATCAAACAGTGAAGGGGAGGGCAGGGATTAAATCAAAATAGAATTGGGGGGGGAAAAATAATGCCCTCCACTCCCTGCGGTGCCCACCTCTCCCTGAACAGCCCAATGCAGTCACTCTTGTTCTTTTTTTCACTGGTCTGGCTTCCTCCGAGCCAGCTCTCAGCATGAACAGAATCTCTGACATTCTTGTTTTTTTTAGCAGAACCTCTGACACTCTGTTTATTTTTTTAGTATGTCTGACACTCCTGTTCTTTCTTTTTATTTTTTTCCCAGCACCCATGTTGTGTGTGTGCAGGTGTGAGATACAGCGAAAGACACAAGGTGTACGAGTCTTTATTCAGTTTCCACCACCAGGAAGAAAAGAAACACTGAAGTGGCCAGTGACAATCAGTGCCTTTCTCATCTGTGTGATCAAACAGTGAAGGGAAAGGCAGGGATTAAATCAAAATAGAATTGGACAGGGAAAAAATGCCCTCCACTCCCTGTGGTGCCCACCTCTCCCTGAAAAGCCCAATGGAAGTCACTCTTATTCTTTTTTACCCCCACACTACCGCCTAAAGGCAATAGTGCTTATTTTTTCCCCGGCACCCATCTTGTGTGTGTGTGTGCAGGTATGAGACACAGTGAGAGACACAAGGTGCATGAATTTTTATTCAATTTCTACCACCAGGAAGAAAGGAAACATCCAAGTGGCCAGTGACAAGCAGTGCCCTTCACATCAAACATTGAAGTGCAGGGCAGAGGTTAAATCAAAATAGAATTGGAGGGGTAAATAATGCACTCCACTCTCTGCAGTGCCCACCTCTCCCTGAATAGCCAAATGGCAGTCACTCTTGTTCTTGTTAATGCATAATGTACAGTTTTAATGAAAAAACACAAAGGATTCCCTTCATAACAATTTATTTTAGCATAATTTTCCAAGTTTGGGAGATAAAAAATGCATGATTGGCATTACTGGCAAAAGCTGATTCAGGCTTCTGAATACCTTGACTTGTCATTACCTTTGTTAATTCATCAACTATTATTAGTTTGAGCTAATTAGGTTCATTGTTAATGTTTAGCTCAGTAATACCATTGAAGGTGTATTCCGATTGCTTCCTCTACAGTGTATTAGTTATAATGGATACACACACTGGCAAGAACATCAATAAAACAAATTTCCCTCTCTAACTGCACCATCCAAGTGTTAAAAGAGGATTAAATCCTTCTGATATAGTCGCGTATAGTTTGCACACTGCCATATTCTAAATAATTAACTGCAGAACTGTACAGAGAGAGGCCATTCAGCCCCACACATTCATAGCAGTTGATGAGGAGCCACTTCAGCCTAGCCCCAATTTCCAGCTCTTTGGTCACAGCTTTAAAGGCAATTTAAACTTAAAACAACATTATTCTTAAATGCTACAAGAGTCTCTGCCTTTCAGATAATGCATTCCGGATCTTACACACCATCAGGGTGAATATATGTTAATTTAAATCCTATCTAACTCTTGTACCTCTTACTTTAAATCTTGCCGCTCTTGATCTGAACCCCTTAATCTAAAGGAAATAGATTTGCCTATCTATGCTATTTACAGCCATCATAACTTTATGCAGCTTCTGCTTTGCACTCCTTGATATTGACATAATTCAAATCAATTCTAATATTGCTCCATATATGTTTCTGTAATTTGGATACCAATAAACCACGGGGCTTAAAAAAAAGATTATTGGGTGCAATTAGAATTAACGCATAATTCTGACTTCACTTGTGCTGGACCACAAATTCAGGTATAGTAAGTCTTAAAAACAAAAAATCATCACTGAGTCTTACTCTTTTTTGTTTATTTCTGTTAATGCATTTTTCTGACATAGCATTCAGTCACATTAAACATTGAAAAGCTTTCCTGATTGCAAGTTCTTAAGCCTGCTGTGCCTGATCTGCAGGAATGATTTTCTAATGAGTTGAAACTTAAATTTTAAGACTCAGAAAGATTATACTGTCATGAGTTTGACAGTTCCTGGGGCCCAAATTATTTCTTTATGCCCGGTTATTTCCATTTTAGTTTTTAATGTATGCTATTGAAATAATAAGGATATAATAAAACTTTACATTAGGAAAATAGAAGTAATATTGCCTATGTTTAGTTTGCTCACTTTCACAGAAAGACATCACAGAGGAAATCTCAAGTGAACATCTGGAATGATTCCCCTCCACTTCCTAAAAATTTGCTCTCAACAGCATTGCGTGGAAGTCATGCATTTTGCAAGGGAACATGGATGTAAAATCAGATGCTGTGGGGTCACCAGAGAATTTTTCTGCCACCTTTTTGCACCTAAAAATTATGTTGATTTGGAAGAAGGTTGCCACCCACTGACAACAAGATTTGTTGCAACCCAGAAGGAACAGAGGAGAGCAAACAGCAGGGTGAAGAGGTTGATCACATTTTGTTCACATTAGAAGGTAACACGGCCTTTAAAAGTATGTGAGAAGCTGGAAAGGTAGATTTTCCGAACATGGAAGTGTCGATGCAGTGAATCACCTTTACACAATATGCATGGATATATTTGGTAGGACAAGGTAGTGCATGGTTTTTGACAGTTCCGTGTTGTTGATTTTGTGTCAAGTGATTTAAAAACAATTTGTTTTGCATAGTTATGTGAATAAGTTTTGCCTTTCTCATAATCTATCTTCAGCTCATTCTACATTTATTGCAAAACCAACCTACCGACCTGAGCATGAAATTGTCTTACTTTCATGGCTCCTTTTTCATAATCTAAGTGATTTAGAATCCTCATTCGATTCCAAACTACAGATGGATCCTACTTAAATCTTAGGGTCTTCATGTATTACAGTCCTAAAATAACCAACAATGATAGCTCTCAGCACAATCATAAGTCTAATTAAAGTAGGGAAGGGAAGGAAAATTCTGATGGACAAAAAGATATGACTCTGAAATCATTCTGTAGATTAGTAAACTACAAATAATTAAAATCTTTGTTTTAATTCTCTCCCCTTTTTATATTACAGGCATTAATCTATTTAATGTATAATGTGTTCTGCTTTTGGTATGTTTGCAAACAGGAAAATAAATAATTTGTTTTGACGCAAAAAGGAGCCAGTCAGCAGGGCAGTACAGCACAGTGAAGAGTGGCAGTAATGCTTCCTGATTAAAATCTGAGGGATAAACCCAGATTGTATTCAGTGAGGGCAGCAGCTAAACCCCAACAGGAACTCCATCAGAATTCAAAAAGACTGGTGAATGTGACATCAACATTATGCACTGGGCAAACAGGTAGTTAGTGAGTAAATTGTTTTAGTCTACTTTAAAATTGCATTAAAGAAAGATAGAAGTTTTATCTTTTTTCTCAAACATAACGTAATTAATATTCTGCTTGGGTAAATATAGTGCAAATATCTATTTAAACTGAATTTATGGCAGGGGATCTGAGTCACATATCAAGTCAGCTTCATTTGTCATTTCTACTGTATACAACTAATACTGTAAAAACGAGACAACGTTCCTCCAGGATCAAGGTGCCACGTGGACAGCACGAACTTCACGATCATAAAGTGCATTAGAAGTGCAAAACACCAAGGCAGCACAGTAATACTTGACCCACCAAGACAATAGGCACAAATTACAGTGTAATAAAGAATGATAATTAATAAAACACTGTTCTGGCAGCAATTCGAATTCATGCAAAGTGTTTCAGATGGAATAGAGTATGGTCATACAGTTAAGGAGCCTGATGGCTCGGGGGAAGAAACTGTTAAACAGTCTGAAGAATGTGGGAAATCTTAGATGCTCCTGGCAGTCTGGATGGCCATATCTGCAGCTAGTGCCAGTGCTTTGATCAGCTTGAATGTTGGGATTTGGAATTTGAGTGCTAGCTGGAGGCACCGCATTGCATCTGTGAAAGTTATCATTATATGCTAGGACTGCAATGAATAAATGGGGGATTAAATGAGTCAGGAAATGAATTGGTGACCATTAATCAAAGGAAGGCAGGTGGTCAGGAAATCCCCAGAGTGCATCTCAGTAAGAACAGTTTTTCTGAGTTGGAAAGTGATGGGAGTGAAGGTTCCTCTGGCGAATGCATTCACAGCCCAGCTGCACAATGGAAGAGCAGACAGAGAGGAAGAGCTTCAGTGGTACGGCACTCAATAGTGAAGGGTACATCATGTGTTTCTGTAGCCTCAGAGTGACTCCAGGAAGGTGTGATACCTCCTATGGGTTTGGGTCAATTATGACATTGAATGCCAACAAGACATTCTCAATGGGAAGAACAAAGAGCTTGAGGTTATGGTTCACATTCATATCAATGACGTAGGTAGAAATAGGGAAGAAGTCTTGTAATAAGAATTTAAGGAGCTAGGATGACAGTTTGAAAAGCAGTTCAGCAAAAAGTGTAATCTGTGCTTACTCCCATTTCTAAATGCTGGTGTGTATAGAGCTACATAGAAACAGCAGATGAATTTGTTGTATAAAATTTGGAGCAGGAGGGAGTGCTTTAGATTACAGGATCACTGAGTCCATTTCTGGAGAAAGTGCAAATGCAATAGATTGTACCTGAAACTCAATGCGTCCAAAACCATTGGCCATACAATGGTTATACCAAAGCTGAAAATGTGTTGCTGGAAAAGCGCAGCAGGTCAGGCAGCATCCAAGGAACAGGAAATTCGACGTTTCGGGCATAAGCCCTTCTTCAGGAAGGAGGAAAGTGTGTCCAGCAGGCTAAGAAAAAAGGTAGGGAGGAGGGAATTGGGGGATGGGTGATGGAGATGTGATAAGTGGAAGGAGGTCAAGGTGAGGGTGATAGGCCGGAGTGGGGTGGGGGCGGAGAGGTCAGGAAGAAGATTGCAGGTTAGGAAGGCGGTGCTGAGTTCGAGGGATTTCACTGAGACAAGGTGGGGGGAGGGGAAATGAGGAAACTGGAGAAATCTGAGTTCATCCCTTGTGGTTGGAGGGTTCCTAGGCGGAAGATGAGACACTCTTCCTCCAACCGTCGTGTTGTTATGGTCTGGCGATGGAGGAATCCAAGGATCTGCATGTCCTTGGTGGAGTGGGAGGGGGAGTTAAAGTGTTGAGCCACGGGGTGGTTGGGTTGGTTGGTCCAGGTGTCCCAGAGGTGTTCTCTGAAACGTTCCGCAAGTAGACGGCCTGTCTCCCCAATATAGAGGAGGCCACATCTGGTGCAGCAGATGCACTGGATGATGTGTGTGGAGTGCAGGTGAATTTGTGACGGAGATGGAAGGATCCCTTGGGGCCTAGGAGAGAAGTAAGGGAGGAGGTGTGGGCGCAAGTTTTGCATTTCTTGTGGTTGCAGGGGAAGGTGCCAGGAGTGGAGGTTGGGTTGGTGGGGGGTGTGGACCTGACGAGGGAGTCATGGAGGGAGTGGTCCTTTTGGAACGCTGATTGGGGAGGGGAGGGAAATATATCCCTGGTGGTGGGGTCCGTTTGGAGGTGGCGGAAATGGTGGCGGATGATACGCTGTATATAGAGGTTGGTGGGGTGGGACATGAGAATCGGTAGGGTTCTGTCCTGGTGGCGGTTGGAGGGGCAGGGCTCAAGGGCGGGGGAGCGGGAAGTGGATGAGATGTGGTGGAGGGCATCATCGATCACGTGATCTCCTCCACTTCCCGCTCATCTGCCCTTGAGCCCTGCCCCTCCAACCGCCACCAGGACAGAACTCCACTCGTTCTTACCTACCACCTCACCAACCTCCATATACAGCGTATCATCCGCTGTCATTTCCGCCACCTCCAAACGGACCCCATCACCAGGGATATATTTCCCTCTTCTCCCCTATCAGCATTCCGAAAGGACCACTCCCTCCGTGACTCCCTCGTCAGGTCCACACCCCCCACCAACCCAACCTCCACTCCCGGCACCTTCCCCTGCAACTGCAAGAAATGCAAAACCTGCGCCCACACCTCCTCCCTTACTTCTCTCCTAGGCCCCAAGGGATCCTTCCATATCTACCACAAATTCAACTGCACCTTCACACATATCATCTATTGCATCTGCTGCACCAGATGTGGCCTCCTCTATATTGGGGAGACAGGCCATCTACTTGCGGAACATTTCAGAGAACACCTCTGGGACACCCGGACCAACCAACCCAACCACCCTGTGGCTCAACACTTTAACTCCCCCTCCCACTCCACCAAGGACATGCAGGTCCTTGGACTCCTCCATCGCCAGACCATAACAACACGACGGTTGGAGGAAGAGTGTCTCATCTTCCGCCTAGTAACCCTCCAACCACAAGGGATGAACTCAGATTTCTCCAGTTTCCTCATTTCCCCTCCCCCCACCTTGTCTCAGTCAAATCCCTCGAACTCAGCACCGCCTTCCTAACCTGCAATTTTCTTCCTGACCTCTCTGCCCCCACCCCACTCCGGCCTATCAGCCTCACCTTGACCTCCTTCCACCTATCACATCTCCATCGCCCAATCCCCCCAATTCCCTCCTCCCTACCTTTTACCTTAGCCTGCTGGACACACTTTCCTCATTCCTGAAGAAGGGCTTATGCCCGAAACGTCGAATTTCCTGTTCCTTGGATGCTGCCTGACCTGCTGCGCTTTTCCAGCAACACATTTTCAGCTCTGATCTCCAGCATCTGCAGACCTCACTTTCTCCTCAATGGTTATACCAAAGGCAATAAGAAGACAAATCCTACAGAAACCCTATGGCAGACAATTAAGTGCAGAAGAAGAGCTCAATAATTAATGTGGGGACATTTTAACAAGCATACAGAATTACATTACTTTGTGTCGAGTGTGTTCCAAATACAGCCATGTGTCTATAGAGCCAATGATTTCATCAAGATTTCCAGAAAGACCATAAGAAAGGCCAGAAACAAATTTATTCAGTTTTAAAGGAAGGAGGAATTTAATCCTCGTTGGCTGGAAGGCTGGTTTGTGATGCAGAGTGACCACCAATAGTGTAAGTTCAATTCTTGCACTGACTGAAGTTACTGTGAAGGATTGGCCTTCTTGACCTCCCTGCTCCCCTATTGCCCCAACTTGCCTGACGCATGTGACCCTCATGTTAAGCCACCATCAGGCATTTCTCTTGATAGTTTGGTAAGACAATGATGACTTTACCTTTTACCTTTTGTAGGGAAAGAATCTTTGCAATATATTATTTCCTGGAAAAGATATTATTAGGGAGGCACCACATCATTCGGGATTTACAATGTTTTTTGAACTACAGAATTTCTGAAAAGCACTACATTTTCCTTGTTCATTGGTGCCATGCACTCAGATGCACTGTATCAAACCAATACAGTTCTTGTAGTTTCTAAACCTTTCTTTTTAATCAGCGTTGGAGGGAGCTGGCTACGAGATCAGAATTATAGTCTATTCTTAATTACCATTGAGAAGGTGGTGGTGAGTTATATTCTTGAACCGCTTTAGTCTACATTTTTTAAGTGCACTGAGAGTGCTGTTAAGAAAGATATTTCTGGAATTTATGCCAGTGACAGTGAAGAAACAGTGATCTCAAGGTGATATGTGGCTTGGAGCGGAATTTGCAGGTAATGGTGATCCCAGTTATTGCCCTTGCCCTTCTAGGTGGGAGAATCACAGATGACAAGATTCCCCATGGTAGTCTGGTAAGAAAGGTCAGATCACATGGAATACAGGCAGAACTAGCCATTTGGATACAGAATGGGCTCAAAGTTGGAAGACAGAGGTTGGTGGTGGTGGGCTGCTTTTCAGACTGGAGGCCTGTGACTAATGGAGTGCCTCAAGTATCAGTGCTAGGTCCACTACTTTACGTCATTTATATGGATGATTTGGATATGAATGTAAGAGATATAGTTAGTAAGTTTGCAGATGACACAAAAATTGGAGGTGTAGTAGACTGTGAAGGAGGTTACCTCACAGTACAATGGGATCTTGATCAGATGGGCCAATGGGCTGAGGATTGGCAGATGGAGTTTAATTTAGATAAACACGAGGTGCTGCATTTTGGAAAAGCAAATGTTAGCAGGACTTATACACTTAATTGTAACATCCGAGGGAGTGTTGCTGAACAAAGAGACTTTTGAGTGCAAGTTCATAGCTTCTTAAATGTAGAGTCACAGGTGGATAGGATAATGAAGAAGATGTTTGGTATGCTTTTCATTATTGGTCAGAGTATTGAGTATAGGAGTTGGGGTGTCATGTTGCAACTGTATAGGACATTGGTTAGGCCACTTTTAGAATATTGTGTGCAATTCTGGTTGCCTTCCCATTGGAAGGGTGTTGTGAAACTTGAAAGGGTTTGGAAAAGATTTACAAGGATGTGCCAGGGTTGGAGGATTTGAGCTACAGGGAGAGGGTGAATAGGATGGGGCTGTTTTCTCTGGAACATCAGAGGCTGAGGGGTGACATTATAGAGGTTTATAAAATCATGAGGGGCATGGGTACCATAAATAGACAAGGTATTTTTCCTGGGTGGGGGAGTCAAGAACTAGAGGTGATAGGTTTAGGGTGAGAGAGGAAAAATATAAAAGGGACTAAGGGGCAACTTTTTCATGCAGAGGATGGTGGATGTATGGAACGAGGTGTCAGAGGAAGTGATGGAGGCTGGTGCAATTGCAGCATTTAAAAGGCACCTGGGGGGGATCCAAGATGGCGGCGACCCAGCAAGACTGAGTCCACAGTGCTCTACCCAAAACTTGGGAAAAGTGGGCTATCCACCCCCACCACACTCACTAAACCATTTATAATAGTTGTTAACCTTAAATAGTTACCTATTAGTACATTTAAATAGTCTAATACTAGCTGGAAAATGAGTAAAGGGAAGGGAACAGGCGGCTCTAAGAAAGCAGGGACCCCTCCCCCACCCTCTCCCTCTTCAGCTGCAACAAAGGTGTCTTCAGCTACTTCAGGAGATTTACCAATGAAGATGAGCTTTGAGGAGATGTTTGCCAGGTGGGAGGCGAAGATTGATGCTTTTATCGATGAGTCTCGGCAGAGCAGAGAAGCACTATCAGCCGAGCTGCAGAAGCAGGGCAGAGACATTCAGGAATTGGAGTGCCGAGTCAGAGAGATGGAGTCGAAGGCCGCAGCCTCAGAGACTGGGATAAAATCAACAGCCGACCACATCCGTTTTCTCGAGAATCGAGTCCAGAACCTAGAAAACCACATTGATGACCTCGAAAATCGATGTCGTAGAAAAAATATTCGGTTATTGGGCCTGCCCAAGCAGGAAGAGGGAGGTCAGCTGACAGCATTCTTAGAGCATTGGCTGCCACAACTTTTAAATCTGCCTGCTGGATCAGGCCAGGTAAGGGTAGAATGGGCCTACCGGGTCACAGTACGTGGGCCCGGCTCAACCCAGCGCCCACGCCCGGTCCTGTTCCAGCTGCAGAGCTATAGGGAGAGGCAGATGCTCCTGGAAGCCTCAAGAAATCTGGGAAAAGATCCCCAAGCTATGACCCACAAAGGATCCAGGATCATGCTGTTCCAGGACTTCTCCCCAGCTTTGGTCCGAAAGAGGAAGGCATTCGATGAGGCGAAGAAGCGTTTAAGGGACTTAAATATCCAGTACTCCTTACGATATCCAGCGACGCTACGCCTTAGCCACGAAGGATCCATATATAACTTCGGATCACCGGAGAAGGCTAAGGAATTCTTGGACTCTCTTAAATAAACTGTAAGAGATTGTGGACGCTGGTCTGCCTTTCCCATTATTTTGGTTTACATCCCTTCATCTTTTCTTATCTTTCCCCCTATGCGTGTATGTATATATATATATGTTGGGGCGTTTGGTTAATGTTGATGGGGAGAGGTGGTTACCTTATTCTATTTTACTTCTGTTTTTAGGAGCGGGGTTGTTTTTCTTTCCCCTGTTATTTTGTGGTATTATATTTAAGTATTACATGTTGAGATTGTAATCTTATAGTTATATACGGTATTAATATTCCCAAATATATTTAGATGTGGGTGGGGGTGGGGTGTTCACTGTTAACTCTAGCTTTATATTATATTTGAATTCTCATTTTATTGAGGAACACCTGGGTCAAGGGTGGGGCACTGGTTGGAAGAGGGTAAGATGGACTGTGGGAGAGGAAGTGACGCTCCCTGGGAACAAGGGAGAAAATCTCCAATTCGGAATGTTTTATATTTTTTATACTTAGAAAGAGTTTTTTGTTATATTGTTTTGAGTGTATCAGAGAGTCTTTACTTTTGTAAATCTTGTATGCTCCATGCTCGGGATGTTCTAGATAGGGTTTCCCCTCCCGAGGGGTCTCGGATCTGTCCAGATGATTATGGCTGAACAGTCGGTTAAGTGGTGCACCTGGAATGTCAGGGGGAGTAATTCGCCAGTTAAAAGGAAGAAAATATTATCAAATCTTAAGAAGGAGAGAGTTGATATAGCTCTCCTACAGGAGACACACCTGTCGGATAAAGAACACTTAAAATTACGACAGGGCGGATTTGATCAGGCCTTTTTTTCCTCTTTTAATTCAAAAAGCAGGGGAGTCGTTATCCTTGTCCGGAAGAACTTCCCTTTGAAAATTCTAAATCAGATAAAAGACGAATCTGGACGATATATTTTGATTAAAGCCCTCATAAATGGAGAGGAATAAGGGATCTTAAATGTGTACTGCCCCCCGGCACACCCCTTTAAATTCATAACGGAAGCTTTTTCAAAACTGATGGCCTTTGGTGCCCGTCATACAATTATAGGGGGAGACTTTAATTGTATTATGGATCCGGAAATAGACAGGATTCCCAAGAGTGCCGCTGGAGTATCTCCCAGATCTAGACAACTGGCAGACCTGAATAAAGAATTAGGATTGGTAGATGTATGGAGATGTCTCCATCCACAGGGTAGAGATTTTTCTTTCTACTCTAATCCACATAAATGTCACACAAGAATTGATATGTTTTTTGCCCCATCAATTTTTCTAAACTCTATAGCAACCTGTAAAATAGGTACTATAGCAATCTCTGACCATGCCGCTGTATACATGGAAACTAAGGTAAAGAACAATGGGACATCTGCTCGGCATTGGCGTATGGACCCCTTCCTGATAAAAGATAGCAAATTTTTAAAGTACTTCTCCCAAGAACTTAAAACTTTTTTAGAAATTAATACTGGTACAGCTAGCAATCCGTCAATGATGTGGGAGACCATCAAAGCTTATGCACGAGGTTTGATAATCTCCTATTCAGCGACCCAGAGGAAAGTGAAGGGAGAGCAACAGTGTCTGCTCGAAGCTCGCCGAAAAGCAGCCGAAACAGCATACGCTGATAGACCTTCTATCACAAAATTGCAGAGGATTACAGCTCTTAGGACAGCTTTAAACACCGCGCTTACTCAAACGGCTAAAAGGGAAATATTATTTGCAAAACAAAGATTATATGAATATGGCGACAAACCGGGTAGATACTTAGCATTTCTTGCAAAGAAAAAGAAAGCCCCTCAAACTATTCCGACCATCAAGGAAAGTACAGGTACCCTGACTCATGATCATAAAAAGATCAATGCGACCTTTAAAGAATTTTATTCTAAACTATATAGATCGCAGGATTGTGAAGATAGGATTAGGAGGATGCAGTCATTTTTTAAAAATTTGACCTTCCCGGGCCTGACTCCGGAACAGGTGTCGGCCCTAAATACCCCTTTAACAGTCCAAGAAATACTTGAGGCAATTAGGCAACTTCAGAGCGGAAAAGCACCGGGCCCGGATGGTTTTCAAGCTGAATTCTATAAAGAATTTACAGGAATATTGGTTGACCCACTTATGGATATGTATAATTTTGCGCATAGTCAGGTCTGTCTCCCGCCCACGCTGAAAGAAGCAAATATTTCTCTTATCCTCAAAAAAGGAAAAGACCCAGAAGATTATGCATCTTACAGACCAATATCCTTACTAAATGTAGACTTTAAAATTCTCTCAAAAATGTTAGCACTAAGACTAGAAAGGGTACTGCCATATATTATAAAGGAGGACCAGACGGGATTTATTAAGGGCCGCAGATCATCCAATAATATCAGAAGGGTCTTGAATATGATCCAAGCCTGTCATCAGGGAAAGATACCAGGAGTAGTAATTTCATTGGATGCGGAAAAGGCATTCGATAGGGTTGAATGGTCATATTTATTTTACACATTGGAAAGGTTTGGCGTTGGACAGGTATTTACCAAATGGGTTTCAACATTGTATAATGACCCCAAAGCAGCTGTTATTACTAATGAGTTAAGATCGGATGGCTTCAGTGTGGGTAGGGGCTGCCGTCAAGGATGTCCTCTCTCACCATTGTTGTTTACACTGATAATCGAACCATTAGCAGAAGCCATCCGGACTGATCCTAATATAACGGCCCCGAGGATTGGTACAGGTAAACACAAAATTACCCTCTATGCAGATGACGTTCTCTTATTCCTCAGTAATCCTTTAATGTCAGTGCCTCGTCTAATTCAAGTTATTAATACATTTAGTGCATTCTCAGGCTATAAAATTAATTTTTCAAAATCGGAAGCCATGCCAATGGGTGGTCTGGCTATGATACCCCACTTAATGGACGGATCCCCTTTTCCCTTCCGTTGGTCCCTGGAGGGCTTCTTATATTTAGGTATTTTTATCACGCCAGTATTTGATCAGCTGTATAGGGCTAATTTTGTACAATTAATGGAAAGGATAAGGCAGGACCTCCAGCGATGGAGAGACCTTCCGATTTCCTGGCTAGGGAGAATAGCATTAATTAAAATGAATGTTCTGCCCCGTCTCTTATATCCTATGAGAATGCTCCCGTTGATGCTGCCAAGGCTAGCCCTACGTAAATTATATGGCTGGTTGGGCTCCTTTATTTGGAACCATAGACGGCCCCTTATTAAGCTGAAGAAGCTACAGCTTCCACAGGCAAGGGGAGGACTGGACTTCCCAGACTTTAGGAAATATCAGTTAAGCTCCCTACTAAGTTACATAGCTGATTGGGTTTCATCTGATCCACAATCAATTTGGCTGGATATCGAAGCCTCCCAAGTAAAATACCCACTTATTAACCTTTTATTTTCAGATAAGAGGAAAATCATTACAGACCACTGTAAAAATCCCATAATATTAAACACAATTAAGGCCTGGAATATAATGCGGCAAAATGAGGGTAACTCACATAAAACATCCCCCCATGCACCAATAGTAGGCGCATGGGGATTCCAACCGGGGATTACAGATGCCACCTTTAAACTCTGGAGATCCAGGGGCATCTCATGCTTAGGGGACCTATTTAAAGATGGGATCCTGATGTCCTTTGAGCAGCTGCGTCTGAAATTCGGAATACCTAATGGGGATCTCTTTCGATACTTCCAAGTTCGAGATTATATACAGAGGAAGACTACATTAATAGATAGTCTTTATAAATCAGACAGAGAACGTAATGTCTTACGACCAGCGGGGGCATCCTCCATTAGTACTATATACCATTTGCTACATGATGGAGTCTCAGGAGACATGGATGACCTGCTTAAAACATGGGAGCAGGACTTGGGGCTAGAAATCTCTGAGGATATGTGGAATGACATTTGGGAAAATGCTAGAAGAATTGCTATCTGTAACAGAACTCAGGCTATCCAACTAAAGATACTTCATAGGGCCCACATAGCTCCGGCTCGACTGGCAAAATTTAAGGCAGGAGCATCTCCAATGTGTCCTAAATGCAAAATAGAGGTGGGTACTCTTGCACATTGTCTGTGGACTTGTCAGAAAATCCGCAGATACTGGACTAAAGTGGCAAATACCCTTACAGAAATTTTAGGAACGGAAATTAGGGTGGACCCTGTATCTCTCCTTTTGGGCTTTTCGAACCTCTCATCTCTGGATATGCATGGGAAGAGACTATTTTCTATTCTCTCTTTCTGTGCAAGGAAAAATATTTTGGTGAACTGGGTGGCTGAGGGCCCCCCTGGACTTTCAAATTGGCACAGATTAATTATGGAATATATCCCCCTTGACTTCCTTACAAATATGGTGCACCGAAAGACTGAATTATTTTATAAAATATGGCAGCCCTTTTTGTATTATATAAATGCAGATATTTCGGCTATCCTAACAAGGGCTTTTATTTAGTGAAGATTTCAGACCGGGCTGCTCCGGGGCCCCTTGGGAGAGGAATCCTGCGTGAATACGGGTTTTATTATATTTGATGTTTATACGTTCCGAGCATGTAAGAGACTTATGTATACACTCTGGTTAGTTATAGGTTAGTTTAGTAGAAAGTTGAGTTTTTTTTCTTTTTTCGTTTCTTTTTTTTCTTTTTTTGTTTTCTTTCTTTCTCTTTCTTTGTTAAATTATGACTATTGTATATATGATTTAATTGTACATCAATGTTTGTATTTGAGAGTTTTGTTTATTTTTGTAAATTTGCAAAAATGTTAAATTTCAATAAAAATATCTACAAAAAAAAAGGCACCTGGATGGGTATATGAATAGGAAAGGTTTAGAGGGATATGGGTCAAATGCTGGCAAATGGGACTAGATTAGGTTGGTATATCTAGTCAGCATGGAAAAGGACTAAAGGGTATTTTTCCAGGCTGTTTATCTCTATGACTCTCAGAGCCTGGATGAGTTGCTGCTTTCCATTTTTGTGGCTGATATACAATGCTGCCACTGTACATCAGTGGTGGGGGAAGTGGGGCAGCATCTTAACCTGCTGGACACACTTTCCTCATTCCTGATGAAGGGCTTTTGCCCAAAACGCCGAATTTCCTGTTCCTTGGATGCTGCCTGACCTGCTGCGCTTTAACCAGCAACACATTTTCAGCTCTGATCTCCAGCATCTGCAGACCTCGCTTTTTACTCGAAGTGGGGCAGCAATCAAACAAGGTGTTTTCTCCTAGATAGTATTGAGTTTCTTGTGATTTGTTGGAGCTGCACTCTTTCAGGCAAGTGGGGACGAGTCACCACACTCCTGGCTTGTAGATCGTGGACAGACTTTGAACCATCAGGTCTTGAGCTATTCACTGCAGAATTTCTAGCCTCTGACCTGCTCTTGTAAAAACAGAGGGTGACACAAATCCTGAACTGCCTGTCTCTTTCTGAATGACCATCCATCTGACTACATGTGGGTAGCTACATCTTCCCTTCCCCAAGTTTTCTATAATTCAAAGAATGCTCATCCTCCTTGATGCTCTGTGAAGACTATAGCAGCCACTTAAACTGAGATTCAACTTAAACAATTGAAGGCATGTTCTGCACATATGTTACTAATATACAGGACAGATCCTAACTGCTTATTCATAATCCAAAGCAACAAATCTATTTTGCAATCCATTTAGTATCTTTTTTAAACTATTAATTTTCATTAATTTTCTTAACCTATTCAGTGCAATTATTCTCTTTACTGATATTTCCCCACTTCTAAAGGTGATCTTACTCCTTTTTAGAATGCAATCACTCAGGTTCAAACCTTTCTGTTTTATATGTCCACCACTCACACTGGGTTCCCACTGCTATCCCAATGTTGAATGTTATCACAGCTTTAGATCCCAATGCGCTACCCAACTGTCATTTTACAGTTTATCTCATTCTTATTTAGACAATAATCTTCAAACTTGCCTGATATTATCATCCCACTGCTGATGCAATGTCATAAAAAATGTCACTGGTTTTCATTATAAAATTATGGGTTTAGAATGATTGAACAAACTCTGCTTTTGTGCTATAAATTCTACTTGATACCTTCAATGACTTCATGTAACCATTGATCATTTCTACATAAATTGATTTGTTGCTGATTTGCCTCGATAGCCAAGCCTTTCTTCATCTCTTTGCAACTCCATTAATATACAGCTGTAACAATGAAACTACATTTTTTGATTATCTGTGTATGGTTTTCATATTTCCTTGAATTCCCTATGCTCCTCCTGTATTATTGTTTTGCTTCCTGAGGGCTTGAAAATAGATTGTTTTTTTCACATATTCGTCTGTTTGCTTTGACATGCCATTTTCACTGGTTCACCTAAAAATAACACACTTCAACATCAAAGTCTAAAGATATTTTTTGTTCCTGAATTCAATTCTGGTGTAATATAAACCTAGATTGAGACTTTTTCACAGTTTGCCTCAGTTTATGGGTCAGATTATCTGCTACCTGAAGAGGTAGTGCACCAAAATTAAATTGTTGTTTTACACCAACATGTTCATGGACTTGAAGAAAACTGCATACACAAGACGGCACTGTAATTGCCTTGGAAATTTATATTTCTAATAAGCTGATTGGCACTGGCTTGGTCATCCATTCACTTACGCACATAACTTTTCATCCATTCAACATTCACTTACTCACCCACTTACATTTCCCCTCTCTAATGTACTCACTCATTAACCCACTGAAAGATTTGATAACTTACCTTAAGATGGCAGCTAATATCATAAACATGGACAGAATAAATTTAACAAATGATCAAGCAAATGTAGGCATTTCAGAAAGAGATTCCAAACTTCTCTCTCACTTTAATGCTTTGTCATTTTCATCCTCAAACATAAGGTTGTAATTTGCAGATTGTACCCCCAGACTCTCTGGCCAACAAAATACTTTTCTTCTATACCGATCTTATCTGATTCCTTAATGTCTTGAAAACTGTAATAAACTCAATGATGAAGCTACAAAATTGCAGATCATTCAACATTGGTTCTTGCATTGCCTCTGAGATGCAGAGAGATCTGAGTGTCCTTGTGCATGATTGTTAGTCTCCAGGTATGGCAAGTATTCGAGAAGCTAATAGAAAGTTGAGTTTAATTGCAAGGGGAATTGAATGCAAGAGAAGGAAAGGTTATGCTTCAGTTATACAAAGTATTAATGAAACTGCATCTGGCACAAAGTACCAGTCATTATACTTAAAATGGAGTGTTATTGCGTTGGAAAGCAATCAGAAAAAGTTTACTGGATTAATAACTGGAATGAATGGATTGTCTTCTGAAGAAAGGTTAGACTGGCAAAGCCTGTATCCTCTGGAGTTTAGAAGAACCGGAGATGACTTAGTTGACACATAGAAAATCCTAAGGGGACATGTCGAATGTATATGGAAAGGATATCTCCTTTTGTGGGAGAATCTAGAACTAACAGCTAAGGTTTAAAAGTAATGGGTCACCCATTATTGAATAAAGATGAGGATGTTTTGAGAGGATTGTGAGTCTTAGGAATTTCCTTCCTCAAAAAGTAGTGAATATAGAATCTTTACATACTTGTACAGCCTATGTTGATGGATTTTTGACTACCAAGAGGGTGAAAGATTATTGGGAATATGCAGGAATGTAGAGTTAAAGCTGAAATCAGACCAGCCATGATCTTATTGAATGGAACAGCAGGCTCAAAAGGATAAGTAACTTATTTGTATTCCTTTTTTAGATGTTTATCTGATCATAATCTGTCTCCACCTAATCCATCGTTACGGTTGAGGTATCATCTGAATAAATCTATACTTCACTCACTTCACGCCAACATATCCTTCCTAAGATGTGTTGCTCAGAACTGCCCACATTTGAATTATATATGTGACAGATTTTCGTCTTATAGCTCGCAAACATCTGCTATCTAGAGTGGCAATGCACTGAAATTAAATTTTTGGTTTGCACAGACTTGTTCACGGACTTGATGAAAACCTCACATGTAGTCACACCATTTCAATGGCTTTGGAAGTTTACATTTCTGATGAGCTGACTTGCACTGTTTGGGTCACCCAGACAAGCTATGTTCTGACATCTAAATGTTGGAGCGGTCCCATGAGATTTTGGCATCCAGGAGTCAGGGTTGAGTTGGGATAAAATTCCCCACTACCTTAAGGAAATTTGAGGCTGCCCTAGTGATGTGGGAGCAATGTGATACTCTGGTTAGAACACCATCCCTCTCCTCTTTATGGTCTTCATCTTCTGCAACACCCTACAAGCCACCCATATTGCACATAACCCTCTATCCCTCAATACTACCATTTACCCTCCAAATCTCCTATAACCCTTCATAACCCCTCTTATCTCTTATACTCCCTCCATACCTGTCCAATTCTGTTTTTCCCCTCAAATCCCATCTATATCCATATGTTTCCTCCAGTCATCCCATATCCTTTCCATTACCTGTATTTTTTTAATAGGAGAGGTCACTTGGAGTCAATTTAATAGGTCTGCTGAGCTCATTTCATTTCTTCTTACCACCAAGAAACAAGCATTACAGTTTGCAACATTTGTAGGGTTTCTAATTGTGCACAGTGTTTTTCACAAAATGTGCAATGTTCTGAGAGCACTATCTGTCAACTCTGAACTGTGAAGCAAAGTGGGTTTCACTACTTCAGAGACCAAGTGGTATGCAACCATAGGCAATGAACAGGGTAGATCACTGCATTATCCAAGCAGCTATTGGTTCAAAAATAGAAATTGCTGGAGAAACTCAGTAGGTCTGGCAGCATCTGTGGAGAGAAAACAGAGTTAGTATTTTGAGCCCGGTTGCCTTTCTTCAAAACTAATGGCACCTAAGAAAAGATGGTATCTATGTTGATGACAGGGGGTGGTTAGCACAGGGAGTGAGTGGTTAGGGAGATGTACAGCCTCAGATTAAAAAAGACAGGCATACAAAGGGGTGTTTGAATGTATGCTAGGAAAGGAGAAAAGCCGCTAATAGGGTTGATGAATAGATGAAAATGGATTGGCTGTGCTGAAAGCATACTGTGTCTTGACAAGGCCTGGAGTGTTGGTGGTGGATAAAGGACAGGAAGGAAGTGTTCAGGCCCTAAAATTATTGCACTCGATAGTGAGTCCTGAAGTCTGTGGAAATTTAGATGCTATTCTTCCAGCTTGGATGAGCCTCACTAGAGTACTGCAATATTGGCCAGAGACCAAGGAGGCCCTGAATGGAATGGTTCCTGCAAGATGCTAACAAAGGAGAGAAGGGAAATATGTGTCTAGAGGTGTCTAGAGGTGGAGGTGGAGAAAATAGCAGCTTATGATCTTTTGGAAGTGAGGCTGGTAGGGTGGAAAGTGAGGACAGATTGCTACATTAGTATTGTGGAGGAAAGAACTAGATGAGGGCAGAAATGGTTTGACACAGGGTATTCCTGACTGAGAAAATACGTAAACATTTCTGAGGTCCCCCTGTGGAAGCATGCATCATCAGAATACATGTGATAGAGAGAGAGAAACTGACAGAATACGTTTGAGGGATGGCTATGGAGCTGATGGAAGAGGAGCCACCTCCTCTTCACCAGGGGCATGCAATTCCTTTCCATTTCCATCTCCAATCAGGATAATCTTAAGGCGCTCCACTTCTTCCTGGAAAGAAGACTTGACCCGTCCCTATGCACCACCAAACTTCTCCACCTGGCTGAGCTCATCCTCACTTTGAACAACTTTTCCTTGAATTTCTTTCATTTTCTTTAGATGAAAGGTGTGGCCATGGGTAATTGCATGGACCCCAATTATACCTTTCTATTTGTGCTGTCTTTAGAAAATACCCTACTCGATATTTTCCAATCTTACTCGGGTCCCACCCTGCAACATTTTCTCCAACATATCAATGACATCATCAGTGCTGCTTCCCTCACTCATTCAGCATTGGAAAGGTTTATAATTTCTGCTTCGAACTTCTACCCTGCCCTCACCTTCAGCTGGTCCATTTTTGATTCCTTCCTTCCTTTCTCTGACATCTCTGTCCTCATTTCTGGGAATAGGCTGGCCACCAATATCCGTTAGAAACACACTGAATTACACAGTTAACTGGACTTGGCATCCTCACATATGCTTCTTGGAAGGCCTCTATACCATTCTCCCAGTTTCTCCATCTCTGTCGCATCTGTTCTTTGATGCTATCTTCCACAAGGGGGGCCTCAGAAATCTCCACCATTTCTTCAACTGAGGATTCCCTGCCACTATGGTTGACAGTGTCCTTTGCTATGTCTGACCAATTACAGGTCTTCTGCCCTCACCCATTTTCTTTCTCCCACAATAGTGATAAAGTCTTCCTGTTCCTCAATTTCCACACCACCACCTTTGCATGCAAAGGACTGTAAGCTGCCATTTCTCCCACCTCTGCAACATGCCACCACCAGATGCACATTTGCCTTCCTTCCTTGTCAGAATTTCACAGGAACTGTTGCCTCTGGGAGATCCTAGTCCATTTCTCCTCCACTCCCACTACTTCCCCACACCCAACGGCACGTTCTCATGCAATCACAGAAGGTAAATACTGGCCCGTTTACCTTCTTGCTCCTCACTATCCAAGGCTCCTGACACAATTTCCAAGGGAAGTAATAATTTACCTGCACATCATTCATTCTGATCTACTGAATTAATATCTCACAATGTGTTGTCTTGTAAATGGGAAGACAAAAGACTATATGACAACATTTTGCCCATTAAAAATGCCCCAAGCTTCTAGTAGCCTGCCACTTCAACACACTAGCATATTCCCTGGCAAATTATTCTGTCATGGGCTTTCTGGGCCATCTTTCAATGATGGCCTTTTATAAATCTTATTGGTGCTGTACTTCTGCAGTTGTTGATTGCAAATGTTCTCTCTGCATTTGGCCAAGCTGCAGCAGATAAACCTTGAAAACATCTTTATCTTCATAGTCAAGACCATCAATGTGTAGATCAAGAGGAACATTTTGGACATTGTGTGTATTGTTTAATTTGCTCAGTGCATCAGGAATATTCAATCCAACACCAGTTTTATATGTCACTTCAAATCATATACTTGCACTTTAAAAAGTAGACACTGCAAACATGGTAGTGCACTTATTAACAGCTTAAGGAGGATCGCTTCTAATTGCTTTTGATCTGTTTTATTAGTGAATTTCTTGTTTAAATAATTAGATGAGAAACCATGATGCCAAAAGCCAAAGCTAATATCTCATGCCCTAAGGTGGAATGGATATCTTGTGCAGAGCACAGGAATTTCATACCAAGAGCAATAGGTTTCTCATCTTGCAAACAATGTGCCTGGTTCGCTTCATGATGCATTCACTTTGAGAATCATGTCATTCTTGGGTCATATCATTGCAGTAAGCAAGATCTTGTTGATAGAATTGTTTTGAGAGAATTGAAAAAGTGGTGTCTTGCCTCACATACAGGATGTCCTTCGGGAGTAAATCTCTCAATAGCAATACAAAGTCCTGTGGGTAGGTGCAGTAAACAAAATCTGTAATAGCTTTTGTTGGTTTGGTGTGCTTTTCTGAGTGTAGCAATAATGTAAGCTGTACATACAGTATGCTTTTTTTTTTGCCACAATGACTTCATCCTTTTCTTTATACTCAATTCGAGGGGCCAATGGTATAGCACTTTAGTATGCTCAGAAGATCCTTCTTAAAGGTTTACTTTAGTATAGAAGTGATCACTAATTCAATATGCCTCTTTGAGAATTCCTTTTTAGATAAGTCACACTCATTCCTTTTGCTGTGACATCTTCCTAAAAGCTGATCAATAAACTCTTGGGTTTGCTATCTATATGAAATAAGATGGAGATTGCCAGTTCTAAAGTTAATTCTATTCTTGAGCTTGTCTTCAAATATCTTCCAGTATCTTGGAAGGTTTCACTATAAATATTTAAAAATAACAAGTTGTTCTTTGTTAAAACTCACTGGGGAAATGTGCTGAAAATAAAGCCCACTATTGCAGAATCATCTCAAGAATTAGGGATTTTAAAATAAGTACACAAAATCCCGCAAATTACCTCATTTTTAGGCTGATTTGTGGACTATGTTTCTGTACTGAACAAGAATAACTTTATTATAAGTAATTAGACTCTTGCTACAAATAAACAGTTATAAATCATCAGTACATAACACTACACATTAAATTCTAATCCCTTTATAATCTTTCCCTTAGACACACTCACAAAAGCAAACATACTGGAAAATAGGTGAAAGAAAATAGATCAGAGATTTCTATTCCCAGATTCCTGGGATGATTCTTATAATTCTTACACTAGTCAGAACATTGCTATTCAATTACCATTCTCTGGATGCTTCACTGGTTTGCAAGGAATATAAGATGGCTGGTTCACTTGCAAAAGGATTCACTTAAAAGTTATAGCTTAAAACAAAGGAGACTGAAGTTGACATAGTTCTACCAGACCATAGATTTGCTCTTTCACTACAGAGGGAGTTTAATAAAAAGCAAAAGAACTGCAGATGCTGTAAATCAGAAGCAAAAAGCTCAGCAGGTCTGGCAGCATCTGTGGAGACAAAACAGAGTTAACATTTTGGGTTGAGTAACCCTTCCCTAGAATCTTCTGACCTGACCATCACCGCATCTCAGGTGAGGGAAGAAGTTGAGAAGGAGAGTCCTTCATTGTAACATCAATTGGTACAGAAATTGAAGCCACACTTTTTTTATTACTCTGCATTGCAAACCAGGCACACAGCCAACAGAGCTGACCAAATGTGTATAAATTCTTCAATTACTTGTTGTTCAAATAGCTGTTTGCACAATACTTGCCATGAGTGTCAGGTTACTTCCTTGAAAACATGCAGTCATCTTATAAAACACTGATTTAAAACAGTTCTTTCTCATTTCTGTCCGCAATTTTAAAAATACACAAAAATAAAAAAGACAGATTTTATGTATTGTTCCAGCTATGAATTTGTGAATGATGTCCAAAGTGAGATTAGGTTCTATTAATTACAAGTGGCTGCCTTGCATAGAGATCAATAGTGTGACATTTTTTTTAAGAGTTTCCAAGAAATTAGGCTTCTCTTAGATAAAAAGATATCCACTGATACCACTCAAGTATTTTTCTTTAAATTTCCATTGGATGTGTGTCTGGGAAGGCCAGCATTTGTTATTTGCCCATAATTGCCCTTGAACTAAATGGCTTATTCGGCCATTTCAGTGTTAATAAGAGTCAACCACATTACTATGGGTCTGGATTTATGAGCTAATTTGAATTCCACCTGTTGCTGCGTTGGGATTTGAATCCTTGTGCCCAGATCATTAGTCTGGGATTCTGGATTAACTAGTCCAATAACATTACAATGACATTTCCATCTTTCCCAATCCAGAAGTATAGGTCACCTCACTAAGTGCTAAAATTTAAAACTGATATGGAGACAAGAGCTTCTCTAGAATCCATAACACTATTTTGGTTACTGCCAATGGTAATTGACCAGTCTTCACTTTCCTAATACTTAAGGATCCACAGCTGCCGAAGCAAGCAAATGGAATTAATTTTCCAAAATGGTTGAGTTACATGCGTATAAATGAAAGGGTTGTAAAATGATGGATATATACCAAGGTTGCCATTTCCTTGTGGAGCATGCAATGCATGCACTACAATTTTTACAGCCAAGAAAGACACACAGAGTGGCCAGACAGATCTTTTCACTCATTTAGAAAGTTTTATTTTTAATGGCCAAACTGGGGTGAAGAATTGCTGAGTGTTAAATGAAAATTCCACTTGGGGAAAATTAAGTTTCTGAAATTCATTTTGCTGTTTTTCTTTTTAACGAAAGGATTTAGCTTGAACCCAAAATATTACACAAAGCTAGCTACACCACAAAATTAGTGAGTTACTATTGGGAGTTTGCACTAATTATGAAGGGTGAATTAATTCCACACTGGCAGGTCTCATATCATCAAGTCATCCTTTCTTAACATGTGCATATTAATTGATACTGGTCTGGCTTTCTTTGAGCCTGCTGTCAGAGTGAACAGAACCTCTGACACTTCTGTTCTTATCCGTTAGGTGGAATTCCCTGATTGCTCCAGGTTACCAGCCCCAATCAGGGAACTCATATTCTATGCAGTCCGCCTAGCTGAACTCATTATAATCACTGTAGAAGGAAACTACAAAATATATTTTGAAAGCTTTTTAATTGTTTTCTAATTTACTAAGAAATTGACTAATTTACTGCGAGATTACCAAAAAGTAATTTCTGTGTATGTTGTGCAATATATTTTCAGTCACTTACTCACAGAAGCTAGAAAAACAGTGATTAATTTTTTTTGCAGGAAATCAATTTTTAAGTGTATTAATTTATCTGTGCCAATTTGTCACATGCATTAAAGATTTTATTTAAACACAGGCTCTATTTTTGAATAGCTTTGTGAAAATGTACCTGATTGCAATAGTTCATGGCAGACTTTTCACTCAGCGGTATACAAATACATTTGAGGCAGAGACTCAAAGAACTCTTCAAAGTGAGGACAATTTTGACACAATTTGCGTTAAAACTTCAGCAAAAACAGAAACTGTCTCAATTTGTTTTGAGAATTTGCAAGGATGCACAATACAATATTTTGAATTAGAGAATGAAGCACCTGGGGACTTTTCAAATAATTTTATTTGCTATAAAGGAACACAAGGTATTATAACAATATTGAGATAGATTCGAAAGCAGCCATTAACAAATTGATAATGACAGTGTTAAGTTTCCCAAATCACTATCCTACTGTCAGTGGAGCAAAAGATGGCAAATGTTTGCTGATTCCTCAAACCAGAGTCTAAAATTAATTTTAGAAGAACAGTCAGCCACAACTATATGTGCTGAAGCAAGATTTTTAAAAAGGTATATGTTGATATGCTGTGTATTTACACACACTATATGTTTTGTGTGATTTGATAGTCACACAAAATCAATCAAAACTTATTCCTCCATTTCAGACATTGGATTGGCACATACTTCACAAAGAAAAAATCAAATTAATAAATGGATTAGAAAATGGAAAGTGTAGGGCTAGAACTTAGATTCAGTTCAGATACTTCTATTCAGCACAATTGCATCAAATCCCTTTCTGTATTTTTGAAAGTTGTTAACATCTGTATAATGAGTTGGTTATCTGAAATAACAGAGAAATAAATCCAATCTATTAAAAATCCTAAAGCAACATTGGTAAAAAAAAATTTCCAACAGTCAATAACTTAGCCAAATAAAATACTGGAAATGGAGTATTCATAAAAGTACATGACCATACAAGAACTAAAAGTAGCATTTAAGTAGAGCAAATAAAGCAATAGAAGACAACAAGTAACTTGGCACCAAGTGACAGATGAGATGCAGAACAAATGCACCTAAACACATGACGCAGTACAAAATAAGCAATAAACTACTGTATTATCAAATAATATGCAACAAATGAAAAATCAGAAGAAGTCAAACTGTTGATGATAAGCGAAAGACATTGTTTATTAAATGGCTCTGAGAAAAACATCGTTGAAAGCCATCAACAAATATTATGCCTGCAAAAATATGGGGAAATAAATGCATATTCACGAGGAGAATAGCAACATCAACCTGCTGTCAGAGTTCTGAAGTACAACAGTCATCCCAGGTAAATTGTGTAGTGAATGTTTCATTAAAGGTGTGAGCATGGAACATGTAATACATAAATGCACACAAGATGTTCAAAAATTATTATATGGAATGAATATGGAGATTTTAGGGTTGGATATCGTGAAAACAACTTTAAACATTAGTTTAAATAAAATAAATTCTGCATTTAAACAAAATAATGTAAAATTATGAATTTAAAAATTGCTGAATAGATTGCAATAAACTCAGATGGTTAAAAGGCAAACCCCATAGAAGATAGCTGTAATAGAGTGGAGATTTGTACATTATTAAAGAATGTCAGAAGGATTGCTTGATAAAACAAAGTGACAGAAACAGTTGTACAAGCGGAATCCTAAATCGCTGAGCAAAATCTAGATAATTGAATTGACTGCATAAGACAGTTTGTTGGGAACGAACTACAAAGAAATAATTTACTTGAACAAAAAAAAACCCTTAAAAATTGAAAATCCCAAATTAATAATATATGATACATCACCACTTGGGGTGCAAGGGCAGTGTTACAAAAGGAGAAGTGAGGACTGCAGATGCTGGAGAGTAGTGTCAAAAAGTGTGGTGCTGGAAAAACACAGCTGGTCAGGCAGAATCTGAGGAGCAGGAGAGTCGAGGTTTTGAGCATACGTTCTTCATCAGGAATGGCATTCCCTATGAAGAGCTTATGTTCGAAATGTTGACTCTCCTGCTCCTTGGATGCTGCCTGACCAGCTGTGTTTTTCCAGCACCACAGTTTTCGACAGTGTTACAAAAACAAGGATCGAATAATTTGGTAGAACTTGAGGATTGCTGAAAAAGATTTTATTGAAGTTTTTCATCTTATGCTCATCAGGACAATTTGTAAGAAATACTAAATTAAATGACTAAAAACATTTATACTGCATGAGAGAAGAATGCTGATCATTCAGTAAGTGGAATTTGATTAGTAAAGTTATTGCCCTGGAGATTACAACAATTAGATAATGACTGACAGTTAACTGCTAAGCATTTTTTTAAAAAATCAAATACCAGGCAGGCCAAGTCCGATTGATCAAATCCTTGCCTTGGAAAACAAACAAAAAATTTGTGGTTAGAAGTTATATTAAGTTGAGATCACTGCAATGTGTGCACATGTCCTTTACATTTGCCAAGTGTAGCAATATGTGCAGCTTCCACGAGCTACAAGAGTGCCATACTGCAACCCAGCTGACATTCTCAAACTGATTTTCAGTGTAATTATTAATACATTTAACATTATTTAGGATCAACAGTTGACTCCCCCATTTTCATTTTCCAGGTGGGTGCAAACATGAGAAAAAAAGCCCATACAATGTTGCCATTCTTTATTTAGCATGAATGCCGCCTAGAGGCAAAAACATGGAAAAACAAGCCTGCAACTTTTAAAGACACAGCAAGACAAGAAAAAGAAACTAAATGTCACTTTTAACACTGTTATATCAAATAAAATAGAAGAGAAGCATATTTAAAGCCGACAACATGAAATAGGAAAAGGAAAAGATTATCATAGCATTACAAATATATTGTTTTGATGTTTTGAGGAATATAAAAAGTCTCAGAAAACAGATAACAAGTCTGTAACAATGGATTAAGATTCCAATGACATTCTGTAAGAAGTTGTGCAAATAATTCAAAAAGTCAGACAAATATCTTCTTGCTTTGGGCATGGAAAGGTTAAGAAAAAAAATAAAATCCTTTGGTATTTCTGATAATGACTTCAAAGAGCCTGACAAACATTCTCACATGATGGTACAGTGGTTAGCACTGCTGCCTCACAGCACCAGAGACGCGGGTTCAATTCCCACCTCAGGTAACTCTCTGTGTGGAATTTGAGTATTTTCCCTGGGTCTGCATGGGTTTCCTCCGGGTGCTCCGGTTTCCTCCCACAATCCAAAAATGTGCAGATTAGGTGAATTGGCCATGCTAAATTGCCCATAGTGTTAGATGAAGGGGTAAATGTAGGGGAATGGGCCTGGGTGGGTTGCGCTTCGGGGGATCAGCATGGACTTGTTGGGCCGAAGGGCCTGTTTCCACACTGAATGTAATCTAATGTTAAGAGATTAACATGAAGTTCAAGCCAATTTCAGGACACACAGACTTCAGTTCATGTTTGACCAGCAACAGACATATGAAAGGATAAAGCAACTCATGATAGACAGATGGGAATGCAAGAATGCTATTTCAGTGAACTAACTTAGATGACAGGCTTATGGAACTGTCGCTTCCTCCACATCCACCTTCAGAAAAATATTCAGGAAAAGGACAAACCAAAAAATTCCATGAACGCACTTCTATAAGGACACAAGTTTAAGTTAATTAAAACAGGCCAGCAGTATCTGCAAACACTTGGCTCTAAAATAACTATTGCAGCCATCATCAAGTTCAAAGGGCCATCCAAATCTGACATGAAATGTGGGTTGTCTCACTGACCAAAACACTATCCAACATTTTGTGACACATGTGAGCTTGTGGGAAATTCAGTCGCCCAGGGAAACCCAAAGTATAAAACAATACTCTCCTGCGGCAGGTGAAGAAAAGCAATGCCAAAGAAGCTGCCAATGTTCTATTGATGCCACACAAGCATGTGAATAGAATCCAATAGGTAATTGTAACATTACAGCTTACAGGCCCCATTAGACAGTACATGCAATCAACTTGACACACAAAATGGACACTATCAGAAAACCCATGTTTTGAACCCCCAAGGAATGGGCTCAACATGCCAAGACTGATTCCAATGCAAATGTCATCTGATTACATATCTTACATGAAATGTACTCACAAAATTGGTGCACTGAATCAGCCTCAAATATAGCACTTTGCCCAGTTCTAGGCATGACTTTTAGAAGTACAGAAAAGGCCCTTCATGCACTATGCCTGCTTTGGACACTTTGATCATTTTAGGTATTAAAGTATGTTATCAAAGCACTCTTGTCGGTGAGGCAGATAAAGGGACACAGATTTTGGATTGTAGTTCAACCTGATTTAATGAAAAAAATATTCTTTATTAAAAGTACCATGGGAACATTTCACAAATTCTGACATTGTTTACTCTTTGTCTGGCTCTACTCATCTGAGGAAGAATATTTCCACAATGATCCACGTGACTGTGTTAGGCTATTACAATCTCCTTCTCTGATGAAACACTGCTCTCTTTCATGAAGGCAGATCTTCTCGTGTCTTTTCACTGTTACCTGCTATGAGTCTTGCTGTGAGTCTCTTCTGAGGTTGTGGCTTCTAAGTGTGTTTTTTTTAGGGAAGCCCCTCATCTGAAACTTTCCAGAATATTCTGTGGGCTTTGACTAATAAGGTCATGAGCTTGATTCAAGTCATCCAATGGGATCACCCCACCACTTTTCATTGTTGTCATGCAGGGAAAGTGTTGACTGGAAGTCAAGATACCAGAAAGTTTAACCAATACTTCCTGGAGATAGTGAGGACTACTGATGCTGGCAAAGTCAGAGTCGATAAAGCATGGGGCTGGATAAAGCACAGCGCTGGATAAAGCACAGCAGGTCAGGTAGCATCTAAGGACCAAGAGAGTCAATGTCTTGGGCTTAAACCTTCACCAGCACTGGGGAGGGGGAATGGGGATGAGAAATAAAAGGAAGATGGGGAAGTGGTCTGGAGAAAGGTAGTTGGGATGGCGATGAGTGGCGAAGGTAGGAGATGATTGTGCTAGGTTGTTGGGAAGTGAGGAGCAGATAGATGGGAGGGAAGATTGACAGGTAGGTCAGGTCAAGAGGCAGAGCTGAGTCAGAGGGATGGATCTGGGAAGGGGTGGAGGGAAGGGAGATTAGGAAATTGGTGAATTCAATTTTGAGGCCATGTGGTTGTAGGCCCCCAAGGAAGATGAGGTATTCCGACTTGTTTGCAGGTGGTCTTGTTTAGGAGGTGGAGGAGGCCCAGATGGACATTTAGAATCATAGAGTCACAGAGATGTACAGCACGGGAACAGACTCTTCGGTCCAACACGTCCATGCCAACCAAATATCCCAATGCTATCTAGTCCCACCTGCCAGCATTTGATCCATATCCTTCTAAACCCTTTGTAATCATATACCCATCCAAATGTCTCTTAAATGTTGCAACTCTACTAGCCTTCCACTTCCTCTGGTGGCTTATTCCATACATGTACCACCCTCTGTTGTGAAAAAGTTGCTTCTTAGGCCTCTTTTATATCTTTCCCCTTTCACTCTAAACTTGTGCCTTTGAGTTCTGAACTCCCTCACCCCAGGGAAAAGACTTTGCCTATTTACCCCATCCATGCACCTCATAATTTTGTAAACTTCTATAAGGTCACCCCTCAGCTTCCAACACTCCAGAGATAACAATCCCAACCTGTTCAGCCTCTCTCTACAGCTCAAATCCTTCAACCCTGGCAACATCCTTGTAAATCTTTTTTGAACCCTTTCATGTTTCACAACATCTTTCCGATAGGAAGGAGACCAGAATTGCATGCAATATTCCAACAGTGGTCTAACCAATGTCCTGTACATCTGCAACATGACCTCCAACTCCTGTACTCAATACTCTGACCGATAAAGGAAAGTATACCAAATGCCTCTTCAATATCCTATCTACCTGCGACTCCACTTTCAAGGAGCTATGAATCTGTGCTCCAAGGTCTCTTTGTTCAACAGTACTCTCTAGGATATAATCATTGAGTATATAAGTCCTGCAAAGATTAGCTTCCACAAAATGCAACACTTCGCATTTATCTGAATTAAACTCCATCTGCCACTTCTCAGCCCATTGACCCATCTGGTCCAGATCCTGTTGTAATCTGAGGTAAATCTCTTCGCTGTCCACTACACTTTCAATTTTGGTGTAATCTGCAAACTTACTAACTATACCTCTTATGCTCGCATCCAAATCATTTATATAAATGACGAAAAGTAGCAGACACAGCACCAAACCTTGTGGCACTCCACTGGTCAAAGGCCTCCTGTCTGAAAAACAACCCTCCACCACCACCCTCTGTCTTCTACCTTTGAGCCAGTGATGTATACAAATGGCTAGTTCTCCCTGTAATCCATGCGATCTAACCTTGCGAATCAGTCTCCTATGGGGAACCTTGTCGAACACCTTACTGAAGCCCATATAGATCACATCTACTGCTCTTCCCTCATCAATCCTCTTTGTTACTTGTTCAAAAAACTCAACCAAGTTTGTGAGACATGATTTCCCATGCATAAAGCCATGTTGACTATCCGAAATCAGTCCTTGCCTTTCCAAATACTTGTACAACCTATCCCTCAGGATTTCCTCCAACAACTTGCCCACCACCGACGTCAGGCTCACTGGTCTATAGTTCCCTGGTTTGCCCTTATCATCCTTCTTGAAGAGTGACACCACGTTAGCCAACCTCCAGTCTTCCGGCACCTCACCAGTGACTATCGATGATACAAATATCTCAGTAAGATGCCCAGCAATCACTTCCCTAGCTTCCCAAAGAGTTCCATGTTACACCTGATCAGGTCCTGGGATTTATCCACCTTGATGCTTTTCATGACATTCAGCACATCCTTCTCTGTAATCTGGATATTTTTCAAGATGTCACCATCTATTTCCCTACATTCTATATCTTCCATATCCTTTTCCACAGTAAATACTGATGCAAAATACTGGTTTTGTATCTCTCCCATTTTTTGCGGCTCCACCCAAAGGCTGCCTTGCTGATCTTTGAGGGGCCCTATTCTCTCCCCAGTTACTTTTTTATCCTTAATGTATTTGTAAAGACCCTTTGGATTCCCCTTAATTCTATTTGCAAAGTTATGTCATGTCCCCTTTTAACCCTCCTGATTTCCCTCTTCAGTAATTCCTTTGTACTCTTCTAAGGATTCACTCGATCTATCCTATCTATACCTGACATATGCTTCCTTCTTTTTCTTACCCAAACCCTCAATTTCTTTAGTCATCCAGCATTTCGAATGCCAAACACCCTTCCCTTTCACTTTAACAGGAATATAATTTCTCTAGATTCTCATTATCTCATTTCTGAAGGCTTCCCATTTTCCAACCGTCCTTTTACCTTCGAATATCTGCCCCTAATCAGTTTTTGAAAGTTCTTGCCCAACACCATCAAAATTTTTCCTTTCTCCAATTTAGAACTTCAACTTTTAGATCTGGTCTATCCTGTTCCATATTATTTTAAATCTAATGGAATTATGGTTGCTCGCCCCAAAGTGCTCCCCCACTGATACCTCTTATTTCCAAAGAATAGGTCAAGTTTTGCACCTTTTCTAGTAGGTGCATTCACATACTGAATCAGAAAATTTTCTTGTACGCACTTAACAAAGTCCTCTCTATCTAAACTCTTAACACTATGGCAGTCCCAGTCCATGCTGATTCCTGATGAAGGGCTTGTGCCCGAAACGTCGAATTTCCTGTTCCTTGGATGCTGCCTGACCTGCTGTGCTTTAACCAGCAACACATTTTCAGCTCTGATCTCCAGCATCTGCGGACCTCACTTTTTACAGTCCCAGTCCATGTTTGGCAAGTTAAAATCCCCTACCATAACTACCCTATTATTCTTACAGATAGCTGAGATCTCCTTACAAATTTGTTTCTCAATTTCCTGCTGACTATTAGGGAAAGTAGAATTCAATCCTAATAAAGTGATAATCCCTTTCTTATTTCTCAGTTCCACCCAAATAACTTCCCTGGATGTACGTCTGGGAATATCTTCCCACAGTACAGCTGTAATGCTATCCCCTACCTAAAATGCCACTCACCCTCCTGTCTTGCCTCCCTTTCTATCCTTCCTGTAGCATTTGTATCCTGGAACATTAAGCTGCCAGTCCTGTCCATTCCGGAGCCATGTTTCTGTATTTGCTGTGATACCCCAGTCCCTGTTCCTAACCATGTCCTGAGTTCATCTGTCTTCCCTGTTGGGCCGCTTGCATTGAAATAAATACAGTTTAATTTATTAGTCCTACATTGTCCCTGTCTGCCCTGACTGTTTGACTGGTTTCTGTTCTCAACTGTACCAGTCTCAGATTGAAATCTTTCATCCTTATCCCCCTTGGTCCCATCTTACAAGTTTAAATCCTCCCAAGCAGCTCCAGCAAATGTCCCAGCCAGTATATTTGTCCCCTTCCAATTTAGGTGCAATCTGTCCTTCTTGTACAGGTCACTTCTACCCCAAAAGAGATTCCAATGATCCAAAATGTGAACCTTTCTCCCATATGCCAGCTCCTCAGCCATGCATTCATCTGCTGTATCTTCCTACTCCTGCCCTCACTAGCCTGTAGCACCGGGAGTAATTCAAAAATTACTTGAGGACCTTGTTGTTAAACTTCTGCCTAACTCTCTGTAATCTCCCTTCAGAATCTCAACTTTTTCCCTTCCTATGTCTTTGGTTCTAATGTGGACAATGACCTCTTGCTGGCCCCTCTCCCTCTTGAGAACATTCTGCATCCTCTCTGAGACATCCTTGATCCTTGCACCAGGGAAGCAACACACCATTCTGATTTTTCACTGCTGGCCACAGAAACTTCTGTCTGTACATCAAAGTAGAGAGTCCCCCAATGCCATTGATCTTTTGGAACCCAATGTACCCCCATTGCATTAGAGCCAGTCTCGATACCAGAAACTTAGCTGTTCGTGTTACATTCCCCTGTGAATCGATCAACCCCTACATTTTCCAAAATAACATACTTGTTTGAAATGTGGATAGCCACAGAAGACTTCTGCACTAACTGCCTACCTCTCTTACCTTTCCTGGAGTTAACCCATTTATCTGATTATATCTGCAATGTTTCCCCCTTCCTATAACTTCCATCTATCTCATACCATTGCTCATTGCCTCTAACTGTCTCTCCAATCGATCCAGTTGATCTGATTGGATTCACAACCAACAACATTTATTGCAGATATAATCCACAGTAACCCATAAACACTCCTTAAACTCCCACATCTGACAAAAAGTGTGTATCACTCTACTAAAGGCCATTTTTGCTCCTTCACAATCTACAGACCCAGAAAATAAGACTGTCTTATTCCTGTACAAAACACTGCTCCAGGTTAAATTAATATTTGTGACTTATATTTTAAGTTTAATCAAGAGACATATCTCAAAAAGCATATAGTCAGGATAGAATTCACTCTACTCACTATTGCAGACTTTCTGTAGGCCATACTGAAAACTATTCACTTATCTATTTCTGTGCTGTGACCCAAACAGTTCCTCCAAGATCAGTTCAGAATTTCACTGTTTGTTAATTTTCTCAGATGCATTCCGATGTCCAGCGATACATGAATTCAAACAGCAAAGGCAGTAACTATGCAGGTTCACTGTGGTGTCACTTACTTTCTTCTTTCTCTCCTGCACTGACCTCACCATGTGCTTCCTTTGTCTGTACCTCTCCCTTTTCAAAACTGCTGTTGTTTTGACTTTCTTTTCTCCAAAGTTCCAAAACAATGCAACAGCTTATGAAGCAGTAATTGCTGCCCCTGAAATTTGAGGAATTCACCTAAAATACCTTAAAAAAAGGAGCAGCTGTTACAGCCAGAAATTTTTCCTGTCCTCCATTTTGTATTACCTAGAGTCCTCTTCATGGGAGAGTGGGAGGGGAAGTTGAAAAGGATAACTACAGGAAGGGGGTTTGTGCTCGGTCTTTCCCATGTGGATGGTAGATGTAGTCTATATGGATTTCAGTAAAGCCTTTGATAAGGTTGTAAATGGTAGGCTGCTCTGGCAGGTTAAATTGCAGAGAATCCCGGAGAGCTGGCAAAATTGATACATAGTTGGCTTGATGGTAGGAAATACAGGGTAAGAGTGAAAGGATGCTTGTTAGATGGGAGGCCGTGACTAGTGAAGTGCCTCAGGTGTTGTTGCTGGGTCCATTTCTGTATGCTATCGATTTCATTGATTTGGATGAAAATATATAAGGCATGATTTGTAATTTTGCAGATGACACGAAAATAGACAGTATCATGGACAGTGAGGAAGATTATTCAAAAGCAGGACCTTGTTCAGCTGGGAAAGTGGGCTGAGAAATGGCAAATGGAGTTAAATAAAGATAAATGTGAGGTTTTGCATTTTGGAAAGTCAAACCAAGGTAGAAGTTTCATGGTAAATGGTAGAACCTTAAGCAGTGTAGAGGAACAAAGGCACCTTGGAGTTCCGGTGCGCGGTTCTCTGAAAGTAGAGACACAGGTAGACAGGGCAGTGAAGAAGGCTTTTGACACATTGGCCTTCATCAGTCAGGGCACTGAGTATAGAAATTGAGAATTTTTGTTGCAGTTCTGTAGGACATTGTTGAGTGATAAATGCGAATCTTCCCTCTTTTTCAACCATGCACAGAAGTGTGCTGTCATTCTAATCATTCTCCCTTTTGGAGAATGCCAACATTTTCTACCTCAAATACTTGTACCCATTTTGATTTGATGTTATGGTCAGTTCCCCAGTTCCCCACAGTTTCCAGTGGTCCCTAACAATCATCGTTAAACCAGATATTGGTCAATTGCTGTAATTCCTGAAGAAGGGTTCATGCCTGAAACGTTGAATCCCCTGCTCCTCGGATGCTGCCTGATCTGCTGTGCTTTTCCAGCAACACATTTTCAGCAATTGCTGTAATTAACGATTTAAAACGTTGGAGTGTCTTCTCCTGTGGAGCAAAAATTCTATCTGCTCTGCACTGATCTAAGATAGGACCTGAGCTTGATTAGCCTGCTCAAGGTTCTCTCTCAACTGTTCAATTGTCCACTGGCCGTGGATGCTGAACAGGGTCCTATTCTGCTGCCTACTGTCAGCATCTATCTTGAATTGAATTTATTGTCACATGTACCGAGGGACAGTGAAAAGCCTTGTCTTGTGAGCAATAGGGCAGATCACATAGTTAAAAGCATAAAAAAATAAATAGTAGGTAAACAGCGGCAAAAACAAAAAAAAACACAGGTACATGTGAATGCTAAGAGTTTGTGAGTCCATTCAGTATTCTAATAACAGCGGGGTAGAAGCTGTTTCGAAACTAGCTGGTGCATATATTCAGGCTTTTGTACATTCTCCCTGATGGTGGAGGTTGTAGAATAGCCTTTCCAGGGTGTGATGGATTTTTGAGAATACTTGCTGCCTTTCATAGAACATAGGACATAGAAATGAACAGTAAAGAACAAGCCCTTCGGCCCTGGAAGTTGTGCTGAGGATTATTCCTAAACTAAAATAAAATAATCTAAACTATGCACTGCACCATTCACTGCTGTCCATGTGCATGTCCAGCAGTCGCTAAACATCCCTAATGACTATGCTTCCACCACCACCGCTGACAATGCATTCCATGCATTCACAACTCTCTGTGTAAAGAACCTACCTCTGACATCTCGTCTATATCTTTCCCCTAATATCTTAAAACTATGACCCCTCGTGCCAGTCAATTCTACAGTGGGGAAAAGTCTCTGGCTATTGACTCTATCCATGCCTCACATTACCTTGTATACCTCGATCAGGTCACCTCTCTTCCTCCATCTCTTCAGAGAGAAAAATCCGAGCTTAGTCAACCTCTCTTCAGAAGACAAGCCCTCCTATCAAGATAGCATCTTGGTAAACCTTCTTTGCACCTTCGCCAAAGACTCCGTACCTTTCCTATAATAGGGCAACCAGAACTGGACACGATATTCCAAGTGTGGCTTCATCAGTATCTTGTAGACCTGCAGCAAAACCTCATGACTCTTAAACTCCATTCCCCTGTTAATGAAAGCCAAAACACCATATGTTTTCTTAACAACCCTATCCACTTAGGTGGCAACACTGAGGGACCTATGCACTTAAACACCAAGATCTCTCTGTTCCTCCACACTGCCAAGAATCCTGTCTTTAGTCCTATATTCAGCATTGAGGTTCGACCTTCTGAAATGTATCACTTCGCATTTACCCAGGTTGTACTCCATCTGCCATTTCTCAACCCAGCTCTGCATCCTTTCTATGTTGTGCTGCAGCCTGTAATAGCCCTCAATACTATCAACAGTACCTCCAACTTTTATGTCATTGGCAAATTCACTAACACAACCCTTAACCTCCTCATCCAAGTCATTTACAAAAGCTACACAGAGCAGAGGCCGAAGAACAGAGCCCTGTAGGACACCATTTATCACTGACCTCCAGGCAGAATACTTTACATCAACAACCAGAATCTGTCTTCTGTCAGCCAAATCTCCCCGTATCCCATACCTCTTCACTTTGTGAATGAGCCTACCATGGGGAACCTTAACAAATACCTTGCTGAAGTCCACATACACCACATCCACTGTTCGACCTTCGTTGACCTGTCTCGTCACCTTCACAAAGAACTCAATAAGATTTGTGAGGCATTACCTGCCCCTCACAAAGCCATGCTGACTGCCTTTAATCACTCTATGCTTTTCCAAATAGTCATAAATCCTATCCCACAGAATTCCTTCCAAAACCTTTCTGACCACAGACATAAGACTGACTGGTCTGTAATTGCCAGGGATTTCCCTATTCCCCTTCATGAAAAGAAGAACAACATTTGCCTCCCTCCAATCCTCCGGTACAACTCCCATGGAGAGTGAGGAAGCAAAGATCTTCGCCAGTGGCTTAGCAACCTCCTTTCTCACTTCCTGGAGCAACCTAGGATAAATCTGGTCTGGCCCTGGGGACTTATCAATCTTAATGTTTGCCAAAATTTCCAGTCCATCAACTTCATCAATCTTGTTCTGTTCAAGATTGTTTCCTAGCTCCTCAAAGTTCTCATTCACAACAAGATCCCTTTTCTTGATGAAAACCAAAGTAAAAACTCAGTTAGGGCTTCCCCTATCTGCTCAGACTCCATGCACAAGTGCCCTATGCTATCCCTGACCGGCCCTACCTTTTCCCTAATCATTCTCTTATCCTCACCTATGAATAAAATGCCTTTTGGTTCTCTCTAATCCTTCTTGCCAAGCCTTTTTTGTGCCCCCTCCTGGCTCTCCTCAGTCCATTTCTGAACTCCTTTCTAGCAAGTCTGTAATCCTCTAGGCTGCGCTAGGTCCTTGCTTCGTCCATCTTACACAAGCTGACACGAAGCTCCTCTGTTCTCCTCATCCAAGGTTCCTTACTCTTACCCCTTCTTACCTGTCTCAGAGGAACAAATTTGTGCATCACTCACAACAACTGCTCCTTAAATAGTTTCCACATGTCTGCTGTGCCCTTTCTGTGGAACAATAGCTGTACATCCCAAATCCAGTCTGATAGCATCATAATTTCCTTTTCCCCAATTAAATATCTTCCCTTGGTAACTGTTCCTTTATCTCTCCAAGGCTATGCTAAACGTGAGATTGTTGTGGTCACTGTCATCAAAGTGTTCTCCCACCGCAAGATCATACACCTGTCCTGGCTCATTGCCAAGCACCAAATCCAAACTTACCTCTCCCCTCCTCGATCTGTCTACATACTGAATAAGGAAACCCACCTGAACACACCTGACAAAAACAGCTCCATCCAAACCATCTGCACTAAGGAGGCTCCAGTCAATATTGGGAAAGTTGAAATCACCCATAACAACAACCATTCTACATCTGCATTTTTCCAAAATCTGCCAGTCTCTGAGCTCTTCAATCTCCCTATTGCTATTAGGGGGTCTGTAGAAAACTAGCTCCTCAAAGTTCTCATTCACAACAAGATCCCTTTTCTTGGTGAAAACCGAAGCAAAAACTCATGAGGTGGCTGCTCCCTTGTTCCTAGCTTCCACCCATACTGACTCAGTAGATAAGCCCTCCCAACAAACTTTGTTTCTGTAGCTGTGATGAACTCTCTGATTAGCAATGCAATACCCCCTCCTCTTTTTCCACCCTTCCTGTTCTTTTTAAATGTTCTAAACCCTGTGAAATCCACATCTCCATTATGGCCACAACATCATAGTCCAAAGTACTGATTCATGCTCTAAGTACATCAGTCTTATATCTGGTACTCCTTGCATTAAAGCAAACACACTTTAACCGATACCTTTGTTTCATCATGTAAAAAATCTTCCCAATAGATTCACTACATCCTGTCACTGCCCCATCTACTACTATCCCCTTTCAGATATGTAATTCTGGTTCCCACCCCCCTGCCAAACTAGTTTAAACCCTGCCAAACCACAGAAACAAATTTCCCACCCAGGACATTTGTGCCCCTCCAGTTCAGGTGCAACCTATCCTTCATGTACAGGTCCCACCTTCCCCAGAAGGTATCCCAATGGTCTAAGTATCTGAAGCTCTCCTTCCTGTACCAGCCTTGCAGCCACGTGTCAAGCTGCACTCGCTGACTGTTCCTCACCTTACTGATTCATGGTACTGGTAGCAAACCTGAGGTCACTACTCTACTGATCCTACTCTTCAGCTTCCAACCCAGCTCTCTGTAGTCACTTTTCAGATCCTAAATCCCTTTCCTGGATATATCATTGCTGCCAATATGTACTACAATTTCTCGTTGCTCACCATCCCTTTTCAGAATCCTTTAAACCCAATCGGCGATATCCCAGACCCTAGCACCGGGGAGGAAACATACCTTCCGGGAGTCTCATTCCCGAACACAAAATCTCCTGTCAATCCATCTAACTATTGAGTCCTCTACCACTAGTGCTTTTCTATTCCCCATTCTTCTCCCCATTCCCTTCTGAGCCTCAGTGCCAGGCTCAATGCCAGAGACATGACAACTATGGCTTTCCACAGTAGGCCGTACCTACCAGCAGTATCCAAAATGGCATACTTATTGCTGAGGGGAACGGCCACAAGGGATCCCTGATATATCTGTTGATTCCCTTTCCTCCCCCTGTCTGTAACCCAGCTGTCCTTATCCTGTGTCTGGGGGGTGACCACCTCCCTGTGCATCCTCTCAATTTCTCTCAACCTCCCAAATGATCCACACTTCATCCAGCTCCAGCTCCAGTTCCCTAACTCATTTTTGAGGAGCTGAAGTTGGGTGCACTTCCCGCAAATTTAGTCGGCAGAGACGTGTGTCATGTTTCTCATCTGCCACATTCTGCAGAATGAACTTGAAACTGCCCTATCAGCCATACTCTGCTAATCCGAAAGCCCAAACAGGACTAAGCAAGGAAGAGGAGAAAAGAAAAAAAAAAGAGAAAACCTGAAAACTAAAAGAGTTTACAGACTCTTAGTAAGGTTAGCCCTCATTCCTCTCCACCCTCTCTCCTCGCCGCTCTTTCATGACGTCCGGCCTGGCAGACGGATTCTATAAATGGGAGATTGGCCTTTGTGATTGTCCGGGCCGAGTTCACCACTCTCTGTAACCATCTCCAATCTTGAATGGTACAGTTGCCACACCAGGTAGTGATACATCCAGACAGAACGCTCTCGCTGGTGCACCTTTAAATGTTGGCAAGGCTTTTCACTGTCATGCCAAATGTTCTCAGTTGTCTGAGGAAGAAGAGATGTTGTTGGACATTTGTAACCAGTGCGTCCACATGAAGAGTCCAAGGAAGCTTGTTGCTGATGACCACTCCCAGGAGCTTGACACTCTCCACGAATTCCACCTCTGTAGGAGGGCATGAGTAACATCCCACCGGAAGTCAATAATGAGTTCCATGGTTTTGCCAGCATGGTTATTCTCAGTGCACCATTTTTCCAGGTCTTCCATGTCCTGTCTGAAGTCTGTTTTGTTGCCACCTGAGTTTCGACTGACTATGGTGGTGTCATCAGCGAATTTGTAAGCGGCATTAGTCTGGTGTTTCACAACGCAGTCATAGGTATACAGTGCAGACATTAGGGATTGAGAATGCACGCCTGGGGGGCGCTCCAGTGTTGAGTGTTAGTGAAGATGAAATATTGCCCCTAATCTTCACTGATTGAGGCCTGTGGATCAGGAAACTGAGGATCAAGTTGCAGAGAGTCATTTAGTCTGAAATCTCTAAGTTTAGTAAACAGTCTTGAGAGGATAATAGTATTGAAGGCTGAACTGTAGTCACTGAGTAGGATGCTTACGTTGCTGTTCTTGGTGTCAAGATGTTCTCAGGAGGAGTGAAGGGCAAGAGATATGGCATCTGATGTAAATCTGTTGGTCCGATAGGTAAATTGGAGTGGGTCAAGAGTGGTGGGGAGGTTAGAGTTATTTTATGACCACTTTTCAAAGAACTTCATGACCATTGAGGTTAGGGTCACTGGGCGGTAGTCATCGAGACATGCTGCATGATCCTTCTTAGACAAAGGCAGGGACAGTGGCCTGCTGCAGGGAAAGTTGAAGATGTCAGAGAAGATCTGCGCATTCTCTGAGTGCATGGCCTGGTACTTCATCTGGTCCCATCATTTTCCTTGGATTCACATGAAGGAAAACTGACCTAACCTCTGATGCAGTGACTGTTAATCAGAACCTGTCGGAATAAGTTTACATCCGCCGAAATTCTGCTCAAAGTGAGCATAGAAGGTGTTGAGACAGTCTGGGAGGAATGTATCATCATCTACTATCTTGTACTGCCTCTTTTAAGAATCTGTGATGTCACTCAGTCCTTGCTTTAGTCACCGGGTGTCTGTCTAGATCTCTAGTTTGGATTGGTATTAGTCTTTGGCTGTCTTAATGGCTCTGCGAAAATCATACTTTGATTCCTTATATTTGACTAGGTCTCCTAATCTGAAGACCTCATGCCTGGTTTTTATCAGGTTCTGTATGTCCTGATTCATCCAGGATTTCCTGTTGGGGGACATCTGGATTGACTTCCTCAATATACTGTCCTCTACACACTTGCTGATAAAGTCTGTGATGGTGGTGGTGTATTCACCCAAGGTACCTGCAGACTGTTTGAACATGGCCCAATTAGCCGATTCCAGACAGAGCCGGAGTTGATTCTCTGCCTCCACCGACCAGCACAGGACCTATATCCGCGTGGCAGTCTCCTGCTTGAGATAACCAGATGACCTCATTTATGGTCCTGGCATACCCTTTTAGCAACGTTACCAGGTATTGTTCTGCTTGATTTTCTTTTCTTCTCCACTCAGAATCTTGCCAACTGTCCAGATTAGTTTTATTCAAGTTCTATTTAACTTGCTGGTTAAAAGTCTGAGCTTTATATCCAAATGTGCTAAATCAAGGGTATTAAATATGGATACTGATACTCCATAAGCTTTTGACAAATTATTCAACATATCTCTTTTACTACACCCTGCAGGCCAAGGTCTGGCCTCCCCCATGCCAATCCATGTTTTCTATTCACATAGCTGATACAAGTATAATTTTTGAAGTTGGGAAGATCAGTACTCTGACAGTTGGGTTCTGGATACATCTAACACCACTGATACCAATTTATGGTGTGTATTGTCATGTACGGTTTTGCTGAGTGTTTTAAAGTGACCCCATTTTGTGGTTCTGGGGTAGTCCTTGGGCAAATGTGGATGTGTTCTCTTCTGGCCTGTTTTAGCTCATTTTTAATTTCATACAGGACAAATATCCCTGCATGACCTTCCAGGACCATTGTTGCCTAATATTTAGCTCTTTTCTCCAGGCTGGTAGACAATTATCCCATTTCTGTACATCTATTTGGGGAGAAAACGCCACTAGTCACCTGTGGTGACTGAGCTTAGGCAGCAATGATCTGTGCTCCCATTTGTCTTCCTATATACAACCCACTGGTTGTTATACCCAAACATCACGGATTTATTGGGATGGATCCACAAAACATCACCCTCATATTCACCTGCCTTCAGTGGGACAAACCACTTAGGGTCAGGACATGTGTTCTCTTGCCCAATTAGAGCTTCCAATGATCATATCCTGGCAATCCAGCTGATGATATACTTCACCATTCTGGAGAGGAGATCAAAGTGGCATCTGTTATTATCTTTATATAATATCTGACAAAATTTACATAGCTCCCCACCCTTCTCCACCTGTGGAGGTTTTCTTTTCAAACCCTGAAGGTACTGGCACACACACAGCCAAACTCCTCCCAAAATTTGCTCTTATCAAATTCTCCCAATTCCTTTTTGTTGGTGAATTTTATGTCGGTTAGGCCTTACCTCAGGCCTGACATTTGCTAATTTAAAATTGGAGCCAGAAGTGGGTCAGGGTATTGGCACCATCAGATTCCAGCTGTTTAAAATTTGGATAATGAGATGAAAAAATGGCCAAAAGACAGAATTACCTTTTATTTGAAGATGAAGATGAGAAACAAGTAATAGCTAACAGATAAAGATGGCCCAAAAGATGAAAATGACGATGATGGTTATCTAACATACTGTAACCCTGTACAACTAGGATAGACTGGCAGACTTGGGCTACAGACAGTAAGTGAGGACTGCAAATGCTGGACAGAGTGTGGTGCTGGAAAAGCACAGCATGTCTGGCAGCATCCGAGAAGCAGGAGAATTGATGTTTTGGACAAAAGCCCTTCCTGATGAAGGTCAACTCTCCTGCTCCTCAGATATTGCCTGACCTGCTGTGCTTTACCGATACCACACAGACTCGGGCTACAGGATAGCAGAGGTTTATGCAGGGGTGTATGTATATGTGTATTTCCAGAGTAGTTAGCCATGTTGATGTCATTGGGGTGCCTCAGACCTAACATTATTAAGGGACTGCCTCTGTGGTTCTCCAAATATGCACCACATCGTGTTTCTGCTCCCCAGATTCCCCTGGATCTTCTCCAATTTTGTTTTAGTATAAATGCCTTGGGGACATTGGTTATTACTGCCTAACCCTCATGGTCTTATCCTTAATAGCTCAAACTATCACCTAGGAAGATGGACACTTTGATACATTTGAGTATAATATTGTGATCTTGTGCCATGAGGCTCCAAAGCACTATGCGATTTTGGCTGACCATACCATCTTTGATCCTGCCATCCAGAAAAAAATTAAATTGGGGGTGCTGCATCAGAATGGTCAAGGGGTTCAGCCAATAATATAGGCAAAATGTTGAACTATCCAAAACACAGCTAGCAAGCACTTATCACATGTAGAGAAGCCTTGCTCTCCTGATGAAAAAGTCCAAGAGGCATAGTCTGCCAGTCCAAGTTTATCGTGTCATTCTTGGAGAAATGCAGCTGCCAGTGTGGCATCAATGCTCTGTTGCTTTGCGTCTTGCTTTCTTCAGTTCCTGCTTCCCTTCCTGCAGTTCCTTCCTTAGCTTCACTTTTCCTATTCTCTATCTCTCAGTTGCTCCATGCAGCTGGCTATCACTATAGCCATGCTGAAGCTTAAAGCACACTTGCCTTTAGCCTTCCATTGAACCTCCATCATTTCTGTCCAGTGAGTCCTGGACTCAATGTTCACTCACTGCAATAGTTGACCCACATGGGTCATTTCTTATTTCAGTACTTTCTTCGTACCTCCTCCCACTCCAGACACTGTGCCATTTGAAGGTGAAGGGAAGTTCTGGGTCAGATATCTGCAGTGGGTTAGCATTTCCTTTAACGGTGTCAAATGTTCTGTCCTTGTCTCTGTCTGCAAGACAATACTGTTCACATACTGTATCAAACAGTCCTATTGGAAAAACCTCTCTAGGCCTGTAGCCAGCCTCTGATGAAATATTGATGGAGAATAGTGAAAACCATGGGCCAACTAGGTCCACGTGGTTAGCTGACCCTGAAATGTGAAGGTGAATTTATGTTGACAATGTCAGTGGGGGGAATGTTCCAAAATACATTGCTAATGTACAATCTGGTGAAATATTTTCCTGTAGGGCCTCCCTCATCATGACGTCAGGGCTAGTCATGACTGTCGGTGCCACGATTGGGGTGATTTTATTTAGTTCCCTGCAATTGATTGTGAGCCTCCAAGAGCCATCCGACTTCTTAAATGCCATATTTGTGAGTTATTGGTAGATTCGACAGAACCTGGGATTCCTTGCTTTAACAAGCTGCCAATGACTTTGGCGGTCTTCAATCATTTGAGAGGGTCTAATCCACAATTCCCCATGGTATAAAGTCTCTGTATGTATGTGTCTGACACAATCTCCGATGGGGCTTCATTGAGCTTGAGGATTTGTCAAATAGAACAAATGGCCGGGACAAAAGATAAATTACATTACCTCATAAATTTCAATTCTAAAATGTGCTCAGTGCCCATATGGAGATTGGGTGTTACCAGACTACATAGCCCCAATTACATTCTATGGGTTCTCTCCCCACTCCATTGCTGCTCCACACATCTGTTAAATGTCCAGTCATTCCACTCACTAATTTCTTTCAACTCTATCCCAGAATTGCTGTCTTCATCTGATTCTGTTTCTCAATGAGCATCATTCTCTTTTGCACAAAAGGTTGGGACTTTAATTTTTCAATCTCATGCTGGCATTTTGAATGGTCCAAGTGCAGGTTTTAAAATTTTTTAGCCAGCTCATCCATGGCTATTTTTGGCTGCATTCCAATCTCTGACTGCGTACTGTTCCTCCTGATACGCTCTGTCTGGATCTGAAGCTGACCACGTTCACTTGGTTCCTCTACTCCTGCTCTGTTGCTTTGCGTCTTGCTTTCTTCAGTTCCTGCTTCCCTTCCTGCAGTTCCTTCCTTAGCTTCACTTTTCCTATTCTCTATCTCTCAGTTGCTCCATGCAGCTGGCTATCACTAGCCATGCTGAAGCTTAAAGCACACTTGCCTTTAGCCTTCCAATGAACCTCCATCATTTCTGTCCTGTGAGTCCTGGACTCAATGTTCACTCACTGTAATAGTTGACCCACATGGGTCATTTCTTATTTCAGTACTTTCTTCGTACCTCCTCCCACTCCAGACACTGATTTTTCATGTTGTTTCATTTCAATTCACCGTTCTCTCTTTCTCATGGTTCCCTGTACTTGTGTTAGCTGCTTTTTGCTCCTCTGTGATCCTGGATCCCTGACCCTTTTTAATATCTCTTCCTTTGTGGGTCCATCAGCCTACTTTAGCTTCTCTGTATCCACATGGACTCTTGACCCTAATATCTAGCTTCTTACCACCTCATGAGTAATCTGACCATGTATTTGGTTTCCTTGGTCTATTTTCTGTTATTCCCTAATCCTGTAATAGCCACTGCTAAATTTATTTTTCCTTTGGTCCTCAACCCTGTACTAACCTTAGCTGTTTGTCCTCCTCACATTACAAGCACTTAGTTTATGCCTCAGTTGGTGGTCAGAAGCCTTTACCCTCTTCCACCCATTTGAATCTTGGCCATCATATGGGGCAGCTGTCCGCTTAAACCAGTTTCAGACCGGATGTCTGAGAGTTCAAGCTTGATGGAGTTTGAAGTCAACCTGGGGATGCCAATGCTGTCTGTGCTTTGCTCTTGATCTGGTTTATGTTTTAAAAGCACCTCAGTCAAAAAGCACTTGTCAGTGAGTTGGTAAAAGGGACACAGAATGGAGTTTTCAATTTTATTAACAAAATACTACTTACTTAAAACATAAGATGGCCATTTCCCAAATTCCCACAATATTCACTCTCTGGCCAGCTCACTTATCTCAGAAAGGATATTACATGCAATGATCCATGTATTTGAGCTGAGTTGTTGAAATCTCCTTCCTTTCCAACTTAAGGCAGTTTTAATTTCATAACACAAGGGTGAGTTTCTTAGATCAGGGTGAATCTTCTCATGGGTCTTTTTGGTTTGCAACATATGTTCTGCCATGAGTTTTGCTTCAAGTCTTCCCTGACCTGGTGACTTCCAGCAATTGGTGTTTACTCCCATCACCCTAAATCTTCCTGGATGTTCTCCGGTCTTTGACAAATACTCTTCACTATTGCCGTGATGAGGAGGTATAAATCCACATACTTGGGCACTGCCAGAAGGTGAAAGTGCCAGAAAGTCTGATCGATACTCCTCCAATACACAACCCTCAGACTGGTTACCCCGAACCTCTGTGACCTCTTTGATCATGGTTTCGACTGTTCTCTGCAGCTAGTAAAGGCTGGCTGCTGCTTAACTTAGTTTGACCACTTTTTTTAATCAACTGGTTTCTCTGGTTGTGGGTCAGTTTAGAATGTTCAGTTTTGTGGATTGACTACAGATGATTTAGAGCCAGTGACACAGCTTTCATATAACTGACAAAAAGAAGCAAAATTGACAAGGAGATAATTTTTTTTGTTGTGAGCTGTTAGGAACAAGAATGCACTTACTGGGTGGATGTGGGTGCAAGTTCAATGCTACATTTCAAACTAGAATGGGAATCTTCTGAAGAGAAGTAAATTGCAGGGCAGCGGTATAGGGATTGATGACTTGTTGAGTTGAACGTACAAACAGCCAGCAAGGAAACTTTAGTCCAAATGTTCTCTTTTTGTGCTGTAACCAGTCATGATTTATTTCTGATTTATTTGCAAGGACTCAAACGTACCTTCCAGGTGAAGCAACACTTTACCTGCACTTCCCACAATCTAGTCTACTACATTTGCTCCTCTACATTGGGAAAACAGAGTGTGGACTGGTTGATCGCTTTGTAGAACACTTACACTTTGCCCACAAAAAAGACCCTGATCTTCCAATTGCCTGTCACATTAACACGCCTGACCAACATCTCTGTCTTAGATTTGCTGCAGTGTTCCACTAAAGCTCAGTGTAAGCTGGAAGAAGAACACTTCATTTTCTAGTTGGGGACCCTGCAGTCCTGCAGTCTCAATGTTGAGTTCAAGAATTTAAGGGCCTGAACTCTCTCATGACCTAACCCCTTACTCCACACATAAGACCTTGTTATCACATAGTCTGTTATATGGTGGCTCTGTGGCTAGCACTGCTGCCTCACAGTGCCAGGGACCTGGGTTCAATTCCAGATTTGGGCCATTGTCTGTGTTGAATCTACACATTCTCCCTGTGTCTGTGTGGGTTTCCTCTGCGTCCTCTGGTTACCTCCAACAGTCCAAAGATGTGCAAGTTAGGTGAATTGGCTATGCCAAATTGCCCATTCTGTTCAGGGATGTGTAGGTTAAGTGCATTAATTAGAGGAATGGCTCTGGGTCGGATATTCTTTGGAGGGTCACTGTGGAGGTATTAAGCCAAATGACCTGTTTCCACACTGTAGGGATTCTATGATTACGACTATCTATTGTTAGTCACTAACAGTCTCCATAAACAGCTATTCACCCTCTTGGCCAGATCATTATCTACTCCTTTGTCTGTCCAACTGTTCTTCTCTCTCTTTGGGCTCTATCCCCATCTATTAAGTACTCCTCATCCCCATTCCCCACCCTATCTTCTGCATATACACCAACATTTTCCTAGTTACCATCAGTTCTGAGGAAAGGTCACCAGACCCAAAATGTTAACTTTGATTTCTTTTCACTGATGCTGCACACCTGAGCTTTTCTAGAAACATCTGGTTTTGTTTATGATTTATTTCTGAATGATTTCAGAGCATCCTGAAACATGAACTGTGGAAACTTCTTGAAACAAGTTGGTAGCTATTTTGGAGACCTAACTTTTCATTTCAATTTTCATTCCAGAGGTAGCCTAACCATGACAGAGACAAAAGGGGAATTTAACTCTACCTTCCCCCCTCTCTCCACTGATCATCAGATCAAAGTGAGTGTGCAGTTAAAATGGAATAACTATTTTCCCGACAGTGCCCATTTAAAGACTATTAATTTTCATGATAAATGAGGCACTTGCCATTGGTGGGAGGTTCATTTACAAACGTCTACCATAATCCCCTGTTGAACCTGCAGGAATGTAGGAACAGAAAAAAACATTTAGCCACGAGTTATTTTCCCCATCATTTGATAAGATCCTGGCTAATCTATCACCTTTTTTCACTTGGTCTGTCAGTGTCTCCTGTTCCTTAGTTAACAAAAGTTTTATGAGTCTCCGATTTAAAATTCTCAATTGACCTATTATCAAATACAATGTGTTGAAGAAAGTTCCAACCCTCTACAAACCTCTTCATGATGAATTTTTTCCTAACTACACTCCTGAAGGACCTTGTTCTAAATTGCCAGCATTTTCACTCAATCTTAGAATTGCCAACAAAGAAAAATAGTTTCCCTCTCTCTGTCCCCTTGATAACTTGAAAACTTCACTCAAATCATCCCTCAATATTCTAGCTTTCATTAACATCAATACTAGTTTTTCTTAAACTCATTTTGTAATTTAACCATTGAAGTCTATCCATGAAACTGCTGTATCTACATTATATTAAGTTTCCCTACAGTGTGGAAACAGGCCCTTCGGTCCAACAAGTCCACACGGACCTCCAAAGAGTAACCCGCCCAGACCAATTCCCCTACACCTAACACTACGGGCAATTTAGGTAAAAACAATGACTGCAGATGCTGGAAACCAGTGTCTAGATTAGAGTGGTGCTGGAAAAGCACAGCAGTTCAGGCAGCATCCAAGGAGCAGGAAAATCAACATTTTGGGTAAAAGCCCTTCATCAGGAATACAGGTGGAGAGCCTGAAGGGTGCAGAGATAAATGAGAGGAGGGTGGGGGTGGGGAAAAGGTAGCATAGAGTACAATAGGTGAGTGGGGGAGGGTATAAAAGTGATAGGTTAGGGGGGAGGGGGTAGTGGATAGGTGGAAAATAAGATAGGCAGGTAGGACAAGTCATGGGGACAGTGCTGAGCTGGAAGTTTGGAACTGGGGTGAGGTGGGGGAAGGGGAAATGAGGAAAATGTTGATGCCCTGGAGTTGAAGTGTTCCGAGGCAGAAGATGAGGCTTTCTTCCTCAAGGCGTCTGGTGGTGAGGGAGCGGTGGAGATGGAGGCCCAGGACCTCCATGTCCTTGGCAGAGTGAGAAGGGGAGTTGAAATGTTAGGCCACAGAGCAGTATGATTGATTGGTGTGGGTGTCCCAGAGGTGTTCTCTAAAGTGCTTTGCTAGGAGGCGTCTAGTCTCCCTAATATAGAGGAGACTGCATCAGGAGCAATGGATACAATAAATGATATTAGAGGATGTGCAGGTAAAATTTTGATAGATGTGGAAGGCTCCTTTAGGACCTTGGATAGAGGTGAGGAAGGAGGAGTGGGCGCAGGTTTTGCAATTCCTGCGGTGGCAGGGGAAGGCGCCAGGATGGGAGGGTGGGTTGTAGGGGGGTGTGGACCTGACCAGGTAGTCATGGAGGGAACGGTCTTTGCGAAAGGAGGAAAGGGGTGGGGAGGGAAATATATCCCTGGTAGTGGGGTCCGTTTGGACGTGACAGAAATGTCAGCAGATGATTTGGTTTATGCGATGCTTGGTAGAGTGGAAGGTGAGCAGCAGGGGTGTTCTGTCCTTGTTACAGTTGGAGGGGTGGGGTCTGAGGGCGGAGGTGCAGGATATGGACGAGATACATTGAAGGACATCTTTAACCATGTGGGAAGGGAAATTGTGGTCTCTAAAGAAGGAGGCCATCCGGTATGTTCTGTGGTGGAACTGGTCCTCCTGGGAGTAGATACGGCGGAGGCGGAGGAATTGGGAATATGGTATAGCAGTTTTGCAGGAGGTAGGGTGGTAAGAGGTATAATCCAGGTAGCTGTGGGAGTCAGTGGGTTTGTAAAAAATGTCGGTGTCAAGTCAGTCATCATTAATGGAGATGGAGAGGTCCAGGAAGGGGAGGGAGGTGTCAGAGATGGTCCAGGTAAATTTAAGGTCAGGGTGGAATGTGTTGGTGAAGTTGATGAATTGCTCAACCTCCTCGTGGGAGCACGAGGTGGCGCCAATGCAGTCATCAATGTAGTGGAGGAAGAGGAGGGGAGTGGTGCCGGTGTAATTACGGAAGATCAACTGTTCTACGTAGCCAACAAAGAGACAGGTATAGCTGGGGCCCATACATGTACTCATGGCTACCCCTTTGGTCTGGAGGAAGAGGGAAGATTCGAAGGAGAAATTATTAAGGGTGAGGAGCAGTTCGGCCAGATGTGCCAACAAAGAGACAGGCATAGATCAGGCCAATGCCAACTTTTCCAGCACCATTCTAATCTACGGGCAATTTAGCATGGCCAATTCACCTGACCTGCACATCTTTGGACTGGGGGAGGAAACCAGAGCAAGCCCATGCAGACATAGGAGAATGTGCAAACTCCACACAGACAATTGCCCGAGGCGGAATTGAACCTGGGTCCATGGCGCTGTGAGGCAGCAGTGCTAACTACTGAGCCACCATGCCACCCTAAATCATTGTGGAAATATTCTCTGTAAATTTGATGCGCCTGTCCTAAGGTTTGCTCTCCTGGAATATATGCAGTAATTCATTTATGGCCTTTGAAAAGCTGAAAGAAAACTCTGCTCTCTCATAGTCTAGCGATATAAGCACAGAAGACAGCATTCTATCTTTTAAATAAAGAAGATAGATTTTTTGATTAATTTCTTTACCTATAACATTAATAATCTATATCAAAATCTCTTTGAGCATCCATTGCTTCCAGATTGTCATAATTCTACACAGACTCTGATTTTACATATTGAGTGCCAAAGTGGAAGATTTCTCCCTTATCTATAATGACGTCTGTTTTCCATGTTTTTGCCGCTTAATCTTTCAATAACTCTGTAATCTATATTTCCATCCACTCTGCTTACAATGCTGCCTAAATTCAAACTTGGATATGTGTCTTCATATCTTGCAAGTCAAACAAAAAATACATATAATGCTTTAAAATTAAAGACTCCAAAGCAGATCTTGGTGAATGCCATTTGTCACACTTTGCTCGATCGAGCATCTGCTTATTATCCTGGACATCCATCTCCGGTCGCTCAGCCAGTTTCCAAATAAGGCCAAGAATTAAACTGTCTCAATGTCAGCTAACAAGGCTGTTTTAAGAGAATTGACCAAATTTCTTCTAGACAGACATAGCTGCTCTCTAGATGCTCTTCTTTCCATTAATATGTTGATGGATTTGAAAAATAACCTAAGTTTGCCAGAGGTGATCTGCAAATCCTTTCTATTTTCTTTACTCAGCTGAAAACTTGAAAGGTGCTCGGTTACCCTATCCTTACTAACAGGCTTCAGTAATTTGTTATCAACTGATGTTGCCTTAAACTAACAGTCCCTGCCATCTGGAATGAGAAGAGTAACAGACAACATGGGAACACCTATAAGGTTCCCCCAACCCACTCACCATCCTGACTTGGAAATACATCACTTTTCCTTTTGTGCCACTAACTCAAAATCCTGGAACTCCCTCCCTAACAACATTGTGGGTCTACCTACAACAAATAGACTGTAGCAGTTCAAGAAGGAAACTTATGACCAATTTCCTAAGGGCAAAGATGGGACAGCAAGAAATGGTGGTGCCCGGGACCATGATGCCTAATCCTAAGACTGAATACATCTAAAGCAGATATGTCTCTGATTTCTCTCTCCTATCTTTCTACAATAGTTATTTTTTATCAGTGTAGACTGATAGTTCTTGAATCAAGAGAAATTTGAAATATTATACTTAGGGCATCTCAAATGCATTGTTCTAATCTGCTTCAGCTCAAATCTGTGGACAGAACATTTCTGTTCCTGGGTATTACTTCCTCTTCAGTAACATTTTTTTTCTTTCAATTATTGTTTTTTGCTTCTTTCAAATTTGGCAAGTCCCACCCCAATTCATTTTTGTCCTTGGTGGGGGAGGGGGGGGGGGGGGGGGGAGGTTATATTGCAATGAAAAGTAATTATTCAGCATGTCCAACATTTACAATACCATTGTGATCAGTTTTTCAAAGAGTCCACACTGTGTATTACCACCCCTTTATCCTTCACATATTGGGAAAATCACTTCTGTTTTGACCTTACTGTTCCTTGAAAGCTCATTTTCACTACCCCTTTTTGTAGCTTTTATGATCCATTTTCTCGGTTTTATGTATATTTCCTTTTCGTTCTAAGTTGGCTGTTACCTTTTTTATCATTCATTGTCCTTGGCAGCTTTTTAAACAATTCCTCTGAAGGCCATCTGCAGCTCCCCCCAACAACCCCCACACTCCCCCCACCCCACCTCCATCACTCACCTGATAAATCTGACAGGCAGCACAGCTTCAGAAAATGAAGGCAAAAAAAATTATTTGTGAGGACAAGTACAATGTGAGTGCTCTTGCAGATTTGATTTGATTTGATTGATTGCGATCACATGTACCTAAGAACAGTGAAAAGTTTTGGTTTGCGAGCAGTATGGCAGATCATAGCAAACAAGGACATACAGATCATAGGGTACTTAGACAGAGCGAGGCATACAAGGTTCCAGCTGCACAGGAGATGCACAGAGCAAAGTGAATATTAGCAAGATCAACATTACTTGAAGTTAGAGAATTCCATTCAGCAGTCTAATAACAACAGGGAAGAAGCTGTTCTTGAACCTGTTGGTACATGTGTTCAAGTCTCTGTATTTTCTGCCTGATGGAAGAGGTAGGAAGAGAGCATTACCGGGTGGGAGGGGCCTTTAATGATGTTGGCAACTTTTCCGAAGCAACTAGAAGTGTAAATGGAGTCCATGGATGGGAGGTTGGTTTCTGTTATGGTCTGGGCTGTGCACACAACTTTCTAGAGTTCTTTATGGTCTTGGGCAGAGTAGTTGCTGTACCAGGCCATTGTGCACCTGGATAGATTGCTTTCGGTGGTGTATCTGTAAACATTGTTGAGGGTCCTTATGGACATGCCTGAGGAAGGAGAGGCATTGTCATACCTTCTTGACATTGCATTCAGGAGGGAGTTCCAGGAAAGATTGTTGGCCTACTGCACAGTGAGTATATCATTACCACAGTAACAGCAGGCACAGGAAGGTGCTTAATCACTTTTTGAAGAACAATTAGTAATGGACCTCATCAGTGAAACCAACATTCCATGAATCAATGAGTCAAATAAATTATATAAACAAAATTAATTCTCCAGCTTCAGAATCTTATTAAGACATTACAAAAATAGAAAGGATTTTTGTTTGAGAAATGATGAGAACATTTTGGTTTCAATGCCTTTGGGCAAGACTTTCACAAATTGTTTCTGTAGTGATTGGAATGAAGTCAATCAGATGGACCACACAGAATATAAGTTCCCTGATTGGGATTGCTAACCTGGTCGAATCAGCGTTTTGTGGTTGACAGATATAAACAGGGTTCTGCTCATTCTGAAAGCCGGCCTGAACTAGCAAGGTCAGATCCAGTCACATACAAAGTTTGGATAGAAGAGGCAGTCCTAAACAAGCATGTGGACCACATGAAAGCTGCAGCCTCACAAATGAGGAAAGAGCAAACTGTATCCAGAACCTGAGAACATCTGGCAAGATTGTCAGAACTCATTTGTTCTCTCCTTCCGCCTAGCACTGAAGAAATATTTGAGATGCAATTGATACAGCAGATACGGCAGCCTTGTCACCATTACCGCTGGAAGAAAAAGATTAATTTCTTTCGAGAAGCTCTGGGCATATGAGGCGGGCTACCATCTGGTACATGCCACCAATATCTGAGATACATCAGAAGAACCAATCATGATGAAGAAATGCCCCTGGAAAAGCTTCAGGCAAAAGAATGGCTGATGAAACAGGACTGAGAGGGGGAGAGATGTAATGATTGAGATGACGTCAGCCAGATGGATTTCGTAGAATATGAATTGGAGCTGTGCATCTTTCCAACCAAGGAGTGCTGCTTGAAAGACATAAACAGGAGTGCCAGGAGTTCTGCTCACTCAAGGAGCTGGCTCTGAACTACTTGGGATAGTGTAATGTACCAGTGTAACTTGATGATGGGATACTGGGTATGTACAGGGTTCAGTGTGTGTGTGTGTGTGTGTGTGTTTTGATCCATCTAATGCAGCTCAGATATAAAGACAGATGATATAAGGCTCACTGTCAGCAAAGAGCATCATTCAATTATTATGATAGATTGAAACTCAACAAACCATTGTGATATTTACTTAGAATAACAGACAATGTACAGCAATGCTGAAGGCCATTCAGTCCAACCAATCCATGCCAATATTTCTACTTAAACAATTTACATAGTAAAATACTAAAAACAAGTATATGTTGAGGTCAGCTGAATATTTTAAATAATTTTATTTCCTAGGTTATATTTCTTTCTAACAGATTTAAAGATGAACATAAATGTAACTGTGCTAATGATTCTGAAAAAAGTTAAATTTGCATGTTGCATTCTGAGTACTTTACAAGAATTATGCCTGTTTAGGAGGCCTTGTCACAGGTAGGCAGCATCCCTGCCTCTGAGTTGGGAGCAATGGATTCAAGTCCTACTCTGAGATTTCTTGGCCACAGAAAATGCAATTGTATTATGGTGAAACAGCCTATAATTTTTCCAATGTATACTTGAAGGCAGGCAGTAAGAGCAGGGGAGCCTCCTTGTCAGCCATCTTGCAAGAGACAACAGGAAGCCGGTATACTGTTTTGACAAGCATAACTGCACGCCTATCAAATACAAAATCCATAACACAAGGATAGGAGAAAAAAATCAGACAGGCATCTTATGTGTGCTGCAATTTCTATATAACATTACAAATCATGGTGTACTCTGAAGGAAGTTCACATTTTGGATTGGTGCATCAGAATGACTGCAATCCAGGAAGGCAGATGAGTGAAAAAGCAGCATATAGTCAACGTGGGTACAGGGCAATAATATCATGCTAGATTATGAGAATGTAAAACTGATCTCTGCAAAGGTCATGAAATTCAAAAAACTATTCAGTCTTTTTTTAAAGTACACTCTGAAATTCCTCGTACAATATATGCATAGAACTTGCAGGGACAATTTAATTCCATTTTTAAGGATCTTGTTTCCTTTCAATTTGTTCTGCTGCTGTGACAGACAGTGTTAAGCAGGAAGCCACATTGACTGAGTCATATATTTGAATTCAAGCTCTGTTCTACTGCATTACTTTGCTTACAATAATGTTAGGGTTAGTTTTACTGCACACCAGGGGAAATAGTATACTATATATGGATGAATTCGACAAATCTCCTACCCCAGCGGGAAGTTGCAATTAAAATGAATCTAATGCAATGAAGTTGTGGCCTTGGCATGGCCTCCAATCAGAGCTGGTTAATTGCAAATGTAGAGCTATTTCTGTTAATCTCCACTGGTGTTCGAATGGGTACCCACCTGGCATTGTGCCATGCAAAGGAGACAGCTGGTAGCATTATATCCCTGCCACTTAGATTTTCACGTCTGCTTTGAACACAAGTGGTGCTAACTGCCCTTTGTGTGGGCCAGAGGAAATTCTTCACCAACGTTCCAACTTACTTACTTTAATAGTTATCTAAAAACAGAGGATAAAGATCTGTTCTAACTCCTGGCCAACCATAATACTGATCTGCCAATCAATCACACTTAATGACAACCATTCACACTGGCATCCAAACTTTCTAATTCAACACAATCACCAAACAGCAATCCTCCCCCCAACAAACCACAGACCCAAACTCGCCCCAAACCACTGGACTTGTGAAAGCCCTCTCCTCAAATGATCAACCGCTTTGGACATCTGACACACCTGCCATCCTGTCACTCTCGCTTGAGCACAGCAATCCTGCCTCCTTATGGGTATTTAACTTGATCCCTTTGGACACCTGAATTGCCTGACATGTAGTCACCTTACCGTCTCATCCCTTACATGCCACCTATACTCCCTCACCCAACTGCTACCATGCACCTTATATGTATCTGACAACTTAAACCCTCACCTACCTGCCTTACTAATGCATTACCTGTAACCAGATCTACCTGACATCCCACAACCATGCACATGCCAACTGGCATCTTTACATCTCACTCTCTGGCAGCTTAACTCTCTGCCCAACTATCCTCCAAACCTGACATACCTGTCACATTTACCTTCTCTCAGTACCTGTCAAAGTGGCTTTGGTACCTTTAAACATTTGAACAGGGCAGTTACTTCCATTAACAGGGGATATGGTTTCCATGATGCCCAACTTTGCCAATTGCTGTTTGGTATGCTGCATTGCTTCTGCTACAGAGAGTTCTGCCCTGGTAAGTGATGCCAGAAATCTCCCGGAAAGGTAAATAGGCAATCTTTTCTCTGATCTATAATGAAAACTGGGCTTCTGAACCTAATAGAAGAATTTGGGCCAACATATCATGTTTCTAGTCCAATTCATCATGAGAAACACTAAAGTTTTGCAGCTGAAACTTAGACAACAAAGTCTTCATTCAATAATGCCAAAGAGAAACATGTAGCATTTATTTAGAATGAGATTCTTGAGTAACTGATCCCAACAGGATGTCTTGCCTAAAAGGGCAACTCTTATGTTGCCTTTCATTTTCCCAAAAAACTAAACTTTTGAATAAGGTGGCATGGGTGGCACGATGGCTCAGTGATTAGCACTGCTGCCTCACAGCAGCAGGACCTGGGTTCGATTCCCGCCTTGGGTGACTGTCTGTGTTGGGTTTGCATATTCTCCCTGTGTCTGCTTTGGTGTCTTCCAGGTGCTCTGATTTCCTCCCACAATCCAAAGATGTGCAGGTCAAGCGAATTTACTGTGCTAAATTGCCGATAGTGTTAAGTGCATTAGTCAGGAGTAAATATACAGTAGGGGAATGGGTCTGGGTGGGTGACTCTTCGGAGGGTTTTGTTGGGCCAAATGGCCTGTTTCCAAACTGTAGTTGTGGAGTTTGCACATTCTCCCTGTGTCTGTGTGGGTTTCTTCCAGGTGTTCCAGTTTCCTCCCACAATCCAAAGATGTGCAGGGGTAAAATGTAGGGGAAATGAGTCTGGGTGGGTTACTTTTCGGATGGTCGGTGTAGATCTATTGGGGTGAAGAGCCTGTTTACACATTGTAGGGAATCTAATCTAGTCTAAACGTGCATATCATGGTATTGAAGAATCTAGTAGACATTTATTGCATATAAGTATGGTGAATAACATTCTTCAACTACAAAAGTGTCTGGGCTAGTCTCAAGCTATTTTGTTACATTAGAGCAGCATGCTTCCAGTAATCTGTGGAAGATGGAGTTTGAGATTTTTATAACCTCTGGTCACATGTTATGGTACAGTGACAATATCATGAGCATGACTCGTAAAAGTCTCCTGATATATTGATCATCACTGTGACAGCTGTCAGTCATGCAGATCCTTGAAATGTTAACCTCTAGTCTGCAACCAGGAGGCCAGGTGCCAAAATGAGATATGGCCAAATTTGCAGGAACCCAGAAGCTAACTGGCAAGTCCGAGTTTGAATCCTTTCACTGATCTTCAATTGCAATTAGCATGTTGGTTCACCCTGTACCTAACCCCTACCTCATCCTGTCTCTGTAAAAAAATGTCATGGGGGGAAATAGAATGACAATGGTTAAGTGGTACATTGGACAGTGACTTGTCTACGTCCTGTCCTGATTCATAATGCCATACCAGATCTCTTAATTAGATCATTAATTCCATTGGTATTCTTGAAATCTTGTGTACCCACTAGCTATACTTGTTATTGTTATCATGAAGCTATTTCTGCTACTTGCCATTTTCCAATTCTCTGTCACCTTTCTTGCAACAAATTGAGAAAAGATTAGATGATTACAACAAAGGCATCAGCTATCATTTTCATGTAAATGGGAATTGTAGCTTTATTCTAAGGATAGCTATAGAGCGTGTGAAGAAGGAAATAGTTAACTCTAGTCTGCAACCAGGAGGCAAGGTGCCGAAATGAGATATGGCCAAATTTGCAGGAACCCAGAAGTGGTTAGTGGTTAGCACTGCTGCCTCACAGCGCCTGAAGACCCGGGTTCAATTCCCGACTCAGGCGACTGACTGTGTGGAGTTTGCACGTTCTCCCCATGTCTGCGTGGGTTTCCTCCGGGTGCTCCGGTTTCCTCCCACAGTCCAAAGATGTGCGGGTCAGGTGAATTGGCCATGCTAAATTGCCCCTAGTGTTAGGTAAGGGGTAATGTAGGGGTATGGGTGGGTTTCGCTTCGGCGGGTCGGTGTGGACTTGTTGGGCCGAAGGGCCTGTTTCCACACTGTAAGTCTAATCTAAGTTCATAATAGCATCCAATCACATGCAACTGGAGTTTGAATCTTCAGGGCTGCAGATTCTTACCTTCATTATTATAAAGTTATATTCAATTAAACCAGTTGTCATTCACTCACAAGAGTGTAGAGCTCACATCATTTCTATCCAACGTTCCCTAGCAAGCTAAGGTGCAGGCCTAGGATCCAGATTTGAGTGTTGTCCAACTAAACATAGTCAACATTTCCACAACAATCTGCCTATCCATTTTTAGTTCAAACATTACCTCTAAATTGCTTCATCAACTGATGTTTTGTGAACATCTCTCTTTTCAATAAACATTGCTGCATCCGCTCCACATCAGTACTTTAAGTAGGAATAGACATATTAAATTACTTCCATAGGTACAGAAGTGAATATCAAAAAATATATATAATTTTATGTACATGGGAATAAATAAAAGGTATGAATACGATCAGGAGTAGGCCATTCAGCCCTTAAAACCAGCCTATCATCAGAATGCAACTTCAACCTCACTTTCCTATCCTTGACTACCTTGTTAGTCAGGATTCTATCCATTTCTGCCAGAAAAGCATTTAAAGACCCCAGACATCCCCACTGCTCTCTGGTGAGATTCACAGACTTATAAATCTCTGAGAGAAGAAAACGTTCTTCATTTCTGGCTTAAATGGCAGACCCCCGATTTTTAAAATGTCTCTCTGAGCTATGGCCCCTTCCAAAAGTGGAAAGATCTTTTCAATAACCAGCCTGCCAATTCTCCTTACATAGAAGATAGGAGCAGAAGGAGGCCATTCAGCCCCTCAAGCCTGCTCTGCCATTCATCACAATCACGGCTGACCATCCAACTCAATAGCCTAATCCTGCTTTCTCCCCATAACCTTTGATCCCATTTGTCCCAAATGCTATATCTAGCTGCTTCTTGAATACATTCAATTACAATTTTATGTGTCTCAATTTGATCACCATTCATTCTTATAAACTCCAATAGATACGGGCACATCCTGTTTGATATCAAAAGATAACGTCTGCCATTCCAAGTATCAATCAAATAAGTCTTCTTAAAATTGTCTGTCATGCATTTGCACCCTTTCTTTAATAAGTAAACCAAAACTGTATATAGTACTCAAAGTCTGGGAGAAGATTTGTAGTTCGGGTGCTCGTTGTTGTGGTTCTGTTTGCAGAGCTGGGAATTTGTGTTGCAGACGTTTTGTCCCCTGTCTAGGTGACATCCTCAGTGCTTGGGAGCCTCCTGTGAAGCGTTTCTGTGATCTTTCCTCCGGCATTTGTAGTGGTTTGAATCTGCCGCTTCCAGTTGTCAGTTTCAGCTGTCCACTGCAGTGGTCAGTCTACTGGGTCCAGGTCGATGTGCTTATTGATTGAATCTGTCGATGAGTGCCATGCCTCTAGGAATTCCCTGGCTGTTCTCTGTTTAGCTTGTCCTATAATAGCAGTGTTACCCCAGTCGCATTCATATTGCTTGTCATCTGCGTGTGTGGCTACTAAGGATCGTACTCTAGATTTGTTGTCACCAATAGTCTGTATAACTGCTACAAAACATTCCTATTTTTATATTCCCGTATCCTCTCAGTAACGTTACATTTTCCTTCGCAATCATTTGCCCAACCCTCATACAGGTCTGACACAATGTAGCAGCCAGCTTTCCAATGTTGTTGATGTTGCTGCATTTGTGCTTGTTATGCACTTTTTCCTTTTCTAAAGCGTGAAGGGAGATGAACTCTATAAAAAATATTAACATTGATTTCCATCTCAAAATGAGCACATCAACCAACGTAAATTTTGTCATGGTTTCTAACGCATTGCTACAAATTCTGGACCTAATCCACTTGCTGCAGACTTGTACAGAATATAGCAGGGCTTGTTCAACAAATCATGATTATGCCTCCATTTAGGAGTCATGTAGAATGCAAATTTGTTCCAGTAATCCAAATATGTTGGATAAAAGATCCCCACTGATACAGCCAATATTGTGATTATTTGTACTCTGTTAAACGAGTCTATTCTTACATTATGTTCCAGGGAATGTGATTATTTTATTTTTGAATCTGTTCCTGCTGAGGTGTTTATTGCTGGTTAGCTTACAAAAGCTTTTATGAACTCCTGTTAATTGATTCCTTCATTATTTTTCCTAAGTGAGTTGCTTTTTATTTGTTAAGCTAGTACAACAAATACAATTAGAGGTTTATAGTTTGTTAATTTATGTTGTTCCAGTTTGTAATACTTTCCACTCACAAGTACAGAATATCCGGTTTCTGAATTGGTGGGAAAGGAAATGGGCCAGAATTCACTGTAGCCAGCAAATTAAAGAGATCCACTGTCACCCGCTGTTCGACGTGTCCTTGACTGTTTAATTTCCATGAGACTTTGCATTTGATGTTGCTGTAAGTGGCAAAACAAAACAATTGGCTGCAGCCTCTGCAGGGCATCTAAGACTCATGCAAACAGGGCATCATGATTTGTGTCTTCATCATCATTCAAATTGAAAACTGGTAAAGTTAACAGTGCAAAGTCAGAAGCAGGATATGTCAATTAAAATAATGAATTGAATGTTAAATTGGATGCAAAATGTGAAATAGAGTGAATGAAAGAACTGTGGATACTGTAAATCAGAAACAAATTCAGAACAGTCCTTCTGGAGAAGGGTGACTCAACTGAAAATATTAACTGATTTCTCTCCACAGATGTTGCCAGATCTGTTGAGCATTTTTAGCAATTTCTATTTTTGCAAGAGAGAAAGATTGTATTAGGAGGAGGAAAAAGAGACCATCAAAACTTAGCATTATTATAAAATGCATTTTTCTACATTTTCAAAAACAATTAAAAGCTAAAAGAATAAGTCATGTGCTAATGATAATTAATTATCTCTGATAGTTTGACAGTCATTGATACACACCCTAACCTTCTAAAAGGAATTCAACAGTGTAGTGATTGTAATGAGGTCAGCCAAGTGGACTGTAGGATTGAGCAAAAATCCCCAATATTTAAAATACTGGACAAAACCCTGGTCTTTATGAAACTTTTAAAAGTAAAGAGGACAGCTGGACAGAGTTCTGTGAGAAATACACAAAACACAATCCACAGAACAGAGATTACTGAGTGGTACTGTTGTTCAGCCTCAAATTTCACTTTACACCTTCTCTCTAAAGAGACAATCAACTGAAACCAACAGACTCTAGCCTGAGACAACCTTTACCCCTCAGGCTATCCACCACAGACAGTATAGAGCCTTCAGTGATACCAGACACTCAACCTCAATCGAAATCCATTCACACATACTCCCAATGATTGGAAAGCTAATTAACGTTAGAAGGAAAGCACCAGAACATTGCACAAATCACAGATTTGACGTGGAAATAAGGAGCCCTCAGTCAGTGTGATTATCAGCCCAGATCTCACCTGAAAAACACTATCTGAGCAAGAACTTAGAGACATAGCCTGTTCTGAACCAAGAGAACTGACAGCAAGAACTTCAGCAACCAACCATAACCAGCAGAACTAAAGACTGACAACCCTAAGATTTCATTAACAAGGCTTTAGACACAACCTGAGGTAAAAACTGGACCTGAAAATCCAGTAGAAAGTAAGGAAAAAAGACATACTAACCCAATAGATCCAATACGCACCTTACCACATCAGCGGACTCAACCCAAACTGAAAACTTACACAGTTCGAAGTCTTCATCCAGGCTCTGGGTACAACAAATGGGAACAGCCATGTTTTTTAGTCATGAAGTTAAACTCCTGAGACCTAAAAGTTCCAACCTAGATGGCCAGGGAGGGAAAGTCAGGTGGTGACATTGTATTGGGACCCCAAGGGAAGAATTTGGGCTAAAATGTCCAAAATTTGTTTTTCTGTATGTGTCAGTAGGGTAGTGTTCTAATAGTGTTCATCCAATTTTCGACGATGCGGCTCATTTAACAAGGTTATGTTGTCCTTGAGTTTTTTTCAGCAGGTTATAATAACACAAGTTCCAAATATCTGGGTTGATCTACTTGAGAATGCTTTTATATTTTAAATGAACACTTATGCAATGAAAGGGGAGTGGCCAGTTCTTCCAGTTTACTCTGGTTTGCATTTCAGCAGTCTGGCTGTTTAGAGCAAGCAGTCAGTTGGTTTTGAGGCTGCTGGTCAAAGAAACAGCCACATGGGAGAAGGCGTTCCATGCTGAATCGCCCTGCCGTCTCTCTATCCGACATCTCTTCTGTAAGACACTGTGTTTGATTTTATCTTTTCTGCCAAAGGGCATTTATGGGAATGTTGCAAGTATTTGGAACAACATCATTAGGTTGCGATAAAGTAAATTGGATTTTTAAATAGTTAAGTTATTCTATGTTCTGTTCGCTTTGTTTGTGTTTCGATCAGTAATCTTGCAAATAAATTCTGTTTTGTTTAAAACTAAGTGGTTTGACCAGCAGCGTCAGTCCTAGAATATCCATTTTACACCTGCTTAAAACAACTAGAAAAGTTAGGGTCTGAGTTTTGAAATGTTTTGAGGGGCTCTGGCCTAGTCCATAACAGATTGAGGGTCCTTTGTGGGATTTGTACTTGGGATTAGGGTTGCTGGACTCAAAAGTAGCAAATGGTTAGTGTTAGTATTGTTTGTTACGGCTGTTGAATTCAATTGGTGTAAATAATGCTTGGGAGAACAATGGCTCTTTTCATCATGAAGAGTTTTCTGGGAGTGGTAGAAGTGACTTTGGAGGGTTCACAAAAAGTAAACAAGGAAAATGTGCTGAAATTAGGAGCTGCCTCCTTCCATGAGGAAAGGAGAGATGATTACAACAATAGCTTAGCATTTACATTTGCTGGAAACATCATCAGAATCTTAGAAGATGACTACAATTCATTTGAAAATGAAACAACTTGAGTGAGAAACAAAAAATAAGGTAAGGGAAAAAGAAGCAAAACTGTTTGAATTACAATTAGAAGCAAAAGGAAGAGGAAAAGAATAAAGAAAAAGTAAAAGAGGAGAGGAAAGGAGAAAGAGAGAGAGTTTGAACTTCAGATGTTGGCACTTAGACAGGGAAATCAGCTTAAAAGGATGGAGATGAAGGCTGAAGGTAAGCTTACTGAGGAAGAGAGTGAGGATGAGCAAATCCCCACAGTAGCCAAAGGCCTGGTGAGAATCTGTTTAAATATGTTCAAGCTTTGCCTAATTTGATGAGAAGGATGTGGAGGATTCTTTTCATCTCATTTGAACACGTGGCTAAACAAAAGAAGTAGCAAAAGTGATCATTTGGATTTTGTTGATCCAAACAAAGCTGGTAGGTAGAGCTGCTAAGGTACTTGCATCACTATCAGAGGAGGTATCTGGGGCATATGAGGAGATGAAGAAAGCCATTTTAAGTGTACATGAGCTTGTGCCAGAAGCCTACAGACAACATTTCAGGAATCTAAGGAAGGATTCTGGTCAAACCTACATTGAGTATGAAAGGATCAAACAAAGTAATTCTGATAAGTGGATAAGACCATTAAAAATAAAACAAATCATAGAGGGATGTTTATTTTGGAGGAGTCCAAAAATTCACTTTCTGAAGTAGTGAGAACTCATGCAGAAGAGCAGAGGGTTAAGCGGCAAGATTACCAGCTGAAATGACTGAATTGATTACGAGTGATTTCATAAATCAAAGTTTTGCTTCCTAAATTAATTTCGATCTGTGAGAGATAAAAATTGGGGAAAGAGAAATCTTCTCATGGAAAAGGAAAGATAGGTCTCAGTGAAGATTATAAGGATAACTTAAGGGTAAAAAGGAAACCATTGAAGAAGAAAGACAATTTAAAAAGCTCCAATGTTTTCACTGTAATAAAGTAGGCCACATGAAATCACAGTGTTGGTGGGTTAGGAAAAGCACTGGGAAGCCAGATGTAGGAAAACAGGATAAGCCAGTGAATTTTGTTGGAGTGGTAATGGAAAACACAGTGGAGGCTAGAAAACTGTACCAGAGAGTACAACCTAGTCAGAGGTTGGTTAAGGAGGAAGTGCTAGAACTTCTTAAAACATATCCATAAAAAAAAGCTAGAAGCAGCAGGTACAGAGATCACAATATTAGGAGATAAAGGTTCCTCTCAATTTTTGATGTTGAAAGATGAGATTTGCATCTCTGAAGGACTATTGCCAGAAAAGGTGCTAGTAGCAGGAGTTCACAATGAGACAAGAAGCACTCAATTATGTAGAGTGAGGTTAGAGTGTCCAGTGAAGAATGGAGAAGCTGTGGTAGGAGTACTGGACAAACTCTCAGCTCCAGGAATATAATTTGTCCTTGTTAATGATACAGCTGCTTCATAGTAGGTGTTCTGCATACTGTGGTTGAAAAGCCAATGGAAGCTCACGCAACTGAACAATTACAGGACACATATCCTGGGATTTTTCTGACTGTGTGCTAACACTGTCTCCATGACTTGTCCGACCTGCCTATCTTCTTTTCCACTGATCAACTCCACCCTCCCCCACCTGACCTATCACATTCATCCCCTCTCCCAGTCACCTTTTGTACTCTATGCTATGTTTGCTCCACCCCCACCCTCCTCTCACTTATCTCTCCACCCTTCAGGCTCTCTGCCTGTATTCCTGGTGAAGGGCTTTTGCCCGAAACGTCGATTTTACTGCTCCTCAGATGCTGCCTGAACTGCTGTGCTCTTCCAGCACCACTAATCCAGAATCTGGTAACTATGTCACAAAGTCATCAGTTGAAACAGGAAAGATCAAAAAGTACAGATAAGAAAATTGAAATGGAATTAGCAGACACTTTGTTTGATCAAACAATTGAGACAAACCAGGAACAGACTGATGACAATGTAGAAACCTTTAGCTCAGATAAATTAACTGAGTTACAGTAAAAAGATGAAATTTTAAAGCAATTGTAACGAAAGGCATACATGCAGGAAGAATCCGAATGTATCCCTCAGTACTATCTTAAAAATGATATCTTAATGAGGAAATGGAGACCATCACATATTCAGGCAGATGAGAAATGGGCAGAAGTTCATCAAGTCATATTGCCTGTAGGTTATAGAAAGGAGGTGTTGTGGACGGCACATAAACTACCAATAGCAGGTCATCTAGGGGCAGCAAAACCTAAAATAAAATACAATAACTGTTGGACTTAGGCTCAATCTACCAACTTATTTTCTTCTATGTGTGAGCCAAGTCCTGCGTGCTCTTTAAATAAAACAATAGGAAAAGATATTTAATCTTACACTTTTAGTTTTATTCTAACAATAAGTGGATAAAGTATACAGAGCTCTGGGTCTAAACCTTTCTGTCCCTGACAAACTACTAAGTAAGTCAGTTCACAAAGAACAAAGACAAATTCCTGCTCCTGACCCAGTCTTTTATACAATAGAAAACATCATACCATCACTCAAATGAGATTGTCATCTAATTGGTTGTTGCTCTGACTCCATTCCCCGCCTCCTCGCATTCCCGGATGTCCGATCCCACGTGACCCACCTTTGTCTCAGAAAAGGAGCACCACGCGGCCTCCTTTCGGGCGCGAAATGGCAGACTCGCACACTTCCGGGGCGCGAAACGGCCGATCACGTGACCTCCCGGCTCTCTTCCGGAGCGCGAAACAAGGAGACCACGTGACCGCGCCCGCGTCTCGGAGCACCACATGGCCATCCTCTGCGCACGCATCAGAGGACCACATGACCTTCGAGCGCCGAGGACACGCCCACTCAGAATCTACAATCTATTTTACCGGTAAGCTATGTAATAAAATACAGTAAAATACAATAAAAAGGTGTAATTGAATTTTGCCAGACATGTCATACATGTAATTAGAAAACCACAGGCAGTTATGAAACCTGTACCTTTAATACCTATTCCTGCATTTTAGGAACCTTTTACAAGAGTCTTAATTCATTGTGTATTATCTCTACCTAAAACAAAAAGTGGGAATTAATATTTATTAACAATAATGGATGTGTCAACTACAATTCCAGAGGCCATTCCATGCAATATTGCAGTTAAAAGAATTGAAGAAGAGTCACTCAAATTTTTCACTAGATACAGAGATACAATCAGATCAAGCTTCAAACTTTACATCAAAATTACTCAAGGAAGTTATGGACAGTTTAGGATTAAAACAATGCAAGTTACTGCATACCATCTGGAATCACAGGGAGTGCTAGAAAGGTGACATCAGACATTTTCAGGACTTAAAGCCAAGACTATCCATATGATTGGGATAAAGGAATTCCATTCGTACTTCTTGTGATCAGAGATTCACCAAATGAATCAAGCAAATTCAATCCATTTGAGTTAGTTTTGGGGCATGAAGTGAAAGGACAAGTAGAATTGATTGGAAGAACTTGCTAAGTCAGAAATTGGAGACCACATATTTGGACTATGTGTCAAATCTTAAGGAATGATTAAATAGAGGGGGAGAGTTGACTAGGCTGTATTTAAAAGCGCTGGAGACCCGGGTTCAATTCCCGACTCAGGCGACTGACTGTGTGGAGTTTGCACGTTCTCCCCGTGTCAGCGTGGGTTTCCTCCGGGTGCTCCGGTTTCCTCCCACAGTCCAAAGATGTGCGGGTCAGGTGAATTGACCATGCTAAATTGCCCATAGTGTTAGGTAAGGGGTAAATGTAGGGGTATGGGTGGGTTTCTCTTCGGCGGGTCGGTGTGGACTTGTTGGGCCGAAGGGCCTGTTTCCACACTGTAAATCTAATCTAAAAAAAAAGTATCACCGCATACAATAAAACAGGAAACAGACAAGAAATCAAAACTCACAATTTTGCTATCTGGGTTAGGCCGCTGGTATTACTTCCAGTGATAGGTGAACCTTTAAAAGTAAAGTTTAGTGGTTCTTATCAAGTTGAAAGGAGGTTGAGTGAGGTGAACTATTTGATAAGGACTCCAGACAGAAAGCAATCTCACAGTGTATCATATGAATATGCTTAACAGGTGTTTTGATTGGGAAGGAAAGCAAAAGGAGATTGTGTCATTGGTTACAACACAGAGTGAAGAACCAAGTTCAGAGGATTCTGAATTGGACATTCCTCAAATTAAGTTGGACAATTTAATTGATCAAAAATTGGGATTCTTGAGTTACCTTAGAAAGAATAATCAAAATGACCTGAAAGAGTTCTTAATATTGCAGGGGACATATGTGGAAATAAGCTGGGAAGTACGAACCTAATTATGCATGATGTAGATACAGGAGATGCTGTTCTGATTAAGCAACATCTGTATAGGCATAACCCTCTAAAGTTGGCACAGGTTCAAAAGGTGATTGAACACATGCTCCAAGATAACATAATCAAAGTGTGTAATAGTAACTGGAGCTCACCCATAATAATGGCAGTAATGGTTATGTGTGGACTGTCACAAAATCAATTCAGTTACAAAGACTGATCCATATCCGATTCTGTGTTTGGAAGACAGTGTTGAGAAGGTGGGACAAGCAAATTATATTTCTAAGTTGGACTTGCTCAGAGGATACTGACACGTACCTTTGCCCGAAGAACGAAGACAATTTTAGCTTTTACGATGCCGAATGGACTGCGTCAGTGTGAAGTGATGCCATTTGGTATGAAAAATGTACCAGCCATATTTCAGAGACTAACCAATAATATCACTGCTGGATTACCCAATTGTGTCTTACATGTAGATGACCAGGTGATTTTTAGTCACCCATGGAATGAACATTTGCAACATTTATCAGAATTGTTCGATCGACTTCGGGAGGCAGGCTTGCTGATAATCCTGACTATAAGTGAGTTTGCCAAAGCCAAAGTCAGCTTCTGGGGCCCTATTATTGGGCATGAACAAATGGCCCCATGGAATGCAAAAGCAAGTGTAATTGGGGAGTTTTGCACACCATCGACAAGAGGAGCAGTGTTACGATTCCTGGGATTGAATGGATTTTATCAAAAATTTGTGCCAATGTTTGGCAGTGTGGCTGCTCCATTCACTGAATTGCTAAAGAAAAGCAAAATGTTTCAGTTGACAGCAGACTGTCAAGATATTTGACAACCTGAAAGCTGTGTTAACCATTGCTCCAGTATTAACCACACCTGTTTACACAAAGCCATTCAAAGTGGCTATCGATGCGAGTGATATGGGTGTCGGTGCTGTGCTCTTAAAGGAAGACAATGAGAAGATAGAAAGACCTATCAGATATTTCTCCAGGAAACTGAACATTGATCAGCAGAAATATTCAATGGTTGAGAAGGAGCCTTTGAGCTTGGTGTTGGTGTTACAACATTTCAATGTTTGTGTTACCAGGAATGTATTTGAAACAATCGTATACATTGATCATGACCCATTGAAGTTTGTGGAGAAATTTAAGGACAAAAATTCCAGACTGTTTAGGTGGAGATTGTTGTTACAGCCATTCAATTTGAAAATTCCACAAGTGGCAGGATGAGAAAACATGATTGCTGACATATTGTCGAGACTTGGATGAGAAACTGAGACATTTGATGGCAGGAGCAAACAGACTGGAACAAATAGAGGAGTGCATGTTTGCATGTTTATTGTCAATGTGATGGATATAAATGTTGTAGTGTTTAAACAGTGTAAGATTGAGTGGCTTTAAAATAAATCCATCTTTAAATATAGATGATTCTTTTCATAAGGGGGGGGGGGGGGTGCGGGCAATGCTACTTCATTAACAAGGTTATGTTATGCTTGTTTTTTTTGCAGGAGGTCATAAAGACACAGGTTCCAAAATGTCTGAGTTGATCTACTTAAGGATGCTTTAAAGTTTTAAATAAACACTTATACAATGAAAGGTGAGTGGCCAGTTTTCCCAGCTCATCTTTTCTCTGGTTTGGTTTGGTTTGCATTTCAGCAGTCTGGCTATTCAGAGCAAGCAGTCAGTCTGTTTTGAGGCTGCTGGTCAAAGAAACAGCTACATGGGAGAAGTTGTTCCATGTTGAATCCCAATGCCATCTCTCTGTCTGACATCTCTCCTGTAAGACCCTGTGTTTTTCTTCTCCCTTTTTTTGCCAAAAGGGAATATTGCGGATGTTGCAAGTATTTGGAAGAGTTGCAGCAGAGTAAATTGGGTTTTAAATGATTAAGTTATTCTATGCTCTGTTCTCTTTTGTTTGTGTTTCATTCAATAATCTTGGAAATAAATTCTTTATTTTTAAGATTAGATTACTTATAGTGTGGAAACAGGCCCTTCAGCCCAAACCGACCCACCGAAGCGTAACCGACCCTCCTACATTTACCCCTTCACCTAACACTATGGGCAATTTAGCATGGCCAATTCACCTAACCTGCACATTTTTGGATTGCGGGAGGAAACCAGAGCAAGCCCACGCAGACGTGGGGAGAATGTGCAAGCTCCACACAGTCAGTCACCTGAGGCAGGAATTGAACCCAGGTCTCTGGCACTGCAAGGCAGCAGTGCTAACTGCTGTGCCACTGTGACACCCATGTTTTGGTTTGCAACTAAATGGTTTGACTTGCTGCATCAATCCTGGAATATACACTTTCCACCTGCTTAAAACAATTAGAAAATTTAGGGTCTGGATTACTTTCTTGAAATGTTTGAGGGAGTTTTGCCTGGTCCATAACAATTTGATAGAATATTTAAAGTATTTCAGGTTTCCTGCATAACTGATTGTGTTAATTTCTTAATTAATTGCAATGCCTGTTTATTTGTATTGTAATTACCTTTTACACTTTAAATAAATGCAGAGCTTCTTTTGCCCTGAAACATTTATCTACTGCCTCTTCATATCACATTTCCTAAGTAACCAGGAGCCTGGGAGCAATTTGAACTGCTTGAAGATAGAATATAACTGATTGCAAAACCAGAACCTACAGGGTGTAGGGCTTATGCCTGTGCGTTAATTCTCCTGTTCCTTGGATGCTACCTGACCTGCTGTGCTTTTCCAGTGCCAGACCTCTTGACTCAGAATCCTACAGGACCTAATAGATTATGAATTTCCTGATTGGGGTGGTTAATCTGGTCAAGAGGTTGTGTTCACTCTGAGAACTGGCTCTGAGGAAGCTGGCTCAGTGTCATTGACCTGCCACATGTAAATAAAGGGTGAATTGGTGATGGAAGATTAACCTCTGTGGAATTATTTCAAACTGAAATGGACAAGCCCAAACCTCTGTGATTGGTTACTTTGTAGAGACCATGCAAGTTAAACTTCACAACGACTAATGCATTTGGATGATGAGTCAGAATGTACGACATCCATTTCCTCAAAGGAATTAGAATTAGAATGAAAATAAGCTTTGTTGTCATGTGCACTCAAATGAGTGCAGTGAAAAGTTTGCATCTTAGGTACAGGATACCTAAGTACAGATATTTAAGAATTTGTTAGAGAATAGAAAGAATTTTTTAAAAGTCCAACATTGGAATAAAAAGTTTTTAAAAATACTCAAATTACAGTCATTTTTACCAAGTCTGTGCCAGCACCCAGCCTCCAGACCACATCGAGTTTCAAGACTCAAGTCCTCACTTCCAGTCTGTAAGGATCTCACATCCCTTGCTCCAGCCTCCAGTCCAGGACTTGCCTCCCCGCTCCGGCCTCGAGTTCGGGACTTGCCTCCTCATTCCAAATTCATTACTCCCTGTACTAACCTCACTGCAATTAACTCCAGTTCAGGACTCACCTCATAGAGTCATAGAGATGTACAGCACCTTAACAGACCCACAAGGATTGGTGCTGGGTCCTCTACGTTTTGGTATTTACATAAATGATATGGATGTGAGAATAAGAGGGACAGTTAGTAAGTTTGCAGATGACACCAAAATTAGAGGTGTAGTGGACAGCAAAGAAGGTTACCTCAGATTACAACAGGATCTTGATCAGATGAACCAATGGGCTAAGAAGTGGCAGATGGAATTTAATTCAGATAAATGCGAGGTGCTGCATTTTGGGAAAGCAAATCTTACCAGGACGTATACACTTAATGGTAAGGTCCTAGGGATTGTGGCTGAACAAAGAGACTTTGGAGTGCAGGTTCATGGCTCCTTGAAAGTGGAGTCACAGATAGATAGGATAGTGAAGAAGGCATTTGGTATGCTTTCTTTTATTGGTCAAAGTATTGAGTACAGGAGTTGGGAGGCCATGTTGCAGCTGTACAGGACATTGGTTAGGCCATTGTTGAAATACTGCGTGCAATGCTGGTTTCCTTCCTATCGGAAAGATGTTGAGAAACTTGAAAGGGTTCGGAAAGGATTGGCAGGGATGTCGCCAGGATTGGAGGATTTAAGCTATGAGCAAAACCTGAACAGGCTGGGGCTATTTTTCCTTGGAGCGTCGGAGGCTGAGGGGTGACCTTATAGAGGTTTACAAAATTATGAGGGGCATGGATAGGATAAATAGACAAAGTCTTTTCCCTGGATTGGGGGAGTCCAGAACTAGAGGGCATAGGTTTAAGGAAAGATATAAAAGGGACATAAGGGGCAACATCTTCACACAGAGGGTGGTACGTGTATGGAATCAGCTGCCAGAGGAAGTGGTGGAGGCTGGTACAATTGCAACATTTAAAAGGTATTTGGATGGGTATATGAATAGGAAACATTTGCAGGGTTGGGTCCTGGCAGGTGGGACTAGATCAGGTTGGGATATCTGGTTGGCATGGACGAGTTGGACCAAAGGGTCTGTTTCCATGCTGTACATCCCTATGACTCTATGACTCTATAACAGGCACAGCAGAGGAGTTCCAGCTGCAGCATCCTACTCCTGCTGACATCTTATGCAAATGTAGTGCAAAATCTGGATTAACCGCATTTTTGCCCTCACTGAAATTGCTGCTGAAGAGTAGTAAAGTACTTTTAGCATCACGGTTTTTTGATGCTAAAGTCTGACTGAGTATGCATGGCTAAGAATTGCAATGGCCAAAATATTTTTATCAGCATTGTGATTATGCAAACAGCCAATACTTTGCTCAAGATTGCTTCTTGCCAGGAAATACATTTCAACAATTCAAATTTCTGATTCAGAATTTTAAAAGTGGAATTTCTAATTATAAATATTTCAGAGTGACTCTCTATCACATGGACAGGCTATCCACTTAACAATAACAGGCAGCATGATGATGATAACTGTAAAACACCAAGCTAATTTAATAACAGTTTATTATGTCAAAAGACTGGACTCACACTGGGAATTTGGATTTAAAACGCAATTTAATAATAAACATTAACCAATATATCCAGCACCTCCAGTGGATTGGTCTTGAATGTTAGAAAAAGGAATAATATTTTCTCATTCTTCAGCAATGCTGAAAAAGAACTGTTGCAGAATATTAAGGAAACCAGTGAACAATTTTAATGTATGAACTACTCCTTAAGACCTTCCCTGACCCATTGCAATCACATTCTATGTCTGAAAGTTGCTTTCAGTTTTGATGGTTGTAGAATAACCTTTACTGTTTGCATTTGGCTGCATACCAATTTTGAATTTACTTACAAATACTGTATGGTTCACATTCAAGTTAATCACAGAATGCATCAAACAGCCATAATTTTGCATACAGAACAAAGCAGAAAGCAATGCAAATTTATTACTCGTTTCCTATCATCTAGGAGTTGGATTTGAGAGCAATCACAGAGAAGGAGACGAAGGCTAATAGTGACCTGCAATTACCAATATGTAATACTTTCCATGAAATGTTAAATTGTTTGAGCTATTATCATTACTGTAGTTCCCTAGGCAGCTTAAACAATGGATAAAGATCACATGCATTGGAGAGAACAGCCATTTAGCTGTCAATCGTAAAAATAGAAATAAAGGAAAAGCAATGGAATTTAGCAACATCAGAGAAAGGTTGAGGGCATCTCCTCAACAGATGTAATTGAAATAACAATGAAGTCATGCTATGCCACCAGAACATATTCCTCTCTTTTTTTTCAAACGAAATGGAATAAATATGCTTTCTGACAGGGTTTAATAACAAAACTAAATAATGCTTTGCTGGGAGTGGTTTTCTGAAAGAGAATTGTGCTGTTAGATACATCAAGCATGGCACACATTTCATAATAAATGTTTGAAACTTTTATAATAGTTAGTGAGTCATTTCATGAGAAATAGGGAAAGTTAATCCACCTCTGATTAAATGGCTCAGCAACAAATTTATGCCATTTGTTCCAGTGACAAAGCTATCAAGGATATTGACAGCTGCACAATGGAGGAACAGAAAGACATCTTCAGTAAGGATGGGCACCTGACAAGATCACTGCAGATGAAGAATGAATGATAACATGCCACAAAACATGAATTCAACAACCATGAGATCCTGTGTATATTTTATGCTCAGAAAGAGTTTCATATTAGAGAAATACACAAAAGTAAGGTCAGAATTCTGCTAAAATATGTTTCTCAAATTGTAGGAAAAGAAAGATGTGTGTTGACTTCTTCCAAGCACAAGTACATTTGGAATCTCCAAAGAATCTAACTGAGATCTCTTTTTTTTTCATCTTTTCTTTCTGACCATACCCATCTTTCCGACTATTGACAACATCCAAGACATATTACTTGGTATCACTGAAGGAACCTTGGGTGACAAGGCATGTAAGACATCTAGTCAAGAGAAAGTAGACAGCTTACTTAAGGTTGAGGAGGAATGTATCAGACAGTGCTTTAGAGGGTAATAAGGCAACAGGAAGGAACTGAAATATGCACTTGGGAGAGCTGGAAGGGAGTATGAAAAAGCTTTAGTGGTTACGATTAAGAAAAGCCATAAGGCATTCAACACTTAAGTGAGGAACAAAAGGGTGGCCAGAATGAGGGTAGGACCAATCAGGCATAGTGGAGGGAACTTGTGCCTGGAGTTATGGGAAGGTAGAGAAGGTCCTTAGTGAATAATTTGCTTCAGTAGTCACTACTGAGAGGGATGCTGTAATTTGTGAGGACAACATGAAACAGGCTAATATGCTCAAACAGATTGACGATAAGAAGGTGTATGTGCTGGAAATTTTGAAAAACATAAAGATGGATAAGTCCCCTGGCCAGATGGGATATATCCAAGGTTACAACACGAAGCAAAGAAAGAGATTATTGCACCTTTGGCGGGATGATCTTTCCATCCTCACTGTCCACTGGAGTAGTAGCAGATGATTGGAGGGCAGCAAATGTTATTCCCTTGTTCAAGAAAGGGAATAGAGATAGTCATGTGAATTAGAGACCAATCAGTCTTAAGCCTGTGGTGAGCAAATTATTGGAGAGGATTCTGAGAGACAGGATTTATGATTACTTGGAAAACTACAGTTTGATTAAAGATAGTCAGCATGGCTTTGTGAGGGGCAGCTCATACCTCACAAGCCTTATTGAATTATTTTAGGTTGTAACAAACTATATTGATGAAGGTAGAGCGGTGCATATGGTGTACTTGGATTTTAGCAAGGCATTTGGTAAAGTATCCCATGGTAGACTCATTCAGAAAGTAAGGAGACATGGGGTACAGTGAAATATAGTAAAAACAATGACTGCAGATGCTGGAATTCAGATTCTGGATCACTGGTGCTGGAAGAGCACAGCAGTTCAGGCAGCATCCAAAGTGCAGTGAAATAGAAATTTTGGGCAAAAGCCCTTCACCAGGAATAAAGAAAGTGAGCCTGAAGCGTGGAGAGATAAGCTAGAGGAGGTTGGGGGTGGGAAGAAAGTAGCATAGAGTACAATGGGTGAGTGGGGGAGGGGATGAAGGTGATAGGTCAGAGAGGAGAGGATGGAGTGGATAGGTGGAAAAGGAGCTAGGCAGGTAGGACAAGTCCGGACAACTGATGGGGACAGTGCTGAGCTTGAAGTTTGGAACTAGGGTGAGGCGGGGGAAGGGGAAATGAGGAAACTGTTGAAGTCCACATTGATGCCCTGGGGTTGAAATGTTCCGAGGCGCAAGATGAGGCGTTCTTCCTCCAAGCGTCTGGTGGTGAGGGAGTGGCGATGAAGAAGGCCCAGGACCTCCCTGTCCTTGGCAGAGTGGGAGGGGGAGTTGAAATGTTGGGCCACGGGGTGGTGTGGTTGATTGGTGCGGGTGTCTTGGAGATGTTCCCGAAAGCGCTCTGCTAGGAAGCGCCCAGTCTCCCCAGTGTAGGGAGACCGCATCAGGAGCAATGGATACAATAAATGATATTAGTGGATGTGCAGGTAAAACTTTGATGGATGTGGAAGGCTCCTTTAGAGCCTTGGATAGAGGTGAGGGAGGAGGTATGGACACAGGTTTTACAGTTCCTGCGGTGGCAGGGGAAAGTGCCAGGATGGGAGGGTGGGTTGTAGGGGGGGCGTGGACCTGACCAGGTAGTCACAGAGGGAACTGTCTTTGCGGAAGGCGGAAAGGGGTGGGGAGGGAAATATATCACTGGTGACAGGGTCTTTTTGGAGGTGGCAGAAATGTCGGTGGATGATTTGGTTTATGCGAAGGTTTGTAGGGTGGAAGGTGAGCAGCAGGGGCGTTCTGTCCTTGTTACAGTTGGAGGGATGTGGACGAGTTGCGTTGGAGGGCATCTTTAACCACGTGGGAAGGGAAAGTGCAGTCTCTAAAGAAGGAAGCCATCTGATGTGTTCTATGGTGGAACTGGTCCTTCTGGGAGCAGATACGGTGGAGGCAGAGGAATTGGGAATATGGGATGGCATTTTTGCAAGAGGTAGGGTGGGAAGAGGTGTAATCCAGGTAGCTGTGGGAGCCAGTGGGATTGTAAAAACTGTCAGTGTCAAGTCAGTCATCATTAATGGAGATAGAGAGGTCCAGAAAGGGGAGGGAGGTGTCAGAGATGGTCCGGGTAAATTTAAGGTCAGGGTGGAATGTGTTGGTGAAGTTGATGAATTGCGCAACCACCTCGCGGGAGCACAAGGTGGTGCCAATGCAGTCATCAATGTAGCGGAGGAAGAGGTGGGGAGTGGTGCTGGTGTAATTACGGAAGATCAACTGTTCTACATAGTCAACAAAGAGACAGGCATAGCTGGGGCCCATACGTGTGCCCATGGCTACCCCTTTGGTCTGGAGGAAGTGGGAGGATTCAAAGGAGAAATTGTTAAGGGTAAGGACCATTTGGCCAAACGAATGAGAGTGTCGGTGGAAGGGTACTGTTGGGGACGTCTGGAGAGGTAAAAACAGAGGGCTTGGAGGCCCTGGTCATGGCAGATGGAGGTGGAGAGGAAAAAATGGAGAACTTGAAGTCCTTGGAAGAGGAAAAACGGAGGGCTTGGAGGCCCTGGGAGAGGAAAACTTGGAGGGCTTGGAGGCCCTGGGAGAGGAAAAACTATCCCCCCTAGTCCAGGAACTCCCCACATACATTCGAGACACCACCCACACCCTCCACCTCCTCCAAGACTTCCGTTTCCCCAGCCCCCAATGCCTCATCTTCACCATGGACATCCAATCCCTCTACACCTCCATCTGCCATGACCAGGGCTTCCAAGCCCTCTGTTTTGTACTCTCCAGAGGATCCTAACAGTACCTTTCCATCGACATTCTCATTCGTTTGGCCGAACTGGTCCTCACCCTTAACAATTTCTCCTTTGAATCCTCCCACTTCCTCCAGACCAAAGGGGTAGCCATGGGCACAAATATGGGCCCCAGCGATGCCTGTCTCTTTGTTGGCTACATAGATCAGTTGATCTTCCGTAATTACACCGGCACCACTCCCCACCTCTTCCTCCCCTACATTGATGACTGCATTGGCGCCACCTTGTGCTCCCGCGAGGTGGTTGCGCAATTCATCAACTTCACCAACACATTCTACCCTGACCTTAAATTTACCTGGACCATCCCTGACATCTCCCTCCCCTTTCTGGACTTCTCTATCTCCATTAATGACGATTGACTTGACACTGACAGTTTTTACAAACCCACTGGCTCTCACAGCTACCTGGATTACACCTCTTCCCACCCTATCTCTTGCAAAAATGCCATCACTTATTCCCAATTCCTCCGCCTTCGCCATATCTGGTCCCAGGAGGACCAGTTCCACCATAGAACATACCAGATGGCCTCCTTCTTGAGAGACTGCAGTTTCGTTTCCCACGTGGTTAAAGATGCTCTCCAATGCATCTTGTCCACATCCCGCACCTCCGCCCTGAGACCCCACCCCTCCAACAGTAACAAGGGCAGAACGCCCCCAGTGCTCACCTTCCACCCTACAAACCTTCGCATAAACCAAATCATCCACCGACATTTCTGCCACCTCCAAAAAGACCCCACCACCAGGGATATATTTCCCTTCCCACCCCTTTCCGCCGTCTGCAAAGACCGTTCCCTCCGTGACTACCTGGTCAGGTCCACGCCCCCCTACAGCCCACCCTCCCATCCTGGCACTTTCCCCTGCCACCGCAGGAACTGTAAAACCTGTGTCCACACCTCCTCCCTCACCTCTATCCAAGGCCCTGAAGGAGCCTTCCACATCCGTCAAAGTTTTATCTGCACAACCACTAATATCATTTATTGTATCCATTGCTCCCGATGCGGTTGCCTCTACATTAGGGAGACAGGCCGCCTCCTAGCAGAGCGCTTTCGGGAACATCTCAGGGACACCCACACCAATCAACCACATGCCCCGTGGCCCAACATTTCAACTCCCCCTCCCACTCTGCCGAGGACACCGCTGCTCCCTCACCACCAGATGCCTGGAGGAAGAATGCCTCATCTTGCGCCTCGGAACACTTCAACCCAAGGCATCAATGTGGACTTCAACAGTTTCCTCATTTCCCCTTCCCCTGCCTCACCCTAGTTCCAAACTTCCAGCTCAGCACTGTCCCCATCACTTGTCCGGACTTGTCCTACCTGCCTAGCTCCTTTTCCACCTATCCACTCCACCCTCACCTCTCTGACCTATCACCTTCATCCCCTCCCCCACTCACTCATTGTACTCTATGCTACTTTCTCCCCACCCTCTAGCATATCTCTCCACGCTTCAGGCTCACTGACTGTATTCCTGATGAAGGGCTTTTGCCCGAAACATCGATTTCGCTGTACTTTGGATGTTGCCTCAACTGCTGTGTTCTTTCCAGCACCACTGATCCAGAATACAGTGAAATATGTCTGTCTGGATACAGAATTGGCTGGCTGAAAGAAGACAGAGGTGGAAAGTACTCAGCTTGGAGCTCAATGACCACTGATGTTCCATAGGGATCTATTCTGCTTTTTTTTATTTTTATAAATGACTTGGATGAGAAAATGGACAGGTGGGTTAGTAAGTTTGCCAATGACACGAAGGTTAGTGGAGTGATGGATGATGTGGAGAACTGTTGTAAGTTGCAACGGGACATTGATAAGGTGTAGAACTGGGCTGATAAGTGGCAGATGGGGCTTAACTGGGAAAAGTGTGAAGTGATTCATTTTGGAAGTTCAAATTCAAAAGCAGAATACTGGGTTAAAGGCATGTTTCTTGGCAGTATGGAGGAACAGAGGAATCTTGGGGTTCGTGTTCATAGATCCCTCAAATTTACCATCTATGTTGATAGCTGAAAATGTGTTGCTGGTTAAAGCACAGCAGGTTAGGCAGCATCCAAGGAACAGGAAATTCGACGTTTCGGGCCAGAGCCCTTCATCAGGAATGAGGAGAGTGTACCAGGCAGGCTAAGATAAAAGGTAGGGAGGAGGGACTAGGGGGAGGGGCGATGGAGGTGGGATAGGTGGAAGGAGGTCAAGGTGAGGTTTATAGGCCGGAGTGGGGGTGGGGCAGAGAGGTCAGGAAGAGGATTGCAGGTTAGGAGGGCGGTGCTGAGTTGAGGGAACCGACTGAGACAAGGTGGGGGGAGGGGAAATGAGGAAACTGGAGAAATCTGAGTTCATTCCTTGTGGCTGGAGGGTTCCCAGGCAGAAGATGAGGCGCTCCTCCTCCAACCGTCGTGTTGTTATGTTCTGGCGATGGAGGAGTCCAAGGACCTGCATGTCCTCAGTGGAGTGGGAGGGAGAGTTAAAGTATTGAGCCACGGGGTGGTTGGGTTGGTTGGTCCTGGTGTCCCAGAGGTGTTCTCTGAAGCGTTCCGCAAGTAAGCGGCCCGTCTCCCCAATATAGAGGAGGCCACATCGGGTGCAGCGGATGCAATAGATGATGTGTGTGGAGGTGCAGGTGAACTTGTGGCGGATATGGAAGGATCCCTTGGGGCCTTGGAGGGAAGTGAGGGAGGAGGTGTGGGCGCAAGTTTTACATTTACTGCGGTTGCAGGGGAAGGTGCCGGGAGTGGAGGTTGGGTTGGTGGGGGGTGTAGACCTGACGAGGGAGTCACGAAGGGAGTGGTCTTTGCGGAACGCTGATAGGGGAGTGGAGGGAAATATGTTGATAGGTTTGTTAAGAATGCACCTAGTGTTTTGGCTTTCATTAGCCAGAGGATTAACTTTAAGAGTCACAAGATTATGCTGCAGCTCTATAGAGCCCTAGTTAGACCACACTTGGAATATTGTGTTCAATTCTGTTCACCTCCTTGTAGGATGGATGTGGAAGCTTTAGACAGAGTGCCGAGGAGATTTACCAGGATGCTGTGTGGACTGGATGGGATGTCTTCTGAAGAAATGTTGAGGGAGCTAGGGCTTTTCTCATTGGAACGAAGAAGGACGAGAGGTGACTTGATTGAGGTGTACAAGATGATGAAAGGCACAGATGGAATGAATAGTCAGAGACTTTTTCACAGGACAGAAATGGCTGTCACAAGGTAGCATAATTTTAAGGTGATTGGAGTAAAGTTAAAAGGAGATTTCAGAGGTCGGTTCTTTACTCAGAGAGTGATGGCTGCGTGGAATGCACTGCTAGCAGTAGTAGTAGAGTCAGATACATTAGGGGCTTTTAAGCGAGTCTTGTTTGGCACATGAATGATAGTAAAGTTAAGGGTTTGTAGATTATTTTGATCTTAGAATAGGATAAAGGGTCGGCACAGCATCAAGGGTCGAAGGGACTGTGCTGTGGTGCACTGTTCTATGTTCAATGTTTTATGAATGCTGATGTATATATTTATGGAACTGTAAAATAGGCATTTGGGCATTACTGGGTTGCAAAGGATTTATCATGTGACTTGTTTGGAATTGAAAAGTCAAAAGTTTAAAGGTGATTATGATGTGTTTGCTGTTTATAAAACAAAAATAACTTTGGACACCAGTATCCAGCAAAACTTTTAAGGGATAAGTATCCTTGATTCAATTGTTCAACAATTAAAAGCCTGGAAAACATTAGTTGATTGATATCACTGTAGAGGAGGCAATGACTGAGTGGTTTTATTGTTGAATTGTTAATCCAGTTAATGTTCTGGGAAGCTGGACTCAAATGCCACCATGGCAGTTGGTGGGATTAAGAGTCTAATGATGACCATGAAACTATTGTCGATTATCTGAGGCAACATCCATCTGGTTCACTTGAATCCTTTCAGGGAAGAAACTGCCAACCTTATCTGGTTTGCCCGACATATGACTCCAGACCCACAGCAATGTGGTTGATCCCTAACACTTAGAGATGGGTGATAAATGCTGACCTAGCCAGTGCTGCCCTCATCCTGTAAATGAGTAAAAAGAAACTAAGCAACTTCATTTAGTTTGAGTGGCAAGGTGTTGTTTTTAAAATGCGCACTTAGAAGCAGAGAAACAAAAGTGAAGAGAAATGGTCTTCCAACCCAGTCCATATTGACATCTAGCCTCCCCAAGACTTGATGTCTATACCAAGACCATACTAATCTGAAATACCTTCACACAAAGATCACATTTGGCCACTGGGAGATCATCATTCCAGGTCAAGAAACCATGTAACATCTGAAGACCACCATTCTGAGCCACTGGGAGACCACCACACAAGTCTGAGAGGAAGCAGTGCTGAGATTATAGGTTGCCATGCTGGGCCAAGAGGCCATCTTGTCAGGGTCTGTGCAGAGGCTAGAAGTCCCAAAGCTGAAAGTCCTGAGGCAGCCGGGTCAAAGTCCAGGAGTTTGGAGGCTGGGAATTCTGAGGCCAGGAGTTGACATCTTATCAAACACTTTCTGCAAATCCAAGACTGTATATTCAATAACTTTCCTTTATCCACAACACACGTTACTTCTTCAAAAATCTCTAAAAAAAGCTTTCTTTCACAACACCATGTTGACTCTGTATAGCTCCTCTGAAATTTTCAAACTGCCATGTTATAACACCTTATGTCTTTTTACATCTTCCCCATGAACAGGGTTATCATAATTAGTATGTAGTTACCCGCTTTCCATTTCACTCACTTTATGAATAAAGGAGTGACAATCACTGTTTTCCAATGTAATGGCACCATCCTCAAATCTTATGAAGTTTGGATAATTGAAATCAACATATTAACTACCTTTCTTTCAACTATCCATCATTTCTGTAACAATTCTAGAATTAAGTCATCTGGATTCAGGCACTTGTCAGCCCACAGATCTAACAATTTACTCAGTGCCACTTTCCTGGTGATTGCAATTTTCAACTCTTCAGTTCTTCCTTCCATTTCCTGACTTATAGGTGATTCTGGATGTTACTAATATCCTATACATTGAGACCTGATACAAAATTCATCTGATAATTCATAATTTTCCATTATTAATTCTCCAAACAATTAGGGCATTGGAGTCAATGCAGAAGCAAATTATGAGAATGGTTCAAGAGATGACAGATTGTGGAGATAGATCGGCGAAACACCATGTGCTTAGCAAGTTGAAAATCCAATTTCTACTCCTCCTTTCGCCCAGCAATCTTGCTTAATGCTACTCCTATGCTTTCTTCAGAGCAAGGAACAGGTGGTTTATGCCCTGACCCTGCCTGTTCAGTTGCTCTTTGCCGATACCCTCTAGTGGTTAGGAGGATGACTTTCCTCACTGGAATTATGCAGTGACAATTTGACTAATTGAGGAGGCAGCATGTGGAGTTTTGATTCAGGGAAGGGAGTTGTGGAAAATGTCAAAAGGGAAACAAGTTTGACCAGAGTTTCCAGTTTCATGCCCCTTTTTGATTCTTCCCCACTCATGGTCGACACATGATTCCTTGCCATCTGCGATTTGAGTATCATTTTGTCACATTCCATTGAAGTGCTGAATAGCCAGAGCTAGGCTAATTCAATCATATTTCAAGCATTATATTATATGTGTATCTCACTGGTGAGGACAACATGACATAAGGCTCTTTCCGATGCTTCAAGTAGGTGAACATTCTCTCCATGGACCTTGATATTAATGTATAAACCTGATACATTCAGGCAGTCACACTCAAGATGGACTCCTTCAATTATATATAGTATGGCTAAAAGGAGTGACAAAAATACCTCAAACATTATCTAATGCTACTCTTGCATATGTTGCTTGGAACATGATTCCTGGGGGTCAGCACCTGCCTGGATTGTCGTGCGACCTCTAAAATATCTCTCCATTGCTCTTGCTGTCTCCATAACCACATGCTCTTGCTTGCCTGTGAAGTTCAAGGCAACTTGTAACTAGCCAACTTCCAGTCCTGCTTGTTCCATAGTGGTGTCTGTATTGGCACTAGAATCATGAGTGATGTATACTCAAAGTGTGTGGCCTTCTTGGGAGAATCTTTACCATTCACCTGCATCACCTCTAGGGAGCCTGTGGAAGATGATATGAGCTGTCAAGATGGCAGTGAAAGTGAATGTTGAAGATGTTGAATGGGACAACAGTGCAGTGAGGTTGCTTCATCCAGGTAGTGTTGAATTTCTTGAATGTCCCTGAAGCTGCATTTATCTTGGAAAGTAGGGAGTATAGAATCTACAGCCTATTTGTGCAAGTACTGCTTTTTTTTCTGTAACATTAATGGTGAGCAACATGTGGCCCCACATTTAGTACATGTTGTAGAATTCATTTAAATATGAAAATGTTGCTTATAAGGAAATAGTCAATGTTCCCTAGTAAGTATAGAAAAGATAATTAATTGTATTGTTTTGGCAAACCAAGTTTACCTTGATTAATGACTCTGAAAACTAAAGAGTTAAAAATCACATTTTTTTTTTCTGTGAATTTTACAAAATGTAAGAATACAACATTATAAAACACATAAATATATTATTTAAAATACAGCACAACCATTACAAGTTGATTTTCCCCAAGTGCTTGGAACTGAAAGTACTACAAAACCCTTCAAATGCAACTCTTGATGTCAAGTGAGTCACACAAATCATATCTGAGCAATTATCACTTTCAATTATTGTGTCAGAAGAGTCAGATACTAGACTTTTGAGAACACAGAAGAAATTTGACTTTTAACTTAAGCAAAATTAAACCTCAGCCTTTGGCAATGACAGAGGAAACATGAGTTGGCATTTTTGCAGCTGTAAATCTCCAAATGTCAAGTGAGATACTGAATCATGAAGCAATATACTGCTATTTTTGTCAGTGGATGTGAGTGCAGAAGTAAGGACATATTTCAGAAGTCTGGTGTTGCATTATAATATAGACCTGTAGGCCCTGCAGTATGATTCTAGACACATGATGTCTATCAGTTTGGGGAAGCAGAGGGGGGCTATCTGGACAGAGACAATGAGAAAAAGATTTTTAAAAAACTTCTTAAATTCCTCAAGGAATTGTAAAGAAAAAATGCATTGATTGTGAATCAAGCTCCTATTCTTTTGCACTTCCAGGAGCCCATTCTCAAATTTATTGATTGAACCTTTAGAATGCAGTGTTATTGACCATGCCAGACCTCCTCAAACATTTTAAGGAAGGTAGCGCAGACCATAACTTTTAGGTTTTTTTTAGACAGATGAACGTGGATATTCCAGGGGTGTTGCAGCTGGTCAAACTACTCACATTTAAACAAAACAGAATTTATTTAAATAATACGGATAATACACAAACAAAAGAAAACAGAATTTAGAATAACTTATTTTATTTGATAACCCATTCACATTACCTCGCAACTTAATGAACTGTTCCAACCCCTGTAACATCCCATAAACACACCCATTGGCAGAAGATAAATTCAACCCAGGTTCTTACAGGCAAGAGAGATTTCAGTGAGAAAGTCCAGGCAAGACTTTAGTTGAAGCTGGAACCTTTGTTCACTGTAGCCGCTTCTCTCAGCTTCAGCAGTTTTTGACTCCTTGCCAAAACAAAACCAAATTTTTAAAAATCTGAACTGGGAGAACTTACCACTCCTTTTTCATTGTAAATTGTTTTCTTAAAGGCTTCCCCTGATTGTTGACTTAGTCAGTTTCTGTCAACCATTTTGGCACCACTGCCTTTACAACCCCTCTTGGAAAAAAAAGGACAACATAACCATGTTAAAGCAGCAGCATCATAACAGTGATATCATTTCTATCTTTGTGGTTGATTGCATAGCATTGCACAATGGTATAAATTTGTGGGAAAACAGCTTGTGATATGGATAGGAAATCTAATTTAAATCATTGATAATGTACAGGGAGATGCAGTTTTGATATCCTTTAAATAAGTTATATCTATACTTGGAATATATAGATTTGAACAGAATTGTTAAGGTTGACATTTACACTGAAGGCATTGATTGTAAAAAAATGTTTCTTTGGCAAATTGTTTTTCATTGTCTAACTTATAAATCCATATAGAGGATTTTGAAAATTATATAAATAAAATAAAATTGAGTTTCTTCAAGAAATATTGTAGAACTAGTGTGAGAATACATTTGATCCTGATATATCAGAACAATGGAGCATAAGAAGTAGGAGCAGGAATGGACCTTTCAGCCTTTGAGCCTGCTTCACCATTCAGTGAAACCAGGATGATCTTATACTTTAACACCATTTTCCTGCATTACTTCTGTATCCCTCTAAACTTTCAATGGGTTAAAATCTATTGATCCCAGAACTGAATTATTTAATGATCAAGTTTCCATTATCCTTGGGAACAAAGGATTTTGAAGTTTCAATAACCTCTGACTGAATAAATTCATTCTCATCTCACTTCTAAATGATCTGCCCCTTATTCTGAGACACGAGTCTCTTAATTCTCGATGCCTCGATTAAGGGAAAACATCCATCCAGTACCTTTCTTGTTGATCCCTGTAAGAACTATGTATGTTTGACACACTGTTTAAAATTTATGGACTTGTATTTAGGAATTATTTCTTAATATCAGCTATTAAAACAACAAAAAAAAACTCATTTTATACCTTGCTTGAATTTTTCCTCTCTGTGTCTCTCTGGGAGTGTGTCAGGCTAATAGGTGTCTCTTTCCTTGATCAGAGAACCTACTAGAATCCTATTAATTCTGTGACTGAGTCCAATGGGTTCACCTTCAGGCACTCAAATAGACATCAGCGGGTCTTCTCTGGGATTATGGTTTCTCGGTGGTAGAGGTACTATTCACCAAGAGCTGCTTGACAATCAGAGTCTGGTGGTTTCATATATTGCCATGATAGGAGGCGAAGCGTTTGTGTCAGTATGGGGCAGTGACAGACATGTGTTGACAGTGTGAATGAATGCAATAATTTGATCCATGGCTATGGGAGGATGTTTAACAATAACAAAGGAGAGGGGCAGCTACAACAACATTTAAGATTATGAAAAATAATGGAAAAAAGGTAGTCCATGATGCCATGAGATAAAATGCGATCTGTAAGTTTTTGTTCCATTACAGAATGCAGTTCCACATTCCTATGAACAATTGCAATGATAGAAGGCTCATGTAAGGTGGGAAGAGTTATACGGCAGTTGCATGTGTCATCAGAAGCCAAATCCTTTCAACGATGTGTGAACTGAATGAGACTGCAAAGCTGATGTGGATTCCTGTCTGAATGGAATCCCTGAGAATGTTGGTTTTTGACCTCACTTTCATGGCTGTCATAACACCGTGAAACCACAAAGGTTGATCAATACTTGTAATTAAATCACACCACACATTTACAGTATGAGAGAGAGAAACAGCAAACAGCACAAGGAGACAGAGGGAGACACAGAGAGAGGGAACATTAAACAAAGCAGAGAAAGATAGAAAAAAAGGAAGAGAGGGAGAACAGGAACCAAATAAAATAGTGTATATGTGTGTGTGCGTGTGAGAGAGAAAGAGAGAGAACCAGATAAATTGGCAAAAGAGAGGGAGAGGCAGCAGACAACAGATTATAATACAGAGGAAATAGAAAAAACTGTGAAAAAAATAACATCACAGGTAAGTTGAGAGTTCAATGAGTGTTGAGCATCTCTATTAAAGATTGAGTTTCAACTCCAGTAATTTTGAAAATGAAGATTTCTAAAACAATACAGTGAAAGTAAGAATTAGGAGCTGACTGGTGAGTCAGGGTGAATAATTTTGACTTGTTACTAATCTCCATTTTATAGTTAATAGGTGTCATGTTAAATGTAAGTAACTTGAAGTTAATTAAGTAATTTAGGATTATAAGGTTTAGCATCTGAGGAGCAGTAAAATCGGTGTTTAGGGCAAAAGCCCTTCATCAGGAATAAAGGCAGAGAGCCCGAAACGTTGATTTTACTGCTCCTCGGATGCTGCCTGAACTGCTGTGCTCTTCCAGCACCACTAATCCAGAATCTGGTTTCCAGCATCTGCAGTCATTGTTTTTACCTCAAAAGAACAAATGGCCTACTCCTGTTCCTATTTTCTGTGTTTTGACTTTTTTTCTGTCAGGGCAGCACAGCTAAGCAAATGCCAGTCCTGTGGCATGCAAGGAGTTATGGAAATCTCTCATAACCTTGTCAATCCTATCTGCAGGAGAGATCACCAATTTTGGTTTTCAGAGCTTGAGAAATGGCTACTGTCACTGAGGTGCATTCCTGTGACAGAGAACTACTTGGATGGGATATTCAGAGAGTTGTTAGAGGCAACAGCCAAGGAATGGGTGACCAACAGGCAGTACAAGCGAAACATGCAGGAAGTGCAGGAGTTCCTAAGTGCCTGATCGCTCATCAATTTTCTGTTGTTGATATTTGTGAGGGTGATTGAAGGAGTGCTCGAAGAGCCAAGCCTATGCACCATGCAAGGCCATGTAAAGGAGGGGAAGAAGAACAGTGGAAGTGTAATGATTGGAATTACTCAGTCAGGGGAAGAGATAAGCTTAGCTATGTTGGTCGTTGTGTCTGCAAGATAATGCATTGTCTCTCTGGTGCTAGGGTCAAGGGTGTAACAGAGATTGTTTTGGGGGAGGATGAACAGCGAGAGGTTTGGACTGTTATAGGTGCAAGGGGCATATTGTCCTGCAAGCAGAATTTAGGACCTTGGCAGAAAATTAGCAAGCAGCATTTTAAATGTAGTCATCCCTGAATTACTCCCCTGGGTAACCCATACGTGAGCACAGAAATAGAAGGAGAAGAGCAATGAATTTGTGCCTGGAAAGGTAGTGCAGAAGGGAGGGCTTCAAACTCCTGGCACACTGGATTGGTTCTAGGGGGATGGCACCTGTACAGATTATATGGGCTGTTTTTGAACATATTTCCTTGGATGATATTTTGTTAAGGCTATTGGGGAGTGTTTAAACTAACTTGTGGTGATGTGGAAACCAGGTAGAGAATCAGAAAGCATTAACAGGGTGCACAAAATGCTGAGAAACACAGGTAACATTAAAAGCGAGGGCAGTAAGTTAATAGGTGCAGTTGATGTTAAAGGAGAAAGTAAAGATGTCTAAATCTGGGTCACTTTCAATGTGTGTGAATGCATGGAGTATGGTTAAAAGACTGGGGTGTCTCAGGCACACTTTGCCATGAGAATCTTTGTTGTGACTAAAATGCAGGCTTAGCTTAAGGAATGGTAGATCCAAGTGTTAAATGTTTATTACTGCAAATTATTCAGAAAAGATAGAGAAGCAAAGAAAAGACGAGGAGTGGTGTTTTTGGTTATGGACAGTATTGCTGTATTGAAGAAAGGGGATATTTTGGAGGCTCCAGGCTCAAATCAATTTGGCTGGAGCTAAGGAGCAAGAAGGGTGCAATGGAATTGCTCACTGTAGCCCATGCAACTAATTAGAATGATGAAAAGGAACAAATCTCAAGAAATTACAGATGTATAAATATTATAGAGTAGCTATAATGGAGGACTTTAATTACTGAAGTATATTTTATATATACGATAGTGATGATGTAAAGCGCTTTGAGGGCCAGGTATTCCTAAATAGTATACAAAAGAAGTTCCTAAGCAGTATGTGTCCAGTCCAACTAAAAAGGAGGCATTGCCAAACATGGTTCTTGGGAATGTAGTTGACCAAATAGCTCAAGTGACATTCCGGAATATTCAGAGGACAGTGATCATCATATCATAAGGTTTATGATGGCAGTAGAAAATGTCATTAGTCAATCTAGAGCAAGATGAATCCACTAGTCAGGAACAAACTTCAATGGAGCAAGAACAGAACTGGAGCAGATAGGCTGGAACCAAAGGCTGGTGAGAACATCTGTAATTGAACAATGGGCAATCTCAAAGCAGAGATAGCTTGGGCACAGTCACGGATATCACCTCAAAAGGGAAAGATAGGACAAACAAACCTGTAACTCCCTGGAAGACAAAGGTAATGAACCCATATCTCAAGAACAAATAAGTGACCCAATGCCAACCCTTACGGAATTCCATTACAAACCTCTCTCCATCTTAAGAAATACTCAATAACCATTAGTACTCATTTGCGACCACTCAACCAAATTTGTATCTATGATGCTACTGTTCCTTTTATTCCAAGACCCATAACTTTAACTCACAAGTTTGTTGTGTGGCACAGGATCAAATACCTTTTGAAAGTCCATCTACACTACAGCAACAACCTTGCCCTAATTAACCCTCTCTGTCACCTGTTCAAAATACTCCAGCAAGTTAGTCAGACATGATTTTCCCTTAACAAATGCAAGCAAATTCTTCTGAATTGACCTTTCTTTTTCCATTTGACTATTAATTCAATTTTGAGTAATTGTTTTTTTCAAGATTTCCTACCTCTGGCATTAAACTGTAATCGCTTGGTCCACTTTTACAATCATTTTTGAAGAAAATGGAATGTTTGCAAATCTACAGTTCTGTGGCATATCCCCAAATCCAGGGTTGTGGGGTGGGAGGTAAATCTGGATGGGATGCTTTTTGGAGGATTGGTGAAGACTTGATGGGCAGAATGGCCTCTATCTGCACTGTGGGGATTCTATGGTTTTATGACTCCATGATTAACCCTGAACTGCCCTCTGAAATGGCCAAGAAACCCACTTCCTTTGTTGTATCCAAGGGAAACTGGGGATGGGTAATAAATGGTGGCCTAAACAGTGACATCCACATCTAAAGACAGGATAAAATAAAATATCTCAATCGATCTTTTTATTTTTTTCAAGAATAAACCAAAAATTTTAAACATCTAAACACTTTCATCATTGTGTCTCCAAGTATGTACTTGCTTAAAATAGCAGTTATCCACTTTTCAATATTGTATGGATATATGGTGATTTTTGAACTTTTGAGAAGAATTCCCCACTTTGCTCTATTATTCTCCATCATACTCCCCTCCCAGGTACCCTGGAAGGAGGCATTAACTCACTTGAAGGGGTAACATTGACCAATAAATAGGATTTAAAATGCCATTTATAAAATAAAGAATTACAAGTGCTACAGAACTAAAAAAAAACAGAAGTTGCTGGAGAAACTCAGCAGGGCTGGCAGCATCTGTGGAGAGAAAATAGTTAATGTTTCGAGTTCAGTGACCCTTCTTTAGGTATATATTTCTGTTTGTTTAAAATCCCTTTTTTCCAGCGGTGAGTCTGCCATTAGGAAATAACATTGGGGAATCATTTCTGCCAAAAGTCAAAAGGTTTCAGAATGACAAAAGGATACAAACTTGACAGAATTTCTTCATTGAGTCTTTTTGTTCAGTAAGTTAAGAAACTTAATAAATTATGTGATTGTGAAGTTATTTTCTCAGAAAGTAGTTGAATAAAACTTTATCACATGATTAACATGGTTACAATTAATATTTTGTCTTCTTAATTCTCCCTTGTTTTAGCATTTCAAGCCTCATTGGAATGATTTTTGAACAATCATGTTTATTCAAATCATGAGCCAAATTAAAATTTTCCCTTCTCTTAATGTCTAAGGAGTACTAAGGTCAGTTGGATAGGAACCGCACTCAAGTAATTGTCTGCCTCCCAATCTGCATAGGAAAGGTGTTTGATCTCTGCTTTGCCCAAGCCTGACGAGAATAAATGGTAACAGACTCCCTGATTCTGACTGATATTCAATGATTTCTGATGCACTGCGTCCATGTCACCATGATAAGTAAGGAAAGAACTATGTTCAGCTGCAATATACCCCGTGCCCAAATAAACATGGACCTTTATTCTCTAGTCTTTTATATGGAGAATAACAACACTGCAAGGCACCACTAATGTAACAGGCAAGTTTTTTTTGGCACAGTTAGTGAGAAGAATTGGTAAAATAGAATGCTTTGTAGAAATTAGATCTATTTTTAGCAGCAATCTTTTTTTTATTCACTCATATGGGTATTACTGGGCTTTTGCCTGAAACGTTGATTTTCCTGCTCCCCAGATGCTGCCTGACCTGCTGTGCTTTTCCAACACTACTCTAATCTTGACTCTGATCTCCAGCATCTGCAGTCCTCACTTTCGCTGAGCAGTTGCTTTTGAGGTGGTGATGGTGAGCTGCCTTTGTGAGCTGCATTCCATGTACTGTAGGTAGGAGCATAATGCCATTTCACAGGGATTTCCAGAATTTTGACCCAGCAACAATGAAGGAACAGCAAGATATTTCCAAGTAAATGGATTGGAGGAGAATTTGCAGATAGTGGTGTTCTCAGGCATCTGCTAACCTTGTCCTTCTGCATGGAAGTGGTCATGGTTTAAAAGGTGATATCTAAAGATCTTTGGTGAATTTTTGCAGTGCATCTTATACATAGCTTATAATACGTGAGCTGAATCAAAATATTCCTTTCTCATAATATTTAAGGAATATTAAACTCAGTTGGAAAAGATACCACATGCAATGATTAGTACCCACTGCTGAGACTGCATGTTGACAGTGGAGGGAATGGATATTTGTGCATGTGGTGTGAATCAAGAAGGCTTTGCCCTGCAGAGCATCATGCTTCTTGAGTGCATTTGGAACAGCACCTACCCATGCAAGTGGGGAGTATTCTATCACACTCCTGATATGTCCCTTGTTAATATGGACTGACTTGAGAGAATCAGGAGTTGAGTTACTCGCTGCAGTATTCCTAGCCTCTTAGTCACTCTTGTAGCCACTGTATTTATATGACAAATCCAGTTAGTTTCTGGGAAAAAGTAACCCCAGGATGTTGATAGCAGCGGGGTTTGTGTAGGGGGAGCGGGATGGTGTATTGGGATGATGGGGACGATGCAGGGGATATACTAGCTGTTTACTGCAAGTTTTTTTTTAATGACATTATATCTATTTCAGAAGATTAATTCATGAAATCTGACACAAGTAAAATTATTTTATGTGCAGCCACCGACAATGTATCATTTACAAGCAAGACACTTCTTACATGTTCTGCCACAATGTACCATTTGCTATTTCAGACAACTTGGAGACATATTGCTTTGGGCTTTTGTCAATGTTATTGCAGATTGGGCTCCGGGGGTATCTATCCATGTGCTAATGGCAAAGCTGACATCAGAAATGTTTTCTGTAGATTTGCAAGGATGCACAATTCCAAATGTGTTGCTTGAGCTCCTGCCATGCATAATATTTCTTGAACACTTGAAGACTGGGATGGGATTTTACAGAAACTCATGGCCACACTTTCCTACACCCACACCACCATCTCCTCCCCTTCCCCCCCCGCCCCCCCCCCCCCCCCACAACCCATCTCACCTCCCAAAACTCCTCGCCATTCCCAGCTATAAAATAAGGGACGGGAGAAAGACCAGCCACAAATTCAACACCTGCTCCACAGCAAATTTACAGTGTGAACAGCATTTAATGATTTAACGGATATCTCACTGGCTCTTTACAAGGAAGTTAGTCTTCTTCATGTGACCCAAACTGATTTCTTGACATCATTGCAGTCCCATCAGCGCCAGCTGGAAACAATGGACACCACTGGCATTGTAGGCCATCTCACCACACTGATGACTCAGATAAGTTGGGGTCAGGGGGTGAAGTGGAGAGGTCAGGAGTGATTTACGAAGCCCAGTAGTGAGGAGGATAACCTCTAGGGTTGGGGGAGGTCACTCTGATGGGCTTAGGCTATATGCACAGGAGATTCCTCCTTACCCTTGTCTCAAACCAGCCTGCATGTCTAAAGTTCTCAGACTGGGATGGCATGTTCCTTTCCTATTAGTCAGCCACTTAAGAGCCTCATAAAGTCAAGGTCATTTTGGCTACCTAACATCTTCCTATCTCTCACTGTAACATTTCAGACAAAACTTCTTAAGTGGCAAAAGCCCATGTACGCACAATGTACTCTTTTAGATTCAAATACGTCAATACAAGCATGTTAATCCCAAACTCTTTCATACCCTGGCCACTATTACAATTAATATTCTTATAATGAACATGTCATTTGAATGAAAAATGCTTGATAATTATAGTTCTGGGAAAAATGGATCCCATGGACTTAGATGTCTTTAATTTAACTGTCCAAAAGCATTCAAAATAGACTTGATGTTTTGAATCAAGGGAGAATTAAGAAGGAGAATATATTACATGCAATTATTTTATGCTTATGATCAAGTTTCAAATAATTATGTCAAAAGACACTTTAAAATGATGGTTCAAAGAAATATTTTCCATTCAGAACTTACTAATTTGATATGGGATTTCATGCTAACTCGATGCGGTTAATTTCCAGCAAGGTTTTTCACAGTAGGTATTGAGACCAAAAGCCCAACAAAAAAAAACAGCCAAATTGGCAACATGCTGTTGACTGTGGGCTAATGAAAATGAGGGCAAATAATCAATATGGCTTAACATAATCAAATTTAAACTATTCATGCGTCCTTAGAATACCATTCATAACAATTCTTCTTCTTTCACATCATTTTTTGAAAAATAGATGCTCTTAATTTGGCTCCTGTAAAGCATGTAATGTTCTTAATTTCAAGAACAGGTGTGCAATGCACTCGCAAGCTTTTTCCGATTTATCCTACTTAGCTGATGATAATTAAATATACAAGAACACCTAGCATTAAAATGCTCTATTGTTGCTTTACTTCTCCATTTGCAGAATGGTTTTGTTTCCAATTCATGTCTCTTTTCCACTGCTGAATGGTAATTACATTTTTTTTTTCAAATCCTTCAACACAACATTATTTTTTGTGCCATTGCTTGCTTGCAATCGGCTTGTCAGAAACATGATAGAAGTGAGTTTAGAAGAAACAAAAAGCATAGGAAGGAGAAGGATATCAATTTTGGATGACTTGAAAACTGAAAGAAGGTATGGTGAAGGAGAGAAGGTATTAGCAATAAAGAGCAACAAAGAGAGAGATATGAAAAAAAACAACAAGCTGAAGATCAGCCTTTGGACAGAGTATACTTGTTGATAACGATGATGAATGTTCTGGATGTCTGAGCTGGTAACAGCATTCTGTGCGAAATATTCCGAGAGCACTTGGTAAATGACAATACAACATATCACCTTGATTAACATGAATTAATGTTTGCAAATTAAAGGAACAAAGAAGAAGAAGAGCAACATAGAGCCACATCAATGTAAAAATTCAATGCAACTTGCATTAATATGATACTTTTAGCAGTAATACATTCCAAAGTATTTCATAGAAAGCTAACCAAACAAAATTTGATGCAAAGTCTCCTAAGGAGATGTTAGTATTGATTGCCACAAGCCTGGTCAAAAAGAGAGATCTTAAAAGAAGAGAGAGAGAGAGGTAGAGTGGTACAGAAGATAGTGAGACATTTCCAGATCTTTCAGTACTAAGACAGATAAGTTACAATCAATATGCATGCAAAAGTGTATGTTGCCAGAACAATTTAGACTCTTTGGGAGGCCTGTTGCATCAGTTGACATGATGGCAGCTCTAGATCAGATTAGCTAGAGATGGTGGATTTCAATCCCCCATTCAGCATCAGTGGATTCGGCCTCTGCCTCCTTGTCCTACCTATGGTAGAGATTAAAGTTTTGTAGTGTGGAGAATGATAGAGACAGCAGAGTTTTGGATGAGTACAGATTTACAGAGTATGTATGGTAGGAAGCTGACAATGTGAGAATTGCAATGCTCTATTCTAGAGGTAAAGAAAGACATGACAGCTTTAACAGCAGATAGATTGAAGTTTGGGTGAAGGCAGAAGGAGGCAATTTTGCGATGGGAGGGATTAGGTAATGAGTAGGACAGGAGTGCACTTGAAGCTTGAGATGTTATTGTATTAAATCATATCTCCATCTGACTGCCACACTTAATGTTTCCTATATTTGAAGAAATGGCATGACAACAGTGGATGTCACTATTGCAAAGCAGGCAGACGGGGAATGTCCATGAGTGAACCCCTCTTACCTGAGGAGGGTGCAACTGTCTATGATGTAGCAAAAGGGGTTGCTTTAAAGTACATAACGGTTAATGCCTTGGCATAACAGTAAAACTTCTGTACTCACAGGTGATAGACTGACAAGCCTCTGTACTTGAGTAGGAAATGGGCTATTGTTCTTGGGATGGTATGTCGTGTTTCTATGCTCAGATTGCAAGATAGAGCCAGTGGCCCAGACCAACAGAAACTCCATTGTTCTGATTTCTGACCTGGCTCTGGGTTAAAATTCAGGCCAATAAAAAGATCTTTGTGAGGTAATTTTCTTTAAGAAATTCAAAAACACAATATCCTTTCCACTAAGGAGTCATATCAAGGAATAGATATAAAGAGAGCACACAAAGAGTGACATTCTGGCTGACAATACATGGCTTCATAAACACAGACAAACTGGGAACTGCAAACTTTTACAGACTGGAGAGAGATAAGGTTAAGGTAAAGACCCTGAGACAAGCTGGAGAGCACGGTGAACTCAGGCAATGAAAGATGAACTGTCTTCAACCATTAAAAGAAGGGATCCAGATTCGGAGACAGGTGGAAGCCATTCCACGTGATTCTGCTGAAGGAAAGACCAGGCAGTTAAAGGCAAATTGTTGGTTCCAGTAACTCACTGAGACTCTGCCTGCAAGATCCTTGTCTGTGTAGTGTAAGACATGAGAGTGGAAATAGGCCACTCAGCTCAGCATGACTCTTCTGCTGTTCATTGAGATCACAGCTGATCTGATAATTGTCAACTCCATTTTCCTGCCTTTTACACATAACAATCAATTCTCTTGCTGATTAATAATCTGTAATTTGTAGCATTTGGTGACCCCCTTCTCATCTTGTTATTATTGAGCCAACTCTGAATGGTCTGCTATTATTTCAGTTCTAAGCAGGACAAAAAAAGGAGTCTGTATTTCTGAATGGTTAACTGGTGTGGGTTATTTGACAGTCATTCATGGTGTGGTGGGGTTTCATGAACTCCTGTTATCTGCGCATAATTTAAGAACTGGATATAAGTACAATTGCAGCATTTAAGAGACGTTTGGATGGGTATATGAATAGAAAGGGTTTGGAGAGATATGGGCCAGGTACTGGCAGGTGGGACTAGATTGGGTTGGCATATCTGGTCGGCATGGACGAGTTGGATCGAAGGGTCTGTTTCCATGCTGTACATCTCTATGACGCTATGATTCTAAGTACATGGACAACGACTAACATCAAATCACTTGTCCTTGCTCTTGATCCCCGCGGTCCTTTCTCCATATTATTGTCTGAAAACAAATGGATGCCACCCTTTGATCTATCTTCTCAGTTCCAAAATTAATGAACTTCAATTTTCCCAAGCTGAGCACACCAAATAGAGTTTTGTCCAGTCACTTAATCTATCAGTATCTTTCTGCTCTCATCTATACTGTATTACTTAATGTGCAACTTAATTTTCTCAGCACAAGTATGTCTGCAGCTCTCTATGTCATCATTCAAGAAATTTAAAAATATAATAGAAGATTGAGACCTCAGAACAGAGCCCACAAAATACCACTCATTATATGCAAACCCATTTTCTTTACTTTCTGTCTCAATTTCCTCCATCTTCTTTATCTAAACAATTCTGCTGTGCTATGTACCCTTGTCTTTTTCCCAGCTTCTTTCATGGAATCTCATTGAATATCTTCTGAAACTCCACCTAAATAATATTCATATGCTGTCTGATCAGAAGTCACCAACCACTTAACCCTGTATCTCTCTCCACAGTGATTGCCTAAGTGTTAAGAATGCCAAGCATTTTGCTTTTATTTTTGATTTGCAGTGCCTGCAGGATTTTTCTCGCGTGGTCACAGACACTCCATTGTCAAACTCTCCATACCTTTCGAAAAGTTAATTAAATATATATAACCCTTTATCCATGTTGGTTTTCTCTGATCAGTTCATATTTGTCCCGAGGCTCAAATAGTCTCTCCTAAACAGCAGAATCTTTCGACTTCCCTCAATTGACATTTGACTGCTCGGACTTGCCTTCTTAGCTTATTTCGCTGATGAATCCTATAAATGCAGCGACATTGACATTAACAATCCAAGAGGGTACTTCAAGAATTGAGAGAGTTTTGGAAGACCATAATGAAGGCATTAACACTATGCCACCTACATTTTAAAACACACCAGATTGCTGAGGTTTCTCTGATTTTCCTTCAAACTTCAGTAGTTCTTCTATTACCATCATTTACTTCTAATGAATTTAGTTAGGTCATCGTTTATTTTTAGTCAAGTGCATTCTCATACTTCATTCTTTACAAAATAAATTTGTATAATGTAGCCATTGGTCCATCTGATAAAACCAATTATAATATCTCTTGAATCTGACATTAGGGGACTCACACTATTCTTATTGTTCTTCTCTTAATGTTTGAGTAAAACTTGTTAGAGCATCTTGATAACCCCTGAAATGTTTATCTTGTATTTCATTTATATAATTCTTTGCACTTCCTTTGTAGTTTATTGCATCTCTCTAAGTCTGTAATCCCTACAGTTCTTTGTCTTTGTGTCAGCTCTTTTCTTAACACTTTACATTACTTTTCACATCCCTTGTTGACCATGGTTGCTTAATTACACATATTCGAACTGTGTGGGTTCATACAAGTCCAATGGTTCACCATGCGCTTTTTAAATTTGCCGTTGTTCATCTGTAATTGTGTTCATTAATAGTTCTGCCAAGGTTTATTGTCATTAATTTCTACAGCAACCCTCCAAAGCAACCCCATTCAAATTCATGATTCATTCCTTCCCTCTCAATATTAAAATCAAATTCAATGGCATTACAAGTTAGCTAGTGGTTCAGTTAGTGAACTGACTAAATCAAGATCTGTCGATTGTGAAGGGGCAAAAATGGCCTTTGTTGAGTGATAGACCTTCTTGTCAGATGTGGGAGTTTAAAGAGTGTTTAAGGGTTACTGCGGATTATATCTGCAATAAATGCTGTTGGTTGCGAATCTTATCAGATCGAATGGATCGGTTGGAGAGACAGTTAGAAGCAATGAGGAATTTGCAACAGCAACAGTATGTGATGAATAGCAGTTATAGGATGGGAGGAAAGGCTCAGATACAGTCACATAGATGGGTTAACTCCAGGAAACGTAAGAGAGGTAGGCACCCAGTGCAGGTGTGTTCATGGCTATACCCATTTCAAACAACAAATATGCTGTTTTGGAAAGTGTAGTGGGTGATGGATTCTCAGGGGAATGCAGCATGAACAGCCAAGTTTCTGGTATTGAGACTGGCTCTAATGCAACAAGGGGTACGTCGGGTTCCAAGAGATCAATTGTGTTAGGGGATACTGTAGTCTGAGATACAGATAGACATTTCTGTGGCCAGCAGCAAAAAATCAGAATGGTGTGTTGCTACCCTGCTGCCAGGATCAAGGATGTCTCAGAGAGGGTGCAGACTGTCCTCAAGGGGAAGAAAGAATAGCAAGAGGTCATAATCCACATTGGAACCAGTGACATAGGAAAGGAAAAGGTTGAGTTTCTGAAGGGTGATTACAGAGAGTTGGGCAGGAATTTAAAAAGGTGGTCTTTGAGAGTAGTAATATCTGGAAAACTCCTGGTGCTATGAGCTAGTGAGGGCAGGAATAGGAGGATAGAGCAGATGAATGCATAGCTGAAGAGCTAGTGTATGGGAGAAGGATTCACATTTTTGGTTCATTAGAATCTCTTTTGGGGTAGAAGTGACCATACAAGAAGGACAGATTGCATTTAAATTGGAAGGGGACAAAATTACTGGCAGGGAGATTTGGTAGAGGTGCTCAGGATGATTTAAACTAATAAGGTGGGACCCAGCGAGATAGTGGGGAAAGAGATCAATCTGAGACTGGTACAGTTGAGAACAGAAGACAGTCAAACAGTCAGGGCAGGCAGGGACTATGTAGAACTAATAAATTAACCTGCATTTATTTCAATGCGAGGGGCCTAACAGGGAAGGCAGATGAACTCAGGACATGGTTAGCAAGATAGGACTGGGATATCATAGCAATTGCGGAAACATGGCTCAGGGATGGGCAGGACTGGCGGCTTAATGTTCTAGGATACAAATGTTACAGGAAAGATAGAAAGGGAGGCAAGAGAGGAGGGGGAGTGGCATTTTTGATAGTATTACAGCTGTGCTGAGGGCGGATATTCCTGGAAATGAATGCAGGGAAGTTATTTGGGTGGAACTGAGAAATAAGAAAACAGTGATCACCTTATTGGGATTGTATTATAGACCCCCAAATAGTCAGAGGGAAATTGAGAAACAAACTTGTCAGGAGATTTCAGATAATTGTGAGAATAATAGGGTGGGTATGGTAGGGGATTTTAACTTTTCAAACATAGACTGGGACTGCCATAGTGTTAAGGGTTTATATGGAGAAGAATTTTATTAAGTGTGTACAGGAAAATGTTCGGAGTCACTATGTGCAAAATGTGAAAAACTTGACCTACTCTTGGGAAATAAGGCAGGGCAGGTGACTGAGGTGTCAGTGGGGGAGCACTTTGGGGCCAGCAACCATAATTCTATTAGATTTAAAATAGTATGGAAAAGGATAGACCAGATCTAAAAGTTAAAGTTCTAAATTTGAGAAAAGCCAATTTTGATGGTATTAGGCAGGAACTTTCAAAAGCTGATTGGGGGCAGATGTTCACAGGTAAAGGGACAGCTGGAAAATGGGAAGCCTTCAGAAATGAGATAACGAGAATCCAGAGAAATTATATTCCTGTCAGGGTGAAAGGCAAGGCTGGTAGGTATAGGGAATGCTGGATGACTAAAGAAATTGAGGGTTTGGTTAAGAAAAAAAGGAAGCATATATAGACAGGATAGATCGAGTGAATCCTTAGAAGAGTATAAAGGCAGTAGGAGTACACTTAAGAAGTAAATCATGAATGCAAAAAGAGGGCATGAGATAGCTTTGGCAAATAGAATTAGGGAGAATCCAAAGGGTTTTTACAAATACGTTAAGGACAAAAGGGTAAATAAGGAGAGAATAGGGCCTCTCAAAGATCAGCAAGGCAGCCTTTGGGTGGAGCCGCAGAAAATGGGGGAGATACTAAATGAGTATTTTGCATCAATATTTACTGTGGAAAAGGATATGGAAGATATAGAATGTAGGGAAATAGATGGTGACATCTTGAAAAATGTCCAGATTACAGAGGAGGATGTGCTGGATGTCATGAAATGCATCAAGGTGGATAAATCCCAGGACCTGACCAGGTGTAACATAGAACTCTTTGGGAAGCTAGAGAAGTGATTGCTGGGCATCCTACTGAGATATCTGTATCATCAATAGTCACTGATGAGGTGCCGGAAGACTGGAGGTTGGCTAACGTGGTGCCACTCTTCAAGAAGAATGATAAGGGCAAACCAGGGAACTATAGACCAGTGAATCTGACGTCAGTGGTCGGCAAGTTGTTGGAGGAAATCCTGAGGGATAGGATGTACATGTATTTGGAAAGGCAAGGACTGATTTGGGATAGTCAACATGGCTTTGTGCATGGGAAATCATGTCTCACAAACTTGATTGAGTTTTTTGAAAAAAATAACAAAGAAGATTGATGAGGGCAGAGCAGTAGATATGATCTATATGGACTTCAGTAAGGCGTTCGACAAGTTTCCCCATGGGAGACTGATTAGCAAGGTTAGATCTCATGGAATACAGGGAGAACTAACTATTTGGATACAGAACTGGCTCAAAGGTAGAAGACAGAGGATGGTGGTGGAGGGTTGTTTTTCAGACTGGAGGCCTGTGACCAGTGCAGTGCCGCAAGAGTTGGTGCTGGGTCCACTACTTTTTGTCATTTACATAAATGATTTGGTTGTGAACATTACTCAACACTCAGTCTAACAAAGTCCATTCTCTTGTTAATTCCAAACATATTGTTCTAGGAAACTGTTTTGAATACACTGTGTATTGTATTTAATGGTAGCTGTTCTATGTCAAATATAATTTTGGCAAAGGGACAAATGGTTTGCTTTTAATTCAGTGGCCAGACAGGTGATGGAATCGGTATTTAGGGAGCAGAAGTTTTAGTGGGGTCTGAAGAACCAGCCTTCAATTTTCTCTCAGAAAGGCTTGCATTTATTTAACTCTTTCCATTACTTTCCATGTCTCAAAAGTACTTCACTGCCAAATAAGTACTTCTGAAATGAAGCCACTTTCATAATGGTAGAAACTCCATAGCAAATTTGCTCAGAGAGACACATTGAAAAGAGCATTGTGACAATGATCAGAATGGTCAAGCAATCACCGGCACAAAATTGGACATTTTAAACTGACCCATAGCCAGATATATTGGGCCTCACAGACAGTAACAAACATCTCGAAGAGACCATTTGAGCCAAAACAAAAGAGAGGAAGACTCAAGTGAACCTGGGGAGTATATATATGAAGAACCACTCAAACGAACACTGATAAAATTTCAGCAGTCATTTTTAATTCAGGAGCAAAATGTATGGTGCTGGAAAAGCACAGACAAGGAACCTATTTCACAGCTCAGGTAATGGAGGCAATGATTAAATTATTTGGCATTAGCTATAGGTTCAACATTGTCTACCATCATCAATCCAGTGGAAATGTCGAGAGGATAAATCACACCCTCACAGGGATACAGTGATATAGGTCATCCAGCAAAGCAACTCGACCTGAACATAGTCTTATCTTTTATCTTCATGTCACAAGGAACTCACCCTCCAGTTCAACTGGATTCATTCCCCACATTCTAATGATCTGAACTAAATTAAACAGCAGCCAACAATTTTTGACTGCAAAGAATAGTGGAAACCAAGACTAAAAAATTCACAAACATTCAAGGGGAACCAGTTACAACCAGCCTAAGGGCTGTGTATTGGAGGAGTTTCAATCAGACTTTCTTGCACCTTGACCTCCAGCCAATGTCCGAAGCAGGCATTTTACACCCATTGGTCAAAGGCCAGTGATCATTCAGGAATGTCAGGGAGAGGTGGATAAACAAAACCCAGAGTCCTGCCACAGCCTGATGAACCCAATGACCACAACCTATCAAGATGACCAGAACAATAATCCAATGTTTTATATAACTTGGTGGCATAATTGGCGGAGATAGCAAGAAAATCGTCATTTTTTGAGCCCAAAGCTGATATCCATATATTTTTCGATAGCACTCACCAACAGAGTTCTGTAAGGGCTTGATAATTTCGAGGAGGTAAAATTAATGTTGATTTGTCTGAGCCCTGCAATCCATCCTGCTTTACCCAATCCTGCTGCTTTGGACCTCCCAATCATGACATTGACAGTGGTGACTAACCCCGAAACCATGATGAGGCAAGACCCACGAGCAAATTATTTCACTGTCCTGGACATTAGTGATGGCTTTTGGTCTAGCCCCTCCTCTGATACTGCCAATATAAATTTACCTTCATATTTAGAACCAGCTATGTACATGGATGTGATTGCCTCAGGGCTTTCAAAATTCTCTGCCAATATTTCATCAGAGACTGACTAAAGGAGTAGAGAGCTTTTCCTGACCGGACTACTCGGTACAGTACATGGACAATCTCCTCCTACAGACAGAGATGAGTACTAAACATTTGTCTAGATTAGAATGGTGCTGGAAAAACACAGCAGTTCAGGCAGCATCCGAGGACTAGTAAAATCGCCGTTTCGGGCAAAACCCCTTCATCAGCTCTAACCCATTTGCCCCTCCCCAGGGCTTGCTGTGCTCTTTTATGAGCTTCGTGGGATACAGTCAGAGATACGTTGATGGTTTCACCACTAATACACCCCAATCTTTGACCTCCTTAAAAGCAACTCCCCATAGGAATGGACTAAACAGCACTGTGACACGGTTGCTGAATTTAAACAAGCATTAGTGCAGGCTCCACACTGCAGTACCCAACCTTGAACTTCTCTTTACGTTGAAGTTGCAGTCATGGATGCCACAGTGGCAGTTGGACTTCTCCAAGAACGACACAGTAACTTTGGACCAATAACGTATACCTCCCGGATCCTCACCAGAAGAGTAGGGATTCTCTTCACATGAGAAGAATTTGTTTTTTGTTTTCTGGGATGTATAACATTTTGCCAATATTATTGGCCTGACCTCCCAACCATTCTGATGGAACACACCCCTATTACCGATTCAAGATGGGACTGTCAGCCAAAACTGCATGGAATACTGGACACTAATGTTACAGGATTGTGACATTGCGGTGGAATGTATCAAAGTGGCCTCCTTCCTAGCTGACAGTTTGAGCCATGGAGCAGAGCACCACATGTGTCAGGTCATGGTAACAAACATCTCCAAGGGACTATTTGTGCCAAAACAAAAGAGGGGAACACTCAAATGAACCTGGGGAGCATTTATACAGAGAACCACTCAAACAAACACTGATAAAATTTCAGCGGGCATTTTAATTCAGTACCAAAAAGATTGGTGCTGGAAAAGCACAACTGGTCAGGCTGCATCTGAGGGTCTTAATTCAATACGTTTTCACCTCGCTGCAGTATAGATTCAGACCAGAGAACCTATTTCACAGCTCAGGTAATGGTAGCAATGATTAAATTATTTGGTAATAGCCAAAAGTTCCACTTTGGGGTAAAAACAATGACTGCAGATGCTGGAAACCAGATTCTGGATCAGTGGTGCTGGAAGAGCACAGCAGTTCAGGCAGCATCAGAGGAGCAGTAAAATCGACATTTCAGGCAAAAGCCCTTCATCAGGAATAAAGGCAGTGTGCCTGAAGCATGGAGAGATAAGCTAGAGGAGGGTGGGGGTGGGGAGAAAGTAGTATAGAGTACAATGGGTGAGTGGGGGAGGGGATGAAGGTGATAGGTCAGGGAGGAGAGGGTGGAGTGGATCGGTAGAAAAGGAGATAGGCAAGTCGGACAAGTCCGGGCGAGTCATGGGGACAGTGCTGAGCTCGAAGTTTGGAACTAGGGTGAGGTGCGGGAAGTTGAAGTGAGGAAACTGTTGAAGTCCACATTGATGCCCTGGGGTTGAAGTGTTCCGAGGCGGAAGATGAGGGGTTCTTCCTCCAGGCATCTGGTGGTGAGGGAGCAGCAGTGAAGGAGGCCCAGGACCTCCATGTCCTCGGCAGAGTGGGAAGGAGAGTTGAAATGTTGGGCCACAGGGCAGTGTGGTTGATTGGTGTGGGTGTCTCGGAGATGTTCCCTAAAGCGTTCTGTTAGGAGGTGCCCAGTCTCCCCAATGTAGAGGAGACCGCATTGGGAGCAACGGATACAATAAATTATATTAGTGGATGTGCAGGTAAAACTTTGATGGATGTGGAAGGCTCATTTAGGGCCTTGGATGGAGGTGAGGGAGGAGGTCTGGGCACAGGTTTTACAGTTCCTGTGGTGGCAGGGGAAAGTGCCAGGATGGGAGGGTGGGTTGGAGGGGGGCGTGGACCTGACCAGGTAGTCACGGAGGGAACGGTCTTTGCCTACCGTCATCAATCCAGTGTGAATGTAGAGAGGCTCAATCACACCCTCAAAGGGATGTGGTGATAAAGGTCACCCAGCGAAACAACTCAACCTGAACATAGTTTTACCTTCTGTCATGCTCACAAGGAACTCACCCTCCAGTTCAATTGGATTCATTCCCCACATTGTAATGACCAGACGACACCATGAGAGGTATCCAACCTTTAATAGGATTGAATATGACAGAGCCCAAGGTTGAAGTTCTCTGCCAAGAGAAAACTGAAAATTCTACGAGAAAATATATAAGCTGCCCACAAAGCATCGGCCATCTGAATGGCAAAAAGGAAGAAACATAGCAAGACATACATGATGGGAAGATAAACCTGGTGGAGTACAAGGTAGGGCAGTGGGTGATGTTACAAACTTTTCAGCCAGGAACATTTCTGTCCTGACTCTCTTTCTTGCTCTTTCACCACTCAATGGTGGACAAGTCTAGCCTGTACATGTACAGAATTTTTCTAGATACAGGAAAAGAAATGCAAAACTTGCGCCCACACCTCCCCCTTTACTTCCCTCCAAGACCCCAAAGGATCCTTCCATATCCACCACAAATTCACCTGCTTCTCCACACATTTATTTTATTTTTTTCATTTACTGCATCCGCTGGACCCAATGTGGCCTCCTCGATATTGAGGAAACAGGCTGCCTACTTGCGGAATGTTTCAGAGAACACCTCTGGAACACCCGGACCAACCAACCCAACCACCCCGTGTCTCAACACTTCAACTCTCCCTCCCACTCCATCAAAGACATGCAGGTCCTTGGACTCCTCCATCGCCAGACCATCGCAACACGACGGCTGGAGGAAGAGCGCCTCATCTTCCGCCTAGGAACCCTCCAACCACAAGGGATGAACTCAGATTTCTCCAGTTTCCTCATTTCCCCTCCCCCCACCATGTCTCAGTCAAATCCCTCAAACTCAGCACTGCCTTCCTAACCTGCAATCTTCTTCCTGACCTCTCCGCCCCCAGCCCCACTCCAGCCTATCGCCCTCACCTTGACCTCCTTCCACCTATCGCATTCCCAACACCCCTCCCCCAAGTCCCTCCTCCCAACCTTTTATCTTAGCCTGCCGGACAAACTTTCCTCATTCCTGAAGAAGGGCTCATGCTCGAAAACATCGATTCTCCTGCTCCTTGGATGTTGCCTGACCTGTTGCGCTTTTCCAGCAACACATTTTCAGCTCTTGTACTATGTTAACCAATTAAAGGTCTATGGAGTCCAAAGCAACAGCCACCAACTTTGCATGCTTCTAGAGGAATGGAGGACGTGGGACCCTAACCCAATTCCAGTTTCAAATCCCAGACCAGACATTGAAGCAGACACAATAAAAACTCCTAGTCCAGGACCAGCCCCAGTAACAGATCCAGGTCAAGCCCCTGGACTAGCTGCCTCAACCTCATATGGAACCATGCTTGGCTCCATTAATTCAAGGCAGAAGAGTCAGGCCTTGGTATACAGCAGTCCTGTAGTGAAAAGGATGGTTTTAGATTGTCAAGAAATCATCCTCTGCAGTGCTGTAGTCCAGAGACAGAGAAAACCCCTTTGCCAATGCATTCTGGTTGTACAGTGCTACAGCACTGTATATTATGATAGATAACCATCATCATCGGTTTCATCTTTTGGGTCATCTTCATCCATTGGCCATTTCTCAACTTTTGAACTGCTGAGATGTCTATGCACCAACCTGCTTCTGATGCCCCTCCCCCCACCATTTTGGATTAACAGTGCCAGCCCTCAGCTGAAGTCTAACTCATAGACAACTGACTGATATAATGGGAATTGGGAAAAAAAATGTTAAAAACATTTTTGGGAGGAATTTGGTTGAACGTGGATCAAGATTAGACAGAAAAACAATCTGCCCAGATGGAAAAGCATGATGAGGTATCTAAGCTTGATCAGATATTAGATAATAACAGATGTTACTTTGATTCACTCTCAAGGATGACAACATACAGCCTATTGGTCTACATCATTGACTGGATTGCCAGGATGTGATTGTTGAAAGTGTTAATTGGTTAAGAGTACACATATCCTGGCTCTATGTGGTTTGTCCCATTGGAGTCAGGTGAAGGTGAATGTGAGGATGGTGGATCCATTCCAATAAATCAATGATGTTTGGGTGCAACAACCAGCAGGTAGTGTACAGGAAGACAAATAGAAGCTCAGGTTATTGCTCCTTGAGCTCAGACACCATGGGTGACTGGAGGAGTCTTTCCATGAACAGATGTACAGAAATGTGCTGTTTGACTACTGGTCTGGAGAAAGGGCTAGAATTTGGGTGATGATGCCCTGGGTTGCTCATGGTGGGGTGTTGGGGGGGTGGGGGGGGTGGGGGGGTGGAATGTGTGGATCGCTGTCCTGAACCAAATTAGAAATGGGTTAAAATTAGTCAGAAATACACCTTTACATGTTTCTCTGAGGACTGACCAAGGACTCAAAATGGGTGGTTTTAAAATGCACAGACAAAAATCATATAGGATACAAATTGCTGTCAGTTGTGTTAAAGATATCTGGAACCCAGCTGCGAGAGTAGTACCCTTCCCAACTTCAGAGAAAAAAGAAACTATATTTGACCTTCAGCCATTAGAACAAAATACAGTGTTTTACACATGGGAAGCTAAACTCAGGCCAGCAGGATGTCCTTAAAGAATTATGTTGTATGATCTGACAACAGCTTAGGGAGCAGATGTGTTGACAGTCAATCCCCTCAATTTAGCTGATTTAGATAATAAGTTCAGACTTTGAACTAAGCAAGTTAAACAGAACATGAATAATATTAATCTGGACAAGATGCCAAGGGGAGAATAAAAGAAAATCAGGCAGACCAACACCTGGTAATGGTGCCAGAAAGGCACGCCAGGACCATAAACGAGATCATCTGGGGAAAGTTAGATGATGACATTAGGCAGCAGAATAGGATCCTGTTGGCCAGTGGATGACCACGTCTATGGCCAGTGGATGATCGAACAGTTAAGGGAGAACCTTGAGCAGGAAAGGCAGGATCTGTGAAGAGGCAAAAGTGAGGACTGCAGATGCTGGAGATTAGAGTCAAGATTAGATTAGTGCTGGAAAAGCACAGCAGGTCAGGCAGCATCCGAGGAGCAGGAAAATCGATGTTACGGGCAAAAGCCCTTCATCAGGAATGAGGCAGGGAGCGTCCGAGGTGTTGCACGGGAAGAAACGTTACAATATTTCAATGTGTCAATTACAGCAACTGAGCAAAGTCTAGTTTAATGACAATTGCAAGGGAACCCAAGGAAAGACCATGAGGATTGTGTTAAGGCTCCTGACCAAAACGCCAAATCAAAATGGGTTTTAAATCTTGAAGGTGGAGAATGTTGGCATTATTTGAGAGGAAGTACAGTTAGAATACAACACTACCCTTTTGTATACTGTTGAAAAAGATGGAAAGCTCATAGGTACAACTCTGGATAAATATCAGCAACAAGAAATATGTGTCCCAACCCTGTATACTGTATTTAAATGAATGTGCCTTGTGTCATTTTCAAATAAATGCAGTTCTAAATTGTACTGTACAGATTTGTACAGACCTGGAGCCTGAACACAGACATCACCAGGATAGCCTATAGCAGAAAGGAAGAATGCTGCATCACAACTTCCCCAAAACACTACCAAAATGGGACCTTCAGATGTACCATCCAAAACACTACCTTGTGTATTTTTTAAATTCATTCATGGATTGTGTATGTCATTGGCTAGACCATATTTATTGCCCATGACAAATTGCCCAAAGAGCAGTTAAGAGTCAACCATATTACTGTGGATCTAGAATCATATAGAGACCAGGCAAGGTAAATCTGATCCCTTTGGATTGCTCTGCAGCTCAAAGAGATCATCACTGATCTGATTGTGGCTTTAACTCCATTTCCCTGCCTGCCCCTCTATAACCTTTGATTCCTTTCTCATTCAAAAGTCTATGTAACTCAGCCTTGAACTTGTTCCATGACTCTTGTCCATTGATCTCTGAGGTAGAGAATTCCAAAATTGAACAATTCCTGAGAGATTCTTAATGTAACCCTCATCCCTAGGCCTATTTGAAGACCTAGCCGCTAGTTCAAAATTTCTCCAAGTTGAGCAACATCCTTTCAGGATCTACCTTACCAAGTTGCTTCAGAACCTGATATATTTCAACACAATCAGTCCTCATTCTTCAAAATTCCAATGAGCATTAGACTAACTTGTTTAACATTTCTTTGTAATTCCTTCAATTCAGGAATGGTTGCTGGATGTTCCAGGGTTTAGAGCATTTAAAAGGAATAGGGAGGGGGAAAAAGAGGAGGGGGTTTGGCACTACTAATCAGAGAGGGTATCACAGGTACAGAAACTTCCATTGTCGAGGAAGACCTGGGTGGAAATTAGGAACAGCAAGGGAACAGTCACCTCGTTAGGGGTTTACTACAGGCCCCCCAATAGTAGCAGGGAGATTGAAGAAAGTATAGGTCAGCTGATTTTGGACAAGTATGGATGTAGTAGGGTTGTTGTAATGGGTGACTTTAACTTTTCCTATATTGATTGGAACCTCCTTTGAGCAGAAGATTTGAATGGAGCTGTTTTTGTAAGGTGTGTTCAGGAAGGTTTCCTAACTCAGTACGTTAACAGGCCGACAGGGGGAGAGGCCATTCTAGACTTGGTGCTCGGAAACGAGCTGGGGCAGGTATCAGATCTTGGGGTGGGAGAGCACTTTGATGATAGTGACCACAACTGCCTCACATTCTACATAGCTATGGAGAAGGACAGAATTAGGCAAAATGGGAGGATATTTAATTGGGGAAGAGGAAACTATGATGCGATGAGACTTGAGTTAGGAAGCATGGACAGGGAGCAATTGTTCCATGGTAAAGGCACTATAGGCATGTGGAGACTGTTTAAGGAACAGTTGTTGTGAGTGATGAATAAATATGTCCCTCTGAAACAGGCAAGAAGGGATAAAATAAAGGAGCCTTGGATGACGAGGGCGGTGGAGCTTCTCGTCAAAAGGAAGAAGGTAGCTTACATAAGGTGGAGGAAGCTAGGGTCACGCTCAGCTCTAGAGGCTTACAGGCAGGCGAGGAAGGAGCACAAGAAAGGCTTGGCAGAATGGATTAGGGAGAACACAAAGGCATTTTACACTTATGTGATGAATAAGAGAATGGTCAAAGAAAAAGTAGGACCGATCAGAGATAGCATAGGCAACTTGTGTGAGTCTGAAGAGGTACGGGAAGCCCTAAATGAGTTTTTTGCTTCTCTCTTTACGAAAGTAACGAACTTTATAGTGAATGAAACGTTTGAAGAGTAGGTGCGCATGCTGGAATGGATAGAGATAGAGGAAGCTGATGTGCTGAACATTTTGTCAAACATTAAGATTGACAAGTCGCCAGGCCTGGACCAAGTTTGTCCTCGGCTACTTTGGGAAACGAGAAATGCAATTGCTTCACCACTTGTGAAGATCTTTGCATCCTTGCTTTCCACTGGAGTTGTACCTGAGGACTGGAAAGAGGCAAATGTAATTCCTCTCTTCAAGAAAGGAAATAGGGAAATCCCCGGGCAATTGCAGACCAGTAAGCCTCATGTCTGTCATCTGCAAGGTGTTAGAAAGGATTCTGAGGGATAGGGACTGGCTTGAATAATTGCAGTCAACACGGCTTTGGAGGGGCAGGTCATGCCTCACAAACCTTATCGAGTTCTTTGAGGGTGTGACTAGAAAAGTTGATGAGGGTCGAGCTGTGGATGTGGTGTATATGGACTTCAGCAAGGCATTTGATAAGGTTCCCCATGGTAGGCTCATTCAGAACGTCAGGAGGAATGGGATACAGGGGAACTTAGCTGTCTGGATACAGAATTGGCTGGCCAACAGAAGACAGTGAGTGGTAGTAGAAGGAAAATATTCTGCCTGGAGGTCAGTGGTGAGTGGTGTTCCACAGGGCTCTGTCCTTGGGCCTCTACTGTTTGTAATTTTTATTAATGACTTGGATGAGGGGATTGAAGGATGGGTCAGCAAGATTGCAGACGACACAAAGGTTGGAGGTGTCGTTGACAGTGTAGAGGGCTGTTGTAGGCTGCAGCAGGACATTGACAGGATGCAGAGATGGGCTGAGAGGTGGCAGATGGAGTTCAACCTGGATAGATGTGAGGTGATGCATTTTGGAAGGTCGAATTTGAAAGCTGAGTACAATATTCGGGATAGGATTCTTGGCAGTGTGGAGGAACAGAGGGATTTGGGGTGTGCAGGTACATAGATCCCTTAAAATGGCCACCCAAGTGGACAGGGTTGTTAAGGAAGCATATGGTGTTTTGGCTTTCATTAACAGGAGGATTGAGTTTAAGAGTCATGAAATCTTGTTGCAGCGCTATAAAACTTTGGTTAGACCACACTTGGAATCCTGCGTCCAGTTCTGGTCGCCCTATTATAAGAAAGATGTGGATGCTTTGGAGCAGGTTCAGAGGAGGTTTACCAGGATGCTGCCTGGACTGGAGGGCTTATCTTATGAAGAGAGGTTGACTGAGCTCGGACTTTTGTCATTGGAGAAAAGGAAGAAGAGAGGGGACCTAATTGAGGTAACAAGATAATGAGAGGCATAGATAGAGTCGATAACCAGAAACTATTTCCCAGGGCAGAAATGGCTAACACGAGGGGTCATAGTTTTAAGTTGGTTGGAGGAAAGTATAGAGGGGATATCAGAGGCGGGTTCGTTACACAGAGAGTTGTGAGAGCATGGAATGCGTTGCTAGCAGCAGTTGTGGAAGCAAGGTCATTGGGGACATTTCAGAGACTGCTGGACATGCATATTGTCACAGAAATTTGACATGAGGATCAGTGGTCGGCACAACATCGTGGGCTGAAGGGCCTGTTCTGTGCTGTATTGTTCTATATTCTATGTTCTAATTTAGGAATCAACTTTATTAATTCTCTCTGAAGTACCTCCAATACATTTAAATAGAACAAAGCAATATAAGGTACTCAAGTTATGGTATCACCAATATCCTGCACATTGATTGAAAAAATTCTTCAGTTTTATATTCAATAATGGTCAACATTCCAAGTATCCTTCTGATTTCAGCTCATTCTCCTATAATGCTCGTTTCATCAATATGGATTTGCTGTGATGCAATTGTCAAGTTGGAGATGTTTTATCTAAAACGCAAACTATTAAACTGTGTGTTGGCTGTAACGCGGTTACATCGCTAACACTTTAAGTGCTGTTTCTAAAGTGCGATTTTTCTATAATGTGGTGTGGCTGGACGGGGTGCTCAACATGATGGATTTGCCAAAAGCGGTAATAAATGAGGCATGCTGGGAGATTGAGACAAGCCTTGACCAAAGTGACTGTGCTAATAAACATGCTACAGAATCCAGATAGGCTGCAGCTACAGACAGACCAGCTACTGACAATACAATATACACTTGGATTGTATTAAATAGAATTGACCTGAATGCCATCACCAGAGAATCGGAAACTCGACTTGTTTATCAGACACAGGGGTGCCTCACACCCTTATCTGGAAATGGCTACCTGACCTATGTGCACCTAACACCTCCAGGAATGGATGCCCAAGGATCACCCTGCCATCGACATGTCAACACCAGGTTGGGTTAGATCAATCGGGATGATTGAACAGGATGATTGAGCCCTGAGTGATCTGTTGGAGGACATTAAAGATCCTCCTAAAAGGGCTGGACGACCAGATAATGACTGCCATGTGGATCAAGGTCAAGACCTAGTGTGGTGGTATATGATCACCCAGAGTTAAGTTAAAACACAAGATATTTGATAAATTTATAGTGTAAATTGTTAGTTTATATTCTATTTTGTTGTTATAGCATTAGTTGTGTTAAAAAAAGTAGTTTTGTTCATTATTAATAGGAGTCACTTGTAGTTCCTTTGCTATAAGAGTTAAACATGTTGTGTGGTAGGTACAGCAGCAGGGTTGCATGAGAATTCGACCATTGCTTTATAGAAGAACTGACTGTAATGGTTGTAACTGCATGCTTGTCTGTATGGTTCATGTATGATTGCAATGGTTAGCAGGGAGGGATGTTCCAAAGAACAGTCACAGAGAGATCGAGTTGTGCAGCATAGAAAGCAGCCCATTGGCCCATCATTTCAATGCTAATCCCATTTTGTACCACTTGACCCACACTCTTGTATGCTATGGCGTTTCAAGTATTCGTCTAAATACTTTTTAAATGCCATGGTTCCCGCATCTAACCCCATGTTAGGCAGTGAGTTCCAGATATCCACACTCTCTGGGTGAAAAGCACTTCTCCATTAAACCCTTCTAAACCCCCTTGCATTTTACTTTAAATCTGTGCTTCCGCACTACACCTACCCCCAACAGTTGCTGTCCCCTATACTTACCCTATCTTACATCCCTCATAACTTTGTGCACCTCAGTCAGATTACCCCTCATCTTTGATGTTGGAAGAAAAGCAACCCAGCCTATCTAGTATCTCTTCATGGCTAAATTATTCCAACCTAAATAACATTTTGTGACTCACATCACAGTGAGTCAGGCAGCATCCATGGAGAGAAAGTAAGCTAATGTTTCGAGTCTAGATGACTCTTCATCAGAGCTGAGGTGAAGTGTTGAGAGGGCAGCATTTATACAATAGTTGATGAGGGAGCCAGTTGGTGCGCTGGGGGAGAAAGTATATCGATAGTTCAGATTAAATGATTGGAATGTTAGAAAGGCAGAACAATAATGCGCTGAACTACTAGACTAGAAAGAACAGACAGTCTCACCAGAGTCGGGGGAGGGGAGAGAGGACATGGTGACAAAGAATGTAACAAGCAAAGCTAAAAGAAAAGAAAGTGGGGAGGATCCAAGATGGTGACAATGTAGGAGGATCACATTGTAGAGCTCCGCAACACAGCGCAGGCAGGACAAACTTTCAACCTGCCCTACCCAGACCACTGCAATGTCCTGGGACTCTGGAAAGGTTATGTATTCCCAGGAAACTGTTAAAAATCAACTTATCTTGGTTTTCGCCATCCAGGAATGCCGCAGAAAGGAGGAGAAGCTTCTGAGGCCAGGTCCTGGTGAAGAAGCTCGCAAAATCTTGTGAGATATTGGTTAAGCAGACAGACAAAAGCTGGCTCCAATCTCTACCATGCTGCAGAAGCATGAACAGCAGCTTGGAGATCTGGAGAAAAAGATGGATGAGGTAGAACACAGAGTTGCATGGTAGAAGCTGATATTGGTTTCTGAAAGGATAGGATCCAAGCCCTGGAGACCCAGGACCATAATTTGCAACTAGGACGGCACAGTGGCACAGTGGTTAGCACTGTTGCCTCACAGTGCCAGAGACCCGGGTTCAATTCCCGCCTTGGGCGACTGACTGTGTGGAGTTTGCACATTCTCTCCGTGCCTGCGTGGGTTTCCTCCGGGTGCTCCGGTTTCCTCCCACACTCCAAAAATGTGCAGGTTAGGTGAATGGGCCACGCTAAATTGCCCGTAGTGTTAGGTGCAGGGGTAAATGTAGGGGAATGGGTCTGGGTGGGTGCGCTTCGGCGGGTCGGTGTGGACTTGTTGGGCCGAAGGGCCTGTTTCCACACTGTAAGTAACCTAATCAATCTAAAAAAAAGAAAAAAAGTTGATGACCTCGAAAACAAGAGCAGGAGAAAAAAATATTCGGATCACTGTTCTGCCTGAGGTTAAGGAAGGTGAATGACCGGCAGAACTTATTGTGGACTGGTTGTCGAAATTCCTTAAACTAGAGGCTGGAATGAGAGGCTTAAAATTCAGGAGAGCCCACTGGGTCATGCCGCAGAGGTCAGGTCTGGGCCAACATCCTGTCCTATCTTGGTGCAGTTTAATCATTGTAGAGATAAGGAGAGAATTGTGGAAGCTTCCAGAACCCAGGAGAAGGATCTGAAGACCCTCGTTTACGAGAACTCTAAGATCATGTTCTTCCAGGACTTCTCAGCATCCGTGAACCAGAAATGAAAATCCTATGATGGCGTCAAGAGAAGACTGAGGGAGCTTGGGATTCAGTACTGTCTGAGGTATCCGGCGGTGCTCCGGCACAACTTAGATGGATCTATGTATTTCTTTGACACGTCAGAGAAGGCAAGAGACTTTGTGAACAAATTAACTTAATCTGAACAATTTAGTATGTACAAATGGTAGTGTTGCTCAGTATGTCTCTATTTTTTGTTTTAAAACAAGAGGAAGTCCAGTCAGGGCTTTATTTTCCTATCTTTTTTATTGTAATAATCTGGTCTAAACTATGTTTGGCAGCGGTTGAGATGTTTATTTTCAATTTTGAAGTTGTTATACCAAAGGATGGGTGGAGTACTTACCCTTTTTTTTCAAATTTTCTTTATTCGCATTGTTATTCTATGGTGTATTTTCTTTCTTTTCTGCTTGTATTTGAGACATGGCTCTAGCTAGGAGGAGGGAAGAAGATTGGGATGGCTAGATGCCTACTTAGAGGCAGTTTAAACCCGGTTCAGGTACATAAATGTCCTGACTGCAGTATTGGCAGCTGGATGGGAAGTTGAGTTTTGGAATGTGTGGTTGCCACCTTTAGGCAGGGGGTGAGTTCCCTATTCAGTGCCTTTGGTGTTTTATATGTTGGTTTGTTTTTTGGTTTTTGTTGTATATAGTCGCCGATAGCTTTGTAGGTTTGTTAACTGTAGTGGTTTTAGTTTATGTAGTTTCTATGTTCGATGTATCTTGAAACACTAAGGCTCAGTGATTTGTAGTTTGATTTCCTCCTCTCTGGAATCTAAATGTTACTGCAGAAGGCTATGGCTATTGACTTGATTAAATGGTGTACCTGGAACATCAAGGGGAGTCTCTCACCAATTAAGAGGAAGAAGGGACTTTTGAGTCTTAGAAAGGAAAAGGTAGATATTGTTTTGTTATAGGAGACCCACTTGGATGATAGGGAGCATTTCAAATGACAGCAGAATGGCTTTGATCAGATTGACTTTTCATCTTTTAATACCAGAAGTTGGGGAGTGGCTATGTTGGTTGGGAGGAATCTCCCATTTAAGTTACTAGAGCGTGTAAAAGGCGCACACGGGAGGTTTGCAATTCTCAAAGCCTTGATAAATGGTGAAGAATATGATGTTTTATATGTTTATTGCCCTCAGGCCCATCCCCTCAAATTTCTGATTGATGCATTCTCTAAATTGATCAGTCTCGAATCCCTTCATATCATTATATGGGAAGATTTTAACTGTTTCATGGATCCCACAGAAGAAAGGTTATCCAAAGGCCCCCATTAACCTTTGTACAAACTTAACAATTAGTGGATCTGTGTGTGGAGTTAGGGTTGGTGGACGTCAGAAAGCATCGCCAACCTACAGGCAGGGATTTTACGTTTGTTCCAATCCATGCAGATATCACACCAGGGTTAATTATCTTTTGAGCAACTCAGACTTGGTGACATCTTGTATGATTGGGAATATTACCATCTCTGATCATGCGCTAATGTATCTGTTGGTTAAGATCAAGGACGTTACAGTGGTTCCAAGGTACTGGCGAATAGATCCATTTATCCTTAAGAATAATAAGTTTGTGGAGCACTCCTCTAGGGAATTTAGGGTGTTCCTAGACATTAACTCAGGCTCAATTAGTAGCCCGTCCATCCTTTGGGAAACTGCCAAAGCCTATGCCAAGAGGTTAAGCAGCAGAACGGCAACAGCAATGTTTCCTTGAAGCATGGTGGAAGGCAGCCTAGAAGGCTTACATTGACAGGCCCTTGTTGACCAAACTATAGAGGATTACAGCACTGTGGTCTGCATTCAATTCCATGCTCACACAGACAGCAAAGAAGGAGCTTATGTTCGCAAAGCAAAGATTATATGACCATGGTGACAAGTCAGGTAAGTACCTAGTATAGCTCGCCAGGAAAAGGAGTGTCCCTCCAGCCATTACATCGATTAGGGAAGGATCTGGGAACCTAACATGTGATTCCAAAAAGATTAGTGTGGCATTCCAGAGACTTTATTCTAAGTTATACCAATCTGAGGGTTGTGAGGAGGGGCAGGTCAAAATTGAGTCCTTTTTTAAGGATCTGGAGCTCCCAGGTGTGACCCCCGAAAGAGTCTTTTCTTAATGCCCCCTTATCAGAGCAAGAGGTGCAGGACGCTGGGAAGCAGCTTCAGAGTGGAAAGGCGCCCTGTCCTGATGGACTTCCCAGTGAATTATTTAAGGAATTTATAAGCATATTGTCAGGCCCAATGCTCAACATGTTCAATGACTCATATAGTCATAATCGTCTCCCACCATCTCTAAGAGAAGCCAATATTTCACTTATTCTTAAAAAAAAGGGAAGGTCCCAGAGGACTGTGCTTCATACGGGCTCATTTCACTCTTGAATATGGACTTCAAAATCCTCTCTAAGACTCTTGCATTAAGGCTGGAGTCTGTATTATCTTCTGTTGTTAAAGAGGATCAGATGGGCTTCATAATGGGCCGCAGATCTTCCAAAAGCGTTAAGAGACTGCTTAATGTAATTCAAGCATGTCAACAACAGTCAATATGGGGATTGGTAGTTTCTTTAGATGCAGAGAAGGCATTTAACCAAGTTGAGTGGCCTTAACATTTTTATACTCTGGAGCGGTTTGGCTTGGGTGAAGCCTTTATAAGATGGGTAAAGGTTCTCTACATGACCCTCTTGACGCGACCATTACCAATGGGGTATGATCCAGCAATTTTAACATTTTTAGGGCAGCCAGCAAGGCTGTCTCATTCCGCTATTGTTTTTTACATTGGTGATTGAACTATTGGTGGAGGCCACTTGTAGGGATCCTAATATATATCGGCTCCAGAAGTGGGGTCAAAATTACATAAGATTTCATTGCATGCTGACGATGGCATTTTTTTGGTCAAATCCAGCAATTTTGGTTGCATCAGTATGTTTGGTAAATTTTCAGGGTACAAGATTAATTTTGCAAAATCAGAGGTTATGTCTACAGGTGGTCTTACAAAGAGCTGAAGTTGAGGGTGATAGGCTGGAGTGGGGAAGGGGCGGAGAGGTCAGGAAGAAGATGGGGGTAAAAAAGGGGGAGGCGTGGCATTACTTGTCAAAGATAGTATCACAGCAGTGGAATGGATGATGGAAGAGGACTTGCCATCTGAGGTAGTTTGGGCTGAGGTTAGAAATAGGAAAGGTGAGGTCACCCTGTTAGGTGTTTTCTACAGGCCTCCTAATAGTCCTAGAGAAGTAGAGGATAATATTGCGAGGATGATTCAGGAAAAGAGTGAAGGTAGCAGGGTGGTTGTTATGGGGGACTTTAACTTCCCAGATATTGACTGGGAGAGCTATAGCTCGAGTTCATTAGATGGGTCGGTGTTTGTACAATGTGTGCAGGAGGGTTTCCTGACACAATATGTCGACAGGCCAACAAGAGGGGAGGCTATATTGGATTTGGTTCTAGGTAATGAACCAGGCCAGGTGTTAGACTTGGAGGTAGGTGAGCACTTCGGGGACAGTGACCACAACTTGGTGACTTTTACTTTAGTGATGGAGAGGGATAATTGTGCGCCGCAGGGCAAGAGCTATAGCTGGGGGCAGGGAAATTATGATGCAGTGAGGCATGACTTAGGATGTGTGGATTGGAAAAACAGGCTTCAAGAGAAGAACACTAATGAGATGTGGGGATTGTTCAAGGAGCAGCTACTGCGTGTCCTCGATAGGTATGTACCAGTCAGGCATGGTGTAAAGGGCCTTGTGAGGCAGCCGTGGTTTAGTAAGGAATTGGAGTCCCTTGTGAAAGGGAAGAAGGCGGCATATGTAAAGATGAGGCGTGAAGGTTCAGTAGGGGCGATTGAGAGTTATAAGGTAGCCAGGAAGGAGCTAAAGAGGGAGCTAAGAGAAGCGAGAAGGGGACATGAAAAGTCTTTAGCTGGTAGGATTAGGGAAAACCCAAAGGCTTTCTATAGGTATGTCAAGAATAAAAGGATGACTAGGGTAGGTATCGGTCCAGTCAAGGATAGTAGTGGGAAGTTGTGTGTGGAGGCGGAGGAGATTGGAGAGACATTAAATCAGTACTTTTCATCAGTATTCACTCAGGAACAGGACACTGTTGCTGATGTGAATATGGAATCACAAATAATTAGAATGGATGGCCTGGAAATATGCAGGGAAGAGGTTTTGGGAATATTGGAAAGGATGAATATAGATAAGTCTCCTGGGCCTGATGGCATTTACCCCAGGATCCTATGGGAAGCTAGGGAGGAGATAGCAGAGCCATTGGCCTGGATTTTTATGTCGTCATTGTCAACGGGAATAGTACCAGAGGACTGGAGGATAGCGAATGTGGTCCCATTGTTCAAGAAAGGGAGTAGGGATAGCCCTAGTAACTATAGGCCAGTGAGTCTGACTTCAGTGGTGGGCAAAGTCTTAGAGAGAATGGTAAGGGATAAGATTTATGAACATCTGGGTAGGAATAACGTGATCAGGGATAGCCAGCATGGTTTTGTGAAGGGCAGGTCGTGCCTCACAAACCTTATTGAGTTCTTTGAGAAGGTGACTAAGGAAGTGGACGAGGGTAAAGCAGTAGATGCTGTGTATATGGATTTTAGTAAGGCGTTCGATAAGGTTCCCCATGGTAGGCTAATGCTAAAACTTCGGAGGTATGGCATTGAGGATACATTAGAGGTTTGGATTAGGAATTGGCTGGCTGGAAGGAGACAGAGGGTAGTAGTTGATGGATTATGTTCATCTTGGAGCGCAGTTACTAGCGGTGTACCACAAGGATCTGTTTTGGGACCATTGCTTTTTGTTATCTTTATAAATGATCTAGAGGAAGGACTTGAAAGCTGGGTAAGCAAGTTTGCGGATGACACAAAAGTCGGTGGAGTTGTGGATAGTGAGGAAGGAAGTGGTAGGTTACAGCGGGATATAGATAAGTTGCAGAGCTGGGCGGAAATGTGGCAAATGGAATTCAATGTAGCTAAGTGCGAAGTCGTTCACTTTGGTAGGAATAACAAGATGATGGATTACTGGGCTAATGGTAGGCTACTTGGTAGTGTGGATGAGCAGAGGGATCTTGGTGTCCATGTACACAGATCTCTGAAAGTTGCCACCCAGGTAAATAGTGCTGTGAGGAAGGCATATGGTGTACTGGGCTTTATTGGTAGAGGAATTGAGTTCCGGAGTCCTGAGGTCATGTTGCAGTTGTATAAGACTCTGGTGAGGCCTCATCTGGAGTATTGTGTGCAGTTTTGGTCGCCATACTATAGGAAGGATGTGGAAGCTTTAGAACGAGTGCAGAGGAGGTTTACCAGGATGTTGCCTGGAATGGTAGGAAAATCTTATGAGGAAAGGCTGAGGCACTTGGGGCTGTTCTCATTGGAGAAGAGAAGGTTTAGGGGAGATCTGATAGAAGTGTATAAGATGATTAGGGGTTTAGATAGGGTAGATACTAAGAACCTTTTACCGCTAATGGAGTCAGGTGTTACTAGGGGACATAGCTTTAAATTAAGGGGTGGTAGGTATAGGACAGATGTTAGGGGTAGATTCTTCACACAGCGGGTTGTGAGTTCATGGAATGCCCTGCCCGTATCGGGTGCAGCGGATGCAATAGATGATGTGTGTGGAGGTGCAGGTGAATTTGTGGCGGATATGGAAGGATCCCTCGGGGCCTTGGAGAGAAGTAAGGGAGGAGGTGTGGGCGCAAGTTTTGCATTTCTTGCGGTTGCAGGGGAAGGTGCCAGGAGTGGAGGTTGGGGGTGTGGACCTGACGAGGGAGTCACAGAGGAAGTGGTCTTTTTGGAACGCTGATAGGGGAGGGGAGGGAAATATATCCCTGGTGGTGGGGTCCGTTTGGAGGTGGCGGAAATGACGGCGGATGATACGCTGTATACAGAGGTTGGTGGGGACACCCGGACCAACCAACCCAACCACCCCGTGGCTCAACACTTTAACTCCCCCTCCCACTCCATCAAGGACATGCAGGTCCTTGGACTCCTCCATCGCCAGAACATAACAACACGATGGTTGGAGGAAGAGCACCTCATCTTCCAGATTTTTCCAGTTTCCTCATTTCCCCTCCCCCTACCTTGTCTCAGTCGATTCCCTTGAACTCAGCACCGCCCTCCTAACCTGCAATATTCTTCCTGACCTCTCCGCCCCCACCCCACTCCAGCCTATCACCCTCACCTTGACCTCCTTCCACCTATCCCATCTCCATCGCCCCTCCCCCAAGTCCCTCCTTCCTACCTTTTATCTTAGCCTCCCTGGCACACTCTCCTCATTCCTGATGAAGGGCTCTGGCCCGAAACGTCGAATTTCCTGTTCCTAGGATGCTGCCTAACCTGCTGTGCTTTAACCAGCAACACATTTTCAGCTCTGATCTCCAACATCTGCAGACCTCACTTTCTCCTGGTCTTACAAAGATGTTAGGTCTTAAGGGCAAATATCGATTCCCATTTGATTGGTTACAAGTGAGGTTTGTGTATTTGGGCATATTCATCATTCCTGTTCTTGATTGATTATTTAAAGCTAATTTTGTTCAATTACTCAACAAAATCAAACAAGACCTTCAAAGATGGGAGGCGCTTCCGGTCTCATGGTTAAGTTGAATAAACTTATTGAAATGAATATTCTCCCCCATTTATTGTAACCTGTACGGATGCTCCCCCTGATTTTCAATATGCAAATATTCAGGAGACTGAACGATTGGTTTAGCTCTTTTATTTGGCATTGTAAGTGGCCTCTTATTAAATTTGTAAAACTGCAATTGCCTCACAGACTGGGATCTCCCGGTCATCAAAAAGTATCAACTCAGCTCGCTTTTATCTTACATGAGTGATTGGGCTTGTGGGGACCCTCTTTTAATATGGTTAGATATCAAAACCTCTCAGGTAGGATCCCCTCTTACTAGCTTGCTGTTTTTGGACAAAATGAGGACAGTTAGGGAGTACTGCCATAACCCAGTAGTTACCAATACTGTAAAAGCAGGGAGGGAAATTCGACAGAGGGAAGGCAATATTGGCAAAACATCTTCTCTTACACCTATTGCGGGTATGCTATGTTTTCAAACGGGGATGGTAGATTCATGATTCAAACATTGGGCAGCTAGAGGTGTGTGTTGCATGCGCGATTTATTTGAGGGAGGCACAATGGTGTCCTTTGATCAGTTAGCACGGAAATATGAGCAATTTAACTGGGACCTCTTTTGTTTTTTTTCAAGTTAGTGATTTTATTCAAAAAAAGACTACACTTTTGACTGATCCCTAAAAATCTGACATAGAGAGGAGGGTGATCAGTGCTGAGAGTAAACTTTCTGTCAGCACTTTATATCATCAGTTGTGGTGGGGGGGGGTCATCCCCTCGGGTGAGTTTGATTGACTCTGTAGGGTGTAGGAGAGAGAACTTGGTGTAGAGGTTTCCTCAGAGGCATGGGAAGATATTTGGGAAAATGCAAGAAAGATAGCAATTTGCAATAGGACTCATGCTTTACAGTTGAAGATTCTTCACAGGGTCCTTTTGGCTCTGGGTTGTTTGTTAAAATTTAAACTAGGACTTTCTTCAACATGTCATAAGTGCAAGGTCTGCACGGGCACTCTTACCCATTGCTTCTGATCCTGTGGTAGGCTTCAAACATACTGGAGCACTGTGGTGGATGCAATGGAGGGGATTTTGGGTGAAAGGGAGGAGAAGGACCCGATCTCTCTTCTTCTTGGCCTGACTAGTGTGTTCCCTGTAGTTGAGCATAAAAAAAACTTTTCAACATCCTCACTTTCTGTGCAAGTAAGAATATCTTGTTAGATAGGGTGTCCGAAAATCCCCCGGTCCTTTTGGGTTGGCGCAAGATTGATATGGAGCATATCCCCTTGGATTTTCTCACAAGTATGGTACACAACAAAACTGAGAATTTCTATAAGACATGACAGCCCTTTTTGGAATACCTGGACACAGATTTGTCTGCCACACTAATAAGTGCCTTTATATAGCCGGAACAATTGTGCTATATGAGTCCGATATCCAGAGAGGGGGAACTGTGAATGTATGAATACGTGAAAACTCATGCTCTTGATATTCGAGAGTGAGTGTTTGGTTTGCTGAGCTATGTCATTATTATTTATTACTTTGTTGCTAGTTATTATTAATTTAGTTAAGTAGTGAGTTGAAGTTTTTTTATATGTATTTCTCTACACATATTTATACATTTGTACATGAGGGCGGTTTGGGTTTTTAACATTTTGTGGTGTTCTTTCTTTGTATTGTTTTGAATTGTATTGTTTTGTATTTGTTGTAATATTAAAAAAAACTATTTTTCAATAAAAAATATATTAAAAAAAAGAAAGGGAAGAAATGCATTCACAATTTGAAGGTGTTGAACTCAATATTGAGTCCTGAAGGCTATAAAGTACCTAGTCTGAAGGTGAGATGTTGCTCCTCAGTTTTTGCTGTGATTCACTGGAGCATTGCAGCATGCTGAGGGACAGACAAGTAGGCTCGCAAGCAGGACACCATGATAAAATGACTGGCTACGGATAGGTCGGGGTCATGCTTGCACACAGACCGGAGGTATTCTGCAAAGTGGTTACCCAGTCTGCATTTGGTTTCTCTGATGTAGAGTAGGTCACATTGGGTGCAGTGAATATAATACAAAAGATTGGAGGAGGTACAGGTGAAACGTTGCTTCACCTGGAAAGACTGTTTACTCCCTTGGATTTCGAGCAGGGAGGAGGTAAAGGGGCAGGTGTTGCACATTCTGCTATTACATGGGAAGGTGCCGTGGGAAGGTGTGGTGTTGGTGATTAAAGAATGGGCTAGAATGTCCTGGAGAGAATAATTCCTGTGAAATACGGATGGGGGAATGAATGGAAGTTGTGTTTGGTGTTGGTGTTCTGATTGAGTTGTCTGAAATGGCAGACAATGGTCTTTTGAATGCGAATGCTGGTGAAATGAAAAATGAGAACAAGTTGTGAGTAATGGAAAGGGGCAAGAGTGAAAGCACTGGTGATAGGTCAGATGCAGTTAATGGCCCTGTTAACCACATTGAGCAGGAAATCACATATATTTGGCAGAAGGAAGCCAAGTTAGCAGAGTTGATTTGGAAGGTGACATCATCCAAACAGATACGACATAAGTACAGGAACTGGGAGAATGGAATGGAATCCTTGCAACACATGGGGTGGGAAGAGCTGTAGTGAAGATAGCTTATGGGAGTGAGAGACTTTGTCATGGATGGCAATGGACAGTTCATTCCCCAAAATGAAGATGGCGAGATCAAGGAAAGGAAGCAAAGTGTTAGAAATGGATGAAATGAAAGTTATAGCTGGGTGGAAATTGGAGGCAAAATGAACAAATTTTTCAAAGTCTTGGTGGGAGCGTGAAGCATCACTAAAACAGTTGTCAATGTACAGAAAAATGAATTGTTGGGGGTAGCTAGTGTAGGACCTGAACAAGGATTATTCCCATAAACAGGCAGGCATAACTGGGAAACAGGCAGGTGCCCATAGCCACTCCTTTGACTTGGCAGAAGTGAGATGAATTAAAGAAAAAAATGTTCAGTGAGAGAATAACTTCAGCCAAACAGAGAAGAGTGGCAGTGGACGGGAATTGTTTAGGCCTCTGATCCTGAAAGAAGCCAAGAGCTCTCAGCCCATCCTGATATGAGATAGAGGTGTAAAGGTATTGGATGTCCATGGCAAACAGAAGGCAGTCAGGGCCAGGGAAGTGGAAATTGTCAATATGGCCGAGGGCAACAAAGAAATCACAGATATGGGGGAAGCAGAGTCTGGAGAGAGGATGAAGTCAAGGTAGGGGAAAGGAACCTCAGTGGGGCAGGAACAGACTGATAAGCTAGGATCAATGTGCCAGCCCACAACAGCACCACCTTTGTCAGTAGGTTTGATAACAAAGTTAAGGTTGGTCTGAGAGAGCGAAGTGCGGCAATTTCAGAAAGGGACAGGTTAGAGTGAATGAGAGGAGCAAAGAAATTGAAATGGCTGATGTTACGCCGACAGTTTTCAATAAAGCATTCAAGGGCAGGTAAGAGGCCAGAGGAAGGGGTCCAAGTGGAGGGTCAATATTAGAGGTAGGTAAAAAAATACAATCGAATGGTGGGGTTGGAGAGGATTCTTGCCTGCAGAAGTGAGCATGATGACGAAGGCAGTGGAAAAATAGTTCAGCTTGATGGTGAGATTGAAATTCATTAATGTGGGGGTATAAGAATATGAAGCTGAATTCTTTGCCATGTACAATATGTTCAGGACCACTACTTCCTCACCCCACCCCATTGTCTGGCAACCAGAACTGCAGCTGTAGCTTAACTAAGTTTATATGCAGTTCTGTCATAAATTCCTTGCTCTTGTGTTCAATACTTTGACTAATAAAGGCAAATATCCTTTATATGCCTTCTGAATCACTTATTCAGCTATCCAGTTGTGATCAGGATCTATGGACTTGTATATTAAGATCTCTATGATTTTCTGTACTTCCTGGGGTCCAACCATTCAGTGTATACTCCTTTGTCTTGTTTAGCCTCCCAGAATGAATTCCCTCACACATTTAAATACTAGACTTATAATCAACTAGGAGAAAGTGAGGTCTGCAGATGCTGGAGATCAGAGTTGAGAGTGCGTTGCTGGGAAAACACAGCAGGTCAGGCAGCATCTGAGAAGCAGGAGAATCAACATTACAGGCTGGAGTCCTTCATCAGGAATGTCAATTCTCCTGCTCCTCAGATGCTGCCCGACCTGCTGTGCTTTTCCAGCAAAACATTCTCGACTTAGACTTACAATGTCAACTCTGCTTCTTTCTCCACAGATGCTGCCAAACCTGCAGAGTTTCTCCAACACTTTGCTTTTATTATGTCGGAAGGAGAGATGAAGTGAATTATTTTGTTTTTCTCCTTCCCAGTCTGTAAACTTATGTTCCCTTGGTTTTTATTTTTCTTCTCCCTTTTGAAATAGGTTGAGGTCTGTACCCCACAAACCCTGATTGTGAAATCTAGTTTTTAAATGACCCACTACAAAACTCTTCTTATCATTAAAGAAAAGTATGGCTTATTTGTGCATTCAAAATTGGTGGATTATTGTCACAACACACCCAAACATACAAGGAAGAAAGAAAAGAAGAAGTTACAATTGGGAATAATTAGTTCATGTGATTTTTGATTGAGTCTGAGGAAGTCCCTAACCAATGAAACTTCTTTTCTGTGGACTTATCCTGCAGAGTCCTGTGTTAATTCAGCAGACAGAACAAATTCAAAAGGGTATCAGTGAAATTAAAGTGACTCATTGGTGGGATGACTTCTGGGCCTAGGGCTCAAACATGCAGATACACCAATGGATACATCTCCCATCACGCTTGGTTGCATTGCTTATCCTGTTTACTATGATTTACTTCACAGTCCTTACAGTTAAATTTATCTGCTGGGAAAAGGGATCCAAGGAATTAATGAACCGTAATGTATCGTGAAAGGATTATGTAAATTGTTGCGTGGTATGAATTTTATACTGTCCAAGTGCTGCTAATCCCAAAACAAGCTTGGGGGTGAACCAACATATGTAAATAATGACTGATTCTCAATTTCTATATTAAGATATTCTATATATGGCGTTGCTGAGCTTATTGCATAAGGAAGATAGTGTGTAGGGTATTATTGTCTATATTCAATGGGGAGGCCAGAGACTCAGGGAATTAGGCTATCCATCTGAGACTTGATAAGTCCCTGCACAGGAGCATGGTCTGTGCTAGTGATCTCATTTTCACTAGGTTGACCATTCTAAACTAATCCACAGTTGGAAATCGGGCCTGACAGAAAATTGTCCAAACTGTAAACAGGAGCCAGCAGTGATTGGCTGCAGAGAACAGTGGAAACCAAGGTCAACAAGATTATAAAGGTTCAGGGGGAACCAGCTACAACAAGACCAGGTGTTGTGTATTGGAGAAGTATTGAACAGACTTTTCAGTACCTTGACTTCCAGCCAGTTCCTGGCTTGACAATAACGAAGGGAGTTGGTGCGAGCCCATTGGATGATTTGAACCGTGCTCATGAGCCAGTTGGCCAATGGTCACAGAACATTCTGAAAGGCCCAGGGTGATGGAGATAAATACACTCATTTAGAAGACATCTCCATAGTGAAGATTGATATTCACTCATGCCAGAAGACCATGCAGCAACCAAAGAGGACAAGGATAAGATCTGCCCCGATCTGCAATACATACCTTCATGATAGAAAGACAGCCCTATGTCAGAGAGGAAGGAGGTTCCAGTGACCCAAATCAAACACATGGATCATTTTGGGTACTTTTGTTTCTCAGATAAATAGGGCCAGATAAAGAGTAAATATTTTATGGATAAACTGGTCAAAGTGTTTAAAGCACAGACCACCAGGTCATTTGATTATGTGATGTTTATTGAGTGATAAAGATTGAGCACAAAATTGGGGGCAGATTTTCTGCTTTTCTTCAGAAGAGTGTGGTGATACTTATGTCTTTATATTCTTCTTAGAGGATAGGCAGAACATTAGTTGGTTTAACATGTCATCTGAAAGACAGCAATGCCGCACTCCTTCAATATGTCTTCTGAGCATCAGTCTTGACTTTCATACTCAAATCCTCAAGTGGGATTTAAATTCAGAATCTTATTACTTTGCAACAATAACAGACAACTGAGCCCTAGTGATGCTCAGTTAATTGGAGGAAATGTCTAGCTATCCAATACTGCATGTTGGATGAACTGTGTGACAGCGGTTGAGAGATGTTGTGGTGAGGTCCAGTTTAGTGCTTTCAATGTGTGTGTGGAACCTAAAGTTGTGTTCAGTTGATGTGACTGTGGTGCTGCATATAGATGAGAAATGAGAAAGGGCTAAGAATGGATCTAAGTAAGGTTGCTGGGTGGGTCTCCAGAACTAACCGTATTGGAGGACTAAGTGAAACCATTGCACATAATTTCTTACCAATGACTAATAGCTAGTAACTGAACAAGATAAAAGGCAGCCAAGGATTGCATAGTCACCCATGTCAGAGCAGAGTGGTAATAATTCACCAGCACTTTCTGAGAGTGACATTTCACTGTGCATTTCTTCTTCCTCAATAGTTGCTCATTGATTTGTGCATTGCTAATAGTGTATTGCAGGCAAAAACTAGATTTTTTCATGGGAACATGGGCCTGGGTAAATAGTCAGGGTGAGCCTAAGTCTACAGGCCAGGAGACCTAATAACAGATTTTGTTTGGTGATCTGGGTGTTCATGACTTAGTTTGTGGCTTCTGCCTCCATCTCAGAGAAAAGAATGACTCCAAGGGATGCTAGACAATCAGATGGTCAATTGTTCTTTGTCCTAGAAGTGCCGCCTAACCAACGCTGGTATAACAATATTCTACTCTGAAGAACAATGATGGAGGCCACATTAAATGCTGAGTCATTGTGTTTTCATCATAGCTTGTAAAGAATGTCCAAGTGAGGGGTTCAGGATATTGCACTCACAAGGCTGAGTTGGGGTAATTGGGTGGTGATTGCTATTGGGGGAAGTGATCACCATTGGGAACAAGGTCTACTTGGTGACTTTCTCATCCCTGTACGCATTGCTCAGTGCATCCATTGTCACAGCTGCTTATTATTTTGCTTCCATTGGCTAAAGGAAAAGGCAGGCTCTGATGCCTACACTTATGTGCAATAACAGAGTATTGCTGCAATGTTAGGTGGAAATTTGAAATTTTCTCTTTGATACTAAATTGCACTTTTCAAGATTCACATGGATTTTTCTTCGTTAGGTCAGTGGAGCAAGGGATAAGGAATTAGAAAAGGACCCACCCAGATCTGACTGAATGATGGTACAGGTCTGTAGGGATAAATGATCTTCTTCTGTTCCCATGTGGACAAATGGAGTACACAGTTTGACTGAAGATTTGATGATGGAAGTGTTGCCAGCAGACTCTGTTGTTAGTTCATTGCTGGTCACTCAGTTATCCATGTTAATGTCCAATAACAACCTTGGATAATGCACCATTATTCTTTGACCTAATTTTAGTGAATACATACTCATTAAATAGAATTAAAATACAAAAACTATTCTGTGGAACACAGAAATACTAGAATGGATGTGTCACAACAAGCTGACAGTTGAGGAAACAGTAAAAGATAGAACAGGTGTTGATATGTCAGTGGTGGTTTTGGAGGTGAAAACTGGCTAGCTGAAACTAGTATGCCCACTACAATTCTCAATCAAACTTATCATTTGTGCAATCCCTCCTTAATATCCAACAAGGCAGTGTATACAGATTTTACCAAAACAAATACTGGAAAATTGCAAAAATGCAATTAAAATTCTGCAGAAACAGACAAAAACATACTTTCAGGATTATGACATAACAATTGGAAAACTTGTTTTCTGAAGTGTTCAAATCTTAGAAGTATTAATAACAGAACTTTGTTGTCAATAAATAGACATTCAGTGTAACATAATACCTCTCTTTAAGAGAAAAATGTAATTTGTCTCTCATCATTTTACAAAGATTTGCACTATATTCCATCCCTCAAAACATTTGTACCTAAGCCTGAAAGGTTTCTCATGAGTATGCCCAGTTGCACATCAATAATATATCCAAATAACGTGAACATTAAATAATAAATTCGCTGAAAAATAAAATTTGGTTTACACAGAACAATGTTAACTCAGTTTAGGTTTACTTGATAAATGTAAAATTAAAAGTTTATAGTGTGTAGAAAATAACAGCAGTATTTGAGTCATATTTCACTTAAATCATACAATTTGCAGGTACATTTCCAGGAGAGAGCCCAGGGTAGCTATGCTTCAGATGTGGATCCTGTGATGAATCAGAGCTGAAAATATGTTGCTGGAAAAGCACAGCAGGTCAGGCAGCATCTAAGGAGCAGGAGAATCGACGTTTCGGGCATGAGCCCTTCTTCGATCCTTTCCTAATTTTTAAATTTGTTCCTTATCCCCTGCTCCGCTGACCTAACGACGAAAACATCTAAGTGAATCTTGATAAGTACAATTTAGTATCAAAGAGAAAATTTCAAATTTCCACCTAACATTGTAGCAATACTCTGTTATTGCACATAGGGGTAGGCGTCAGAGCCTGCCTTTTCCTTTAGCCAATGGAGGCAAAATAATAACCAGCTCCTTGGATGCTGCCTGACCTGCTGTGCTTTTCCAGCAGCACATTTTCAGCTCTGATCTCCAGCATCTGCAGTCCTCACTTTCTCCTGTGATGAATCACTTTGTTTATTTGATGAGCTTAGGATTGGGATATAGGGTTGTTTTGGTGGAGCACATTGTCTGGCTAACAGACAATTGGAGAACTTTCAATGTTGAAGATGGTTATACATTATATCATATGGGAAGAAAATGCAGTGCTGAGAATGAACAGGAAGTAAAATATGTAGAAATAAAATTGAGACGTGTTAAAACAGGTAAAACGTACAATAAATGAGCAAAATGATCTAATCAAAAGGGATTCTACAAAATTGAAAAATGCAATATTGGCCAATTGGTTTTAACTCAATGGAAATAAGCATTACTCATTGTGCTTTAAAGCTGTGATCCATTTTATTACACCACATTTTTCATGTGAAATTATCTCAATTGCTCCAATTTCAGAAGTCAGCTTTGGCTAAATGGATTGCAAGAACCACTCTGAGCTTTCAGGTTGTGGGTTCAACTTCCACTGTACTAATTAGAATGTCTATGTCATGCTGACATTCAGTGCTGGGGAAATGTTGCCTGTTTAGGAGTGTCAGTGAAAATGAAGTCCCGACTGCCTTCTCATAAGTTTCCATGACACTATTTTGGAAAATAAAATCATGGGAGTTATTCTTGATGTCCTAAGCAATATTTATTGAAGTCAATGCCAGTAAAACCAAGTTATCATCTCATTATGATGTTTACATTTGTGGGAACTTGTGTGCAAATTGACTGGTGTGTTTCCTGCATGGCAAGTGATAACCCTTCAAAACAGTATATTTTTGCAAATAAAATATGTAATCTTATCTTGAAGTCATGAAGAGTGTTGTATAAATACAAGTATTATTTTCTCTTTAACTGTAACAAGCTTATGATCAGTATTATTTATTCAGATTATGAACCCCAGTAGTAAAATTCTTTCAATGTCACAGGTTTGCAATGTAAAGAGAAAAGAAGGGGAAATACAAGTCTTGTACACTTAATTTAAATATTAGAACCTGGAGAGCCAGGCTTTAGCATGGGTTGGTACTTGTGAATTTTGTTCATTGCGTATTACTAATGCATCAAAGATGACTTTGCAGCAGTTCTATTTTTATTATGTCTATTATAAATTGTATGATTTCCATATTAACCTGTAAGACAAATGTGTCTTGTTGTTTGGAACCATGTGTTTGATTCCTTATAATATGCACGCTTCCTTCAGAAAACCATTGTATTCATAGAAACCTATGATGTAGAAGGAGGCCAATCAGTCTTTCGCAAATATGCTGGATCTTTGATAAATCAGCAGGGCACTTCTTTATACTAATCTGGGTGAATAAAATTTCCAATAAGTTTCACATTCTCATCCACACTTCTGTTGCTAAGGGGAATTTCTGAATCTTTTTGTATCCAAGCAGTCTGACTTTCACTATTAAACAACAGCTGCTTTCTGATTTCTACTGTACAGATTTCTGAAACTTCATTGCTTTCTCATATTCCAATGCAGTTCTTATGTATCCGGATGAGTTATACAAAGTCTGAATATCTTGCAGCATTTCATTGACTGACAAATGCACAACATGAGATTTCACATGCAGCCTTCTCCAACAGGCCAAAATTATAGATTATATATTATACTGGTGCAAGTCATAGGGGGAAAAAAGCTCAATTTTTATTCTTACCTAAATATGTGTGTGAACTGTTTACAGGCAACAACTGTCAATGTGCTACTTTAAAAATGCATTAGCCTGTATAAACTAAATGGGTTAAGGATTCCGTTAAAATTGTGCGCACAAGTAGATCTGAACCAATGAGCTAAAAATAATGCACAGAGAAATGTCAAATTGATAACAGACCAAAAAATTACAATTATGATGAAGTCAAAGAACTGTGAGGACGCTGTAAAGATTCACTGTAAATGTGAACAGATCAGTAAACTGCATGTAGGCTAGATTGTTACGTTTAAGTCAACTAAACTGGTATTATTTCCATTCAAAAATAACATTTTCAGGGGTCATTTCAATAACACTAATGAAACTGAAATACTGAGAACAAAGTCCAGCTACTTTAATTTGGTACTTAAGGCTTGCAAATTGAAAACAAAAACTAAAAGTTTCCTTAAATTGTCATTTTGTTTTCCTGAACAAGATACACTGAAATTATTTCTTCTGTCGAATAATTCTATTTAGCCAGGTAGAAATAGCAATGAGTGTTTTTGCTGATCTGACTTTCCTGTAACAAAGAAAAAAATACGGATAGGGCTCAAATGTTCTCTAACAGAAGAATAATTAAAGAAGTGTGTCAGGGATTATGTTGGGATATTATGCGCAATGGTGTACAGAATGTTTTTTTTATTGCCATACAATAGCTGAGCATTTGGCAAAAAAAAGTGGCAGGACAAGACAGACAGCATTGATTTCCAAAATCATGTTTGACAGATCTACTGAGTTTCTTCAAGGGTATAACGAGTAAAGTGGATGAGAGGAAGTCAGGAACATGCTTTATTGCACTTTCAGAAGGCTTTCAACAAAGTTTTACATGAGATTAATGAGCAATATTAAAGTGCAAAGGGTTGGAGGTGGTGTATTGAGATGAATAGAAAGCTGGTTTGCAGATAGGAAAGAAAGACGATAAACAAAGAAAACAGGCAGGGAATAGTAGGGTACCACAGGGATCATTGTTAGGACCCCGACTCTTGCTAAAGTATATCAGTGATTTGGAAGAGGGAACTCAATGTAATACGTTTAAATTTGCAGATGACACAAAGCTGCTTGGAGAGGGGTTGTGGGGAAAATACAAATTATTTGCTGTGATTTGGGTAAACTAAATGAATTTGCAAATGCATGGTGTATGCTGTACGATGTGGATACATGTGAGGTTATCCACTCTGATAGCAAAATAAAGCAGGAGAATAGCTTATTAACAGAATATCTGAGAGCACAAAATGTGCAATGAAACCTGGGCTTTTGTACTGGTCACTGGAGGTAAACATGCAAATGCAGCACGTGGTAAAGAAGCGAAATGAAATTTTGCCATCAGAGCCAGAGAATTCAAGTGCAAGAGCAGTGACATCATGCTGCAATTATACAGGGCCTGAGTGGGACCACGTCTGGAATGTTGTGCACAGTTTTGGTTTCCTTATCTGAGGAAAAATGTTCTTGCTATAGAAGGAAGACAGCTATGATTTACCAGACTGATTTCTGGAACAGTAGAACTGATGAATGAGGAGAGGTTGAATCAGTTTGTATTTGCTGCAGTTTGTAAGAACTAAGGGGGATTGCATGAATTGGATAAAGTTCTAAAGGACTAGGCAGTGTAGATGCAGAAAATTCCTAATGATGGGGGTTAGTCCTCAATCAGGGATCACAATCCAAGTACACCAGGTAAATGATTTAAGAATGGGATAAGGAGACATTTCTCCACCCAGAGAGTAGTTAGCCTATGGAATTTGCTACCACAGAACAGTCAAGAACAAAACATTGTATGATTTCAAGAAGTTTGATATAGCACTTGGGATTAAAAGATCAGAGTAGCGAGTTGGATCACAATGAATGGGGAAGCATGCTCAAATGGTTGGTTAGCCTACATGCTCTTATTTTCAATGTTTCTATGTTTTATATTCCAGGAGGATGACAGGAGTCTTTGGGATTCACAGGAATGTTTGTATCACTTTGTGGGATGGCTTGAATGTATATATTGAATTTCCAATCCCTATAGAGCCAAGTGTTGCTTTACTTTTACCTTGCAGACCACTAAAAAATGGATTGAAAAGAAAACACCAAAGTCAGGAAACTCCCTAGGTAATTCATAAAACAATAAATCATATGTCAATTTAATTTGCTGTAAATTAATGTCAGGTTTTCTCTTTAATCATAAAAATGTAGCAGACTAATATAATATATATTCTTTTTAAAATAAGACACAACAAATCATAAGCATGTCACGGAAACAAGTCAACTATTCTACAAATCAGTCCTGAGCACAGGTTCGCTTGAGTTGCTTTGTTGCCAAAATTCACTCAATAATTTTAACTTTTCAAAGGTAAAACTATAGTTATTATATTCAACACAATACAATAAAACAATAAAAGATTGTTTTACTCCTCCTGAGCACAAAATAAATTATTTATTTAAAACAAATCTTAATTACCTTCTTCCTATTCTGTTTGTAATTATCCATCAACAACTTTTGTAGCAATACTGTAGTACGGATCTGCTTATGAATTTATTGTTAATACCTTGTGACTTTGTGTTGCAGTACATGATACTTGAACACTGACACAGCAAACCAGTTTCTGCAGGGACCAGCAGAAATTCAGGTGATGTCACAAAACTGAATCTTATGGGAATCAACAGCGATTGTAGCGCATTGAGAGCCTTTCAAGTTTAAACAAACTATTCATTTTTAGTGAAACATTATTTATAGGGATGTACAATGTAAAAAAAAAGTAATATGCTATCAGAGAACATCTCAAAATCAGAGGTGTTCATTCCATCTTTTGTACAGCATGTTTAATTTACACCTTCAGCTATTAACTTTACAACTGACTTATTTCTTCCATGCTTTTTTAAGGTGCCTTCTCTGAAGTGGCTAATAACCAGTGATACCTGGATTCAGGTCAAATAGTACTGAGATGAACATCTAACAAGATCCAATTCTCTGTACTCCATATATTATGTATTTTGAGCATGATTCTTACATTTTGGGTCACATATTCAAAGTTTTAGTCACACTCTGATTGCATTAAAAATTAGATTTCATCTAAATTTTCTGTTGCTGTAAAGACAAAATAAAGAAATACTGCATAAATCAATATATTAGTATTCTTTCATCCTAATGAGAAAGTGTCAGATTGTACTGTTGAGCACCATTTTGTTTTTTACTTCATTCACACCTGTGTAAAAATTTACTACACAAAACTTCAAAATCCCAGACAAAAAAAAAATCTACCAAGGATTTTAAATCTTATCAATCAGTGGTTTAAAAATAATTATCAAGTTTAAAATTTTTGTGGGAAGACAATTTGAATACCTGTCTGTTTCTATATTTGTAAATTACAGTTTAATATTCCAGGACTTTGATGTTGAAATAATTTGGATTGATAAGGTTTGTAGATAGGAGGCGTGCTACTTTATCAATTATAACTAAATGAACATAATGCATTTCTTTGAACATTTACTCGATGTAATTTGATAAGTTGTAATAGATGTTATTTAATCTTATGCAATAATTTGATCAATCATTGCTCAAAAATATGTCACTGCAACTTAGATTTTCTGAAAATATATATGTGTTCAAACAATAAACTTCCCAAACCATCACTTAATAAATAGAAATTATGATGATTTTAACCACCCAGGTAGTCCCAGTTTTATTACCTTGAAGTGGCCATATCTTGCTGAAAAAGTAAAAATCTTTCTTAGACATACCATTATTAATAGACAAATTTGGCAGGACAATCAAGGGGATGAAGAGATAATTCACGAATTGTGAATCTCCAGAATTAGCTACTTGATTTTTGCCACTCTGCACTTTCTTCCCATAAAAGGCATTTTTTAAAATCCTTCCATTAATTTTGAATAATGCGTTAAGTTTGTACAATACTTAGGAAAACATTAGGGGTTAAAATTAACAGTATACAGGTACAAATATTTTAATCAAATAAAACTACTAATGCAGTGCCAATTAATCTGGTTCAGAACTGCAATAATTTAAACTGTTGAGGCTCTTTCCTGCATGTAATAAAGTTAGCAAATATTTTGCATATTTTAAATGTAAATACTTGCACACTTTGTCTTTTTTTCCAATCCAATCTTGCTTTCTTGTCTTTTCAATTTCCAAACCTGATTTGTTTCTAATTTACCCTTATTTTCTATTTTTCCTGTTTTTCTCTCTCAAACCTTAAACCTGCTTTAATAATGAGTTTTAACGATGGTCCTATTACACACCCAGGTCCCAGTTATCCTGTTGCAGTCACCCACTGTTATCAGCTTTCACTGGCAACAAGCTCCAACGCAAAAATGCGTTTGAACTCTCAGGTGAAAAAAGCATCTAAAGGATAATGATGCCCTATTCCAACAAGATTTGGCCATTGCACTTCAAATGGATTATTTTTAATGTATTTATGAGGAATACATATAATTACTTAGCCAATAAAAACTAAATGGATATGAGATTGGATTTGACTTGGAATTCAAAGAGTTAAGCATTGTTTCTTTTTTTTCTGGGAACAATAATTCAACAGCTAACTCAATCGGAGTTATACAGATATTTGGTTTATGCATGAACACTTTAATCAATGGCACTGGCATAACTACCTCAAGCTGCATTGAATTAAATAATGAAGATTGTCCAAAATCTTTTCCCTTTTAACAAATTTGCTTGGTGATAAACTAATCTCAATAACCCAGTCAGTCAGGATGTATTTTGTTGTACCATGCAGTTTAAATCAGCAATGGAGAAAATTAGACAGCGGTGTATGAAATAAACTTAGTGCATGTGGCATATAGTGGTAACATCTTCAGTAAGGAAAGGAGAAAGACTGGATTTATTTTATTGGTATGCCGCTGCATTACACTTGGGCTAAGCAAAGAAGATAGAATGCATCTGATAACCTACACTCCAACTGTCTTTTCCCAGATATGCCTGCCTACCTTAGCATGTATGCACTATGAAAAAAAAAAGAAAATGGGTACATTCATGATAAGTAACAGTATATTCCCACTATATTTATAATGCACTGTTAAATTCCACAAAACTAGAACCAGCTCCATCTTAAGACTGGCCATGATGGTTACATATTACAAGAAGCAAGAGTGAAAAGGATTTACTGAGTCTTTAGTATAATGTAATCAGGTGAAAATAGTAAATATGGTGCTCTCTCATTTGCTATAATAATGAAAATATGTCCATAAGTTAACATCCTTTGGGAAATCAATATAACTTTTGCTAGTACCAATTTGTATTTTACATCAAAACTTCCAGAAGATCCAACGTAATTAAATTACTTAACAGATTTCAGAGGGCAATGCATCAGTTTTTGTTCTGTGACAATTAGATCTTAATTATGTTTGCAGTACCACAGAAAAGTATTGCATCATAAAATAAATCTACAATGTTCTACAATAAAGACCTACAGTAGAAAATCATGTCTGGATGGTTTCCTTCACATTACCTAATAAACTAAATCGTCTCACTGATATGTTTGTGTGAAAATAATGATAAATACTGGTAAAAAAAAACTTTACACTTTATAGCAGTATTAAAAAAAACTTGTTTGGAGTTTACAAATTATTTAAATGAATACTGTGTAGGGAAGAAGGCCTAGCCATTTGAACACTTTTAAATCCCTTGACATGTGAAAAAATGACTTTATTTAGGAACCAATTAATGTGAAAAAAATTACTCATTTAATATTGACCTTCTCGTGTATATATGTTAATCATAGCATTAGAGGATGGGGTACAAATACCATATTTAACAATTTAAGGGTTTGGATCTAAAATACTGCTGATGATTGTTGTGGAGACCTCTACTGGGGATGCTAATGCAGTCTGTAGAGTCAAATTTCCAGGTCTACCTCTGGATGCTTCTTTAATTAGAATTCCTTCATCGACAGATCACATTAACCCTTAACTTAAGATTACTAAGCTTGCTGCTGGCTCATATTGGAAATCCAGTTTGACAAATAAATACAATTCCATGTCAACAAATATTTAAAATGACAACAGTAAATCCAATTAAAATGCTGCTTCCTGACAAGAGATTCTCACTGCACTGTCATCTCTCTTTATTTGGCTTTAATGTGTAGCCAATGCAAAGCAATCTGCCATTGTTTTGAAGTTCAACTGCCTGTTATAATTTATTTTTTGTTAAATTATATATGGTATTTAAAAAAATCACACAAATAGCCAGTTTTAACACCCGGTGGTGTAATATAACTACCCCGTTCAGTTTTTTTTACAAGGGTACAGACATTACATACAGATTTGTACAATCCAACAGATAGCCCTGCGTGGCCCCACTGCACACACTCAATTGTGCAATTCTGAGATGAATATTAAAGACCTCAGGTTTCTTTCTAATTTAAAAGTGCAGAATGCATACAAAGACATCCACTTTAAGAATAAGAGCTTCATACTAAAATTAGGGATGTGCTAGCCTCGTGAAGTTCAATGAAGGACCATTTTGACTAATTATAAAGACAGCTGAAGCTAGAACCAAATCCAAATTGTGCACTGACATCACCTATGACACACTTTGATCCACTGCATCAGGTATGTTGAGTCATGTTGCAAAACTGCAAAAATGAACTGGTGCATTTTTGTACAACATGCGATATTTCTGATGTCATCTAGGAATAAGCAAAATATTTTGGTTGGAGAGGTAACTACCAGGTGATTTTTTTGTGTATGTGACTATAAAGTATGGTATCGGTCTACTTTGTAACTAAAATACCTGGCTTGTTGTACACATGAAGAAACTGCAATTTACTAAGACAATGTGATGCTAATTTAGTTAAGTTATTATTTTTTTAAAAAACTGCTTCCAGATGGGCAAGTTAATGTAAGAAAGACTGTAAGGTTCCCGTCTGGGGCAATGAAATCCAATACGTTTACTTATGCCTATTGTCAGTATATCACGAGGAAAATCTTCAGTTTAGGGTCCTCTGATCCTAGCAAACTCCAGTGTTTCAGTGGTGCCGTGAGTTGAGGTGCACACCCCTGGCTGAAATCTTTCAAGGTGATTATCTGGTGGCCAGACACTTTCTCCTCAAACAAGTATGTGAAATGAAAAGGAAACAATAAAAAATAAAACCGAATTTCAGATAATTAGAAATAAATACTGTATATAAACAACTCTGTGGCTTAGAACTGACTGCACGTTGTCTGTTTTTCGAGAACTTCGAGGTAGTCCGGCTCGATGTGAAGCTTTGCTTTCAGTTCCAGGTAATCATTTCTAATTTGCTCGGCATATACATTACCGGGTGCCCCGTAGAGCACCGTCTCCCTCATCCTCTCCGGATGCAAATACTGGCGTCTAACTTCATAGTTCGGTGAGTAATTATAGTTTGGTGGGCTACTAAATTTATATTCAACACTGTTGCCAGTGGGTGACTGTTTGCCCGGCTCTAAGATGCCACGGTAGAAATGGTCCACGTCTTGAACTGGGGAGACCTGCTCGTGGGGCTCGATGGTGCTGATGCTGTACGAGGGGCTCCTCAACTGGTTCTCTCGCTCGTCCTCCACCGGGTTTCGGTAGGTGACCTTGAGCTCGTGTAGGTCCCTGTAATCGTCCACCGAGTTGCCCTCGCGGGACCTGTAGATGGGGTTCTTGCACATGTGGCCCAGAGGGTGGGGTATGTACTCGTAGACGTGCCCGGCGGGGCTCTTGGCTTTGGGCGCCGGGCCGTGGCTGTAGACGCTGTACTGCAGGTTGAAGGAGCTCACGTCCGAGTTGTTGGTGCTGGCGCGCTCGCTCTGCGCCCGCTTGCGCCGCTTCATCACCACCACGAAGAGGCCGGCCGCCACGAACACCGACGCCAGGAAGACCAGCAGCAGGCTGAGGATCAGCACCGACAGGGGCACCACCGAGCCCGCGTCCGCCGGGAACGGGGTGGCCGCGCCGGCCGTGGCGAGGGGCCGAGCGGCCGCCCCCGGCGGGGCGGGCCGCGGCAGCGACGGCGTCGAGAGCGCCACCTCGTCCGAGTGGTCCGGGCAGATGAGGTCGGCGCGCAGCGAGGCCAGGTCGTGGCCGGCCAGGTGCTTGGGGGAGTGGCAGGCCAGGCGGCGCACCAGGGCGCCGGGGCCCAGGCGCTCCAGCCAGCGCTTCATGCCCAGCAGCGGGCAGCCGCACTCCCAGGGGTTCTCGTCCAGCTCGATCTGGATCAGGGAGGCCAGCTGCTCCAGCAGGCCGGCCACCGGCAGCGAGGCGAAGCGGTTGCCCCGCAGGCTGAGCCGGGTCAGGTTGAGCCCGGCGAACAGGCGGGGCGGCAGGGCCCTCAGCAGGTTGTGGTGCAGGAAGAGCAGCTGCAGGCCGGGCGCCGGCGACAGGGTGCCGGGCCCGAGCCGCCGCAGCGCGTTGTACTCCAGGTAGAGGTAGCGCAGGCTGCGCAGCCCGCGGAAGGAGCCCGCGCCCAGCGCCTCCAGGCAGTTGCCGTTCAGGTAGAGGCGCCGCAGCTGGGTCAGGTTGGCGAACGCGCCGTCCTGCACCGCCGCGATCCGGTTGTGGCCCAGGTGCAGCAGCTCGAGGCCGGCCGCCTCGTCGAAGTCGCCGCGGCGCACCGCCGCCAGCCGGTTGCCGCTCAGGTACAGCTTGCGCGGGTTGTAGGGCCGGGGCTGCAGCTCGGAGAGCCGCTCGATCCGCCGCTCCTGGCAGTTGACGTTGAGGCCGAGCTCGGAGATCTGCAGCTGGCAGCTGCACTGCCGGGGGCACACCAGGGGCACCGGCGGCTTGGTCTGGTAGGCGAAGATGGGGCCGTATGGGTAGCCCTGGCCCTCCTCGCCGTCCCCCTCCGCCTTGCTGAGGGACGGGCTGCGGGAGGTGGTCACCCTAACCCGGGACGAGGGCGCTTTGGGCAGGCGGGTGCCTTTGGCCTGGGACCTGGAGGGGGACGAGGTGGCGGGGGCGGGGTGCTGGGCCGTGGGCGGGGGCACCGGGCTGCTGCTGTGGAAGTACCCCCGGGTGCTCAGGGCAGGCGGAGGCGGCCTCCAGTCCGAGTCCAGGCCCACCCCAGCGGCGGCGGCGGCGGGGATGGGGGCCGGGCCGCGGCGCGGGCACAGCTCCTGGCGGGAGACCTCGCCCAGGTCGCGGCCGTGCAGGCGGAACGGGGTCTCGCAGACCACCTCGCCGACCAGCGCCGTGTACGCGATGCTCTCCAGCCAGGCCTTGAGCGCCAGCAGCGGGCAGCCGCACTCCCAGGGGTTGTCCTCCAGCTGCAGCTCGGCCAGGCCGCCCAGGTGCTCCAGGAGGCCGGCGTGAGGCAGCGCCCGGAGCCGGTTGCCCCTCAGGTCCAGGTGGGTGAGGGGGACGTGGCGGAAGAGGTCAGCGGGCAGGCCGGCCAGCAGGTTGTCGTTGAGGATGAGCACCTGCAGGCGGGGCAGCCGGTCCAGGGTGTCGCCCTCCAGCCGCCGGAGGTAGTTGTAGTCCAGCTGCAGGTACTCGAGGCGCTCCAGGCCGGCGAAGGCGTCCCTCCGCAGGCCCTCCAGCCGGTTGTTGTTGAGGTGCAGGCGCCGGGTGGCGTGCAAGCCGCGGAAGGCGCCTGCCTCGATCTCCTCGATCCGGTTGCCGCCCAGGTGGAGCACGGCGGCGCCGCTGAAGTTGAGGAACTCGTCGGCCTGCAGGCGGCTCAGCAGGTTGCCGCTGAGGAACAGGTGGTAGACGGGCCAGCGGGGCGGGCTGAGCTGCAGCACGCTGACGATCCGGCTGTCTTCGCAGCCCAGCACCAACACGCCGTCCTTCTCCTGGCAGGAGCACAGGCTCTCGCACGCCTCGCCGTAGCTCTCCGGGGCGGCTCCACCGGCCACCGCCTCCAGCCGCCACCACCAGCCGCCCACCAACGAAGCCAAGGCGACGGCCCGCGTGAGCCACACGGACATCTCGGCGGGGCTCCCGGCGCTCACTCCCACCCGCGGCTGCTCACCTTCGACAAGACAGAGAGAGACAGAAAGCAAAGTGTGAATACTTGCCATCGTGAACTATCGACGACCATCACCACAAACATACATTAACAACGCACAGAGCACCCCCTCACACACAAACCACCCCCCATCCAATTTGAAATGGGGTGGGCGGGCAATGCACTCAAATTGCTATCGCATCCCCGCCCCTTCCCCAATAAGATTGAGGTCATCCAAAGTTTAAAGAAAACGACATTCCCCGATGATCACTCCCAGGATCTCTGACTGCTTCTCCGGTGCAAGTTCCTCGCAGGCTGTTAACTGGGCAGAGAGAGAGACGTACTGCACTGTGCCGCCTGGCTAAAGGCAAAGCTAGGAGGCTCCTCCGAGTTGAGATAGGAAGTTGCATTTTAGTGTGAGCGTCACTTATCACCCACTGCGTTAACGTCACTCCAGCATCAACATGCATTTGACCACATTTCAAATCTATTCCTTGATGAGATGCGCCAGGAGCCCCCGATTCAAAAGAAATCACGGCCATTTTCAAAAGCATCTTTGTGTTTTGGAAAATAATATAATACCAGCGCTGACCAAACGCACACATTCTCTCTGCAGCTAATTCCAGATCAACTGTTCTCTTCCAAAACCCCAACGAGGAGAAAAAAAGGGCTTCAGAAGCGACTGAGCGCTCTGACAGAGCAATGCGGCTCATAGGCTTCACTTCAAGCACAGTAAAGTGATTCGGGAAATAACAATTATAATAAACAGGCTACAAATGGCTTTATTGTTTTTCTCTCAATTTGAACAGAATGCTGGACTCCCCACCCTCACCCCACGAATCAACTTACCCCTTGTCCCCAAACACTAGCGGCTTTGAAGGAGAGCTCGACATATTCTGCCATGTCTGACTTCCACTCGGAATTTGGCAAAATGCAAACCCCGATGCAAGTCGCTAGATTACAACATTTGTAATTGGATAAAGCCAGTCACCAATGTGCCAGCGTAGGAAATGCTGGTCAGATTCGGCGGTAACTGTCGCAGCCCTTCATCCTTCCGGGTAAAAAGATACATTCAAGTTGATTAAAGGCAAACAAATGATCTACGTCAGTGATTTAATACCCAAATTTCATTTCGCTCGAACAAATCCGATTTCCTGGCGCTTTTTGTTTTCATTCAGGCACTGCATCACTCCGCAATAAAAAAAGGGAGATGCATATTTCGACCCACTGATGCTGGAAATCACTTCATTCTGACCGCGATTTGTGTGTCCCCACTGTGCAACTCCAAGCTATCCAATACACAAGGTGCAACGTTTAAGCACAACACTTCAGCACAATTATTATTTCCAGTCGGAATCCCCTTCGCATTATGGAGGTGTGAGGAAGCTGTTCACCCCCCCCCCCCCCATTTTAATTTCCCTTTACCTTACTCTGATCTCTGCGATATCTGCTGGGGTACTTTGATCAACATTCTCCTTCCCAGACCCCCACCCAAAAGAAAAAGTTTTACTATTTAATCAGATATACTAACGGGAAATATAGCAATAAACACGAAACTTCACGCATTTGATCTCAACACTGATTAAAGCATTGCCCAGCGCAATTTACTTTTCCGGATTCTCATATGTGTCTCATTTTAGTATCAAAGGAGGTTTTGTTTTAACATTGTTTTTGCTCAGCGCTCAATACTTCTGACTACTGCATCTGGCACACATACACACAACACATTAAACCCGCTTACTTCAGCACCAAGACACAGTGGTGGCCGATTTAGATCCCCGTACATTCAGTTCTAATGAAATTAGGATTCACCTACCCAGTTCGTCTCCTGAAATCTCACAACATTGCAGGGGTTCGGAGGGTGGGGGTGCGCTTCCGGCCGCGATCCGAGTGGAACTGGCGCTTTCGGAAGGTGATTAGTAATCCTTCCAAGTGGCTGTTGTTCAGGGGTAATCGCGGTCGCACTCGAGATAGATTTCGTGGACTAGCTCCTGCTCACGACGTTCGCTGCGCGACCGCCCGCCGAACGGACGGACGGACGCTCGACTTCTCCCCCACTTGCACTTCCACCAACTTTAGCAGACAGTGAACAAGACAAGCCGGGTCGGCAGTAGCCCCTCCGCCCGGTCCCTAGCCCCTTGCTCACAGAAGCACATCCTCTGGTTTACCACCGCTGCAGCCCACACTCCCCCACCACACTCCAAAAGCAGCAGCAGCACCACTCCTCCGCCAGCCCGACTGTGTTACGAGATGCCTCGCAGTCACCTACTGTAGAATATGGCTGGAGCGAACTCGTCCGTCTCTTGGCTTTTTGCCTTAAAGAGGAAAGTCGGATGTGGAAGCCGGGAAGCGTGGCCGGCTGGAGAAATTCACCGCGGTGTCAACCTCGAATCCATTCGAGCCCCGGGGAATGCGGAAGGACTTTCGCTGTGGGTCCTCTCTCCTTGTCGACTTTCCCTTTCCATTGATCCATTGCCTTGGGACCATTATTACTGTGCTGTCAACAGTCAGGTTAATCCAAGCTATTAGTTGGCAGGGGAGGTCGGAAAAACGAAATCTTTAGTTTCAAATGGCCATTCAGTGAAACGAAACACAAAATCGAGTAGCACGTAGTATGTCTGGAAAATGCACCCGAGTCTTTTGCGAGTTTCGGACAGCGCTCTTCCTCCGATTAATTTTTTTCTCTGAACGCTGTAATTTCTATTCATTCCACCAAGGCCGATCCAGTCCATATTTTTTAAGAGGGTGATAAATCAGCGCTAACAAACCATTTGTAGGAGCGTCAGTATTTACTGTACTCAGCGTGGTTGTTTGTCATTCTAGCCATTTCCCAAACAGCAGGCAAATACGCAGCGGGGGTGAACAGCACACACACACACACACACGGAGAGAAATGAACTGATTGTAGCTGATGGCCAATAGATGGCAGTGCAGGGTGACAGAAATAAAGAAGGACACAGAAAACTCCATCTACAGTATTTGACTTTGCTGACGTTCCGACAGGAGGAACCTTAAAAAATCTGGATTCAGGGATGGTCACCGCTCAGGGTCCTATTTCCCATTGAGTTTTAGTTTCTTTATTTATTATCACCGTGCGCAAAAGTTAACGTACTTACGGCGGCCAGAAATGTGAGTTGAAAAGTTGACACAGTGATAACTAGAACGCAAACGCATAGCGAGCTATAATATCCTGTGCAGTCCTCTGTAACTTTGTGATCCTGTATCCACCTCACTCCTCCTATTCTGGTCTGTATGTACGTTGCCTCTTTTCGTGAATCCCCGCTGGATGGCGGTGCCTCAGCTGTTAAGGCCCTGACCCACACAGACCCTTCTTTCCTCTCTTTTCTACGTACCAATATGTCTTTGATCATCTGCCCTAATATCTCTTTACGTGTTTGTATGGGTGTCAAATTTTACTCGACAATTTTCCTGTGAAATTCCTCGGACTGTTTTACTACAGTCAAAACATTGCAGAAAACAAGGTTGTGGTTGATGTGTTATCACTACAATCCAATCGTCATGTTATGTTTGTTCAATGTCTGCAGTGGTGGAGCAGGCCGCAGGATGTGAACTCACATTGAGAATTTAGTTTATGCTGTTATTATTTTCATTTGCATCACGTCTGTACCACGATGTTGAGATGTGCATGTCCACTCTATCTGTTAGCATTATAGTACATTTTAGAAATGAAGCAACGAGTAACAAAGATATAGACAAAATTGTCTATGATAAATGCAGTGCTGACTCCAGTGAACACCATGCAAGTCATGCAGAGGGAATAAGGACTCCTAGCTGCTGGCATTTCATAGACAAAGAGGACATGACATGTAAATTTGATAAATTTGGTTCAGTTTCATCTGGAAACCCTAGTGTGGAATACATAGAAAAATAAACTCATTTTTAAAATTATAAACATTATTGTTTTAACAGACAGTTTCTCCTTAAGACTATTTCAAATCATTTTGCTGTCTTTTTATATGGATAATCTTACAATGATACTTACACTTACATGTAGCCACCCACAGCTAACCCTATAGTTCTATTGTGACATCAGTCTCTGATCTCTCATTTGAGAACTAGGTAGCTTCAAACTGTAAGCGAACAGGAATCTTACCAGACTTGTCTTGACTTTGTTCTGCACAGATTGTCCCCACAAACTCCCACACTGTCCTACACATGCTGGAAAGGCATCTGACCCCTGCACTCTGACATTGTCCCACACATGTTCAAACTCACACCATCTCACACAGATACTCACGTCATCCCCAAGCAAGCACAACTGATCCTACCCATATGCATTCAATGTCATGCCCACTCACACCTGATCTCATGTACTCTCAGGCTCCCACACACTTTCACTCTCCACTCATATCATCTGAATTTAAAACTTCTGAAACACTTCATTTTTTTCATTAATGTGCACACATTTTCTCACCCTGAAGGCCTCTTTGAACTCATTTTAGAAAATGTGTTCCAGATACAACAATTACATTCATATAGTCATAGAGCTGTATAGCATGGACACAGACCCTTTGTCCATGCAGACCAGATAGCCCAAATAATGCTAGGTCCATTTGACAGCATTTGGCCCATATCCCTCTAAACTCTTCCTATTCATATGCTCATACAGATGCCTTTTAAATGTTGTAATTCCAGCCTCCATCTCGTCTTCTGGCAGCTCATTCCACACATGAACCACCCCCTGTGTGGAAAAGTTGCCCCTCAGGTCCATTTTAAATCTTTACCCTCTTACCTTAAACTTACACTGTCTAGGGTTGGACTCACCCACACCAGAGAAAAGTCTTATCTATTCACCCTATCCATGCACCTAATGATTTTAGAAACCTCTAGAAATAAGTTCATCCTTCAGCCTCTGATGCTCCAGGAAAAATAGCTCCAGCCTATTCAGCCCCTCCCTATAGCTGAACCCTCTAACCCTAGCAATATCCTTGTAAGTCTTTTCTCGACCATTGCAAGTTTCACAACATCCTCCCTATAGCAGGGAGACAAGAACTTAATGCAGTATTCCAAACATGGCCTAACCAATATCCTGTATAGCCGCAACATAACCTCCCAATTTCTATACACAATGCACTGACCAATAAAGGCAAGCACACCAAATGCCTTCTTCACTATCCTGTCTACCTGCGATTCCACTTTCAAGGAACTATGAACCTGCACTCCAATGTCTCTTTGTTCAGCAACACTCCCCATGATGTTACCATTAAGTGTATAAGTCCTGCCTTGACTTGCCCTTCCAAAATGCAGCATGTCACATTTATCTAAAGTAAACTCCATCTGCCACTCCTTAGCCCATCTGATCAAGATCCCATTGTACTCTGAGTTAACCTTCTTCGCTGTCCATTACACCTCCAATTTTGGTGTCATCTGCAAACTTATTAACCATGCCTCCTATGTTTACATCCAAAACATATATCTAAAAGATGAAAAGCAGTGGACCTAGCACCGATCCTTGTGGCACACCACTGGACACAGGCCTCCAGTTTGAAAAGCAACCCTTCATCATCACCCTCTGTGTCCTACCTTTGAGCCAGTACTATATCCCAGATTGAAACCATTCACATATCACAAGTGTAAAGGTGATGATCAATTATTGCAGTTGATCTGCTTGCACTGGGTGTTGTCATGTAGTTTTTCTCATCCCTCATTGTCACTCTTCACAAATGTTCTAATTTCTTTATACACTCCATCTCTCACATTCATACTTTTTTTCCCTCTCTTTGCAGGACATGAGAGTTCACTTTTGTATAAAGTGGTGGAAGTCAGCTGTGAACTGACAATTAATGTTGCACTGACCACAATCGAGGAATAGTCTTCAGAGACTGGCATTGTGGCAGCGTTGATGAGCATATGTGTTGGCTTTCACTACCTGGTTACCTCTCAGAATATGGACACCACATCAAATGTGGCAGCTCAGTATCAGATTGCCATTAAGTACTGGAGTTCCTGATTATAATCCTTATAATTCTTCTGACCTGCAACTTACAAATGAATAATTTGACAATTAGTTGAGGGACATCCTTCATGATTCTATGGACTCTGAAACAGTTCCTCTGGATTGGTGCATAGCTAGGCTAAGTCCACCAGTTTAGAATAAAGAGGTTGAGAGAAAATTAGTAATTACAAACCAGTTAGATTGACATTGATAGTATGGCAAATGCTAGAGTCCATTATAAAAGGTTTAATAGCAGAACACTTGTAAAACAGTGGCAAGATTGGGCAGAGTCAAAGAGTGTAGTGCTGGAAAAGCACAGCCATATCGGCCATAGAGCCCAGAGTCCTGTGTCACAAATTGTATTTGCGGAGACAGGAAGGTAAAAGCAGTTGCAGTTTTAGAGTCCCTGCGCTGCAAGAGTGAAACTGGAGTCCCAATAGTTCAGTTTTAGTTGTTCAATTTTCTCTGGAGTGGAGAAACTTGCAGATAATCTGATGTCTTGTTTAACAGTAGTTTTTCATGTTGCTTTTTCACCAGTATTGGTTTCTGAGAATGAGAGAGAAGAGAGAGAGGAGGAGTGTGAATAAAACAACACATACAATTTTTCAAACTCCTCTTCGCATTTCAGCATCTCTTGATTCAAATAGTGATTCTAAGGCAGCCAGTTTTCTTTATTCCATTTGTCTGGGTTTGTCAAATAGTCTCAGCAGCCATTTTAGGTCAACAGATTCCTTTTTAAAACATTTTTATTGGACAAAATGTCTCAGGTGTTGAAGTCTACTAATTAAAACTGAATATTGAAAATACATTTTCACTGCAATCCTATCACAGAAAGTATCACTGTCTATGGGGCATTTAACTTCAAGCACTTTAGCTTGTAAACCTTAGATCAAATACATTAGGAGTAGACAAATAAGAGCCAAATGTAATAGAGGCAAAAGTAAATGTTAAATTGCGAAATCACAATGTACAGAATCAGGATTCTATATGATGATATCAAACTAATATATGTCATAGCTAAAATGGTTTGAAATCCATGTGCTATGAAGCATAACTATTTGCTTCAAATAATCATTAGTTTTTTTTAAATAACATCATTTCAGCACGTGTTAGCAATGAGGTTTGGATGTTGTTAATTTCACTCAGTCCCATCCATTGAATTAAAGGCTGCAAAAACACCTTCACCTCCAAAATTTCAGAAACTTAAAGAACAAATGTTGGAAGATTGGTTGATAGCTTGAAAGGATGCTTTCTGCTCAATTAATACATTTGCTGTTTTATTTAGAATGCTCCTTTCTCTGTATTTGTGATATTACCAAGATTTGGACAGAGAATGGGGAGAGCAACTAACATTAATTATTCTTAACTAACTTAAACATGGAGTCTTCTATTTTTAGTTGAGGGCCATCGTTCAAGATGCTGTGGATTCAGAAACAGTTCCTCTGTATTGGAGCATAGATAAGTAAGTCCACTAATTTAAAATAAAGAGGTCGAGAAAAAATTGGTAATTATACACCAGTTAGCTTGACATTGATAGTATGGAAAATGCTGGAGTCCATTATAAATGGTTTAATAGCAGAATACTTGTCAAACAGTGGCAAGATTGGGCAGAGTCGAGGAATGTAATGCTGGAAAAGCACAGCTGGTCAGGGTGCATCTGAGGAGCAAGAGAATCGACGTTTCAAGCATAAGCCCTTCATCAGGAGTGAGGCTTGTTGCCCAAGGGGAGCAGATAGGTGGAAGGATTTCACCAGTTTCCACATTTCCCCTTCCCCCACCTTATCCCAGATCCAACCTTCCAACTTGGCACCACCCTCTTGAATTGTCCTTTTGTCCATTTTCCTTCCCAACTATTCGCTCCACCCTCCTGTCCGACCTATACCTTCACCCCCATCTTCATCTACCTATCGCATTCCCAGCTACCTTCCCCCCAGCACCACTCCTCTTCCATTTATCAGTCAGCCCCCTTGGGCCAGAAGCCTCATTCTTGATGAAGAGCTTATGCTCGAATCGTTGATTCTCCTGCTCCTTGGATGCTGCCTGACCAGCTGTGCTTTTTCAGCACCACACTCTTCGACTCTGATCTCCAGCATCTGCAGGCCTCACTTTCTCCTCCTTTATGAAAGGGAAGTCATGTTTCACAAATCTTGAATTTTTTAAGGCTGTAACTAGTAGAGTTGATGTGATTTATTTAGACTTTCAAAAGGCTTCTGATAAGGTCCTACATTAGAGATTAGCATATAAAATTGAAGTGTATGGGCTTGGGGTTGTATACTGACATGAATAGAGGACAAGCTGGTAGACAGGAAACAAAGAATAGAAATAAATGGGTCTTTTTCCACGTAGAAGCCAGTGCACATTAGCGTACTTCAGGATCAGTGCTAAGACTCCAGTCATTCACAATCTGAATTACGGATTTAAATGAGGAAACTAAATCTAACATTCCCTTGTTTGCAAATGGCATAAAGCTGGCTGGGAGACTGAACTAGAAGAGGATGGACAGATGCTTTGGTGTGATTTGGACAAGACAAGTGAGCGGGCAAATGCATGGCAGACAAAGTATAATGTTGATAAATGGGAGGCTATCCACTTTGGTAACAAAACTAGGAAGGGAGATTATTAACTGATTGGTGGTAGACTGGGGAAGGTGGATGTGCAATGAAACTTGGCTATCCTCATACATAGGTCACTGAAGGTAAGCAGGTGCAACAGATAGTAAAGAAGGGAATTGGTATGTTAGCCTTCATAATGATCAAATTGAGTGCAGGAGCAGGGACTGCATTTGTACAGGGCCTTGCTGAGACCACAACTGGAGGACTGCAATTTTGATGTCTGTCTGAGGTAGGATATTCTGGCTATGAAGCAAGTGCAACAAATGTTTACCAGACTGATTCCTGGGATAGCAACTCTGATATGTGAAGAGATACTGCATCAGCCAGGACTGGATTCTCTGGAGTTTGGAAGATTGAGGGGAGATGTCATTGAAGACTATAACATTCTAATAGGACTACACAGAGTGACTACAGGAAGGATGTTCTGTATGACTTGGGTGACCAGAGCTAGAGTCACAGTTTAAGATTATACGATAGGCTATTTAATATTGAGATTTAGGAGAAATTTCTTAAACCACGGAACGGTGAACCAGCAGAACTCCCTGCCACAGAAAGCAAATGAGGCCACATCTTTGAATGTTTTCAGGAAGGAGATAGACATAGGTCTTAAAGCTAAAAGGATAAAAGATATATGGTAAAAGCAAGAGTGGAGTAGTGAGTTAGTTGATCAGCCATGATCATGCTGAATGGTAGATCCAAATGGCCAAATTGTTCCTATTTTCTGTGTTTCTATGTTTAAGGTTTCACTGTACCATCCCACTCTGATGTTAGCTATTAGTTTGTTGAGTTATAAAATTATATGGGTTATATAAGATATAAAACCTGATTATGTTCCGTGATTTAGAAAATTGTTTATTTGAAGTAATTTTGTTAGCATGCAGTAATGAGGAAGAACTACGCTATGTGCATTAGAGTGGTCCTCCAAAGGGTAATGTGAAGACTGACATTAATAATCAATGAGTAAAATAGATTAGAAACTCAGACTTGAGTCATTAGTTCAGTTGCCCCTGAGAGCACAAAACCTAACTAGTTTTTTATTGCTTTACAAAAACAGGCAGAGGAAACCTCGTCGTAGATTGAAGAAACTTTGTGTGGTGCCTCCTCATAAACAGAAACATTGAGGGCACCTAGGGATAGGTTGGTGACACCTACATCCCCTGAATGAGAATGCAAAGAGAATGAATAGGGCAGTCTCACATCATGGTCTTATCAGTGGCCATTTTCAGATTCTGACCAATTTTGTGGCCGTTAATTTTGGTCTGATTTCCAAATGCCATATTTTTAGGCCTGGGCTTACTGTTGACAGTAATGATGTCAATTTTTTTTCAACTGCTCCTTGAGTGCTAATATTGTGGTGACAGAGGCACAGTCATAATGTTACTAGACTAGTATTCAAGCAGCGTCTACATTAGAGTGGTGCTGGAAAAGCACAGCCAGTCAGGCAGCATCCGAGGAGCAGGAAAATCGACATTTGGGCAAAAACCCTTTATCAGGATGCTGCCTGACCAACTGTGCTTGTCCAGCACCACTCTAATGTAGACTCTGATTTCCAGCATCTGCAGTCCTCATTTTTGCCTAGTAATCAAGCAGCTCCACCTAATACTCCATGTAATTTCAACATGGTAACTTTTAAAATTTAAGTGCAGCTGTTAAAAACTGGAATATAAAGCTAGTCTTAATATTGGTAACCATCAAATTATTTTTGATTACCCTAAAAACCCATTTGGTTCACTAATTTTTTTTTAGAGAAGGAAATCTGTCATTTTTTACATAGTCTGGACTACGGGTGACACCAAATCCAGAGCAATATGGTTGACTCTGAAATGACCATTCAGTTCAGTAGTAATTTAAGATAAGCAACAAATGCTGGCAGAAGATTCAGAATCCCCGTGACGGTGCTATTTAGGCTGATGATTCAGATCAGTACTGACAGAGTCCTTTTGGACTTATTCAGATGAACATAAAAGTTTTCTTGGCACGTTTTGAAGAAAAGTAAGAGATTTCTCCCATGTGCCCTAAATTCAACATCTGTCCTTTAACAAACTATATACAGCTTATCTGGTGTTCATGACATTGAAGTTTTTGATACTTATCTGGACAATAATACTCATCACTGCTTTTGCTACAACTATGATAATACTTTAAAAAGTGACTCATTAGCTCTAAGTTCCCTGAGACCTCGTAAGACACTGAAAGGCACAGTCTTTATTTCTTCTGGTTGTTGTTTCATCATCATGAAATGATTCACAGAAATCTTTAGAAAGATTTGCACATTGTAAAGCTAAAGTCCTTGATTGGTTCATTGCTATTGCTTCGTGTGCCAGTCAGTACCCACATATTCTGTGCAGCATTCTGAAGTCTTTTTAGTTTGCAGCTTTATCTGCCGTTGTGTCTTTTAAATATGTCCATAGCGAAGCTCTTCTTCATTACTTTATCCCATCTTCTGTACTCCACATTGCCTTTTTGTCTAGCTCAATATTCTTTTCTTGGTTCTTTTCTCTCCATCAGCTTTGTTTCATCAGTTAGATTCCAGGTTAGGTCAGTGATCCATTGTTCTTCATTGGTTCCTCTCCTTCATCTGTCTTCAGCACTCTCATTAACCCTCCTTTTGAATATTTCCTGTTGGTTCTTGATGTTGTACAATGACATTAGTGCATCAAACCAGTTGGGTGACAGTCATCTGGAAATATCCTTGTTGTTCAACATTTCCCTTGCAAATGGTCATTATGACTTGGTGGCTGTTGCTTTTTTTTCAACTTCAGGTGAATCTTGCCTAACTGAAGGTGATGGTTTGTTCCTTCATCATCTCTTCAATAAGTCCAGACGTCTCACAAAGATGTCTTCTATCTGCTTCTGAGACAGTCCTGAGACTAAGGATGACTTTCTCCCATTCTTGTGTGATTGACCTGAGGTGATTAAATATCACAAGTGGGACAAGCTGTGATTTCTGAAGTGGGAGAGTAGGATGTTTGGGTTTTTGAATGTTTCTTCCACTGTTTGGACTTAGCCTCCACCTGGGCCTATCAGAAATGTGAAAAGTAATTGGTTTCTTTGTGAATGCTTCCTGTTGACTTTGGTCAGACTTGGGGAAAAAAAAATACCCATGAGGTGATGGAGATATTGAAAATTTTCAGGGAGGCTTTGAGAATGTCCTTGAAGCATTTTTTAAAATGTTTTCATGATGACCACTTGCTGTATCAAAACTGAGAATAGACAGTTTGTTTTGGAAACCATGTGTCTGGGATGGTCTGGTACACTCAACACAGCTCATTGACTGTGACTAATGCCTGGATACTGGAAATATTGGAATGACTATCCTTGCAGTGGATTTGCAGGATTTTGTGGAAGCATCACTGTGGTATTTCTCAACGGATTTCAAGTATCTGTTGTACATTGTCCAAGTCTCCAACCCATAGAGGAGGGCTGGGAATACTACTGCCCCCTACTGGTGTACTGCTAGCTTTCAGAGCTTTGTTATCAAATAATTTAATTTGCTATTGATGCATATATCATCATTCTTGTTCAAGGTATTATCATTTTGGGGCCTTATTATCATTTAAATGGTTGACGTTGAGCTTGTTCAAGGTGTTCCCAATGCTGAAAGCATTGATATTGCAAAAGGTGAACAGATGTTCACGATTTCTGTTCAGCATGCTTACAACCCAGGGAACCAATCTTAATGTTCAGTCCTCATTAATTGCTGTTGAAATCACTGATCAGTAGCTTGATGTCAACATCAATGACCTCATCCAGTGTGCCCTGGTGATGGAATTTGTCTTTCTCCTTTCTGTGTATCCCTCTGCTGGTTGCATGACAGACACTTTAGCCTGGGCGGATCAGTGATGATTTACTGGCATCCACCCAACGCATGATTGAGCTGAGGAAAGGCTAACCCTATGATTTCAGTGTTCTTGTTCAGTGTACAGGATGCACTCAAGCACTCACTGCTGAGTTGTTCTTGGCCAGTGCATCAAATCAAATTGACACCTAAGATGCCAAGTCAACAGGTTTGCATCTCTTGCAACACCCGGTACAGCTTTCCATACTGAAACAGTTTGCGGATGCTCCAAGTGCTGATTCTGCTTGTGGTGTTGGTGTTGAAAATTGGTTTGTCAGAGATCAGGCATCCTTTCAGCTTTCAACCAACTCTATCGTATGTACATACTCAGATTTGCTGTTTTCTGTGACACAGTTTTCCAGGCTTTGCCCAAATAGTTATTTCTTGCTCATTCTGTGCTTTTGCCAACCCTTCTTCTTGTATAAACAATCATGGGCAAAGACGGTAGCATGCTATTGAGGAACAAGGAACAAATAGCAGAAGATCTTCAGGCGATTCTCAATTAGCCCAGCCATGCCTTCCATTCAAATTCAATGACCATATTTAAACTCAGCAGTTGATGGAAAACCTGGGAGAAACGAACAGACTAAAGCTTGCAGGAGCCTATAAAATGACAAGGCATCAGGGATCAGTGCAATACCAGCAGAGAAGTAAACACTTAACAGAGGTACAGATTTATTCAACTAGACCTGGACTACCCAGACGACTTGCAAAAGAAAGGGAACTTCAGTCAGGGACATAACTGGGCGGCACGGTGGCACAGTGGTTAGCACTGCTGCCTCACAGCGCCTGTAGACCCGGGTTCAATTCCCGACTCAGGCGACTGACTGTGTGGAGTTTGCACGTTCTCCCCGTGTCTGCGTGGGTTTCCTCCGGGTGCTCCGGTTTCCTCCCACAGTCCAAAGATGTGCGGGTCAGGTGAATTGGCTAAGCTAAAATTGCCCGTAGTGTTAGGTAAGGGGTAAATGTAGGGGTATGGGTGGGTTGCGCTTCGGCGGGTCGGTGTGGACTTGTTGGGCCGAAGGGCCTGTTTCCACACTGTAAGTCTAATCTAAAAAAAAATAACACTGCTGTTAGTCCCTCATAATGTCTTCTACATGGTGTTCCTCAACAGATTGAAATCAGAAACATAGGTAGTATTTGCGAAAAGTTAATGTGATTCCAGCTGGTAGATAATGCTGTAAGGTATGTATTTTTACACTATTTTCCACATTGTGGAACATATCCCAGAATATTTTCTATCAAATTTATTACTTTTATGAAGTCTTCTAGTAATATCTATTGGAAGTATGGCACACTGGAATGATATTACTTGGCTTGACAACATCATCAATCAAGATGATTGGTCAGAGGCAGCTGCAGGACAACATGTTAGGGATACTACTCAGTCTGGCAGGACATTTTATTTTATCTCCTGGACATATGACCTGCTCGATTCACAGTAGGATGGTCACCACCAAATGGGAATAGAAGGCTCGCCAGCCAAAAAGACCTGGGCTAAGGAGGACCTTCAAGAGCACCATATTGCCTGGGCTAGGAGAAAAGAGCTTGAGAGGAATTGAGAACTTTGGCAAAGACATGCTGTCCATTGCCTCCTTAATATCTGAAGGACTAGAGCTGAAACTATGACTGAAGTCCTTGGAATTATTTTAATACTTGACAAAGAGAGAATTTCTGTGTCTTTTGCCAAGTCTCCTATCAGAAATTCAATGGATAATCCATAAAAATCCTTGAAGACAATGTACAATCCACTACTTTTAAATATTCACACCAATTGCTTCGATAAGATTCCCTATAGTGTGGAAACAGGCCCTTCACCACACAGACCCATTTCCCTCTGACTAATGCACCTGACACTATGGGCAATTTAGCATGGCCAATTCTCCTAACCTGCACATCTTTGGATTGTGGGAGAAAACCCATGCAGACACAGGGAGAATGTGCAAACTCCACACAGCCAGTCGCCTGAGGCTGGGATTCTGGTGCTGTGAGGCAGCAGTGCTAACTACTGAGGCACCATCCCACCCAATTCTCAAAGACATTCTGCCAAAATCCCAATGGAGGTTATTGAAAATCAGGCCAGAGATCTCTGATCCTTTCAAGAGAAATTATTTTTAGACTGAAAGACAGAATCATAGCAGGTGCTAAAGTATAACAAAATGCAAGTCTTAAAAGCAACCTTTTTGAGGACAGGATTACACTTAGAATGTCTGAGAAAGTAAATATTATGATTTCAAGCAGTCACATCTGTCTTCATCTGGTTCTAAATTCACAATTGTTTCATTCCAATGTTTTTGTTTAAAAAAATGCAATAAAAGTGCTTGACTATTGTGTAAAATGATTGGTTAATTCAGACAAACTAATATGCCCCTGCACTGTCAGTGCATTCCTCACCTACCAAAGCCAGAAGGTCGATAGTTAATTTTTTTGTTGAGCTGTCAGCTTTGTAGGGACTGTTGTTTTCTATTTGGTAATCTTCTAGATTGTCATGTATGTTTCTATATGATACATATTATGGATTCATTTGGTATCCTGTTAATTTCTTTTACTGTGATAAACATATTCCACTGATGCAAACTAATGAATAAGCCACTTTCCTTTCACAATACTAAATGTCTAATATTTGGTTCATTAAGATTTGTAAATAGGTAATGGGAAGAGCACAGTGGTTTTCTTTCATTAGTCGTAACAGTATTGTTTGTGAAATAATAAGATGTTTGTCTGTTGATATTATTTATGTTACCCTCATCAGAACCTACCTGTCCTATTTTGTATTTCAGCACTCATCAGACTTTTTCTGATCACACTGCAAAACAGCTGGGACTAAAGCAGTCAATATATTTAGAAAAGTGCCTGAAAGTAAGAGCAGTTAAAGTGGATATTATACATGAGTGGAAAATAAGGAGAAACAATCAAAGGCATTGTTGAATAGAAAGCGTTTGAAAGATTTACCAACAGAGAATAAGATGGATCAAAATGAAGAAGTTTAGGAAGTAATTGGAATTCTAGAGAATAGACACTAACATAATTGGTAGGATGCTGAATACTGAGAAAAGTAAATGAATGCAACATTAAAGATAGGGTAGAAGGTTAATGCAAGAGACATCAGAATTAAATTGAGGGTTACGGCAAGTGAGATCTTATATATGAGGATGATGATTTTGAAGTGGTTGGCTGATGAATACAAATAGGGCACAATGTGGAAGAGGATATAATGGAAGAATGTTGGCAATATGAGGGTCAGTGGAGACAAACTAGCAAGAAAAGTGCCAGGGAAGTCAGGGATAGAGGGAATTTAAATGTAAGTGTAAAATAGATGAGGTCTAGACAAAGCCGAGACCGAGTGTTCTTGGTGATAGCTAGGACATGTTGTTTGAAACTCTGCTATTATTCATGGAGGACAACACCAGTGCTGTGCATCGTGATGATAGACTGGAAGGTGGTGAGGGAATTTCAAAACACGCTGCATTAAAACATGAAAAGGTTAACTGACAGTGCCGAAAAGTAACTGGCTCTTTTCCTCGTCTTGTCCATCTTTGTCTAATAAAAAGGCCCGTTGGATGAATAAAAGCTATTGCTATTAGAAAGCATTTCCATGACTGCAACTTTGCATTGTACTTAAAACCATAACCAATTTTACATCTTGCTGAAGTATGAAAAGAATAAATACCAATTATTACAAAGGTCCTCAATGTACTTCGGGACTTCACGTGGATGGAGTTGTGAGCTTAATTTTCTTTCTCTCATTTCACAGTTCCAAGTAATATTGTGACACAAATTGATAGAGATGCAATTTGATATTAACAGTAATGGTAGAAGGCATTTATGAATTTGCTGAATTGAGGATTAATAGTTTATCTCATTATCTAATGAAACTTAAGGAGGGGAGAGAAAATAGAATGACAAAAAATTGGAAGAGTGAATTAGTTAACACAACTAGAAGAAGAAAAATACCGAATACATGAATTAGGAGAGGGAAAGAGATAAAAATGAAAAATGACATGATGCTTTCAGATGTACTGATGATCTCTAACTATCATCCTACATAATTTATGTTAGCTGTCCTATAATACAAATATGAAAAGTGAGTCACATAGTATTGAAGACTTCAATTAACTTTTATTACACCTCCAGGTAATTACAAATGTATACCACAATCACTGACACTTGCATGTCTGCGCCCAAGCTAAACAATTCAGATCTACTGTAGCAGACCTTCCAAAACATGTCTTGTTGCAAGATGACCAAGATCATTAAGATAGAGGCTGAGAGATTTATACCACTAGGTCACATGTGTTGATGACATTTTCAGCATGTGTTATGACATGGGTAAACACCCCACTAATTTAAACCAGCAACACACAAAAGATTTATCCCATGCAGGACTCTGTGAAAATTCGAGAGGCAAAAAAACTATTCGCAAAAGTCATTATTTAAAGTAAAAAGTAGCAACTTTATTTTTTAAAGTCTAACAGAGAACAATTAACTAACAACTATTTACAACTCCTTTCTCTAACCGACATTTTACCTTCCCCTCTACAATACTAGTCCGATAAAACCCCTAATTAAGATTTACCAAAAAATTCAAATTTCAAAACCAGCCAACTGTCGAATTTCTCTTTGTATCTTCCTCTGTAGATGTGCTCTCCAGGTCGATGTTGATGATGTTTTTTCTATGCAAACTCCTTCTCTAGACAGGTACCTCTCAAAGAATTGTTACTATCAGCCGATCTTTGTTGGTCTTTTGGCAGCTCTTCCCCAACTATTCTTTTTTTTTTGGTTTTATACCCCAAAGCATCAGATCGTTTCATTAGTGTTGAAGTTGTCAAAATATCAAATTTAAGCTTGATTTGAGTTTGGTATTTTGAGACATAATTTAAACTGATTGGCTGAATTCAAATTTTTTTTTGTCTCCAGGCAACCCAGTTAATCTAGCTGTTTGACCAAATATTACGTTTTAAATTTTCCAGTACACTGTGTGCTTCTCTAAGTCCTTGCTAGCTTTCAACTCTCTTATAGGTACAGTACACCTTACACCTTCATAACTCCTCTCCCCTTAAGAAGAAATTAATCATCATAACGAAAAGGTGGCTTCAGTTTTTTTTTCTATTATTTGAACACATAACCATTATATTCAGATAACTTTAGTCTAAGTTCACCTTAACTTCTTAATATAAACCTGTACATCTATATGTAAACATTAAATAAATACAAATCTCATCTAAACCTCATCAGTTAAATCCGCGATAACTCATCTGGGATTACACTCTTATGACCTACAACACGTATGATCTTTAAATTAGAAGTCTGTAACATTAGGCTCCAGTGGAATAGCCTCATATTCTTGTCTTTAAAGTGTTCTAACAATGTAAGAGGATTGTGATCCATGTACACAAGTGTCTCTGACACATGGTTTATGACATACACATTAAAATGTTGTAAGGCCAGTACCAAACTCAACAGTTCTTTTTCAATAGTGGAGTATTTCCTCTAGTGGAAGTTGAGCTTCTTTGAAAAGTAACCAACTGGCAGTTCAATCCTATCCTCATTTTCCTGTAGGAGTACAGCTCCAACTCCAATGTCACTAGCATCAATGGCAACTTTAAAAGGTTTTGAAAAGTTTGGTGTAGTTAAAACTGGTTTGACGGTTAACATCGATTTCAAATGGTGAAATGCTTCCTGGCATTGCTCCGTCCATCGAAACTATGTTTTTCTTCAACAAATCAGTTAATGGTGTCACTACATTGCTGAAGTTTAGAACAAACTTCCAATAGAATCCACCGAGTCCTAAGAATCGAAGTACCTCTTCGAACTTGGTTATGGAAATTCCTCAATGGTCTTTGTCTTTGCATTCCATCGGGTCAACCTTCCATGACCAGTGTTATGTCCCAAGAACATCACATTTGCTTTAGCAAACTCAGCTTTGTTTAAGTTTATTATGGTTTTGCTTCTCATGGTCATTCACAGAGCTCTGCCAACTGTACCATGTGATCTTTCCAGGACTTACTGAAGATCATGACATCGTCCAAATAGACTGCACAATTTGTTAACCCAGCCATATCTCTGTTCATGAGTCTTTCAAATGTGGTGGGTGTGTTATTCATTCCAAAGGGCATCACTTAAAACTGATAGAGCCCATTTGGGGTTACAAACACAGAAATCTCTTTCACTGTCTCTAATAAAGGTACCTTCCAGTCACCATGCAGTAAGTCCAACTTGGTGATGTAACTGGCTTGTCCAACTTTCTTGATACAATCCTCCAATCTCAGTATTGGATATCAGTCCAATTTTGGCCTTCCAATAACCCACACAAAATCGTTGAGTCCTGTCCAGTTTGGGAGCTAAGTCAATCTGTGAACTCCACTCGCTCTTGGCATGGTTCGATGAGATCCTCGTCGAGCATGGTCTCCACCTCCATCTGGACCTGTCCAGTTTTGAATGGATTAAGCAAATAGGGGTGTTGTTTTATTGGAACAGCGCAGCAGGTCAGGCAGCATCCAAGGAACAGGAGATTCGACGTTTCGGACATAAGCCCTTCATCAGGATGAAGGGCTTATGCCCGAAACATCGAATCTCCTGTTCCTTGGATGCTGCCTGACCTGCTGCGCTGTTCCAGCAACACATTTTCAGCTCTGATCTCCAGCATCTGCAGACCTCACTTTCTCCTGTTGTTTTATTGGAGCAGCATTCTTTACGTCTACTTCAAGTAGAATTACATTAGTCCTCCCCATCTGATTCTTACATGTGTCCTTATACTGCAGTAACAAACCTTTAAACTGCTTTCTATGCTCATAAGACAGATAGTTTACTAACCTATTCCACTCCTCAAGGACTTCTTCATTTTTAAATCTATTTTGAGGCACATCAAAATCCATATAATCTGGATTTGATTCCCCACTCTGTGGGGCAGTAACTAGCACTTGTTTCTCCAGTATTTTCTGTCTTGTATAATATGGTTTTAACATGTTCATATGACATACCTGATACCTTTATTTTCTATCTGGCATATTTCCTAAATAGTTCACCTGATTCACCATTTTCTCAATTTGATAGGGACCATTAAACATGGCTTTGAAGGGATCTCCTAACACTGGTAACAGTACTAACATGTCATCCCCATGGGAAAATGTCTGAACTTTTATCTGCCACCTGCTTCATTCTATACTGTGCCCTCTTTAGGTGTTGTTCAGCTAACTCACTCAATTTAATCTCTCCCTCACCTCTGATCCATAATCTAAGTGTGAGATCTCTTACTTTTAGTCCTGTCAATTTTTCTTTAATTAATTTCAAAGGACCTCTCACTTCATGACCAAATATTAACTCAAAAGGAATGAACTGAGTAGATCCATTTGGAACATCTATAATGGTAAACAATACGAATGGGATACCTTTATCCCAATCATTTGGGCAACCCTGAGAGTATGCTCTCAACACGGTCTTCAAAGTCTGATGCCACCTTTCTAAAGCTGCCTGGGATTCAGGGTAATACGCACTTGATTTGAAGTGCTGTATACCTAAGCTATCCATAACCTCTTTAAACAGCCTAGCAGTAAAATTTGACCCTTTGTCCGACTGAATCTCTCGGGATAGCCAATACCATATGAAGAAAGCTACTAACTCCTCTACTACCCTTTTTGCCTTAATACTCCATAATGGAATTGCCTCCGGAAATCTGGTAGACACATCCATTATGGTTAACAAGTATGGATTCCCACTTTTAGTTCTTGGGAGAGGACCTACACAACCAATTATAACTCGCGTGAAAGATTCTTCAAATATGGGAATTGGCAACAAAGGCATTGCTTTTATTATCGCTGACCTACTATTTGGCATATATGTCACGTATGGCAAAAGTTAACCACATAGTTGTGCATTCCAGGGCAATAAAAATGTTTTTGTATCTTTGCTTGAGTCTTCTGTACCCCTAGGTGACCTTCTGCAGGTAGTTCATGTGCTACCCGTAACACCTCCTGTGTGTACGCAACAGGCAAAACAATCTGGTGCACTTCGGCCCATTTCTGCTCTGCACTAACATGCCATGGTCTTCATTTCCATCTGAGGATTCTATCTTTCAGATAATAACATTCCAGAATATTCTCTGCCTCCTTTCCAGAGTACATATCCGCTTATATATCTTTTATCATCTTGTCTTGTTTTTGCAAGTCTCTTTGCCTTTCAGGACTAAACACTTCTGTCTGACCCTCTGCCTGTTCAGGTTTTTCCTGCAGTATTACATCAAACAGGGTATTCGTTAACTGAACCTCAACTCCTTCATCTTTATTTTTCACTTCGTGCTGCGACTTATGATTGTGGGGTCTGGTGACTACACAGTCTGGGGAAATACCAAGATATTTCTGTTTTAACTTCTCAGTTTCTTGGTTTTCTTTGGGCTTCTCCATGACAAGGGGTGCCACTCCCACCTTGGATCCTGTCAATCATTCCCAAGAACAAACTGAATTCCTGGAACTGATACTCTGTCAATCACTCCCACTTTAACTTCCTTAGTCTTGAGTTGGCACTCCAACCTGACCTTAGATAGGGGAATACTAAATTTCTGCCCATATCCCACAAATTACTACACTCTAGGGTAACAGATCAGAAATAGTGCATATTCTTTTATCCCTTAACTATCAGCGACTGGTTAGATCCTGTATCTCTCAAGATTGTAACTTCTTGTCCTTCTCCTCTTTGCTCTTTCTGACTAAACTTTACCGACAGATGTGAATACTTTGTAGAGATCAGGTATTAACACCGACCCTAACCCCTGCCTAGGCTGATCAATCTCCTGCAGCTCCTCAGCTCATGGGGTTACCTTTACGACCTTTACTAATGCCATGGCTTAGCTTGTTTTACCACATCTTTTCTCACCATGCCTTTCTTTATTGACTTTATGTGTCCCACTTTTACACAGAGGAAACCTCTGAGATCTTTCAACTCCTTCCCACCCTCTTCGGCTTCTTTTATATCTTGTGGTAAATTCTTGGCAATGTTCTCTATTCTTGGTTTTGGTAATGTAGAATCTCCCCTTCTCCCAACTTCTATTCCTCACAGGGCAAAATTCTGGCTGGAAGCTTATCTTATGCACTGTTCAGAAAAGATTCACAAGGATGTTGCAAGGGTTGGAGGATTTGAACGATAAGGAGAGGCTGAAGAAGCTAGGACTGTTTTCTCTGGAGCGTCGGAAGCTGAGAGGTGACCTTATAGAGGTTAACAAAATTATGAGGGGCATGGATAGGGTAAATAGGCAAAGTCTTTCCCTGGGGTCAGGGAGTCCAGAACTAGAGGCATAGGTTCAGGGTGAGAGGGGAAAGATATAAAAGAGACCTAAGGGACAACGTTTTCATGCAGAGGGTGGTACGTGTATGGAATGAGCTGCGAGAGGAAGTGGTGGAAGCTGGTACAATTGCAACATTTAAGAAGCATTTGGATGGGTATATGAATAGGAAGGGTTTGGAGGGATATGGGCCAGATGCTGGCAAGTGGGACTAGATTGGGTTGGGATATCTGGTCAGCATGGACGGGTTGGACAGAAGGGTCTGTTTCCATGCAGTACATCTCTATGACTGTATATATTCATCTGCTAGTTCTGCTGCCCTTCTCACTTTATGAACTTTCTGCTCCTCCATGTGAATTTTTACCATCTCTGGAAGTGAGATTTTAAACTCCTCCAGCAGAATAATTCTCTTGTAGAGGCTCAAAATCTTACCTATTTTTCAAACATGCACCCATCTATCAAAATGACTACCTTTAATCCTTTCAAACTCAACATAAGTCAGGACCTAGTTCCTTCTTTATGTTTCTGAAACACTGTCTATATGATCTGGAGATGCTGGTGTTGGACTGGGGTGTACAAAGTTAAAATCACACAACGCCAGGTTAGAGTCCAACAGGTTTAATTGGAAGCACACTAGCTTTCGGAGCGCCGCTTTTTAATCAGATGGTTGTGGAGGACAATTTGAAAGGTACAGAATTTATAGCAAAAGTTTACTGTGTGATATAACTGAAATTATACATGGAAAAATACCTTGATTGTCTGTTGAGTCTTTCATCTGTTCGGATACCATGATAGTTTCACTTCTTTCATGTGTAAATCGCATTCTCAGATTCATAAGCATTTAAAATAGCGAGTTTAACCTCTTCATAATCTCTTGACCCCTCATCTGACAGCGCGGCAAATATCTCACGAGCTCTGCCTGCTAGTTTAGTCTGAACTAGCATTACCCATAAATCCTTGGGCCACTCCATCGGCCTAGCAAATTTTTCAAATGAAATGAAGAAGGCTTCAACATCTTTCTCATCAACATGTGGCAGAGTTTTGACATATTTGTATGTAACAACCTTTTCTTTTAATCTCTATCTTGTTAACTTGACTTTGCTGACTAAGTCGCAACTTCTCAAATTCAACTTTTCTCTCTTTTTGGTCAGTTAAGAACCTTCTCTCTCTTTGTTTATCTTTTAACTCCATTGTAATTTAAGGTTTTCTACCTGTACTACACTTGTCTGTTTCTCTGAAGCACCTAAGTGTTTGGGGAACTCCCTTACAATTTCAGCTTTAGGTCCACACTGACCCTCCGAAGAGTAATCTACCCAGACCCATTCCCCTATCTATATTTACCCCTGAATAATGCACTTAACATTATGGACAATTGATCATGGCCAATTCACCAGACCTGCATATCTTTGGATTGTGGGAGGAAACCGGAGCACCCGGAGGAAACCCACACACATACACAACGAGAATGCGCAAACTCCACACAGTCACTCGAGGCAGGAATCGAAGTCAGGTCCCTTGCGCTGTGAGGCAGCAGTGCTAACCACTGAGCTACTTTTGTCCTTGGTTAACTTATAATAATCTAACTTATTTGCTAATTCTAAAAATATAGCCTTTTCCTTTCCTTCTAAACTTTCTTGGCAAATTTGAAAATCATCGTTAAATGCCAGAACCATTTTAGCAATTTTAAGAGCCATTTCTCTCACTTTTAATTTAATCAGCCACAAAATACCAAAAGTAAACAAATTGCCTCACCTATGTTTTGCTTAAAGATCTAGGACACTAACCTGCAAGTGTTTAAATCTACTGGGCTCTATCATACCCCAAATCTATTCAAATCTGACTAAGCTAGTTCAAATCATGAATCCGAGACCCAAACTGTTCAACTCTCGTGATGAGACCGCCCCCCCCCCACCCAACCCCGCACCCCCAACTGTTACAACATGGGTATACACCAATCACCCCCCACCCCCACCCACATCCCCACTGGCCTCCACAAATTTAAACCTGCAACACAGAAAAAATTTATCCCTTGCAGTAATCTGTGTAATTCAAGAGGCAAGGAACTATTCCCAAAAGTCACAGTAGAAGCTTTCTTTTTTAAAGTCTAACAGAGAATAATTAATTAACAATTACTTACAACTCCTTTCTCTAACCTCCCTTTTACTTTCCACTTCTAAAATATGAGTTGGATAAAACCCCTGATTAAGAATTACCAAAACCTTCATATTTCAAGACCAGCCAGCTGTCAAATCTTCATTTTATATTTTCCTCTGTAGATTTGCTCTCCAGGTAGGCATCATTTTTTTTCTGTGCAAAGTCCTTCTCTAGACAGGTACCTCTCAGAGTCTTCTTACTAACTGCCTAAATCTATTGGTGTTTTGGCAGTTCTCCTCCAACTGTTCAATTTTTTTTGTCTTTCTACCCAACAGCATCAGATCATTTCATTGGTGTTAATGTTGTCAAAATACCAAATTCAAACTTGATTGGAGTTTGGTATTTTGGGGCATAATTTAAACTGATTGGCCAAATTTGATTTTTTTAAATTTCTAGGCAATCCAGCTAATCTAGCTTTTTGACCAAATGTTACATTTTAAATTTTCTAGTGCTCTGTGTGCTTCTCTAAGTCCTTGCTAGTTTTCAACTCTCTTAAAGGTACAGTACCCCTTACACTTTCATAACACATGTCTCATAAAGGTATATCACATATCTACTTTTTCCAACAAAAAAGGAATCAACTATACATCATTGAACATAGACATGAGTTGGAAGTTCAATAGCTATACAGGCATGCATAAACAGACTTAAGAAGATTAATAATTCAAACTTCAAAACAATTGAAGTTGGCAATGATCTTTTCATCTTCACTGTCAATGGGGGTGGTACCAGGGGACTGGAGAGTGTCGAATGTTGTACCCCGGTCAAAAAACGGAATAGGGATAACCCTGGGAATTACAGGCCAGTTAGTCTTACTTCGGTGGTAGGCAAAGTAATTGAAAGGGTACGGAGGGATAGGATTTATGAGTATCTGGAATGACACTGCTTGATTCGGGACAGCCAGCACGGATTTGTGAGGGGTAGGTCTTGCTTTACAAGTCTTATTGAATTCTTTGAGGAGGTGACCAAGCATGTGGATGAGAGTAGAGCAGTGGATGTAGTGTACATGGATTTTAGTAAGGCATTTGATAAGGCTCCCCATGGTAGGCTTATGCGGGAAGTCAGGAGGCATGGGTTAGTGGGAAGTTTGGCCAGTTGGATAGAGAACTGGCTAACCAGTCGAAGTCAGAGAGTAGTGGTAGATGGTAAATATTCAGCCTGGAGCCCAGTTACAAGTGGAGTTCCGCAGGGATCAGTTCTGGGTCCTCTGCTGCTTGTAACTTTTATTAATGACTTGGAAGAGGGAGTCAAAGGATGTGTCAGTAAATTTGCAGACGATACGAAGATAGGTGCAGTTGTGGATAGTGAGGAGGGCTGTTGTTGGCTGCAAAGGGACTTAGATATGATGCAGAGCTGGGCTGAGGAGTGGCAGATGGAGTTCAACCCTGTCAAGTGTGAGGTTGTCCATTTTGGAAGGACAAATAAGAATGTGGAATACAGGGTTAACGGTAGGGTTCTTAGTAAGGTGGAGGAGCAGAGGGATTTTGGGGTCTATGTTCTTGGATCTTTGAAAGTTGCCACTCAGGTGGATAGAGCTTGTAAGAAGGCCTATGGTGTATTAGCATTCATTAGCAGAGGGATTGAATTCAAGAGTTGTGAGGTGATGTTGCAGCTGTATAGGATCTTGGTAAGGCCACATTTGGAGTACTGTGTGCAGTTCTGGTCGCCTCATTTTAGGAAAGATGTGAAAGCTTTGGAGAGGGTGCAGAGGAGATTTACCAGGATGTTGCCTGGAATGGAGAATAGGTTGTACAAGGATAGATTGAGAGCGCTAGGCCTTTTCTCATTGGAACGGTGAAGGATGAGGGGTGACTTGATAGAGATTTATAAGATGATCAGGGGATTAGATAGAGTAGACAGAGACTTTTTCCCTGGGTACAACAGAGTGTTACAAGGGCACATAAATTTAAGGTGAAGGGTGGAAGGTATAGGGAGGATGTGAGGGATAGGTTCTTTACCCAGAGAGAGGTGGGGGCATGGAATGCACTGCCTGTGAGAGTGGCAGAGTCAGAATCATTGGTGACCTTTAAGCGGCAATTGGATAGGTAAATGGATAGGTGCTTAAGCTAGGACTAATGTTCGGCACAACATCGTGGGCCGAAGGACCTGTTCTGTGCTGTATTGTTCTATGTTCTATGTTTTAATGATTAGGAAGTTTGATATATTATCCATATTCTGGAGATTGTGTACCAATCTGGAAAGATACATATTATTTTTGCCTGCATTTGGTGGTCTCACTCCTGGTTGCTATCTCCCGGCATCATCATGCAAACATTGTTGTTAGTGTTTTATTGTGACTCTCCATGTGCATGATTGGTGTATCATACATTGGTCTGAGCTGGCTTTTGTTCCTATGCAATGTAACACCAGTAACAATTTCCTTTGACCTGGACTAGTTGGATATTTTAAAGACCTTAGATGGTATCCATGTGTTCTTTAATGGAATTATGACTCACATCTTCTCGCCGGCATGTGGTAGTGGTAGTTTTCTATCTGTTCGCTGGTGGTGTGTCTGTTACATTCTCCCCTGTCTTTGATGAGGAAAGTCCTGTGGCTCTTTTATTCTCATGATTCTGGTTTAGCTTAAATCTAATAAATGATTGCTCTTTTGTGATCTGTGTACAATGGTTATTCTGCCTCTGCTGGGCTATTAACATCTACCAATAAAATGGGCTGGAACCATAGGGCCCAGTCAACTATGGTGCCAGGGGATCCCCAGTTGAGAAGAAAGTGGCCATTTCAAAGGACACAAACACATCTTCCAGGTGACGCAGTGCTTTACCTGTACATCACACAATCCACTGCATTTGCTGCTCAAAATATGGTTTCCTCTACATTGGGGAAGCAAAACATAAACTCATTGACTGCTTTGCAGAACACCTATGTTCTGTCTGTAGCTTCCAGTTGCCTGCCACTTCAACACACAGCCCTGTTCCATGGCCAACATCTCTGTCTCAGGCTTGCTGCAGTGCTCCAGCAAAGCTCAGTGTGAACTGGAAGAACAGTGCCTCATTTTCCACCTGGGACCCTGCAGCTTTCTGGACTCAATATCAAGTTCAATACTTTAGGGCTTGAGCTCTCCCATGTCCATACCCCAACCCCCACACACCTTTGTTATCATATACTCTGTCATTACACACAACCCGTTGTGAGCCACTAACAGTTTCCATTAATAGCCATTCACCCTCCAACCCACATTGTTATCCACTCCTTTTTGCTCTCTATTTGCACTCAATCCTCACCTATCGTTTACTCCTTAGCCCCTCCCCATATCCTATTTTCTGCATTTAATTGGACATTTTCCTAGCTACCATCACTTCTGTGGAACGGTCACTGGATCCAAAACATTAACTCTGATTTCTCTCCACAGATGCTGCTTGACTTGCTGAGCTTTTCAAGCAATTTCTGCTTTAGTGCATCCATTGTATTTTTTTTATTAGATTTCCTACAGTGTGGAAACAGGCCCTTTGGCCCAACAAGTCCACACCGACCCTCCGAAGAGCAACCCACCCAGACCCATTTCCCTCTGACGAATGCACCTAACACCATGGGCAATTTAACATGGCCAATTTACCTAACCTGAACATTTTTGGACTGTGGGACGAAACTAGAGCACCCAGAGGAAACCCATGCAGACACAGGGAGAACATGCAAACTCCACACAGACAGTCGCCCCAGGCTGGAATCGAACCTGGGTCCCTGGTGCTGTGAGGCAGCAGGGCTAACTACTGAGCCACTGTGAAGTCTTTCTTGCTGAATGCAAATAAAACTTTAAGGGATCTCCTCCCAGGATCATCTAAGACATGATTTGTGAAGTAAACGTGCACAGGTTGCTTTAATAGCTGTAGTTTGATGAAAATTTCACTTGCTGCCTAATCCTCATTCAAATGTTTGCCTTCCATTTCTTATTCCAAGTCTGTGGTTTTAATTTATTGAAATGTACTATGGTGCTTTTATTGCTTCTAATGTATTTTTTGTGGCTGTGAAAACTTTAGGATGCTTAGATGAATGTGGGTTTGCACCATTAAGAAGTAGAGAAATTTCACATCAAATAAGGAGTGATGAAGTCACACCAGCTGAGGTGCTGAATTGAAGAAAAGTCTGGAATCAACCTGTGCACACAGGTAAACATCTCTAAATGAGAAAATCACATTTCAGTGCATAGAACACCACTTTTCAAACAGAAGGGCTATGTAGTTAAACTGATAGTATCCTTTCATTGTTCATGTTAGTTTTAAGCTTGGAGGAAGCTGTTTATCTGTGAATTTTGTTTTTGAACCTTTAAGAAACATTTTAATTGCATAGTTTAAATTTTGCATCAGAAAGCAGGCTGCTTATTTTTGTAATAGAGGTAGAGTTTCCAACTTGATTGGTCTGTAACTTTTATTTAAAAAGAAGGTACATTTCTCTCCTGGTTAATTATATTAGAGATTTGTTCTCATGTAAACTTATTGTGGTTGGTTGTCCAAATGCTTTACAATCCAGGGGTTCATGATTTTCAGAGGGGATTATTTTCATAGAATCCCTCCAGGGTAGATACAGGCCCACCAAAGACCTAACTCCTTACCAAATCCCTCCGCTAATTGACATAGCCTACACATTTCTGGACACTATGGGCAATTTAGCATGGCCAATTAATCTAACCTGCATATCTTGGACACTGAGAGGAAACCCATGAAGACACAGGGAGAGTGTGCAAACTCCACACAGGCAGGTCTCCGAGGGTGGAGTAGAACCCAGATCTCTGGCACTATAAGACATCAGTGCTAACCACTGAGCCTCTGTGCTGCCTGTTAATAGTAGTTACTGGTGCTTGCTACTGTACTGCCACCAAGACAAGATACTAATGATCTGCAACTATCATGCTGTGAAATTAATGTTAGTTCCCATAATAGAAATATAAGAAATGGGTCACAGTGTACTGAAGAAATCATTGTACTTTTATTACAGCACTTGGTAGTTACATATATATACAGGTACTTGTGTGTCTGGGCTCAAGCTAAGCAATTCAGATGTCATGTTGCATGCTTTCTTTAGTGTATCATACTGCAAGAGGACAGTAAAATAAAGACTAAGAGCTTTATCCCATTAGGGCACATGCCATAATAGTGATGGCATCATAAACATGTCCCTTAAATATATATCTGCTGTGAGACATGACACGACAAAAAAAATACGTAGGGGAAACTGTGATTGAACCCACCTCTACCACTTCCTCTGGCAGCTCATTCCATATATATACAGCACACTCTGTGTGAAAATGTTGACCCTCAGGTTCCCTTGAAAACTTCAAGGCATAGGTTTAAGTGAGAGGAAAAAGATTTAGAGTCCCCAACCCTGTGGAAAATGCCTTGGCTATTCACGTTATTTATGCCCCTCCTGATTTTATAAATCTCTATAGGGTCACCACCACCAAACCTCCCCCCCCCCTCCCCCCCATACCCCCCCACCACCCTCTGCCCCACACACATACACACACATACACACACACACACAGCAGTCACCTAAGCACAAGGGAGAAAAGTCCCAGTCTATCTTGATAACATCCTTGTCAACCATTTTTTGGACTCTTTCAAATTTAATAATATCCTTCCCATCATGGCAACCAGAATTGTATGCACTACTCCAAATGTGGCCTTGCCAATATAACCTAATGTCCCGACTCCTGTACCCAAATTAGACTATAATTTCACCACTTGTTTGGAGATTTGAGCCCTTATCTCCAGAGTTTTAACCTGGGCTCTAGATTACCAGTGTGGTAATTATCAATATTACCACTGTGCCACCGGAGTCACAGTGAGTAAACGTAGTCTGTCAACCATGCTAAGTATAGACAATTGTTTGATTACTTCCTCCATCATAATGTTGAACTAAGATCCCGGTGGCTGAAGACACAAATTGCCTTTATTTCTTGTGTGACAAAATAAATATCACTACATATCAATAAAGAAATCTGCAAACATATTCTTTTATCTACAAGCTGGACAAAATCGTGGTATATCACAATTTAAAAATAAATTAATGGGATGTGGACATCACTGGCTCATACACTCCATCTGTAACTGTCCCTGAGATCGTGATGACGAGCTGCCTGCTTAAACCAGTACAGCACATTTCAGCCATTGTGGTTGAGTAACTGCATGTAAATAGATGTGGAAAACTTAGAAAGATTTATGGGCTTTAAAGATATTATGTTAAGGAGAACAGCAATTTCTTTGAAATCATAATTCTACTCGATAATCAGCAATTGCAGGTACAAAACAATGACAATTTGTAACAGCATGTAAGAACACGGGCATGATAACCGGTGAGCTTGAACTCAGAAAACCAAGTAATTCCACTGACTTTTTTTCTGCAACCTGTTTGAACTTTATTCTGCAGTAGGGGGCATAGTGTATCAAACAAACATGTTACTTCCTTGCAACATTTATATCTTGCTCCAGTAAATTAACTGAGTTATTAATAATCACAGGAAGTATAGCCTACATACCTATAGTCACAGGAAGAATAGCCTACATGCATTACAGTCACAGGAGGAATAGCCTTCATGCATATAGTCACAGGAAGAAAAGCCTACATATATATAGTCACAGGAGGAATAGCCTACACACATGTAGTCACAGGAAGAATAGCCTACATGCATACAGTCACAGGAGGAATAGCCTTCATGCATACAATCACAGGAAGTATAGCCTACATACATATAGTCACAGGAGGAATACTCTACATGCATATAGTCACAGGAGGTTTAGCATACATGCATATAGTCACAGAAAGAATAACGTACAAGCTAACGGTCACAGGAGGAATAACCTTCATGTATATAGTCACAGGAAGAATAGCCTACACACATTTAGTCACAGGAAGTATAACCTACATACATATAGTCACAGGAGGAATACCCGATGTGCATGTAGTCCCAGGAAGAATAGCCCACATGCATATAGTCACAGGAGGAATACCCTGCATGCATATAGTCACAGGAGGAATAGCCAAATGCATATGGTCACAGGAGGAATAGCCTAAATGCATACAGCCACAGGAGGAATAACCTCCATGCATATAGTCACAGGAGGAATAGTCCACATTCTACAGTCACAGGAGGAATAGCCTACATGTATATGGTCACAGAAGGAATAGCCTACATTCTACAGTCACAGGAAGAATAGTCTACATGCATATAGTCACAGGAAGATTAGCCTACATACATAGTCCCAGGAGGAATACCATACATGCATATAGTCACAGGAGGAATAGCGTACATGCATATAGTCACAAGAGGAATAGCCTTCATGCATATAGTCACAGGAAGAATACCCAACATACATATAGTTACAGGAGAATAGCGTACATGCATAAAGTCACAGGAAGAATCGCCTGCATGCATATAGTCGCAGGAAGAATAACCTACATCCATATAGTCACAAGAGGAATACCTACATGCATATAGTGTAATTGGTACCAACCAGTAGATTGTTAAATGGAATCCTTAAAGACAAAGCTGTCTGTGTTTTGTTCACCAGGAAATGGAATCTATGGAATGCTGAAGTTTGAACACATGTTGTGGCCACCTATTGGCTCTGAAAGGTAGCCAGTTTCTTTCTTGTCCATCTCCTCCCATGACATGATTTATTTAAGATTTCAGACACTGTGTAATATGTGGTGACAAAAACAAAACACAGATGTGAATGACTGCATGTTGCTAATTTAACAAGCATGAGAGAAGATTCAAAATCTACAGAGCAAATAATGCTTTGCAAAAATTCTTGGAACAGTTACCATTAAATGCCTCACAGAAAATGAAGAGATGCTGAGCTAGATTTTATAGCTCATGGCAGGGATCATATGATGATAACAGAGGGGTGAAATGTACTCTGTCACACCCATCTCTGCATTCCTGGTGTGACTTAACACCAACCAAGTTGTCACCAAGTCATCGATAAGACTATAACACAGTGCCGTAAGAAACGGAATGACCTTTTTCATTCTCAAGGGTAAGTGATAAATTTTGGTGTAGGAGCAAATGGAGTGGATGTGAATGATGTGCATGGGAACTGTGAAAGTAAATATAGTGACAACTATTTTCTGATTTATTTCTTGGTGCAATGCCTTGACTAGTCAGAGTTAACTGGCCTGATGTGAGCTAAACTGACAGTTAACCGTCGGTTGTCAATGACTGATGCATTTCCATGGCAAAATTTCTACCAATCAAACCCCACTTGCCAGCAATCAATACTCTTCTTTTATGCAGTGTAAATGTTGTTTTCCCTTTACTTTTGCATTTCTTGTGGATCATCCTGATGAGTGCATGATAAAAAGCTTTGACAAAAAGTGGCTTCTTATCAAAAAATACTCAAATTCTGTCCAAACAAATGATTAGTTGTACATCCAACATTATGGAGGGCAGCTATCTGATTCATTGCCACAATGACCAGCTTGCTGTTAATATGAACCTATTTTGAAATAATACTTAATTCTACTGTTGAGTTATGTACACAGGTGTTTACTTGAATCTGCCAATTCATCAAGGTTTACTCATTTCAACACACCCTTATTATGCAATGTTTTAGGCTAATACTGCAATAAGCGGGGTTTGAAACTTCCCCGTGGTATTCCTGGACTGTGGGAATCTCTGCATATACGCTATTGACATCTTATCCAAGAATAAGACTCTTCCACACATTCAATACTTCAATACTCTTCTTTTACATCTGTACATACAGGTTATTAAATAGAACTCTATTATAATGTCGAAAATATCTATGTTTTGCTAATTCTTTTTAATGTGATGTTTTCATCCATTCTGCCCTCCAGTTGCTAGAATAATTTTATCAGTTATATAATTGTTATTTGCATATTCCATTGTATTTTATTTCCATTCACGTTTCATTCTGAATTGATTTACATAATTCTGGTAAGTCAGTTAGACTTATTCACATCGCCATTGTATTATCAACATCATGATCATGATCACCCTTTTAAGTTCACATCTCACAAGTTAAGATAATCTGACAGTGACTGTGTGTTCCAATCTGATTCACTTTCCCTTAATGTAAGAGTAATGGTGTTGTACCATTCCTGGAATTATTGTATCATTCTGTACATTATTCAATGTAGATATGATAACTCTAATCCATACCCTGTGATTATCATACTCAGTCTTAATTCATACCTTAAGTCAACATCTTTCAGTTTCTTCTGAAATATTCCTTTATTGTTTTAACTATATCATACCTTTTCCTCACTAATAACTCTTGCCTCTGACATTTGGTTTCTTAACCAGGGCTGCCTTATTTTAAATTCAACTGTGCTTTCACCTCATGTCCAGAACTGTCTCTCTTCTGCTTCTTTTGGCTGTGGCTTTTTTTTTCCCCATTCTTTACCTTCTTGTGGTCACAAAAGGTTATATCAGGCTTTTAAAGAGATTGCACTTTAAAACTGGTCCATCTGTTTTCAATTTCCTTCCCTTTAACAATGTAGCTAGTAAACACCATTATTTAATGGTGTTGCTGTGTAACTGAGTAGTGCTAATTTCCAGACTGCATGTGTTTGTATTATTTTATGGTCCTAACCACCCTCTCTCCTTTTCTGTTTCACTGAGAATGGAGAGAAAAACTTGCCATCAGAGGGAGTGGCACGAGGTGGGAGAAGGGAGGGGGATGGTGGATTGGAGGCGATGGGAGCTAGGAGGAGGTAGGAGAGTATAATACCTGCATTCAAAGTGAATGTTCTCAAATGATCATTCACAACTTAAGCTAATCTCGCCTACAAATCAGTCAAGTGTGGAAACAAGAAGTTGAATCAGAGTGCTGACTGCTTGGTGCTAAGGGTTACTTGGCCTTAGTGGTTGCAAAGATTGTTAAATTAAGGACTGATAGAAGAGCGATAGAGCATGCATGGATTATCACAGAATCATGAGTGCCACATGCAAGAGCTGATACATTATCTAACATTCTGGAAGATCAAAAGAGAACATAAAAAAGAAGAAAATTTGGGGAGATCAGTAGCAAAATACAGGAATAGCCATCATGAATCAAAGACCCTGAGTTCAGAACTTAGAAAAGACTACAACCTGTCAGAGTGAACCAGGCTGGTTCAAGTCATGAGTCTTATAATTTAGTGCAATGGGAGCAAGTGATGATTGCAGATGCTGGGGATCAGAGTCGAGAGTGTGATGTTGGAAAAACACAGCAGGTCAGGCAGCATCTGAGGAGCTGGAGAGTCAACATTTTGGGCAAAAGTCCTTCATCAGGAAGGAATGAAGCCTTTCCCGATAAAGGGTTTTTGCCCAAAACGTCAACTCTCCTGCTCCTTGTGTGCTGCCTGACCTGTTTTAGTCTAGTATGTGACAAGCTAGAATATTGAGTTAAATGATAAGTTATTAACAGAAGACCAGAAGATAAAGGAGCAGAATTAAGCCATTTGGCTCCGCGAGTCTGCTGTGCCATTCGATCATGGCTAATATGTTCCTCAAGGTAAAAACAATGACTGCAGATGCTGGAAACCAGATTCTGGATTAGTGGTGCTGGAAAAGCACAGCAGTTCAGGCAGCATCCGAGGAGCAGTAAAATCGACGTTTCGGGAAAAAGCCCTTCATCAGGAATAAAGGCAGAGAGCCTGAAGGGTGGAGAGATAAGCTAGAGGAGGGTGGGGGTGGGAAGAAAGTAGCATAGAGTACAATAGGTGAGTAAGTAAGGTGATGAAGGTGATAGGTCAGGAGGGAGGGTGGAGTGGATAGGTGGAAAAGAAGATAGGCATGTTGGACAAGTCATGGGGACAGTGCTGAGCTGGAAGTTTAGAACTAGGGTGAGGTGGGGGAAGGGGAAATGAGGAAACTGTTGAAGTCCACATTGATGCCCTGGGGTTGAAGTGTTCCGAGGCGGAAGATGAGGTGTTCTTCCTCCAGGCGTCTGGTGGTGAGGGAGCGGCGGTGAAGGAGGCCCAGGACCTCCATGTCCTCAGCAGAGTGGGAGGGAGAGTTGAAATGTTGGGCCACAGGGCGGTGTGGTTGATTGGTGCGGGTGTCCTGGAGATGTTCCCTAAAGCGCTCTGATAGGAGGCGTCCAGTCTCCCCAATGTAGAGGAGACCGCATCAGGACCAATGGATACAATAAATGATATTGGTGGATGTGCGGGTAAAACTTTGATGGATGTGCAAGGCTCCTTTAGGGCCTTGGATGGAGGTGAGGGAGGAGGTGTGGGTGCAGATTATGTTCCTCAACCCCATTCCCCTGCCTTCTCCCTGTAAACTTTGATCTCCTTATTAATCAAGAACCTATCTCTGTCTTAAATACCCTGAGTGATTTGACGTCCAAAGCCATCTGAGGCAATAAATTACACAAATTCAACAGTCTCTATCTAAAGAAATTCCTCCTCATCTCAGTTCTAAAGGATCATCCATTCACCTGTGCCCTCAGGTCCTTGTCTCTCCTATGCACGGATGCATATTCTCCACATCCACTCTATTCCAAGCCTCTCAGTATTCTCAAAGTTTCAATGAGATTCCCCTCTCATCCTTCTAAACGCCATTGAGTACAGGCCCAGAGTCATCGACCGCTCCTTATATGACAAGCCCTTCATCCCCTGGATCATTCTCATAAACGTCCTCTGGACTCCTTCCAAAGCCAGCACACCCTTCTTTAGATACTGAGGTCCAAACTGCTCATAATATTCTAAGTATGGTCATATACAGCCTCAGCATAACATCCTTGCTCTTGTATTCTAGGCCTCTCAAAATTAATGATAACATTACAATAGCTTTCCTAACTGTCAACGGAAACATTGTTAACCTTAAGATAATCCTGCATTAGGACACCTATGCCATCTTTAATTAAAATTTCAGAAGCCTTTACTCAGTTAGAATATAGTCTACACCTCTATTATTCCTACCAAAGTGCATAGCCTCACACTTGTCCACATTGTATTCCATCTGCCACATCTTTGCTACTCTCCAAGCCTGACCAAACACTTCTGTAGCTCCCCACCACCTCCTCAACTACCCATCCCTCTGCCTATCTTTGCTTAGCAACAATGCCTTCAAATCTTCATCCTGATTGTTAATGTATATTGTAGTCCTAACACTGACCCCGGAGAATCCCACTAGGCACTGGATTCCATCCTGAAAAAGATCCCTTTCTCTCCACTCTGCCTTCTGCCAAGCGCCAATCCTCTATTCATGCATGTACCTTGCCTCTAACAGAACAGACCCATCTTATTTAGCACACTGCTGTGTAGCACCTTCTGGAAATCAAAATACATCACATCCACAGGCTGTCCTTTGTCTAAGGTGCTTGTTATCTCCTCAAACAATTCAGACAGATTTGTCAGACATGAGATCCCCCTGATGAAACCAATATTTTACCAGGCACTGTCAACTACACTGCAAACTAATTCTTATTAAAATCTTATCAATGACTAAGGTCAAGCTAACTGGTTTACAATTTCCCGTATTCTGTCCTGCTCCCTTCTTAAATAGTGGTACTACATTGGCCAGTTTCCAATCCTGTGGGGCTCTCCCTAACTCCAGTGATTCCTGAAAGATTACAACCAATGTTGTCACAATCTCATTAGCTTTCTTGTTCAGAACCCTGGGTTGTAGTCCATTCAGTCGGATGATTTATCCACCTTTAGACAATTCAGAGTCACCACTACTTTTTCCTTAACTACTTTCTGCACTTACCTCTGCCACTGACAGTCTTAAAGTTCTGGAATGACACTAGTGTCTTCCACCGTGAAGGCTAATGCAAAGTATCTTTCAGTTCCTCTGCCATTTCTTTGATCCTCATTATTACTTCTTCAGCCTCATTTTCCAGTGGTTCAATATCCACTCCTGTCTCACTTACCTTTGATATATCTTAAAACACTCTTGCAATCTGCTTTTATATTACTAGCTAGCTTACCCTCATGTTTCACCTTCTCCTCTTTTATTGCTTTATTAATTGTCTTTTATAGGTTTTTAAAGACTTCCTACTAAACTTCTATGGATGCTTTTTCTTTTGTTTTATGCTATCCTTAACTTCCTTTTACAGCCATGGTTACTTTGTCCTCATCTGCGAATGTTTCTTTTTCCTTGAGATCAATTTCTACTGTACCTCCTAAATTATACCCAGAAACTCCTGGCATTGTTGCCCTCTAACATCTCTGTGAGGATCTCTTTCTAATTAACCCTGGTCTGCTCCTCCCTCATGTCTTTGTAGTTACCTTTATTTGATTGTGCTAACTGTTCCATCTAATTATAGTTTATTCTTCTCAAACTGCAGGGCGCATACTAACAAACTGTGGTCACTGCCTCTGAGGACTTCCTTCATTTTAAGCTCCCTCACTAAGTCTGCCTTCCCTAGAATTGTTTGTTCTCTAGTGGACTGTACTACAACCTGGTCTAAAAAAAAACAATTCATAGACATTCCACAAATTCCATTTCTTGGGATCTGCTACCAAGTTGATTTTCCCAGTTCACCTGCACTTTGAAACCACCTGTAATTATTGCAATAATACCTTTCTCACATGCCTTTCAATCTCCTGATTTATTTTTTGCCCCACTTCCTGACTATTGTCAGGACGCCTGCACATGACTCCCATTAGGGTCTTTTCTTTATCTTTGAGTTTGCCCCCACAGCATTCAACTTTGCCCACACAGATTCTGTGACTTCCAACCCTATGTTGCATCTTACTATCCATTTAATGTCATTTCTTAGTGACAAGGCAAACCCGCCAGCTCTGCCCATCTGTCTGTGCTTTCGATAGGATGCATATCCTTGGATATTGATCCCCATGCAACCATTGTCACTGTAATGACAACAACATCGTACCCACCTACTCCAATCTATAGTTTTATTTTAAATTTACTCACAGTATGCGGACATCTTTCACCAAGCCCTCATAGGGCAATTATGTGTCAACCACAATGCTGTGGGGCTACAAGCTCACTTATCTTATATCGTACACCATGTGTATTTAAGTGCAGCACCAAAGGTCCTGTGTTGACTGCACCCTACCGTTCATAATTGTCCCCCGATCTCCAGTACCTTAAGTTGGATCCCTGACCTTTTCCATTTTCTCTGTCTTATTACCCCTCCTGAGTCCTCCCCTTTTAACGAGTTTAAGGCTCCTGTGACCTCAATTTACCTCATTTTGCACAATGGTTTGTCCAATTTATTCTAAATGTGTCATGCATTATGATATACAGACTTTAAGATTGTTATATTTCTGAGTTTTCCCCCAATTCTTTATTCTCTTTGTACAATATGACATTCACACAATATATCACTTCCTTTTATCTTCTGGAAAGAATCAACACCCAAACTAACCTGCAATCCTACCTCCTCCTATATTTTTGATTTTTAAAAATTTTTCATGCAACTGAAACACCCCCTCCCACTATTTATTTTAAGGCCCTATCTGCAGCCCTAATTTTGTGATTCACCAGGACTTTGGTCCTAGCATGACTTAGGTGAACCCCATCCCATCAGAACAGCTCCCTCCTTCCCTAGTACTGGTGCTCATGTCCCATGAATTGAACCTGTTTCTCCCACTCTAATCTTTGAGGCATGTGTTTACCTCTCTAATTTTGTCCACCTAATGGCAATTAGCTCGTGGTTCGGCTAGTAATCTGGAGATTACCTTCTTGGTTCTGCTTTTTAATTTAGCCCCTAGTTGTTTGTGTTTCCTGAACAGAACCTCTTTCCCCTTTCTATGTAAATCATTGGTAATTATGTATATAGCACACTTTGTTTGAACTGGTTTCTTATGAACTGGCGCTCTTGATATGTACAAAATGTATCTTATGAACTGGCAAAAAATATGTACCTCAAATATTACAAGTTTACTATTTACTGATTTATTGCAATCCCTATGATATCTGATTAGTCAGTTGAGGGTGCGAATGAGAGTGCTCTCTGCTGGTAATTTTTATTTAAGGAGGAGAAAGTGAGGACTGCAGATGCTGAAGATCAGAGCTGAAAAATGTGTCACTGGAAAAGCGCAGCAGGCCAGGCAGTATCCAAGGAGCAGGAGAATCGACGTTTCGGGCATAAGCCCTTGTTCAGGAATGAGGAAGGTGTACCAAGCAGGCTAAGATAAAAGGTAGGGAGGAGGGAAGTTGGGAATGCGATAGGTGGAAGGAGGTTAAGGTGAGGGTGATAGGCCAGAGAGGGGGTGGGGGCGGAGAGGTCGGGAAGAAGATTGCAGGTCAAGAAGGTGGTGCTGAATCCGAGGGTTGGGACTGAGATAAGGTGGGGGGAGGGGAAATGAGGAAGCTGGAGAAATCTACATTCATTCCGTGCGGTTGGAGGGTTCCTAGATGGAAGATGAGTTGCTCTTCCTCCAGGCATCGTGTGGCCATGGTCTGGCGATGGAGGAGGCCAAGGACCTGCATGTCATTGGTGGAGTGGGAGGGGGAGTTAAAGTGTTCAGCCACAGGGCGGTTGGGTTGGTTGGTGCGGGTGTCCCAGAGGTGTTCCCTGAAATGTTCCGCAAGTAGGCAGCCTGTATCCCCAATGTAGACGAGACCACATCGGGTGCAGCGGATACAGTAAATGATGTGTGTGGAGGTGCAGGTGAATTTGTGACGGATATAGAAGGATCCATTGGGGCCTTGGAGGAAGGTGAGGGGGGAGGTGTGGGTGCAAGTTTTGCATTTCTTGCAGTTGCAGGGGAAGGTGCCGGGAATGGAGGTTGGGTTGGTGTGGGGTGTGGACCTGACGAAGGAGTCGCGGAGGGAGTGGTATCTCCTGAATGCTGATAGGGGTGGAGAGGGAAATATATCCCTGGTGGTGGGTCTGTCTGGAGGTGGCGGAAATGATGAAGGATAAAACGATGTATCCGGAGATTTGTGGGATGGAAGGTGAGGACCGGTGGGGTTCAGTCCTGGTGGCGATAGGAGGGGTGGGGTTCAAGGGCGGAGGAGCAGGAAGTGGAGGAGATGTGATGGAGAGTGTTGTCGACCATATTGGAAGGGAAATAGCGGTCTTTGAAGAAGGAGGCCATTTGAGTTTTCGGTAGTGGAATTGGTCCTCCTGGGAGCAGATGCAGCAGAGGCGGAGGAATTGGGAATATGGGATGGCATTTTTACATGGCGCAGGGTGGGAGGACGTGTAATCTAGGTAGCTGTGGGAGTCGGTCGGTTTGTAGTAAATGTCTGTGTTGAGTCGGTCGCCCGAGATAGAAATGGAGAGGTCTAGGAAGGGGAGGGAGGATTCTGAGACGGTCCAGGTAAATTTGAGGTTGGGGTGGAAGGTGTTAATAAAGTGGATGAACTGTTCAACCTCCTCATGGGAGCACGAGGTAGCGCCAATAGAATCATCGATGTAGCGGAGAAAAAGGTGAGAGATGGTGCCAGTGTAGCTGCGGAAGATGGACTGTTCCACATATCTGACGAAGACGCAGGCATACCTGGGGCCCATGTGGGTGCCCATGGCTACTCCTTTGGTCTGGAGGAAGTGGGAGGATTGGAAGGAGGAGTTGTTAAGTGTGAGGACCAATTCAGTCAGTCGAAGGAGGGTGTCAGTGGAAGGGTACTGGTTGGGTCGGCGGGAGAGGAAGAAGCGGAGGGCTTGGAAGCTTTCGTGATGGGGGATGGAAGTGTGTAGGGACTGGGTGTCCATCGTGAAGATAAGGCGTTGGGGACCGGGAAAGCGAAAATCATGGAGGAGGTGGAGGGCATGGGTGGTGCCCCAAACGTAGGTGGGGAGTTCTTGGACTAAGGGGGAAAGGACAGTGTCGAGGTATGCAGAGGTGAGTTCGGTGTGGCAGGAGCAGGCTGAGACAATGGGTCGGCCGGGGCTGTCGGGTTTGTGGATTTTGGATAGGAGGTAGAAACGGGCAGTGCGGGGTTGTGGGACTATGAGGTTGGAGGCGGTGGATCAGAGATCTCCTGAGGTGATGAGGTTATGGATGATCTTGGAGATGATGGTTTGGTGGTGTGAGGTGGGGTCATGGTCAAAAGGGCAGTAGGAGGAGGTGTCCGTGAGTTGGCGTCTAGCTTCAGCTATGTAAAGATCGGTGCGCCAAACTACCATTGCGCCTCCCTTGTCTGCTGGTTTGATGGTGAGGTTGGGGTTGGAGCGGAGGGAGTGGAGGGCTGCATGTTGTGAGGGTGAGAGGTTGGAGTAGATGAGAGGGGTGGACATGTTGAGGCGGTCAATGTCTTACATGCCTCTAAATCCTTATCATCATTGAATATTGTCTCCAAAATGAGTTAGTGTTTGTATTTTCCAAATGTACTCACAGCTGATTCATTGATATTTCCCACTGCTCTCTCCTATATCGTTTAAGTGATAATTGTGTGCCTGGGATCTATGGTGTGTCCTGTATTTTTACATTGGCCCTGACATGGCCTTACTCTTCAGTGATCAATCTCCACAGAAGGACCAACCACAGAATATATCTGCACTCTGAAGATGTTGTGTTACTGACAATCAATAGGATTGTCGAAACCATTCCAGTTATTGGGCACCTCTTATTTTTAGGCTAATTTTAAGCTGATTCTTATACACAGCTTCAGCAGCAGACGTTTCCAGGTCAATTACGTCATAGCCAGATGCAGAGGGACTCTTCATTTTCCTATTTTGCATCCACAGCATGTCTCAGTTGAGCTTCCAATAAGCACACTGACTGCACAGTGTGCTCTTATTTTAATTTCCTACACTAAGCCATCCTATAAACTTGCTGAGCCAGATTAGAAATCAGTACCAACCTAGGGATAGTTTTGTGCTGCCAACCCATGTCAGTCAAAGGCAGATTAAATTGGTTGCAACTTATTTTGCATGTAACCTTTGCAATATACACACAGATTTGAATTTGTCTCAACAGTCTTGCCTAAATTTGAATCACATTATTGGGAATGGAGAACAGTGCTTTTCTGTAGTCTCACAAATGGACTCAACTTTCTGAAAGAAAATGCATTTCCTTATCATGTTTTAAATAGAAGCATCCTCATTTATAAACTATGACCTCTAGTGCAAAATTATTCCACAAGTGGAAACATTTTTTTCAACATCCACTTGGTGAATTCCCCTCAGGATCTTATGTTTCAATTAAGTCACCTCTAACTCTTTTAAACATGAGAGGATACAATCCAGCCTGTCTAGCCTGTTTTCCTCATAAAGCAATCCACTTACATCATGTATTAGTTCCCCAAAATGTTTACACGGCATTGATACCTTTCCATAAATATGATAACCAGTAATTTATATAATACTCAGCTCCAGTTTCTGTATAACTGAAAAATACTCTTCTTACACTTGCATTCGGTTCTGTTTACAAGAAAAGCTGTACTTGCTGATACACAGTGTGTCTACATTAGAGTGGTGCTGGAAAAGCACAGCAGTTCAGGCAGCATCTGAGGAGCAGTAAAATTGACATTTCGGGCAAAAGCCCTTCATCAGGAATGCAGCAGTGTGCTCTAGGGAGAAGTTTGTGCATGTGCTAGTGATTAAAATTTATGAAAAGTGCCCACATGTGTGTCTTTGTCACTGAGTTGGCTGCTAGTTTGAAAAAGGCTGAATCTACAAATGCTTTCTGTAGCTTGATGCTAATTCCTTTTTATTTTTGGAACTTATCTTTGGATGTCTATATAATTTAATGCACTTTCTGATTTTTGTTATGTCTTTGAATATATATGGAATATGTAGTTTTTCACTATTTTCATCTTTGAAGATTGGGCAGGGGGAAAAGAGATCTAGCACAGAGGGGCAGTGAGTGACTGGGAAGGAAAAGGAGAATGGGCAGGGAAAGAAAGAGAGATTGGGCAAAGGATAGAGAGACATCAGGCGGGGAGTCGGGGGGGGGGACGCGGATGATCCAATGGCATTCTTTCTCATCTGCTCTCAGACTCATAATCTCCACAGCCCCATCATTTTACTCTCTCTCTCTCACTTCTCTCATTAGGTCTGTTCTCTTTCTTTTCTGGAATACTGTCCATTCTTTCTCTACCTGACCAATTCAGTTCCTGTTTCAAGCTGACATTGTGCCTGTGCACATGTGCATTGAAAATCTTTACACATGATGCAACAATGTACCGGGCCTAGAGCTGTGTGATGCATATTGCCCCATGAGCATATATACTCAGCCACCCCAAAATTCTGATGACACTAAACACTGCCCGCAGTAAAATAATAACCTTCTATTATCTTTCTAGATTACTTGTTATACCTGCATAATAACCTTCTGTCATGCTTGCACTAGGATTCCCAGATCTCCCTGTATCTCTGAGCTCTGAAACTTCTCACCATTTAGTTAATATGCATTTGTGTATTCATTCTCCCAAAATTGATAATTTCACACTTTCCCGCACATACTCCATTTGCCAGATCTTTGCCCATTCACTTAATCTATCTTTATGTCATCAGCAAAATTATCTACTATACCTGCCCTCACCACCCCCCTTCATAAGCCCATTTATACAAATTTTAAAGAGTTCAGGCCACAGCATTGACCCGGGCAGCACACTACTCATGACACCTAGGGGCCTGATAAAGATCCATTTATTCCAACATATTCCTTTTTGTAAATCATGACAATCATTAATCAAATCATATGTTGGATTGCTTGCTTAGATACCTGTTTAGTTTCTCCCCCTCTCAGTGAAAATTATAGAAAATTAAGATTCCTTAAGGGTCTTCATTACAGTATTCGGTCAAATGCATTTAATTGCTTGTCAAGAACTTTGATTTGTCATGAGCTTTTTAAAAACACTATATAAACATTTTCCTTTTGTATATTTCTTGAAGGAATCCCTTGAAAGCTATGTATGTTAAAAGACAGTGCACTGTGTTAATCGGGTAAATTAACTACATTGTTTGAATCAGCATACCTTCCCTCCAAGGGTTTGTAGCTTTTGTTTATGGATTTTGCTAAATTGTAGTCCAACTTGGACAACATAAAATCAATTTTGTATCAATGATTTCTCTGCTTTATTATTTAAGTTTGCTAATGTGACTTGTTGTTCAGGAGCCATTTATGTCATTTGGAAATGTATCAAGAAACACAGAAGTTTGCTTCTCTACCATGTATTTTCGTTCATACCTTTCAGCATCATCTCTGCTAAAAAAATAGATGCCCTGAGCATAAACTGTTTCCTCCTGTTTTGAACAACACATTGCCTGCTGTAATGCTTTCTCATATTATTCTGATATCACAATTGTCCTTCCAAAATTCAAAAAATTGAATTAAGTTATACAAACTGGTCAACATTACAGGTGAAAACATTATGTGTGATCTGTTTCTTCAATATCCAACTGGTGTCTGAGCAAGCAGATCTTTTTTTTTCCCAAAATTCAGCTTTACTTGTGTTTGTGAGTTCAGCAACACAATATACTTTGTAATCTCAAGAGCTTTTATTCTCTTGACTGATATACAAAAAAAAATCTGCTTGCAGAAGATTTTGAAACTCACCACAAATTCCTCTTTAGTATCACTGAGCATGTATGTCTTTGCAGTTTTGAGAACAGCTTTGTGTTATTGTATTAAAACAAATATTCTCTGTATGTCACTAAATATTGAATCATGGAATCCCTACTGTGTAGAAGCAAGCCATTCAACCTATTGCAACCACACCAACTCTCTGAAGAGCAACCAACCAGACTCACCACCCTATTCTATCTTTGTAATGCTCATCCACCTCATCTGCCCATCCCTGGACACTATGGGCAATTCAGCATTGCCAAACCACTGAACCTGTACACGTTTGAAGTGTGGGGGGAAACCAGAACACCTAGAAGAAACCCATGTAGACACATGGAGAATGTATAAATTGCACACAGACTGGGATCGAACCCAGGTACCTTATCTCAAATAAAGTGAGGCGTTTCATATCAAGGCTTTTGACATTTTATTACTTTATTGAGCACTTATTTATTTTGTCACTTTTACATGAATTCCAAAATGCAAACCAGTTTTATTGTAATGTTCTTAGTACAAATTGAATATTGTGCTTTTGAGGTTACAGTATCTATTGTGTTGTTAAAGTCACAAATTACCAGATGTTAAACTTTGTAAAAGTGCACAGTTTGAACAATTCAATCTAAATTCAATCCTTAAGTGCTCACAAAGTATAACACTAATGCTACTGATGGGTCAGATGTAAGGGAGCACAGAATGTATCATCTGTGTTCCATCAGTAATAAATTGCAGGAGTTCAAAAAAAGGCTCATTACCATCTTTTCAAAACTACTGTCGTGGATACATTGATAGGATCCCACCAGTTCCTCCCATATTCTTGAGATGAGTTCTTCTGCTTCTCTTTTTTGACAAGAAGCATTTGCCATACAACACTAGATGAACTCTACTCTTGCAGTGGTCACTACTTGTGGCAAAGTGCCTGGGGCTTACTTTTACAAATTACTGTTGGAACTTGGAGATAACACATCAGAATTTTAGCACGTGCTACTTCATGTTTGCTTTCATATAAGCAAACATGATATGTCAGGAATGATATAAAGCAACGTTCTGGCCATGAGGAGCTTGCATCTATCTTTAAGAAGCATAGATGTAGTGCAAGAATTTCCTATCTGACTTTCTTCAAATATTCGTAACATTTTTGTATTACTGATATTACAATTTTAGCTGCATCTTTGTTATTTGAGCTATTGGTTTGCTATATCATCTCAAATCTCAGTATATCTATTGATGTTTATTGAAAAGAATACGTATTTTATTATGTATCCCAAGTTGCCATGGAATGTATGCTTCACAATTAGAAACTAGAAGAAAAGGTGAGAGGAGTTGAATACTTAGAACAGATTAAAAGAAAAAAAGTACTTGATGCTACAGTGACTAGATCATTTAACAAAGCAGGTTAAGCAAATAATAGGAATGAACTATTATCATTATGATAATTACAGGCACAATGTGCCTCCCTTAATATACTGAATAAGTTGGTTAACATCCACAAAAGAGAAAACTGCCTTTGACCTGTAAAGACAGTAACTTGAAGAGAAAATGACTTTTACCTGCAGCATAAGGACTACATTTTTTCCCCATTTTCAATGAAAATTTGAATAATAATGGAGGAAAAATAGCTGTGTACTACTTAGTAACTTTTTCTGCTGGCAATCTGCCTGTTACCATTTCCAGTGAGCACACTTCCAGAGAGCACCTTCCTTTCTTCGTGCCACACAGAATGAAGAATATGTATTAAGGCCCTTTGAGTTACATTGACTTCCAACATAATTTCAAATGCCAAAGAAATATCAAATATCAATATATCAGTGACAAACCAAGAATATACATGAAAAATACTCAAAATTAAAGATTTACAGTTTCTTGTTTTTGGGTTTGCAGTGAGGTTGGGGCATGTGTCAAAGGAACATTAATATTCCTGATTATCCCACAATTATCTAATAACGTCCATAGTAATTCTTTAAATCACTCAGCTTTTTGTCTGGATCAACAACAGTTTTACGAACATAATACGTGCGTGTCTGAAAGATAAGCTGACATTGGGAGATGCATTAATATTAAAAGCATTAAGAACATTAGAAATAAAATTATTACATTTCAAGCTATTGTGGATGAAATATAGCTAATGTTAATGAACAGTAAGTGGTTTCATATTTAAAGGTGTTGATTGTGCAGGAAAGTCAGAGAAAAGAAAGAATTGGAATATCTGATGACATAATTGCCAGGAACAATTAACAGATAAGTGAAGATTATCCAGAGAAAAGGGGAAGTAGCCAAAAGGATTACTATTGCATACAACATTTGAGAGAAAATAATTTAGGTGAGTGTGAAGGTATGCTACAGATCAGGAAGATGTTGAAAAGAATAGCTCATTCAAAAGGTGAGTGAAAATGGGCAAGTCATTTCAAATAACAAGTTTAGCCAATCCAACTTACATTAGGGAAATGAAGATGATCCAGAGTCTGAGTTGCTAGATATAATGTATGACAGTAGAGCAGTAATTAGAGTTGAAAGAAGGTTGAGGCTATATTTTTCAAGTAAGGATTTCAGAGGTCCTTTTTTGAAAGAAATAGAGACAAGGTTCCAAAATAAGCTAGGAAATTCTTTGGAGCTACTTCAGATCAGGAAGTATTGGGATGCGAGAGGCATGGCAGAAACTCTGTTCACACTTTATTCTAATGGAGTGAAGTAGTTCCAAGGAATTTCCCAACCATATAGGTAATTGAAAGCTGTCAGTTAGGAGAGAAAGTCAGATTGCAAAATAGGAGTGAGTTGAAAGATAGAGTATGAATGTATTTGCCAACTGAAAAATTGAATTGGACATTGAAACATATGTAGAAGTTTATAGTTATATAGCACATTTTATACCCTTAGAGCAATACAAGGCACTTCACAGTAGTTTTGAATTGAAAGATGATTAGACTAGATTAGATTCCCTACAGTGTGGAAACAGGCCCTTCGGCCCAACAAGTCCACACCGACCCTCTGAAGAGTAACCCACCCAGACCCATTCCCCCACTCATGCACCTATCACCATGGGCAATTTAGCATGGCCAATTCACCTGAATTGCACATCTTTGGACTGTGGGAGGAAACTGGAGTACCTGGAGGAAACCCATGCAGACACATGGAGAACGTGCAAACTCCATGCAGACAGTGGCCTGAAGCTGGAACCAAACCCGAGTCCCTGGCGCTGCGAGGCAGCAGTGCTAACCATTGAGCCAGTGTGTCACCCACTATAAAGCTGTATTTGAGAACCTATGAAATAGCGACAGCGGTAAGCCATTGAGCCTGTAGCTCATTTATTGGTATTCATAGAATCCCTACAGTGTGGGAACCGGCCATTTGGCCTAACATGTCCAAACGGCCTGTTCCCACACTGTAGGGATTATATGTACCATTGGTGTAGTTATCATTGATTTTCAGGAAATACTACATTTACTTTGCACACAGCAAGTTCCCATTAAGAGGAATAACATAATTTGTTTCTTTTGAGGAATAAATATTTGCCAATTTGTGGAGATGTCTTCATTTTTTTTGAAGTCATATTAGAAATTAATTATTTGTGAGCGAGGCCTTGGTCTTCCATCTTTTCCAAAATAAAGCACTGCTGACTGTGTACTACTCTCAGCACTGCACTGGTGTCAACCTAGATCGTATGCTCAATTCTCTGGAGAAGTCATTGAACAAATCACTTTCTGAGTCAAACATGGGTATCCCCATTAAGTGAAGGCTAAGAATTCTAGATGTTACAGTCTGTGTTACATGCATGATTATAAGGTGAACAAAAAGGACAGGGAGTCAAAAGTAAAGGGCAGACTTTAAAAAGAGCTATTGGCTTTAATTTTTAAATGAAGGAGTCCATGAACTACTTGCAGCAATGCAAAATAAAACTTAGAGATCTCTTAAATTGCTGCTCTGCATTTTTACCTCCCTTTCTCTTGCTCTATTTTTAATTGCAAATGTTGACTTGTATATTTAAATTCTCCAGTTGATATCTGAATAAATTAATTTCCTTATATAAGCTTTCATTACCTTTTCTAGTCCATTGGGTTTACTCCAGATATCAATAACGAAAGCCAATCCTGACAATGGGATATACCCAATTGCTCTTTAGTGAAGCAAGGTACACTACAAAATATTGCAACAATACATCATAAGCTTACCCATACTCTGCTTACAATCACAACTGACCTGATTTATGTTTACTTATCTGGAGATCCCTTTGAAATAGGTGATCACTCCATTCTGTCTCAAGCTCCATCCACCAATCAGAGGATTCCTGTTCTTGAACCTGCTATTTATTACACTGAGGCAAAATTTCTTACACTTCTTTTCCATGAAAGTTGCCTGTGAGATCAAACCTTGATACTATCCAGTCTTAAGTGGTTGATCCATTTGACAACTAGCAAACATTATAGTGCGTCATTTAGAACAGTTTATTAGTCTTTCAGTCATTGAGACAGTTGCTTGTTTTCACTGAAAAGATGTGAAGGTGCTGGTGTTAGATTGGGGTGAACAAAGTTAAAAATCAGCAACACTAGGTTATAGTCCAATATGTTTACTTGGAAGTACCAGCTTTCAGAGCGCTGCTCCTTCATCAGGTTTTATCCCTTGGTTTTAATTAACTTTGACCTCAGGCAAGCTTATTGAGGCTGCTTATATAAGCTATTTCCTTCCAGTTTTTGTGTCATCTTTTCAATCAGACAGTATTGACATAGCATAACCCTGTCCAAGCACACTTTGTTTTGATGACAAATGGTCAATCGCACATCTTGATCTTTGTGTCTGTTTTAAGTCAGAACTTCAATCAGATATGCAATGTTACCTGTTCAATGCATCATCTAATGAGTTATAACCACACATATCCTTTCAAAGAACACAGAATAAAAAAAACTTAAGACGTCATCCAACTCATAAACTTTTTAATAAAGTAAGTTCATTTGATTTTTTTTTCTTTATTTAACCTAACACATTTTGGCATACTAACTACACATATTAGATGTGCAAAAGTTGGATTGAATAACTTAAAGCTTTCAGATGAACAAAAGCATGATTCCAGTAATGCGAACAGTACTTCTTAGAAGCTGTAAAGTGTGAAAGCAGGCCATTCAGCCCACACTGCCACCCTAAACAGCATCCCACCCGGTGCCACTCACCCTTTCTTATCCCTGCTTTTCCATGGCCAATCTACCTAACTTGCACACTTCTGTGAGAGGACATCCATATAATCACAGGGACAATGTGCAAACTTCACACAGACTGTTTCCCAGTTGTGGAACTGAAACTGGGTCCTTCGCAATGTAAGGTAAAAACAATGACTGCAGATGCTGGAAACCAGATTCTGGTTTCGTGGTGCTGGAAGAGCACAGCAGTTCAGGCAGCATCTGAGGAGCAGTAAAATCGATGTTTCGGGCAAAAGTCCTGGCAATGTAAGGCAGCAATTCTAACCGTTGAGCCACCATGCCATGCTCTTAATGAACATAATGTTTTTTTTTCCCAAGTGTAAAGCATAATAATTTAGCTGATTCAGACTTGAGCTAGAATAGTAATTTTGACATTCTATGGGTCCCAAGTTTGCATTTTTTGGTAACAAATAATTTTATAATGTGCTCAATGAGCTAGGTTCCATTTCCACAATAATATTAGTAAATGATTTAAACTTTTCTTTCCCTTTCTACATTATGCTTATTACTGTAATTTGAGTCTTGCAGCATATTGCAAGAAGTTAATTTTACTAACATGCATAATCAGGAGTCAATGAGACATCTTTTTTTTCCAGAATGGTATATTTAAGTCATTTCAACAATTAAGAAAATAATATTCTGTGGACAATTAATCTTCCTATGAACATGTCCCTTGTTAACAATTCACTCTTACCAGCTGAACATGACTTATCTCAACTTCCTTTCTAAAACTCTTGAAAAATTCTAACAATAGAAATCTACAATGCTTTACAATTTCACAGTGCTCAACAATAAAAATCTCCTTGAAAGAAAGTAGAAAAGAATTTGAAGAAATTGCAGAAAATAATCTCAGGAAAATTTAAAAAGAAGTTAAAAACACTTTTGTTTGACATAATCCATCAATTACCATTTTTTTGAAAAAGCAGCAAAAGCCATTATAGTAAAACTTGCCATTCATTATTTATGTTGGTGCCACATTACTTTTTGTTAAAAAAAAAGCTTCAATTGTTTAGGAGAAAGAAGTCTAGGAATTTTCTGTCAGTGTAAAGGTTTATATGAGCATTCATTTGAGAAAATGAGGTAGTTGTTTGGGGAGTGCAGCAGAGCTCCTGTGTTCTGGTCGGTCTTTTGTTGCATATTTTTGACTGCGAGAGCAGATTTATGCGCATTATAGTACACAGTTAATGTGTCAGCTCTTTTAAAAGTAGTATGCCAACTGAGTTAGAGGTAATCTGTGACGTTGAGGCAAAATTTCCAAATTACCGCATAAAGAATACCTCATTTCCATTTGATGAGCGAGACAGTACCTTATCTGTAATCAAAAAGACTGAAAATACTTGGTAGGCTAAATATATATATATATATATATATATATTGGATATGCTGGTGTTGGACTGGGCTGTACAAAGTTAAAAATCACACAACACCAGGTTGTAGTCCAACAGGTTAAATTGGAAGCACTAGCTTTCGGAGCACTGCTCCTCCATCAGGTTGTTGTGAAGTACACAATTGTAAGACACAGAATTTATAGCAAACATTTACAGTGTGATGTAACTGAAAGTTACAATTACAGTTAACCTGAGAATATATCATTTTAAAAAAAGTTTTGTGATTTACATATGAAAGAAGTGAAACTATCATGGTCATTCTAACAGATGAGAGGCTTAACAAACAATCAAGGTATTTTTCATAAATAATTTCAGTTACATCACACTGTAAACTTTTGCTATAAATTCTGTTTCTTACAATTGTGTACTCCACAACCACCTGATGGAGGAGCAGTGCTCCGAAAGCTAGTGCTTCCAATTAAAACTATTGGACTATAACCTGGTGTTGTGTGATTTTTAACTTTATATATATAAGGGGAGTGAAACAGAGTTAATGCTTTTCAGTTGGTGGACTTCCATCATAACCAGTCTATATGCATAATTGATTGATTGATTGATTGTCACGTGTACTGAAATACAATGAAAAATTTTGTTTATGAGCAGTACAGGCAGATCATAATAAATAAGGATGTACAGAACATAATATTTAGACAGAGGCATACAGGTTACATTGCACAGGGCATACAAGAGAGGTCAACTTTGTCACAATCAGCATTATTGGAGGCTAGAGAGTCAATTCAATAGTGAAAGAGTGTGGTGCTGGAAAAGCACAGCTGATCAGACAGCATCCGAGGAGCAGGAGAATTGACATTTCAGGCATAAACCCTTTATCGACTCTGATTTCCAGCATCTGCAGTCCTCACTTTTTCCAAGTCCATTCAATAGTTTAATAACGGCTGGGAAGAAGCTGTTTCTGAACATGCTGGGTGCATGTGTTCAAGCTTCTGTATCTTCTGTCTGATGGATAAGGTTGTAGGAGACCATTACCATGGTACAAAGGGTCATTGATGATGTCACCAACCTTTCCGCAGCAGCGAGCCATGTAAATGGAGTCCATGGATGCAAGGTTGGGTCCCATGATGGCCTGGGCTTTGCACACCACCTTCTGTAGTTTCTTATGGTCCTGGGCAGTGCAGCTGTCTGATCAGGATCTTATGCACCTGGACAGTATGCTCTCAATGGTGTATCTGTAGAAGTCAGTGAGGGTCCTTATGGACATGCTAAATTTCCTTAGCCTCCTGAAGAAGTGGTGTTATTGGGCCTTCTTGACTATCGTGATACATGGACAGGTTGTTGGTTATCCAAGGAACTTAATGCTCTTCATCCTCTCAACCTCAGCTCCATTGATGTAGATGGAAGTGTGTTCTCCTCCTTTCTTTCTGATGTCAATGATCAGTTCTTTAGTTTTGCTGACATTGAGTGTTCTCACTGCACCATGTCACCAAGCGCTCTATCTCCCTTCTGTATTTTGACTCGTCGTTGTTAGATATCCATCCTCTAATTTTAGTGGTGTCATCAATGAACATATAGATGGTATGCATTTGGAACTGTGCAACGCAGTTGTGGATGGACAAGGAGTACTATGAGGGGCTGAGGATGTATCCTTCAGGAGCTCTACTGTTGAGTGTTATCGTGAAGAAGGTGCAGTTGTCCATCTTCACTGATTGCGGTCTGTGGGTCTGAAAGCTTAGGAACTGGTTTCAGAAGGCAGAGCTGAAACTAAGGTCATGGAGTTTCAAGCTCAGTCTGGAGGGGATAATGGTGTTGAAAGTGAAGCTGTAGTCAATGAGCAGGAGTCTGACATAAGTGTCTTTGTTATTCAGCTATTCCAGGGATGAGTGCAGGGCCAGGGAAATGACATCTGTTGTGGACCTGCTGCATCAGTAGGCAAATTGCAAGGCACCAAGGCAGGCTGGGAGACTTGAGTTGATATGGGCCATGACCAACGTCTCGAAGAACTTCATGATTATGGAGGTCAGAGCCACTGGGCAGTAGTCATGAAGGCATGCTGCATGTGCCTTCTTTGGTACGGGGATGATAGTAGTCTTCTTGAAGCAGATTGGGATTTCAGCTTGTAGGAGGGAGAGGTTGAAGATGCCAGTGAATATCTCTGCCTGTTGGTCCACACAGAATCTGAGTGCTTTTCAAGGGACACTATCCAGGCCCATCACTTTCCTTGGGTTGACTCCTAGGAAGGCCAATCTGACGTCTGCAACAGTGATTGAGGGAACAGGTGCATCCAGGCTGTCTAAGCAGGTGACACTGCGCCACTGGTATTCTCCTCAAACTGAGTATAAAAAGCATTGAGCGCACCAAGATGGGATGTGTCTTTGTCTGCTAACTTGCTCTGCTTCATGTTGTATTCTATAATGCTGTTTAGGCTTTGCCATATGTGGCAGAAGTCTGTTTGCTAGGTTTGGGCTTCTAACTTGGTCCAGTACTGTCTCTTGGCACCTCTAGGCTTTGTAGATGTCATATTTAGATTTCCTGTATTTGTCTGGGTCATCAGATTTGAATGCTGCCCATCTGGTCTTCATAGGAAGCAGATTTTCTGGTTCATCCAAGGTTTGCTTTTAGGAAACATTCGGATTGACTTCTTTGATGCACAGTCCTCCACACATTGGGTAATAAAGTTCATGTGTGTGGTAGAAGATGCCATTTTCTGCCGAGTACATAAACATGGTCGAGTCCACTGATTCCAAGCAGTCTTAGACATTGTCTTCCACAGCTTCGAACCAAGTATTTTACTCCTTTTTGTGAAGAATCCTCCCATTTCAGTCAGCTGACAGGAGAAACACAGTGCTGTGATCTGATTTTCCAAAATGTGCACAGAGATGGAGCAATAGGAGTGTTTGATGGTTGTGATGCTCATGCTCACATTATTGATCTATGCATGCTATTAGTGAAGTGCCTTATGGTCCACTTGGACTTGTGCATTATCAACAATGGCAAGAAAGGGAGGTAAAGTGGTCATAAAGAAAGATTATCTACAGCTAGGCTTTCATTGAGGAGTTCAGTCTGAAATAGCAAGGTCAAAAATGATGGAAAGCCTTTTGGCATAGAAAGCTACTGGTACTATGAATTACTATTGATAAAGGACAAACATAATGGCCAATACATATACAACATAGTCTTACAAGCAACAAGTTAACTGACCACATGGCATGTGTCTGGTATCAGATGAAGGACAGATGTTAGCCAGGACATCAGAAAAAAATCACCTTCTAAAAAAAATGACGCTCCATGATCCGTTAAATGCATCCATATTGTAAGACAATCTGCTTACAATGTCAATCTTAAAATGCCTTTTTATATACTTTTTTAAAACAGAAAAAAAAAAGAGTGGCACGGTGGCTCAGTGGTTAGCACTGCTGCCTCACAGCGCCAGAGACCTGGGTTCAATTCCTGTCTCAGGCAACTGTCTGTGTGGAGCTTGCACATTCTCCCCATGTCTGCATGCATTTCCCCCGAGTGCTCTGGTTTCCTCACACAGTCCAAAGATGTGCAGGTTAGGTGAATTGGCCATGCTAAATTGCCCGTAGTGTTAGGTGCATTAGTCAGGGATAAATATAGGGTAATGGTCTGGGTGTGTTGCGCTTCAGACGGTCGGTGTGGACCTATTGGGCCGAAGGGCCTGTTTCCACACTGTAGGGAATCTAATCTTAATAAAAGTACCAACCTATGTTAAACACACAAATGCAGTGTAATCCAGAGTTCTCAACCCATAATTTGCTGATTTAGTAGTGAGAACATTCCAAACTGCTTGGATTTGTAAGAGCCATATCATTGAATAGAAACATATAGATCAATTGAACATCACTTCTGATGTTACACTATGAACTCTGGCACCTGAAACATAACTTACATCCATAAATTCACCTTTACTTTTCTGCAGGTGGAAAATAGAAGAGAAAATAAATTTGCAATGTAATGGGATGCATCAATCACTAATTTATATAATGATTGGCCATTGTGTTAATGATGATCTGGATATCATTTATGCACTTACAGTGTAATCATAAAGTAATCTCATTTGAACAGCTCCCTGGGAGTGCATACTAGCAAGGTTTACTGTTTACAATCTTGCAATTATAATGATTGTACTGGTAATTAGGAAATAAAGCTTTCTGTTTCTTTTATCTTGTAGTTAGACTTTTTTTTTGTCTGAGTCTCTTCTTTAGAACTTGCAACATTATAACATACCCAGGATAGTGATTATCCAAGTAAAGTATGCAATTGCTTTGTAATCTGAGAAGTCTGTAAATGTGATTTTCAGACCAAATTTAATCACTCAATAGTCATCTGAATAACCAGTCAAAGTATGAAGGGAATGTATTAAGTAAACAACCCACAGCACGATCTGCTGAATGCATTGGTTTGTCTTTTGTGCTGTTAGGCATGAAAGTGAAGAAAAATATTCTGTAATGTAATGTGAAGCCATATCTAAAATCCACTGTGGGTTTCAACTCATAATTGAAATGTAACAAAATGTATCATTGTAATTGTACAGAATGTGACTCAATTTAATAACATTTACAATTTAATGAATGCGAGAAATTAGTGCTGATGTTTATATTGCTTGAAGGATAATTGGAGATTGATGTAAAAATATTCACGACAAATCCAATGAATTAACTTTGGTCCAGTACATTAAGGAAAAGCAGAAAAGCTTTGGTACAATAGCAGATGAATGAATTAAGTCTTAATTGTTGTTGGATCATAGTTGTTGCTCTCTGAACTGTCTACACTTCCAATTTTACTGATATGAATGGACTGAAACTATTTTGATTGGCGAATTAAACCCAAAGAAGTGGTGTCTATGATTCTATGAAATTTAATGTCAGAAAGTAAGATCCGTGTAAGTATTTAAACTGTTTCTCTGAAAGTGTGTTCAGAAGATATCAATCACTATTTGGGAAGGAGCATTTGTAATCCACAGAGATGCACCTAGAAAGACCTACAATAATCCAGTCAAAGTATCCAACAGTTTCTTGAATAGTTCTGGGTTTTAGTCACTTAAATCTTATTTGCAACTCCTAACCAAATATTCCCAGGTTAATTACAAATAAGTGTAGTCATTTAATCTTTCTCAATTTATTCAGAAAGAAAAATTCTAATATTTTTTCTATTTTGTTTTCAATCATTTCTTAGTAGATTCTAGGGTATGTGTATCTGTTACTTTCTCTAGTTGCTAAATGCAGGATTATTCTTTGGACGAAACAAGATTTCCCGAACTTATTCTATCTTCTTTTCTGTATTTATTTCAATCTAATGGCTTTACCTTTTTTTAATTTAGTTTTTCGTTGTGGTTTAGTGACCAGAATTTAATGTGATATTCAAAATATAATTTTACGAAGCAGTAACCAGCTTGGTTACATTCTCTAATTTTGTCTTGTACGATGTGGACTTTTTAGTTATGCTTGATTCTTCACACATGACTACTTAAAGTGGCCAACTTACACACAAATGTTTGGAAATGTTGAGGTTATAGCAACATAATTTAGAGGAAAGACTGTTACAATGTCTATTTTCTGTTTTCCCAAGTTCTGTTCCCATGTTTGGACTATTTAATTTTATTGACTTTGTTGTTTACTGCTCTGCATTAGAATAACCGCTTCTGTCAGGTTTAACAGGCTTAATCATTATGGGACCAGACCAGCAATTGAGAAGTTATGAGTTAAACTCTAACAAGGTAAATCATGAAATGGAGTACTATAGATTACAATGCTTTATGGATGACTGAAAAAAAAACAAGAAATACTGATTATTTATAATTCATGGAAATGACCTACCACTCCTTGCTGATCCATCCCTACAATTGACTTTAGTTTCACACTTTAATTGTTGCTTATATTCCTAGGCCAGCTGGTGGTGATAGTAAAATGAGCAAGCAGAACACACAATGATATCACCTGTATCAAACAGAATGGAAGTGATTGACCAACTCCCAATATCAATCATGCTATGAGACCATGTTACTATTAATGGCCAAGATTGATGTTTGACTATGTACATAATCTGTGCCACATAATTATATTAAATTTGTGACATTTTATAATGCAATAATCCTACATTTACTGGTAGCTGTGGTAGGGTCAGTCTTGAATTTTATTTGCTGCACTTTGTTGAGAATCTGTTGAATCGGTTGAGTAAATGAGTAAATAGACATTATTTGCTGTCGAGCATAAAGACTGTTTAGACAGTTAGGTGGAATACATTGGAAGCCAGACATCAAAAATAAAGGCAAAAAACACTATCCAACAAATCTGGCAGCATCTAAGAGACAATCAGGGTTAACATTTCAGGTCTGCTGCCTTGACAGGACAAGCTTGCCTCTATCAGCTCCAAATGTTGTGACTAGAATTTGCAGTTCTCAGACAATTCAGTGCCTAAAGTTATGTTTCTAATCCCATCTCGGAGCAAAATATCTCACCTCGAAGAGCTGTCAGTCAGTCAAAGAGCCAGTAGCTCTTCAGGTCCAGCAGCACGATCAAGAACTATGGCTACTCTTAGGGCTGCAGCAGTTCAGCGATCAACCCAATGCTGGAGGGTTGCATAAATTGAGTGGAATCACCAGGATCTGTTTAGCAATCCCTATGGTTGGATGGAGGTTTTGGGATAGTGGAATTGTTGCTAGAGACCTGGGTGTTCGAATAGAGCAGGGACAGTTCTTTCTCTCGTGTTGCCCTTCAGGACAATTCTCACCCCTCCTGTACTTGTGAAAAGGTCACTAAGTTTGCCTGCTGAACTTGCCACATGTGTTTGGCTACATTTACCACTGATAAAATAGTCAGAATTCACATGACATCAGAGTCTTCACCTGATGAAAGAGCAGTGCTCCGAAACCTTGTGATTTTAAATAAACCTGTTGGACTATAACCTGGCGCGGAGTGACTTCTGACCTTATTCACACCAGTCCAACACCAGTAACTACATATCACTGATGAAGTGTTACCAATGGCAGGAAGAGGTTCTTAAATAGTATCCAGCTCATGTTTCAGGTGTACACCTTCCATGGTTTACTCCCCATTCAATGTAAATGATTGGAAAATCACAGGTTAGAGATGCCTGAGTTCCTGGTATGTATTCTGAGCTTCTTAGTTATTGCAGATATAAAACTACACCAGTGCAATATGAAAACTACATCAGTGCAAAATATAAAATAGTTTAAAATTAAATAATATTCAGCTCTGTTATGATCGAGGTGAAAATGGACTTTTTGATGTCCACCATCTGATTTTAATATTTGGGATCTTGCTTGACTAAATTGTTTTAAAAAGGAAAAACACTGGCCTAAGCCCACAGTGATTACTTGATGAAAGTAAGTTAATTTAAAGAAACAATCAACAAAGAAAATTGAATTGGTTTGAATTTAAATTAACATTTTGATACAATGACTGAAACTAATTGTTCAGATTTGTAACCCTTGGTTGTTTTGCATTTTTATGGATAAGTTTGCACAATAGAGATGTGGTTTAAAACAACAATCCAGCAAAATGTAGGAATACAGTAATGAACTGCATTTCCAGTAACTGTCCTTCACCAGAGAAAAGAGAGAAAAGACAACAGGGAATCTCTCTCTCTCTCTCTCTCATACCTTTTGCTCAGCCATTCAGCAAGCAATATCTGGTGAAAGGCAAACTGGAGAAACATTCATTCATCAAGAACGCAAAAATAGCTAAAAGGTTTTGGCACTTCTAAGGACATTAATAATCAATTAAACAACCATGATCTCAAGTTAAAACATAACATGTTAAGGACATAAGGACTTTACACCAATGTGTTATCTTCCTGTTAATACTCGGCACTTTCTTTCTTTTAGTCAGGTGTGTGTGTGTGTGTGTGTGTGTGTGCTTATATTTTATTATTTTCCTCAAGGTTAGTAAGTCAGGAAATCCTTTATCTTTCTCTCAAAAAAGCCTTACAATTGGATGCTTAATTTTGAATGAGTGAATAGCACTTTATTTGAAGTATGTTATAGCTGCATGCTAAAACAAATTAAAGATCTATAATGGGGCTGATATGAAGGTTAATAAACAGATACTGTTTCACCCTTTCCCACTTCATTGTAATAATGCTAAAATTTGAAAGATGCTTTTAAAAAACTGCTGCATTTTCCCACCATTCATTTTTGATTGGCCACAAGACTCATTTAACAAAGAATGCAGACCATTCCCATCAATTAATTAATGCAACATAACTAATGATTAATAGAAGAAAGAATTCTGGGATCTCTGAGATAGAAGAGAGGAAAAAATATGGCTGTAAGAGCTGCTTCTTTTTTGAGGTACTTTCAGTGTTGAAGTTGAATTTGTTGAATTTTTGAAGCAGTAATTACTGTTTTATAAGCTGTTGCATTCTTTTGGAATGTTTGGAAAAAAGAAAAGATCAAAACAACAGCACTTTCAAAAAGGAGGAAGAGCGAGAGAACAGATACCATGTGGGAGATGAAAAACAGAGCAGTAGGCCTGCACATTTGTGTGACTAAGCATGGAGCCTTGACAGCTGAATGGCTCTGCTCTTTAGTTTCAAATATTTCTGGACATTGGAGTTCATTTTAAGAAAAATAAACAAATTGAGATTCACATCTGACCTTGGAGAAACCTGTGTGGGGAGTTCACGGCAGCTAAGTGGATTTTTAAAAAATGAAACCTTGATGTTTTCTTTTGTAAAGTTAAAATTGTAAGTGGTGTGGGTCTTTTTTTAATCATAAGTTTTAATGAGATATGTCTCTCAACTATACTTTAAAAATATAAAACATAAGTAACAAGTTATGAGAGTAGTATTTTTAGAGCAGTTTAAGACTGTGTTATTTTATGGGTCTGTAGATTGTTAAGGTGAAAAAATGACCTTTAGTAGAGTAGTGTACTCTTCCTGTCGGATGTGGGAGACTAGGAAGAGTTTCCATATTACTGATGATTATGTCTACAGGAAGTGTGTTTGGTTGCCAATCCTTTCAGATTACATGGATGGGTTGAGTGAATGTTTGAGGCAATGAGGAATTTAAAGGAGCTGGGGGGTGTGATGGGTAACAGTTTCAGGAAAGGAGAAAAATATAGTCAGGTAGATGGCTTACTTCCAGAGAAGACAGGAGGGATAGGCAGGTAGTGCAGGAGTTGCCCGTGGCTATTCCTATCTCAAACAAGTATGCTGTTTTGGAAAATATCAGTCATAGTAAACTTCAGGTGAATGTAACAGCCATGTTTCTAGTACCAAGACTCCCTCTAATATAATGAGGAGTATGTCAAGTTCCATGTGATCGATTATGATAATGGACTCGATAGTTAAAAGTACCGACTGATGTTTCTGTGGTCAACAATGAGATATCAGAATGGTGTATTGCCTCCCTGGTGCCAGGATCAAAGATATCCCAAAAAGGGTGCAGAATCCTCAAAGGGTAGAGGGACCAGCAGGAAGTCCTTGTGCATGTTGGAACTAATGACATAGGAGAGAATATAGGAAATTAGGCAGGAATTTTAAAAGTTGGTTCTCAAGGGTCGTAATATCTGGATTACTCCCAGTGCCACAACTAGTGAGTGTAGGAATGGGAAGACTGAGATGCTGAATGTGGGGAAAAGGATTCACATTTCTGAATCATTAGAATCCCTTCTGTGGTAGATGGGACCTGTATAAGAATGGATTGCACCTGAATTGGAAGGATACTAATATACTGGCGGGGAGATTTGCTAGAGCAGCTTGGGAAGACTTAAACTAGTAAAGTAGAGGGGGTGGTACCCAAGGAGACAGTAAAGATCTGGTGCAGAGACTGTTGCAGTTGAGCAAAGGTGTGAGTCAAACATTCCGGGCAGGCAGGAGCAAAGCAGAGAATGAGGTAGGACTGATAAATTAAACTACATCTATTTGAATGCAAAAGGTCTAACAGGTAAGACAGATGAATTACGGGCATGGTTGGGGATGTGGGGTTGGGATATCATAGCAATTAGAGATGTGGCTTATGGATGGACAGGATAGATGTTACAGGAGGAATGGGGTGGTGGGGGTGGGGTGTGGAAACAAGAGATGAAGGGGAGTGGTATTTTGATTAGGAGTAATGTTACAACTGTACTTGGGAAGAATATTCCTGTGGTGTGTCCGGTGAAGTTATTTGGGTGGAACTGAGAAATCAGAAAGGGATGATCATCTTATTGGGATTGTACAATAGACTGCCCAATAGTCATGGGAAAGTTGAGAAGCAAATTTGTAAGGAGATCTCAGCTATCTGTAAGAATAATAGGTGGTTATGGTAGGGGATCTTAACTTTTCAAACATCGAGTGGAACTGCCACAGAGTTAAGATTTAGATGGAGAGGAATTTAAGTGTGTATAAGAACATTTTCTGATTCAATATGTTGATATACTTACAAGGAAGGAGCAAAATAAGGCAGGTAACTGAGGTGTTGGTGAGGAAGCACTTTGGCGTGAGTAATCATGATTCTGTTGGTTTCAAAATAGTAATGGAAAAGGATAGTCCAGATCTAAAAGGTGAAGTTTTAAATTGGAGGAAGGCCAATTTTGATGGTATTGGGTAAGAACCTTCATAAGTTGAAAAGGGGCAGATGTCTAAGGCAACAATTGCTGTGCAATTAGCTGGAATAGCCTTTTATTATGCTACTGTGTTCTTATCAGAATACATTTTAATTTCAGTTTGATTTGTTGTTGTAACCCACATTTGTTTTTGTCACAAGAAAGTTCACATTTTCAGGAACTGCTGATAGTTGTTGCATTCATTAAGTCACCAGAAAGATTGTGCTTCTTTCAAGAAAGAGCTGAAAAATGTGTTGCTGGAAAAGCGCAGCAGGTCAGGCAGCATTCAAAGAGCAGGAGATCGACGTTTCAGGCATAAGCCCTTCTTCAGGAATGAGGAAGGTGTGCCGAGCAGGCTAAGATAAAAGGTAGGGAGGAGGGACTTGGGGGAGGGGCATTGGGAATGCGACAGGTGAAAGGAGGTTAAGGTGAGGGTGTTAGGCCAGAGAGGGGGTGGGGGCGGAGAGGTCGGGAAGAAGATTGCAGGTCGAGAAGGCGGTGTTGAGTCCAAGGGTTGGGACTGAGATAGGGTGCAGGGAGGGGAAAGGAGGAAGCTAGAGAAATCTGCATTCATCCCTTGTGATTGGAGGGTTCCTAGGTGGAAGATGAGGCAACCTTCCTCCAGCCGTCGTGTTGCCATGGTCTGGCGATGGAGGAGGGGAAGGACCTGCATGACCTTGGTGGAGTAGGAGTGGGAGTTAAAGTGTTCAGCCACGGGGCGGTTGGGTTGGTTGGTGCGGGTGTCCCAGAGGTGTTCTCTGAAACATTGCGCAAGTAGGCGGCCTGTCTCCCCAATGTAGAGGAGGCCACATCGGGTGCAACGGACGCAGTAAATGGTGTGTGTGGAGGTGCAGGTGAATTTGTGACAGATATAGAAGGATCCCTTGGGGCCTTCGAGGGAAGTGAGTGGGGAGGTGTGGGCGCAAGTTTTGCATTTCTTGCGGTTGCAGGGAAAGGTGCCAGGAGTGGAGGTTAGGTTGGTGGGAGGTGTGGACCTGACGAGGGAGTCACGTAGGGAGTGGTCTTTCTGGAACACTGATAAGGGAGGGGAGCGAAATATATCCTTGGTGGTGGAGTCTGTTTGGAGTTGGCGGAAATGACGAAGGATGGTACTATGTATCTGGAGGTTGGTGGGGTGGTAGATAAGGACCAGTGGGGTTCTGTCCTGGTGGTGATTGGAGGGGTGGGGTTCAAGGGTGGAGGAGTGGGAAGTGGAGGAGATGCGGTGGAGAGCAACCGCAAGAAATGCAAAACTTGTGCCCACACCTTCCCCCTCACTTCCCTTGAAGGCCCCAAGGGATCCTTCTATATCCGTCACAAATTCACCTGCACCTCCATACACATCATTTACTGCGTCCGCTGCACCCAATGTGGCCTCCTCTATATTGGGGAGACAGGCCGTCTACTTTCAGAGAACAACTCTGGGACACCTGCACCAACCAACCCAACCGCCCCGTGGCTGAACTCTTTAACTCGCCCTCCCACTCCGCCAAGGACATGCAGTTCCTTGCCCTCCTCCATCGTCAGACCATGGCAACACGACGCCCAGAGGAAGATCACCTCATCTTCCACCTAGGAACCCTCCAACAACAAGGGATGAATGCAGATTTCTCCAGCTTCCTCATTTCCCCTCCCTGACCTTATCTCAGTCCCAACCCTTGGACTGAACACTGCCTTCTTGACCTGCAATCTTCTCCCGACCTCTCCGCCCCCAACCCCTCTCTGGCCTATCACCCTCACCTTAACCTCCTTCCATCTATCGCATTCCCAACATCCCTCCCCCAAGTCCCTCCTCCCTACCTTTTATCTTAGCCTGCTTAGTACACCTTCCTCATTCCTGAAGAAGGCCTTATGCCCAAAACGTCGATTCTCCTGCTCCTTGGATGCTGCCTGACCTACTGCACTTTTCCAGCAACACATTTTTTCAGCTCTGATCTCCAGCATATGCAGTCCTCACTTTCTCCTGCTTTCAAGAAAGTCACATGAACATTGAAGAAAAAGTCTTCTCAAATAACTCAAAGGAAACATCTAGTATGTTAGTTTAAAACAGAATCTATTAACTTAATGTCCCTACTTCTAAGGTAGGAGGCTTGGGTTCAAACCTCATCTGCTCCTGAGATGTGTAAGAGTATTTCTGAACAGGTTGATTAGAAAATATTTATCTCTTTGCATGAGGAAGTTGGTGTCAGTCAGTCAATGATATTACTGACTGTGAGTAGAACAATTCGAGGAACAGTCTGAACCAGTGATTGAAAGAAGGTACAACACTTCGTAGCTGAATAGATGTAGGTCCAACAAGCCCTGTAATAATATCAAAAATGTGGATAAAGAGTTAAATTCTTTGACTGTACCTACATCTGGATTACTGGTAGAGGAGAGCAGACAAGGTTTACCAATCATTTCCTGAATAAGGACAAAGGAGACCAGAAAGAAAATACAGTTTATACCATAACACCAGGAATCATTTCCATAGTCATTACTTACATCAAACCAAAGTGTTTAATTGCAGATACTGTAACTTTAATTTCTAGTGTCTAAAATATAAACTGATTTGCAGAGCTATTGGCGAAGCATGCACATTTATATTGGATTGCAGGTCACGCAATATATTTTTGAAAGAGTACTAAATATAAGGTGTTGCTTGAAGCTGCCTGTTTTTGGACGAGATATTAAAAGACAACCAGTTCTTTTGGACAGACATAATTAATAAAAATGTAGAGAACAAGTCATCCTAATGTGTTGGCCAATATTTATCGCATTCAATGTTACCAAAAAAAATCTTGATCTGTCTCCTGTTTGTTTGTGGGACCTTGCTGTGCCTAATAAAACTGTCAAGCTTGTCATACTGCTACAATAGCAGCTACAATTCAAGGTACTTTATTGCTGTAAAGTACTGAGGGATGGCCCAAGGTAATAAAAGATGTTACATAAATATAAGACTTCTAAAAAATTTTTGGTCCTAAATATTGTTTTTACACATTCGTCTTGTTCACAAGTATAGATAATATTGCAAACAAGCGTACTTTCACGTGATGGAAAATGTAAAGTGTAACATCGAGCTAGCTACTATTGGAAGTTATATCTAACTGATATTTGTAAGACTGTTCATTCAAAGTTGGTTATATCACTTGAAAGTGTAAAATTAGTTGACAACAAGTTGGATGCACATTTTAAAAGTATAAATATTGTGTGGAATATATCTTTTATGACATGATTAAATATTTCATGTTTTTGACAAAAGCAGTGACAGCTCAAAGAATGTGTGACAATCATAATCACAAAAGTTGCTATATTTAGAAATTATGTAGCATTCAGATGTTTACAGTGCAGAGAAAGTGGTAACATCATTCACAACCTTATAAATTACAGCCAGAAATTCACTATCCCTGTTAATGTTTACACACAACAATACATTGTAATATAGTTGTAAACACTGTTTTCACGCAGCATTCTAATACAAAATGGTTCCTCTAAAAGTTGTCATAATACTGATGTTTGTGCTTGACATTCATTGTCAATGTCATGATAATTTTAAGGATAAACTTAAGTGGGCAGGTCAAGTGATTTCTACATTCCACATTGAGCAACAGTTAGCAGGAGAGGAGGATTCGAGAGATAATAGAAAATAAAAAAGAATTAAAAATCATGGACAAAATTCACTAAAGATATTGTTTCCTTTAACTTTCTTGAATTGGAGGGAGAGACCCATGTTTTGAATATGAGTAGAGAGAAGAGTGAAAAATGTGACAATTGCTGATTTGTAGCCATTGGGAACCCCATAAGACCATAGAAAATAAGAACAAGAGAAGGCCAGTTAGTCCTTCAAATCTGCTCTGCCATTCAGTAGGATCATGGCTGATGCAACATTCCTCACATTCACGTTCCTGCACTATCTCCACAACCTTTGATTCCCCTACTGATCAAGAAACAGTATCTCAACTTCAAATATACATAAGAACTGTTTCCCATACAGCTCTCTGTGGCAAAGAGTTTCAAAGACTCTCAACTGTCTGAGGGAATAAATTCCTCCTCCTGTCAAACTTAAATTGGTATACATTTTATTCTGACACTATGTCTTCTGGCCCTAGACTTTTGTTTTTTATGAGGGTAAACATCCTCTCAGCAACTATCTTGTCAAGCTTCTTAAGAATCCTATTTGTTTCAATGAGATCACATTCCAATCCTTCTAAATTTCAGTGAGTGGAGTCCCAGCCTGTTTAGCCTTTAGCTCATAAGATAATCTTTCCACACTAGGGATCATCTAGTGAATCTTCTCTGAACTGTCACCAATGAAATAGTATCTTCCCTTTAAATAAGGGGACCAAACTTGCCTCAGTACTCCAGATGTGGTCTCACCAACACCTTGTACACATGTAGTCAGACTTCCCTACTCTTGTACTCCAGCCCCTTTGAAATAAGGGGCAACATTTTTTCAGCACTTCTGAATATCTGCAGGGAACTGTTATCCATATTGGCTGCTGGTGAAGAATGAGCCATTCCTGAAGAAGGGCTCATGCCCGAAACGCCGATTCTCCTGCTCCTTGGATGCTGCCTGACCTGCTGCGCTTTTCCAGCAACACATTTTCAGCTCTGATCTCCAGCATCTACAGTCCTCACTTTCTCCCTGCTGGTGAAGAATCTTGTGTTCAACAAAAGGACAGAGAAATAGTGAAAATTTGATGCTCATGTAGTGGTTAAGATTGTCATTGCTTGAACAGAACTGCTTGAATGTCTGAGGTTTGAGCATTGTGAGTGGATTGTGAGGCTTCTCTCCTGTCTACTCCATTCTTCGTGGTGATAACATGCACTTCTTATTAGTGCTAGCTATTTCGTGGAAGCACCAGCTGTTCCAGGGGCCCAATGTCCAGGTATTCCTGTACTCCTAAATGGATGCCTACTTACATTGTCTGATTAGAGGTTTTTTTTCCCTTGAAAATAACTCTCCCTCACTGATGTAGTGCAGGGTGGGGACCCAGAAGTGATCCAGCTGTTATTTTCCTGGTGCTGGATTGAATTTACATTCCATGATGTGATATGAATAATAAATTATATAATGCTAGTATAAATAACAACTAGTGGCACGGAAATGCTTATTGAATGATGTTAACACAGGAACAAAAGTGGTTCATGTAAAGACGCAAAATGACAAGATTAGATTTTACCAGAAATCAGCAATGTAGCATTTTTTAGTTTCATGGATCGTTCTCTCTAAGTGGTGCAGTGAGTTTCCTCGTGCTACCATTACAAACATCTCATAAACAAGATGCCATGCCCCTCTGACAATACACTCACCCAGTGCTAGCGCAATTCTCACCCTTGCCATGGATGAAATCACTCAACAATGTCAGGATTTCCTGGGATACATCATCTTTGAAACCCAGTCAGGCTTTGACAGTCTCAGATTAACCTTCATCAGTGGTAGTGGAGGAATAATTATAATCCAATGCTTAATAGGAACATTGGTGCAACTTTTGCAAATAAAACTAAACATTCCTCCACCTCTCATAATGTAAACACCAAGCGTGTCAGCTTACTGTCCTTAGCCATATCCTTTTGATAGTCTTACAACCATCTCTTAAATAATTGGTACTCTCTCCTCATGTTGACTGTAGCTCAGGATCCTATCATTAATCATTTCAGGACCATCAGTTAGGAAAGTTTTCAAACATGTCGAAACAGTCACTTCTAATTAAAAGCAGCAAAGTGAACAAAAATAAACAGAAGCAGCCTTTGTCTCAGAACAGATATCAGCAGATTGCCTTTTCAAGAATCAACAATATTTGAGCCAATGAATGATTGCTGTTCCCAACTCTCATTGGAACTGGGTGCCAATTAAGTCTTGTCTGACTTGTAGCACCCAGCACCCCTGTAGTCTATCGTGCAGTAGGTAGTGTTCCTCTGAATCAAAGTTTTCATCTTCTCCCTCAAAAGACTTCTCCCATTTTCCTAGCTCAACAGTGTCCATTATACCTCCACGAGGAGGTTGAACAGTTCATCCACTTTACCAACACCTTCCACCCTGACCTCAAATTCACCTGGACCGTCTCAGACTCCTCCTTCCCCTTCCTAGACCTTTCCATTTCTATCTCGGGTGACCGAATCAACACGGACATCTACTATAAACCAACTGACTCCCACAGCTACCTAGACTACACCTCCTCCCACCCTGCCCCCTATAAAAACGCCATCCCATATTCCCAATTCCTTCGTCTCTGCCGCATCTGCTCCCAGGAGGACCAGTTCCAATATCGTACAGCCCAGATGGCCTCCTTCTTCAAGGACTGCAGATTCCCCCCAGACGTGATCAACGATGCCCTCCACCGCATCTCATCCACTTCCCGCTCCTCCGCCCTTGAGCCCCGCCCCTCCAACCGCCACCAGGACAGAACCCAATGGTTCTCACCTATCACCCCACCAACCTCCATATACAGCGTATCGTCCGCCGTCATTTCTGTCACCTCCAAATGGACCCCACCACCAAGGATTTATTTCCCTCCACTCCTCTATCAACGTTTTGAAAAGACCACTCCCTCCGTGACTCCCTCATCAGGTCCACACCCCCCACCAAACCAACCTCCACTCCCGGCACCTTCCCTTGCAACCGCAAGAAATGCAAAACTTGCGCCCACACCTCCTCCCTTACTTCTCTCCAAGGCCCCAAGGGATCCTTCCATATCCGCCACAAATTCACCTGCACCTCCACACACATCATCTATTGCATCCACTGCACCCGATGTGGCCTCCTCCAAATTGGGGAGACAGGCCACCTACTTGCGGAACGTTTCAGAGAACACCTCTGGGACACCAGGACCAACCAACCCAACCACCCCGTGGCTCAACACTTTAACTCCCCCTCCCATGCCACTAAGGACATGCAGGTCCTTGAACTCTTCCACCGCCAGACCATGACAACACGACTGTTGGAGGAAGAGCCCCTCATCTTCCGTCTGGGAACCCTCCAACCACAAGGGATGAACTCAGATTTCTCCAGTTTCCTCATTCCCCTCTCCCCACCTTGTCTCAGTCGAATCCCTCAAACTCAGCATCGCCTTCCTAACCTGCAATCTTCTTCCTGACCTCTCCGCCCCCACCCCACCAGCCTATCACCCTCACCTTGACGTCCTTCCAGCTATCACATCTCCATCGCCCCTCCCCCAAGTCCCTCCTCTCTACCTTTTATCTTAGCCTGCTGGACACACTTTTCTCATTCCTGATGAAGGGCTTATGCCCGAAACGTCAAATTTCCTGCTCCTTGGATGCTGCCTGACCTGCTGCACTTTTCCAGCAACACATTTTCAGCAGTATCCATTATATGCCACCTTTGTCTGCTCCAATTGTACAGAGCACAATATGTTTGAATTTTGACTCACTTTATCCAAGTATACTGCAGGGGCAGCCCTCTAAGATCTGTGATGAGCACAGATAATTTTCATGTTGGTGGAATGGAAACCTCTTCTACGAGTGAAGTCTATCAGTGCCACGTGTTTAGAGTCGATCATGTCCTCCCCCGGGGGAGGACAGCTATGTTGTCATAGCCTACTGACTGGACTGCAACACTGACCTCATCATGGGCAAATGAGATGAAGTGGTGTGATTTTTCACAAATGATATCAATAATAGGCTTAATATATTTGTGGGGAGATTGAGAGATCCCACAGATCCTTAGTGGAGCATTAGAAGGAGCTCGTGCGCAATTTTTCAATGCACCTGTGATCTTGATGGTCATCAGCTAGGATGGTCGCTCTCACCTTCAGGCCACAGGTCCCACTCCAGCAGTTGGCACTGTTCAGTGGAAGGTCCGAGGACATGATCAATCTACAGTGGCACTGTGCTTTGCTCATTTGGAGCAAATGGCCTTCAGGATGATAAAATTTGAACTTCTAGTGCATCCTGAGGAGAGCTTCTGTTGTGATCTCTTCAGTGACTGCTAAATAGCCTGAACATATAGTTTGTTGCTAATCCTGGGTTTACTGGTGGAACGTTTCGTGCCATCTTGATTGCATCACAGGAACCGTGAAGATAACTCTGCTGTGGCTCAATTCGTTTGTTACACTTGCAATGAATCTGTGTGGGGAACGTAAGAAACAGAACCAGTTTTTATAATGAGAGCAGTCAGTATTCACATCACTAATGATTTGGAGATGCCAGTGTTGGACTGGGGTGTACAAAGTTAAAAATCGCACAACACCAGGTTATAGTCCAACAGGTTTAATTGGAAGCACTAGCTTTTGGAGCGCTGCTCCCAACCACCTGATGAAGGAGCGGTGGCCCGAAAGCTAGTGCTTCCAATTAAACCTGTTGGACTATAACCTGGTGTTGTGTGAGTTTTAGCTAAGCAATAATGGATTAACATACTGCTCCATGTAGTAGGGCATGGAACATTCTGACAAGGAGGATCATGGATTGCCTCTAAATGTCACTTAGGCATATTCTAATGAATGCTGCAACAAACATGTTACAGAGAGGAGATTCTAGTGCTGTCTATGACTCTATAACTGAGACCTCCCAGACCCACTTTACCCAAGAAAGGAATCATTGTATATCAGAACATGTTGATTTAAACTTATGATTTAAGGTAAAATTGAATTAACTCTATGTCCCTGTGCATCTTGAAAATTTGCAATACGTTTAGTATTTGTGGCCCACAGGTACCATTTTTAATATCATCTGTGATGACTTCTACTTTACAGAGATGACAACCCCAAACTGTAATGACCAACAACTTGGTCAACATTGATTGTGACCACATTTCCACACTGGTGTACCTTGCAATATTTCACATTCATGATGCCATGATTATAGAGCACTTCAACCTGACCATAAGAAATAGAAATAGTATAGTCTGTTCAGCCCCTCAAACCTGCGCCACCATTCAATGGGATCATGGATCATCTGACACTGCTCATGTTCGTATTCCTACCTTTCCCTTCTGATCAAGAATATCAGCCTTAAATATATACAACAGATTTGCCCCCATAGCTCTCTGTGGCAAAAACTTTCAAAGACTACCAACTCTCTGAGAGAACTAATTCCTCCTCTTCTCAGCATAGGTTGGTGCTCCTTAAAATACTCAAGGTGTCCATCACTTGGTTTATGCAGGTACTTGGAAGTCTCTGATATTTCCAACTTGATTGAAATCAAAAATAAATTGGATATTGGCTGTATTTTCCCTTCATATTTGTATGCAATGGAAGGCATAAAGTATCAATTTCTTCCTCTGTTGACCCTCCCAGGCATGGTATTCTCAATTGGTTCTGTGACTGTACAGATGTACCGCCTATTCACTTTGCTCATGAGATATTATGATGGTTACAGAGGAGCAATACTAACGTTTCTGTTCTCTGCTGTGCCTGAGAAAATTTTTCTTTCAATAACACAGACATTGAATTATATTTATCGCCAACACATGCACTGGCCCTTTCGCTTATCAATTTAATCTTCCCAATTACATTATTTATGTTTCACAGCAATCTTGAAATTCTGTTTCTGATCACAAACTTTATGATAGAAACTAGGAATCTTTTGCACAAACGATAATGTATCAGCAGTGTGCGTGTGATAGATATATAATACCTGACACATTATCATTTGTGCAAAGACTCTGTTTAATATAGTTTCATATGGGAGAAAACTTTTCCAAATTGTGGGAATGTCAAATTCTCTCTTAGGCTGAGTTTCACAATTGTATAAATATTTCATAGTAATTTTTAGGAAATAAAAGTTGACATGAGAAATTATTCCTGCTCATAAAAGGAACAAGAGCAAGAGAGCATATATTTAAAGTGATCCGCAAAAGAAAGAAAGGTGCTGAGAAAAACCTTTTCCTCACTCAGCAAGTATTTAAAGATACAGAGTGCATTGTCCTGAAGTATGATGGAGGCAGGTTCAATTGAAATATTCAAGAGGTCATTGGGTGGTTAGTTGGATAAAAGTAATATACAAGAATACTGGCGAAAAGCACAAGATTAACATTTGGTAATGATCCTCATTTAATGAATTATTGCTGACATGATGCATCAAACGGATGCCTTCTGCTGCATGGCACTTCTCTGATTCCATGGCCCATGAAAGTCCTTCACATTTTTGTAAAATTTGAATTTGATTGTAACTGAGCAAAAAGCTAGAAGCGTGGGTTGCTGCAAGTTACCTAATTATACCACTGTCAAGTGATTGCAGAGCCCTATCCAGAGATGTAAAGACTCTCTCTCAGGAATTAATGAAATTTTCAAGTATTTATTATGAGAATATAGATTCAGCATGAGCCAGAATAAACGTTTACAACCACAGGTTTCTGAAACTATGGCCTCTGGTTCTAGATTCTCCATGAAAGGAAAAAAAATGTCTCCGCATTTACCCTGTCAAGTACCTTAAGAATCCTATATTTTTCAATCTTTAATTGATTCAAAATCTATGATTATCTGGAAATTTTAGCCAAAGTTTATTATTTGTGATTGATGCCAAAAATGTGTTGCTGGAAAAGCGCAGCAGGTGTGCTTTTCCAGCAACACATTTTCAGCTCTGATCTCCAGCATCTGCAGTCCTCACTTTCTCCTATTTGTGATTGATCCCAGTCTCCAAATTAATTAAGTATAAAATTCTTCCATCAGCATCCAGGGTATTCTTATCCAGTTGTTCCTGCACAACCAACTGCAGCTGTATGTTCGTAACCGAACTCTTTAGGTGTTAATTGCAAAACCCTTTGTATGCTTTCTTAATAATGTTACTTTGAATGTACAGTCAGTCTGAAGAGCCACCATTGTTCTCATCTACATAAATTACACGAAACAGAGTATTATCCTAAATCAATTTAGAACTATTTTCAGCCATCTTGTGCTGCTTTCAGCCATGGGCAGCACCAACACTGGCATGTATCAGATGCCAATGCTCATCGTTATGGAATACATGCAGTCACTGCCCATGCAGTGTGCTCTGAATTTCTGATGCTACCTGTACAAGATGAAGGTCTAGAGGAGCAATCAGTGAGCTTGAATCTCCAGCTTCCCACTCAATATCATGTTGGGAGTTTTTGCCATTTAGTTTCCATTCAGCGTCAGGTAACTTCATCTTATAAGATGATGTAAAGTAATAATGTGGCTATTACTGAGTGGTAATCACTGTTAATAGCCCTCCCGCCATCTCCACTAGTGAGAATCTTATCTTGACATCTGATACTTTACAGGAAAATGGGACTTTAAGATCTCACAGAACTTCACTGGACTTCAGTCGATTTTCTCAAGTTTCTGTCACGGTTTACATGGTCCAGGGGCTGTGGCATTCCTGATGAAGGGCTGTTGCCCAAAATGTCGATTTTACTGCTCCTCGGATGCTGCCTGAACTGCTGTGCTTTTCCAGCACCACTTTATTCTAGAGTCTGGTTTCCAGCATCTGCAGTCATTGTTTTTACCTACGCTGTTAAGATTGTGTCCTTTGCATCTGAAGAGTGGATGGTTCCCAGTCAGTGTTTAAGTAATGACATAATTGCAATTGAATCACACTCCACTCTGAATACACAATTTAAGATCACATAGGATGATGTATATGCACAGAATTAAGTTTTGTTCTTAGCATTAACTTTGATTTATTCAAACCCACACCTTATACAACAATATTATAATGTGTTCAATGGAACATTGAAATTGTTACCTTGCATGAGAATTTTATGTAAAACAAATGCTGCATTCAGTTCAGTCGTTAAGAATCTAGAATATTCTTTTTATTACTGACATCTTTATCGGTATAATGTTTCAAATAATGGGCAATTTTGCACTAGTAGTCGCAAATATAACCTAAATTCAGTCTTAAGTAAAAACATATTAGATATTATAACTGCCTCATTAGTCTGATTTATCAATTGTTCATCTTCATTTTGCTTGCAAAGTATGAGAATTATATTCTTCCTTCAATACGCCAAATTTTACCTCAGAAAATTCTGAAGAGAAAGTAATGGTGACAGCTTATGAAAAATAATGAAGTATGAGCACAATCATTTGGGGACTTTAAATGTCAACCATTTTTTTTAATCCAAATAACACATAACCATTAATGAAAGCACATACAAATTATACACAGATGGTTCTGATTACTGATGAGAGCTGAAGCACATGACCCCATTTCTCTCAGACTGCAAATTGAAAATAAGAGTGAAATGACTTCTCTTTAAGCATTAGCATTTGTTTGCTAATGGTGATAGCTGTTGGTAAGATTTTTAGGAGATGTGGGGGAGGTGGGTAGTGTTATGGCTTTTGTTGCTTTTTAAAGCAGCATCTGGTAAGCGTGGCAGCCATAATTTCATCCTGAACTTTGTCACATAGAGGTCAAACATGGTAAGGGAATCTTTCCAGGCAAAATGGAAGCAGCACAAAGTGCATTTCAGAAATTAAGGTCTCAGTAATTATTCTTCAAGACATCACTGAGTAGCATATACAGCCAGTTGGATAAACAGTTAATTCTTTGCCATTATAAAAGGTAAGTGCGCTGAGGAATAGATTACTGTAAGAGGGTGAATGAAGCAGCACTGTACAGAGGGAAAAAAGGAAAAATGATGTCCAACCTGAAAAATTTACGATGAATCCTGATATGGCATGCTGTAGTTTAAAAAAGAAACTTGACTGGCTCAGGAATGACTTACTGTCTGATTTCGCTGGAAGTCCTTATGCATAAAATAATAAATCACCAATTCCTATGAGAACATGGACCCCGTAACAAGATTAAACTGCTCTAAGTGCACTTATAATTTGCATGTTGAATTCTTATGTTGAAGTACTTTGAGACAAACAGCTGACCAAAGCGATAAGCTGGAGGTGAAGTGAGAGCAAATAATACTATTTCGGCTAAAATTATTGGGAAGTGCAATTAATATGAAGAATATCAATTTACCTTTTCTAAATTATCCTGCATCTCAGGTCAGGGAGGAGCCACAAAGTGACAAAAATGTATGGTGGGGGAGCCATAATCACCATTGACAAGTGAGCACCAACAACCTTATACATGTGTGTATGTATACCTGTGTCCTGCACTGTTTTTGGCTGGGCAATTTCACAATTCAGCAATTTAAATCATACAGACACAAATTCCTATTAGGAGCAGATCGTGGCCACTGAGCCTGTTCCATCATTAAATAAGATCATAGCTACTCGGATTTTGGCCTCAATTCCACTTTATTCTCCCTAGTTCCAATACCTTTTGATCCCTTGATGGTCAAAATCTACCTCCCTCTGTCTGAAAAGTTCTTATGGGAACTCCTCCCCTCTCAGGGAAAAAGAGTTCTGCCTGCAGACACATCACTCTCTGGGAGAAGAATAATTGTCCTCATCCTTGCCTGATATGGGAAACCCTTAATTTTTAAACTGTGTCCTTTAGTTCCAGTATGTTCCTCAAGGAAAGCTTTTCCACCTCCACCCTATCAAGTGTCCCCTCAATCTTATATGTTTCAATATGTCTTCTGATTGCTTAAAATAGTATGCATCAATGTGAACATTAGGTAATTCAGTCTTTAAAACAAAACCAAAACCTGCAAACTGAAAAATGTGAAATGAAGATGGAAAATCTGAGAAATAATCAGATCAGCAGCATCAAGTGAAGAGAGAAATGGGGTCCAGATTTTCATCTGGGTGCAGAAAAACAATCTGCATTCCTTTGTGTTTTTTGAAATACGCAACAAACCGTATGTTATTTACCTGGGTTTTGCCTTTTTACATAGGAGTCAGGTTGAAACTGCATTCTGGAAATCAAAATGCAATGCCCGATGAGTGTGGAAGTGAACAAATTCAGTGCTGCCTCAATTCTGCAATATAATAGCTCAGTGTTCAGCAATGTGTAAATGACCTTTAAATTTCAATTATTAGCTGAACACCCTTTTTCCATGTCACCTTAAGTCCCTCTCAGATTGTCCATGCTACCATGTTGCCTCCAATTGTCTATTATGCCTCTTATCCATTAATGTTCTCATTTCCTCAGAGACTTCATGCCCTCCATAGTCACTAATCCATTATACAAATTATCAAGTTCTCAGGAGTAATGAAATTGTAATTGAAAATACATCAAAATACTTGAGAAAGCAGTTAAACCTCTAATCATTTACCAAATACAACTAAGGCAGGAAGTTGGGGGGTGGGGGAGCGTGGAAGAAATGTTGTCTAGTGCAAAATATGTCATGAAATGGAGCCTGATGATCCCCTCCGCCAAGGCTGACCTTCTGACACAACTGACTTGTGTTACTTCCAAACTTCTGTTTCATTCACTCCCTAAATAACTTTCTCTAGAATTGGGTTTTCTTCGAACTATAATAAATCTGACAAAGACTCATCAGCAATTCCTGCAATGTTCTGAATCTGATAAGTGCTGATTTAAATCAGTATAGTAAGATTTTCCCACTAACTGTAGACAGAATTAATGAAATAATCTATGTATACAGAAGTCTGGGAGTCCAGGTAATCCAAGATGGAGAGCAGGAAAACAAAAGCTGTAAGAGCTGGGTTTTTTTTCAATGTTGATGCTGATTTACTCAGTAATTATTGTTGTATAAGCTATTGCATTATTTTGGAATTTTGAGAAGAAAAGAGATCAAACTTCAGCACTTTAGAAAAGGAAGAAGAGTGAGGGAGAAAATATGGGTCCCGGCCTCTCCATAACATAGCCATAAAACAGACAACGCAAAATGTCTGCACTTAGCTACTGCGCCTACCCACAATGCCTTAAATTGGCCAAACCAGATGCCCTAGACATCACAAATCCCTCAGGACATGACTCATCCAGTCCCAGACTAAGAGAGCATGCGTCTTCAGATTAGCTGATAATGAGCCCCCCATTCCACAATAGCCCAGCAACCTCTGATGTCCTTAGGGCACAGCTGGTCCCACTAGGAGTCAAGCCTTTGCAAAGGGTACCCTGGAGTGTCAGAGGCTGAGGGGGTGACCTTATAGAGGTTTACAAAATTATGAGGGGCATGGATAGGATAAATAGGCAAAGTCTTTTCCCTGGGGTCGGGGAGTCAGAACTAGAGGGCATAGGTTTAGGGTGAGAGGGGAAAGATATAAAAGAGACCTAAGGGGCAATTTTTTCATGCAGAGAGTGGTACGTGTATGGAACGAGCTGCCAGAGGATGTGGTGGAGGTTGGTACAATTGCAAAATTTAAGAGGCATTTGGATGGGTATATGAATAGGAAGGGTTTGGAGGGATATGGGCTGGGTGCTGGCAGGTGGGACTAGATTGGGTTGGGACATCTAGTCGGCATGGACAGGTTGGACCGAAGGGTCTGTTTCCATGCTGTACATCTCTATGACTCTATGACAAGAAGGCACCAAAGGTATTTTGTTTGCCCCTCAACAATACAAACACCGTGATACCAGATTGAAACTGATTAATACCTAATCCAGCCAAGAATCGTAATCTAGGTGAAAGTGAGGACTGCAAACGCTGGAGATTAGAGTCAAGATTACAGTGGTGCTGGAAAAAACACAGCAGGTCAGGCAGCATCCAAGGATCAGGAAAATTGACTTTTTGGGCAGGAGCCCTTCATCTTAGATTCCTGATGAAGGACTCCTGCCTGAAACATTGATTTTCCTGCTCACCGAATGATGCCTGACCTGCTGTGCTTTTCCAGCACCACTCTAATCTTGACTTTAATCTCCAGCATCTGCAGTCCTCACTTTCGTCTAGTTGATTTTAACCTTACTGCGAATCCTCTTGCAAAGGATACCTACCTTGAAGAAGTTCTCTCTCTACAAAGATTGGAATCTCCTAAGTCAATTAAGAAACTCATTGTAAGACACTGGACTCTTGAATCTTTTCATTGAATGAACTTCATTTCTCTTTGTTGTAGAACTCACACCATTGTCTCATATCTCACACCTCATTGTTGGAAGAATATAAAACTCCACTGTATTCTATGTTTGGGCAAGAAGCTGTGGTTCTTTCTGAACAGGCTATCAGCGACTGTTTCAGTTGGGGTCAAGTCTCTTCCATGATATCGCTGTTTGTTAAATAAATCCTTGTTAGTTCTCAGTCCGATCTGCGTGTTTGTGATCTCTGATTTATTGGGCTAAATTCTCCAACAAACAAAAACAGAGCAGATACCATGTGGGAGGTGAAAAAATTAACAGTAAACCTGCACAGCTGTGAGACCGAGCAGTGAACTTGCACGGCTGAATGCCTTTGCTGTTTGATTTCAAGTATCTCTGGACATTAAAGTTCATCCTAAGAAAAATCAACAAATGCAGTTGTGAGATTTACAGCTGACCTTCATGAAACCTGTGTGGGGGAGCTCACTACACGGGAGCTGCTGGGTGTTATTTTAAAAGTGTAACCTTACTGTTTTTGTAAATCTAAATAGTGCGTAGTTATTTTTTATTAGTTTGAGATTTGTCTCTTTATTAAACTTTAAAAATATATAACAAAGGTACTAAATTCTCCTGGAATAATGTTTATAGAGCAGTAAGACTGTGGAATTTCCAGGTCTGTAGATTGTTTAGGTGCAAGATAGCCTTTTAGTAGAGTGGTGTGCTCTTCCTGTCAGGTGAGGGAGATTAGGGAGAGTTTCCAAGTTATTGATGATTATGTCTGCAGGATGCATGTTTGCTTGTGAATCCTATTGGATCTCAGTTTCAGGAAAGAAGAAAGACCACAGATACAGTTGGGTACATTGGTTGCCTCCAGGGAAAGTGGGAGGGATATGCAAGTCGTGCAGGAGTCTCCTGTGGCTATCCCCATCTCAAACAAGTATACTGTTTTAGAAAAGCAGGGGTTGATGGACTCTCAGGGAAATGTAACACTGACAGTCAGATTTTTAGTACCAAGACTTGATCCAATGTAACCAGGTGTATGTCAGGTTCCAAGTGATCAATTGTGATGGGGCCTCTAATTCAAAGGCACAGGCTGACATCAAGATATTAGAATGGGATGTTGCATCCCTGGAGCCAGGATCGAGGTTATCCTGAAAAGAGTGCAGAATATTCTCAAAGGGGAGAGGGACGAGCAGGAAGTCATTTTATACATTGGAATTAATGGCATAGGCAGAGAAAAGGTTAGGGCTCTGAGGAGAGAATATAGGAGATTAGGCAGGAATTTAAAAAGTAAGTTCTGTAGCGTAATAATATTTGCCATGTGTTGGTGAGGATAGGAACAGGAGGATAAAGCAGATGACTACATGGCTGAGGAGCTGGTGGAGAGGAGAAAGGTTCACATTTTTGGATCTTTAGAATCTCTTCTGGTGTACAAGTGACCTGTGTAAGAAGGATATGTTGCACCTGAATTGGAAGGGGACTAATATACTAGTGGGGAGATTTGCTAGAACTACTCGGGAGGATTTAAACTGGTGGGGTTGGAGTGGGGATGTTAGTGGATGGGATAACTGGGCAGATAGTGAGGAAAGAGATCAGTTAGAGACTGGTGGAGTTAGGAAAAGGAGCAAATCAAACAATCAAGGCAGGCAGGAACAAATCAGAGAATGAGATGGGCCTGATAAATTAAACTGCATTTATTTCAATGCAAGAGCTGATCCTTTGTAATCTTATTTGGCATGATCATCTGTGGGAAACTCCAAACAGAATACGCAAAACTCTCGTAAGCAAGCACCTCAATGTACAGTTTCTTTTATAAACACTCTGTTGCTGAGAATGCTGCCCTGGAATGTAAACATCCAATCTAGAAGTGACTACGCTTTAATTAATCAAACATATATTTGATAATATTTGAGTGTTGGCAGACACCTTTGATTGTGATGCTCATAAGTATACAAAACAAAAACAGAATCACTTTACATATGTCCAATGCTCTATCTTAGCCAAGAATTCTTAATAGTGTCTCTGAGTGAAAAGAAAAGAAGACATATTCTTTACAAGTCTTCCCATCCTTCACTATGGCATTATAAATTCATTCTCATGCATGCTAAGAATGATTAGTAAGACAACTATCACTTGCTCTTTCTGCCGCACTCATCATTTGACTGGTTTTTCTTGTTGGTGTAATTATCTTCAAATGTCATTTTGCTCTGATGAAAAATCCTCAGAGTATTTCTGACAATTTTTATTATTTACTTTCTTCATAACTTTACTCATGCAAAATATTTAACTGGCACAATATGCATAAAGCTACAATGAAAACAACAAAAAGTAATACATCACTGTCCCAAAGTACCATAGCTCCCACTTAAATGTTTTCTGCAATATTTAATTGAAGGAATATGATGGTATGATTTTGTAGGAAATACATTACAATAATTTAATGGTTAATCTGAATCTTCCTTAAGATTCATTGTCTTCTCAAATGTTTATTAAAACAATAAATTTTAACTAAAGCAAAATACTAATTGCTGTACTTACGAATTAGTTTCAACATAACAAGTGACTCACATATTTCTAATATAAGATGTTTTATAAAACATCTTGTGAGCCATTTACTGTTTCAGAAGCAAACTTATTCTCCCAAATGTTTCCCCAAGGTTTTCAAAAAAAAACCTGGTTTTTACACATATATAAATAAAAAGTGAACAAAAGACAGTTGATGCACTTCAAAAATGAAAGTAATCGCACAACAATATGGTCATTGGAATTATGTTTTTCTGACATGAATTTACCATTATACTCCAAACATTATTCACTGTATTCAGACTGGATATGGTTTTGCTGAAAATGGCGATTTTTTTTTCTTTTTTCATTTTTGTCTGATTGGCTTCACCATTGTAACTCTTAACATACTAACACTTAATCTGTTTTTTTCATGAACGTCTTTCTTCAATTGATTTAATCGGAGCATTTCTTGTGATCAATGACATTATAAAGAAATCACTGGAAGGTGATCATATGAAGGTGAATGTTCCAATATATGCACTTCTATGATAGAAGGTAATACCAATTCTTTGGATAATTAAGAAATCTACAGAAGCTGTTGTTTTGAAGGTTGTGCATTTGCAAATTTTATAACCTACACTGGAGCAACTAGGCAGAGGTCATTTGAAAGGAATTGATGATTTAAGTTCAATACTGAATATCTAGGCTATCAATAGAATGATGAATTAGAAGAACATGTCACTTTACTGTAGGTGTGATGGAGATATTTCTGTAACAAGTGGGCAAGAATGTTGTTTCCCTTTTTCGGTGGGGTTGAGAAAACATGAAGTAAGGGTAAATGCAAACATCCTGCAGACATGAACATAGGCAGGGAAGTGTAGTGTTATGCCTCTCAGTCAGTGACAGTATAATTTTAAGGACATGCTCATTAGTTATCATTGTTGTTGCAGTGTGTGACTTAAGGCTGCATATGTCTTGATCTCCATTGTACCCTGAGATCACTTGAAGCATGTTATTGTTGGATGCATGCTGCTGTATTTCATCTAAAATTTGTGCATGATAGTTTATTGTAATAAATGTCAGTTGGATTCTTCAATACCACTATAGCTATGCCCAGTTTCTTATGCTATAAGGGAGAATATAAGTATGGCTTTATCAGGGAAAACAACCTACTGGATGCATAACTCACATCATGAAGATTTTTGCTGGCTAAAATCAGACTTTTTAAATAAGGTTTACTTAACAATATTTCTTGCTGCTAAATAGAGGGTAAATTGTTTTCATAGTACATTATATAAATAATCCTGTGATGCTCCATGCAATAGCCTATATCCCAACATATACCATTTGTAAAGAGACTAACGTTATGTTCCTTTCCTAGTCTGTGTTAAAAATTCTATGTGCTGGGCTCTTTCAACATGAAATGAGTTCCTATGATAAGTTGGGACTAATATATTTGCCCTACTGTTGCTATAACCAAAACTCATTGACTGCTGCACCATGCAACTCATTAAGACATCCCTAAAGACTTACATCTCTGTGATAATTTGCAATGCATGCCCACAATGCACAGAGTTAAGATCACTAAATATCTTACTTCAACTGCATCCATGTTCAGTGGTAATCAGTGTTTGACATTTAATTGGTGGCATTGAATCCTTTGAAGAAGTCAACTAGATTAAGTAGATTTACAGAAGCTGCTTCAACAAACTGTCCTGTGTTATGTACAGATGAAAATGGATAACTGCTTTTCTCTTTTCTCATGCCTTGTGTGACCACAACAAGTTTTTGACTTTTAAAAGGTTGAAATGTTATCATTTCAGCATGTATGTGACTGTGTGCAATTTGTAATAAATAAAATACAAGAATGAGATAAACTCAAGAATAGTAGAGTTTATTGGTAAAATCCAGCCAGCTAGAAAATACTAAAACAACTAGAATGTAAAAATACACCTTATTTTGAACACTTGCAATTACAATTTCAAGCCACAAACATATTGAAACATAACATATCAGGAATTAAAATTAGCAAAGTTCAAAAGTGTAGTTTTAACAAAAGGAAATTCAGTGAAGATTCACTTTCTTCAGCAGAAGCAGCTGATTAGAAATCACTGCTGTATATCCCATTCCTCTTGGAAACCAGTTTTGCCAATCTTGAATGGCTTTCAGTTGAGGCAGTGTCTGCTATAAAATTGGAAAGACATTTTATCAACTAGACAGATGATAAATTGGAGCGCAAAATGAAAACAAATGCTCACTCCATGACTTTGAATGTTCTCTGACTCATACCAAGTTCAAATGTTTGCAAAATATGTGGTATCACATGACTACATTCCTGATAGGTTTTATACCCTTAAATGACCAGTTAACTAGCTTATGTTTATCAGAGCTTCATTTTCATCATTGTGATAGCCGAAGGGATTTTCAGTGTTTCTGCCATTAACTCCTGAGTGGTTGATTCATCCTCCACTGTGATGAGATAGAGAGCTGTTCACATCTTTGTGAGAGGACACTGCCTCTTGTGAGGGTTTCAGAGGCTTTCAATAAGATAGAATATAGCTACACAGAGGGTAAAAATGAGGATGCAAACTGAAAACCAACTTATATCAGTGTCTTTTTTTCATTCACATAGTCTTTCTAAAAGATTGTTATGCATAAGCAGCTGATGAGATATCAAATTTTTTCTAAGATGCTTTTCTTCAGGAGACCTGCTGAGTCTCAGATGCTGGATGACAAGGAACCTAAATGGGAGAAGTTTGCAAGCCATTCATGAAGGAATGTGAAGCTTTCCATTTCAGAGATCACTCATATTGACTCCCTGGCGATAGAATCATAGGTCCTGTCACAGCATTTGTCAAATAAACCATATCTAACATTGAACTTGTTTTCCCTTGGCTTTACTGACAAGAAGCTGCTGATTTGCCTCATGCTCTGTTGATGTGTGTATCTTATACACTGTTGCTTAGGTCAGCGATACAGTGCTGTTCTCATAGCTTTAAAAAAGGTTATTTCTAAGTGGATAGAGGTATACTACTGCACATTGGTATATTCTACCAAAGTAGATTTGCAAGCTTTTCAGTACAATCTCAAAGACAAGTGCATAACTTAACTTTTCTTCAAAGTCTTTTCTGGTAGGATTAGTCCAGTGCTCATATATCCTCCAGCTGTGACCCTAAACCGGCTCCTTAACTATCACTTTTACTTGATCCTCTTGACTTGTAATGAATGCCTTGCTTAATTTTCTCTCAATTGTCAAAATCTGTATCTTGATATCTCATGGTGTTTGGATCTGTAATGGTACTTCTGCTCAGTGGAGTATAAAAAGACATTTGTAGAGAAGTGTTCAATTCATGACTCTCAGCGAATGACGCTATCAGCACATGAGAATCCTTCAGGAAAAAGTAAAAGAACAAAAGATATGTTTAAAGCTGTAGATTCATCTAACGTAAATTCAACTATGACACAGTTGCAAAATGGACAATAGCAGATGGTATGCTGAAAATGTGTTGCTGGTTAAAGCGTAGCAGGTCAGGCAGCATCCATGGAACAGGAAATTCGACGTTTCGAGCATAAGCCTGAAACATCGAATTTCCTGTTCCTTGGATGCTGCCTGTCCTGCTGCGCTTTAACCAGCAACACATTTTCAGCTCTGATCTCCAGCATCTGCAGACCTCACTTTTTCCTCAATAGCAGATGGTATGTCTGTTTTAATTTCCCCAATGCTATTCACAGAACAAAATAACAAATTGCAGGAATACCGCATCAAACAAAACTTTCCAGTACTTTTTCCAGTTTCTTTGCTCATTGATTTATATTTGTTTACATCAATCCACCCTTCAATAAAGTTTTGGAGAAAGTCTTTTGTCCATAGTTGTCCTTGACTGATAGATTTTCTAATGGCAGCAATACACCCAAAGACATATTTATTTATGTGAGGGTCCATAGATATAATCAGTTTCATGCTCCAGTGCACTTAGATCCAACCCTGATTTTACTATTAAGCCTGACGATAAGGGTAGTGCAGTTGTAATCTGGTGTACTGACCTCTACATTGTAAAGGCTGAATGTCAGGTCTCAGGTACCTCCTCCTTTCTCTCCCCCTGGACTATAACCCTATCATAGAATATGAAACCATTGTATTCACTACGGTCACTGAGCTCATTTTATCTGGTGATCTCCCCCACCTCTCCACTACCTCCAAGCCTTCCAGCTCACATAACTTGCTTCAAAGTCCTTCTGAAAATCCACAAACAGTACTGCCTGGGCAGACTGATTGTTTGTTTGTTTTTGCCCCACAGAACTCATCTCTTTCCACCTTGACTTGATCTTTTCTTCCCTGGTCCAGGACCTTGGCGACTTACATCCACAATACCTCTGACACTTTACGCCAGTTTCCAAATTTCCAATTTGCAGACCTCAACCACCTCCTCTTTACATTGTACTTGCAATCTCTTCGCACATCCATTCCCCACCAGAATGGCCTCAGGGCTGTCCACTTCTTCCTGATACAAAGGCCTGAACCGTCCTCATCCATCATCTTCACCTGCTTGGCTGAGCTTATCCTCACCTTGAACAATTTCTCTTTTAACGCCTCTCATTTTCTTCAGATCAGAGGGATGGCCATAGGTAAATGCATGGGCCCCAGTTATGCCTGTCTCTTCATGAGGTGTAAGGAACATTCCTTGTTCCAGAACCCACTCATAATTCTTTCTCCAATACATTGATGATATCATTGGTACTGCTTCCCTCTCTTGTCTGGAATTGGAAACGTTTATCAGTTTCACTTCCAATTTCCACCCCCATCCCCACTTTCACCTGGTCCATCTCTGACTCCTCCCTACCCTTTCTTGACATCTCTATTTCCATTTCTGAGGATAGTCTGACCACTAATTATCCACTGTAAACCCACCAACTCCACAGCTACCTGGACTACACAAACTTGCACCCTGATTCCTATAAAGATTCCATTCCATTCTCCCAGTGCTTCCATCTCCATTGCATATATTCCAATGAGGCTAACTTCTAAATGGGAGCCTCTGAAATGTCCACATTATTCCTCAAGGATTCCCCAACACCGTTGTTGACCGGGATCTTCACCAGTTCTGACCCATCATCAATACGTCCGGCCTCACCTCCTTTCTTTCCTCCGCAACGACTATATGGTTCCCCTTGTTGTCACCTACCATCCTATCAGTATCCACTTCTAGATCATCCGCCACCATTTACACCACCTTCAGCTAGATGTCACCTGCAGACACACACATTCCTCTCCTCTCCCTTCTCTGCTTTCCGCAGATATCGTTTTCCCCACACCCCACCGCGATACACTTGTCCACAGTTCCTTCACTCCCAACTCCTCTCACGGCACTTTCTTCTGCAAACATCAAAAGTGTAAGACCTCCCCAGTTATCCACCCCCCCCCCCCCCCCACCTCCAGTATCCAAGGCCCCAAACATACCTTCCACTTTACCTGTACATCACACAATTTACTCTACTGCATTCACTGCTCACAATCTTCTCTCCATTGGGGAAATGGAGTGTAGACTAGGTGACCGTTTCACAGAACACCTATGTTCTGCCCACAAAAATGACCCTGAGCTTCCAGTTTCCCTACCACTTTAACACACGACCCTGCTCCCTGGCCAACATCTCTGTCTCAGGCTTGCTTCAGTATCCCAGTGAAGCTCAGCACAAGCTGGAAGAACAACACCTTATTTTCCACTTGGGACCTTGCAACCCTCTGAACTCGAGTTCAATCATTTTAGGGCCTGAACTATCTCATGTCCTAACTCCCAACCCCCCACACCAGGCATTTTTATCACATAGTCTGCCATTACACACTACCTATCAACAGTTTCCATTTACTGTTATTCATTTTCCTAGCCAGATCATGATCCACTCCTTTGTCTGTTCAACTGCTCTTCTCTCTATATGGGCTCTATCCCCACCTATTATTTACTGCTTACCCCCTTCCTCACTCTATCTTCTGCATATAAACCAACGTTCTTTCCAGCTACCATCAGTTCTGAGGAAGGGTCAACAGACCTGTTAACTCTGATTTCTCTTCACAAGTGCTGTCAGGCCAGCAGAGCTGTTCCAGCAACTTCTGTTCTTGTATCAGTTTCATGCTGTTGGGCTGGATAGTTACCTTCTTGTGTTATTTGATTTCCCTGGCACTAAGACTAATTTTGCTTTTTCTTTTTAGCTACCACAAGGTTTGACAGCTTGACATAAGACAGTTTGTTGCTCTCTATAATGGTAAAGCAAGAGCCTTGTTCAATACTCCTTTTGTTTTAAAGTTTTTGATCTGTTGAATACTTGTAAATGGTAGTTGCAATTGGGATCTTGAAATGCATAAAGGTGGATAGATTTCCAGCAACTGATCAAGTGTATCCTAGAGCTCTGTGGGAAGCTAAGGGAGTGTTTGCTCGGCCTCTTGCTGATATATTTGTATCATCGATAGTCACAACTAAGGTGCTAGAAGACTGGAGGTTGGCTAACATGGTGCCACTACTTAGGCAAGGTGGTAAGGACATGCCAGGGAACTATAAATGGGTGAGCTTGATGTCGGTGGTGGGCAAGTTGTTGGAGGGAATCCTGAGGGACAGGATTTACACATATCTAGAAAGCAAGGACTGATTAGAAATAGTCAACATGGCTTTATGCATAGGAAAACATGTCTCACTGACTTGATTGAGTTTTTTTGAAGCAGTAACAAAGAGGATTGACGAGGGCTGAGTGGTGGAAGTGGTCTACATGGACTTCATGTGTAAGGTATTCAACAAGGTTCCCCATGGGACATTGGTTAGCAAGGTTAGATCTCATGGAATACAAGGAGAATTAGCCATTTGGATACAGAACTGGCTCAAAGGTAGAAGACAGAGGGTGGTGGTGGAGGGTGGCCTTTCAGACAGGAGGCCTGTGACCAGTGGAGTGCCAAAAGGATCAGTGCTGCGTCCACTACTTTTTGTCATTTATATAAATTATTTGGATGTGTACATAGGAGGTGTAGTTAGTATGTTTGTAGATGACATCAAAATTGAAGGTCGAATTGACAGCAAAGAAGGTTACCTCAGATTACAACAGGATCTTGATCAGATGGGCCAATGGGCTGAAGAGTTGCAGATGGAGTTTATTTTGGATAAATGTGACGTGCTGCAGTTTAGAAAAGCAAATCAGAGCAGGATTTATACACTTAATGGTAAGGTCCTGGAGAGTGTTGCTGAACAAAGAGACTTTGGAATGCAGGTTCATAGCTCCTTGAAAATAGAGTCACAGGAAGATAGGATAGTGAAAAGATGTTTTGTATGCTTTCCTTGGTCAGAGTATTGAGTACAGGAGTTGGGAGGTCATGTTGCGGCTGTACAGGACATTGGTTAGGCCACGTTTGGAATATTGTGTGCAATTCTGGTCTCCCTCATATAGGAAGGATGTTGTGAAACTTTAAAAGGTTCAGAAAAGATTTACAAAAATGTTGGCAGGATTGGAGGATTTGAGCTTTAGGGAGAGGCTGAATAGGCTAGGGCTGTTTTCTCCGGAGAGTCGGAGACTGAGGGGTGACCTTATAGAGATCTATAAAAATCATGACGGGCATGGATAGGATAAATAGACAGTCATTTCTTTGGGGTGGGTGAGTCCAGAACTATACGGCATAGGTTTAGGGTGAGAGAGGAAAGACATAAAAGGGACATAAGGGGCAATGTTTTCACACAGAGGGTCATGCATGCATGGAATGAGCTGCTAGAAGAAGTGGTGGAGGCTGATACAATTGTAACATTTTAAAGGCATCTGGATGGGTATATGAATAGGAAGGGTTTTGAGGATAAGGGCCAAGTGTTGGCAAATGGGACTAGATTAGGTTAGGATTTCTGGACAGCAAGGATGAGTTGGACTGAAAGGTTTGTTTCTGTGCTGTACATCACCATGTCTCTATGACTTTGTCGACAATTCTCAAAATGCCTTCATTTCTGCATGAACATCTGCTGTTTGATTGGGTCATGGCCATAGCAAAAATGATTAAAATAATATAATGCTTTCAAGCTAATTTTGCTTTTAAATAACTTTATTGAATATGGCGCTTCTCTTTGTATCCATTCTAGATGATGCAGTATCATTCTATCTGACATAAATGGAGATACATGAATGTATACATTTTAGGCAAGGTTAAAATTTCATACTATACAGAGTGAACAGGAATAGGTGTTGAGTTTCATCAAGTCAACACAGATGCCCAGATGGCTTAAATGTGTTCCCTTGAGTAGTTTTCAATTGTTAGAAAAATGGCAACAAAGAGAATGAAGGACTGATAAAAAAAAATCAGAGACTCTTACATGGACCCTCAGCAAACTTTCTTCCTCTTTGAGATTGTCTTCCTTGAAAGCCAAATTTGTCTCCTTGCTTCACCTCTCCTTTAACCATAGAGCTTTCTACCTGAAAGAAACTCAACCTTCTGACATTTATTATTGCACAGCTGTGATGAGTGCATATCCAAAATGGTGGGCAGACCCCTGACATTGAGGTCATGTTCCCATATCTGGCAGATATCATTTTTTGCCAGGTGAGACATTAGGTTGGGAGCAGAGAATGGGTGTAAGATATGACTCCAACATATAGAACACAAATTCAAACAGGCAATTTAGCTGAATTCAAACATTCCTATTTTTATCAGATCATGAATATTATTCTTCAGTGTGTAAATATGAATTTTTAGAGAGGTATTATTTCTCTTGCTATTGGAAGACAGTTATTGTATCAAGAACTCTTAAGATGTCATGCTATTTAACTAGCTAATGCTTTAAAACTTGGAACAGGAAAACTGTCTCCCAGTATTTGGGCTGATTGAAATAAAAATTAAGTTCAGCAGTTTCCAGAGCTCTTTGTTTATACTACCTTAACAGTTGAATGTTATTTTGTTTGGATAAATTTGAAATCTGTCAATTTTTTTGAGGGGCTTTTCATCACAAGACTGAATGAGTTTTCATTCTCTCACCACTGACATCATTCCCAGAACAACTTGTTACTCAGCAGATAGCTGCCCAAAACTTAGCTTCCCTTCTGCCCATGCCATCTTTAAAACACTTCGGTGCATCCAGATGTGCACTAGTATTCCAAAGCTGCTCTGCTCATTGATGGACAAAACCGGGACGCAGCAGAGAAGTATAAGATATAGAAATTCTGATGGCGCAAAGGAAACAATAGAGAAACAATTGAGGAACCCACCTGAGAGAGAATATTTTCAATTTATAACTCCAATCGTGCAGCAACCCCCTCACCATTTTACTTTTGTGTCAGTTTATACACTTAAGTTCCCAGAGTGAGAAACTGAATCCATAACATTCGCACTTGCCTGTAAGAAGAGTGCCGATGACCCACAGCTAATGTCTGTATAAAAGAGAGGAGCATTTCTTGCAAGCTAAACCCAGACTACAAGGAATTTTAGAGCTGCTTATTGTATTATAATTCAGTGAAATATGAAGACATACAACATGTGGAATAAATGTAAAATGAATACACGTGGTTTGTTAAAGCAAGGGATGAACAATAATTGAGAAAGGCACAATTGATTATCCAAGATGTCTTCTTGGCAATGTGTGTTCTATTGCTTTAAATATGACTCAATGTAACTATTGGCTTTTCCCTTAAACTGTTAAACTTGTGAATGGTTCTAATGAATACATGACAAAAACGCTTTGACAATGTAGTAGCTTTCAGCAATACAGAAGACTTCTAGTGTGATCTTCAAGGTCAATTAATTTTCAGGTTGTAACAGGCTAGGTAATAAAAGCAGAGGAAATTACAGTTAAGTGCAAACCTAAAGAATTGAGCAATGGAGGGACTTAACTAGATGGACTTGGATGGCCTTTCTTTATCCTTGATTATTCTTGTGAAACGGTTTAATTTAATGCTAATATAAAGGGTTGTGGGTTGACTTATCATTCATGACTTATCTTTTGAACTGAAAGAAAATGCCATCCTATTATTGACATTTTTGAAAGTCAATGCAAGAGATTACCAAATTGTAGTACCCTTTGATTAACAACCTCATTGTCACAACCAGTAGTTGTGTCCATCATATCATCAGTGAATTATAGATTGTGTAACTCCTTTTTAATTTCAAGTGTGTCAAATTAAAGCTAAGTAGATCAGCTTAGATGATTAGATTCCCCACAGTGTGGAAACAGGCCTTTTGGCCCAACCAGTCCACACTGACCCTCCAAAAAGTAACCCACCTAGACTCATTCCCCTCTGACTAATGCACCTAACACTATGCGCAATTTAGCATGGCCAATTTACCTGACTTGCACATCTTTGGATTGTGGGAGGAAACCAGAACACCCAGAAGAAACCAACACAGACACAGGGAGAACGTGCAAACTCCACACAGACAGTCACCCAAGGCTGGAATCGAACCTGGGAGGTAGCAGTGCTAACCACTGAGCCACTGTGTCACCCTAGTCAAGCTTCCTTTAAAACATGTTAAATGGTAGCTTATTATAAATTGTTAATGGAAGGACTTCGGGGGGTAAAGATTTAGTTGTTAACAAGAATGATCAGGATTGAAACAAATACAAATAAAACAAAAGAATATGTAGAATCATACAATCGCACAGTACATAAAAGGCCTTTCAGCCCTTCAAGTCTGTACTGCCAAGCTAAGTCCCAATAAGTCTCTCTGGTATACCAACTTAATAGAGCTCTTTGAGGAAGTGACCAAGTTAATAGATGAAGGAAGGGCTGTAGATGTCGTACATGGACTTTAGCAAGGCATTTAATAAGGTTCCTCATGGTAAACTATTGAAGAACGTGAAGTCACATGGTGTGCAGGGTGTTCTAGCTAGGTGGATGAAGAATTGTTTGAGCAACAGGAGACAGAGAGCAGCACTTGAAGGGAGTTTCTTGAAATGGAAAAAGGTGATCAGTGGTGTTCCACGGGATCACTGTTGTTTGTGATGTACATAAATGATCTGGAAGAGTGCACAGTTGGTATGATCAGCAAGATTGCAGCTAACACGAGAATTGATGGAGTAGCAGAAAGCATAGGGAACTGTTAAAGAATACAGGAGAATATAGATAGACTGGAGAGTTGGGCAGAGAAGTGGCAGATAGAGTTCAATCCAGGCAAATGTGAAGTGATGCATTTTGGTAAGCTTAATTCTAGAGCGAATTGTATAGTAAACTGAAGAGCCTTGGGAAAAGTTGATGAGCAGAGAGATCTGGGAGTTCAACTCCATTATACCCTGAAGGTTATTGTACAGGTAGATAGAGTGGTCAAGAAGGCATATGGTATGCTTGCCTTCATCGGATGGGGTATTGAGTATAAGAGCTGGCAAGTCATGTTAAAATTGTACAAGACCTTGGTTCGGCCGTATTTAGAATACTGTGTATAGTTCTGGATGCACATTATCCAAAGGAAGTGGACGCTTTGGAGAGGGTGCAGAGAAGCTTTACGAGGATGTTGCCTGGTATGGGAGGTGTTAGCTATGAAGAAAGGTTGAGTAGGTTAGGATTGTTTTCATTTCAAAAAAGGAGATTGAGGGGGGACCTGACTGAGTTCTACAAAATCATGAAGGGTCTAGACAGGGTAGACGGAGATAAGCTTTTCCCCAGGGTGAAGGATTCAATAATGAGAGGTCACGCTTTCAAAATGAGAGCTGAAAAGATTAAGGGGGATGCATGCGGCAAGTATTTTACACAGATGGTGGTAGGTGCCTGGAACACCTACCAGCAGAGGCAGTAGAGGCAAGCATGGTAGATTCATTTAAGATGCATCTGCACAGAAGAAAGAGTAGGTGGGAAGCAGAGGGATACAGATCCTTAGTAATTGAACAGTGGATTTGGATCAGCTCAGGCTTGGAGGGCCTGGGTTGTAAATTTTCTTTGTTCTTCATTCTATACCATAGATATCCATCAATTGTGTTCATTATTACTGAAGTGAAGAGGTTAACATGTGATTTTAGACCCAGTAGTTAAGATGCCTTTGGTAGTTAAATAGGTACAGTTTTTTTTTACAGGCAGGTTCCTCAGAAAAGCAGATTTTGGCTGAGAGAGAAGATACCTGCTTGTTGATTCTTCTAGCTTGGCACTTAGCTCCCTAGTTACTTTACAGCAGACCACTAAGTGTTTCAAGATGTTTTTGTTTCCCTCTCTCTCACTCACACACTCCCTCTCTGCAGGAGAACAGGTGGTTCAATTAGAATCTCTCTGTCAAGGTAGCTTGTTTTTACATCATTTTTAAAACACCCCTGCACTCAGATGAGGACTGGTATTCCAAATTTACTCTGTTCATGGATGGACAGAATCAGAACATGATGGAGAATAGTAAGATAGCATGGAATTTCTCTGACAATCCAAATTGGCTGCTGTGACCGGGTGACCATATTCAATATCAGGCATGGGCATTCTGGAGACACCTCATTTCCCATCTGTACCTCTTAGTTTTTGTTCTGGTTAATGCCCAATTTACATTCTCATAATGAGTCCTTGAGAAATTTAATTAATTCCTGAGTGAGAGTCTTTACATCACCAGGTTTGACTCTCTGTAATCCATTGACAGTGATATAGTCAGGTAACTTGTAGCAATCATGCTTCTGGCTTTTTTTCCCAATTTCAGTCAAACTAGATCTTTGCAAAAAAAAGTGAAGGACTCTAATAGTTCACGGACTCACAGAAGTGTCATAGAGCAGAAGGAATCCATTTGGCTCATTGTGTTTGCACTAACTTGTTAAATGAGGATCTTTATCGAATGCCAACCTCCCACTTCTTCCCCATATCCTTGCACATTACTCTTATTCAAGCAATCACCCAATAACATTTTGAATGCCTTAATTGAACATGCCTCCACAACAATTCAAAAGCATTCTATACTGCTACTTGCTGAGTGAAAATGCTGTTCCTCATCATCCTTGTGATCTGCAAAAGAAACATTAAATATACACCCTCTTGCACTTGTTCCTTTTACAAGTCGGACCCAGTTCTCCATAACTAATGTCTGTTCCTAAAAATTGATGAACAATATTTACAAAATTTGTGACACACCTTAAAGTAGATTTTGATGTTTCCGGTATTTGAAAATATTTTCTCCTATAGAAAACTATATTAAACATAACTCTTATATAGGAGAGCTGACATCTTATCATTTGTGGAAAAGGTTAGCAGTTTCTATCATAAGTTTGTGATTAGAAACAGAATTTGAATATTGCTGTAAAACATAAACAAAGTAGTATGGAAGATTACATTGATAGCAAAAAGGCCAGTGTATGTGTTGCCTATAAATACAATTCAATGTCTGTATTATTGGGACAAATATTTCCTCAGACACATACAGAACAGGAATGTTACTGTTAGTTGTAAAGTGGCAACCATAATGTCTGATGGGCAGCAAAATGAACAGGCGGTATGTCCACACAGTCACTGATCCAAATGAGAATATTGTGCCTGGGAAAGTTACCACTGCCATAGGTAAATAAATTGATATTCTTGAACATCTAGGGCGGCACGGTGGCACAGTGGTTAGCACTGCTGCCTCACAGTGCCTGTAGACCCGGGTTCAATTCCCGACTCAGGCGACTGACTGTGTGGAGTTTGCACGTTCTCCCCGTGTCTGCGTGGGTTTCCTCCGGGTGCTCCGGTTTCCTCCCACAGTCCAAAGATGTGCGGGTCAGGTGAATTGGCCAAGCTAAATTGCCCGTAGTGTTAGGTAAGGGGTAAATGTAGGGGTATGGGTGGGTTGCGCTTCGGCGGGTTGGTGTGGACTTGTTGGGCCGAAGGGCCTGTTTCCACACTGTAAGTCTAAGTCTAAGTCTAAAATCTTAAAGATGCCAATTTAATACTGAGATGAGGAGAAATTTCTTAGAAGGTTGATCATTTTTGGAATTCCTTGCCACAAAAAGCTGTGAGAATCGTGTCCTTGTGAGACAGATTCTTTATCAGTAGGAGAATCAAGGTTATGGGGAAAGAGTAGAAAAGTGGACGTGTGGGGTTCCGGATCAGCTGTGATCCCATTGAATCATGGAACAGGCTTGAGGGGTCGAATGGACAAATTCTGTTCTTATTTATTAAGGTCTAAATTAGGGACTAATGGATTTTTTCAGGACCTTGCCACTAAGTTCAGCACAACAAAGCAGAACACGTCCTACGCATATTCTATTCGAGTTTCTGTGTCTATTAACAACCTAACCAGCAGCCATTTCTGAGTGTGAATATCCACTGTTTTGCTGGTGCATGGTGCCCAATGTATAAGTGTGAGTGATATGAAACAATCTACTGTTGAGAAATATAAATAATTTTGAATCTACTTGCAATGGAAAATGAAAGAGGGAACTACCTATAGCTCATAATATTATATAAAGACCACACCAATACATGTTTTTCAACTCTTATTCTGCTTACACTTTCTATCAGTAAGATTTAGTGCACAGCACAAATAATGATTAATACCAATAGACTTCTCCAGATACTGAAGGCCAAAAAAAAGCTGTTTTGGTTTCCACTAATGGAATCATGATTTTGAATCTAAAAGACACAGTCTCAAAACATTGTTTGATTCCAGGAAAGTTTCCCATCACTGTAGTATAAAACCTCAGTCAGTGAAACTGCCAATTTCAGATGAATTCAACATAGCGAATGAATGTGTCAGGAGAGATATGAGTTATTTCTTATAGCAGTTGATAATTTTATTTCTTACAGTGATAATTGTGGCTCTATATTATGAACTCATGAACAGGTATCACTGATATGCTGAGAGGACAAGTACTTAATTGTTCATCTCCTGCAAAATTTAATGAAGTCAAAAGAGCCACGCAGCTGACACTAAATCCCAATCAAGTTTCCAATTATTTAGATGAATCTGTGTTTGAATATTGAGCTTATAAATGGAATGGAACTGTGACTCGATTGTATTTAAGAGTGGCATTCATCACAGTTTGATGGAAATAGAATGAAACATGTGGATAATGCTTCAAGTTTTTTTTAAATCTTCTTTTAAATTCATATATAGGATACTGACACTGCTGTCTACTATTATGTAACCCAAATTATCATTGAGAAAGGGTGATGAGCTGCCTTTTTGAACGACTGCAGTTCATGAGAATGTCATGAGAAAGGAAATTCCAGGACTTTGCCCAGAAACAATGAAGGATCAGTGGTGATATATTTCTAATTCAGGATGATGAGCCAATTGGTGGATAACTTGGGACAGTATTGCTTTAGATCTGATTCCCTTCACCTTCTAAATGGTCAAAGTCAAAGGCTCAGAAGATGCTATCAAAGAAATCTTTTACCAAATTGATGTTTCTTCTTTGCTTTAAGAAAACAAAAATGCAAGAAGTGCATTTTTAAATATGTACAAAAATAATCATGGTTAAGTTTGGAATTTTACCAAATAAATTGCTGATGTAGAATTATTAAGGACAGCAAGAGGATCTCTTGAAAACATCATAAGTTAAAAGTCTGAAAGCGATGATTGACATTTGCATTTAAAATATCACAATTTTCCAATGAAGAATAAATTCTTCCCGAGGTAGATGGAGGCAGAAATACAAATACTTAAAGAATAGTTGACCGTTTCTTTTAAAGAATTCACTTGAACACATTATGTTAAAAAGTATAAGAAAACACAGTCAGTTAGTATGATACGCTACAAAACAGAACAAAGCAGAGTTACATAAAATTAGCCACATTCAGTGGTCTGGTTTTCTTCTTGATTAAACTGATTATTGCTAAATGAATCTATAATGTTATAAATCATAATTCAATATTTCCACCAATGGCATAAATGTCATTGTTCAGAAACTGTGAACTATTACATTTGATTCTACTCCCACATAGGTGCTGGGAATATGTCCTGGGAAGATATTTGGTTGGAAATGAAAAATAAGAAGAGGATGATAACTTTATTAGGATTATACTATAAGGTCCAATAATCTGTGGCAAATTGAGAAACAAATTTGTAAGGGAATCTCAGTAATCTGTAAGAATAATAAAGTGTTAATGGTAGGGGATTTAACTTTCTAAACATAGACTGGGACTGCCATAGTGTTAAGTGTGTACAAGGAAAGTTTTTTAGATTAGACTTACAGTGTGGAAACAGGCCCTTCGGCCCAACAAGTCCACACCGACCCGCCGAAGCGCAACCCACCCATACCCCTACATTTACCCCTTACCTAACACTACGGGCAATTTAGCTTGGCCAATTCACCTGACCCGCACATCTTTGGACTGTGGGAGGAAACCGGAGCACCCGGAGGAAACCCACGCAGACACGGGGAGAATGTGCAAACTCCACACAGTCAGTCGCCTGAGTCGGGAATTGAACCCGGGTCTACAGGCGCTGTGAGGCAGCAGTGCTAACCACTGTGCCACCGTGCCGCCCACTAATCTGATGCAATATGTGGATGTACCTACTAGAGATGGTGCAAAACTGACCTACTCTCGGGAAATCAGGCAGGGTAAGTGACTGAGGGTGTCAATGGGTCAGCGACCATAATTCAATTAGTTTCAAAATTATGATGGAAAAGGGTAGACCGGATCTAAAAGTTAAAGTTCTAAATTGGAGGAAGGCCGATTTTCACAGTATTAGGTAAGAACTTTCATAATTTGATTGGGGGCGGATGGTTGCAGGTCAAGAGATGGCTGGAAAATAGGAAGCCCTCAAAAATGAGATAGAGAGGTCAGAGATGGTATTTTCCTGTTAGGATGAGAGACAAGACTTATAGATTTAGGGAATGCTGGATGAATAAATAAATTGAAGTTTCGGTCAAGGAAAATAAGGAAGCATATGTCAGGTATAGACAGCAGGGATCAAATTAATCCTTAGAGTATACAAGCAGTAGGAATATACTTAAGAGGGAAATAAGAGGACATGAGAAAGCTTTGGAAAATAGGATTAAAGAGAATCCAAAGGGATTTTATAAATATACTAAGGACAAAAGGGTAACAAGGGAGAGAATAGGACCCCTCCAAGATCAGCAAGGCAGTCTATCTGTGGAATAGCAGGAGATGGGAGAGATACTAAACAAGTATTTTGCATCAGTGTTTACTGTGGAAAGGACATGAAAGGTATGAAATGTGGGAAAATAGATGGTGACATTTTGAAAAATGTGCATATTACAGAGGAGGAGGTGCTGGATAAATACCCAGAACCCAATCAGATGCACTCTGGAACTCTATGGGAAGCTAGGGAAGTTATTGCTGGGCCGCTTGCTGAGATACTTGGATCATCAATAGTCACAGGTGAGGTGCTGGAAGATTGGAGGTTGGCTAACATGTTGCCATTATTTAAGAAAGGCGGCAAGGAAAATCCACAAAACTACCTATCACTGAGCCTGAAACTTTTGGTAAGCAAGTTGTTGGAAGGGATCCTGAGGGAAAGGATTTACATATCTTTGGATTGATAAAGATTGATTAGGTATAGTCAACATGGCTTTGTGCTTGGGAAATCATGTCTCACTAACTTGATTGAGTTTTTGTAGAAGTAATGAAGAGAATTGATGAGGGTAAAGCGGTGAACGTGATATATATGGACTTCAGTAATATGTTTGATAAGTTACTTTATGGTCGACTGGTGAGCAAGATTAGATCACATGGAATACAGGGAAAACTAGCCATTTGGTACAGTACAGGCTTGAAGGTAGGAGACAGAGGGTGGGGGTGGAGGATTGCTTTTCAGACTGGAGACCTGTGATCCTTGTGGCATGCCACAAGAATCAGTACTCGGTCAATTGCTTTTCATTATTTATATAAATGATTTGATATGAACATAAGAAGTATAGTTAGTACATTTGCAAATGACACCAAAATTAGAGGTGGAGTGGACAGTGAAGAAGGTTACTTCAGAATAAATGGGGTCTTGGTCATATAGGCCAACAGTCTGAGAAGTGGCAGATAGAGATTAATTTAGATTACTGTGAGGTGCTGTATTTTGGAAAGACAAATAAGAGCAAGATTTATACACTTAACGGTAAGGCCTTTGGGAGTGTTGCTGAACAAGGAGTCTTCAGAGTGCAGGTTCATGGTTCCTTGAAAGTGAAGTATCAGGTAGATAGAATAGTGAAGAAAGCATTTGGTATGCTTTCCTTTATTGGTCAGAACATTAAAAATAGGATTTGGGAGGTCATGCTGCAACTGTACAGGACATTGGTAAGGCCACTTTTATAATATCATGTGCAATTCTGGTCTCCCTCCTATAGGAAGAATGTTTGTGAAACTTGAAAGGGTTGAGAAAAGATTTACAAGGATGTTGCCAGAGTTGGAGGCCAAGAGTTATGGGGAGAGGCTGAATAGGCTGGGGCTGTTTCTGCTGGAGTGTCGGAGGCTAAAGAGTGATTTTTATAGAGGTTCATAAAATTATGAAAGGCATGGACAGGGAAAATAGACAAGGTCTTTTCCCTGGGGTGGGGTAGTCCAGAACTAGCGGGCTTGGTTTAGGGTGAGAAGGAAAAGATTTAAAAAGGACCTAAGGGGCAACTTCGTCACATAAAGGATGCTGCATGTGCTGAATGAGCTGCCAGAGGAAACGTTGGAGGCTGGTATAATTGCAACATTTAAAAGGCATCTGGATGGGGATATGAATAGGAAGGGTTTGGAAGGATATAGGCCAAGTGCTGGCAAATGGAACTAAATTAGTTTAGGATATCTGGTCAGCATGGATGAGTTGGAGTGAAAGTTCTACTTCCGTGCTGTGCATCTCTATGACTCTAGTGCATGGTACCTTAACTTGTTAGCATGGTGAATAATTAATTAAGAAGCTAAGCTAATAAATTAAAGAATGTAGCTGCACAATTCAGTTTCATATCAATGTTGTTTCCTATATTGTGAAAGTTCTAAGGACATTAAATGTTGTGCATTGTGCTACTGGCAACTCCCTGCAAGAGCTCTGCAGTACTGTAAGCTGAGCAGGGTGTTAGTACAAACATGTCATGTATGAATTGGTTGTACGAGGACATCTTACTGTCACACATCAAATTAGTTGACATATTTTAAAACTGGGCACAAAAGACTGAAAACAATCACCACCTGAGGTCTGACTTCTTTAGTTGATTTAAAAATCTTACCTATCCAGAAGAGAAAAGAAAAATATTAAGACTGATGTTGAATCAATACTCGTAATCTATAATTGTATTATCAATCTGAATTTGTTATTAAAACATAATTACCCCCTGATTTTTATTTCCACGTCTTTGTTGCAATAGGCTCCTTGATGGTGAAATAACATTTTTAAAAATGACACCAACATTCCAGATATTGTTATTGAATAAAGAATAAACTGGACCAGCTATAAGAATACTATGGTTTCAAGAGCAGGCCAGAGGCTATGAATTCTGCAGTGAGTAATTGACCTGCTTCTTCACCAAAGCCTTTCCAATATCTTGAAGGTAGAAGTCAGGAGTGTGATGCAATAATTGCCAATTTTGTGGATGAGTGGAACTCGAGCAATATTCAAGAAGTTCACCACCATCAAGGACAAAGCAGCCTGTAATTGGCATCTACTTCTACATTCACATCCTTTACCAAAGAAGTTCTTGGTTGAAGTGCCATCTATAAGGTGTATGCACTAGCTTAGCAAGGCTCCTTCAGTTGTACCTTCCAAAGCAATGACCTCCATAACCTTAAGACCAATGGTAGCACATACGTGGGAACAACACCACCTACAATATTTCTTCAAAACTATACATCATCATAACTTGAAACTATATTGCAGTTCCTTCAGTGTTAGTTAGGTTAACTTCCTGGAATACTATCCCTAACAGCATTGTAGGTATACCTACACCCCAAGGAACATAACAGTTAAAGAAGAAAGTTCAATACCACTTTGTCCAAGATAATTTGGGATGAAAGAGAGCAACAATCTAGCGGGAAAAACAAAAGTAAAGTGGAAAAAAAATGAGAATGTTGGCACCAGTAAATGGGCTGTTGAACTGTTGATTTGTCATAGAAATCCTAATTATTGTCCTTCAGAGAAAGAATATTGCTATTCTTACTCAATCCAGAATACGTGTAATTAAATTCCCACACCATTATTGCTGATTTTGACATGGCCTTACAAGCCATGCAATTGAACTGAATTTCCAAAGAAATGTTCAAAAGACTGCCCATTTCTATCTTTTCCAATAATTGAAAATGGAAATATTGCTACCCCCTGAGAATAAAACTAAAATGAGACTAATTATGTTATAGATGCAGGTAATTGCAGCTTTCAGTGTCATTTCTGATTTCCAACAATGTTGACATTTTTGTTCTTCTTTGATTTTGTGTCAATGGTAAAACCTTTGAAAGAAGAATTTATTTTCTAATTTATCCAGTTGTACTGGAAAAGAGGTCTGATTCTGAGATGCATGTTGCCTGTGTAAACAGGTGGTAGTTGCAAGTTTATGTCAAAGTGTGAGGCAATAAAAGACAATAAGAATGCAGTTTGTGAAAAGATGCTGAAAGTGATGGCTTAGCAGGGAAACATGGTGATGCATAATTCCTTGAGAGTGTCAGTACTGGCAGATGAAGCCATAATGGATGCAGCATTTTGGTTTTCTCTAAGTTGGAGTAAGTTACAAGAATTTCAATTCATGGTAAGTTTGCAAAAAAGCAATGGCTAGGCCATATCTAGGAAATCTCAGCAGGTCTGGCTGCATCAAAGCTTTGACAAAGGGTCAGTTAGACTCAAAATGTCAGCTCTTTTCTCTCCTTTCAGATGCTGCCAGACCTGCTGAGATTTTCCAACATTTTCTCTTTTGGTTTCAGATTCCAGCATCTGCAGCAATTTGCTTTTAGCTAGGCAATATCTACCCTTCTTTGACAGGAAAGTCCAAGTAAAACATAGCAAAAATTGTAGCATCATTGAACCATGTCCCATGTAGTTAATTGTATAGTCAGTGAAGTTTCTTTGAAAGTAGCCACTGATTCAATGCATCCTTGCCATTATTGTTTCCACAAGGCAGAGTGAAAGGGTTTAATTGCTGCAGTACTGTGCTATTTTTGGGGTTTCTATTAAGAGCAGCTGTTTTCATCAAGGAGAAAGACAATCTGCTCTGAATAAGTAGGTTAAACATGAAATAAAAAATTGTATCTTTTGATGAAAAATATTGCAGAATTTGTTATCCTCCCACCTGAACTCTGAGATTGTATATTATTCTGATGTTTCAATCTTGCCTCATTAGACTGCAGCGCCTTAACAGGTATTAGTCTGGTCAACATTCTCTGAACTGCGTCTACTGCACATACATCCTTCTTTATTAAGGGCACCATTCCTATATTCCAGATGTGCTCTCATTTATGCCCTGTGCAACTGAGGCAGAACCTCCCTTTGGTATTCAATTGTATTCAATCACACTTGGCAATAAATGATAGATTTTGTAATTACTTGCTGTGCCTGTATACTAACATTTTTCAATTCATCCACTTGGATAACCAGATGTCGCTGCATCTTGGAGATCTCCAGTCTCTACCCATTTAGAAAATATGCTTCTTATTTACCTGCCCTGCCAAAATCAAAATTTTCACACATTACACTCCATTTGCCTCACTTTTTTACTCAATAATCCTTTCCATAGCTGTTCATAGCCTGCTAATGCACTCTTCATAATTTTGTGGTCAAAATTGACATAGGCCCAAAATTTGACATTCTTAACAGAGAGATCAGGTCTGACAGAAAGTAGCCAAACAGGAGACTGGAAGAACACAGAAAGCCAGGCAGCATCAGGAGGTAGAGAAGTCGACGTTTCAGGTATTGACCCTTCTCCAGGGCTAGATGTGGGTGTTGAGGGAGCTATGGATAAAGAGGGATAGGAGGGGTGGGGTGACGAGAATATCGGAATAGTGAGGTAGTGATAGGTAGGCACAGGTAGTGGGTACGACCTGGTTGGTTGATGGGAGGAATAAATCCAATTGGTAGCTGAAAAGAAAGGGTGATAGGCGGAATGGAAGGGTGGAAATGGGACTGGAAAGGGAGCCGGGGGATGGAAAGTTATTAGAAATTAGAGAAATCAGTGTTGAGTCCTCTGGCTGTAGACTGCCCAGGCAGAGATAACATGTTGTTCTTCCATCTATCATCTGATTTACTGCGGCAATGGAGGAGGCTGAGGGTGGACATGTCAGAGAGAGAGTAGGAGGGGAATTGAAATAGACAGTGACCAGGAGGTTAGGCAGGCTCTTTAGAGCCAAGCGAAGATGCTCTGTGAAATGGTTACCAAGTCTACATTTGGTCTCATTGATGTAGAGAAGACCACAGCAGGAGCACTGAATACAGTAGACTAGGTTGGAGGATATGCAGGTGAACCTCTGTTTCAGCTGGAAGGACTGTTTGGGGCCCAAGGTTGAGGTGAGGGAGGTGGTGTACAGGTAGGAGTTGCATCTTTTTCAGTTACAGGGGAAAGTACGGGGTGGAAATGTGTTGCTGGAAAAGCGCAGCAGGTCAGGCAGCATCCAAGGAGCAGGAGAGTCGACGTTTCGGGCATGCCCAAAACGTCGACTCTCCTGCTCCTTGGCTGCTGCCTGACCTGCTGCGCTTTTCCAGCAACACATTTTCAGTTCTGATCTCCAGCATCTGCAGTCCTCACTTTCTCCTAAAAGTACGGGGTGGGGAGAGATTGGAGGGATTGATGGGGAGTGTGACTCAAAACAAGGAATGGTGAAGGGAACAGTCCTTGTTGAAGTCAAGAGTGGGGAGGGAATGTTGTTCTAGGCAGTCGGGCATAATTGAGGTTGATACATTGAATGCAGAGGCTAGTGTGTTAGAAAGTGAGGACAAGCCTCCACATTCAATGTATCATCTTTAAACACTTCACCAACTCCAATTAGTTCCTACCACCCAGAACATCTTCCCCTCCTGACCCCTCTCTGCCTTCCAGGAGGGCCGTTCCCTGGCCCAGCTCAAACATGTAGATTGTTGCCTGTTATATGCTTTCTAAGATGAATAGAGCTTGATGGACAATAAATATTGTGGGAATTTCAGAAATGCTCACAGGATGTTTTTAATAACAATTTTTCTTAATAAACTCAAGTTGAACCACAAATTGAATTCTGTGTCTTTTTGTCTGCCTCACCAACAAGAATGCTCCAGTAAAGTGTTGTTATTACATAAATTAGTCGATGTGTCCACAGCATGGCCAGCAATTTACTTTTGTGGCCACTGTTGTTCCATCAGCAAATTTGGCAACCTTACCTTTAGTCCCTTCATTCAAGTCATTCTGTATATTGTAAACCGTTGAGGTCTAACACCACTATCTTGGTCACGACCAGTCAGGTGTTAGTTCCTGCTAGGGTCCAGGGATCCCTATCCTTGCATCCATGACTTGGGCCTCAACTACAAGCATTCAGGAGATTACACATAGGGCAGTTGGGGTGCTTCTTTTGTCCCTTTCCTAGCCAGGTAACTTGTCATTGCATACCTGGTTTTCAAAGTAAGGGGTATAATGGAGATTCTTTTCCTCTTGTCTTGGCTCGGCAAATCTTTCAGATTCCTCTTTGTGTCTTTCTGTTTTCAAAAGTTATAGTTTGATTGTCAATTTAAAGAGACAGTTGAAAGATTAGCTGTCTTTGATGGTGGATATCAAAATAGATGTTTGCTTTGTTTTTATAATAGATTGGTCACTTGAGATTTAATATTTTTCAATGGCTTCTATAATTGGGGCTTTTGGTGACAGTAGTATTAGTTTGTCAGAAGTTGTTGTTTTTTAATCATCTTCACTTGATCGCTGAGGGCAACCCATAGTGGAAATTTGGTAAGTGACTATAGAGGTGACATGGAGATATGAGAGAACATAGGATGTATGTAAGGGGGCATGGGGTATATGTGGGGACGCATGAGTTGGCATGGAGGCAGCACTGAATAACAAGGGGTCATGGAGGTGATAATGGTTAGTTTGTGTGAAGGGTGTGGGCTAGAAGGCCTTACCAGTTTTTAAACCAAATGTGATGAAGGCTCAAGAATTGCTGGTTGCAGAGATTGGATCCAAACTGCCGGTGTTAGCAGTTGTCTATGCTTGATCCATCTAGGATCTGTTACTGGAGTTAGTTGGCCTGACTTGGAGCTGTTCAGACTGCTTTGAAGTAAATAATTGGGTCTAATGATGTATTTTAAACCAAAGGGGGACTGCAAGGGAGGAAATATCCTAACTTGAGCTTTCTGCATTGCTCTAAAGAACTGACAGTCAGCACAGGTGTTCAGGACATTGCTCCGAGGTGTGAACATTATGCATTTTTTCAGCAAATGTCTTGATTTGGACCTATCTTTTCACCACAGTAAACACATGCTATCAGGTAGAAATCAAAGAAAGTTGAATGATCCACCCCATTCCAGTATTTTATGTTAAATTATAGAGATGGTCCCAAAACATAATAAATTATAAATTTCGCTTACCTAATAAAAAACATAACTGAAGTGATGACTTATAACACTGTTCAAAATAAAATATCTTTCATGATGCTACACATTTCAATATTTACTCAACATAATCAATAAATTTATATATTTTTTTCTTTTTAGACCCAACTCACCATTACACATTATATCAACATTCTTACACAGTATCAATTTGCTTCACTACTAGTGGCTTTACATTCCATTATGTGTCGCTGAATACAACTCATTTTGGTGTTCAATGTCCTTGCTTAAAAGACTGAACAATGGCTTTCATCTGGGTAACTTTGTCAAGATCCTCATTGTTGATTACTGACAATCTTGGTGACTGAATTTCATCAGATATAATCTGTCGATGATCCTATCCTAGCTCCTTTATTCCCATTCTTTCAGTGAGTCCTTTTGTCCTTCTTTAGAAACAAATACTATATTCTCAGGAAGGTGCAGATGTTTCATTCAATCCTTACATCTACTTCATTGTCATAGTTTTTTTTTCAAGTCCTTTTATTCTCTGATACATTCTTTTCTGTAACAACTGTAAAACTATTTAGAGGTATTACAGTATGAAGTAAATTGACTCAAGATCAAAATCCTTTTGGATACATAGAGAAATTGACCATTGACTAAAACACAGTTTAAATTCATTCTACACAATGGAATAGTAACTTTGTAACAAAAAGTTCTGTTTAGCAAACCATCTGGAGAAAATTCACACTGTTTGCTAAAACTCAGAAATGGGTTGATCCACTTTTAAAAAAATATTTTTTGTTTCTTTACGATAAAAATGAATTGCTTCACTCTAAAATGAAGTTCTTATAAAATATTATCTCCCAACTTACACCATGCTGAACATGCCAAATGGTATCAATTTCTCACAAGCTTTATTTACAGGTGCAAGATTTTCTGGAAAAAACGCCTGACAGTCCTATGAATTGACTGTGGTGTTGAACTGTTAACTGTATTTCTTTTTTTTCTACTTTTAATAAGAAGGACTGTAATGTTTAACTTTGTTTTCTTTAATTTTCTGCCTTGTACTGAGATTCTGTACTTCATAACTTTGTATCTAAGATGGTGCGACTTGTAAATTTTTCGCTGTACTTATGTATGGCAATAAACCTAATTTAATGAATACCATGATTTTCACTTTTAACTAACAGCAGTCTGCCTTCACATGTACAATGTACTAAGTAACATGTCAGTCCCCTCAAATCATCCTAATCTTCCTCTCTTTCTTTTTTGAGGAGTCTTTGATTTCAGTCATTATAATTAGTGTGCTATTCATTGTCAATTCTCAAAACTCATCTGTGTACATTTGCTAGTAAAGGTTGAGTATTATGTGTTTGTGGAAAATCGCTATCAGAAATTCCCTTATTTTCCAGATGTTATGGTCTTCTATATAGGGCCTTCTTAAAGCAATATCATTAAGATTTCTAGTTCTTTGCTGATAGATTTCTGGAATAAACTTATATAAATTAATTACAGCAATACTAACTATATCACAATCTATGACTGCACATTCAAAAGTTTGAATAAACCTCACACACTACAAGTTATAAAATTGTCCAAATTTATTCTGGCCATTCTAAATTTATTGTGATTTGTGCAACTGACCAAAGATATGTTTGAAATCCTTACTTATTCAATTAAGGCACTAACTGAATATATCTTGCCAATGCAAAAACAGAAATTAACACTGACTCATCATTAAATTTCTCTCTTGTTCCAGCTTTGTGTGATTGAAGCTTTTCTCTGTTGATTGCAAGTTTCTTTGCTCCCTTTCATTTCTGGAATTCAAAGCTTCCAGTTTCTTTTTTTTTTAACTCTTTTTATTTCTCTCTTTTACTTTCCTCTCTGAAATTAAAATTCAGAATTTTCCATTTCTCTCTTTTTTTCCAATTCCATTTGCTTCATTTTCAACTGAATAAGTGCTAAATCAACACATATTTTATCTATAATTTGCTTTCATTCCTCAAAGTTCAGATTTTTCATCAATATCTTAACAACATTTACGTTTGACCACCACTTTTTGAAGTATTGAATTTTCTCTTCCATAAACTTCAAATTAATCTAAGGGAGCTGTTGAATCGTACTTTCAGACAGGCTCTCTCTCTTGAAGAATGCTTCATCAATAGATTTGGTTATGTTAACACAGCAATGAATGTAGCAAATATTAAGTTAAAATGTTAGTGAACTCAATTAGGCATTTCAGACACTGAACCTGTTCCACCATTCAATGTGATCATGGCTGATTTATGGTCTAATGCTATATATCTGCCTTTGCCCCACAGCCCTTACTACCTTGGCTTAACAAAATCTATCTATCTTAGATTTAAAATTGACAACTGTTTCAGCATCCACTGTCATTTTTGAAAGGGTGTTACAAACATCTGTCACTGTTTGTCTGTAGAAGTGTTTCCTAATACCTCTCTTTAACAGTCTAATTCTCAGACTATGCCCCCAGTCTTAAAATCTCCAAACTGTAGCATTATTTTATATCTATTCTGTCTTTTCCCATTAATATCTTGAAGAATTTGATCAATTTACTCCTTAACCTTCTAAATTCTGGATAAAACAGGCCTAATCTGTATAATTTCTTCTCATAACTTAACTCTTGAAATTCTTGTAAACCTAGAAACACTTGCAAACCTACATTATTTTCCCTCTAAGATCAATATATCTTTCTTCAGGTGTGGTGCCCAGATCTACTCACAGTACTCAAAGTCTAACTAGTGTTTTGTACAACTGCAGCATAACTTCTGCATTCTTGTACTCCATTCCCTCAATATAAATCCATCATTTCACTACCTTGTTTGATTATTTTCTCCACAGTATATAAAATTTTTCAAAGTTCTGTACACCTGAATATCACCCATATCTCTTTGGACTTCTACCGTATTTAACGTTATACCATCAAGAAAGTACCTTAATCAATCCTTTCTCAGTTCAAAGTGGATAACCTCATACCTGCTTACATTGAACTCCACCAGCCACAGTTTGGCTGATATATCTGGTTCTCAATAATCCTTCTGTAATTATACATTATCACCAACATTGTCTACAATGTCACCTAACTTTGGGTCATCAGCACATTTGGAAATATGCATTTCTATGCTATTATTCCATGTCCTTAATAAATAATTTGAATAATTGAGGCCCTAACACAGATCTTTGTGAGACACTACTGGTCATTCACTGCCAATTTCAGTATCTACTCAGTATCACATACAATTTCCTGATCCATGTATTGAGGCAACTCTGAATGATTATAGTTAGGGTATCTACAATATGCTTCCTGACTTCCTTTGACATACTTGATTGTTAACCTTGAGGTCCTGGGGATTTGTCACTCTTTAATTCCAATAATTTACACATTACTGATGTTTTACTTATATTAAGTTTATTCAGTACCTATTTCAGACGCACTATTAATTTGTGATCTACTATTAATTCCTTCAGGACTTCGAGCAAACTATCCTCCTTTTCGACGCTAAACATTGAAGCAAAATAATTATTCAACATGTCTGCAATTTCCCCACAGTCCCAATGCTAACTTTTAGCACTGAAAATGTGTTGCTGGAAAAGCGCAGCAGGTCAGGCAGCATCCAAGGAGCAGGAGATTCGACGTTTCGGGCATAAGCCCTTCTTCAGGAATATATATTAGATATGCCCGAAATGTCGAATCTCCTGCTCCTTGGATGCTGCCTGACCTGCTGGGCTTTTCCAGCAACACATTTTCAGCTCTGATCTCCAGCATCTGCAGACCTCACTTTCTCCTCTAACTTTTAGCACTGCCAAAAATCAATGGTAGTTGTTACTTTGCCTTTTAAGTGGACATGTTACACTCCTGGAATCAGTCAAAGCTGTTCTTCACTCTCAAATCCACCTTTCTTTTTACTTTCCTCATATGCTGGGTGGCTTCAAATGGCACTGACTTTTGTCATGAGAATTTCACTGGATATTCCTGCTCTCTTGATCATGTTAGGCAAGCCTTCCAACTTCATTTACATCTTCAGAAACTCAGGCTCTTCACTGAGCTGAATGATAGGGTTGGCATTTTCTTTTCCAGCTGTAGTATTAGTGATATCTATCTTTCGTCATTCTCTCTCTCTTTTATTCTTGCAGACTCACTCCTTTCTTAAAATATTTTCGGGAAAACTGTAGCATTATAATGTAATGGCTTGCTTTACCTTATTGCCTTCCCAAAGCCTACAAAGTGAGCCTTGTATCCAGATAGAATTGCAATATGACTGATCCTTAGATCCCAACTCCATTGTAGCTGGAATCAATTAGACAATTGTATAATTGTTTGTATATCTCTTGTTTCTAAGACCTCCCTATGAGTGTTGGAATCTAATATTCTACATACACTGGCACAGATGTCCCCACTATTGTTCACAGTTGTGAACATACAGAGAGATAGAACATGGAAACAGATCCTTCAGTTCAACTTGTCCATGCTGACCAGATATCCTAAATAAATCTAGTCCCATTTGCCAGCATTTTGTCCATATCCCACTAAACCCTTCCTATTCATGTACCATACAGATGACTCTTAAATGTTGCAATTGTACAAGCCTCCATCTCTTCCTCTAGTAACTCATTCCATGCAGACACCACCCTCTGCTTGAGAAAAAATGTCCTTTGGGTCCATTTCAAATCTTACCCCTCTCATTTTAAACCTATGGCCTCTGATTTGGACTCCCCTTCCCTGGGGGAACGACCTTTGCTTTTCATCCTATCTTTGCCCCTTATGATTTTATAGACTTCTATAAGGTCACCCCTCAGGCTTCAACACTGTAGGGAAACAGCCCCAGACTCTTGTGAGGATCACAGCTGGTCAGTAAACCATGGTTTTAGTTTGGATTTGAAATCCTACTCCTTAACTACTCTTTTCCCTTGTTGATTCTGTACCTGAATACATGAAACAATCACAACAAAATGAATGAATCAACATTTCAAGTAGAAATAAATGTGTATGATTTAAAAAAATTACTGGGACATGGCTGCAAAATGACACATTGAATCTCCTGATTTACTGAAGAACAGGAAGCTAGGAAAATCTAGATGGGTAGCGCTACTTATTAAGAATGACACTAGTGCAATATAGAGAGATGGCCTTACTTCCAGTAATCAAAGTTTAGAATCAAATTGGGTAGAGATAAGAAATAGTAAAAGTAGGAGGTCACTTGTGGGAAAGGTTAATCAATCCACTAACAATGATCACGCAGTCAAAAGGGTCATGCAGGAAGTAACAATAGGGGTTTATGAGAAACATACAATAATAATCATTAATTATTTCAATTTTTACATGATTAAAATCACCAAAGTAGCAAATGGTAAATTCTTTGGCGGACATTTTGTATCTGCCTTCATAATGGAGTAAAATAACATCCGAAACAAAGATTTAGAATAAAGAGATCAACTTAAAAACAAATACACGTGTGATGTAAACGGTACTGAGAAATGTCATAGGACTGTACCCTAAGGTTTCAAAAGAAGTGGTTGCGAAGATAATAGATGCATTGGTTTTAATTTTCCAAAATATCTAATATTCCGGAAATGCCCTATCACATGGGAAATAATGAATGTAACCCTTCGTGTCAGGAGCAGTGTCCTACAAGTGAATAAAGCAAGTAGGAATAGTATAGTTTGGTGTTTGTCAGCATAGACATGAAGGCTGAAACTTAATAAGATGTGAAAGACATAAGAGCTTCTTTCAGGCTTTGTAGCATTCTCTTTTCTTTAACATGTTTCTTTATTCACTTGTGGTGTTGCTGATTGGGCCAGGATTGATTGCCCATCCCTAGCTGCCCTTGAGAAGGTGTTTGTGATGTGCCTTCTTGATCTGCTGCAGCACAATACTAAAAGTATTATGCACCTAAATTGTCATTAACTTTATTTTCAAGGGTAATCTATGGTTAATTACTGTTTCTATGCAATATGATTCTCTCTCTAGATGCAAAATCCACAAGCCGTATACTGGTCATCCTACTAATGAAAATTAAATCTGACAGAAGACAACTGGATTTTACAATGTGCACCTTCTCGTGAAACATGGACATGCAAACTAAACACACCTCTATTTGTTCGCTCCAGTGAAAATAACAGGGAATGTGCTATGGGGAAGACACCTCAGGGATCAGTTCTTTGACACCATTTGTGTTAAACTGGGAACTGAGTCTGGTTAAAATTCAGGCCAGAATTTTCAGTGTCTCTGCATTTACAAGCTTATGGAACTGCATGTGTTTTATTTGTTGCTCAGAGTTGTGTAGCAAGTGTGTCTAAAGGCAACATACAATCTGGTTAAAGAATATAATACTGGCATCAGTTTACAAGCAACTAAGGCATGCAGATTGGAAATGTGAAAGCTTAATAGATGTGAAAGATACAGGAAGAGGTTCTTTCAGTCTTTCTAGCGTTCTTTTATCTTTACAACTTCTCTTTATTTACTTGTGCTTTGTGGATGTCACTGACTGGGCCAGGATTTATTGCCCATGCCTTGTTGCCCTTGAGAAGGTGATGGTGACATGCTGCCTTGAACCACTGCTGTTCAATACTAAAAGTATTATTATCCCAGTCATCATTATATTTTCTAGAAGTAATCCTGTTAGTTACTAAACCATTAGTAAAGATGGAAAAATTAGAATACAGGAGAAAGTTATGTGAAAATATAAATACAGATATGAAAAGTTTCTTCAAAGTGTTAGTAATATGAAAAATGATGAATGTCTTTTGCCCGAAATGTTGATTTTCCTGCTCCTTGGATGCTGCCTTTCCAGCACCACACTCTTGACTTTAATCTCCAGTATCTACAGAACTCACTTTCGCCATATGAAAAATGAGTCTGTGGAATTACTAATGGAGGATAAAGAAATAAACTGAACAGATACCTTGTGTTGATCTTCTCTCGACAGGATACAAGTAGCATCTTGGAAATATCTATAAATCAGGAAATGAAAGAGAAAGATGAGCTCAAGAAAATTATAAGTACCAAAGAGTACAATGGACAGAACAATGGCTCAGAGGTTAGCACTGCTGCCTCACAGCACCAGGGATCCGGGTTTGATTCCAGCCTCAGGTGGCTATCTGTGTGGAGTTTGCATATTCTCCCTGTATTTGCGTGGGTTTCCTCTGGGTGCTCCGGTTTCATCCCACAGTCCAAAGATGTGCAGGTTAAGTGAATTGGCCATGCTAAAATTGCCCATAGTGTTCAGGGATGTGCATTAGTCAGAAAAATGTAGAGTAATAGGGTCTGGGAATGGGTCTGGATCGGTTACCCTATGGAGGGTTGGCGAGGATTTGTTGGTCTGAATGGCTTGATTCCACACCATAGGGATTCTATGATTCTATGATCTGAAGGCTCTTGAGCTTCATTCGCACCTTTGCTAGGAAATAAAACTTGCTCATCTTGCTGTCACACAGGGTGTCTGCTTCTTTTAAGCTTTGAAATATGGAAAAGCGGTTTTAAGGGGAAAAAGTTCCTAAGAATTTTTGTTGTTGTTTAATTAAAGAAAATACAGTTCTGTGATCATTTCCAGTCCAATTAGAGGATCAGAGGAGAATGTTATGATCAGATGATGAGAGGGACATAGCTCTCCCCTCAGTCAGTTATAAGTTTTTTTATTTTTCCTTTAGCATGCAGCTATCACACTTCAATTAAAAGGTAATTAGCTGAATCAAAGTAAAGGGGCAAAATTGCAAGGCTTTTGTGAAAGACAAAGGACTTTTATTATCTATTTGTACAAAATTAAAGAAAGAAATGAACAGATATTGAAAACGGGAACAGTAGTGTGTCGAACACAAACTGGAAGTGAACTCTTAACTTAAGGGACAATATCTAAAGTTCTTATAATCCTTGAGTTGTGAGATTTACCCAAGATATATCTGTTTAGGTTGTTCTCCTGTTTCTGAGGCAGTGGCAAAGTTTGTAGGTATCTTTTGAGATCTCAGTGACAAGCTATTTTTCTAAGTCGCTTTTACATTAGGCACTGTCCTTCATCAACATCAGAAACCAGAGATTTTCACCTTTTTAGGTGCATCAAAATTATTTTCCTATCTAAAGTAACCCACCCTGAATCTAATGAACTTTGAAAAATCAAAGCATTACCTATCTCACTGTTTCTCTTAAGACATTAGGACTAAATCCAACAGGACCTAGGACTTGTCAACTCAGAGGTTCAACAATTTATTTTTAGAGGCGAGAATTTTTTTTGGAGAATCCCTACAGTTGGGTCTACACTTGATTTTGGAGAATCAAGCCATTTGACCCAACAAGTCCATACCAAAATTCCGAACAGTAACTCACCCAGACCCACGCCCCGACCCTATTACCTTACATTTATCCCTGACTAATGCACCTAACCTACACATCTCTGAACACTATGGACAATTCACCTAACTTGCACATCTGTTGCCTGTGGGAGGAAACCAGAGCACCCGGAGGAAACTCGCGCAGACACAGGGAGAATCTGCAAACTGCAAACAGACAATTGCCTGAGGCTGGAATTGAACCTGGGTCTTTGGTGCTGTGAGGCAGCAACGCTAAACACTGAGCCACTGTGCTGCTCTCATCCAAGTTGCCTGCTGAATTCTTCATAATTTGTGGGCGGCACGGTGGCACAGTAGTGGGCGGCACGGTGGCACAGTGGTTAGCACTGCTGCCTCACAGCGCCTGTAGACCCGGGTTCAATTCCCGACTCAGGCGACTGACTGTGTGGAGTTTGCACGTTCTCCCCGTGTCTGCGTGGGTTTCCTCCGGGTGCTCCGGTTTCCTCCCACAGTCCAAAGATGTGCGGGTCAGGTGAATTGGCCAAGCTAAATTGCCCGTAGTGTTAGGTAAGGGGTAAATGTAGGGGTATGGGTGGGTTGCGCTTCCGCGGGTCGGTGTGGACTTGTTGTTTCCACACTGTAAGTCTAATCTAATCTAAGTCTAATCTAAAAAAAATAATGATCAAGTCCGCTGATTCCAAGCTGTCCCAGAGAAGGTCATCAGATCAGCATTGTACTACTTGTCTGTGAAAATGCACATAGGTGGGTTAGTAGATTTGAAGATAGCATGGACACTAAGATCAGTGGCATTGTGAGTAGTATTGAAGGTATTCAAGGGATTCAGCGGGATATGGATCAATTACGGATATGAGCGGAGAAATAGTAGATGGACATTAATCCTGGTAAGTTTGACGTGCTGCATTTTGGGAGATAACTGTTATGGAAAAGTATACAGCTAATGGCAGGGCCCTGAACAGCATTGATATGCAGAAGGATCTTGGGGTTCAAGTCCATAGCTCCCTGAAAGTGGCCACACATGTAGATAAGGTAGTAAAGAAGACATACCTGTCTTTATTGGTCAGGGCAGAGTACAGGAGTCAAGATGTCATGTTGCAGCTTTATAAGATTTTGGTTAGGCCGGACCCAAGACTACTGCATCCAATTCCAGTTGCCACATTACAGGAAGGATGTGGATGACCCAGAGCGACACTGAAGTGGTGCACCAGGATGCTGCCTTGACCAGAGGGCATGAGCCATAAGGCAGGCCAGAAAATCTCAGGCTATCCCCTCTGGAGTGGCAGAGGCCAAGGGTAGACCTGCCGGAAGTCCATAAAACCACAAAAAGGGGAGGTCATCTGCTACTCTGCTTTTGTCATTTGAACAAAACAGTTTTGGAAAGGAAAGTTGTGCTACAAGTGCCACATGTGAAATACTCATCTACTGTTGGGGAGAGGTGAACTTTGTTAGCATCTTATTTGAATGGCTGGCTTGTGCATTGGAGCTTCCAAACCCACAATCTTATGGTGGTGGTAGTGAACTTCTGCCCTCAGCTGATATAGACATTTGTGTCAATCATCAGCTGGAGTCTCCCAGTTGTTGGGTTTGGTGTTAAAGCTTTTGTATCTTGTTCGATGGCATTATGCTAGTCTATTGATGGAAATATTACTGGGATGCTACCCTGCACTTCCAATGCTCCTAGCCTCAGAAAATGTGCGAGAGTCAAAGTAGTATATCTATCTCTTATTAGATTAGATTAGACTTACAGTGTGGAAACAGGCCCTTCGGCCCAACAAGTCCACACCGACCCGCCGAAGCGAAACCCACCCATACCCCTACATTACCCCTTACCTAACACTACGGGCAATTTAGCATGGCCAATTCACCTGACCCGCACATCTTTGGACTGTGGGAGGAAACTGGAGCACCCGGAGGAAACCCACGCAGACACGGGGAGAACGTGCAAACTCCACACAGTCAGTCGCCTGAGTCGGGAATTGAACCTGGGTCTTCAGGCGCTGTGAGGCAGCAGTGCTAACCACTGTGCCACCGTGCCGCCCACAATGATGAAACTATCCTAAAATCAATGTATTAAGGAGAAAAATGAATGGAAAATATTTGCTCAGTTGCAACATTATGCCTGCAAAGTCTTTCCAGCCAATCCCTTGATAGATTCATGTCAGGAAACAAAGATAAGGACCACATCATCACATTCAGGCAGCCTGTTAAGCTTTGTTTGGCCAACTGTTGCACTTTCACAGTAGTTATAAATCCTGTGTTTCTTAGTAGAATCCATTTATGAAGATATTAGCAAGTAGGGAGGCAGCCAAACAGCATTTTTGTGCCCAGACAACATCTTTTCTTGTGCCAGGCCCTCACACATTACCTTGTTTGATGTTTTGTTGCCAATAACTTGCAAAGTGCCATGTGAATCATCTATTATTGCCCTCTGTTGCAAAAGCCTTTCAGATTCTGGTAAATATAGTAATTCTATAAAGATCTGTCTCTATTTTTGTATTTGCCTCCATAAAAAGGCAGGAGATAATAATTTACAATTGTCCTCACACCTATTGCATAGGAATAGCATACAATTTGTCTTCTCTTTGATATACTTCCAGTCAGAAACTTAGTTTGACCTCAATGAAAGGGTAAATAAAAATGAAAATTAGATTTAAAAATACTACTATTGTGTAATTTACATTATTTCCAGTGCATAATAGATCAGTTTATAAAGAGATTCATGGATATTATCGTGACTGGTTAACCAAGATCACTTCATCTGTAAAGTAATTCAGTGACTCTTACCGTTGATGAATCTGTGAATACCCATTCTCTGTTGCTGTTACTGTTGTAAATGATTGCGGTAACATTCAGTGCATGTAACTTAGCGTTCTACGATAGCTGCGATGTGACAGATGTATTTTAGCTGGATTCCATATTTTACCTGTTGTAGAGGAATTGAATGGAAAAAGAGAAAGAGACTTTCATTCCAAGAAATAAAGATATTTAACGACATAATACTGAAGACAAGACTCGTGGTAGGAATATAAAACATGACATTCAATAGATGTCAGAGAGAAAATAGAAGTAAAATAATAAATTCAGAAAGCATGAAATGAGACAATGGTTGAGGAAAGGAGGAGGAAGTGAGAAACAGATTACAGAGATGACTAACGGAAATTAATAAAGGTACAAAGGAGATTAACAGCAAAAGATTAGACCTGATAAGCAATATGAAATTCAAACAGGAGGAGAATAAACAAAACCTAAGAGATTTTTAAAAATCTGTAAACAAAATAGAAGTATTGTGAAAGAAAATTTTAAAAATCTAATAGATTGGTGAAATTAAGAAAATCCAGGAATGTCATTGTAGGGGAAAGAAAGAATTGGGAAAGCAAATAAAAAGAAATAAAAAAGGACAACAAAAGGCACAAGGATAAATTATGTCTCAGCCCCCTTGAAGGTACTTTGGAAGAATGCCAAATTCCAGATTAGCAGTAGTGAAAAATAGACAGTTAGAAAAATCAGGAAATTGGTTGTCCAAAGCAGAAAGAATTCTGATCAAGAGAGATTGCTTTCTTATTTTGAGCTGCCTTGAGATTCCAAGAGAGAACAGAGAGCAAAGAGTATGTTTGCTGTTGATATTTTAAATAAGATTGATAAGCAGAAATAACTGTGGGACTTTATGTAGAATTACCAGAATTATGAGTCAAATGCATTTAGCATTTTTTTTAACTAGCTGTGACTTAAGAGTTGTTTACCTATTTAAATGTTTGGTATTAAAAATCATCAACTTATATCCATACATACAGAATTATAAATAATGACAAAAGAATAATAATTTTATGTAGTGCCTTTCATGCCCTCAAGATATCTCAAAGTGCTTTACAGTCACTTGAGTGCTTTTGAAGTGCAGTCATTATTATAAGCTCCTCAATAACTCTGCAACCACCTCAAAGTGTAATGCCCCCTGAGGTGTCTGATGTAGATTTGTGGCATATTAGTCTGCTTAAGGTATAAACAGAGAGCTGGGTTTTAGTTGGGACAGACATCTTGAAATTTATTTACAACACCAAATATTAACACAGCTACAATATCATTAACTTATACACATAGTCTGGGTTCTACGCTTATTGATGTACAATAGACATGTGTAACTGACTGACAAACATTAAGCTCTCCATGACACAGAGAGAGCAACTGAAGGTGAGGTAAGTACCTGTCAAGATGTCATGTAACTCCCCTTAAGTACAGACCTGTCTGGACTCAAATCTGTCATAACACAATAGAACATAGAACAGTACAGCACAGAACAGGCTCTTCAGCCCACGATGTTGTGCCGACCATTGATCCTCATGTAAGGTAAACCTAATGTATGAACCCTCAAATTTCTGTGACCATATGCATGTCCAGCAGTCCCTTAAATATCCCCAATGACCTCGCTTCCACAACTGCTGCTGGCAATGCATTCCATGCTCCCACAACTCTCTGCATAAAGAACCCGCCTCTGACATCCCCTCTTCTTTCCACCAAACAGCTTAAAACTATAACCGCTCATGTGAACAATTTCTGCCCTGGGAAAAAGTCTCTGGCTATCAACACTAACTATGCCTCTCATTATCTTGTACACCTCAAATGGTCCCCTCTCTTCCTTCTTTTTCCCAAAGAATAAAGTCTGAGCTCAGTCAACCTTTCTTCAAAAGATAAACCCTCCATTCCAGGCAGCATCCTGGTAAACCTCCTCTGAACCCTTTCCAAAGCATCCACATTTTTCCTATAATAGGGTGACCAGAACTGGATGCAGTATTCCAAGTGCAATAGTTTCACACTTAGCTAATTCTAGCTCCTTCTGGGTCTCTAATCTTCATCATTCCACCATTAGCACACATGCCTTCAAACTGTTTCATTTCTAAGCTCTGAAATTTTAAGACAACAGGGGCAAGGCTTCACTTTGTCAAATCTCTTCAGCCATTTAAGAGATGATTTGTGCCTTAGTACATCCAACTGCCTTAGCTCCACATGTTTTATACTCTTGTCAACAAATAATCATGGATTCCAAATTAAATTTACCAATTGAGTTGGCACTGTTGCTTTTTTGCTGGAGAGCATTCTACATGTCTATTACCTGTTGCATGAAGAAGTGTTTCCTAACTTTTCTTCTGAATGAACGAGGTTTGAATTTATTGTGGTTCTGTTCGCCAAGCTGGAAGTTTTTATTGCAAACGTTTCGTCCCCTGGCTAGGCGACATCATCTGCTGCAAATGTGTTGCTGGTCAAAGCACAGCAGGTTAGGCAGCATCTCAGGAATAGAGAATTCGACGTTTCGAGCATAAGCCCTTCATCAGGAATATCTATTCCTGATGAAGGGCTTATGCTCGAAACGTCGAATTCTCTATTCCTGAGATGCTGCCTAACCTGCTGTGCTTTGACCAGCAACACATTTGCAGCTGTGATCTCCAGCATCTGCAGACCTCATTTTTTACTAGGCGACATCATCAGTGCTTTGGAGCCTCCTGCGAAGCGCTTCTTTGATGTTTCTTCCAGTATTTATAGTGGTCTGTCCTTGCCGCTTCCGGTTGTCAGTTTCAGCTGTCCGCTGTAGTGGTTGGTATATTGGGTCCAGGTCGATGTGTTTGTTGATGGAGTTTGTGGATGAATGCCATGCCTCTAGGAATTCCCTGGCTGTTTTCTGTCTGGCTTTCCCTATGATAGTAGTGTTTTCCCAGTCGAATTCATGTTGCTTGTTGTCTGCGTGTGTGGCTACTAGGGATAGCTGGTTGTGTCGTTTCGTGGCTAGTTGATGTTCATGTATGCGGATTGTTAGCTGTCTTCCTGTTTGTCCTATATAGTGTTTTGTGCAGTCCTTGCATGGTATTTTGTAAACTACATTAGTTTTGCTCATGTTGGGTATCGGATCCTTTGTTCTAGTGAGTTGTTGTCTGAGCGTGGCTGTTGGTTTGTGTGCCGTTATGAGTCCTAAGGGACGCAGTAGTCTGGCTGTCAGTTCTGAAACGCTCCTGATGTATGGTAGTGTGGCTAGTCCTTTGGGTTGTGGCATGTCCTCGTTCCGTGGTCTGTTTCTTAGGCATCTGTTGATAAAGTTGCGCGGGTATCCGTTTTTGGCGAATACCTTGTATAGGTGTTCCTCTTCCTCTTTTTGCAGTTCTGGTGTACTGCAGTGTGTTGTGGCCCTTTTGAATAGTGTCCTGATGCAGCTTCGTTTGTGTGTGTTGGGGTGGTTACTTTCATAGTTTAGGACTTGGTCTCTGTGTGTTGTTTTCCTGTGTACCCTTGTGGTGAATTCTCCGTTCGGTGTTCTCTGTACTATCACGTCTAGGAATGGGAGTTGGCTATCCTTTTCTTCTTCTCTCGTGAATCAGATTCCTGTGAGTGTGGCGTTGATGATCCGGTGTGTTTTTTCTATTTCCGTGTTTTTGATGATTACAAACGTGTCATCGACATATCTGACCCAGAGTTTGGGTTGAATTTGTGGTAGGGCTGTTTGTTCTAACCTTTGCATAACTGCCTCTGCTATGAGTCCCGAGATTGGTGATCCCATGGGTGTTCCGTTGATTTGTTCGTATATCTGGTTGTTGAATGTAAAGTGTGTAGTGAGGCACAAGTCCAGTAGTTTAAGTATGCCGTCTTTGTTGATAGGTTCCGCCTCCTGTTTTCTGTTCTGTATGTCCAGTAGGTTGGCTATTGTTTCTCTGGCTAAGGTTTTGTCAATCGAAGTGAACAGTGCTGTCACGTCGAATGAGATCATGGTTTCATTCGAAACCATGATCTCATTCGACGTGACGGCACTGTTCACTTCGATTGACAAAACCTTAGCCAGAGAAACAATAGCCAACCTACTGGACATACAGAACAGAAAACAGGAGGCGGAACCTATCAACAAAGACGGCATACTTAGACTACTGGACTTGTGCCTCACTACACACTTTACATTCAACAACCAGATATACGAACAAATCAACGGAGCACCCATGGGATCACCAATCTCGGGACTCATAGCAGAGGCAGTTATGCAAAGGTTAGAACAAACAGCCCTACCACAAATTCAACCCAAACTCTGGGTCAGATATGTCGATGACACGTTTGTAATCATCAAAAACACGGAAATAGAAAAACACACCGGATCATCAATACCACACTCACAGGAATCCGATTCACGAGAGAAGAAGAAAAGGATAGCCAACTCCCATTCCTAGACGTGATAGTACAGAGAACACCGAACGGAGAATTCACCACAAGGGTACACAGGAAAACAACACACAGAGACCAAGTCCTAAACTATGAAAGTAACCACTCCAACACACACAAACGAAGCTGCATCAGGACACTATTCAAAAGGGCCACAACACACTGCAGTACACCAGAACTGCAAAAAGAGGAAGAGGAACACCTATACAAGGTATTCGCCAAAAACGGATACCCGCGCAACTTTATCAACAGATGCCTAAGAAACAGACCACAGAACGAGGACATGCCACAACCCAAAGGACTAGCCACACTACCATACATCAGGAGCGTTTCAGAACTGACAGCCAGACTACTGCGTCCCTTAGGACTCATAACGGCACACAAACCAACAGCCACGCTCAGACAACAACTCACTAGAACAAAGGATCCGATACCCAACATGAGCAAAACTAATGTAGTTTACAAAATACCATGCAAGGACTGCACAAAACACTATATAGGACAAACAGGAAGACAGCTAACAATCCGCATACATGAACATCAACTAGCCACGAAACGACACAACCAGCTATCCCTAGTAGCCACACACGCAGACAACAAGCAACATGAATTCGACTGGGAAAACACTACTATCATAGGGAAAGCCAGACAGAAAACAGCCAGGGAATTCATCCACAAACTCCATCAACAAACACATCGACCTGGACCCAATATACCAACCACCGTGGGCGGCACGGTGGCACAGTGGTTAGCACTGCTGCCTCACAGCGCCTGTAGACCCGGGTTCAATTCCCGACTCAGGCGACTGACTGTGTGGAGTTTGCACGTTCTCCCCGTGTCTGCGTGGGTTTCCTCCGGGTGCTCCGGTTTCCTCCCACAGTCCAAAGATGTGCAGGTCAGGTGAATTGGCCAAGCTAAATTGCCCGTAGTGTTAGGTAAGGGATAAATGTAGGGGTATGGGTGGGTTGCGCTTCGGCGGGTCGGTGTGGACTTGTTGGGCCGAAGGGCCTGTTTCCACACTGTAAGTCTAATCTAATCTACAGCGGACAGCTGAAACTGACAACCGGAAGCGGCAAGGACAGACCACTATAAATACTGGAAGAAACATCAAAGAAGCGCTTCGCTGGAGGCTCCAAAGCACTGATGATGTCGCCTAGCCAGGGGTCGAAATGTTTGCAACAAAAACTTTCAGCTTGGCGAACAGAACCACAACAATGAGCACCCGAGCTACAAATCTTCGCACAAACCTTGAGGTTTGAATTTAAGATTGCATGTTATTTTTCTATCTATTTTGCCAATTAATCTTCCAATACCCTATAAACCAGATTCAAATCACCTTTTAGAGATCAAGATCTATGTACAACCCTCAGCCCTGCCCCGCCCCAGCTTAATAATCCACCCATTAGAGCTCTTGTAACATTCTAGTGAGTGTGTCCTGTCGTCCTTCCCAAGCAAAACCAATGACTCATATCCCCAGGTCTCTGGATAGTCAGAGACCAGATGTACACTGGAAGATATTCATTGGTCAACACAGAATTCTCAACACACTAACTGTATGGGAATTGGCAGGGAAATTGAAACTGGGGGAATCCTCATAAAACTGTCTTCTACATGAGGTTAGAGTTGGAGAATTTAAAGGGTTCGGACCAGCTTACCTTAATAGACAGCAAGAAATGTTGAAGGAACTGAAACCCACTCTAACTCCTGACTAACAATGAAACTGTTAAGCAATCCCTAATGAACCTGTTTCAGACCTGACATGGATCCAATGCCCATGTTAAAATCAACCCCCTGATTGAGTCTGCTTGACAATCCCAACTCCCACTCCAGCCTACCCAACCCCCATCCCCACCATCAAAGTACCCTAAGCGCTCAGCCACTTACTTGCCATCCTACCCTTTCACCCACTATTAACTTAATATCGCCACCCACCTGGCACCTTAATTACTTAGCCAATTGATATTATAGTTCCTCATTGATGACACCTTATCCTTTTGTATTCTGATGAAGAAATTCTCTGGACTCAGACCTTCAGTATTGAGAAACTTTATTACAGGATATCATGGAGAGGACACCTTTCCTTAGTACGGTTTAGTGCTTCTCTAAAGCAATCCAGATAGCCACAAATTTATGGAGTCCAAGCTGACAGTTGTTCAATCAGACACAGAACCACAAGATAGTCACTAGATGGCCTATGTAAGCATATGCCAGGCAGAGTCTGAGGTTTTGCCAAGACTATACATAACAAGCTACTGTTCTCAGCCCTTGAGTCAACGCACTTTCCAGATACTACATTTGCCTGTTGACAACATATGGCTGAGTTGCACTTTCTACAGATAAACAATTCATGAGTTACGTGATAAAAGCAGAAGTTATGTGGTTGTTACAGAATGTTCTAGCAGGCTAGGGTCGCCCAGGTCAAGGGGCCCAAGCCAAGCGAGAGCAACACCATGACTGACTAAAATGGTTGCAAACAAGCAGTCCAGAAAAACCAGTTTTGAATATTCCTATCCCACCTGGTTCTCCTACCAATCACTCAAATGTCATCCGACTTCCTCTCCCACTTACTTTGCACATATACTTTTTCTCAACATGTGAATGTGAATTCAGGACATTTAAATCTTGGACTATGACAACTCAAGCCATAAAAAAAAGGTAATTCTTTCAATGCTGATGCATACCTTGTCTGGTTTCATGGAGTTCTCTTCTGGCGCAGACCCTTTCAGATTGGAAGGCCTCTAGCTCAAAACTTCCCATGAAGAACTTCTCAAAGATAAACATGTATAGTTTTTGTCCAACCAGGTTTGGATATCGGGTTTCTCACCATGATCAGGAGATCTGGGCCAATGCTTTGTGAGATAGTTCATCCAGAATTACAAATAGTACTTCAATTGTGATCTAATCAGAGTTTTTCCTTGATGTAATAGATCCAACACGTTCAGATCTAGCCCTCTTGACAATGAAAAGCACAATCCATTAATAATTTTGGATGATTTGAGATTCATGTATTTTCCTTCTGTCAGTACATGGACTTCTAAATTCCCTTAGACCCCTAGAGGTCCAAACCTGGGCCATTTAACACATTCTAGGAGAAAGTGAGGACTGCAGATGCTGGAGATCAGAGCTGAAAATGTGTTGCTGGAAAAGCGCAGCAGGTCAGGCAGCATCCAAGGAGCAGGCGAATTGACGTTTTGGGCATAAGCTCTTCTTCAGGAATCCTGAAGGATGCTGCCTTGGATGCTGCCTGACCTGCTGCGCTTTTCCAGCAACACATTTTCAGCCCATTTAACACATTATTTGGATCTATCGTTTTGCATTCAAATGTGGGTGACCTCACACTCACCTACCCTGAAATTCACCTGTCACATGCTTGCCTACTCATTTCATCTATTGATACTTGCTTGTAATTTTATGCTGTCTGTTATACCTTGTGGCAAAATTGAAAATCAATACTGATAAATAAATCTTGGATAAATATCGTGAATATTTTTAATATCTCATGCAAATCTATTAAGTATCAGGAGTTACTTCCTTCCAATGCAAGTGCATGCCAATTAACCCAAATCTCTGTCTTTTCATTGCAAAAACACTTGCCTAATTAGTTCAATAGTTTGCAAGTTTCCCTCCAAACTACATACCATCCTAAATTAGAAGTATATTACTGTTCCTTCGGTATTGCGGGTACAAAATTCTGGAGTTCCCTCCCTACTGGCATTGTAGGTTGACTAATATCCCATGAACTGTAATGGTTAATCTTCTCAATGGCCATAAAGGAGTGAGTGGTAATAGAAACATAGAAAATGCTAATGCTAAAACTTCGGAGGTATGGCATTGAGGATACATTAGAGGTTTGGATTAGGAATTGGCTGGCTGGAAGGAGACAGAGGGTAGTAGTTGATGGATTATGTTCATCTTGGAGCGCAGTTACTAGCGGTGTACCACAAGGATCTGTTTTGGGACCATTGCTTTTTGTTATCTTTATAAATGATCTAGAGGAAGGACTTGAAAGCTGGGTAAGCAAGTTTGCGGATGACACGAAAGTCGGTGGAGTTGTGGATAGTGAGGAAGGAAGTGGTAGGTTACAGCGGGATATAGATAAGTTGCAGAGCTGGGCGGAAATGTGGCAAATGGAATTCAATGTAGCTAAGTGCGAAGTCGTTCACTTTGGTAGGAATAACAAGATGATGGATTACTGGGCTAATGGTAGGCTACTTGGTAGTGTGGATGAGCAGAGGGATCTTGGTGTCTATGTACACAGATCTCTGAAAGTTGCCACCCAGGTAAATAGTGCTGTGAGGAAGGCATATGGTGTACTGGGCTTTATTGGCAGAGGAATTGAGTTCCGGAGTCCTGAGGTCATGTTGCAGTTGTTTAAGACTCTGGTGAGGCCTCATCTGGAGTATTGTGTGCAGTTTTGGTCGCCATACTATAGGAAGGATGTGGAAGCTTTAGAACGAGTGCAGAGGAGGTTTACCAGGATGTTGCCTGGAATGGTAGGAAAATCTTATGAGGAAAGGCTGAGGCACTTGGGGCTGTTCTCATTGGAGAAGAGAAGGTTTAGGGGAGATCTGATAGAAGTGTATAAGATGATTAGGGGTTTAGATAGGGTAGATACTAAGAACCTTTTACCGCTAATGGAGTCAGGTGTTACTAGGGGACATAGCTTTAAATTAAGGGGTGGTAGGTATAGGACAGATGTTAGGGGTAGATTCTTCACACAGCGGGTTGTGAGTTCATGGAATGCCCTGCCCGTATCAGTGGTGAACTCTCCTTCTTTATGTTCATTTAAGCGGGCATTGGATAGGCATTTGGAAGTTATTGGGCTAGTATAGGTTAGGTAGGACTCGGTCGGCGCAACATCGAGGGCCGAAGGGCCTGTACTGCGCTGTATCCTTCTATGTTCTATGTTCTATAAAATAGAAGCAGGAATAGGCCATTTGGCCTTTACAACCTGATCTGCTTTTCAATATAATCATGGCTAACCACACAACTCAGTACCCTGTACCTGCTTTCTCCCCATGCCTTTTCATCCCTTTTGCCCTAATTATTATATTTAACCCCTTATTGAAAGCATTCACTGATTTGGCCTTAACAGATTCCTCAGCCTCACCGTCCACTAGGTGAAGAAATTTCTCATCACCTCAGTCCCAATCCTCAGACTGTGACGCACATGTTTCTGGACATCCTGGTCATCTGGAACCTCCTTCCTGCATTTACACTGTTCAATCCTGATGGAATTTTATAGGTCTCTATGAGATCCTCCCTCAATCTTCTAAATTCTAGTATCATTCTAACAGACTCATTCTCCTCCCATTCATCAGTCCTGCCATCCCAGAAATCCATCTGGCCATTGAATATGATTTAGATAATGTAACGTTGCTCACCTTTGATTTGTCCTCTGCTAATTCCACCTACTAGAATCTCACCATTGACCTTTCCTCTATCTCATTGGAATGTGCAAATGCTTCCTTACTGCAGAGATAGTTGCAAAAGTGCCATTTACTCTGGTGACATGTTACTGGAGAGAGTATGTGCATCATGTTAATCCATTAAAAATTGTTCTGACTGCTTGCCATCAAGAAACTGAATCCACTGTGACATAAATTGCCTATTTCCATTCTGCCTTCTGCAGAATGAAGTGTATTTGCCTACCTTGTTTTAGCTGCTGGTAACTGCCACAAGATCCCAGCCAGTATGTCTCATAAAATACAATTAAAATCATTCATTAAATTACAATAGCATATTAAACATTATTTAATTAATCATCATAATGTATTTCAGTGCTTTCATTTAAGCTCTTACATAAATGTTACAGACATTCCCAACAACCTGGCCATGAACATTATCTTCAAATAATTTCATAAAGCTTTGGGAACAGTCCCAAAAGACAAAAATTGTAGGAAAGGCAATATTGAATTATATAAGGCAAAGGCTGTTTACATATGATGTGGGTGTGTGTTTATGGACATTTCATCGTGTATATAAATAAATATTGATGTACAGATGGAGGTAGAAATGGCAGAAAATTATTCACATGGTAGTTTTCATTTTGTGTTTATCCAGCACCCCATCCTTTTGCTCACGTACATGCTGGTCCTTCGTGACATCACCTACAAATGTAGATAAGAAATTACAAAGGCATTTTGCCTGCTCACACATCAGAACCTGTGAAAGTCCATTGAATCTGTTCTTCCAGATATGCTGTGACTCTTCTATTGAAGTTAGAGTCATAGTCATGGAGATTAACAGCACAGTAAAAAAAAACCCTCAGTCAAAATAAGCATCAGTCATAATAAGCACCTAATTATTCTAATCCCATATCCTTATATGCCTTGGCATCACAAGTGCAAAATACCTTTTAAATGCTATGAGGTTTTCTCCTTCTACAAATATTACAGGCAATGCATTTCTGACCCCACCACCATCTGGGATAATGAAAGACTTCATTGAGTCTCCTCTAAACCTTCTGTGGCTTACATTAAATTAATACCATCAGTCATTGGTCCCTTCACATGGAAAGGTCAATTTCTCTCTATTCCATTTATGCCCCCATACTGTTACTGCTGTCAAACTTGGCAAGGCTATAATGGGAATTTATCCCAAGAGGCTCAGTTCCACAAGTGCCATCTTCGATTGCTTCACCTCTGCTGCTTCTCCAACCATCACTTGAGAAGTAGTATTAGAAAAACTAATGAGGTTGAAGATAGATACGTCATTCAGTCCTGATGTTTGTACTCTAGAATCATACAAGAAGTAGCTGCAGAGATAGTGGATGCATTTATTACAATTTTCCAAAAAAACCTTGGATTTTGGAGAAATACTAGAGAGCAGGAAAACTGCCAATATGTCACCACGTTTCAAAAAGGAAAGGAGGTAAAAAGTGGGTAAGTATAGGCCAGTTGGCCTAATATTTATTATTGTAAGAATTTTGTAATCAATTATTAAGCAAACAATAGCAAAATATTTTAAATCATAATTTAATCAAAGAGTCAACGGTAAGGAAGCAATAGCAGAATTTCTGAAAAATCATAATCAAATCAATATGGCATCTTGAAAATTCTGACTAATCTATTAAAGTTTTTCAAAGTAGTTTCAATCAGAGTGAATAGAGGAGGACCAGTAGATGTATTGTAATTGGATTCCAGAAGATATCCAACAAGGTATCTCACAAACAAGTTAAGCCATCACATAAGATCTCATGATGCTGAAGATAGTATATTGGCATGGATAGAGAATTGGCTAATGTGCAGCAAGCAGATAATGGGGTTAAGGAGCTCTTCATCAGGTTGGTCACCTATATTCAGTGGTGTACCACAGGGATCAGTGTTGGGGCTGCAACTGTTTACATTATATTAATGACTTGGAGGAAGGAAGTGAATAGACTGCAACCAAATTTGCATACAACACAATAATAGGTGTAAAGGCAGTTGTGAGCGTGATGCAAGCAGTTGACAGAGAGATTTTGATAGGTTGAGCAAGTGGGCAAAAAGTTGTCAAATGATGAATAACATGGGAAAATACAATGTTGTTCATTATTGTAGAGAGAACAACAGAACTGAGTACTTTTGCATTAGACACAGAAAGCTAACACACAGATGCAGGAGGTAACCAGGAAGACTAATGGTTCTTATTTCAAGAGGGCTGGAGTAAAGAGTAGGGAAGTCTCACTACAATGTTGCTTTGGTCCCATTATTTAAGACAAATTTAATTTCATTGAAGGCCATTTAGAAAAGGCTCACTTGGATGATCCCTGGTATTGGGGGATTGTTTTAAAAGCAAAGGTTAAGCAGATTGGGACTCTAATCACTGATCTTTAGAAGAATGAGAGTTGAAACACATAGAATTCTTCAGGGCTTGACAGAATAAACACTGAGAGAATGTTTCCTCTCATGAGAGAATTTAGAACTGAAGAGCATGGTCTCAGAAGAAAGGAATGCTAATGCAAGGCGGATATAAGGAGGAGTTCTTTATCTCAGAAGATTGAGAGTATTCAGAGTCACTCCTGTTTCCATTCCTTCTGGTCTTAATCTGGTATTTTAAAAGGCAGATTGAGGACAGGCAAACAGCGATGACTATATCAATTATCTACAGCAGGCCATGAATAGGCTAGAAAAATGGGCAGTCATGTGGAAAATGAGATCAATAGCAAAGAGTGTGAAGTGCTTCAATTTGGCAGAAGGAGTAGGGAGAGACAATAGAGACTGTTCAAAGAGTGTGCGGGGACAAAGGAACCTGAGATGCAAAAACGCTAATCTTTGAAGATGACAGGATAAGCTGACAGTCGTTAGCAATACATATGAGATGTTGAGGTTCATAAAAAAACAATTTTGAGCACAAAAACAACATGCGGAACCTTAGTGAAGGTTGGATTAGATCACAGATACAATATTGTGTTCACTTCTGAACAACATACATTAGGAAGGATGAGAAGGTCCTTGAGAATGTACAGAAGAGACTGACCAGAATGGATCCAGGGATAGGGGCTTTTGGCTGGAGTTTGGTTTAAAAAGTTGGAGCAGTTCTCTTTGAAGGAAAGGGGATTGAGAGGAGATAAATACAGGTTCACAAGTTTGACTATGGCTGGGGAATTTAAAACACAGTGTGAGGGGAGATGGGGAACACATGAGGGGATTGATCATTTTGGACTCAGTTGAGTAAATCTTTCTTGAATCAGAAGATCTTGAATCTTTGCAATTGTTAACATGAAAGCAATTTGGATACTCCATCATTAAGTATATTTAAGACTGAGCTTGATAGCTTTTGGACCATTCAGGGGAATCCAGGGAATATGCAAGAAAGTGGACTTGGCTTCTACTGGCAGACGGCTGCCCATATTTGACAGTCACAAAATGGTTGACAACATTAAACAAAATTAAACAGCCTGTTCCAGCATTAAGTGAAACATAATGGTACCTTTGAACAAGGCTACTCCAAGGTGAATGGGAGGCCCTATACACAGCCACCTAAGATAGTCTGATAAAAGGATGTCTATGGATAGATACAAGTTCATTAAAATATGACTAGTGATTGATTCCAGCCTTATTCTCAGTAGGCGAACACCACCAGTTAGAACAAAGGGTGTAAATTTCTGTGTATAAGATAATCAGCCTCACACATCATGCAACTGTGAAAACAGCAGCTACAGTTAATTTGTAGTAATCAATTGTTTCGTTGAAGTTATTCACAATATTAAGAAATAAGTTCTAGTTAAAGATTCTTCAGATTATCTCAGAGATAGATTTCAACATAATTATAGATACATATGTATAACCAAAGTATAAGAGAAGCATTAGGGGAAAACATTCAAACATAGATATGGAAGTTAATTCATCTCGGGAAATGCTCTCCTTATCCCTAAAAAAAGATGCCTGGCATCTTCTGAATGAAATAGGTAGTTCACAGCTTATTAATTAAAAGTGCTAACAACAGGAATAGCTGTAAAACTTTACATATAACTAACTTTATAAAAGGAATGAACACTACGAATCTTATAGCAGTTAGTTAGAACCAATTGTCTTTTGTAGTTTTAATATACATAATTGAGACAGTGGAAAATACAAGAGGAGTAACAGAATTTGATAGAGTTAGCAAAAGAATACAAGGTGCAACACAATACAAGCAGTCCTTAGAGATAAGCAGTCTGGGAAGACCGAAGGAGTATAAACAGTAACTTTGAAATGTGAATTAGTATGATGCATAGAAAGATCCCAAGGCCTGGGGATTACAATGTCTGCTAAACAGCATGAGATGATCACATTCCCTGGGCCTGTCCATGGGAATGCCCATCATTGATTAGCCTTTTCACAGGATTGGGTGTACAGAATAAAGGGAGGGACACAATGACCATGTTTTATCATAACGCATAGTGTATAAAATTTTTATATTTCACTGTAAAAGCCACAGCATCTTCTATCTCTCTTCTGATCTGAGTTGAAGATTAAGAAAATGATTGGGTTCTCACATCAAGGCCAGATTTGGGAAAGATCTTTGGCCCTCTCCTTGTATTAACTGGTTTTTGCTTGAACAGGAATAAAGTCCGCCAGAGTACTGTCTGCCTCCTGAGTTTTTGTTCCTGCTCGGGGAGTTATATTATAGCAAATATTCAGGGTCCAAATGGTCCATTCCTTCTTCAATTTTCTTTTATTTTACATTCTTACATCCTGTCCTGACTGGACTCCTGTCTTCCATCCTCCTGACACTTCTAAAGTTCTACTTATTTTATGCTATTTAGCATCAGTTCCGACATACAAAACATAGTGCAGCATAGTGGTTCAGTGGTTAGAACTGCTTCCGCACGGCGCCAGGTTCCCAGGTTTGATTCCATCTCGGGCGACTGTCTGTGTGGAGTTTGCACATTCTTCCTGTCTCTGCGTGGATTTCCTCTGGGTGCTTTAGTTTCTGCTCACAATCCAAAGATGTGCAGGTCAGGTAAATTGGCCATTCTAAATTGCCCTTAGTGTTCAGGACATTCGTCCCCATATTGGTATCAGCGTTTCAACAATTACCGATGAAAAGGATCAGTGATGGGAAATCAACCCCTAACAAGGTTGCAGAACAGGCAAACAACATCATGAGATAATCGTGCATTTCTTCAGGTCATGCCAAACTGCTGGCAGAGTGGGTAGTTGTTTATGTAGAAATTGATACATTGGTCAGGGGTAGACGTAGACTAATAGGGTAGGGGAATGGGTCTGGTGGATTACTTTTTAGAGGGTCAGTGTGGACTTGCTGGGCCAAAATGGCCTGTTTCCACATTAGGGGATTCTATGTTTCTAAAACATATTTGGCATAACCAGGACTTGATCTCAGGAAAGACTTACTATATACTTAAACAAAACAGAAATTGCTGGAAAAGCTCAACAGGTCTGGCAGTATCTGTGGAGAGAAAACAGAGTTAATGTTTCAGGTCCAATGGACCTTCTTCAGGACGGAAGCTTTAAAATTTAATTCCTGATTCTAATTAGCTGATTATACCTGAGATACACAATTGTTTCTGCAAGACATTTAGCTCAAGCTAAGATTAAGTACACATTAAAGCTTCAGCTACACACTATTAACAATAATAACAACCATTGAAGAACTGATTGTGAAACATTGGGACAGGTACGTACCAGTTCCTCCCAACAACAGTTCTTTCTATTCTGAAAGGCAAACGTGATTTCAGAATATCAGTTCACATGTATGTACAAACCACTTTTTAAAACAGATGTTCAATGTTTAAAGTGGGCGGCACGGTGGCACAGTGGTTAGCACTGCTGCCTCACAGCGCCAGAGATCCGGGTTCAATTCCCGACTCAGGCGACTGACTGTGTGGAGTTTGCACATTCTCCCCATGTCTGCGTGGGTTTCCTCTGGGTGCTCCGGTTTCCTCCCACAGTCCAAAGATGTGCAGGTCAGTTGAATTGGCCATGCTAAATTGACCGTAGTGTTAGGTAAAGGGATAAATGTAGGGGTATGGGTGGGTTGCGTTCGATGGGTCGGTGTGGACTTGTTGGGCCTGTTTCCACACTGTAAGTAATCTAATCTAACCTAATATGTTGTGGCCACTATGTTAAGGAAATACAGTATCCTGAGAATTCTGTCACTGCTAATTTGGAATAACCATCTATTTAACTGAGCTACAGTGGCTCTCTACTTATGCCTGCGATTATACCTCAAAAGCATACTTAATTTGTTGTGAAGTAACTTGGAATGTTCTAAGGCTGTGAAAGGTGCTGCATTAATCTAAGTGCTTCCTTTGTTAAGCAGATTCTGAACTTTCTGTTGCTCTATACATATTGCCCCTGTGAATCCCATCTTTACTTCAGCATTGGTAGAGGAATTGAGTTCCGGAGTCCTGAGGTCATGTTGCAACTGTATAAGACTCTGGTGTGGCCTCATCTGGAGTATTGTGTGCAGTTTTGGTCGCCATACTATAGGAAGGATGTGGAGACATTGGAACGAGTGCAGAGGAGGTTTACCAGGATGTTGCCTGGAATGGTAGGAAAATCTTATGAGGAAAGGCTGAGGCACTTGGGGCTGTTCTCATTGGAGTAGAGAAGGTTTAGGGGAGATTTGATAGAGGTGTATAAGATGATTAGGGGTTTAGATAGGGTCGACACTGAGAACCTTTTACCGCTAATGGAGTCAGGTGTTACTAGGGGACACAGCTTTAAATTACGGGGTGGTAGGTATAGGACAGATGTTAGGGGTAGATTCTTTACACAGCGGGTTGTGAGTTCATGGAATGCCCTGCCAGTAGCAGTGGTGAACTCTCCTTCTTTATGGTCATTTAAGCGGGCATTGGATAGGCATTTGGAAGTTATTGGGCTAGTGTAGATTAGGTAGGATTCGGTCGGTGCAACATCGAGGGCCGAAGGGCCTGTACTGCGCTGTATCTTTCTATGTTCTATGTTCTATTGTTGACCTTGTCTTCAGTCATGTCAGCTACACAGCCTGGAATCTCCTCTCTAAAGCTCTCTGCCCTTGTCCATCCTCATTCAATGTTTTTCTTAAATCCATCTCTTTAACCAAGCTTTTGATCAATCATCCTGCTGAATGTTTCCCAAACAGGAGCTAGCATCAGAAATTCAGATTGAGGGGTTTGATCTGGTGAAGTTAATACCTGCCTTCTACATGTGGAAACATATATTTAGGCTTTTCTACATTTGTATTTCTGCATGTTTTATATTTCATCATGTCACTGATTTGTGCAAAGAAATTTGTCCCATATTAGCCCATTAAAAAAAATTCCCATAAAACACATATTCAATATATGATTTTAAGATCACTATTGGTTTACCATTAACCAGAATAATGAAATCACTCACAAATGAAAAAAAAATACCACCAAGAACGCAAACACAGATCAAAACCAATGAAATTTAAACATAAATTAACAGGTAAGTATGTACCATTCATCACAAAGAAACTTTTGCACTCACAAAGTTGTTGAACGTGCTCTCTGATAATCATGCAGCATGGAAACAAGGCAGCTAAGACTTTAATTAACAGGAGCACCCATATGGCATCTCCAGGATTAGAACTAAAACCTAAGAAGGCATTAAAGGGTGAAGAAAGTATCTTTTGGGGGGAGCATCCAAATGTCCAGGCCAGTTATTTAGAATATCTTTGAGCATGCATCATACAAGTTAAGTGGACTTGTGCAGCAGACTTGGCTTTCCTTTCACCTGACTGAATATGATTTGAGAGTAAGATAGCATAATTGGTGTTTGTACTTTTAGCAAATCAATAACCATTAGCTTTAATTGTACATTTGGGAATGTATCAACACAGTACACAACACAGGACAATTATAATGAGGGCAGATAGTTTACAAAATTAAAACTGGTACTACTGGGAGAACAACATTACACAGATAAGCTGCACTAGGGTAAAAACCAATAGATTTCAATAACTTTAGCAGTGTTAAATTGATTGTGGTAGCAGTCTTTATCTTTAAAGAGAGATAGAGTTCCAGGTAGAGTTTGCTTAATTTAAATTTTATAAGGCTCTGTTCCCTTGCAGTTATTTTATCAGTCCACACTTCTGGCATGAAAGGTTCTGATTGGCAATGCAGATATAGAGATTACCCCTGAACCTGAAATTGGGTTGAAGCCATGAAAAAAAGAATGTAGAGCACTCTGACATTGAATGAAGCTGATGATCCCAGTGGCGTATTACAGAGACGCTGAAGATAACAGTGGGAAGTTTCAGAATTGGCAATTATGACATCGCTGCAAGTCCTTCTGTCACTTGAAAACACTGATGGATCGAGATCATCCAGACCATTATAAGAAGAATTGAATAGGTGTTACTGAAGCTTGTCTGTTCCAGAAGTAGGAGAAAGTGAGGACTGCAGATGCTGGAGGTCAGAGCTGAAAATGTGTTGCTGGAAAAGCGCAGCAGGTCAGGCAGCATCCAAGGAGCAGGAGACCTTTCGGGCATGAGTCTTTCTTTAGGAATATCGATGCTTCGGGCATGAGACCTTCTTCAGGAATTCCTGAAGAAGGGCTCATGCCTGAAACGTCGATTCTCCTGCTCCTTGGATGCTGCCTGACCTGTTCCAGAAATAGTCAGGCAGCAAAAGCAACATTTCAGCATGCCAATGGTGTGCTTTCTCACATTTTGAGAGGCAGCATGGCTTTCATTGTACCCATGCTGTCCTATGTCTGCAAGAGTTGTATTTTGGAGTCACTACTTTCACGTTTAACAGGTAGACCCAGATTTGTTTCATTTGTTCAATATGCAGCTTCAGAATGAAGGCAGGACTGCTGTTAGAATGATGAAAAATGACTTGCTGGATTCTCTACCTATAACAATCCAACCAGGAGTGGGCCTCTGGCACCCAAAGCACTCTGTGTAGTTACAAGCACCCTACAGCCAGGGAATCCAGCAATCATAGCTCAGTTGTGCTGTCATACCACTTGCATCTCTGTGTTGAAATGAAATTAAATGTAGTTAGCAGTTACTGAATAGGGAGTCTCAGTGATTTCCCTTCCACAACAATGGATTGCAAACTGTGAGATGTTTAAAGTATTTCTGGCTCCACCCTAAAGGAGTGTGACATGTAGAAGTCCATTGTCTTCCCTGCCACTGACAATATTGTCATTGTCTTGCTCTGAAATTGCAATTGAGGCTGCAGCAGGTAGCAAATTTTAGTAAGGACATGGTTACTGAATGACCAATACCTTACAAACAAGGTCTAGATGGAAAATGGCCCTTTGAAATTATTGTACTGTAAGGCCTTCTGCAGGGACACTTCCCCCCTCTTCCTCCACCCTCATCAAATAGCTTGTTTTTCTCTGTGAGGCCTCTGTTCAATGTTCAAGGATTGCTTTTTTCAAGAAGAATGATTTGCAGTGCATCCATTTGTAGGAGCAAGTCATTTGTGCCGAATTCTTCAAGTCAACAAAATATTCTTTAACAAGGTTACTGCAAATTTTAATTAGAAAAGAAACACATTAGACATTCACAAGATAGTACAATTTGAAAAGAGAAAATAAATAAATAAAACCGTAATTAACTTCCAAGTAGGCGATCCCTTTAAATAACAATGGTGGGAGGTGGGTAGGGAGGTTCTTCTTCTGAGTACATTGGGATTAAGAAGTGTCAGTGTGGCTCGACAGCCATTGGCACCACATAATGAGACACAGGAAATATGCTGACATCCAAATTGCAACTTTTAGCGTAAAGCTTCTCAATGGACTTCACTGTCAGTCAATAAGCCAAGAAGGAAGAAATTAGAAGGATGATTGAAACAAGGCTAAAAAATGTGTGTTTTGAGAAGAATTTTCAAGGAGCAGAGACTAATGGCCATGCAGAAGATCATAGGGATAATAGGGCCAATATATAGAAAACAATTTATAACTTAAGTCTAACTCAGAACAAAAATTAGGTACCAAGATTCAATCAAACAGCACCTGTCACCACAGAACATTAATATTACCTATTAACAATGACATGAGTTCTGGACCGGAAATATTGACTTTGCTTTCTCTCCACATATGTCCCAAACCTGCTGAGTTTCTACAATTATTTTTGTTTTCTTTGTTTCAGATTTCCAGCATCCACAGTTTTTTGTTTTATTATAACACTATCTATGAAGTTGTCTCGATGCATTATTTTTTAAATTTTACACAATGTTTGATATTAATGGTGTTGTACTTTCAAATGTTTTCATTGGTACGGGCAGCTGGTAGATCTGGAAGAATTTAAGCTTCAGAATTTTTGATCTACAGGGCAAATAAAACCAATCACAAACCTTCATTTTGAATAATTTTAATGCATATGCCTTTTTAAACAGTCTTTACTCTTTGAAATGATTTTTATAAATGACTTCTCATTACTTCCCCTTTTGTTATATTTGTGATTACCTTGAATGTGTATCTTCTCATTTCTAGCTTGCCAGGCAGGGGCAGAAATAATTTACTCTTTTACCTTGTCAGGAGCCTTTGAGATCTTTAAAAACTTTATAAAATCGAGTTTTAATATTTAGAGTTTTAGTAAGGAAATCCGTAAACTTTTAATGGATTTTTTGTAACGTTAATAATTTATCCCTGAAATCTGAGATGAAATGAAATAATTGTCTCTGATCATTTCAATTTGTTTATACTTGATAGCAAAAGCACTTCACAAATAAAATATGGAATTGTCACTATTTGCGGAAAGTGATCAGTTCTAAAATGCATTGTGCCATGGTTATGTCTTGAGTGTGTCTGCCTGAATATCTGCCAATTTAAATTATTTTTAATGGGATTAACTTGTTATTCATGTTTCTTCAAGGATTAAAAGCTGAAGCATTGAGTAATGTTATCAATCATTTTTGGTGTGTGTGCTCAGATAGAGTAGATGTGGAGGTTGAATTTATACAGTGTTTCCAACCATTCCCCATAACCTCAGCGAAAGATACTCAACATACATAATAAATGATATGAAAAGCTCTTATCTGGGATTACTTTGACACTTTGCTGAAGTTACAGCACATAGAGAATGGCCAGGAAAACTAAGCCATGGGATCCATGAGAGAAAAAAAAGAACACAAGAAGCATAAAGCAGATTCTGGACCTACTTTAGCAAAAAAAAACTGAGGACACACATTAACTCTTATTATAACAAGTTATATGAATCAAAATACAGAATATTTTTCTAATATCTTATTCTTGTGTAATTACACAAAGCTACAAGTTTCGAGATTACATTCTGTAACAAACATGAGACATAGAAAATAAGAACAGGAGTTGATAATTCTGTCCTTTGAGTCTGTCCTACCTTTCAATATTATCATGGCGGATCATCCAAATCAGAACACTGTTCCTGCTTTCTTCCCATAACCTTTGATCCCATTAGACCTTAGAACTATTTCTTCTTCCTTGAAAATATTCTGTTTTGGCTTTAACTAGTTTCTGTGACAGGCAATTCTACAGATTCACTAATTTCTGGCTGAAGAAATTTAACTCTCCTTCCTATCAGAAAGATGTTGTGAAACTTGAAAGAGTTCAGAAAGGATTTACAAGTATGTTGTTAGGGTTGGAGGATTTGAGTTACAGGGAGAGGCTGAACAGCCTGGGGCTGTTTTCCCTGGAGCGTCGGAGGCTGAGGGGTGACCTTACAAGAGGTTTACAAAACTATGAGGGGAGTGGATAGGACAAAGTCTTTTCCCTGGGGTCGGGGTGTCCAGAACTAGAGGACATAGGTTTAGGGAGAGAGGGGAAAGATATAAGTGAGACTTAAGGAGAACTTTTTCACACAGAGGATGGTACAGGTATGGAATGAGCTGCCAGAGGAAGTAGTGGAGGCTGGTACAATTGCAACATTAAAGAGGCATTTGGATGGGTATATGAATAGAAAGGGTTTGGAGGGATATGGGCCAAAGGCTGGCAGGTGGAACTAGATTGGGTTGGAATATCTGGTCGGCGTGGACGGATTGGACCGAAGTGTCTGTTTCCATGCTGTACATCTCAATGACTCTATGACTCTATAACACAATGTTTCAATAATTTTGCAATTTTTCTTTGTCATGTTGAACATTTGTATGATTCAACAGGGGTTTGAAGTATCAAAACGCTGGGGAACTGTAGGCACACTTTCTAATTTCAGACAACCTCTACCAACATTAAACATTCGCAAATTAACAGCAATTTTAGTTTTTTATATATATCTCCATCCCAGAAGGGGATGACCAGACTAATGTGGATTGCTCTACATTCTCAGACCAACAATTCATTGATTTAGAATCATGGAGCTGTACAGCATGGAAACCGACCCTTCAGTCCAACTCATTCATGCTGACCAGATATCCTAAATTAATCTCAAAGGCAACTAGGGGGGCAGCCAATAAATGCTGGTGGGCAGTGATGCACGTATCCTACTAAATAATTTAATTAAAACCTCTAATCCCATTTACCAGCATTTGTTCCATATCCTACTAAACCCTTCCTATTCATGCATCCATCCAGCTGCCTTTTAAATTTTGGAATTAAACTACCCTCCATCACCTTCCCTGGAAGCTCATTCCACACACGAACCACCCTCCGCATGAAACATTTGCCTCTTAGGTCCCTTTTAAATCTTTCCCTCTCACCGTAAACCTATGCCCTCCAGTTTTGGACTCCGCTACCCTATGGAAAAGATCTTGGCTATTCATCCTATTGATACCTTAATTCAATAAGATCGTCCCTCAGCCTCCGATGTTCCAGGGAAAATAGCCCCAGCCTATTCAGCGTCTCCCAAGGCTCAAACGCTTCAACCCTGGCAACATCCTTGTAAATCTTTTCTTAACTCTTTCAAGTTTCACAACATCCTTCCTATTGTAGGGAGGCAAGAATTGAATGCAGTATTCCAAAAGTGGCCTAACCAAGATCCTTACATCCCAACATGACCTCCCAACTCCTATACTCAATGCATTGACCAATAAAGGCAAGCATATGAACTGCCTTCTTCACTATCCTGTCTACCTGTGACTCCACTTTAAAGGAACTATGAACCTGCACTCCACGGTTTCTTTGTTTAGCAACACACCCCAGGACTTTATTATTAAAGTGTGTAAGTCCTGTCCTGATTTGCCTTTCCAAAATGTAACATGTCACATTTGTCTAAATTAAACTCCATCTACTACTTCTTAGTCCATTGGCCCATCTGATCAAAGACCTGTTGTACTCTGAAGTAACTTCCTTCACTGTTCACATCACCGGTTTTGGTGTCATCTGCAAACGTATAAACCATACCTTCAATGTTCACATTCAAATCATCGATATAAATGACAAAAAGCAATGGACGCAGCATCATTTCCCATGGCACACTGCTGTTACAGGCCTCCAGTCTGAAAAGCAACCCTCCACCACCATCCTCTGTCTCCTACCTTCATGTCAGTTCTGTATCAAAACGACAAATTCTCTCTTTATTCCAAGTGACCTAACCTTGCTAATTAGTATATCATGCAGAACCTTGTTGAATGTCTTACTGAAGTACATATAGATCACATAAACCTTCTTCAGTTTTCTTTGTCACTTCCTCAAAAAACCCAATCAAGTTCATGAGATATGATTTGCCATGCACAAAGCCTTGTTGACTATCCCTAATCAGTCCTTGCCTTTCCAAGTACAAAATTCCAAATTGTATCCTTCAGCATCCTTCCAACAGTTTGCCCATCATTGATGTCAAGCCTCCTGACTTTTCCTTACCATCTTTCTTAAATAGTGGCACTACGTTAACCAACCACCAGTCTTTCGGCACCTCACCTTTATTTTATTCATTTATGGGACTTGGGCATCGCTGAGTGGCCAGCATTGATAACCTGTCCCTATTTGCCCTTGAGAAGTTGGTGGTGAGCTGCCTTCTTGAATCGCTGCAGTCCACTTGCTATGGGCTGGCCCACAATGCCAGTAGTGAGGGAATTCCAGAATTTTGACCCAATGACAGGAGGAACGGTGGTATATTTCCAAGTCAGGGTGGTGAGTGGCTTGGAGGGGAACTTGCAAGTGGTGGTATTCCTAAATACCTGCTGTCCTGGTCCTCCTAACTGGAAGGGGTCATGTGTTTAGAACGTGCTGTCTAAGGATCTTTGGCGAATTTCTGTGGTGCATCTTGTAGATAGTATACACAGCTGCTACTGGTGGTAGTGGGATTAAATGTTTGTAGATGTGGTGCCAATCAAGTAGATTGCTTTCTCCTGGATGGTGTCGAGCTTCTTGAGTGTTGTTGGAACTGCACCCAAGCAGGCAAGTGGGGAGTATTCTATCACACTTCTGACCTGTGCCTTGTAAATGGTGGATAGACTTTGGGATGTCAGGGGGTGAGTTACTTGCTTCAGTATCCCTCATCTCTGACCTACTCTTGTAGCAGTGTGTTTAAGTGGTGAGTCGAGTTGAGTTTCTGGTCAATGGTAACTGTAAGGATGTTGACAGTGGGGGAATTCAGTGATGGTAACACCATTAAATCTCAAGGGGCTGTGGTTATAGTGTCTCTCATTGGTGCTGGTCACTGTCTGGCATTTGTGTAGCGCAAATGTTACTTGCCACTTGTTGGCCCAAGTTTGGATATTGCCCAGATCTTGTTGCATTTGAGCACTGACCGCTTCAGTACCTGAGGAGTCGCAAATGTTGCTGAACACGATGCAATCGTCAGCGAACATCCCCACTTCTAACCTTATGACAGAGGGAAGGTCATTAATGAAGCAGCTGAAGATTGTAGGGCCTAGGACACCAACCTGAGTGACTCCTGCAGAGATGTCTCGGAGTTGAGATGACTGACTCTCCACAAGCATCTTCCTGTGTGCCAGGTATGACTCTAACCAGTGGAGTGTTTGCCTTCTGATACCCATTGAATCCAGGTTTGCCAGGGCTCCTTGATTTTGTCCTCGGTCAAATATGGCCTTGATATCAAAGGCTATCACTTTCATCTCACCTCTGGAATTCAGCTCTTTTGTCCATATTTGAACCAAGGCTATAATGAGATCAGAAGCTGAGCGGCCCTGGTGAAACCCAATCTGGGCGTCACTGAGCAGTTTGTTGCTGAGCAGGTGCTGCATGATAGCACTATTGATGACCCCTTCCATGAATTTACTGATGATGCAGAGTAGACTGATTGGGTGGTAAGTGTCTGGGTTGGATTTGCTCTGCATTTTGTGGACAGAACATACCTGGGTAATTTTCCACATTGTTGGGTCGATGCCAGTGTTATAACTTTCTAGAAGAGCTTGGCTCGGGGAGCCACAAGTTCTGGAGCACACATCTTCAGTCCTATTTCCTTTGTTATCAGAGCCCAATGCCCCAGCCATTTCTTAATATCATATGGTGTGAATTGAATTGGCTAGAGACTGGTGTCTCGAATGCTCGGGACCACAGGAGGAGTCTGAGATGGATCACCCACTTGGCATCGTTGACTGAAGATTGTTGCGAATGTATCAGTCTTATCTTTTGCACTGATGTGCTGGGCTCCATCATCATTGAGGATGGGGTTATTTGTGGAGCCTCCTCCTCCAGTGAGTTGTTTAATTGTCCACTACCATTCATGACTGGACAGACTGCAGAGCTTAGATCTGATCCATTGGTTGTGGGATCGCTTAGCACTGTCTATCACTTGCTGACACTTGTGGCTGTCAATGATATAAATATCTCAGCAAGGAGCTCACTTCCCTAGCTTCCCTCAAAGTTCTAGGGTAAACCTGATCAGGTCCCAGAGATTTAGCCACCTTTGTGTGTTTTAGGACATCCAGCACCTCTTTATTTGTAACATAGATATTTTTCATATATCGCTATTTATTTCCCCAAGTTTTCTAACTCCCATATCCTTCTTCACAAACAATCATTTAATATGGCCCCCATCTCCTGTGGTTCCACACATAGCCTTGCTGGTCTTTAAGGGGCTTTATTCTCTCCCTAGTTTTTTTTTAGATTAGATTAGACTTACAGTGTGGAAACAGGCCCTTCGGCCCAACAAGTCCACACCGACCCGCCGAAGCGAAACCCACCCATACCCTTACATTTACCCCTTACCTAACACTACGGGCAATTTAGCATGGCCAATTCACCTGACCCGCACATCTTTGGACTGTGGGAGGAAACCGGAGCACCCGGAGGAAACCCACACAGACACGGGGAGAATGTGCAAACTCCACACAGTCAGTCGCCTGAGGCGGGAATTGAACCCAGGTCCCTGGTGCTGTGAGGCAGCAGTGCTAACCACTGTGCCACCGTGCCGCCCAAAAGTTGTTCTTTTATCCATAATGTTTTTTGTAAAATTCCTTTGGATTCTCTTTAACCCAAATTGCCAAAACTATCTCATGTCCCCTCTTCACCATCCTGATTTCCCTCATAAGTATATTTCTACTGCCTTTATACTTCTCTAGGGATTCACTTGATCCCTGCTGTCAATACCTGCCATATGCTTCCTTCTTTATCTTGACCAAAACCTCAATTTCTCTAGTCATCCAGCATTCCCTATACCTACCAGTTTTGTATTTCACCTGAACAGTCTGTGGATTCTCATTATCTCATCTTTGAAGGCTTGCCATGTTTTCATCATCTCTTTACCTGTGAATATCGACACCCAATCAACTTTTGGACATTCTTTCCTAATACCATCAAAATTGTCTTTCGTCCAATTTAGAACTTCAATTTTTAGATCTGGTCTATTTTTTTCCATCACTATTTTAAAACTAATGACATTATGATCACCAGCCCCAAAGTGCTTTCCCACTGACACCTCAGTCACTTGCCCTGCCTTATTTCTCAAGAGACAGTCTAGTTTTGTTCCTTCTTTAGTAGGTGTATCCACATACTGAATCAGAAATTTTTTTTTGTACACACTTAACAAATTCCTCTCCAACCAACCCTTAACACTATGGCAGTCCCAGTGTTTATTTGGGAAGTTAAAAATCCCCTACCATTGCCATGTGTTCTCCCCTCAAATTTGCTTTTCAATTTCCTGTTGACTACTGGGGGGATTTATTGTACACTTCCAATAATGTGATCATACTTTTCTTAATTCTCAGTTTCACCCAAATAACTTCGCTGGATGAACTCCCAAAACTCTTCCCTAAATGCTTCATTAAATTTATGAGGTGATTATAATTACAATGTATTGAAACTGACTTTAAATGTACAGCAAAATGAATGGAGGGAATCACGTGACCTGTTCTAAGTCTGTCTAACAGTGATCTGGCTGGTTTGATTGTTAGAGATCTGCGAAAGATTTAGATTACTTTATCAGGAAGTAGGTACAGGTTATTTTCCCTTGAAGACAACAACGACAGCCTATATTTAATAATGGATACAAAGTTTCAAAACTCTCATGTGCTGATCATGTCAGGTTGTAAACTGTTGTGCTTTAAGGTGTCTACTTCAATCCAAAATGAAGAACAGTAGGACAGTCAATTATCATTGATTAACATTTCCGCCTGAATACAAGATCCATGTGGTTCATTATACTGGGGAGGAGGTAGAGGAAGCTGTTGTAACGATTTACAGAGGAACCTTGATTATCCGAATGAGATGGGCAGGCACTATTTTGTTCGGATAATTGATTATTCAGTTAATTGATTTCCCCTGGAGCTCAGAGTTTTCTGTGAAGTCTGCTCCCTGTTCAGGAGACGAGGCAGCAGCACACCGTGTGTGAGACTCTGCGCCCCTGTCTGCTATCCAAATCCAATCTGCTCCAACCCCACCCCAAACCCAGTCCTACCCTCTAACCCTGTCTGCTCCCAGCCCACCCTGCCCCTAAACCTTATTCACCCCCAACCTGCCCCCCCACCTACCCCCCTGCTCCCCAAACCCCATCCACACCCCTGCCCATTCCCCATCCCCGCCGACCCCCAACTGGGGCAGCCGGACTGTACACCAACAGTAAGCCTGCTGCTGCCTTTGTCAGATAAGTCTCCAAATAGCACGCACACACGTACACACACACACTGACAGGTTCCACCTTTGCCCTGTACAGGACAATGTAGGAGAGATTATAAGGGGCAAGGGGGTTTAGGGTTCATCCCTGTGTAGAACGCCTGGGAAAGTGTTGGGGGAGAGAGAGAGGGTGGGTGGATAGTCATTTGGACATGGTGCCTGGAATGTCCAAGACTGTTCTCGGCAGCATTTTAGTGAGCCGAGTTCATTTTTAATCATTGTATCTGTAAACAAAAGACACGATCAGGGTTGAAACAGCTCTTTGACATAACGTGTCTATTGGGACCTCGAGATCTCCTTCGGATAATCCGAAATTCAGATAATCAAGGTTCTTCTGCATTCACAAGGTTTCTTGGAACATCACAGATAATTTTGATTCTGCCTTGATCTAGGAGAAAGGTGACAACTAGAGACCAAAAATGACTACCCAGGAATGTGGGTGCTCAGGTTTCAATTGAAAAAAAGCTTCATCAGAAATCGAAACAAGACTAGAAAAGTTACCAAGGGCAATGGAGAAGAGTCTCTCCAAGGAAACAAAATGTCATTGAGAGAAATGGCCCTCATGTTTCAAATTACCAGGCTGAGAAACACAAAGAAGACGATTAAGACCTCAGGAACCAAGAATCATTTTGGAATGGCCCTGAGAAAACTAAATATCTGTGTAATATCCAGTGTAAGGTAAACCTTTGTAGTGTGCTTTATTAACAGTTGATGGAATATACCAGTATTCCATTCTATTGTTCAAAGTACCAATTGTCTATTAAAAACACAAAGTTGAGTCAATTGTGTCTTTAAAGTTTTAAAATGTGGAATCTTGTATCATTCTTTCAGCCATGAGTTGCAATTTCAGTTTTATTTTACAGGTCTCACTCTCGAAAAATGTCAAGACAACTTCATTCAGTTGTACCAATATTATCTCTTTTATATTATTGTCTAATTACACCTTAAGAAACCAGTTCTTATGAATTATGTGATGAGGGTGCATAAACAGTGGATCTTTCTGTTATCAACACTCTTGGAGAGAAATTGATAAGAAGAATTGGATTACAGTTGTTCAGATGGATATTCCATAAGATTTACAGAAACAGAAATATTCACCCAGCTGTTTGACCAATCTCCCTCCACTGCACATCCCCTCCCCCCAACCCACTCCAAGAGTTAAAAGAATATGTGCTCTATCATTCTGACAGCCAGTAAATAGGGTTTAAGTTGAAAAATCACATAATGACTAGGTTCCCAGTCAAAACTTGTATCTATTTTTGTCTGTTACCAAGAGTGAGATCTGAAACCAGCTGTGATCAGTTTCTACTGCCAGTCTTCTGCTGTTTCAGTGGTGTTAATGATCACATATAGAAAGCGTGAGTCAGTACGTCGTCTCCAAAAACATACAGAAAAGAAAAAGGCACCAATGAAGATCAATCAAAAAATCACCAACTTGCTTTAAAAAGCAGTTTGGCCACACACACACACATACATCCAAATGATTTTGATGTTGCAAGCAAAAATTATCAATACTTCAACCATGTAAGAACATAAAGACTAAGGACTGATGCAGAAAAATTATCTAACTCATAATCCATGCAGACACATACTACTGGACATATGAAATTCAACATTACAGGTAGAATTGATCAATATTAAGTAGACTCTTCTTTCAAGACAGCATCAGAACTCTGTTATCCTGGTTTCTACTGAAGAAATTCAAAAAGCAGTTCAGTAACGCGAAAGGCTGACCTACAAAACTCTAAACCCTGCCAAACAGCTCCAAGATCTAGAACAGCCCCAAGAGAGCTGACAACACAATACAAGTTACATTGTAAATCAACACCAAAAGACATTTATTATCAAGACCACTGTTTCAAGGTTAATAAGTATGTTACAGTTCTTTTTTCTTGCTTCAGATTTCAGATTAAGGTAGGAGTTTTAAGGGATCACTTTATAAATGGTCTTGCTATTCTGAAAAGTTTGAAAGTTGGTGGTTGCTTTATCATCTCGATTTGTGAGGACTCAAAATTTAGCTATACCCAATGACTTGTGACTTGTGAGTCTCGGCTAACTGGCAGAATGCACAAACCTGTGATTCCACTGCGATCCTGGCCTCACACAATGCTCCCAAACTGGAATTCTGATCCCATTTTCTGGGCCATAGCCTCAGGAATGACAGGAATCTGAGGTGCTTGGAAAAAAAACAGTGCCTTAAATATGAGTGGGTGAGGTTGGTCAGAAGGTTGCCATGAAAAATTTAAAGACTATATCAACTTACAGCTTTCATTTTTCAAATGAAGAAAGAATCACTTTCTTACAAATTCGTGGTATAAGTTAATGATCAGTGCATTGACTATATCTATGTCCAACTCCTTCAACACTCAGGTCCTGGAGATTTATCAATTTTTGGATCCTTTAATTTATCCAATATAATCTTCTTAACAATACTAATTTATTTCCTTATTCTCCCTAGTCACTTAGAGTCATAGAGTCATAGAGATGTACAGCATGGAAACAGACCTTTCGGTCCAACCTGTCCATGCCGACCAGATATCCCAACCCAATCTATTCCCACCTGCCAGCACCCGGCCCATATCCCTCCAAACCCTTCCTATTCATATACCCATCCAAATGCCTCTTAAATGTTGCAATTGTACCTGCCTCCACCACATCCTCTGGCAGCTCATTAAATACATACACCACCCTCTGCGTGAAAATGTTGCCCCTTAGGTCTCTTTTATATCTTTCCCATCTCACCATAAACCTATACCCTCTAGTTCTGGACACCCCGGCCCCAGGGAAAAGATTTTGTCTATTTATCCTATCCATGTCCCTCATAATTTTGTAAACCTCTATAAGGTCACCCCTCAGCCTCCGACGCTCCTGGGAAAACATCCCCAGCCTGTTCAGCCTCTTCCTATAGCTCAGATCCTCCAACCCTGGCAACATCCTTGTAAATCTTTTCTGAACCCTTTCAAGTTTCACAACATCTTTCTGATAGGAAGGAGACCAGAATTGCACGCAATATTACAACAATGGCCTAGCCAATGTCCTGTATAGCCGCAACATGACCTCCCAATTTCTGTACCCAATACTCTGACCAATAAAGAAAAGTATACCAAATGCCTTCTTCACTATCCTATCTACCTACAACTGCACTTTCAAGGAGCTATGAACCTGCACTCCAAGGTCTCTTTGTTCAGCAACACTCCCTAGGACCTTACCATTAAGTAAGTCCTGCTAAGATTTGCTTTCCCAAAATGCAGCACCTCGCATTTATCTGAATTAAATTCCCTCTGCCCATCTGGTCTAGATCCTGCTGTAATCTGAGGTAACCCTCTTCGCTGTCTGCTACACCTCCAATTTTGGTGACATCTGCAAACTTACTAACTGTATCTCTTATGCTCGCATCCAAATCATTTATGTAAATGACAAAAAGTAGAGGACCCAGCACCGATCCTTGTGGCACTCCACTGGTCACAGGCCTCCAGTCTGAAAAACAACCCTCCACCACCATCCTCTGTCTTCTACCTTTGAGCCAGTTCTGTATCCAAATGGCTAGTTCTTCCTGTATTCCATGAGATCTAACCTTGCTAATCAGTCTCCCATGGGGAACCTTGTCGAACGCCTTACTGAAGTCCATATGGATCACATCTACTACTCTGCCCTCATCAATCTTCTTTGTTACTTCTTCAAAAAACTCAATCAAGTTTGTGAGACGTGATTTCCCACGGACACAGCCATGCTGACTATCCCGAATCAGTCCTTACCTTTCCAAATACATGTACATCCTGTTCCTCAGGATTCCCTCCAACAACTTGCCCACCACTGAGGTCAGGCTCACTGGTCTGTGGTTCTCTGGCTTGTTTTTACTGCCCTTCTTAGTTTGTTAATTCTGAAAAAAAAACATTTGTATCTTCTTCTGTGAAGACAGGTGCACAGTAATCATTTAATTTGCAAATGATTTTCTACTACAATCCACCAGGAGCTTACATTTACCAGTCAATATACATGTTGAGAATCCTTACACTGCTACTTTTGAATCTGAATGGTGGCCAGTTTAGCTCAAATCAACCTGAAAGGGTATGATGCGTCAAAAGTGTGAGTGACAGAGGAAGCATCTTATGCTACTATTTTGCAATAAATATGCACATTATATTCTGTATTAACAAGAAGCTGCCATCAAGCCAAAGCAGCATGCTTCCCACCAAGACAAACAAGTGGTATATGACTTTCAGTACTGATGTGAAGCAGGTATATAGACCATACATTTCAACGGTTGGTGGACTATATCAAATAATATGTTACTTTAACTCTCTAGTTTGTCAAACATGTTCAACCAGCCTATGATTGCAAAATTGAAAACAGTGTCCAGCATTATATGTAATTCTACTACCGGACAAAATTGTTATGATGGATCCAGACTGTGCTAAGGATTACCAATTTAAGATTGTCAGTCAAGGTCAAAGTGAGATTTAATTTGGTGAACTCAAGATGTCACAACACAATTGGGAAAAGTACACCAATCTTTGAGCCTTACTATTTCACAAGCTGCTACAAAATGTGTACTGACCCAGTTAAATCACGAAGATGATCAATTTGCTGAATAGACTGCTACTCTGGAAAGAAAGTAATTCACATTTGGTTTCATCAAGACTTATTATGAACAAACATATTCTTCAACAACTGTCAAACAAGTGAAATGTTTTTTATCTATTCATAGGACACTGACATTGCTGGTTAGGCCAATAATCATTGTCCATTCTATATTGCCCGGAAGGCATTTAAGAGTGAACTAAATCAGATGAGTCGGAAGTCACATGTAGGTCAGACCAGTAAGGATGGTGGTTTCATGGTCAGCATTAGGCTTTTAATTCAAGAGTTTTTATTGAATTCAAATTCCACCTTTTGAACCCAGAATCTCAGAACATGACCTTAGTCTTTGGATTTCTAGTCTAACGATAATATCACTATGCCATCATTTGCCCTTGCTATTTACTACTATCCAGCTTAAGCTGTACCCTTTAAAACTCCAAACACACACATTTGTTTCTGAATAAGATGGACAAAATAAAGACAGATTGTCACAAATATTATGGGGATGACAATGATTAATAAAGGATGTGTGTACTCGGAATTTTCAGAGTAGGTCAAGAGTCCAAAACATGAAGTTAAAGAGTAATTTCTCACAGTTCAATTTTAGCATTAGTAAGACAATGTTGACTGCAGTAAGATGGTTACTCTTCAGTTCAATAGCTCATCATGTGGACCTAGGTTTTTTTTAATGTTAGAATTCTTTATTTACAGTCTTTAGTTTTTTTTAAAGTTTTTCCACTCTCAGAGAGAAATGGTGAGAGATGCTTCTAATTTGCAGACTTCTGGATAATGGAATTCACTATATTGATAACTCTCTAACAAATTGCGACTGGACAAAGCAGAAGGCTGTCACGAGGAAGATTTTCCAGAATACATGGCCACCTTGTCTCAAAAAAGCATCCACTAATCCATTCCAAAACTTTGACTAGTGTGGATTCTTCCTAATCCCTAAACAACACAGGCCTGGGTAAGTCATTAGGCAAAACATGGCAAGATTGAAAAAATTACATCCTCCAAGTTGAGGATCTGATTCAGCAACTAAGCTTTGAATGGCAAGACAAACTCTCACTGGTGAATGACTTATTTTCATCTATTAATATTTCATTACTACTAATCTCACCTCATTAATATACACCAGTGACAACAACAATACCTGACATGAACATCAGAGTGGGCACCTGGTGACTCTAGCTTGTGGCTTAGTCATCCGGGGCTTCATCCTGGACAGCCATCGCCAGTATCCCAAGACAAGCTTTATGAGCAGCAACCATTGGCACCCCTCCAAATTGCAGGCATTGGTATCTCACATGTACCAGCCTCACCATGTTAATATGGCATGTCTCCAATCCACTTACAATATAGTTCAGCAATTCAATGGTGCACTTTGGAAAACACTTTTCAATACAATGTTGCTGCCAAAATACTTTGCATATGAGGACTGGCACCAGACTAATGCAGCATATCAGCATCTCAGGGATTGCAGTGCTTGCTCACCTAGTTGTGACTTAATGCACACACAGCAATTGTGGGAGGTGTTCCCACGTGTAATAGTGGTATCTACATCCACAATCTGACACGTCTTGCAGCATCCACTGTGACAGGGTGACACCGTGACCTCCCACCTTGTACATGGCAGGTACTCATGTGACTCAGCCAACGTTGCCTATCTTATATGTTGCAGGCAAGGATGCCTGGAGGCATGGTACATTGGGGAAACCGAGCAAAGGCTACGACAATGGATGAATGGGCACCACACAGCAATCAACAGACAGGAGGGTTCCCTCCTAGTTGGGGAACACTTCAGTGGTCCAGGACATTCAGCCTCAGACCTTCGGGTGACTATCCTCCAAGGTGGACTTCGGGACAGGCAGCAGAGGAAAATGGCTGAGCAGAGGGTGATAGCTAAGTTCAGTACCCATAGGGAGGGCCTCAACGGGGACCTTGGGTTCATGTCACATTACAGGTGATCACCATTGCACTACACACACACACAGATATTCCTACACACACACACACACACACACACACACAATCTCACATACACACGGACACAGGTACACACAGACGCGCACACAGACACCCACACACCCTTATAGACACACACACTCCCATGCTCACACATGCACCCTCTCGCAGACTGAAGACACTCTGCACCAACTACACACACACACACACACACACACACACACACACACACACACAGACCCACATGCACACATATATTTTGTGTGGTGAATTTGTATTGCAGAGTTACATTGCACATTGCTCAAAAACTGCATACACTCATATAGAACTCTGAGCTCAAAAACTGCAGGAATTTATGTAAAACATTGTTATCTCACTTATTAGATTAGAATCAATCTAAACATCAGGTCATAGACAGAGAACACAGGGGGTTAACACCTTCAACATATTGTCTAGCTATCACCATTGTTAGCAGCTAACCCGAGAATGCAACTTTAAAAAGAAGGATTTTGTGATTTACACATGAAAGAAGTGATACTATCACTGTATTCTAATAGATGAAAGTCTTAACAGACAATCATTTTGTCAATGTATAATTTCAGTTACATCACACTGCAAATTTTTGCTATAACTTCTGTGTTACGATCGAGCCCTCCACAATCACCTGAAGAAGGAGCGTCACTCCGAAAGCTAGTGTGCTTCCAATTAAACTGTTGGACTGTAACTTGGTGTTGTGTGACTTTTAACCCTGATCCATAATGTGAGCTACAAATCTTCTTCAAAATCTTCTATCATATGTCTGGCAAAAGACTTGAGCAACTGAAGAATTAGGAGCAGAAGGAGACAATTCGGTCCCTTAAGCCTGCTCTGCCATTTAATGAGAACATCACCTCAATTCCACTTTCCAACTTATGCCTCATGATCCTTTAACCCTATACCAATTAAAACCAGTTCCTTTTTTCCTCAATTTTTTTTGATTGTCCGGCGTCCATCTCACTCTGGGGCAATGAATTCCACACATTCCTTAGTTCAAAACTATGACCTCTTATTCTGGGTTCGCCTCACGAGAAAACTACTGCTGTACATCTATGTTATCAGCCCTCTTTAGTATCTTATATTCCTCAATTACACTTCATCCTTCTAAACTGAAGACAGAAAAAGCCTAAACTACACCATCACTCATATAAGGCAAGCTTTTTATCCCAGGAATTAATTTAATAAACTTCCTGTATACATCCTCTAGTGTAATTACATCATTGCTCAAGTAAAGGGACAAAAAACTATTTATGGTAGTTGAGATAGAGTTTCATTAATGCTTTTTACAGTTGCAACAACACCTCCCTGCTGTTAACTCCCTTCCTTTAATAATGAATCACAAAATTCTATTCATCTTTCTTACTACCTGTTATCACCTACACGCTAGCACTGTGATACAAGCACGACGACATCTGGAGCCCTCTGCACTGAAGCACTCTAAAGTTTCTCTCCATTGAGATAATAAGTTGCCTTTTTATTCTTCCAAACTAAATAGATAACCTCAAGCCTTATCCATACTAAACTATATCTGCCAGATTTTGACCCATTCACCTATTTATATGCATATGCATTCACAAATTTCCGATCATCTTATTGCAGCTTACTTTCCAACTTATTTTAGTGTCATCTGAACATTTAGCTATTGTACATTGTATTCCTCTATCCAAGTCATTAATATAAATTGTAAATAATTGTGACTGAAGGACTGACCCCTGTGCCATTCCACTAGTTACAGCTTGCCAACCAGAAATATCTGCTTTCTGTATTTCTTTTAGGACGAGCATATGCAAGGTCCATGTGAAGCATTCCATTGTCTTCCTTATTGGATGCCTACATGTCCCAGTATTTGAGGCATCCTGTTTAAATATTATATGTGTGACACACATGATCACATTACCGAGGAACTTCTTGGTTTCTGGCATTGCCCACACTGGCTCATTGAATCCATCCTCAATGGCTCTCGACACAGAAGCTGTGGTTGTCCCTGTAACTGCTGCACTAAGGGCTATTGCATAACTCGATGGTGAGCACATGCATCAACTAACCCAGGAGCAGTATCAGTCTCCAATGCATGTGATGTTTATCCTTTGGAGTTTGCAGTCATTATTGTTCTCATAGTGCAGGGGCGATGCAGGGGAGGAGCTGTTGGGCGAAGTTCACAGCACAGAATCAGATAAGTTAATTGTTGTTTTAAGTCTGTCCAAGAGAAAGGCTGCAGTAGTGAGTATAGTGGATTCTTTCTTGATGATATATTTTTGGAGATAAGTCTCTTGATAAAACTGAAAATATAAGCCATAGCTATTAATTTAACCTGGGGCAGTGTTTGTAGAGGAATAAAACAGTGTTATTTTCTGGGACTGTAGATTGTGAAGGAGCAAAAATGGCCTTTGCAGTGACATGTACTTCTTATCAGATGTGGGAGTTTAAGGAGAGTTTAAGGGTTACTGCGGATTATATCTGCCATAAATGCTGTTAGATGCGAATCTTATCAGACCGAGTGGATCGGTTGGAGAGACAGTTAGAAGTGATGAGGAAGTTGCAACAGCAACAGTATGTGATGGATGGCAGTTATAGGAATGGGGGTAAGTCTCAGACACAGTCACATAGATGGGTTAACTCCAGGAAGGGTAAGAGAGGTAGGCACTGAGGGCAGGAGTTTTTTGTGGATATATCCATTTCAAACAGGTATCTGTTTTGGAAAATGTAGGGGATGGATTCTCAGGGGAACGTAGCACGAACAGCCAAGTTTCTGGTATTGAGGCTGGCTCGAATGCAACGAGGAGTATGTCGGCTTCCGAGAGATCAGTTGTGTTAGGGGATTCTGTAGTCAGAGGTACAGACAGATGTTTCTGTGGCCAGCAGCGAAAAAGCAGAATGGTGTGTTGCTTCCCTAGTGCCAGAATCAAGGATGTCTCAGAGAGGGTGCAGAATGTTTTCACGGGGGAGAGGAGCCAGCAGGAGGTCCACATTGGAACCAACGACATTGGAAGGGAAAAGGTTGAGACTCTGAAGGGAGATTACAGAGAGTTAGGCAGAAATTCAAAAAGGAGGTCCTCAAGATAGTAATATCTGGATTACTCCCAGTGCTACGAGCTAGTGAGGGCAGGAATAGGAGGATAGAGCAGATGAATGCATGGCTGAGGAGCTGGTGTTTGGGAGAAGGATTCACATTTTTGATTCATTGGAATCTCTTTTGGGGTAGAAGTGACCTGTACAAGAAGGACTGATTGCACCTAAATTGGAAGGGGACTAATATACTGGCAGGGAAATTTGCTAGAACTGCTTGGGAGGATTTAAACTAGTAAGGTCAGGGAGGTGGGACTCAGAGAGATAGTGAGGAAAGAGATCGATCTGAGATGGATACAACTGAGAACAGAAGTGAGTAAAACAGGGCAGGCAGTGATAAGGTAGGACTAATAAATTAACCTGCATTTATTTCAATGCAAGGGGCCTAACAGGGAAGACAGATGAACTCAGGGCATGGTTAGGAACATGGGACTAGGCTATCATAGCAATTATGGAAACATGGCTCAGAGATGGGCAGGACTGGCAGCTTAATGTTCCAGGATACAAATGCTACAGGAAGGATAGAAAGGGAGGCAAGTGGGGAGGGGGAGTAGCATTTTTGATAAGAGATATCATTACAGCTGTGCTGAGGGAGGATATTCCCAGAAATACATCCAGGGAAGTTATTTGGGTGGAACTGAGAAATAAGAAAGGGATGATCACCTTATTGGGATTGTATTATTGACCTCCCAATAGTCAGAGGGAAATTGAGAAACAAACTTGTAAGGAGATCTCAGCTATGTGTAAGAATAACAGGGTAGTTATGGTAGGGGATTTTAACTTTCCAAACATTGACTGGGACTGCCATTGTGTTAAAGGTTTAGATGGAGAGGAATTTCTTAAGTGTGGACAAGACAATTTTCTGATTCAGTATGTGGATGCATCTACGAGAGAAGGTGCAAAACTTGACCTACCCTTGGGAAATAAGGCAGGGCAGGTGACTGAGGTGTCAATGGTGGAGCACTTTGGGGTCAACAACCATAATTCTATTCATTTTAAAATAGTGATGGAAAAGGATAGACCAGATGTAAAAGTTGAAGTTCTAAATTGGAGAAAGGCCAATTTTGATGTTATTAGGCCAGAACATTCAAAAGCTGACTCAGGCACATGTTCAAAGGTAAAAGGATGGCTGGAACATGGAAAGCCTTCAGAAATGAGATAACAAGAATCCAGAGAAAGTATATTCCTGTCAGGGTGGAAGGCAAGGCTGGTAGGTATAGGGAATGCTGGATGACTAAAGAAATTGAGGGTTTGGTTAAGAAAAAGAAGGATTAGATTAGACTTACAGTGTGGAAACAGGCCCTTCGGCCCAACAAGTCCACACCGACCCGCCGAAGCGCAACCCACCCATACCCCTACATTTACCCCTTACCTAACACTACGGGCAATTTTAGCTTGGCCAATTCACCTGACCCGCACATCTTTGGACTGTGGGAGGAAACCGGAGCACCCGGAGGAAACCCACGCAGACACGGGGAGAACGTGCAAACTCCACACAGTCAGTAGCCTGAGTCGGGAATTGAACCCGGGTCTACAGGCGCTGTGAGGCAGCAATGCTAACCACTGTGCCACCGTGCCGTATATGTCAGGTATGGAAAGGATAGATTGAGTGAATCCTTCGAAGAGTATAAAGAAAGTAGGAGTGTACTTAAGAGGGAAATCAGGAGGGCAAAACGGGGACTTGAGATAGTTTTGTCAAATAGGATTAAGGAGAATCCAAAGGGTTTTAATAAATATATTAAGGACAAAAAGGTAACTAGGGAGAAAATAGGGGCCCTCAAAGATCAGCAAGGCGGCCTTTGTGTGGAGCCACAGAAAATGGGGGAGATATTAAATTAATATTTTGCATCCGTATTTACTGTGGAAAAGGATATGGAAGATATAGACTGTAGGGATATAGATGGTGACATCTTGCAAAATGTCCAGATTACAGAGGAGGAAGTGCTGATGTCTTGAAACGATTAAAAGTGGATAAATCCCCACGATCTGATCGGGTGTACCTGAGAACTCAGTGGGAAGCTAGAGAAGTGATTGCTGGGCCTCTTGCTGAGATATTTCAATCATCAATAGTCACAGGCGAGGTGCCGGAAGACTGGAACTTGGCAAGCGTGGTGCCATTGTTTAAGAAGGACGGTAAAGACAAGCCAGGGAACTATAGATCGGTGAGCCTGACCTCGGTGGTGGGCAAGTTGTTGGAGGGAATCCTGAGGGGCAGGATGTACATATATTTGGAAAGACAAGGACTGAATTCGGGATAGTCAACAAGGCTTTGTGGGTGGGAAATCATGTCTCACAAACTTGATTGAGTTTTTTTGAAGAAGTAACAAAGAAGATTGATGAGGGCAGAGCAGTAGGTGTGATTTATATGGACTTCAGTAAGGCTTTCAACAAGTTCCCCATGGGAGACTGATTAGCAAGGTTAGATCTCACGGAAAACAGGGAGAACTAGCCATTTGGATACAGAACTGGCTCAAAGGTAGAAGACCTTAGAAGGTGATGGTGAAAGGTTGTTTTTCAGACTGGAGGCCTATGACCAGTGGAGCGCCACAAGGATGTGTGTTGGGCCCTCTACGTTTTGACATTTACATAAATGATTTGGATGCGAGCATAAGAGTTACATTTAGTAAGTTTGCAGATGACACTAAAATTGGAGGTGTAGTTGGAGTGGACAGTGAAGAGGGTTACCTTAGATTTCAACAGGATCTGGACCAGATGGGCCAATGGTCTGAGAAGTGGCAAATAGAGCTTAATTCAGATAAATGTGAGGTGCTGCATTTTGGGAAAGCAAATCTTAGCAGGACTTATACACTTAATGGTAAGGTCCTAGGGAGTGTTGCTGCACAAAGAGACTTTGGAGTGCAGGTTCATAGCTCCTTGAAAGTGGAGTCACAGGTAGATAGGATTGTGAAGAAGGTGTTTGGTATGAGTACAGGAATTGGGAGGTCATTTTGTGGCTGTGCAGGACATTGGTTAGGCCACTGTTGGAATATTGTGTACAATTCTGGTCTACTTCCTATCGGAAAGATGTTGTGAAACTTGAAAGGGTTCAGAAAAGATTTACAAGGATGTTGCCCAGGTTGGAGGATCTGAGCTACAGGGAGAGGCTGAACAGGCTGAGGCTGTTTTCCCTCGAGCGTCGGAGGCTGAAGGGTGACCTTAAGGAGGTTTACAAAATTATGAGGGGCATGGATAGGATAAATAGACAAAGTCTTTTCCCTGGGGCCTGGGAGTCCAGAACTAGAGGACATAGATTTAGGGTGAGAGGGGGAAGATATAAAAGAGACCTAAGGGGCAACTTTTTCATGTTGAGGGTGGTACGTGTATGGAATGAGTTGCCAGAGGATGTGGTGGAGGCTGGTACAATTGCAACATTTAAGAGGCATTTGGATGGGTATATGAATAGGAAGGGTTTGGAGGGATATGGGCCAGGTGCTGGCAGGTAGGATTAGATTGGGTTGGGATATTTTGTCGGCATGGACGGGTTGGACTGAAGGGTCTGTTTCCATGCTATACATCTCTATGACTCTATGACTCTATTTGCACTGGAATCATACTCTGATGATTTGAATCTGTCTGAATGGTTCACTTCAAAAACATTTTGGGATCATTGTGACTATTCATTTTGTGGCATTAATTAGCTCTGTGATATTTAAAACTCACTTATTTAAGACCTTTGTCTGTTCTGATTCAGGAGTAGCAGAAATAAATCATCCTAAAGGATCCAAAGATATCAAATTAATTAACATTTGATTTAATACATGATACTGTAGATTCAGGTTTACACGTTCTGAGATTCCACTTGTGGAATACCAACCTCTTTCTTCTTGGTGTTATGAAATGTTTATATTCGACAGCCCCAGTTCAGACCAGACCACCACAGCCCCAACTCAAGCTGATGACAGTAGGACTAAATCAGTTATAGAGTAATGGTCCCAATCTGTGCTGCAGTGCTCAAAAAAGAAATGCTATCAAATGTATTTTTCTCTATCTTCTTCCATCAGCAAATAAATCAAATATATGGCTGTATTTCACCATACGCTGCAAGAACAAAAATGATGTAATTAACAGTGGGAAGATGAAACATCAACTAGATGGCTAATTTGCAAAATACCTTTTACCTAAGAACATTATTGCAGGCCATTTCCTGGCCAGACACCATAACAGATAGGTAACGAACACTGGCATTATACAACTGAGCCATGAAAATAGCATACAGAATCAGTTTGGGATGAAAAATGACAATGACTGGCAATCACTTCTGGAAGGTACGTCAGCAGCCCAGAGCATGGGCTGCTATAAAAGCAGACCAATCACTGCAGTTAAGCACAAGGGTATCATTTGCTTTCTGCATCATTGTTGCTCATTTCCTCCAGTGAAAATGACTTCAGTTTACCATCAATTGTGTTAAAAAATGAAGAGCCAAGAAATACAGAAGAAAAACATTAAGCAGTGACACTATTAGATATTTTTAAATGGAGAGAGTAATCTTTGAGCAATTGTGAAAAAGATTCAGAACGAAGTTTACAACTTCTTTGGGAATTTTAATTTTTGAGATACTTTTTGTGCATTGTCTACCATTTTGATTCTGCACTTGAAGTCAAGATAGAGTGGTCAGTGTTATGGACCAGATCAAACACCCCCAAAATACATTAAGAAGATAGCCCAGACCTGACTTTTTCCCCATTTTTAAGGTAGGTGTAAGGCATTGCATTGTAAACGCAATTCAATTGGTCAAACTATTCAACTAAGTAAAACACACAGTATTTTTACACTACACTTAAAATGCAAACAAAATTAAAAACAAAAGAATTGGTTTAACTGAAACTCAGTCAAAATGGTTAAGAAAACTAACCGATCCAATATAGTACATTTCATTAACACACTCTACACAAAGGGAAATTCAGTAAAATAGATCATCTCACATGTAATTTTAGCAGCAGCAAGAGAGGCCCAGATTTTAGTTATAACAGAAAGAGGAATCAGAACTTCCACATCCAGCTTCAAGACCCCAGCAGCTGCAGAAAGCTAAAATTAAAAATCCTGTTTCTGTGGGAACTTGACCCCATCTATTCAGCCTGTTCCATTGTTCCAACTTTTAAAAGAAATACAAGGTCTCACACGCTGTTTATACTATTAGCTTTGAGCAAACCACTTGGCACCTCTGTCTCCAAAATCCTTTATAATAAAAAATTGAGGACAAAATACATCTCTTCAATTCAGAATTGTTACAACATATGTAAACAGTTTTACATTGAAAATGATATGCAGAATTTTCTGTGTGAATTTCACGTACACATTTATAATGGAATCTCTCAGGTTGCATTTATGTTGTCCTGTCATTAGTAACATCAGATATGTGATTGTGCATCCAACCCTCAGCCAACAGTATAGAATTGTTTTTATAATCCCTACAATTTAATAAATTGCTCTGAAATTTCCTTATGTTTAGGTCGTTAAACATATATAGCAGAATGAACTTTAAAGCATTATATATAAAACAAATGATAGAATTTTGAGTTCAATGTGGAACAGAACTCTCACCCCAAACTCTTGTCCAATTCATTTGCTCATATATGCATTCATATATGCATGCGACAAAGCTCAATGCCATCATAATATGAAGGACAATGCTCAACGAGTATGTTTTCAACATCATGAAATTATCAAAATAGACACAATTATAATGTTAACCTTGGCCCAATGATAACCTTATTGTCTTCAAGTCAAAATGTTATGGGTTTAAGACACACAAGAAACTGGACATAAAATCCCAAAATATCAACAATAGGAGTGTTGAATCAATAGGCATTTGGATGAGCTATTATAGAAAGGGGCCATTCATAAGATCATAGATTTTCCAGTGAAGAAGGCGGCCAATCAACTCATTGTGTCTATACTGGCTCCCAAAAGAGCTACCAGTTAGTGTCATTCCCCAGCCTAAATTCTGTAGCCATCTAAATTCATCACTTTCAAACATATATTCAGCTCTCTTTTGAAACTTCCCATGAAATTTGCTTTAACCTCTCTCCCAGGCAGCACATTTCAAATGCTAACAACTTTCTGAGTAAAGAAGTTTATCTCATTCCAAACTGTATTTCTGATAATCTTGAAATTATGACCCATAGTTATTGATATGCAAACAAGGTAAACAGAATATCCTTCTTCACCCTGTCAAAATTGTTCAGAATTTAAAACACCTCAAGAAGGTCATCTCTTAATCTTTTCTGCTTCAAGGAGAAAAAGCCCAATTTCTTAAATCTTTCCTTTTTTCTAAAGTCCTTCATTCCTACTTTCATTCTAATAAATCTTTCCTGCACTCTCTCTCGAACTTTAACATCCTTCCTTAAATAAGGTGCCCAAAACTGAACACAATACTCCAAATGTGGTCTGAGCAAAGTGTGGTGCCATTTCCTTGCTCTGTTCTCCATGACTTGATTTATAAACCCAAGGATCTTATAAGCCTTCTTAACAACCATTTCAACTTGTCTGGCCATCTTCAAAGAATTATATACTTGAACCCCAAGGTCCCTCTGCTCCCCTCAAAGATGTACCATTGAGCCTGTATTGTCTCTCTGCGTTTCATCCACCAAAATGCATTACCTCACATTTCCCTGCATTGAAATTTCGGGAATAACAGTGGAAGGTGAAGATTAGCTCATGCTGTTAGAAATTAACCCTCACTTCTAGTCCATCATGATGTAAAAGCCCTTGGAGTTGAGCACATTGCAATTCAAGTCTGAAAATGTAGTAATTTATAGAGTTCATGCTGACATCCGTAGGATGCCTAGTGCTGTGACTGATGTAGAGGATGTGTATAATGGACCAGACCCATTCATTTCTCTTCTCACATTTCAATGAATCCGGGCCGCTGAAGCATTTATTGCCAATTTAAGAGTTGATATTGCTGGCCTTTCTGAGAAAGTCAATGATAAAATACTGCAGAGTTTATTAGCTCATACTGACAGACAGATAATTCATACCGCAACCACTACACAACTCCTTGTATTACAGGATCAGAGCTGAGCTCAGTAGAGTGCATCTGGTGTTCCTATTGTTGTACAATCATCCAAATCTTGCAGTTTCCTGCTGTGAATAACATATGGATGAGGTCTAAACGATTTGTCTGTGTAGTGTCAATATCAAGAAATTCCAGTCTCATGATCATTGGAGGCTGACTCGAAGACCCAACATGCACATCAGAACCTTGTAGTTCTGACTTCCTTAGGAATTAATGGGAAGCTTAAGCTATTCGTTGGCAATTTTTCTGCATCTGGCATTCTTCCACAAAAGTCTCGAACTGTGAGTCAGTGTTGGAGACTTCAGACAGTTGTAATGTAGTTAGTTGGTTAATTACCCAGGAAATGTGAGGCATAAAAATCCTAGTCTAACTCCTGTCTAACTACAAAACTGTCATCACTCCCACGTGACCGCTTGATTAGCCTCAAACCCTTTATCCACTGACATATGAATTAAGAGCTAGTGTGGGCAATTCAGCCCCTCAAATCTGACTTGAACTAATTGGACTAAATCCCCCCACCTATCTCGACCAACCACCCTACTTCCACTCTGACCTGGCCAGATTGGACTATCCTTCTTGACCTCTAGACCACCCATCAGTCACACACCCCCAGACTCAACCATCAGTCATCATTCCCAAATATTATCATAACTACTTGCCAGCTTACATCACCAACCTACCTTCTCGCTCTAACCAAACTAACACCCTACTTACCAATTCTTCTACATGCCATCTCTAGTACGCTACCCACCGTGCTCAGTTAACCACTTAACTCATCTCCTTAACTCATGTCCAGCCAATCATGTTGGACATTTTTCTTTATCACAAGGCAGCTTATAAAACGTACCTGGGTCCTATTGTACCCCAACTCTGCTATGTGGTCATGGAGTACTCAGAGGGGTGTTATATTCTGCATTTCTGAGAAAGCCCTGGTTGGAAGACTTACACTTAATGTGAAGCAGCATCAAGGCAAGGAAACATTTGAGGTGAGTGGCAATCCGATAGTGATTGTCAGTCCTCACAAGACAGAGGCTATTATTCCCAAAAACACAGTCCTTTTCATGGTACATGCAATTCAATGTGGCAGCACAGTGATGGATATAGAGCTCTGTTGTATCTCAGTGCAAACCTGATCACATAAAGAGTTGGACTGGAATCTGAAAGCTGTTAGTTCTAAAGAAAGTCACTGAACCCAAAATGTCAATTTTGCTTTCTCCCCACAGATGTTGCCAGACCTGTTGAGCTTTTCTAGCAATTTCTGATTTTGATCTGGAAGCAATGAATTGAATTGAATTGAATTTATTGACACGTGTACCGAGGCACAGTGAAAAGATTTGTCTTTCAAGCAATACGGGCAGATCACATAGCTAAGTAGCATAGACAGTAAATAATAGGCAAACAGTGGCAAAAACTAAAATAAAGGTACAGGTGAATGTTAAGAGTTTGTAAATCCATTCGGTATTCTAACAACAGTAGGGTAGAAACTATTACAAAACTGACTGGTACGTGTGTTCAGGCTTCTGTACCTTCTCCCTGATGGTAGAGGTCGTAGAAAAATATTGCCAGGGTGGGATGGATCTTTAAGAATGCTGGCAGCTTTCCTTGACTGCAGATCTGGTAGATGGATTCTATAGATGGGAGGTTGGCCTTTGTGATTGTCCAGGTCGAGTTCATCACTTTCTGCAACAATCTCTAATCTTGAATGGTACGGTTGCCATACCAGGTCATCATGATTTGCTTCCCTCAGTTGGACTGGGATAGCTCTGTTTGCCAAAGCTGCTAAGGAGCATGGACATGCTCCCCACAGTGTACTCACATGGTGACAGGAAGAAGTTTCATAGGTATGAATACACGTATAATGATTTGATCTGAGGCAAGATTGTGCTTGAGACATGAAATGAAAGAATAGCATTACACCATGCCACTCAAGCTTTTCTCATCTGAAAGACTGGAGAGTTGTTTTGTGCCTTACATTGTTTTCGACAGTTCAATGTTCCTGGTGACCAGACTGAAGGTGAGGAGACAAAATGTTCCCAAATAATTCAATTCAGTCTTGCTGAATAGCTTTGATTCGCTTCCGTATTCCTCTCTATTCTTTCTCAACTCCAGTCAATCTCACTTATCCACAATGCCAGCAATTGTTCAGAATGTTAAAGAAGTTCCACTGTCTCGATTTCATAACCCTATCTGCCCTGACATCTTCAAGCTCAGAAACAATTATAGAACACTACTCAATAATGTAAAGGTTAACAGGACTTGTATCCATCTGAAATTTGGTATGAAACAATTAATGGCAAGTGGTAGACAGACAAATAAATCAGCTGCATGAGCACAGTTACCTTCATCGCCCTTTTCTTTTGCTTGTCACTACATGAAGCCATACAGTGGGAATTCAGTGCAGACATACAATCGTACCCAGATCCTGTCTTTCAACATAACATGGGTACCCTGAAGGATTCAATGTAATAGGGGCCACACGGACACTAATTTTGTACTGGAAGTTTGGCATATGCAATTATGTTTATCCGTAGTATTCCAGGCTGTATTCCAGAATCAATGAAAGGATTTATTAACATCTTGAATTAAAGATCCCACACTTGTCAGATGCCTTTGTAAAATTGGACTCCCACAGTTGCTGACTCACCTTTGTGATAAACTTGCCAAGCAAGCTGTGACATTAACAAACAACAAAGATACTTCAGCAGAGTAATGTAACCAGCTTTTTTTAATTCATGGAATGAGGTAGTTGCTGGCTAGGCCAGCATTTATGGCTCATTCCTCATTGTCAAGAGGGCCATCGGGAATCAATCGCATTACTATGGATCTGGAGTTACATGTAGGCCAGACCAGGTAAAGGTAGCAGATTTCCTTCCCTGAAGGACAGTAGTGAGCCTAATGGGATTTATTGACAATTAGCGATGGTTTCATGGCTATCCAGATATTTTATTGAATTCAAAGGTCACCATCTAGTCTGGCAAATTCGAACTCTGGTCCTCAGAGCATTACGTGGGTCTCTTGATTAATAGTCTAGTGATAATACCATGAGGCCTTTACCTCCCCCCTCATCCATGATGCAGTGATCTGTTGCTGAATTGTCCTTTAGGGTGGCTGTTTCACAGCTGTCTGTCATTTGCCTATCATCTGTTTTATAAAACAAATTTCTCACTTTTGCTGATGAAAAAAGGGTTATACTCTAGTCAGTCTTCACAACAGTTTCACAGCAGCTGCAGGTGCTGTAGAGGGTGTATTTGAATGGGATGATGAAGTGAAGCAGCCAAAAAAAAACCAAATCATTTGGAAGGAATGTCAAAAAGACACCTCTCACAACCGGACATCAGAGGTTTCTGTTGATATCTGTAGTGTGGAGCATTGTGTGGTCTGCCTTTGGTCAATCACTGAGTACTGTCGCCAGCTACAATCTCATTCCTAAGACACAAAGCAAAGCAGAAACAAATTATCTTCAGTTATCATTATGGCAATGCCACTGAATTTTAGCAAAATAGAACAGATCCATACTACACTAGATGACATAGATAACTTGATTAATTGTGCAGTTCACCACTCTTTTGGTCTCCGAGACTCACTAGGACAGGAGGATGAGTTACATAACTTTATCAAATGAAAGAGAAATCAAGATGACAGAGCATTTTACTCACATTACAGACTTTGTTCAGAATTTGCTTTGCATTGTTCTATTATGTATGGAATATGTGTGGATGGCATGGTGGCTTAGTGGTTAGCACTGCTGCCTCACAATGCCAGGGACCCGCGTTTGATTCCCACCTCAGGCAACTGTCTGTGTTGAGTTTGCCCATTCTCCTCATGTCTGTGCTGGTTTCCTCCGGGTGCTCCGGTTTCCTTCCACAATCACAAAGATGTACAGCTCAGGTGAATTGGCTATGCTAAATTGTCCAAAGTATGAGGTAAATTAGTCAGGAATAAACGTAGGGTAGGGGAATGAGCCTGTATGGGTTATTCTTCAGAGAGTCGGTGTGGACTTGTTGGGCCAAAGGACCTATTTCCATACTGCAGGGAATCTAATAGTTCTAAGAGACATGTTTATGATATCACCAGCGTGTTATTTGACAGTATAAAGGCCTCAATTCCTATCTTACTGTTGTCACTTGTAGGACGACACACTGAGAAAAACTTGTTACAGTTTGTAGTCAAATTGCTCAGTATTTGTCCAGACATGGAAGGACCTGTGATTATAAAATATGTTAACTCAAATATCTACTGAATCTTTCAGGATCATGTTTCACATTTTACAGGAGCTAATAAGTATCATGTCATCAGATCCAAAAACTCTTTAAAGATAAATGTCTATTACAACATTTACAGCAATTTAGTTCGGCACATAAGATTACCACCACCAGCCTAGCAACATTATGAAATAGAAACAGATTGAAACACCATAATGTCCAATTTGTTAGAGAATGTAAATACTTTATATGAACCTGAAAGGGTTAATACTGAGGAGTGCCATAGATGCCATTATAATTATGCCATTAGAACTTATGCGCATAACAGGTTCATAGAATCATAGATTTTACAGTACAAAAGGAGGCAATTTGACTCACCATCTGTGTACCAGTTCCCAAAAGAGCTGCCCATTTAGTCCCATTCTACAGCCATATCTGCTTAGCCCTCTAAATTCATCACTTTGGTTTGAACATCAAAGATGTAAAATTAATATTTGTGCCTCCTCAAAATTTGTAACAATGTATATCATGTTGATGTAACCTTCAACTAGTTGCTAACATACAATAAACTATATTGTGTCAATGTCAAATGCCTCTTCTTCTTAGATCAAGAAATGTTTTCTTCTACCAGACTAGACAAAACAGGTCCAGTCGTTTTCTATACTTAAAGAGGATGGTGGCAGCAATTTTAATCATGCATAATGCATCTAGTGCAGTGAGCTGCAATGGGAAGTAATCAGACTCATTTTGAAGTTGCCTGCTCACACAGTACAGTCAATAGCTGTCGAGAAGATTCCTGTAGACCATCTTGTAGGTGATTCATACTGCTGGTACTGAGCGCAGTGGTGGAGGGAGTAAATGTTGGTGGATGAGGGGCAAGTGAAACAGGTTTTGTCCGGAATGGTGTCAAGTTTCTTGAATGTTGTTGGAACTGTCCTCATCCAGACAAGTGTGAAGAATTCCTCACACCCCTGACTTGTACCTTGTAGATGGTGGACAGGCTCTGGGGAGTCAAGGAATGTGTTATTCACAGCAGGTGTCCTAACCTCTGACCTCCACCTGTAACAACAGTAGTTATATGGAGAGTCCAGTCAATGTCTGATCAATGGTAACCCCAGGATGGTCATTGTGGGGAATTTAGTGATGACGATGATACAATTGAATGTCATGGGACGATGGTGAGATTGTCTTTTGTTGGAGATAGTCATTATGGAGCACTCAAGTAGTGCATATGTAAGTTGTCACTTGTCAGTTCGAACCTGAATATTTTCCTAGCTTGCTTCATTGTCTGAGGAATAAACAAGATGGTTCTGAACATGTCCAACCATCAGTGAGCATTATCCTTTCTTAACCTCATGATGGACGATGATACTTGATACGTCAGCTAAGATGGTTGGGCCTAAGACACTGCTCTGACAAACTCCTGCACAGATGCCCTGACCTGACCTCTAACAACTACAAGCATTTTCTTTTCTGTAAAGCATGATTCTAACTAGTGGAGAGTTTCCCTAATTCCTGTTGAATCTCGTTTATCCAGGGCTCCTTGACGCAACAATCAGTCCAATACAGGCTAGATATCAAATGCAGTCATGCTCACCTCACCAATGGAATTCAGCTCTATTGTCCATATGTGAAGAAAGGATGTGCTGAGGTCAGGAGCTGAGTAAGTCTGGTGAAACATAAACCGAACAGCAGTTTATTGCTGAACAAGTGCTGCTTATTAACATTATTAAAGACTGACAGGGTGATAAGTGGCTAAGTTGCATTTCTCCTGCTTTTTGGGCACAGAACAGATCTGTGCAATTTTCCATATTGTCTGGTTGAAGCCAATGTTTTGGCTTTACTGGAACAGCTTGGCTAGGATCATGGCAAATTCTAGAGCACACATAGATAGTTCTGTTCTTGGGATATTGTCAGGATCTCCAGCTTTTGTAGATTCCAATGCCTTCAGCTTTTTTCCTTGGTATGGGTTGAATTCAATTGGCTGAAGAATGACAGCTGTGAGATGAATCATCAACAACACATTTCTGGTTGGAGATCGTTATTTATGCTTCAGTCATTTCTTTTGCACCTTGTGCAAGCTCCCCCATCACTGAAGGAGGGAATATTTGTGAAGCCTCCTCTCTAGTGCATTGTTTAAAAGGCTACCATCATTCATTGGCTTCTTATTGTTCACTTTTCCTCATATCCTTTTCTCACTCTTGCAGCCTGACCATTCTTCAGTAGGCCATTAATCAGTGGAGGAATCAAAAGTTATGTGGAAAGAGCAGGAAAACGGAAGTGAGAGTGTCAGATCAGCTTTACTACTATTTGTTGTGCCCCATTTTTGAGTTGCTTATCGCATACCTTTACTCATAAGTTCTGTGCCTCCTGAACTACATAATTGAACAGTTATGGGAAGCAGACGATGTTCATTAGTCATAGTTAACTTGAAATTCACAAATAAATTACTGTTGTATTTAGGTATGGACTGTTTCCATTTCTGAGGAATGTTTCTGAACATCACACAATCATCAGTGAACATTTCCCTTTCTTATCTCATGATGGAGGGATGATCCTTGATGAAACAGCTGAAGGTGCTTGGACCTAAGATAAACACCCAGAAAAACTTCTACAAAGATGTACTGGTGCTGGGATGCCTGATCTCCAACAATAACCATCTTCCTATGTGCAATGTATGACCTGGACCAGTAAATTCTAACCCTATTACAAATGTCATCTTGCTGAAATATGATGTCTAGACTTCCTATTCATTATGCAACAGTTTGGGTGTTAATTATGTTGTAGAGCATTCCACCTCATTAACCTCCTTTTGTAGCTGGCCATTTGATATTGCACTTTTCTAAAACTACCTCTCATTTCTACACAATTCCTGAAAATGACATGGGTGACAGGCAAGCCATTCACTTCTAATAGCTGTCTGCTGTCTGGACCTTTGAAGTTTCTTTGCTCCACAAAACTGGCAAAAAACTTTACTGTCTGGTTCTGCCCGACTGACTATACTGTTTTCTCAAGTATATGGCTTGTGAATATGTACCTTAAGAATTGAATGGACTTTAATGATCTCCTGTGTCAAGTTTGATCGTCTGAGGATTGGACTGTCTTATTTCTGGTTCCTTGCTTCATTCACCATCTGAATAGTTTCCTCTGGATTGACAAAGACTCATCAAAATATGGACAACAATTTTGTGTTTTAGAAATTCAAATTTGAAGTCAGCATTGTAGAAATCATTAATAACCTAATCTATGGATTGCCCTGAATATTGAACTCATCAATCAAGTCTTATACTTTTAAGGAGATGACAAGTTCTGGCATGGAAATGATTATCAATGGCTTTCAGTTGGGCAAAGTAACATATCTGTAACTGATGTAACTTGGGTTGCAACACGGTTTGCTGAAAAATAGTTAAGACAGGATCAAGCCAAATATTAAATACTGATGTGATGTGGAAGATGCAAATTCCTTGGCCTCTCAGAACAAATCCTCAAAAGTCATTCTAAGCCAAAAGTAATCCCCAAACAACAAAATTGAGGAAGTGGACAGTTTCATTTCACAAGTAATGCAATCACTGAAGGTGAATGGTAGAGTCCTAGCACCCTGCAATCAACCCCAAATTAAAGCAAAAAGATTTTTCAACACAGATCAAGAGTCAGATTGAGAATAAAAATCTGCTGACACAGACTTAAGATGTGGCACATACAATTCCATTGATGCTAGCACTGAGAAGAACAGACATATGTCTAGTGCAAAAACAGAGTTCTGAGGAAGGGTTACTGAACCCAAAAACATTAACTCTGATTTCTCTCTACAGATGCTGCCAGACCATTAAACCTATCCACCAATTTTTGTCTTTGTTTCTGACTTCCAGAATCTGCCGTTCTTTCACTTTTTAACCTACATCTAATGATTCAATATACTGCAAGAAGGAAATGGTCTGCTTTGAAGATAAAGGATACTGCACACATTGCACATTTCAGCAGGGAAGTTATCCTGCATGAAGGAAATACAAGGGACTAAATGGACAATCAGATTCCAGGTTGTTAGGAAGAGATTCACAATTAACCTTCTTTTACCAAGCAAACTCCAATCTTCCAAATCTAAAGAAAACAGATTCAGAGAGAACAGTGAAACCACCATATTGTCAGAATCTGTAAAGCCAAAAATTTGGGAGGAGACATATTATAATGATGAATGTAACTATTTACCAATGAATTATAATAATTATAATGAGAAAAAGGTCTTGGAGGTAGAGATTGTATAAGGGCATTAAAGAGTTTAAAATATTTAATCCGGAGAAATACTACTCACTAAAATTATGTTTTATGTACCTGTAGGCAGAGCAGCTTGGGATCTTGAATGAGTGTGAGTGAACATCCAGTCCTCCTCAAAATCTCTGTGATGCTGAGTTAATTTAATGTGTAACTAGTTGCTTACATGGAGTAAACCATGTTGTGTAAAACACAAGGGAATTCTGCAGTTAAAAAAGGCAGTGGTTTTCCTCTAGCAAATTAGACCAAGCAGCCTTACAGTTTGCTGCACTAAAGAGGATGGTGGGCAGCGACCTTCACCATGAGCTGCAGCTCATCCAGCATAGTGCAGCAGGCATGGTCATACAATGAAAAACACAATGCACCATGGAGGCCTGTGTCCAGGTTCTTGGCAACCTCTGTGGAGTCAAGGCTACTCTTTGGAAATCACACCTCAGCATTCCTCCTGCTGTGTTAATAAACAGAATATCAGAATAGTGTAATGCCTAGCTACTACCATTCAGAAAACAAAACAGTTGACTTCATTGGAACATTGTGTTCTAACTCACTAACTGATTGTTCTCACAAAGTGCACCACTTTGGTTATATTCTGACAATCATTATTATCATCACCCTTACTGCTTAAAGCTGATTTCAGACCATTAATGAAGTATTATGGCCTTGTCCTCAATATTCTGGGGAAGTGACGAAAGAACAAAGTGTCAATTGTCTGAGTGGTGTTCCACCTACGTTAGGAGGACTGTACTGATAAGCAAGCCCCATTCTTTCAATAGTTGCACCATTAGAATTGATGCGTTTACTCGTTTACCAAAGTAGCCAATTGCTTCTCTCTTGTACTCTTATGGACAAGACCAGAACCCCTTAAAAAATTAAGAAGGTATCTGAGACTGTAAAAAAGTCTTATCTCTTTGAAAGCTTTGCTGTATGGTTTTTAACAAAACCGTTTAACTTTTCAATCTATAAAAGATGACTTGTAGCAAACATTAATCTGTTTTCCTCACACCTTAATGAACACTGTTTAATCCAGAACACGTTCAAATCATTCCATAATCTTCTAACCTTCTTGCAGAGTCCTTAAGTACAAATACATATTTCCAATAGCAGGAAAAAGAGATGGAAAGAAGTCTGATACACTGAGTTCTGGATGCAGCAGGATAGAGACTGTTATCAGTTTTGAGACCCTACGCTTCTGTGAACAGAGAATGTAAGAGAACAGAATGCTTACTTTTACAACCCTGGGGAGATCACTAACCTTTTGCTACATTTCAGCAATGTTTTGCTGAAGATGCTTCTGGCATTAAAATTTTCAACACCCTTTTCTCAGTAGTATTGAGGGAATAACATGGAAGGCTGTGAGACTCTAAAAGGTGAAGTAATTTCCCCTTTTTGGCCAACATTTGGACAGGGTCTCTAACTTTGCAATAACGAATCTTCGTGCCATTTGGCCTATTCACAATTAATATCCATTTGTGACAGTTTGATGGAGTTGCAGAGCAGTCCCCAAGAGCTGATGATTACCTATATGAGACATGAGCTTAACACAATTTAATGCCCTTCCATCGTAAGTACAGATGCTGTGTTATTAACTAGCACTGGCTGTATGTCTCAGTTATAATAAGAAGTTGACAGCTCCAGTATCATGTGGTGCTAGGAATTGTGCCTGTCCCCCGCATAACAAGATCAAATTTCTGATGCCTATGTTAGTTGTTACGACAAGCTGTTTATACACTGTGAACTGGTTGCTGCTTTTCATTTGGTCAAGGAGTACTGTATCAGTCTTCTCCTAATCTTGAATACGCAGAATAAAAGTAGCCCATGCAGCACATGTTGGAGAGAACTCAGTAATTATTCCACGCCAGCACAAATAGGGCCAGAAACAGCTGAATCAATTCAAAAAGCAGATGGTTAATAAATACTTTATGATCTATTGTTTCAGCAATGTTTACACAATTTAGATGATTAATACAACACATGGACAATTATATTTTATTAACAAATAAATACTATGAAAATAATTTCCTTTGTATTTCTAAGGAAAATTAACAAAATAAAATCTTGACAAACCGTGTTCCAAATCAATTCTATTGCTGCAAAACACAAGGAGGAGTTCCCATTAGATTAGATTCCATCTCTGTCCTTTTAACTTCTTCTTGTTTAAATTAAAGCAACCTTATTATATTTTGCAGTATTAAAATGGAAATGTGTTTCCATGTTTCTTGTGTAAACCTGAGATGCCATCTTTCTCGGGTGTTGTTAATTCTTTGCTTTTTTTCAAAATTCATTCATGGAATGTGGGCGTTACTGGCTGACCAGAATTTATTGCCCATCCCTACTGCCCATTCTTGATGCTGAGAAACAGTCAGTAGCAGAAGTCCTTTGCAAAGTACATATGAGAGGAGTTGGCTTAGCTCTGATGTCTTGACTGACAGTATACCTTCTGGCAATTACTGTCAGGATACAAGAAAAACAGCCTGCTAAACGCGAATACAGCTACCCCTGTGGACATGTCCTCTATTTGCAGGAGGAGGCATTGTCCCAGAAGAGGCAAAAGGGTGAGTTAAACATTAGAAGCAATTCATTTCTCTATATATAAGCAAACTTTTAATTAATCGACACTTATGGGACACCTGAACTGTACCAGTTGATCAAATATGCCATATAATCAATGTAAAAATACTCTCTAGTAATAGAAACATAATGCACGAGGTATAGACATCACTGTTCTACTTTATTTACAGCTTAGATGTCTCAAATAAAAATGCAACTTTGCCTTAAAAAAAACTTACCAGCAAAGAGCCTTCTCGCTTGCACTCTCAGTAAACTACTTGAACATCGCAGAAATCGTGATAATACAGAAAACTTCTGGTATTTCAGGTGGATAATCTTTGCCTATTTATCAATTGTGCTGTTTCAAAAGGTGCTGGCTAAAACAAAGCTTACTATACTTCCATTTCAATAACAATGTTGTGATCATGTTTCAGTTGGCCCAATTTTTATTTCTAGGTTGGGTGCACAGGCACGGGAGAAATTTTGGATCTTCAAAGCTAACCATTAAAAATGGGCACAGTCCTCTCCATTTTCAGTGCAGTTAGGAGGTTGGACAGGGAGGGTCAAGCTGAATTAGGTGTCAGGCAGGGAGACCTGGGATAAGTGGTGGAGACAGCCATTTCCAGAGATGTGCTGGGTGGAAAGCTTGCCTGGAAACCTCATTTTTGTGCTCAATGTTTAAAGATAGAAGTCAAAACATAAAATATTCCTTGTCCTCTCTCTCCCTTCATTCTCCATGTCAACATATGCCACCTAATCTCCATAGCCCCACACCCTCCCTGCAATGTCCTTGTACTCATCTACCATGGTCCATCATATCTTCTATGGCAGCTAATGCTCAACTGTGATGACCCTCCTATCTCCAAGCACCCAATCAACCCCATGGAAATTCACAATCCATATACCAACTCAATGTCAACTCATAAGTCTCTCACATCCCAACCTCTTCCCTTAATCTTCATGCCTAAACAGATAATACTAACTTGGACATACTTCAAAAATCATGCAAAAAAGTTATCTGTGATGTCATTATTAAAACAAACTGTCATTATTACAAAAACATTCAATACATTAAATTTCCTTTCAATAATTCCCTATGTAAACAACTGTTTCTTTCTCCAAATAATTGGAACTATCCATCAAAATGCACATGTACTGGCATCCTAATGTGAAAGTAGTTTGGGAAATCAGTCATGAGGCACAAATCCTGGAGCTGAAAATGTGTTGCTGGAAAAGTGCAGCAGGTCAGACAACATCCAAGGTACAGGAAATTCGATGTTTTGGGCATAAGCCCTTCATCAGGAATGAGGAAAGTCCTGGAATAGACTACAATAACACAAACTCTCAAATGCCTGACATTGCATCTCATTTTAGTTCAGAAACTTTTCTGAACAACTTTCATTGGCACTCTATTTGGGTTCTGCCAGGGACACGCAGCATCTGACCTTGTTATAGCCTTGGTCCAACCATGGACTGAAAGCTCAAATCTGAAGTTTAGGCAAGAGAGACTACCTTTGACATTTATGCAACATTCCATTGAGTATCGCATCAACAAATCCTAACAAAGCTGAAGCAAATAGGAATCAAGGGAAAAACTCTCAACCGGTTGGCATTATATCAAGAACAAAGGAAGATGGTTATTGTTCTTAGAGAATCTCCATTTGTTGGAGATCCATCAGCTCAGCTTCAGAATATCTCTGCAAGAGGTCATTAAAGTAACACGTTAGTCTCATTCACCTTCAGCTGTTTCATCAAGGATTTTCCCTTCATCATAAGAAGTGAAGATGTTTACATTGTCCTGCAACTTTCACAACTTCTCAGGTACAGAAATAGTCTATGTCTATATTCAGCAGGTTTTAAAAGTCATTTAGGCCTCGTATGATAAGTGGCAAGTGTATTCACATCATCTAAGTGTCAGGCAATGACTATCTCTAGATAGTCTCAAAGAGAAAATGTGACTGTATGCTCTTGGAATTCAATTACATTAATGTTTCTGAATCCCCTCACTACCAAAATTCTGGATGTTACCATTGACCTGAAATGAAATTGGACTAGTCATATTATTACTGTGTCTCCAAGATCAAGTAAACGGTTAGGAATTCTGAGATGAGTAATTCACATTCTGTCTCATCAGTGCCTGTCCACCCTTTTTGAGGCTTAAGTCAGGATTGTCATGGAATATTGCCCACTTGAGTAGATATATGCAACTCCAATAACACACAAGAAGTTACAGACCAGTCAAAACAATGCAACTGGCTTGATTTGCACAGCATCCACAATATTTACTCTTTCAATCATCAATGTTCACAAGTATGTACCAAATACAAAATGCCCTGAGAAATTCACCAAAGCTACTAAGACAGCATCTTCCAAACATATGACTTCTACCACCGAGAAGGATGAGAGGGTCGATGCATGGGAAAACCATCCCCTGCAAGTTCACCTTAAACCACTCACTATCCTGACATAGAAAGACATAATCTTTTCTTCATTGTCACTCAGTCAAAATTCTAGAACAACCTTTCTAACAGCATTATGGATACCCTTCCACCCAAGGACAGTAATGATTCAAGAAGGAGCAAAACGGTGGCTCAGTGGTTAGTACTGCTGCCTCACAGTGCTAGGGACCCGGGTATGATTGCACCCTCAAGTGACTGCCTGTGTGGAGTGTGCACATTCTCACCGTGTCTGCGTGAGTTTCCCCTGGGTGCTCCAATTTCCATTCACAGGCCAAAGGTGTGCCGGTTAGGAGGATTAATCATGCTAAATTACCCATAGTGTACAGGGATATGCAGGCTAGTTGGATTATCCATGTGAAATGCAGGATTACAAGGTTAAGGTGGACCTGGGAAGGATGTTCTTCAGAGGGACACGATGAGCTGAATGGCTTGCTTCCACACTGTAAGGATTCTGTAAAGGTTGTATACCACCTTCTCCATTATAATTAGGGACTGTAGATAAATAAAGATCTCAAAGTTTGTGAGAAGATTTGTAGCTCGGGTGCTCGATGTTGTGGTTCTGTTTGCCGAGCTGAGAGATTTTCTTGCAAACGTTTCGTCCCCTTTCTAGGTGACATCTTCAGTGCTTGGGAGCCTCCTGTGAAGTGCTTCTGTGCTGATTCCTCTGGCATTTATAGTGGTTTGAATCTGCCGCTTCCGGTTGTCAGTTGCTGTCCACTGCAGTTGTCGGTACATAGGGTCTAGGTCGATGTGTCTGTTGATAGAATTTGTGGATGAGTGCCATGCCTCTAGGAATTCCCTGACTGTTCTCTGTTTGGCCTGCCCTATAATAGTGGTGTTGTCCCAATTGAATTCATGTTGTTTGTCATCTGAGTGTATGGCTACTAGGGATAGCTGGTCGTGTCATTTCATAGCTAGTTGGTGTTCATGGATGCGGGTTGTTAGCTGCCTTCCTGTTTGTCCTATGTAGTGTTTTGTGCAGTCCTTGCATGGGATTTTGTACACTACATTGGTTTTGCTCAAGCTGGGTATCGGGTCCTTTGTCCTGGTGAGTTGTTGTCTGAGAGTGGCTGTTGGTTTGTGTGCTGAGATAAGTCCCATTGGTCACAGCAGTCTGGCTGTCAGTTCAGAAATGCTCCTGATATATGGGAGTGTGGCCAGTCCGTTGGGTTGTGGCAAGTCCTCATTTCGTTGTCTTTCCCTTAGGCATCTGTTGATGAAATTGCGCGGGTATCCATTTTTGTTGAATACCTTGAATAAGTGTTCTTCTTCCTCTTTTTGTAGTTCTGGTGTGCTGCAGTGTGTTGTGGCCCTTTTGAATAATGCCCTGATGCAACTTTATTTGTGTGTGTTGGGGTGGTTGCTTTCATAGTTCAGGACTTGGTCTGTGTGTGTGACTTTCCTGTATACCTTCGTGGTGAATTATCCATTCGGTTTCTCTGTACCATCACGTCTAGGAATGGGAGCTGGTTGTCCTTTTCTTCCTCTCTCTTGAATCGGATTCCTGTGAGTGTGGTGTTGATGATCCGGTGTGTGTTCTCTATTTCTGTGTTTTTAATGATTACAAAGGTGTCATCCACATATCTGACCCAGAGTTTCGGTTGTAATTGCGTTAAAACTGTTTTTTCTAACCTTTGCATTACTGCTTCTGCTATGAGTCCAGAGATCGGTGAGCCCATGGGTGTTCCGTTGATTTGTTCATATATCTGGTTGTTGAATGCGAAGTGTGTTGTGAGGCACAGGTCCGATAGTTTAAGTATGCCATCTTTGTTAATAGGTTCAGCGTCCTGTTGTCTGTTGTGTATGTCCAGCAGGTTGGATATTGTTTCTCTGGCTAGGGTTTTGTCAATAGAAGTGAACAGTGTCATTACATCGAATGAGACTATGGTTTCTTCCTTGTCTATGTGTGTATTTCTGATGATGTCCAAGAATTCTTGTGTTGACTGTATAGAGTGTCTGGATCCACTGATCAGGTGTTTCAGTTACTGTTGTAACTCTTTACCCAGTTTGTGTGATGGTGTTCCTGGTAGTGATACTATGGGTCTAAGTGGGATGTCTGGTTTGTGTACTTTAGGTAGTCCATAGAATCTGGGGGTGTTGTTGCTTTCCGATTTCATTCTTTGTAGGTCAGTTCTGGTTATCTGTCCGTTTTTTTGTAGATTCCTCAGTGTGTTGTTTATCCTATTGGTGAGCTGTGGGGTGGGGTCAAACTCCCTCTTTTGGTAGGTGTTGGTATCTGCAAGTAGCTGTTCTGCTTTTTGAATGTAATCTGATTTGTCCAGTATCACCGTCATTCTGCCTTTGTCTGCTGGTAGTATGATTATGGTCTTATCGTTTCTTAGTGATTTTAGTGCTTCTTTCTCCTTGGTGTTGAGGTTGTGTGTTTATCTTTTCCTTGTTATCGTAGGTACGATACTTTGTCTCACTGGTTGGTGTGTCTCTTCGGTCAATCCATTGTTCCTGAGTGTGCATTCTAGTGCTGCTAGGAATTCTGTTGTCTTGGCTATCCCTAGCAGCCATACACTCAGATGACAAACAACATGAATTCGATTGGGACAACACCACTATTATAGGGCAGGCCAAACAGAGAACAGCCAGGGAATTCCCAGAGGCATGGCACTCATCCACAAATTCTATCAACAGACACATCGACCTAGACCCTATATACCGGCCACTGCAGCGGACAGCAACTGACAACCGGAAGCAGCAGATTCAAACCACTATAAATGCCGGAGGAATCAGCACAGAAGCGCTTCACAGGAGGCTCCCAAGAACTGAAGATGTCACCTAGAAAGGGAACGAAACCTTTGCAACAAAAACTCCCAGCTCGGCGAACAGAACCACAACAAATAAAGATCTAGTCATTGGTGCCCACATTTCATGAATATGTTTTCATGCTTTGTTTTGCATAAGCACCCCTAATCTTACAATGCTCAAAATGTGACTTAACTCTACCAACTGACATCTTACCTTTATGAAAAGTGTCCCTTACCTTTCCAAAGTGCTGAAAATGTGTTGCTGGAAAAGCACAGCAGGTCAGGCAGCATCCAAAGAGCAGGAGAATCGATGTTTTGGGCATGAGCCCTTCTTCAGGAATGCTGCCTGACCTGCTGTGCTTTTCCAGCAACACATTTTCAGCTCTGATCTCCAGCATCTGCAGTCCTCACTTTCTCCTAGAAGACATTCCTGAAGAAGGGCTCATGCCTGAAACATTGATTCTCTTGCTCTTTGGATGCTGCCTGACCTGCTGTGCTTTTCCAGCAACACATTTTCAGCTCTGATCTCCAACATCTGCAGTCCTCACTTTCTTCTTTCCAAAGTGCGCCCTGGCTATCCAAAAGAAATACACCAAGAGCAGACCTGAGACTTGGAATTCCTAATTTTCTGGCATCTTTACTACAATAGACTGCTTCTTCACCATAAGTAATACCCTAGACTGTACATGTACATTAGTAATGTCTAAGGAATCAGCATTTGCCAAAGGACAAGAGTTTAATATGGAGTACTAAAACTGAAAGCTCCTGACAATTGCAAGAATCAGAAGTTCTGGTTTCTCTCATTATTTCATTGTCCCTTCTCAATAATTGCAACACAAGTGTGAAGAATATTTTTTCCATTACAATTTCAAATTGTTACAGCATCATGTGTGTACTGCAAAGGTATGATAATTGTAAATGTCATTCATACACTTCTGATAAGGTTACAGAGGAAAGTGGACTCTGTACTATTTGCTAATTAGTTGAATGGCTCTACGAATTAGCAAAGGAAACCACAGTAATGTAATTTTTATGGCTGTTGGTGGCACTTAACTTAATGTATTCCTCACTGTAGTTCCTTAATAAGAGCTACAGTTAAAATGCTTTCTCTCTGGAAAAGACGTTTGCTGACATTTGCTCCATAAGGCGCAAACCATGAGCTAATTAACACTATAAGGCTCTGCGTAGAAGAATGATGTTATTTTCTAAATTGATAGAACCAAAGATCAAGGACAGACCACCACGACTTGAAAAAGATTAGCAGCAGAGATGAGGCTGCATAAAGTTGGTTTAAAAATATATTTCAACATTTTCAGACATTGAAAAATTCAGTGAGGTAATGATTTCTATATATGCATGAAACTGAGTTCCTTTTTTTTGTTCTTACACTACTGAGCAGGTGAGAGGAACAGCAATAATTGCAAATGAAATGTGCGGCCTGCTGTCAACTGTCACTCACTTGTTCCCAATTGTCATCTACCCTCTACACTGTGCTCCTGAAATCTACTGACCACCTGATCCAGCTTCAAAACCAGTCAATCTATCTTCCCAGGAACAATGAGCTGCCACTGTGGCCTAGAGTTGACCCTTTTGCTCACTTGTACAACCATTTGTACCTAATGCCAGAAATGTGCAAGTCATTGCTTCAGCCTTGTTGCATATATGCAGGGTAGAATTTATTCTTATCTGTAATAGTTTGTTGGGAGTTGGAAGGTATTGAATTTGGGGTGGGCATGTGACTTTGAAGTGTCCTTTCTGTCTCTGTCTAATTCAGTCAGCAGCAAAGCAGCCCTGAATTTTCTTCTGCTTGGACATCAATTAGGCCTTTAAGTAACTAATTAATGAAGTCTGGGGTCCTCCATACAGACTCTGGCTTGGGAAAGTCTCCAGATTGACAACTCTGTGACCCACAAAAGGCTCCCAAAGTGGTTGGGTTACCTTGTGGATAATCCTGCCCTCATCCTCTGATTGATTGCCCAGCAACTTTTGAGGCAAATTTTAGATCTTGTTGTGAAAGTGCTGTGTATCTGAATTAAAATTGGAGGCTTAATGTATCAGTAAAATACATTTTACATCTGCACCCTGATCAGCCTATAATATCTAATAGATTAGATTAGACTTACAGTGTGGAAACAGGCCCTTCGGCCCAACAAGTCCACACCGACCCGCCGAAGCGCAACCCACCCATACCCCTACATTTACACCTTACCTAACACTATGGGCAATTTAGCATGGCCAATTCACCTGACCCGCACATCTTTGTGACTGTGGGAGGAAACCGGAGCACCCGGAGGAAACCCACGCAGACACGGGGAGAACGTGCAAACTCCACACAGTCAGTCGCCTGAGTCGGGAATTGAACCCGGGTCTACAGGCGCTGTGAGGCAGCAGTGCTAACCACTGTGCCACCGTGCCGCCCACGATAGGAACAATTGGGAACCAGACTTTGCAGTATAACCAATTGTCTTTTTTTTTGGCTATGAATCCAATTTTTAGATGTTGAACTGCACATTGAGCTAGAGGGAGAGGCTGGATAGACTGGGGCTGTTTGCCTGGAACGTTGGCGGCTGAGGGGTGACCTTGTAGAGTTTTATAAAATCATGAGGGGCATGGATAGGATAAATAGACAAGGTCTTTTCCCTTGGGGTTGGGGAGTCCAGAACTAGAGGGCATAGGTTTAGGATGAGAGGGGAAAGATATAAAAGGAACATAAGGAGCAACGTTTTCACGCAGAGAGTGGTGCGTGTATATGGAATGAGCTGCCAGAGGAAGTGGTGGAGGTTGGTACAATTACAGCATTTAAGCGGAAACTGGCTGGGTATATGACTAGGAAGGGTTTAGAGAGAAATGGGTCAAATGCTGGCAAAAGCGATTAGAGTAGGCTTGGATATCTGGTTAGCAAAGAAGAGTTGGAACGAATGGTCTGTTTCCATGCTGAATATCTCTATGACTCTGTATCCTTCTGCCTTGCACCTGGACACATTCATTTTGGGCACTGTTTTTAAGCATAGCCCCAAAATTTTAGTCATTAATGAAAAGCTTTCAATGTGAATTGGTCAAAAATCTACTTGAAAATTTGACCAAACACATAAGGCTAATCAGTCATTTAACAATTGCAAACTGCTCTTTTATCTCTTTTGAGTTGTGTCTAATGTTATTTGCATTTATTGGAAGTGGAAATGCTGAGAGCATCTAAACTGCTTATTGTGATTTTATTGACTTAAAAAATCTTTATTAAGTACTAATGGATATATCAAAGTAGAGAATTCTCAGCTTGGGGACTGACACTTTATTGAATAATAAATATCATGTGCTTCAATTTATTGTACAAGCTATTTTGAAACTAATGCAGGTAAACAACTGGTTTTCTTCTGGTTGTTCACAAAAACAAGAAGGGAAACATCTTGTTGCACTTTGTTGTTAAAATGTTGAACTGTGAATAGTATAGGAAGGAAAACTGGTGTCGCATTATTATCATCCTGGAAACAACCTGAAATTGAAAACAAAACAATTGCGAATTCGGACTGCCCTCAGAATCGAGTAAAGGAATCATTATGTTCTGTTTACTGATGCACACAGCCACACAATGTTTTGCTGAGGAGCAGCATGACTGAACACGGTTACAAAAACATGAGAGATTGACACAAGTTCATGCCGAGCTGAATTACTTAAAGCCAGCCTGCATCTTCTGAAGGGAAGGTGCATTTTGGCTCAAGTAGATGCAGAAGTCATTTTTACAGTGAGCTTTTCCAGGAAAACATATCACAGTAATGACAGGTACTATAATTTTCTGACCTCATTTCAGTAGTGATATCACCAAACATATTGCCAATGCAAACCTCACCAATTGCAGCATCAGTTCCAAATGTACCACATTATTCAATATACCAGACTCCTTATATAATCTTTATACATCTCGGGTCATATCAAAAATATCGCTTCCCCTCCCCATTATGCCTATTAGCATTGCTGCAAGACCAACACCGGCATCTCACAGGTCGCATCCACAGTCAGTTCGTCAACCTTGGCAGAAACGCAAAATATGTTGCATGTTTATTCATCAACCTATTTCACGACCTCTTGTAGGACAGGGTAGTGCTTAACCAGAGATAACACTCCTTAATAAATGGGATAGAGGAAATGTTGCATTTCTTGACAACAACGAAAGAGCATCATTGATTTGGTCACGACTGAAGCTGTAGTCAGTGCTATCCTAAAAGATAGTTCTATATCTCACATCCTACTCGACCTTCATCCTTCAGTGTCTTCTGGTTTACAAGCTGTGCAGGTTTTAGGCATGACTTGGCTCTTGTTCTTTCATAACATCTCTACCCTTACATCTTTCCTTCTCTTTTTAGATAGCTAAGAACTGAAATCTGAACAGGTAGTAATGGAAGTGCATAAAGGGGTGGAGCGGATGGTGAGCAGGGAAAAAAAACACATCAGTCACTTTCACTTCTGGAGCCGCCGGCTTAGATGTTAAAACTGTGCAAGTTTTAATAAACAGCTCCGAGGCAGAATCTGGACATGGTGAGGACTGGGCAGAAATGGCATGTCAGAGGGAATGATCACAGACAAATGACACTGAAGCTGACTCAGGTGAAGATTTTGATGGTGTGCTCTACAAGAGGAACAGGAGAATGAATCTACATCAAAAAAGGCAATGTGCATTGATGCCTTAGTAGTAAGCCTGAAGTCTATGACACAGAGCATGAAAGAATATAGCATCAGCCTGGGACAAGGTTTCGTATAGAAATTTAAAAGTACCCTCTTCATTGTGGAAGCTATAACTAACTGCTTGACCTTTTGCAGTTCAGTAGATTTGTTTTGAGCCATCTTCTTGAGCTTCTCCCACCAAGAGTGACACTTCCAAATTTGTGTACTTTTTTCCATTTTTGGTGACTTATTTTTCATTATCATAAAGATTTCAGAATAATATTCTTCTTCACTCCTGAGTATTATCTTTCAATGTTGTTAGATTAGATTAGACTTACAGTGTGGAAACAGGCCCTTCGGCCCAACAAGTCCACACCGACCCGCCGAAGCGCAACCCACCCATACCCCTACATTTACCCCTTACCTAACACTATGGGCAATTTAGCATGGCCAATTCACCTGACCTGCACATCTTTGTGACTGTGGGAGGAAACCGGAGCACCCGGAGGAAACCCACGCAGACACGGGGAGAACGTGCAAACTCCACACAGTCAGTCGCCTGAGTCGGGAATTGAACCCGGGTCTACAGGCGCTGTGAGGCAGCAGTGCTAACCACTGTGCCACCGTGCCGCCCATTCCAAATACTATCCCAGTTTATAATAACAAACTAAGAGCAGATTAATCTCAAAGTCCAGCAAATTAACAGAATTGAAAATAAATCACTGTGAGAAAGACTATGAGGTGCAAATCCATTAAAAAGGTTTAACATAAAAAATTAAATTCAATAAAAACCAAACATGTTGAAAACATATAGCCAACAGGTAGTGTCTGTGGACAAATATTTTAGGTCAATGATGACTGGCGTAAAAGATAATTGTTCTGAAAGCGTTAAAGTTAAATTTTCATTAATCTCCACCGAATCTTAATGTCACAAAATCTTTGAAAAGAATCAAGCACCCTTACTTGTGGGTTATATATGACATGGCATTCTCCTGACAGTTTGAAGGAATTATGCCTAAGTAATTGGTCTAACTTGTATCTTTTACTGTCATGTAATAGAATACTTCTTGTTACAAAACATAATGGTCGCTTCTTGTTAAGCTTCAACAGTGCTGAAAATGTGTTGCTGGAAAAGCGCAGCAGGTCTGGCAGCATCCAAAGAGCAGGAGAATCGACATTTCGGGCATGAGCCCTTCTTCAGGAATGAGAAGGGCTCATGCCCGAAACATCGATTCTCTTGTTCTTTGGATGCTGCCTGACCTGCTGCGCTTTTCCAGCAACACATTTTCAGCTTTGATCTCCAGCATCTGCAGTCCTCACTTTCTCCTCGAAGCTTCACCAGTCATCTATCCTCTATCATTGATAATTAGACAGATCATTTTACACAACATGGAAAGGATGATTGGAGTGGCACAGTGGTAGTGTCCCTAACCTTGAGTCAGGAGGCATGGGCTCAAGTCCCATCTGTTACAGACATGTGTAATGTCATCTCTGAATAAGATGATGAGAAAATATTTAAAAAGGACAAGTGGTGGCATCACTCTCCCTCAAATACTCAGAGCACAACACAACATAGTGATCAGCAGTGGGCAACATTGGCATAATACCATGAGGGTGACAAGGCCAGAGAGAATCCATTTGGCACAGGAGAAAAACAAAAATCTGAAAACAAGGGACTCTCCCACTTTAAGTATATCAGTGCTTTAATAAGACACAGTCAGCAGCTTAAACACATAAACAAATAAGTAATCAGCAACGTTTGTGGAACCAGCAGCAGGACAAAAACAGCACTCCAGAAGATAAACTTCACCTCTCAGCTGCTAAGGAACTCAGAGCAAACAATGTAGACTAGGAAGAGAGTCCCACTCTGCTATCACTGCAGTCAATTCCTCAATTCCTCACCACCAATTCCAGCAGTCTGTGTGTGGGGACTCCGAAGCCAGGAGTTTTTGATACGGTCACTGCCAACAGCCTCCTTGCAATGTCAGGAAGATGAACAAAAAGAGGAAAGAAAAGGAAAAAGACAAAATGGAGAGAGAAAAGATAACACAGCTGTCCTAGAGTGGACAGGCCTGCTGCGCTGGTGCCATCTTGAATGGCTGGCTTCACACTCTCCTCCACGCTGCAGGCCTTGCTCTCTCCTATAGCTTTTATTCTTGATGAAGGGCTTTTGCCCGAAACATCGATTTTACTGCTCCTTGCATGCTGCCTGAACTGCTGTGCTCTTCCAGCACCATTAATCCAGAATCTGGTTTCCAGCATCTGCAATCATTGGGTTTACCTCTTCTATTGCCAATCTACTGCACATGAAAAAGATCAAAAGAAAAAATGCAAAACAAATAAAATCAAAACAAAAAACAACAAAGAAAGAAGACAGAGGTGGACGTGCCCTAGATCAGGAGCTCAAATGCAGTGCTACTACTCTCCCATCTTGGATAAGGTGAAGAAGCCTGCATCTGAACAAGACTTTTTACTACTTTTATTCAATAGATGTTATATGGGATGACATTATGCATTCTCAAAATATCAAATAATGCTCAAATACATTTCCTTTATTCTGAGAACAAACAATATTATCAAAAGGTCAAGATTTAACGTAAGAATTTAGCATCCATGGAAATCCATAAATAATTTTCTATATGATCTTGACAGGTTAATTGAAATCTATGACTGTCGATTTTCTTTTCTTTCTAAGCATGCAAGCATTATTCATGAGCAATTTGAAGCTTCTTAAGAACAATTGTATTAATTAGGTACTTACAAAGTTAAAGTTGAAGTCATCTGTAATCATAGGACTCTACCTGTGAAAAGCAAGCAATGTCCTACTGTGTGCATTACAAATCCTGATTATAAGTAAACTTGATCATGTAATTTGTCATTGTGGTCATCTGTGAAGCAGAAATAATCACAGGTGACTTTAAAAGTGGCATCTTCAAAAAAGACAAATCAAGATTTTGACAACTGTACAAGTGAACAGAGCTGATTTTATCTCACTCTGAACTTTAACTATTCATCAAAATAGTCTTATATAGATTTCTACCATACTTGTTTGATGTGGGTATATAGGGGTGGCTGTGGGTAACAAGGTGTAAAGGATAACTCAGCACTTGCAAATATGTGTTGTACATCTCATATGACATGACTTGTGCACCACATATTGGAACACGATCCCTGTGTCAAAGAATATCTGTGGAGACACTCAATAACCCTCATTGTCAGAATCCTCTATGTCCCATAAATGATGATTTATTACAGTTGTCTCATTTGAGAGTGATTTGAATGCTAGCTGCTCATATTACTAAAGGCCTGTTTTGTTTCTGACATTTCCGACACAGGGCTATTGGAACTATGACCAATAGATTCAGCAAAATGAAGAGTCATCATTGATGTTGTTGTGATGAAGGTGCGGAGATATCGTGGTTGAATAGATGCACCAATGTAAACTTCCAGCAGATGCCAAATAGTCTCTACATGAAGAAGCTTCAGCTTAAGAACCTCCCAGAAGGTACCGGAGGTCCAGATTCAATCACTCTTGATGCTATTTTCTCCAGATGAGTGAGGCACAGTATCACTGTAGACTGGGAAGGTTCTGGGAGACAGCCACAAATCTATAGCAATTGCTGAAACAGGATCTGTCAGCTTCTGTACTGAAAATTCCATGATTTTATCAGTCTACATGACTGCACACTTGGTGGAAAGGCAGTAAGAGTACTTTCAACTGTTTGTCATTGCAATACCAGTGTATGGTTTAGGAAAATGTATTTAGATAGATAAGAAATTAGTAGACAGATTATTGGATGACCATATGATTATAATAAATAGATCTTGCTTAATGAGAATTTAAAGCAATGGCTTCAGGGGAGATATGGGCTACTTTTCTTCTCTGACTATATAGATTATTTAAAATTAGGCATAATGAACGGGATGTTATAGAAAATATAGTACTAAACTGGAGAGGGTCAGAAAAGATCTGCCAGGATGTTATCGGGAATGGAGCGTTTGAGATATAAAAATAGATTGGAAAGGTTAGGACCTTTTTCACTAGAGCATGGGAGGTTGAGGGGTGAGCTTACTGAGGGACTTTTCACTAATGTAGGGGATTTCAAAACTTGATGGGGGGAGAGTATTTTTAACGTGCGAGGAGAAAGATTTTAAAAGGACATGAAGACAAAATGCTTTTACACAGTGAGTGGTTGGTGTGGAATGAGCCAGAGAAAATGATGGATGCAGAAACAGTTAGAACATTTGAAAGATATTTGGGTAAGTTCATGAATGGGAAAGGTTTTGAAGAATATGGGTCAAGCGCAGGCAAGCGGTACTAATTTAGTTGGGAACATGGTCAGCCTGGACTGATTGGACTGAAGAGTCTATTTCCATGCTACATGACTCAATGATGGATTGGAGACCATTCTATCCCAATGGCATTCAAGGTGATAGCTGTGCTGATCTTAAGTTACTGCTGGCTTCCAAGAACCAACTGGGGATCTTATAACCCTTAACCTACAGGTGTACCAAGGCCATTTGTGATGCAATTTGTATCAAAACATGCAACTTCATCTTGTTTCCCTCTGTCATGCCAAAGTTACAGCCTGGAAATTAGGTTCTGAGTGTCTTCACTCTGGTGCAGAGCACTATAGACTTTACACATATTGCATTGTAACAGCTGTATCATAATGCAGCCAAGTTCATCAACAGAAAAGGATTCCGTTCTATCAATGCAAGTGTCATCTCTGATCATTAGTTCCACATTATAGAAGTCTGCACCAGGCACCCGGAAAGTTGCCATGCTGCCTAAATTCTTATCATCTCTCATATATTTGCTTCATTTCATGGGCTAGATTCCTGACAAGGACAGTTACTGGAAGGCATGGGCCACCCTTTGCAACCATGGCTGATGAACTCCATCATACAACACCCTGCTGAGATGCAATGCAGCAAATTCTTTGATCAGGGCCCATGGGCGAACTGATATGACATGTTCAGACATAGCTGACCAAGCTCATTCTTTTGTCCCTAGCTGAGAGTTCTTCTTTCGGAGGTTAGTTTGCAGTTATTGATGAACAGTCCTTTCATATTTTCTTTTCCTTAGCCTTGAAAAGTGACTCAAGTTAATCGCAAGTTACTGTCCATGAGCCACAAACATGGTAATCATCATTCAGCTTTGTTCAGTTAATATCTCATGATGCAATGCTCTCCTCTTTAATAGTTGTTTATTCTATTATTAACCTGACTTTGCAACTGTATGATCATTTTTACTGTCATGCCCTGAGTGTGCTACATAAACAAATCATGCTGTGCGCTGCAAAATTGCTATATGACACGATGAATACGAGGAAATTGAGCAGCAGATATATCAACTCCAACATGATAGAGTGCATTTGTCCCATGTGCTACAAGCTGGACAGGATCTAATTGACATCTAGTTTTAATAGGTGTGAGCTTGGTTATTGTAATTGCAGTTATAGTGATTGTTGATTAGACAGGTGATGTTGTAAGTAGCAATACATTTACAAATGTGCACTTGTATTTGCAGTAAAGTGCCACTCACGCCACCTGTGCCCTCAATTTTTTTTTTCTCTCTCATTCCACTCCCACTGCATACAGTGTGTACACAGAGAGAGAAACCCTCCAAGAAACACCCCAAAATTGATACATTTTAAATCAGAGATGTTATTACACACCTCTACAGCAGGTAGGAATTTAAACCAGGCCTTCTTTGTCAGAGGTAGGAGTTACCCTACCGCTTGCACCACAAGAGTGTCTCATCAAAACTGACACTTGGCTGATTACTGGTAAAATTCAGTCCAACTTCCCAGTTCTGATATGTACATATGTGTGCATGCCTTTGATAGTCAAATGCACCTACAACACTTTGAGGGGTTAGGTGATAAATCAGTACCATTACATTATTTATACAACTGATTATCTGTTGAGTTGTATAACAGATTCAAAAATGCCCTACAGCATGGAAGCAGGTCATTCACACCAACTCCCCAAAGAACAGCCAACCTAGATCCACCCCCTACCTTATCCCTGTAATCTTGCATTTCCCAGGGCTAATCCATCTAACCTACACATCCCTGGACTCTACGGGCAATTTATAACAGCCAATCCACTTAACCTGTATATCTTTGGACTGTGGAAGGAAATCAGAACTTCTGGAGGAAACACATGCAGACATGGAAAGAATATTATATCGGGTTGCTGATGCTGTGAGTAAGCAGGCGTACCACTAAGCCACAATGCCACAATAGTTGTCAGGGATTTTGGTTCCCAAAAATATGTTAGCACACTGATTTACTTGTAACATGCTTGTAACATCTCTTGCTTTCACTCAAGAGAGTCTATGCATTAGGAGCAAGTTAAAACACTTACTGGGTAGTAACTCTGACTTGCTTCCTTGACCAGCTCTAGTTCTGATTCTTATTGGAACACAATAAGTTGTTCAGTTCAATGGAGGATCAACCTGTTCCAATGCACCAACATGATTCCAGGATAAACCCATATAATTCACACAAATAAACAAAGTTCACACACATCCATGCATATTGTACACATGAGCATGCATTTTTTTTCTTGAAATAAATTATAATTTGTGTGGAAGTATAGTTCACACACACAAACTATTGCATTCATTTCAAGCAAAGTAGTTGCCATGGGAACTAATTGGTCCTACAGAACAGATACACAATGAAAGCTTACGGATAATTTTGTTTTCCAGCACTTCAGATATTAATTTTATTTCTGTCTTTAAAAAGCCACATCATAATTTCTAGTACAATTTCAATGTTGTTGGTAAAGGTTTATTTAAAATTATTTCTATATCATGTTTAAAGAACTATGTGGATAAAAATAGAGGTCTGCTATGCATTTGTGATTCTGAAACTATTATTGTTTATACAAATCAGGTATTCAGGTGTGTTAATCTGTTGATAATAAGTTAAGATTAATAATTAGCTCATGTTATTTCAATACCAGATCCATTAATGCATCTTTGCCTAAATCCTAATGATTCTGATAATAATAAATTAGCAGTTGCTATAACCAAGAGGAATAAATTGTTCCTTCATTTCAAACATCTCATCATGTACAAAATGTTTTAAAGTCTTTTTTAGCACACACCTACACCTCTTTCCAACTAGTTAACTTGTTTCTCTATAAACAGTAGGGAGTCAATTTCAAAAAGTTTTCTTGAAGAAAATTATGACCTTATTACTTTCAAACCCTGAGGAAAATCATAAAGATGTGAGATTAAAATTGCAAATGCACACTTGCAAACAAATGTATAATTAAACAAATAGTATCGAGTACAAAAGGAAGATGTCACTGAATATTTAGTGCTAATGTCCTTCAGGTGCTCCTGAGATCGTATTTATTTAACTGTACACAGATGATTACAATTGTACTGGATTAATAGTAGTCATGAAGATTGCAGACCTTTTTCAGGTTTAGTATTTGGCATCTCCAAATGATTATCTCACTGGTTGCTTTCTCCTTCCTCAAACAGTAAAGAGCAATCTGCAGTTCCAGTCACAAAACCATCTTCGAAGGTCTGTCAAAGTAGCTAGATGAAATATAGCTTATTCATGTCTTCCCAAGTCAGGGTATATTGTCTCCAAGCTTTTTTTAAAAATCTCCAACATGTGATTTTCTCTTTATGAAAATCCAATGTCAGATAGAAGTTATTCCAGTTTGAATGGTTATTGTCTGTTTCACTTTCTTTATTACAAATGGTAATTTCGGTTCAGATTGATTCTTGTAGGTAAATGATTTAGTGAAGCTTGGATTAACAGGTTATTTCAATAGCATTTTTAAGGCAGTATTTTTCTTTCAGGTCTTATTTCAGTCTGTGAAGTCCATAGGTATTGAAGTTAAATGTTGATATTCAAAAATCACTACTCCATACTTTATGATGATGGTATAATTTATAATTGCTGCATCCACAACTTATTTAGAAAAAATGTATATATACATCTGCATTGCTCAGTGTCTAAAATAATTTACTATACTGCCTTTAACCCTGGTAATTTTAACCACAATGATATCTGATACCATGAAAAACACACAACAAACAGTAACTGTCATGGTCAACCAAATCCAAGCACTGGCATTATTCAAGAAGAAATTATTAAAAGTGGATAATCTTACAGCATAGATTTGTTTTATAATTACTTACAAAAGTTTGCTTCATTTCCAAATACATTTATTATTTACAAGCCATCCAATTAAAAATAATGGCTGTATTACCGACAATGTTTTATAACTATGTAATATATTTTATAATTATGTTTTGTTAGTGTTGCTTTTGTTCAAAACCAAGTAGCCTAACTTTCTGTTTGTTCCTCATGTAATGATTCATCAATGTATAAGACATACAAATTTAGTTACAAGTTCAGAGCTCATTAATTCCATTTTCTGCTCCTGGACCAGTTAAAAGATATTGGTTCTCAGATCAATATCAGATCAATCATAGTCACTTCAATATTAGAATTTGGGGCTTGAAATTCTCTTCAGGGACCAAGGCTCCTCATCTAGGTTGCCACTTGATGGGGTTGATTCGTAGGCAGTAGTCATTGAGGTTTCCAAGATCCTGTCAAGGAGCCTTGGTGAATATTTACAATGCATCTTGTAGATGGTCATCGTTGTGGCTATCCCTGAAGGTTGAAGATGATGGTCTTCGTTCCATCGATCTATTTATGGGCTCTCAAGTGGCTGATGAGTCCAACCTTGGCTTTGAAAATTATTCGGCATTCAGGACAAGTTTCCGATGGCAGATCTGGCTTCGTTTGTCACTGCCTCGCTTTCCGTTTTCTTCTCTTTCCTTCTAGTTCTGCACATCTGTGGCTTTGAAAGTTGCCGTTCCTTTTCAGATGATGGTTTGCCAGAGTTTCCTGTCTTGACTATTGGTTTCCCAATTGTTGATGTTGATGTTGATGTTACATTTCCTCATGTTGGCTTTGAAAATGTCTTTGAATCTGCTCTGTTGTCTGCTTCTTTCACGTTTGCCTTCTTTGAGCTGGGAGTAGAAGACTTGTTTTTGGCAGACGTTAGCCTTTCATCAGAACAACATGACCTCTCCATCTTTGTTGGTTCTTGATAATGTAGATCTCAGTGCTTGTTGTTTTTGCTTCATTCAGCACGCTGACATTGGTTCTTCTACCTTCCCAGCTGATATCCAAGATGTTTCAAAGGCAGCAGTGATAGAACTTTTCAAGTGCCTTCAGATGTCGTCAGTACGTAGTCTAAGTTTCTGGTGCATATGGGAGCATTGGGATCACTATTGCTCTGTGCATTAACAGTTTATGTCTATCCACATGTCATGATCATGAAAGACTCTTGTTTGGAGACATCCAAAAGCTGTTCCAGCACATTTAAGACTATGTTGGATCTCGTCATTAAGATCAGCATTGGAGGAGAGGTGACTTCCAAGATATGGAAAGTGGTTTCTTTTTTCCAAAGTTGTTTTGCCAAGTTGAATTGATGGTCCTACCTGATTTGTCTCAGTTGGAGACAGTTTGGAGATGCTCTGAGTCTTCTTGGAATTGATGGTAAATCCAGGTTTGTGTATGCATGATTGAAGGCAGTCAGAATCTGTTGTAGGTGGTTTTCTGAGACAGTTGCAACACTGTTGTCATAGATTAGATTCCTTACAGTATGGGAACAAGCAATTTGGCCCAACACATCCACAGAGACCCACTAAAGAATAACTCACCCAGACCCATTCCCCAACCCTATTTTTACCCCTGACTAAATACACCTAACACTAAGGGGAATTTAGCATGGCCAATTCACCTGACCTGCACATCTTTGGAATGTGGGAGGAAACTGGACCACCCAGACGAAACCCACGTAGACATGGGAGAACGTGCAAATTCCACACAGTCTTTCAAGATGGAAATTGAACCGTGGTCCCTGGAGCTGTGAGACAGCAGTGCTAATCACTGAGCCACCATGCCCCCCTTTGCGTATTGGAACTCAATGAGGGAACTCATAGATGTCTTGTTTTTGGACTTGAGACAGGCAGGATTGAAAAGTCTGCCATCTGTTTTTTAGACAATTTTGTATCCTGCGGATAGGTCATCTTTGATGATGCAAATGATTGTTACAATAAAGATGATGATCAAAGTTGGGGCAATTATGCATCCCTGTTTTAACTCCAGGTCTGACTTGAAAAAGGCTCACAGTTACTGTTGCTGACCATGACTGTGGCAAGCATGCCATCGTGGAGGTGTCTCAGGATTTGAATGTATATTTCAGGTGGATGACATATCCACCTTTCTACAGGTGGATAGGACATCCAATAAAGTTCCCTTGATATGAGTCAAAGGCTATGGTGAGGTCACTTAATGCCACATACGAAGACTGAATTTGTTCACAACATTTTTCTTGTCATTATCGCATAGTGAAGATCATGTCAATTGTTCCACATGATGATCTAAAACCAGCTTTTCTCTCCAGAAGGATCTTCTCGGTTATAGGCATGAGCCAAGTGTTCATAATGCTGATGAAGACCTTTCTTCCTGTTGTTAACAGGGAAGTTGCACGATAGTTTTTGCCTTAGATTCAGATCGATTGCCTTTCCTTTTGTAGATGGTAACAATTGCTGAGTCTCTAAAGTCTGCTAGTCCATCTTCATTTATCCAGGTCTTGATGAGATGGTACACATTGCTGCGAAGTGTTGCTGATGGAGTGAGTGGAAGCTTGTAGATATGGTGCCAACCATACAGCCTACTTTGTCCTGAATGGTGTCAAGCTTCTTGAATGTTGTTGGATCAGCAATCGTTTAGGTAAATATCTTGCTGGTGTCTTGCTCACTTTGTTCTCAATATAGACGACCACTTTTCTCTCTTTCACACTCATTTTAACATCTTAATTTCTCTGGTACTACAATTAAAAACCTCTTAGTGTGGCAGCCACAGGCAAAAGACAATTTCTTCCCCTTGTTTCTTCTCCACCTTTGTAAAATGTATAAAAGCCTCACTTTCCAAATTTTTAAGTTCTGAAGAGCAGTCAGAAAAGAATAGCCTTTATTTCCATATTATAGTGAAAAGTTTATACTCTGCCAATTACAGTGTTGATTTAGATATAAATGTACCCAAGTACAGCTTCTTTAGATATTAGTTATTAGACAATGCAGAAGTAAATTGTCCAGCATTACAGGAATAAAAGTTCAATACAGCAGTCCACGCTGGCAAGTAGTTTCCAGTCCACACCGGGCCCTGGCTGCACACCACATTGGCAATATGCCAGGCTGGGAGGTCGTTGCATCACACGGAGAGGGCCATAGGGTAGGAGGCAACTTCAGCAAGCTGGGAGGACTCCATGCTGGGAGTTGTTGCTCTCCCGGTGCCAGGAGTCAAAGAGAAACAAAGGAGAAGTAGAAAAAAAGCATGAGGAGGAAGAGAAAAAAAAATTCCAAATTTGAAACATTAACACTGTCTCTCTCCAAAAATGTTTGGAGTGCTGCTGAATTTTTACAGCATTTCCTGTTTTTCTTTCCAGCATCATCGAGCTTTTTTTAAACATTGCTATTGTTGAAAAATATAAAAATAACACTGTGTATGAGTTTGCGAAGATTAATACTGATGGATTGCCTGAGAACCAACTATTTGGTTTAACTTGACAAATTGAAGATTGAGATGCATGTTTTAATCACTTATTCATGTGTAGACAGGCTTAGTCAATCTGAAACATGCTAAGCTTGAACTCTGACAAAAGCCTCAAGTTCTCAGCTTCTTCACATCTCATGCAACATATTCCATTTCTAATCTGTTCTACTTACACTCCTATGCTGACTAAAATGTCACTTATTTTCCCCAGGCAATGTATGTGTCCAACCAATGTCTCTCCTTATCCCACTGATCATACAGTCTAGGTGGTGTCCTTGTTTCCACCACACACTCCCTGCTTTGGCAGCTTGCCATCTGCTTGTATCTGTTTTACTGCAAAATCTTCTAAATGAATTGATATTTAACCTTAAAATAAAACAAAAATCTGCAGGTGCTGGAAATTGGAAACTGAAACCGAATTTGCTGGTCTGCCAGCATCTGTGGACAGAAAAGCAAATGTTGGGTCTAGTGCCCCTTCTTCTGAACACTACCATCTCCAAGATGCACAGTGGGCATTGCTGTTTTGGTGTTTAACCCTATCAGATTTAAACTTTCAAGTACAACAGCTGTGACAAGTACTGGTGGGTACAGAAGTTAGCAGTAGTTGGCACTGTCAAAAGGCCAATTTGGTCTGGAGGAAGGTAAAACGAGAGATGATGGTGGCTGCACATAAAACAAATGATATCTTGCACTGTGACACATGAAACATTATGAAAATGGTGGTAAAATGTAGAACGTTCTTCTACTAGCTGTAATAAATTCCAGCACACATAACAAAACAGTAAATGCTGATAAAATAAAATGGGTTCACTCAAGATATCTGGCACGAATGTGTATCCTAAGAAAATTGCAAAACATTGCCATTTCTAATTACGACCACCCTAAAAGTCAAGGTCAGTCATAACATGGGAACACCACCAACTATATGTTCCACTCCAAGCAAATCACTTTCCTGTTTTGGAAATATTTTGCAGCTTCAGTGTTGCTGGGTCAAAATTCATAGAATCTTTATAGTGTGGAAACAGGCCATTTGGCCCAATAAGTTCACACCAACCCTCCAATGAGTAACCCACCCAAATAACCCAGATTTTCCTGAACTAATGCACCTAACCTACATATCCCTGAACATTATGGGCAATTTAGCATGGTCAATTCACCTAACCTGCACATCTTTGGATTGTGGGAGGAAACTGGAGCTCCCAGAGGAAACTACACTCAGACAGTTGCCTGAGGCTGGTATCAAACCCAAGTCCCTGGCACTGTGAGGCAGCAGTATTAACCACTGAGCCACCGTGTCACCTTGAAGGTCTCTATCATCTGGCATTGTGGGTCGACCTACCTCAGATGGACTGCAGTGGTTCAAGATGATAACTTATCATCATCATCACCACCTTCTCAGGAGCAACTAGTGAAAGTCAATAAATGCTGAGTCAGTCAGCAATGCTCATATCTCATTAATTAATTTAAAAAGTGATTCCATTGTCTTAAATTACTTGACCCTTTTATCAAGGCATTTTATTTTAATAAAATTCAAGAGGGGACAATTATTTAACTATTATTTTAAATATGAAGGTGCTGTTGGTGAGAATAACTTTAGTCACAATTTCATTGATGAACAAAATGTTCATGAGGCTGCAAACCATCCAAATGCCAAGGTCCTGAAACAAACCTTATATATACAGTCAGGAATTTATATCAATTCAGCATAAATAATTTAAATCCTTTGCATTTCATAATCATGACCAGACAAGTACAATTTACTGTAGAAATTGTTTCAGATTTTATTTGGATTGAAATAATAAAGAAAAATTTAAAGATTTTATTTTCAGAGGCGAAGAAAATAAGTTGACTAACACAGTGCAACCGGTCACAATTTGCAATCTCCACAAGGCCATAAGAAATGTCAATCGGGTGTCATAAGAATGTTACATTAGCTTGATTCTGTAGCTAAGAGGTGCCAAGTTAGATTATGGCTTCCATCAAGATTGTATGAAGAATTTAAACAGATCTGCCAGCAATATTGCAGAAAATATGGTTGCATTTTTGTGTTAGTATAATACTATACTATACTTAGAATATTGTAAAAGCAAGGAGGTTACTAGGCAGTTCAACAGACAAAAGAAATAAACACACGTTTCAGGAATAACATTCCATTTTATTCATCCAATTTTTAAAACAATTTTGAAAAAGAACTTAGAGTAAAAATGATGGCTGAAGAGGATTGACTATTGAAATGACCTTGATTAAAGATTTCTTCATGCTCACTTTTAAAGGGTTTCTGGGGTCATACTGATTTGCAACACATTAAAAAGCTTATCAAAGAACACATTTGAGGTAACACAACTTGATTAACAATTTACAATCATTAAGCTCAAATAAATACTTGACCTAAAACAACTGGACCTAATTAAAATTTTGCTTGTTGTATTAATAGCATAGAGCTGAAAATGTGTTGCTGTAAAAGCGCAGCAGGTCAGGCAGCATCCAAGGAGCAGGAGAATCGGCGTTTCGGGCATGAGCCCTTCTTCTTCACATTTTCAGCTCTGATCTCCAGCATCTGCAGTTCTCACTTTCTCCTTAATGGCATAGAGTCATACAAAGGTACAGCATGGAAACAGATCCTTTGGTTTAACACGCCCATGCCAACCACATATGTTAAATTAATCTAGTCCCTTTTGCCAGTGTTTGGCCCAAATCCCTCTAAACCCTTCCCTTAAATGTTGTAATTGCATCAACCTTCACCACTGTATCCGGCATCTCATTTCATAAAAGCATCACTCTGTGTGAAAAAGTTGGCCCTTAGATCCCTTTTGTATCTTTGCCCTCTCACCTTAAATTTATGCCTTCTAGTTTTGCACTCCCCTAAAAAGAAAAAAAGACTGTAGTAATTCACTCTATCCATACCCTTCATAATTTTATCAACCTCTATAAATCTTTTTGGAACCATTTCAAGTTTCACAATGTCCTTCCTATAGCAGGAGGACCAGAGTTGCACACAATATTTCAATATTGGCCCATTGAGTGTCTTGATCAGCCACAACATGACCTCTCAATTCGATACTCAATGCATTGACCAATAAAAGCAAACATAGAACATAGAACAAAGAACATAGAAAAGTACAGCACAGAACAAGTCCTTTGGCCCACGATGTTGTGCCGAGGTTTAATCCTAATGTAAAATATGGTCATTTTAATCTACACACCCTTCAACTCACTGCTATCCATGAGCATGTCCAGCAGTCACTTAAATGTCCCCAATGACTTCGCTTCCACCATGCATTCACAACTCTCTGCGTAAAGAACCTACCTCTGATGTCTCCTATATACCATCCTCCTAATACCTTCAAACTATGACTGCTTGTACCAGTCAATCCTGCCCTGGGGAAAAAACACTGGCTATTGAATCAATCTATTCCACTCATTACTTTATATACCTCGATCAGGACTCCTCTCTTCTTCCTTCTCTCCAGAGAGAAAAGTCAGAGCTTAGTCAACCTTTCTTCATAAGGCAAGCCCTACAGTTCAGGCAGTATTCTGGTAAACCTTCTTTGCACCCTCTACAAAGCCTCTACATCTTTCCTATAGTAGGGCGACCAGAACCGGACACAATATTCCAAGTGTGGTCTCACCAGGGACTTGTAGAGCTGCAGCAAAACCTCGCGGTTCTTAAACTCAATCCCCCATTAATGAAAGCCAAAACACCATATGCTTTCTTAACAACCCTATCCACCTGGATGGCAACTTTGCGGGATCTATGTACTTGCATACTCAGTTCCCTCTGTTCCTCCACACTGCCAGGAATCTTGTCTTTAATCTATATTCAGCATTTAAGTTCAACCTTCCAAAATGCACCACTTCACATTTATCCAGGTTGAACTCCATCTGCCATTTTTCAGCCCAGCTCTGCATCCTGTCTATGTCGTGCTGCTGCCTGCAGTAGCCCACTATACGATAGACGACACCTCCAACCTTTATGTCATCTGCAAATTTACTAACATACTCCTAAACCTCCTCATCCAAGTCATTTATAAAAACTACAAAGAGCAGAGGCCCAAGAACAGAGCCCTGTGGAACCCCAGTCAACATGGACCTCCAGGCAGAATACAGTCCATCTACAACCACTCTCTGCCTTCTGTCAGCCAGCCAATTCTGAATCCAGATAGCCAAATCTCCCTGTATCCCATACTTCCTGTCTTTATGAATGAGCCTACCATGGGGAACCTTATCAAATGCTTTGTTGAAGTCCATATACACCACATCCACTGCTCGACCATTGTCGACCTGTCTTGACACCTCCTCAAAGAACTCAGTAAGATTTGTGAGGCATGACCTGCCCCTCACAAAGCCATGCTGATCGCCTTTAATCTGACTTTTAGACTGACTGGTCTGTAATTGCCAGGTACTTCCCTATTCCCCTTCTTGAAAAGAGGAACAACATTTACCTCCTTCCACTCCTCCGGTACGATTCCTGTGGAGAGTGAGGAGGCAAATATCCTCACCAGCAGCTTAGCAACCTCCTTTCTCACTTCTCAGAGCAGCCTAGGATAAATCTGGTCCGGCCCTGGGGACTTATCAATCTAAATGTTTTCCAAAATTTCCAGCACATCAACTTCATCAATCTTGATCTGGTCAAGACTGTATCCCAGCTCCTCAAAGTTTTCATTTACAAGTTCCTTTTCCTTGGTGAAAACAGAAGCAAAAAACCCATTTAGATCTTCTTCTATCTGCTTAGACTCCATGCAGAAGTTCCCTCCGCTATCCTTGATCGACCCTACCTTCTCCCTGATCATTCTCTTATTCCTCATGTATGAGTAAAATGCCTTTGGGTTCTCTGTAATCCTTCTTGCCAAGCCTTTTTACTGCCCCCTCCTGGCTTTCCTCAGTCCATTTCTGAGCTCCTTTCCAGCAAGTCTGTAATCCTCTAAAGCTGTGCTAGATCCTTGCTTCCTCCACCTTAAGTAAGCTGCCTTCTTCTTTTTAATGAGAAGTTCCTCTGTTCTTGTCATCCAAGATCTTGAATCTTACCCCTTCTTACCTGTCTCAGAGGAACAAATTTGTGCATCACTCGCAACAACTGCTCCTTAAATAGTCTCCACATGTCTGCTGTGTCGTTTCTGTGGAACAATTGCTCCTAATCTGTACTTCACAACTCCTGTCTGATAGCATCATAATTTACTTTTCCCCAATTAAATGTCTACCCTCAGAAACTGCTCCTTTCGCTCTCCAAGGCTATGCTAAATGTGAGGCAGTTATGATCACTTTCACCAAATTGCTCACCCACCACATGATCTGACACCTGTCCTGGCTTGTTGCCAAGCACCAAAGCCAAAATGGCCTCTCCCCGCATCGGCCTGTTTACATACTGAGTAGGAAACCCTCCTTCCCCAGAAGGTATCCCAATGGTCTAGGTATCTGAAGCCTTCCCTCCTGCACCAGCCTCACAGCCACGTGTTAAGCTGCATTTACTGACTGTTCCTCATCTCATTATCACATGGCACCAGTAGCAAACCTGAGATCACTACTCTACTCATCCTACTCTTCAGCTTCCAACCTAACTTTCTGTAGTCACTCTTCAGATTCTCAATCCTTTTCCTGGCTATATCATTGGTGCCAATATGTACCACAATATCTGGCTGCTCACCCTCCCCCTTCAGAATCTTGTAAAACCGATCGGCGACAGTCCAGACCCTGGTACCAGGGAAGCAACATACCTTCCAGGAGTCCCGTTCCTGAATACAAAATCTCTTGTGAAACCAACTAACTACTGAGTCCTCTACCACAGGCGCTTTTCTATTTTCCCCGATTGCCTTCTGAGCCAAATGCCAAGCTCAGTGCCAGAGACCGACAACTATGGCTTTCCCCTGGTAGGCTGTACCCACCAGCAGTATCCAAAATGGTAAACTAACTGCTGAGGGAATGGGCACAGGGGACGTCTGCTCTGACCGTCGGTTCCCTTTCCTCCCCCTGACCATAACCCAGCTGTCCTTATCCTGTGTCTGGAGAGTGACCCCCTGTCTGTACATCCTCTCAATTTTCCCCTCAGCTTCCCGGATGATCCATAGTTCATCCATATCCAGCTCCAGTTCCCTAACTTGGTTTTCGAGGAGCTGGAGTTGGGTGCACTTCCCGCAGATTTAGTCAGCAGAGAGATGTGAAGTGTCTCACACCTGCCACATTCTGCAGAAGGAACATGGGTCAGGGTCCCAGGTTTGATTCCAGCCTTGGGCGTCTGTCTGTGTGAAGTTTGCACATTCTCCCCATGTCTGCATGGGTTTCCTCCAGGTGCTCCGGTTTCCTCCCACAGTCCAAAGATGTACAGGTCAGGTGAATTGGCCATGCTAAATTGCCCATAATGTTAGGTGCAGTAGTCAGGGGTAAATGTAGTGGAATGGGTCTGTGTGGGTTGCTCTTCAGATGGTCGGTGTGGACTTGTTGGGCTGAAGGGCCTGTTTCCACACTGTAGGGAATCTAACCTAATCTAATCTAAAAAAAACTGCCCTAATATCCATATCCCACTGTGCTGAAAGCCCACACAGGACTATACAAAGGAAGAGAATTTAAAAAAGTAGAAACCTGAAAATTTACCCACTGCGATCTCACGCACTTAAAACCTTCCCGGAAGTCCTTCACTCCACCCTCACACGTCTTGGCAAATGGAGGCCCTGACGCCTAAAGTAAGTGTTTTAAATGTTTAGACTCACCTTCCCAGAAGTCCTTTACTCCTCCCTGCACCTCTCAGCAAAATCAAATGCATATCAAATACCTTCTTCACTTGTGTTCTGAGGAAGGGTCACTGGACCTAAAATGTTAACTCTGATTTCTCTTCACAGATGCTGCCAGACCTGTTGAGCTTTTCTGGGAACTTCTGAGTTTTCCTTTATCACTATACTATCTACTGATACCATTTACTTGTGAGTGGAAGAAATGTAAGTACAGCAAAGTAATAGTGGCTATATAATTACAAATATATTGAACAAATGTAAACCATTTAATGATTTCAAAAGTCCTGAGTTTAAACTCAGACGATTTTTTTGTACTTTCAGTTTATATTTCCTGAGATTGGAATTCTTGCAACAGGCAAGGGCTTCGAAAACTTACTGTTAAGTGGTCAAAGTTCCAAACAAAAATCTCATGTTCAGGGTTTGTGAAGAAAGATGGATCAATTCCTGAAAAAAATCTCATCTTAAACAGTGATAAAATTCTTCCTAATGGAATTCAAAAGAAAACAGACCAGAATCACAGAATTATTACACAAAGCAGACAACGAAGACTTGGCCCATCATGAATGGACTGACTCTTTGAATGAATCTTCACAACTTAATATAACTCTCCCACCCTTTCCCTATAACTCTACACATTGTTTTAAATTATATAATAATTTAATGTTCTCTTGAATGCTTCAATTGAAAAGGCCTGCAAATTTCCAGCCAGTGCACTCCAGACCCAAAACACTCACTGTGTGCAAACGTTTTCTCTCACATTTCATTTACTCACTATGTGTAAAGGTTCTCTCTCACATTTGATTTATAACCTTTGCAAATGACGTTAAATCATGGTCCTCACATTCTTGATCATTTTAGGAGCTGGAACGATTTTCCCCTACCCAGACCATTCATGATTTTGTGAACTTCAATGAAATATTCTGTGAGATTTCTCATCTTTAAGTAAATTAGTCCAATGCTTCCAATCCATTCTTCTAATGGAAGCTTTCCATCCTTGGAACCATTCCGAAGGTTAATAAAGCACACAATATTCTAGATTTCATTAATCATGACAGAGAACATGCACAGTGAAATTAAGCTGAACCTGTATAAAACACTAGCTATACCTTAGCTGGAGTATGTTATATAGTTCTGGGTGATAGGAAGTGTATCAATTCTAACCACTTTCTTTGCCTGTCCTGCTGCCTATTATGACCTATGCACAAACACATCCAGCGCTCTCTGCTCCTGCACACCCTTTAGAGTACAATCCTCTGTTACTTTCAGTTTCTCTAAATTTTTTTCCAACCAAAATGTATCATCTCTCACCTCTCCACACTCGACTCCATTTGCACTGTCCACCAATGCCATAACTTATGGCCTTTTGAAGCTCCATACTGTCCTGCACTCAGTTTGCAATGCTTTCAAGTTTGTATCAGCCACAAACCTTGAAATTATCTCCTTTACACCCATATCAGCATCATTAGTAACCTTTCCAAAACTGAACCTAGAGTACTCCACTATAATTCTTCCTCCAGAATGAAAAAGATCCACAACCCATTACTCTATTTCTGATCACTCACTGAAATTTGTATCCATGTTACTAATATCCATTTTTTTCACTGCCTCTGACCTTCTCAAGTCTGTTGTATGATGATGTACTGAATGTCTTTTAAAAATCCTTGTACACCATATCAACAGCATTACTCGCATCAACCCTTTCTGTTGCCTTGTCAGCGAATTCTAGGAAATTAAATAAACATGATTTTCCCTTAAGACATCCATGTGGCCACTCCATAATTATGCCATATTTATTCACATTACTAATAATTGCATTCAAAATTGTTTCTAGAGGTGTGTCCACTAGTAAATTCAATGTGACTAACCTATGTTGATCAAGGGTGTAAGATTTAAAATTCTCTTGTGTTTTGACATCCCCTCACCCATGCCCAACATCCACAACCTGATCACAAGGAGAGGGAAAATTGAATAAGTCGTATACAATTTCTTTTCTTACTGCACTCTTTCACTTTATTTCTGGAATTTAACATAGCCCTGCTTCCGTAGTAAAATTTATATATCTTCTATTTATCACTTTGATTTTCCATTTGAATGGCAATTAGCCTTGTGGTGTGAGTTACTCTGCTAGTGTATGATGATCTAATATTTTATGGTGAGAAAATTAGATAACATAAATAGGCTAAGATTCACTGATAAATGACAGCAAATTAACAAACCACAAGCAAGTACAGAGTCATCTCGACTCAAAACATTAGCTTGCTCTCTCTCCATGAATGCTGCCTGATTCACTGTGGTTTCCAACATTTTTTGTGTTTTTAGCACAAGCAGAGACAAATTGTCCTGAATTGTTCAAGGAGCAGCAATCATGATTAGAGAATTCTCCCGATCTATATTTCTACTGGTATGTTCTGGACTTGACTGTCCCTGAACTACAGAGCATTGCATCAATTAGGGAACCCATTGGATGGCCATACAGTCAGGAGAAGACAGGGTACACCCCATTTTTTACATCGCTAGTTGGTGCCTGTGAAGATTGATTTTGAGGAGTGAGTGTTGGCGACTGATTTTGAGAATGTATTTCATAGGATAATGGCTGATCTGAATGTGGCCTCAACTCCACTTTCCTATCAACCCATGATACACTTTGATTTTTTTTGTCAATGAAAAATCTATCAAGTTGGTAGAGAGGCAAAGTCAGTAGGTAAGTGATAGATGGATAGTTTTTATTGAGTAGGTTTGGATAGAATGGGTTGGGGGGGGGGTTGGTAGATGGGTGAGAGGAGTGAGATGGTTAGGATGTAGGTGGGTAAGTATGAAGTCAAGTTGGGAGGGTTGGGTGGAGACAGTCAAGAGGCCAGGAGTGAATTGGAGGTATAATTGGATTGGTCTTGTGATGGTTTGGCAGGGAAGGGGGGATCTATTGTTCAGTCACAATACCATTTGGACTAGATTTTAACCCTAATATTACCTCTGGGACAATGCAGCGACAAGTACATTGAATCTGTTTCAAGTCTCTTCTTCACCTCTATCTTGGAAACATTCAAGAGCAGGGGAAGTTACAAGTTGAAATTTAAAACCAAAAGAACTGTGAATGCTGGAAATTAGAAACAAAAATGAAAACAGAAAGTTTTGGAAAATCTCAGGTTTGGAATATCTCTGGAGAGAAGTCATAGTTAACATTTCAGGTCCAGTGACCCTTCTTCAGAACTGATGGGAGCTGGAAAAACAAAGAGAGAGAAAGACAGAGAGAGAGAAAGAAAGAGAGATAAAAACAGTTAGATCGACAAAGGAGTGATTAAAAGCCAGTCTGGGAGAATGAACAGCTGCAAATAGTTGCTATTGAAAAGTATGGTGCTGGAAAAAAATGTAGCAGGTCATACAGCATCTGTGGAGCAGGAGAGTCAATGTTTCTGGCATAAACCCTTCATCCCGAAACATTGACTCTCCTGCTCCTTGGATACAGCCTGACCTGCTGTCCTTTTCCCAGGGTTATAGCATCAATCACACAGCATCTCAGTCTTAGATTGTTGTAGTTCTCCAGCAAGGCTTAGCACAAGCTAAAAGAACAGCATCTAATTTTCACTTGGGAACTCTGCAGTCTCTGGACTCTGACTCGACAGTATCTGCAGTCCTCATTTTCTCATAGTTGCTATTAGTAACTGACAATACGTAGTGTATGGTAACAGCCCATATGATGACAGGGTCTCGTGTTTGAGGGTTAGGGTAAGGATATGGCCTCAAACCCTAAAATTGTTGAACTCGGTATTAAGTCCAGAGACTGCAGAATTCCCAAGTGGAAAATTAGATGCTGTTCTTCCAGTTTGTGCTAAGCTTTGCTCAGGCACTACAACAATCTAAGACTGAGATGTTGTGTGATTGATGCTATAGATGTGGTCAGTTTCTGAATGCTTCTCTATGGAACTGAATCCTGTTGGAAGGAACTAATCTGGAAGACACTGGATTTTGTTTGGTTGACAAGGTTGACCAACTTCCTGTATGGGTAAGAAAAGGCCTTTCAGTTCATCTAGCTTTATGCCCTTCAAAAAACATTTCCTTTTCCCTCTACATCAAGTTCATGCCTCAATTTGATACTGCCTCAGGAATGTGAACTTTCACTTCAACTGAATGGACATGTATTCTATTAAATTTACATTCATTTTGCACTATTTTTAAAACAAATCCTATTTTGTTCACAATTTCAATAAAACAACACAATTGAAATGAAATGAGAGCATTAGGGCAATTGAAATATATAAATGTGAAATTCATCTGTTATCTCTGTTACTATTAGAATAAATACAGAAAATACTGGAATGTTCAATCGACTGGCAGCAGTGAAGACAGAAATTATGTTAATTTAAGATCATTTGAGTTTTCAGTGGCATTATTTTGTCCATGCTGGAAACTGTATATGCTAAGTCACAGCTAGCATCTTTCTTAATATAGGCTAAAGGAATTCTTATTTAAATTGCACATTTTTTAATTGGAAAAATGGAGTCAAGGAGACTGTCTATCATTGCTTCATTCCCATGGTAACATCCTGGCTAATCAGTCTGCTTGTTTGGTCTGACTGACAGTTAACTATTTGGAATCCATTCTTAAAGGAAGTAATCCACAGTAACCAAGATTTTATGAAGGATAAATCATGTTTGACAAATTTACTAGAGCTCATTGAAAAGGTAACTAGAAAAGTAGATAATTGTGATATATAAATGTATTGTAGAAGTCCGGGAGTTGCTGAAGACATTTGATAAGATGCTGTACAAAGATAAGATCACATGGAGTTTTGGTAATACTATTAGTTTAGAGAGGAGTTTGAACATAGAATAAAGAACATAGAACAATACAGTACAGAACAGGCTCTTCGGCCCTCGATGTTGTGTCGACCTGTGAACTATTCACAGCTTGTGCCCCTACACTATCCCATCATCATCCATGTGCTTATCTAAGGGTTGTTTAAATCTCCCTAATGTGGTTGAGTTAACTACGTTAGCGGGTAGGGCATTCCACGCCCATACCACTCTCTGCGTAAAGAATCTGCCTCTGACATCTATGTTAAATCTATCACCCCTCAATTTGTAGTTATGCCCCCTTGTACAAGCTGATGCCATCACACTAGGAAAACGGCTTTCACTGTCTACCCTAAGTAATCCTCTGATCATCTTGTATGTCTCTATCAAATCCCCCTTAGCCTTCTTCTTTCCAATGAGAACAGACCCAAGCCTCTCAGCCTTTCCTCATAAGACGTTCCCTCCAGATTAGGCAACATACTGCTAAACCTCCTCTGCACCTTTTCCAATACTTTCACATCCTTCCTGAAATATGGCAACCAGAACTGTACACAATATTCCAAGTGGGGCCGCCCCAGCGTTTGGCATAGTTGCAGCATGATATTGCGGCTCCGGAACTCAATCGCTCTACAAATGAAACCTAACACACCGTATGCTTTCTTAACAGCACTATCAACCTGGGTGCAACTTTCAGAGATCTAAGTACATGGTCTCCAAGATCCCTCTGCACATCCACACTAACAAGAGTCTTTCCCTTGACCCAGTACTCTGCCTTCCTGTTATTCTTCCCAAAGTGCATCACCTCACATGTTTGGTTAAACAACAGAATGAGAGCTGGGGTAAATGAGTCTTTTAGTAGTTGGTAAGAAGTAACTAACAGTGTGTCATAGGATTCGGTCCAAGGTCCTAATTATTTACAATCTATATTAATGACATGGATATAAGGATAGGAAGTATGATAGCCAAATCTGAAGATGATGTTTAAAATCAGTGGAAAAATAAGTTGCAGTGAAAAAGTCAGAAATTTGCAAATGAGTATGAATAGGTTGGGTGAAAGGGCCAAACTTTTGGCAGATGAAGCTAAATGTGAATAAGCGCAAAGTTATTTATTTTGGTCAATAAGAAAGGCAACGTATTGTCTAAATGGAGAGAAACCTCAGAGTGCTTTGGTGCAGAGGAATTTGGGTGGACTCATGCAGATGCAGCAGATAATAAGGACAGCAAATTGAATGTTGTCATTTATTGCTAAAGGAATAGAGTATAAAAGTGGGGAAGTGTTTCTGCAACTGTATTACACATAGTGAGACCACACCTACAGTACCACATACAGTTTAGGTCCCTGTACTTGAGGATGGATGTATTTGCATTAGATGTAGTTCAGACAAAGTTCACTTGATACCCAGTTTTTTTTTATGAAGAGAGATTGAATGGTTTAGCCCACTATCCTCTGGGAGTTTAGAAGAATGAGAATTTTATTGAGAAATATACAATGCTAAAGGGATTGCCAAGGTAGACTGAGCAGATGTTTTTTTTCCCTGTGGAGTAATCTGAACAAGCGGTTGTAGTTTTCAGAAAGGGGTAACAGATTTAAAATAGAGATGAGGAGAATTACTTCTTTCAATGGGTCATGAATCTGTAGAATTCACGACCTGAGAGAACAATGCATGCCAGAAAACTGAATAAAGTTAAGGAGAAGATAGACACATTTTGAGTTCATAATGGGTTAGAGAGTTATGGAGAGTGGACAGAAAAGTGGATTTGAGGCTGAGAGGAGATCAGCCATGATTATATCAAATTGTATAACCAGTTTACCATGAGGAACCTTGTCGAACACCTTACTGAAGTCCATATAGATCATGTCTATCTCTCTGCCCTCATCAATTCTCTGTTACTCCTTCAAGAACTCAGTCAAGTTAGTGAGATGAATTCCCATACATAAATTCATGTTGATTATTCCCAATCAGTCCTTGGCTTTCCAAATACATGTAAATCTTGGTGTACACGTATATATGATCATGGCTTATCTGACTATTTCACCACTCTGTCTACACCTAATAACCTTTAAACATCTTATCAAGAATCAATTTGACTCTGCCTTAAAATTATTCAAAGACATTGTTTCCATCACTTTTTAAGGCTTCCAAAATCTCACACCTCTCATTTTTAAACAAATACCCCATTTTCTAATTTCTCCCATAATAACAAATATCCTTTCCAACTCTACCTTCCCAAGAACAAACACAATTTTGTGTTTCTATAAAGTCACATCTTACTGTTCTAACCTCCGGCAGATGTAAGCCTCGATTGTCCAACTTCTCATAATAAGCCAAATCACCCATTCCAGGTTTAAGTCTCGTACTTCTTCTCTGAACTGCTCAAATATATATCCTTCCTTAAATTAGAATAGCAATGGTTTCTTTCTCCCTATATTTTGCATAAAGGAAATGCAATCTTTTAAAAAAAAATTCTGATCTAATGGAATCTTTCTCTAATGCAGACAATTCAGTGAAACTAAAACCAAGCATTAACTATCTTACTCATCATTTAAGATTGTAGGATGAAGTTAATCAGAATCCAAGGACTTGTCAGCTCATATCTCCAACAATTTACTCGTAGCAGTTTCCTACTGAATGTAGTCTTCTGGAATTCCAGTCTCCCATCCATTTCTGTTTCATTCTATCTAAAATATATGCATAAAGAGATCACAGGTTTTCAGAGACAGTCAGTCAATCAATTTCTTATTGCTCCTTCCATCATTAAATCAATAAATTAAACTTTTTTTTCTGTTCAGGATTGACCTCATTCAACAAGCAGCATTCCCTTGACTAACTGGATTTCTCTCCTTCTGCATGTGGTCATGTATTGGCCTACATTTTGGTCTTTCAAGGAGAAGCAATCTCTTTCTGTGTGCTTCATCTTTTCCGATATCATACTGCTTTAGACAACAAGAAAGACGAAAATGGAGTTCTGTCCCTTGCTTTGACTCTGTACTTCAAAGATAGGAATATTAAACAGTCAATCCAACTCTCAGTTTGAATCAGAAATTACTTGAACACTGATGTGAAAGTTACCCTGGCAGTTACATTTCTCCTCTTGCTGGGCAGTATGAATGAAACCCGTAGATGCTGAAGACACAAATAGCTATCAACGTGCTGAATGGATGGTGTTCCAAAACAATTGTAATTTGTCAGAGTAAACAACTTCTCATAATCGGAATACCAAAAGCAGCAACAAATGATCCAAGTCAATATCCTGAAATCAAAGTTCTCCACATTAAGTTCCTTTCCAATGTCTGTAAAGTCAATTAATTTTAATAGTTGACCATTCAACCCATTTCCATTTTGAGTGCTTTAGTGAATTACAATTCTGTCTTATTTATCAATACAACAGTTACTATATATTATTAGTAAACAGTTTTCTGAAGAGCTTTGAAAGATTTCTGTGAGTAGTCTGCACTTTGCTCCAAACACAAATTTGTAACAACCAATTTTCTTCATGTGTGATGGTTGCCATTATTTTTCATCCATCTGAATAGCAATTTAATCTGTTACTTCATGTATATCACATCAAAAAAGCTGTTACAAGTAGCTTGCTGTATGCTAGCTGTAATCTATCAACCTTACTTATATTTTACTGAAGGCCTCTTGGACTTTTCCATTATTTGTCAATTTCTGTTGCCAGGGTTAAGGATACTACTTCCATACTGGCTACAATATTCAGATTGAACTTGCTGCCACCTAGTGTTAAGGGCATTTACTCCCTAATCCAAATCACTTCTCTATGAAACAAAATTGCATCCGTAAGTTTGGACCATCACGCTTATGAAACAAAATTTTATGTTCTATGATATATCATGGTAGATGCAGAATTATGCTTCCTCATCAATGCTAACTGTATCAGAAGTTAAGGGGTCAATGGCCCTTCAGCCACTATGAAAAGTATAGAAGTACCATTATCATTGATAAATTATGATTTAACAGATAGTCAGCGGCAACTTTAAAGTCCAAAGCTTTAAAAGATTTCCCTTGGGTAATTATAGATTACTATACAGAGAAGACTAGCAACTCAAAAAATAAGGAATCGAATGTCAGTGTCCTTTTCGGTCAATTTCTACTATATCAGTGCAACTCCAGGAGTGTTGAAACTAGACCAAGAAATGGATGCAAATCCTGACCGAAATTAATGAACATTAATTAGCTTTACTAGATTAGGTTAACCAGTTCTACCAATGAACACTGGCAATGCAGGGACATGGGTAAGGGGTTCCAATAATTGATCTTGGATCAGGAGTTTCCTCATTCTCAATCTGCACTGATCTGCATATCACTTGATCAGACCAGTATGCCTAACAACCAAAGGCAGACGGGGGCATCACTAAAGAGGTGTGGAGTGCTCTGAGACAAAGATGGGATCTTGTTTAGAGAGCCTCCTGAAGTGATAACCTCTTTAATGTCACACCCAAGTACAGAACAATCCTCCACCCTTTCCTCTAGCTCCTTAGAAGCCCATTAGTAAGAATAGCACAAATTTCTGAAGGTGAATTTTGGTTGGCTGAAGAGCACATGTTTATTAATACATCTAGATCTGAAATTACAACTCAAACCTCACAGAAAAACTTGAATGAGACAGATATTGACTTATAGAATCAGATATAATCATAAGCCCATTTTCCACACTCACTCTAAGGTTATGGCTGGTATTCCTCTTGTAAAATTCAATGATACATTAAACTCAAACTCTATGCAAGTTGAGCACAATTCATGTACCTGACCTGGATCATCTCTCCACCCTTCAGGCTTTCTGGCTGTATTCCTGATGAAGGGCGTTTGTCCGAAACGTCGATTTTACTGCTCCTCGGATGGTGCCTGAACTGCTGTGCTTTGCCAGCACTACTCTAATCTAAACTCTGACCTGGATCAAGTCTTCTAAAGATGTGCAGCATTACAAATTACTTATTGTCCACACCAATGAGTACCACTTTCTGAAACTTGGTGAGGAGAATGAGATCAGGTTAAACCCCAACACTCAGGTTGAGAGGCTGTCACACTGTTTAAATCAATCATGCAAATTGGGATAAATTATGTTTTCAGGAAAGCAACTAAAATAGAAAGAAAAACACAATTGGGTCTACAAAATACGGTTGTATTCTTCAGAAGATAAAAGCAGCAAATGACAGTCAGGCCCTTGAAGTGAAGGAATGTTCTGACAGGAGAAACAGTTCAGTGACAGCAGTGCAATAGGGTTAGACACAGAAGCTTGGAAGAGAACGCTAAAACAGGCCACAGAGAAATGAGATGAGCTTGTGTAAACGGTAGATTGGCTGCAACTGAATTAATAACTAAACGCATGAATGAAATCAGTTGGCATTTTGTCAAGTTGCAGTCTACTTTAAATTCTTGCTCTACCAACAGTATTATAGCCTTGTTTCAATGTTCACAAATTTTAGTAATTGCTTTCAGCAGACAGTGACTTACATTAAAACTAGTCTTTTGTTAGAAAGGGCCAATACATATGCCAAATAGTGCTGGACTTGATTTAATCTTCAATTCTTCATACACAAATGCCACAGGATATCAAAAAAAATGTTTCACAGCAAGAAGAGATACAATTGTCCAGGTTTACCAATGCATCTCTGCCATATTTTGCACATCACTGTCATGTTGGCCTGAGGCCAAATACTGAAACAATGCCTCGCAGCATTGCATCTGTAATGAGGGGTTTCCTTGGCAGCAAACACACAGTGCTAAAATTTTGATTGCCCTCGAGAATGGGCATGGGTATTGCAATGAACCATTTCAAATAATGCAGGCAGCAGGCAGACTTACTGCTGCCTGCTAGCTTAAATGATTATCCTAGTATGGCAATACCTGTACTAAGTACTTGCACACCATCGCAGAGCTGTTCAGTTTCTGTGAGTCAAACACCACTTAAATCTAACCATCATTCCTTAAAGTCAGCTTGCAAAGACATTTTATGTTCAACCATTTGAAGCAACAGGGAAAGACTCTGTGCTTGACCCTTGTTAGATCTCATATTTTCGAATGAGAGTCCAAGTCCAGAGGTAGGTGTCAGGTAACCTTTATTGTGATTTGCAGCTTCATTTCTCAGAGCAATAAGGCACACAAAAACTTCAAATTGTCTTAAATTATACAGTTTGAAATTACAGCGCACATATTCCCCTTTGATTACTGTCAGTCAGCGGTGCTGAGTTATTCCTCTGTAACTGGCTGTCTGGTACAGCAGCTTACACAGCTCAAGTTTGTGTCAGCAATTTCAGTGTATTTCCAATTAAGCTAATCACATCACTGAACAACAAAGAGATGGACAGGCTTGTGGTCCACCCCAATCTTTCATGATGCTTTTCCAGAATTTATCTTCCTTCTTGATGCTTTTCAAAATGGATACTATATTCAAGTAATATTTGCCAGCTACACCATATTACCTGTAGACAAGTAGGAGGCTGGAAGAACAAAGCAAACCAGGCAGCATCAGGAGGTGGGGAAGTTGCTGTTTCGAGTGCAACCCTTCTTCAGGACCATATTAACTGCCAATTAATTGGATACTTGTCCATTACTTCAGGAACTTTTAAATTCCTCATGAGAGGGAATACAAAAGAATATTAATTTTAGATCAGTTCCAACAAAGTTGTGTGGTTTCATCTAATGGTAGAATTCTTTAGCTAACAGGTTGTGCCTTAATGTGCTCATTCAATTGACACTCCAATATCTGCTAATCTCTGTATCTATTCCTCCTTGTAATGATAAGGGGGGGTTGCTTTTACTGTCTGAAACTGGTTTAAATCTTTTCCCCTAATGCTTTTAGTGGGTTTTCTTTGCATACATGTGGATCTACAACTACTTCAGAATCTGTGATAATCTGAAGAATCTTAACTAAAACCTACTCTTAATATTGTTACAGACTGATTAATTAATTCAAGAGAAACAACTAGTTAGTGTGAAATATTCTTATGTAAGTAGCTGCAGCTGCACATTCTGTCTTAAATAGAGTTCCATTGCTCCCAGCGATGTCCTGTTGCATTAGCCATGAGCAGCTGTCAGCCATTTTATGTTGCTCAGTCACAGGCAGCTCTAGCAATCCTTAAAACATGATGAAGATGGTGCAGCAGTAAACTTTCTGGCTTTTCGGTGCAGCACTTCAGCTTCAGGATTTTGATTGGAGATGGGGAATGTTTTCTCCACACTGGGGTCAACAGGGACTCAAGACCAGCAGTTGAATGAAATGAGGGCAGAGAGTCATAAAGGTCAATACCAGCCGTCTGACCTTGAAGACTCGGAAACATTGCAAAAACAGCTAGTTTCAAAAACAGCTAGTTTCAACAACTGGTTAAAGCCACTAGATCTCCATCAGTCACCTTCCAGGATTCTCTTTCAGTCACTGATACTTCCACATCCTAACACACAAAACATTGCTGCAAGATTCATGTCCACATCATACTACATGCAGATACACATTTACCCGGTTTTAAACAGTCTTGAATAACATTGCTAACTATTTACTAATTAAACAAATCACTATCAATTTTTTGTTTAGAGTACTAGCTCAAGAGTAGGCAACCAAAATTATTGTTACCCATTTTTATTGTCAACACATTAAAAAAGGATCCTGGAAGAGGAATCTGTATCTGAAACAGAGTGTAGAGAATATTTGGAATTCTCTCCCCTAGAGAATTGTGGAGACTAGATCACTGAAAGTTTTGAAATGGGATATACATAGATTTTTTAAATATTCAGGTGTTGAAGGCTATGATGAACTGGCATGAACGAGAAGCTGAGGCCAGGGACTGATCAGCCATAATGTAGTTGAGAAGTGAGGCAGGCCTGAGTGTCCAAAAGATCCACACCCACTCCTAGTCCTTATCTTATGAATTTGATTAACAGTGTTTGAGTAGAGATTTGATCCACTGTTCAAGATTTGCAACCTTTTGTGCATATATGCACAGAGTCTTCCAGAAGGCTTTTGACATGCAAATCAACACATGCGAAGAACAAGAAAAAGAAAGGTTCCTATGGCAAAAGTCTGTCTGCTCTCTGAAGATTACCCATTCAAAGTAACTGTATTGGAAGACATGAAACACAATTGAGTGTGTGGATTGACAAACAATTGTATTAACTTGATGACTATTAAGGAAAGGCTAAAAATTGTTCAAAAACCTGAAAGTACGAAAGGGCAGGAGTTCTAATGACCACTGAAAATTTATTGCAAGCCCTGGTTAGTTCAACAGATTCAAGAAACAACATAACCTCTGGCCCACCATTGAAGATACAAAGGCAGCCTGTAATTATTAATGATCTTGCTGACCAGGAGCAAGTTCTATCAGCTCTGCGAAGAGAAAAATGCAGCATCAAAAATCAGCAAAAAAACACTTACAACACATGTCACAGTCTTAAGCCTCAAAGAACAATGAAGATTTTCAAAAAGAATAATCTTTCTGTGGAAAGATGTTTAAAGGTCAATGAGATTAACAGTTCATTGCTGCTAAGAGGTAGTTATACTAAGAAAAGCAAAAGCATTAAGTGCAAAAATCCATTTGAGCTTTGTTCAAACCTACAAATCTTAAAACCAAATCAAATGCATAAATAGGACATTGATGGGTAGTGCATTTTTTTTTGTCAACATTAAATACAAGTGTAATTTATGCTTATGTTAAGTATTGAAGCATTATGTGGTGTTGGGAACATATCCCTGACACTGCACATATTTAAATAGAAAAGCATGCATTTGTATTTGTAGTTTTGATTGTAATGACAGTTTCCAGGAATGTATTATTTAAAATGGGTCGTCCTGATTCACAGGATTACAGAATTGCTATGGCACCATTTGGCCTATCAAACCTGCACTAGCTCTTCAAACAAAAATAAACCTGACCTAGTTTTAGTTTTTTTTCTTTCATGGGACATTGGCAGCGCTGGCTGACCAGCATTTATTTTCCATCCCTAGTTGTCCTTTTGATGGTAGAAGGAATTCCAAGATATTGATTTACAACAGGGAAGAACTGGCAATATATTTCCAAATCACAATGGTATATGAGTTGGAGGGAAACTTTAAGGTGGCTGTGTTCCCATGTATCTGCTGCCCTCGTTCTTCTAGATGGAAGTAGTTGTGGGCTTGGAATGTGCTGTCTGAGGATCTTTAGTGAATTTCTGCAATGCAGCTTTAGAGATAGTACACACAGCTGCTATTGAGCATCGGTGGTGGAGGGAGTGGATGCTTGCGGGTGTTATGCCAATCAAAGTTGTCTGCATTGTCCTGGATGGCATCAAGCTTCTTGAGTATTATTGGAGTCATTGCTTGTGGATGTGGTGACTATTCCATCACATGCCTGACTTGTGCCTTGTAGATGGAGGATAGGTTTTGGAGAGTTGGGAGGTGAGTTACACACTGCAGTCCTAGTCTCTTTGTTGTTGGATCCAGTGTTTTTGTGGTGAGTCCAGTTGGGTTTTAGTCAATGGTAACCCAAGGATGTTGATAACAGGAGATCAGTGATAGTAGTGCCAGTGAATGCCAAGTGGCCAGTTTACCTCTTATTGCAGATGGTCATTGCCTGGCATTTGTGTGGCATGAATGTTACTTGCTCCTTGTCAGTCCAAGCTTGGATAATGTTCAGATCTTGAAGCATTTGAACATAGATAACTTCAGTATTTGAGAAGTTATGAATGGTGCTGAACATTGTACAATCATTGGCAAACTTCCCCACTTCTGACCTTATGATGAAGAGAAGGTCATTGGTGAAGCAGCTAAAGATGTCTCATCCCAGGACACTACCCCGAAGAACTCCTGCAGAGATATACTTGAGCTGAGATGTCTGATTTCCAACAATCATAACTATTTTATGTGCCAGGTATGGCTCCAAATGGCAGAGAGTTTGTCCCAATATCTATTAATTCCAGTTTTTATAGGGCTCGTTCTAGCCATACACTGTCAAATGCAACCTTGATGTAAAGGGTTGACACTCTCACCTCATGGGTGGAATTCAGCCCTTTTGACCATGTTAGGATCAAGGCTGTAATGAGGTCAGGAGCCGAGTGCTCCTTGTGGAACCCAAACTGGGTGTCACTGAGCACGTTATTGTTGAGCAGGTGCTGTTTGATAGCACTGTTCATGAAACCTTCCTTTACTTTGCTGATGATCAAGAATAGAATGATGGAGTGGTAATTTGCCTGCTTGAATTTATGCTATCCATTCTAAAAAGAAATGTAGAATATACTTTGGCAATTTTCGACATTGTTGAGTAGATGGCAATGTTGCAAATTGCTGGAAGAGCTTAGCCAGCAGAGCTGCATGTTCCGGAGCACAAGTCTTCAGTGCTATTGTTGGAATGAAATTAGGGCCCATAGTCTTTGCACAATCCATTGCCCTTATCTGTTTCTTGATATCAGAAGGAGTGAATCAAATTGGCTGTGGACTAGTATCTATGCCAATCTCCTGTCTGCACTGTCAGCTATTCAAATGAAACAGCCAAAATCAAATATATTGATACATCATTTTCTCCTGCAAGACAGATGGTAGACAATAGACACATCAGGAACTAATTGAAAGAGGACAGACAAGGCTGGCTGCAGATCTTTGCCTCCATTGAGGTGATAGTACTTATTATCACTGAAGCAGCCACCTCCAAAACAGTAATTGATGATAAGGTTAAGGCCATAAGATAAAACATATGGTCTTAGCTCAACTCCTGTCACATAGCGCACATTTCTTTCACCCAACAAGCCTGACTGGGGAATGGGGGAATTGGTCAGACATGAGGATTGCAGATGCTGGAAACCAGAGTTTAGATTAGAGTGGTGCTGGAAATGCACAGCAGGTCATGCAGAATCCAAGGAGCAGGAAAATCAATGTTTCGGGTAAAAGCCCTTCATCAGGAATGGGGGGATTGGGTTGTGTGTGGGGCATGAGATGAAGTGTAGAATCATCTCAGAGGAATAAAAGCAGTAGAAAACAAAATGAAATAGTTGAAAACAAATGTATTTTACCTCCACTATAGGGCACAAAAGACCAGTTGGATTTGTATTCCCCATTTGCCACTTTTACCATTTTGTCCTCTGGGTTGGGGGACAGAGGGTTTTGGAGAGTGTGTAAGGGTGGCATGGCAACGAGCAAGGAACCATGCAAATGGCACAACCCAATCCTCTTTTTTTTTTGCCTTATACAGTCAACATGGGTCATATTATCAAAAAATGTGCTGCTCATTCCCTTGTAAACTGTGCATGTCAACCATAATATTATGAGGTGTAATGTCCAGGTCATAAGTACCAATTATCCTGTCATCATTCATTTCAATATGGCAACTGGGCTGGTAAATTCAGCACCCATCTACCTGACAGATGATAAGAGTGATGAGGAATGTGGTGGGCTAGTCACAAAAACACACCCGATTGGGGCATTTATGTTCTAACCTACAATCATATGTCACAAGCAAGCTGCTAATGGTATCAACAGGTGCACAACTCTATCCTTAACTTTTCAAACTTTTGAGAGCTGTCACGTGCCAAAGCACTGGTGCAGGAGCATGAAGTCCAAGAATAGAAGGATAATGGCATTAAAAAAATGTCATTACTCCTGCTCATGCTTAATTCCTATCACATATACTGGCATGAGACATAGTTTAGAAGTTTAGGGTGTAGGTTTGCTCGCTGAGCTGTGGGTTTGATATCCAGACATTTCGTTACCTGGCTAGGTAACATTATCAGTGGCGACCTCCAAATGAAGCGAAGCTGTTGTCTCCTGCTTTCTATTTATATGTTTGTCCTGGATGGGATTCCTGGTGTTTGTGGTGATGTCATTTCCTGTTTGCTTTCTGAAGGGTTGATAGATGGCATCTAGATCTATGTGTTTGCTTATGGCATTGTGGTTGGAGTGCCAGGCCTCTAGGAATTCTCTCACATGCCTTTGCTTAGCCTGCCCCAGTTGAAATGTTGGCTTTTTTCATCTGTATGTAGGGCTACGAGGGAGAGAGGGTTGTGTCTTTTTGTGGCTAGCTGGTGTTCGTGTATCCTGGTGGCTAATTTTCTTCCTGTTTGTCCTACGTAGTGTTTGTGGCAGTCCTTGCATGGAATTTTGTAGATGACGTTGGTTTTGTCCATGGGATGTACTGGGTCTTTTACGTTTGTTAGTTTTTGCTTGAGAGTCTTGGTGGGTTTGTGTGCTACTAGGATTCTGAGGGGTCTTAGTAGTCATTTCTGAAACTTCTTTGATGTATAGTAAGGTGGTTAGGGTTTCTGGTTGTGTTTGGTCTGCTTGTCGTGGTTTATTCTTGAGGAATCTGCACACTGTATTTTTTTGAGTATCTGTTCTTCTTAAATACGTTGTATAGGTGGTTCTCCTCTGTTTTGTGTAGTTCGTCTGTGCTGCAGTGTGTGGTGGCTCATTGGAATAGTGTTTTGATACAGCTTCATTTGTGTGTGTGTTGGGATGGTTGCTGGTGTAGTTAAGTATTTGGTCAGAGTTTGTCGGTTTTCTGTTTACGCAGGTTTGTAGTTCTCTGTTGTCATTTCTTTCGACTGTGACATCCAGGAATGCGAGTTTGTTGTCGGTTTCTTCCTCCTTAGTGAACTTCAAGCCTGTGAGGGTATTGTTGATGATGTTAAATGTCTCTTCTGTCTTGTTTCGTTTTGTGATGACAAATGTGTCAAATACGCAGCGGACCCAGATTTTTGGTTTGATGGTTGGTAGGGCTGTTTGTTCTAGGCTTTGCATTACTGCTTCTGCTATGAATCCTGATAACAGAGATCCCATGGGTGTGCCGTTGGTTTGTTTGTAGACTACGTTGTTGAAAGTGAAGTGGGTGGTGAGGCACAGATCCACTAGCTTTAATAACCTCCTTCCACCTATCGCATTCCTAATGCCCCTCCACCAAATCCCTCCTCCCTACCTTTTATCTTAGGCTGCTTGGCACACCTTCCTCATTCCAGAAGTGGGCTTATGCTCAAAACGTCGATTCTCCTACTCCTTCGATGCTGCCTGACCTGCTGCGCTTTTCCAGCAACACATTTTTCAGCTCTGATCTCCTGCATCTGCAGTCCTCACTTTCTCCTAATTGATTTCTACCTGTGCAGTTCATTCCCTCAGTGATGCTCTTTTGATAAAAACTGATACACTAAACCTCTTTTGCATTTGATTCTGTATCATTGAACAATAGAATAATTGATAAATCCTTAACTTTTATTTGAAAATATTTTAGCAATTGCAGAAAGACATTGTATCCTTCCAATATTGAGACTGCAACAGACACAAAGTTTAATTTTCACTCACATCAATTTTCAAGTTCATAACGATACAGATAATTAATTCTGCTTTATTCTTCAACACTTCACTGATGTTCATTGTTAGTGAAATATTTGGGCCTTGTTTTGACAAAGTAAACAGACAGCATGAAATAATGTACTTCTACTGATGTGATAATATTCAACTGAGGAACAAAGGGCAATTTGCTGAGACAATTCCTGTATAGTAACAGGGTCTTCAGGAGATTGAATTTTATCCTGCCTTCTTCTCATGTTGCATAAGCATAACAAAAATAAATATCTTGGCATCCTTTGCGTTAGGGATGTCCAAACTTCAGTGATGTCGCTCATTATGATTATGCCACTTTTGTGACCAATGTTTGTTTTGCCAGAGAGTTCTGCACTCATTACCAATTAAAACAATAATCAACATCAAGTCAGTCATTTGTGATGCTGAGATAAAGGGTTTGCGAATGAGAATTAACTGTATGGCATTAATCCTAACACCAATCTTTGCAACTAGTGATTTGGATGAACACGTTTGATTCTGAATATACTTCTTAAAATATCTTCTTTAAAATACAGGTCCATATATTAGAACATAGAATAGTACAACACAGTACAGACCCTTCAGCCCTTGATGGTTTGCCAGCCTTTTATCCATCTCTAAGATCAGACTAACCTAGATACCCTTCATGGTACTATCATCCATGTGCCTATCCAAGATTGCTTAAATGTCACTAATGTATCTGACTCTCCTACCACTGCTGGCAGTTCATTCTTCATATCCACCATGTATTACTTTGGGACAGTTGCCATTCACAATGAAACTTTGCCCTTTGTTTTTAAAGACGTGGGATCAGGCAAATAATCCAAATTGGCATTAAAATGGATTGCAGTATGAGGAATGGCTGGGAGCTGGATCAATGAGGATGGAAAAGGTAAAGGTAAAGTCACTAGAGCAATGAGGTGCTTTCTCATTAGAAATTAATAGAAATTTTTTAATCTGAGGGTCACCAAATCTCATGTGAGGGAAGGGATTTTGTGGCAACCTTAGCCAGTGCGAGGATTGAACCATGCTGATGGCATTAATCTGCATTGAAAATCAGCCATCCAACTAATTGAGCTAATCAATCTTCTGGAATGGGTGTAAAATGATTCTGGAAAGCAAAAAGTGTGGTGTCTCTTGACTTTGCACCACCATGTTATTTTACCAGCCCTGGTCAAGATGATGGATGGACACACCCCTCACCCAAGAGGCCAATTGAGCTAATTAAGAGACCAATGAAGGACTGCCTCCTATTCTTACTAGCATTTTATCAGCAGGAAGATTAGATTAGATTACTTACAGTGTGGAAACAGGCCCTTCGGCCCAACAAGTCCACACCGATCCGCCGAAGTGCAACCCACCCATACCCCTATATTTACCCCTTGCCTAACACTACGGGCAATTTAGCATGGCCAATTCACCTGCCCCAGACACCTTTGGACTGTGGGAGGAAACCGGAGCACCGGAGGAAACCCATGCAGACACGGGGAGAACGTGAAAACTCCACACAGTCAGTCGCCTGAGGCGGGAATTGAACCCGGGTCTCTGGCGCCGTGAGGCAGCAGTGCTAACCATTTTAAAACATGCCGCCCACAGAAGCGCCTGCCATGATGTGGGAAAACTGTCAGGTAAACATTGGCAGTCTCCCAGCAGGCTCAGGCTGGAGAGGAGCCTTCCTATTTAACTCTTTGTCCCATGCAGATGTCCTCACAGAAATTGCCTTTACCAACTAACCCCAACCTTCTCACAATTGCAGTGACATATTGATTATAATATTTTTAAAACTTCCAAATTTTCATTTGAATACTTGTGACTTTTATGGATTGAATGGTTACAAAGAGGAAAAACAGTGACTTCAAAATGGCTGAAGTGATCACGTGACCACAGGTTGAGCCAAGCTCCAAGAAGGTAAAAACAATGACTGCAGATGCTGGAAACCAGATTCTGGATTAGTGGTGCTGGAAGAGCACAGCAGTTCAGGCAACATCCAAGGAGCAGCGAAATCAACGTTTCGGGCAAAAGTCCTTCATCAGAAATAAAGGCAGTGAGCCTGAAGCGTGGAGGGATAAGCTAGAGGAGGGTTGGGGGGGGGGGGGGGCGGGGGGCAGGGGAGAGAAAGTAGCATAGAGTACAATGGGTAAGTGGGGGGAGGGGGTGAAGGTGATAGATCAGGGAGGAGAGGGTGGAGTGGATAGATGGAAAAGGAGATAGGCAGGTAGGACAAGTCATGGGGACAGTGCTGAGCTGGAAGTTTGGAACTAGGGTGAGGTGGGGGAAGGGGAAATGAGGAAACTGTTGAAGTCCACATTGATGCCCTGGGGTTGAAGTGTTCCAAGGCAGAAGATGAGGCATTCTTCTTCCAGGCATCTGGTGGTGAGGGAGCGGTGGTTAAGGAGGCCCAGGACCTCCATGTCCTCGGCTGCGTGAGAGGGGGTGTTGAAATGTTGGGCCACAGGGCAGTGTGGTTGATTGGTGCGGGTGTCCTGGAGATGTTCCGTAAAGCGCTCTGCTAGGAGGTGCCCAGTCTCCCCAATGTAGAGGAGACCGCATCGGAAGCAACGGATACAATAAACGATATTAGTGGATGTGCAGGTAAAACTTTGATGGATGTGGAAGGCTCCTATAGAGCCTTGGATAGAGGTGAGGGAGGAGGTGTGTGCGCAGGTTTTACAGTTCCTGCGGTGACAGGGGAAAGTGCAGGGATGGGAGAGTGGGTTGGAAGGGGGTGTGGACTTGACCAGGTAGTCACGGAGGGAACGATCTTTGCGGAAGGTGGAAAGGGGTGGGGAGGGAAATATATCCCTGGCGGTGGGGTCTTTTTGGAGGTGACGGAAATGTCGAATTTGGTTTATGCGAAGGTTTGTAGGGTGGAAGGCTCACTGCCTTTATTCCTGATGAAGGGCTTTTGCCCAAAACGTCGATTTCACTACTCCTTGGATGCTGCCTGAACTGCTGTGCTCTTCCAGCACCACTGATCCAAGCTCCAAGAAACCAGAGTAGAAGAAATGAAATGAACTCTTTTATCAAAAGAGATGGAATCTATTCAGATATGAGAAACTCATCCCTGTGATAAATTTATATCTGTATACAGGTCCTTCTGCTATAACATAACAGTTGTGTTTCTATAACCTTGCACTATAGAAAATCAAGCTATGGAAAACTACTGTCGAAAATTGCACAATAGAAGATTACTCCTAGAAAATCGCTATACCTGTTCAGTAGAATGTTCACATTATCCAATGACAGCAACTCATCAATTGTGTTATAGCTGACGAAACACACATTGTAGCAGAACAACCTATAGATAGATAGATAGATAGATGCAAAACACCCTTGCACTTAGCTAGCTTGGAAATAATATCTCCAGACATGGGAATATACAAATGAACTTCATTTCAAGCAACTGCTTTGGCAGAGTATTGAAAATGGATTTTTTAATCAGTGGAGTTGGTAAAAGTTCTTCCTCTCTCTTCTCACACAGGAAAGACAAATCAACTGTTGACAACATAAAGTGGAGAAACATGAAGAGTTGAACAAAATTCACTGCTGCCACTGATCCAGGATAACATTAACCAACTGCATTCTCAGGTTAAATATCAACCTGGGAGGAAGTGAGGACTGCAGATGCTGGAGATCACAGTCAAAGGATTCCTGATGAAGGGCTTATGCTCAAGACGTCAATTTTCCTGCTCCTCAGGTGCTGCCTGACTGGCTGTGTTTTTCCAACATCACAGTCTTTGATTTAAATATCAATTTGTCAAGGACACCCTAAGAACTTTAAATCTGCATTTTTTTTATCTTGATTTTTGTACTGGACACTGTCTCCTTTTTAACTGTATACCTATATTTGTATGTGCATTTCATGTCACACCTTTACTTGCTAACTCCAAAAAAAATGACATATTCATTTTTGCTTGCACACAAGAAAACTTATAATTGACTTCTTATTTTGTTCTAGTGAACTTATTAATTGAATTTTAGTTGAAATGAAGTACATATATTATATTAAAAAAATCTTTCTTGCAGTCAGCTCAGAAGGCTGTTAATAAAAAAGGAGAGTCAATTCACTCCTCCAAGATTGGTTATAATAACCTAACATCGCAGTACTACATTGCTCCCATATTATTAGAAGAATACATTCTTTTTCATTATGTTCTGTTCAGTACAGTGCAGTACAGTGCAGTCTCGTCAATGCTACCATTTTGGTGAGACTGAGATTGAAATATTTATAACAAATTATGTTTAAGTATCAGTTATTTTAGAGTTTGGATTTGTGCTAGTGGCATATGGATTTTATTCTGCATATCTGAAGTGGCTAATAATTAGTTTCTAATTATTACTGTAGCCACGGTGATAACTTTAATATAAAAAAAGACTGGAAGTGATTGTTCTTGGGGGCAAATAGGAATTTCTTACATTGTTCAGCTGTTAAAAGATCTTCCTAAGTAAACAGTTGTGTATTAGCTTTCAGTTTAGAAGTCAGATTAACCTTTTTTTATTGGATGAAACACTGAAAAAACAAACTCTTTCAGGATAGTTTGCTGGAGTTGAATCTGTAAAGTTATTGTTCCTGAATGAAGGAGAAGTTTAAATCTTTTGAGAAATAATTATGTATTGCAAAACATTTAATTTTAAAGCTCCAGACCAGAAATGTTTAATTGAAATCCCCGAAGTGATAGTTCAAGCTGAGAAAGTATATGCTCAGTTTTATGAAGGCTTGAAGAAGAGGCAATCAGATTCCCCATGCATGGAATTGAACTCAGACAAGTCAAACCCTGTTTACGATAGGACAGAAATTCTGACTGTACTCAATCTCCAAGGAGAAGAGTGCTGTTGGGATTAATGGGATTGAAATTTACTGTGTTTTGAAATATTTAAAATTTATTCCATGTAAATTGTTTGATTAATTTTATTTTCATTTTCATTTTATTTGAATAGTAAACTCCAGTTATTGTTAATTCCGGATCTGTAGCATTGAATACTTAAGTTTCAGTTAGAGGCCACCATGTTAAACTCAACAAGTCACACTTTAGTTTGGGGTCCACTTGTACAACAATAACATCAGCTAGGACCATAATAGTGCTCCTAAAAAAGATAGCTGAACTGCTACCACTCCATCTGGTGCATGGTGCTGTACTTAATAGATTTGGCTGTGAGCAATTGCTCCTGATAAAACACAGCCCCATATTGCACTGACAGTCAAATTAAGATTACAAACCCCATCCCTGCCCTCTCCTGCTTTACTGCCCATCAGCAGGACCTCACTAATAATATTCAACCACAATTCTATCACCATAAGCAATGAGCATTTTGCAACATTGTATGTGCAAACAGAGTTGCATAGAGAAAGGTGAATTTACGTATCAGCTTTTATGTTCAGCAAAAACAGATGGTTCAACAGAGATATTGAAATGTAAACTGAGACTGACACCAAGCATCTCAAAGCAGATTGCACTGAAGATCTCCTCGTGAGCAGACTGCAGTGCAAGTATCATCTTCCGGTGTTTGAGTGATGGCATACTTACAGCTTTGTTGCTGTGGTCTGTTGAAATGAGAAATATTAAATGAAAATCATTAAACAGTTGAATGCCCTTCCCAGGGATAACATATTATTTATGCCAGATAATTAATTTATCATGTACACACATTTCCCCAATGATTTGGTATGAATCCACGTCATGGTTTGGAACCTAGGTAGTTTGATTAGATTTACGAAGAGTCAGAAAAAGCCTTATCTGCATATCTCTCCCCTCCCCCCACCCCAGTGGGACTGTCTGTTCTTTCCAGTCTGGCAATCAGACTCACCATTATTCTGCAGTTCTCACATTCTAATCACTTAATCTGTACTATCAACAACGTTCCTCCCCTAGCATTCTATACTCCATCCCAACTTTTCAACCCCTCAACAAATATGGCAAAAATGCTGCCCCCTTCATGCATCAGGGTCAGCTCTGAAGAAGATCCATCTCGACTCAAAATGTTAGCTTACTCTATCTACGTGGATGCTGCCTGACCTGCTGTGATCATCAACATTTGTTGTTTGCAGTACAGATTCGAGCATCAATAGGGATTTGCTCTTGCAAATCTGAAGTTGGTTCAAAAACAATTCACTCCGGTTTGAACGAGGTGCATTTTCAGCATACTCTCAAACTGCCAGTACCTACAATGTGAATTTGAATGGGCTATTAATCGGATCATTCTATACAGCATGAATTTCCATGTATAAAAATGGAACACAGAACAACATTGGCATTTAACAAAGCTCAACATAATGGTTTATGAAGAATATCTTAAGTATATTTGGCAAGAGAGTGCTGTTCTTTTTCATTGAATCTATAAAGAAACAGCTGACTAATTAATATTACTTATCAATAAATTGTTTAAGATGTTAAACTGCCATTGGTATCGACACATTGGAATTTAGAAATCACGGATGAGTTTATGAGAACCGTTTACATTGATTATTGCTCAGCTCATCTCTCTTAGTAGTGATATGCTCCAGTTTCAAAAACTCAAAAAAAATGCTCTCTTCAGATTGCACGTAATTGTGCATCACAGGCTGAATTCACCTCCTGTTGGTGAACTTGCAGTGCAGCAAAAAAAAATCCCAACTAACATGAAACTGCCATTGACTAACTATTAAATGCTCCACAGCAGCATACTTTCAGTACAGAATGGATTTGGAGCAGTGATACTGCTCCTAATAGATTTGTTTCTAAAAGGCAAAAGAAATACAACTCTAACCAGATGGCCTTTAAAAGGTTGAATTCGGTTACAGGAGTGCATCACTTACTACACAAAATGACAAAGGATAACAGCAATGCCAGAAGCAGCAACCACTGGGTATTTAGCAGCCAAAATGGTTCTAAGATATTCTGCAGATATGCCTGAATGAAATGAAAGTCTTAACAGGCTGCAATAAGTGGGTGATCTAAATTATTTTTAAGCAAGTTGTTCGGTGTTGTCATCACAGCCTGCACACTCAGAGACTGTGACATAATGCTAATGCAGGAAAACGCTCAGTAAGTGAAATGTTTCAGCGTTTCGTGAGTTCAGTCCAAAATAAAAGAATGGAACAGGAGGCAGCTTCACAGCCAAAGACTTGTTGAAGGAGAAAAAAAGACTTAATATAAGTGTTTAATCTATCATATACTTTTGATTCTAAAGGAAACAAAGAAAATTTCTAAATGCTTTAAAACGTATGAGGTATCTTTATTTAAAATGAAGAGAAAATGTCAGCAAATAACTTAAGAGTTTGTACAACATGTAAAATAGTTAATTCTCATTTTTGGAGAAGAAATATTCATCCATATAACCTGGTAATTCTTGACCTAGCAGTAGTACCAACAGAAGCAAGTTAAACTAGAGATGCTGTGTATATCATAAAGAAAACTGGCAAAGACAGAAAGAAAGAAGTACACACTTGGGAGGACTCTAAGTAAAAGCTACCACCTGGTTAGAACAGACCAAGGCTTTAAAAGAAATGAGGACAATACAAAATAATTTCCTATCTCAAATAGAGAAAAGATACTTCACATCAACTGAAAGGACAGACGTATTAACATCAGAGTTCTTGAAGTATGGAGACTGTGATCATCCAAAGTCAATTATGCTGGGCAAGGTCACAGGCTTACAATGCCAGAGTTCTGACTACCAAAGCAAATTGCAATCATCCAGCTCAAGAAAGGCAATTGAGTAAGAAGAGGGCAAAGGAAGGACTTCAAAAATTCCCTGAAGGGTTCCATCCAGAAATGCAGCACAGATGTCAATGCCTGGGGAACCCTCGTTCAGAAAAGACTGACTTAGTGGAAACCCCATGTGTGATGGGACACAATTCTTCAAGAACATTCATTGTCAAGTGGATGCATGGAAAAAGAACCAGGGAAAGGAATACCAAAGATCACTTCCACTTCCCAAATCTGCAGTAGGAGATAAGTTTGTAGGGTCGGCCATAAAGAACCTACAGAACTTGATCAGTGACATGGAATTTCTTAGGTGGACATCATACGCCTCATATATCTCTAATACAGAGGAATCTTGCATTTGATTATCTGCATATTGGATTATCTGATGAAGGGCTTGTGCCCGAAACGTCGAATTTCCTGTTCCTTGGATGCTGCCTGACCTGCTGCGCTTTAACCAGCAACACATTTTCAGCTCATATTGGATTATCTGGCAAGATCACAAGGCCCTGATGCTTGGCTAAGCAACGTTATCCAGAAATTGATTAACTGAACGAAATAACTCCCACTCATGTCCTTTGGATAATTGAGGCACCTCTTTAGAGTGCCATTGGAGTGTGGTGAAGAGACCAACAGGCCCAAAATTGGACATTTTAAATAGATCCTAAGCCAGAGAAATTAGGTCTGACAGAATATTGGCCAAATTAAAATAAACAGCAGCCATGGGCTACAGAATAGAAACCACTGTCAAAGAGGTCACAAAGTTTTATACCGAACTAGTTGCAACTAGCCTGAGCAAAGATGTTCTGGTATCTTGATGGCCCCTGAGGATGTGCACTTGACACCTCTTGATATGATAAAAGTAAATGGTGTTGGCATGACTCCATTGGATGTTTTGACTTCAGCCTATGAACCCATTGGCCAAAGGCCACAGAACATTCTGCACAGTCAGGAGTAAGGGGGTTATACCACACTTATCAATGAAGACTCAGCCTGCCTTAATAGCAAACTTAGTGACAGTGAACGTGAGCATTCTCAGATGAATAAAGCTAGATACGGATTAAATATTGTGGGAAGTTGAAATATGATGATAGTCTTAATGAGGGTTTAATAAGAACTATTTCATTAGTAAAATTGATTTGAACTGCAAACCTGATTCTGTGTCCCTTTGTTCACCTCTATGACAAGAGTGCTTGGGTAAAGTGTTTTTTCTGCATAAAATGGTCAAAGTGTCCAAAGCAGATGCACTTGTCATACATGCTATTCCTCATGCAATGAATAGTTTATACCAACCATGACTAGCTTGTTAACAAATTTGTACACTCTTGAAATAAAAATCTGTCAGAAAGATTAAACTTAACCACTAATTGTGTCATTTGGAGGGCTGTTTGGCAAATTTGGCTATTCTAGTTTAGAGATCCCTATGTAGATCATAACATTCAAAACTTAAATATCAAATAGGAGTAGAAAATTGAGTATTTAATTATGTTTGAGGGTGTCAAATCAACTAAGTGGAGAACATTAACATTATGAGAATATGAATTGCAATAAGTAAATCTGTTGTCACAAATAATGAATACATGAATAATCAGTAATTACAAATTAATTTAATTCCAATCTAATGCAATTAATTAATACTAGACCACAAGCATTTTTAATAGCATTAGAGATAAATTATTGCTAATAAAGTAAACAAATCTATAAAGATCAGACATGATAGCACAAGTAGTGTGTGTGAAGCAGAATTGTTCCCACTTTGCATGTCTCAGATCCACACCCTTTCCACTTGCAACTTTATGGACTGTGGCACAATTTCAAACACCAATAAGGAATTTATTTTCTGACACATTGCGGATTGGACTTCTGTGGGAAAAATTCTCCATAGAAGAGACCTCTTATCTTTAAGTAGACCCCCAAACTATTTTATCACTCTGGAGACGGGAAGCCAGGATGCAATTGGACCTTAGTCTCAAGCTGGCCACAGAAGTACCAATTTGCTGAGGTGGGTTCATTATAAGGCATGCCATATTCTTTGGGACATCAGCATAGTTGTATTAAAAGGTTGTTACACCATTCAGTCTTCAGTCCCTTCCCTCCCATCCACTCCTATACCACTTCAAAACCTGCATGATTTTTAATTAAGAACCTTTGATGACTCTACGACTCCATGTGGTCTTCGCAAGCGCTTTTGCTCATCCATAAATTCTACACTGTCAGCTAAGGCATTGAAATAGTATAAAAAATACAGATTGGATTAAATGCAGCTGAATTTCAAATATCCCAGGAGACACAGCTTGTCCATATAGGTGATCTACACCCACTTACTTCACCCATTTGCATGGGATCTGTTGAAAATGGCATAGATTGGGGCATGGAGATGTTGGAGACAGATGAACATTTGCAACTGGGTCCCACCCACCATTTTTAAAGGTTTGCTCAGAGAATTTGACTTGGTGAAAATCCAAGACGTACAATCTTATACAACAATTCAATGAGCTGGGCTGTATGTGAGACTCTCTCACAGATAATGGATAGCAAGGAATTTCCTCTAGAATAGCCATTTCTTAGAAATGCATAGGTCGTGGAAGAGAAAGGTGAATACCTTTCAGTCAGCAGTGTAGCTGAAACTTGGATAAGGGAGATATGGAGTACTGCAGTTACTGGCCTAATCCAACAAATGTTAATTACCAGTTGGGGAAGCCGGTGGTGTAGTGGCAATTTTACTGAACCAGTAATCCAGAAGCTGAGATCAGTTTTCTGGTGACATAGATTTTAGTAACTCCATGGCTGCAAGTGGAATTTAATATCAGTTAATGAATCTGGAATCTATAAATAGTTTCAATATTAGTGATCTGAAGCTATTAGATTATCGTAAAAACACGTTTTGTTTGCTAATATTGAATGTGTCTTACATGTGACTCCATACTGGTGTTTTCTTTTCCACGAGATAACGACTGCTTCCACCTTGTACATTTGTCACCTCTAAGTATGTGGTACCGAATAAAGGGTACTTAGACAAAGTTTGCTGTCCCTTTTAACTTTGCCTTGAACTTATTTAGTACTTAGTGATAGAGGGTACACCATTGTACGAGAAACACATTTCTTACATAATATGAGAACACACACTTGGTCAGGCGTAAGACCAGAAGATTTAGGAAAGAAAGTAGAAGGTTAAATGTGTCTGTCTGTTCTAATGTGAGAAGTGCCTCTTGTGGATCTTGTATTTATGATAAAGATATTTTAAATTTATGTAATTTCAGGTATTTCTTTAAATCTGCTATCCTAAAGCTTATATTAACCAATTCTGTTCTAAACTGAACCGCTGTGGAAATTGCTAGTCTCTGTATTTCCAAGGAGGAAGCTGATAAAGAGCAAAATAGAAATAGAAATACTATAGTCACAGGGATTCTATAATGAGAGGAATACAACACATCATTTTGATTCACATTCCGGAACCCAGAAGAGTTTAGTTTCTATCTGGTGCAAGTGCAAAAAATATCTCAAAGGAATGGGAGGATGAAAATCCATTTTGCCGTGTCCACGTATGACACTAGGAAAAACGAATAGGTGAAGTCACAGACTTTGAAATACATGGACTAAACGTGGATAGCCGTAGGCCATAACATTTAATGAATGTTTCATGAAGCAATTGCAATGCCTCCTCCAAATTGACTTGTCCGTCTATTTACTGCCGTCAATCTATACTCAACACAAAGACTTCTGACAAAGTTTGTTTCATGTAAAACAGAAATAACTATTATTAATGAAAAATAATTCACAAAATTCCAGGAATGAGAATTATATAAACACTTAAAATCACTAACTACCAGGACTATTATTCTTTTCCCTGACAAAAAGACAAAAGGTTAGTAATGAAGGTTAGATTTTAGTTTAAAGATATAAATCAAGAAAGATAGAAAGCCATATGACTGGACTCAATATGAAGGGCTTATGCCCGAAATGTCAATTCTCCTACTCTTGAGATGCCGTCTGATTTGCTGTGCTTTCCAGCACCACAATTTTCATCTCAGTATTTGAATCTCAGACTAGCAGTTCTGACCTCCAAATCAACTTAAAGGTCTGCAAATCTTTTGACCTCTGGAAACAACCAACCTCACTGGCCCAATTGGATCTGACCTAAGACAGACCGGGATCTCCCAGAGACCCCCACTGCATGTACCAAATGGGGCCCAAATGTGTGTACCCGATGGGGCCTGACCTCTGAAGCTGGAACCACAGCAACTAAATGACCAGCTACTTACCAATTTCCCGGATGCCCAACTCAGACGTTGATCAGTGACCCAAATCCGTGGCCTTACCTGAACTTATGGAGATCTGGCATTGTGGCTCAACCAGACTGTGAGGCTGAAACCAATGTTCAGGAGCCCATTGGATGCACTTTCTGGAACAGCAGCACACCCATAAAGAATCTTGAGCCTGTCCAGATGCAGCCACTTACCCAGGAAACGTGGGAAATATGATGGTTTGCAGGGCAGACTGAAACAATGCAGTTTCCAGTCCCTCTTCCCCAACATAATTATGGCAAATATCCAAGCTATAGAAAACAAGCTGAATGAACTTAAAGGTGGACTCATCTAACAAAGAGAATTGAAAGACAGCTGTAGGCTTGGTTTTACAGAGACATAGCTCAGTCCTGTTTCACCTGACATTCCCTAACAATCTGAATGCTCATCAATTCACCCGATGGACCATATAGCACCCTTGGACAAGACTAAGAGTGGAGGGGTCTGCCTCCTGATCAACAGCTGTTGGTGCTCAGATGGGACAACTTGGTGAGTTGTTACTCTCTGGACCTACAACAGCTCATGAAGTGTCATCCCGAGTACTTCTCATGAGAGATCATTTCTGCTATCCTGACAGCAGTTTAAATCCCCCCATGTGGGGGTGAAAAGTGCACTTGATGAAATAGACACTGCCACGAATAGTCGTGAGATTGAATAGTACACGGCCTTGTTCATCATAGCTGGTGACTTCAGTCAGGCCAACCTCAAGCGTATCCTACCAAATTATAATCAATATGTCTCCTGTCCTATCCGAGCTCAAACACCCTTGACAGCTGCTACACAACCAAAGACACCTGCTGCTCCATTCCCCACCAGCATTTTGGTAAATCAGACCATAAGGCTGATTTGGTTCCTTCAACCAAAAGAGAAAATGCTGGAAAATCTCAGCAGGTCTGGCAGCATCTGTTAGGAGAGAAAAGAGCTGATGTTTCGAGTCTAACTGACCCTTGTCAAAGCTAAAAGAAGGGGAGAAATAGGGAGGTATTTATACTAGGCTGAGAGAAGGTGAGTCATGGCTCCAGAAGCAAAATTAGCAATAAAGAGGTGATAATGATGGTGCATAGAGAGATTATAGGGAGATTAGGAGCTGTGAATGACCAAGGCTGAAGCCAGTGCTATGTGACAAAATATGTGGGGGATGGATGGGATGGGTGTAGCAGAAGCAAAATGGAAATCAGGGGAGAAGAGCAGCAAAGGGGGAAGAGGAGAGGAAAACGCTAATGAGAGAGTGGGGAGTGAGAGAAAGAGAGATAATCAAGAAATAAGAGGTACAGAACTGTGAAAAAAATAAATAAACTAAATGAAATAAAATTACGGAGCAGAATGAAAACAGAGGGGTCGAGATGGGATGATCATCTGAATTCAATGTTGAGACCAACGGGTTGTAACGTGCCTAGTCGGAAGATGAGATGCTGTTCCTTCAGTTTGCGTTGATCTTCACTGGAACATTGCAGCAGGCCAAGGACAGACACGTGGGCATGGGAGCAGGATTGTGTGTTGAAGTGGCAAGGCATGGGAAGGTCCGGGACCTGATTGCGTACAGATCGAAGGTGCTCAGCAAAGCGATCACCCAGTCGGCGTTTTGTTTCTCCGATATAGAGGAGACCACATTGGGAGTAATGAATGCAATCGGCCAATTTGAAAGAAGTAAAGTGAAATGCTGCTTAATCTGAAACGAGTGTTTGGGGCCTTGGATGGTGAGCATGGAAGAGGTAAAGGGACAGGCGTTTCACTATCTGCGATTGCATGGGAAGGTGGTCAAAAATTTGATATTGATCATGGGAAAAAAGAGAAGGGCCTTAGCACATCAGTTAAGACCTCCCAGATAATTATAGTCACATGTCATGGATCAACAATTGAGTTTTAAGTATATAGACATTAATTGGATTTAACTGCATTTCCATGGATATTCAGTTGAATGTAGATAGAAGCTCCCTTACTATTTGCAGGAGAGTACTGAATAACGGGCGCAGGAGCCAAAGCCTAGAATGTGGTTCATTAAGATGCATTATGAAAGCCCAAGGATAATTGATAAAGGTCCTGGTAAATATCACAAGAACATGGGATGACATGAAGTTGTCCATTGACTGATCACACAATCACATGATGAAGCTCATTACATACACAACCAATCAAATAATAATACAATGGTTGTCACAGACAAAAGCAGGCTAAGTAAATGGATACAAAGTGTATGTTTCTCTTTGTTCAGTGGAAAAACACTTGGAATGCCGGAGGTTTTCTTCCCACCAGTGAAAAACAAAAAAGCTCTTCCACAACAAAGTGGACCTGGGTGTTGTGATGCATATAGTCATTCTGTCCCAACAATGTGGCAATGTGAGCAGGCTCTGAGAAATGTGGACCACTGATGGGCAAAGGAACCAGACCATGTGAGTATCGTGAATTCATAGTGACCTGTAACCTCTGGTTGTTTGCTGTTCCCTCACAGTCTCGTTTCTAAACCCGAAAAGAAACAGATGCACTTGAACTCAAAGGACTGCAAGGTTTAGATTAATAACTCTGGCTCCTGATTGCAAAGTTGAAAATGGTTAAACTCTCCCTTAGCTTTGCTTTCTGCAGTGTGATTAATTTTAAAATTTTATATTAGAATTAGTTATAGAAGGAAAAGTTAGAAAGAATGGATAAGATTATAACAGGCCATGTTTTGAGGGCTTTTGTGAATTTTTAAAATAAAATTCACAATTAGGACATCACTGTTTGTAATTTTTGGATTTTACCCAAGCCATCTATTAATTGGCATGAGGTTGAGCAGATCTGGAATGTGAATGCATGGCAAAAAGAAAGAATGGTGTGGAAAGGGAAGGGTTTCAGTTGTTTGAACTTCAACACCTGTCAGACATGATACACCTGAACTGGAGTCAGACCTAGGTTGTAACAGAAAGAATAAGTTGGCAAAGTATAAGGCTAGGAACTGGTATAATGGCAAATGGTCTTGGAGTTGGAGATGTTTATGGGATGTGATGCTACCATCTAATGTGAATCAAATAACATGAATCTAACATTAAAAGAATCAGTAAATGAGAGTAAACCACAACCCGAGTTAAGGAATTCAGATGAACTTAAGTGGTCAGGTATCAAAAACATACTAAAACCTAAAAATATTATAGTGATTAAAATGACCAAAGATGCAAATAAAATTGTGCACAGTAGCCAAATAAAATTTGAGATTAGGAGGAAATTGTTTATAGGTCAGATCTCACTAGTATAATTGAAATGAGACCAAAAAAAGGACAATTTAATATTTCCGTTCATAATAGGACACAAGAGATAGATATAGGAATGTATACTAATTGAAAATGATGTAACGAGAGCTGAAAAAGAAAGGAGCAAAATTCATATGTATTAAATAAAAGATATGAGGGAAAGGTATAAGCTAATAGGAGGTTTTCCTTATGTAAGAAAGGTAGAAGGAAAATAAATAGGTTGTACTAGGAAAATAAAAAAAATCAAATTATCATAGAAGATTTCAAACATTTCCATGTAAACTAGTAAGATAAGGTACACAAATATCAGGGAGTTTTTTTTAAATAGTACTGTACAACATAATTGTATTCTTATTCATTTTCTGAGAGCAGTAGTAGGAAATATTTAAAACAGTCATTGATAGATTCCAGGAGAACAAACTAACCAACATTGAGACCATGTGGCTTAGCAGAAATAAGGCCAATATCAAAACTGAAGAAAAGACATACACCATATGCATAGAAAACAAAGAAAATGATGCTAACAGGAAAGAGAAACAGATGAGGAGAGAGTCAAAACATAACTACGTCAACAAAGAACTACAAAATAATTATTTTTCTTAAATTGCCCCTGCACTGGGAGCATCATTGTCAAGCCAGCATTTGCTACTTATCCTTAATTGTCCCATAGATAGGTTTGTATTATTGCAGAGAATAAGGATATAAGTGAGTAACTACAGCACTTCACTACATTACTGGAGAGAAAATTTTCTGGCATCGTTAATAAAAGCAGAGACTCATCTTTGTTGTTATAACTGGAGCACTCTGTTTACTACCACTCCCGCAACCCATGGCAAGGTTAACCTATTCAGTCAAATTTCATGTCCTAAGGCCTATAACAGTGTCCCAGCAAAGCCCAATGTGACATGCAGGAACATCATCTCATTCTGTTTATGAAGACAGTCATTATTCCGGTGTAGGAGAAAGTGAGAACTGCGAATGCTGGAGATTAGAGCTGAAAATGTGTTGCTGGAAAAGCGCAGCAGGTCAGGCAGCATCCAAGGAGCATGAGAATCGACGTTTCAAACATGAGCCCTTCTTCAGTCATTCCTGTGCTTTTCCAGCAACACATTTTCAGCATTATTCCAGTGTAGTTGGGAGTTTCTTGTGGGGCCCTGTAGAATGTCCATTGGAACACACTCTGAAGGAACTGCCCAGGAAGTTTAGCTTTTCACTGGCCAATTCTGCTACACCTGGAACTCTCTAAAAGTCTCAATTTAAATCAAAGACTTTAGATGGTCCTGATGAAATTCAATAAATACTGAGGAAAAGTTAAACTATTCAATACATTGAGTAACTATTAAATTGACCCCATATTTACCTTAATGTACTTTCTGCTTACCATTTAGATTCCTCAGATCATGACTTGATAGCCCCTTGGAAACTACACCCCATTCCACGCACTGCTCTTGTCCACCTTCCCTGACTCAGATGTAACCTCCACCTAACCTAGCTAGACCCAACTTTCTCCATTCACCGGACATAACATAAACACTACTTCACAAAGCTGGCCCCTTTGCTACCTTGCATCCTGGCACACAACTTACATGGTACACTATCGCTGCTCTTCTGACAGCCTGCATCCTAATCACCAGTCCATGACCCAGTTAACACCCTGGTACCATACTTGGATGTATGTTACACACCCGGAATCCTACTCCCACTGGCCATCTGGCAGCCAAACATTGTATTATGTACTTACAGTCTGACAGTAACTGGACTTTTAAAGTGCATGAATATGGCAGCTGATTTATGTGAAAAAGGATGTGCAGTTTGCCTTCTCTTGACAATTCTCTTCTAAGAACAAACTGTCAGAATTGAAACAGGGCTCTGCATTTCTGAGAGAGCTCTGAATGGAATCAACTGTCAGAAATGCAGAACTCCCTTTTTCTACACAAAAGCACAGAGTGGCAATCAGCATGAGATAATCTGGTCCTCTAAGTCTTTTACCCTCTCCACAAATGCTTAAAAAAAACTCAGTTTATCTGTTAAAATTCTGTTAAACTTACTATCAGTGCAAAATAGAGTCTTAGTCATGGAATCATACAGCACAGAAACGGACACTTCAGTTCATTCAGTCCATGCCGGATATAACCCCAAACTAAACTAGTCCCATCTGCCTGCTCCTGGCCCATATCCCTCCAAAGCATTCTTCTTCATGTACTTATCCAAATGTCTTTTAACATTGTAATTGTACCACATCTACCACTTCCTCAGAAAGTTTGTTCCACATGCAAATCACCCTGTGTAAAAAATTGCCCCTCATGTCTTTTATTTTAAATCTCTTTTCTCTCATATTACTGTGCTCCTTGACTTGAAATCCCCTATCTTAGAAGAAAAACAACAACCATTAACTTATCTATACCCTTCATTGTTTTATAAACCTCTATCAGGGGGCTGATGGGAAGGTGAATCACTGATTTCAAATGTTACCTTGAGCATCGTGGCCCTCCATTTTTGTTTCAGCAGCAGGAAGAGAGGGAGAGTTGACAGGGAGTTGACAGGAAGATGAATCACTGCTATAAAAAAATTACCTCATGAATAGGCTGAGCGGACACAGGCTGCTGAGTAAGTGAAGTAATATATTTAGGTGGTTGCTTTATCTGAAACACTACTTCGATACTGTGTCCCACCCATCCTCCTCCTCTAATCAAAAACATAGGTTCTATGTGCCAGATTGGTAAGGTAACTAGGTTTTTCAATTCTTTATTTTCAACAGTCTCTTTGGGGATTTAGAATAGGTAGGAATGGAAGTTAGGGCAGTTGAATATTCCTCCTGCAGAATGTGGGAGGTAAGGGTCACCACTAGTGTCTCTGCTGACTTCATCTGTGGGAAGTGCACCCAACTCCAGCTACTTGAAAACCATGTTAGGGAACTGCAGCTGGAGCTGGATAAACTTCAGATCATTTGGGAGGTGGGGGGGGGGGGGAAGTTATTGAGAGGAATTACAGGGGGTAGTCACACCTTATGTGCAAGAAAAGGGTAGATGGGTTACAGTCAGGGGACTGAAAGGGAACCGACAGGCAGTGCAGAGAACCCCTATGCCTGTTCTCCTCAATATCAAATATACAGTTTTGGATACTGTTAGGGGGAACAGCCTGCCGGGGTAAGCCATGGACTACAGGTCTCTGGTACAGAGTCTGTCCCTGTTGCTCAGAAGGAAAGGGGTGTGATGAGCAGGACATTAGTCTTTGAGGACTCCAAAGTAAGGGGGACAGATAGGAGGTTCTGAGGGAATGAGAGGGACTCACAGTTGGTGTGTTGCTCTCCCAGGTGCCAGGTTTCGTGACATCTTGGATCATGTTTTTGGGATTCTTGAGGAGGAGGGGGAGCAGCCCCAAAACATGGTTCACATAGATACTGATGACATAAGTAGGAAAAGGGATGCAGATTTAAGGCAGAAATTCAGGGAGTTAGGGTGGAAGTTTAGTGCTAGAACAGACAGAGTTGTTATCTTTGGTTTGTTACCTGTGCCACATGCTAATGAGGTGAGGAATGGGGAGAGAGAGGTGTTGAACACTTGGCTACAAGAATGATACAGGAGGGAGGGTTTTGGATATTTGGATAATTGGGGCTCATTCTGGGGTAGGTGGGATCTCTATAAACAAAACAGTCTACACCTAAACCAGAGGGGTACCAACATCTTTGGGAAAGGGGGGACGGGTTGATATTTGCTAATGCTCTTTGGGAGGGTTTCATCTAATTTATCAGGGAGATGGGAACCAAAATTGTACTTCCAGTGTCCAGGTGGTTGAGAGTAGTGAGGTCAGAAATGATGTTTCAAGGCCACAAGAATTCACCAGCAAACAGGAAGGTAGTTTCATGTGTGGCAACTTCAATGCCAGGAGCATCTGGAATAAGGTGGGGGAACGTGCAGCATGGGTTGATACCAGGGACATCGATGTTGTGGCCAATTCGGAGACATGGATAGAGCAGGGACAGGAACAGTTGTTGCAGGGTCTGGGGTTTAAATATTTCAGTAAGAATAGAGAAGTTGGTAAAAGACGACGAGATGTGGAATTATTAGTCAAGGATAGTGTTACGGTGACAGAAAGAATTCTTGAGGACTTAATCTACTGACGTAGCTTGAGCTGAGGTTAGAAACAGGAAAGGAGCGGTCACCCTGTTGAGAGTTTTCTGTAGACCTCTGAATAGTTCCAGAGATGTAGCGGAAAGGATAGCAAAGATAATTCTGGATAGGAGTGAGAGTAATAGGGTAGTTGTAATGTCGGACTTTAACTTTCCAAATATTGACCGGAAATTCAAGTATTTTAGATGGGTCAGTTTTTGTCCAACATGTGAAAGATTGTTTCCTGACACAATATGTGGACAAGCCAACAAGGGGCAAGGCCACAGTGGACGTGGTGCTGGGTAATGAACCTGGCTAGGCGTTAGATTTGGAGCTAGGTGAGCAGTTTGGTGACAGTGACCATAGTTTGGTTATGTTTACTTTAGCGATGGAAAGGGACAGGTATATAACGCGGGGCAAGAGTTATTCTTAGGGGTAAGGCAATTATGATGCGATTGGACAAGATTTAGGATGCACAGGGTGAGGAAGGAAACTGCAGGGGATGGGCACAATTGAAATGTGGCACTTATTCAAGGAACAGCTACTGCGTGTCCTCTAGAAGTAAATACCTGTCAGGCAGGGAGGAAGTGGTTGAGTGAGAGAGCATGATTTATAAAAGAAGTTGAATCTCTTGTCAAGAGGAAAAGAAAGTCTTATTAGGATGAAATATGAAGGCTCAGTTAGGGTACATGAGAGTTACACATTAGCCAGGAAAGATCTAAAGAGAGAGCTAAGAAGAGTCAGGAGGGGACATGAGAAGTCATTGGCAGATAGGATAAAGGAAAACCCTAAACCTTTCTATAGGAATATCAGGAATAAAAGAATGACTACAGAATGATTAGGACCAATCAAGGCTGGTAGTGGAAAGTTGTGCATGGAGTCTCAGGAGATAGGGAAGCGCTAAATGAATATTTTTTGAAAGTATTAATGCTGGAAAAAGACAATGTTGTCAAGGAGAATGCTGAAATACAGGCTACCAGACTAGATGGGATTGAATTCCACAAGGAGGAGATGTTTGCAATTTTGGGAAGTATGAAATGGATAAGTCCCCTGGGCCAAATGGGATTCTCTGGGAAGTCAGGGAGGAAATTGCAGAGCCTTTGGCTTTGATCTTTATGTCAGCATTGTTTACAGGAATAGTGCCTGGCGGAGAAGACTGGAGAAGAAAAATGTCCTCTTGTTTAAGAAGAGGAGCAGAGACAACCCTGGTAATTATAGATCAGTGAGCCTTTCTTAAGTTGTGGGTAAAGTTTTAGAAGAGGTTATAAGAGGTAGGATTTATAATCAACTCAAAAGGAATAAGTTGATTAGGGATAATGAATACAGTTTTGAGTAGGGTAGGTTGTGTCTCACAAACCTTATTGAGTTCTGAGAGAAGGTGACCAAACAGCTAGATGAGGGTAAAGCAGTTGATGTGGTGTGTATGGATTTCAGTAAGGCAATGAGGTTCTCCATGGTAGGCTATTGCACAAAATGCAGAAACATGGGATTAAGGGTAATTTAGCGATATAGGTTAGAAGTTGGCTAGCTGAAAGAGGGTGGTTGTTGATGGGAAATGTTCATCCTGAAGTTCAGTTACTACTGGTGTTTTGCAAGGATCTGTTTTTGATCCAAGGCTATTTGTCATTTTTGGAAATGATCTAAATGAGGGCACAGAAGGATGGGTTAGTAAACTTATGGATGACACTAAGGTCGGTAGCGTGTGGATAATACTGAAGGATGTTGCAGGTTACAGAGGGACATGGATAAGCTGCAAAGCTGGGCTGAGAGGTAGAAAATGGAGTTTAGTACAGAAAAGTGTGAGGTGATTCACCTTGAAAGGAGCAACAGGAATAAAGAGTACTGGGTGAACGGTAAGATTCTTGGTAGTGTAGATGAACAGAGAGATCTCTGTCATCTGTCCATGTATACTGTCACGGGATCCATTACTTCTTCATGAAAAGACTCGATTCCTCTGTGGAATTTTACCTGATTATACTATATTGTAGCAACAATGATGCTATTAACTCTTTATTGTATTTTAGCCTAGCAACAATTAAGTATAACTATGACTACGTGGCAGCTGTTCTTTACCAGCTACTTATTGTTTTCTCAGCTAATTAAGTGTTTAACGCGACCTTTAAACAATGCTGACCGAGGCACAGTTTGAGATTCCAGTTCTTTAAACAAATGATGTAATTGCTTAACTTAGACTGTAAAGGATAAAAAGCAGAGCTAAAACAGACAGAACTCACTCTTGTCTTGAAACACAGACAATGAGTCACCTAACCATCTCGGCTTAACTGCAGATCCACTGAACCACCAGGCTTGCAGAAAAGACACATTTGTGCAAAATACAGACCGATCAGATGAAACATACGGACGGCTAAGAGCTTGCTGAAATACGCCTGCCTAAAAGATTCTCGGTTGAGGCACTGCATTCTAGCCTGAAAAAGATACAATCTGAACCAACTAGCTGAAACACGCTAGTCTAAGAAGATCCCATTTGGGACACTCAGGTATTAAGCTCTGCTTTTATCCTAGGTATCTTTTAAGAACATTCAAAAAGGCTGTAACGATTGTGATTAACTGAAAACATCTGATTGTGAGTATTCAACTTATTATAGTGATAAATTTTGATTATATTTTACACCACACACTTCGTATTCGCCGAACCTTTATTTGATATGATATGTTTACCTTTGTGTTGGTATGTTAAGTCTAGAACTTAGCTGAGAAGGCATTAGGATTGACTTAAAGTGAATCCCTCTCACTCCTAGGTGAAAGGATAAACTGAAGGGACCTAGAGACCTGCGATAAACCCAGTCGAGTTTGTAGCTATCAGGACCATACAGTCAATATGGACCACTGGTAAACTTGACAGGTAACGGCCTCAGGTATATGCCCGAGGTACTGTAGTTTAATCCGGTAGTAACCCATACCTATTGAGGATATCCACCTGAATAACATAACAATACAGATGGCTGAAAGTTGCCACCCAAGTTCATAGGGTTGTTAAGAAGGCATATGGTGTGTTAGCTTTTATTGGTCGAGGGATTGAGTTTCAGGGCCACGAGGTCATACTGCAGTGGTACAAATCTCTGGTAAGGCTACACAAGGGGTATTGCGTACAGCTCTTGTCACCATATTATTGGAAGGATGTGAAGCTTTGGAAAGGGTTCAGAGGAGATTTACTAGGATGTTGCCTGGTATGGAGAGAAGGTCTTATGAGGAAAAGCTTGAGGCTGTTTTCATAGAGAGAAGAAAATTGAGAGGTGACTTAACTGAGACCTATAAGATAATCAGAGCATTAGCTAGGTTGAACAGTGAGCGATCTTTTCCTTGGATAGTGATGGCTAGCGTGAGGGGACATAACATTAAATTGAGGGGTGATAGAAATAGGACAGATGACAGAGGTAGTTTCTTTACTTAGAGAGTAGTAGGGTAGTGGAACACACTACCTCCAACAGTAGTAGACTCGCCAACTTTAAGACCATTTAAATGGTCACTGGATGAACATATGGTTGAAAATGGAACAGTGTAGGATAGATTTGCTTCAGGTTGATTCCACAGTCGGCGCAACATTAAGGGCCAAAGGGCCTGTACTGCACTGTAATATTCTATGTACCACTCAACCTCCTATGCCCCAATGAAAAACGTCCCAGCCTATCTAGCCCTTCTTTATAACTCAAACCTTCCATACCTGGCAATATCCTAGTAAGTCTCTTCTGAACCCTCTCCAACTTAATAATATCCTTCCCATAACTGAATGGCCAGAATTGGACACAGTTTTCCAGAAGAGGTCTCACCAATGTTCTGTACAACCTCAACATGACTTCCGAACTCCTAGACTCAAAGGAATGAGGGCAAGTCTGCCAAATGCCTTTTTAATTACCATGTTTACATGTGACACAATCTTCAAAGAATTATGCACCTGAACCCCAAGGTCTCTCTGTTCTACAACATTATTCAAGGCACTATCATGAAACGTAGAAGCCCTCCCCTTTGTTGTATCAAAATGCAATACCTCATCTTTATCTAAATTAAACTCCATCTGCCACTTTCAACCCATTGACCCATTTCATCAAGATCCTTTTGTAATTCTCGAAAATTTTCTTCACTGTCTTCTATGCCACCAGTTTGGTATCAACCGGAAACTTACTAACCGTGTCTTCTATGTTCTCATCCAAATCACTTATATCAATGACAAACACTCAATAAAGGGAAATTTCAGAACATTAAAGCAATATGGTCAGCTTTGCCAGCTATTGACTGGGTTGTAATGAAATGTCCTTTACCCCATGCATTTTTAAAGTAGCAACATTATATGCTGCCTTGAGATATAGATATATTCTATAATAGATATATTTATATATTAGAGAAGAACTAGCATTTTCCAAGCTAACCAATATCAATACTTAGGATCTTAACTTAAGAATTCTCAAATAACATTGTTTAGATTTGGGATCACAAGAAATTTACAGTAAAGTTCAGATTTGCACTTTAAAATCACACTGCCACCTCTCATTCTAATGCTGCTGCAAGGATGCTTTGCACGCAGGAATGGCACCCAGGTTATGGCCTGTACCAGGAAGCACATTAGGGCTCCTCGCTTGTTCTCAGTGCCTCGTCACTTTGTGCCCACCTTACGCTGATAATATCCCTGCCTGTCTTGTCTTTTTGTTCTTTATCATTTTCAGGTCTTAAAAGGCTCACTGTACCTCTGTCTTGCCTTGCCTTGCCTTTTCATGAAGACACAAAACAAGGAAGCTTGTCATGTTTGCCAGCAGCTATCAGTCAAGGGAGTGGACATGTTTGTTACCTTATAATTTGTCACTAAGACAGAAAGAAACAGACTCTTTTTTATTCATTGTATATTCACAAAAAACAAGGGCATATTCCATTGGGAGTGCTTGCACACACTCAGTCCATTTGGTCCAGGCTGCAGGGCTGTGGGAATTTTATGCATATGGATTGACATGCCAACACAATTTTTACACAGAGTGGCAGGAAAACTAAAGTCCACAATACTTAAAATACGACATTTATCAGCCTCACCACATTGTGCCACATCTCCAATTTACTTACAGCAAAGTTCAAATCTATACTTTTAAATCACACTGCCACCTCTCATTCCAATGCTGCTGCAAGGAGAGGCACTCAGGTTATGGTCTGTACCAGGGAGCACCTCAGGGCTACTCACTTGCTCTTAGCGTCCGCTCACTTTGTGCCCACCTCATGCTTACAGCATCCCTGTCTTGCTTTGTCTGTTTGTTTTTTGCCCTTTCCAGGGCTTAAAAGATTCACTGCATGTCTGTCTTTCTTTGCCTTTTCATGCAGACATGAAGCAAGGAAGCTCATTATGTTTGCCAGTACTCATCAGCCGAGTGGGTGGACATGTTGCTGTACAGCACCATGCTACATCAATCTCACATCTACATCATGTACAGACAGCTTATGCAACAAACACATTGCATGTGTTTCAACCAAATGGACATATCGCAAAGTCAAACAGAAATGGTCTTCAATCGTGTCAAAGGAGACAGCTTTTAGGCAAAGGGTGCTGGCACAATCAGTCAAGGGCATCATTCAACATCAGTTTGGGATGTAAATATGGTCAGTTGGTTGCTTGTGGTGGGACTGGTCAGAATCTTCTTCCTGTAGGAGACCAGGAGTCAAATGTCAGGTACCACCCTTTTTCTTAAAAGAAATGTTTTCCTGCCCCACTGTAGGCTGTTTTCTCCTTGAATGAGACAGAGTGAGTTATTGAGGGAGGCAAAAATGATTGGTTCCGTTGACAATGCTAGTGTAATAGGATAAAGACGAAGTTTTCTGAGCAAATGAATGGGAGGCTCAGAGGCTACACAGGGAGACGCAAGTTGGTCGAGAATTTGTGAGGAAAGATTTTGCATGTGACAATGAGAGTAGTAAAGCACTTGTTGTGAGACATGTGTAGTAGTCAAGATAGAATAATTGTGAGGTGGCAAATCAGAGAAGCTTGTTGAATCTCTACATTCAAGATTTGTGTAAAGATTTTTAGCTCAGGTGCTGGTTGCAGTTATTGTGGGGATGTTTGCCAAACTGGGAAGTTGGTTTGCAGATGTTTCTTTGTCTGTCTAGATGACTTTCTCAGTGCTGTGGAGCTTCCTGTAAAGTGCTGCTGTACTGTGTCAGTTGGACTTAATTTGGTCTCATTCCAGCTGCTTCTGGCTGCCAGATCCGGTTGTTCATTGCAGTAGTTGGTATATTGGGTCTAGGTCAACCACTTTATTGATGAAGTCGTTGATGAGTGCCCAAGCTTCTCGGAATTTTTTGGCTGCCTCAGTTTGGTTTGGCCAATTATTGTTGTATTGTCCCAGTCGAATTTGTGGTTCTTGTCATCTGTGTGTATAGCTACTATGGACAGCTGGTCATGGCATTTAGTGGCAAGTTTGGGGTGACAGCACAATGAAAAACCTTGCTAAGCCTTGAAGAGAAAATCCCCCCAAGAAACTAACCAAAATGTCACAACTGATTTTTGGTAAGATTCAGCCCTTTGTTTTTGTTGAAACTAAATGTGCAGCTACCTTAAAGTGAGAATGCATGACTGATCAAGAGAGCTTTCATCATGGGACCTGACTTAACCCCTACGATACTGCTAGACATGATCCCAGCTCTAGAGTACTGTACACAGTTTTTCATATTTAAAGAAAAATATACAACACCAGAACATGAGATAGGCGTACCATACATATGGCTTTTTAAGGAGAAAGTGAGGTCTGCAGATGCTGGAGATCAGAGTCAAGAGTGTGTTGTTGGAAAAGCACAACAGGTCAGGCAGGGATCTGGATCAATTTTCCTGCTCCTCGGATGCTGCCTGACCTGCTGTGCTTTTCCAGCAACACACTCATGAATATGGTTTTTTAAGCCTGCTCCACTATAAACAAGCCAAAATTGGAGAAGATAAATCCTTAAGACAGCAATCCATTTATATTTAAAAGAATTAGAATAACAAAAAGGAAGTAACAGGTGCCAGGAGAGTCAATATTGTGATTGCAATTAAAAATATGAAGGCAAAATATGTCCGAGGATCTATAGACCATGTAGCTTAGAATTACCTTGCTGCCTCACAGCGCCTGTAGACCCGGGTTCAATTCCCGACTCAGGCGACTGACTGTGTGGAGTTTGCACGTTCTCCCCGTGTCTGCGTGGGTTTCCTCCGGGTGCTCCGGTTTCCTCCCACAGTCACAAAGATGTGCGGGTCAGGTGAATTGGCCAAGCTAAATTGCCTGTAGTGTTAGGTAAGCGGTAAAATGTAGGGGTATGGGTGGGTTGCGCTTCGGCGGGTCGGTGTGGACTTGTTGGGCCGAAGGGCCTGTTTCCACACTGTAAGTCTAATCTAATTATTAATGCTTTTAGAACATAGGACATTGAACATAGAAAAACACAGCGCAGTACAGGCCCTTCGGCCCTCGATGTTGCGCCGACCGAAGCCTACCTAACCTACACTAGCCCAATAACCTCCATATGCTTATCCAATGCCCGCCTAAATGACCATAAAGAGGGAGAGTCCACCACTGCTATTGGCAGGGCATTCCATGAACTCACAACCAGCTGAGTAAAGAATCTACCCCTAAGATCTGTCCTATACTTACCACCCCTTAGTTTAAAGCTGTGTCCCCTAGTAACAGCTGACTCCATTAGCGGAAAAAGGTTCTCACTGTCAACCCTATCTAAACCCCTAATCATCTTGTACACCTCTATAAAATCTCCCCTAAACCTTCTTTTCTCCAATGAGAACAGCCCCAAGTGCCTCAGCCTTTCCTCATACGATCTTCCTACCATGCCAGGCAACATCCTGGTAAACCTCCTCTGCACTCGTTCCAATGCCTCCACGTCCTTCCTATAGTATGGCGACCAAAACTGCACACAATACTCCAGATGAGGCCGCACCAGAGTCTTATACAACTGTAACATGACCTCAGGACTCCGGACTCAATTCCTCTACCAATAAAGCCCAGTACACCATATGCCTTCTTCACAGCACTATTTATCTGGGTGGCAACTTTCAGAGATCTGTGTACATGGACACCAAGATCCCTCTGCTCATCCACACTACCAAGTAGCCTACCATTAGCCCAGTAATCCATCTTCTAGTTTTATATAAGGACACAATATAAAACTGAAGACGGTCAGAAATAAAATGAGGTGTTGGAGTAACTCAGTAGGACTGAACTCAGTTCTGAAAAAAGGTCATGTGACTCAAAACTTTAATTCTGTTTCTCTCTCCACAAATGTTTCCAAACCTGCTGAATTTCTCTGGCATATTCTGTTTTTACATCAGATATCCAACATCCACAGCACTTAGTTTTTATGAAGATGGTCAGTCTGCATATCATAAAGAAAAATTTGGACAAGGTAATTAATGGAGGAATGGGAAAAGCAGTCCAAGGTATTTATTTATCTGTATTTATATTTATTTGTTCTTTTTCATATTTTAATATTTTATATATTTACGTTTCCAAAATTCTTCAATAAAACTGATTCATAATTAAGTTCAGTACATATGCAGTAGGATAGATAAACAGGCTACAAAACATTAGGAGTTCAGAGTAGCTAACTGGCCAAAAAATTGGGACGAGGTGGCCCAGAAGCATTGGTGTTGGGATCATTTTTAATCCTCATGTCGATAAAGAATTAAGACTTGGGAAATGGGAGTATGTTCCTAAAATTGTGAACAAACCGAATTTAGTGACACAGTTAAGGAGCACTCCATCAAAACACAAGAGACCAATAAATGTGCATAATGCTATTTAATTGGAAAATTAATTTCAATCTGCTTTAGTGAGAAGGGGCACCTTTTCATAGAAACAATAAAAAAGCTACATACTATTTGGAAAATCAATTTGTTTTGGGGGTTGAGGAGTGGAGGGATTTTGGGGTACAATGACGCAAACTTTTAAAGAAATGATATAGTTAACAAGATCATACATAACATTAAAATGTACAAAGTTAAAAATCATACAACACCAAATTATAGTCCAACAGGTTTATTTGGAAGCGTGAGCTTTTGTCAGGAGCAATTATGTGATTTTTAACTTTGTACACCCCAGTCCAACGCCAGAACCTCCAAATCATTAAAAAGTACAGCAGTTCATTTCAAGAGGGAGTGAAATTTTATGGAGCCTTACACTGCCCACATTTAGAGTACTCTTTACACAATACTAGTCCTCACTATTAAAAGGATATACAATACCAAAACCCAAGTGATAAGACTAACTAGGTGGTTTTTCACGTTTACGCCAGCTCCATCATTCAAAGTGATCAATACTGAAAGGCCTATTTCTAAACTGTGAATGACATAAATTTATGAACATTAAGTCAAGTCAAAGCAACCTTGTCAATATACATGATGTATCACTCAGAATATTTTCCCATCTTCTTGGCTTCGATATATTTCTTAAAGAATATGAATGTCAATAAAATTTACTTCTGCAAATGACAACTTCTATGAATACAGTGCACCTTCTCTGGACAACTCTACAAGCCACAAAACTGACAAACATTTTTAAACAACAGAAAGTGCTACAGAAACTCAGCAGGTCTAGCAATATTTGTGGAGAGGAGCAGTGGGAGTTAACTTTGCATTTTGAACAAAATTTATTGGACTTGAAACAGTCACTAGTTTGTTTTTTTTCTCTCTCCCCCTACCCCCCCCCCCCCCCCCCCCCGGAAACAGATCCTGCAAGATCTGTTGAGTTTCTTCAGCATTTTCTAAGATCTTCTGCATCTGTAGCACCTTATTAGTTTTCATGACACTTCATTTAATAGAATTATATACCTTCACATTTGATTGTTACTTCTAATGTGGAGAAAAATCTTCATTCTTGCTTGTATATCCTTTACATAGACTTCTCTGCTTCTAAAGGAGTGAAAAATAAATGTGGTCTACAGCAAGCACCATGAACCACAACAGTCTGTGAGCAATAGTATTGAAAACCTGAATGCATAGAAAGAGGAGATGTTGTCATTCATGAGCAAACCAGTTGGAGACAAGGTGGTAACGGAAACCAATAAATGTTGGGAAATGCTCATTCATGCAGTTTTTGCTTTATGTATAGTTCTAATGTCCTGCAATAGTTTTATACTTAGATATGCTGACTTCAAAACGGAATAGTCAGCATATGTTACTCAGTGAGTGGGAAGAAATGTCTTTATGAGCTGGGACATTTTATACAGTTGGATAAATGAAACCGTGTTTAGCATTTTTTGACATTCAATTTTCCGCTTGCTGTGTAAACCAATGGTATATCCATATTTCATTCTCAATCTGATTACACTGTAACTCAGGTTACACGAGAATATCAGATGGCAGCATGAAGTTTACAACATTTTATATCTCTTTTTGGATTAATTTCTAAGCATTTAGATATAACATTTTACTATATAGATTCAAATGTCTTTCATAGGATGAAGCGTTTACAATTTTCTATGTCAAATTATATATTTAACTTCATTTTAAAATATTTTTCCACTTGCCAAATTTTTTTTTTGGCCCTGTTATAGTCTTTGAAATGAATACTTTATCATAATTAATATTTTTTCAAAAGGCCTCACATCTGAGACCAAATAATTTAAGAAACATTTCCGCCGGCAAATTGGAGGAAATTGATGTGATGCGTTTGTCTATAAAATGCTTCAGTCTGGACACATAAGCAAAGACATATTTCCCTTTGAGTTCAGCCATTTATCAGTAGGCTCATTCAGAAGGGTTAGCCCTTTGCAAAAAAAAATGCATCAAGTCATAGAGTCATAGAGTCATAGAGATGTACAGCATGGAAACAGACCCTTCAGTCCAACCTATCCATGCTGACCAGATATCTCAACCCAATCTAGTCCCATCTGCCAGCACCCAGCCCATACCCCTCCAAATCCTTCCTCTTCATATACCCATCCAAATGCCTCTTAAATGTTGTAATTGTACCAGCCTCCACAACTTCCTCTGTTAGCTCATTCCATACACATACCACCCTGTGTGTGAAAACATTGCCCCGTTGGTCTCGTTTATTACTTTCCCCTCTCACCCTAAACCTATGCTCTCTAGTTCTGGACTCCCCGACCCCAGGGAAATGACTTTGTCTATTTATCCTATCCATGCCCCTCATAATTTTGTATACCTCTATAAGGTCACCCCTCAGCCTCCGATGCTCCAGAGAAAACAGCCCCAACCTGTTCAGCCTCTCCCTATAGCTCAAATCTTCCAACTTGGCAACATATTTGTAAATCTTTTCTGAACCCTTTCAAGCTTCACAACATCTTTCCAATAGGAAAGAGACCTGAATTGCATGCAATATTCCAACAGTGGCCGAACCAATGTCCTGTACAGCCGCAACATGACCTCCCAACTCCTGTACTCAATACTCTGACCAATAAAGGAAAGCATACCAAATGCCTTCTTCACTATCCTATCTACCTGTGGCTCCACTTTCAAGGAACTATGAACCTGCACTCCAAGATCTCTTTGTTCAGCAACACTCCCTAGGACCTTACCATTGAATGTATAAGTCCTGCTAAGATTTGCTTTCCCAAAATGCAGCACCTCGCATTTATCTGAATTAAACTCCATCTGCCACTTCTCAGCCCCATCTGGTCCAGATTCTGTTGTAATCTGAGGTAACCCTCTTCGTTGTGCACTACACCTCTAATTTTGGTGTCATCTGCAAACTTACTAACTGTACCTCTGATGCTCGCATCCAAATAATTTATGTAAATGACAAAAAGTAGAGGACCCAGCACTGATCCTTGTGGCACTCCACAGGTCACAGGACTCCACTCTGAAAAACAACCCTCCACCATCACTCCCTACCTTCTAACTTTGAGCCAGTTCTGTATCCAAATGGCTAGTTCTCCCTTTATTCTATGAGATCTAACCTTGCTAATCAGTCTCTCATGGGGAACCTTGTCAAACATCTTACTGAAGTCCATATAGATCACATCTACTCTTCTGCCCTCATCAATCTTCTTTGTTACTTCTTCAAAAAACTCAATCAAGTTTGTGAGACATTCCACGCACAAAGCCATGTTGACTATCCTTAATCAGTCCTTTCCTTTCCAAATACATGTACACCCTGTCCCTCAGGATTCCCTCCAACAACTTGCCCACCACTGAGGGCAGGCTCACTGGTCTATAGTTCCCTAGCTTGTCTTTACTGTCCTTCCTAAAGAGTGGCATCATGTTTGCCAACCTCTAGTCTTCCAGCACCTCATCTGTGACTATCAATCAATGATACAAATATCTCAGTAAGGGGCCAAGCAATCAGTTCTCTAGCTTCCCACAGAGTTCTAGGGTACACCTGATCAGGCCATGGGGATTTATCCACCTTTTTTGCATTTCAGGACATCCAGCACTTCCTCCTCTGTAATCTGGACATTTTGCAAGATGTCACCATCTATTTCCCTACAGTCTATATCTTCCATATCCTTTTCCACAGTAAATACTGATGCAAAATATTCATTTAATATCTCCCCCATGTTCTGTGGCTCCACACAAAGGCTGCCTGGCTGATCTTTGAGGGGCCCTATTCTCTCCCTAGTTACCCTTTGGTCCTTAATATAATTATAAAAACCCTTTGGATTCTCCTTAATTCTATTTGCCAACACTATCTCATGCTCCCTTTTTGCCCTCCTGATTTCCCTCTTAAGTATACTCCTCCTTCTTTTATACTCTTCTAAGGATTCACTCGATCTATCCTGTCTATACCTGACATATGCTTCCTTCTTTTTCTTAGCCAAACCCTCAATTTCTTTAGTCATCCAGCATTCCCTATACCTACCAGCCTTGCCTTTCATCCTGACAGGAATATACTTTCTCTGGATTCTTGTTATCTCATTTCTGAAGGCTTTCCACTTTCCAGCCATCCCTTTACCTGCAAATATCCGCCTGAGTCAGCTTTTGAAAGTTCTGGCCTAATAACATCAAAATTGGCCTTTCTCCAATTTGGAACTTCAACTTTTAAATCTGGTCTATCCTTTTCCATCACAATTTTAAAATGAATAGAATTATGGTGGTATTGAGCTGCCACTTCTTGTTTGCACTTACAGCATTTCTTTGTTTGAAAATTATACAGTATTAAACAAAACAATAATATTATGCAGAATATTACTGGGAACTAAATTAAAATAGATTGAAATATTAAAAGTACACTTGTAACTAGCGGACTAAAGTAATATCATGCAATAATAGTCTTAATTTTAAACCCTTACACTTGTGGGGGATTTATCAGAGGTCAAAATGTATCTCTTGCAGAAGATGATCTATTTTGTACATTATAAGAGCTGATAGAAGGCTATTTGTGTCTAACCAGAATGAAAAGGCAGTCTAAGCATTCAGAGATAAATCAGCACCCTAGAATGAATATCCTGATGAGTAATTGTCGTTTTGGACTTGACCATTTTAGTCTTGTGGTCCTGTGGTCCTATTACTCTTGGATCTGGGGGCACCAATGACTTTCTGACCACTGCCAGGTCACTGCCCTGAAATAGCGGACTCCAGACTCAACAGGGAATCAGAGTGATGCTCAGAAATTCGTATCATCGGCCCTCATTCAGGCCTTTAAAGATTTGATGAGCTGCCCTGCATCCCTTTGCTAGGATATCAATTCCAGAAGCATCCTGTCCAAGGGAAAACTGCCAAATTTGGTGGGTGGATGATGAGGGGTGTGTGGGGTGAGTGCAGCATGAAGAGTTGACTTGATGTGTTTTACTGATATTTTTTGGCTTTCCACCTTCAATAGGTCAAGATTCCTGTTGTGAAACATGGAAATAATATAAGAAGTCAGCCCATTGAACGTGGGCATTCCTACATATCCTCTGATGCACTTGTTTTCCAATATCGCTATCCTTGTGCCCTAGCCCCCTTCCAATTTTCAGATTTTCATCGAGGTTGATAGCTGAATCGAGAGCAGAATTACAACTTCTGTTTTCTGCATAACCAGGATTGGTAAACTGATGGAAAGATTACAGACAACTTTCTGATTCACAATTTTTAAAGTATGGTTACGAATAACTCAGATAACTTAAATAAAATTCTTTACACCTTGTTGAAAATCTGTAGAAGGAATGTAATATTTCTGAAATACTCCAATATTAAAACTGCATATTTTTATCTGGACAATAACCTGGTTAGAAAAATGATCTGAAGATAAAAGACAAATATATTAATTTGTACGATGCTGCAGTGCATGAGAGAGATGAATAACTGTATGTAGCCAACTGGGAACATATCATCTCTCTCGGGTTGAAAATGACATAATCTGATCATTACTAATTTCAGAAGAGAGATGAGAATAGGCATGGTAGGATCTTCTTAAGCAAGAATACTCTCCCAGTGGTTGCATTGGTTTCCTCCAATTTCCTCCCACAGTCAAAGGTGTGTATGTTCTGTTGAATTCACCATGCTAAATTGCCCATAGTGTCTAGGGATATGCAAGCTGGGTGAGTTAGCCATTTGAAATGTAGGATTACAGGGATTTGGTAGGGGACTGGGTCTAGGTGGGATCCTCTTCAGAGGGTTGGTGTGGACCCGATGGACCGAATGGTCTGCTTCCATAATATAGGGATTCTATGAATTAGTTTAGAGGGCAGCCCAAAAAATATATTTTTTGAGAGATATCTACTTTGATGAATAAGTTACTCTCTGTAAGCTTTGTGAACAGATATTAAACAAATGAAGTATTTAAAAGAATTGTCCAAAATTTCCTGACAAGGTGATAGTGAGCTTACTACGCACACTTTTAATGAGTAGTTAGCCCACCGATGCTTGATGAAGAAAAAATATACCATGAACTGGGTACCCCACCAAGGTGTTGGACAAACTATAAAATTCATAAAAACAAAAGCTTGATCTTAACCTTGGGAGTTTGAAGTTGCTGTACTTGCACATTAATTAGCCTCAATGTTAGAGCTTGTTTGCAGTTGAAAATTAAATGATCGCTCCAGTCCAGAAAAGAAATAGTTTGAACCCTAATAAGTCTCATTCGTATAGGTAGCAAAATAGTTTTTAAAAAAAACTCACTTAAATTATAAAAAACTTTTACCTCTCTTTGCTTTACTTCTTTAATCCAATTTTCTAGGTTAGTATTTCTTCTGTGCCCAATTCAAAATTATTTTCCATAAAGTTAACCTTCCTCCTCCATTATTCTTGTTTCTTTCTCTCCCTTTAAATCTCAAGGAGATGACTCTTTGCCCCATTTGTCCAGAAAGTGCTGATCTCTGAATATCAACTTGTACCTCAAGCAAGGTACAATACAGTAAGAAAAAATCTTCAAACTGAAAAATGGGGAAATTGATCAAAACAATGTTGGTGCCAGCAATTTTAGACCTATTTTGAGGCTATTAGGAACTCAAATCCCAATTTGATGGTCATTGTGATATTTTATGGAGGACAGAATAGACACAGTGAAAGAATGACAATTTGTGCACTTCTACTTTTTCTCATTTGTACTGGTTTCAACAGAGAACAAACTCATGTGAGCAAGTCAATTCAAGTGTCCATTTAGACAAGTGGTTTAAATGATCCCCTAATTGCATTGTTTGAGGGATGAATTTCAGCTAGAATAAAATGTTGCAAGGTAAATGCATAAATTAGTTTCAACCTGCTGCTCAACGAGTACCAAGTCTCCTCTTGACCACTTCCCTCAAGCATTGTTTCTATCTCCCAGAATGTCTACCACACTACCTGTGCCATTTCCAACATCCAGGGTGAGGGAAGAGGCACGGGTAGAATCTGATTGAAACTTACAGAATATTAAGAGGCCTGGATAAAGTAGATGTGGAGAAGATATTTCCACTAGTAGGAGAGATCAGGATGCAAGGGCATAGTCTCAGACTTGGTATGGCCATTTAGAATTGAGGTGAAAAAGAATTTCTCCAAATAAGGTTTTCATGAACCCAACCACATCAGGACAGTGGTCATTCATAGATAAATTCATAGGGTTCTTATAAACTACAAAGACAATGTTAGCCTTCTCCAATGTGCTGAATAGAACTGCAAGTCCAAACCTCATGCCAGCACAAACCTTAGCCAGATTGGATTGCTTTGTTTCTCTCAATGACAACAGTTATTACAATTTCAGGCTTCAAAGGATGGTGCAGGAGGGAAGACTTTTGATTTCTGGGTTATTGGATCTTTCTCTGGGTAAGATGTTCCAGGCGAAGCAGTGCTTTACCTGGAATTCACACAACCTAGTCCACTGCATTCACTGCTAACAATGTGGTATCCTGTATAATGAGGAAATGTAACATTGAATGGGTGACTGTTCCGCAAATCACTTGCATTCTGTTCACAATAAAAATCCTGACTTACATATTTCCCTCCCCACACCATTTACATTCCACAGAGACCATTCCCTTTGTGACTCCCTTGTTAGGTCTATGCTCCCCACCAACTCACCCTCCACATCTGGCACCTTCCCTTGTTGCCACACGAGATCCAAAACCTGTGACCATACGTCTCACCTCCTCTCCCCCCAAGTACTTAAAGCAAATCTGGCAAAGATTTTCCTGCACATTCTCCCACCTCATTTACTGTATCTATTGCTTTCAATGTAGAGGAGACCACATTGGGGAAACAGAGCTCCAACTCATGGAGCAGTTTGGGGAACATCTGTGGTTCATATGTGCCAACTAACGCCACCACCCTGTGGCCAAAAACTTCAACTCCTTCTCCCACTTCTTCAAGGATGTGCAAATCCTGGGCCTCCTCCACCGCCAAATCTAAGCCACCCGACGACTGGAGGAAGAATGCATCATCTTTCGTCTTGGGAGTTTCCAATCACACGGCCTCAACATCGACTTCACTAGTTTCCATATCTCTCCTCCACTACCTCATCCCAGATCCAGCCCTCCAACTCAGGACCACCCATTTGACGTGATATACCTGTCCATCTTCCTTCCCACCTATCTGTTCTGCCCTCCCCACTGACCTATCACAATCACCTCCCAGCTCCATCCACTTATCGCTATCCCACTTACCCTTCCACTAAACCCGTACCCAACCCATTTATCTCACAGCTCCCTTCCCCCCACCATTTTCCTAATGAAGGGCTAATGCCCAAAACGTTGACTCTCCTGCTCATCAGATGCTGCCTGACCTGCAGTGCTTTTTCCAGCACCACACTTTTCGACTCTGCCACGTCAACACACCATCCAGTTCCCTGGTCAGCATCTCTGTCTCAGGCTTGCTGCAGTGCTACAGCAAAGCTCAGTGCAAGCTGGAAGAACAGCACCTCAATCTTTACTTGGGGACCCTTTTGGATTCAATATCGAGTTCAATAACTTTAGGGCTTGAGCTCTTCCATGTCCTTACCCCAACCCCGACACACTTTTCATCACACCACCCACTGTTAACCACCAACAGTCCCCATTAACAACTATTCACTTTCCCGGCCAGATTGTTATTCAATCCTTTGTCTGCATAAGTGTTCTTCTGTCTCTTTAGGCTTTATCCCCACTTATTGTTTAACCCTTACTCTCTCCCCACACCCCATCTTCTGCACATAAACCAACATTTTCCTAGTTATGATCAGTTCTGAAAAAGGGTCACTCGACCTAAAATGTTAACTCTGATTTCTCTCCACAGATTCTGCCAGACATGCTGAGCTTTTCCGGCAATTTCAAGTTTTCTTTCTAGGGAAGACAGCACTTGCACAAGCCAAAAGGTTTTGCATCTGGACAAAGGTGGTACAGTGTTTCTTGCTGGGAATTTTGTTAGCATTTTTGAAGGCCTTTAAACTAACTTGACAGGGGCTGGGAATCAAGAGAAACCAATAAAAGAAAATATTAGGGGTCACAAAATACTTGGAGATACACCTGCCAATACAGCACAGAAAATAACAAGTTGACAGATGAGGTCAGAATAAGGAAGAAAGAAATTATGTCTAAATTTAGATTACTGTGTATGTATTTGAATGCACAAGTATACTAAATAAGTTTGGAGGATTACAGGTGTACATTGCCTGATGGAAATGTGATATTGTGGTATTAACAGAAACCTCACTCAAGGAATGGCACAATGTTGTGTAAATATTTACAACTAGTATGTGGTCAGAAAAGATAGAAAAGGAGAGAGGAGGAGTGGCAATATTAGTTAAGGAGTGCATTGTAATGCTGGAAAAAGAGAATATCCCAGAGGATTCAAAAACTGAGTCAGAGTCCAATATGACTAGACATAAGTGTTACAACATGGGGTAAACACCCCCTGCTAATTTAAACCCGCAACACAGAAATGATTTAACCTTTTCTGTTATCTGTTAAAATTCAAGAGACCAAGATCTATCCTAAAAGTCATAATTTGAAGTACAAAAAGTTTAAGAACTTTATTCTTTAAGTCTAATTAGAATATTAACAATAACTATTTACAACTCCTTTGTCTAACCTATCTTTTACGTTCCCTTCTACAGCACTAGTCTGATAAAAACCCTGGTAAAGATTTACAGAAGAATTCAAATTTCAAAACCAGTCAACTGTCAAATCTTCTCTTGGTATTTTCCTCTGTAGAATTGCTCTCCAGGTTGGTGTTGATTTTTTTTTTCTGTGCAAACTCCTTCACCAGACAGGTCGCTCTCAGAGAGTTCTGACTAGCAGGCTATATCTGTTTATCCTTTGGTAGTTCTGTTCCAACTGTTCAATTTTTCCCAATCTTATACTCCAAAGCATCGCATCATTTCATTGGTTTTAATATTGTCAAAATACCAAATTCAAACTTGATTGGAGTTTAGTATCTTGGGGCATAATTTAAACTGATTAGCCAAATTTGTTTTCTTGTCTCATAGCAACCCAGGTACTGCTAGCTGCTGGATCAAGTTTTGCGTTGTAGGTTCTCCAGCACTCTGTGTGCTGCTATGCCCTCCAACTCTCTTAAAGGTACAGTACACTTCTACACCTTCATAACATAAAGAACAAACAGTACAATTACATAGCTAGTTGCAGTCTATATACTACGACAGTACAGTGGCTCAGTGGTTAGCACTGCTGCCTCATAGCACCAGTGACCTGGATTCGATTCTCACGTCGGGCGACTGACTGCATGGGGTATACACATTCTCCTCGTATCTGTGTGGGTTTACTTCAGGTGCTCCAGTTTCCTTTCCCAATCCAAAGATGTGCAGGTCAGGTGAATTTGCCATGCTAAATTTCCCATAGGGTTAGGTGCATTAGTCAGGGGCAAATATAGCGTAAGGAAATGGGTTTGGGTGGGTAGAGGAACAAAATATGCAGTCAGATGCCTAAAATACACTAGCTGTTGTACTGGAAGATTACAATTACCCAAATATAATCTGAAATATCAGTAGTAAAGTGTAAGAAAATGATGCGTTCCTGGATTACATGCAGGAAAGTTTCCTGCAATTGTGTGCTTCCAGCCCAAGAAGAAAGTGCATTGTAAGAAATGGCTCTTGGAATTGAGGTGGGGAAAGTAGATTAAAAAGACATTGGCAAGATCATTTAGGAGACAGTGATCCTTGTATTACAAGGGTCACAATGGCCGTGGAAAATGACATGCATCAATTAAAAGCAAGTAAATTTAAATTGGTGAAAAGCTGACTTTGAGTAAAAAATGAGGTCTGCAGATGCTGGAGATCACAGCTGCAAATGTGTTGCTGGTCAAAGCACAGCAGGCCAGGCAGCATCTCAGGAATAGAGAATTCGACGTTTCGAGCATAAGCCCTTCATCAGGAATAAGAGAGAGAGAGCCAAGCAGTCTAAGAAAAAAGGTAGGGAGGAGGGACTAGGGGGAGGGGCGATGGAGGTGGGATAGGTGGAAGGAGGTCAAGGTGAGGGTGATAGGCCGGAGTGGGGTGGGGGCGGAGAGGTCAGGAAGAGGATTGCAGGTTAGGAGGGCGGTGCTGAGTTGAGGGAACCGACTGAGACAAGGCGGGGGGAGGGGAAATGAGGAAGCTGGAGAAATCTGAATTTATACCTTGTGGTTGGAGGGTTCCCAGGCGGAAGATGAGGCGCTCCTCCTCCAGCCGTCGTGTAGTTGTGTTCTGCCGGTGGAGGAGTCCAAGGACCTGCATGTCCTCGGTGGAGTGGGAGGGGGAGTTAAAGTGTTGAGCCACGGGGTGATTGGGTTGGTTGGTTCGGGCGGCCCAGAGGTGTTCTCTGAAGCGTTCCGCAAGTAAGCGGCCTGTCTCACCAATATAGAGGAGGCCACATCGGGTGCAGCGGATGCAATAGATGATGTGTGTGGAGGTACAGGTGAACTTGTGGCGGATATGGAAGGATCCCTTGGGGCCTTGGAGGGAAGTGAGTGTGGAGGTGTGGGCGCAAGTTTTACATTTCCTGCGGTTGCAGGGGAAGGTGCCGGGGGTGGAGGTTGGGTTGGTGGGGGGTGTGGATCTGGCAAGGGAGTCACGAAGGGAGTGGTCCTTGTGGAACGCTGATAGGGGAGGGGAGGGAAATATATCCTTGGTGGTGGGGTCCGTTTGGAGGTGGCGGAAATGGCGGCGGATGATACGTTGTATGCGCAGGTTGGTGGGGTGGTAGGTGAGAACCAGTGGGGTTCTGTCTTGGTGGCGGTTGGAGGAGCGGGGCTCAAGGGCGGAGGAGCGGGAAGTGGAGGAGATGCGGTGGAGGGCATCGTCGATCACGTCTGGGGGGAATCTGCGGTCCTTGAAGAAGGAGGCCATCTGGGCTGTGCGGTGTTGGAATTGGTCCTCCTGGGAGCAGATGCGGCGGAGACGAAGGAATTGGGAATATGGGATGGCGTTTTTACAGGGGGCAGGGTGGGAGGAGGTGTAGTCCAGGTAGCTGTGGGAGTCAGTCGGTTTATAATAGATGTCTGTGTTGAGTCGGTCGCCCGAGATAGAAATGGAAAGGTCTAGGAAGGGGAGGGAGGAGTCTGATTTCCACATATCCTACGAAGAGGCAGGCATAGCTGGGGCCCATGCGGGTGCCCATGGCAACTCCTTTAGTTTGGAGGAAGTGGGAGGATTGAAAAGAGAAGTTATTCAGGGTGAGGACCAGTTCAGTCAGTCGAAGGAGGGTGTAAGTGGAAGGGTACTGGTTGGTGCGGCGGGAAAGGAAGAAGCAGAGGGCTTTCCACATGGGCCCGCATGGGCCCCAGCTATGCCTGCCTCTTCGTAGGATATGTGGAAACCGACCCATTGTCTCAGCCTGCTCCTGCCCCATCGAACTCATCTTCCAATACCTCGACACGGTCCTGTCCCCTTTCGTCCAAGAACTCCCCACCACCGTTCGGGACACCACCCACGCCCTCCACCTCCTCCAGGATTTTCGCTTCCCTGGTCCCCAACGCCTTATTTTCACTATGGACATCCAGTCCCTGTACACCTCCATCCCCCATCACGAAGGACTCAAAGCCCTCCGCTTCTTCCTTTCCCGCCGCACCAACCAGTACCCTTCCACTGACACCTTCCTTCGACTGACTGAACTGGTCCTCACCCTGAATAACTTCTCTTTTCAATCCTCCCACTTCCTCCAAACTAAAGGAGTTGCCATGGGCACCCGCATGGGCCCCAGCTATGCCTGCCTCTTCGTAGGATATGTGGAACAGTCCATCTTCCGCAACTACACTGGCACCACCCCCCACCTTTTCCTCCGCTACATCGATGACTGTATCGGCGCTGCCTCGTGCTCCCACGAGGAGGTTGAACAGTTCATCCACTTTACTAACACCTTCCATCCCGACCTGAAATTCACCTGGACTGTCTCAGACTCCTCCCTCCCCTTCCTAGACCTTTCCATTTCTATCTCGGGCGACCGACTCAACACAGACATCTATTATAAACCGACTGACTCCCACAGCTACCTGGACTACACCTCCTCCCACCCTGCCCCCTGTAAAAACGCCATCCCATATTCCCAATTCCTTCATCTCCGCCGCATCTGCTCCCAGGAGGACCAATTCCAACACCGCACAGCCCAGATGGCCTCCTTCTTCAAGGACCGCAGATTCCCCCCAGACGTGATCGACGATGCCCTCCACCGCATCTCCTCCACTTCCCGCTCCTCCGCCCTTGAGCCCCGCTCCTCCAACCGCCACCAAGACAGAACCCCACTGGTTCTCACCTACCACCCCACCAACCTGCGCATACAACGTATCATCCGCCGCCATTTCCGCCACCTCCAAACGGACCCCACCACCAAGGATATATTTCCCTCCCCTCCCCTATCAGCGTTCCACAAGGACCACTCCCTTCGTGACTCCCTTGCCAGATCCACACCCCCCACCAACCCAACCTCCACCCCCGGCACCTTCCCCTGCAACCGCAGGAAATGTAAAACTTGCGCCCACACCTCCACACTCACTTCCCTCCAAGGCCCCAAGGGATCCTTCCATATCCGCCACAAGTTCACCTGTACCTCCACACACATCATCTATTGCATCCGCTGCACCCGATGTGGCCTCCTCTATATTGGTGAGACAGGCCGCTTACTTGCAGAACGCTTCAGAGAACACCTCTGGGCCGCCCGAACCAACCAACCCAATCACCCCGTGGCTCAACACTTTAACTCCCCCTCCCACTCCACCGAGGACATGCAGGTCCTTGGACTCCTCCACCGGCAGAACACAACTACACGACGGCTGGAGGAGGAGCGCCTCATCTTCCGCCTGGGAACCCTCCAACCACAAGGTATAAATTCAGATTTCTCCAGCTTCCTCATTTCCCCTCCCCCCGCCTTGTCTCAGTCGGTTCCCTCAACTCAGCACCGCCCTCCTAACCTGCAATCCTCTTCCTGACCTCTCCGCCCCCACCCCACTCCGGCCTAACACCCTCACCTTGACCTCCTTCCACCTATCCCACCTCCATCGCCCCTCCCCCTAGTCCCTCCTCCCTACCTTTTATCTTAGCCTGCTTGGCTCTCTCTCTCTTATTCCTGATGAAGGGCTTATGCTCGAAACGTCGAATTCTCTATTCCTGAGATGCTGCCTGGCCTGCTGTGCTTTGACCAGCAACACATTTGCAGCTGAAAAGCTGACTTCCATGGTATAAGGACAGAGCTGGGCTGTTTTGACTACAATTAGGATCGGTGGAAAGATAGTAACTGAATAAAGAGCAGATGGTTCAGGTACAGTTGCAATATTTTGTATTAATTGGAAAAGGCAGGACAAACAAATCCAGAGTTCCCTGGATCAGAAAGGATATAGAAATGAAGAAAAAAAGGCATGATCATTACAGATCAGATTAATAAATACAATGGAGAGTCAAAAAAGGAATACAAAAGTCTCAGGAGAGTGGTGAGAAAAAAAGCAAGCAAGAAAAGCAATGAGGAATTATGATAAAGAATGGCAACCAACATAAAAGGGTGTCCCAAAGTCTTTAGTAGGCATTTTGAAATAGAACAACTGTTTAAAAAAAGCTGGAATCAGTCTGATTAGTGACCAAAAAAAAGGAGAAATTGTAGATCATGGCTGAGGTGTTAAATAAATACATTGCCATACAGGAAGATGTCACTGATGCCATAGTGACAAAGGAGGAAACATTGTCACTAGAAGGGTTCAAAATTGACAAGGAAGCATCATTAGACAGATCATTGACACCTAAAGTTGATCATTTATCAAGGCCAGATGAAATACATACAGGAACTTTGAAGGAACTGAAAATAGATGTTGCAGGGGCACTGGCCACAATCATTTCTGAATTCAGGGGAAGCACCTGAAGACTTCAAAATTGAAAATATTATGGCTTTATTCAAGAAAGGCATTGTAACAATAACTCACAGCAGTTACAGACCAGTCAGCTTTCCTTTGATGAGAGTTTCCTTTGGTTTCAAAACTCAGAAATTATTCAGGATAGGATGAGTGACTGCATGGGAAAAATATGGGTTGATTAGGTGCAGTTAGCAAGTAAAGGGGAAATCATGTACTAACTTGCTGGTGTTTTTGGAAGGGGTAACAGATTAACACTGTAATATTAACACTATTGAATGTGCACAAGGAGTTTAGACACGCTACCATACAACAGGCTTGCAAGGAAATTTCAGGCCATGGAATGAACAGTACAGTAGTGATGTGGATATAAAATTCATTGAGTGACAGAAAACAGAGTAATAGTAATTAAATAATATTTGTTGCGAAGGAAGGAATTTGGTGAGTTTGATAGGAATTGATGTTGGGGTATTTGATTTTCTAGGTATCAATTATCTAAGTTTTGGTGTGCTGTGGACAGTTCAAAGTTTGGAAATGGCACTAAATGCAGAAGAACTATGAGGAAATCATTGATAAATTGGCAGAGAGGACAGATAGGTGGCAGATGAGGTTCTATACAAAGAAATATGAGATGATGTATTTTGATTGGAAATTCATTGAAAGACAATATAAAATAAGAGGTACAATTCTAAAGTGGGTATAAAAGCAGAGGGACCTCGATGTGTGCATACACAGATAACTGATAGTGGCAAGATAGGATGAGAGAACAATTAATAAAGCATATTGTGTCTTTGGTTTCATTAACAGGGATATAAAGTATAAGAACAAGAAAGCGTGCTGAGCTTGTACAAGACACTTCTTAGACCTCAGCTGGAGCATGAGGTACCGTGAGCCAGTTGGATTTGTGAAATAATTGTTTATATCGGTTTATGCCAATGCAACAAGTCCATATTATTAGTCTAACAAAAATACAGTAAATCTTTTAATGGATTGTGAGAAAATTTATGAAAGGCGAGTAACTATTCAATACTGGCATTGATAATTGTTTATTTTTCTATTTTAAAATATTTTAAAAGTCAAAAACTAACAAGTGGTTAAATAAGAAAATATCATGGATATTTAAGATTTTTTAAATGCAACTCCATCATAAAAAAAATCCAGCACAATTTTAGAATTAGGTCATGTGTTATCTGACCCAATTTAATGAACAAATCTGTTCACTCTAATCAGGCAAAGAAAGGTTGCTGGTGCAGCTTAGAAACCTGTCCCAGTTAATGGTTGAAGTTGATTTAGTTTTGTACATTTTTTTTAAAGAGAAATAAAACACAGAATGTTTTGTATCATTAAAGTTAAGAACTCTGCTGTAGGAAAAGCAATGTCCTAGTGGTATAATTGCTGGACTATTAATCCACAATTAATGTTCTGGGGATTCGGATTTGAATCCTACCATGGCAGATGGTGCAATTTCAATTATATACAATAACAACCTAGAATTAAGAGTCTCATGATGACCAAGAAACCATTGCTAATTATCAGAAAGAACCCATCTGGTTCACTAATGTCCTTTAGGGAAGGAAGTTGCCATGATTACCTGGTCTGGTCAGCATGCAATTTCAGATCCACAGCAATATAGTTAATTTGCCACTGCCCTCTGGCAATTAGGGATGGGCGATAAATGCCAGTTAGTGCTTTTTGATAAAACAAAGGAAGGACTTTTAGAATTAATAGTTGGGGTTTTGCTATCATTGTAGCACAGATGGACCTGAGGGTTTGGATAAATATTTTTTTGAAATTTGCATCACAAGTAAAGAGGTTGGTTAAGAAGGTGTGTTACAGTTGCCTTCATTGCTCAGACCTTTGAGTATAGGAGTTGGGATGTCATGTTGAAGATCTACTGGATGCTAATAAGGCCCCTTCTGGAGGACTGTGTACAGTTCTAGTCACCCGGTTTAAACTGGAGAGGGTGCAGAAAAGATTTGTCAAGGTGTTGCCAGGAATGGAGGGACTGACTTATAAAAATAGGCTGGATAGGCTGGGATTTCTTTCACTGCAGCATAGCAGGTTGAGGGGTGACCTAATAGAAGTTTTTAAAATCACGAGGGACACAGTTAAGGTGCATAGAAAAGGTTGTTTCCCTAGGGTGGGGATGTTCAAGACTACGGGGCATATTTTAAATATAAGCGGAGAAAGACATTTAAAGCTCATGAAGGGCAATGTTTTATTAACATAGTGAACAGCTGGTGTGTGGAAATGAACTGCCAGATGAAGTGGTCAATGCAGGTTCAGTTACAATTATTAAAAAACTTTTGGATAAGTACATGAATAAAAAAATGTTTGGAGGGATATGGACCAAACATAGGCAGGTGGGAATGGTTTAGTTTGGGAACATGGTTGGCGTGAACTAGTTAGACCAAAGGGTTGGTTCCCACACTATATAACTGTATCAGGGTCAAATCTAACACTTAGATATATATGTCGATTGGTTATAATGATCAAATTTTTATCTGCCTCTTCTATTTCATCTATGAAACTATAGATTATTATAATAGTCTGCATTCTGTCAAAATCCAAATACTTTGACATAAGGAGTACAAGTGTCATAGAAAATAATGGTTCTTGTTAATGAAGGTTGAGAAATATTGGATAGTAGGAATAATGATTAGGTTTTTGCACTGAAAAGAACAAGATAATTCAGTTCTTGAAGAAAACATAGCAGAGCTGCACCATTCTGTATTTTAACAGCCAAGCAACACTACAGCAAATACACAAGCATATAGAGAATACCGAGACAAAACGGGCTATTTGACACAACTAGTCAATGCCAACCTTAAAATCTCACTTGATGTTTCTCCCTCAATAAAATGTATACAATGTCTATTATACCATTACAAATATCAGCTTGCATCAACACATGAAGCTAGCAAAGACAAAATCAAAACCCCAAAACCAATTAAACTAAACTACAAATTGCAGAAGATTTTGTTTACATGTCAGGAAGACATGAACAGACACTTAAATTACAGTTGCTCAATTATGACAGCAAATTTACTCAAAGGGTATGAAACATTTTTGCCTCAATTTAAAAACTAACACCTTTCATTTTGTAGAAGTAAAGAAACAAATCTTTTCAACGTAGTTACATCAAGTGGCCAAACCCAATTCAGGAGACCTCCTTCCTTTCTATTTCTCCATATCCCCATCTGCTGGTTAATTTATAAGCTATTGTTATGCAACTGAACAACATTACTTAAACAAACCAAAGTTCTCTCCAATTATTTTAAAAAAAATTATTTTCATATGGTTTTATTCATTTCAGTGTAGTTTTGCTGTGAATTATGTTTAATGTATATTTATTTTAAATATTCTCATTCTTACTGCAACAATAAAAGGTGGGAATTGCATTCAATAATCAGCGGATAAAGACTTCCTACCTTTGTGTGACAGTAATTTATGTTTATGTTTATAATCCATTTATTTCATTTCCTGCAGTCAGATCAAGGTCGTACAATGGCAATCGATGGCTGGTTACAATCTTGTCAGTACTTTCAAGGCAAAAATGACAATGGAAATGAATACTTCACAGAATTTAGGGTATCAGTGTGAGGATGTGCATTTAATAATAATGCTTAATTCTGTTGCTCATCATTTTTCATTTTAATTACTCGTCTCTAGCTCCACAGGATGCATTAACCCTAGCGAGTACTGGTTTGGGGATTATGGAATGGAAGCTTGCAGAGTATCCCAGCCTGGTAACTATTCAGATAGATGTGCTAACAAAGTGTGTTCATGCAAGTATTGATTAAGATTATCTTAAATTTAACTGTTTCCCATGGTAACTAGCCTGCTGAAACACATCAACTGACCTCATATCAATTTTGGCCTTCTGAGTGAGGCATTTCAGGGTGGTGATCAGAATCTGTGATAGAGAGCCCCTCACTGGACATCAACATATTTGGAAGGAGAAGGGAAAAAGGAAAACAGACCAACTATTGGAATGCTTAATGTTAGACAACAATTTCCTAACTGGAACACATTGTGTTTCTTTGTTGTAAAAATCACTCTATAATTCAATTGTATTGTTACCATCCCTACAGCAACTACAACAGCTCAAGGAATAGATATATTTACAACTTCTCATGGTAATGAATATTAGGCAATAGAAATATCCTTATCAGCATTGCAAACACCCCAGCAACAATTTATACAGAGCAAACAATTAGATATCAACTGGAAAGCAGGTCAGAGATGTTAATGTTGGGAAATAAAACAAATTTACATATTTGTTAACAAGTACAACCATTCTTAACATTGCAATTAAGACAGGTTGGATTAAGAAAAAATGTCACTGTTCAATGAAAAGTTTGTCTGAAACCCACCAATCTCTCTATACTAGAGTGATACTGATCGACTATATTCATTTTTGGTAAATAAATGGATATGTGATGGTGGCTTGTAAAATGCCTGGTTAACCTTGGCAGAACAAAAGAATTTTGTTCCTCTGATATAAAACGTTATAAGGAGCAATTCTTTGGAAATTGAAACATTCAAGATTAGCAAAAAATACAAATTACTAAAAAATGAGAGAAAGAAATGTTTCTTCCCATTGTTTCAAAAGATAAAGCTTCAGAAATCAATTAGACAGCTCTATTTGGGAACATTGCTTGGCTGGTTCTAATAGTAACCATAGTGATGAGATATTTGAAAAGATAATGTTAGAGGATATAAACTGCTACATGGCATCCTTGAAATCCTGAGCGGTAAACATTACAAGAGGTTACATCTTTTGGGAAATGAACAATTGCATACAAGAATTCTTTTCCACAAAATATTTATTCAGTTCATACTTTCTCCCAGATCTTGAACATATAATGTCTGTATTCGAGGTATGAGAATATACATGATGATAATCTTAAATTATGTACAAGGATTGTGGCAGAATGTTAAGGAATTTATTGTGCGGGGTCGCCAGAGAATAGCATCATCTTCCACAGTAACTTGCCCAATGTACATTAATAGGAAAGCCAGTTCTCTAGCTCAAAATAAGGTTAAGAATTAATAAGTATGGAAATGTTAATATATTTATAAAATGTCCTTGTTGATGGCAATTTTGCAGACTGTATGAAAATACAAATTATTACAGAGTCTTTAATGCGAATGGATGTTCTGAAGTGCTTTATGAGTGTTGTAAAGCAAAATCTGGTAGTGAATCACATGAGAAAGTATCTATGTAGATAATCTAAAGCTTGGCCAAACAGATGTTTTAATGAGCAACTTAAAAGAAAAAAAGTGAAAAGGTAGTAAAGCTAAAAGGATGGGGGGAGAGAGTTTGAAAGCCTGAAGTCTTAAATCATTTTCACCATTGGTAGAGCAATTAAATCCACAGGTACTCAAAAGACCAGAATTACAGGACCACAGATGTCTCAAAACATTATGGGAATGGAAAAGATTCCAAAGGTAAGGAGGAACATACAGGCAATGAGATTAAAATAAGGAAAAGAGTTTTAAAACTAAGGCATTACTTCACTAACAGATAATGTAAGTCAGCAAGCCATGGTAATAAGTCACCAGAATGTAATAAAAGATCGGAATTAGGTTTTTGGATCTCAAGTTTACAGAAAGTACAATATGGGAGGCTTCCTGATAATACATGGATATCTTTGTATGTCTAGAATATATTCAACATCCAAGAAACTGATTTAGGGGCATATTGGATGTGTTATGGACACAGAAGTGTGTGGTCTTAAGAAAAATGTGTAATCAGAAGTTTATCTTTGGGTCAAATATGATACAAAGAACCAATACTTTCAAAGTGTGGTTGGGAACTTATAATCCAGTTTGAATTCACAATTCTGAATCCGCATCTCAGCATAATTGCTCTCAGATTGAAAATTCCAATCTGAACTACATGAATCAATTAATGAGCTCATGAAAGGAGTTCAATGAGCAGTTAATTGGTGATGAACAATTTTCCTATCCCCACCTCGGCTAGTCCTTTCGAAAGCTGGCTCTTCGGAGGTGTTGAAATCCCAGAATTATGTTCAGGACTGGTTTCAAAATTAAAACCATACTGTATCCCAACTCTCCAGGTATTTAAAATCTGGCCCTATTGTTATGAACAGTCTGATTCAGCCTTATATTTGCCAAGGACAAGGAGGGGTCTGGTGCCTAGTGCCTTTATTCCTGGTACCAAAGAGAATGACTTCCTCTGATTAAATACATGATTACATACAGAGCTGATAGAGCTACCCAGTATTTAATTGGAAGAGATTTCTGTCAGAAATCCAACAGTAGGTGAGCAAACAGTTTGAGAATTGAGAGACAATGGAAGAGTTGATAGAGGTGGTGGTGAGGAGATAGAGCTTGGAACAATTGAAATTAATGCAGTGCTTTCATCAGATACCAACAAACAGCAGCACGTACTGGAGAAATAAGTTAGAGCCTATAGACTAAATCCTAGGGAAGCACCAGAATTAACAGTGTGGGAGCAAGAAGAGTAGTCAGTGCATGCAATAGATTGGTAAGAATGTGACTAAATTGCATGCAGACCTACTCAGGTGAATACTAATTGAAGGCTGCTGGATTAGGATGGTTTTATCAACAATATCTTTCTCTACATATACTCAACCTGTTTATCAATTTGAAAAGCGCCATTTCAGTAGTGCGCCAGAGGAGGTGGTTCATTGAAGCTGTTAAAACATGGAGTTTTGAGGAAGCTTAGCTGGTAATGGTGAAGCCAAATAGAATGGCTGTTTTGCTTTCCCAAAACAGAATGAAGTTTAAAAATAGGCAAGCCTTGCTAAAACTATAAATGGTACTACTTAGCCTACACCTGGACTAGTGGGAACAGTTTTGGATCTTTCACCTAAGGAAAACTAACATTGGACGTAGATCGGAGGTTTACTGGGCTGGTACCAGATATTGAGGGGATGTTTTAGAGTTTGAGTAGATTGAGCATTTACTCTTTGGAATATAGAGGAATGAGAAGCAACTTTATTGACACTGACAAAATACATGATTCTGTGGAGATTTGACAAGTTACATGCAGAAAGCTTCTTGCCCCTTGTGGGAGACTCTAGGCTTGGAAAACATAATCCCAGAGTAAGAAGTTGCTTAAATAGGTCAGTGATGGAGAGAAATTTCTTCTAACAGGGGAGTGAATCCATGAGATTCTTTACTGCAGAGAGCTGTAGAAGTTAGAAATTTGAGCACTTCCAAAGCTGAGATAAACAGATTTTCATCTGTAAGGGAATCTAGGCCTATGGATATAAGACAAGAAATTGAACTTGAGAACTATCCTATCAGCCATAACCTCATTTGGCTGGAGGAGCCAAATGGCCTATTTCTGCTTCTACATCTTATGGTTTTAATTAAGGAAGTTGAGCTCCATTCAATGGCAGCAGTGTGATTGTGAGGGGTCAGATTTGATTGTTTGCAATATGCTTTAGAATGCTGTGTGATTGGAAGGAACAAATGGTTAAAGATTAAATATTTTTATGTTCAAATTTGACTGGATGGAAAGAATCTGATGTGCCAAAATGCTTGCTGCATTAAAATGATGTTTTGTATGGCAACCTACCCTAGCAATAAATCTAGAAAGGCATTGAATCTGCAGCAGTTAACCTGTATCATTGTTCCAGAAATTGCAAACTCAAAAAATCAAGCTGAAGAGATTGAGTCAATTAACACAACATGCTTCAGCAAGTCCTTTGGTAAAATAGCTAATTAGTCCTCTCCAGCCCTTTCCTCACAGTACTGTCAGTTTTGTTTTCTCCCCCCCTTTTCAAGAATGTATTAATTACTCTACAAAAACACTAATTGAATCCACCTGTAACCTTCCAGTCAGTACATTGCAGATGGTAAGGTTTTATTTGCAAACATATTTCCATATCTTCCCTATGTCATTTTCTCCTTTTATTTTAAGTCTGTGCACATTGGTTTGAGACACTACATCCAGTAGAACCAGCTTTCCCAAAACCTTAATCTAGAGGGGAAGATTAAAGATTTAAAAAGTAATATTTAGGAACTAATGTACAGCTGCTCCATTTGAAGTACTGTAGATATGTTGAACTAATATACGCTACCAATTCTTACAGATTTTTTTTCCTATTAGGTTATTGAATTCCTTCGTTACTATTGGTTAAATTACACTACTCTAACAAGAAAAATCCCAGTGTCTCGAGGGTCTCCATATTATTACACCTTCCACATCTCTGGCACCATTCTAAGAAATTCCCTTTGCACATTCTCTAAGTCCTTCCCAAAGGGTGATACTGAAAATAAGAAATTGTAATCCATTGAGACCCGATGAGAGACTGGTGAAGATATTACTATGGCCCTTTTTGCTTATACGCCTCCATGTCTCGGCCAAAAAAACTTGCATATGTTATTTATGAAGCGCAGCAATTATTCCAACCAAATTCAAAAACATTGTTTATGCAGACCCAATGGCATTCTGCATCTGAACTCTATTTAAAATGAACTTCATCTTATTTTGTTCCCGAGGGGGAGTCATAAAATCTGTTATGTTTTAAGAAGCCACCAGAGCTGGTTATTGGAGTGTATTAAATCACAGCAATAAAACAGCTGGTCCTTTCAAGCTGCTGCCTCTCTTGAAGAGCTGGGAAGAATGAATCGGACAGAGGTAATATTGTCACGAGTGCTAAGCAAAGTAGAATAATGTGTGCATTACTTCATGCTTAATAATTCACAGAATACATCTAAACAATTAAAGATTTACAGTTTCTGCCTGCCATGTAATATATTATGCTACTCTGTTGAAACCAACCCCGACTGGGCCAATTATTTATATTTTCTGAAATATACTATACGGTGGTCAGCCACCCTAAAAAACCCAAGTATCCTTTAACTTGCTTAATTTTAACTGGTAGACTGATTACTGTATAAACTGTATTACAAGGGTTTGCAGAAATGACAGTGTGAGAGAAGGAGAAAACGTATAATGTTTTAAAATATCTATCCTACAGTTCTGACTTAATTTCAGTTTTGTACTTGTACTTTCAGTCAACACCCATGTTTAACCAATCAAGTAGAGTCAGTATTAATAGCTTTAAAAAAAACTCTAATAATCAAAATGCATTGAACATAGATCATTATTTCCAAATATCACCCTGACAGACCCAAAGGATTCAGGGAACAAAGTCAAAACCAGGGGAGATGACAGCTGCTTATCAACAAGCAACTTATTTACAAATTTGTTCCTAATTGAGGACATAGTTCTTGATAGAGGTCAATAATTGTTTATGTCAAGAAGTGAAATTCCCAAAATATTAGCTGGGTCAGGCTGAAAATGCCTGCTCAGAATTAATATGCATTTATTGAAAAACATTATTTTCATTGCCTTAATTTTCCTCTGTTTGCTCCACTTCAAATCAGACTAAAACATACATTTCTTTCCAATTAATTTTAATGGATTATAATATCGTTCACACTTGATAAACCGTGAGTTGACTATGTTACACAAATGACATAGAAAGTCACATGATTAGCTTCATTAATAATTAAAGCTCGATCATTTTCATTTCCCTGCTTGTGAGAGGGTAATGTTTTAAAATAACTTGTTAGTAAGAACTTCCATTAGGCATAACAATCAGAAAGGGGGTTAAACTTTAGATAAGGTTTGTTTGATCTGTTATTACTCCACTTCAATGGCAGTGATGCAGGTGAGCTATTAGTAAAAAACAGATGTGTTCTCCTTGCATCTCTTGCAATGGCAGAGTATGTTTGAGCAGGAAATCACTGCTACTAACACAAAAGGAGCTTGTTTGACCTGTTGAATTCATTGTTTGAAGGAATACTTCAACAAGTTCCACTCCCCTACACTCTCCTTCTAGCATTCTTTCATTTCAGGCACTACTCAAGATTCCTGATGAAAGGCTTATGCCCAAAACATTGATTCTTCTGCTCCTCGGATGCTGCCTGACCTGCTGTGCTTTTCCAGCACCACAGTCTTAACTCTGAACTCCAGCATCTGCAGACCTCACTTTAGATGCATCTTATGCAGTCCCAGTGCCTTTTCAATTTTAAGTAAAATCCCTGTCAGTTTTAAACTTTCCAATTGTCTGAATTGCCTCCTCTTTTACAATGACTTGTGCAGCATATGTTTTCTAGATAGTAATAAGCTATCTATAGATCAAAATTATTCAATTAATACCTTATTCAAGTTCGCCCACCCACCTACCTCCAATTTAGATTTTGAGCTATTGAATTTTTTATTCTGACAGTTGTTGGTCTTTTCTCAATGTCTCTCTTGAGCTTCCCCAACTAGGTTTTCAACCTTCCTCTGAATCTTTTATAATCAAAGTGTTTCTTTATTGTAGTATCCACTTAACATCTATCAAAAGAACACTTTTTCAATGTTATCATAATCTCCTATCTGTCTTGTGATCCAGGGAGTTCTAGATTTGTTTGGCCTAACTTTTGTATCTATGGGAATGGACCTATGGGAACGCTCTTATTTAGAACAATGCTCTTTGTTCAATTACAGATTTATCCTGTAAAACTCTAACTCCAGCTTCTGTGGGTTTGATCCAGTAGGCTGAACTTAGCCAAAAAAAAGTGAGAGTTGCATCAAGTTTCTTGGAGGTTTTCTGCATTGAGGCATATCTTTGTATCTTATCCAAAGTTGCTTCGTTAACTAGTTACCTTGACCTGAAAGCATCCCTTATGTTAGATTCTAGTCCTACCTTATGACATGCCCTTCCTGGAACAAATCACCACTCAGTGGACATTAGCTGAAGAAACAGCACTCCTGACATATGTGCCATGTCTTAAAGCCACTGTGCACCAAGACAAGCACTGGCATTCCCTGCTTGGTGACGGACACAATGTGATGGTGTCAGCAAAGGTGAAAGTGGGGCTGAGACTTTCCAACAGGGATTGAGAGATCCTGGTGGAGGAGGCAGCGCAGAGAAGAACATCATTTTTCCCCAAGGACTGGCAGAGGGGACCATGCTACCAGACCCTGTCAGCCTGGTCCATGATCATCACATGTGTCTCCAAAGTGTGGAAGAATTATCAGCAGTACCACAAGATAAAAGAGCTCATCACTCTACCAGGGTAAATGCGCACTCTTCTTTCTGCTTCCATACACTCTCGCTAGCTCTTCTATTGCACATCCCACTAAGGTTCATGCTCTTTTGTGCACTAGTGTCTGCAACATCTTCCCCAAACCACTCTTTTCCCACACCAGTAACCCTCATGGCCTCAACACTGCTTACTCACTCACGCAAGACAACTCACCACCTTTCAACCACATGCACTAGCACTAACAACTGTGCCTTCCACTTTGATTTCACTCAACCCGTCTCTTTCTCTCTATCCAGGAGAAAACAGATAACAATAGGGTAAAAAGGTTCCAGACAAAAGGGCAGAAAGCCTGACATCAGACTCCTCACAGAGGGAGGGATTTATTGTCACATATACCTTGAAGATAAAGTGAAAAGTGTTTTGTCACCACAATCTGGCACTATTTTGGGGTATAATAAGGATAAAAAGAAATTACTTAAGTAAAAAAATTCTTCTGTTCAAATGGGTATCTCAAACACGGCTTCAGGGTTTCTGCAAGGTGTTCCAGTCCTCAAAGACTCCCACTCTGAGAATAGCAACAACGATACTGATGCCCTAGGAAACCCTGGCTCTGCTGCCTCGCTAATACCAAGAGTCCAGTCTCTGGGACTACCATCACTATCAGGAATCCCCATGCTGGGCACCGCCAATGGCAAGAGTCCAGGCTCTGTGCTTAATACCATCAGTAGTACAGGCAATGGGCACCACTGCTGATAGCAGTACAGGCTGCAGGCCTACTGCTGCCAAAAGTCCAGGATCCAAATGTGGAGTGTAACTGAGTCCTTGTGGTAGAAGACCTAGATTCCTCTTACAGGGAAGCAGAGAGATCCATGTCTCTTGTCAAAAATTGCCATTTTCCTTTTATCAATCTGTCCACAGCTATTTCCTTTCATCTGATTCCAGCCTTGTGTGTCTAAGAAGAGGCTTTGTGAAGCTGGTTTTGCAGGAAGCATGAGAAGGGGATGTATACAAATGCCAGGTTGAGTGGTGTTCACAAAACCCCAAGCCAGTTGATGTAAATTTTTATGTGGGCCCATTTGGCTAGATGTTTCCAGTATCTTGCTTGAACTGCACTTGATCTAGTACCTTACCAGTGGATGGAAGCAGAAAACTTGGCTTTGCATATTTTCAAGGGAATGTTCTCGAGCAATAAGTAGTGGAGGGTTTTGGAAGCTCTCAGGATGTGGTGAAGCTTGGAGTCTTAAAAAAAATGATTTAGTGAACTTTTCTCGTCAATTGATTGGGAGCTGAAGTTGGGATCTTTATCATTAGTCTGGGGGCATGTAAGTGGCTTAATCCTCATTGTCTTGATCACAGAGACTTCTCACAAATGGCTTGGTGTCTCCCTATGTCAGCAGTCAGATTCTCCTGCAGTGTCGAACTCCCCTGATAGCGTTAAAATTAGATTACAGCTTTGATGGCTTTATTGGGATGTAACTACTGAACTTCAAGTAGGTCATTGCCTACTGCAGTGAGAATCTCAGCCAAGTTAGTGAGCAAAAATGAAATGGTGGTACCAATAAACATGAGATAAACTCAAGAGCAGAATCAGCCCAATCTTAACTCCTAATCACCATTTTCACTGAGGTTAGAATTAAGACCCAATCTTATATCTATTGTTTATTGTATTCATTTCTTAATTTTATCAAACATACACTTTACAGCAAGCTGCTGAATGATATATTGCAGGAGTGAAGTTAGCAAGGCCATGGGAGGAACTAGGCCACACAGAAGGCGATGTAACAGAATGGAGTTTACTCATCTTTTTAAGATACAGTGAGTGAACATTTATGAGTTGACTACTCAAACAGAATCCGAATCAGAGGGTAGACAGGATGGTGGGGAAGGGAGGCGAAGGCCAGACCACTCTGAGACTGGACTGGCATCATTTGCAGGGAAAGGTGGGGTTTGGAAACACTCTGATTTGGGAGAATAGATAACCCTCAGGGAAAAGAACACAGCAGCCTCTGGTATGAAGGTAGAGTTGTTAGGAGGTTCTCAGAGATGGATAGGAATATTTAGGCAAATTTTTGAATGAGAGGAATCAGCAGCATAACAACAGTAATTTTCTTGATTTACATTTATAATCAATTTTTAAATGTATATATTTTTGTGTAATTGTTAGTTTTACAAACACATGGAGAGATGGGGATCCAATCACCTTTCAGTTCCAAATTAAACTGATTTCTTTCTGACATTCCTTAAATTGTTCTTGTGGCTGTTGCTGTTTGTGTATCATTTGTTTTTTAGTAAACAGGAAACAGTTGTTTTACAATGATATTGTTCAGATTGATTAACATTTAATGATTTCAACATTTGAGGCAGTTAGCTATTAGGATTTTGGCTGTTAGTAAATCAGCGATTTGAGTCAGTCAATCAATCCAACAGCTTCTTTAGCTCCTCATGGGCATTTTGATTAGATTAGATTGCCTACAGTGTGGAAACAGACCCTTGGCTCAATCAGTCCACACCGACCCTCCGAAGAGCAACCCACCCAGATGCATTTCCCTCTGACTAACGCATCTAGTGTGGGCAATTTAGCAATAGTGCTAACGCACCTAGCACTATGGGCAATTTAGCATGGCCAATTCACCTGACCCGCACATCTTTGGACTGTGGGAGGAAACCAACGCAGACATAGGGAGAATGTGCAAACTCCACACAGACAGTCACCTGAGGCTGGAATCGAATCTGGGACCTTGGCGCTGTGAGGCAGCAGTGCTAACCACTGAGCCACCGTACCGGCCCATATTTCTTATAGAAATATGTTTCACAGATGCACAGTTGTCAACAAATAAAAAAATCCACAAAATCGTAAGTATTAATATTTTCTTTGCACAAGTTGTCTAATATCTAGTAAGCATTCACTAATGTCCACATTCTCATGACCTCTTACGAAGTACTTGCATCTTGACACTACCTATAACCAGTCTGAGATCTTGCAAGATCTGGGTCAATGATTCAGTGAAAGAAAAAGTAAGAAGTTAGTTTCCTTTAATTTAGATGAGCAAAGGGAGAATCATTTAGCCCACATTCCTGAGATTCTGACAGTTTTTTTTCTGACATTGCAATGATTGCATCCTTTCCAATTTAATCAGGTAATTGGGAATATTTTTTTCATTGGCAATGTGCTGCATCTTAATGAAGTGGGACAGGTAGCAAGCACACTGCTCCGGCTGTTAGCATGGTTCTGCTGGAGCATCACAGAGCCGCATGATATGTGTGGCCTGAATTTCCCCATTGCTGTATTTAGAACTGTGTCCTGAATAAAATGGAAGTGCATCAGTTCCTTACACAATTTTGTGCCTTTTCCCTTTATTTATTTGACAACACAATCTGGTCACCAGTCACTATGAAATTCAAATCCAGAGATTTCAAACAATTGCTCTCCATTTGGGCATCCTGTGAAAGATGTGTTACAAAAATAGATTTTTCCAGGCAGTAAGGAGTGACAATGTGGCAGGATGCAAAAACGTAAAAGTTGATAAAAAAAAAGGTCTTTCATGGCCTTCATCAGAACAGAACACACATGCTACCAACTCCAAGCTGGTGCAATGTGCCTGCTTGATTCTCACTAATATTGGCTTAGCCTGATGTTTAGAAGTCAGGCTAGAATGCAGAAGTGTTTTGGGCTTTATTTGAGCAGTGTGTAGAGATCTCTTTAAGGCTTTTCAAGACCGAGAAATATTAGCCATAACTATGGTTTATAAGTACCAACTGGTGGAAATAAATTCAGAATTCCCACTGAGTACCCAAATGTGTAAAACCATGTCCACAACCATGGTCACTCCAACCCACTGACCAACACTCTACCCCAGATCCACAGAAAGACCTGTTGGTGTAAACACCACACGCCATTAGGAAGATAACAGCTTCCTCCTGCTACTGCTGGAGAGTGACAATTAGTTGGCCATTTAAGAGTCTCAAATAGCCTAAAAGCAGATAGATGATCAGACGCTTCACCCAAAACTGGAAAAATAGCACAAGCGGGTGATAGGTTGATAGCTTAGCAATAACCCCTCACATCTCACATGTTTTTACATTGCCCTTTGCCACAGAACAAATGTTCCCTTCAGTTTTACAGCCAGTGGAAGTGATCAGAAATTTTAAGGCTATGGTTTTGAATAGCTTGCTCCCAAGGTGGCAACTGTGATCACATTTTGCAGCATATATATTCTGAGTGCTCCAATTGAGTGACATGTTGATTGATAATTTACCTGTACCTCCACCAATGTCATCTACTGTATCCGTTGCACCTGATGAAGTCTCCTCTACATTGAGGAGACAGGATGCCAACTTGCAGACTGTTTCAGAGAACATCTCTGGGATACCCGCATCAACCAACCCCATCACCCCGTATGGCTGAACACTTCAACTCCCCCTCCCACTCTGCCAATGATATGCAGGTCCTGGGTCTCCTCCATCGCCAAACACTTACCACCTGACGCCTGGAGGAAGAATGCCTCATAGTCCACCCTGGGACCCTGCAACCACACGGCATCAATGTAGATTTCACCAGTTTCCTCATTTCCCCTCCCCCCCACATTATCCCAGTCCCCAGTCTCCAACTCAGCACCACCCTATTGACCTTACTGACCTATCCATCACCTTTCCTATCTATCCGCTCCATCCTCCTCTATAACCTGTCAGCTTCTTATCCATCTTCATCTACCTATCACATTCTCAGCTACCTTCCTCCAACCCCACTCTCCTTCCATTTATCTCTTAACCCACCTCCCCCCCACCGTTCCCCCCCCAACCCACAAGTCTCATTCCTTATGAAGGGCTTACACCCGAAACGCTGATTCTCCTGTTCCTCGGATGCTGCCTGATCTGCTGTGCTTTTCCAGCACCACACTCTTGACTCTGATATGTTAATACAAACACAGAGTAGGTCAAGCTAATTTGATAATACCCAATGTCACATTATTTAATTATTCTTTTGCAAATCCTGTTGTCACGTTCGGATTAAAAGCAATGTACTGGGGTTAATACTGTGACATCTTCAGGAAATGAGAAATTAAAGGAAGGACAGAAGTCCAGCAACCGAACCACTCTTAAAATTTTCAAATAGCTAAGATCCTATCATTTGTACATGTAATATTCCACCAGTTACAACCTGAAAATGACTCATTTATCATGACAGTCTGCATCATGTTAGGTAATCAAACCTCTATGGAAAATTATATTCTGCCCCAAATGCCATTAGCACTTATCAAATCCTTTAACCTTCCATGTTACTGAATATATTTTGAAAATTCAAATATTCTTATTTGCACTGGTTCCTTGTTATCAACCCAATCCTGTTACCGCCTCAGTTATTTGCAATAAATTTGTCAAAGTCAGTTAACTTTTCACTTTATCTAATCATATTACGATTTCCTAACTATCTTCCATCATAGTGGATTCAAGTATTTTTCCCAAAAATGATATTAGGATAACTGACCTGCAGTTTCCTGATTTCTCTTTCTTTCTTTTTTTGAATGGAAGTATTGGATTTACAATATTTACAATTAGGGCTTTTCTGATAATTAGAGAATTTTGGAAGATTACAACCAATGTATTCTCTATTTGTGCTGCAACTTTGTTTAAGACCTTGGATGCAGGCCATCAGGTCCAGGTCATGGATCCACCTTTAGTCCCAATAGATTTCCCTTACTTTCTCCCTTGAAAAATGTGTGCTTAAAATTCCTGTCTCCTTTCCCTCTTGATTTTCAACTCTTCTTGAGATTTTGTTTTCACGTTTTTCTATATTCAAGACAAATACGAAATACCTGTTAACACTTTTGCCATTCCCTTGTTTCTCATTATCCATTCCAGAGTCTCACCTTTTGCAGGTTTAAAACAGCCTACTCTCTCATTGATTGTTGAATCTATTGCTTTAAGAAACTGTCCCAAATGCACTAAAATAAATCAACTACCAACCACCTTTGTGAATTTGATTTGTCCTATCTTTGAGAAGATTAAAATCATCCATGATTATTGTAATCTCTTTCTTGCAAACCCTAATTATTTGTGTGTTCAGTCCGTCATGCTTCAGTCTATACTACTGCTAATATTCTTTAATACTTCTCCAGATTATCTCTGCACAAACACACTTAGAGGCTGGTGACTTTTATTAGCTTAATGCTCCTCTTGGTCTCTCACATCTGAGTTTGTCCTTAATCTAGAATAAGACACTCTCACTCTCTTCAGTACTTACAATTATACATTATGAATTTGTGAATATAGCTCTCTTGATTAGTGTCTAAGCCTCTTCTTGAAATGCATTTTTTCCTCATACTTATCATTTGTATTATCAATTTATCCATATGTTATAAATACTGTTTGCAATGTTATAAGGCCTTTAATATTGACTACTCCAACACTCTTCCCTTATTCGTTGGGGAACTTTAGAGTTAATATATTTTGTCCTTCCCTGGAACACTTGGTTTTCATGAACTCCATCACTAGTCATGTGTTTTCTCCTTATGTTACTAAATCTGTTCTCTTATGATCCCACCTGCAACCTATTTTTTTAAGTTCAATGAGTCTTGGAGTAATAGAGCATGGAAACAGACCCTTTGGTCCAACCCATCCGTGCTGACCAAGTTTCTCAAGCTAAACTAGTCTTATTTGTCAGTATTTAGCTTATATCTCTCTAACCTCTTCCTATTAGGCTGCTTGGCTCTCCTTCCCAAAATCCATAAACAGAACTGCCCTGGAAGTCCCATTGTTTCATCCTGTTCCTGAAAATTGAGCTTGGACGTGGTTTTCAGACCCAACTCTGCTTAAATGAAACCTGTCTGGTTTGTGCACATGCCATCTTCCTACACCCAATCCCAGTGTCCCAACAATCTGAAGCCTTCCCTCCACCATCTTTCCAGCCATATGCTCATCTGCCTTATTCTGCTTTTTCTGTATTCGCTTAGATGTGGAGTAATCTCAAAAATGACAAAATTTTTTGATTGTGGTTAATAGCTTTCTACCTAACTCCTGCTAAGTTCTGATTTCATGACCATATCCTCCTTCCTAAGTCTCGCACTCCTGAGAGTGTCGTGTAGCTGCTCTGACATCCTTCATCCACACACAACATACCAACCTGGAGTTATAATAAGAGCCACAGAAATTCTTGTCTGTTCCCATAACTAATGAATCCTCTATCTCAATTGCTGCTCCTTTTGCTATGAAGATGTGGGTGTACTGTACCTTTGAGAAAGCTAAATTTAGCAGAGCTACCTATTATCTGTGAAAATTCGAGAGTTGTAAATAACTGTTACATCAAGGGGCAAACTATCCTGCTTAATTTAAACCAGCAACACAGAAAAGATTTATCTCGTGCAGTAATCAGTGAAAATTCGAGAGTCCAAGAACTATTTAAAGTAAAAATTAACAACATTATTTCTTAAAGTATGACAGAGAATAGTTAACAACCAATAACAACTCCTTCCTCTAACCTATCTTTTACATTCCCTTCTATAATACTTGTCCAATAAAACCCCAAATTAAGATTTACTGAAAATTTCAAATTTCAAAACCAGTCAGCGGTTGAATCTTCTCTTCATATTTTCCACTGTAGATTTGCTCTCCAGGTTGGTGTTGATGTTTTGCTCTGTGCAAACTCCTTCTCTAGGCAGGTCCCTCTCAGAGAGTTCTGGCTAGCAGCCTACATCTGTTGGTCTTTTGGCAGTTGTCTCTCAACTGTTCAATTTTTGGGGTCTTCTGCCCCAAAGCATCGGATTGTGTCATTAGCTTTTAGGATTGTCAATGGACTAAATTAAAACTGGATTGGAGAGTGTGGTTTTTTTTGGGTATAATTTAAGCTGATTGGCCTAATTCAAATTTGTTTTTGTCTCCAGGCACCAACTACCCAAGTTGCTGGACTGAAAGGTTACATTGTATCTTGTTCAGAACACTTGGTGCTATCAGTTAATCCAGCTAGCTTTCAACTGTCTTAAAGGTACAGCACACCCACATCTTCATAACACTTTAGGCTTCCTCCCCACCTGCTTATGATGTCAGAAACTTGACAGTATCTGTACTCTGTTGAGGAGCAAGCACTGCCATCAGCTTCCAAAATGGAAAACCAATTTGTCATGGGGGCCACAGGGAACTCCTACACTAGCTGTTTGTTTCTCTTAGGTTGTCTGGTAGTCACCCACTCCCTTCCTTCTTCCAGTCCTTTGAGCTGTGATGTGCCACCTCGCTAAACATGCTATGCATGTAACTCTCAACCTTGCAGAATGCATCACAATATCTCCAGCTGCTGTTCAAGTTCACAGAAACCCAGAGTTCAGGTATCTACTGTTGGGAACACTTCCTGCATTTGTGTTAGTCTAAGACCCAGGTAGTGTCTGTGACTTGCTGCATATCACAGGTCACATATTCCACTTATCTGACCTCGCCTGCCATATGTCTTAAATGCACTTAGTCTTAAAAATTTCAGGTGCCTATTATTCTTTGACTTGCTTAACTTACTAACACTTATTGTTATTACTCATTGCACTTCATTCTGCTTGTTCTGTCTTCATTTATCCTTGGTGCTCCTAAATTATTCCCTTAACATTACAGTTTTCTAATTTATAGCTATTTAGGAACAGGCCCTAATGGTAATTTTTGCCAGCCTTGAAGTCACATCTTCTTGTGATATCATTCTGGTTTTGTTTCCCCAGTTCAGTGCAACTGAATGTGCCTCACTATGTTGTCAGCATTTGATCCATATCCCTCTAAACATTTCCTATTCATGTACCTTTCCAAATGTCTTTTAAATGTTCCAACTACACTTGCATCTATCACGTTCTCTGGCAGCTCGTTCCATATATGCACCACCATCTGTGTGAAAATGGTTCTCCCCAGTTTCTGCTTAAATCCTCCCCTCACCTTAAAAATATTGCCATTAGTTCTGGATTCACGTAGCCTGAGGAAAAGACCTTTGTGATTCACCTTATCTATGCTCTCATGACTTTAGAAATCTCTATAACGTCACCCCTCAAACTCCTACACTCCAGTGGAAAAGGTTTGAGCCTATCCAGCCTCTACTTACAACTCAAACTCTCCAGAACTGGCAACATCCTAGTAAATATTTTTGAACCCTTTCCAATTCAAGAATGTACTTTCTATAGCAAGTTGATCAGAACTGTACAAAGTAGAGTGGCCACACCAACATCCTGTACAACCGCAACATGACATCCCAACTCCTACAACTTATTTATACACTTCAATAAGGGGCAAGCTCTCAAGTTCAGTTGAAGACCACTCTCTTTTACCAGTAGTGGGTCCAGTATCCCATGACTCAAAATCCACTTCTCCCACACCAATCTTGGTGATGTGCTTCCAAAGTTTTTATCAACTCTATTGGCAAATTCACTTGGAGCCCTAGTAATAATCCAAAGGTTTTTTATCTGATAGAAATGTGGCATGTTATGAAAGGTTTACATCTTGCACTGATCAGGACAAAACAAAGAATACCAAAATTCAAAGATTACCTACTACAGGATGAAAGGGTTCTGATTGACTATCGATTCAACTCTATTTGGATGAGACACCTCCAAACTCTTGAGATGTAAAAGGCTTGAACATATTATTATGTTTGCCGAGAACTGGGAGATAGTGAGGACTGCAGATGCTGGAAAGACAGTGTCGATTAAGTGTGAAGCTAGGAAAAAAGCACATGTATCAAGCAGCAGCAGAGGAGTAGGGGAGTTGATGTTTCAGATTGGTACCTTACATCAGGACTCCTGAGGGACTCGCAGATAACTGGTCCCAATTTATTAATATATTTCTTACAGAGGATTGGTGAACTGTGTTGCTCAATCATGGAATCTGATTGATCAGTAAACCTTTAGTTTTGAGTTCTGCAAATGCAGACTGGTTGAGTACCATCTATATTCAACCTATTACAAGTAATAGGATGTACATGTGGTTTGATGTGATCAGCCACTTGCTGAGCCATTCATCCCAACACTTGGCATCAGACTGATAATAAATATGCATGATGTTTGATCGTGTTATAAGCAGACTGAATTGTTGTTAGTTGAAAGTACCACTTGCCTAGTGTCTGCAACATAACAGCTTAGAATTGCCTAAATATGGATTCAGTGATGACACGGTTGTTTAATCTCAGAAAAAGAAATCTGCCTTACGTGGGATTTCTGAAGGTATATACAATTTCTGTTTGTCTAGCTGGAAAGTCAGCTGAGACAGAAATCTATTACTATGTCTTACAACCAACAAGGCAAGCAACTGAAAACTTCAGAGTGTTTTTTTATTTGAATTCAAAAGCACTAGTTCTCTTCTTCTAGATAACAATTAATTTACCCAAGTTCAGACAGCAAAGCAGAGATTGGCCACTACAGACAAAATCCAAAAGCATGTCTCTTTATTCTATTTGATCCTGGTGAAAGTGAAGAAGGTTACAATGAAACAACTACGTAGGTTTATTTCATTCAGAGTTAAACTGATTCAAATCTAACTTGGAGAAAATGCACCATCCATTTAGCTCTACAATAAATGTGTCTAACTTTCTTTTATCAGAATACTTGTCAGAGAGTAGTAAAGTTTGAACAGTGGTTGTACATGAAAATATAACTTGTAAAATCCTGATAGATAAGTGGTACCAGACCTGAGTATTTTCAGAATTTTCTGATTTATGTTTCAAAATTGCAACATTCTTAATATTCTGTATGGGTATTAATTAGAATCATAGAGTCATAGAGATGTACAGCATGGATACAGACCCTTGGGTCCAACCCGTCCATGCCGACCAGATATCCCAACCCAATTTAGTCCCATCTGCCAGCACCCAGCCCATATCCCTCCAAACCCTTGCTATTCATATATCCAACGAAATGCCTCTTAAATGTTGCAATTGTACCAGCCTCTACCACTTCCTCTGGCAGCTCATTCCATACCCGTACCACTGTCTGTGTGAAAACGTTGCCCCTTAGGTCTCTTTTATACCTATCCCCTCTCACCCTAAACCTATGCCCTCTAGTTCTGGACCCCCTGATCCCAGGGAAAAGACTTTGCCTAGTTACCCTCTCCATGCCCCTCATAATTTTGTAAACCTCTATAAGGTCACCCCTCAGCCTTCGACGCTCCAGGAAAAACAGCCCCAACCTGTTCAGCCTCTCCATACAGCTCAAATCCTCCAACCCTGGCAACGTCCTTGTAAATCTTTTCTGAACCCTTTCAAGTTTCAAAACATCTTTCCGATAGGAAGGAGACCAGAATTGCACGCAATATTCCAACAGTGGCCTATCAATGTCCTGTACAGCCACAACATGATCTTAAAGAATACTACACCAGAGCCAGAGACAGAGATTAAAATTAGGTACAGAAGTAAGACTTCAGATCGGGATTAATCAAGAACAGTATGCATTTTAAAATGGAAAGTCATGTCTGATCAACTTGATGGAATTTTTCGAAGAGGGGACCAGGGCTCTCGTCGGCCTTTCGATAAGATACCACATGGGAGAATTACGGCATAGGTAAGAGCCATGGTCCAAGAAAATTTGGAGAATTGGTTCCTGAATTAGCCAAGTGGCAGGAAGCAATAGCTGAGGTGTGTTTTCTCTGACAGGAAGCCTGGGTCTAGTGGGGTTCCATAGTAATCAGTGCTGGATTCTTGCTGTTTGTGGTGTATTTAAATGATTTAGACTTGAATGTGGAAAAGTTGAGCAGTAAGTTCACAGGTGATGCAAAGATTACTGCAGTGGTAAATAGTGAGGAGGATGGCTTTAGATTACCCAAAGATATAGACAAGTTGGTCAGATGTGCTGTTCAATGGCAAATGGAAGTCAAACTGTAGATGCAGTAGGTGATACATTTGGACAAGTCAAACCAGGTAAGGGAATACATGATGTACAGTAGAACCCTAAGGAACAGAGGGACCTTGCTGTGCATGTATACCAGTCCCTTATGGTGGGTAAAGTGATTACGAAGGAATATATGCCTTTTCCAGCCAAGGCATAGACTTTAAGGGGAGGAAGAAAATGTTTAAAATATTGGTTATGCCAATATGGGGCTAGTGTATTGTGTGCAGTTTGAGAATCCACATAATGGGAGGTACAGAATCATACTGGAGAAGGTGCAGGGGAGATTTACTGGGATTTTTCCTGTGCTGGAGATTTTTAGTTATGAGGAGAAATTGGAGAAACTTGTTTCCTACGAGCCAAGAAGATTGAAGCAAATATGATTTGAGATTTATGAAATTGTAGGCTGCATAAATAAGGTAGAAAGAAGAAACATTTCACCTGCTTTGTGGGATCAATGATAATTGAGCATTATTTAGAGGGGCGTGAGAGGAAAAATATTTTCATCCAAGAGTACTGTGAGTCTGGAAAATACTGCGTGTAAGGATGGTTAGAGGCATAAATGCTCATAACATGTAAGTAGTATTTAGACGTATTCATGATGTCAAGTCATACAAGGCTATGGGCCAAGAGCTGAAAAATAGGATTAGAACAGTTTGCTGTTTTAAATCAGTGCAGACTCAATGCATGAAGGGCCTTTTTTCTGTGGTGTAGACATTTATGACTCTATAAGCATTATTGTACAACTTGTTATATTTGTGCTAATGTTTCAGGTTCACCATGAATTTGACAAGTGCACACTTGAAGTGATGTAAGTGCTGTTTAATATAGCCACATGAATTTAGAGCAGAAGTAGACCAGCGAGCCCTTCAAGCCTGCTCCATCATTCAATAAGTATCTAAGCAATCCATTAGAGTTTGGAATTTTCATCAAACCTGATAACCTTTACCTAACAAGAATCCTTTTACAAATAAAAGTAAATATTGCAACTATTGGAAATCTGAAATAAAAACCACTGGTGGAGAATCTACATAGATCTGACAGCATCTGAGGAAGGAGAGAAACAGAGTTAATATCTTGAGACTAGTACAATTCTTCTTCGGAACTAACCCCCTTTAGATCAAAATGTTATGTTGGACTCAAAACGTTTACTGTTTCTCTATCGTCAACTGCTGCCAGAACTTACTTACATTTGCCTTCAAAATATTTAATAACTATGATTTCATTGCATTCTGAGGCAGAATTCCAAACTTGTACAATCCTCAGAAAAATCCCATTCATCTCTGACCAAAAAAAAGGCAACTCTTTGTTTTAAAACAGTATTCTTTAGTTCAAAGTTCACTCATAAGTTTAAATATCCTTTCCACATCCACCTTGTCAAGATCATCATGAACTTATTAACTTCAATTAAATTATATCGCATTATTCTCAATTCCAGGGTGAGGCCGGTGGTGGTGTACGGCTCGTCGGGACTGTGTCTTCTTGGAGTCGGGTTGCTTGTGAATGCAGCCCAAAGAGGGTGGTAAACTCCATCTAAGGCTAAATACAGGCATGAGACCGATAGTCAACAAGTACCGTGAGGAAAAGTTGAAAAGAACTTTGAAGAGAGAGTTCAAGAGGATGTGAAACCGTTAGGAGGTTATAGCGAGCAGGACAGCGGTAGATGTCCGGTATGTGGCCACCGCCATCTGACGCCTTAAAACGGCAGTGCTCGGACCCAATGTAGTGCACTAGTTGGAGGATGCTCAGGTGTGCGGTGGGATCATGTCCGCACTCACCCCAGCCCGGACGGAATTTCACATTGGCCCCAAGGTCCCGTACTTCCCGTGGGAGCCTGTGCCCCACAACCTCAGCCACCTCCAGAATTTTCATTTTAAGGATGTAAAAATGCGGGCCCTGTATAGATTGCTGCTGCACACCGTCCACCTCTTCTCCCTCATCCACCGTCCAGACATGCCTTGGCGTGCCCATTTGCCACCGGGCGGTGGGAATCCCTAGTGGAGAGCTCTCTACATGGGAGTCCTCCCCCTTTCTCGCGGGGATCTGGGGTGGAGGGTGCTGCACACAGCGGTCCCCTGCCACCGCAGATTCCGGTGGTTCACGGACTCCCATTCCAACTGCTTGTTCAGTGGCGCTGTGGAGTCTGTGGACCATGTGTATATTGGGTGTGGGTGTTTGCACTCCCTTTTTGATTTTCTTAAAAACCTCCTCCTCTGCTTTTGGTTGCACTTCAGTCCCACGCTCCTGATCTTCGGGCACCCAGTACGGAGGAGGGAGGGCAGGTCTGAAGACCTCCTCGTGGGTCTGCTCCTGGGCCTGGCCGAACTGGCCATAAACAGGTCCAGGCAGCGGGCCGTGGAGGAAGTCATTAGGACCGACTGCCTGCCCGTCTTCTGCGGTTACGTTAGAGCCCGGGTGTTTTTGGAGAAGGAGCACGCGGTCTCCACCAACACTCTGGAGTTGTTCAGGGAGAGGTGGGTGCCGCAGGGAGTGAAGTGCATTATTTCTCCCTCCAACTCTATTTTAATTTAATCCCTGCTCTCCCCTTCATTGTTTGATCACACAGCATTAAATAAAAAGGAAACAAAAAGAACAGGAGTGTCATAAGAGGTGCCTTTCCCACTGCCCTGCTCTCATGGCCTGCACTGCTGCAGACTGAGCAGACAACCCGAAGCACAATGATGAGCTCCTTCCGGCCCATGCCCCTCCTTCTCACTGAATAAAGCCAATCACCAGTAGCAGAATCCATCTCTTGTTTGAGCTTTGAATACCTGACTCTGTCTCACTGAATGAAGATTGGACTCAGAAACAGAAACGAAATAAACTTCCTATCTGTATTGTGAAAAAAATAAGAAAAAAAAGTGAACAGGAGTGTCAGTAATTCAGTTCACTCTGGTTCTGACAGAACTGGATCTGTGTCTCTACATTTAAATAAAGGGTGACTTGGTGATGGGGTACAGGCCTCTGTGGAGTTAATCACCATTAAAACAACACATTATTCCAGACTTTGATCGAATACAAATTTTACCAGTTACGCTATTGGGAATCCAAATCACATCACTAGAATATTGTATGGGATTTAGAATAGCTAGTCCATTGACAATACCACTGTGCCGCCATCACCTTCCAACAAGTTCCCAGACCATTACTGAACATATGGATTTCTGGCATGAGTTGTGATAGTCCTTTGATAGCACTTACACCAAGACTGCACCAGCACAAAATCTGAATTTCAGGTTTGCTACAACTTCATGGGAGCAATGTGCTGGTAATTAAAACCCACCTCTCCATGACTTGCATCCTTTGTATAAATGTTATGATTTAATGGGCCAAAATATTCAACTGTTTTCTTTTTCAACTATTGCCCAGAATAAGAGACATTCACCAGTCTTCTTTCACAAACCTCAAATGAATCCATTTATTTTTAAGCAAAATAAGTACCAATATTGGTTAACATCTAAAATTATAATCCAGAAACATGTCCCCTTTCAATACTAAAACAGATACACTCATTCAACACAAAAGACAATAAAATGTCCACAGACTTGATATTTTAATAAGTGTTAAAAGATTAATACCCATACTGGCCAATGAACTAAAAAATATAGCATTTGTTCAATTCTCAAATTGACTGGATTTCTTGTTTAGTAAACTGAATTGTATAACAGTGGACTATCTCCCAAACCTTTTGTTGAGTTAGATGGAATTCAAATTGGATCAAAGATGATGGTAAATTCCACTTCTCATGGCTTATAGCATAGTCATTAATATCTAGATTATATGTTGTACATAACAAAGCTGCAAGAACTTAACTGCTCATTGGAGTGTTGTTTGCTTATAAGCTGTTAGCTCTCAGGTACATTGAATTAAAGTAAGATTATGCATGAACTTGAACATTCTCCAGCTCTTCCTTCACAAGGATTCACCTTGAACATATTTTTATATTTAAGTGTAAGTCTCCTCTTAAACTTTAACTTTCACAACCCAAAATACTTTTTTCCCTTTACTGTTTTATTCCCTCTCATTATCTTACAGTCAGTTTCTCTATAGAACATGTGATAGTGCCTTGCTCATTTAAACTTTGTTTTCTTAATCTTCAGGTCACAGCAGCTTGTCAAGTATCTGTACATGTACGAGTCTCATTTTTCAGTGCAGTTTCACCATACACTCCCACGTTAGCTACATCACATTAACAAATCACTTCTGCACACTTACACCAGCACCTCAATATCATACCTCACATTATTGACTTTCAGATGATCTTATTAAAAATATCTAAAAAACGGGAGGATTTCTTTTTCTCAAGGTTGTTGCTTATATTCCCTTGCTTGGTCTCAGTGCTTCAGAAGGTGGCCAGCCTGTTAAATTCAGTTCCCTTAAAGTTCATAGGGAAGGGCACAAACATCTTCTAAAGGAAACTAATCAATGATTTTGTCAGCATTATAATATTGTTTCAGTAGCATGCACATCAATACCAAATTTATTTAGTCACCTGAACTAAACTCCAGATAGTTATTCCCATTCCCAGTCAGTTGTGATTTTAAATTCCCCCTCAATGCTATCTCCTATCCTTATTTACTTCCTTGTACTATTTTACACATGCAGTCATGACAATCGTATTGTGTTCAATAATCCTTGAGCAACTTTACAGTCCAATAAAGTATTCTTGTCATATTTTATAACCAGAGGGCACGACTAAACTTGGATTGTTTGTTCTTTACAAAAAAATAGTTTGCAAACATAACTTTCCAGATTACACTTCCCTTTTCATGCATTTAAATTAACCTAAATTCAAATTAGTGTTATTAAGCTGTTAGGTTTTGTTACTCTTTGATATATTCCTTCCCAAAAGAAACTTACCTTTTTTGGTATGCAGAAACTCATTTTCCCTTTAGTTTTTTTTAAATTTAGATTGAAATGTATTTGTCCTTTTAAACATCAGGGGAATTTCTCATGAGTACTCAAAATAGCAATCCAGTTATTTTATCAATTTCAATTTCAGAAATAATTATCTAAGGGATGGTGATGTTACACTAGAGACGCAAGTGCTTGCTGTCAATTTAAAGGGAACTGTAACATGTCCCGTTCTCAAATTGTGTCTCAGAAGATAACAAATAGACTGAATTGCTAAAGTCAAGTTTCTGAATGCAACGCCTTTCATCCAAATTTAATGTCTGTAAATAACTACGCAAGATCCTTCGGAGACTTGACAGAATTGTAGGGAAAGTTTCTTTCGCCTAGTTGAAGATACAAGCTCCAGAGGACATAATCTCAGAATAAGAAGTCCCACTTTTCAGACAGACATGAGAAGGAATTTATTTTCTCAGAAGTTAATGACTCTTTGGAATTCTTCAACACAGAGGAGTGTTGAGGCTGGGCCATTCGCAATATTCAGTGTTTTAATCAGTAAGGGAATCAAGAATTGGGGAAAAGGCAGGACAGTGGAGTTGAGGATTATTAGATCAGCCATGATGTCACTGAATGCTAAAGCAGACTCAAATGGGTTACATGGTTTCTGTCTGCTTTGTGTCCAATGGTTTAAGTTCTTGAATTCCCGTGAATTCAGGGTTCTTTGCTGTGTTATCAGTCCTTAGGTGACTTTAGAAATTGGATTGAAAGAACACAGAAGCAACATCCATAGTGACTCTATTTATAAATCCAATAGTTTAGTAGTATCCAGTTAAAGTTGTAAATTTAGCCAGTTAAGAATTTAATAATGTCCAGAATACACGTTGAAACATAGCAAAGTTGTGTTAAATTAAAGTTTTCATTTGTCTTTGTACGTCCAAGACCTGATCAAATTCATTACATCATCTGAAGTCTTATTGCACTTTTCGCTGCCCTGAAACTAAAAATAAACAGCAATCTGCTCTATACAGGAAGGATAGTTTAGCTGCAGAAAATATAACCTGCTACTGGAAAGAGTTTAATTTTCTCTGTCTATATCCTGTTCTGATTTTAAATTGAATTCCTGCCAAAATAAAATCTTTGAGACGTCAGGCTTATCTTTATATTTCAGCAAACAAAGTGCAGCAGTAGTACAGCTTATACAAGTACATTTTCATTTAAAACAAACTTATCACTGAATCTTGTAGCATTCCAAATTAACACTCAGTTCTTCAAAACTTCTTCATTTCTTTATCAAGAGAACTTTTTTTGAATTTTTGATGTTTTCAAACAACAACGTATTTTTAACAGTGGGCAAAATATTCCATGACTTCCTGGAGTTTTTTTTTAAATGGCAAGCTGGGGTGTTTTTTGGTGGGAGGTATAATTTCAGTTTCCTGATGGCAGGTTAAACTTCTGGGATTAAATTCTCAAACTTTCAAGCAGGCCACCTCTCCCAGCCTTACTGAGTCTGAACCTCTTTTGTATTAAATAGCATGCCATCATGCCAAATATGGGAAATTTGATTGTATTTATGTGGTGTGTATAAGTTCTTCCAAGCTCCAGTCAGTACAAATTTCTTCAGCAACTTGGCTGCTTTGAAATTGAAGTGTTTCTTGTGCAAACACTTATAATGCAAGTTGTGAAGTCTGTCTGAGTCAAGCAGCTCATTAGAAATCATAGTCATCTTGTTTGTTGTAATTAAGTACTTGCAATACAAGTGGTAAAGTCTGACCGGATCAAACCACTTATGAGAAATCTCACTCATGTGCAGTCTCACTTGTTATTGTTGAACAGTTTATAATATATGGGGTGAAGCTCATGCGAGCCAACAAGCCTGTCCATGTAAGGCAGCCACATTGCCTGATGCCATTGGCTGACAAAGGTGAGCCAGTTTGAACTCAAAAAGGAGGCTGAGGTCAAAAGCTGGAATGAATTGAAATGGTTTAGATAAATGCAAGCTTAGCAGAAGAAAACAGGAGGAAATGGAAGTTAAGCTAAAATCTATTGTACAAAGTATATAATATTGATACCTGCACACTCAAAGTGACTTCAATGTTGATTAAGATGAACATGTCAATTAGAAGCAGACGGAAACCATTCAGCACTTCAAGATTGCTCAGCCATTCAATACACATGGCTAAGTTTTGCATGATGTGCAGCAAGATGTAGTTGATTGGAGGTTTTCTGACTAGATTGTTCTAGTTGCCATTCTCCTCAGCAGCACAAGCACATACCTATCAGGTTGGCAGCCTACTCCTCAAATGGAATGAGGATCACTATTTTAGTCATCCATTCATTCTGTCTGCATACACTTATACTGGCTATGCATATTCTCTCGCAGTTGAGAAGCATGAAGTGTTGGTGCATATGCATTTGGCCTGTACTGATAAAGATATCAATCTTCAGAGTGATGATTGTTTGAGGGAATTACAATAAGAAGAATATGGTGTAGGCAAATTAGGATTTCAAATTATCTGAATGAAACGTCATTCATGGTCAAAGAGCTACAGTTGATGAAATACAATCAAGCATTTTTGTATATGCCTGAGATACCAATGAGGTATTGATATGGTTAATGTAATTTCTGCAGTTTCATGCATTCACACACACACACACACACGCACACACACACACACACACACACACACACCTCACACATAACCCACACACATACACACACCTACACACACACACACATACACACACCTACACACACACACATACACATACACTCACTCACACACACACACCTACACACACACACACTCTCACACTCTCACACACATACATACACCCTCACACACTCACTCACACACTTACACACACCTACACACACACTCACTGTACTAAAACTGAGGTTTAATGAATAGAAGCTAAATTATGAAACTAATGATTGACTAGGCCATAATGAAGCATGAACTAGAAGTTACCTCTGTAAAGCCAGGAACATGGTAACCTTGGGCAAGAAACCAAGGAATGCTTCGATTAGACACAGAGGGCAAAATACAATGAAAGCTCTTTTCATGACATACACAAAAATCAATAAATGTTATAACTAGTAGAACATGAAGATACCAAATAGCAGAAATTGTAAAATAATATAACATTTTAATTAAAGAAATTGGCAGAGAAAAGCGTGAAATGCTTTAACCAATGGAATTGTCATTAATGATTTTTAATGTAAGAAAAATCCATAGCGTGAGATGTTTAAACCAATGAAATTATCACCAATGTATTTGAATGGAAAAATAATGTATAAGTATTAGTGCTGTAAAATCTCCCATTGCGACTTCCGAAGTCCTTTTTGGAACTCGCCCAATCTTCGAAGATTGAATAAACATCTGTTGCTCCGTTTGTGTGTGTCTCGCAGTATTTCGATTTGCCACGGGAGAAGTGATAGCCGGTGGGGATAAGGGCTGATACCAGTCAACTTGGAGTTCGTCTTTTTGAACTTAACCTTGCGGACAGTCTCCCTTGATACAAGGGTTAAAGGACAGTCCGCGGTTGGCAGAGTTCGGAGGCAGGACCCGGTTGTTCTGAATCAGATCCCTAGAGTTAGAATAGTTAGCCAAGTGTCAGGAACTATTCTCCGGAGATTCAGAAAGCCTAGACAGAAATCACTTATAACAAATTTGTGGGCTCGTGTCCGGGATCCTAAACAGAACTCTCACGGGAGGCTCTGAATGATTCTGGGACACTGTGACACACACAGATGTTTGAGCAAACGATGTGAATAGGTGGCGCTCGCAATAAAGTAAAAAGGTTGAAGCTTTGAAAAAGTAAAAAGGTGATTTTTTACTTTGAGTCGGACAACTCCATGCACAGGATCAAGGTAAGAACCTTCTCTGGTATTCTGGGGTTTTCGCGGAATTGAGAAGGGTACACTGCCTTGTCGACTCGGTGGTTGTGACAGGTAACCGTGATACAAGGGTTAATTGAGTAACCAGAGTGTAGGTTAGCCTGAAGACCAACCATGGGTGGCCGAGGTTCCAGGTCTAAAAAGGAACGGGAAAATGAAACCCCACAGATTCCCCTTAATAGTCCGCTGGGACGAAAATTGGGGAATTGGAGTCCCTACGAAAGTCGGGGCTTAAAGAAAAAGGAAATGATAAAATACTGTTGTTTTGTTTGGGTAAAAGAACCCATCCGTCCGCCATCAGTGATCTGGCCAAAATTTGGACCGGACGAGGATTGGGTTTGTCAAATTTTAAATGATTATGTAAAGAATAAACAGTATCCAGGTTTAAAGGAGAGCGAGTATGCTGCATGTTGGGTAGGGAACCTGACAGCAACTGCTCCAACCCCAGTACCCTTATATCCTTTAACCCCACTGAATGAGAGTAAGTGGGAAGTGTTAGAGAACTTACCCCCGCCTGTGGCACCCCCGCCATATGCTCTTCAGGAGGAACAATGGCAGCGGCCGTTGGAGAATCGGGAGCGGGATCCAGGGGATCTGGCGAAGGGGACGTGGAAGCCACAGCAGCAGGGGCTGAGGGGGTAAGGAGATCTGCACGACTAAAGGAGAGAGAGATGAGGGGAAAAGGTGATAAAGAAGTAGTGAGACTGTGTCCCCTACGGGCGGTCCCGTTTGGGGAACGGACCACAGGATTTGTTGTAGCCCCATTAAACTCAAATTATATAAGACAACTGAAGTTTATTTTTTACCAGCAGCTTGCAGTAAGACCGACAGAGAGAGAGAGAGTGCGAGAACTGCTCGCAAAACATTTAACCCTCTGTGATTCGGTTTGAATGCACATTGGTTTGTTGGTGATTGAATAAGGAAGTTTTATTCACTGGAGCTTGAGTTCCAGGATTGTTTTAAATGTAATCTTTATGTAAACTTAACATGATTTATTTTCAATATGTGAAGGACAGTTGTAGTTTCAGTTCAACAGTAGACTGTCGGAAAAAAAAGACGATAACTTCCATGGTTATTATCTGAGACCTTGGATTCGGCCATTAGAATTTTTTTTAAACTTGAATTGACAAATTATTGTAAGACAGCTCTGATTATTTTACGACCTAAAGTATTGTAATTGAGAAATAATTGGTCAGGAGTACATAAGGAAACTAATTTTGGATCTAAAATTAGGGTACTAAATCTGGGTGAATACAGTGGATTTTAAAATTGGGGACTGTATGCATTTTACATTTTAAATATTAAATACTGAATAAATGGACATAAATATATAAATATGTTTACAAGTTAAGAACAGGCTTTAAAGTTAGTCAAGCATGAATTAATAAATTGGTGTTTGAGGATATGAGAAGCTAGGAACATTGCAATATTTCTTTAAAAAAAGGAAGAACGTATCGACTAAAGTGCCGATAGGGGATGAAGAGATTGGGTTTGTATGTGACCCCCTCAACAGTGGGGAGGTCGGAACATTTAAAAGGAAATGACGGTCCTGGATGAGAATCCGATAGGATTGTCAGAACAAATTAATTTTTGAGGCCCAGTCTGTATATGTGGGCTGAGTTAATGTCTATTTTTGAATATACTATTTACTTGGGGAGAAAGGAGACTTATATGGGGATACTGGATAGGGAAAGTGTTAATTGAGATTAAAAAAAAACTAGTAGCAGTGCCGGTATTAAGCTTGCCGGACAATTTGGCATGAGAGGGGGATGGTTAGGGGTGAAGACAAATATCCCCTTCAGAACCCTAACTGGGACCACCACAATATAGAAGGGTGGAATAATATTTTAGACATGCAAAATTTGATAATCCAAGGGATACAAACTTGCATTCCCAAACAACAAAATTTAGCCAAGGTTTTCGACCTGAGGCAGGGAAAGGACGAGTCTCCCTGTGCATTCTTACACAGATTAAGGGAGTCGGTTAGGAAATGTTCGGGTATAGACCCAGATGGGGAAATAGGATGACGGATGGTAAAGGTTCACTTTGTGACAAAGGCATGGCCTGATATCCAGAAGAAGTTACAGAAGATAGAGGACGGGAACGGTAGAAATGAGTCGGAGTTGTTACAGGAGGTTCAGAAAGTATTTGTATAGAGAGACATAATGGCGGAGGAACGGAAGGCTAAGATAATGGTAGCAGTAGTAAGGGAGGACTGTATGAAAGACAGAAGGAGTCGGATAAATAAGGTGGTTATCTAAATCTGAATATTTATGTCTTTGTGGGCCGGCCCCCGATAGGAATTTTGTATTGGTGAAGATTTATGTGTGTCTTTGTGTGTGTAAATTTGATTGTAAAAAAAGTCTCTGTGGATGTGAGAATTTGTGTTTGTGTATGGATTTTTTTTTAAAAAGGCTTCTCAGCTAACAAGCAGTTTAACACTTTGTGCTCTGGCTTGAATTCATCTGTTTGTTAATGGTTTTATGTGTGAAACTTGTTGTTTGTCATTTGATTCAGTGTGCTATTTTTGATTGTAATTTTATGAATGCTCAACGTTATTTTTTTCTCATGATATGATTTTATTAGAACTTAAGGAGGACCCTGATACTGGGAGAAAACAGCAGTATAGGTGGACTGTCTTAGCTGAAGGTTTTACCGAGTCACCAAACTTGTTTGGACAGATCCTAGAACAAGTTCTTGAGGGCTTGACTTTAAGACCAACTTTAAAGTTAATTCAGTATGTGGACGACCTCCTGTTGTCCGGTCCCACCCAAACTGACACACAGCAGGGAACCAATGATTTATTAAACTACCTTGCAGTGAAGGGATTGCGAGTTAGTCAGAACAAACTACAGTATGTGGAACGGGAAGTAAGATATTTAGAGCATTTGATCAGTCAAGGGCAGAAGAGAATAAGCCCTGAAAGAGTAAAGGGAATTGTAGAATTAGGACTACCCCGAATTAAGAGGGAACTCCGAAAGTTCCTGGGTTTGCTAGGTTATTGCAGATTCTGGATATATAATTATGCTACTCTTACAAAAAGACTATACCTGCAGCTAACAGAGGAGGCTCCGGACAGGATTAAATGGGACCCAGAAGGAAATATGCTGATTGAAACTTTTAAAAAAATTAGTTACAGCACCGGTTTTGAGCTTGCCAGATTTTAATAAAGATTTTCGACTCTTTGTTAACGCCAAGCACGGGACGGCTTTTGGGGTCTTGACTCAGGAATGGGGTGGACATAGAAAACCTGTAGCTTTCCTCTCCAGAATCCTAGACCCCGTTTCACGGGGTTGGCCTGAATGTGTACAAGCAGTAGCAGCCACTGCTAAGCTAGTGGAAGAAAGCCAGAAACTGACGTTTGGAGCACCACTGACTGTGGTTACTCCTCACCAAGTCCGCACTATTCTGAATCAAAAAGCGGGACGATGGCTCACAGACTCCCGAATCCTGAAATATGAGGCAGTGCTCTTAGATAGAGAGGACCTTAAGATAGAGGTGGGTGCATGTTCAAATCCGGCTGACTTCTTATGGAAAGGAGGACCATTCATGAGATTGAGTGCAAGGTAGTAATAAGTTAGAACAATTCCAAATTCACACGACATGAGGGGTGGTATCCACCTTCAGGAAAATGAGGCAGGGGAGCAGTGGCTCCGGAACAGATGTACAAAGAAATAGGCTGCTGATAAGGCAGGGGGGAACAGAAACTCTGAGGGTAGATGCGAATTAATATGGGTAACTTGTGAGTGAGTTTCAGGACGTTGAGACAGTAAGTAGACTGTATTGCGCTGAGATTGTTCGTGGGGGCTATACGGCGCGTAGGGCTGCATTGAAAAACGGTAGGTAGGGAGCGGGAGCTCCGGGGGCGGATGCGCCCAGACACAGGGACTGACAACCGACCCTGAACAGTTCCATATGTAGAGCAGTGACCTCCGGGAAAAAGGGGGGGAAGATCTGCCACATGGGGACTGCCCAGCAGTACTGGAGACTGCGAGTGGAGATATTTGGGGAAAAGAATTAGCACTTGAAGACCTGGTGGTCGAGGGGAGGTCGCTATGAGCTCCGATGCGCAGACACAGGAGACAGTGACAGGCAGACATAGACAGAGAGACCAACACCGTATGAGAGAGAGAGAGAGAGAGAGAGAGAGAGAGAGAGTGAGAGAGGCTGGCTGTGTGTGAGGACCTACAGAGAGAGAACGGAAGCTATTACATTTTGTTGTGTTTCTGGCTGAAAGTCATCTGTTCCTTAGTGCATGAATGTTTGAGTGTTTATCACCTAGAGCTTGGGTCACGAGATATGTGTATCTGTAAATATGTTGAGACCCTGGGCTTCGCTGTTTCTCGTTTACTTCACCAGGGACTCCTGACTCAGACACCACCTCTGGATTTCGCTGTGCACACTATTGAACCCGGTGAAGGGGTTTTGATCAAACACTGACAACAGTTAACTCTCGAACTTGTGTGGGACGGCCCGTTCCTAGTACTCCTCACCATTGAACGGCGGAGAAAAGCTGGCAAATGGCCAGTCACCTCTCCAGTTAAGAAAGGAGTCTGGACAGCCGAATCAACACGTGACCCACTATAACTCAGACTGAACAGACTTTGATTAACTGACTATACTATGGCGACGTGAGTGCGGGGACTGTTTCTTCAGAATTGTATGTTAATCTTGTTTTGTGCTTTGATATATTGTTTAAGTTCTTAGCACTAGTCAGAATTATGCTGCTATTCCTGTTACTTCTGAGTTTTGCTCATATATCTTTTTCAGATGTTGTGTTAATGATTTCTGTTTCGGAATTTCCACAAGTTATAAAAATTGATGCTTGCAGCCTAAGTAGAATGCCTAGATGTAGAGTTTCAAAGGGAATATCTTTCCTCCAAGATATTTCTTCACACCCTACCGAACCGCAAAAGCCACCGCCTAGCATCACTATCCATAGAGCCCCCTTTAGCCCAGCCCTAAACTGTTTTGACAGGAAGTGTCATCCTATATATATATATCTCACCATTAAAAATGCTTCCTCTGAAGACTCATTTCCCCATAAAAATGGGTCTCAACTCCTTAGTAAAGATTTAAAGATAGAGATGACAGTGTATGGGAAGCGTTTTGTGGGCTGCTATTTTTGAATTCGCGTCGGACGGGGACAGCCTTTGGGATTCCTTGATTCTAAACTGCAACCTTTAACCCCTTACACTGATCCAAAGTCACTGCAGATTATAGAGGTTAAAGACCTGAGACAGACTCTTGAAATAGAAACAGGATATGGATAAACAAATACCTGGATTGAATGGGTTAAATATACTGTAAAAAGCCTGAACAAAAGCAATTGCTATGCATGTGCCTCCGGTAGGACAGTGTCTCAGGTAGTTCCCTTTCCGCTCGGGTGGGAGCGAAACAAATAGGGCATGGAATGCATGATAGCCCTATATCAAGATGAGACTGCATGGAAAAATCCGAATTGTGCTTCTTTGTCTTTGATGTTCTCTTCCTTAAAAGGACATAAGAGGCAAGCTCCCCCTGTGTTTTCTGCCGCTGTTGGGAATCATACATCGTGTGTTTATAGACAGGGTGGATCTATTGATTTGGGGGAGCTGAGATTGTGTTCGGTGATTAAAAACGTTACTGAAGCAGTGGAAGGAAGAAATTACTCATCTTTAAACGTTCCCCGAGCGGATCTGTGGTGGTATTGTGGAGGAAAACTACTGAGACCCACCCTGCCCCCTGATTGGAAGGGGATATGTGCAATTGTACAATTGGCAATACCATTCACCTTGGCATTTGAAAGAGAACAGTTAGTTGGGAGAAAAGGAAGAGATAAGAGATCACTGCTACCCACTTCTGTTGATGAAAGGATTTATCTTGATTCAATAGGGGTCCCTAGAGGGGGTGCCTGATGAGTTCAAAGCTCGTAACCAGACTTCAGCAGGCTTTGAATCATCCCTATTCTGGTGGGTTACTATTAATAAGAATGTGGATTGGATAAACTACATTTATTATAACCAAGCACGGTTTATTAACCATACTAGAGATGCAGTAAAGGGTTTGGCCGAATAACTGGATGCCACCAGTCGTATGGCTTGGGAAAATAGACTGGCCTTGGACATGCTCTTAGCTGAAAAGGGGGGCGTTTGTGTCATGATCGGCTCTCAATGTTGTACTTTTATTCCCAACAATACGGCCCCTGATGGCTCGGTGACCCATGCCCTGGAAGGTCTCCAGGCACTGGCTGATGAGATAGCTGAGAATTCAGGTGTAAATACTAATTGGACTGGCTGGCTAGAGCGGTGGTTCAATAAATGGAAGGGGGTGATGGTCTCAGTGGTGATTACACTTCTGTTGGTAATCGGGATTTTAGTTGCTTTGGGCTGTTGTATAATTCCATTTCTGCGTGGTCTAATTACCCGCCTTATTGAGACTACTTTGATTAAGAGTGACCCGCATACAGTTGTGGGCATTCACCTTCAAGCTGATGCAAATGATCCTGAGGCTGATTGGAATAGACAGGCCATGATTATGTCGCAGAAATTACAGACTGTATAAAAAGACAGGGGGGATTGATATGGTTAATGTAATTTCTGCAGTTTCATGCATTCACACACACACACACACACACACACACACCTCACACATAACCCACACACATACACACATCTACACACACACACTCACACACATACACACACACTCACTCACACACACACACCTACACACACACCTACACACACACACTCTCACACTCTCACACACATACATACACCCTCACACACTCACTCACACACTTACACACACCTACACACACACTCACTGTACTAAAACTGAGGTTTAATGAATAGAAGCTAAATTATGAAACTAATGATTGACTAGGCCATAATGAAGCATGAACTAGAAGTTACCTCTGTAAAGCCAGGAACATGGTAACCTTGGGCAAGAAACCAAGGAATGCTTCGATTAGACACAGAGGGCAAAATACAATGAAAGCTCTTTTCATGACATACACAAAAATCAATAAATGTTATAACTAGTAGAACATGAAGATACCAAATAGCAGAAATTGTAAAATAATATAACATTTTAATTAAAGAAATTGGCAGAGAAAAGCGTGAAATGCTTTAACCAATGGAATTGTCATTAATGATTTTTAATGTAAGAAAAATCCATAGCGTGAGATGTTTAAACCAATGAAATTATCACCAATGTATTTGAATGGAAAAATAATGTATAAGTATTAGTGCTGTAAAATCTCCCATTGCGACTTCCGAAGTCCTTTTTGGAACTCGCCCAATCTTCGAAGATTGAATAAACATCTGTTGCTCCGTTTGTGTGTGTCTCGCAGTATTTCGATTTGCCACGGGAGAAGTGATAGCCGGTGGGGATAAGGGCTGATACCAGTCAACTTGGAGTTCGTCTTTTTGAACTTAACCTTGCGGACAGTCTCCCTTGATACAAGGGTTAAAGGACAGTCCGCGGTTGGCAGAGTTCGGAGGCAGGACCCGGTTGTTCTGAATCAGATCCCTAGAGTTAGAATAGTTAGCCAAGTGTCAGGAACTATTCTCCGGAGATTCAGAAAGCCTAGACAGAATTCACTTATAACAGTATTCAGTCCAGTAGTTGCATTCTTGTCCTTTAAAAGCCTTTGGTGAACTGTCAACAGATGTGTACATTCTCATAGTTGTGAAGAAAGTTCAGTGCTGTGATGGTACATTAGCTCCTTTTAACGTTTTCGTGTGAAACCTTCCAGTTGTGACAGGCATTCCCACTGTGATGAACATGTGTTGCTGGTTAAAGCACAGCAGGTCAGGCAGCATCCAAGGAATAGGAAATTCGACATTTTGGGCATAAGCCCTTCATCAGGAATGAGGAGAGGGTGGCAGGCAGGTTAAGAGAGACTCACTGAAATCCTTGTAGAGGGAGGAAGAGAGCTTCTTCAAGGAAGGCATCCTTGCAAGAGGATTCTCAGAAGTTTAAAATCTTCAGGTAATAAATGAGGTCTGCAGATGCTGGAGATCACAGTTGAACATGTGTTGCTGGTTAAAGCACAGCAGGTCAGGCAGCATCCAAGGAATAGGAAATTCGACGTTTCGGGCATAAGCCCTTCATCAGGAACGAGGAGAGGGTAGCAGGCAGGTTAAGAGAGACTCACTGAAATCCTTGTAGAGGGAGGAAGAGAGCTTCTTCAAGGAAGGCATCCTTGCAAGAGGATTCGCAGAAGGTTAAAATCTTCGGGTAAAAAATGAGGTCTGCAGATGCTGGAGATCACAGTTGAACATGTGTTGATTCCCACTATGATGTCAGTCATATTACAGCAGTAGCTACAATGAAGTTGGAGACATTCATTGCAGAAGAGCCATTTGACACAAGTGCTGGCATTCAACCTTCTTTGTGACAATATTACAACATTAACTCACATTCACAGGGGCATGAAGTATCGAATAGAGAGAGTGACATATATCCTGGCAGGACAGAGCAGATCATTTATCTTCTAGCACTGAAGTCAGGTTCTCTTTAACCATTCAAGCTTGCTGACATTCAGAGCCACTATTTTCAGGCAAGATGGCCTTTTGTAACCTTCCCCCTTTCTCCTGAACAGCATTCACAAGAAAACCTGAGGAAACACTGCTGAAGGCTGGTGTTCATTTTTGCCTTGTCTCTAATATTTCAAAACAAAAGGTAGGTGGAGATGACCAGCAGAGGTTTTGCCTCCAGCTTACAGAAAATAAATTATTCTTCGGATACTTTTTAATTATGGTTAATTATGGTGCTGACAGGGTACAGAACTCTCAAGGCTCTTGTCCAGAAAATTTGGTAGTTTATTTGTACGCATACATTGAAATACCTATGAAGAATCTATTTGAGAGAGAAACTGCACCCCATCCTTTGCCCCTCTGTACTGAGCCAAAATATCTTCTTCTTTCAGACTGCCTTACACTCTATCTCTCAACAAAATAAAGTTCCAACAATGACTTGATTCAAGTGCAAGTTGTACTCTCATAGTAACACTCATGAAATCTTCTGAATCTTCTTAAAGACTCAGGCTTTCAATGGTGTTCTTAAAGAAGTGCTTATCAGAACAAATAATAAGCATTGTTAGGACACTAGAATATAATGCTTTTTGTGTATGGGATGCAAAAAAAAACACTTGATGAAAGTGATGATATTTTATACAGAATGAGAAGAGGAAGCTGACTGGCTGTGCCCTAACTGTTGTGGATACAGCAAGAACTGTTAACTGTCAATTGTTAGATGAGGCAAGTTCTGATTGGCCAAAGTGTTGCCATGGGCAACCTACACATTGCTGCAATCTCCATGTCGTTTTTTCTTTTGAAAAATGATGCAACAGATTCATTTGGCCTTCATGAAACAGGGCGCTGTGAATTTATTTACATAGTTTCTACATTCTGTTCTAACAACAATTTGCTCTGTACAATATGAATTGGCCAAATGATCATGTGAGCTGTTGAAACCAGTTCTAAATGAGTTTTCTGCATACACAGTGAAGAAATCTTTCATGTTCACTATATAATGAGAGCAACAATATTTCTTTGTGCAGATGTTGGTAAATAAGCTGGCAAAGTAGCCACTGAATTTGCATTGCCAGTCTTTAGACTCAGCTCTAGCTAACATTATTATTAGCTTTGTTGTCATATGACTGCACTTAAATTCCTACACTGGAACAGTAAAGTAAATAGCTAAGTCTCTACAAGTTTGATGAGGACAGGTCAAAATCACAGGAAGATTAACCCACTGTGCAATGCAGAACCATGCACTGATGATTATGAAGATATCTGGTGATATGGTGACTCAACCTTCATGGTTGTCAATGCTACTAAAATCAAAGACAGAAGTGGGGGGTGTGCAATGAAACAGATGCATCCAATCCGGATAACCCTTCGATAGCTGATTCCAGAGTCAAAGGGGTCTTAGGTTGAAGTATATAGTTGAACATTCTGCAAGACTAGAAAAACAAAATATGATTTGAGGTGCCAGTGTTGGACTGGGATGTACAAAGTTAAAAATCACTCACCACCAGGTTATAGTCCAACAGGTTTATTTGGAAGCACTGGCTTTCTGTGCGCTGCTCCTTCATCAGGTGGCTGTGGAGCATAAGATCGTAGGACACAGAATTTATAGCAAATGATTATAGTGTGATCTAACTGAAATTATATATTGAAAAAGACTTGGATTGTATGTCAAGCCTCTCATCTTTTAGAATGAACATGTTGGTTTCAGTTCTTTCATATGTAAATCCCAGAACTTAAAGATAAAAAATCACCTAACATCAGGTTATAGTCTAACAACTTTATTTGGAAGCACTAGCTTTTGGAACACTGCTCCTTCATCAGGTGGTTATGGAGTACTCCACAAACATATGATAAAGGAGCAGTGCTCCAAATGCCAGTGTTTCCAAATAAATCTGTTGGACTATAACCTGGTGTTGCATGATTTTTAACTTTGTACACCCCAGTCCAACACTGGCATCTGCAAATCATTTTTCAAGTGAACATTAACAATAGGTGCCATGTTGGCCCAGACAATGCACTGAAGGTATGAGGTGCCTTGTGTAGTCTGTGCCCCAATGTTCAGACTGATTCTAATCTAAAAAAGGGATTTACAGTGTCTTAAATGGATTCATGTAATAAAACAATGTGAAACTTTAAGTATTGTGGTAATAGCCTAGGTTAACTATCAGCTTAAATTTAAACTGGAGCCTCATAAAAATCAATGTTCTCTTCCTCAATGGCCTTAAGCTCACTGGGTTAAAAGGGGCTTGTGCAAGATTATGACTTCTTCTCTGATCAAAGTAGATTTTTTTGTTAAATCATTCCTCTCCACTTCTACTTCTGCCCAAGTTATAGTTCCAGCTTCCATGGCCACACACACTGATGTTCCTTCATCACACGGGGACTGTAAATTCGAACAGGTCACCAGCCTTGATTTTCAAGAAAGCAAACAAAGCTGCTCTCTGCTCGCTGAATCGCTGAATGAATTACATGAAATACAATGAATTACATCTGACACATTTTGGTTTTGACTAAACATGAGACAATATCTATTTCATGAACTAACTCCCCACCTGCTTTAGTATTTTCTATCAGAAATATCAAATTCCAGTGCTGAGTCTATTTGCAGTTTTCTTTTCTTGTATATTATAGTGCATTGTAGGAAGCAGCATGTTGTTGTTCACCATCTCATTCCCTTTGCAAATCGTTACCAACTCCCCTAGTTTGTTCCCTTTTACTTAAATCTAGCAGCAAAGTAGGCAAATGCACATTATGGGCCAATGTATCCTGAGCTGTTTCTAACTCAATTGTTCCTTTCAGAACTTCTTTGGAAATCCTAACAAAAATACACTTGATCTCCATTACAGACTTTTACAATTTCTGGTACAGCATCCATTATGAATATTTTTTCATTGAGCAACCTGTCAGTCACAGCCTGGAATATGCCAATGCCATTTCCCTTAAGAATTACTCTACACTTTAAAACTGCAATCAATTATATTGTTTCTCAAATTTCTATGGTTCCCAGTTCTGACACCATTTGTAAGATTTGAGATTTGCAGACTACAGATGCCCAAGACAGGCACCCAAATCTTCATAAGCAATTTTATGATTTTTGTTTACTAAGTTTATTAAGCAGCAGTTTAGATATGTTACATTAGTTGAATAGACTGAAATAGTATAAAACATGTGGTAGGAGTACATGTTTCACTAATACTAGAGGATGAGTGGATAGTTAACACAGAGCTTGTAAAGGTTACATTCTGTTCTCTCACCAGAATGTTAAGGGATTCTACTCTTATCCTTTCTCCATCTTTTCTGCTCCATTTTCCAGTCAAAGAAGGCAGTATCCCATTGAGAACTGCTACCTCAAGATGGAGCAACTCCCCCTAATGAAGATGTGGTAATATATTTTAATGTGTTGATCATCTACACTATGTCAACAATACATTTGAATTATTCCAAGAACAACAAACAAGACACATCTCAATTTGTCGGGATGGTCACCTTCCTTATTTGGCTCCTTCATTTACCCCTCAGCACAGCTCATTATCTTGCATGAGCTGGATTGTAGTTTTCTCTTTCTTAGAAGGGACATACAGGGCTTTGTTTGGGCTAGCGTAGTCCAGGAAAACCACTTAGTAATTGAACAAGAAGAGACGCTTGTCTAAAACAAGATGTAGTTTGTGTGATAGCAACTAGATGCAAGTTATGATGGGCATTGTCACAACGTTTATGATGAAGACCCAGAAGTAAAAACCTACCATCTTAGAGATGTTAAGCTGTTCTCCTACCAAGAGCATAAAACATCATAGTGGGTGAAGCTTAAGATACTCCTTAACAATAACCCTTCAAGACACTCAACACCCTCATGAGAGATGTTTGAGGTACTCTGGCACCCAAATGGAGTACAGGGCATCACCACCACCACCCACCCCACTACCCCCTAGGTCCTGCACAAGGAATTGTTCTATCAACTCAGGAACATCAACATGACAGTTCGAACAAAGGGACCTCACTGTTTCCTTCCAGGGTCTGATAATCTGTAAGAATTATACAAGAAAAAACATTCAACTGAATTGACATTCTATTGTACATTTCAATTCTTAATAATTGCTTCTATACTTATTCTCAAAGAGTAGAAAACCTATAACTCAACCACAGAAGTAATTTAGTTCATTAACTGCTCTATTCTATCTCAGGCTGTACATTTCACCAGACCTATTGGCACTCCTGTTCTAATGTTCTCTCTAAAGGATTGATATTCTTACTCTGCCAGAGATTTTTTTTATTGCATCTGGCAACAAGGCAACAAGCCAAAATGCCTATCTTCAATTCAGATTTCCCCAGATTGGATATTCACAAATTACAGTGTGACACATGTTGAGAACCTGCTGCTATGTTTTAACCACACAACTTTGGGCTCTGCAAGGAGCTGATATCCTGCCTTACTTATGAAGTAACATAGGAAGTAACGTTTACTACAATTGGCAGTGTTCCCCTTGCACAACGTTTCATCAGCCAGCACATATTGTGCTGGTGCCTGTTACGATGCTTATTAAAACTGTGTCTAAATGTGCCAAATATCAGATTTTTCAACAGATGTTCCAATTTTACATGTGTTTAAGAAGAAAGCAAACCTTTTCTTTCTAACTAGGGATTGGTGGATGTCAACCACTTAGTTCAGTTGGAAGCCATCCATCATCCTCTTCATCTTTTAAATGGACTGATATCTTTCTGAAAGAAAAATTGCATTCATATCACACTCTGCATAAATTTTGGATGTTAGAAGTACTTTACAGTTAATGAGGTTGTTTTAGAATGTAGTCACTGTTGTAATGTAGGACATGTGGCAGCCAGGTTACACACAGCTCATTTGGACAAACAGCAATGGGACATTAGCCAGATAATCTGACTTCAGGATGTTGTTCTACTTTACTTTACATCTACTTTTCTTCAGAATATAGCATGGAATTATTTGCATTCACCTGCAAATTCAAAAGATAGCATCTCTGACATTGCAGTTTTCTCTTCATACTGCACCCAAATGTTAGCCAATGTGGTTGTGCTCTGGTCCTGGAGATGGGACGTGAACCCATAACTGTCTGACTCGGAAGTGAAAATGCTCCGGGAAAGCAGAGGTATGCCCCCTTTATTATCAAAGGTAGTATCAGATATAGCCCGGAATGTTTTACATATATTTTTCAGTCGCATCATCAGTAAACAGGTTTCAGATTTTGAATTGGTGAAATAGATTCACCCCTTTTCCATGATGGTTACTTATTTAGAATAGATCAGTATATCTACAGTCTGTTCATTTCCCAGCTACTCAGGTGTGACATGAGATATAGAATTAGGACAGAAGCCGTTGTGGTTTTCTGTTTATAGGATGTCTTGTTGCCCTGGATACTTCAAAATTAACATACACAGAATTACTTGACCCTCAAGTTTGGTTGAAATTACAACTTTAAAAAAAATATATTGATAGGACTGCCAAAAGAATCTATTTTTTTTTCCAAGACTGCCTTGTAATAAGCTCTGAAATATTGGAAGTTAAAGTGTTGGAAGCCAATTTTTTTTCAGTGTACATGCCTTCAGTTTCTCTTCAGTTTGTTTCAAAATTCACATCCACAAGTTGCATTCTTAGGCAGTTATTTTCTCTTTCCTAAATTAAATGATATGCTATGAGAAGTAGATGTGCAAGACGTTCATTGAGGAAATATATGGAGCAAATAACAGACACTGACCTGGATTTATAGAATTCAGCATCATTGGAATGGTTATAATACTCAAGAAGGACAATTGCTCATTGAATCTGTCCTAGCTTTTTGCAAGAGTTACCCAGTTAGTGCCACTTCCATCTTTTTTCCCCTGTAGCCCTCTACATTCTTTATTTCACTTTAGTTAAATTATGTCATTTTCTTATTAAGGATTCATTTGAATCTGCCATCTACTCTCAATCAATACATTTCAGTTTCTAACCATTTACTGCATAAAATGCTTTTCCTCATGCAATTTCACATTCTTTTGCACAGCTACCTTGCAAGTGTGAGACAGTTTCTCCCTATCTATTCCAGTCTCCTCATAATTTTGAATAAATCAATGAAATCTCCTCTATGTCATCTGCTCTGAAGATCACCAGGGTCTCCACTTGTCAGGTGGCTTGGGATTTTGAGATAGGAAATACCATTACCACACAACCGTTTGCTTTAATTATGAAACTGGGGTTTCTACTTTGGCCATTATGCAGATTAATGCATTGCTGACCTTGTACAGTACTTCCCAAAATAAAAATGAGAATACATAACAAGCGCATTTGTAAAATTTTGAATCACTCCCACCATCGTCATAGAATATGCTCCTTTCATCTGACTAAGAATTTCAAGTGTAATTGTGCACTTTGTGGCAACAGCTTCATAAAGGCCAGAGAGCCGCAGCAAAGATAGTGGCAGAGTAGCATGGCTGTGTTTGTGTTTCCAAGCCCAGGCCTCATCTGCTCTCATCTGATTTCCTTTATTTGCTTTTCCCTTTTTAGTCTTGCTCTTTTCTTTTTTTCAACCATTTTCTTTTCTTTAAAGCCTTTTGCAGCTGGGTCATCAGCATCAGCATCAGCATGGCAACAAGAGCAGAAGGACAGCAACCTTCCAGCAGTCATAGCAGCAGCAGGAGCAAGTTCATAACTCCTCCCATCAATCAGAGATGGCAGTGACAGTAAAGCTGTTCCTGAAGTTTGGAGACAGCAGTGATGGCAAAAGATTACAGACTATAGCTAGGCCTGAGTGCCTGTCTCAGAGCATTCCATACACCTTTATTAAAATGTGACTTTTAAGATCTGGACATTTTTTTTCTATTAGATCTGGTCTTTTTTTCCCCCTTTTGGCTCTGTTGTTTTTTTTTCTGTTTTTTTTAAATTCTGGTTTTTGTAACCAAGGTGGTGCAGGCGAATGGTGACGTTGTACTCTTTTTGCTGTACTCCTGTATTCCTATACTTGAGTGCGCATGGCAATAAAGTTGAATTCTAATTATATCTGAGAATGGTGTGTACATGGTTGAGGTGCAAACATATTTTGTTGTCAAACTAAAGAAAGGCAATGTAGAAATTACTGACTTTAACATTCTTTTTCTCTGAATCAGGTGGGGTGACAAACCAAGAAAATAGTTGTTCTTAAACCATCTGGCACTTTTTCCCCATATATCTGCTTTCTGAGGATCTGTTTCCCCAGATAAAAATAAGCTTAAAATTGAATCTACTTAGCATTCTACAAAAATGAATAGGTGACTAACAATCCCTTTCAAAAACATTGAAATTAAAGGCATATCTTTCAGATGTAACAGCAGAATTTTACACCTAAATCAGGTATCTTGATCACTATCACCACCCATACCAATGATCACTAGCATCCAATATTTGAGCATTTGGCAAAATAAGCAGAAAACAACTCCTTCACTTACGCTTAACATAAGTTATGCTTACACACTTTAGGACAGAATCAACCCAAAATGTTGACAATTAGCATTATAAGTGTGTCTGAAATAACTTCTGACATCCAATCAAAAGATATAATTGATCCAATTAATTACATCAATGACATTGAAATAAGAATTGTGTTTTGAAGTTCTAATGATGTTGAGACACTCAATTATTTATATACATTAATCATGATGTGAGTGGATAAAGATAATTGGAAAGAACCTATTATCAACCTATTGATTTAATGATCAACAAATATGCCTCTTATATCTAAAATGCATGAATTATTTTGACAACCTTTGATCCAGAAACAATAACAGTGGGATAATTTAGAATTAATCTGAAATGTTTGGAGAATCTGTCCTTGTTCTTAATAATGTCTGGAAAGGACTTCTATGAATTTGCATTAATTGAAAAGGAATCAATTTTAATTTCATTGGAAAATAAGTAATACCAATCATGTGATTTGGGGTCTCTTGACCTAGAAACAGTATCAATTTAAAAAATACCAGGAACACAGACAAAAAAAAGTTGGAAACTTAAGGTAATCAGTGTTTCATGTAGTTAAGAGACAAACAGGAACACTGAATTTGTTTGAGGAGAAGTTAATTAAAATCTTTATTAATAAAGCAAATACTTTGTTGAGAAGTGAGAAGAAGAACAAAATGTAAGAAGGTCTGGGAAGTGATACATGTGTGAGTTAAAATGCCTAAATTCTAAACTTGCTTAGACATGAAAATCACCGGAGAGTTTATACCAAAGGGTCAGATTATGGATTTGATATTAATTGGTTGAAAAGGACTTTCAGACGGCTAAATTATCAAGATGGACTTGACCCAAGTAAGACAATGTGCGCATGTTACTTTTAGCCATATTCAGGCCCTGACGTGAAAATAACTGTTGGGAACATGACTTGTAGGATGAATGAATTAAATAGGAAATTGAGAAAACTGACATACTGGAGACCAAGTTAGACAGTTTTGTAACTGCATGTGGTGTCAAAGGGGTGTGTGTATGTGTGTGTGTGGTTGTAGGACTCTTCTTTGCTGTATCTTTAACTTGAGACTTACTTTTTTTGATTTAAAGCATCATTTGCTTGATAATTTATGCTTATTTTACATTGGTTTGATTTGTCGTAAAGTAAAAGTCACCAGAAGTGCAATCTTGTATGATAACTCTCTTCGTTTGATGGTTATTCAGTAAATTTGATTATTTTTATCTACTATTTTACTCATGGTGTCTGTAACTGTTATCACAGTGTTTGAGTGCTGTCAGAAATACTTGGCTATCTTCTTATGCATTGGTACATCAGCAATGCATCCCAGAGTTGAGGGAAGTGTGATTGTTCCTCTAATCAAGGCTGCACTTGGAGTTGCTACAATTGTTGTTGATGGGTTGCTTGTTTTTCTCTTCAAAGTAATGCTCTCTGGGAAGTGCATATCTTCAATTTGTGCGAATACAATTTGTTTATTCTGACTTTAAGTCACTAAAATTGTATGTCTTCTCCAGCCTGTAGAAATCATCAATAAAATCATCTGTGAGTTCTGCACTTTGATTGAGTTTTGCCCTTTAATGAATCATCTTCTCTAGGAGTTCCTATTGCCTTTTTTTGTCTTTGTCACATGGGCATTATGTATTGGACTAGCATTGATAACTTGTCCTTAATTGCCTGGAGGAAGGGATAGTGAGCTGTTTCCTTGAATGTCTGTGGGGCATAAGGACACCTGGACAGTTAGGTTTTGACCCAGTGACAGTGAAGGAATGGTGATACAGTTTCAATTCAGAATGGTGAATGAGTGGCTTGGAAGAAAACTTGCAAGTGATGATGTTGCAATGTATTTGTCACCTTTGTCCTTCTAGATGGTGGGCATCAGAGATTGGGAAGTTACTATCTAAGAAGTCTTAGTGAGTTCATAGATTTGGAGATGCCAATGTTGGACTGGGGTGTACACAGTTAAAAATCACACAACACCAGGTTATAGTCCAACAGGTTTAATTGGAAGCACATTAGCTTTCGGAGCGACGCTCCTTCATCAGGTGATTGCACAATCACCTGATGAAGGAGCGTTGCTCCGAAAGCTAGTGTGCTTCCAATTAAACCTGTTGGACTATAACCTGGTGCTGTGTGATTTTTAACCGAGTTTGTGGAGTGCACCTTGTGGATGGTATACACTGCTGCCATCGCGCATCAGCAGTGGAAGAGGTGAGGTTTTTTTCTTCTATTTGGCCCATCTCTGAAATTAAATCTTCCTGGACTCAGTATTTCTGATGCCACAGCTTCCTGATGTGTTTAGGTATTTTGCTGTCTTTAAAGATTTTGATGCGACAGTAATTCTCGTCCTTCCGCATTCTATGACTACAGTGAAGACTCTTTGTAACTCCGGCCCCATATTGCTTGTGTTTCCAAAACATTGTGTTAGATCAGAATAACTAACTTGTTTAAATTTCCCAATGCATATGTGCTTTAAGTAGTTTGGTTAATGTTTTATTCAACTCTCCACTACCAAAATGAGCTTTCTTTTGCCATTAATGCAGTTTTGCTGTTCCCTGCCCTGCCTTATGGCCCTTTGTCTTGTGATGGCAATATCAGACCAGAACTGCAACTGTTTTTTTAATGACTACCTTTTCTTTCCAGCCTGAATGTGTGTGATTTAAGGTTTCCCTTATTGCCCTTTTTTTTGGCTTTGATTCCGGTCAGCTCACTGGCTCAATCAATATCCAAATCACTTTCACGAACCACCTCATCCATGATGCAACCTGTATTTCTGCCATGGAGCTGTATATTTCATCTGTTCCTGTGTATACTATGTCAGGTCTGAAATGCTTTCCATGTTCTTTTTTGAAATATTCTTCTGTGTTCAGTATTGACACTAAGTTTGTTATTTTCATCAATCAGCAATATCTTTTTTGTCTTGAATTCTTCTAGGCATCAATATTTTCTTCTCATTTTTCTTGAAACCTTAAATTCTAATTTCTCTTCACTTAGCCCCATTCAGAAATGGTGCTGGTCACAACTGTTCACTGTTGTGGACAGGACTCACTGTTGCCAACATGTTCAATGTGGCTTCATTCAAGCCCAAAGTGGCCTGCTGAGGATGAGGATAGCCTCCTTTCTGGTCTTAGTAGAAGAGTCTTAATGGGTAAATATTATGAAGATGTATGCAACCATTTGCAGGTTACATGAATATGATCTCCATTGCAATGGAGACTTTAGGATATACTTTCTCATTTCCATCTCCAACAAGCTCCTTCTTTTAGTCTGCCTTATCAGTGTGCTCACTATCAAGTATGAACTCTTTAAGATCCTTAAAAGTTGTGCACATCTTTTAAAAAAAACTATATGGACTAGCCAGGCTAATATATCAGGAACAGGATATTCTGAATTTTGGATCCCTCAAAACCTTTTGATTGACAAGGCAGGAGTGAGGAGTGTGTTTTTTTTTTAATTGATGGCGTATGGACATTTCTGGCAAGGCATAATTTGTTATCCATCTCTAATTGCCCTTGAAACCAATGGCTTGCTTGGCCATTTCAGAAGGTAGTGATGAATCAATCACATTGCTGCAGAACTGGAATCAAACAGACCAGACCAGGGAAGCATGTAAGATTTCCTTCCATAAAGGACACTAGTCAACCAGACAATTAGTTTTAGACTGACCATTGCTGATACTAGTTTCAATTCCAGATTTTGTTTTTAATAAATGAATAAATTCACCCAGTTACCTTGTGGGAATGGATTACTCCTGGCTTGGCTGGAGTGGTGGAGTTCCAACGAGGCTCAAAATTCAACTCCATTGGAATAACCTATTCATTTAACAGGCTCTTTTTCCAATTGATTAAACATCCACTCTTTCATTGATGTAAAGTGATTGCAGTGTATACAGCTCAGAAAGATACATTTCAGTAACTTGCCAAGTTTTTTTTTGTTCATACTTTCCAAGCATCTATCCTCGAGAAAGAAAAAGGCTCAATGTGCACAGAAACCCTGGAATGAAAAAGTTAATTAGACTGACCTGAAGTCTTCTAATGCAATACTGCTGTCTCTTGAAAATAAATTAATAGTTAAACTTTTTATTTTTTTTCTGTTAATAAAGGAAGTTTCACTCAATTTAAAGAACTATTGAGCTATTAGAGTCATAGAGATGCACAGCATGGAAACAGACCCTTCAGTCCAACCCGTCCATGCCGACCAGATATCCCAACCCAATTTAGTCCCACCTGCCAACACCCGGCCCATATCCCTCCAAACCTTTCCTATTCATATACCAATCCAAATGCTTCTTAAATGTTGCAATTGTACAAGCCTCCACAAATTCCTCCAGCAGCTCATTCCATACGTGTACCACCCTCTGCATGAAAAAGTTGCCCCTGAGGTTTCTTTTATATCTTTTCCCTCTCACCCTAAACCTATGCCCTCCAGCTCTGGACTCCCCAACCCCAGGGTAAAAAGACTTTGTCTATTTATCCTATCCATGCCCCTCATAATTTTGTAAACCTCTTTAAGGTCACCCCTTAGCCTCCGACGCTCCAGGGAAAATAATCCCAGCCTGTTCAGCCTCTCCCTATAGCTCAAATCCTCTAACCCTGACAACACCCTTGTAAATCTTTTCTGAATCCTTTCAACTTTCACAACATCTTTCCGATAGGAAGGAGACCAGAATTGCACACAATATTCCAACAGTGGTCTAACCAATGTCCTGTACAGCCACAACAAGACCTGCCAACTCCTGTACTCAATACTCTGACCAATAAGGGAAAGCATACCAAATGCCTTCTTCACTATCTTATCTACCTGTGACTCCACTTTCAAGGAACTATGAACCTGCACTCTGAGGTCCCTTTGTTCAGCAACATTCCCAAGGACCTTACCATTAAATATGTAAGTCCTGCTAAAATTTGCTTTCTTAAAATGCGGCACCTTGCATTTATCTGAATTAAACTCCATCAGCCACTTCTCAGTCCATTGGCCCATCTGGTCCAGATCCTGTTGTAATCTGCAATAACCCTCTCTGCTGTCCACTACACCTCCAATTTTGGTGTCATCTGCAAACTGCTATTGATTAGCATTGACCTTAAAGCAATGGTCAATTTAGTCACTTTAGTAAAACCTAATTAGCAGATATTCCACAGCATTCTGATTAATGTATGTCAGGGGATATTAATTGATAATGATGAGGTAAATATCAAGTTTTTAACAAAAGTATTGAATCAAATGCAAACTTAAAATTAAAGCTTCTTTCATTGGAATAGCAGTTATTTGTCTGAGAAAGAGTAAAACTATCAAAAATGTAACAATGTGGGAAAGTTGCCTTGGTCTACAGGAACAAAATCCCATTAAAATTTTACGTTGTTGATGAGGGATGAATCAGCTTCTCTTTTTATGGAGGGAAAAGCTGGAAACAGTCAGCAGATCAGACAATATGAGTGAAGATTTAAACTAATTAATATGTTCAGATATTCACAAATTTGGGCTGACTCAGGAGGGCAGTTGGGATCAGATTGCGTGTTTCCTAACCTTGTTCCTGGCATGGGATAAGGACATGGGGAGCCAATCTGCACTCTGCATTCCTGATCCAGTCAACTCCATTGCAATGAGAGATATATCATGTGAACTCCTTTCTTCCAGCCTGCCAGCAATTTTCATGCAGTCAATTCACCTCCGAATGCCTTGTGTCAAACAGATCCATAAACCATAGTTTGACGTATTTTGAAATATGTCAATTATGTTTTCCCCATTCTCCAATCCTGTACCATTCTTTCCTTTCCTTCATATGTCCAATCTCTTTGCCCCAACCCTTTTCATGGTTCCATTTGCCTGCTTTCTTGATTGCCAAGCTTTTGTTTCCTTTCTGTCCTGTTCATGCCCTCTCTGTTCTCATTCGCACTGCATACACTATTAAAGAACCAGTAAGTCATCAAATAACAACAGCAAGTCTTGGAATACTAGGGATTAGCAAAGAAAGTTTAAGCAGTTTGTCTTGGAAAAAAAGAACTTGTTCTGACAAAAGCGTAAGAATGTTCATCATTTTTCCTCATTGCATACTTCTCAATCTGATCCAAATAAGTATTCAAACAGTGAAAAAGAACTAATGAAATGCAACAAATAACTTTCACTTATTTTTAAATAAAATTATGATATCAAACTAAATGATCCACTTCAATCTGTAAAAACAAAACCCTGTTGATCTCAGCCATTTGTCTTGGAGCTCAGCCAAACATTCATAATGAGCCCATTTGGAGAGGAGAAGAGATACAACCTGACCTGCTCAGACTTTACAGCATTTTCCATTTTTAGTTCTGTTGCAGTCTGTGACTGTTCAAGTAAAATAAAACCATTAAAAAGAAAGCCAGAAATACAAGCACAGGAACAGAAATAAACAGAATGCAAAAACTGGCCAAAAAGCAAGGTTTTCAGAAATAACTCAAACGAGACATACAGACAAAGAGACTCAGTGGACCAAAAAAATTAACAAATGGGTTAAAGCCATGAGTATCTCTGAAGTACTCAAGTTTCTAAAGAATCAAGTAGTAATTAGTAAACTTGTTAAAACTGTAATAGTTTAATTCTTACCTTTGTTGTTTTGGAATAAAGTTGTGACCTGTTCCACTTACTGCTGCCTCATGCTGTGTTGTCCTTTTCCCAATACTTGCAAAGGTACCGGAGTAAATTAATGTCATGTTTCCTGGCTGAAGAGACAAGAGTTCAGATTACTAGAACCCAAGCTGTATTTTGCTTTTGTTCTCTTCATGATGCATTGTATTTAACTTCTTTAAAGTTTTATATTGTAAAATAGGGATAATGAGGTAGTAAGACAAAGATGTATAAAATTGTAGATTTGTTATCAAAAGGCCTAAATGTTGAGCTAGCACCAGAACATATGTGAATCACTGACAGATTAGCATCAAGTTTGCTTGTTGTAAGTGTTACAACAAATTTTTTATTAACTGGGACTTGTGGGATCAGGAGTGTGTCAGTTGATCAAATATTCTATGTAATCATAACCGCAGTAAACCCTGACCAAGCAAAGCTTCAAGACATCAACATATATGTAAAACATCAATACATCCTAAAATAAATGTAAAAACACGCAGTAAATTATAGAAACTTAATGCAGGGATATACACATCAGTGTTGTACTTCATTTACAGCATAAGTACTCTGACATCGGTATTTGATGTATATCATTTTTGCCAGTTTATCAAGAGTGCTGGTTGATAAGGTGCTGGTTAAAACAAAGTTGCTGTAACTCTTAAATATATGCTCAAGTTATATTACCAATTGATGCGCCTTTTAATAAAGTTAAGATGTCTAAAATCTGTACTCTGTAACATTTATTTTGAAGAGTAAATAATAGATCTATAAATTATAAAACATATAAAACATGATAATAACTTACACAGATTTCGCCTAGTAGCAAGCATTTCAGTTTTAATTCTTACATAATAGTTCTTACGTTGTCACTGGATAAAAATCTGGAAATTCCCCAATTATCAGCACTTGGGAGTTCCTTCGCCAAACCAATAGAAGAGGTACAAGAAGTAGGTCTGTTAATTTTCCTAAGCGTACTATGGCATAGGCAAGGACTAATAGTCTTTTCAGCTATGTCTACCTCCTAAAAATAAATGAGAAAGAGAGTTATATCAACTATCAAAATGGCCACAAAGGGGTTTCACCACCAGAGCTAAAAATATGAAGAATTCTGCTTCCATCATTTGTGGTTTCAGCTACCAGGACATCAGTGTTTTGCAGGCGAGATTGAAGGGTATGACTACCTCCTTGGAAACCAAACACAAGAGACCACATTCATAAACATTGCCCTTCATTTTAAGAGCTATTAATTTCAGAAGTACAGATGGCTAACTGCAGTTGTTCAGGGCCTTGGTCAGACCACACCTCATCTAGTATGTGCAGATTTAGTTTCTTGACACATGAGACCATGATATGGAAAATCCATGTTGGACTGGGGGGGATAAGGTCAAAAATCAAATAACACCAGGTTATAGACCAACAGGTCTATTTGAAATTGCAAGCTTTCAGAGCTTAGCTCCTTCCTCAGGCATTGTATGAAAGAGAGGTATAAGACACAGTATTTATAAGCAAAAAATTAACATCTTTAAAACTAGCTGCCCTTGTTGAATCCTTCAATCAGTTAGAGGTAGACTGCTGATTTATAATGCAAAATCCAGATTTCTTTCAAGTCTTTGTCCCTAGATAATTAAAGGTTTTATCAATGGGCAAGAGGAGACATCCCACAATAACTCTCCCCAGCGTGTGCATGTGTGTCTGTGTCTGTGCCTGTATGTGTGTGTGAAAGAGAGAGTGTGCTTGTGAGATAGGAGGTGCTTGTGTGTGTGTTAAAGGACCCATTCAAGATGGATCAGTGAATCCCTGATGAACTCGACCTGTCGCCTCTCTTGGTTCGTCCCAGGGATCGTACTCTGTAGTAGTCTGGAATATAAAATTCTTATAGATAGTTTAGTTTAAACTATTACCTTTATTTACCAATGGCATCAATGTTACACTATAACATAGATACCTACAAGCCAGGCTTGAGCTAAGGTCCTAAAACTACTAACAGAGTACCAGTGCCAGTTCTTACCCCTAGGAGCTCTCTCAGGCTACTCCCCTTATTGCTGCAAGCAAGCTGTCATTATACAGAATTTGGTCTAAAATGACAAAAATGCCACACGTCCTTATTCAGATAAGCAGTAATAAAATGGCAAAAGTTTGCAGAGGAAGAGAAACCCATTGACACGTCTGTGTATGCTTGACTAATTAAGCTACATTAACATCAAAGTGGGAAACCTTGATCCAGCCAAGCCAGATGATCAATTGCTTTGGTTGGTACATCATAACAAGAGACTAATGAAAAGGTCATGAGGTAACCTTGCTCAGCTAGCATGTTCAGTATCATTGTTGTACAAAATGGCTTGTTTCTTTTAAAATCATCTTAGATTCCCAGAATTGGCAAATTAAATTCATAACATTGCCGGATCTCAAGCTCCAGGCAGCACCACACACATTCAATCCATGACAAGTAAGTGTTCATTCAAATCAAACCATGAAGACTTAAACTTTTCACCTGCTTCCATCCTCTCTCTCCCTGTCCTTTAAACCCTTCAGTCCGTGAACGTAATTTACAGAAAAATGTTTTTTCTTTCTCACTCACACATAAACATCTTCCAACTTCCTGACTATGTCGGTTTATTTCTAGCCTGTAAGGATAATGAGACATTCACAATCCAGCACAGTCAAGATGAGGGAACTGAGCTGCATAAATTCAAATCTGCTCAGTGTGATATACATGAAAATGTATCAGGATTGTTCTATTACATGCATATTCCACTCAACTTATTAAATTACAAGTTATTTTCCTATTGAGTATGAGTTTTGTGAAGAGTCTTCGATATAAACAGAAATGTAGTTATCCGACATCCTATTGTGAAATATGCATGCCGCCAACTTCCGGTGTGAAAAGAAAGTACTGCCACACACTCCACAAGTGAACAAATGTTATCACCTTATTTACACCGATCCCTTGACACTAAGAACCAATGTACCCAATTCTTCTGAATGAGCACTTCCCCACATTCTCTGCAGCAAATGTGTCATATTTAAAGCTACATGCTTTTTCAAATGTATTTGAGAGTGCATGTGCGGCGCGCACGTGTGTGTGTGTGTGTGTCTGTGTGTGTATACATGCATGAATTTGAGAAAGTGCGATGCCTGTGCACATGTGAGAGAACATACTTGCCAGAAAAAAGTCCTCTGGGCTGATCATGAGGGATAGCAGCTCTGTTGTGTTGTGTTTAATTGGATCCGTATTCACTAGATTTCAAAGGAATGGGAGGTGATCTGATTGGAATATGCAAAATTCTGACAGGGCATGACAGACTAGATGCAAGGAGGATGTTTCTTCCAACTGTGGAGTCTAGAACCAATGGTCTGTCTCAGGATAGTCATCTTGTTGAATTCTCTGTCACAGAAGACTGTGAATGCTGGGTCATTAAGTATATTCAAGAAAGAGATTAAGTTTTAAATCAAAGGCATGAAGAGAAAATGTGAGTATGGAACTGTGTTGGAAGATCAAACATGATCATACTAAATGGTGGCACATGCTCGAAGGACCAAGTGGCATTGTTTTGCTCCTTGTTTCTGTTTTCCTATTTGCAATTTTGACTGAAGTTCGAATGACTGTAATGCAGATGGAGTGCTCAAACCTCAAAGTTGGGAAAGGCAAATAAGGAAAGGACAGAAGCCCCTATTCTCCATTTTCTGATGTTTTGCGTTGAGTTACACCTGATTTTGTCTATCACCAAGGATAGAAGTCCTGGCCATAGAATCTGTTAAAAAAAGAAAACTGAAAATGGTTAATATTTCTCTTATCCCATTAAGACAAAAGATATTGAAGGACTAATATCTGGAGGAAGCATTTAAAAAACACTGTCCTCCTGCAATATCATGTGCCTATTTGTTCATAACACACTTTGCTACAGAAGGTTTTATAATATGTCGTTCCATGCAACGTGAGAATGTCAAACAACTGAAAATAAAGCATGACTTTGCAAGTGTGTTTTTAACAAGTACCTAATCTGATATTTTCTTGTTTATAATGTTTGTTTTCCTCAGCGCAAGTCATAGTAGCAAAGGTTGGATGCTATCACAAAATTTAGGTTTATTTAAAAAATAAACGAAAAAAAGCAGCTGATTGCTGTAGTTCTGCATTGGGTTATTCGCCCACTTCCTGCCTTGGAAATGCATTTCTTGGCATTTTACACAGTTTTTCATTACTTGATTTTTGTGTGGGATCAGGGAGTATAATCCTCGCTATGTTATCTGAAAACTGAAACTGGCAACAGAAAATGGCAACATTAACAAGGGTAGACAGCTTGGGAAATTGAGAGTTCACATTATTTACTTTGCCAAGTACACCAAAACTGTAGGTCATTTACCAGCTTTTTAATGTGGTCAAAGGTTTTCTTTAAACCCATAGAGACTACATCCAGTAGGGATTGGAGAGTTTGAGTTATAAAAAATGACTGGAAAGACTGGATTCTTTTATTGGACTGTAGGAGGATAAAGGGTGATATTTAGAGGTTTACAAAATCATGTGGGGCATAGATAAGGTGAATGTCAAAGTTCTTTTCCCTCGGATGGAGGGGTTTGAAAACTAGGAAGCGTATTTTTAGGTGAGATGAGAAAGATTTAAAAAGGGCAACCTTTTTACACAGACAGTGGTTCAGCTGTGAAACGAACTGCAAGAGAAAGTGATAGATGCAGGTACAATGTTTAAAAGACATTTGGATAGGTTCATGAATAAGAAAGGCTTGGAGGCATATGGGCCAAGTGCAGGCAGGTAGGAACATGTTAGTGTGGACTGATTGGACCTAAGGGTCTGTTTCCATGCTATATGACTCAATTAGGTCCCACAATTGGTGGGGTAACACGTCTGCGAATATTAGCCTCACTTGCTGAGGTTCCCTAATTGGGGATAAATTGCATGAGGCTGGAGTGGAATGTAAACACCATCAGGAACTGGTTAGGCTGGTTGTGATCATATATTAGAAGTAACCACAGCAGTCTTACAATCTGCTTAATTCTTGAAGACCAGTCTATACTGTATATCTAAGGTAATGGATAGAATAAAAGAAATCAGTGTAGAAGATGGTCATTCAGCACTTTGAGGCTGCTGCACCATTCGATATGATCATGACTGAACAATAGCCTCAATATTGTTTATAATTTACAGTGAAGTTTGAAGGCTTTGATTCAAGTCCCACTTGTTCCAGAACCATAGCATAATCTTCTGAACACGTTTAAAGTATCGACATTAGAGTTTGAAGATTTAAGGAAAGTAAGCATTTCTTTTATTGGTTTATTATCTGAGCAGACTTTTATATATCAGAAGCTGATACTAGGAATAAAGGCATTAATCCTCCTTATTGTCCTCTCCATAAGGTACTTGAACTAATACATTCATAAAATAATCCTCAATTTACAAATATGTTTGATCCATTTTCTGCCCCACGTAATAACATCTAAATGCCAATGACAAATGTTTTCCTCTCGTCACACCTTACCAACACAGTTGTATCTGTTTTGGATAATTCATTTTCAGGATAAGCCTGAGGCAAACAACTTCACTACAGAATGACAGAGCTGTAACAGTACCAGTTACAATCACATTGACATAACACACCTTCTATTATGTCACCATGATTACAGCTGATCAAAGCTGCAATGCTTCTTACATCACTCAGTTAGGTTAGAAATTGAGAATGGAGAATCATCATTGATTTACGTTATGTATTATAACAAATTGTGACCAAACTAATTAGAAAAAAAGTGAAATCTTTTCATTACAATGAAACCTAATTTATTTCCAAAAGGATTTAAGCCAAAAATGTTTAAAGCAATTTTAACATTAATAAGGTGTGGAAGAAAAGGTTATTGTTTCATTAAAATGCTAATGAGTTTGGCTGCCTGGAAATGTGGTCACCTACATGGACATTAATATGATTATTTTTCCTTGTTTTTGTTTTTGTTTCTGTTTCTGTTTTCTTTATTTTTGTATGGTCAGCTCTTTTAAACAATTATTTCCCACAGTGATCTTTTTATATAGGAGTAGAATTGTTAACTGTGAATATTCTCACATTCCTTGGTCTCAAAATGCCTCAAATTTAACATTTTCATCCATTCGTGTCTTTGATCTTCACTATCACTGTGAACATTTCTAGCTCAACATTCTTTGACAAATTGTGCATTCCCCCAATTTCTGCCTTATCAATGACTCCAGGTCCTGTCAGCCAGCATCAATGGTATTTCATTTGGTCATCTCACCCCTACCCTATCTGCAGTTCTCTCACTACGTCTCCACTTCACTTCCAGGAAATACATTATTATACTTTTCTATTATCAAGGTGCTTTCTAAATGCACACAGATGACACAAAAATATGTGGAAATTCAGATTGTGATAGGGATACAAACAGGTTACAGAGAGAAATCGATATGTTGAGCAACTGGGCAAAAAAGATTGGCAAATGCAGAATAATTTGGGACTATGTGAAGTTTTTCATTTTTGAGAGAATATAGAAGCAAACCATCACTTAAATACATAAAAATATCTGCAGAAAGCTGCAACACAAATGGACGCTGGAGAACTTGTGCATGAAATACTGGAAGCTAGCACATAGTCACAACAAATAAACAGGAAGGCTAATGGAATGTTGGTCTTTATTTTATGGAGGTTGGAATATAAGGATAAGGAAGTCTTACTGAAATTACACAAAGTGCCAATGAGACCGTTTCTGGAGTACAATGAGCAGTTTTGATTCCCTTACTGAAGGAAGGATATCCTTTAATTGGAGGTAGTTCAGAGAAGGTTCACTTGCACAGTCCCGAACATGGAGGGATTGTTTTATGAGCAAAACCTGAACAGGTTGGGAGGCTACTCACTGGAGTTTAGAAGAACAAAAAGCAATTTCATTCTTGAAGCCAAACAAGATTCTTAACAGGCTTGAGAGTATGTTTCCCCTCATGAGAGAGTCCAGCATCAGAGGACAGAAATTCAGAATAAGAGGCACCAATTTAAGACTGAGATGAAGAGAAATATCTTCTTTCAGAACATTGTAAGTCTTTGGAACTTTTTGTCACAGAGAACTTTGGGATCAAAGCTGTTGTGCATATTTAAGGCTGAGATAGATATTATCTTGATCAGAAGGGTAATCAAGAGTAATGAGGAAATGGCAGGAAAGTGGACATGAAAAATGTTGGATTATTAGTTTGCTGGAGCAGGCTCAGGTGACTGCACAGCGTACTCCTATTCTTATTTCTCATAGCCTTGTGTGGATGTAATGCACTTAGGGCAGGCACAATAGTTTGATCAATTATGTTTCCATTTCCAAATTAATATCTTAATCATCTTTTTCAATCTCTTCCTCTCACATCACTTCCACCATGTTATTCTCTTTGGTGAATAGCAAGATGGGTTAACCATTCTGTAGTCAAGCCAGGTTGCTATCATTACAGCTGACTTATTTTGTGCATTCTGCTGAAACACTGTTCTATCCAAATGTTTATTTTGATATTTAAAAAGCTCCAATATTCCTTTCAATGTTTCTTTAGATTTAGTTTTATCGCTCCATCCCGCGATGTTCATTCTTCTCCTTCATGATACAGTGTGTCAAAAGCCCAAAACCACTGTTAAGTCAACTCCTGAGGTATCATAACCAAATTTATTAAGGTGGGGGGTGGGGGAAAGGGTTAGAATATTTTACTGTCTGCTGACCTTGCGACAGTGAGTCAGAGTTGTTAGAGACAAATAGATAGGAAAAACAACGGTTCAACAATTTTCTTCCATGATGGAGAAACAATTAAGTAAATTTTCCAGTCTCTTCAAACTCATAAGCTCCTGCTTTGATCCAGACAACTGCTGAAGGTGGAGCTCAACTACTTCAATTAATATCACTTAGAATGAAACATATAGTCAAGAAATCAGAAGCTGCAATTGGATTTTCTACACACCTCAGGGGTGAAACTTGGTGGATCATTTGTAAGATTGAGGATTCTGGGTAATCCAAGATGAAGGACGGGAAAAATTTCTGACTGTAACAGCTGCTCCTTTATTGAGGTATTTTAGGTGTTGGAGGAGATTTCCTCGAATTCCAGAAGCAGTAATTAATGTTTCATATGCTGTTGCATTGTTTTGGAACTTTGGAAAAAATAGTCAAAACAACAGTACTTTTAAAAAGGGAGAAATACAGACAAAGGAAACGCATGGTGAGTTATTGTCTTTGCTATTTGAATTCATGTATCACTGGACATCAGAGTGTGTCTGGAAAAATCACCAAACAGTGAAATTCACAACTCGTCTTGGAGGAACTGTTTGGGTAAAGTCACAGCACAGAAACAGATAAGTGAATAGTTTTAACCTGGAGCAGTGTTTTGTGGAGTAATAAGACGGTGTTATTTTCTGGGTCTGTAGATTGTGAAGGAACAAACATGACCTTTAGTAGAGTGATATGTGCTTCATGTTAGACGTGGGAGTGTTTAAAAGAGTGTTTAAGGGTTACTGTGGATGATATCTGCAATAAATGCTGTTGGTTGCAAATCCTATCAGATCGAATGGATTGGTTGGACAGACAGTTAGAGGCAATGAGGAAATTGTAACATCAACGGCATGTGATGGATAGCAGTTATAGGAAGGGGGAAAAGTCGCAAATATAGTCACATAGATGGGTTAAATCCAGGAAAGGTAAGAGAGGTAGGCAAATAGTGTAGGAGTCTTCTGTAGCTATCCTCAGTTGAAACAGGTATGCTGTTTCGGAAAATGTAGGAAGTGATGGATTATTGGGGGAACGTAGCACGACCAGCCATGTTTCTGGTATGGAGACTGACTCTAATGCAATGAGGGGTACATTGTTTTCCAAGAGATCAATTGTGTCAGGGGAGTCTCTAGTCCGAGGTACAGACAGACGTTTCTGTGGCCAGCAGTGAAAAATCAGAATGGTGTGTTGCTTCCCTGGTGACAAGATCAAAGATGTCTCAGAGAGGGTGCAGAATGTTCTCAAGGGGGAGAGGGACCAGCTAGAGGTCATTGTACACATTGGAACCAACAACATAGGAAGGGAAAAGGTTGAGATTCTGAAGGAAGATTACAGAGAGTTAGGCAGGAATTTTAAAAGGAGGTCCTCGAAAGTAGTAATATCTGGATTACTCCTGGTGCTATGAGCTAGTGAGGGCAGGAGTAGAAGGATAGAGCAGATGAATGCATGGCTGAGGAGCTGGTGTATGGAAAAAGGATTTACATTTTTGGATCATTGGAAGCTGTTTTTGAGTTGAAGTGACCTGTACAAGAAGGACGGATTACACCTAAATTGGAAGGAGACCAACATACTGGTAGGGAGATTTGCTAGACCTGCTTGGGAGGATTTAAACTAGGAAGGTGTGGGTGGAGTGGTGGTGCTACCCGGGGAGATAGTGAGGAAAGAGATCAGTCTGAGACTGGTACAATTGAGAACAGAAGCGAGTCAAACAGTCAGGGCAGGCAGGGACAAGGTAGGACTAATAAATTAAACTGCATTTATTTCAATGCAAGGGGTCTAACAGGGAAGGCAGATGAACTCAGGGCATGGTTAGGAATATTGGATTGGGATGTCATAGCAATTACAGAAACATGGCTCAGGGATGGACAGAATTGGCAGCTTAATGTTCCAGGATACAAATGCTACAGGAAGGATAGAAAGGGAGGCAAGAAAGAAAAGGGATAGCATTACAGCTGTACCTCAGGAGGATATTCCCGGAAATACAATTAGGGAAGTTATTTGGGTGGAACTGAGAAATAAGAAAGGGATGATCACCTTATTGGGGTTATATTATAGACCCCCTAATAGTCAGACGGAAATTGGGAAACAAATTTGTAAGGAGATCTCAGCTGTCTGTAAGAATAATAGGGTGGTTCTGGTAGGGGGTTTTAACTTTTCAAACATAGACTTGGACTGCCATAGTGTTAGGAGTTTAGATGGAGAGGACTTTGTTAAGTGTGTACAAGAAAATTTTCTGATTCAGTATGTGGAAAATCAAGGACTGATTAGGGATAGTCAACATGGCTGTGTGCATGGGAAATCGTGTCTCACAAACTTTATTGAGTGTTTTGAAGAAGTGACAAAGAGGATCAATGATGACAGAGCAGTAGATGTGATATATATATGGACTTCAGTAAGGCATTCAACAAGGTTCCCCATGGTAGACTGGCGAGCAAGGTTAGATCTCATGAGATACAGGGAGAACTAGCCATTTGGATACAGAACTGGCTCAAAAGTAGAAGACAGAGGGTGGTGATGGAGGGTTGTTTTTCAGACTGGAGGCCTGTGACCAGTGGAGTGCCACAAGGATTGGTGCTGCATCCACTACTTTTCATCATTTATATAAATGATTTGGAGGTGAGCGTAAGAGGTACACTTGGTAAGTTTGCAGATGACACCAAATTTGGATGTGTAGTGGACAGTGAAGACAGTTACCTCAGATTACAACCGAATCTTGACCAGATGGGCCAATGGGCCGAGAAATGGCAGATGGAGTTTAATTCAGATAAATGTGAAGTGCTGCATTTTGAGAAAGCAAATCTTAGCAGGACTTATACACTCAATGGTAAGGTCCTAGGGAGTGTTGCTGAACAAAGAGACCTTGGAGTGCAGGTTCATTGCCCCTTGAAAGTGGAGTCGTAGGTAGGTAGGTTAGTGAAGAAGGCGTTTGGTGTGATTTCCTTTATTGGTCAGAGTCTTCAGAACAGGAGTTGGGAGGTCATGTTGTGGCTGTACAGGAGATTGGTTAGGCCATTGTTGGAATATTGCATGCAATTCTGGTCTCCTTCCTATTGGAAAGATGTTGTGAAAGTTGGAAGAATTCCGAAAAGATTTACAAGGTTGTTGCCAGGGTTGGAGGATTTGAGCTATAGGGAGAGGCTGAATAGGTTGGCACTGTTTTCCCTGGAATGTTGGAGACTGTGGGGTGACCTTATAGAGGTCTACAAAATGATGAGGGGCATAGATAGGGTAAATAGGCAAAATCTTTTCCCTGGAGTCAGGGAGTCCAGAACTAGAGGGCATAGGTTGAGGATGAGAGGGGACAAATATAAAAAAGACCTAAGGGGCAACTTTTTTATGCAGAGGGTGGTACATGCATGGAATGAGCTGCCAGAGGAAGTGATAGAGGCTAGTACAATTGCAACATTTAAAAGGCATTTGGATAGGTATATGAATAGGAAGGGTTTCGAGGGATATGGACTGGGTGCTGGCAGGTGGGACTAGATTGGGTTGGGATATCTGGTTGGCATGGATGGTTGGACTGAAGTGTCTGTTTCCATGCTTTACATCTCTATGACTCTATGCTCAAGACAGAAAGCCTGGGAAAAGAGCTCTCAACATGCTGCAGTAGCAGAGGCAAATTCCTCTCTAATTTCTTCTTGAAAATTATCTCCTTTTTCTTTGTTGCACAGTAAGCATGTAGCAGATTGTCACAACTGGAATGTTGAGGGAGCAGGGAGGCAGATAGAATATAATGCGAGAAAGTGTCACATTAAGCACTTTGGAAGGACGAATAGATGCATAATCTATTTTCTAAATGGGAATTGATTCTGAAATCTGATATACAAAGAGACCTAGGAGTCAGAGTTCAGGATGTTCTTAGGTGAACAGGTAGGTTCACTTCACACTTAGGAAGGCAACTGAAATGTAAGCATTCATTTCAAGATGGCTAGAATACAGGAGCAGGATTGTCCTGCTGAGGCTGTATAAGGTTGTCGTCAGACTGCACTCGTGTTGGAGGTGGTTCAGAGGATGTTTACAAGAATGATTCCAGAGAAGAAGGGCTTCTCATATGATACATGGTTGAGGACTCAGTGTTTGTACTCAACAGAGTTTGGAAAGATAGCAGGATCTCATTGAAACTTACAGAATACTGAGAGAGCAGGACAGAATAGATGTGAAGAAGATGTTTCCGCTTGTAGGAGAGACAAGTACCCAAAGGCACAGCTTCAGAGGGAAGGGTCAACCCTTGAGATGAGGAAGAATTTCTTTAGCCAGAGGTGGTGAACCTGTGGAACTCATTACTGCAGAAGGCTGTGGAGACAAGCCACTGAGTATATTTAAGACAGAGATAAATATGCCCTTGATTGGTAAGGTATTTAAAAGGGAGAAGTAGGAAAATTGAGTTTAGAAGCATATCAGCCATAATTGAGTGGCAGAGCAGACTCAAATGGACCAAAGGCTTAATTCTGTTTGTGGTATTATAATTTTGTTTTCTTCACTATCTCTATATCCATTTTTGTGGTTTAAATTTTTCAAACAATCAAGTATTATTACTTTGGTGTTAAAATAATTACCAAGCAGTCAATAAAATAATATTGAAAAATGTGTTGCTGGAAAAGCGCAGCAGGTCAGGCAGCATCCAAGGAGCAGGAGAATCGACATTTCGGGTATAAGTCCTTCTTCAGGAGTGTCGGTTCTCCTGCTCCTTGGATGCTGCCTGACCTGCTGCGCTTTTCCAGCAACACATTTTTCAGCTCCGATCTCCAGCATCTGCAGTCCTCACTTTCTCCTAATACAATAGTATTGTTAAGCAGAAGGTATTTGTAAATAGTTCAGACTGTGACCTGACAGCTAGGTTGCTCTTGAGGATGATTTCTTGAATTCAAAGGCAAATCTCAGTTATCATCAGGTCATACATGGCTCTGCTTTAGGAGAGCTTCCAAGGATTATTATATAAAAGCAAATTACTGTGGATGCTGGAATCTGAAACCAAAAAAGGGAAAATGCTGGAAAATCTCAGCAAATCTTGCAGCATTTGTAAGAAGAGGAAAGAGCTGATGTTATGAGTCTAACTGACCCTTTGTCAGCTTTGACAAAGGGTCAGTTAGACTCATAACATCAGCTCTTTTCTCTCCTTACAGATGCTGCAAGACTTGCTGAGATTTTCCAGCATTTTCCCTTTTTTGGTTTCAGATTCCAGCATACACAGTAATTTGCTTTTATCCAGTGTTTAACTCACTGCCACCTCTCTTCCAGGAATGCCTACCCTGAAGAAGTACTGCTCTCCTCTCTGACTGAATTTTCATTTGTCTCTCTCCCCCTGTCCATCTTCACTACTTTCCTTTTCTCTCTCAGCGTTAGACAAGGTATTTACTAAAACTCGCTTCCACAGCCATATTTTCTTCCTCAGTGACTGTCTTTGCCTCCGACTTACTCTACGTGGATTTCAACTCCAATTCCACCCTGCATGCAGCCTCCAGGATTACAGGTACTTGCACGATGTATAACATTTTTCCAACTGCTATTCTCGCCGCATCCTAAAAGCCACATTCAGGGCCATGCGCCGCCACATGAAAGCACTTGACACCTCTCTTGAGCAGCACTGACTTACTCTCTCTCTCAAAGCCGTCCTGGTCTATGATTTCATTTCATGTTTCATATTATTCGACGCCTTAACCCCAAACTTTTCCTGTAAAAAAGAGCTTTGACAAAGGGTCAGTTAGACTCAAAACGTCAGCTCTTTTCTCTCATTATAGATGCTGCCAGGCTTGCTGAGATTTTCCAGCATTTTCCCCTTTATTGGTTCCAAGGATTATTTTCAGTTTTAGTGTTTAACTGCTGTTTATCTGATCTCACTCTGAAACGTAAGAGTTTCTGAGTAAGACCCTGTGACAGAGATAGATGATTTTCAGCGTAAATAATTATTTAATAGACCTTAGATTTGCGGGAAATTAGTCTCTGGTTCAAATGGAAGAATATTCTTGTTGAAGCAAACTGATTTGATTCTACCTAATTCAAACAAAGTAGACAATGTAGAACAAAAATTGCAACAGAAGTGTTTTCCAATGAAATCATGAAAAAGAAATGCAAAGTGATTATATTTTTAGAGTTGTTTAACATTTTTTTTGATAAATAAATCTGCAAAAGGGACATTTTTACCAACTACTAAAACCAGTTTAGTGAATTGTCCCATTTATATTGGAACTTAAAGTGAGAATCAAGCTAATGGTCATCAATATTTCATTAATATGGTCAAATACATAGCATATTCTTATTGTAAGTAGTATTATTAATTTGTGCTACTGGAAACCAGCCTGACTAAATTTTGACATTCATACAAAATCGAATGTTACATTTTGCTTGTATTTCATTGAAATGATCAGAATAAATTTTCTACTGGGGAGAGAGGAATTTTGTCTTCACTAAATGAGGGTTTCAGCTCTAATGAAACAAATATTTTCTTTTCATTTTTCTGAAAATTCTGTGCTATTAAGTGATATGCAAAAGATAGTGTGCCCAGGACTGAATCCAACAATGAACCTTACTTTCAGCCTCAAGGGCCAGTCCCAGCTGCGTGAGTATGACATTTCTATTTCACAGATTAACTACCCTGTGGCTTCTCTAAATGAAACTGCTATTTATTGCCAAGTAATGCTGATCTAGGTTTCTACTACGGAGTTGTGCCCATTAAGAACTGGGAATTGTCCAAATTTATTTCACAAAGGACTCTTAAAGCAAATACTGAGAGTAGAATTTCATCTCATCTGTCTGAACAGGATTTGGCACCAGATATAAAAGGGCAATCTGGTAATTCACAACATCCCATCTCCAAAGAGATAGTTTTAACATATGTCAAAAGGTAAATTGTTGAGTTTATATGTGGATATTATGCAAAAAGGTTATGTTTTAATATTTATGACAATCACAGTAACATCAAAGGCATTAAAACATAAATTGTGCAAATGATAACACAAGAGATGTGCAATAATAAACATTTTTGGACTAATGGAAACAGAATGATAGTCTTTATGTGTTTGCACCCATCACTGAAGAACTTTCCATAATTAGCCAAAGAATTAAACTGTGTCTGTGTTATCATGTATTGATCAGCAACCCTATGTTTAACAATTAACACTTTGTTTTAGGATATTGTTAATTAAACATCCAGTTAAATGCCAATTGCATCTCTAACCCTACCTCTGATGTACCAAATACAATAATTTAAAATGACTTGATTGGATTTGTTCTAAGGCTAATTAGCACACAGGCGTATTATGCTGAATCAGCTAAACTCTCATGAACATGCATTTTTTTATGAACATCTAGAAAGTTGATGTGTACCAGCTATAACAAGGAGCAAAAAGAGACAGAGCCTCTCTCTACAGTTTCCTGGGCATAGATAGAGGGAGAACAGACATTGGGAGGTCAGTGAATGAATTGAATGCCCTAACCATCTTACTTTTCTTCATTTTCTTTTCTCTTCTATTTTATTCTACTTATCTCTTGAAAGACTCACTCACGGCTCTGGCATCAGTGGTGGTGAGTGAGTGCAGAAGTGCGGACTTGTGACAGTGGTGGTGGGAGGTGGATTTGGGTTCCTGCTGTTTTCTGCATCGATGATGCAGTTGGAGCACTGACTCATGGCTGGTGCTGCGGAGGTGACTTTGGGTTCCCAGTGGCATCTGCTTCCAAAGCAGATTCAAAAAGCATTAGCAGAGGCAGGTTTAGGCAGGTTTGGGCAGGTTCAGTAGCCGGTAGCTTCAGTGGCATCTGAATTAGCGAGGTCCAGTAGACTCTCAGAGGTGAGGGCATCAGAATAGGCAAGATGTTGCTGAAGAGTGGTGACTTTCATATTCCAGTGGCATAGCAAAGGAGATTTGTTCCTGGCTACCAGGCCCATGGCCCATGATGGAGCACTTAACAAACAGGACTGTAAAGGTAGACATTTTCTTCATTTCTTCACTTTTCTTCCTTTTATATTTTAATGTTTTGATTTATTTTTTCTGTGTTTTAAGATGGCGCCAGAGAGTGGCAACACTTTACAATACTTATCACTGTATTTTGTGACAAGATACATGTGACAATAAATAAATCAAATAAATGAACTAAGTAAGCCAACCTGAGTGAAGTGAAGGAAATAAATAAAACAATAGAATTGAATCGTACCTGACATTGGCTAAGCATCAGTTTTGTTGAGATCATGGAATGTTTCACACCAGGAAAGGTTTCCTGTGAATCTTCCCGAATTCATTTTATTACTAATACATCACTACCCTTTGGCATCCCACTTATCCTATTCTCCCCATTGCCATCGGTCAAAGTTCTCTGCTGGGATCCCTGGTGTCAAAGTCACTTTTTAAACTCTGCTGTGAACCTTGTAGTTGCCATTCATTGTGCACAAGTAGTAGAGCAACCATAAATCAACAGTTGTCAAAGCACAGAGGTGATACGGTTGACACTTCGTTGTACACAAAAGAGTGTATTCATACATTTATCACCATATCAGAACTGAGTCACATAGCTTTCCTGTCTTTAGCCAATCCCATTTTACAAGTCTGTGTAAAGGAGTGCAACTGTTTCCCCACTGTGCAGTGTTGCCCAGTGTCTTACCAATATTTAATAAGGGATCATCACCTACAGGGAAGACTTCAAATGGTTTGAAACATTCACTTTTATTTAGAAACAGCAAAAGCAAACAATTAACAAGCAGAAATTATATCTATCTGTCAGAACATAAACAAATTGCTTGCATTTAGGCACCAATAAATTTACCATCAATGAGTGATCACTGCACCAGCTCAAAGCTATTGGAACTGGGTGTCAATCTGGTTCTGTCTGGCTTGTTGTGACTAGTGTTGCAGAATCTATCATGCAGAAGTTGATATCTTTGAGACATGGCCATTTGGCATATACTGTGTTTGCTATGAAGGTTCCTGACATATTTTGTAGTTTTGAGATTGACACAGCATGATGCTTCACTGAGGACTGCTGACAACCATACAAGCTGCCCGGTTTTTGACTTCATGAAATAGGAAGGCAATATACAGGTAATATAAGCTTTTAAATTCGGGCTGAGGTGGCAAAGTGCCAAAAGGCAAGGTAGGGAAGCTGTGATCATCAAACTGTACACAGTGAAATGCAGCAAAGACAGCAAGCAAGCCATCACTGAAATCCTTCTGGTCCAATCTGTAAGCTGGGTGCCTGTCCGTGTGCACAACATGCTTTTGAGCAGAATGCAATATGAAGTGCTAGTCCGCTTCAAAGGTGCAGTCATGAAGTGCAGATGCCTATTCTAAATGGATTGGAGGTGTTCCATGATGATCGGTAAAGCTGAACCATATCAGATGCCAACTTCCATGGAGTTCCACATGTTGGGATGTTGGGAACTGAGTGTTCAAAATGGAGATCTAAAAGAGCAAATAGTGAGTTGAAGTCGCCAGATTAACACTTTAACTTATATGTTGGGAATTGTTACTATCCAATGGGTGGGAGAATGAGAAACTGCACACCAATGAGGCCGAATCAGGGAATCGTGAGATATTAACACATGCAAATAGGCAATCAGCTGTCATTAATGAGAATCTCATCTTGCATTCAACACTTAGTTGGAAAATGAGTACTATTTGTTTTGAACATCAAGAAGCTCTTGATTGACCATTTCACACATTCAGCAACTTTCCTGTCATGTATATTGTTTGGGAGCTGGGAAGATTCTGCCTAGTGACTCTTTTGTCTCATTATCTTTAGATACAGTAGTGTCAATGTCATTTCTCCAAAATCCTCGTAGTTATATCAAAACACATGTTGTTCAGAGATCCTGCTATATCTACAAAATATCCCCTATCTCTGTTTGATGCAAAGTGAGTATAGTTAAGGGCTCGAAGCAGTATTTGTGTTATTGCAGTTCCTAAATGATATATCTTGGAAGGAAGATTAAAAAGTGGCACAATAAACTAAAAGGTAAAACTTTATAAAGGATGCTGGAACAGACAGAATCATGGGTTTTTATGGACATAAAATCTTGAAGGTGTCATGACATTTAACAGAAGTCCTAACCAAGAGCAGGTCATTCAGAGACTGGCGGCTCCTAGAGCCCAAGGAGTTGATATGGCTGCAAACAGCACTGTACCTTAGGATCAACCATGCATCAAAGATCACCTGGTGAGTGATGGCCAGATGTGGGTAGCAGGGAGGATGTTACAAAAAGACAGTCAGCGAACAGGTCTGGATTAGCCCTCAGCAGCTCCCTCTTTTCCTGATCTCCACCCTTTGATAAAGCACTGAGTGCCTTACAAACTTATATGCATCACTCTCTGCATTTTTGTTTAAGTTATGAAGATTGGTTGTAGATAGCTAAGACCACGTGGTTTTCCACCGTTTAAAGGCTGCTAATTTGAAAATGTCCAATTTATCTCTATACCCTGTTTTCTATCTGTCAGCCAATGCTCCATCTGTGCGATATAATGCCCCTAACTCCATGCACCTTTAAATCACATATAGTCCTTCTGTATGTGGCATCTTATCAAATACCTTTTGAAGAACAAATATTCTATTTATTATGGTATATATATATTTATATATATATATTTAGGAATTTGAAGTTGTAACTGTACGTCCGAAAGAATTTTTAAAAAACCTTCTAGGTTTATAAATACATGATTTTAAAAAAAAATTTCTGAGGTATAGTTTGCAGAACTAATGGGTTTTATTACACTAGGAAGGTAAATAATTGTGTCTCAAAGTTTCTACTAGAACTTTCTGGCTTTGTCCATTTTAACTTTAGGAGAAACACCCGTAGCTTAGAATGACAGTGAGGCCTTTTAGGTATTGCTTTACATTTTAGACAGTTCTCTTAAATTTGCCATACTCCTAACAAAGGGAAATGTTAGTTAGATTAGTTAACACCAGGTAAAATTGCAGTAAAATGTCACTTAAAATTTAAAAGTTGCATAAGTTAAGCAAACTCTGAAAAGGTCACCATGCCATATCAATTACAATCGGGATAAAAAAGAGAGAAATCTGAAAATTCTATTGAGTTGTTTTAATTTTTTCTCGATAGAACAGTAATACAGTGTGTGCTGTACTATTGTTTTCTGTACGTGCTGCATTGATTTCTCTGCAATGTACAACTGATGATCAGAACTTGACAGTCAATTTTGTTTTTAATTCCATAAAACATAAAATACAGAAGCAGAATTAGGCAAATCAGCCCATCGTGTTTACTGATTATGTTGATCTGTTTCTTAACCCCATTCTCCTGCTTCTCTCCATAACTCTTGGTCCTCATAAAAATTTAGAACCTTTCTCTCTCTCTCTGACTTAAATACACTCAGTGCCTGCACAACCTCCTGCAGCAATGAATTCCATGGATTCACCACCCTCTGGTTGAAGAAAGCTCTCCTCATCTCAATTCTAAAAGGTTGACCTTTCACTTTGAGGCTGTGCCCTTGGCTCCTAGTCTCTCCCACTACTGAAAATATCTTCCACATTACCCAAGCCTCTCAGTATTCTGTTAGTTTCAATGAAATCCCCCCTCACTTTCTAAACTTCATTGAGTACAGAGCCAGAGATCTTAACCACACCTCGTATGATAAGCCCTTCATCCTTAAATCCTGATCTAGGATTCCTAACTCTCCTTGTGCTTTAAATTTCAACAGCCTTTTTTCCATTTAGGAAATAGTCTATACCTCTGTTCTTTCTATCAAAGTGCATAACATCACACTTTCCCACATGCCACTTCTTTGCCACTCTCCTTGCCTGTCTAAGTCCTTCTGCAGCCTCCCTGCTTTCTCAAAATTATCTGTCCCTCCACTTATCTGCATATCATCTGCAATTAGAGCGACAACACTCTCAATTCCTTCATCCAGATTATTAATGGAAACCATAAATAGTTGTATTTCCAAGATTGACCCCCGCTGGATACCACACTGAAAAAGATCGCTTTACTCTCACACTCTATCTTCTGTCAGTTAGTAAACCTCTATTCATGTCAGTATCTTGCCTCAATCAGCATGGGCTCTATTCTCAACTACTTTATTCAGAAAGGAAATGAATAGACAGTATATTCACCTCAACTATCATTAGCTCCTTTTTGAAGGCTGATTATCTCAGTGCCAGAACATTTCCACAGGACTTCCTCAGGATTTTAACCAAGGGTCAAATATCTTCTACTGCATCATCAATATCCTTCCCTCCATTATAAGGTCAGAGAAGGTAAGAAGTGGGATGCATACTGTGCAAGTATTAATATTGCACACTGTTCACAAATCCTCAAATACTGAAAATTATGCAGAAATAAAACCTTGCTAACATCCAGACTTGGTTGATAAGTGTCAAATAACATGTATGCAATACCAGTATCAGGAAATAACCAACCAAAACATAATTGAATCCAGCCACCTTTTGTTTTGAAATTGAATGGCATTACAATCACTGAATCCCCATTCTGGAAGATTCTAACATTCTGAAGATTTCTAGTAACTTTCTAGGGTTCACCATAAGAAACATATTTGGCAAGCCACACAAACACTGAATGCAAAAGCCATTTAATGACTAAGAATTGTGTGATGTTATGGACCAGACCAAACCCCCTCAAAATATACCAAGGAAATAGCTAGATCCTAACTTTTATCTTCTTTAATAAAAAATGTAAGGTGTTGTGCTCTAGACTGGTTAAAGTACAGAGGAACCTCGATTATCCGAACGAGATGGATGGGCACTATTTCGTTCGGGTAATTGATTATTTGATAATTATGTCAATGCCTTTCCTCTGAGTCTGAGTTTTCTGTTAAGTCCACTTCTCATTCAGGAGATGAGGCAGCAGCACACTGCACACAAACCCCCGCTCCCTTTGACCCCCACCCCCCACTCTGGAACAGCCAGACTGTACACCAACAGTAAGCCTGCTACACACACACACACCATTTTACTGCAACAGGTTCCACCTTTGCCCGGTACAGAACAATGCTGGAATGATTATCTGGGGAAGGGGGGGTTTAGGGTACACTTCTGTGTAGAACTGCAGGGAAAGTGTGGGGGGAGAGAGAGAGGTAGGAGGTCAGTCATTTGGAGATGGTGCCTGAGCTCCCCATCGATGTCCAGGACTGTTCTTGGCAGCATTTCAGTAAGCCAAGTTCACTTTTAATCATTGTAAACAAAAGATCAGTCTTTGATGTAATGCTTCTATTGGGACCTTGAAATCTTCTTTGGATAATCCGAAATTCGGATAATTGATATTCGGATAATCAAGGTTCCTCTGTACTTGGTTTTAAACAAAACACACTTTATTCTTAAACCCCGTTTAAAATACAAATAAAGATAAAGAATTGGCATAACTTTTAACTTTGAAATACTTAACAAAATAACATGTTATTTAACTTCTACTACTCATCAATTGTTCAAACATAGTAGAAGAGGTGATGGTCTAGTGGTATTATTATTGGACTGTTAATCCAAAGACTCCAGATAACTTTCTGGGGACCAGGGTTCAAATCCTGCCATGGTAGATGGTGTAATTTGAATTCAATAATAATATCTCAAATCACTAGTCTAGTGATGGTCACGGATCCATTGTTGATTGTCAGGGGAAAAAACACCTGGTTCACTGATGTCCCTAAGGGAAGGAAACTGCCATCCTTACCTGGTCTGGCCTACATGTAATTCCCAACCCACAGCAATGTGGATGACTCTTAACTGTCTGCTGGGCAATTAGAATAGACAATAAATGCTGCCTAGCCAGTGACACCCTCATCCCATGAATGAATAAAAAAGACGTCCTATAAACATATCCATGGCTAAGGCAAATTTAACAAAACAGTAATACTCTCACATGCAATCTTCTCACTCTAATCCAGAAGAATGAAATATGAAAGAAACAATCCAGTAGCAAAGGGAAAACTCAAGCTTTCCTGCAATGGCAGAGAGAGAGCTGTATCCATCTTTCTCCAAATCCCCGCTTCAACATTTGAGAGCAAAAATTAAAGCCCTCCTCCACCCACTCATGCTTCTTTAAAAAAAAGAATCCCAAAGCTATTTACTTGGATCTCCCTGGGTCAGACACCATTGCAGCAGGTTTACACCACTTGTTTTCAAGAGAAACTGGACAGAACAAATCCCTCTTAAAGGCACATCTCATCAAATGACAGTAATATATCTCTTAGCTCCAGATGTAGGCTGCTCTACATTAGAGAGACCAATCAGAAACTCAGGACCAGTTCAGGAAACATCCATGGTTCGCATGCTCCAATCATCCCCACCTCCCATTTGCCAACCATTTCACCGCCACCCCCCCCCTCCGTCTCACTCTCCCAATGACTTGCCCATCCTGGGCCTCCTCCACCATTAAAGTAAGGCCTCAAGCAAACTGGAGGAAGAACACCTCATCTTCCATCTTGGGTGTTTACAACCTTGTGGTCTCAACATAGAAGTCACCAGCTTCCAAACATCTTCACCCCCACCTCATCCCAAATCTGGTCTTCCCTCTCCGCCCTGCCTCCTTGACCTGACCTAACCTATCCATCTTTCTTCCCACCCACTAAACTCCATTCTTCCCACTGATAAATCCCTTCCACCTCCTACCTGCTTCCATCTATTGCCATCCCACCCATTTTTCCTCCAACTTCATTCCCTCACTCCATTTATTTCTCAGCCTCCTGCCCCTCCCCTGTCCTGATGAATGATCCTGCCTGACTCTTCAGTTCTTCTGATGCTGCTTGACCTGCTGTGCTTTTTCCAGGTCAACTCCCCAAATCTTGTTCTTCATTCACAAGGCTCAAGCCAGAGGTGTAATGTAATATTCCCCATTTTCCTGAATGAATACCACTCCAAAAACACTCAAGAATTTGACACCATCTAGGACAAAGCTTTTGCTTGATTAGAACCCCATCCAGTACTTTAAGCATTCACTTTGCCCCTATGAGTGCACCATAGTTACAGTATGTACCATCTATGAGATCCTACTCCCAAGTCATCCCCCCAGGAATGTTGGGATTAGGTTTTTCTCAATGATGTCAGATCTCTAAACTGGAAATACTATCAGACTCTAGTTTCTGATGCTCTCAGTCTCTCTCCAGTTACACTTGCTCTAGCTTACAACTCTACAAGAAATTGCTGAATTCAAGGGTCATTTTTTAGATTTTCCTTACTGTTGGACTGTTTTATCCTAGGTCAATTATTATTTCTCTCTCTCAATATTTCTATATTCTTGGTCTCTCCTCCAGACACTACAGTTCCAAAATGTTCTGATGTTCCCAGAGTTTTCTTTCCAGAACTTCAGAAAATCTATATTCCTCCTGACCTTCTAATACTCTCAGGATCTGTGGCCATTCAAAATACTTAGGAATTCAAACCTCACTCTTGATGCTATCAGCTTCCAGCTTCTGATCCAACAGATATATCCTGCATAACACTCCTGCTTATAGAAAATATCCAACACACTACATGTAAGAGAAGAGGAGATCATCTTATACATAGTGGAAAAATAAATTGCTATATGAACTGCCACAAATCAGTGTTACATTTTTCATAAGAACTAAAATTTTGTACAAAGACTAGGATAGCCACTGTATTTTCAGAACCATTTCATTAAGGAGGAGATTTTAAAGATTAAATAAGGTGGAATGCAGGTTTGTTCGCTGACCTGGAAAATTTGTTTTCAGTGAGCAAACCGACATCCAGAATGTCAACCTGAGCTACAAATCTTCTCAAAACTCATTGTTAAGTATGGTCTTTTGTGATAAAAGCTGGAATGATTTATTAAACAAATGCTCTTGTTTAATGAATTTAAAAATGTTTGTTGTTTCACACTGCTTTAAACAGAGAACATGATAAACATCTTAGGTCTGAGATAGGACATAAAAGCTGTCAACACACAGATTCACCATCTCTAATTTTCTGCACCTCAACAATTGATAAAGAGTGCCTCTCTGTATTGACATGACTGGTTGATAAAAGTAATTTCTAGATGATATATTAATTCATCATTTAACACTTCAGCTAAGTACCTTTAATAAGGGCTGCTTAAAAGTTGATGTCATAATTTTTATGAACAAATGAATGCACTTAACAATTGTTCTGTAAAATCTCATACATTTAGAATAATTTTAAGCTGTATTCTATACTATTTACTGACTAATCGTCAGGCCCTAAGTGATTCACATTTTCCTGCTGACATCCATTTGGACAAATGACCTTAAATTGGGTGAATCACATTTTATACATATAATTCTACTTCTTTGTTTTAATGGAGGCATGGAGAGATGGTGGGTTGCAATTTTAAGTTTCTTTGATGAGTAAGGAGTTGAAAATGAAACAAATTTGAGACATTCTTAACTCCAACATGCCTCTAAGTTGCTCATTTGCCAAAGCAGGCTAGGAGGTTGGAAGATCAACTTTCTTTCAGAAGGTTGGAGGTCGCTTTAAAGACAATGCATGACTTCAATTTACTTTATTTTAATGGGCATAATCTGAGCTTCAGGTTAAAGGCCCTCAAGTTTCAAGAAGTTCAGGAACGTCAGGATATACAGAGTGTGGGATTGCAACAAGTTAATTTCTTTTGCCTTACTACTTGCATCTTAGGAAAAACCAGAATGCTTTCTTTCTGTCAATCTGGTATCCACAAGATCACTAAACAGTGGATCCCCACTGAACCCACAGTGCTTATTCAATTTTGCTTACCTCTGTGTCCATGTCACACAACTGCTGAATCCCATTAGCCACAAAATAGGATTTACCACTGCTGTAGCCCCAACTCTGTCTCATGCATTCATGCACAAAGAAATGTTGGTAAAGATGGAAGGAACAAAAAGTAATTCATACTGCACGGTTTCCCTTCTGCCGATACTACTCATACTCTAACCTAACCACTGTTACCCTGTCCCGTGTTACCATCAAAGCCATAGACTCTCAATCTAAGGTAGATTTGAACCCACCTTGAAAGAATCTACTCAAAGTTTAAAACGGCATGCCTGTTCATTAATGAATGCTACCTTTTTGGGTGAGACACCCCTTGGAACATTAAGGCTCTGGTGCTCCAGATTAATAACCTTACGCATTTTAAGGATACCTGATCACTATTTAAGAAAGTGCAGGGCATTTTCCAATATTCAAGCCTATGTTTCTCCCCGAACCAAAAACACCTGAAACAAAATAACTCCTGTCACATTGTGCTATAATAATGGTACTTTTGTGAATGCTTGGTTACTTCCTATATTGTATTCTGCCGAACCTTAGTGCATAATCAAAATGGCTTGGTTTGCAATATGTTGCTGTACATCTAATTGCTACTGAATTTGCCTGAAGGACATGCATTCCATTACTCTTCAAGGGAACTTTGAAGATCTGAATTATGAATAGATTTGACGTAATGATTTTTCTACAGTTTGAGGTTTCTATATTTCACCATTAATATCATGATTTGGATTCCAAAAATCATGACAATATTTGAACAACAAACTTGACCTCAATCACATTAATTTTAATGTGCTAATATATACTTTGACCTGTTTTAAGGATGAACTGTAACTCCAATAGCAGATAGGTATATTTTAACTTTTACAACTGGATAGTAAACAAGTAATAAGAGATTGGCTGCCCATCACACACCATGCCCAATTTTCCTCCCAATTTGGAAGTGGTGGAGGCTGGTACAATTGCAACATTTAAGAAGCATTTGGATGGGTATATGAAATAGGAAGGTTTGGAGGGATATGGGCCGAGTGCTGGCAGGTGGGACTAGATTGGGTTGGGATATCTAGTCGGCATGGACGGGTTGAACCAAAGGATCTATTCCCATGCTGTACATCTCTATGACTCTATGGCTCCAGAATAGAAATCAATTCCAATAAACTATATAAAATGTGTTTAATTCACTAGTACCAGGCTATTTCTCCCACTTCTTGAAATTTAAACTATGATGAGTGACTATTTTGACTTTTTAATGAATAAATTAAATAGCTACAGACCATTCATGTTTTCTCAGAAGATTGTGAATCTTTTGAACTCTTTTCCTCAATGAAGTTGAATTTGAATATTTTTAAGTTAGAGGTAGATAAATCATTGATCAATTAAAGAGGCGAAAGGTTATTAGCAGGCAGGAATAGGTAGGAGGCAAAAATGAGGACTGCAGATGTTGGAGATTAGAGTCGAGAGTGTGGTGCTGGAAAAGCACAGCATGCCAGATAGCATCTGAGGAGCAGGAGAATCAATGTTTTGAGCAAAAGTCCTTAATCAGGAATGAGGCTGTGAGCCAAGGGTGTGGTGAGGTAAATAGGTGGGGGTTGGGACATGGGGAAAGGTAGCTGAGAGTGCAATAGATAGATGGAGGTGGGGGTAATGGTGATAGGTCAGAGGGGAGAGTAGAGTGGATAGGTGGGAAGGAAGATGGACCAATAGGATAGGTCATGAGGGCGGTGCTGAATAAGAAGGTTGGAACTGGGATAAGGTGGGGGTGGGAAATGAGGAAACTGGTGAAATCCGCATTGATGCCATGCGATTGAAGGGTCCCGAGGTGGAAACAGAGGTGTTCTTCCTCCAGGCATCAGATGGTTCGGGAGTGGCAATGGAGGAGACTCAGGACTTGCATGTCCTTGGCAGAGTGAGAGGGGAGTTGACGTGTTTGGCAAAGGGGCAGTGATGTTGGTTGGTGTGGATGTCCCAGAGATGTTCTTTGAAATGCTCTGCAAGTATTTGTCCTGTCTTCCTGATGTAGAGGTGACCAAATAAGGAGTAACCAGATTAGCATGATTTTATGATACATAGAAGTTGATTTGGAGGGTGTCAATTGATCTACACCGTACCTAATTTATATATTTGTAATAAGTGCTTTTAGTAATCATGTTTTTTCTTTCTTTTTCCTACTTCTCTCCCTTCTGCACTGGGGCGCATAATATCACAGCAGCAGGAACCAGCAGCAAGTCCCTGGAGCAAGGCACAGGCTGTGGACCTTGGAATGACACAGCAGGAAGTCCTGGAATAATGCGAAGGCTGTGCGCCTCAGAACACCATGGAATAACGCATGGACTGCGAGTCCCTGAACAGGCAGCAAGTCCTGGATGGAGATTGGCACAGGGAAGGCACTCCTGGTACTTACCTTTGAGTAACTGAGTGCTGGTACAGAGCAGACTGGGGCTTGGAGCAGAGCAGGGATGCTGTTGGACTGGGGTCTGGCACAGGTAGTCAGACCACGGCGGGAGGCCCTAAACTGAACTGCTAAACTGTCACATCTATTTGAAATTTCCTACCTTACAGTAATGTCAACCCTTTAATATTGTCCTTTTTTAAACTTATTTTTCAATAAAATGCAACTACTTTTACTCCTTTGCTGTACCCATGAATTGCACCTAGGTACTTGTCCCTCAGATGTCACCATAAGAAGTTAGATATTGTAGAAGCTTTTCACTGTTCTCCTATAATGGAATACATGTAACAATAAAAGGGTATTATATTGTAAAAGGTTTCCAAAAGTATTATACATATGCAAGAATAGGACAATAGGACAATTGTAAAACTTTAGCAATAATCCATTGATGTTGTTTAAAGCATAGGGCTGCCATTTATCCAAGGTTAGAAAGTTTATACACACTTTATTCTGAAAAGAAAAACACACTAAGATAGGTTATTGATGATTGAATATTAAGAACCTCATTGTAAAAATTGTCAAAAACTTAATTTCTAGCAAAAATGTGCAATTACTATACTTTCAGTATTGTTTTTCATTGTTGCCATGGTAGTGAATAAGCAATTACAGTAACCTTATGAATCTCATGGATGCTGAGGACAGTGCTGTTATTTTTGTGAAGCTAGTCGTCAAGAGCTGTTCACTGTCAAGCAAGCAATGGCAACTCACAATTCACGAGTTATCTCTTCTTTATCATGACTTGCTGGGCAATTTGCATATTAATGATGTGTTTTACCTGCACAGAGTTATTTTTCCAGCAAATTCCAACCCTGTGATTATAAAATTAGAGGCAAAATGTGGCATTTATATGTTAAATTCATAATGGAAAATAGACAAGTATCTATCAAGGTGTAATCAATGAAGAAACACCACAATCTATAGAAAATGTGCTCTCCACCTGGATGCAAATCCTCCTCCCAAACAGTTGCTGAAAATATATCTGTGATTAATCCCAACCTGCCATTTATCCAAGGTTAGAAAGTTTATACACACTTTATTCTGAAAAAAAACACACTAAGATAGGTTATTGATGATTGAATATTAAGAACCTCATTGTAAAAAATGAATATACTACACTGTGGTGTTATTCACTTAACAAAGATCATCTTAATGCTAGCTTTTTTTCACTTTGCTTTGCATAATGATGTCTATATGTAGACAGACTTTCCTCCTAATCCAGGTGAATAATAGTCTGATCAAAATATTCAGTGAAAGGAGTTTATTAATGGTGTTGTACTCCACAATTAGACCAATCTCAGTCTTTACTTTCAGACAAATGGATAAAGTGGTATGTTTTATGTCCACTTGAATGGTTCCTTATAATAGTATATGAGCATTGTATGTCTGCTTAAACCACCATCTGTCTGCATACTACTATGTTTATTTATTTTTCTAATAAGAATTTTGTTTTCAAATTAAACAAGGAACTGGATCATGCATGGAGCAAAGTTCGTTTTATTTAAAAGCCTAATAAATCAGGGCAGGACTTATGTACTTAATGGTAAGGTCCTGGGGGAATGTTGCTGAACAAAGGGACTGTGGAATGCAGGTTCACAGCTCCTTGAAAGTGGAATTGCAGGCAGATAGGACATAATGAAGAAGGTCTTTGGTACGCTTGCCTTTATTGGTCAGTGCATCGAGTATAGGATTTGAGAGATCATGTTGTGGCCGTACAGGACATTAGTTAGGCCACTTTTGGAATATTGCATGCAATTCTGATCTCCCTGTTATAGGAAGGAAGTTGTGAAACTTGAAAGGGCTCAGAAAAGGCTTACACGGATTTTGTCAGAGTTGGAGAGTTTGCGCGATAGGGAGAGGCTGAATAGGCTGAGGCTATTTCCACATGATCATTGGAGGCTGATGGGTGACCTTATAGAAGTTTATTAAAACATGAGGGACATGGATAAGGTGAATAGCCAAGGTCTTTTCCCCAGGATAGGGAGTACAAAATTAGAGGGCATAGGTTTAAAGTGAGAGGCGGAAAGATTTCAAAAAGGACCTAAGGGCGGTGCATGTACAGAATGAGTTGCCAGAGGAAATGGTGGAAGCTGGTACAATTACATTTACTAGGCATCTGGATGGGTACATGAATAGAAAGACTTTAGAAGAATATGGACCACATTGCTGGCAAATGGGACTAAATTAATTTGGGATAACTGGTCAGCATGGGGGGAATAGACCAAAGGGTCTGTTTCTGTGTGATATATCTCTATGACTCTTTCATAGCCAGAAAGGAGAGTTGGATTATCCTAATGGCTTTAATTCAAAATATGCTAAAACACTATTGATTTCTCTATCCAATTCCAAGCCCACACTGATAGCCACACTGTTTACAATGATTTCCTTATATAAAGTTGAATTGATAAGGATGATTCAAATTGTAAAAATCATCAGCTAAGTATAATTTTTTCTCTGAAATTGATCTTCTCAGGATTGATTTGAATTGTTTCTATACTCCAGTATGTTTACAAAACTTGACTCACTTACTCTACTTTGTCTGTAGTTCAAAATATTTCTCTCTATAAAGAGTTTTTCATATATTCAGATTGAAATAACTGAACCCATAACCCAATGTTTTTCATTGATGTGCAGTGCCTTCTTTAGCTGTACAACTTGCAGCTGTATTATCTTGTGGATAGTCTTCATGATGTGGTCTGCAGCAGCATCCCATCTACAGCTTTTTCTGCTGTTGTGAATCCTTCCATATTACAATTGATATCACTACCATTACACTGAAAATGACTGTCAAACAACATTTGAAACTGCGATCTCATTGTGTGAAAATAGAGCAGAAAAACATTCTATCACTCTGTCACAAAGTGCATTGAAACACCACTCACCTTTCATTTTCCTCTTGTGCCTTTTGAGAAGTGACTATTTGAATTAGCTCTTATGGTTTTCTGAAATGATGGTAAATAATGGTAGCACACTTTCTTTATCCTGCTAAGTTTACAATATTAGTGTTTACATAGTCTATTGTTAACTTTAATTTTTAATCTAAAGAAAACTGTGCATTTAATGGTTAATCCCATACATAATTGTGAAGTTGACAAAATTCAAACTATGTCCCATGACCAGAAGGAAAATGAGTTGGCTGGGTAGAAGGAGCCTGAATGGGGACCATAATAACCAATTAAGAGAATGCAAACAGGCGAACATCTCATTGAGGTTTATTAGAGAAGGCCACTACTAACCCTACAATTTAAACAAAAAGGTGCCTTCAAGACACAGCAATCAGGGACAATAAATCTTCCAGCAATAATATCCTAGCTGGAAGGGAAGTATGGCTTCTGCCACTGGAGGCTTCTCCATTGTCCATAGACCAGTCAGTAAGAAGTGCTTCTCCACCAGTCCACCTCTGAAAACCCACTCGTTATCTATCAGGATTTACCTAGTGGTTTCTTCATGTGATGGTAGACTACCCCAACGTTACTGAAAGTGGTCCTTAATTGGCCTGACAATTGGTTAACTGCTGCCTGCCATCTTATGTGATTGTGTGCTTCATAACCCATCAAAATCAAATCCATCTCTTATAATTATTGAAGACTTATGGAATACAAAGTGGCCATCTAACCCAGCATGTCGACATAATTTTTTGGAAGAGCAACACCGTTAGTTCCATACCTTGTCTTTGCTCAAAGGCCTGCAAATACTTTCTTTTCAGGGACTTCCTGATCCAGTTTTGAAAACCTCTTTGTGTCTGCCTCCTACACACTCTTATGTAATGCATTCCGGGTGCTAAACACTAACTGCATAAACATTATTGTCCTTTTGTTACTCTTCATTATTTTGTAATCATCTGACTCTTTTACATGTTAAGTTGAAAAGATGATATATCTGTTGTCCTAATATTTGGTCCTCTTGGCTGACAAAGTGTCATATTGTATCCTTGTTAACGGAGAAACATCTATTCCTTAGTACACAGGGAACTCCATGACAAGTTAGGTGGAAGTTACATGGAATCTTAAGGGCTTATGCTCGAAACGTCGAATTCTCTATTCCTGAGATGCTGCCTAACCTGCTGTGCTTTGACCAGCAACACATTTGCAGCGGAAGTTACATGGAAGCCTATATCTCTAAATCAGCAGGAAATGACTCATGCCATCCACTGCAGTCCTCTCCGTTTCTCAACTTTATCTTGTGAGTGGAGATGTGACAAGCCAGAGAAAAGCAAAGCAGATTGCACATATATTTTCCACATTAACTTGTGTAAAAATGTTATTGCACACTTCTGGAGCAGATGGGACTTGAACCCAGATTACATGATAGGAATAATATCACTGCACCACAACAGCCTTCAGATTGCACCTCACTTACGCATCCAACACAAGATGCACAGCTGGGATACTCTCTTCCCCCAGGATCAGAAGGAGGCCAGAACACCACACTATCTAAATTGGTGCAGTCTCAGCAGGCTGGAAAAATATTCAGCTATGAATTGAATATTCATGTAGGGAGTTCGCTCCTCAAGAAGAAGCTTCACAAGCAATAATGCCACTTAAATAACAACTTGCTACTGCCTAGCAAGAATCTTGCAACCCTGCTTTGGAAAAAAACATTAAAAATTGCATAAGTTGCTCCAACTTTGAATTGGGCCTTGCTGGATTCTTGTCTTCATCAACCACTAATCTCTCTATAATATATAGAATGTGAGCTCTGTATAATTCAACCCTAAGATTCTTTCCAAACAGAAGATTGGAGTTGGAGCTAGTGTGAGATAGCTGAAACTACATGTACAGTATCACAATGTAATTTTCCACGGAAATTCTGAATGTGAATCTTGTGACCAATGGTACAATGAAGTAGACATATGGACATGTTACCTCCTTACCAAAGAGAAAATCAAGTGTAGACTTGGCACTATTATTTTCTAGCCCTTCCTGATGAAGGGCTCTGGCCCGAAACGTCGAATTTCCTGTTCCTTGGATGCTGCCTAACCTGCTGTGCTTTAACCAGCAACACATTTTCAACTATTATTTTCTAACAAAGGCTGGATGAGGTGCAAACAATGTTTGGAGCTAAAGGCGCACTAACTGAACATTGAGCAAGGTGTTGTGGTTCTGTTCGCCGAGCTGGGAGTTTGTGTTGCAGACGTTTCATCCCCTGTCTAGGTGACATCTTTAGTGCTTGGGAGCCTCCTGTGAAGTGCTTCTGTGATCTTTCGGCGAACAGAATGACAACAATGAGCACCCAGGCTACAAATCTTCTCGCAAACTTTGAGCAAGGTTTAGATATTGCCTTAAATTTTTGGACTCGTTATATCAGAAAGATAATCCATTAAATGCATGCAAGACAAGGTCAGACTTTAATAAATTTATAAATATGGGCAGTTGTTCCACAAAGTATATCTTGAAATTTAACTGACTCTATGTAAGATTTCAAAAACTATATTCAGAAAATACTGATTTAGTGCTTCCTTTTGAATTTTGTCTAGCATGGTTGGGCTTTTTCTCTCAAACAAAGTTACGTTTGCAGAAAGATGCATTTTTGAAATAGACGTATGAAACTTTCAAAGATAAATTTTAGAAAACATGGCACAAAAAAGATATTCCATGGTGTTGCAAAATGTTGCATATTTAATAATAAAAACAGAAAATGGTCTTCATGTTGACAGTGCTTGATTTGAAGAGAAAGTATTTGTTTTCATCTTATATCTTTCCCAGCCTGGTCTTTTGCATCATTATTTTAAAATTTGTCTCCCTTGCTGATAGGGGTAACTAACCTTACTGCCAGACTTTCAAATTGTTCCCATGAACCTTTTATTATAATGACTCTGTACCTTCCTAGTGAGTCTAGTTTTTTACATTTTTCCTACCCACACTGTCTCTCTTGTACTTCTCCTTTACTCTGAGGTAAATGCTGGTATTTTTTTCTAAAATGCTATGTCTGTTCTGCTGCTGTCTATCACTTGTTTACTTCTACACTTTTAGCTACAGTCTGTCTGTCCATGTCTTTTGCAAGTGGTAATGTTCCTAAAGTAGTGAACTCACTTATATTCTGAATCAGTTTGTTCTCCTGAGTTGAAAGAACATCATTCATTGTTGTCACCTTGAGATATTTATTGAAACCAGTCTTACTGCTGATCACTATGTTGCATGTTGTGGCACCAGCCACTGGCAACCTGTTATTGGGGAAAATCACCTACTTTCTATACAATGTCTAAGGGCCTAGAAGTAGAGGATGTACCACTACTGAATTGTAATGAGAGTGAACATTTGAATTAAATAACAATATTTAGTTTATTGTATGATAACAATATTAACACTTTAAATTGACTATTAAGGCATGACTACAAAGATTATTAGGTTCCACAGGAAATACATCTATCTCCATCAAGACCTAATGCTAGACTATCTTTCCAACCTAAGACTTTGTGTTACCATCAGCTTCAGCGAGCTTAATAAGCTTCAAAATTAACTCTGTCAGAACCATTAACTCACTCAGCAATGAATATATTCATGGAGGAGATTGCTGAAAAAGTGAGAAATGCTATAAGCATCAGAGGATGTCAATATTGCCTGTTGTACATCTGCCATTAGCATTATAAACAAAAAGGAAAGGGTGAATCAGGATGGAAATATTTTCATTTTACATTTCATAATCATGGTACCATGATTCAGATTATGTGCAGCTAACAATGGCAAGGCAAAAATAAAATTTCAGATAAGATAATGAACACGTGTACTAGAATGGTACTAGCCATCACCAGGGGAAAATTTCCCTGTGATGAACTTAGAGATGTGGGTGAATACGTAAACACTGTAGTACTGAACAAGGTTGCTAAAACTCCCTTCAGCAATAGGCATTGTTAAAGATATCACACAGTAATTAGAGTCATAGAGATGTACAGCATGGAAACAGACCCTTCTGTCCAACTCATCCATGCTGACCAGATATCCTAAATGAATCTAGTCCTATTTGCCAGCACTTGGTCCTTATCCCTCTAAACCCTTCCTACTCATATACCAATCCAGATGCCTGTTTAATGTTGTAATTATACCAGCCTCCAACACTTCCTCTGGCAGCTCATTCTGTACACGTACCAAACTTTGCATGATGCCCCTTAGGTCCCTTTTATATCTTTCCCCTCTCACCCTAAACCTGTGCTCTCTAGTTCTAGACTCCTCCAACCCAAGAAAAGACCTTGTCTACTTACCTATCAATGCCCCCCATGATTTTATAAATCTCTATAAAGTCACCACTCAGCCTCCAATGCTCCAGGAAAGAAAATTCCCCAACCTATTCAGTCTCTCCCTATAGCTCAAACCCTCCAACCCTGACAACATCATTGCAAATCTTTTCTGAACTCTTTCAAGTTTCACAACATCTTTCCAACTGCAGGGAGACCAGAATTGATGTTGTATTCCAATAGTGGCCTAATCAATGTCCTGTCCAGCCACAACATGACCTCCCAACTCTGATAGCCAATGCTTTGGCTAATAAAGGAAAGTATAATAAACACCTTCTTCACCATCCTATCTACCTGAGACTCCACTTTCAAGAAGTATTAACCTGCACTGGAAGGTCTCTTTGTTCAGCTACATTTCCCAGGACCTTGCCATTAAGTGAATAAGTCCTGCCCTGATTTGCCATTCCAAAATGCAACACCTCACATTTATCTAAATTAAACTCCATCCACCATTCCTCAGCCCTTTGGCCCATTGATCAAGGTCCCTTCTTTACTATCAGCTACACATCCAATGTTGGTGTCATCTAATAACTTACTAACTGTATCTTCTATGTTCACATCCAAATTAATTATGTAAATGAAAAAAAGCAGTGGATCCAGCACTGATTCTTGTGGTATATCCCTGTCACAGGCTTTCACTCTGAAAGGCAACCCTCCATCACCACCCTCTGCCTTCTACCTTCGAGCCAGTTCTGTATCCAAATAGCTCTTTCTCCCTGTGTTCCATGTAATCTAACTTTGCTAACCAGTCTACCATGAGGAACCTTGTCGAATACCTTACTGAAGGCCCTATAGATCAAGTCCACCATTCTGCTTTCATCAATCTTCTTTGTTACTCTTTCAAAAAACTCAATCAAGTTAGTGTTTCAGAAATTCTTAGCTGATGAACCAAATTCTAAGTTAACATCCACCTTGGTGTGACTAGTCTGTACAAAGAATTATTTCAAATAATCAAAAGCTACAATCTACTTTAGTTGGTCAATGGAAGAAATCAAAAAATACTTTGGCCCATGTGAGATCATCCTCTATGTTTTATATAAACTACAGTTAGTTCCATCTTTTCCACACACTTCAATGCCTTGCATGAAAGTATGGAGGCATTCATTGAGGCAAAAATCTAAGAAAAAGTCCTCAAAAAGCCTTATAGCATTGCATAGGATTATCAGTATACTACAAAAGAGGAGGCTAGAAAGAGTGAAATGATCTGGGTAAAATGATAGGATGAGCTAGGAATGCACTAATTCTCCAACAAAGCAGTCATACTATTAGAGTATGTTCATTGAGGATAATCAGGACTGGTAAAAGTTGGCAGAATCTGAACAATAAATAGAAGGTGATGAGACAATCTGTCCTTCGCATATTTATTTGGTTGACAAGTATAAGAAGGGCTGATGAAGGGCTTTTGCACAAAATGTCGATTCCCCTGCTCCTCAGATACTGCCTAACCTGCTGTGCTTTTCCAGCAGCACATTCTCGACTCTAATCTCCAGAATCTGCAGTCCTCACTTTCGCCAAGTATAAGAAGTGGATTATGGTGGATAAGAGACTGGACGATAACAGATAAAATTATACAGATGTACAGAATAGGGATATTGATCCCAAAGAACAACAATGAATGTTGACATTAAGGTCATAAAGATATCAAAAGGAAACAATGAATGAATGGTTGCAACTTTTTGAGAGCAGGGAAAAACCACCAGTAATTTCAACATTAGCTAAATGATGGATTTTAAGTGATTGGCAAAATTATGTGAAAACATAGATATCTAGAAAATGTCAAGTAAATTTCCATTGTTGGTCTGAGATGCCCCTGGACCTAGGAAATGTTCGTGTACTGATTGTAAAATCTTTGATTGCAGAAGGGAGCTGTTGTTAATAATCCAGAATGAGATAGGTCGGAGAGTACAAGCCAAAGTTGAGGACAACGATATCTATGGAAACAAACTAGAAATTATACTAAAAGTAGAAGTCCTAATAAATCAGGAATTTCTGGTGACTACCAAAAAAATTAGAACATAAATTGATAAAGGGTGTGAAACAGAAGTATTGAAAGTTAAATAGAATTTAGTGCATACTCTGAAGACAATGGGCAACCACCCTTATCATGCAGGTGAATCTGTACAAACAAGGCACAGCTAATGGGGCATAGACTATTGGCTCAAGTTTCCAAAAGTAGAATGAAGATCTAAACAATAGATTGGTCTCCCACATTGTAATAAAAGTAATATTTATGGTTTTCTTAGCTTCTTTAGCCATGTACTACTGGAAATATAAATTGATAGATATAAAATCTGCAGTTTTACAGAGTGAAAAGTTTCAAAGAAATTGACCATGCTAGATTAAAGAAAGAAAAGAGAATCTGTCATAAAATGGGTTGAGGCAATATAAGGCTGTTCTACAAAGAAAAGTGCTTCTCCCAGAACCTATTAGAAACCATCAAAAAAGGGATAGCTTGCATTATTGATGAATTATAAGATTATAGAAATCTATTTTTGATTGCTTTGTAATTATTTGTTCATGTCATAATATTATTGTTTGAACAAATGAAGGTGAATAAGAGATATGTTGATAGTTGATGCTGGTAATGGTTGGCTGTATTGTACAATGGAATACGTAATGGGAATAGTCTTTCTGAACTATCAGACTTTGCACACACTTCACTGGGCAGACAGCATGAGGAGCAGAGTTTCCATGTTTAATTGGCTGATGATCTACTGTACAAGTTGTTAGGAAATCTCCTACTGTGATATTTTCTCAGATGGACACTTTTGCTTCCTTGTGGTATTTATCACCTCCATCAGTATGTCACCCTGACTTAAAGGTTGTTTGAGGAGGTTCACTGACATCCACCTTGGTGTGACTAGTCTGTACAAAGAATTATTTCAAATAATCAAAAGCTACAATCTACTTTAGTTGGTCAATGGAAGAAATCAAGAAATACTTTGGCCCATGTGAGATCATCCTTTGTCTTGGGTTTATCTAGTGCTTAGTAGAGGAGGATACCATCTAGTATCCATAGAAGGTACACAGTTCTTCGGTAACAAGAAACCTTATTGGATGAAAGTAATAAATACAAGTATATTTAGTCAGGTATACTTTCTAGGACCTTTAGGAAGTTGCTACAGATATAACATCCTTCTGAAAACTAGAATATAACTTCTTGTCTCCACCCACAGACTGTGTTTGGTATCAGTTTAATGGGTGAAGTCAATGTTCCATGAATATTAACATTTTCATTTCTTTTTTCTTTTAAAACAATTCACTGATTCAAATTCCATTGAAAACATTTGACTTTCTTCAAATACTTAACAGGTTATAAAAACAAGCATTTAAATTCATTTTGCATTTTAAAAAAATGGATAAGCACTTGGAACCATCAAACTGTGAACTGACCGTTATCCCACCTGTGATAAAAATAAGTTATGAAATGGTTCTTTCAATACTAACTTACAAGGATAGCTATCAAAAACCTATGTCAATGGACAGTGTGGAACATGAAAGGCTTATTTTTTTTGTAACAATGCAGAAACTTTTCTCAAAAACTTCAAGAGTCAAGGATTGAAATGACTTGACAATTGCATGTTCCATTCAGTTTGATGGCTCTATAGTTCCCAGGTTTCTCTATTATTAGTAAACATATGATGTTGAGATGCTAGTGTTGGGCTAGGGTGGACAAAGTTAAAAAATCACACAACAGCAGGTTATAGTCCAACAGGTTTATTTAGATATACTAGTTTTCAGAGCGCTGCTTCTTCATCAGGCAGCTCCGAAGCAGGATCATAAGACACAGAATTTATAGCAAAAGATCTTTTGCTATAAACTGTGTCTTATGATCTTGCTCCACAGCTACCTGATGAAGGAACAGTGCTCCGAAAGCTAATACTTCCAAATAAACCTGTTGGACTATAACCTGATGTTGGGTAATTTTTTTAACTTTTACACATATGTTTATGTATACTATTAACAATTCAAAAAGTGACTTGTTTATCTTCAGGTAGCACCTTACTTCTCTCTTTGGCGTCACTGCATCTATCCAAAAGAGTACCTTACCCCTCCGAACTGATGCCAAACACAGTCTATGGATGGGGACAAGAAGTTATATTCTAAATTTCAGAAGGATGTGTATCTGTAGCAACTTCCTAAAAGTGCTAGAAATTATACCTGACTAAATATACTTATATTTATTACTGTCATCCAATTGCAGTTTCATAACTTCTCCTGAAAGAGTGTTTATCAGACCGAGGCAACTTTATTTTAAAATGTGTACTTGTCCCCAATTCTCCCTTCATGAAATGTGTGGTTTAGGATGGAACTTCTGGAATTGTTGGTTCGATGTCATTTTAGCTCAGTTTAAAATCCCTTCCACCTTGAGAAAATATCAGCTGCAAGTATTAGAAGTGAAAGGTTCTTCAGCAGCTGGTGATCCACTTTGCTGGATCACTCTTTGGGGCCTAAATATAGAATATACATAGTTTCAAATGTACAAGCTACTGGTTTGGAAATTAATTATGTTTTTGTCAACTGCTTTTATTTCACTGCAACATAATATAATACAACATATAGTGGTAGATTTGGCTTTGCCTGATACTATAAAATAGGTGGCTGAGAGTTTGTTGTGTATTTAACATGCTTCCCTTTATTTCTTATCACTTTGGTGAAGTGACCCAGCCCCTGCCCTTCATCTGTTTTACCTCCCTCAGTTGTTGAATACCAATGGACAAAACAAAAATCTAAATAGTTTGCATTGTCAACATTAACACTGATAGATTTAAAAGTTATGGTCCAAATTGACTGATTTCAAGGTATTTGGAGTCAAGATGTGCCCTAAAGTCATGCTTTGAAATTCCTTCAATGTCCCAACAGAATGACCATAACTGAGATGCCCAGGAAGTTTAATATTCTGATAACTAACTATCTAGCATTTAGAACTTTATCAAAAAGTTTCCAACTCTAAGGTACAGTCAGCGACTTCAAAAAGCTCCAAAATACTTATCTGATAGTAGATCAAAAGAGTGATGGATATGGAATAGCAATATTCTAACGTATTATATAGACTTGACTTGAAATACTTGAATTTACTCCCATCTTTTCAAGAAGATAGACTTTCTTTGACGTATTTCATAGTTGTGAGGATTAAGATGCATCATAGAAGAAGTACATCTTCTCCTACCTACATACAAGCATCTGCCAGCGTATACAGGCAGGAGGCTGGAAGAACATTAAGTCAGGAAGCATCAGGAACTAGAGAAGTCGACATTTCAGATCTAAACTTTCTTCAGGACTAGGGGTGGGTGTAAGGGGAGTTGCAGATAAAGGGGGTGGTGGGGGCAGGTTGGTGAAGTGAGAATAGGTGAAGACAGGCCAATGGTACAACCTGGTTGGTCATATAGAATATAGAACGTAGGTCAATAGAAGGAATAAATCTGGTAGTTGGCTGGGAGGGGTGGAAAGGAAGGGGAAGGGCTGAGAAGAGAGCCAGAGGATGGGAAGGGCTGGGAAGAGAGTCAGGGGATGGGAAGGGAAGCTATTTGAAATTGGAGAACTCAGTGTTAAGTCCTCCTGGCTGTAGGCTGCCCAGGCAGAAGAGGAGGAGTTGTTCTTCCAATTTGTGGTTTGGTTCGCTGTGGCAATGGAGGAGGCCAAGGATGTTAATGCCGGAAAGGGAATGGGGAGGGGATTTAAAATGGGCGATTTAAGATTAGCTGATGGATAGTGATTGAGTATGGACATTTTCCTCACAATAAGCTGCACTCCAATTAATAACTTTGACATGAGAACAACACTTGGAAATGTTTTCTCTACAAACGTTTGCCTCACAGGATAGATGTTTGGACATTTTCCTGACGGGTGACTTCTGATTGAAATAAAGTAAGGATGTCGAAGCACTAATTGGATAGCCAAACCGTACCTACTGGGGCACGATACAAACTAAGTCAGTCTTATATTGAGCTGGCTATCTAGATCAGCCTTTGGGCAGCATGATCCTGAAGGAGTGACAGCGTGGCAGAATTTTGTTGTGTGTCTCGTGATACTCCATGATGCCACAGAGCTAAAATTTAACATTTCCTGGGATATTTATTCACTAACATCCATGACATTTATTATCAGAGCATAAGACTAATATACATTCCTGCTTTGAGTTTTGAGTCTTTTGGTTCCCAGACGTTTGAAATAATCATACTTTAAGCTTTGAAAGATGAGTTTTTAAAAAAAAAATCTAACTTGTCATGCTACCAATTCAGAAGACTCTTTTGATTGATGTTACACAGAATGCTGCCTGGACACAGTAGCAATGATTATGCTCCTCTGAAACACATATACAATGAACCATTTTTAACTGTTCCTTGGTGAGACTGTAAGGTATAGGAGCTGAAGGAGACCACTCAGCCCATCCAATCAGCTCCACCATTCAATGGGATCGTGGTTCTTCTGATAATCTTTAACTCTATTTTCCTGCATTTTCCCTCTTGATTCAAAATCTGATTTAAAATCTACCTTTATCAGCCTTGACTATAGTTAACTACCTAATCTGGACAATCCTCTGTGGTAAAGAATTCCACAGATTTGCTAGTGTTTGGGAGAAGAATATCCCTTCTTCTCCGTGTCTTACATGTGCTCCTCCTTATTCTGAGATTACATTCTCATTCCTAGACTCTCCCACAAGTGAAACAAAATCTGTGTCAAGTCACCTAAGAATCTTATAAGGTTGCCTTTCATTCTTTAAAATACTAATGAGTACAGGCCCAATGTATTTAACCTCCCCTCATAATACAGTCCCACCCATCTAGTCAACTTTCTTTTGACTGCCTCCAATATCAGTGCATCATTGCTTAGATAAGGGGCCCAAAACATAATATTCAAGTCTCTGACCACTTGCTTAACAGATTTATATTCTTCTGCAGTCTCTTTGTGTTATCTTCACCACTTCCTTCCTACTTACTTTTATGCCATCTGTAAATAAGTACATTAATTTTCCTCAACCTACTGGTGATTTTATAAAAGTGTCACTCCATCACTTATGATTTGGATTACTTAATTGAACTTCTGATACTCTGTTTCAGGCTTATTACTCTGCTCAAGATACCAATGATTCCCTTTTAATGCAATAAAGTAAGATTTGTAAGAGAAGCATTGATGCATTTCAGAATTTTCAAACTCATTTAAGAAAAGCAAATTGTGTTCAAAACCACAATTACAATGACTGATTAGTAAAGCAGCTGCAAATTTTACATTCATGCTGCCATGTTTTTCATTTTTTTTCTGCTTAAATCCCAAATCTACAATGCACAATACATTGCTTTTCTCAGTTCTATAGATTTGTAGTTAATTTGAGTATGCAACTGTGAGTGAGAAGCTGATTGTTTGTCCATATAATATATATATGTTATGTGAACAAGTCCTTCTGCTCTTGTGTCTATTCATTGGAATGTGCATAAAAATCTAAGTTTTAAAGTTATTTTATTTTCATCTATGTTAGACAGTAACCAAGTCAGACATTTTAGCGAGTAATGGGTGTGCACATAATGTTTTTTTATAAGAGAACTATTGTATGCAGGTTCTATTGTATCATAACTTTAATATGATTTTTTTTATTGGCCAATGTGATCAAAATTTCAAATGGTTAATAATCTTGGCTGTTTCACAGATTTCAACTTCTTTAACAATCTCAATTAATCTTCACAGAAGTCATGAATGTTTTGAATGAACTGAAATAATTAGGTTAAAACCTTTCTATTGAACCAGTGTAAAACTGATTAACCTATAGTTGTTTCAGGGACACCATTTGTTTGGTTGCTATGGGTATTAACAGTTTAAGTGTTAAAATAGCAAGGGACAAATTTAGCTTCATTAAACAATATATTTTCATGTGCAAATAGGATGTCAGTGAGTCATGCCTTTTTGTACGTTTGCAAAAGGTTTTCCTGAAGTGTTTTTGTGTGTTTTGAACCTTCCACAATCCTTTCACTGACTTCTCACTGTTCTGGTTTTACTTTTACACTCTAAGGAGGTTACATAGGAATGCAAGAAAGACACCAACTGCCTGTCCATGTCATCTGATTAGGATTGAAGTGAGAAGGTTTTCAGCTATACAAAAGGTTGAAAACTTTCTCTCACGGCAGAAGCTGTGAATTAAAGTTTTTTTTTACCTTTTGCTTTGTGATGTGTTGCTATTGAGAACACCTCATTCTGGAACAGGCCTCCGAATTTTTTTTCAGACTCCTGACATCCCTCATTGAAACAAGAATCAGAACGACTCAAGCAGCTGTAGCTTTGCTCCATGGCATGCCACTGTTTTTTTACTGTAGAAGAGGAAATGCAGCAACAGTCCTATAGAAACCTCTCTCAGATGCTCTGCATCAGAAGATTATTTTTCCTTCAAGAAATATTAGGCATCTCTGTTCTGTTCTAAAGAAGATACGAAAACCACAGTCATCTGCCACTGACTCTCTGTGACAACAGTTACCACCACTACCCTGAACACTAGTCAAGTTCTTTAATTACAGAAAATCAGGGATCTTTACAACACAAGTCAGGTAAGACTAAGGGCACACATACAAAAGCAATCTGTCAAGCAAACAAGCCTATTCCATCAAATTTTAACCACATGGCAAGAATGTAGACAGAAAGAGTTACTATGGTTTGGTGGCTTCTCCATTACTTTCAAATTAATGTTAAAAATCTCACAACCCAGATTATAGTCCAACTGGTTTAGTTGGAAGTACTAGCAAATAAACCTGTTAGACTCTGAGCTAGTGTTGTGTGATTTTTAAACTTTGTCCAACCCAGTCCAACACCAGCACTGCCACATTCAAATTAATGCACATTATCTCAATATCAATAGCACTCAAAATGAATTGAAAGTCACTAATGCACACCAACTCTGGTATATAAGGTAAAATCTGCACTCTGGTCAACATGATATATGACATGGTCATGTTCAGCAGAACAATTTGTGATCCCTTAGGTAGATTCACAGCCATCATCAATCCTTCACATTGGTGCTTATCTAAGTTATAGATACCAAGGTAGGGGAGTCCAAACTTAGAAGGCATAGGTGGTTAACTTTTTTATGCAGAGGGTGGTGCACATATGGAAAGAGCTCCCAGAGTAAGTGGTGGAGGCAAATACAATTACGTCATTTAAAAGACATCTGGATTGGTACTTGAATAGCAAATGTTTAGAGGGATGTGAGGACAGCTGCAGGCAAATGGGACTAGATCAGCTTAGGTTATCTAGTCCACACAAATGAGTTGGATTTCAGACAATACCTCTGGGACACCCAGACCAACCAACCCAACCATCCCATGGCTCAACACTTTAACTCCCCCTCCCACTCCACCAAGGATATGCAGGTCCTTGGACTCCTCCATCGTCAGAACATAATAACATGATGGTTGGAGGAAGAGCGCCTTATCTTCCGCCTGGGAACCCTCCAACCACAAGGGATGAACTCAGATTTCTCCAGTTTCCTCATTTCCCCTCCCCCCACCTTGTCTCAGTCGATTCCCTCGAAATCAGCATCGCCCTCCTAACCTGCAATCTTCTTCCTGACCTCTCCGCCCCCACACCACTCCGGCCTATCACCCTCACCTTGACCTCCTTCCACCTATCACATCTCCATCGCCCCTCCCCCAAATCCCTCCTCCCTTCCTTTTATCTTAGCCTGCTGGACACACTTTCCTCATTCCTGATGAAGGGCTTATGCCCGAAATGTCGAATTTCCTGTTCCTTGGATGCTGCCTGACCTGCTGCGCTTTTCCAGCAACACATTTTCAGCTCAAAGGATCTGTTTCCATGTTCTATAACTCCATAACTCTATGTGTCAAAGGGTACCCACACAGTCTTTAACAGAAGATAATCTCAAACTTCATAAACAGAACAGGTTTATTACTCAGTACTTAATAGCTTATAAGTACTAAATCTGTTACATGACAATCTCTTATGAGATTGGGACTGAATTAAAAGTAAGTACATATTACTGTTAGCTACATTAATCTTATCACTTGCAACTGGTACACAGACTTATACCAAGTTATAAACTCACTACGGACAAGGTTTATACAACAGTGTCTCTTCCCCATTTATTAACATCTGTGTGAACAGGAAAGGATTGGAGTCCATGTATACACAGACAGTTTCTCTATACAAAAATGATCCCTTCATTCAATATAAAGAATTTAAGAAACTGCAGTAATGTTTTCATCCTCTAGCATTTGACAATCAAACAGTGTTAACATAGTTTTATGAAAACGAAATCATGTCTGACAAATTTGCTAGAGCGCTTCAAGGATACAACAAGCATGTTTGATAAAGGAGAGCCAGTAGAGGTAATGTATTTAGATTTCCAGAGAACTTTGAGAAGGTGTCAAGCAAAAAAAAAAAGAAATTGCACAAGATAGGATATCACAGTATGAGTGGGATATTCTTTTAGGATGGATTAAGGATTGGCTAACAAATAGAAGACACAGTCAAGGCTAATGGATCCTTTTTGGATTGCAAACAAATAACTAGTGGAGTGTCACAAGGATCAGTCATAGTACCTCAATTGTTTTTATATATACATAAATAACTTTGAAGAAGGTGGCTGAATGTAAAATGTCCAAATTTGCTTGTGATGTTTATGGAGGCTAGATCACAAAGTATTTATAGAGAATGACAATAGAAATCTGAATACCTGAAAGGGATATAGGAGTTAGCTCAAAAGAGAAGTCGAAGGCTGAGATAGGTCACCCATAATTTTATTAAATGACTAGGCAGACTTGAGAGCCCATTTGTATTCTTATTTCATATGTTCTTTTCTTCCTGCTGGCTTACCCACTTATTAATTGAACATGTACAAAGCATCTTCAATTAATAGTACTTTCAACAGACGTGTTATGGTGGCTCAGTTGCTGATACCCATTTGTACCAATGGGTGCACAAAAGAGCAGTTACTGAAAAAATGCATGTTTCCACAAGTGAGCTCGATAACTTTCTTCGTGGGGCAAAAGCAATGTAAATTGAAAATTGCAATTCCAGATAGTTCAAAGCCACACACTTTTTATCACTAGATATACTGAACAAAGGAAACTTTTACAAACACTTTAGTAATGTTTTTACTTTTCATGACCAGAACAATTCTTGCTCCTATGTGAAATTTGACTTTGTAGACTCAAAAAGATAGCAAATGCATTAGTGTTTACTTCGCTCACTTATAGGCTGTAGATGGCTGCACTTTTCATTTTGAAATGTCAGTTTAATTTTACCCATTAAACAAAGTAAAAGACCATTGTGATTAAAATCCTTATAGTCAGAAAGGTCATTTATTCAATATACAATGCAAATTGTTAGCTGTTACAGTAGAATCAGCTTTGATTACATTACACAGGATTACAAGGACCTAATAATTCCTTGAATGTAATAAAGTGCCAGAGATTCCCATCATAACATGCACAGAGGCAGACCTGTCCCGTTCATTAGAATTTGATTAATGTTCACTCCATTAATACAGGAGTACATATATACGAAAAAGTATCACAATGATTAAATCTTTATGAAATTATTATTAATACACTAAGCCTTTTTACTTTTCAGTCCAAATTAAATAGAATTGGATAGAATGTCCTCAAACACCCTGTTCAATAACATTCAAATATGATTTATTCTAATTTGAGTTCATGCTGAATTCTCACTTCTTATTGGACTGTTATGAGTGCAACTGACTTCATTAAACAGTGAGTATTAAAGATGAAGGCAATGGTATGACGCAATTCAAATTTTCAGAAACTAATCATTTGTGTTTTATGAAAAATAGAGGCAAGCTGTCAATGCTTCTTGTGCTCATCAGGAGAGTTTCAAGAATATCAAATGTCACAGGGAGCCACAAGCTGGGGACGCTGATTGTTGGCAAGTGGAGTCTGACTTGTCAAGGTATTGGCAGGGAGAATGTACTAGGAAACAGTTGCCCAAAAGCTTTTGTTCAAATTTTTTAAAATGTGTGTCGATTCTGATTAGTTGAATCTTGCTATGAGGTGGACTAAGGAACAGAGACCCCCCAAGCTGTTGTTTAATTGATAAAGTACAGTGCCTAGACAAACTTCTTTTGCTTGCATAAACTTTCCACCTCTGCAATTAAGACTCTTATTGATTTGCAACGGGTGGCAGCTTAAGAGAACTATAATTATATCCTCATTTACAGAAACTGTAAGCTGCATGATATATAAGACAAAGTCAAGTACAGTCACTGAATGAGTTAAATATGGCAATAAGAAAATTATGTGAAGCAGGGAGGCTTTGGGTTTGTACTAAGTGACCAATTTTGAGAGCCAGCATTTCATTGGTACTCTCAAGAATATGGAATCTGTTTAGGCTGAGAATCTGACTGTTTTACCTGGATTATACATGTCTCATGTTTCCTGCATCAAAAATCAGACTAGCCTTCATTTTCACAACAAAACGTGCGAGTCACCAATATCATAGAAGTACAGATTATAAAGTTCAACAAAGAAGAGTACAGAAAAATAAAATATCAAAGTTGTAAAGGTTATCCTGACTTTAACTTTGCATAGAATCTTTCTCCACACTTGTGCAACTTGGATATTGCACTGAGGAAATTTGCCTCGATCAAATAAGGCTGGATGCACTTATATTGGTGCGTGCATACAAATGTTTTAGGTTTCTGCCTAAGAGGTAGACAGTAAGAAAATTATTTAATGATGCATTCTAAGGTCACTAGCTCATATTTTAGATTTAAATACTCTATCTGGAATAGGCAGAAACTTCTTGCTTGCAGCTGGGGCTAACCATGGCGATATGCTCAATAACAAACTACGATAAATATGCCTCGTTCACTCATTTTCCTTTTGATTTTCATCTGTAAAGCAATTGCCCCACCAGCACAAAAGAAGAGGATGTTAGGCCTAGCCTGATAACTGCCACCCAAAAAGGGAGAAAAACTGAAGCTGAATTGGACCAAAAATAAAAATAGGGGTATTCTTGTGGTGTGGAGGTAGTGTTCCTATCACTGGGCCAGAAGGCCTTGGTTTTGTCTTGAGATTTGTCATAACATGTCAGAGCAAGTTGATTAAAACTATCAATAAATTATCTGGCTACACAAGGTTGTCTGAAACAATTAACTCTTGCCATCTCAAAGTGTATCCACTATCAGGCACAAGTCAGGACTGTGATGGAACACTCTTCATTTGCCAGCAGGAGTGCAGCTCTAATAAAACTCAAACAGCTCAACACTATGGAAGTCAAAGCAGTCCACTTGATCAACATCTTATCCACTTCATAAATTATTCACCCAGCCCCCAAGCATCTGCATGCACTGGCTGCAGTGTGCACTATTTCACAAAATGCAGAGCAACCAATCCAACAAGTATGAGGGTTTCATGGGCTTTTTGTCACTAGGTTCTAGACAATCCAATCTGCTGCCTCTGCCATGGCCCTCCCTTCCACTGGCTGACCTACATAATCATCGCCAGTGCTCCATCTGACCTAACCTGAAACTCACATCTTTGTCATTTATCCTATACCCTCTCTGAGCTCATTCTGCCTGAGACCCACCCTTGTTCCCTTAATGCTACTTCCACTAAATTCATTATCATCTGACTTAATCTTCTGGCTCTCGTGTTAGGTAATATAGAGAATCAACATTTCGGGCAGAAGCCCTTCATCAGGAATCTCTTGACGTTTCGGCGGAAACCCTTCATCAGTCCTTCATAAGCCCTGATGAACGGCTTATGCCTGGAACATCGATTCTCCTGCTCCTCGAATGCTGCCTGACCTGCTGTGATTTTCCAGCACCACCCACTAACCACGTTTCTGCCCTGGCCACTGTATCAAAACAGCTTAAGTGAAAATCACTTATGACAATCCTCGTAACTGTCACAAAATGGAGTTTTTCCTTCTCATTCTTCATGACTGCATCCTTCAACACAGCTGGTAGGATCAAATTCTTATAAAGCTACTTTGTTGTAATTTGGCTTTGGGGAATAAGCTTCAATTCTTAACCAACCATCAAATAAATTACTTGTAATGACTTCTCTTCTTACTCCCATAATGTTAGCTCAAGACTCATCTCAGGATTGATTGTTGGCCTTCTTCTATTTCTCATTCATATCCATCCTTTCACATTTTTAGATATAGCATAAATTTCCACATATACAATGGTAATGACCAGAATTCTCTCATCGCTTCCATTCTACACACTTTCACAGTTGTTAATTATCAGGTGGTTTGCCTGATGTCCAATGCTGATTGCATAGATATATCCTCCTAAGGCTTTAGACCCATGCTTGAAAATCAGTTCCCTGTCTACTAACTCCATAGCCTGGAATTTTATTGCTAAGGCAGACTAGGTTGGGAAATTTGCTTACTCACTGCACCCACCTCGGTAAGAAGCCCCTGAATGGTACAATCTTTGCTCTGGACTTTGGCTTTGTAATTGTGATGTAAAGATGGAACAGCCATCCCTAAATGCTAAGTGCAGGTAGCCATTGAGATGGTCAAATGCTGAGGTGGACTGGCTAAATAGTCTGCTTCAATTCTCTGAATATTAGGATATGTGAAGCCCTCTCGACCTCACCTCAGACATCCTAACCATTCACTCAGTATGCACTAGATACAGAAGCAGAGTAAAATATCAATTGTGGAATTGATCAGAGAAGGAAAGCACACAGTTATGAATGCTGTTTTGAACAAAAAGCTGCTGTTCTACAAGCATATAAAGCTGCCAATCTGTAAACCATTAAAGCACCAATAACAGAAACTTCAAGTACTTCACAGCTCTCAACATTATCAATTAAACATTGAGATATTCACAAAAGAAATTACACAAACTACCACTCATTATAACCAATTAAACACACCAATCAAATGAAGTCAACCATTCTCTCATGGAATATAACTGTTACTGACAAGGCCCACCTTTGTTTCCCATCCCTTACTGCCCTTGAATTGAATGACTTACTGTTATATCAGTGCTTCTCATGGAACCAGGAATTAAATCTGAACAGGAACACTTCAATGTTCACACTTCCACATCCCATTCTAGGCACAAGCTCCACTCCTCTATGTCACCTGACCAGCTCTCATGAAGGAACTGAACCCCTAATTCAATACATAACACTTACTAGGTTATTTTAGACCTGATGTCGCTGCTTGTTGGATGCTGCCTGAACTGCTGTGCTCTTCCAGCACCACTGATCCAGAATCTGGTTTCCAGCATCTGCAGTCATTGTTTTTGCCTTATTTTAGACCTTAGTCAAGAATCAGGCATATTACTTGTAGGTCTGGCATCACATGTAAGCAGATGACAGATTTCCTTCCAAAAAGAATGGCGGTGAACCAGGTAGGTTCTTTGATAAAAATCTGTGACAGCTTAATGATCAGCTTCATGGTTTTATATTTTTAAATTATTATTGGATTTGAGTGAAAAAATAAAAACAGCTGTGCAGAGTTCCTAAAGTGAAGCTGGAACCCATTTAAGTTACTGCTTATTTCATAAATGCTGTGGACTTTTTTTAAAATTGAGAACTAGTGAGATATTGAGGCCATAATATTGCCTTAGGAAGTATGGCAAAACAAGAGATACCTCATCTGCCACCTGTTGTACCTTCTCCTCAGAACTGATGACAAAAAATACTCAGCATAAAAAATATTATATGCGCAGCAGCCAGGGACTGATGCTTTGGCAGCCCAATCTGTTTTCTTTAAAAAGAATGGACCCTGCTGGCTTCAAGTTGACGACTTGGATTCCTGTCCAGATGTACTGGTGAGAAACAGAACTGATGGGATCTATGTTGTACATTGGCGGGTGTGTCAACCAGTATGTCTTGATTGATCAGCAACTGAATTTCTGGAAGGCACTCAGGTTAAAATCCATCCCTTTATTTCCTATAAATGCACAATATTGCAAACCTATTTTTTTCCTTTTTAATCAGCAAGTTTTTTTAAAAAATCATAACTTTCATTTGCAATTTATGTAATAGGCTATTCTGTGCAGATGGAAAAAAAACTATCCTAAATTAAATGAGCTTTTGAACATTTTCAGCATAATATTGAATTACAATATTTACACAGTCAACATTCTGTTTGTCCAAGCCAATAACAGATTGTAATCTGGCAAGCTGCATGTTTTAATGAAATTGGATATGAGTCGGGTGTTTTACTTAGGTTTTTTTTCAGTAGTCACTCAAAATTACATTAATAGCTGTCCAACACAGTGTCAATAACTTAATCCATAAAGCTGATGGCCTGACTCAAGTTCTCCTGCTTCATAAATTTGATCTAAGAGGGCAACCATACTGCAGCTTTTGTGCAAATTATAATTTGAACAGTATAACACTATTTGTACAAATATCTCTAATTCCATAGAGTGTTAACTCAGACTGAATCATGAAATATGAATCTAGAATTTTTTTCTTTCATGGGATGTGGGTGTCTCTGGTAGGACAAGGAACCTTTGTCCACCCTTAATTACCCTTGAGCTGAGGTCAGTTAAGTTATACATTGCTGTGTTCCTGGAGTCATACGTAGACCAAACCTGAGACAGACAATTTTCTCACCTGAAGGAGATTAGTGGCTCAGTTGCGTTTTCAATAAATACTGAAAATAGTTTCACAGCCACCAGTAGAGAAAATAACGTCACATTCTAGATTTACCCCTTGAACATAAATCTCACCAGTTGCTGCGGGGATTAATTTAGATCTCACTTGTGTGGTGATGGTACCACAATGCCATCATCATTCCCCATTCAGAAAAAAAACAAGTGAAGAAGTAGCTTGAAGGCGGTGTGGTAATGAGAAAGGAAAATTAGCAGGAGTAGAATGGAATTCAGGATAGAAAAGATGCTGGCTCACTGCCAGTTGCCTAGCTATCACTATTTTATTAAAGATTTTATTTAGATGACAGTCTTCCTCTTGCATGAGTCTCAGCTTATCAAATCCAAAAGAAAATGTTCCATTTCCACAGCACTTTGTGAGGCATCAGGTCATCACAAAACACTATACAGGCCATGTAATACTTTTAGGAATTTGTCACTGTTGCAGAGTAAGAAATGTGAAAGACAGTCTGCATACAGTCAGGTCCTTTAAGCAGCAATAAGATAATCATGATATTATATATTTTGGTTGATGGATATTTATGGGACACACATTTTGGGATCTTCCCAATTGTTATTCAAAATAAAGTATTATGAGACAAAGACAGGAACATAGGGTTCAAATTAGGAGTTGGTCACCTAGCCCTTCTAACCTTTTCTACTATTCAGTAAGAACATAACTGATTTGTTTATGGTCTTAGTTCTATTTTCTTACCTCTTCATTTGAAGAAAGCACTATGAGCAGTTCAACACTTTGTCAACTCCACACTATAATATAAGTCTAGATTTGTGTTCTTCCATCTCTGGGGTATGTCTTGAATCTGAAATCTTCTGGTTAAGAACTGAGAGTATAGAGTCACAGAATCATAGATCTGTGCAGCATGGGAACAGAACTTCAGTCCAACTCATCCATTTCGACCAGTTATCCTAAATTAATCTAGTCCCATTTATCAACATTTGGCCAATTTCCCTTTAAAAGCTTCCTATTCATCTACCCATTCGGATGCCTTTTAAACATTATAGCTGTACCAACCTACACACTTCCTCTGGCAGATCATTCCATACATGCATCATTGTTTGCATGAAGAAACTGCTCCTTAGATACCTTTTAAATTTTTCCCCTGTCACCTTAAATGTATGCCCTCTAGTTTTGGACTCCCATATCCTGGTGAAAAGACCATAGCTATTCACCCTGTCCATGCCCTTTATGATTTTATGAACCTCTGTAAGGTCACCCCTTACTACAGGGAAAATAGTCTTGGCCAATTCATCTTCTCCCTATAGCTCAAACCCTCCAACCATGGCTTCATCTTTGTTAATCTTTTCTGAACCCTTTCATGTTGCAGAACATCCTTTCTATAGAAGGGCGACTAGAATTGAATGCAGTATTCCAGAAGTAGCCTAACCAATACCTTCTAAAGCTGCAACATGACGTCCCAACTATTATACTCAATGTACTGACCAATAAAGGCAAGCATACTAAATGCTTTCTTCACTAGCTATCTACCTATGACTCCACTTTCAAGGATGTATGAACCTGCACTCCAAGCTCCCTTGTTCAGCCACACTCCCCAGGCCCTTACTATTAATTGTATTAGTCCTGCTCTGATTTGGCTTTCCAAAATGCAGCACCTCACATTTATCTAAATCAAATTCCATCTGCCACTCCTTGGCCCATCATCCCATCTGATCAAAGTTCTGTTGTACTCTGAAGTAATTTTCTTCACTGTTCACTACATCATCACTGTTGGTGTCATCTGCAAACTTATTAACTATACCTCTTATGTTCACATCCAAATCATTTTTATAATTGATAAAAAGCTGTGGACCCAGGACCGATCCTTATGGCATACCACTGGTCACAGGCCTCCAGTCTGAAAAACAACCCTCCACCACTACCGGTTCTGAACACAAATCATGGTGAAAATATATAACTTATGAAGACTTCCTGCCTCTAGAAATTAATGAGGCAGACGAGATATAAGGTTTGAGCTGTTTTGAACAGTTTGAACAGGTTTGTAGATTGAAGCATGAAACTGTAGTTTGAGGAGAGCCACTCAGCATTAAAAAAAACTGAATTGTGTCTTTTACACTATTACCTGCTACAACTGCTATGTTTTAAATGGAATTGCAGCTTGATGGTTTTGGCCTTTCTATGAATGGAGCAGAATTCAAACTCCAGAAATAGGGTCACTATTAACTATTCTATTAGACCTCTGTGGTACTTAGAGTGGGTACAACATATCAAGATTCTTTTGACAAATCCCCCTTCTCCACCAGTTAAAATTAAAAATATTTACCTCTACCCACTTACAATTTCAAACAGAGGTGTACTATTACAAGAAAGTACCAATATACTGTTCACATGAGCTACTCTAAGGAGTGCGCCTATCCATTTATTAATGAGCTGATAGCACAAGAGCATAAACATAGGATTATCTTACCACTTGAAATATCAAAGGGTAAGATTAGTAAGAAGGTTTTCACACAAAAGCTATTAGATTTGGAACATTTTATCAAAATTGCCTATTGAAGCTGACTCTATCACGACATTTAAAAGGGGATTATTTTAACGCTTGAAGAAGAAAAACATTAAAGGTTACAGAAAAGTAGGATTAAAGTAGAGAGATTTATATCTGTTCTGTGCTTGTATTTTCAGATGTTTGTGGTCTCAAGGCTCACTTAAGAAATGTCATATTGTCAGAGGTGACAATTATGTGAAACCAAGACCTCAGCTGATCTCTTGCTTGAACGTTATAAAGTTTTTGCATGCATGAAAGAGCATAGAGTTCTCTTTGTACCCTCGTACCTAAGTCAACGTCCAACATCATTTCTCCACTCCCACAGGACACCACTGCTCCAACTAATACCATCAAAAATAAATGATCTGAAAATGCATACGTTTGATATTTGTGGATTTTTATAATATATTTTATCTGTAAAACTTGTTTATTTGTCATTGTTGACAGTACTTTAAATCAAGAATTGGGAGGTGCTTCAAAGTATTTCAAGCATCTGGTAAGATGCAATATAAATATGCAATAATTCCATCTTGTGTAATTTGGTTAGGCTGTTGGATTCCTTTTGCACTAAGTGGCAGGTCCTGTCATCTACAGAGATGGAATACACTTTCTCCATTGATCAACAGTTAAATTCCTGAGACTCTTCACCGCCAAAGTGCCATTGCTTGTAAAGTTTGCAGAAAAGTTACGGGTGAATAGAGAAAATATGGCAGTTTTGCATTTCTGTATTTTTCAATTATGCATTGGCAATGTCTTAAATCTTGATGTTCTTTGAATATTATTTGAAATACCAAACTAACCACATCAATAGATGAGAAGTTCTGCTCCTTTACAGTATTTGTGGTTAACTGTTAGAGAGGCTGTTGTACGTGTCACTGAATAAATCAAAAATAATCTTGCATAAGTCTCAGCATGTGATCTTGTACACTTATTTAGATAATGAGTTACCCTTTCAGTGACAGCAAATCTGGTCACAGATTGTGGTCTCATGTTCCAGATTCTTGTGATGCCAACCATTGTTAACCATTAATATTTTAAATGTACATAATTTCAATAGATATATGAGAACATTAGCGTTCAAGACAAAAATAACTTTTTAATTCATTGGATTATTGTGTGAACCAACCCAATCAATCGAAAGTGATGAGTTCTGAAGAAGAGTTACTGGCCTCAAAACATTAACTCTGCTTTCTGTCCACAGATGCTGCCAGCCCTGCTGCATTGTATCAGCAATTTCTGTTTTCATTTACAATTAGAAAGTGATTTTAAAAAATGTCAAAATGAATCAGACCATTTACAGGACAATACTTAAACATACCAGATCCAATCAGATCATTATATCTGAAATTTATAAACTGCTCATTAATCCCTACAGTCCAGAATTCATCTCCAGAGAATTCATCTAGCATTTATTCAAAAGTTGCATGCTAATTATCAGCCTAAGCCTAAATATTGTCCAGCACTTGCTGCTTGGGACGAATGGACTAATTCGTTGACTGTAAATCATAGGGAATAACACCCTACAAGCTGGTCCATGTTGGTTCTCTACAGAACAATTCAGCTAGTCCTATTGCCCCTTCATTTCCCTAACACTGCAGTTTGATTTACTTCAAGTAATTACTAATTCTTTTTTAACTCTAGGATTGAATCTCCCCTAGCATATTCTTAGGTAATGCAATCCAGATCCTAATCACTCAATGTGTTAAAAAAAAGCTTCTCCTTATATCACATTTTTCTTCACTAATCATGATAAATTGCTCCTATTCATTTCCCAACCCATCAAAAAGTGGCAACCGTGTCTCCTCTTCTACCCTGTCCAGGCCTGACATAATATGAGACACCTCGAACAAATCTCTTCTCAATCTTATTGAAGCAACACAATCTTAATTTCACCAATCTCACTTTAAGCCCCTCATCCTTGGAATGCTTCTCACAAATCATTTCTTAACCCTTTAAAGTCTTCACACACTGAAATAATACATTAGCTGGGTCAAAAACAATATTTTGTAAATATTCATCATAACTTGTTTTTACCCTTAAGTCTTAATTTGTTTGGGCAAGTGTTCCATGTGCCTTTTCAATTACTCTTTAAAACTGCTGTCTAAGCTCCAATATTCTGGGTATTCCCATTCCCTTTATTCCTGCACATATCATGTTACAATTGGGTGAGGAATAATGAATCAGCTTCCCTCTTTTCAACTTCAACAGTTGGTTGCAACAAAGATGTAGGTCTAATTTATGTGGCTGTATCTTTCTCCAGTTAAAACATAGTTAATTCTCATCACTGTAAATGATAATGAGCCACTTAAGAGGTTTACTTGAGTGGAAAAGGATAATTTCATTATTTCCTAGCCTCAAGAAGAAATTATGTATGTTAACAGATATTTCTGAATCAATCTATTCAGATATGTCATTACACACTTTTGGAGCTGGTTGGATGAACCTAGGCCTCCTGGATCAGAGGTAGAGACACTACCACTGGACTGCAAGAGCCCGATGCCTGTTGACAAGGCAACTGGTTAAGCAGGTCATTGTGATTAATTGAATGGTAGATCTAAAGGAGGGTCAAGTGGGACTGGTGTGTGCAAGGAGTTGTAAGACTGAATAGTTCATAAATATTATCCAGAAAGATAGCTTTTTTGTCTGATCTCATGGACAACCTTGTATCTAAATTAACATCAAACAATCACCATGCAATCACTTGAGCTCTTTCTTACTCACTCTCACAAACATACAAACGTGCACACACACTTCAGTGGAAAGGAAGACAAAATAATACAGTATACAGTTTGGAGTCACACCTATCTGTGAGGTGTAAGTTTTTTTTAAACTAGTTTGTTAGTCAGCTTGTTAGACCATCAGCTGACAATTGGTTGGTTGTGATAGCAATGATATAATGATAAAGGTTGGTATGTGGGATTTGGAATAAGGACATGAGAGAAGGTGCTCAGGCCCTAAAATTACAGAACTTGACATCGACTTCCGTGCATCTCCAACTCTATTTACTTATCCTATATTGAGAGGCTGAGCAAATAGGGCCCATATTTTCTAGAGTTTGGCAGAATGAGAGACGAACTTATTGAAACATGAAATATTTTAAGGGGTAGGCCCTGAGTTTCCTTTCATTGGGGGGATCTAGGGAGCACAGTCATATGACAAGAGACTGATCATATAGAACTGAGGATGAAGATAAATTTCTTTACTAAAACAGATGCAAGTCTCTGTTATTTCCTAACTCAGAATATTGCAGATGCTGAATTGTTGCATTTATTTAAAACTTATCCAGTTTAATTCTTCATCTCTCAGGGAAAGTCAGGATATGAGGAACAGGTGGAAGGTGGAGTTGAAGCCTCCAAGTTACCCATAAATGTATTGAACAAAAAAGCGGTTTTAATAGATCGTATTGGTGCTCTCATGCTTCTATCTCTTAAGTTCTGGTACTTTGCCTCCATCTTTGATTCTCATTGACTTTGTTTTAATTGGTAGTGCACTCAGTCTTTTGCATTGACACCAGACTCTGAATTAAATAGGAATTTTAATGGAATTGCCACCACTACCTATTTACTGAATTTCTCATTATCACTCATGACCAAATATGGCACATTTATAGAACATTTGATGTGATCCATTTGTTTTGGAATCACTTAGTCATCAATTGCATGCAGCTTTCATGGTTTAGTATTCATGGAATATTCATGTGCCGCAGCTTCTTCAAGCTGACACCTTTATTTTAGCTAAGCCTGGTGGTGGTCCTGAATAGACTTTTATCCTCTTCATTGAGCTGGGATTAATGCCCTGACTTGATGTTAATGTAACAACTATGCTTGGCCTTGATGCTACTAATTGCAGTGGAATAAAATATTACTGCTACTGATGATTATGATGATCTTACACATTATAATATTGAATCATGGACGAGTAGTATTGAAGTTTTTGAGCTTTTCTGCATCTATTTGATTTAACACTGTCATAGTGTGACATAATATGATGGAGAATAATCTCCAGAATTAAGTCAATATTTTGTCTTCATATCGACTACAAATTTCATCACAGACAGATCCATTTGTGTCAAACTAATGGGTCAAAACAAAGTCAAGTAGATTGTACCTTATGTCACTGCTAGCCACATACCCGGTTCATTATTTGGGACATGACTGTCTTACTCAGTGGTGATGCTACTGGTTAGTCTTAGTAATGAATGTCAAAGTTTCAATCCTTCATTTCTACCCTTCATTTTTCATACAGCTTGTATTCAGCATGGAGGAGTACTAATGTATTATCCAGGAGTAGATTACATGGATTAATTGGCAGGGGTTTTCCTTGTCCATGTTTGTCCTAATGCCATGAGACTTTCTGTTATCTAGCATCAAAACTTTTAATGATACTCTATTCTAATTAAAGTCGCTGTACCTCCTCCTTTGATGAGTCTGTTCTGCTGATGGAACAAGATACATGCAGGGAAGGTGATAAATGAGTTTTGAATTTTGCATGTAAGTGATGGTTTCGTGAATATGACAATGCCAGGCTTTTGGTTGTCTAATCTGTAGGCCAGGTCTCCCAATGTTGGAACAAATTAACTGCAATTCGAGAATTTGTATAGCTGACTAGGAAATGGATGCTTCTTTTTTGTGTCTGATATTCACAGCAATGCTATGCAATTAATGCAGTTTGTACCTGTAATTTTTCTTAGTGTTTTGAAACAACTGAATAGTACCATTTCAGTGTTCTGGTAAGAGTAAAATATATCACTTTGAGTCTGCTATCATATAAAGTCCAGACTAGATAAGCTGTTTCCAAAAAGGTCTGGGAGTTTATTAGTCAATATAACTATACAGACAACAAGCAAAACTAATGTCATCTACAAAATACCTTGCAAGAACTGTAACAATCACTACATTGGACTAACAAGCAGAAAACTTGTCATCAGGGTACATGAACATCAACTAATCACAAAAGGACATGACCCACTCTCACTAGTATGTTTACGTACAGATAAGGAAGGACACCACCTCAACTGGGACAACACATCTAACCTAGGACAAGCGAACCAGAGACATGCATAAGAATTCCTAGAGGCACGGCATTCCAATCGAAACCCAATCAACAAACACATTGACTTGGATCCCATTTACCACCCCCTGAGAAAATGTTCAGGAAATGACATCACTATAGAAAATGGTGTCACCATAGGAAATGTCATCACCAATCCAAGAAAACCCAAAACATATGAATAGAAAGCGGGCTATACCACCAGTGCTTCATTCGAAGGCTCATTGAAGATGTTACCTAGTATGGTGATGAAATGTCTGGAAACGAACCTTCTAGCTCAGTGCGCAAACCTACAACCAGAACTAATACCATCTTTGCATTCCACACCTTATGAATCAACTGAAAAGAAATTTCATCACACAGCTGCAGGTGTGAGATACAAGGTCATTTATTTTAGGCCTGCGTGTTGCATAACCATTTTCCTACCACATTCAGAATATGCTCTTCATGAATGAAGAGAGATATTAACCATCTATTTTAAATGAACTTTTCCCTCTTTCAAAATAGCAGTAAGTGGAAGATCACAATAACATATTCAATATGTGTTGACTAACAATACCATTGCTCACTTGAAGACCCACTTGTATCAAAAGATTAAACATTGTGAATCTTTAAAATGCCTGGCAATTTAATTGGTGTCTAAAAGAATAAGTGAAAGGTTATTGTAATGCCATGAGCCTCCATTGGAACTTGGGCTCAGGGATATGTTTCCATAATATTGACTCACCTTTACAAAACTAATTAGAAAAAAAAATAAAATCACAAAATCTGCATACTACCATATATTCTACCTTTGGCTTACCATGGGGTTCATGTTGAATGTACTCAATAGTTTATCTTAGTGAATGAACAGTGCACTCACTCACAGTTGGGATTACGACAGGTAGGTGTTATAGGTCATTTCAATTAAAAAAATCAATGGAACCTGTTAGAGTTTAACTTTCAGTGAAATAATAGAAGATCTTGAAAGTTGGATTAAAGTAGCCAAATTACCTAAACTTTCATATTTTGAATATCTGTAATCATTCCAAAATTAATTCAGCTTGGCTGGAAATCTTTATTTACAGCAGGTTTGGAAATGACAAGCAAACCAGCAAAGAAAAATAAAAATTCCAATGTTGCTCTTTATCTTTCAAACTTACAAAAAAAAGAAACATTAAATTAAAGTAGGAACAGCCTGATATAATAACAATAACTGAAACAGAGTCTAAATTAGATTGGCAATTAAATATTGTTGATGGGAAACAGTTGGGAAATTTTAGAGAGTAAAAACAATAGTTATGATTTGGAGATGCCAGTGTTAGACTAGGGTATATGAAGTTAAAAGTCACACAACATCAGATTATAGTCTAACAGGTGTATTTGGAAGAACTAGCTTTTGGAGCACTGTTCCTTCATCCACAATCACCTGATGAAGGAACAGCGCTCCAAAAGCTAATATTTCCAAATAAACCTGTTGGACTATAACCTGGTGTTGTGTGATTTTTAACAATAGTTATAGTATTGTTAAATAAATACACTATCTTCAGTGCTAGAGCTTCAGAATTTAGATAGCATTCCAAGAAGAAAGGGAATTGAGGTGTACATGGCACTGGGATAAAACATACATTTAATGAGTCTATTCATGGAAATTCTTTCTTTACTTACTCTGAATTAGCTTAATCTACTGCCATTCTTATCTCCCTCTCTATTGTCAAGTGATCATGGCTATATTGCTCCAAAATATAGTTCACAGGACCTCAGATGAGCCATGTAAAATTGAAAATAAAAAGCTTTTAGAGAAAACAAAATCCTCCCCCTACTCCTGGATTGCATGGATTGCCAGATCACCTGATGTAACTCAACAAAAAAAAACTCTTTTTCATCAGTTTCAGTTAACTACATTGTATTATATTAAGGCCATTCTCAATGCTTGACTGAAATTCAAAATCTTTTTGGGCAAAGGAATATACCTATATTTTGATTGATAGTTTACAGAAGTTACTAAATGCAAATTTTTAATTCTTATGTGGTTAGTGGAAGAGTTTTTTTTTAAGAACAGCTTAATTGCTTGATGGATTTGTGCTATTTTTCAATGGGATTTAAAAATTACAGATTTTTTTTTCCTGAAGAAGATATGCTTCAGTTCCAAACTCTGAGGAATTGAATATTTTTAAACTGTTTCAAGGCCCATAATGGATGTAGCTTGAGTATCTGTAGAGGGCGCATGCATGTACACAAGATATGGGGTATATGAGAAGTTATGTGCTCAGCATGGGAGTATGAGGGGTCATGGACATAATGTTGTGAATATGAGCAGTGTGAGGATATTATGAGAATTACATGGGGGCAGTACAGGGAATATAAGAGTTCAGGTAGGAATGTGGAGCATATAATGGAACATTGGGAAGATGAGGCAGTATGAGAAGTATGTGGGAGAATGAAGAGGTATGAGGCATATAAGAAGGCATGCTAAGAGCATGAGAAATATAGGGAAGCAAAAAAAAAGAATGGGGAGTTTGAGTGAGACGTGAAAAACCATCGTGTTGTATGAGCGGCTGACAGGGTGGTTGAGGACACAGGCCTGACTCCAGGACAAAAAGTGGACAAAATCCTTGTGGTTATGGGTTCTGCTGAGTTGTAACATTTTCTGATTCCCTCTTTTCATCTGTTCCATTGAACTAGCCTTTGGTGTTGGTAGTTCTCTACTCTTCTATTTTGCAGGTCTTTCTGGGTCACACTGTGGTTGGTTTGGCTCAGTTGACTGGAAGGCTGGAGTACAATGCAGAATTATGGCAACAGCATGGGTTCAACCTCTTCCCTTACCTGAGTTGTGATAACCCTCAGATTAAACCCCACAGCTTGTATCTCTCTAAGGAAAGAGCAGTGCCATGGTCTGGTAGGACAATGGTAACACTACCTTGGGCTATATAAAGGTTGAATTTGAAGCAAGATCAATTAAGAATCCTTCTAAAGGCCAAACCATGATGGTATATTGAGTTTTTGCTAAATATACGGTTCTTCCAATACACTCCAGCCAGAGTGAGGAAGATATGGCACAGAAAAGATTTTAAATTTTTGATCACTTGATAGCATTCCGTGTTTTCTGATGCCAAATCTGGACAAAATTTTCTGCAATTATCTCAACCATTCATCTGATTTTCTTACCTTTTAGGTTGTCACGTATGCTATTATTTGCATGATATACAGACACCATTTGCAATGGCTAACTGTATCAGCCAAGTTGCGGCAACAGCAGTCCATGATAAATTAGTTAATTTGTTCACCAAAGACTCAAGACCAGCTAAAGAAGAAAGACTTGGGTTTAACTACTGACTTTCAAAAACAAAAAAACGGACAATGTGCATCATGTAGAGTTATAGAACATAGAACATAGAACATAGAAGGATACAGCGCAGTACAGGCCCTTCGGCCCTCGATGTTGCGCCGACCGAGTCCTACCTAACCTATACTAGCCCAATAACTTCCAAATGCCTATCCAATGCCCGCTTAAATGAACATAAAGAAGGAGAGTTCACCACTGATACGGGCAGGGCATTCCATGAACTCACAACCCGCTGTGTGAAGAATCTACCCCTAACATCTGTCCTATACCTACCACCCCTTAATTTAAAGCTATGTCCCCTAGTAACACCTGACTCCATTAGCGGTAAAAGGTTCTTAGTATCTACCCTATCTAAACCCCTAATCATCTTATACACTTCTATCAGATCTCCCCTAAACCTTCTCTTCTCCAATGAGAACAGCCCCAAGTGCCTCAGCCTTTCCTCATAAGATTTTCCTACCATTCCAGGCAACATCCTGGTAAACCTCCTCTGCACTCGTTCTAAAGCTTCCACATCCTTCCTATAGTATGGCGACCAAAACTGCACACAATACTCCAGATGAGGCCTCACCAGAGTCTTATACAGAGTCAGTAGTTATTTATGTACTTGATCCAAGATTCTAAAATGATGTACTGAGAGTAACAAGGATCTTGCAGCTGTGCTATTTCTAGATTTGTTTCTAGATTTCTTACAGTTATTTGAATGAGAAATGTTTGGAGGGATATGGGCCAAGTGCAGGCAGATGGGATTACCTTAGTTGGGATTATGGTCAGCTTGGATTGGTTGGACCAAAGGGTTTGCTTCCATGCTGTATGACTTTATGACTCTATGTGGTGTCATTTGAATAACACACCAGGAAACTTGGTACATAAATACCCACAAAAGAAATGAAGTGGAGCATTTCCTTTGCTCTCAAATTAATAAAAATTGTTTCAAAGACTGAAACACAAGGCTTTAAGTTAAAGGTCCAATTTGAAGCTTAAGTTTTTAAGGAAACAATTAATCTGTATCTAAGTAGCACCTTTTATATCCTTAGGATGCCCCAAAACACTTAACTACTCACTGAATTACTTTCAAAATGTTGTTAGTGTTAGAAATACTACATTGTGTCATACAGCATGGAAACAAACCCTGTTGTCTTACTGAAAGCACAATTTGTGCACAACTTGTGGGCAGCATGGTGGCTCAGTGATTAACACTGTTGCATCACAGTGTCAGGGACTCAGTATCGATTCCAGCCTTGGCTGACTGTCTGTGTGGAGTTTGCATGTTCTCCCCATGTCTATGTGGGCTTTCTCCAACAGTCCAAAGATGTGCAGGTCAGGTGAATTGGCCATGCTAAATTGCCCATAGTGTTAGGTGCATTAGTCAGGGTGGGTTACTCTTCAGAGCATTGGTGTGGACTTGTTGAGCTGAAGGGCCTGTTTCCACACTGTAGGGAGTCTAATCTAAACTAGGTTTGAGAAACCAAAATGCACAAACAGTGTTTTTTCTTGACTGGTGTTATCCCGTCACTAGTAATTTAACCTGGGGCAGTTTTCGGAGAGGAATAAGACGGTGTTATTTTCTTGGTCTGTAGATTGTGAGGGAGCAAAACTGGCCTTTAATAGAGTGATATGTACTTCTTTTCAGATGTGGGAGTTTAAAGAGAGTTTAAGGGTTACTGTGGATTATATCTGCCATAAATACAGCTCGTTGCGAATCTTATCAGATCAAATCGATCGGTTGGAGAGACAGTTCGAAGCAATGAGGAATTTGCCAAAGTAACAGTATGTGATGGATGGTCTCAGATACAGTCACATAGATGGGTTAACTCCAGGAAAGGTAAGAGAGGCAGGCAGCTAGTGCAGGTGTCTTTTGTGGATACACCCATTTCAAACAGATATGCTGTTTTGGAAAATGTTGAGGGTGATGGATTCTCAGGGGAACGTAGCACGAACAGCCAAGTTTCTGGTTTTGAGACGGGCTCTATAGCAACGAGGTGTACATCGGGTTCCAAGAGATCAATTGTGTTAGGGGATTTTCTAGTCCGAAGTACAGATAGATGTTTCTGTGGCCAGCAGCGGAAAAGCAGAATGGTGTGTTGCTTCCCTGGTGCCAGTGTCAAGGATGTCTCAGAGACTGTGCAGAATATTCTCACAGGGGAGAGGGGCCAGCAAGAGGTCATTGTCCACATTGGAACCAACAACATAGAAAGGGAAAAGGTTGAGATTCTGAAGGGAGATTACAGGGAGCTAGGCAGAAATTTAAAAAGGAGGTCCTCGAGAGTAGTAATTTCTGGATTAATCCCGGTGCTACGAGCTAGTGAGGGCAGGAATAGGAGAATAGAGCAGACAGATACATGGCTGTGGAGCTGCTGTATGGGGGAAGGATTCACATTTTGGATAATTGGAATCTCTTTTGGGGTAGAAGTGACCTGTACAAGAAGGACAGATTGCACATAAATTGGAAGGGGACTAATATATTGGCAGGGAAATTTGCTAGAGCTGCTTGGGAGGATTTAAACTAATAAGGTCGGGGGGTGGGACCCAGGGAGATAGTGAGGAAAGAGATCAATCTAAGACTGGTACAGTTGAGAACAGAAACAAGTCAAACAGTCAGGGCAGGCAGGGACAAGGTAGGACTAATAAATTAAACTGCATTTATTTCAATGCAAGGTGCCTAACAGGGAAGGCAGATAAACTCAGGGCATGGTTGGGAACATGGGACTGAGGTATCATAGCAATTACAGAAATATGGCTCAGTGATGGACAGGACTGGCAGCTTAATGTTCCAGGATACCAATGCTACAGGAAAGATTGAAAGGGAGGCAAGGGAGGAGTGGGAGTGGCATTTTTGGTAAGAGTAGCATTACAGCTGTGCTGAGGGAAGATATTCCCGGAAATAGAGCCAGGGAAGTTATTTGGGTGGAACTGAGAAATAAGAAAGGGATGATAACCTTATTAGGATTGTATTATAGACCCCCTTATAGTCAGAGAGAAATTGAGAAACAAACTTGTACGGAGATCTCAGCTATCTGTAAGAAAAATAGGGTGGTTATGGTAGGGGATTTTAACTTTCCGCACATAGACTGGGACTGCTATAGTGTTAAAGGTTTAGATGGAGAGAAATTTGTTAAGTGCGTACAAGACAAGTTTCTGATTCAGTATGTGGATGTACCAACTAGAGGAGGTGCAAAACTTGACTTACTCTTGGGAAATAAGGCAGAGCAGGTGACTGAGGTATCAGTGGGGGAACACATTGGGGCCAGCGACCATAATTCTATTAGATTTACAATAATGATGGAAAATGATAGACCAGATCTAAAAGTTGAAGTTCTAAATTGGATAAAGGCCAATTTTGACAGAATTAGGCAAGAAATTTCAAAAGCTGAGTGAAAGCAGATGTTCGCAGGTAAAGGGTTGGCTGGAAAATGGAATGCCTTCAGAAGTGAGTAATGAGAATCCAGAGAAAGTATATTCCTGTTGGGGTGAAAGGAAGGCCTGGTAGGTATAGGAACACTGGATGATGAAAAAAATTGAGGGTTTGGTTTAAAAAAAGAAGGAAGCATATGGAAGGGATAGACATAATAGATCGAGGAAATCCTTAGAAGAGTAAAAAGGAAGTAGGAGTATACTTAAGAGGGAAATCAGGAGGGCAAGAAGGGGACATGAGATAGCTTTGGCAAATAGAATTAAAGAGAATTCAAAGAGTTGTTACAAATACGTTAAGGCCAAAAGGGTAACTAGGGAGAGAATAGTCCTCTCAAAGATCAGCAAGGCGGCCTTTGTGTGGAGTCGCAGAAAATGGGGGAGATACTAAATGAATATTTTGCATCATTATTTACTGTGGAAAAGGATATGAAAGTTATAGACTGAAAGGAAATAGATGGTGATATTTTGCAAAATGTCCATATTGCAGAGGAGGAAGTGCTGGATGTCATGAAAAGCATAAAGGTGGATAAATCCACAGGACCAAATCAGGTGTACCCTAGAACTCTGTGAGAAGCTAGAGAAGTGATTGGTGGGCCTCTTGCTGAGGGATTTGTATCATAGTTAGACACAGGTGAGGTGCCGGAAGCCTGGAGGTTGGCTAATGTGGTGCCACTGTTTAAGAAGGGTGGGAAGGACAAGCCAGGGAACTATAGACCAGTGAGCTTGACCTCGGTGGTGGGCAAGTTGTTGGAAGGAATCCTGAGGGACAGGATGTACATGTATTTGGAAAGGCAAGGACTGATTAGGGATAGTCAACATGGTCTTGTGCGTGGGAAATCATGTCTCACAAACTTGATTGCGTTTTTTTGAGGAGGTAACAAAGAAGATTGATGAGGGCAGAGCAGTAGATGTGATCTATGGACTGCAGCAAGGCGTTTGACAAGGTTCCCCTGGGAGACTGATTAGCAAGGTTAGATCTCATGGAATACAGGGAGAACTAGCCATTTGGATACAGAACTGGCTGAAAGGTAGAAGACAGAGGGTGGTGGTTCAGGATTGTTTTTTCAAAGTGAAGGCCTGTGACCAGTGGAATGCCACAAGGATCAGTGCTGGGTCCTCTACTTTTTGTCATTTACATAAATGATTTGGATGCGAGCATAAGAGATACAGTTAGTAAGTTTGCAGACACACCAAAATTGGAGGTGTAGTGGACAGAGAAGAGGGTTACCTCAGATTACAACGGGATCTTGACCAGATGGGTCAATGGGCTGGGAAGTGGAAGATGAAGTTTAATTCAGATAAATGCGAGGTGCTGCATTTTGGGAAAGCAATTCTTAGCAGGACTTACACACTTAATAGTAAGGTCCTAGGGAGTGTTGCTGAACAAAGAGACCTTGGAGTGCAGGTTAATTGCTCCTTAAAAGTGGAGTCTCAGGTAGATAGGATAGTGAAGAAGGGGTTTGGTATGCTTTCCTTTGTTGGTCAGAATATTGAGTACAGGAGTTGGGAATGTTGCAGCTGTACAGGACATTGGTTAGGCCATTGTTTGCATATTGCGTGCAATTCTGGTCTCCTTCCTATTGGAAAGATGTGGTGAAACTTGAGAGGGTTCAGAAAAGATTTACAAGGATGTTGCTAGGGTTGGAGGATTTGAGCTATAGGGAGAGGCTGAACAGACTGGGGCTGTTTTCCCTGGAGCATTGGAGGCTGAGAGGTGACCTTAGAGAGATTTACAAAATTATGAGGAGCATGGATAGGGTAAATAGGCAAAGTCTTTTCCCTGGGGTTGGGGAGTCCAGAACTGGAGGGTATAGGTTTAGGGTGAGAGGGGAACGTTATAAACGAGACCAACGGGGCAACTTTTTCACACAGAGGGTGGTACGTGTGTGGAATGAAGTGCCAAAGGAAGTTGTGGAGGCTGGTACAATTGCAACATTTAAGAGGCATTTGGATGAGTATATGAATAGGAAAGGTTTGGAGGGATATAGGCCGGGTGCTGGCAGGTGGGGCTAGATTGGGTTGGGATATTTGGTCGGCATGGACAGGTTGGACTGAAGGGTTTGTTTCCATGCTGTACATCTCTATGACTCTATGTCTCTAATAGAAATATACAGACGTCATAACAGAACAACAGCTCGCTCAGACCAGTCCCTCTACTTTGTTAGTTAACTTGCATAGAAGGAAATATTACAGATCACACTTTGTTAGTTGTCTCCCATATTGCCTTATACTGTTTTACTTCATATTGTATGTTGACATAGTTTAAGCTTCAATCAGTAACTTGGAAAGTGGAAACTGTGGAAAAATACTCTGACCCAGCAGCTACATATAAAACAAGGCTGATACTTAATGGACCTCTTAATCCGTGTATTTTGATTTTAAAAAATGTATATTTACAGGCAACAACACATTGGAATAATATCAGCCTCATTTTGTTTAATGTTTTTATAAATCCAAAAAGAATTGTTCCTTTTTTTAATTGGCAATTGTCCCAGAAAATCACCACAGAAATTTTATAGGCTAATATACTACATCATCTTTATGAGTGACCTTCCCTCGAACATAATGTCAGACGTAAATGAAGTTCTGATGAAGAATAACCAGACTCAAAAATTAACTCAGCTGTCTCCCACAAATGCTGCCAAATCTGCCTAATTTTGCCAATAATTCCTGTTTTTTTATTTCATAAGTAGTGATTGTCACTGATGATGGCATAATATTCCATTCATTTGTAAGTTTTCACCTATAGAAGCTACCTCAGTGGATAAATAAGTTGCATGTCTTATCATGGTAACCTAGCCATCTCCACGTAAAATTCAATGGAATTACCACCCTGTTATTAACATCGCTGGGCTACCATTGCTCCAGAACAGCACTGGATTAGTCTCATCCATGTGGTAGCTACAACAGTAAGTCAGAGTTTCAGAATTTAGTGGTGAGCAGTTCATCTCTTCAGTTCTCAAATCCTGTCTACTACTTCAAAGAGTGTGGTGCTGGCAAAGCACAGCTGGTCAGGCAGCATCCAAGGAGCAGGAGAGTCAACTTTTCAAGCAGAAGCCGTTCATCAGGAATGAGAAGTTTCCTGCTCTTCAGGTGCTGCCTGACCAGCTGTGCTTTGCCAGCACCACACCTTTTGACTCTGATCTCCAGCATCTGCAGTCCTCACTTTCTCCTCCTACTTGAAATATACAAGTCAGGAATGCTCTCTATTTTAAACAAATGCAATACTAACAATATTCAAAAGGCTCAACACTGTTATGGACCATGCCAGACCCCCTCAAAATACTTTAAGAAAGTAACCTAGACCCTAACTTTTTCTTATTTTTAAGGTAGATGTGCAGTGGGTGTTCCAGGTGTGATGTAACTGGTTAAATCACTCAGCTTTAAACAAACACAATTTATTTAAACACTACAATTGAAACACAAACAAAAGAAAGCAGAATTTAGAATAACTTAACTATTGGAAAACTTAACCAATCCGTTACAGTAACTATTACAAATTTACTATTCCAATACAGTAACTTCCCATGAACACACATTTTATTCTTTCTAAAAATGACAATGGAAAGCTTCTGCATTGATGTATGAACTGTTCAGTGATTCTGTCAATCTGAAAAACAACATGAAAATATGATTGTGGCTCAGCTGGTATCCAAAGTATAATTAAATAAAAATACTGAACTCCACCTGCACTGCATATGGGAATTAGGGATAGCACAGCGATTGAAAGACTTGACCTATGTGCCCCTGTTTCCAAACAACTTGTCTATTCTCATCTCTCAAGGAGAATGCTGACAACTGTTCATTATTAATTAAATGCAAATAAACTATTTATTTTGATCATATCACGTCTCTAGTATAGACGGCAAGACAAAAATCTTCCGTCTTCCAAGACTTTTTCCAAATGAAAATAAATTCTTACAAGACATACTCAATTCACCTCAAGATCCTTTGATAACTGGTCCTTAGAAAATTGAAGCACATTATCAGGTGCATCTTGCAGCAAGGTGAGGGTAATTGTCTCATTGTCCAGACTGTCACTAATCCATTAAATATGACCACAGACTGTGATAATTATCAGTGGAATGTGTTTACTCCTACACAATTTGACCACACACAGCCACAATTTCAATAACATTTCAAAATAAATGCACATAGAGTTTTAAAAGAATCGTTGCCAAACATCATCAAATTTTAATCGCAGATAGGACCTCAAATATCAAAAGCAAATGTTGACTGCATTCAAATGGATACCAACTGTCCTCTTCATTCATTACTTCAAAGTAAGGTGGTTTTGTAATAAATGAAATGTGGTCACTGCATTATATTTTAGTTGCTGAAATATGGTTACACTTAGAACAATTAGAAAACCTAATAATAAGAATAAATATTTGCTATTATTTGCATGAGAAAGATAAATTGCTTTAAGACGAACAGCATGTTATCTTTCTCCTCCCACAAACTGGAATCCATAACCTTCTTTAATATCCTGAAAGGAAGTGAAAACATGATCTCAATGTGAGAAAGGACATTCAAACAGAAGATATTGCAGGACTATAAAAAGAAGTCTCTTGGCCAAGACTTAAGCAATTCTGTTATGTTTCTAGGCTAAGTTCACATGAATTTAACAAGGGGAAGCTTATAAAATTTGCATTTTAGAATTTCTTTGAAAATCTAATCCTTATCTGATACATAGAAATTGCAATTGTCCATATTTGATATTAAATTATTTCTTCTTTCAGTTGATGATTCATTCTCCATATTCAACATTACTTTGAGTGAGAATTGAGAGTGGCAAGGACAAAGAATGTCTTCTGTCTGGCAGACCTCAATGTCTATCACTAACAATGGATTGGCAGTCCACTTCTGACCAAATTCTCTGAGTCCTAAGGCAAGGAATGATGGTGCATGTTTGTTTTTGTAATTGGAAGCCGGAGACAAGTGATTTACTACAGAGATCAATGCTGGAACCCTTGCTGTGTGTTATGTACATTAACAGCTTGGATATGAATGTAGAAGGTTTAATTAATAAGTTGGCAGATGGCATGAAAATTGGAAGTGTTAATAGTGAGGAGGATGGTCTCAGGGGACAGTCTGATATTGATCAGCTAGTAAATTTGGCAGAGCAATGGCAGGTGGAATTTATTTCTAATATATGTGTTTAACGTAAGGGTCACCACACCCCATGTGAGGGCATGGGTTGAGATGGCCAAGCCTTCATTGTAACTTCAGCCAGTGTGAGAATTGAGCCTATGTTGTTAGCAACACTCTATATCACAAGCCAGCAATCCAGCCAACTGGCTCACTAATGTTTGCTCTTAAATCTGCAAGGGCCATTCGACACCTGACATCATAAGATACATGATGCACAAAACTGCTGAGCTCAAAAGATGAGAATGATTGTCTTTAACCCTGGCAAAAAGTGATCAAACAAAATTAAAGCCAATGGGAATCAAATTGGAAAGTTCTCTCTTGGTTGGAGTCACATCTAGCACAAAGGCCAACAAATTTTATTTCACACTTATCTGACCAAAGCTTGATGTTATCTAAGGATTTCTGCTTTTGGCCATGGACTGATTAGTATCTGATGAGTCATAATTGATGCTAAGCAATATTTAATGTTTTTTAATGTGCTTGTTAGAAATAGATCATATCAGTTTCAGAGCATTGCTGCAAGGATTCCTCTGGGTAGATATTTTCTAATCAACCTTTTCATGAATATTATTGCACACCTCTTAAGCAGGTGAGGCACGAAGCTACAACAAGATGCTCACAGATTCTTCAGAGTAAATATTTTGAATTAATCTATTCAAAAATGTCACAGCACACCTTTGCAACAGGTGAAACTTTCCCTTGGGCCTTCTGGCATTGAGGTAGGGACACTACCACTGAATCACAAGAATCCTTCTTTTTTAGAACTGTAACTTGGACCCAACCAGCTTTATCTGTTTTATCATTGACTTTTCCTCCCACATAAGGTCAGACGTAGGATATTCACTCATGGTTAAATATTGTTTAGCATCAATTATGACTCATTAGATACTAATCAGTTCATGTCCAAAAGCAGAAATCCTTAGATAACGTCAAGTTTTGATCAGGTAAGTGTGAAATAATATTTGTGCCATGAAATTTCCAGATAATGACCATTTTCAACAAGAGAAAATTCATTAGTAGGGTTGAAGAGCAGTTGGGCATTCTGGATCTGTACTCAATGGAGGTTAGAAAGATGACAGAGGATCTGATTGAAACATACAGAATGCTGAGAGGCCTGGATAGAGTAGACATGCAGAAGATATTTCCAACAGTAGGAAAAACTAGGGCACAGCCTCAGAATGAAGAGATGAACCATTAGAACTGAGAAGAGGAGAAATTTCTTCAACCAGAGAGTAGTTAATCTGTGGAATTCATTGAGTGTACTTACCACCAAGATAGATAATTTCTTGATTAGTAAGGTCAACAGAGTCATGGGGAGAAGTAGAAGAATGAGGTTTAGAAACAGCTCAGCCGTAATAAAATGCTGAAACAGACTTGATTGGACCAAATAGCCTAATTCTGCTCTTATATCTTAAGGTCTTATAGTCTTCTTCCATTCACAGTCCATGTTATTCCAATTATTTGACTTCTCTTAAATTTCCTTTTGTTGTCTAAATGCTTTTTTTTCAATTTCTTGGCTGAATACTACTTATTTGATTTATTTGGCAAACAAATATATTGGTGAGAGATTAGACGTCTATGAGCATTGCTTCTGGATGGATTTGACATTGACATTTCCCTTTGCATCTATAATAAAGTGAAAACTCCATTTGCTACTTTATACCATTGTTCAAGTCAGGAACTGTTCCTTCCAAAAGCACTTTCTTCAATTTACAGTGCTTTATTCACTATTAACAATGCAATCTTCAGTACATTGACAACATAAAAATTATATAACTGCTTTGACAATGATTTTATCTGGTTTTGATATACTTGTCACGTTGACATCCCATTCTGATTTTATGGTTTTGATTTAAGACCATTAGACCATAGACATAGGGGTGGAAGTAAGGCCATTCAGCCCCTTGCCTCTACTCCGCCATTCAATCATGGCTGATGGGCATTTCAACTCCACTTACCAGCATTCTCCCCATAGCCCTTAATTTCTTGTGACATCAAGAATTTATTAATCTCTGTCTTGAAGACATTTAGCATCCCGGCCTCCACTGCACTCTGCGGCAACGAATTCCGCACGCCCACCACTCTCTGGCTGAAGAAATGTCTCCGCATTCCTGTTCTGAATTGACCCCCTCGAATTCTCAGGCTGTGACCATGGGTCCTAGACTCCTCGCCTAACGGAAACAATTTCCTAGCGTCCACCCTTTCCAAGCCATGTATTATCTTGTAAGTCTTTATTAGATCTCCCCTTAATCTTCTAAGCTCCAATGAATACAATCCCAGGATCCTCAGCCGTTCCTCGTATGTTAGACCTACCATTCCAGAGATCATCCATGTGAATCTCCGCTGGACACGTTCCAGTGCTACTATGTCCTTCCTGAGGTGTGGGGACCAAAACTGGACACAGTACTCCAAATGGGGCCTAACCAGAGCTTTATACAGTCTCAGTAGCACAACAGTGCTTTTATATTCCAACCCTCTTGAGATAAGTGACAACATTGCATTCGCTTTCTTAATCACGGACTCAACCTACATGTTTACCTTTAGAGAATCCTCCAATAGCACTGCCAGATATCTTTGTACTTTGGCTTTATGAATTTTTTCACCATTTAGAAAGTAGTCCATGCTTGTATTCTTTTTTCCCAAGTGCAAGACCTCACATTTGCTCACATTGAATTCCATCAGCCATTTCCTGGACCACTCTCCCAAACTGTCTAGATCCTTCTGCAGCCTCCCTACTTCCTCAGTACTACCTGCCTGTTCACCTAACTTTGTATCATCGGCAAACTTCGCTAGAATGCCCCCAGCCCCTTCATCCAGATCATTAATATATAACGTGAACAGCTGCGGCCCCAAAACTGAACCCTGCGGGACATCGCTTGTCACCAGCTGCCATTCCAAAAAAGAACCTTTTATCCCAACTCTCTGCCTTCTGTCAGACAGCCAATCCTCAATCCATACCAGTAGCTCACCCCGAACACCATGGGCATTCACCTTGCTCAGCAGCCTCCCGTGTGGCAGCTTATCAAAGGCCATTTGGAAGTCTAGATAGACCACATCCACTGGGTTTCCCTGGTCTAACCTATTTGTCACATCTTCAAAGAATTCCAACAGGTTTGTCAGGCACGACCTCCCCTTACTAAATCCATGTTGACTTGTTCTAATCCGACTCTACTCTTCCAAGAATTTAGAAATCTCATCCTTAATGATGGATTCTAGTTTGTGCTTTAGCTAAACCCAAGTAATAAATCAGGACACTAGGGTACAAATATGATACATGTGTACAAACTTTGCACAAAATCATCATTTACAGTTCATGAATCAGAAAATTGCTTGTTTAGTTTAGAATGGTGATCTTGATTCATCTTTGATTTTACAGGAGCAGCAAATTGTTATCAATCTCTTCAGCTTTTTGCTGTCCCCTCCATTTTTGAATAGGTTTTGCTTGTTTGTCCTGTTCACATGTTGTTTTTTATTGATCAGTGGTCTTACATATTTTTCTCTCTCCTTTCAAAGGTTGATTAGAATAACTTAAATGAGGATGCTAATTAGGTGTGGCATATTTTAATGATATTTCTTATTGTTATTAGTTGAATAAAATAGAGAAATAATTGCATTTTCTTTTGCACCTTGCTTAAAGGGTATAGCTTTAGATTCTGCCCTTCAGAGAGTTTTGATAAAATCTGATAAGGACAAATGCGAAATAGACAGTTCCAATCCCTTAAATTTATCATCAAAAGCAAATTAATTCATTGATATTTGCAGGATCTTGTTTTGTGCAAATCTCCTATTAAATTTTCCTAGAAAGCAATCGTTCAAAAGTATTTGATTGGATTCGAAATACTTTGGAATTTCTCATTTCACGAAAGATACTTATATAAATTTGCTTATTTTATTCAGTTTAATTTGGGAGCTGTATGTATTCTGTCTTCTTTTTCCAAATGCCTTCAATGCCTGAAGAGAATATAGAGTTTTGTCAACAATGGTTCAATTATTGAAAATATCTAATTTATTACTACATTATAATAATAATTAACAAACCAATATCTTGACTTCTCGCAGACCTTTTTGTCTTTTTCTCACTCACTCCTTCATTTTCTTTGAAATATTTGAGGAAGATCGCTTATCATCTTATTTCCATTCAATCCCAAAAAGATAGCTTATTTCTTCACATCTCTGATGTCAATAGTCCTGTTGTGTATGCTACACTCTTGTTTCTTCAAAACAAACCTTTTTATCATCAATCTGTTTGGAAAGTGTTTTCAAAGCTCACACTGGTTGGCAAAGAATATCTGAAATACAATGTTTAAAACAAACTTTATGGAAACAAGCCTTTATCGTTCTTTGCAGTACCTCTCACAAGACACCGTATGAACAATGCTTTGATATGTTAATGAGCTTTTGATTGCCACATTTCAACTGTTTGAATGAAGTATTAATCAGCAGACAGTATTCATTATATTCTACAGCTGTTTTGGTGAACAAACTACAGGAATTCTGATTTATTCAAGTGATCTATTAGTTTAAAATCTCAGTCACAAAGAAAATTGATTGGTGATCTTCAGGATTTTACTCACAATTCATTTTATTATATCAGCTCAAGCATAGGTAGTAACCCTGAAGATACTGGTTTAGCAAAAGTGAAAGAACACAATATAAAGCTTGCCATATTGAAAAATAAATCAGTTGGATGATGACTTACATGTTCTCTGAAGTGATATGTGTGTGTCCGTGAATTAGTTGATGTGCCTCAGCAGCATGATGTTGTATGTTTGGATTAGTCATGATTTAAAACAGAGGGCGAAAGTGACTACAGCAGATCTGGAGAATAGAATTGAGAGTGTGGTGCTGGAAAAGCACAGCAAGTCAGTCAGCATCCAAGGACCAGGAAAATCAACATTTAGGCAAAAGCCCTTGAAGGGGTGTTGTGTAAATTTGTGCTGTGTAAATATTACAGAGTGGATTAGACATCATAAAACCTGCATCGCCTGTGACAATGTTCACCTGAGGTCAAGTTTCATTAAGACCAGGTGATAAGCCTTTTTTTTAAAGCTTTTTATGGCAGGTTAATTCGTGGCATCTGCACAGCAGTGAGAGTGAGCCATATATAGAATGGTAGCAACCTCCCAGCAGTCTGAGGCAGCAACATCAGCTCAGCAAAATGAGGCTCCTTCCAGCGATCGATGCGAGACTCAGAGGCTGACTGATATTTCAGGCCATGGCTAGGCCCACGTGCCTGTGTCAGTGGTTCCAAAAACCTTAATGGAGGGAAGACTTAGACTTGAGATCTGAATGTTTTTCTTACCTTTTGATTTTCTTTTATTTCTGCAGTCTTTCTTTTTTGAGATTCTAGATTTGTAACCAAGAGGGTGCTGGAGAATGATGACTTTGTATATTTTTCACTGTGCAATGTATTCCTATACTTGAGTACACATGACAATAAATCTAATTCTAATTCCAGGGAAAAAAAAACAGGCATATGTCTTAAAGAATGAAAGATCATCTGTCCGTGCTAGATGACACTTTTATAATGTTTATCAATGGTCACACTGCTCAATCGCTGAAGACTGAACAGGTTTGCACAAGATTTGCAAAAAAAGAGCAGCATTGCTTGAGTTCTCCCTCCTTGGTTTAGCTGTTATGTAGGCAAGTGAATCTGAAGCTCTGCATCTTGTGTTGCTGACACAATGGTTGATTTGATTGCATCTCATCCTCTGCTGCCCTCATTCTGCATCCTGATCCTACAGCGATAGGTGTGTCGTTCTAGAAAACTGGCAGACGCAGTTCAATCTGGATAAATGCATTTTGGTACAACAAACAAGTATAGGACTTATACAGTTAATGGTAGGGCCTTGGGTAGTGTTGTAGAACAGTGGGATCTAAGGGTGCAAATACATAATTCTTTAAAGTTTGCATCACATATAAAGAGGATGGTTAAAAAGGCATTTGGCATGCTTGCCTTCATTGTTCAGTCTTTTGAGTATCGGAGTTAAGATATTATATTGAGGCTGTACAGGCCATTGGTGAGACCTCTGTGCAATAGAATCAAAAAAACCCTACAGTATGGAAGCAGGTCATTCAGCCTAACAAGTCCACACTGGTCCTCCAAAGAGTAACCCACACAGACCCATTCCCCAACACTCTGCATTTACCCCTGACTAATGCACCTAACCTACACATCCCTGAACACTATGGACAATTTAGCATTTTGATTGTGGGAGGAAACCTGAGCATCCAGAGGAGATCCACACAAAGTACAAACTCCACACAGACAGTCGTCTGAGGCTGGAAGTGAATCCGGGCCTCTGGCCCCGTGAGGCAGCATTGCTAACCACTGAGCCACCATGTCGCAAATACGGTGTCCAACTCTAGTATCCCAGTTATAGGAAGGATATTATCCAGCAGGAGAGGGTTCAGAAGAGATTTACCAGGATGTTGCTAGGTATGAAATGTTTGAGTTATAATGAAAGGCTGGATAGGCTGGGAATTGTTTCACTGAAGCATAGGACATTGGGAGATGACCTGATAAAAGTTCATAAAATCATGAGAAGTAGAGATAGACCAAGTTTGGGAGAAGATTTGTAGCTCGGGTCTCGTTGTTGTGGTTCTGTTCGCCGAGCTGGGTATTTGTGTTGCAGACGTTTCGTTCCCTGTCTAGGTGACATCCTCATTGCTTGGGAGTCTCCTGTGAAGGCTTCACAGGAGGCTCCCAAGCACTGAGGATGTCACCTAGACAGGAGATGAAGCGTCTGCAACACAAATTCCCAGCTCAGTGAACAGAACCACAACAAGTATAGACAGAGTTGCTGGTAGTTGTCTTTTCCCTAAAATGTGGAATTTCAAGACTAGGAGACAAATTTTTAAGGTGACAGGAGAGAGATCTAAAAAGGCAAGTTTTTTACACAGAAGGTGATTAAAGTGTTGAATGAACTTCATGAGGAAATAGTGGATGCATGTACAATTATAGCATTTAAAAGAAATTTGTATGGATATATGAATAGGAAAGGTTCGCAGAGATATGGGCCAGGAACAGGCAGGTGGGACTAGTTTGGTTTGGGATTATGTTCAGAATGGACTGGTTGGACCAAAATATCTGTTTCCATGCTGTATGACTCGATGACTCTATAAGTGGAACAAAATATCTGTGTCAAGATGATAATTAACGATCTTTGAAACAGGAATCTTCTAATGAATGATTGGTATGGAGCAGGCTGATTGTCCATTTCAATCTAATCCTCAAACAAGTCCACATTAACTGGGTCACACGCAATTGTAAGTATTGAACGGGTAAGTTTCTGACGTATTATTATTGCAGTTATTTCGTTGTGTACCTTGCTTCAATAAAGAACAATTAGGTATTCAGTACAGAGGGGAAGAGGTGTTTTTTGTTTCTTTTTTGGGCTTATAGTTTGTAAATTCTTTTTAATGGAATATAATGAATCTCAGGAGCAGGGACCCAGCATAAAGGAGTAGTATCACAAGTAAATCATAAATGAATTGGTTACTGATAACTACCAATTTGACTATTATAGGTTACTTTCAGATTGAAGGTAAACATGGGAAATATTTACAGGCTACAAACTAAAAGACAAGTATAACATTTTTAAAAAGCAAATTAAGAACTGTGTACTCATAGGGAGGGCCTCAAATGGGACCTTGGGTTCATGTCACATTACAGGTGACCACCATTGCACTATACACACACACAGATATGATTTGGAGATGCCGGTGTTGGACTGGGGTGTACACAGTTAAAAATCACACAACACCAGGTTATAGCCCAACAGGTTCAATTGGAAGCACACTAGCTTTTGGAGCGACGCTCCTTCATCAGGTGATTCAATCTGATGTTGTATGATTTTTAACTTTGCACACATAGATACTCCTACAGACACACACAGGCACACATATACACACAGACATGCATACAGACACCCACACTCACACATTCATCCCCTCACAGACTTAAGAAACTCTGCACTCACTACACACACACAAATACACTATCTCACACTCACAACTCCCAACCCAGGCAGACACACACACACAAACAAAGACCCACATGCACACATACATTTTGTGGGGTGAATTTGTACATGCAGGGTTGCATTGTACTTTGCTCAAAAATCGCATGCGTTCATGTAGAACTCTGAGCTCAAAAACTGTATGAATTTATGGAAAACTCACTTTTTAGATTGGAATCAATCTAAACATCATGGCATAGACAAAGAACACAGGGGGCCAACACCTTCAACATATTGTCTAGCTATAAGACCATAAGACATAGGAGTGAAAGTAAGGCCATTCAGCCCATCGAGTCCACTCCACCATTCAATCATGGCTGATGGGCATTTCAACTCCACTTACCAGCATTCTCCCCATAGCCCTTAATTCCTCGTGACATCAAGAATCTATCAATCTCTGCCTTGAAGACATTTAGTGTCCCGGTCTCCACTGCCCTCTGTGGCAATGAATTCCGCACGCCCACCACTCTCTGGCTGAAGAAATGTCTCTGCATTTCTGTTCTGAATTGACCCCCTCGAATTCTAAGGCTGTGTCCATGGGTCCTAGTCTCCTCGCCTAACGGAAACAATTTCCTGGCGTCCACCCTTTCCAAGCCATGTATTATCTTGTAAGTTTCTATTAAGTCTCCCCTTAATCTTCTAAGCTCCAATGAACACAGTCCCAGGATCCTCAGCCGTTCCTTGTATGTTAGACCAACCATTCCAGGGATCATCCTTGTGAATCTCCGCTGGACACGTTCCAGTGCTACTATGTCCTTCCTGAGGTCTGGGGACCAAAACTTGACACAGAACTCCAAATGGGGCCTAACCAGAGCTTTATAAAGTCTCAGTAACACAACGGTGCTTTTATATTCCAACCCTCTTGAGATAAATGACAACATTGCATTCGCTTTCTTAATCAGGGACTCAACTTTCATGTTTACCTTTAGAGAATCCTCGACTAGTACTCCCAGATCCCTTTGTACATTGGCTTTATGAATTTTCTCATCATTTAGAAAGTAGTCTATGCTTTTATTCTTTTTTCCAAAGTGAAAGACCTCGCATTTGCTCACGTTGAATTCCATCAGCCATCACACTCACAACTCCCAACCCAGACAGACACACACACACAGACAGACAAAGACCCACATGCACACATATATTTTGTGGGGTGAATTTGTACTTGCAGGGTTACATTGTACTTTGCTCAAAAACTGCATGCATTTATGTAGAACTCTGAGCTCAAAAACTGCATGAATTTATGTAAAACTCCGTTATCTCACGTTTCAGATTCGAATCAATCTAAACATCATGGCATAGACAGAGAACACAGGGGGCCAACACCTTCAACATATTGTCTAGCTATCACCATTGTTAACAGCTAACCTGAGAATGCAACGTTTTTTAAAAAAAGGTTTTGTGATTTACACATGAAAGAAGTAAAACTATCACTGTCTTCTAACAGATGAAAGGCTTAACAGACAATCAGTTTTTCAATGCATAATTTCAGTTACATCACACTGTAAATTTTTGCTATAAATTCAGTGTTAGGATTGAGCCCTCCACTACCACCTGGTGAAGGAGCGTTGCTCCGAAAGCTAGTGTGCTTCCAATTAAACCTGTTGGGCTGTAACCTGGTGCTGTGTGATTTTTAACATCTGCAGCAAGTCTTGATTGCTTGACGAACTCCAGCTCAGAGTTAATGAGCTAGAGTCTGAGCTTTGAACACTGTGACACAAAAGGGAGGGGTGAGTTACCTTGATGCTGTGTTTCAGGAGGTAGCCACATCCCTTAGATTAATTTGGTCAGTGCTCAGGGATAGGAGGGTGTGACTGAGGTAGGTAGAGGAATTAGGAGGTAGTGTTGCGGCAACTTCAATCCCTGTCCTTGTCCAAACGGTTCAAGATTCTTGCTCCCTTTATGGGCAAGAGCAGATATTGCAGGGAGGATGAGCAAACTAGCCATAGCACTGTTGTACAGGGAGCTATTTAAGAAGAGGGTAAAAAGAGAAATATAGTTGTGAACGGGAATAACATAGTCAAGAGAATAAACACTGTTCTCTGTGGCTAAGATCAAGAGTCCTGAAGGCTGCCTGGTGCCCTGTTTCAGGATATCTCATTTGTGAGGGGAAAGATCCAGTTGTTGTGTTCATGCATATGTATCAGCATTACAGATAGAAACAAGAAAGGTTTTGCTGTAAAAATATGAGCAACATGAGAGATTAAACCAAAAAGGTAATAATTAGCCATGAGCTAATTGGCAAAGGATCAACAAGATTAAAAAGGGTAAAAGTGTGCTTTGAGCATTAGTGTGGAAGGAATGGGTTCAAATTCATGGGACATTGTATGAGGGAAGGAGGGAGCTGTTCCAATGGGACTGGGTCCACCTAAATCATGCTGGAAACAAGAGTCCTCACGGATCACTTAACTAGGCCTGTGGATGGGGCTTTAAACAAAATTGTGGGTCTTGGGGATGTTCAGTTGCATGGAAAATTATTATAAAAGTAACGGGGAAGGGTCAGCAGATATTGTTAAATTTTCCACAATAAGCAATTTGTCAGAGAGTATGGAAAGGGTCAGGAATCTAACTTCAGGTTCAATAGCTGAGAGGACAACAATGAGAAGAGGGCAGTCAATGCAGGACCTAGGGTATTGCACTTAAATACATGCAGTATGTGAAACAAGGTAAATGAGCATATGAAGCAGTTTGAAGCTGGCATGTACAGTGCTGCGGGTATCAAAAAGAATCACTGCAAGAGGATCAGGGCTTGGAACTAAATATCCAAGCATACATATCCAATCAAATAGACAGGCAGGTGGGCAGAGGGGGTGGGATTGCCATGTTAATAAGAAACTAAATTAAATCAATAGAAAGAAATGATATAGAGTCAGAAAGTATAGATTGATGAACTGCAAAGGAAAAAATACCCTGATGGGAATTATTTACAGGCTTCCTAGTGGTAGGCAGGATGTGGGGAAGAAAATAAATCAGCAGATGGAAAAGGCACTCTTACAATAACCATGGGGGACTTCAACATGCCGGAAAATCAGGTCGGGGTCTATGAGATGGTTTTCGTGGAGCAGCTTGTTGTAGATCCCATTAGAGTATCGGCAATTCTGGATTTGGTGATGTGTGATGAGACAGTCTTGATTGGGGAGCTTAAGGTGAAGGAACCCCTCAGGGACAGTGATCAAAATACAATAGAATTTACCCTACAGTTTGAGAGAAAGAAGCTGGAATTAGATGTAATGATATTACAACTGATTAAAATTAACTACAAAGACACAAGACAGGAGCTGGCCAGAGTTGATTGGAAGGAGAGCATAGCAGGGAAGACAGTGCAGTAGCAGAGAAATGAGTTTCTGAAGTTAATTCAGGAGGCACAGAAGAAACTCATCCCAAGAAAGAAGACACATATTAAGGGGAGGACGAGGCAACAATGGCTCACAGAAAGTTAGGAACAGCATAAAAGCAAAAGAAAAAAAAACACATAATTGGTGAAGATTAATGGGAAGCCAAAGGTTTGGAAAATGTTTAAAAACCAGTGGACCCCAACTAAAAAAAAAAGGGAGAGAAGATGAAATATAAGAAAAAGCTAGCTAGTAATATATTAAAAAATTGCATGAGATAACTGAGGAGATTGTAGAGACATCAGTGGTGACCATTCAGGAATCACTGGAATCAAGGAGGGTCTAGAGGACTGAAAATTGGGTAGTGTAACACCCTTGCTTAAGAAGAGAGGGAGGCAGAAGAAAGGAAAATTTTAGTCAGTTAGCCTGACTTCAGTTGTGGATAAGATTTTTAAGTTTATTATTAAGGATGAGGTTGTGAAAGTGAATGGTAAAATAGGGGTTAATAAGTGCATGGAGAGGTTATGCCTGACAACTCTGTTAGAATTATTTGAAGAAGTAGCTAGCAAGTTAGACAAAGGAGAGTCAATTGACGTGGTCTATTTGGATTTCCAGAAGGCCTTTGACAAAGCTGCACAAAAGGCAGCCAAATAAAATAAGAGTCTGCGATGTTAGGGGCATGGTACTGACATGGATAGAGATTTGCTGGCTGGCAGAAGGCAAAGACTAAGGATAAAGGAGTCTTTTTCAGGATGGCAAGGACGAGTAGAGTTCCACAAATGTCTGTGTCAGGACTGCAACTATCCACGTAATACATCAATGATCTGCACAAAGACTCTGAAGGCATTGTTGTTAGGTTTGCAGATGATACAAAGCTAGGTGGAGGGGGAGGTAATGTTGAGGAATAGGGAAGCTTCAGAAGGACTTGGAATGTTTAGGAGAGTGGACACAGAGCAGTAGATTGAATACAATGTGGGAAAATGTGACAGTATGCACTTTGGTAGGAAGAATAGTGGCGCAGATTTTTATAAATGGGGAAAGGCTTTGAAAGTCTGAAGCTCAAAGGGCCTGAGGAGCCCTAGTTCAGCATTCCCTTAAGGTTAACATGGAGGCTCACATGGCAGTTAGGAAGGCAAATACAATGTTAGCATTCATTATGGCAGGCTTACATTAATGGAGCAAGGATGTACTGTTGAGGCTAAACAAGGTCTGGGAGATGATTTTTTGGTTGGGATTGGAGCAGAGGGACCACGCTGATTCCAGCACCACTCTGACGTAAATAAGGTCTGGTCAGACTGCATAGAATCACAGAGTCATAGAATCCTACAGCTTGGCGACAGGCTCTTTGTGCCAAACTAGTCCATGCTGCCAAAATGTCCATCCACACTAACCCCATTTCCCGGAATTAGCCCATACCCTTCTAAACTTTCCTTATCCATGTACTTGTTCAAATGCCTTTTCAATGTTGTTAATGTATCTGCCTCAACCTCTACCCTCTCTATAAAAAAATTGCCCTTCAGGTTCACTTTTATTCTTTCCCTTCTAATCTTAAACTGGTGCCCTCTAATCCACAATTCCCCGGGCCTGGGAAAAAGACTGAGTGCATTCACACTATCCATGCTTCTCATGATCTTATACACTTTCACAAGATAACCTCCTTTACCTCCTACGTTCTAAAGAAAAAGGTCTGAGCTTGTCCAATCTCTCGCTACAGCTCAGACCGTTGAGAACTGGTAACATCCTTGTAAACTTCCTCTCACTCTTTTCAGTTTAATACCATCCTTCCTATAGCAAAATGACCAATACTGAACACAATACTCCAAATGCTTCAGAGATAAGAGTTTTAGTGAGGCGGTCACACCTAAGGTACAGGCAGAGGGTAGGTGGGTGACAACCAGGAAAGGCAAAAGAGTACGCAGAGAGTGCAGGAATCCCCTGTGTCTGTTCCTCTCAAAAACAAGTATACTGTTTTGGATGCTGTTAGGAAGATGAGAAATGCAGCAGTGGCCAGATTAGTGGCACTGCGACTGGCTTTGTTGCATGGCATGAAAGCGTAATGGTAAGCAGGATCATAGTGATAGGAGACTCGATAGTTAGGAGATTCTGTGGCCACAAACGGGAATTCAGTATAGTGTGTTGCCTCCCAAACTCCAGGGTCCATGATGTCCTAGAGCAGCTGCAGAATGTTCTCAAGGGGAAGGATGAGCAGCCAGGAGTCATTGTGCACATTGGCACAAATGATATAGGTAGAAATAGGAATGAGGTTCTGCAGAGTGATGATAGAGAGCTAGGAAAAATGTTAAACACCAGAACCTTGTTGGGGATAATCTTCAGATTATTTTCAGTGCCACGTGCTAGTGAGAGTAAGAACAGGAGGATATGGCATTTGAATATGTGGCCAAATAATTGCGGGGCAGGGATTCAGATTTTTAGATCATTGGGATCTTTTCTGGGGCAGAGATGACCTGTTCAAGAGGGACAGGTTGTACCTGAATTTGAAGGGGACAAATATCTTAGTGGCCAGGTTTGCTAGTGCTACAAAGGAGGGTTTAAACTGGATTGGCAGGGGGATGGAATCTTCAACAGCAGGGCGTCAAGTGTGAGGCTCGAAGGAGGTACAGCAATTAAAAGTAATAATTTGAAGAGACAGGTCAGACTAGAACAAGACAAGTTGCAAGGAATGCCTGTTTGATTAAGTTTAGATTACCTATAGTATGGAAACAGGCCCTTCGGCCCAACAAGTCCACACAGACCCATTCCCCTACCCTATATTCACCCCTGACACTATGAGCAATTTAGCATAGCTAATTCACCTGAGCTGTACATCTTTGGATTGTGAGAGGAAACCCACACAGACACGGGGAGAATGTGCAAACTTAATACAGGCAGTTGCCTGAGGCTGGAATTGAACCTGGATCCCTGGTGCTGTGAGGCACCAGTGCTAACCATTGATCCACCATGCCACCCTTTACATCTATTTCAATGCAAGAGGGCTGACAGGTAAGGCCGTTGAACTCAGGGGGTGGATAGATACGTGGGACTGGGATATTATAGCCATTACAGAAACATGGCTCAAGAAGGAGACAGGACCAGGAGCTAAAAGTGACAGGGTACATGTGCTTTAAGTGGGACAGAGGTTGTGGAAGGTACGAGAGGGGGAGTTGCATTTTTGACTAAGGTGAGTATCAAGCAATAGTCAGAGATGAAATAACTGCAGGATAATGCAGCAAGATTTTGCGGGTGGAGCTGAGAAAGAAGAAGGGGATGGTGATATTATTGGGAGTGTACTATTGCCTCCAACTAGTCAATGGGAATTAAAGAAACAGATATACAGGGAGTTTGGGGAGACCTGCGGGAACAATAGGGTTGTTATAGTAGGAGATTGTAATTTTCTTAACATAGTTTGTGACTGTTAAAGTGTTAAAGGCTGAGATGTGCGGAATTTGTTAAGTGCGTTCAGGAAAGTTTCATCAAGCAGTATATAGAGGGTCCTACTGAGGAAGGGGCAAGACTTGACCTGCTCTTGGGAAAGAGGGCAGGACAGGTGATGGAGGTGACAGTAGGGGAGCACTTTGGGACCAGTGACCATAGTTCTATTAATTTTAAAACAGTTATGGAGAGAGATAAAACTGGTCCACACTTTCAAGTATAAATTGGGGCAAAGCAAATTTTGATGGAATTAGACAGGAGCTTGCAGGGGTTGATTGGTGTAGTTTGTTTGCAGACAAAGGGACCTCAGGAAATTGGGAAACCTTTAAAAGCAAAATAGCTGGAATTCAAAGCCCATACGTTCCTGTGATGGTGAATGGCAAGGTTGGCAGGAATAGGGAAACCTGAATGACAAGAGATATTGAGCATTGACCAGAAAAAAAAAGGAGGCATGGCCCAGGTACAGGCAGCTAGGATCAAGGGATCCAGAGCAGTCTATCATGTGGAACCTTATCAAATGCCTTACTAAAATCGGTATAGATTGCGTCTACATCCCTACCCTTGTCAACTTTCCTGGTCACTTCATCAAAGAATATAACAGATTTTTAAGGCATGATCTCCCATGCATAAAGCCATGTTGACTATTCCTAATCAAACCCTGTCTTTCAAAATGCATGTATATCTTATCTCAGAATCATCTCAAGTAAATTACCTACTACAAATGTTTGGCTTGCTGGTTTGTAGTTCCAAGGTTTTTCTTTGCAGACCTTCTTGTAAAAGGGCACAACATTTGCTACCCTCCAGGCTTCTGGAACCTCATCCGTGACTAACAATGATGCAAAAATGTTAGTCATGGCTCCCACTATTTCATCTCTAGTGTCTTGCGGTGTTCTTCAATATATCTGGTCAGGACTGGGAGATTTATCCATCTTCATATATTCTAATAAATCCAATACCTCCTCTACTGTGATATGGACCATCCACAAGATATCACCACTAATTTCCCCAAGTTTCCAAGTCTTCATGTCTTTCTCCATTGTAAACACAGAGGAGAAATATTCATTGAGGACCTCAATCATCTCTTGTGGTTCTACACATAGATATCCACTTTGGTCCTTGAGGGGCCCAATTCTCTCTTGTTAATCTTTTTCCTTTAATATTCTTTAAGAACTTCTTTGGATTCACCCTAATCTTCTCAGCCAAGGCTGTCTTGTGCCCCCCTTTTGTCCTCCTGTTTTCCTTCTTCAATAAATACCTGTATTCCCTGTATACCTCCAGGTATTCCTTGATCCCAACTGCCTGTACCTGAGCCATACCACCTTTTTTCTGGTCAAAGCCTCAATACCATTTTTCATCCAGCATTCTCTATTCCTGCCAACCTTATCTTTCACCGTTAGAAGAACATATAGACCTTGCACTCTAGCTATCTCACTTTTAAAGGCTTCCCAATTGCTGGATATCCCTTGACTTGCAAACAAACTCCTCCAATCAACTCCTGCAAGCCTCTGTCTAATTCCATCAAAATTCACCTTTGCCCCAATTTAAAACTTAAACCTGTGGACTAGTTTTGTCCCTCTCCATAACTATTTTAAAATTAATAGAACTATGGTCTCTGATCACAAAGTGTTCCCCCACTGTCACCTCCGTCACCTGTCCTGCCCTATTTCCCAAGAGTAGGTAGAGTTTTTCTCCTTCTCAAGTCGGACTCTCTATATTACTGATTCTTCAGTTGTTTTATCTCTGACTACTGCTGTGATTTTCACCTTAATCAAAAGTGCAACTCCCCCTCCCCTCCCCTCTTTCCATCACCTCTGTCCCATCTAAAGCCTCTGTACCCTGACACATTAAGTTCTCAGTCCTGTCCCTTCCTTAGCCATGTTCCTGTAATGGCTATAATATCCCAGTCCCATGTACCTATACATGCTGCGTTATTGACCTTACCTGTCAGCCTTCTCCCATTGAAATAGATGCAATTTAATTCAACAGGCAATCCTTGCTGCCTGTAATGTTCCAGCCTGACATGTCTCTTCACTTTATTATTTCCGATACTTTGAATATTGTAGCGTCATATCTAAGGAAGATTGTGTTGGCATTGGAGGAGGTCCAGAGGACATTTACATGAAATAATCCCACGGGTGAAGGGCTTTGTCATGTGTGGAGTGGTTATGTACTCTGGGTTTGTACTCAATGAACTTTAGAAGGATGAGAGGGAATCGGATTGAAGCTCAAAAAACTCTTAGAGGCCTGGACAGAGTAGCCATGGAGAAGATATTTCCAATAGTAGGAGAGACTAGGATAAGAAGGCACAGCCTTAGGTGTAGAATGACTTTAGAACTGAGATAAGGATGATTTTTGTTTCTGTCCGAGGATTGTTAATCAATGGAATTCATTGCCGCAGAGGCTGTAGAGGTCAAATCATTGAGTGTATTTAAGACAAAAATAAATAGGTTCTTGATTAGTAAAGAATCAAGGGTTACAGGGAGAAGGCAGGAAATTGGGGTTGAGAAATGTATCAATCATGATCAAATGACAGAGCAGACTAAATAGGCTGGATGCCTAATTCTGCTCTAATGTCATATTGCCTTACAAGTTCATATGCTATTGTTAGGAATGTCTTGTGCTTTTGATATTCAGAGTAAACCTGACGAACCAGGAAATGTGGGAATAAACGCTTATAGATAGTTGGCGAGCCAGCTTGGTATGTTGTAAATAAAGAAATAACTTGTCAAGTTTATAGAAGAGGCAATTAAAGTTTATGCAGCACTTTGAAAAAAAAGTGGGTCTAGACTGTCTTGAGAAGTGAGGGCCTTGTGTCGGAAGCAGATGAGTGTTTTTGGAGGCCTACTCGTAAGACAGGAATGGCAAAGCTTAATCTGGTTAATGGCATATCATAGAAGCAAAGGGAATTTAGAACAAGAATTAGACAAATTGAAATAAAAATTTGAGGAGTGAGAGGCACTTGTGGAGAAGTTGTTGAAGGAACTTGAGAAGGAGAGGTGTGGACCAGAAGTCGAATTAAAAGCTTGGGTTAGAAAGGGAGAAGTGATGCAGGTAACTGCAGTTTATTGCATGTGTCAATAATCAATAGCAGTGTGACAGTCTGACAGAGGAGTAATATAAATAACACTGCAGAATTGAGGAAGCAGCATATCAGCGGACAGACCTGAAAATAGCTTATCAGTGTCTTGTGAAAGCAAAGTCCCAAAGACAGCACCAGGAGGGGTATCATGACCTACTTCAGCTTAAAATGGACAGCATATAAGAGGGTCTGAGCTTACCGAGACTAGTAGCGTGTCTAATGGGTGGATGTGAGGCAGATATTACTGATATCAGGATAGTGGATGAGGAAGGGATGTTCAGGATAAGGGACAACCACATGGAAGGCCCACACGCCAGGATCCCCGCAAATATCCATCAATCGCCTATATGATACAGAACTGATGTAAGTTGGGTGCGAATGGTTAGGATTAGGAGAGAGAACATGCACAAATGGTATAATATACCCTTGACCAATTTTGGGGAATGGCTACAGAACTCCTAAACTTAGATCTTGGGAAGGGCCTATAAAGTCATTTCTCAGATTTAGATCAGATGGCTAACCTCCAGAATTAGGACAGGAAAGATGGGGTGTGACGGGGGTCCAGAAAGTGTTATTTATCTTAACTAGTAGACGGTTTGCTGCCCTCACCACTACTTCTAAATAGGGAATAGAGGATTGTGATGCACTTAAAAATGATGTGTCAGTTGCGATGGGGAGCATTGACCAAGGTCTTAAGCAATCTCCAGCAAGGGCCTAACAAGCCTCATATGCCGATTGATTATGGGAAGCTTATAAAATGACCATTTCAGGATGCCCAGACATATAAATGACCTGACAAATGTTGCCTTAAATCACTGGTTGAGGACTCAGAATGGTTGATCCCTCCCACTTATTCAGGTAATATTTGAAAAATATGACCTTACAGTTACTAATAGTATGGGAGCAGCAGTGTTAAGGGAAATGATCCTTCATTTTAGGATGACACATTGAAATAAAAAAAGGTGGAAGTAGAACAATAAACCAAGAGAAAGGTGTATGGAGCAAGGCCATATCATCAAGATATGGGAACAGAAGGGGAACAATAGAAGATGCAATGAGGTCCCCAAAACAAGCAGGAAATGTTACAGTTGTGGCTAGAAAGAGCATTTTAAGCAGGAATAAAACACCCCAAGGAAATATTCCCAAACAAATTAGTTAAAAAATTAAGTTCTGAAAGGTAGAGGGACTATGCTGACAGGGAGCTGAACTCAGAATGCCGTAGTGAAGGCACATTCCCTGAATGGGGATGGAACCTTTCCCTCTGTTCCACCCCAGTGGCACTCTGAATGGGTTAAACTCATTCTGAATATTTATGCCCAATAATATGTCAATAAACGGGAAGGTCCTGTGTCCTTACATATGTCGGTGGGGAATGGGAAAATATCTGGTAGATACTAATCCATGTCACACAATGATCCATTCATCAAAATGACTAGGATTGTCTCACTCCCATGGATAATCATATCAACTGGAGGGTTTAATAAACTGAACACAAACTCATTGCTACATTTTTTTGCATAACAAATGTGACTACACTACAAACGTTTTCCTCATCATGTTCAGAGCTGTTATTACACATCTTCAGAGCAGGTTGAACTTGCATTTCTTGGATAAGAGTGAGGGACACAAAAAGAATCCTCTTATCTTTGTAAGCTCTAGTTAAAATAGTCCTAGTAAAACTAATTTTTCTTTAAGTATAGTGCTATCATTCCTGGTATCAGCCCAGTGAACATTCACTGCACTTCCTTTTTGGCAAGTTCTTATTTATTGGAAAAAAAACTGCGCAAAGTCCTGTAGGCATGGTCTTACTGAGGCCCTGTACAATTGTAGCAAGATATCCCTGAGAGGTGATTCAGCTCTTAAATACACTGCCTGGAACTATAGTAGAGGCAGCTTAACTAAGACATTCAGAACTGCAATGGATGAATATTTAAATAGAAACAATGGCAAGTGTATTGGGAAGAGACTGTAGAATGGCACTGTCATGTGAAATACCTCTATAGAGATCGGTATCCCGTCACCAAGTCACCTTTTATTTACATATGCATAGTACTTGCCAGCATTCAGAGAAAAACAGAACATCTTACATTTGTGTTTTTTTTTCTATTTCCCCCACACTACCGCCTAACTGCGGTAGTGCTTATTATTTTTATCCCCAGCACCCATGGTGTGTGTGTGCAGGTGTGAGACACAGTAAGAGACACAAAGTGCACAAATCTTTATTTAATTTCCACCACCAGGAAGAAAGGAAACACCCGAGTGGCCTGTGACAAGCAGTGCCCTTCACATCAAGGGGCAATGCTGTGTGATCAAAACAGTGAAGGGGAGGGCAAGGACTAAATTAAAATAGCGTTGGAGGGGGAAATGATACACTCAACTCCCTGCGGCACCCACCTTTCCCTGAACAACTCCAGGGTGTTGGTGGACACCGCGTGCTCCTTCTCCAAGGACACCCGGGCCCTACATTTGTGTTTATACCTGTCAGCCAGGGCTCCCTGATTGGACCATGTTAACAGCCCCAATCAGGGATGAAAATGTGGTGCTGGAAAAGCACAGCAGGTGCATCTTTGGCTGCATCCAAGGAGCAGGAGAATTGAGGTTTTGGGCAAGAGCCCTTCATCAAGAACCAGGCTCTTACTTGGTGCTTTTCTAGTGCCACACTCTCAACTCTGACCTCCAGCATCTCAGTCCTCACTTTCTCCTAGCCCCAGTCAGGAACCCATATTCTAAGAGGTCTACTTGTCTGACTTTGTTACAATCAAGACATCCATCCCCCTCTGAGTCTGGGGCTGTAGGCCTGTTCTTTTCCATGTAGCCTCTCCTGGGTTGTTTTTGCATTAGGTCTAGTTCATCTGACTCAGCCTCTGATATGGGCGACATGTACTGCACCATAGTCTGCCTCCTGTGCCCACAGAGTCCTGGAAGAAATTCATCCTCTCCTTCAGGCAGTAGAGTCATCAAGGCTGCAACATCCCTTGTGTCCATCTCAAATTCCAAGTGTTTTTTGATGCTTGACAAACAGGGAGAACTGATGGGTTCTGATGGTCTTTTCAGATGATCTGAGGGGCAGGATATGTTTTACTCCTGCCCATTTTTGTGAGTTTGCAGCTTACATGTAGTCCATGTGTATGTTCAGGACTACCTCACCAACTCAAACTTTGAATGTCATGGGACTTGACCTCACCTGGATCAAGACTCTCACTCTCAAAGGATCATTTCTGTGGTTTGAGCACCAAACTTGGTCCCTTGAAGTGAACTGTCTCTCTCATATAGAGGACTCCTGTGTTGGCAGCAGTATTCCTGCTGAAAGAGTAGAGCGCACCGCAAACCACCACTACCAACTCCCAACTCCCCCTCCCCACGCCCCAAACCGCCTGTCTGCCTAAGGTCTGGGAAGATCAGATTTAACTAGATCTTCAGTAATAACAGTGCTGGAGCTATCCATGTTGTTGCATGAGAGTAATTCAATAATCAAATAGGAACTGGGACAGACTGGTTTCAAGTGAAGCTATAGAGTGCTTCTTTAAGCCTGTCTTCAAAGTTTAGGCGACTCTTTCCCTCAGATCATTGGTTGTTGGATGGTATGGAACTATCTTTATATGCCAAATGTCATTCCATTTTCGGGAATTCTCGAGTATGTACTCTCATGGTAAATGATGGCCCATTGTCTGTGACCAACACTTCCAGGAGCCCAGATATTGCAAAAGATCCTCACAGCTTTTCTATCATAATTTCCCTGTTTGACAAATGAACTCTATCCACATTGAGTGGGCATCCAAAATGACTAAGAAAAAGTATGTAAGTTAGCTCGCTGAACTTGAAGGTTTGTTTTCAGATGTTTTGTCACCATACTAGGTAATATCATTAGTGAGAAACTCTGGTGAAGGGCTGGTGATATGGTCCACCTCTCTATTTATGGGTCTTGGTTTCTTAAGGTGGGTGATGTCATTTCCAATCATGGCATTCTAACCAGAACTCCATCAATAAAACATCAATTTAGATGTTATCTAACTTGCTTTAAAGAAAAACCGGAAATGACAGTAGTTTTTCTGGCCACTTCCATGAATGTTGAGGAGCTGCTAGTGGTAACTTGTGTCTTTGTTAGCACTCAGGACACTGTCCAACACTGTGGCTATGTCTACAATTCAATCCTGGCCACACCAGACATAATTTCTTGACAGCATATTTATTTTGGACGACTTTGGTTGACTTTGATTGAGTTCAGCCAGTGTCTGACAGCAACCTTTGCTTGGATCAATCATTCTTGCTTCCTATAATGATGCACTCTTGCCATCCTCTGCACAGGTCTGGTTGAGTGGGTATACAAGGGTTTCAATTCTGGTTGTGATGATCCTTTTGCTTCCTCCATCACCATCGGCTGTTTTGTGAGGATTGGATTGTTTTACGTCCACAGTCTATATTGTCAGCAGTGACCAAAAGGGTGCACAGAAAGTTTAAAATCATAATGAAGTTTAGTGGCAGCACCACCAGTGGTATATCTGCCAGTTGGAGGCTGCTCAAGTTATCCATATTTGCTACTTGGCATCCTGGACAGTGTTCCAACTTATAATTGTATGCAGTTAGAATGAAAGCCCTCTACTAAATTCAACCTGAAGCTGTGCCATGGTATGGCTTTGTCCTCTGAGTAGCCTGAGCAGGGGTCTGTTGCAATTATGAATTTATGTCTGTAAAGGTATTGATGGAACATTCTCACACCGAAGATGCCAGCCAAACCTTCCTTCTCTATCTGGACATAATTGCACTGTGCATTTGCCAAAGTCCAGGAAAGATATACAATTGGGCATTCCTCTCTATCAGTCTATCTGTGAGCCAACACTAACCTGACACTGCATGGGGAGGCATTGCATATCAACACCAGATCTTGCTTGGGATCATAGTGTGCCAACACCTCAGACGATAGCTGCTTTTGCATTTCACTACAGGCTCTGTCTTAGTTATGAAACCATTTCCAAGGCTGACCCTTTTTCAATAGCAGATGTAAGGATATCAGGATGGAGACCAGTTTACATCTGAACTTTCCATAGTAATTCACCAGACCGAGGAAAATCATAAGCTCCTGTGTGAACATGGCAGCCGGGCACCTTTGGTCACCCTCACGTTATCTTCCAAAGTTTGTAACCTGGTCTTTTCGATGCTGTAGCCCAAATAGGTCACTTGGGGTGGCTGAATCATACATTTTTGCCTTCTTGGAAAAACATCTAAGTGCTCATTATTGATCTTCACAGTTATTCACACCTCATCCAAATAAATGACAACCTGTGGTGGAATTTGTAAAATGTTTTCCATGGTCCATTGAAAAATGGCACCTGCTGATGCCACCCCAATGGTATTCTCATATATTACTACAAACTCTAATGGGTTTTAATTGTAGCATACTTCTGGGAATCCTCATCCAACCACAATTGCAGTTTTGCATGGCTCATGTCCAGCTTTGTGAAGGACAGCACGCCTGCCATCTTTGTATGTAAGCCCTCAATGAGATAGGCTAGGTAATTATGCAGCTGTGAGAAGCAGTTTATCATTTGATTAAAATCCCTACAAAGGCAAACTAACCTTTCAGGCTTCATAATCAGTACGACCAGTGCTGCCTCTACTTTTGTACATAAGGCACATGGCACTGGGCAGGCTTTGGAGAATTGTGAAATTGCTTCCTGGTCAACATACGAGGTAGCTTTGGCTCCTTTGATAGTCCATACACTTCCCGAAAATCGTACAAGTATTTAGTAAGGCTTTACTCAATCAGCCATTTTCTAATTGAAATATGAATTATCTTCAACCAATTTCACCCATCAAACTTGGGCCCAAACTTTTACCACAGTTAGTGGCACATGAACCAGATGCTAAGCAAAAAAACTGTTTCAACCCAGGTGTGGGCAGGATTTCCAAGGTTTGCATTCTCCTGAATACCGACCAATGATTCCTAATTAATTCAGGCCTAGTGATTGTTTGAATCCTCATACCAGCAAAACTAAAGTGGCCTGTTGGCCTGAATACTGAAGAAAATGTGAACAATTTGGCCATGGCTTGGCTTTATTTTGGGTTTTGCTTTGTGCTGACTTCGAGTTCTCTGTTCAGGATATGTCTTAAGTGATGCTCTGCAATAGTCTTCACTCAAGTGGCATTCCCCAAGTCCAATCAGCCTGGCAAGGGTGTCCAATTCTATCGGTATATCCTATAACTCATATGCTCCATCTGTTACATTTTCTAATGATAAAGTCAGTTGTAACGCCTGTTTGATGTCCAATTGAGCTTCAGCTAATAGTGCTTTTACATTGTTACATTATTAATCCCATATACCATTTGGTTTCTCAGCATCTCATGAAGGATTAACCCAAAGTTACAAAACTCTGCTAGTTGTCTTAATCTCATCAAAAATCTGGACACAGATTCTCCAGGTTCTCGAATTGCCAACTTAAACTGATAGCCCCTCAGAATTAGAGGAGGCTTGAGGGCATAACGTTCCTTGAATAAATCCGTGAACTCTTGAAAGATATTAGTATCTGGTGCCTCAGGAAACATTAGACTTCTAATAATAGATAAAGTTGTTGGCCCACAAGCTGTCAGGAGAATTACTCATTTTTTATCTGCCCCAATGTCATTTGCCTGGAAAAATGCTTTCTTTCAACATACTGGACCCAGTCTTCGACAGCACAGTCAACCAGTCAAGCTTCCCATTTAATGGCATGATACCAGAAATGCTTACCCCAACTGAAAGACGAGTATTGTGAGCAAATCTTTTCAGGATTTTTTTTACTCTCATCACCACTGAAATAACTCCATAGGGGCCAGGATCCCATCACCAATTCACCCTTTATTAATGTACATAGTACTTGACACTGGTCTAGCTTCTTCAGAGCCACCTCTCAGAGTGAACAGAATCTCTGACATTCCAGTTCAGATCTGTCAGCCAGGCCTCCCTGATTGAACAAAGTTTATAGCACCAATCAGGGAAGTCATATTTTATGATGTCTACCTGGCTGACCTTTTTGCAATCACAACATCATGATGCCCATTAGGAGAACTGTGCAGACAAAATGAACTTGAATGGCCTTTTCTTGCGCAATAAGATTTCTGTGATTTTGTGATTCTGAAATTGCTGTTGACTTTGGAGTCACAGTATTTGATTTAGAATGACAGATCTGTGATTAAAAGAGCGGGGTTAAAATTTATACTTTGAAGTTGCCATCTGCTTATAATCAATGGCAACTTTGGACTTTTATTTGGTTGTTCCCGACAAAGCTTGCCGGTAACCACCTGTATATGTAGACATTTTAAGATTGTTTTAAATGCATACACAATATGAACGTACTTACTTTGCATTACTCGATGTGATGCATTTCTTACACATTAAAGAGTTTTGTTTTGAAGGCGGCAAGTAATGAAGAAGTTTTAGCTGACTTGAACTTGATGGAAGCATTCCAACCTGCCACGTACATGCTTTTTATACACAGTCAGATTTGTGATTGGATGTGTTTCATATTCTTCATTAACATTGTTGGACCTATGGATTTAAATTCAGTGGGCTGGGCTATTAATGAGTCCTCATACCATGTAAATGAAGGTAGACATGGTTCCGCTGATGGAGATTAGGTAATCTGACCCAACTGGAAAATCTGAGAATTTAACAGCAAACATGTAACCTACCATAGGAAACCGGCATTTTGCATTTCGACCAATCTGCTCATCCTTCTAAAACTTCTGGATGGACCAGGAAGATGCCATCTTCTGTGTTTCTAGGAATTAATTATTTGTAAATTGAAGGTAACACATCATGATAAAATAAGTCATTTGGAGTGCAGTCTTAAGTGTTGTCAAAACAAGTAAGACTTTTTTTTTCAAATCCTTTCACCTTGCATTGCACTTACCATGTTAATTTGCAAGAATGTCAATTTTTTTATTTGTTCATGGGATGTTGGTGTCAACATAGTTATTATCCATCTTCAATTTCCCAGAGGGCATTAAGAGTCTCCCCGATTGTTGTGGATCCAGAGTCATATGTAGACCAGCATAAGTTAAGGTTTGTAAGGTTACCATCCGTAAAGGGTATTAGTGAACCGGATAGGTTTTTACAACAACTGATAGTTGCCATTACATTAGTTTTAAATTACAGATTATCTGAGTTCAAATTTCACTATCTGCCAATTGGTTGTCAAATGAGACATTTCCATGGAGAATATGCCAGTGAAATGCTGACTAACGAGTAACTATTAACAGTTTCAAACTAAACAAATTATGTCTGATTGGTCAAGACATAACACTAAGGATTCACAGAAAGTTGCTACCTGTTTTGTTATATTGAGATAGACACTGTGAAAATATTTTCTTCTTCTGTCTTCTAAGAGTAAGACCTTGTGAATTAACATATTCAGCATTCAGTGTTCTAACACTTCTAACAATCCTAAATTGGCCGTAAGTGTAATCTTGCACATATTTAGGATTATTTAGCATATGCTTTCCAATTGCCGAATCTGATGTGATATTGGGCACTGTCTTTTGCGTTTCACAAGAACTAGGTATGTTCATTACTGAAACAAAATATACTGGTGCGCACATGGGGTTCAGGCAGCATCCATGGAGAGAAAGCAAGATAATGTTTCGAGTCTAGATGACTCTTCATCAGAGCTGAAATGATGTGAGTATGTTCACTACTTTTTTGCTGCAAACAGCAGAAGTGATATATGACTGGATACAGTATGTCAGTCTTTAAGACATGCAACTGACATATTGAAGATCATAACAACACTAAAATTCACTGTAAAGCCTCAAAAAAAGTCTTTTTTTTTCTTTCAGCAGTTATAAATTAAATTCAATTAATTCCCTTCTAAGCTATATCTGTGAAAATATCAAAACATTGTAAAAGAGTCATTGCCAGGAAAAAAGGCAGAGTCAGAGGAGACATGAAATAAAAATCACCTTTGGTATCCAAGGCAACTGCAAGTTTCTGTTCTTTACAGAATCTTGGTCTCAAACAGGCTACTACAGTGGGCTTTGTGGAGATGACAAGAACCTGCATTACCTAATGATACAAGTGAGTTTCAGCCATGAACAATCTTATGTGAATTTGTGATTCTAGAACATGCAAGAAACTTGTAATGAACGTTCATTCACCATTTATTCAAAGGCAAATGTTATGATATACTTAACTGAGCAGCAGTAAACAGTGCAATGATAAAATTTCAGTATGTGTGCGCACTCAGTTTGCTGTTAATTTCATGTCTATGATATTCCATTAAATTTACATAAGCACATTGTAAAATGACATTTCAATGTGAAGAAAATTGTGAATACTTTTTTTTAAACAACATTTGTTGATATTAGTAAATATCCTTAATATCAACTCCATGACATGAATGGCATAAGATTTACATTTGGCATCATGTACTGGATATTACATGCCCATTCTGGGGGTGTATTAATCAGGGGTATTGTGGCACAGGGAGGCCCAGGCCAATACTTCCCACTTGACCCTGAGCTCATCCTCATAACAAAATAGTTGTTATGTCCAGCCACCAAAATCAGCACTTGACCTACCATATATTAATAACAAAATAAACAGTTGAGTTTGTTAAAACCTGCCCATGCCATAACATGGCTGGTATGGGCTTGCGGTGAGAGTGGGAAATGAGTTTCTGGTTAAGTTTTTAAAAATCCAGGAAGGATAGGGTAAGGGTCAGGGGAGCGTCCTAGGACCAACCTTCTTCAGCTGCTTCATCAATGACCTTATCTCCAACATAGGATCAGAATTGGTTATGTTCACCATTGATTGCAGAACATATAGCACAATTGATGAAACCTTGGATACTACTCGGAAACAGTCCATGTACAACTATAACAAGTCCAGGCTTGGATTGAAAAGTGGCAATTAACATTTGGTCATCTCCAACAAGGGAGAATCTAAACGTGTTCTCTTGACATTCAGTGACATTACCATCTCTGAACTCTCACTATAAACATGTTGGGGATTACCATTCACCAGAAACTGAACTGAACCAGCCATATACATACTGTGGCAACAAGCCAGGGAGAGGCTAAGAATACTGCACTGAGAAACTTACTGCCAGACTCCCAAAGCCTGTCCACAATCTATAAGGCATAAGGCAGAAGTGTTATGGAATAATCTCCACTTGTCTAGATGAATGTAGCTCCAACAACACTCGAAAAAAAACTTGACACCATCCTGGACAAAGAAGTTTGCATGATTGGAACACACCTACAAACATCCACTGAGGGATTTCATCCCATTCCATGTGTTTGTCATTTGTGTCTACATTGCTATCATTTGCTCTTGAGGATCAGCCATTGCAATCTACCTATCATACTCTCAGCTACATCCCGCCCCCCCACTCTCCACCCCCATCCCCTCACCCCCAGTGCCATCCCCCTCCCATTTATCTCACCACCCCCTTGGCTCACAGCCTCATTCCTGATGAAGGGCTTTTGCCTGAAATGTCAATTCTCCTGTGCCTCGGATGCTGCCTGACCTGCTGTGCTTTTGCAGCATCACATTCTCGATTGCAATCCATTAGTCTACTGCTGCTTTCTCAGATAAGTTTTCAGGAAAAGAGTGAAGCCAAATGTAATGGTTTTGAGTTGTGGTTGAACAGGGCTAAACAAAAATCTTCATGCTTTTTTCAAAGGCTTTTTATCATTTATACTCATTTGTAGTTGTCCTAAGGGCATCGCATCACAGCTGTTAAGTTTAATAAATCAATATGAAGCTCTCAAAGAATTGGAAACATTAGTTAGTAAATTTTTATCCACTGCTATAGCTGAGTATGTCTGGAATTCTATGAATGGGAAATATTGCCTTTAAAGTAGTTATAATGAATTCTGAAATAGGTTCGATAAACTTCTGGTTCTCAATCCATTAGGAAAAATAATCAACCATAATGAAAAATGTTGTTCCCTTAAAAGTGGACAGACCAAGGCTAATGTGTTCCATGGCCAGAGAGAAGAAGGGTATAAGAGGTTCTTTCCTTGTCTGTGATTGGCACATGTAACTCAGTTTGACACCATGTCCTCCAGGATTTCAAATGTATAAAACAATCATATAAATCATAGTACCCTAGCCTAACATTTGGAAAATATCCAAAATACCCTAGTCAATCTTTTGAAGTATTTCCAGATGGAGAGCCTGTGGAGCCACCAAGCAGTTATTGATAGTATTGATAATACCATTTTGATGGTGCTATTCAAAGTACTGATGCAGGAATAGTGATACTGGAGACATTTTCTGGTAAGCTATCCAAGCAGAACATCCACATATGTGCAGATTCTTTGTTTGTTATATAACCTCATGATCTCATCTTTGTTGTGGCTGGCAAATAATGAGTCGTGAAGGCCACCAAGGTCTCAATTTTTTGAATAAATTCTTTGTCGTCCAACATTCCTGGGCAGCTATCGAGGATCTTTCATAACATGTCAGCATTGGTCTTGTATTCTCCGTGTACGTATTCTGCAATTATGGCATCAATCACAATATAAAACTTTGAATTCTAAGTGGCACCTATCAGAGCAACTTTATGTTCAATAAAGTCACCAATAGTTTGCAATCAGTCTCAATATTCACAGGTAGGCCTAAAACTTATTGAAGAATTTCTCATACACCCAAGTCTTTGCTTGTAGATTTTCCTCAATGATGCTATGTTATTTTTCCATGTCAGTGAGAGCTCTGGGAAAGGATTAGACTGATATGTGATCCTACCGTGTTGAATTTGGTGTAAGACAGCTCCCAGACCTGTGGATGATGTATCCATTGTTATTGTGGTAGGAAATGCAGTGCCCAAGAAGTTCAGATGGATCTCTTGACTTTTTCACATATGTTAAGTCAAGGCAAAGTGTAATGGATTCACTTTTCACTTAGGGAACTGACACCATAGCAGAGCATCATGTAGCCTGTTGTGTGATTTTTGAAGTAACCTCATTTTAGCACATCTCACAGCTTGTACACTTGCCTGAAGTGGATTTGTGACATTTCTTAGTGTTAACAAGAAGATGGATTTGGCATCGACATTCACTTCAATGCGGTATATAATATTCAGTTTCCCCAGACTTCTGAAGAGTTTTGGAAATTAATGTTGAAACTGAATGGCTGGTTCTTACCTGATGACATTAAGGATGAGACTGACAGCTTTGCAGGCTATACTGTTGAGCAGTGAACATGACTGGTTGTGAATATTACATAATGTTTCAACAATGTTTTTGTCTTTGCGTGTTAATGTTGCCTAGAACTAAACTTTGAGACAGGTTCTGCCTGTACCATGAATTTGCCAGATGAAAGTTGTGGAGTAATCTTTTGCAGCCAAAGTCATCGACAGAATTGTGTCCAATTTTAATGTGTATAATAACCATTGTCTATGAGTGATCCTGATGATTACTGCCTTTGACTTCCCCAAGAGAAAGAGCTTGTTGTGTGGCACAGCTTTTAAGAGTAATTACTTTGTGTTTTTTTTTATTTGAATATGGATTACTGTAAGTAGCTCACTGTCAAAACTGATCACTGTTACTGCAGCGAAGGTTTTCAGTTGTGTTGACACTACCTTCTTCCTGCATGTGGACCTTCCTCACTCCAGCGGGGTAAGCTTGTAAAATAGTGGTTGGCACCTTTTCTTCTTCTATTGCTGCCATTGTGGACTTTTATTTCTATGCTTTCTATGGTCTCCATGTTCTTGTTCATCCTGTATGGGACTCTGCAAAGTTTATGTGTGAAGTAAGAAGGAATTCATTGCTCAACTGAGTTCAAGGAGCACCTATGGCATGTTGTTTATGTTCACACCTATACTGGTTCAGTAAATAGTTTGGCCTTGAGGACTTTCCCTGCTACATCACATTGCTACTGGCATCGCCTAAAGTTTACTTTCATCCTTTGCTATCAGAATGCTAGCTGGAAATGTCATTGACCTTCTGCACTCTGCTGTTGGTGGGCTTTATGGTAGTGCTCCTTACTGGTGGCCTCTCACCCTTGGAATGTGTGCCACTGCTTGCCATCAAGTCGTAAAATTTTGTCTGGACTGATAATAGGAGGTATTATATATCTATGTAGTGAACATCAAAAATATTTACTAACTATAACTATATACAAGCAATGAAAAGACAGGCCATCACTGAAACCTAGCATTATTAAAATCCGAAAGAACTGCAGATGCTGGACATCAGAAACAAAAGCAGAAATTGCTGGAAAATCTCAGCAGGTTTGGAGAGAAATCAGAGTTAACATTTCCAGTCCAGTGACCCTTCCTCAGAATTATTCCTCACACCCTGTTCTGATTTCTCTTCACAGATGCTGAGTTTTTCCAGCAATTTCTGTTTTTAATTCCAACACAGCTCCTTAAGCACACGCTTATTAGTTATTTTTACAATAAAGACATGGCTAACTTTTTGCTCCTCAGAAACAATTTTGGCCAGGATATATACAGAGTTTTTGTTATTTTTCAAATAATCTGATTAGATTCTCAATAATCAGACTGACCCTTGTTACATTATCACAATGACAGTCTAAATCAAGTACTACTGATCAACTATAATATTAGCATCAACGCGTGCAGGAAAAACCCAAAATAAAAGACCTTGATGCCATTCAGGCTATTCTTATGAACATCTATCTTTGAAGATATGGCAATCAACCTGAGAACTCCATCAAAAATTCTACGTTATTTCCCCATGTCATAGAATAAATCTTGGATGGAAATTACAAAGGTTAGACTCACAGACATCGTGGCAATGTTGCTCGCTATCATCATGACAGGGAAATTATTAGGTCACAGTCACACTTCCCCAGTAGTCAGAATTGTAGCTTGCCAACTCCGAGAAGCAGATTCAAAATCCGTGCTTGCTGCAGAATATAGGAATCACAACAGCTCGCTAGATACCTGTTATTAATGTGGAAGATACATAATTGATTGAGAGTAATTTTAGCTTTGCCTGATTTAAAACTGGCAACACTGAATTAGCTGCCCATTATAAATGCTGCCTGACTTCAGTACCATTGAAGACCATCAAAAGGAACATAAGTTTGGGTGTGTAATGGGTAGCCAAATTTAAACCACCCTTTGTACAATAGTTCAAAGAGATAAAATTAACCTTGTTGACTGATGTCCCTCTCTATTTATACAGTTTATAATACAGCCTGATGGAACTTTAATGCTATGGGTGCAATTAATGAAGACCTGAATTGTTGAGGAAAGGATAATTTTAAAGATGTTGTATCCTCTTGATCTATCATTAACTGTCTTGATATATCATTGCATCAGAAATTGGTTCAGCCCAGGTAGACATCCCTCTGAGGAACTAAGAGCAAATAAGGGATCCCAAGCAGCAGACAAAATTCTATTTGTATTATTCCCAAGAAGCACAATGTGTCCTTCTGCCTTCCTGAAGGCAAGGATCTGTCTATGTAGTTGAAAGTCTGCACTCTTCTTCAGCTCTCTCACTCATATAGGTGCAGAATAAAGCTAATTCTCCTTCAAAACTGAGACATTTCTGACATAATTCATAACTCCAGAGGGAATTCAGACTAAGTCAGGACTGTCAACTCAACCATTATCCACCGTGGAGGCAATTCTAGAATAAACACAAGAAATAACAGCAAGTAAAAGTCCAGACTTTTGACACACCAGCAAGCACTTGATGAAGAGGATGGTAGGAGACAAAAAACACAAATCCTGAATCTCACCCTCTTTCCTTTGCGTTAGGGCAGGTTTCAGGATGAGCTGTAGTGTGTGCTCATATTTACCAGAGGTACTCGACCAGCTGCCTCCAATAAACTCAGTGTTCAAAACCTAAAGTGTGGAACCAGACTGTTCAGATTAAACCAGGTGAGACCAAATCCGTTTTCACAGCATTTCTTTCGGATAGTCAGGCACCCTTGAGGGAGGTAAAGAATCAACATGGAAGATTTAAGTCACATGTAGTGATTATAAGAAACAGTCACGCTTGGGCATAAAATGTTCATAAAAGCATTTCTTGCTCTTTTTGGGATATGGTCTCTCATATAGCTCTTTGTTTTCTCTTGACATTCCTTATAAACAATGGGATTACTTCAGTTTTGCTTCAGTTCTTCTCTTTCATCAGAACTTGTTTCCATAATATTTTTTGACATTAATTGTGTGCTTATTTGTGAAAACAGAGCCAAAATATGTAGATAATTGGTCTGTTATCTCTTTGCTACACATTATAACTTCCCGTTTCTGACTGTTAGTTGCCAATGTTTGACTTCACTATTACTTTTCTTTTCCTAATCCTATAGCAGTTTTGACAATCAGTTTGAACGTTCTCCGTAAATTTCCTCTCACACTCTATTTTGCCCCTCTTAACCAAACCCTTTGTCCTCTTTTGCTGAAATCTAAACTACTCCCAAATCTCAGGTTTATTTTTATTTTGGCCAGTTTGCATGCTCCTTCCTTGGATCTAATGCTATCCCTAATTTCCTTGTAAGCCATAGAAAGACCATGTCATCATTTTATTTTTATGCCAGACAGGTCATGCACCTGTTAAATATTTTCCATCGCTTATCCACGATCATCATGTCAAGTAACAATACCCAATTTCAATGTATTGAAGGTTTTGATATCAATAGTGAAATCGTCAGCAGACACAATTTCACTTCTGTCAAGATGCCTCCTGAGATATGCTGATGGTAGATAGTAGAAGAGTTGGCATGAAGAGGAAAAAGCAAATCATGGAGGATGTGGGGGGTGGGGGGAGGGGGGAAGCTACAAGAATTAGCATAGTAGCTATAATGGGCCGTGAGGGCATGGGAGCAATAGGAGTCCGTGGACATGGATAAATAGGCATATGATGGCATAGAGTGTATGACAAGCCATGGATATTGGTACAGGTGCATTAAGTTAGCACGGAGTATGTGTCAGGGGCTTGGGCATGTTATGAGAGCCCAGGAATTGGTACGGATGTAGGTAGAGTGTAAGTGGTTTGAGATAATGAGAGCAGGAGGCTTTGTTTATGTTGTAATCTTTAATTTTAAACTTCTACCTACACTTAATTCAGGCAGCAGTTCCAACTGCAGACCGGAAACTGTAAGTGCAGGTGGGTATTTGTAAAGACCAGGTTCAAGTAATTAGCTTTTCTCCCACCTTTGTGCAACACCTTTTTATTTCAAAAATACACATTATTCATAAAAAAAACTTTATATGCATACATAGTCACTAAAGCAGTTCTGTTCTTAAAGCAACTGATTTGAAAGTAATAAATGAAGAGCAGAATCTCCCTGGAATTTTTTGATCCAACTTGATCATGGCAAAGAGCTCCGACTCCACTATTAAGTAATGTTTGTGGTTGTCGTCAAATTTCACGATCAGTCTATTAGCTAAAATTAAGTCTGTTATATCTAAATAAGTTAATATCTGCATTAATAGCAATGGACAAACAAATATCATTTGTAAAATAACATCATCAAAGCAATTCAAATGCATTGCTGAGATTTAGGAGCAGTTTAGATTTCAATAAAAAAGAACAAAGGAAGTGGTTAAGATGCAGAATATAGAGTTTGAGAGTAGATTCACAAGTAATTTGAATGAAAGTCAGTTATTTTAAGATTTTAGATTCCCTACAGTGTGGAAACAGGCCCTTCTGCCCAACAAGTCCACACTGACCCTCTGAAGAGTAACCCACCCAGACTCATTTCCCTCTGACTAATGCAGCTCATACTATTTAGCATGGCCAATTCACCTGACCTGCACATCTTTGGACTGTGGGAGGAAAGCAGAGCACCCAGTGGAAACCCACACAGACACGAGAAGAATATGCAAACTCCACAAAGACAGTCGCCCGAGGCTGGGATCCTGGTGCTGTGAGGCTGCAGTGCTAACCACTGAGCTACTGTGCCGCCCCAACTGCTTTCGCATTTACTGACCATTGTAAACACATACTTTACATCATAACTGTTTCAGATTGCGTGAATGGAGATTTTTCTAATCAATTTCTGAGAAATGTCTCTTGATTAAACTTAAAATATAAGTCATAACTATTAATTTAACCTGGGGCAGTGTTTTGTAGCGGAATAAGACGTTGTTATTTTCTGGGACTGCAGATTGTGAAGGAGCAAAAATGGCCTTTGGTACAGTGACAGGCGCTTCTTGTCAGATGTGGAGTTTAAAGAGAGGTAAAGGGTTACTGCGGATTATATCTATCATAAATGCTGTTGGTTGCGAATCTTATCAGATCGAATGGGTTGGAGAGACAGCTAGAAGCAATGAGGAACAGTATGTGATGAATGGCAGTTATAGGAAGGGGGGTAAGTCTCAGATGCAGTCACATAGATGGGTTAACTCCAAGAAATGTAAGAGAGATAGGCAGCTAGTGCAGGGGCCTTCTGTGGCTATACCTATTTCAAAAAAGTATGCTATTTTGGAAAATGTAGGGTGTGATGGATTCTCAGGGGAATGTAGCCCGAACAGCCAAGTTTCTCGTATTGAGATTGGCTCTAATGCAATGAGGTGTACATTGGGTTCCAAGAGATCAATTGTGTTAGGGGACTCTCTAGTCTGAGGTAAAGGCAGATGTTTCTGTGGCCAGCAGTGAAAAAGCAGAATGGTGTGTTGCTTCCCTGGTGCCAGGATCAAGATGTCTCAGGGAGGGTGCAGAGTGTTCTCAAGAGGGAAAGGGCCCAGCAAGAGGTTATTGTGCACATTGGAACCAATGCCATAGAAAGGGAAAAGGTTGAGATTCTGAAAGGAGATTACAGAGAGTTAGGCAGGAATTTTAAAAGGAGGTCCTCGAGAGCAGTAATACCTGCATTACTCCTGGTGCTATGGGCTAGTGAGGGCAGGAATAGGAGGATAGAACAGATGAATGCATGGCTGAGGAGCTGGTGTGTTGGAGAAGGATTCATATTTTTGGATCATTGAAATTTCTTTTGGGGTAGAAGTGACCTGTACAAGAAGAATGGTGTGCACCTAAATTGGAAGGGGACTAATATATTGGCAGGGATATTTTCTAGAGCTGTTTGGGAGGAGTTAAATTAGTAAGGTTGGGGTGGGGGGTGGGGGTGGTGGTGGGACCCAAGGAGGCAGGGACAAGGTAGGATAATAAATTAAACTGCATTTATTTCAATGCAAGAGGCCTAACAGGGAAGGCTGATGAACTCAGGGCACAGTTAGGAACATGGGACTGTGATATCATAGCAATTACAGAATCATGGCTCAAGGATGGGCAGGACTGGCAGCTTAATGTCAAAAGGTACAGAAAAGATAGAAAGAGAGGCAAGAGAGGAGAGGGAGTGGCATTTTTGATAAGGGATAGCATTACAGCTGTGCTGAGGGAGGATATTCCTGGAAATACATCCAAGGAAGTTGTATTGGTGGAACTGAGAAATAAGAAAGGGATGATAACCTTATTGGGATTGTATTATAGACCCCCCAATAGTCAGAGGGAAATTGAGACACAAACTTGTAAGGAGATCTCAGCTATCTGTAAAATAAAATAAGGTGGTTATGGTAGGGGATTTTAACTTTCCGCACATAGGCTGTGACTGCCATAGTGTTATGAATTTAGATGGAGAGGAATTTGTTAAGTGTGGACAAGAATTTTTTTTCATTCAGTACGTGGATATACCTACTAGAGAAGGTGCAAAACTTGACCTACTCTTGGGAAATAAGGCAGGGCAGGTGACTGAGGTGTCAGTGGGGGAACACTTTGGGGCTAGTGACCATAATACTATTAGATTTAAAATAGTGATGGAAAATGATAGATTAGATCTAAAACTTGAAGTTCTAAATTGGAGAAAGGCCAATTTTGACAGTATTAGGCAAGAACTTTTAAAAGCTGATTGCGGGCAGATGTTCACAGGTAAAGGGCTGGCTGGAAAAAGGGAAGCCTTCAAAAATGAGATAACGAGAATCCAGAGAAATTATATTCCTGTTAGGGTGAAAGGAAAGGCTGGTAGGTATAGGGAATGCTGGATGACGAAAAAAATTGAGGGTTTGGTTAAGAAAAAGAAGGAAGCATATGTAAGGTGTTGACAGAGTTGATCGAGTGAGCCCTTGAAAGAGTATAAAGGCAATAGGAGAATACTTAAGAGGGAAATCAAGAGGGCGAAAAGGGGGACATGAGATAGCTTTGCCAAATAGAATAAAGGAGAATCCAAAGGGTCTTTACAAATACATTAAAGACAAAAGGGTAACTAGGGAGAGAATAGGACCCCTCAAAGATCAGCAAGCCGGCCTTGTGGGGAGCCACAGAAAATGGAGAAGATACTAAACAAGTATTTTTCATCATTACTTACTGTGGAAAAGGATATGGAAGATATGGTATGTAGGGAAATAGATGGAGACACCTTGCAAAATGTATATATTTCAGAGGAGGAAATGCTGGATGTCTTGAAATGCATAAAGGTGGATAAATCCACAGGACCTGATCAGGTGTACCCTAGAACTCTGTGGGAAGCTAGAGAAGTGATTGCTGGGCCTCTTGCTGAGATATTTGTATTAGTGATAGTCATAGGTGAGGCGCCAGAAGACTGGAGGTTGGATAACATGGTACCACTGTTTAAGAAGGGTGGCAAGAACAAGCCAGGGAACTATAGACCAGTGAGCCTGATGTCGGTGGTGGGCAAGTTGTTGGAAAGGCAAGGACTGATTCGAGATAGTCAACAAGGCTTGTGCTTGGGAAGTCATGTCTCACAAACTTGATTGAGTTTTTTGAAGATGTAACAAAGAGGATTGAAGAGTAACAATGAGATTGGTGAGCAAGGTTAGATCTCACAGAATAAAGGGAGAACGAGCCATTTGGATGCAGAACTGGCTCAAAGGTAGAAGACAGAGAGTGGTGGTTGAGGGTTGTTTTTCATTCTGGAGGCCTGTGACCAGTGGAGTGCCACAAGGATCAGTGTTGTGGTTCTGTTCGCCAAGCTGGGAATTTGTGTTTCAGACATTTCGTCCCCTGTTTAGGTGACATCCTTAGTGCTTGGGCACCTCCTGTGAAGTGCTTCTGTGATCTTTCCTCCGACATTTGTAATGGTTTGAATCTGCTACTTCCGGTTGTCAGTTCCAGCTGTCCGCTGCAGTGGTCGGTATATTGGATCCAGGTCGATGTGCTTATTGATTGAATCTGTGGATGAGTGCCATGCCTCTAGGAATTCTATGGCTGATCTTTGTTTGACTTGTCCTATAGTAGTAGTGTTTCCCCAGTCGAATTCATGTTGCTTGTCACCTGCGTGTGTGGCTACTAAAGATAGCTGGTCGTGTCATTTCGTGGCTAGTTGGTGTTAATGGATGCAGATCATTAGCTGTCTTCCTGTTTGTCCTATGTAGTGTTTTGTGCAGTCCTTGCATGGGATTTTGTACACTACATTGGTTTTGCTCATGCTGGGAATCGGGTCATTCATACATAAATGATTTGGATGCTAGCATAAGAGGTACAGTTAGTAATTTTGCAGATGACACCAAAATTGGAGGCGTAGTGGACAGCGAAGAAGGTTACCTCAAGTCACAACAGGATTTTGACCAGATGGGCCAATGAGCTGAGAAGTGGCAGATGACGTTTAATTCAGATAAATGGGAGGCGCTGCATTTTGGGAAAGCAAATCTTAGCAGGTCTTATACACTTGACGGTAAAGTCCTAGAGAATGTTAATGAACAAAGAGACCTTGGAGTGCAGGTTCATAGCTCCTTGAAAGTGGAGTCCCAGGTAGATAGAATAGAGAAGAAGGCATTTCTTTTATTGGTCAGAGTATTGAGTACAAGAGTTGGGAGGTCATGTTGTGGCTGTACAGGACATTGGTTGGGCCACTGTTGGAATATTGCGTGCAATTCCAGTCTCCTTCCTATTGGAAAGATGCTGTGAAACTTGGAAGGGTTCAGGAAAGATTTACAAGGATGGTGTCAGGGTTGGAGGATTGGAGCTATGGGGAGATGCTGAACAGGCTGGGGCTGTTTTCCCTGGAGTTTCAGAGGTTGAGGGTGACCATATAGAGGTTTACAAAATTATGAGGGGCATGGATAGGATAAATAGACAAAGTCTTTTCCCTGGGGCGGGCTGTCCTGAACTAGAGGGCATAGGTATAGGGTGAGAGGGGGAAAATATAAAAGGGACCTAAGGGTCAACTTTTTCACACAGATGGTGTTATGTGTTTGGAGTGAGCTGCCAGAGGAAGTGGTAGAGGCTGGTACAATTGCAACATTTAAAAGGCATTTGGATGGGTATATGAATAGGAAGGATTTGAAGGGATATGGAACGGGTGCTGGCAGGTAGAACTAGATTGGAGGTTAGGATATCTGGTCGGCATAGACGGGTTGGACCGAAGGGTCTGTTTCCATGCTGTACATCTCTATGACTCTATGACACTAATTAGCTCCTTTGCTTAGACATCAGTTAATTGTCAAATCTACAAGCATTTGCTGTTGACATGCATTCTTTTCATTACCAAGGACTGCACTGATAAAATATTAATGGGTGCTTCACACTATAAATACTGTTGTCTTTTTTTTATTATTTCCAATAGCTTTACTTTCAGCACATCTATTTGTCCTCTACAAATTGGCAACAAACAATATCAAACATCATAAATCTATCCAGTTCTAGTGTAACATAAATAAAAAATTCTATTGTGTCTGCTGGTTAATAGTGAGAAGTCTACCATAAATCTTTGCTCAGGGTATCAATGATAAAATCCTCAGAAGAAAGTTCCTGAAAATGTAGGACAATTTAATTGAAAGACATAAAATATTGGAGACACTTGGATGATGTCTAAACATGTATAAAATAGGAAATAATTGTTTTAAAATCACAGATATTTCAGAATTTGTATTAAAACATGACTGAACAAAAGGGGTAAAAGATAAAGGGAATTATTGCAGGGAATAATGATAGAAGGTGTAATAAGATAGTGCTGGTGAGTCACCAAGCACGAAAAAGCCCAGTTTTTCCATCAAAATGATTCATTACATCAGGATTATCTTTGAATTCAAAGACATTTCTCAGTGCTTTTTTTCCTCACTGGCAAACATCTCCCTTAACAATACTCCCTGTTCCTACTCCCCTTCTTCTATTGAGGAGCTTGCAGACTTCTTTAATGCTAAGATTGAAATTATTTCTTTAGCTACTTAGCCTGCTTCCTTTCCACCCTCTTGTCCATCAAGTCAACGAGGGTGAGATGCTCAAGGCTCTGGATTCTGTTACGACATGGAGGTGAACCTTTCTGCTAATTAAACCAAACACCCAAAGAACCTCATCTCACTTCATAATCTGTTAAAGTATGAGTGACAGAGAATTCCCAATTCCACTATTTAAAGAAAAATAATATCAATGTATTACTTAACTCTAAAAATGAACATTAAACAATAGCTATTCACGACTCTAACCTCCCCGTTCTCTGAACTGCTTATTATCTGCCTCCAACTCTTTTACAATATATTATTCCAGTAAAACCCATATTAAAATTACATACACGTAATTTTAAAGCCACACAGCCATTGTCATCTCTGGTGTCCTTCTTCTTTCAGCTGAAGATCTCCCTTGGTCATTATTTATCTTTTACAGTAAAGATGTTTCATATGAAAAAGGTACATTTGATTGAGAGTGTTTTGAATTGCAGTCTTTCTCAAATGGCAGTTTACTCTATTTTCCTAACTTTCAAAATGCCTTTCTTTTATGCACCCAGCATTGGATTGTCTCATTGGATCAATGTTGGCAAAACAATATATTCAAAACCGATTGGGTTTTAGTATCCTGGAGCTTAATTTAAACTAATTGGTTAAATTTGAATTGTCATCAAAATAGCAAGCAACTCAGCAATCTGATTCATTGCCTTATGTTCCACATTTTCAATTTTGCATACACTCTGAGACTGCTAGATATGACAGGTGCTTGTAAACTTTCCTTGCAAAACAGCATTCACTCTTTCTTAAAGGTACAGTACACACCTTCAACTTCATAGCCATTCTTATTGACAATGTTAAGAGTACACAGTCAGTCCTGATGGTTTCTGTCCAAAAAAATCAAAATAGATAAATAGACCAAATAAAACTATCTAAAGAAACTCAGCAGGTGAGGCAGCATCTGTGGAAAGAAAACATAGTTAATGTTAACCTCTATTTTCTTCCTCTTCCACAGTTGCTGTCAGATCTGTTCAATTTGTTCAGCTATTTATGTTTTTTCTTTACTTCAGGGATCCAGCATTGGCAGTTTTCTTCTGTTTTATCTATGCAAGTAGAGCATCTCGCTTGACAGATATTGTTGCTATTATTGCTGCTGCTATTATTGCTCCTCATTAGAGCTGGATGGTGGAACTTAACATTTTTGAAATGAAGCATAACCAATTGCATAGCAGCTAAAGTTGAATGAATTGTAGGGCAGATGAAGTGATTTCCAAGACTTTGCAGTCATCTGCCAAATAATGAAAATATACTAAGGTAAGAAGGGTTGTGGTTTCCAGCCTCTCCTCTATCCAGGACTAGAACCCTTTGGCTTTGATTAAGAATGCCATCCAATTTATCAATTTCATTGAAGAACTCCTGACTGCTCACATGTCTGGTTGACATGGACATTTGTTGATAAAGTAAGAAAATAGACATGTAAGCTGCTAACACTGCAAATAATGACCCACTTGCATATGACAATTGCTAATCAACAGCTCTAAAAGGAATTCCTCCTCATTTCCAAACCAGCATGGGTTAAACCCATAAAGCAGATGGGATCTTAAACTCAAGTCACTTTTAGGGAACTTAATTCACTGCATGACCAGAATCCATCTTTCTTTGTCACAGAAATTCTCTTATATTGCACCACTACTCTTGTCACTGGCTACCAGTTCTGAATTCCCTATAGGCATTGAAGATAGAGTGGAGCATTGCACCTGATAGCAAATACAACTCACCCATTGCTGTTCAGTCTCTCCACTTTCACAAACACCTGAATTTCAAAATGGTCAGTGTCTAATTTAGTTGAAAGAGTGAATGAATGAATGATTTTATTGTCACATGTATTTTACAGTGAGGGAAAAAAACAGTAAATTACAGTGAAGAGTTTTTCTAATGTTGCCATGATCCAATGCCATTTTAAGTAATTTAAGAATAAGAAAAGAAAAATAAAACTTAAAGAGAGTCCTTCAGTCCTTTGCCAGCTCATCTACATCAATGACACCTGCTCCACCTTCCCTCCTCCACCGCCTCACTACTGTCTACATTGGATCCAACCAATGTGAAGCTGCCAATGTTGCACCCAATTATTGATGAAGTCCCTGGTTCACAGGGACATCTTTTGCTGCTGGGCCTAGCTCACCAATGTCACCTCTGCTGATGTAGCAGCCATCAATTTCAATGCCAAGACCTGTGCTCACCCTGAAGAGTAAGTAAGGCCTAATTTGAAGTTCACGGTGGGTTCACTTGAGGTCCACACTGAGCTCGCTCAAGATCTGTCTTGGATTTTCTTCACTGCTGATGCCACTGGGCTCGAGTAAGCAAAGGAAAATAGAAAAGAAAACAAGAAAAGAGAAAAACAAAAGTGATTAGAGCGGATAGGCACTGGTTCAATTCACTTTATACTTAACCCTTGTTTAAATCTTTCTGTCTTATGGCCTGTTCTCTGACTACAGCAGAACTACTGAGTTCATTCTCCCAAATGATTGTAGCAAAATAATAGCTTATTTTAGAGCTAAGGTTTATCAAATTGGTTCCTCTTACTTTCGAAAGGAAGAATACTAGTAAAGGGTGACAGACAGAGATAAAAGATAATGCTTAGATAAACATTTACTCGCAGAGTTATTTCTTCAGCTGTCATGGACAATAAAACAACAGCCTAGAAATTGAATGAGAATATCATTGAGACAAGAAATGCTATGACGGAAGAAGTCAGGCACTTCTGAAATATGCACATACATAAACACAGAAATCTAGAAGTTGCTGTCAAAGATACTGTGTACTTTGTCACAGTCCTTTCAATGGATTTGCCCCTATTATGACTATAATTGCAGGAAACCTCTGCCCTTTACCATTAAAGTTTCTGTGAAACAAAGTCTGTTTCTCTCTCTTTCTTTTCCTGGCACCATCCTCATCTATAACCTCACTCCACCTCCTCTTCTCTCCTGCCCGCAAATGTCACATCCTCATCATCAACATAAATATTACCATGCACATGAGAGGAAATCTCCAATGACAGGTTTACAAGAAGTAAGACCATAAAACCATAAGATGTAGGAACAGAGGGAGCAGGCCATACAGCCAATCAAGTCTGTTCTATTACAACTTTGTCAGCAACTATCAGCTGGGTGTCAAATGCACGGTATTTCTTCATTATTGAGTTCAAACTCTTCAGCCAGTACCATTGATTTTTCATAAATCTAGCAATAAACATTTGATTTACCATTCATGATGAAAAATTATTAAAATCACTTTCAAATTTATTTCACTTGATTTATGCAATCCACTTTTGCATAGCCACAATTGTCCACCTCATCAATAGGCTTTTCTCTTCCCTTCTAAAACAAACTTTATTTTCTGGAATTTAATCCTCAAAATATTGGTACAGTTTGTAAGAAAAATGTGATTTACTTATTCAAACTTTGAAAGTCAATTACCCTGACGATACATTGTATGTTACGTCGCATAATACAGTTGTTGTTATACTTCTTGTCATCGGATTCATATCAAATAGTATCAATAAATAATATATATAAATGGTGAGGAAACTCTAACAATAAATACACGATAGCCAAACAAATGTAATATCTTAAACATATTCTAAATGATGCAACATCAGTCTGTCTATAATGAGACCACCAAACCCAGGAATAATATTATTCAATATCTTGAATAATTATTTTCCATGTAGCAATAAATATAAAATTATTTCATTATTTCATTCCAAACTCCTAAAATCATTATGGTGCTCACGCATTTCTTGTCCTACTTCCATATCCAGAAGCCTACTTTTGCAGCAGAGTATGAACACATTCCCAAACAGCCATTAGGTATTTACCATTTTTTTCTCACCAAGAACAAACCAATGATAGCTGTCTGGTGGATCCTAAAGCTCAGTTATTATGTAATTTTGATGTGTCCAAATATTGGGAAGATCAGCAATGTACTTACATTTAAAGAATAAAGGAGAACATGGATTTTGAAACATTAAATTATACATAATTAGCACAGAACAGTAACATAGTGTAGAATTCAAAATTACGCTTATACTTCCATCTAGTTAAAATAAATTTCCTTAATTTTTTTTATCTCATGTACTCATTAAATCTATAAGAGTTGAATATGTGTTAGAAGGTCTATAATCAGGGGAATTTAAATTTGCAGAACTCTAATCAGATTAAATTCAAAGCAAGTAATAACATTAGGATATTATCACAGTAAAATATTAATGCTTGGGTCATCCATTTATAAACTTGCTATCAAAATGAGCATAAATATTCATGGATGCAAAGCCATGTGAACTAATCATTTTTTCTCAAGGCCACCAGCAAACATTGGACACAACTGATATAAAACACTGAAGCTGTGCCATTGTTTTCATTGCAGAGTCTTAGTGATCTGTGGTATTACATAGAATTGTGTAGAATATGCAGCACAGAAGTAAAGTGGTTAAAACAACTAGCCTGTGCCTGTTTTATATTCTGCCAAAGCTTCCTCACGGTTACTGAGTGTGAAGACAGCAGTCTATTGTTGAGTGCAGCAATCCAGTACATAAAACATGGTCTTGAGAATGTGGCAACTGAGTGAATATTAACTTATTTCTTATGTCTAATCCAATTTGTATTTAACATTTAACAATGATTTATTGTTAACGTTAAGACCTTTTGGAATAAATAATGTATATCCTTCTTACTGAGAAAACATCAACAGTTAGTTAATTAAGGGACTATTTTGTACTAGTTTCTCTCAGCAGCTCAATGCAGGTGGTTTCACAAAGTACACAAAGTATGTGAACAGGAAGAAAGCAACTTGTGACTGAATGCAGTTAGATACATAATGTGAGTTTAGGACCTTCATGAATGCAGGAGTTGGTAATCTGAAAAAGGAGGTGATGTTCTCACTTATTACATGAAATGAGTCAGACAAGACAGGAAACTGTAGAACAGAAGCAGAACGTAAGAGTGAAAGCCCAGAAGCATTGATTGGATGCTCAGTTAAACAAGTAGTTGCTGAGTTTTCAGATTTCTTTCTCTCTACAAATGTGCACAATTCTGCAAACCGGCACTAGGGAAATACTATCAACAAGGCATGTTAATTATTAATAAGATTTATCATGTTTCTTAATAGCAATAAGGTTTATTAGTATTCGGAACATTTATTAACAATAACAAGGTTCACTAAAAAGTAACAAAACTGCAGAAAAATGCATATTTTGTTGAAGTTCTTTTGTTTTGAACTCAACAGGACAGTTCACAAAAATACCAAAGTAAATCAAAAACATTAGCATACTACATGAGAAGAATGACAGGAAGATTACCATGGAGAATATACCATTAAAGTAAGATTATTGAGTTACATGGGAAAATTGCCTTATGCAAGTATGATGTTGTGAATATAAATGAGAACTGACAAAAAAAAGGCAGAACATGTGAATAGTCGAATAATACTCCTGGATACAATGTTTTCAGGAAAAGAATGAAGGTGTGAGTTGTGCTAATATTGATTAAGGACAATATTGCAATGCTCAAAAATGATGCTTTCACAGAGATTTCAAGAGCACAATCTACATGGCTAGAGATTATTTTATAAGCTATCCATATATTAGACCTTAAAAGCTTAAACCATTTTGACATATCTCTTGGGGAGTCAAGACTTGAACTTGGGCTTTTTATCCCAGAAGTGGGAACAATGCCAAGGCACCACACAACCTTTTCAAGTTGTTGGAGGTGAAATTAAGTTCCACCTAATTTGATTCTTGAATGTTGTGAAAATATTAAGGGCATTTTTTGCTTTTTCTTTTTAAAGAGACATATTACGACAGAGGTGACAAGCTGTCTATTTGAATCCAACAAAATAAACAGTTTGTTTAGAATCTTGTATTAAATTTGGAGCAATAGAAGGAGCCTGAATGGGTAGTGTCAAGGTCCCCCGAGCCAGAATTATTAGTTTTGGGTTTTCAGTCGCAGTTGTTGATGTATTGAAGCTGGTTTTATAAGCTACAGTACATCTCTCCCTATTATGGGGGCAGCACAGTGACTCAGCGCTGCCTCGCTGCCAGAGACCCAGGTTCAATTACAGCCTTGGCCAACTGTCTGTGTGAAGTTTGCACATCCTTCACATGTCTGCGTGGGTTTTCACCCACAGTCCAAAGATGATCAGGTCAGGTGACTTGGCCATTCTAAATTGCTCATAGTCTGAGGTGCATGAGTCAAAGGGAAATGAGTCTGGGTGCATTACCCTTCAGAGGGCTGGTGTGAACTTGTTAGGCTGAAGGGCCTGTTTCCACACTGTAGGGAAGCTAATCAAATCATTACTCTTTCTTTCTCAGAGTCCTGGCTTGATGTTTCATTGTCCTGGACTGAAGAATTGCATTGTAAGCCAATCTATTTTACTGAATTTACTGTTGTCAACATTGTGTTTATGGGATTTTACTTTATTGGAATAGTTACTGTTTAGTTATGAAACAATATATCAATCTGTTAAGTTTTCCAATAAAGTTGTTTCTCGAAATTCTTCTGTCCTTCGCTGTATTTTAACTCTCATGTATGAATAAAATGTGTTTTGCTTCAAGACTGATAATTTGACCAATTGAATTGCATCCAAAATTCAACACTTGACACTTGCTTTTAAAATAAGAAAAGGTTAGGGCCTAGGCTAGACTCTTACTAAATTTTTAGGGTGTTTCGTCTGGTCCGTAACAGTGTATAGGGAAAATTTCCTACAACAATATGTTTCCTCCAGCAGTATGTTTCCCACAGCAGTATGTTTTCTTTAGTAGTATGTTTCCTAAAACAGCATGTTTCCTCCAGCAGTATATTTCCTACAGCACTATGTTTTCACCAGCAGTATGTTTCCTAAAGCAGTATTTCTCCTAAAGCAGTATGTTTCCTCCAGCAGTATATTTTCTACAGCAGTATATTTTCTATAGCAGTATGTTTTCTACGGCAGTATGTTTCCTACAGCAGTATGTTTCCTAAAGCAGTATGTTTCATACAGCAGTATGTTTCCTAATGCACCATGTTTTCTCCAGCAGTATGTTTCCCACAGCAGTAAGTTTCCTTCAGTAGTATGTTTCCTAAAACAGTATGTTTCCTCCAGCAGTATATTTTCTACAGCAATATGTTTCCTACAGCAGTATGTTTCCTAAACCACTATGTTTCCTACAGCAGTATGTTTCCTAAACCACAATGTTTTCTAAACCACTATGTTTCCTCCAGCAGAATTTTTCCTAAAGCAATATGTTTCCTACAGCAGTATGTTTCCTCCAGCAGTATATTTTCTACAGCACTATGTTTCCTCCAGCAGTAAGTTTTACGAGAGTGTATGTTTCCTAAAGCACTATGTTTCCTACAGCACTATGTTTGCTCCAGCAGTAAGTTTCCTAAGGCAGTATGTTTCCTCCAGCAGTATGTTTCCTCCAGCAGTATGTTTCCTGAAGCACTATGTTTCATACAGCACTGTTTCCTCTAGCAGTATGTTTCCTAAAGCACAATGTTTACTACATGCAGTATGTTTCCTAAAGCAGTATGTTTTCTACAGCAGTATGTTTCCTCCAGCAGTATGTTTCCTACAGAGTATGTTTCCTCCAGCAGTATGTTTCTGAGAGAATATGTTTCCTACAGCAGTATTTTTCCTAAAGTACTATGTTTCCTAAAATAGTATGTTTCCTAAAACAGTATTTTTCCTAAAGCAGTATGTTGCCTCCAGCAGTATGTTTCCTCTGCCAGAATGTTTCCTCCGGTAGTGTGTTTACGAAAGCAGTAGGTTTCCTAAAATAGTATGTTTCCTCCAGCAGTACGTTTCCTAAAACAGTATTTTTCCTACAGCAGTATGTTTCCTCCAGCAATATGTTTCTTACAGCATTATGTTTTCTAAAGCAGTATATTTCCTGTAGCAGTATGTTTCCCAGAGCAGTATATTTCCTAAAACAGTGTATTTCTAAAGTAGTATGTTTCCTCCAGCAGTGTTTCCTGAAGCAGTCTGTTTCCTAAAGCAGTAAGAATGAATATACAAATATGCTGGTCACCTACAAAACACAAAGTTTGAATACTTAACAAGTTACACATGGAGATGGAGAACATTTCTGAGGTAATAAATACATATTTTACTCTTATTTTGTTACGGTTAAAGGACCTGGTCAGAGCATAGTGTAAAATGAAATCATTCAGACACAAAAAGTTCAAAAATGAAATAAGGAGACATTGGATATGCTGCAAAGTAAATAAGATATTAAGATTATTTGAGATACATCCAAGGATATTAAGGGAGAAGAAATTTAAATTTACAGAGGCACTGGCCATGATTTTTCTGTCTTTCAATGACTTAGGGCTGGTGTTACAAGACTGGAGAATTACAAATGTTATGGACTTTCTGATGGAAGGTTTGATTAATACGTTGTGAACATTTTTAGATTATGAATTATTTTAAAAAGAAAAGCACATGGATATGGATTAGTGCTGGGAGGCCTTTTTTGAATAATGGTCATAAATTCATTCGGGAACAGAGATTTAAATGCACCAGTTTCAAGAAGAAATGTGACTGGAATCAAGGGCTTGGAAGAACCACTGGAATGTTAATGGGATAAGGTGTCTATGACAGGCAGGATGAGAACATTGAGATTTTTTTCTTGTTTTGACTTGCATTTTGAGAATACAAAGGTTAGTTGAGAAGAGTTCAAAGTGGAGTTCAGAAGCAAACCTTTATTTTCTCTTTAGCAGGAGATTGTTCCATTCAGTTTGATGGAAACCAGTCACTGCAGCAGCTCTTACTATTTACTTCAGCTTATACCGTTTCAAAACCATGAGAGTTGGAATAAAGACCTTGAGGTTGTTAGATTTCATAAAGTTTAGCCTATCAGCCTTGTGAAAGTTTCATCGGACTCAGAGAAGAATTGTAAGATTTTCTGAACATTTCAGGAAAGAGAAACTGGATGGAATCAGTTAAGTAGAAACGTAGAATTGAATTTGCATTATTTTTTCTCTGGACTTCATTCTGTGCAATGGATGGTTTTGGAAACTTTTTAATGTGTGTTTTAAGGTATTGTGACACATGGTTTTCTTATGTATGATTTGGATTTTTTCTAATTGCTTCATAATAAACTTATGTTCTGTTGTTATGGATGATTTGCAACTTCCTGTCAATGTACTTCAGGAAATAATATGTTAAAAACAATTTTAACATATCATCTATAAAAAAATTCTGGAATCTGACTTGTCTGGTAAATTGGATTAATCAAACTTTGTTTATAATAAGGGTAAGAATACATTAAGTAGCTAGAAACTAGTCACTTTAACTATGAAGATTTGAAATGTCTGTAGATAATAACTTATAACAAAGATAGTAGTCACATGGACAAATGTGAGTTATTTAAGAAAAGCTGTCTTGTATTTCTTGATGGAAAGTAATATTTATCTAACTTGTTATTTTTGGAAAGCAACAGAGAAGGGCAATTATGTTGTTGTGGTGACCTTGAAGGCATTTAATGCAACACCACACCACAGCATTATGAGCAAAGGTAGAACTCATGGAATAAAATGGCAGTAGCAGCTTCAATGAAAATTGGTGGGAGTGACAAGAAACAAGCTGTAATGTGAGTGGGTGTTTCTAGGGCTAGAGAAGACGTTTTGTCAAGTTCCTCATGTGTCAGTATTGGGACCCATGTCTTTCCTCCTTGACCACAGGGTATAGGGCACAATTTCAAAATTTGTGGATAATACAAAATTTGGAAAAATTGTAACTGTGAGTAAGGTAGTATAGAAATACCAAAAGGCATAGACAAATTGATGGAGTGGATGGATAAGTGACAGATAAAATTGAATGCAGAAAAATGTGAAGCAATTTATTTGGAGGTGAGAAATTATATAAAATAAATAGCAATTTGTCTGGGAGTGCAGAAGCAGAAGGATCTGGGTTTTTTTGTAGATGAGTCATTCAATGTGCATGCACAGGTTCAGAGAAAAGTTGATAAAGCATACAATATCTATGGTTTTATTGTAAGAAGCCTGGAGTATGAGAACAAGAAGGTTATGCTGAACCTGCGTACGGCGCAAGTTCATTCTCAGCCACAGTTTTATCTATTGTTGTATGTGCCATTCTTTAGAAAGAAGTGAAGGGAACAGAGACATTGTGAAAATTATCCTCGTGAATGATTTCAGGGTTGAGGGATTTTAGTTATGAAGATAATTTGGAGAATTTGGGACTGTCTTGCTTTGAGAGGAGAAAGTTAACGTGTTAGGACAGAATAGATAGGGAGAAACTGTTCCCACTAATGACTGAGAACAAGAGAGCAAGGATTTACGATAGTTTGTAAAAGATGCAAAAACAAAATCGTGAAAAACCTTTAGATTAGTTTCCCTACAGTATGGAAACAGGCTCTTCGGCCCCATAAATCCACACCAATCATCCAAAAAGTAACCCACCAAGACCTGTTCCCCTACCCTATATTTACCCGTGATTACCACATCTAACATTATGGACAACTTAGTACCACCAATTCACCTGACCAGCAAATTCTTTGATTGTAGGAGGAAACTAGCGGTGTACCACAAGGATCTGTTTTGGGACCATTGCTTTTTGTTATCTTTATAAATGATCTAGAGGAAGGACTTGAAAGCTGGGTAAGCAAGTTTGCGGATGACACAAAAGTCGGTGGAGTTGTGGATAGTGAGGAAGGAAGTGGTAGGTTACAGCGGGATATAGATAAGTTGCAGAGCTGGGCGGAAATGTGGCAAATGGAATTCAATGTAGCTAAGTGCGAAGTCGTTCACTTTGGTAGGAATAACAAGATGATGGATTACTGGGCTAATGGTAGGCTACTTGGTAGTGTGGATGAGCAAAGGGATCTTGGTGTCTATGTACACAGATCTCTGAAAGTTGCCACCCAGGTAAATAGTGCTGTGAGGAAGGCATATGGTGTACTGGGCTTTATTGGCAGAGGAATTGAGTTCCGGAGTCCTGAGGTCATGTTGCAGTTGTATAAGACTCTGGTGAGGCCTCATCTGGAGTATTGCGTGCAGTTTTGGTCGCCATACTATAGGAAGGATGTGGAAGCTTTAGAACGAGTGCAGAGGAGGTTTACCAGGATGTTGCCTGGAATGGTAGGAAAATCTTATGAGGAAAGGCTGAGGCACTTGGGGCTGTTCTCATTGGAGAAGAGAAGGTTTAGGGGAGATCTGATAGAAGTGTATAAGATGATTAGGGGTTTAGATAGGGTAGATACTAAGAACCTTTTACCGCTAATGGAGTCAGGTGTTACTAGGGGACATAGCTTTAAATTAAGGGGTGGTAGGTATAGGACAGATGTTAGGGGTAGATTCTTCACACAGCGGGTTGTGAGTTCATGGAATGCCCTGCCCGTATCAGTGGTGAACTCTCCTTCTTTATGGTCATTTAAGCGGGCATTGGATAGGCATTTGGAAGATATTGGGCTAGTATAGGTTAGGTAGGATTCGGTTGGCGCAACATCGAGGGCCGAAGGGCCTGTACTGCGCTGTATCCTTCTATGATCTATGTTCTATGTTCTATGTAAACCCACGCAGGCACAGGGAGAATATGCAAGCTCCATAGAGGCAGTCATCCAATATGGGAATTGAACCCAGGTCCCTGGTGCTATGAGATAGCAGTGTTAACCACTGAGCCACTAATCCTCCCCATGAAGCATATGGTTAGTGAATGGACTGCACTGTTTAAAAATGTGGAAGAGGCAGGTTCATTTGAAACATTAAAATGGGGACTGGATGGTCATGTGAAAAGAAAGATTAATAAACATTAAGTGAGAAGGCAAGAGAATGGCACAAAGTGGATTGTGCATTTGCAGAGATGGTGTAGACTGAAGGGATGTATGACCTCCTGCTGCTTTGCAATTGGACTGCACAAAACGCTACATAGGGCAAACAGGAAGACAGCTAACGATCCGTATCCATGAACACCAACTAGCCATGAAACGACACGACCAGCTATCCTTAGTAGCCACACACGCAGATGACAAGCAACATGAGTTCGATTGGGACAACACTACTATTATAGGCCAAGCCAAACAGAGAACAGCCAGGGAATTCCTAGAGGCATGACACTCATCCACAGATTCTATCAACAAACACATCGACCTGGACCCAATATACTAGCCACTGCAGCAGACAGCTGGAACTGAAAACGGGAAGCAGCAGAGACAAACCACTATAAATGCTGGAGGAGACAACACAGAAGTGCTTCACAAGAGGCTCCCAAGCACTGAGGATGTCACCTAGACAGGGGACGAAACATTGCAACACAGATTCCCAGCTCAGCGAACAGAACCACAACATATAAGAGTGCTAACAGACTTGGGATGATAAATGCTGAGTATGTTTCCCATCATGAGAGAATCTAGGAATAGAGGACATAGTCTCAGAATAAAAGGACACAAATTTAAGACTGAGATGAGGAGGAATTTCATCTCTCAGACTGTTGTGTGTCTTTGGAACTCCTTGCCACAAGGAGCGGTGGGGTCAGGTCCTTGCGTATATTTAAGGCTAAATAGATTCTTGATTAGGAAGGGAATCAAGGGTTATGGGAAAGTGCAAGAAAATGGACATGAGGAATGTCAGATCTTAATCCTGCTGAATGGCAGAGCAAGCTTGATGGGACAAATGTCTTACTCCTCTTCCTATTTTTATAGTAGTATGGTCTTTTGGTCGGATGCATTCCATTATTTACCTTAAACATTATTATCCTGTGATTGCTATTGTCTAGATGTTCCCTCATTGTAACATGTCCTGTCTGTTTTGGCTCATTTTCCATTACTAGCTTAAAGAATAATTCTTCGGTTGGGCTTTGCAAGTATTCTGTAAGAAATTTGGCCTGCACATTTTAAGAACTTAATTCTGGTTCTTCATTCATCCACTTTTCCTTGAAACCATCACTATTATTTATTATCTTCTATTCATCTCATTGAATTGCTTGCACTTTGTTTATTTCATTTTTATTTCATTCTCAAGTAGTCTGTAGAATATCATTATTAGTATTCTTAATCTCTTTCTACAGCTTCTCTCGGATGCATGTGAATGCCATTCCATGCTTTAAGTTAATTTTTACAGCTGTTCTTATGTTATGGAGAATTAGTATAGTTGTGCAACCTTTCCTTCAGTATCTTTTCTGAATGCAATGTATCTTATAATATTTAACTGCCAGTTCTATACCTTATCAAGCCACATTTTGGTTACCTCTGTTGGTTCTGGAACATCATCAAAAACTATTGCCTCAATTTCCCCCTATTACAATTCATTCTGCTTTCCTTCATAGTGGGAAGGCAAGGGGCTACTGTGCCCAGACTTGTAGTGAACTTAGTCACAAGTGGCAGTTAGCTAAATGAAAATGTAAATAAAGAAACATCACATTTTGAAGTGTTTAAGGGGGATTAATTTTGGAGCAGTGCTAAGGTGAGTAATTTGATTTACCTTGCCATATGGCCCAATTTCAGTCATGTTATGTGTGAGGTCAGCTGTCTTCTAGTAGAAGGTGCAGAAGAGTATGGGAAAGAGCTGTCATTGAGTTGCTGTCACATCTCATGCATTAGCTGGCTGAAGAGGCTTGTGAGCAATACACTTTGCCATCTCAAGTGAGGGAGTTGAGACAGAAGCAGCATTAGAATAGAAAAAAAATCACTATCCAAAAATAGCAAGTAGGTATTGATTACTGCAATTCAAAACTTACCGTTATGTTTTCCTGCAAAACAGTATAGTGTTGGTGTTGTGAAGATATTAAATACCATTTTGTTTTGGTTAGATTTTTGTTAAGATTTATGTCTCTATTAATAGAACAGCTGTACTTTAATGCATGTCAAAGCAGGAAAATTATGCTATTATACCATTCAACTTATAAACATTTTTACAGTGCAATATGATCTGGCCTGACTTTAACATAAAATGTCAACATCCAAACCTTCTCTCAGTCAGTAAATGTGACTGCATGTGCTCCAGTGTGAATGAATAAGAATGGTGCTTCATTTGACAATGTGACGAGAAAGTGACATTCAAGCATTCACATTTATATATCTTCAAAATTCACAATTCGTGTCTTCTTACATATTTTAATGAGTTATAGAAGCAGCTATTTTACAGGCTGTACCATAACACTTTGTTCTTTTCCATCGATTAAAGATGAATTTACATGCATGTCTCAGGAAATCAGTAAGCCTTGCAGTTTCTAGTTATTAGGCATGCAACAGTGCTTCTTGCTATCAATAAATAAAGTGTCGGTAAGAATTTACAAGCATTCCAGTAAAAGATTCAGCCATTTAGTGATTTATGAGGACCCGGCTAACATACAACTCACTCTAGATTCTATTTTATCGTTAGTTGAGATAGGTTAGTATATGTGCGACATCTAATCTTTCACAGAGGAACTGGGAAACCAAGTTTTCCATTCCTAAGCATGTGATGCTTTTCAGGAAGCACATTTTTCTTGAATCCTTCAGTAACATTTTGTGCGTGTAAACGAATTGTACAATGTGTGACTGCAGCACTATATGATCTAGATACAATATTCTTCATCTAAACAATATTACACAAGTTCAATCCTGCTTTACAATTTTGGTAAAGCAATTGCAATTTTAAAAAAAATGCAGCACCTGTTAATCCACTTTGAAGATAAATAAAATTAAAGCTACAAATTGATACATATTTATATAAAAGGTGGTCCTAAAATTTTTGGGTCAGCACAAGAAAGTCTTAAACTGCAACTACAGTGGCCAAAATGTGAAAAAAAATCTTCCACTGGGCGTGAATGTCACGACCAGGCTAATATTTGTTGATATTCTTTATTGAGAATGTGGCAGTGAGTTATATACTTGAACTACTTCTGTCAAACTTATGTATATAAACCCATAGTGTTGTTAGGAAGAGAGCTTCAGGAATTTTGACACCATGACAGCTAAAAAGAAGTGATATATTTCCAAGTCAGGGTGGTATGTCACTTTGGGGGAAAATAGGCATGTGAAGGTTTTCTTAAACATCTGCTACCCATACCCTTTTAAGTGCTAGAGGTCCAGAAGGTGCTGTTGGAAGAGCATTGGCGTGTTGTTGTAGTGTATTTTGTAGATGCCACGCAGTGCTGCCACTGTTAATATTGAAGGCAGTGAGTGTCTTTCGAACCAAGAAGCTCTTTTGTCCAGGATACTGTTGAGCTCCTTGCCTGTTGCTGTTGTTGACTGGTGAAGTCAGAAGCGATAATGGGCCTCAAACTCAATTAGCATCTAACTGTCAAGGAGCTAAGAGTCTACTGAATGAAAAAGGATCAATAGATCAGGTTGCTACTTGTGACTGTCAGATAATTAATTCACAGCTCAGGGAAATGGTGCGAAGGGAGGGGAAATCTAAAGGTGAAAATGGTGAGGGTGATGGGTTGCTTGGTGAAAAATAAAGTAGGCTGGGAAGTGGAAGGCAATTGTAGGTCAGGAGTATGTAGATCATGAGTAATTGGGCACTGAATTATCCAGAACATTAGAATGCGTGGACTAGAGATTTAGCACAAGGTCATCAATTAGTTGGGAAGGTAGAAATTGGGCCTGAAGCTAACAGAGAGACTTAGGTTGGTAATGGAAATCAGTGGCAAGGTTGATTGCTGCTGCCAGCAACCTGCATTCCTTATATGTGTGTGGTCAAGAGAAACACACCTGCTCTTCCTGGCAATATATTTAGTTAAGTTACATAGTTTCTGTATTGCAGACAATTATAAGCCTGGTTTCCTAGAAGCCCACAATGGCTCTTGCTACAAATCAGTATCGTAAAGGTGATATCAAGCCAGCTTTAGGCCTTTAGCATTCCCGATGACTTTTGATGTACTTTTGACCAGAAGTGACCATAGATTCCTTCCTACCAATCTGGGCTGCAAGTGTAGTGCAATTTCTAGATTGTTAATTTTTGTAAACTGATATGCAGTATTTAACAGGAGACAAATTTTAATTAGATATGGGGACAAACATATATTGAAAATTTGTCTGGAAATCGTGTTACTTTCTTTTTATTCGGAATAAAATGAGCCATAGCCAAAGGTTATAAATATTCGGAAAAGAAGTATGTGGAATACACCAGCATTGATTTAAATGTGAGCGACAAGATGGTACACTCAAAAAAATGAGAAGTTATGTTCTGATTTTCACGAGTAGTTGTGTGGACTGATTAGAGTCATAGAGTCATAGAGATGTACAGCATGGAAACAGACCCTTCAGTCCAACTCGTCTATGCCGACCAGATATCTAGCCCCACCTGCCAACACCCGGCTCAGATCCATTAAAACCCTTCATATCCATATACCCATTTAAATGCTTTTAAATGTTGCAATTGTACCAGCCTCCACCACTTCCTCTGGCAGATCATTCCATACACGTACCACCCTCTGCATGAAAACATTGCCCTTTAGGTCGCTTCTATGTCTTTCCCCTGTCACCCTGAACCTATGCCCTCCAGTTCTGGACTCCCCACCGCAGGAAAAGACTTTGTCTATTTATCCTATCCATGTCCCTCATAAGTTTGTAAACCTCTGTAAGGTCACCCCTCAGCCTCCAACACTCCAGGGAAAACAGTCCCAGCCTGTTCAGCCTCTCCCTATAACTCAAATCCTCCAACCCTGGCAACATCTTTGTAAATCTTTTCTGAACCCTTCCAAGTTTCACAACAGCTTTCTGAAAGGAAGGAGACTAGAATTGCATGCAATATTCCAATAGTGGCCTAACCAATGTCCTGTACAGTTGCAACATGACCTCCCAACTCCTGTACTCAATACTCTGACCAATAAAAGAAAGCATACCAAACACCTTCTTAACTATCCTATCTACCTGTGACTCCACTTTCAAGGGGCTATGAACCTGCACTCCAAGTTTTGTTCAGCAACACTCCCTCAGACCTTACTATTTGATGATAGGTCCTGCTAAGATTTGCCTTCCTAAAATGCAACACCTCGCATTTATCTGAATTAAACTCCATCTGCCACTTAGAGTCATACAGTTATAGAGATGTATAGCATGGAAACAGACCCTTCGGTCCAACCCGTCCATGCCGACCAGATATCCCAACTTAATGTAGTCCCACCTGCCAGCACCCGGCCCATATCCCTTCAAACCCTTCCTATTCATATACCCATCTAAATGCCTTTTAAATGTTGCAGTTGTACCAGCCTCCACCACATCCTCTCGCAGCTCATTCCGTACACGTGCTACCCTCTACGTGAAAAAGTTGCCCCTTAGATCTCTTTGATATCTTTCCCCTCTCACCCTAAACCTATGCCCTCTAGTTCTGGACTCGCCAACCACAGGGAAAAAGACTTTGTCTATTTATCCTATCCATGCCCCTCATAAATTTGTAAACCTCTATAAGGTCACCCCTCAGCCTCCGACGCTCCAGGGATAACAGCCCCAGCCTGTTCAGCCTCTCCCTGTAGCTCAAATCCTCCAACCCAGGCAACATCTTTGTAAATCTTTTCTGAACCCTTTCAAGTTTCACAACATCTTTCCAATAGGAAGGAGACCAGAATTGTATGCAATATTCCAATAGTGGCTTAACCAATGTCCTGTACAGCCGCAACATGACGTCCCAACTCCTGTACTCAATGCTCTGACCAATAAAGGAAAGCATACCAAACACCTTCATTATCCTTCCTACCTGCGACTCCACTTTCAAGGAGCTATGAACCTGCACTCCAAGGTCTCTTTTGTTCAGCAACATTCCCTAGGATCTTACCATTAAGTATATAAGTCCTGCTAAGATTTGTTTTCCCAAAATGCAGCACATCACATTTATCTGAATTAAACTCCATCTGCCATTCTCACCCCATTGGCCCATCTGGTCCAGATCCTGTTGTAATCTGAGGTAACCCTCTTCGCTGTACACTACACCTCCAATTTTGGTAGTATCTGTAAACTTGCTAACTATACCTCTTATGCTCGCATCCAAATCATTTATGTAAATGTCAAAAAGTAGAGGACTCAGCACCAATCCTTGTGGCACTTCACTGGTCGCAGGCCTCCAGTCTGAAAAACAACCCTCCACCACCACTCTCTTTGAGCCATTCTGTATCTAAATGGCTAGTTTTCCCTTTATTTATTACCTTGCTAACCTGTTTCCCATGGGGAACCTTGTTGAATGCCTTACTGAAGTCCATATAGATCACATCTACTGCTCTGCCCTTATCAATCCTCTTTGTTACTTCTTCAAAAAACTTAATCAAGATTATGAGACATGATTTCAGATGCACAAAGCCATGTTGACTATCCCTAGTCATTCCTTGCCTTTTCAAATACATGTACATCCTGTCCCTCAGGATTCCCTCCAACAACTTGCCCACCACTGACATCAGGCTCACTGGTCTATAGTTCCCTGGCTTCTTCTTACCACACTTCCGAAACAGTGGCACCATCTTAGTCAACCTCCAGTCTTCCAGCACCTCACCTGTGACTATCGATGAAACAAATATCTCAGCAAGATGCCCACCAATCACTTCTCTGGCTTTCCACAGAGTTCAAGGGTACACCTGATCAGGTCCTGGGGACTTATCCATCTTTATGTGTTTCAAGGCATCTAGCACTTCCTCTCCTGTAACATAGACATTTTGCAAGGTGTTGCCATCTGTTTTGCTACTTTTTACATCTTCCACATCCTTTTCCACAGTAAATACTGATGCAAAATACTTGTTTAGGATCTCCTCCATTTTCTACAGTTCCACACAAAGGCCGCCTTGCTGATCTTTGAGAGGCTGTATTCGCTCCCTCGTTATCCTTTTGTCCTTAGTGTATTTGTAAAAACCCTTTGGATTTTTTGTGACTCTATTTGCCAAAGCTATTTCATGTCCCCTTTTTGTCCTCCTGATTTCCCTCTTGCGTATACTTCTACTGCCTTTCTACTCTGTTAAGGATTCACTCGATCTATCCTGTCTATACCTTGACCCATGAGTGGAATTCTCTGCCACACTAAATGGTTGAGGCCATAATACTGAACATTTTCAAGAAGCATTTAGATATAGTTCTTAGGGATAAAGTGATCAATGGGGTTGTGGAGAAGTGGGAACAGAGTGCTAAGTTGGATTACGAACCAATTATGTTGAATGATAAAGAAGCTCAAACGCCCAAACAATGCCTGCTCCTATTTATGTAATTTCTACTCTTCTCTGTACAATTCTCTATTCCTTCAATAAGGTATTTGGTATAAGCCATGAAATACTTAGATATAGACAAATATAAATATAAATATATAAATACTTAAATATAGATCCTAATCCATCCATAAAGTTTGCAGGGAAATGTTACTTGGCACATCTTGAACAATTTAGTTTCTTCTGTTCTGACTGCAGTTGTAGTGAGATCAGGTCACTGCTCATATTAATGACAATTACTAAGATGTTTTAGATTAGATTAGATTACTTACAGTGTGGAAACAGTCCCTTCGGCCCAACAAGTCCACACCAACCCGTCGAAGCACATCCCACCCAGACCCATTCCCCTACATTTACCCAATCACCTAACACTACGGGCAATTTAGCATGGCTAATTCACCTAGCCTACACATCTTTGGACTGAGAAACTGGAGCACCCAAAGGAAACCCACGCAGACACAGGGAGAAACTCCACACAGTCAGTCGCCTGAGACGGGAATTGAACCTGGATCTTTGGCGCTGTGAGGCAGCAGTGCTAACCACTGTGCCACCGTACTGCCCACTAAGGGTGACATGGTGGCTCAGTGGTTAACACTGCTGCCTCACAGCACCAGGGTCCCTGGTTCAATTCTAGCCTTGGGCGACAGTTTGTGTGGAGTTTGCACATTCTCCCCATGTCTGCGTGGGTTTCCTCCGGGTGCTCCGGTTTCCTCCCACAGTCCAAAGATGTGCAGGTTAGGTGAATTGACCATACTAAATTGCCCATAGTGTTAGATGCATTAGTCAGAAGGAAATGGGTCTGGGTGGATTACTCTTCGGAGGGTTGGTGTGGACTGGTTGGCTGAAGGACCTGTTTCCACACTGTAGAGAATAATCTAATTTAAAAGCTTTTAGGCATAACTGAACAGGTGATGATAAGAGTCATCTTATGGAACCTGTCCACCACCCGCCCACCAATTTGTTTTTACCCTATTGACTATATACACTATGTTTGAAAACTAACAACTTTCCAAATTCTATGCATTTTACAGGAAGAGTCTATGGATGGCTTCACACATCTGGAGTCACTTTGGAGATTTCAGGTCAGTTAGTGCACATCAAGTTCCTTCTCTAAAAGTGTTCAGTCCTTGTCTCCCTGAATAATGGCTGTGTCATTCCTGATTACACTTGAGGATTACTTTATATAGGCCATCATGCTATGGTCCTCTTGTTTATTGAAACCTGCTATTTAATGTTCAACAAGATAAATGGTTGCAGCTTCAGGAGTTTCGTAGGAACAGTACTCATAGGCTGGTAGTCTAAGTGATGCCTGGCCTCCCTTTTTCATGAAGGAAACATCACATGGGACCTGTGTCTAGCTGAAGGTATGATTTTAGTCTGTCTAATAATATTCTTTATTTCATTGTACTCGTTCATCATCCTGTACTCGACTGCTCAGTGGTAGTGCCTGAGAATTGCAGGGAAGTTGGATCAACAGACTTTGGCACTTTACAGGTTGTCTTCATTCCTCTTGCCTGAACAACATCACTCAGAAGTAACTATTAGCTTTGAGAACTGTAACTTTCTCGACAGTCTCCATATCCTGACTTAAGACCAAAAGACCATTTGCTTCATTATTCAGTCATGGCTACGCTCCTCAACCCCATTCTCCTGCTTTCTCCCCATAATCTTTGATCCCTTTGATAGTCAAGAACTTATCTATCTCAGTCTTAAATATACTCAATGACGTGACCTCCACAACCTTCTGTGGCAATGAATTCCATAGATTCACCACTCTCTGGATGAAGAATGTTCTCCTTATCCCTAGTCTAAAAGTTCTTTTCTTTACTCTAAATCTGTGCCCTCAGGTCTTAGTCTCTCCTACCAATGGAAACATCTTTCCAACATCTACTCTGTCCAGGCCGTTCAGTATTCTGTAAATTTCAATTAGTTTTCTCCTCATCCTTCTAACTTCCATCAAGTATAGACCCAGAATCCTCAAATCTTCCTCATATGTTAAGCTGTTCATTCCTGGGACAACTCTCATGAATCTCCTCTGAGCACACTTTAGGGATAGTACATCTATCCTGAGATATGGGACCCAAAACTGCACACAATAGTGCAAATATGATCTGACCAGAGCCTCAGAAATACATTCCTGCTGTTATATTCAAGTCCTGTTAAAATAAATGTCATCATTGCATTTGCCTTCCTAACTACTGACTCAACCTTAAGTTTACCTTGAGAGAATTAGATTACTTACAGTGTGGAAACAGGCCCAAGTTCACACCGACCTGCTGAAGCGCAACCCACCCATACCCCTACATTTACCCCTTACTTAACACTACGGGCAATTTAGCATAGCCAATTCACCTGACCCGCACATCTTTGGAATGTGGGAGGAAACCGGAGCACCCGGAGGAAACCCACGCAGACACAGGGAGAACGTGCAAACTCCACACAGCCAATCGCATGAGGTGGGAATTGAACCCGGGCCTCTGGCGCTGTGAGGCAGCAGTGCTAACCACTGTGCCACCGTGCCGCCCTCCTGGTCTAGAACTCCCAAGTCTCTTTGCACTTTTGAATTCTAAATTTTCTCCCCATTCAGAAAATAGTCCATGCCTCTATTCTTATGACCAAAATACATGACCTCACACATTCCCATGTTGCACTCCATCTGTCACTTCTTTGCCTACTTCTGCAGCCTCTCCAACTCATCAATGCTACCTATCCCTCTATATTATCTGCAAACTTAACCAGAATGCACTCAGATCCTTCATCTAGATTGCTAATATATAAAGTGAAAAATTGTGGTCCCAACACTATGCTTTGCAGAACACCACTTGGCATCCACCATCCTAAGAAAGACCCTTTTATCTCCATTCTCTACTTTTTGCTAGACAGGCGGGCTTCTATCCATTCTAGCACCTTGCCTCTAGCACCATGGGTCCTCATCTTACTCAATAGCATCCTATGAAGCATCTTGTCAAAGGCCTTCTTGAAGTCCAGGTAGATAACATTCTTTGACTTTCCTTGGTCTCAACTGCTTGTTAATTCCTCGAAGAATTCTAACAGATTTGTCAGGCATAATCTCCCCATAATGAAACCATGGTGACTTTGCCCTATTTTACCATATACTTCCAAGTGTTCAGAAATCTCATCCTTCACAACGGATTCCAGGATCTAAACCATGACCAAGGTTAGGCTAATTGGTCTGTAATTTTCCATCTTTTGCCTTACTTCCTTTTCAAACCGGGGTGTCACATTAACAAGTTTCCAGTAATTTGGGACCCTCCCTGATTTGAGTGACTCCTGAAAGATCACCACTAATGCCTTCACTATCTCTTCAGCTATCTCTCTTAGAATTCTTGGGTGTACTCCATCTGGTCCAGGTGGTTTATCCACCTTGAGGCCATTCCATTTTTATTGCACCTTCTCCTTGGGGTGATGGCCACTATACTCAGCTCTACCCCCTCACTCTTTTGAATTTTTGGGAGATAACTCATGTCTTCCACTGTGAAGACTGATGCAAAGTAATAATTCAGCTCCTTGTCACATTGTTGCTGCCAATAAGAGAGATTTAGGGAGCGAATTATCAGGCTTAGGACTTGACAAGGAGCAATTAAGATCAGGATGGTCTGTTTTTTGAATTTGAGGAGGACATATATCTTGGGGTTTAGGTGGCATTTTGATTTGAAGAGATTATAGAGGTAAGGACTGATTAAAAAACAAGGATGTAGATTTTAAAATCACATTTTTGCCAAAGTAGGAACCAATACAGGTCAGTGAACACAGGGACATTGTTAATAACATCTTCATGATTTGTTTTTGTTGCTGAATTTGAAGAAAAAATGGTCTTTTGCAATCAAAACAGTATTGACTTTGAAGTAGCTAAAGTATATTTTCTTATTTAGCATTCATGCTTCAGAGTTTCATGAGTGCATGTTGGAAATTCAATAAATTACAACAGGTGAATATTCTTCTTTTATCCCCTTGTTTTACATTGGTAATTCAGTTATACCCCAAATTCATGAACCTCAGATTTTGTATCATTGATGACATATTAAATGGGATGCATGTTGGAAATTCATGAATTTGGGTTATAACTGAATTACCGATGTAATTTTTCAAACAAGAGGATAAAAGAAGGATATGCACCTGTTGTATTTTAGAAGTATGGGAGCTCTCAGCATCACTGTGCTTGTAAAGAATACTTGGAGGCATCTCACTTTGTAAGGTTTTCTTGATTGAAATGTTTGAAAACCTCAGACCTTGAGAGACTGTCAACTATTGTCCTCATCTTTTATGCCGTAGGGATCTTTTCGAGTAGCCACAGGGGAAATCACAGGCGTCAGTCAGTTTGCTTCCTTGACCTTTGGAAATCTGACTTCCCTTTTTCTTCACAATGAAACAATGACAGATTGCAAACCATATTGACTGTTTTCAGTAACATAAGAGGACTGTAAAAATACAAGAATAACTGCAAGTATATAAAACCTGGAATGAATGACTGGATCTTCTTTCTCTGCACTCAAAACTCAGTAATGTCGTAACTTTGACACCAGATAGGTTTTTATGGCATTCCAACAGCTTTCTGGATACCCTGATACCTGTGTTGTACTCCTTAATTTATATCGTCTAATAATTATGGTGGGATTTGGTCACATGATCCCTAACTAATTAACTAAGGCCTCTTGGAGACTAAATCGCTAGCCCAGTAATGAAAAAAATTACACTTTCATACCAACTTTAAGTTGCTTGCACAAGGAAGCATAAGATGGAACTGGCTAATAAGTTACTTCATATAGCTGTTCTGTAATTATTAGATGCAAAACATAGACTCTTCTAAAATAGGACAATTGCAAATTATGTATTGGCTATCAAATTGGCAGTATACTTTAATGATGTTACTACTGCTGATGTTTTGTTTTTTATTTGCTTCTAGTGAACATTTCCTAGTTCAAGGGTAATGTTGTGCCCTGCACAAAATATGTTAATGGAGTTACTCATTAAGTTGCAAATGCCTCACTTTAACTTTTGCTGACAGTGCTTTTCTGCTTATAGCCTTTCTGTTGCTGGGGTTGAAGACTGAGTTTTTAGCCTACATATGTCAGCAGGTTGGATCATAGTAAAACAAGGATGAAAAATTACATGGCATATTGCATGTATATCATTGGACCTCGGAGAATATTTATGTTGAACTTCTCTCAGAATAACAGAATTAGATAACAGAAAAATACATCCAAGAAGCTATTTTCCTTGAAAGGAAAAGCTTGAACACGCTATTGCATGATACTATTGCAGCTGATAGACCAATTTGTTGCAATCTTTCTTCCAGTCTCATTAGACACATGCAGTGTATGAGACTTTGGCAAGATCTAACAATCTCTCCACATAATTTTTTACTTTGATTGTCTTAAATTCTGATGTGAAGATCTTCCATGGGAAATGAGAAAGTATAATCAGCATTGACCTCTGTGTGCTGTGGATTCGAAAGATGACCTTCTGCATCTTCCAACTGTATATCAAAGAAGAAAAGTCACTTGCATTGAGGGCAGCAACCTGAGGAAAACAAGCCTGATACCCACTCAATAGTATAATTTCCCCAGTGCATTCTAAAATGGGAATTAGGCCAATATTACCTTCTCCATGATGCCAGTTTTAATCAGGCTTTATTGCAACTGTTTTATTGTCTGCAACAGAGTCTAATTTCTACTCTTTAGTGCCTACTGTTTGCTTTGCATTTCATCTAACCTTTCTGACTTACTAGTGAGCAGAGCAGAGCCAAAGAATATCTGCTCTAGTTGGAGTAGCAGTTATGATAAATGGATTCAGTGCATGAACATGGTCATCCTACAAAAACAAACTGTAAACATTCCAAACATAAAAGTACCGAAAAACATTTTAAGCGTCATCTGATGGGAGAAGTGTATTTCATTGAAACCCATGAAATTTATTCAGCCAGGTAATTTAGGACATTTAGAAGCACACCAACGATATTTTGTGATCCCTGATCCAGAAACATCTGTGGTATTAGCTTAAACAGATCCTTTGCCCCTTGACTATTCAATAAGCAGTCAATTTTAAGATTCCCCTTCAAAATTGGTAAACAATTGAATGTCAGTTTTGCAAGGTTTACAGCTCCATAAACTTTGGTGCATAAAAGCACCACTGTTTTCCATTGAAGACCAGGCAAAAATCTTCTTTTCTTCACAGCAATGCTGCTGACCACTCCCAGCCCAGAATGCTCACAATAAGCTCACCCTGATTAGCTCCATTCCTGCCTCAAACAAGCCACCAACATTTTTGCAATGGCCTGCCATGTATTTTCAAGGAAGCAACTGAGCTAACCCCAAGCTCTGAACCTTTGAAATTAGGCCTGACTAATTTGATCACTTTTTCAACAATGGCGTTTAATGAAGATATCTGCAGTTTCCTGAACTTACTAGTCACAGAGAAGGACCCTGTTTGAGAGGAAGTGATAGTATAGTGGTAATGTCACTGGACTTATAATCCTGAGATCTAGGATGCTGCTCGAGGAAAAGGTATTCAAATCCCACTGTACAAATGGTGTTGTTTGAATTTGAGATTCAGAATTTAAAAAACCCAGCACAATGATGACCTTGTAACAGTGCTAAAAAAGTCCCATCTCTTTCAGTCATGCCCTTTTCAGAAGGAAATCGGCTGATCGTATCTGATTAGGCCTGTATATGACACATGACACACAGCAATGTGGTTGACCCGTTATTACCATCTGAAATAGCCTCACAAGCCAGGCAAGCACGGTTTGGGGTGGGAAATAAAACTCTGGTCCAGGTAGTGATGTCTGTATCCCAATAGATGAACACAAAAAAAAACCTGTCAATCAAGCTTCAGTTATACTTGCTTGAAGTGGAAACCAGAGGAAATTTCGCAGGCAAAATAATTCATTTTGAATGGAAAGAGCCTGAATTAGCTCATTCTGCCATTTCTTGGCTATCAAATAAAAGTTCACAGTAAAACTATATGCTGTCAAATGACAACCTTGTTTATAATAGCTCCTCATTATTGGTCACTAGTCATGCCAGTCTTTCTTTTACTTTGCTGCACTTATTGAGTCATTGCTGGAGATTGATCTGGTATATGACAAAAGTTCAATTGTGTTAATTGGTCCTCCAGGGTTTTTCTTTTGAGGAATTAATGTGCTAGCTCCTGGAAGCAAATGAAATACTCTCACCTTTGAAAAGAGTCCAAAGAAGAATCAGGAGAAGACTGGAAATTTAATTGAATTTTGATTGATATTTACATTGAACAGTTTACAACTTGGTGAACTGTGAGGTCCATCTCTTAAGGGCCTTTTTTTTTCCATATTGCACTCAGAAACTATATATGGTTTATAATGATAAGTGTCATGTCCTTGCAAATGCTAAATCTGTTCTGGCAAAAACTGGTGAAGAACTTTGCAAGGATTCTGCAATTATGATTGACAACCCATAGATATTAATAAGATGAAGCAATAGACCAAGGTACTGTCAACTGGAATATATACACATTGCATTTGATTTAATGATTTACACAAGTAATTTGCTGTCAGATTCATCTTTCCATGAAGTGTGTTGATTCATAACCCATAAATATTTGTAGACAAGCTAATTCAGCATCAATTGCTGTCAAATTGTTGATTGATGTTGTTGTAAACATGTTTGCTATCTCACAAACATGAATCACTGAATTTTGAATTGATTTCATTTTGGGATAGGTTTTCTTTAATGCTACTATTTTATTCTATTCATTTAAAATATATAATAACCAGTATCGAAACAATCCAACACTGGCATTCCTAAAAGGAAGAAAGATGTTATTGATTGAAATGGTAATGAAGTTTGATTAGATTTCAAAATCCAAGCTTCAATCATTTTAAATTCATTAGGTAAATAATCAAACAAAGTTATGTCTTCTTATCTATTAACTTCAGTTTCAATAATAATAGAATTTTGTATCTGACTTGATTATAAAACAAGCAAAGAATAAAGTTTACATGAGGATGTTAAAAATACATGATAAATGGTGAAATAGCAAGTATTAAACCTTGTGCCATTGCATAGGAAGGTGGCATGGGCATGGCAAAGAGCTGTTCAGAGTGGCAGAACACATATCTACATAATATTTCATAATCTCTCAGAATGCTTCTCAATAAAGTACTGTTAAAGTCATTGAGAATTGTTATGATCCTCAGCGTGAACTCACAATCAGCAAGAGAGATGAATGACTCATTAATCTGTTTTAGGAGCAGGGATTGAGGGAGGATTGTTGATTCAACATCAGGAGCATATATACCTTCCTTACGAATGTGTCAATGGATATGTTGTATGCACTGCAACCACTGGAGCAAACAAGACAGTGCCTCAGTTTAGAATCTAATTTGAAAGACAAAGCATTGAAGAATGTATTTCATTGAGTTTAGGTTATTTGGTCATAGCCTGTTTTCAGGACTGACTCAGCTTACACAAGAGCAAAGACAATTAACAGTAGTATAGGAAGTTAATGAGCATTTAAATCAAACAGTGGCTTTATTTCACTTTATGACCTTCTATAAAATGTCTACTTGGAGCATTTTTTTCACAATGAGAAACTGGTTAAACTATGGATGGTCATATAAAGTACTGACCGGTGATCAGATGTAAGAGTGAAATAACTGTCTTGCTTTTACGAACCAAATTAAGCATTTAAACTCATAATTGTGGACAGAAATCAAACCAAACTAAAATAAATAACTGTTATGTGTATCTTGAGAACAATCGTAAGCATCGCTACTGCTATTGCTACACAAAGAGGGAAAGTGAACGTGAGTTTTGTTGTATGTACATTCTGAGCCCTTTATTTATTATGACTTTAGGCACTCTTGTCGATGTAAAAGTGGCTGAAGTACAAGTTTTAGGCATCAAAAGTTACATATGTTCTTATGAACTTAATTCATTTATCTTTTGCATTTTTGTTCTATTGACTCCTCCATTGTAGCTGCCTAATATGGATATGTTAGAGATAGACTTGTGCAAGGCACCTGAACCAAAAGGTTTTGCAAACATTTCTATTGAAACAAAATACATATTCCTCATCTTCTCTGATGCAGAGCTGTATGTCCCAATTTCCTGATGGCTTAAGGTGAGTATTGGGAACATGCTGTGGCATTAAGAGGTTATTTTGTTCTGTTTTGTTTTAAATACAGGTTTGAAGACAGAGGTACAAGTTCTCTAGTTGGAAAGTCAGGCAGTAAACAACTTGTGAAGCCTTAGGTGTGTTTTTTTTTAAAGCTAGTTGGAACCATGGAAGCAGCCTAAATGGATATGGTCAAGTTTCCACCCACAGAACCAGGATTTTATGTTTAGCTGCAACACCTGCTGTTATGCTCTTGAAAAAGTGAAGACTGTTCTTTTTTGTCACTCTCGCAATTACAGGAATAACATATGAGACAATCTGTTTTCTGAATTTACCTTTTGCCAAGGGTGTGTTTATGATGTTTTACTATATTGGTACAGTTACTAGTAGTAAATTAATCAATTATTCTATTAAGTGTTCCAATGGTGTTAAGTTATTCCAAGTTCCTTTCTCTTTTGTTGTATTTTAACTATAGTACTTGAATAAATAGCATTTTCTTAATTTTGAGTAGTTTGACCAATTGAATTTCATCTGGAACATAGTATCTCACATTTTTCTTTGAGATAAGACTATCTTCTTAATATATTTTGCAGGGATCTGGTCTGTTCTATAATAGTATTTTAATGCTATTCAATTGGTACAGCACAATTGATCATTCAGTTGGATGCAGGACTAGGGATCTTATGATACTTTTGAGCAGGCAATATATATTTCTTCTCATTGTTCTCTATCCCGTCCAACTATTATTTTGAAAATGTCTATTAAATCTCCTCTCAGCCATCTTCTTTTAAACAATAACAATCCTAGCTACTTCAATCTATCCTCATAACTGAAGTGCCTCATTCCTGGAACCATTCTTGTAAGTGGCTTCTGCATCCTCTCCAATGCATTCACATCTTTCCTTTATTCTGGCACCCATAACTGTACACAATACTCCAGTAGAAGTCTGACAACTGTCTTGGACAATTTTGCGATCACCTCCCTGCTCCTCTCTCTGCCCCTATTAATGAAGCTGGGAACACTGCATGCTCTATTTAACACTCTCTGCACCTGTCCTACCACCTTTCCTGATCTGTGTACAGATATACCCAGATTCCAGTGCTCCTGCCCACTTCACACTGAAGAATTGTACCTCCTATTTCATGTTGTATTTCAATGCACTTCTGATTAACTTGCATTACTTCACACTTCTGTGCATTGAACCTCATCTGCCACCTGCCCTCCCACTTTACCAAATTGTCAATGTCCTTTTGGAGTTCCATACTGTCCTGCCACAATTCTTCCAAGTTTAGTTTCATGTGCAAACTTTGAAATTGTCTACTGCACACCAAGATTGAGATCATTCATATATATCAAGAAAAATAAGGCTTCCAGTATCAACCCTTCTGCAACTCCACTACAAACCACCCCTCAAAACAAAAACAAAATCAATTGACCTTTTATTATCTGTTTCCTTTCACAGGATAAATAAATCGGGAAAAATTGTTAATTTTGTCTTTGGTAAACATTGTGTTTGACAATATTTGTTTATAGAAATGAATATCTCATTATTCTTAATCTTGATACAGGTATAAATGTCAGTATACAATCAGGTCATTTCCTATTTCCAAAGGAATAGAGTTATGTAACTGCATTCCAGGTGGACAAGAGTAAGGATACTTTAGAAGTAACACATAACACAAAGAATGCATTACAGTTGCAAATATCTATGCAATTCTGAATCAAATGTTCACCTTTCTTGACCACATTTTCTTTGTGCTGCCAGAAGGAATTCAACTAGTTCCAAAAGAATGACTGGTCCAACTGGTGAAGGACACCTGTGAACAGTTTTTGTTGAGCTTTCTAACTTATGAAGAAATCAAAATAAAGAAGAAAACAAGTGAGATTATCTCTGTTGACCTAAAATAAATTTTTCATCCCACTATCTACAAGAGAATCTGTGAGTTTCTGGGAGTGATGGAAATGTTTTCCAATGCTATCATCACTGAAAAAGAATCAAAAGTCAAAAATAAGCAATGTTTGACAGCAAAGCAAATGTTATAAACAAGAATGAGCAGTTCAACCCACTTGACCTCAGTGAGGAATATGGAACTGAAGTTGTTCTGACAGCAAAGCAGCTGTTGAAAAAAAAATATAGAAACTGGGACTTTGTTTCCAGGTGATGGACTAGCACAAGCTCAGAGCAACATTTCGATCACTTGTCGTTCAAAGAAAAAATTATGAGTACCAGTGACAAGGATATTGTTAGGTAAGCAACAATACTCCAACACCATGACTGAGGATGTGAAAAGGACTGGTTCACTAGGAAGACATTTACAGAGGGAAAATGGTGACATCCAATCAACTTGACAAGTAAAAGTAAAGAATATCCTTACATCAACACCGATGTATCAGCAGATTGACAATAAAGATTTACATGAACAAAACTGAGAAGAGCTACATGTGACTCCACAGAGCTGGGCCAATATCCATTGTTTCAGGGCATGATCCTAAACAAAGAAATTGTCTAGTCTGAAACTCGACAATTCCAACAAGGAAGAACTCATTTATCTCAGCAAAGCAATATCTTCCATAATAGACATTAGTGAGATTAAATGTCCATGGGTAGGCACAGGCTACAAGCCACAGAAGAGTATAACCGCCATTAGAGATGATTTTATATTTGGAAATCATTTATTAAATTATCTGGACCATACGAAGAGTTACACTGGAAATCAATCTAAGATCATTAGACTGCTCAACAGTATTTGAGCATGCTAGAAGTTGTAGGATCAAGCAAAAATCTGCACTATTAAAAGCATTGGACTTACCCCTTCTCTAAAATACTGGGCAAAGCCCTGGACTTATCAAAACTTTTAAAAGGTTTAAAAGAAAAAGACAGCTGGACTGAATTCTGTCAATAATACGCAAACACAATTCACAGAAATGGAGATGACTATCTGGAGCTATTTTTCAGCCTGGAATTTTGATTTATATCTCATTTCTAAAAGAGCAATCAACCAAAACCAGAAGACTCTAGCCAAGACAACTTTTACATCTTGGGCTATACAGTGCAAACAGAATGGGTCTACAGAGATACTGAATGTTCAAACTTGACCAAAACACATTCACTCATACTCTAACCATCAGAAAACCAATTAACATCAGAAGAAAACACCAGGTCTCAATGAAAACTACAGATTTGAGAGGAGATAACAGGGCACACAGTCAATATAACTGTCAGTCCCAATCTCACCTGTGGATTGACCTTTTCAACAACAAGGCATTGTGCAAATAGCTTCCTACAGGCTTCCATCCTCAGCAAGCAACTTCCAAGCAAGATTCCTAACTAAGAGAACCACCAACAAGAATCTTAGCAACCAGTGGTGAGCTTAACCTCCTGAGACCCCAATGTTCAACCTAGCTAGTGGGAAGGGAAAGGCAGGTTGTGACAGTGCATTGGGACCCCAAGGGTATGAAGTCTGATTAAAGATTACGTAATTAAAACCATTGTCTTCTGTGTGTTTCAGCAGTGCTAATCTAGCTCTTTGTGTATTTAATGGAATTACTGTTCTCTGTATAAGTAATTGTGTCAATTTCCTCATTTATTGATCTTACCTCTTTCTTGTGTTGGCCTTTTGTACTTTCAGTAAACACAGAGATTCTTTTGCCTTGAAACTCCTGTCTACTGCCTCTTCATTTCAGATTCCCCAAAATAAGTCCAGTGTCCAGAACCAAACATCTAGGGGCGGGGGCCATGATTCAAACCACTTAAAATGCGGAAAAAAATTGATTGCAAACCAGAACCCTACAAAGCTACATGCTTGACCCTGTTTGATTAAGTCAAAAATGAATTTGTACGTGCATTACACCTTTATAAAGAGAAGGGGTTGAATTCTCCCTCACTCCGTGGCAACTCCCTGATCAATCAGAATCTACCTCCCTGGCCTGTGAAGTAAGATTGACAGTTATCTGTTCTTGCAAGGACTCCATGCCAATTATGGATCAACCAGTCAGCACTCTCTTCTCATTCTGTACAAAATTGTGTCGTTTTATTTCTTCAAAATCTGTTTCTGGTGCACTTGTCCTCATAAGTAAAAATTAAAATCTTCAACAACTCTTCTCCTCTTAGCAATGTCTAAGTTTTGTACTAGTAAGCTTTATGTTTACAAAATTGAGATAGCTTCTTCCAGAAATAATATTGCCTGAGGATGCTGGATGATAGTCCCCATTTGCCTGGATGGATGCAGTTCTAATGTCAGTTAAGAAACACATTACCATCCAATACAAAGCAGCCTGCTTGACTCGTGCTACATTTCAGCATTCACTTCCTTCCCCAACAACTCAAAGTGGCAGCATTGTGCACCATCTACAAGATGAGCTGCACTGACTCACTAAAAGCCCTATCATAAAATCTTCCATACATATTACCTATGCTATCTTGAAGGACATGGAAAGCAGATGCATGAGAGTGTTGCCACTTGCAAGGTTACCAAATGACACATTTTCCTGATTTGGAATTACATCACTATATGTTTACCATAGTATAATCCTGTACATACATTCTGTACAGCATTGTAGCTGTAATAAGACAATTTGGGCTGCAGTAATTCATGTAGTTAGCTCACCACCACCCTTTCAAGGGCAGTTAGAGCTAGATAATAAATACTGGTCAATTCGTTCACAGTATATGAAGGAATAAATAAAAAAAATGATTAGCTTCGAGAATGGACTAAAAGCAGGCACAGCTTTTGTTGATTTGTCTGCTGGATTCAAAGCAGTCAATCATCAGATTATTGCACAGAAGTTACTCTATGCAACTGCATGTCTGAACTGATAAGCAAAACATTAGCTAACTGATGTTACTTTGTTGACCTAACTGGCAAGTGAGGCAGTTTGCATTGGTGATAAAATAACTAACTTTAAAGTATTACTGTTGCACACTTGCAGTTCAAAATTTATACCAATGACCAGTCAATTCATCCAAAAATAGTAGCTTACTGATTTGTGAAAACCTGGACATAGCATCTTGGGTATTCAACAAAGTAGAAAACCCCTTCATGATGCACTAACTGAACTAATTAACTATATGATTAATCTACAGTCAGTAAAACCTGAAAATTCACAACACAAAGTAGTTTCTTGGTACAATGAATCATAAAAGTATGATGGTGCAGAAGGAGATCATCCAGTCCAGCATGACTGCAGTGGTTTATTGAATGGATATAGTTACCTAGTACCAATCTCTTGCTTTTTCCACATATCCTTACATACTCTTCAAATAACTTTAAAGAGGCCAAAATCTCATCACCAAGTCACTCTTCATTTACCTGTGGAAAGTCCCTGATGCTGATCCAGCTCTCTTAGAGTCTCAGAATACATGATATTCCTATTTTTAATCTATTAGTCAGGGTTCCCTGATTGGAACAGATTAACAGCCCCAATCAGAGAACTGGCCTTGTTACAATCACTCCATCTCTCCAGGTCTGAGGCCATAGGCCAGTCTTTTTATTTGAAGCACCTCCTGGGGCATTTTAACACTGGGTCAGGTTCCTCTAACTCTGCATTGGATATAGCACAGGAGTTTGCCCATGCACCTGAAGCACCTCGGAAGAGGCTCACTTACTTCTTCTTGCAACAAACGTGTTTGTACAAGAAGACGAAACTTTTTTTTCAATGCTTGACAGTGAGGGAGAACCCACAGGTTCTGACAACATTTCAAACTATTCCAAAATGCCAGGCACACTTTGCTCCCACTCCATTTGCAATTTTGTAGGTTTCATATGGTCCACATGCTTGTTCAGGACCGTCGCTCCTATTTGAGTTTTACGTCTCACTGGTTCTGACCTCACATCAACGAGCCTCTTACCCATGCAGGACCATTTCCATGATTCCCATGTCAAACTGTCTGTCTTGTTTGGTGGCATCTGGCATTTGGCACTGATATTCTTGATGCTGTTACACCCTGTAACAACAACCTCACCCCTACCCCCAAGCCAGGTGTGGGAAGCTCTTTGTCAACCTTATGCAGAGTCTTCTTCCAATTAGCATCCTTGCTGGAGCTATCCCTGTAGTTGCATGAGTGTTGGTCCATCAATCTAATAGAAACCAGGACAGTTTGGTAACTAATGAGGCTGTAGGTTATTTCTTTCAGCCTATCTTCAAAGTTTGGACCAACTTTTCTGCATGGATATTGCATGATGGATGTTAGATTCCATTCGACTCGAGGAAATACTCAAATTCCCTGCTGGTAAATGATGGCATATTGTCTCTAACCAATATCTCCAGGAATCTGTGTTTTTGTATCATCATATGTTTTGCTATCGTCATCCATGTTTGAAAAATGTACTCTATGCATGAACAACCACTTTGAGTGGGAATCTGCAATGTCAAAGAAAATTGAGCCCATGAAAGGACCTGCATAGTTAATATGTAACTGAGTGTAGGGTTTACTCAAGCATTCCCACAAATGTGGGGTAGCTGCTGGCAGTAGTCTTTGTCCTTGTTGGCACTCTGAGCACTCAGCCACCCGCACAGTTATGGCTGCATCCAGGCCTGGCCACCTGATGTAAAGTCTCATCAATTTCTTCATTTTGGAGAACGCTGGATGATCCTGGTTGAGTTCAACCAGTATCTGGCAGTGACCTTTGCTCGGGACAATCACACTTGCTTCCCATAATGTCCTCTACTGTGAACTGGTCTCTCTGAGTCTAAAAAGGTTTCAAATCTGGTTATACGGCCCTTTGGTTTCTCCCATTAACACTAGCTGTTTCAGTTTTGCCAGGACTGGAACTTTGATATTGTCCAAAAAATTAAAACTGTTAGAGACTGTGGTGTATCTGCGCGAGAGATGGCTCAATGTATCCTCATTTGCTACTTGCTTTCTTGGCTGGTGTTGCAGCTTGTAAATATATGCACATAGTATTAGAGCTTACTGCTGAATTTGGCCTGAAGCTAAGGGTGACACTGCGTAGTCCTCTTTAGCTTGAACTAGTAAGAATTTGTGGTCTATTATTATTACAGATTTACACCCATAAAGGTATTGGTGGAACTTCCTAACTCCAAATATGACCAGCAAACTTTCCTCCTCATCTGTGCGGATTTACGCTCAGCCAAAGTTGGGGATGCACTCACTATTGGGCATTCTTCTCTATTTGGCGTCCTTTGAACTAATCCTCCATGGATGCCATATGGGGAGGCATTGCATGTCAATACCAGATCTTGCTTGGATTCATACTGGGCCAATACCTTCGTGGATGATAACAGTTTCTTCACTTCCCAGAAAGCTATGGCTTGGATTTGCAAACATTTCCCAGGCCGAACCGTTTTAGGAGTTGATGCAAAGATGCCAGGATGCAAGCCAAGTTCTGTATGAATTTTCTGTAATAATTCACAAGCCCAAGGAAAGACCTAAGCTTTGGTACAGATTTGAGAGCTAAGGTATCTTTGATTGCCCTCTCTTTATCTTCCAATGCGTGTAATCTGGTCTTGTTAACTGTGAAATGTAAAAAAGTCACTTAGGGTGTCTGGAAAAGGCATTTTTCCCTTCTTAGGTACATGCCCACCTGGGAGAAACATCTAATGACTATGTTCAAGTTTTCTAAATACTCCTTCTTGGTCCTGTCTATTGTTAGCATGTCATCTAGATAAATATCGGCATTGGGTAAATCTTGTAAAATGTTTCCACAATCAGCTGAAAAATTGCTCAGGCTGACGATACCCCAAATGGGAGTCTCATATATTGAATCCAACTCTTCTGGTTATTAATTATCGCATACTTCTAGGAATCCTCATCTAACCATGATTGCAATAACACATGGCTCATGACCAGCTTCGTGAAGGACAGCCTGCCTGCCAGCTCTGTATAAACATCGGCTATCTAAGGATTAGGTTTCTATCCAACTGTGAAAAGTGGTTGATCATTGTTCAAAATCCCGACAAAAAGCGAACCAACCCTCAGGCTTCAAAATCGGTGTGACCAATGCTGCCCAATCAACAAGTTGGACTGGATTGATGATTCCTTTGCTTTCCAGTCTTCTGAATTCTGCCTCTACTTCTGCCCATAAAGCAAATGGCACTGGACAGGCCTTGCAGAATTGTGGAATTGCATCCTGGCTAACTTGCAAGGTGGCCTTAGCTCTTTGATAGTACCTAGACCTCCTTGAAAGACTTATGTTTATTTAATTAGGACCACAATCAGGCAGCAATTTTCTCATTGAAAATTGTTGAGGCAATCTAGGTTAATCTCTCTCAACCAGTTTTGCTCCAACAGGCTTGGGCCCAAGCCTTTTACTGTACCCACTGTTAACTGAACCAGCTTATTCTCATAAGAGACGTGAACCTGTATCCTTAATCTGTAAAGGGGCTCCGGTATAGGTTCTCAGTAACATTGTTGTCTCCAGTACACATACTGGCAACATCTAGAATGGCCCTGAAGAAAATGTTAACCATTTGGCCCATTTTGCTGTGGGCTGATCTACAGTCCCTCTGATCAGGATATGTCTTGAGGGTGGCTACGCAATTGCCTTCATTCAAGTGATATTCTTCAAGCTCAGTCAGACTGGTGGTGTCCACTCCCATCAAAATATGTTGAAACTCAAAACTCCACTTGCTACATTTTCCAATGATAAAACTAGTTGTAGTGCCTGCTAAAGTCCAGTTGGGTTTCAGTTATAGGCACTTTTGCACAGTTACATCATTAATCCCAATTATCAAGTGTGCAACAATTAACAGATGGCGTGTTCCCTCAGAGAACACTTCGGCCTCGTACCTTCGAGTGACCATCCTCCAAGGTGGACTTTGGGACAAGCTTGCAATGTGGCTGAGCTGAGGCTGATAACCAAGTTCAGTACCCATGGGGATGGCCTCAACTGGGACCTTGGGTTAGTGTCACACTACAGGTGACCCCACTGCACTGCACTGTATATATACACACACACACACAGATGTACACTCACAGACACAGACACACAGGCACTCCTACACACACACACTCCTACAGACACACACACACTCCTACACTCACACAGACCCTTTCTCATACACAAGTTCTCTCTCATATGCTCACACATACACTTCCACACTCACACCCACATACGTACCCTCTCACAGACTATAACCCTTTCCACTCACACACATACACACACTCTCTCACAGACTCAAAACCATACATACATACACACACGCACATACATTTGTGGGTTGAATTTGTACTTGCAGAATTACATTTTATTCTACTCAAAAACTGCATGAATCTATGTAAGATTCTGTAAATCCGTTTTTTTTAGATTAGAATGAGACTGAACATTGGGGCACAGAAAATCTCACACAGGGCACCTTACACCTTCAATGCACTATCTGGGCTGACATGCTGATGATACCAATTGCTAAAGTACACTTGAGAATGTAACTAAAAGATATTCTGTGATTTACATATGAAAGAACTGAAACCAACATGTTAATTCTAAAAGATGAGAGACTTAGCAAACAATCCAGGTCTTTTTCAATATAACATTTCAGTTACATCACGCTGTAAACTTTTGCTATAAATTCTGTGTCTAATGAACTTATACTCCACAAATACCTGATGAAAGAGCAGTGCTCTAAAAGCTAGTGCTTCCAAATAAACCTGTTGGATATAACCTAGTGTTGTGTGATTTTTAACTTTGTATGACCCAGTCCAACACCGGCCTCTCCAAATCATTAAAAGTTCACACTTTTGAAACAATGTCTCCAATTTGCATTACAATGAAATCACATTAACAAAACGTGCGTTATGGCAGAACGACATGTATCTCAGAATTAGAGGAGGTTCAGGGTTGTAATATTCCTTAACAAATTCTGTCAACTTCTTGAAAGGTTTTTGTGTCTAGTGCTTGGGGTAAATAAAGTTCCTAAAACCAAAAAAGTTAGGAAAATTTACTTGCTGCTTTCCATTTACTTGGAAAACATAGCACAATCTTCCCCCATACAAGGTCAAGTCTTCGATGGCAGGGACAAATGACTCAGGTTTCCCAAACAATGGCATGATGCCAGCAATGCTTATCCCAACTTAAAGACGACTTTTGCAAGCATGTTTCTTCAAGAATGTGTTTACTCTTATCGCCACTGAAATAACTTCACAGAAGCTGGTATCCTGTAACCAAGTCAACCTTTATTTAAACACAGAAGGTTCTTGACACTAGTCCAACTCCCTCAGAGCTTGTTCCTATAAAGCATTGCATTGTCTGACACTCCTCTTTTTATCTGTCAGCTAGGACTCTCTGATTGGACCAGATTAATAACCCCAATCAGGGAACTCATATTCTATGAGGATCATCTGGCTGACCTCATTAAAATCATGACATTTATTTCTATCTAAATAATCATCCAATGATCTTTTGTATGCTTCAATTGAATCTGCTTCCATCACATTTCCAGGCAGTGTATTTTATGTCTTAACTATTTGCTGAGTGAAAATATTTTTATCACTTCACACTTATGTCTTTTGCATACTACTTTAAATTTATGCCCTCTTGTTTTTTGGTTTACTAGCGGGAACAGTTTCTCCATGCCTACTATATCCAGGCCGCTCATGGTTTTGAAGATTTCAGTGAGATCACATCTTAGGTTTCTTCAATCCAAGGAAAACAGTCTCAAATTCTTCAATCTCTCTTCATTACTGAAGTTCCTCATCCCTAAAATAATTTTTGTAAACCACTTCTGTGCATATTTCAATCCATTCATATCCTACTTCTAACTGTGGTCCCATAACTGTATCAAATACTCCATTTGAATGGTGTCTTACACATATTCAACATTACCTCATTCTTCTTGTACTCTATGTCCCTATCAATAAAGTCAAGGATGAAGTATGCTTTACTTAACACTCTCTCAACCTGTCCTGCCACTCTCAATGATCTGTGTACATAAACAGCCAGATGCCTCTGCACCTGGATAGCCCTTTGACTTGTATCTCCTATTTAGTTTACTTTCAATGTTCTCTCTACTAAAATGCATCACTTCATACTTCCCATCATTGAAATTCATCATCCACCTATCTGTCTACTCTACCAATGTGTCCATCACCTTCTGGCCTCCTTACATTGTCTTCTTCTAAGTTTGTAATTCTTCCTTTAAGCTAATATATAAGATTTAAAGATTATGCCACCAAAAGTAAAGGCTAAGATGGAAGCTAAAGACAAGTTCTTCAGCAAGTTGGCCATTTTAGATAGGATAATTGACTAGAAAACATTACAGGCAACTTCCCCTGCCCTGTGGTACTCATCCAATGCTCAATCTGGGAATACTGTACTCACTCCAAGAAGTTTGATTCTGAACACAATGCAGCATTTAGAGCTGCTATCGGAAATCTGACACCTACTAAAGAGGAGTATACTACACTGGTTTGCCGATCTTGCTGAATTCATCTTGGGGAAGCCAGTTATAATCTTCGGGTAAAAAATGAGGTCTGCAGATGCTGGAGATCACAGCTGAAAATGTGTTGCTGGTTAAAGCACAGCAGGTTAGACAGCATCCAAGGAATAGGAAATTCGACGTTTTGGGCATAAGCCCTTCATCAGGAATGATTCCTGATGAAGGGCTTATGCCCGAAACGTCGAATTTCCTATTCCTTGGATGCTGCCTAACCTGCTGTGCTTTAACCAGCAACACATTTTCAGAAGCCAGTTATATCAAGCATTGACAGGACAAAACAAATCAAAAAACCTTGTCATCCAGAAAGATAACACAACAAAGAGGCTGAAGTCAAGGGGCAGCCATGTTGGCTAGGCAAATATCTCTAGAAAAAGGAATTTAAGTTGCCTAATGCCCTACAGCAATCTTATTCTTCAGGTTCCAGTGAGGCAGGGTGTACTTTGCAGTGCCTCAATCACTTCTGTGCTGATGCTTACTGCAGTAGCATTATTTTGCAGTAATATATCCAGTCAACTGTGAGAGCAGAAAAGCATCCCAAATGGTGAAGCATCTCCTAAAGTGCCTTCTGCTATCATAGTTATACAGCCCTGAAGCCAATTCTCAAGCCAGAACTTGCTTAATTCATTGGTGAAGGATGGTGAAATGACACAAAAATGAATATTGTGGTCTAAAAACTACCCCATGTCTCAACCAATTCTTCAGATGTTCTTTGCTGTCCAAAATTCTCAGAATGACCACAGGAAGCTAAACACAACTCTAACTGGAAATATATTGCTCAGCACATTGTAAAACAATAAGTTGGAGGTATTCTTTACATGGGCCAGAAGCAGATGCCACATCCTTTGCAGTGGCAAATAAAGATCTAACCCCCCTGTTTGAGGTCCTTTATTGTAAAATCACGTTCCCCTGATCAGGTTTGAACTCACATTTCTTCCTGATCACTTCTCCTTCCAAAATTGTGTGTCCTGATTCAACATTTCCCAATACCTAACCTTCATTCCGCCCAGCACTCCATTCAGCCGCCATGGATTTCCAAGGTCTCTGATCTCCCTTCCTTTGCATTGACATCTGGGTTTCCTAAACTCCCCAGTGTTTAATTACTCATCTATCCGAAGGCCTACGAGCATCACCTCTACCTTTACTTTACTCCTAGTGATTACCCCATTGTAGCATTATTCCCATCGGAGCAAGATTGAAATATGCAGGGAAGTCCTCAGATCTTACCTTTCATGGCTAAGTTCCTTGCAGAAAGAAGGTGATTAGTGATAGGGTGATTCCTTACATTGGCTCAGCTCCAAATCCAGCCATGAATAGGTCAATCAAGAACACATGTGGGTACAGTTACAATGTTTAAAAGGCACTTAGACAAATACATGAATCAGAAAGGTTTGGAGGGATATGGGTCAGCAGCAAGCAGGTGGGACTAGTTTAGTTTGGGATTATGTTTGACATAGACTAGTCAGACCGGATGATCCATTTTCGTGCTTATGACTCCATGACTCCATGTGGTAGGTGCAATAAGTAAAACGCAAAAGGAAATTTTCAATTAAATTTAGACTGTCAAAATTGGGTATGGGAAAGACTATAAAATTCATAAACTATGTCAACTGATTTGTAACTTTTAGCCAAGCATCCAGACAAAGGTCACTCAGAGGACAGTAAGAATTTAGGGAAGAGAAGGTTGCTACAAAGAGCCTGAAAAAGTTTGGGTAACTTGAATTAAACTATCATTTTATATTAATTGTAGTGCCTGATTGAGATTATGTTATTACTCAGGTAATCTGGCACAAATAATTGTCACTAGCAACAGGTTAACTTTGAGCACATAAAGGTTATTCTGCATTCAATTGCTTATAATTTCAAGTTAGGGAAAACTCTAGCCCTAGTATCTTGTAACTACAAATGACAATTCAGTCATGGTCTAACAGTGTAGAATACAATTTAAATCATTCCATTTGAAAGTAGTTGCACACAAATTAGTTTCTCCTGGATTGTAACCACTCTGAATAGGTTTCATTCTTCCTACAGCCTCATTCTTTCTTTAATGTTGATAATTGATTCCAAAGCACTTTCAAAATTTGAGTCTGTAAGAGTACTTCTTTAACAACAATAATTCATCACTTTGGGAAGACTGATAATAAAATTATTTAAATGACAGGCATTACTGGTCTTAAAATATTAAAAAATATTTTCTTTATGCTCAATCCCAACATAAGGCAGAGTCATCATTTTCAAACAATGGACAAATGTCTTTTTTTGCAAAAATTAATAAACCTAAATCAAGTTTGTGTGGTGTGTGATTGTTCTGCTTATGTTGTTGAGGCAATCCAAACGTCATAATTTCTGCTGTAATAGAAGTAAATGAAAAGTCATAAATTATAGATCGCTTCATTTTTGATGTATCTAAATTACAACTAATTTGGTGTATCAGTCATATAACTATGGTGTATGGTAAACTTAATTATTGATTCTTTACAATTAGTATTCTTGAAATGTATACAAAATATTTTATATTGAGTAGGTCCACAAAACTGGATCACCAAAAAAAAAGTGTATGGCAGCAGAAAACTAACTGGAACAATTTGGGATAGAAGTTTGGGAAGACCTGGCAAGAGGTCTATATGCATATTAACATGTGGAGATAGTAGGACCTTCCATCACAAACAATTTACCACATTAGACAGCCATCAAACATCAATCTGCTACATCAGCAAAAAGTGGACATCTATTCAGCAGGAATATACAAATACAACAATACAAAATGTATGAACCAAGGTATCTCAGAAAAACAAATAGAGACAGGTTTATATGTTTAATCGAAGGGACATTAGCAGGATTTGACCCTTAATTTTTCTGTTCTCTGCTCAAAATAAGAAACCTTTCAAGAAGCTCAGAACAAATATTTACTGTACCCTTATTAATCCTCCATTGAAAGACAGCAAGATTAACAATATTGGAGAGACCAATTCTGCTAATGTCTATTCCATCAAAGATGAGCTAACCTTAACTCTATTGCAGGACATTTAATTTCATTGTGACCGATCAAGCCTATTTATTACAGAATCACAAAATTGTTATTGTGCAATGGGAGGCTATTTGCCCCATTTATCTGTCTTTGCTCCATCTATCCCTTCATTCCCTTATCAAACAACATTCCATTGATCTAAATTTTAAAATGTCAATTATAACAGCATTCAAAGTCTTTTAGGAATTGCAGTAACACCTGGTTTCACTCTTTAATGGCCTGTCACTAAATTTAAGAAAATGTCACTAACTCTGGATTCTCTAATCAGAGCAGTACATTTCTCACATGGCCCCGATTTAATTCTTTTAATATTTTAAACACTTCAATTGAATTACACTCTACACCCCCAAGTCTGCTGGATGAAAGGATATTGACTAAAGAAATTAAGGGTTTGGTTAAGAAAAAGAAGGAAGCATATTAAGTTATAGACAGGATAGATCAAGTGAATTCTTGGAAGAGTATAAAGGAAGTAGGAGTATACTTCAGAGGGAAATCAGGAGGGCAAAAAGGGGACATGAGATAGCTTTAGCAAATAGTATTAAGGAGAATCCAAAGGGTTTTCACAAATACATTATGGACAAAAGGATAACTAGGGACCGAATAGGGCCCCCCAAAGATCAGCAAGGCGGCCTTTCTGTGGAACCGTAGAAAATGAGGGAGATACTAAATGAGTATTTTGCATCAATATTTACTGTGGAAAAGGACATGGAAGATATAGACTGCAGGGAAATATATGGTGACATCTTGCAAAATGTCCATACTACAGAGGAGGAAGTGATGGATGTCTTGAAACAGTTAAAGGTGGATAAGTCTTCAGGACCCGATCAAGTGGGAACTCTGTGGGAAGCTAGAGAAGTGATTGCTGGATCTCTTGCTGAGGTACTTATGTCATCGATAGTCACAGTTGAGGTGCCAGAAGATGAGGTTGACTAACGTGGTGCCAGTGTTTAAGAAAGGTGGTAAGGACAAGTCAGGGAACTATAGAAGAGTGAGCCTGACATTGGTGGTGAGCAAGTTGTTGGAGGAAATCCTGAGGTACATGTATTTGAAAAGGCAAGGAGTGATTAGGGATAGTCAACACAGCTTTGTAATTGGGAAATCATGTCACACAAACTTGACTGAATTTTTTGAGGAAGTAACAAAGAGGATTAATGAGGGCAGAGTGGTAGATGTGATCTATATGGACTTAAGTAAAGCATTTGTCAAGGTTCCCCATGAGACTGATTAGCAAGGTAGATCCCAGGGAATAAAGGGAGAACTAGCCATTTGGATGTAGAACTGGCTCAAAGAAAGAAGACAGAGGGTGGTGATGGAGGGTTGTTTTTCAGATTGGGGCCTGTGACCAATGGAATGCCACAAGGATCGGTGCTGGGTCCACTACTTTTTGTCACTTACATAAATGTTTTGGATGCGAGCATAAGAGGTACAATTAGTAAGTTTGCAGATGACACCAACATTGGTGTTGTAGTGGACAACGAAGAGGGTTACCTCAGATTACAACAGGATTTTGATCAGATGGGCCAATGAGCTGAGAAGTGGCAGATGAAGTTTAATTCAAATAAATGCGAGGTGCTGCATTTTGGGAAAGCAAATCTTAGCAGGGCTTATACACTTAATGGTAAGGTCCTAGGGAGTGTTGCTGAACAAAGAGACCTTGGAGTTCAGATTCGTAGCTCCTTGAAAGTGGATTCACAGGTAGATAGGATAGTGAAGAAGGCGTTTGGTATGCTTTCCTTTATTGGTCAGAGTATTGAGTACAGGAATTGGGAGGTCATTTTGCGGCTGTACAGGACATTGGTTAGGCCACTGTTGGAATATTGCATGCAATTCTGGTCTCTTTTGTATTGGAAAGATGTTGTGAAACTTGGAAGGGTTCAGAAAAGATTTACAAGGATGTTACCAGGGTTGGAGGATTTGAGCTAGAGGAAGAGGCCGAACAGGCTGGGACTGTTTTCCCTAGAGCATTGGAGACTGAGGGGTGACCTTATAGAGATTTACAAAATTACGAGGGGCATGGATAGTGTAAATCGGTAAAGTCTTTTCCCTTGGGTCAGGGAGACCAGAACTAAAGGGCATAAGTTTAGGGTAAGAGGGGAAATATATAAAAGAGACCTATGGGGCAACTTTTTCACACCGATAAAGGTACGTGTATGGAATGAGCTGCCAGAGGAAGTGGTGGAGGCTGGTAGAATTGCAACATTTAAGAGGCATTTGTATAGGTTTGTGAATAAGAAGGGTTTGGTGGAAAATGGGCTGGGTCCCAATGGATTGGGTTGGGATATCTGGTCGGCATGGACGGGTTGGACCGAAGGGTCTGTTTCCATGCTGTACATCTCTATGACTCTATGACTATGAGTTGCCTAAATTTAATAACAGTACTCCAGATGTGAACACAAAGTTCTTTGGATTGCCATAACTTTCTCTCCTTTGTATTGTAGCCTCAGTTAGATGAAGGATAATATTCTGCTTGACTAATGTTTTTTTTGTACTTGTACATTAGCTTTTAGTGACTTGCATTTTGGGAATTAAGCAGTTAGATTGGAAAATTGGCAATGACAGTGTTATTTACAAAGGGTGAGAGAGGGAAGCAAAGTAATTGCTATCCTGCCTATCCAGTCTAATTGTGATTGTCTGATTAGATGACTGAATACGAGCTGATCAGAATTGGAGCTGATGAGAAACAATGTAGAAAGACCCCTAAATCTCTTTACTCCTGTCAGGTTCTGAATTTCTTGTAATTTCAATTTCATATGAATTCAGATTTAAATGTAAAAGTCAAAGCATGTACCTGGTGATTCTAGCTCACCACTGCTCTTCCAAACTTCCATCTCAGACACATACAACAATATCTTAAGACATTCACCATAGGCAGTAATCTCTGCATCTCCATCCAACATACACCAGCCTCACTGCATGCTCAGACCATGTTATCAAACCACTTACAATGCAAATCTACACAGTGTTGTATTTTGGAGCACACTAGTACCTTTTATTGCAATGCTGTTGCCAGGACTCTTTGCATACAAGAATAGGCATCCATCCTATGGATACACCCCAAGGTGCATCTCAGGACTACTAGCTCTCTATTTTCACACTGAGTAATGTTGTGCCTACTTTAGACCTCACTGCATTCTTGCTTTGCCTTTTTATACTTTGTACCCTCAGTCCCATGTTAAATGTTCAAAATACTTCTGACTTGCCTTTTGTTGCATAGTGCAGGCATCAGGTCAGACCACTCTACATGGTTTTCAGCAGCCATCTGTCAATGAGGTGGGCATATTGCTGTACCATGCTATGTTAATTTCACAGATCTATAATGTGCATCGTGGAAAGTGTAACATTGATTTAGAGAGGGTTATAAGATCAGATGAGGCAATGGACCAGTAAGCTCTGGGACCTGCTCCATAAACAGTGATTGATGTGATAATGAAGTGTCAGCCATATTAACTATGTGTCCTTGATTTGTGATTGCTGTTCCATTACAGCTATTTGGATACAGAACTAGCTCGAAGGTAGAAAGTAGAGGGTGGCGGTGAAGGATATATGCTTTTAGACTGGAGAACTGTGACCTGTGGTGTGCCACAATGATTGGTGCTGAGTCCACCGTTTTTCATCATTTATATAATGGTTTAGATATGAATATAGGAGCTATGGTGCAAATGACACCAAAATTAGAGGTATAGTGGACAGTATAATTTACCTCAGAATAGAACGGGATCTTGATCAGATGTGCCAGCAGGCCGAGGAGTGACAAATGGAGGTTAATTTATATAAATGTGGCGTGCTGCATTTTTGAAAGGCCAATCAGTGCAGGACTTTTACATTTAATGGTAAGGTCCTGGTGAGTGTTGCTGATCAAAGAGACTTTGGAGTGCAAGTTCATAGTTCCTTGAAAGTGGAGTCACAGATGGACAAGATAGTGAAGAAAACATTTGGTATGTTTGCTTTTATTGCTCAGTGCAATTCTAGTTTTCCTGTATAGGAAGGATGTTGTGAAGTATGAAAGTGTTCAGAAAAATTTGCAAGGATTTTGCCAGAGTTGGAGGGTTTCAGCTATAGGGAGAGACTGAATAGGCTACGACCAATTTCCCTGTAGCATCAGAGGCTGAAGGGTGACCTTATAAAAGTTTATAACATCATGAGAGGCATAGATAGGGTAAACAGACAAGGTATTTTCCCCATGGTGGGGGAATACAGAACTAGAGGGCATAGTTTTACAGTGAGAGGGGAAAGATTTAAATAGGTCCTGAGGAGCAATTTTTTCACTTTGAAGGTGGTGCATGTATGGAATGAGCTGCCAGCAGAAGGGGTGGGAGCTGGTACATTTACAGCATTTAAAAGACACCTGGATGGGTATATGAATAGGAATTGTTTAGAGGGATATGGGCCAAATGCTGGCAAATGGGAAGAGGTATATTTAGGATATCTCAGTTAGATTGAAGGGTCTGTTTTCATGCTGTATACTTCTATGACTCTACATACAGAGTGAAAGGTAACTCTGAACTACTAATTATTCACTGGATAGAGGACTGAGGTTCAAATATAGTCCCAGGATACCCTGACAATGGTGAGCAGGAGCATGTGACAAGCTGAGAACAATAGGGTTGTATTGCATAGTTAATGAGGTGAATTTGGGGTGATGGCACCAGATAACATGCTATACCTCACTGAGAGAAACCTTCCTTGAAACTCACCATAATTACACTTAGTTTATTTCTGGCAATATTGGCACTGTATGTCCAAATAAACATGAAAATAAGAGAAATTAAATCTTTAAAACCATAGGAACTATCAAACTGAAAATTATCTTCTCCATTGTAGTTACAATTCAAGTGTGGTAAGTCATGAGAGTCCTGAACAACATGGTTTACTAACCTTATCATTACCGCAAAAAAGGTCAATACAGGTTCAAATCATTTAGAAGCACAAGGGCCCTATTTAACAATCACTCTGATAAGAGATTATTTCCAGGATAACTTTGTAGGAGTCCTTGGTACACAAGTATCAGGTTACTTCATTAATGACTTTCCCTTCATCATAAAGTCAAAAGTGGGGATGTTTGTTTATGATTGTATAATATTCAGCATCATTCATGATCCCTGACATACTGAGGCAGTCCATTGTTAAACATAACAGGTCCTGCACAATATCCATTCTTGAGCTGATAAATGACAGTTCACATTCACACCATACGGGTGGCAAGCAATATAAGTTTTCATTAAGAGACAATCTAACCATTGCCCCTTTAGATTCAATGGTATTGTCATCAATGACTCCCCAACAACTAACATCTTGGGGTTTAACATTGACCATAAACTGAATTGTCAAGAGTATGGCACTGGAAAAGCACTGCAGGTCAGGCAGCATCTGAGGATCAGGAGAATCGAGGTTTCAGGCACAAGCCCTTCATCAGGAATGAGGCTTGTGGGTTAGGGCTGAGACATAAATGGGAGGGGGTGGGGTTGGGGCAAAGTAGCTGGCAAAGCGATAGGTGGATGAAGGTGAGGGAGAAGGTGATAGGTCAGAAGGGGGAATGATGGATGAGTCCAGAGGGCAGTGCCGAGTTGGAAGCTTGGGACTGGGATAACGTGTGGGGAGGGTGGGGGGGGAGGCAGCTGGGGGGATGAGGAAGCTGCTGAAATCCACATTTATCCTTTGTGGTTGAATGGTCCCAAGGTGGAATATGAAGATTCTTCCTCCAGGCATCGTCTGGTAACGGTTTGGTGGTGGAGGAGGCCCAGGACCTGCATGACATTGACGCAGTGGAAGTGGGAGTTGCAGTATTGAGCCGTGGGATGATGGGGTTGTTGGGTGCAGGTGTCCCAGCGATGTTCTTGTCTCCATGATGTAGAGGAGATCACACCAGGTGCAACGGATGCAGTAGATGACATTGGGCCTCCTCCATCGCCAAACAGTTACCACCCGATGCCTGGAGGCAGAACTCCTCATATTCTGCCTTGGGACCCTGCAACCACACGGGATAAATGTGGATTTCAACAGCTTCCTCATTTCTCCTCCCCCCACATTATCACAATCCCAAGCCTCCAACCCAGAACTGCCCTCCGGACCCGTCCATCACATTCCCCCCCCCCCCCCCCGACGACCTATCACCTTCGCCCTCACCTTCACCCACCTATTGCTTTTCCAGCTACCTCCCCCCAACCCCACTTCCCTCCCATTTATCTCCCAGCCCCAATCAACAAGCCTCATTCCTGATGAAGAGCTTATGCCTGAATCATCGATTCTCCTGTTCCTCGGATGCTGCCTGACCGCTGTGCTTTTCCAGCACCACACTCTCGACCCTGATCCCTAGCATGTGTAGTCCTCACTTCCTCCATAAACTGAATTCGATGAGTGATATAAATACTGCTGCAAGAGCAGGTCAAATGCTAGGAATCATGCCAGACATACTTTCAGACTTGATGTTACTTGCTGGACTTCCATCTTTCATCCTCTGTTGACTAGAGCTCATCAAAACTTTGCTGTCTTTCCCTTAACTTACACTGATCTCTATCATCCCATCAACCTTCTACTCACTAACCTACATTGGCTCGTGGCCAAGTGATAAATTCCTTATTATTTTGGCTTTGAAGTGTGAGCACTATTTTCCTCTCCACAGCTCTGCTCAGTTTCTCCAGCACTTCCTGTTTTTTGGGAATTTCTTAGTTTTTGCTTTATAGTCCTTCATGGAATCATATGCTTTTCTGTTTTTGTCTCATTTTCCAGCCTTCAGAGACTTCTGAGAATTTCTCCACTTTGATCCTCTTGTGCATACCTAATTTATTTCTTCCATAATTGGCAAACCTTTTTTCAACCTCATAGGTACCAAGAATATAGGGCGACATTGTGTCTCAGTGGTTAGCACTACTGCCTCACAGTGCCAGAGACCTGAGTTTGATTCTAGCCTTGGGGAACTGTGTGGTGTTTGCATGTTTTTCCTCTGACTGCATGGGTTTCCTCACACAGTCCAAAGGTGTGCAAGTTAGGTGGATTGGCCAAGCTAAATTGCTCCATAGTGTGTAGGCTAAGTAGGTTAACTATGTTAAATTATGTTCACCTATATCATGTCTCCCTTTATTATCAACATCCACATTTGCATGCTCAAACGTCTGAGACACCTTGAGACATTCAAGTACATTTAAGGGACTATCTGAATGCAATTCACTGTTATTGTTCCACAAATTTCTTCTCACCCATTGAAGGTGATGTAGGAATATCTGGAAATAACTTCTATTGCCATTTTAGTCTTGCAGAATACCTTAAAGTAAAAACTAATAAAAATAATACCATGAGGCTATCACCTCCCCATTTAATCCTTCTCTTCCTCTTTCTGTAAGACAAAATCACCCAATACAGGATGATTTTGCAGAATCCCTTAAACTAGAAAATGATAAGATTATCTAAAGGAAGTGGGGTAATGTGATGATTGAAGTTATGTAAAAGAGAGCAGTAAGTATGTAGACTTGAAATATTTCAGTTCAGTTCATAGAGAGAAGCAAGTGAGAGCTCTGGCTGATATTTCCCCATATCATTGTAATTATTACATACACCACATGATATACAGAATTTAGCTTAGATATTTGAAGACTTTGTTAACCTTTTTTTGTGTTTGCAAAAAATATTTTTAAAGAATTTTTACAGAACTACTCCTATAGAAACCAGGAATAAATCAATAAATTGCAAGGTGAGAAAAATACAAAACTGAAATCTACCTTTGAAAAGTAGCTACAAGCATTTTTAGTCTTGTTTGTAAAATGAAGTGTAGTGGTATGGAATAAGGTGCCACAATAAAACACAATTTTATTAATAATTGGATAAATAACATAGTCTGATTCAGGAAGTATAAAGCAAAAGATGTATAATTAATCAACAATTCAGTGCAAAAAAAAATTAATCCAATATCATCGTGAGCTGTTCAACTTGACACCTAGGATAAAACTTTTACATAGTGGTGAGGAGTTGCTGCAACATCAGAGTTGTCACCTCTTGAATTAGATGATCGTACTGGATGATATCTGCCCTCTCGGATGAATGTTGACATTTCCATGTTCCTGTTTGAAAGACATCAGAGTTCTCCAGGTATTCTGACCAACATATCTCCCTGAACCAACACTATGATAACAAATTATCTGGTTAATAAACTCACCACTACATGTGGAATTTACTCTGTTTAGTGTGATCGCCTTTGTATCTGTCTTAGCACAGTGACTATGTGTTATTCATAATTAATTTGCTGTGAAGCACTTTGGGATATTCTACAATTACAAAAGGTACCTTTTAAATCTAAGTTTTTTGCCTTTTTTCCAAAACCTGCTTTGCTGGAGTAGTTTTTATAGTTTTAAATTTTATAACATTAGAATATATAGCAATTATGGTAAAATGCTTCACAGATTGTACATTAAAATATTATTAAAAAGCAGAGAACATCATAGTCCATAGCAGTTGTGACAGTATTCAGTGACAATGCCATTGGAGACCAGTTAGATGTTGGACATTGTGAATGTGTGAAAATGTGAAAACTATCAATCAGCATTAATGGGTGCCAGGTGGTGCTCTGCATTTTGAATGGAAGAAGGCTATGTATACTTGTCAATCCTCTGCTAGTCTGGACCCACTCCCTCCTCTATTAGGTGATTTTATCTTACAGAAAAAAGAAAGAGAAGGCTCAAGTGGGAGGTGATGGCCTTGTGGTTTTATTATTGGACTGTGAATCCAGAGACCCAGGTAATGTTCTAGGGACTTGAGTTCAAATCCAGCAGTTGGTGGAATTTCAATTCAATAAAAATCTGGAATTAGGAGTCCAATGATGACTATAAGTCAATTGTCAGGAAACCCATCTGGTTCAGTAATGATTTTAATGAAGGAAACTGCCATCTTTTCCAGTTCCGGCCTACTTGTGATTCTCGATCCATAGCAATGTGGTTAACTATTGACTGTCCTCTGGAATGGGCAATAAACCAGCGATGCCATCATCCCATGAAGGGATTTTTTTCAAAAAGAGTATAATTGCGATGGGGACATAAGCAGTTTATAATTATGCATAGTCATGCTAAGATCTGAGCTTAAATGGCTAACTGCAGGACTGCAGTGAGACTTTTAGGACATTGGCAGCAGGTGGTGCTGTCACCCATTCCATGTGGCGCTGAGGTGCCTGCCCTCTGAGTAGGCAGCATCTCTTATTATGGAGCTCAGGAAACTCATCCTTTTTCTGCATTCAACTCACTGAACAGTCAATAGGAGAGTTTCCTGCTATCCTCACAAGGAAAAGTGTCTGAAAGGCCTGGGCCATCTCTATCAGGATGTCCTACCATCATTTACTTTGTGAATACAAATAGATATGCACAACCTACATGAACATTATATCATTAGAAATACGTCGCTGCCAATTATCGCTCTTAAAGATTATGGACATAACTCAGAAATGCACTATAAATACACTTTATTCCCGAACTTCAATTAATGCCATATGAATTAGTCTTATCCCTACAGTTTGCAGCTCTTTTATTAATGAAATGCAGTTTCTCATGTATGAAACAATGAAATCTTAATTCTCTTTCTGATACAATTAAATAATACTTAAGAGTTTGTTGACATAACTAATAAATACAGTCTCAGATTAATGAGTAAATATGAATATGTGACCTGACACAATAATGGTATTTATAACAAAGAATGTTTGGATAAAAGCCTTAACAATACCTAACTTTAAGGATTATACTGTCAATCAGAAGGGGGAAACAGACCTTTTCATTTTCTGTTACTGTCTTTGTAAGCCAGTTTTCAATGAGTCTGTAATGTTTTCAATGCAACACCTGGGAGGGGGAAACCAGTTACTGCTTATCATCATGACCTCTCAGAAGTTTGGAGTTTATTGGCCAAGTCGCCTATAAATCAGGAGAGGGGAGTCCTGAGCAACAGTGGTAACTAGCCGACTAGGATGTTCCAGATTCCTCAGTCCCTTCTTTTTAGGATATCTCATGCAGTGATCCAAAGACTCTAGCTCAAGCTTCTGCAGCGCATAATGTGGTGAACTGAAGTACATCATCTTTGTCTTAGAAAGCTCTGCATGAACTTTGCCCTCCACTTGTGCATGACACTCTCACTGACATGCTTGTTCTGAATTTATGTTTTGAATCCTCTCTCCCTCTCTCTCTTTCTTACAATGATGTCCCATGGTGGCTGATTATGGTCTCTGAGACTTCTTTTATGACCTTGATTGTGTGGTGAGCATGAAAGTGTACACATGTGAGTATGTGAGAGAGAGAGTAAGAATGTGAGTATGTTTAAGAGACAGTATGTTTTTAAGAAAGAGAATGTGAGTGGGAGAGAGGGTGTGTGTGAGAAAGAACCCTGAGACTGTCAGTGAACCAGCATATGTGCACTCACACACTAAGACACACACGCACACACGCACATGCATGCACATAGGCATGTGCACAGAAGTGCAGACACATTCACTGCTTGGTATGTTGACACATGTAGCCACACTGTTCCCCTTCTCCTTCCTTTCCGAAATCAATCCACACTGGACCAGGAGAGATGGAAAATTCAGGTTGAAAGGAAACTTGCTTCCATCATACACTGCACCATCAGCAGCAAACACAAGTTAAATTCAACTTCTTCACATGGGCCCATCTTGACCAAGGTGACCGAGATCTGAGACCCAGTCAGTTACCCCAGCTCTGCTTCTTCTATGAAAAGCTCAAATGATCATATTTGTTAGTTCTGCTGATGTGTACTTATTAACCTTTTTTTATTAATTCATTTTTAAAAGCAAATCAATTTACCTGTTCACCATTGTTTTTCTTTGCTCAGCAAGCTGTTTATAATTTTATTCATTCCATAATGTTATGCAAAAATCGGATTTCAGGGAGTTGCTGCTAATTTACTTTTGCTGAAGGGGAATGAAAGGCTCACAAGAAGTCTGAATGCTTTTTGGAAGAGAACATATGTGATCCAATAGAAATGGGAAGTGTTTGGAATACTTAATGAATCAGCTAATGAGTCTGTGCAGAGAAAACTGATGCCAGTGACCCTTTGTCAGAATTACCGCTGCAGTGACTCTTTGTCAGAACTACTACTGATCATAGGTGAGAAGCAATTACTCTGTTTCTCTCCCCACGGATACCACCTGACCTGAATGTGCTTTCCATTTATGTTTCCGATTTCTTACATTGCTCTCCCAATACATGCTTGATGTTGGACTTTTCTAAATATTAATAGTTTCAGTTTATAATAAAAAAAATCATTAAGTGCTCAAGGCAAAATGTAACTTGCTTTTAAGAAAGCCAAAGTGTTTTGGATGTGGTTGATTGGATATTCCATAGGGCCAGATTCAAAGAAGCAGAGTTGATTTCGGAAGGCAAATGACACAGTTGTGTGCATTGTGTAAACAATCAATAGTTAAAATGTAACATATTGAAACTTGAGCTTTCAAAAGATTTACAGAAGCATTGAATACAAAAACTATGAAGTTTTGCTAATCATCGAATAAACAATTTGATCACACTCTGTTCATGGTTCCTAATTTTGCACATCTGAAGGATGTAGGTTGGGGGAATTAGTCAGGTAGATGGTAAGTGGCACAGCTGTGAGATACAGCTAAGAGATGCACAAGACAGGAGAAGTAGTAGGCTTCATGATTTACCTCCCTGCTCCAGGTTCCATGTTTATGTCCATATGAAGCTTCTCATTCACTGCTATTGTAACAATGACAGTGAGGTGAACGTGTTACTGGTGGTGTTCCAAACATTTGTTCCATTTGTCCTTCTAGGAGTAAGTGTTTGGAAGGTGATGTAAGAAGAGCTTTGGTGAATTAGTTCAGGGCATCTTGTCGGTTGCATAGACTACTCCCACAGTAAATCAGTGTTTGATGGACTGAAAGTTTAAAGTGATGAATTTGGTGCAAGTCAAGCTAGTTAGTCCTGGATGGCATTGAATTTCTTGAGTATTGTTGGACTGGCAATCATCTTGGTGAGATAACCCATTTCAACAGTTTTGTAGTGAACTAACAAAGTCCTAATTAATGTAATATTCTGTCATTAAGGAACACAGAGGAACTTACAAATATCACTGCATGACATTTATATCCATGCATGGTGTAAAGAGACTGATGAAAATGTGATGCCATAAAACTTGCAAATTGCAAATGTATATATATTGAAGACGCTGCCTTTTAAAATAGAATATATACACTTAGTATGAGAATGCACTTATTGCCTAACAAAAAATAAGACAATCAAATTATCCCAGAAGTAGTCTTACACTACACCAAAGAAAGGTTGTGATAGTAATGCAATAATCATGTGTAAAAATAAGCATACTGAGATGCTCCCACATGCCTTGAAACATGAAGGACAGATTCTGAAATTTATGCAATTCTCAAAAAGACACTGTATTTCTATAATACGATTAATATAGTACAGTATCATTGGTGCTGTATGGATCAAATCATGATTCCAAGCCATGCCTGATTAGTTCACTTGCCTTGTCTCAGAGAGAAATTTTAAGGAGTATATTAAAGGTATAGAGGGAGAGAGTACAAAGCTTCAGGAAGGGTATTCCTGAGTTTGGGCCTCAACAATAGATGGCCCAAGCAGCAATATTGGAGCAATTAAAGTTGGGGATATATGAGAGGTCAGATTCAAAAGATCACAGATACCTTGGAGGTTTGTTGAGCAGCAGGTTGCTCCTAAGTTTGAGAAGCCTGGGCACATGGAATAATTTGAAATTAAGACTGAGACTTTAAAAAGCAAAGTGCTACTTAGCCAGGGGACAATATGTATCAGTGAGCACGAGGATAGCAAGTGAAGGCACAGGTATAATATAGGATAAGACCTCAAAATCTGCTTGAGCTAATGTTTATTAAGGTGAGAGATGAAAAGCAATGAAGAATATATTGAAATAGATAAACCTGGTGAGTATAAAGGCAAAAATGAGTGTTTCAATAAGAGGTGAATTGAGATGGTCTAGGAACAGACCATGTTGCCAAATTGTTACACTTGCTTGTTGACTGCACAGCTCTGTATTCAGAAGCTTATCTGAGCTTGATTAGTACAATGTAACTAGGAGAAAGTGAGGACTGCAAATGCTGGAGATCAGAGCTGAAAATGTGTTGCTGGAAAAGCACAGCAGGTCAGACAGCGTCCAAGGAGCAGGAGAATTGACGTTTCGGGCATGAGCCCTTCTTCAGGAATGACTGAAGAAGGGCTCATGCCCGAAACGTCAATTCTTAGTACAATGGAACCACTTAATATAAACTTCAAGCTTAACTGGACAACTAAGATGATTAAAAGAACATGGTGCATACATTCTGATTTTAATAGTTTTCAAGCAACCACTTTATATGCTTTTATTGGGCAGGTCTTGCATTAAAGAGCAAGGAACATTGCTCAAGGCTTGGTTTAATTTATTGCAGAAGTGTTAGAGAGAACAATTCTGAGTTAATGTTTTATTACTAATCTGATAATTGTTTCATTAATTATTTCACACCCTTTTACACATACAGAATTAACAAGAACTGTTTCTTCGATTTACTTTATTCCAATTTAACTCACTTTATCAGTTACTTTGCTTCAGATTACAGCTCATTCCAGTTTTGTTTCTAGTAAACACAGGAAACAGTGGGGTACATTTCAAACTTGCTGTTTGAGACAGTGCAGATTGAACACCAGTTAAAGAAACCATAGGATTATCTTAATAATTTCAATGGAAATAATAAGCAGATCAATTCAATAGCAGACACTCAATTCACAACTCATGCCTAACCACGAGATTTTCTTTGATTCATTTTTGTGGGATGTGAGTGTCGCTGCCTGGCCCTTGAGAAGGTGGTGGTAAGCTGTTTTCTTGAACCACTGCCAACCATCTGCTGTGGATTGACCCATACTGCCATTAGGGAGGGAATTCCCCAGGATCTTGACAGTGAAGGAATGGTGATATATTTCCATGATAGGCCAGTGAGTGGCTTGGAGGGGAACTTGAAGATAGTTGTGTTTCCATGTATCCAGTGTCCTGGTCATTCTATATGAAAGTGATCATGGGTTTTGAAGGTGCTATCTGAGAATCTTTGGTGAATTTCTGCAGTGCATCTTGTAGTTTGTACACATTGCTGCTTCTGAGCATCAGTGATGAAGGGAGTGGATGCTTATGAATGTAATGCCAATCAACTGGGCTGCTTTGTCCTGGATGGGGTCAAGCTTCTTGAATATTGTTGGAGTGGTACCCAACCAGGCAAGTGAGCAGTATTCCATCACACTCCTGATTTGTAACTTGCAGGTAGTGGACAGGCTTTAGGTGGTCAGGAAGTGAGTTACTTGCCACAGTATTCTGAGCCTCTGACTGGCTCTTGTAGCCACTATGCTTATGTAGTGAGTCCAGTTGAGTTTCTGGTCAACAGTAACACCCGCAGAATGTTGATAGTGGGAGATTTAGTGATGCAAATGCAATTGAACATCAAGAGAGAGTGATTAGTTATTGATGATGGTCACAGCCTGACATTTATGTGTCATGAATGTTACTTGCCACTTGTCAGCCCAAACCTGAATATTTTCCAAATTAGATTAGATTAGATTACTTACAGTGTGGAAACAGGCCCTTCGGCCCAACAAGTCCACACCAACCTGCCGAAGCGCAACCCACCCATACCCCTACATTTACCCCTTACCTAACACTACGGGCAATTTAGCATGGCTAATTCACCTGACCCGCACATCTTTGGACTGTGGGAGGAAACCGGAACACCCGGAGGAAACCCACGCAGACACGGGGAGAATGTGCACACAGTCAGTTGCCTGAGGCGGGAATTGAACCCAGGTCCCTGGCGCTGTGAGGCAGCAGTCTAACCACTGTGCCACTGTGCCGCCCCGAGTTCAAATGCAAATCTTGTTGAATTTGAACTTGGAAGGCTCCAGTATCTGAAGAGTTGCAAATGGTGCTGAACATTGTGCAATCATTGATGAACATCCCCATTTATGACATTATGATGGAGAGAAGGTCATTAATAAAGATGGCTGGGCCTAGTACACTACCCTAAGGAACTGCCACAGAAATGTCTTGGAACTGAGATGACTGACCTTCAACAACCACTACCATCTTCCTATGTGCTAGGTATGGCTTCAACCAGTGAAATGTTTGCACCCAATACCCATTACAGTTTTGTGGTGCCTCCTTGATGCCAGACTTGATTAAATGTAGCCTTGATGTCAAGGGCTGTCACTCTCACTTCACCTCTGGAATTCATCCATTATTGTGTCCATGTTTGAACCAAAGCTGTAATGAGGTCAGGAGCTGAGTGACCCTGGTGGAACACAAACTGGGCATTGCTGTGAAGGTTGTTGTTTGATACCACTGTTGATAACATCACTTTACCGATGAAAGAGAAGAAAGTGGGGGAGAAATGTAACACTGGAGGCTTTAGCAAGATAATGGTCGAGTAGGACACCCCACCTGGAATTCCTCTGCTCTGCATGTTCTTTTTGTTTCTTTTCCTTTTTTTCCTCTCGTTTCAGGAGTGGGGGAACAGGGTGCGGGCAAGCTGTCCCTGAGTAGTGTGAGGAGAAACCAGAGTCCTGGTACAGTGTGAGGGGAAATCCCAGCCCCAGTGCAGCGTGAGGAGAAATCCCAATCCTGGTGCAGAGTGAGGGGAAGCCCTAATACTGGTACACCATGAGGAGAAACCCCAATCCCGGTACAGAGTGAGGGGAAACCTTAATTCTGGTACAGAGTGAGGGAAAACCCCAATACTGGTACAGAGTGAGGGGAAACCCTAATCCTGGTACAGAGTGAGGGGAAACCCCAATACTGGTACAGAGTGAGGGGAAACCCTAATCCTGGTACAGAGTGAGGGGAAACCCCAATACTGGTACAGTGTGAGGGGAAACCCCAATACTGGTACAGAGTGAGGGGAAACCCTAATCCTGGTACAGAGTGAGGGGAAACCCCAATACTGGTACAGTGTGAGGGGAAACCCCAATACTGGTACAGAGTGAGAGGAAACCCTAATCCTGGTACAGAGCGAGGGGAACCCCCAATACATACAGAGTGAGGGGAAACCCTAATCCTGGTACAGAGTGAGGGGAAACCCCAATACTGGTACAGAGTGAGGGGAAACCCCAATCCTGGTACAGTGTGAGGGGAAACCCCAATACTGGTACAGAGTGAGAGGAAACCCTAATCCTGGTACAGAGCAAGGGGAAACCCCAATACATACAGAGTGAGGGGAAACCCTAATCCTGGTACAGAGTAAAAGGAAACGCTAATCCTGGTACAGAGTGAGGGGAAACCCCCATCCTGGTACAGTGTGAGGGGAAACCCCAATACTGGTACAGAGTGAGGGCAAACACTAATCCTGGTACACCATGAGGAGAAACCCTAATCCTGGCACAGTGTGAGGGGAAACCCTAATCCTGGTACAGTGTGAGGGGAAACACCAATACTGGTACAAAGTGAGGGAAAACCCTAGTCCCAGTACAGTGTGAGGGGAAAGGTCCAAGGAAGGGCAAGGGGAACAAGCCCTGGTACAGTGCAACGGGAAGTCAGCATTATGGTACTGCATGTGGGGAGACCAGTGTCTTCGTGCAGCATGAAAGGAACAAGCACTGGAGCAGCACGAAGGAAAGCAAGTCCCGGTGTAGTGCAAGGGGAAAGAAACAAGGTGCAATGAAACTCACTTTGGTGCAGCTGAGTGCCAGTGGCTCGGAGCAGTGTTGGACAGTTGTTGGACTGGAGCACGGTGTGGGCGGTCAGATCACATGTTCTGCTGGCACTATTTGAAATTCTTTACCATCTGTAATTCAGTCCTTTAACAATGCTACAAATACCTTATTTCTAACTGATTTTTTTAGACACTGTAAGTAATGCTGCTACTTTTCCTTTTATTCCTCTTTTGCATCCAAGATTTGGACCTAGGTACTTGTACCTAAGATGATGCCATTAAAGGCAGACATTATAAAAAAATGCTTTTCATTGTACTCGTGTACTGAGGTGAAATAAAGCATATTCTATTCTTTCCAAGACTTGGTGGAAACTGCTCTTGTGTCGCAGTTGATGGAGTTTTTTTTTAATGGAGATGAGCGAGGTAGTGGGGACAATGAGTGAAAATGAATCAGTCATCTTTTTCATATATTAAACAAACTTTGAGTTCAGGTTGCAAAACGTGTCCCATGATAGCATCAGTTATAATCAACCCATGTTAATTCATCTATGATTAAAGCTGGTTTAAAAAATTACCTTCAACTACATTTTATCACTCTAACAATGTTCATCTACTAATTCTTAGCATAGACATCCTTAATTTTAGTGTCCTGGCACAAGATTGAGTGCAGTCAGAAGATGTTTCAAAATAAACATTGCAGCCAGTTCACAGAACTCAAAACTTTTAACCATTCAAAGCGATGGACATTTTCTTTTTAATTGCTCCTATATGAACAAATGCCTTGTTCAAATGTGGGATTTACTGACCTGGAAACATCATCCACATATAATACATTTGAAGATAGTATAGAAACATGCCTGGGCTCGACAACTTGTTCCTGGTTACTACAATAAAATGATCACTGAGGCTGGGAGTTTCCTATCCCAATTGGGACAGAGCCAAAGTGAGATGATGAATGAAATGGTTCCATGTGGCATGACCAGAAATCTTGTTTCCATTTCTTCCTTCCACCATTTTGTGCAGTGCAAGAAAACCTGTGGACATTATCAATGGATACTAAATATTTGTTTCAGTGCATTGAGATCTACAATGAAAGTTCCAAATTCAACTGCAATGCTAGGTTTACAGAAGTGGCCAAGAATCCAGAGCAGTCAGCTATTCAGTCCAGTTAGTTGAGGTGTGAGGAGTAACAAAGGTGAGTTAGGGGCAAGGAAATCACTTAAACATTCATTTGAACTGTTTGAAATCATGAAAATGTGTCTCTGCATGTGTTGAAATGTTACAGGAGCTCATAAAGAAATAGGCAGAAGAAAAGTGAAGTCATTAACATCTGAGTGGCTTAGATCCTATAAGACCATAAGATGTAGGAGTAGAATTAGACCATTCACCCATTGAGACTGTTCAGCCATTTGACCATGGCTGCTATGTTTCTCAACTCTATTCTCCTACCTTCTCTCTGTAACCCTTGATCCCCTTGATTACCGATTAAGAACCTATCTATCCCTGTCTTAAGTACACTCAATGACTTGACCTTTATAGTTCTCTGTGGCAATGAGTTCCATAGATAAATTACTTAAGAAATTCCTCCTCATTATCAGTTCTAAAAGATCATCCCTTCATTATGAGGGTGTGCCCATGGGACCTAGTCTCTCCTATTATTGCCTTTGAATAAAACTGACATTGCCTGGGTTTCAGGGTATTGGACTGGGCACCTTTGCAACATCAGCTAAACAGCAGGAGGTATACATCTGCAAAATGGGGTTTATACTCTAAAGCATAAAGGTTATCAAGGCATTGCTATGTTTCCAGTCATTAGGAGCACAAGGCCATCAAAGCTGATCCTGGAGGAGACGGGCTGAGACTACACATGACGGTGGGATAAATTGGTTTAGGTGAAGCTATCCAGGCAGTTCAGAAAGTCAGTAATGAGGAAGGCCTCTTCTTTTGGGGATATTCACAAAAAATTCCTACATGTCTGTGCATATTTTTCTTGGGAAGCTTCCAAATATTCTATCAAGTTGTTCATTTCTCTTCCCTCCAATCTCCTGTAGATGGATTCTAGGGAATAAGAGCTACCCTCTAAAATGATGCCTACTTATCTCTGTACATTCACCATAAAATGCAGCCCACAGTTGTTATAGTGGCAATAATATGCTGAGAAGAGCCGTCAGCAAGCACTACATCAAGCTTCTCAAGACATGGGTTGTCTGAACTGTCAGGTAGCATCCTTGAATATTCATCTGACAGTGTCTTCCCATGATTGTAGTCTGCTGTATGCTCTAGTAAAGAGTGGAGATAGAGATGCTGCCAGACCAGTTGAGTTCCTCCAGCAATCTCAGTGTTTACTCCAGATATCCAGTAATTTGCCTTTATTCCTGACATATACACTGCCATCAGAACGGTATGAAGTTAAGAGGCCCCAGTGTGCTTACCTCATATCTGAAGACTGGTCAGATGTAGTCATTGGGAGGATCAATTCTCTTCAGTGGTATATGTGGAAAGCAGCCTTTGAAGTCTTGACCTACTACAGATGAAAAAATGTAAGCATCGTCGAGACAGGGTGAGCAGTCAGTCTAACTGTAAAAGGTTCTGAGGAAACATTTCAATGAGTCTAATTGATTGGCTATTTCATAGAAATTAAATAATTTATGGACTATCTTTTAATAGGACATTTACATACCACACATTCAGCAGCCAATTTTTCTCAGTCTATTCAATAACTAGCAGCATTGATTTTGAATGAGCTTTGGTCTTTAAATGCAGGTGGTTAATACATTGGGGCTTTTATTGTGCTCACTCTGGAATCATCAGCATCCAGATCTGGTTTGGATCTGTGAGTATGGATGTTAGATCTGCCTTCAGGCCAATAACAGTCTTGAGAAATACAAACTTGTTCGCCAGTAAGGAAACTAGCAAGACAGCTCCGATTCTGCTGTTTCAAATTTAGTTATGTTAATATCGCAGATGAATATCTGTATTGCATCAACACACACATGTGCAGTACGAGGTAAACTGGGCATGATCTGATGACATGGTGACCCTAATAATGAGAATGTTTAAACAGGAATGAACTAGAGGAGGATCTTGACAATTTTAATTGATGGGCCTGTGACTACCTCCTGTGGCATCGTGTTCCTTTGTGGGATTATCCTTGGGAGGGTAAAATAAGTTTGATTTAGCAATTCCCATTGCAAACTTTTGAGCAAGACATTGGCGAACTTTGCTGACTGATTCATGTAAAATCATGCAGCTTGTCTTTGGGTGATTTCAATCTTATCTACATCTCAGCATATACATGTCCCATAAATAAATCCCTGTATATTCCAGAATTAGACTATGTTTATTAAGCTGCATTACTAATAATTCCTCCTCAGAAATGTAAGAATCCTGTCTGCTTTTCAATGTTATCTGTGGAATGCGGAAGCCTAATTGAAAATTGCTTTGAAGATTATGGTTGTATATTTAGATGCTGGAGAAATTGTTTACAGAGCTAAAAGCTTCCTTTTGGTTTCACCTATTATTATTGCAAAAAGCAAATAAAAAACAAAAAGAAATGCATTAGCTTAAAGCAGAATTTAATCAAAAATGTACTCAGAACTTGAACCAGATCTGGCTACTTTGAGTGAAATGTAATGCCACTGGCTTGGTGAGTTGGCACTGTCAGTGGTGTGTACTCTTTATGCTGTTGCATTTTCTAACTGATTTTAACCTCTTTCCCTAAACCCTGAGCTTCTGACAATAGATCAGGTTGCTCACTCCAAATACAAAATGCCCCAAGATATACTGTGCTGTGAGATTGGAGTTTGCATTAATAACCAATGACTCAGTTGAAACAACAACAAGCTTATAATTGCTTAATGCCAAGCAATTGTAATAATAGACACCATGCTCCCTGGAGCATTAACGTTTTTAATGTTTTCATTTTAATTATTGTATGATGATCCTGGGAATGCACTTATTCTCTGTGTGTAGATGGCCAATGTGTTTTTGACAAACAAGGACTGCCACATATCGCTTGATGTAAATGCACGAATGTATGGTAATTTCATCAAAAAGTAAAAACGGATTGGAGGAATATTTTTTAAAAATGTCACTGAGCAAATAAAGTGGTGTTGTCTCCTGACATATGCATGTTATATAAGGTTCAGATTTTTTAGCATAATTTTGTCGACAATTCTGGCACTGTTGTAGAGCCTTATGGCTCGAGTTAGTCTTCTCCCTTTTGAGAAATTGTAATGCACAAATCTTGTGACACCCACAGCTGGAATAGCAGATTGTCAATTACTTATATTAGCTAAGCAGCAGTTTTGTGGCTTTACAAGTGAAAATATGCCTCTTTAAACTTTGCAGCCTGAGCTTTAAACTCTTAGGCAATCGACAAGCTAACACAGCCTCTGATATCTTCTTTATTTTCAACCTGTCTAAATGCAATATGTCTGATCTGATTGACTCAGGGAAAAGGGTGCATGTAAGACAAGTGATTTCTATCATCTAGTTACTTCTCCAAGATCAAATATAATTAGAATGTGATTTACATTTGGATTTCTTTGCGATGGCACCTGATTACTGGAAAAAAATCCATGTGTATTAGTACATTGCAAAATTTGATTCCATGACAGCCAGTGGCACATTGTCGATGCATTGAATAAAACAGTATGTTTATATAAATAGAATCAATTTAACCTTGTAAAATTTATCAAACGTTTTGTTGAATGTGCTGAAGAACATTGCTATTTTAATTCTGAAGCCTGTGTTTAATAATTTAGTTTAATTGCGCTATTAATACTTCAAATAGTTTGACAAAATTCAAAAAATCTTTGATCAGCTTACTTTTGGAAGATGGTGATATGTGATGTTAAATGTTGATAATAAGTAATTTTCCAGTAAAAATCTTTCTGCTAATGCATTCCTTTGGACAAATTTCAGAAAAAGGAATTCAGTCATTTCAATACATCTGCTATGACTAGATAAACGTTTTATTTTGATGGAACTATGATACTATGCAGTGACTGTACAGAAAAAAATGTCCTGCAATTACTGAGGTCAATTTCAAAATCTTTATCTGTTGATTGTTTTTTTCTCAAAATTTTGGTTTATGGGCCTGGCAATAATAGCTTGAAGAGTTTTGTTCTTAATCAGGTTTGTGCTTCCTGGACCAGCATTATTACTAATCCCTATTTGCCCGTCATTATGTATAGATAGATTGTTGCAGACTCAATGGACTGAAGGGCTTCTCCTGAGCCATTTGACTCTATAACTATAAAGTGAGGGTGAGCTGTGTTCTTGAACTACTCCAGTCTATTGTAGGATGTAGATAACTTCATAGTGCCATTAGAGAGAGGGTTCCAGAGATGATGAAGGAACAGTGATGCAGAGCCATGAATATCTTGGAAGGGAACTTGCAGCTGGTGGCTTTTACATGAATTGGCCTTTAGCCTTGAATTTATGAACATTCCTTTCTCAGGTTCCTTTTCCATACATCTCCTGACAATAGGTGTGCTCATAAAATTGTATTCCTTCATACAGAAGTTTCCTCCAGATTTGTTTCTTCTAAACATAAGTTAACATTTGCATTTCATGAGGGAAGTCTTCAGGGAATTTTTGACCTCCACTTGTTTGAGTGCCTTCCTTGAGCTGGGGGATGAAGATTTGCTTTAGTAGTCAGATTCAAGCATCCTAAGCATGTGGCTGGCCAACTAGAATGGTCTTGATGCTGGTGCCATTGAGTATTTCAAGGATGCTGATGTCCTCATAGCTGATGTATAGAATCCATCTTTAACAGTGTCAACGGTGCATCCTAAGGACCTTGAAGTTCTGACTATATGTAGTCCATGTTTTGGAGCCATATAGAAGAGTAAGAAGGATGACTGCCTTGTACACAAGGATCTTGGTATCAGCACAGATGTCACAGTCATCAAAGACTTGTATTCTTAGGAACCCAGAGTCATCACTTGCAGATTGGATCCAATGTTAGGAGAAAATTTGACTGATGTATATTGAAGTGAGACATCTGATCGCTCCTGAAACCTAAATTGCATTTGAATAGACAATGATGATCCTGTTTGAGGCATGACTATAACTGTACATACAGTTAAAAATCACACAACATCAGTTGTCCAACAAGCTTATTTGGAAGCACTAGCTTTCGGAGCACTGCTCCTTCATCACGTGGTTGTGGAGCATAAGACCATAAGACACAGAATTTATAGCAAAAGATTACAGTGTCATGCAACTGAAGTGATATATTAAACAAACCTGGATTGTTGTTAAGTATTTCATCTTTTGGAATAGATTGCAGGTTTTGGTTCATTAATATGAAAATACCAGAATTTCTTTTAAGTCACCTTCTCGAGATAACTTAAGGTCTCATAACAAAAGGTGACATTTCAGCTCAGACAATGCATTGAAGGTGTGAGGTTAGAGTCTGGCTGTTTCCCAATCTTGAGTCAGAAAGATTCTATTTCCAAAGTGGAATTTATAAAATAACAGATGTGTTGACTGCTTGCATGTTGTGCATTTTTGAGCAAAATAGAATGTATCTGCAAATATAAATTCACCCTATAGCCTTATATGTGTGTGTGTGTGCATGAGAAAGAGAGAAAGAGCGAGTATATGCATGTAAGTGTACAACTCTGTGATGTCAACCACTGCAAGACATGTCAGAGTGTTGACATGGACACCATCATTACCCATAGGGACACCAGCCACTGTGTACACAGCAGGTCCTCATGTGACTCGGCCAATCTTGTCTATTTCATTTGCTGCAGGCAAGGATACCCCCAGGCTTAGTACATTGACAAGACCAAGCAGACACTACGACAACAGATGATTGGACACTGTGAACCAATCACCAGACAGGGATGTTCCCTCCTAGTCTAGGAACTCTTCAGCGGTGAGGGACATTTGGCCTCGGATCTTCAGGAGACGATCGTCCTTGGGGAACTGCAGGATAGACAACAACGCAAAGTGACTGAGCAGAGGCAGATAGCCAAGTTTGGTGTCCATGAGGATGGCCATAAATGGAACCTTGGTTTCATGTCACACTACAGGTGACCCCGCTACAGTATATACTCTGTCTCACACCCGCACATACGTACGCGCATGCACAAAGGCACACACACACAGACACACCAACTCAAACACAGACAGACACACCGACTTTCACACACACACACATATACACTCATGCAGCCCCTTTCTCAAACACACACCTTCTCTCATACATACACATGTACAACCCCGACACTCATTCCCTACACACACACTTTACCAAGCCTTCACACATGCAAGCATACTCTCTCTCACGTGCACTCAAAGTCACACGCACGCACTCACTCTGTCTCTCTCGCTCACTCACTCATGCATCACAAGCATATATGTCTATGGGATGAATTTGTATTTGCAGAATTCTATTTTGCTCAAAAAATGCCGCAAACTGCAGGCAATCAATACAGGCAGTCAATAAATCTAATATTTTGTAAATTCCATTTTGGAAATAGAACCAGTCTGATTGAAGATTGGGATACAGCCAGACTCTAACCACACACCTTTAATGCAATGTCTGAGCTGAGATGTCTCCTTTTTCTTATAAAATCTTGGGAATGTGACTTGAAAGAAGTTCTAGGATTTACCTATTAAACCAAAACCTGCAACCCATTCCAAAAGATGAAAGACTTAACAACAATCCACGTTTGTTCAATATATAATTTCAATTGCTTGACACTGTAATCTTTTGCTATTAATTTTGTGTCTTATGGTCTTCAACTCCACAACCACCTGATGAAGGAACAGTGCTCCGAAATCTAGTCATTCCATATAAACCTGTTGGACCATAACCTGGTGTTGTGTGATTTTTAACTTTGTTCCCCCCAGTCCAACACCTGCACCTCCACAGCATGACTATACACACACTCAGGCTTTATGGCTTCCTTACAGACGTAATTAACCATCTTTTTCAAAGCTGTCATTTATCATTTGCTAGCCAGCCATCCCAACATTTTGGCCTGGTGAACATCCCTGTTAACTGACAGCATCTAAGGTTTTGTACATGTGGCAATTTCCCAGTTAACATGCAGACACGATTGTGAATTCACGCAATCTGAACACTTATTAACGTGGAACTTTTTTTATGTTTATAAATACGGCTGGTACCTTTTTGGCTATGTCGGTGCAATCAATTGTATCAGTGGGAATTCCAGTGGCTGCAATTCCTTTGGTTTATTATGATTGATAAGCATTGCCTGATGTAAAAGAGATTTAATGGCAAGTATACTTTAATGTGACATCTGAGAAAATATCAATGAAAATCATTAATAATAGACTACCAACTAGGTGATGTCACTACAGTGTCCCTGTGCTGCTGAGAATGAGCCATAACTGAAGACTTTCAATGACACGAGTACTTCTAGAGCCTCAATGATCGGGTGGTCACCCATTCAGTTCAAGGCTATTTCACTGGAAAGCATGTTTCACAGAGATATGTCTGTCTCCATCTATAGATGCAGACTGACACCATCATTCTAGCATCTCCAGATAGGTTATACTGAACCTGTCCACTCAGGTGCCTCTACTATCTGCCTGCTTCCTGGTGTCTCCTTCTGAAAACTCACACCTTCCTGCACCTCATGGAGCACATGTTTAGAGCCAGTCACCCCCCACCTTCTCACTGTCTTCCTCATAAATAAAGAATAGACAGTTCCCACAGAAGAGTCGAGAGTGTGTTGCTGGAAAAGCACAGCAGGTCAGGCAGCATCCGAGGAGCAGGAGAATCGATGTTTTGGGCCAGAGCCCTTCATCAGGAATGAGGCTGGCGGCTTCAGGGGTTGGAGATAAATGGGAGGGGGTGGGGCTGGTGAGAAGTTAGCAAAGAGTACAATAGGTGGATGGAGGTGGGGGTAAAGGTAATAGGTTGGACTTTTTCCGTGGCCCCAACCCCCTTCCATTTATCTCTCCACCTCCGAGGCTGCCAGCCTCATTCCTGATGAAGGGCTCTGGCCCAAAACATCGATTATCCAGCTCCTCCGATGCTGCCTGACCTGCTGTGATTTTCGAGCACCACACTCTCGACTCTGATCTCCACGTATTTGCAGACCTCACTTTCTCCTAGTTCCCATATTAGATAGAGGCATACTGTGCCAATGGTGCATTGCTCATCATTTAGGAGATTACTTTTTTTGTGCCCTTTTTCTAAGGCAGCACCCTGATATGGAGTTTTATCATTATTAATTTACAGGAGGTTGGAAGCACTGGCTTGGCTAGTATTTATTGCACATCCCTAATTGCTCAGAGAACAGTTGAGAGTCACATGTAAGTCAGACCAGGTAAGGAGTTAGTGAACCAGATAAGTAATTTCTGACAATCAACAATGGTTCCATGATCATCATTTGAATCTTAATTCCAGATTTTATTAGAATTCAAAGTCCGCCAGGGTGGTTTCAAATCCAATATTCCAGAATAATAATAGTGTGGTGATAATACCATGAGGCCATCACATCCCCAGTATACAATGTAAGATAAAATTTGTGACATTAGCAAATTCAGCTTCAGCACCAGTTTCTTCTACTTAAGTCAACCATTGTCCTACTTGCCACCTTTACAGTTGCCTTTCAAAAAGTTTTTTAAAAGCCCTAGCTCACACTAGCATCAGTTTCCATCCACCCACTGCATTATCGTGTGGACAATTTTTTTTTGCAACAAATTGGTTTCTAAACAATATTAGTGGTCTGCAGATGAGGTATTTAAAAATAGTGAATGCTTGCCATTTTATGATGATACAGTGTTTGTGAGTTGGCATTTTGACTTTGGAATTTAAACAGTTGTGGCCTATGGCAGTTTTGCTTTTCCAATGTAAAATTCAGCCCCTCACTCTTTCACTGAGAAATGAGCTTGCTAGTTTCATGTAGCCACGGTGATGAACCTAAAGCAAAATGAAATTCAGACTGCTAGAAATAGATATGTAACTCATTTATCCTTGAACTTCTTTAACTGTATAAAATGGTAATATGTATAATGCAATGATTGGGAATGTCCTCGGGCAAAAAAAAAATCACAAGATGTTATGGACCACTGTGGATACTTAACATGTCTGTTTCACTCTTAGTCAATTCACCATCTTGACTCCTTCATTGCTTAATAGACCTGCTCCATTCTGATATTCCTATTACTATTAGTGGGCGGCACAGTGGCTCAGTAGTTAGCACTACTGCCTCATAGCACCAGGGTCCCAGGTTTGATTTCAGCCTCGGGCGACTGTCTGTGTGGAGTTTGCACGTTCTCCCCTTGTCTGCGTGGGTTTCCTCTGGGTGCTCCGGTTTCCTCTTACAGTCCAAAGATGTGCAGGTCAGGTGAATTGGCCATGCTAAATTGCCCATAGTGTTTGGTGCATTAGTCAGCGGGAAATGGGTCTGGGTGGGTTATTCTCCAGAGGGTCGGTGTGGACTTGTTGGGCTGAAGGGCCTGTTTCCACACTGTAGAGAATCTAATCTATTCAGTGATGAGGAAATGCTGGTGTTGAACTAGGTGGGCAAAGTTAAAAATCACACAACACCAGGTTATAGTCCAACAGGTTTATTTGGAGGCACTAGCTTTTGGAGCGCTGCTCCTTCAACAGGAAGCTAGTGGGGCAGGATGATAAGATACCGTGCAAAAATCGCCAGACAGGATTGTTCCCTCCCAGTCAGGGCACACATTCACACACACACTCACCCAAGCACTCACACACACATGCATACTCACATTCACACACACACACACACACACACACACAATTCTATGGGGTGCATTTGTATTCGCAGAAACGTTCTATTATGCTCAAAAAGAACACACTCTGCAGGCAGTCAGTGCAGGCAGTCAATTCATGTGGCATTTTACAAATTCCTACTTTGGAAATAGAACCAGTCTGACTCAAGATTGGAAAACAGACAGACTCTAACCTCACAACTTTAAGGCATTGAGTGAGCTGAGATGTCACCTTTTTTTATAAAACCTTAAGTTATCTTGGGAATGTGACTTAAAAGAAGTTCTGGGATTTACATATCAATCAATCGAAACCTGCAATCCATTCCAAAAGATAAAAGATCCAGGTTTGTTCAATATATTGTATCAATTGCATGACACTGTGATAATTTGCTATAAAGTCTGTGTCTTATGATATTGCCCCACTAGCTTCCTGATAAAGGAGCAGTGCTCCAAATGCTAGTAATGTGCTTCCATATAAACCTGTTAGACTATAACCTGACGTAGTGTGATATTTATTCAGTGCTACATGTGACTCAGTGAGTGGTACATTCATTTCTTAATTACATATTAGTGGGTTCAAGTCCCATTCTTGAGGTTAAATTCAAAAATCAAGGATGAAACTCCAGTGTAGTAGTGAAGGAGCACTACAATATAGGAGGTGCTGCCTTTCAATTGAGACATTAAGTTAATACTCCATCTGCTTGATTTGATAGATGTAAAAGATTCAGAGAAGAGCAAGTGAACTATTTCCAGTGTACCGGACAATATTTATCTCAAAATTGATGTTACAAAGATCTAGCAGATTATATGATTATTACCACAATGCTGCTTTTGAGTGTTTGCTGTGTGAAAATTAGCTACTGAGTATCCTGCATTGAAACAGTTGATATGCTTTGTAAAAATTGTGGCATTTTTACAAGTGACCATTACCGATACCTTGTGGTATTTACCTCCTGGGCTAATATATGCTACTGGATAAGGTCTATTTAAGGTATTTCATTGTCATCAATCCTCCTCAGTCTTTATCTTTGTTTTGCCTTGAGGCTATCTAATGATTATCAGTGGAACATTCACTACTGTGGAGTATCGATGCGAGGAGTGCTGACTTTGGATAACAAGAATGTTTATTGTGTCTTGCAATTATTACAATTACATTTAGTCTGGTATAATTGCTAGGACATTCAGGAGATAGTATTGATATATCCTCCCCCTCCAAAAGCTGGTTGGGAACTCCTTGACTTTAACCACAGACTGAGTGAGATCAGTAGAATGAGTGGAGACAATGTAACATGAACATTAACCCTTTCACTGTATGCAACATGAAGCATTTTTCAAAACTTTCCATTGTGCATGCCTCAATGCTGGGGAATACTTCACAGCAGCATAACAATAAGCCAAGATATTAAGGGATGCAGAAAGTTGATTAATTAATTTTAAAGGCAATACTTAGTGAATTTATAAAATTGAACTTGATTTCACAATATCTGGTGCTTTTATCTTTGTACTGTGACAAAGAGAATAGATTAACAGTCAGGAATAGAGGAAATATTAGGAACGTGAAATAGTTATGTTGAAAGAAGAGGTTTAATTGAGATTGCTAGTATTGCTAATGTGTAATGCGACCAACAAGAGCCTAGGCAGGAATGGATCATTTCTATTATTTTATCACCTAGCTTTCTCATATTTGGTAGCTACCTTAGAGCCAAAAGCTAGGGAATTGGCCCAATGATCTGAAAACAACAGCTTTATTCCTTGCAGTAGTTAATAGCAGCAAATTTCTGCCTATCCAGTACTGCATGACTGCTAAACAGTTCAATAATTTAGCAACAGGGAAGGAATTATGTAAGGTAGCAATGAGATTAAAAATAACCGTCATCAGTGCAGATATGCTTTGTTTTTGAGGAGGTGAGGAATAGAAAGAAAGCAATGTTATTTCCTTGGAGATCACTAGAGTTAACAGTCTGGGATCAGAAAGATAAACTGTGATTCGGTAGCTAAGAATGAAAGCAGGTGCAATCAACATCATAACAGCATTAATCATTTGATAGGCCTGGTGTGGTCCAACTTTGAAAATACAGTCTCATTGAAAAGGCTGAGGAGGCATAGTTAGCTTGACATAGTCAAGTAGGGCTGTATTTAATGCTCGCAGTGGTGCTCCCTTCCAGTCGCTGGAAAGCTGGTTGTAATACCACTACAGCCACCTCTGGGAACCTGAATGAGTGTAATCACCAAGCAGGCACCTACCTGCCCACCATTTAGATGCCAAGTGTCTTCAAAATGAAGATCCTACCATCAAAGGCTCCTGAACAATGGGATATTAGCAGTTCTTCAGACCAGCTGAACCACAGGAGTGCCCACTATTAGTGCTACAGGAAGTCTGTGATAAGGCGGGTCCAGAATTAAGTTAAGTTGGGCATCCAGCAAAAAAGCTATTTTCCCTTCCCCTTCGACTAGTTCTGTGACCCATTATTAAAACAAAGAAGAATGGGGTGATGGTGGTTGTGGTGAGGGGGGTGATGGGAGGGGCAACGGTTTATTAGATACCGTCCATAGGTTCTCATTTCTGAACTTAGTAAGAACAATTTCAGTACAATGGCTGGAGGTGGAATATTATTGAAGGAATTCAAACAGAAAGATCTGGAAAAGGTTATCATCCATTAGGACAGTCACAGCACACTTAAGGGCTTTGGATAGGAAAAGGAGGTTGGAAATGAGGTCACAGTTCACAAGGGTTGTTATGTTGAAGATAAGACTGATTATGGGTATCTACTCACATACATCCCTTATTGTGCCCTTAGGACAGATTTCAAAAAATCCTTTCCTTGCTTACGCTTATGGCATAACTCAGTGGTGTTTCAGCTTATATTAGACTGGAATAATTAAAGAATATTGATATTTTTACAGCGAGAAATAAATCATTGGGGAAGCCTTGGAGCATCTATCACAGAAAATTACTGATCTTTGTTATTAACCTGAAAAATCCTTAACATTTCAGCACATTGGTTTCAATAAGTCTTCACAATTTTTATGCACTCAGACAGCTCAATAAGCCAGAGAGACCAAAGTAATGATTGTAACAAGGTCAGCCAGGTGAACCTCAGAGGATATGAGTTCCTAATTGGGGCTGTTAGCCTGGATTAGAGTGGTACTGGAAAAGCACAGCAGTTCAGGCAGCAACCGAGGAGCAGGAAATTCGACGTTTCTGGTCAAAGTCCTTCATCAGGAATACAGGCAGAGTGCCTGAAGGGTGGAGAGATAAATGAGAGGAGGGTGGGGGTGGGGAGAAAGTAGCATAGAGTACAATAGGTGAATGGGGGTTGGGATGAAGTGGCTGTTAACCTGAGAGCCAATCAGGAAGCCTTGACTGACAGATATAAACGGGAGTGTCAGAGGTCTGTTCACATTGAGAGCTGGCTCTGAGGAAGCTGGATCATTGTCAAGCATGATGCATAAAAGTTGACTTGGTGATGGGATATTGGCTTCTGTGGAGCTGTTTCAATCAATCTTATAAATCTAAATTACTCAAACTATCTAAGTTTAAACATGAAATTTATAGTTTGCCTTTAATACAGGAATAGAAGTCGACTACCTGGTTCTTGATACGTCCTTTCTGCATAATTGTAAAATTTCAATTGTTACAAAGGGGCAGGGTTATAAAATGGTTACACTGAGTTGCCTCTTTTAAAACAAGATAAAATGATGTCGTGAAGAGGGATGTAATTTGTCACCATTTTTTTTAGGCAATAAGCTGTTGTGATCTAATTACTGAGGAGAATCAGATGGCTAGGCTGACTGTTACTGAAATCCATGTGCCAGGTTTAATAAATAAAGAGAGAGGTCAGAGCATTTGGCATTACAATTTGCAGACGTATAGACTCCAAGGTGTTCTGGATTAAAACCCCTGACACAGACATAAAAGGAGAGAGAGAGAAAGAAAGAGAGAGAACAAAGTAAAAGGAAAACAACAGTGACTGCAAACGGGTGAGAAGGGATTGTTCCCTTCTCCCTACAGGTAGAATGCTAGACATTTGTCGACTAGTTGAAAAGAATAAATCTCAAGAGATTTAAGAACACTGGAAGAGTTGCACTGGTGAGGCAAGGCAAATGTAGCCTCCGAGATAGGAGGGTGATGATGGTATACTGATGAGCATTGCTGCCTCCCAAGCAGTTGACCCGGGTTTGATTCCTGGCCATTGCAGTGTTGTGGTTTGTAAACATCCTTTTGCGGGTGGCACGGTGGTTAGCACTGCTGCCTCACAGCGCCAGAGACCTGTGTTCAATTCCCACCTCAGGTGACTGAGTGTGGAGTTTGCACATTCTCTCCGTGTCTACGAGGATTTCCTCCGGGTCCTCGGGTTTCCTCCCACAGTCCAAAAATGTGCAGGTTAGGTGAATTAGCCATGCTAAATTGCCCATAGTGTTAGGTGAAGGGTTAACGGTAGGGGAATGGGTCCAGGTAGATTGTGCTTCAGTGGGTCGGTGTGGACTTGTTGGGCCGAAGGGCCTGTTTCCAAACTGTAGGTAATCTAGTTTAATTCAGAGCCTTCCCGCTTACGGTCAGTTCAGAGGTTCCCAGATGAGGGGTATAGATGCTTAGTTCCTTGGAAATGAAGTCAAATAGACCGAGTGCTGAAGAAGGCTTCTGGCATGCTTGCCTTCCTTGGTTAGTGCATTGAGTATAGGAATTTGGGTATCATAGTGCGGCTGTACAGGAGATTGGTGAGACCATTTTTAGAATACAGTGTTCACTTCTGGTCTCACTGCTCTGGGAAAGATGTTGTTAAACTTCAAAGGGTTCAGAAAATATTGACAAGGATACTTCCAGGATTCAAGGGTATGAGCTCTAGGAAGAGGTTGAATAGGCTGAGGCATTTTGTTTCCCCTGGAGTGCAGGAGGCTGAGGGCTGACCATTTGGATGTTTATGAAATCATAGGGGACATGGATAGCGTGAATAGCCAAGGTATTTTCCCCAGGGAGGGGAAGTCAAAAACTACAGGGCATAGATTTAAGGTAAGAGGGGAAAGATTTAAAAGGTAGCTGAGGGGCAACATTTTCATGCAGAAGGTGGACTGTGTATAGAATAAGCTGGCAGAAGAAGTGATGGAGGCTGGTACAATTACAACATTTAAAAGACATCTGGATGTGTATATGAATAGGAAGGGTTTAGAGGGATATGGGCCAAATGCTTGCAAATGGTACTAGATATGTATGGGTATCTGGTCAGCATGGGCAAATTGGACCAAAGGGTCTGTTTCCATGCTACACAAGTCCATGACCCGAAATTGCTTTTTGATGAATGACTCAGTAAAACAGAAAGAATAAAGCTGCTTGAAAGCTGAGACTAACTTTGAACTGTTTCCTGCCATGACTGCAATTTTGTGGAGAATGTGTTGCAATGTATAAATGCAGCAAGGGGTTTTCAAGTGTATTAAAAGGTTATTAAGGAATTATTATAGTGTAGTTTAGTTTATTAATCACCCATTGGCCAATGGATAGACAATGCAGATTTTAGCCTGACTGTTACAGTGAAGATCTTAAAACTCGAAAACCAGTTGTGTACTTGCCTTTAAGTGAGTCACTGGGAATTCAAATGTTTTCTTAATATTTATTGGTCGCTGCGGGCTTCCTAACACCATAGTAAATGGTCAATCACAAATCACCTACAGTGGCAGTAAAGTGCATGTACATCCTGAAGGAGTAAAAACAGGTGATCCAGCTCAGCTATGGTGATATTGTAATCTTTCTGGATGGCTGCAAATTCCATTCTACAATTCTTATTTGACAATGCAGGCCCAATACTCAAGTGGTCATATGAGATTTCATGGTATCATTTCAAGGCATTACCTCTTACGTTTTGGCTAATTATAATGTGTGAATCAGCATGACGTAAAGAGATTTTCCAGCCATGTTGGGAGGTTACAGCTGTGTTCAAAATTTACTATGTTTCTTACATGACAAAAGTGATTATAATTCTAAATTGTTTCAATGGCTGTGAGTGCTTTAAAATAGTTCGTAGTCATGAAACCACTACATAATTACACGTTTCAGAAAACATTCAAATTTTGATATGATCAATCTTCTCTCTGAACCAAAGCTTGAGATTCATTTTTCTTTTCCATACCCACTTATCATAATTCTACATAATTTTCACTTGATCTTATTCTAACAAGGTCTTTATCATCTTAACAGATCTTTTACAATCAATACAGCTTTATGTTGTTTTGCTGATTTATTTACGATTGGTCCAGTAATGAATGTTTTTTATTCATGTTTCGAGGATCCCACTGATATTCACCCACTCAGATGACTTGAATTATTAACAAGAGTGCATTGCATTTATGAAATGTATTTAATGTAGATAAACATCCTGTCATTCCTCACTGAAACATAATTTTTTAAAACATTGACATGGAGCCAATGGTAAAGGTTTTAGTTAGAAGTAGAGTCTAAATGAGTAGAAAAAAAATCACTTTTCAATGAATCCTAAAGGATGAATGAGAGGTGAAGAAGCAGAATGGGTTACGTGGAAGTTCCAGAGTGGGGCTTACATAGCTGAAGGCACAGTTGGCAATGATTAGACAAAGATGGGAGTGCTGAAGGAAAACTGAGTTATTATATCAATTAATGGAGTCCAAGCAGGCACTTAGTTGTTGTGAGGTGAACGTTAGTTGGAGCCACATCTCTCGAATACAGATTTGCAAGTAATATTGAATTTCAACCGATTGGCAAGACAGAGAAAGTACGAAGAGCAAAGCAACAACTTTCCAGTTTGGAACTGTACATCAGCATTCACTAAGACAGCCATGTCATCTTGCTGCAGGAAATTGGATTTGCTTTTTGAATGAAATGCCTGAAAGATAAAACTAGACAATGTTGCCCACCCAAGTAACTCCTTGCAGACAAAATTACCAAAACCAGCTCAAAACAAACATTACAATCTCAATTTTTTCAAATTACTGGGACGAACATACAAACCAGGTTCGGTCCATCTTCCTCTGCTCTTATCTGACTTGTTCCAGAAGACTCCAGCCCTGAAAAACTTTCTTCAATTACACGACTGCCTCATCAGCCCTTCTGCTCTCAAGTTATGCCAATGTGTGCCTCCAGGAACTCTTCATCTGTACTGGCTATCTCATTGTGTGTTGTTATTGATCTCTTCCTATCCAAGCCCCTTTCCTCCTGAAGATCTTCAATCTTAACCTGCGTGTTGTTCCATCTCTTCATTCTGGTCGACTTACATGCCAGTCCAATACTCACATCAGTCCTTCATAACTTCACATCAAACACTTTTTCAAGTGAACACTGCACCTTCTACGTAACCAAAGTCTGTCATCTAAAAAGTGGTCCAATGCCAGATTTGGCTTTATTCTGCACCCAAGTATAATGCTTAGATCAGCAAATATAAAAACGTACAGTCATGCAGACAACAGTCGCAGCACCACATCTTCAGCCTTCCAACAAATTGCAATTGAAAACCTTTGCATCTTCAGTGTTTGACCAAAACACATTTAACAAACTCAACATTTCAGATGTTCATGAACTTCTCCACTTTTTCCCATTTGGCAATATACTGACACACAAGTCAGATTAACATATGCAGGAGAATTTCACAGGAGACGATCACACTCACACAGCACTCCAATCTTGCCCACTATTTCAAAGTATAAAGACTTTGTCATCACTCCCCAGATACAGAAAACTGTTCTCGACTGAGGAAAGACATATAGACTCTACAAAATCAGAGAGAGCGCCTTGATATCTAAACAGCACCCCTATCCCCCACTCTGTTACAACACATGGGATCTGGAAGAAGAGTGATTCAACCCGACTGCGCAAAATAACATCGCAGCTAAAGAAACTCCTTCAACCCTCAACTCAAAATGGCACGGTGGCACAGTGGTTAGCACTGTTGCCTCACAGCGCCTGGGACCTGGGTTCAATTCCCGATTCAGGCGACAGACTGTGGAGTTTGCACGTTCTCCCCGTGTCTGCGTGGGTTTCCTCCAGGTGCTCCGGTTTCCTCCCACAGTCCAAAGATGTGCGGGTCAGGTGAATTGGCCATGCTAAATTACTCGTAGTGTTAGGTAAGGTGTTAATGTAGGGGTATGGATGGGTTGCGCTTCGGCGGGTCGGTGTGGACTTGTTGGGCCGAAGGGCCTGTTTCCACACTGTAAGGAATCTAATCTAATCTAATCATTGTAAAGCTTAAATGGTGGTCAGGCAGCTTGGATTTGATGACACACCTCCAGGTCATTCCAGCAGGATCGTGAGTAAGGGGGAATGAGTTGCCGTGCAAGATGAAGATAAGAAATAGGAGCGAGTAATTGGGAGACTTTAGAGCTAACCATGCTGCTGCAGAAGGAGAAACCTTTTTGGAAGGAGATTAATGTAAGAATAGATTGATTTAATTAAGTTATTAAATGAGGTATTGGAGGAGAAAATTGCTGTTCGGCATGTTAAAAATTAAACAAAATTCAAGAAGAATGGGAAAGGATCACAGAATATGAGGTCACCATTACAGAGGATTTCATTTTAAATGTTAGCGGGTTTTGAAAAGATTTGTAGTTCAGGTTGAGGTTCTGGATGTAGGTTTGCTTGCTGAGCCGTAAAGTTTATTCCCAGATGTTTTGTCACCCTACCAGGTAACCTCTTCAATGGGCCTACAGGTGAAGCACTGCTGATAATTCCTGCTTTCTGTTTATATGTTTGGGTTTCTTTGGGTCAGTGATGTCACTTCCTGTGATGGAGTCATTTCCTGTTCTTTTTCTCATGGGGTGGTAGATGGGGTCTAACTCGATGTGTTTGTTGATAGAGTTCCACTTGGAATGCCATGCTTCTTTGAATTCTCGTGTGTGTTTCTGTTTAGCTTGTCCTAGGATGGATGTGTTGTCCCACATCCATCCTAGGACAAGCCAAACGGACATGCACGAGGATTCTGAGAACAATTGTGTTCCAACCGGAACTCTAACAACAAACACATCGAGTTAGATCCCATCTACAACCTCCTGAGAAAAAGAACAGGAAATGACTCCACCATAGGAAATGACATCACCAACTCAAAGAAACCCAAACATATAAAGAGAAAGCAGGGATTATCAGCAGTGCTTCGCCTGGAGAACCACTGAGGATGTTAGCTGGTAGGGTGACAAAACATCTGGAAATGAATGTTCCAGCTCAGTGAGAAAACCTACATCCAGAACATCCATCATTTTAAATGTGGTTAACACTGGTTTGTTGCAATACCAATGGCAGAACATTAAATGGCAAGGTGCAGAAAAAGACGGCCCAGATATGAAGTGATAGTGAATAATGTTCAGGGACTTTGGTACACAAATAGAGTTTACAGAAAGGACAATAGTTGTAAAGACACAGAGGATAGTACCTGAAGAGAAAAAAAAACTTTTTAGAGGGAATGAGCATGGGACTAACAAAAGGCCACTTGGTCAATGCGTCTGTAGTGCGGATTGAAAAAGCAGAAGGTAGGTTTCATGGACAAGATGAAAACACAGCAGGCATCATTGGAAATAGGAAAAAAACCAGAGAAAGACAAAGGTTCATATCTGGATTGGAGAAGCATTGAGTGAGATTTGGCCTGTTGCATTTGTAACCACATTATCACTGACCTGAACAAGTAGGAACATAATGATGAGGAAAAAGACAGGACGATTTGATGGTTTGAATCTCAGTGGCAAACAAATTCAGACAGCCTTCACGTTAGATGCTAAAGGCCATGGTAGACCAGGACTGAGGAAGAGGTATAATCATGAGGAAAAGCATGTTTTATTTACATTACAAGATCATCATAAATTAGTGAACTAGTTTGGAAGAGTAATAACAGATAAAACAAAAAAAGTCCTTATTTTCTACTAATCATGGCACAGACCAACATTTACAGGAACAGATATTCCTTGGGAGTTTCTGTAATATCCTGTACTGTGTCCACTTGTGCTATGGATTCAAGAGAGAACAATATAAATATTTAGGTTTGTGAAAGAGTTTTCATTTGTAAAGAGGAACATGAAAAGTTGATTGGTTATATAATTATTTTCCTGATCCTCAATTCCTGTGGGGAAAAAGCATTATACATTTTATGTGATTTAGTAACATTCACATATATATTATACACACACACACACACACACATAATATGTAAATTTGTAAACATGAAATTCATGATGTTAATTTGTGCCAGTGGGCCAGGCAAAATTTTCCACCCATTAAGGTTAATAGATGAACATCTTGTGGATTCCTTGGCCTGAATTTTTAATTTGTGTTCCTGGTGAAGAAAGCTGTGTGCAGTGAATATGAATTCTTAAACTCAATCCCACAAGATCTTATTTACTTCCATGTGTAGCACTTAACAAAGTTAAGTGAACACATTATTAGAATTGCCTCCTGCTGCAGAGTCTTGCTTGATAGGAGAGCAAATGTGATACCTAACAAAATTTGGAAAGCCAAAAATTGGGCACACAATGTCTATTAGGAGAAAGCGCAGGACTGCAGATGCTGGAGATCAGAGACGAGAGTGTGCTGCTGGAAAAGCACAGCAGGTCAGGCAGCATCTGAGGAATAGGAGAATTGACATTTTGGACATAAGCCCTTCATCAGGAATGGTGAAGCCCTTTCTGATGAAAGGCTTATACCTGAAGCATCATTTCTCCTGCTCCTCAGATGCTGATTATCTACTGTGTTTTTCCTGCACCACATTCTCAAACCAAATTCTATGAATAGATAAGCAAGACTGACTGAAGATTTTTCTTCTAAATTTTATTGAGACTCACATTCTTCCTTCCATGCTGCAATATTGTAGAATTAATGGTTAAAAATGTTTTTGAAATCTTTATGAAAGGATACCTGAGCTTTAGGTAACATAACAAAATTCTGCTACACACTCAGTCGTACATTTATGTTAATTATATAGTTCAAATAAAGATTATAATTGGAGAGGACATATTATTAATCCAAGGCTACCCATCTCCAAAGTGACTTATGTTCAATATTAGGCTTTGGTGTCCATTTATTTATATTCTATTTCAGTTTCATAACAACTCTTTGTGTTCCAGTGAATGCTATTGTGCTTCCTGAAGACCAAAATCAATGAAAAATGCTATTAAGTTTGAAGTGTGTTTATCAACTTCCATATGGTTTGATATTCCATGTGCTACATTTGGGCAAATATCAGAGAATCTATGTACACCTCCATTATCCTGTGGATCATTATCCTCCAATCAAATTAAAACTTAAATGTGTTACGCAAAGCATGTGCAATCTGCCTAAACATATTACCTTCTGGTTATATAACAAGAAAATATACCAACATATAAATCAATTGAGATTAAATTATAGATTCTAATGTAATGTATTATATGGCAATGCATCAGCAAGGGAGTCTTCAGCAAATAAGCAATAAGTGATTTTGAAGTGACTCTTAGTTATTCTCCCACTTGTTATGTGGTCTATTGGGTCTCATGTTCCAATACCTGATATGAATCATTACTGATATGTTAGAAACATACTCTAGACTCAATCAAAGAGGTTTCTTCTACTGTTTTGATGTTGCTTCTACTTCAACTAGGAGTATAGCTATTCACCATCTAGTTTAGTATCATCTCAAACATGCTGCCAAACCAATTCTTGGTTTGCAGATTCGATTGCAAATGTTACATGTGAAGTTACTGTTGAAAGGGTCAGTGAAAGCCTCGGCTTCACAATGTGTTTATTTGTCTTGCAAAGATATGATGCTGTTCACATCAAATGTGGGAATTGTTTAATGATATGGACTTCTCTTGGCCAATTTCTTGATCAGTCAAATGGGCTTGTTTGGAAATTGGTTTGGAAATATGAGTTCTGATGCAAATGCTTTTTCAACTAGGAGTGAGGCACCTTGCAAGACTTTTGAACTGGAGATTTTGTCCAGTCACCTGGTATTGCTAAAAGATCTTAAGCAGTGAAGGTGGAATGTATTTGTTGTTTAGTGTGACTCACGGCATGGAGAAGGGTGTGAATGAGCAATTTCATCATCCAATGTAAAGATGATATCCCAAGTTAGTTGAACCTCTGATCAGTACTGAGGGATGGATAGGTCATTGTGATGATGATGATGATGATGATGATGCCTTGGAGTTTGTTGCCAGGGTGGCTTGGTCCAGAATCTCTGACTTTTTCAGATTTATTGTAAGACTGAAATATTTTGAGACTGGGACTAGGACATTGGATGTTCTCCAGAGGTGTACTATGAAAGCTTAGTCATTGACAAACAAACACAACTTAATAGCTGTTCTATAATCTTTGTGTAAACTGTGAGCCTTTGCAGATTGAGATGACCGCGATTAATAGATTTTTAAAAATAGATTCCCAACAAGTCCACATCTCCCCTCTGAAGAGTAACCCACCCAGATCCATTCCTCTACCCTATATTTACTCTTGACCAATGGGCAATTTAGAATAGCCAATTCACCTAAACTTCACATCTTTGGATTGTAGGAGGAGACCAGAGCACCTGGAGGAAACCCATGCCTAAACAGGGAGAATGTGCACACTCCATACAGACAGTCACCTGAGGCTGGAATTGAACCTAAGTCCCTGGCACTGTGAGGCAGCAGTGCTAACCATTGATTTAGGAAGATCATTATCTGTGCAATGTTCTGACTAAGTGATGAGGGATAGGTACATTCAATACACAACAGCCAGTAATGTTGTATGATAAAAGCAGACAAACAAAGCATACAAATAGTTTCATGGTTATGAGTTATTGTCAATCCCTTTCGAACACTTGCTTTTAACAGTTTCACATGGGAGCAATGAATGTAATTTGTATGAAATTTTGTATGTTTTATGTAAATTGCTATGAAGAAGATATCAAATGAAGTGAAAATGGTGAAGATGATTTAGACTTTTTAATCATCAGCATTGTTGATTATTATTCTGCAATAACTGGAAATGAGTATTATTGAGAATACTGTAGTGCCCGTATTTTTTAAGTCTCCCATTTGACTAGCTGGTTCATTGCGTAAGACTACTCTCCATTGTTTCTTTCAATATGTACACTTTACAGTGTTAAATGTACTCTACTTCAGTTCTGTACATTTACATAGATGATGTAGGTTCTCCGATAACCCCTTGACATCTCCATTCAATTATGTCACACTCTGTTCACAATAATCTCCAAGTTGGACTGGCTTGGATTAAAATTCTGAATCCAGATTATCCAGATTTTATATCAACTGAGTTTAATTATATGTAGGTGAGGAAGTTGATTCGGGTTTACTTAAGCCTATGTGAGTGCATATTTGCGTTCTTGTGGTGCATTGGTAGCATCCTTACCTCTGAGCTAAAGAGCCTAGATTCATGTCCTATCTCCTCCAAGGGTGTGTAATAACATTTCTGAACAGCGGAACTATAAATTAGCAAAATCCAAAAATACATAAAACAGACCCGGTATGAATCTGTCAACTTGTTTGTTTCTGGTTGAGACTAGCCTCTGTACACCATAAGCAGAACTCTATTGTTGTGTTCAACAATGAACACCATTCCTTTTTAGTCAGGTTCCTGAGTTGTTACACACATTGAAAGAATTATAAACTCTTACTGGGTTCAATCAAGCAAAGTCAGCATTTCCCCATAGCTCTGTGAACAAACTCATTAAATGTAATCCTTTTCTGAGATTCAGGTTTCTTCGTGTTATGGATCAGACCAAATCTCCTCAAAATATGTTAAAAAGATAGTTTAGAGCCTAATTCTTTCTTATATTAAAAGTGAGTCGTTGCATTCTAGCTGCAATTAAATTGGTCAAACCACTCGACGTCAATCAAAAAATACTTTATTTTTATACAACAATTAAAATGCAGACAAAATAAAAATACAAGGAAAAAATTGACTTAACTTTAACTGCCAAAATGCGGAACAAGATAATATATATTTATGTAATACATACATATATAATATATATAAATTATGACTGATTAACTGTTCTAATATAGGAACATCCCATTAAAACACAATCTTGACAAAGGTAAATTCAATAAAATAGATTGTCTCACGTGTAATTCTAGCAGCAGGAAGAGAATCCCAGTTTTTAGCTGAAACAGGGAGAGGAGTAAGAGTTTCCACATCCAGATTCAAGGCTGTAGCAACTGTAGAAAGCTAAAACACCAAATTCTACTTCTTTGGGAGCTTGATCCCATCCACCCAGGCTGCTTCTATAGTTCCAATCTTAAAAGAAACAAGGCCTCACAACTGTTAACTCTATTAGCTTTGAGCCAATCTTCTCTATGTCAACCTTTCTTCATAAATAAAAAACAAGACAAAAAAATCAGGAAGGACATAGTGGCAATGGAACGTGTCCAACGGAGATTCACACGGATGATCCCTGGAATGGTAGATCTAACATATGAGGAACGGCTGAGGATCCTGGGATTGTATTCATTGGAGTTTAGAAGATTAAGGGGACACTTAATAGAGACGTACAAGATAATACATGGCTTGGAAAGTGTGGACGCTAGGAAATTGTTTCCGTTAGGCGAGGAGACTAGGACCCGTGGACACAGCCTTAGGATTAGAGAGGGTCAATTCAGAACAGAAATGCGGAGACATTTCTTCAGCCAGAGAGTAGTGGGCCTGTGGAATTCATTGCCACGGAGTGCAGTGGAGGCCGGGACGCTAAATGTCTTCAAGGCAGAGATTGATAGATTCTTGTTGTCTCGAGGAATTAAGGGCTATGGGGAGAATAGCCCTTAAGTGGAGTTGAAATGCCCATCAGCCATGATTGAATGGCGGAGTGGACTCGATGGGCCGAATGGCCTTACTTCCACTCCTATGTCTTATGGTCTTATGGTCTTTTCTTAAAGCCATAGTATAGTCATACTTAGAGAAGCATGAATAATGAAGCTGTTTATACAGATATCTTTTTTAAGTGACTGGGCATATAAGAATAATGAGTTAGCAGGGAGGGCATGAGGTTGCGTGGGTTAACACTGAATTGGCCTTGGACACATAAGAGGTTATGCATGTTTGTTTAGGCAGTACATGTTAGTATTGAGTTAGAATGGAGGGGACATTGGAAGCATAAAATTAGCAGAGGTCATGTATTTTCAATCTACTATTCAGTAGGTCCCACATTCAGACTGTAGTTCATGATTATTGAGGGCCCATGTTTTATGAGTCAACAAGAAGATGGCCTGATTTCACAAAATATTTTATGGACATGGAAAATGCCCAAGCTTGGTTTGCAAAGAAGCTGCCCATGTTGGAAGTTCATAGTGCAAGTTCTTCACTTTCTTCTGTGTTTTTTTTTAACCTTTTCAGTCCTGTCACAGACCAGGATCACTAGAAACAGAATAGAAGTTACTCTTTTTTTTTAACCTAAACTATACAGTGTTTTTTTGATGGTTTTGAATTTGTCATGCACTAATAATATAAATAGTACAAACAGAGGAACATAATTTTAGTATAAGAATCATACAATAAAAATAGAATTAAGAGAGAGACAGCTTATCTTTCATTGATCTGAGTATATGCTAGTTCCCCAATTGTTATTGTGCTAAGTATTAATAGAAAATTGCCTGCATTGTACTGGGAATTCAGGTTTGGAAAACTAATTTAAGATTGAGATTATAAATTAAATGATTCACTTGACCTCTTGTTCTCAGCTTCTTTTAATGGTATCAGTGAGTGCATTATTAATATTTAACCACAAATTCTGTGATTGTTTGAGCTATTAGCATGTTTCTTTAATTTGGTTCTTCTCTGTTTTGAAAAATTGCGACATTAACTCCAACAGTATTCCTCTATTACTGCAATAGGTAAGTGATATGGGAAAATGATGCTTCAGACAACATCCTTGGCTGTTATGCTATTCCTTTTCCCATCAAACTTTCAATCATATCAATATAGGTGCTGGATATTTCCATGTGTTTCTCCAATTTCCTGTTGTACCCTTGCCAAAAAGCTACCTCATATTGTGTAACTAAATCATTTGATTTACTTGTCGTGCTGATTATTTCCTAAGCTAAGAGTATTTGATCTGCCCACCCAACCTGTCATTGTCTCATAGAATATGGGCTACAACTATCTTTGGTTTCTGCTGTGTGATGCCCAGATCATACTAGTGTCTGGATCTGGAATGCATGCTCAGGGTAATTTACTCCCCAAACCATTAACAAGTTGCAGTTGGCCAATAATACAAACATAGTCATTGAATCCCTACAGTGTGGAAACAGGTTCTTCGGCCCAGCAAGTCCACACCGATCCTCTGAAAATTAACCCACCTATTCCCCTACTTTATTACTCTACCTTTACCCCTGACTAGTGCACCTAACCTATACACCCTGAACACTATGGGCAATTTATCATGGCCAATTCACCTAACCTGCTACTTGATAGGAGACTACTGACATATATTTATGGCATAGAAAGTTGTAGCTCATGGGAGAGGAGGCCACTAGTTTTCCTCAATGTGTTGGAAGATACATTTATAATAACTTTGGCCCCATATGTTAAAAAAAAGGAATTAAAACATTTGAAACTTTTCTAGAACTGTCTTTACTCTCTTCCGGGTGGACCAATAATTAAGGATGACACTAATACAGTAGTGAGAGATGACCTTATCTGAAAAGTGCAAGATGCAGAATCAGATTGGGTGGACATAAGAAATAAAAAATGACATTTGTGGAAGTTGTTTACAGGCCATCAAATAGTAGTTACATTGTAGGGCAAAGTATACAGAATGAAATAAATGAGACACATAAAAAATGGGTCATTTGACAAAAATGCAGGTTAAATACAATCAGATTGACAAAGGTAGAGTCATAGAGTTATTGAGTCTGACAGTATGGCCCAAACTGGTGCATGCTGACCAAAATGTCCACACTAACCCCATTTCCCCGCACTTGTTCCATATTCTTCTAATCCTTTCCTATCCACATATTCTGAGATAGCTTTGAAAACAAGGCTGTAGAGTATAATCAAGACAATTTTTTACAGAATTATGTCCTCGCACTGCTATTTTAGATATGGTCTTCTTTTTAGGATGAAGATGAGGATTTTTTTCTTCTTTGAAAGGATTACTACTATGTGGAATTCTCTTCCTTAGGAAACAGTGCAGGCTCAGTCATTGAATTTATTCAATGTTAAGTGAGTTAGATTTTTGATAAACAGGGAGTTGAAGGTTAAGAGAATGGATAGCAAAGTTGTATTCTGAGCACAACTAGATCAGGGCATGATCTTACCAAATGTTGGAAGGGTATTAAAGGGCTGAAAGGTCTACCCCTGTATCTACATCCTACATTCTCTTTCAGAGTCACTTAAGCTTCTAAGTTCAATAACAGTCAGAGCTGAAAGATTGATAACAGATGAATAGAGAAAAAAATGAAGTCATTCCACACTTTGATCCTGTTCCACTAACCAATGAAGTCATGATACCAATCTTTTCCCTATATCCTTTGATCCTTTAACCAATGAAAATCTGTTGAACTTTGTCACGAACATTTCAATTGATCTATTATCTATTGCTTTTCAAAGAAGAGAGTTTAAGATTTTTACTGTTATTTTACTGTGAAAAAAATGCATCTTGAGCCTTCGATGCAGCAGAAATCATTCAATTTATATAATATGCAACCGATGGCAATAACGCTTTTGCTGCCATTAATGATTAAAGTTATCTCCATTGACAGTTTAGCTTCTTGGATATGGAACTTCTGTTTATGGGATTACATGAAATGAACCTGACACAGGTGGTTTGGACTCTTGCCTGCCCGGTGGATTCCGTCAAGACCTAACTGGTGGAATTTAAATCAGTTTGTTAGTTAAAATAGGCAAGGACTCATTTCTGGACATTTTAATTTTCTTTGCAATTGATCCATCCAAAAGCACAGTGGAGTCACGTTTTTCTGAATTGAGTTAAATGTGAGACTGATTTTTGCATCAAATGAACTCTGGATTCTAATGAGAATGGGCTCTGCTTAATGTTGAAGTTGAAGCTTTAGACACAGACTTGCTCAATTGTAACCTAAGGCCACAATCCTTCAGACTTAACCTGGCTGTTCTGTTGTTGATGGTGAATGTGAAATAAGTGGCTGCAACTAAAGTAAATGTTATAATTACTGAATGTATTGATCATCTAACATCAAAGATCGTGCATTCCTTTAAAAATGGATTTAGGTACTGATTCTTAATGAAATGTTTATTGTACTTAGAGACTATTTGCAGATTTGATCCACAAATGTTTAGTAAACTTGCAATCAGAGGATCAATATTCAGTTGACATTATATTCTGTCATGGAAATACAGTCACTAAAACTTTGAGAAAATACATAATGTATTAAATGTCGGTTTTGTCCAAAGAACTACCAGTAGAAGGCTTCATATGTTAAAAGCTAATGCAAATTAAATGTGCCAAGCTAATTCTTTTTATTTTGGACAAGAAATTGTTACATTTAAACCTTCATATAAACTTCAAAGTTTGGGAGAAGATTTGTAGCTCGGGTGCTCGTTATTGTGGTTCTGTTCGCCGAGCCGGGAATTTGTGTCGCAGACATTTCGTCCCCCGTCTAGGTGACATCCTCAGTGCTTGGGAGCTTCCTGTGAAGTGCTTCTGTGACCTTTTCTCCAGCATTTGTAGTGATTTGTATCTGCTGCTTCCAGTTGTCAGTTCCAGCTGTCTGCTGCAGTGGCCGATATATTGGGTCCAGGTGGATGTGCTTATTGATTGAATCTGTGGATGAATGCCATGCCTCTAGGAATTCCCTGGATATTCTCTGTTTGACTTGTCCTATAATAGTAGTATTGTCCCAGTCGAACTCATGTTGCTTGTCATCTGCGTATGTGGCTACTAAGGATAGCTAGTCATGTCATTTCGTGGCTAGTTGGTGTTCATGGATGCAGACTGTTAGCTGTCTTCCTGTTTGTTCTATGTAGTGTTTTGTGCAGTCCTTGCATGGGATTTTGTACACTACATTGGTTTTGCTCATGCTGGGTATCGGGTCCTTCGTCCTGGTGAATTGTTGTCTGAGAGTGGCTGTTGGTTTGTGTGCTGTTATGAGTCCTAGTGGTCATAGTAGTCTGGCTGTCAGTTCTGTCCGCATTCATGAACACCAACTAGCCACGAAACGACATGACCAGCTATCCTTAGTAGCTACACACTCAGATGACAAGCAACAGGAGGCTCCCAAGCACTGAGGATGTCACCTAGACAGGGACAAAACATCTTCATATAAACTTTTAACTGAAAAGAGAAAACCACAACTATATTATATATATTCTATCAAAAGTGCTGAAAATAGTGGAAAAATATTCCCAGATAGCAATTAAGATGCTGATGCATCAAACAAATGTAAAGACTGTAATAGATATTTACAACAGTTCTTTGCAATGATTTTTATGTTTTTGAATTTCTTCAAGGGCTAATTTGCATTCAGGCATACTGGATCTGTGCCCACAGCCTCTGCCAAATATGAGGATCCTGCCTGAGACTCAATCAAATAAGCAACTTAATTTTAATTGCGATATGATTTCTTTATTATCCGCAGTGTGTAAACATTCTTTGGGCTTATTTGTTCATGCAAATTATTATATATTAGGCCTTTAATGGATAGGCAGTGTTTGGGGCTGATATTGTAAAAGACAAGTACAAAGGCTACAAATAGTTTTGGTGCCTTGGATCCCAATAGTTAGTAAATTGGTTCTGTCTAGTGATTCTCTGCTCCTTCAATGCCACATTCAGAGTAGACATCACTAATGTGATGCAGTTGGAAGAGAGGCAGAAGTAAATTTATATTTTTAGTTTTAATTAATGCTTATTAAGCTCTCTTTAAGGGTAAAAAATGTGAATGTCTCCTCTGGATGTGAACCAATTCAACTCCAAGAGGTGTTTGGGGAAATAAAGCCAAGTCAAATTAATGTCTCAGTGCTGACAGCATACAAACTATTGCACATCACTGTTATGTAGCCACTAAAGAACAGAGGATATCAAACTGAGTGTTTGAAAATAATAAAAACATCAAAAAGGGTGCCATTCAATGTTAAAGAGAAAATGCTTTACTCAAGACAAGATTAGCAATAGAAAAGATAATTGTAAAATTCATGGGATTCAATTCAATTTGCCCATAATGGATAATTATTCAAGATCTTCACAATGGCAACACTCTGCCATTGGAAATTAGACTAAGATCCCCATTATTACAAAAAAAAAGGAATGGGAAACCAGATGAAGAAAAAAGTGAAAAACAAATTAAAATGGTGATTCTCTGTCCATTGGATAAGCAATATATTCTCAAAAACTAAAACCTACCCAGAAGGTAAAAACAGTAAAACTTATGAATGACACACACTGGTTCAACTCATCAAGTATATTTCAAATTAGAGCTCCGGAAAACCCAATGCATTCATTTCCAACTAATACTGGATCTTTACTGTTCTTTCTCTCTGGATAATGTTTACTTGTTTATATTGTGGACATTTTCTGGAAATGCAGGAAGAGGAACATTTGAAAATTATTAAGTCAGTGTTATCATGCGATTGTTCAATGCTACTTTCTTAGAAATGCTCACCCATTTAAAACAAGCTAGCTTAATGCCAGGTTAAGAATAGACAGAAATTTGATATTATTTCTGAAGGGTTTGATAGAGGACGAGAGTTACACATTCATATTTGTCAAAGAACACTCTAAATTTGGAAGCATATTAAGTTGTATAAATGGAAGCAAAGGGTAACAAAGGGTTATTCATGGACATAATCAATGGACAAATATTTGTGAATAATAGGTCTTTTAATATTTTGAAGGCACAATATTGATAGAGCCTTTTGAATATATGTATCTGTAACAAGACAGATGGAAACTTTTGATTAGATTAGATTACTTACGGTGTGGAAACAGGCCCTTCGGCCCACTAAGTCCACACCGACCCGCCAAAGCGCAACCCACCCATACATTTACCCCTTACCTAACACTACGGGCAATTTAGCATGGCCAATTCACCTGACCCGCACATCTTTGGACTGTGGGAGGAAACAGGAGCACCCAGAGGAAACCCACGCAGACACGGGGAGAACGTGCAAACTCCACACAGTCAGTCACCTGAGTCGGGAATTGAACCCGGGTCTCAGGCGCTGTGAGGCAGCAGTGCTAACCACTGTGCCACGGTGCCACGCACGTTTATTCATGGTTCTCGACCTAAGATTTGGAAAAAGATTTGCAAGAGGTCACAGGAAACAAAGGAAGTGCAAGCTCAGAGATGGGAGCAAAGTACACTTGTCATTTAGAGTTATAGAGATGTACAGCATGGAAACAGACCCTTCTATCCAACTTCTTCGTGCCAACCAGATATCCCAACCCAATATAGTCCCACCTCCAGCACCTGTCCTATATCCCTCCAAACCCTTCCTATTCATATACCCATTCAGATACCTTGTAAATGTTGCAATTGTACTGGCCTCCACCACTTCCTCTTGCAGTTCATTCCATATACTTACCACCCTCTGTATGAAAATGTTATGGCTTCTTTATATCTTTCCCCTCTCATCCCAGATCTATGCTCTCTAGTTCTGGACTCCCCACCCCAGGGAAAAGATTTTGTCTATTTATTCTGTCCATGCCCCTCATAATTTTATAAACCTCTATAAGGTTCCAATGCTCCAGGGAAAACAGCCCTAGCCTATTTAACCTAATCCTATAGGTCAAATCCTTCAACCTTGGCAATATCCTTGCAAATCTTTTTTGAACCCTTTCAAGTTTCACAGTATTTTCCGATAGGAAGGAGACCAAAATTGCACGCAATATTCCAACAGTGGCCTAACTAATGTCCTGTATAGCAGCAACCTGACCTCCCAACTCCTGTACTCAATAAAGGAAAGCATACCAAATGCATTCTTCACTATCCTATCTACCTGCAACTCCACTTTCAAGGAGTTATGAACCTGCACTCCAAGGTCTCTTTGTTCAGCAACACTCCCTAAGACCTTACCATTAAGTGTATAAGTCCTGCTAAGATTTATTTTCCTAAAATGCAGCACCTCATATTTATTTAAATTAAACTCCATCTGACATTCCTCAGCCCATTGACCCACCTGATTGTGCAGGTCAGAGGGCTGTCTGCTTCTTCAAATTAACTACCTGTTTTATTAATAGCATTATTAAAACAGCCTTTATATATTATAAATTGTATGATAATTTACATGGGATTAGAGATCTCCATGATTATTAATCCTTTTGCAATGGAACCTCTTAACCTGAACAACTTACTCCTGCCCATAAGTCACAATGAGAATGTTTGTACAATGACATCACTAGCAGTGATTCTAAGATACAGAGAAGTTTAATGAGTCATAAAAAGTATTTTAATTTTATAAGTGACTAAAAGTTGCTTTTATGTAATAGTGTAAATGGGCAATGAATACAGTTGCGAAATCATACAGCAACCTGCAAAGAAATCTACAATTAATTTTTACATGCACAGCAGGAATTCTTTAACAAATGGAAGATGATAAGTGGATAAACTTTATTAAAAGTCATGATATCCTAAGACTCCGGAGTTTCAACATAAGTAAATATAACTTTGAAAAATGTGCAGTTTAGTTGAAGGGAAGCAGAGCACATGAGAATAAAAAGTAACAGGAGGCTTACAGTAATTGCCTTAAATAGACTAAGCATTAGATCAGAGAGCTGAGTTATCAACTGCAGTAATGTACTAGTGGAAAAGGTATAAACCAAAAATGACGAAATTTTAGCAATAATAATTTAGAAGGTTGATTCGCTTTGTGTCAGAAATAACTATTGTTTCTTTTCTAAATGATCAAATGACCTACAGTATTAACGTTGATCTAGTTTGACTTAGCAATTTGACATTAGAAATTGAGGCAAGTAAATCCTTTAACAGACATTCCTGAGCAATTAAAATTGGGCATAATTACCCGACACAATCAGTGAATCTGATTGCAAACTTTAATAGTAACAAATTAAGCAACTCCTGGGAAGTGTTTCAATTTGGCGCTTCTTGTGAGAATGTTGCACTCATTAACGTTGCTCATTCCCACTCACAGAATGACATTTCAATTGTACCAGTGTCACAGGTTTTCACATCAACCATCCTGCTATCTTCTGCTGGGATTTCCAATTCAGTGCTAATTAATGCAGAGTTCTGAGCAGTCGGAGCTGTGGCCTCCTGCTCACCAAAAACTGGATTGGACCCAAGCTTCCTTTTGGAGGTGCCAACATGAGAATTTAAGAAAAGTTTCAGTCATACTTTTTTCAGAAATTGCATTTGCTTTTAGGTAATCTTTGGATGATTGGACTGGAAACCATGTAGGAGCAGCTCTACTCTTCTCTGAGTCCCCATCACTGCTTCTGGGGCTTGGAAAAGTAATGGCCGGGAAATATAATCTGACATATTTTCTGTCAGATATACCTGAGCAATGATTATCAGAAACACCATACATTTCTAGTTCCTAGAATTGTTAAAGAGCTGCTGAAGAGGAATGCACATCTTTAAAGTGTTTCATTCAAAATGATCAGGCGCTGCTGCCATTTTTCTCCCTGCTTTCAAGTTGCACAAAGGACAGTCTCAGAAATGGCAACAAAAGTGCTATTATCAACATTCAAATTACCTCTGCATGCCCACCATTGCAGAATTGGGATGCTCAGATGGACATAAATCAAGTTCAGATTTACTTCTGATGAAAACCTTGCTGCAGAGGAAAGCCTGGTTTGATTTTATTTTTGATTCCAGAGATGTAAGATCTAAAGATTCATCACTCTGAGGTCCATAGGTTTACCAATACCATTATAAGTGTTACAGTTACAGTGGTTGTGATGGGAAACTTAAATCTGTGTCAAAAAGGTTGACAGCATGATTATTTCCTAATGGATAGCACTGTCCTTGTAAAAGTGAAGAGCATTAAGGTTTGCAGTATCTTAATATAGCCAGAGAAGCAGGGAACTATTTAAAACAATTTTACAGGGATATTCCACAATTCTCTCATCACAGCCCATTGGATAATGAATTAATTCATTTTAAGAGTTTGTGAGATCAAATGAGTGGCATAGTGGCTCAGTGGTTAATACTGTTGCTTCACAGTGCCAGGGACCTAGGCTCGATTCCAGCCTTGGACGAACGTCTGTGTGGAGGTTACACATTCTCCCCATGTCTGTGTGGGTTTCCTCCCACAATTCAAAGGTGTGCAGTTTGGTTATGCTAAATTGCCCACAGTGTTCAAGGGTACGTAGGTTAAGTGCACTAGGGATAAATGTTGAATAATGGGGAATGATTAGATGAGATACTCTTTGGAGGGTCAGTGTGGACTTGTTAGACTGAAAGGCCTGTTTCCACATTTTAGGAATTCTATAAAATATCTTGCACCATGAATGACTTGTAAAGTTTTTTCTATTTTTTGTGCAAAGAACTTCTAATAACAGTCCTAAATTTGCAAATTAATCATTTGAATCAATGCACCATCACCATGTCCTTGGCCCAGATTTTTGCCATGTTGGGCAATCTCCCCAGTTTTGTAGATAGAAGTAGGTATTAAATTGGATATGGAGTTTGAGTAACCAGAATGATGGGCAGTAAAATATAGGGTGGCAGAGGGATTATGGTAGGCTGATGTCAATGGACAAAAGGCATTTGGTGACAAAGGTCGACATGGCTGAGGCATATAAAATGTGTGAACTTGAATGGAATTGAGGGTTTTGTGTTTTATCCTTCTTCTTTAGCTCTTAGTTTTCTAGTTAAGTACTGGATCCCCATGGTAGGCTTTCCACTCAGCTTACTTCAATAATTGGCAGCCGCCTTAGCTTTGGGCAGATGATTCATCCCGATTTATATTCCAGCTCATCCTCACCAGGTCAAAAACTTGGAGCGCAGATGGTTGTTTTTAAAGCTTGTATTCACAAAACCAGGAATTCTTCCATGTCCAAGACCTGACTGCAGCAGAAAAATTTAGGGCTTCAGTTATAAAATGAATATGCCCACAGGGCACATGACATGAAAACAATTGTTTGCAATGGTGAAAAATGCTTATTTTGACACCAAATATAATGAGAGAGCATCACATAGGCAGAGGGATGTGTTTTAGCTAACACACAAAACCATAGCCTCATATTATCCTCCCAGACAAACAAAATAATGAGTTATGCCAATATTTGAAATGAGTGTATGATTTGTCTTGATAACCTTATTGATATTTACGTCTCTCTGGTCATTTAACTCATTGTACTTATGGGATATTGCTGTCTATAACATGTTTATTCACCTTTTGAAATTAATGAATATACTTAAATCAGACTCAAATTTAAATTAATATGCTTGCTTTTTTTTTGGAGAAGCAAAGCCATCAAAATTCTGAAACTCCACAGTTGGGAAATGAACATTTGCTTAGTTGAGTGTTCCCACTGTGTTGTAATCTTCAGACAAATGGAATGCATGATGGATTATATGTTTATCTAAGACATCATAAAACACCAACAAATTATTTAAACAGCAGAACAAAATCTAAATACCATTGTGTAATAGTAATCATTGCCCAGATTATTGTGTACTCTTGTAATCCAGAAATCCAATCATCATCTTTTTCTTTGTTTGTTAGTTATTTTTATTCATGATAATTCATAAATTTAAATGTCTTGTGCAGAATTTGTAGCTCATACGATCATCTCAGAGGGGGAAAAAAGATTTCCGTTGTGATTATGTCTAAAACTTTCACACATTTCCTCTGACATGGGGATTATCAGTGACTGCCCTACGGGAAGCTTCATTTTCCAGTGTCACAGTATTGTCATTGGGTTAGGTGGGTTTAGGAAAACACTTCAGAAAACTTGCCTTTTCCTGAGAATTCTAGAATCTTTAGGAGAGCCTGCTGAGGAATCACCAACATTCCAACAATGTTGAATGTTCTAAAAACTCCAAACACCACTATTTGCTTCAGAGTAAAATTGCAATTGTCATTTCTAAGACTCAATCCTGAAAGGTTAAGTTGACCAGTACAGTTTGAATGTTGACAGGCTTGGAATATTTCACCCAGTGGGAAAAAAAACTGCTTTTTAAAACTTTCTCCTCTCTCCTTAAAAATATGTAGTCAAATGTCTACGGAAAGCCTTATTTTCTGACTATGACAGGGATCTAATGGCCTGGATTCTTACCTTCTGAAGTAAGACTTCCTATTGGCACAAATGAAAAGAGGTACAATCATCAGTTTCACTCTTTAGATTAAGATGTTTTCTAATTTGTAATTGAAATAAAACACAACAATTTATGTTTTCCTTTTATTTCGGAGTTTCAACTGTTTCTTTTTGACAGTGAGGGCAATAATGAATGCTTAACTGAGTTTCAAATGCTCTGGGTGCATTTTTTTTAATTGATCATGTGTACATTTGATTGGCAGATTTTAGAGGTTATCAAAATAGCATCCTGCTGTAATGACTGAAAAGGTGCAATTTTAGCTTTACAACTAAATAACCATTTAAATAAATTAAATTATTTTCAGTGTTTTTTTCCCCTGTGCAGTATGAATGGCACAATATTTATTTGATAACTCCGTTAGATTGTTAGGAGTTCTCTTACATCGATTTCAAAAAGTTCCTATTGTTGTTACTTGGATATTGAGATTTATGCATAATAGATGACTGAGTAAATGGCTACAGAGGAATCATAAGGGACATTGATGGCATCAGAATCATGCTGCCTGAAGAATGAAGAAAACCAAACCATGCCTAAGTTGATGGGTTCAGATTTCTGAAGATGGGGTATTACACAGCTAATGTTTATCCTCAGAAACTTGGCTACACGGCCATACAGGCACTAGGAGGTTACATGATTGTTTTATTCATGTGCTGATGCATCGGCTGCCATGTCTGGAAGTTGGTACTGTACATGGCTCTCTGAAGGCCGCACAGTGGAAAAAGATTAGAGGGAACAGTGGACCTAATTTATGCTTACAGAGTAATTCAGTAATACAAAAGGTATTAATTTAATCCAACTAGTCCATGCTAATCATGTTCCCAAACTAAACGAATCCCACTTCTTTGACCCATACCCCTTCAAACCTTTCCTATTCATGGACTTATCCAAATGTCTTTTAAATGTTGTAACTGTACCTGTATCCATTACTTTCTCTGGTAGTTCATTTCATACATAAACCATTCTCTGTATAAAAAAGCTGCCCCTCATGTCCTTTTTAAAACTTTCTCCTCTCTCCTTAAAAATATGTCCCCTAGTTTTAAACTCCCCACCCCCAGAAAAAGATCCTTGTTATTCTCTTTATCCATGTCCTTCATGGTTTTATAAACCTCTGGAAGATGTCCCCTCAAACACACTCCAGTGAAAAATGTCCCAGCCTATCCAGCATATTTTTTATAACTCAAAACCTCCATTCTCAGCAACATCATGATAAATCTTTTCTGAACCATCTCCAGTTTAATAACATCCTTCCTGTAGCTTGATGACAAGGTCTGCACACAGTACTCCAGAAGAGGTCTCACCGATGTCCTGTACAACCTTAACATGACATCCCAACTCCTAAACTCAAAGGTCTGAGCAGTAAAGGCAAGCGTGCTAACCTTACTCTTTAACCAGTTACCTGCTTATGATATAAATTTCAAAGAATCATGTACCTGAACTCTTAGGCCTGAGCTCAACATAAAAATTCAGTGTCTTGCATTTACTGCAAATACCACTCTTATTCTAAGCCCTTGAAAAGCCTTGGAAATGCCAAGGGAACACAAAATAATTCTCTGTTCCCTTTTCTTACACTTGATCTCCCAACAAATGTGCATTCCCTGGAATCATAACTAAGGTAACTTGGACAATGAAACTTGTTTTTAAAGGCTCCCAGAATGCTATGAAATAATGATCAGGAAAAGTGGCAGTTGAAGAGATACAGGCACAAAACTCACATGAGTAGATGTTTTCCCAATAGACATAGAGCTAATAAAAGATCATGTCTGAAGAGGGAGAAACTCCAATTACTAAATTGTAAATTTAAACAGACAGCTTGAATATCACCTTCAACAACTTTGAAGGTAATAGTTGTTTTAACTTTTTTTTAGATCACGAATTTTCTAGTAAAACCCTAGATATAGGGCAAATATAATATATTACCTACATGGATATTAACCTCATTTATTTGCAGACAAGCACCAACAGTATGTTCAATCGTGATCTTATTTTATTGCTACTTTCATCAATGTTTGGAACTTCTTGGCTGCTTGCTTCTCCATATTGAGAAACTAAAGATTAATCCCACACTTGAAAATCAACCACAAAGGCTTTCATTTCATTGTTCATGATGCAGACATTAAAATTGACAATTTCTGCTATCATTAGATAATTTGTCCTCAGTTAGTTACCCCAGCCTGTAGCACAAACAGGATGGTATGTTGCAGAGCTAGTTCAGTGTAATGCTGGTGTTTCTTTTGGGTGGGGGAGTTGGGAGGGGGTTGATCTTGATTAAGTTCTGAAAGCACGCTTGTAAGGCATTGTCAAATCACAACACTGAGCAGAGATTTAAATCAAATATGTAGTACATCATGCTTTATCATCAAGCAATGCAGTGTCTGAAGAACCACCAGTCAGAGCATTGCTTTTCTGCCTTTAGGTGATGCGGACATCACTGACTTGACCAGTATATGTTGCCCTCCCCTCAAAGTCTACTATGAGTAGACATACAGAACAGTTAACAAACATTGTGTGCTGCACTCAATGATTCATCAATGTCAATGCCATCATTGAGCATCACAAACGTGCCACAGCTTTGCATGTTGGAAGAAGAGTAACTGCAGCATAAGTGGTATGTGATGTGGCATGTTAATCCAATCAAGTGCCAAACTGATTAATATCTACTGAAAATGGGTGTGGGGGGAGGGTAATTTTAATTTTTGCTGCCAGGCAAAAAATGAGTAGACAGTAATCAGCTGCTTGTTTTACATTTCAATACATTTTATTTTAAACTGCCTTCAGGTAAATTGTAAAACGAACAGTTATGAAAAAGCACATACGCAGTTGTACGGCCATAGGTAATGTTTGTAGAAGAAAGGGACCTAGGAGTTCAGGTACATAATTCTTTGAAGTTTGAGACACATATAAACAGGGTGGCTAAAAGGCGATTAGCATCATTGACTTCATTGTTCATTCCTTTGAGTTGGGATATCAAGTTGAGTTGTACAGGATATTGGTGAGGCTCCTTCTGGAGTACTGAATCCAGTTCTGGTTGCCAAGTTATAGGAAAAATATTATTAAGCTGGAGAGGGCTCAGAAAGGGTTTACCAGGATGTTGCTGAGTGTGGAAAGTTTGAGTTATAAAGAGAGGCTGGATAGGCTGAGACTTCTTTCACTGGAGCGTAGGAGATTGAGGGGTGATCTTATCAAGGTTTATTAAATCAGGTGCGTATAGATGGAGTTAATGGTATGTGTCTTTTCTCTAGGATGGAGGATTTCAAGACAAAGGATGAGGAGAGAGATTTTAAAAAGACATGAGGGGCATTTTTCATTTATACAGAGAGTGATTTACGTGTAGAATGAACTTCCTGAGTGGAAATAGGCAAAGTTACAACATTTAAAAGACAATTAGGTAAGCACACAAATAGGAAAGATTTGAAGGGATATGGGCCAGAAGCAGATAGGTGGAAGTAGTTTGGGATTATGTTCGGCATGGATTGATTGAACCGAATGTTCTGATTCTGTGCTGTATGACTCTATGATCCTTTGACATTGAGATGTTAACTCTGTTTCTTTCTCCACAGATGCGGTCAGATCTTCTGAATTTTTCAGCATCTTCTTTCATTTAATTATTTAATGTGTTAGTAGTTAATCATTATTGTAATTCATGTGTTGCTGAACACAGAAAACTTGGAGTGCAAGTTCATAGGTCCTTGAAAGTGGAGTCACAGAAGACAGGATGGTGAAGAAGGCATTTGGTATGCTTGCCTTTATTGGTCAATGCAGTGAGTATAGGAATTGGGAGGCCATATTGCGACTGTTCAGGACATCAGAAAGGCCACTTTTGGAATACTGGTCTCCCTGTGATAAGAAAGATGTTGTGAAAAATGGAAATGGTTCAGCGAAGATTGACAAGGATGTTGGCAGGATTCCAGGGTTTGAGCTGGGGTGAGAGGCTGAATAGGCTGGAGTTGTTTTCCCTATAGTATTGAAGGCTGAGGGATGACCTTATAGAAGCTTCTAAAATCATTAGGGGCATGGATAGGGTGAATAGACAATGTCTTTTTCCCCACAGTGGGGAAGTCCAAAACTAGAAGGCATAAGTTTAAGTTGAGAAGAGAAAGATATAAAAAGGATCTAAGAGGTAAATTTTTCATGCAGAGGACAGGGCATGTATGGAATAAACTGCCTGAGAAAATGGTGGAGCCTGATACAATTACAGCATTTAAAAGGCATCTGGATGGGTATATGAATAGGAAGGGTTTAGAGGGATATGAGCCAGATGTTGGCAAATGGGACTAGATTAATTTAGCATTTCTGGTCTGCATGGACAAGATGGACTGAAGTGTCTATTTCCTTGCAGTACAGCTCTATGACTCTAAGTATTAAAATGCAAGTTTTTTTTTAAGAATCTTTCCTTTGTATTACTATAATCTGCTCATTTTATATTTTATATCTTGTGAAAATTAATTCTAAATTGCAAACTGTTCGTCTTCAAGATCTAGTACATTGACTACATGTCACTATTTTAATCCAACCCAATTTATCTGGTCGGGGCTGAAAAAGGTTAATAATCATTGTCCTGTCCTTACATAGAAGATTATTGGGATTAATGGTCCAAGTAAAAAGACCTGCAGAAGTATGAATCTCTTGTGAGGCTGTTTTGAAGTTTCGGGACAAAACACCTCTGAAGTACTTATTTGGGAAACTCAGAGAAGTGTGACATGTTTCAGTGATGGAACTGATGATCAAATGGAGTGAAAACTATTATCTAAATGCCATCATCTCACAATTAGTTATTTTGATGCTGTAGCCAAAACTTTGTGAACAACAGTTGTATGTTGTGTTCTATTTAACAACAGCATAAATACTAACACCATAAATGGAAGCTTTATATCTACCTCAGTTTTGTAGATTCAAAAAGAGTCAGAGATAATTAATTTGATCACAAACTTATTGATGATGTGGGATTAATGGCCAATTCATTACAAGGTGATACTATACATCTATAACAATCTGCCCATTTATCAGGTGATGAATGGGAGCCTATGTATCCGACATAACCATAATTGCCATGTTGCTGTGGGAAGAGGAAGTCATCTACAACCCACACCTGGAACAGTTGTTAAGTACTTACAGAATCACAGAATTGTTATGCTCTATTAGGGTTCCATCAAACCCAGCTAGTCTACATGAGTTGTGTGATTGAGTCAGTGCCATTTTTCTCCCTTTTCTCCTTTAATCCAGAATATTGCTTCTACTTAAATAATTATCCAATATCCTCTTGAATGCCTTGATTGAACCAGTCTCCACCACAATTCAGGCAGTCCATTTCAGGTCCAAATTTACCGGTCATGTCAGATTTGTTGCTTTAGCAAATTATGTTATATCTCTTGTTTCAGTTTTTTCATATGAGGGAATGGTTTGCACTCTCTGTGTAGATCTCTCATGATTTTGAAAGCCCCATTCAATCTGCCTTAGTTTTCTTGTCTCCAAGGAAAACAGTCTGAATGTTTCTGTAGTATCTACTATCCTCATAAGTGAAGTTTATCCTGCCTGGAAAGGTTCTCGCAAACCTCTTTTGCACTCTGCCCAAGGTCGGAATTAAACCTGAGTCCCTAATGCTGTGAGGCAGCAGTGGTAACCACCAAACCACCATGCCACCCTTTCTACTTTCCCTCTCAATCCCATCATTTTTCCCTTTTGATACTTTCTCTGAAATTAAATATATCTTTGCTGGCAAACTGCCTGGTGATTCTCAGTAGAAGTTGGCACCTGTTATCAGTCTTATTTTTTTTAAAAAATGATCTTATTTACATATTGGGTGTGCATGCACAGGGTTTGTTTGCACTGCATGATAACATGGAAATGATCCCTGAGGTCTACTAAAGAAATTTTTAATCAATAGATAAACAAATGTCTTACATTCTCTTCACAAATGTAGCTACATATTGTTCATCTTATCACCACTAACGTACTTATTTTTTTTATCAGTTTTTATTTGCTTCAGCCTGAAGCTTCCTCAGACAGCATTTTCTCCCAGTACACAGTGTTACAAGACTTCCAGCATCCAATTAGACCTACAGTAACCCTATGCCATTAGCAAGGCTAATAAAGTACTCAGGGCAGTCTGAAAACAATATCCATTTTCTCAAGGGAGCACTACAGTTAGAGAGAGGGTAAAATGCATTGCAGTTATAGTGTGTAAATGACACAAGGAAGGTTATGCAGCAGTGATGAGTTTGCTCTGGTTTCTCTGTTTTGTTCAAATCGTTTTCTTTTCCCTTGAGAGCCTTGGCCTTCTTCCTCCTCTGTAAAGGGTGAATAAATCCTTTATATGAAATACAAGAACTGTGCAGCATGCAGTATTTCACTGTTATTTTTGAATATCTTTTCCTCACAAACACCAGATTCTTGTGTTTCATTAATCTGTTCAAACCTGATTCCTGGTGCATCTGGGGCTTCTTGGTACATATCCTCTCCTCTGCTGTTATAAGTAAGGGGGAGTTATTGTTTGTGAAACACCTTGTCAATGGCTAAATTTGCCTCGTTGTTATTCAGTTTTTATTTTACCAAACCCGCCACACAACTGGAATGCATACCAGGCATGTTCAGATCACTGCCTGCTCAGGACATGTTCCATAGGTACACCCAGCCCATGTCCACCGATATTAGCATCAAGGACGTGCCAACCTCTAAGAACCCTCATAGTACTTTTCCAATCTATATACAGGACTCTTCTGCACTCTAATGCTGCATCTCAGGCTTCACCAGCAACTATCATTGTAAAGATGCAGCAAGTACACTGTACATGACTCAGGAATGTGTATTTAATTCACAAACTGCACTGGGCTGCATCTTCAGGCTCTTTTTTGCTTCCGTAACAGTCACTCATTTTCTTTTCCTCATCCAGGGGAATATCAACTGCTAAAACAACTCATATCTCCTCTCTTTGTATGCTAATTTCTTCTCGTATTTCACAGTCCTCAACCCTAATATCTGTATCTGCATCACCCTGTTTCATTATGAAGATTAATGCAAAGTGTTATTTGAAAACTGTGCTCACATCTTCTTGGTCCACACATGGATTACCTTCACTGTCCTTAGTGGGCCCTACTCTTTCCCTTGATATTCATTTCTGAATATTAGATCCAGACTGTCCCCTACTTGATTGAACTTTCTTGCTGAAAATGTTTTTCTTAACGTTGTTGTCCTACTATTCCAACACTTCTCTGACATTTGATAATACATTTGATCCTTTATCTCTCCATGACTGTTGGACACATACCCAACATCAGAAATCATATTTCTGAATAAAATTAGAACATTTGAGCTGTTATAATTTGCATGTAGTGAAGTCAAGAGCTGGGCATTACTCTATGGAGCGTTCAGGGGTGGTGCCAGGATACAGTTCTTAACATAAAGTGTAGTGGTTATTTGAAACCCCTTCCCCCAAAGCTGTTGCAGCAAAGGTTCATTAGAAATTTCAGGAATGCAATCAACACATTTTTCTTTAGCATACATAATCAGGGACATGATACCAACGTTGACAACGGAGTTGAAGACTTGAAGGGCTGAATGGTCTACCTTGATTCCTGTGTTCCTAATGGATGGACAGACTGCCATACTGCAGAAAGAAGCAGAAAAGGACATTCATGAGCATATTTAGTTCAGACTTTAGACCTAAGAGCTCGTGACTCCACGTCTTTTTCAGTTTAACTAGAAGTTTGACAGTTCAATAGAACAAAGACTATTCTTAGGCTTCACATCATAATTTCTCTTTCTCACTAAAAGCAGATAGATGCTGTTCTGTGCTTTTCTCCTCAACGAGCTGCAGGAGTAAACAACAGTAACCTTTCCTCAATCAAAATCCAACAAACTGGTGCTTCCAAAACCAGGTGATATCAAATAACTCACTCTGTGCATTCAAATTGTACATCATCCCTATTATAAACCTGACATTAAATGAAAACATAGTAATGAAGGAAGGATTTACTGTACATTTCTCAATCAATATCAGATGGGATATCAAAGAAGATTCTCCTTCAGTGTCTAAAATGGATGGTTTTGGGAAGATACGTAAAACAAATGAGAATTGCTGATTGAACTACAATCAGTTGAATTACGTTTACTGTTCAATCACTCAATTGGAAATGCATGAGTTTTCACAAGAACCTGCTTCAATTTGCATGTGGCCTCCACCCTGACTTGTCAGAGTAGCTTTAGATGTCTGGCACCTGCACAGTTACCTCTTATCCAGTTTAGGCAAGAGAACTTCATCATTTGAAGGGGTGGGGGATGTTGGATGGGGAATGCTTAGTGCTGTATACAACTGCCACACGACTGAAAGAACGAGAGGATGGTCAGATCCAGGAGTGTGCATGCTCAGCAGTTAATTCCATCTCTTCTCCATTGTAGATATTGTCGGCCAACAACAAAAGATATATGTGAGAGCAGTTTCTCTGGAGTTCCTCCTCAAATTTCAGCTCCATCCACCCCCAATAGTGGTGGCCCAAAACCTTCAAGGATGCATCAATGCATCCTTCACTTATTCCCCCTGCCATCAGCACAGAGACATTCACCTTGGTGGGTGAACATTCTAGATTAGTCTTTGATCACACGCTATTGAGCAAGATCACAAATCCACATCAGCTAAACAGGAAATGCCCAAGCTCTCAGAAATTTGGAGTTGCTGGAACCAAGCCCAAGTAGATAATGAGCCATTCTACTTTGCCATAATTTGGAAAAGCTAAGACTGGCAGGGGAACATCAAGCAGAAATACCAGAGACCATCAGAAAATCCCAGAGCAGGTTTGAGGAGACTTCCAGGTTCTGCCTATGGTCATGACTTCAGTGTACAGGAGCGTGGCTGAACTCATAGAAAGTGTCCCCACTGAAGCAAAACACAGAGAGGCTGCTGGATATACACCCAGACCTATGCTGTCGCCCTGGTTATAGTCCATAAATGCAAAAGTCCATCATCTTCCTCCAAGTGCTCCTTCACTTCAATGTGCCAGGCATATGCCGTTAGGCAGGGAGAAGGTGCGCCGAAAGCAGCCCAGCAGTTTTCTCTCAGGGCTTTCTAGAGGTATATTCTTTGCCATTCCTTCCATCAAGTCAAAGCTAAGGAATTGTAACGGTGTAGGAGATCATCAACAATTTTGGGCACTCTCGACCTCAATCCCCTAGGGAATACCCACCATGTACTTCACAGTCATTAGGGCATCACATTTATCAGACTGTCTGTGTATGCTCACGCTGCAAGTGAACATAGTAGTAGATAAACAAAGAGCAAGATATTTGGAGTGTACATGTGTGGAGTGGGTCTTCCTTCAATGTATATTGTCTGCCAACTGTAAGTGGATCTTGACTTATACTACATATAAGTTCACTGCAGCCTCATTACTCCATTAGATATTGGCATGGTTGGCTGAGGTGAAAGGAGTAGAGCATCTTCTGTGAACAGTGTGTGACACTAATCTTCCATCAGCCAAGCTTTTATTGTCTCACAAAATCAGCAAAAACACATGTTTGGAATTGGTTCACAATGGGCACAGTTACTAAGGATCTTAAGTCATTCAAATATAGAGCCAAGGAGAAGATCTCCAGCGCTGTTGGGACAATGAGGTAATAAGATGATGATTCACATTAACTGTCATGTAGGAAGACTATAGAACATGGTCCAGAGTCTGATCAGTCTAATCCTCCTCCTCCTCCTTTCTCTCTCCATGTAATCTTATGTCTGCCTTACAAAAGCTCTCAGCCAATATATCTGGATTTGGAGGATTGGCATGTTGACATTTTAAAAAACCAAGCCAAGGAAAGGCATCATGAGGCTTTCAAGGTAGCGTGCATATGGGTTGCTTGAGTCAACATCCATAGTCATGTTTCCCTCCAAAAGCCTGAGGTCACAGGTGTAAACAATGGTGTACACAATATTCTAAAGGTTCACTTGTGCACAATTTTTTTAACTCATGGGACGTCAGCTTTGCTGGCTGTCCAGCATTTATTGTCCATTCCTGTTTCCCTCGATAAGGGAGTGGCAAGCTGTCTGTTATTGTCCATGTGCTGTAGGTTGACTCACAATTCCCTTAACGAGGAAAATCCTTGATTTTGATCCAGACACAGTGAAGGAATGGCAATATATCTCCAAGTCAGGATGTATCCACTGTGATTATGTGGCAAGTCCTGTTGAGTTTTTAAATAATGATAACCCCAAAATGTTGTTAATGGGGGGGGTTCAATGATACTACCACCTTTGTATGTCAAGGGGAAGTGGTTAGATTATCTCTTATTGGGGATGATCAATGTGTGCCATTTGGGTGGTATCAATGTTACTTGCCACTTGTCAGACCAAGCATAGATTTTGTCCAGATCTTGTTGCGTGAATTGTTTCAGTATCTGAGGAATCAAGATTGATACTGAATATTGTGCAATCATCAGCAAACAACCTCAGTTCTGACCTTATGATGGAGGAAAGGTCATTGATGAAGCAGCTGAAGATGGTTAGGCCTAGGACATTACCAAGAGGAACTCATACTGTGATGTCCTAGAAATTATCACAAAGTCAAGGTTGCTGCAGTCACATACACAGTTTAGCACATCAATATCCTGGAGGGTACCATCAACCATAAAGTGAACTAGACTAGTCATACAATAGCTACAAGAACAGGTCCAATGCTAACAGTTCTGTTATGAGTAACTCACCTTTCAAGTATACCGCCATCAACAAGGCAGAAGTCAGGAGTGTGATCAAATGCTCACTACTTGCCTGAATAGGTGTGGCTCCAACAAACATCCAAGATGCTTGACAGCATCCCGAACAAAGCAGCACACTTGGTTGGGACCACATCCACAAACATTCGCTCTCTGCACCACTTATACTCAGTAGCAGCAATGAGTACCATCTACAAGATACACTGCAGAAATTCCCCAGGGCGCATTATACAGCACCATCCAGATTCATGACCACTTTCACATAGAAAGGCAAGGGCAACAGATACATACATCACAACCTGCAAATTCCACTCCAAGCCTCGAACTATTGTGACCTGGAAATATATCAACATTCTTTCAGTGTTGTTGAGGCAAAATGCGAAAATGTGGCTTTTGATTACAGCAGCCTTCATTGCCTTGGCATGTGACTCTGCCTCCAAGAGGAAACTTGCAGAGTGTTTTTTAATGAAAACAGCATCAGTGACCTCCCATATTGATTTGTGATTGGATTACTAAGATATTCTGAGATTCATTAGCTTCATCTCCTTAGGTGAGAGCTGAAGTATTTCTGATCGTTTTGATTTTTAACCAATGTCCATTATCATTTTGGACTAGTAACGTGGATTTTGAGCGTCAGCAGACTGCTCCCCTATGTGTCTGCTGTTGCTGACCCTCCAGTTTTCTGAGCCAACTCTATGACGACCAGGAGTAAGACAGGTTTGAAAGATGGGGTGCCATATTAATGTTAGTTTTAGAAGAACCATGGATAAATCCATTGACACATGCAGTCTTCATTCTCTTTGAGGTATGCCCTCCAAGTCTGCTTAATAACACTCCTATAAAGCTCTGGATTGAGTATTTTTTTCTCCTGGCCTAGTGCATCTTCCCTAACCATCTAATTAATTGTGCTGATCTCCATCCTGTATAGTCCCAGAAGGCAGCTCCTTGCAGCAAAATACTCAAATGCATAGAAAAAGTGTGCATGACAGTGCACTTTCCTATACACAATACTGAGCTTCCCTTCAGTGAGGATTGAATAAAACCATTGTAATCTTGATTTGGTATGATATCCTTGTCATCCCATCCCTCCCCACCATCTGTGTGTGTGCCACAAGCTTTTAACTAAGAAACTAAAGTTTCTAATCCCAGAGATTGTTGCAGACTTAACCCTCCCCTCGAAGTTGATATTTTCAACTCAGGCATCATGAGATGCTATTCAGCCTATAATGGACTCCATGACTTCATAGAATCTTGCTGGAATGTTAAACCATCAGTTGTAGAGCACTATTCTCTATCCACTGGATTTATCATTAAAAGGATGCACTTTCTATCAGCCCAAATGTTTTCAGCATTAACTCACTCACCTCCAAAAAAAAAGTGTCCTTCCGATTTTGGGTGCTACTTTTCACCAGCACCTTTTCACCTTGCAAAACAATACTCTGTTTCAATTTTCCCAGTAACCACTATTTCAACCACCTCCTTTCACCCATCAACTTCTCCCCTACAATTGTTCATGTTTAACACCTTGTGATGCCTCTCATTGCTCTTACCTTTGAACCTCCCCCTGTTTCTTCTAAACACATCTCTAATTGTCAAAATCTCAATGCACCACCTGATGCTGATGGCTCAGATATCTGAAGCAATTTCATGCTCTCACACGTTTCATACAGCTCCCACTTTTCCTGACCCCAACCCATATGATCATATAACACCAGTTCTAGAACTACCACTGCCAACATTCAGACCAGATGCATTCACTAGGAACAGCATCAAACATGTTGTTTTGCCACCCAGCTTTTTGTGACTACCCAACTATTAGGCCAGATAGCCCAGGACAAGACTGACCCATGCTGCAATGTTCATCCTCTCACCTTTGGAATAGCAGTGGTCCTTCTCTTTCCAGAAGCATACACACCCAGTTTTATGCACGGCCTCTTCTTTCTTACCTGACAATCCCTCAACTATGCTTTTGCTCAACTTCAAGAATCTATTCTGCATCTGAATCATTTATCTTTCTTTAAACTACATTGTTGTAACATCAGAACAGCAAGAACTTATCTGAAGTCTTGGAAGAAACATATAAACATAGAATATAGGAGCAGATGTAGGTGATTCAGCCTTTTGAGTCTGGTCTGCCACTTAATATGTCATGGCTGATCATCCAAATCAGTATCCTGTTCCCACCTTCTTCCCATATCCTTTGATCACTGTAGTCCAACTCCTTCTTGAAAACATTCAATTTTCCGGTCTCAACTACCTTCTGTGGCAGAGAATTCCACAGACTCACTATTCTCTAGGTGAAATAAATTCACTTTATCTCTATCCTTAGACTGTGATCCCGGGTTCTGGATTTCCCACTCATTGGAATCATCCTTCCTGCATCTGTCCCTTTTAATCCTGATAGAGTTTTCTTTGTGCTCCACCTCTCCCTACATCCCTCTAAACTGGTACATGTAGTCAAAATTTTTCCAGTTTCTTTCTCCATATGTTCTGCCATCCCAGGAATCAGTCTGGTGAACCTTCTTCACACTCAACATCCAGAACATCTTTTCTCAGATAAAGAGATCATCTTACCGATGACCTGTGTATTTGCAGCAAGACATCTTTACTCCTGTACTCAAATCTTCTCACTATGAAGGCTAACATGCCATTTGCCTTCTTGATAGCCCCCTGCATCTGCATGCTTTCTTCCAGCAACTGGTGTTCAACAGGTCTTATTACTCCACCCACTTTCTCAACTTATCATCATTCTGATAATAATCCATTCACTTGTTTTTTGCTACCATTATACTCCAACGTGTTTTCCCACTGAACATGATCAAATCACATTGAAGCCTCAGTGCCTCTTTCTCACAGCAATCGTCCCAGCCAACTTTGTATTATCTGCAGACTTGGAGATATGACATATAGTTTTCAAGCCTAAGTGATTGACATATGTTGTGAAAAGCTGGGGTCCAAGCACTGACCACCGTAGTATGCACTAGTCACTGCCTGTCATTCAGAAAAAGATCTGTTTATTCCTACTTTCTATTTCCTGTCTGCCAATTAGTTTTCTATTCAATTCAATATATGACCTTCAATTTATCTGCCTTTAATCCTATTAATTTCCTCAATGTTATTTAGCTTCTATGACAATTTTTTTTCGGTTCCTGGTTCCCATTAGACCCTGTGTTCCCCCTAAGTTTTGAGAACATATTTCTGTCTTGTTTTGTGAAGACAGAATTAAAGTATAATTTAACCGGCCTGTCATTTCTTTGTTCCCCATTCTAACTGACCCTATTTCGAACTGTAGGGAACATTTAATCATCTTTAGTAGCTTTTCTTTTCTTGGCATACGTATTGATTGGAACCTCCACAGTTTGGATGGAGCAGACTTTACCGGTGTGTCCAGGAAGGATTCCTGACTTGATATGCAGATAGGCTGACTGGAGGGGAAGCCATATTGGATTTGGTGCATGGCAACAAACCAGGTCAGGTATCAGATCTTTCAGTGGGAGATCATTTCGGTGATAGTGAGCACAACTCAGTGTCCTTTACTGTAATCCTGGAGAGGGATAGGAACAGACCATATGGAAAGGTATTTAATTGGGTTAGGGGAAATTACAATGGTATTAGGCAGGAATTGTGGAGCACAAATTGGCAACAGACATTGCCAGGGAAATGCACGATAGAAATGTGAAGGTTGTTTAGCGAGTACTTGCTGTGAGTGCTGGATATGTTTGCTTTTCCCCACAGAGGTAAGGAAGGGATGACAGGTGAAGCAATGCTGGATGACAAGAGATGTGGAACATCTAGTCAAGAAGAAGAAGGAAGCTTATTTAAGGTTGAGAAGGCAATGATCAGACAGGGCTCCATAAGATGATCAGGTAGCCAGGAAGGGACTGAAGAATGGGCTTAGGAGAGCAAAATGGGAGCATGAAAATGCCTTGGCGGGTAGGATTAAGTAAAACCCCAAAGCATTCTACACTTATGTGAGGAATAAGAGGATGGCCAGAGTGAGAGTAGGGCTGATCAGGGATAATGGAGGGAACTGGTGTCTGGAGTCAGAGGAGATAGGGGAGGTCCTTAATAAATGGTTTGTTTCAGTATTCACTAGTGAGAGGGAACTTGCCATTTGTGAGGACAGCATTAAACAGGCTGATAAGCTAAAATAGATTGATGTTAAGAAGGAGGATGTGTTGGAAATTATGAAAAATATGAGGATAGATAAGTCCCCTAGGCAGGAGAAAGTGAGGTCTGCAGATGCTGGAGATCAGAGCTGAAAATGTGTTGCTGGAAAAGCGCAGCAGGTCAGGCAGCATCCAAAAAGGGCTTATGCCGGAAACGTCGAATCTCCTGTTCCTTGGATGCTGCCTAATCTGCTGCGCTTTTCCCGCAACACAAGTCCCCTAGGCAGACTGAATATACCTAAGATTACTATGGGAAGTGAGGGAAAAGATTGCTGTGCATTTGTGCTTTGCATCCCCACTGTCCACTGGAGTAGTACCGGATGACTTGAGGGTAGCAAATGTTATTCCCTTGTTCAAGAAAAGGAATAGAGATAACCCTAGGAATTACAGAACAGTTAGTCTTAAGTCAGTGGTCGGTAAATTATTGAAGAGGATTCTGAGAGACAGGGTTTATGATTATTTCTAAAAGCATAGCTTGATTAGAGATAGTCAACATAGTTTTTTGAGTGGCAGGTCATGCCTCACAAAACTTATTGAATTCTTTGAGGATGTGAAAAATCACATTGATGAAGGTAGAGCAGTGGATGTGGTGTACATGGATATTAGCAAGGTGTTTGATACCAGACCCCATGGTAGGCCCATTCAAAAAGTAAGGAGGTATGGAATATAGGGAAATTTGTTTGTCCGAATACAGAATTGGCTGGCCCATAGAAGACAAATGGTGGTAGTTGATGGAAAGTGTGTTCAGTTCTGGTTGTCTCATTATAGGAAGGATGTGGAAGCTTTAGAAAGGGTGCAGAGGAAATTTACCAGGAGGCTGCCTTAACTGGAGGGCATGTCTTATGAAGAAAGGTTGAGGGAGCATGGGCTTTTCTCATTGGAGCAAAGAGGATGAGAAGTAGCTTGAGAGAGGTATATGAGATGGTGAGAAAGTGGATACCAGAGATGTTTTCCCAGGGCGGAAGAAGCTATCACAAAAGGGCATAAGTTTAAGATGATTGGAGGAAGGTTTAGGGGAGATGTCAGAGGCAGGTTCTTAACACAGAGAGTAGTGGGTACATGGAATGCACTGCCAAAAGTGGTAGTAGAGTCAGATGCATTACAGACATTTAAGCGACTCTTAAATCGGCACATGAATGATAGTAAAATGCAGGTTATGTAGGTTAGTTTGATCTGAGAGTAGGATAAAAGGTTGGCATATCATTGAGGGCCAAAGGGCCTGGACTATGCTGTACTGTTGTATGTTCTACATTCTATGTGGAAGCTTTTATTATTGGTATGAATGTTCCCTGCAAGCTTACGCTTATAGATGTTTCCCCTTTAAATCAGTCCGTTGTATTTTTTTCGAAAACTGAATTGTTTCCAATCCTTAAGTCTATTGCTTTTTTAATCAATGACCGATTTATATGCCTCTTCCTTGTATTTAATACTTTTCCCAATTTTCTTTGTTAGTCATAGTCTGACCAAGAAGCTTGATTGTGCAGTTAGGTGTATTGGCTATGCTAAATTGTCCATAGTGTCTAGGGGTATGTAGGATAGGTAGAATAGCCATAGGAAACATAGGGTTACAGGGATAGGTTGAGTTAGGGTCTTGGTGAGATGCTACTCAAAGGGTTGGTGTGACTTTGATGGGCCAAGTGGCCTGCTTCCACATTATAGAGATTCTATAATTCTGGAAAACCATGCTATTAATGGGATGCAAATCCATAAAAGTAGGGTTCCATGCATCCGCAATTGGCAAGGGTAGACCGACTTTTTAAAGGCTGGAGAACTTCATTGGAAAATGTTATTCTATTGTGGAGATTCTGAATTTTGAACTGTCGCTTAATTAGTCTCCCCATCCACTCTTCTTTTTCCTCCTCCAGGACCAATCAATTCTACTCAACACCCAAATCTACCTTAATCTTTTGTAAAACAATTGAAACTTTTTTTCTCACCAGTTGAGAACTCTTTGGTTTAGTACAGGTTGCTCTGACCAGCTCTGCATCCTCTTCAGAGAAAGTCTGTTTTCGTGCTACCTTTCCTCAGTGCTTTGCCTCTCCTATCTCTCACTTCACCAGAAATATCTCTAAAATGTGGCCTTGTATAATTGCTGACCCATTCATTTGTTGTCACCACTGCATTGACTGACTTTAACATTCCTTTTGTTATATTCCTGAGATGGTGATGCATTCAATTAACTGGCTGTAGTCATTTAAAATCTCCATCAGAATAGAATTTCCTTCTCGTTCAGCAATGGTGACCTTCTCAAGACCACTCTGCAAGCAAATGTTGCCTGACAGACAAGAGACACAGAATTAAAATTACAAAGGAATGTTGCTGGAAATGGCTTTCTACTTTGCTTCTAACATCTGATGAGAGAAGAGCATAGTCTACAAATTCCAAAATGCTGATGTTGAATCCTTAATTTTACCTACTTGAATTTAGCTGCATACCTGTACTTAGTTAACCATAAATGTACTACTAAGAATATGGGAAGGATTGGGGAATGGGAAGCAGTAGGATAGATGATGTGCCCATGAAGATTTTGAATATTTTGAAATATTGTTAATGAACAAATGAAAAAAATAGAAAAAATGTTCTCAAGTTTTGAAATATAAGTAAGGAATTATTTAACCAAACAAACCTAAAAATGGGGTATACAGTGCTAACCAGCTTACTTTTTTAACCAATAAAATCAATCTTTAGATAAACAGCTCCTGCACTAATCAAGTCTCATTAAAGCTGGTAATGGACTCTTTATCAAATGAAGCTTGGCAGAAGGGCTATTCACTAGATATAATGAGACCACAATGTATTACAGTGTGACAAAAGCTGAAGAGACATTCTAAGGTGCTCAATTATATACCAATTTCATTAGCAAATATCGATTGAATAATTCTATGATATGTTTCTGAAAAATTGACTTAGACAGTTCTGTGAGGAAGTTCATTTTTAAAAATTTGCTCATGAGATATGTGTGTGTTGTTGCTGTAGCCAGCATTTATCATCTATTCTTAATTTCTTACAGAGCACTTAAGAATTCAGTTTGCTATGGATCTAAAGTCACATGTAGGGGACACCAGGTATGGATGGCAGGTTCTGTTTCTAAAGGACCTTAGTGGAAGACATGGATTTTTATGACAATTAGTAATGGTTACACAATCACCATTATGCTAGGTTTTAATTTCAGATAAAAAAAAACAAATTTCACAAGCTGCCATCATAGGATCCATTTCTTGAGAGCATTAACCTCGTGCTCATGAATACTAGTCTAGGGACATTACCACTACTCTCCCACATTCCCTGTTGGCATGGATATTTACTTTGAGCCATTTGATTATACAGAAAGTGGGGAATACGAAAAAAAGAGATAATGTTGCTAGAATTTTTGGTCTTGCACTTGATGAGTGGCGGACAAAAAAAAACATTAGTAGCATCACTCTTTTTCGGGGAAAAAAACCCTCTACACTCAGAGTATCATTTGACAGCAATGATAAGGTAATTAAAAAAGTAAATTAGGTGAAATGTTGGGCTACTATATGACACAATTACCTGACATGTGGATAAAAATGTTCTTTTTTGAGTTGATTGTCAACATCCTAAATTTTTAAAACTGACCCCAAGTGGATATGAAACAAATAATATCACAACATTGGTTCATAGCATAACTCAAAATTCTAATATTATGCACCAAATGGATAGAAAAAAAAAGACACACGGAGACACTGATGCAGTAGAAAACTTCTAATATGTTTGCTTGAGATGTGAGGAGAGTGGTTGAAGTGTAGTTCTGCCCATGCTCATTAGGAAGGCAGCCAATAAAGCTGGCAATTTGTGCAGACTTGTTGTGTGAGGTATGGATTTTTCTGGCAAAGGCTTTTTTATTTCTGGGGTTATTGTATTTGGTCACACATCTTGACGAGACGGAAATCATGCTGTTTAATTTGTCTTTGATTCAAGGAGGTGATATTGACTGTTTTGTCTGCATTATTCAGCTGGATGCTGTAACAATTTGAGGATCTGCAACCAGGCTGTCATCATACGCTGAGTCCTTGATACTGAGAAATTAAGTACATCAATGTCCTTACATTGTTTTTTGGCTTCATGCTGCTGCTTAGTTTCTAGCAGGCCATGGCCTCTATCTATAGCTAAAATGTGTTAGATTGAATATATTGATATTCTGACACTTGGTTCTATCATTATCTTCCCCTTGAATGAGGTGAGTATCTACTAGATATCTTAGAGGGATGAATCTTATGATTTTTTTTGGCTCAGTTAAATTGAGGTTGAGTGTTGTGGAGGGCTTTTGGTGACGACGTCGAGCAAGATCTTTCACCATATCTGAGAATGACGTGTCCCATTATTGTAGCATGTGACATATCCAGTTCCAGCCCCAGCTTACCATGTGCCATTCCGAGAGCAACCCACTACTTGGTGGCTATCTGCCAAAAGACTACCACGTCTTTCAACCGCGCCACCTGTAAAAGGCCCCTCTGCATTCTGGAACTGCCCTGCTTGTTGGAAAAAGAGGAAGATGGCACCAACATTCTTCAAGAGGAATGTGGAGGTCCTGCTCTAGTGCTCCTGCAAGATTAGGCTATACTTTTCCCAGAGGGCATACAGATGAGGCTGCACCATCAAAGACTGACAGCTTGGTCTAAAGTTGCTGCACAGGTCTATCCTATATCCTCTGTTTGCAAAGACAGCTAGCAATGCTCTGAGAAAGGGTAATGATCTTGTCTGTTACACCAGGATAAGTGCTATAGCCTTCTCTCTGCCACCCCACTCTCTCTCCATTACATCCCACCAAGGATTATGCTCTGCCACTCTCAGTAATTCCTGAAATAGGTTCTCTCACTTTCTCTCACCCCTCCTGGCCACCTAACCTCTCACACCATCAATGTACTTCCTTGCTCTACTTCCTCACTCCCTTGTCCAACCTTATTACCTGGACCAGCATTCATACTGTGCCACCCACTTGCATATCACTCAATTCACCCTTTTCTCCCATTAAGACAGCTCCAATCAGGGTAAAGAGAATATGAATGAGTGAAGCGGGGGTCCAAGATTAAGTTCCTCACCGCCCCGATAAAGAGTGAACATGATCCATCATAGGAGACATTTGGGACTATTTTGAGAGGATGTTGAGATATTAATGTTCTTCAATTATGGAAATATCACTCTTCATTCCACTGAACTCTCTCACTAATCGCATTGTTAGTGTCATTCACCCTACACACTACTATACATTGACTACAATGCCTTCTTTTTTCCTTATGTCTTCCTGACACATCCTGTCTCTCTAACATCTCCAAGGAGAAATGTTCAGAAGCTATCTCTTTGAATTCTGAAGTCAAGAGCAACAACGTATCATGGAAGCCAATAGCAAGGATGTTCTCCACACTATGCTCTTTTCTGACCTGTGGATGTTCATGCTGAGCAGGTTTATTTTGACTTGCATATAAGATGTACTGGGAGAGAGAGAGGGAAGACTGAGAGTTCTTTGGTGACACTTAATTGTCATCAGTGTGACACTTTTACCTAATATCCAGTTGTCAGTCTCTGTGTTGAAAAGTGTAGATGTCAGATTGTGTCCAGCAATACTTGTGGCAGGCAACATACAGAAGGGGACAATGCTTTAAGGTAGCCAAAGCCCGCAGGTTTGTGTTTTGTACAGATGTTCTTTTCTAATTAAAAAATCCTAGACAATCATCAGCTCTCTCACTTATCAGTAATGTTCCTTACTGTGCCCAGTCAGACTGTGGTCATAACGATTTTGTTTTCCAAAGTATGCTTTTTATTTCCAGAACTTTGGAAGACTACAGTGAGCAAGTCAGTGGCTTGCAGCATCATCCTGGCGTGTTGGTAAGCCCCTGAGCATCTGTATCCTCTTCCTAATAGCACTACTTGTGAACTCCATAAGGTGAAAGCTCCTCAAATCTCCACCTAACACAGCTACATGAACTTTCACCTGGCTACCTTTTTCCACCCAGCCCCGGCACATAAGGGGATCATGTCTGCTCTGGGTATTCACTTCTCTCCCACTTGAAGTCAGGGTATTTCTAACAGTGGATGAATCTCCTACTGCATAATCCCCTTCCCAGCTTTGTTTTGACATATTCCCTCTTTTTAGATACTGTTGACCGCTTCAGACAAGAAGAGCCCAGAACCCTACTGATATCTGTACATCTCCCTGACCATAGTATCCCAAAGTCGGGACCATCCACTATGGAGCCATAGGGCTTGACCAATTTCCTGGACTGCAGAGGCATGGATCACTGGACCAAGACCATTCTGAATGGGTGTAGGATTGTGGCTAATTGCTGGATTGGTAATGAAGACTGCCTTTGTTGAAGTATGATGCGGAGGTGCTCGTACTGGATTGGGGTGGACAAAGTTAAAAATCACATGACACCAAGTTATTTGGAGGTACAAGCTTTCAGAGCACTGCTTCATTAGGTAGCTCGTGGGGGAGGATCATCAGACACAGAATTTATAGCAAAAGATCAAAGTGTCATACACTGATACAATATATTGAACAAATCCAGATTGCTGATAAGTCTTTCATCTTTTAGAATGGGCTGCAGGTTTCAAATCATTAATAAGGAAATCCCGAACTTCTTTCAAGTCACATTCCTGAGATAAGTCAAGGTTTTATTAAAAAAAAGGTGACATCTCAGATGATTACGTGGTATCTGCATGGACTTTGATGGGGACAACTCCAGTATGACTTAATCCATGGCTGCTTGTTTGTTGTGTATGATGAAGGGCTTTTGCTGAAAACATCGATTCTCCTGCTCCTCAGATGCTGCCTGACCTGCCGTGCTTTTCCAGCACCACACTCTCAACTCGAATCTCCAGCTTCTGCAGTCCTCGCTTTTGCCTGCTTGTTGGGCATGTTGTGTGTTTGCCGTGTAAGCTGCTGGCAAATGTAGCATATTTGAGATTGATGTAGCATGCATTCAAACCCTCAATGACGACTGCTGGGCAGCAAGGAAAGCTACCTGGTTATGCGACTGTGCTAATTGATTCAGCAAGGCAAGAAAGGGAAAAACAGGAATGCTCTGAGCATGGGGAGATGTTAATTGAGCAAGCAAATAACCCAGACCTGCAGCCTAGACCAGTCAGAGCGTGTCAGTCGCATACAGCTTTTCAATGTTAGTTGCCAGTGTGCCAGGCAAAGCAAGTCTATACTTTCACAGTATATTGCTAGTAATATTGACATGCTGTAATGGTCATGAGGGATTGACAGATGTTGGATGCCAATGTCTGTGGCTGTGGTTGGTACCTGTTGATCGTACCTCAAGCTGCAGTTTGATCACCTGCATTGTGGAAATAGAGTCATAGAATTGTACAGCACGGAAACAGATCCTTCAATCCAACTTGTCCATGCCAAAGATATCATAACCAAATCTAGTCCATTTGCCATCACTTCGCCCATATCCCTCTAAACCCTTCCTAGTCATATACGTACAGCTTTTAATGTACCAACCTCCACCACATCCTCTGGCAGCACATTTCATACACACACCACCCTCTGTGTGCAAATATTGCCCCTTAGTCCCTTTTAAATTTTTACCTTCTCATCATAAACCTATGCCCTCTAGTTCTAGACTCCCCCACCCCAGGGAAAGGACCTTGTCTATTTTCCGGAATCTCACCTCTCATGATTTTATAAACCTCTATAAGGTCGTCCCTCAGCCTCCAACACTACAGGGAAAACAGCCCCAGCCTAATTCAACCTTTATCTCTATAGCTCAAATCCTCCAACCCTGGCAACATTCTTGTAAATTTTTTTTAACCTTTTCAAGTTTCACAACATCCTTCCAACAGGAGGGAGACCAGAATGGCACGCAATATTCCAAAAGTGGTCTAACTAACATGACCTCCCAACTCCTATTCTGAGCAGGTGATGAGCTGAATTCAAGAGGCTCCCACCCTCCCAAAAAATCTCAGCAAATACTCATAACATCAGAAAAACTTCTTATGAATTGCAAAATACTTGTCATTAGTAAGGTTACTGACAGACAATGGCTTTTTACATTAATCTTTCCTTTGACTTTATATTCAAAATAGATCATTAAGGAATCTCTAGCTCAGAAATGGATGTGAACAAATTAATTAGCTGACCCAAGGAATTTAATGTGAAAACCTATATGCTAAATATATGCTACAGCATACAATGTCTCTTAGGACAACTGAGAGCAGTTCATGCAAAACTAATTTTTGTCATCCTGTTTGAGTGATATTCCTGGTGTGTAGAATAGATCAAGATCTTCTCAAGTTGTAAATTAGGAAGATAATTATAACTAATTGCCTAAAGTAGAAAGGTAAGCAAAAGCCATTCAAGAAATAAACTATTCATAATCTAGGTTATAGACTAAACCATATCATATTGCATATAAATATCACGTGATCAGTCTTGTACCTCCCCTTAGTTCCTGACTTCTTTGTGCCTTTCCTTTTGTGGTCATTGTATGTAGGGCTGCCCCAATAGCTATAGCATGGCTGGAGGAATGGCTTGATTTATCATGAGGGAAACTGTAGGTGCAGGATGACTTGAACAGCTCTTGTCTTTGAAGCCCTGAATTTCGATAGCACCACTTTGGTGTGAGTTGCAGGCAACAATGGTGATGAGGCAGTGATTGGGGTGGTCAAGTGGTTGTCCTCATAGAGATTTGCTGGTTTATACTCTCTGCAGCCATTGCCCTGATATGACACCTCAGCAATTCTAGCAACATATGGGAGGGCAGATTGCTGAAAAGCTGCATAATCCACAAGCCACTTTGAACGCTGGTGTTCACTACTTTGTTGGCAGCAGAGAACAAACTGAAAAAAAAACATTTTTCCACCTTTAAAAGGCATTTGGAAGGACTCAGAGGGGTATGGGCCAAATGCTGGCAAATGAGACTGGATCAATTTAGGATATTTGTTTGACATGGATGAGTTGCACCAAATGGTCTGTTTCTATGAGTACAACTTCACGGGTCTATAACTCCATGACGAGTTACTACTTTAACAATTTTGTTATTTTTAGACAGACTCAACTCGTCAATCAGCAACTGGAAGTTTTTAAACAAATGCCAGTCAGCACAAGTTTGCTGTAAGAAGTTGTAATGGTTATCAACTACACGCAAGGTAAAAAATGCAACCAATTCTGTGGTAAAAGTTATAAAAAAGTCAGCGTGGGCTATGTATGTCCCACTTGGACATCAAGGGAGCAGTTCTGAATCAGGAATCAGCTGAAGTGCAATTGGAGAATCATGAAAAAGCCATGGATGGGAGGATGGAAAAGAATACATCAAATAACCATCTGATCATGAATGAAGCCAGAGCTTAACAAAAATTAAAATGGGGTCATTATTTCAAATTATATCAGAATTGGCAATTCGGGAGTGAACTTAGCAGTTGTAAGTCAATTACAGAAGAAAGTATTAAGCCCAGGAAAGCAATTCAGAGGCGAGATAAAAAAGATCACCATATTTTAAACATGAGAAAAGAGCATGAACACATCATTTTGTTGAATGTAAAAGGCATGATTCAACCATGAAGAAAGACACAAACCTTCCATTCTGCTCAAAAAAAGGTGGGAAGTTTCTAAAATAAAGCAAAAAAAGTTGAGAATCCTTCATTTTGATCCCTCACACTGGGAAGATTATTTTCATACTTTAGAAACAATTTTTTAAAAACTTATAAACTTTGAAACATCTTGAAGAGCTTTTAAAGCTTTATTTGAAGAATATTGCAGTAGGACAGAATTTTAAAACTCTAAAAGATTTTAAACATGAGTGCTTTACAAAAGAACAAAAGATTTCAAAACTGGAGACAGTGAATCATTACAGAGCAAAGAGTAAATACAACTTAATACTGAATTAGAATAATGTGTTACATTTCAATGGAGAATTAAAAAACACTGGAAAACAAAGAAAAAAATTACAAAGACATAACAAGCCTTACAGTAATTTAAAATAAAACTACATTCATGAATAGATAAGACAGTCTTATTCAAAGTCAGAGTTGAAAGAACATTGAAATGATCCATATTTAAAATAGTTTCACAGACTGATCAACACATTGTGGCAAAATAGAAAAGAGACACAATACACTCTAACAGATTTAAATTCAGAGATATTAACAGAGGCATCTAATAGAATGTAGCATTGGAATTCAAGGAGAAAACATTTAATAAGCTAATCAATTGCTTCAATACTGAAGCTTAAATTAGATTCAGAGCAAGTAACTGCTCTACTACGTTAATAGGTCCTACAACTGTTAGTGTTATCAATTTACAAAATTTTTTTTAAAAAATCAGACGCTTTTGATATTACAAGTGGTGGTGTTAAACTTCTTTTGACAATTACATTAAGAACAAATAGGATTTTTTGAATGTGCTAAGTTCTGCAGAAGTGTTCAACCTCCAGGCAAATCTGTCAATAATTTAATAACTTCCTTTGCAGATTAGTTGAAACCTGTGAACATAGGATTTAGCAATCAAACGCTTTAAGAGACAGGGGAAAACAAACAGAACTGAATCAAAGAATCAAAGAAGAACCCACTAATTCCTTAAGTCTCAAATGCTCTAAACAGATATATGACAAATTAGTGCACAAAGTGGAAAGGCATCACATACAAAGAGTCAGTGTGAGCGATGTAGAACAAAAGAGATTCACAGGTGAAACCAGTGTTCAACTATGACAACAAAATGTTGTGCCTGTGAAAACTGGGTCATTTCCAAAGAGCGTGGAAAAGTCAGAAACTGTAACAGAACAGCATAATTACTAATGGAACACACATAAAGAACTTTACAAAAGAAATCACCCACTTCCCAAGGAGAAACCACAGGCAGTCTATGGAGAAACATTGCCACAAATGGATATGACTTAACTCATTTATATTAATGGGCATTTATAACAACTTAAGCTTGTCATCGAGCAAGCACCACTCACCTATCCAACTGTATGCATAACTAAAACAGTTGAGCCTTTGAATCTAGAGGTACATAATGCAGGTGTAATGACCCTTAAAATTAAAGGAATGTTATGGGTGACTCTACAACATAAATAAAACTGGATGTTAAAAGAGGTTTGTGTCATCAAAAATAAAACAATAAACCTCAGCTTTAGTAAGAGCGTAAGAATTAGGAACAGGAGTAGGCCATTGAGCCCTTCGAGCCCACTCCACCATTCAACAAGAGCATGGCTGATCGTTCCATTTCCTCAGCTCCACTTACCCACCCTCTCACCATAAGCATTAGTTCCTTTAATAAGAATATTAGAGAACATAGGGAAGTGTATTTTGCACTCATCAAAATCCTGAAATTGTTTATGTAGATCAACCATTTCAGTGGAAAACTATCATTGACTAACCTCAGAAAACACAGCAGTTGAAGACTCTCTTGCCTTCTAACATTAATGGCTGAGCCTAAGAGGTATTTCAACCAGCAGAAATCTGTTCTGTGGAGTTTAAGATTTATTTCACATGCTATTATTATGGAAAAAGTTACACATTTCACTGGGCTACAGGAAATGTTTTCCAACCTTGGTTCCACTGAATAATTCTCAGAGGATGGATGTCAGAAAGATTTGAAAAAGCATGCAGATACTGCAGCTAAAATTATCCAATATAGTTTATTTATGATCATTTGTGAACTTTGTAATGTCCTGATGGCACAGCAGTCTGTAATGATGCAGAATGGGGTGAAAGTGAGCACTGCAGATACTGGAGGTCTGAGTCAAAAAGTGTAGTGCTGGAAAAGCACAACAGGTCAGGCAGCATCAAAATACTAAAGGTGATGCTGCCTGACTGGTTGTGCTTTTCCAGCATCACCCTTTTTTGACAATGATGGAGAACAGTCAGTATTACTGATGAGATTGATGTGAAATAAACCTACTAAACTAAGCAAAAGAAATATAATACATTGGAAGACATCGATCACATTCAAATCCTTGAAAAAGATCAGTTGCCTGTCCAGTATATGTTAGCAAAGATGAACCTACTTCTTTGAACAGAACAATTGCCTTCCATGATGAACGTTCATGAAATCCAAGGGTCCATGATATAAGGCAATGGACCGCCACCAACAGTGAAGTCCCCAGTGAAGGATATTTGTGAGATGAAGGATCATCCAGAGGAGAAATAATTGAACCATCAACATCTAAGTCAACAACACTCAACTAATGACTTATCAATCTTCCATCTCCAAAACAAATGCATTTCTACTCACTTAATTTTAGAAGTCAGAGTTTTTGGTGAAGGGATAGTGGTAAATGTAATATAGTTATTCATACCATAGTAAAATGTGTTAACTAAGGGGCAAAGTAGATGGGAGAGATATTGTGTCAGGTAATGGATATAAAAAGTATCCAGTTTTCAGTTCAGTTAGATAAAACTGAAGATTAGTCCATTTCAATTTAAAAGATGTATAAGATATGATGGAGCATTAGGCACATGTCTTCTTCATCTGTTGCTAAAAATAGTTAAAATGCCTAAACATTAATATTATAATTACATTGTTAATGAGATAAAGTAAACAATGTTATTCTGAGAGAGAAGAGCCTCATCTGCTAATACTTCCTCTTGGTAAATCCTTGACCAGGGATGACTGAACAGCTACTTACACGAACATAGGAAGGAGGATTGGCAGAAGCACTTTACCCCAGTACTTTGTACCCAGGTGAAATGTCATATTATAGGTATCTTTATTCAATATATTCAGTCATGGTTTGACAAAACTTTGAAGCAGATAGGACTTAAACTTACGCCGACACTAGCAATGCACCATAGGAGTTTTCAAATCCAAAGCTCTTATGACTGAACTATTCAGGTGCCAATATGTCACATATGATGATGACAATGATACCTTCTCTTCACTGTTTTAACAAGTGATGTTGTTTTTATAATTCAGTGGGAGTAGGATGTGATAACAATGGCCACTGGAAAAGGCCACCTGGAATCAATCTCCACTTATTCCCAGAGACTGTCCTCATTTTCTCCTAGTTATTCCCAGAGTTATCAAAAAGGCAAAGATTTTATCAAATACAACATTCTCCAATTTACTTGCATTTGTTGTGACAGATTAAGATTTCTGTTCTTTAAAAATAATTACTATTTTTTAAAATAGTTTCTAGCGGCTGATAAACACTTAAGAGCTTTTTACATTTAATTCCAATCGTTAAAACTCTAACCTCTTAATGAAACTTCCTCAACAAATATATGTTTAGAACAAACAAAAAGTGTTCTGGATAGACAGAAAGACTAGGCAGGCATTTCAGTAGTCCCAGTGCACAGGGATTGCTGAGGTGATCATTCTGGCTTATCAGGAGCTGATTGGCCAACTTTATCTTCTCCAATTTTTTTTTTAATTTCCTTGCAGGAAGCACAGATCCATTTTTAAAGTCTCTGGCTTATTTTTTTTTAAAAAATCACATAACAGCAATGATGAGGTAAATAAACGGGCGTCTCCAGGTTTTTTTTTACTGCAGAAAGAAAGACAGTTCCTTCCTTCCAAGAATTCCAAAAGTATCTGACCATCTCATTAAAACCTACAATCTTTTCAACTACCTGGGAACCAATCATATAGTTGTTGGCAGGGAGAAGGCCTTTGTCATTTACAGCTGGTCATGATTGAACAGACCCATCAGCTACTTGTTGCCGGCCTAATCTCCCTTTGGATACATGTCCTGGTTCCAGCTCATGTGCAGTAACCTCCCTTATTGGGTGAACAAACAATTGCAAAAAGGACTCACAATAAGTACTAGTAGCTAAATTTTTAAGTGTTCAAGAATCCCTTTCATAATGCTTCCTTTTTAAATCAGACTTTTCTCATTTCAGGCAACTTTTTTTTTAAAAGAAGGAAAATAAAAGGACATGGACTTCACAAATCTGCCTTCTTCATGCAACCATATCCATCTATTGCTACTTATGTTTATCTGCTGCTGCGACCTGCACGTGAGAGGGAAAAGTCTTAGTGAACATACAGCAAGTCTTTAGGTGATTTGGTTGTCATGGTTGAATAGCTATTTGTAGAGCTTGCAGTAATGCTAAGTGTATGACAGTGAGGTAATGGCAAGGTACTTATATCACTGTTTTGCCTTCTGGTAGAGTCAGGTTTTGCATTATAATTCATAATGCATGTGCAGCTATAGCTGCAGCCATTTATTTAAAGTTGCTAGTTACACTCTGGTGAGGAGGTATTGTAGCTCCTTCAGTCAGAATAGCTCAGAAACTTGTCAGTTTCAAGATCTGAAGAAGTGATGGATGTGCTGTTAACAAGAAACAGAGAATCGTATTCTTTTGGCACAGAAAGTACCTTGTGGCTTTGAATCTCTCCTAAAATTGTGCTCAGTTTTCATTTCAAATTGTCACATAAATCCTTGTGTTCCCAATTATGGGAAACAATGCTGATTGAGTAAAATGTGTTCCTGTAACAAGTAATTAGATTTGATACCTTTGAGAGTGCGGCATTTCAGAAGAGTGGGAAGTGAGAGACACATAAAAGTCTAAGTTCTCCACATTTGTGTGACACTGATTGGTTTATGACTTCTGATGACTTTTAAATTTGCAGATGATATAAAGATAGGTCGAGAAACAGGAAGCATTGAGGAGGCAGGGAGGCTGCAGAAGGACTTGGACAGGTTAGGAGAATGGACAAAGAAGTGGCAGATGGAGTACAACATGGGAAAGTGTGTGAGGTAATGCACTTTGGAAGGAACAATAGAGGCATAGAGTATTTTTTTAAATGGGGGAAAATTCAGAACTCTGAAGTGCAAAGAGACATAGGAGTCTAGTCCAGGATTCTTTCAAGGTAAACTTGTAGGTTAAGTCAGAAGTCAGGAAGGCAAATGCAATAATGGCATTGATTTTGATAGGACTTAAACATAAAAACAGGGATGTACTTCTGAGGGCTATCAGGCTCTGGTCAGACCAAATTTGCAGTATTAAGCCCAGGTTTGGTCACATATCTCAGGAAACACGTACTGGCTCTGATCAGACCAAATTTGGAGTATTATGCACAGGTTTGGCCACATATCTCAGGAAGGATGTACTGGCATGTACTGGAGTGAGTTCAGATGAGGTTCACAAGATTGGCCCCAGGAATGAAAAACTTAACAAGTGAGGAATGTTTGAGGACTGTGGGTCCACACTCGATGGAATTTAAATGATGAAGAGGGCTCTAATTGAAACATACAGAAAACTGAATTCCCTGCACTGAGTGAATGTTGGAACAATGTTTCCATTGGTAGGAGAGACTAGGACCCAAGGGAATAGCCTTAGAGTAAAGAGAAGACCTTTTAGAATGGAGAGAAGGAGAGACTTCTTCAGCCAGAAAGTGGTGAATCTATGGAAATCATTGCCACAGAAGCTATGGAGGCTAGGTCAGTGAGTATATTTCAGACTGAGTTAGATAGGTTCTTGTGTATCAACAAGATCAAGGGTTATGGGGAAAAAGTGGGAAAATGGGTTGAGAAACTTAGCCATGATTAAATGGGGGAGCAAACTTGGTGGGCTGAATCTCCAAATTACCGCTCGTATGTCTTATGGTCTTATAAGTCTCCCTCAGGTGACTTGTGTTGATGTAATACTTAAAGCTAAACTGGAAACATCAACATAACTTAAAGAGATACTTCCTAAAATAGAAAAATGCCATATGGAGCCATGTTGAATGAGTGCTATCTTTGCAATCCTTTGTCAAAGATCATAATGAAGTTTCTCTTGATAATATCATGTAATTTAGTAATTTAGCTATCCATAATGTGCAGACTTTCAACTGATTTTAGGCTTACAAAATGCTTCCCCACAAGAAATATTCACAAGGTTTTGTTGGGGTATATTTTCTTCATGCTGGTTAGAATTGATTAATAAGACAAAATAAATGGCTTATATGAGATCTCCTCCACGTGTGAATTCAGAAGGAAAAAATACTGAAATTGGCTTTTAAATGAAACTTTATGATAATTGCCTTTCTGAAATGTTAATGGTTCTTCTGTATAATTTATTTTGTTGTAGATATAATATGAACATCATGTTGTGAATTTCCAAATCACTATGGTGAATAATAGAAATTTCACCCTCCTCAGGTTTTCATTTTGATAATATCCTGTATTCCAGTCCAGCCGATTGACTCTTATTTTGTAATTGTTCTCGTGTACAATGGCTGCTGACTTTATCTTTATATTTGGCATACTGGGATCGATTGTGTTGGTTTCTTAAGTATTCAGTGAAATAAATAAAGAAAGAATGACAGCTCTAGACTTAGCTTTGCAGTAATCAGTTGAAGTTATTTTTCCTTGGTGAATTCAGCTGTGTGGATGTTGCTGATGAAGGGTTTTAAGCTTAGAACATTGGTTAGGCAGGATAGAGGGCACATTGAACTTATTTCTTCTAACAAACTAAAATTAGAAGCTAGCATTTTTACTATTCTGAAGACTTCACTATAGACTTAATATTTAAAATTATGAACCCACACACACAACACATATGCAGTCAGTTCTGCTTTAACATGTGTTTCTTCAACACGAATTGGCTTTAACACGATTGAAGAATTTAGACCCTTATTTATAGAATGCAACTTCCCTTACCTCTATTGGCAATAATGTGTTTCTGTTGCCATTAGTTTAAATGATGCAGCTGTTGTGCCACTTTCTTATAACGCCAGATTACACGGGAATGGACTATTGCGTTATATCTCAACTGGTTGTATATAACATAGATCCAAGCATATGTATCATATAGAAAGAAAATGTTAATTATGTTGATTTGGTGAAGGAATCATCATAAATATCCACTCTGATCTCAACCATGCTCCTAAAATGATGACTCTTTTAACACCCTGTGGCATTTTGATAGCTATGAATGTATTTTCCTCCCCTACCCTCCCCTCCCAACCCCCAGCTTTTGTGCTTTAGTTATGTTGGCTGTTCTCAGAATGCTTCTGGCCTTTTCTAAATTTATAGTGCCATTGTGTTTGGAATGGTTTTGTGGTTTGCTATAAGATTACTGGAAAAACCCCCAACAAATGAAAAGTTTTAAATAATGGAAAAGAAAATGGCTGTTTGTGGGTCCTCTGTCAATTTTACAGCAATAAATCGGAGAAGGTCCCACAGAAATTCAAAGCCCTGATTTCAGGTATTATAACATTAAAATTAATATATTCCCTCTCAGCATTCTTTACCTGGAGAAAGAGAAAAAAAGGGAGTCCCCTGTTCCCATTTACCACTACAGAGAGTGGATGTGTATACTCTTGAATAAGAAAAAAATATTCTTGGCTTCCTGTAGTCAAGAATTTAGTTAACAATTGGTAAACACATAAAAAAATGTCACTTTGGTACAGCATAGAAGCATTTTCCAAAGTGTGTTGAGCAATAGCACTGCATGTTACTTGATCAATAAATGGAATATCTGCAGATGGATGAACAAAAACATATTGGAGGACAAATTTACTTTGCACTAATTAGTCATTTAGGGGTGTTAAACTAAAATTCCTGATTGTTGTGCTAGTTAGCATTGATTATTTGTCCATTTTTAAATGTTATATCTCAATTTTACACCAACAGAAAATGTGTGCCCATGACTGAAATTCAAGCCATCTTTTCCAAGCATAGGCAGATTGCAACTCTGCTCCTACACTTCCCAGAAGATAGAGCTTTGTATTTCTCACAGAAAAGTCCATGCAGGGGTTCTTTCAAATATGCAAAGCATACTTTAAATCTAAAAGATTCCTTGTGGGGCAGGATGGTTGGTGAAGTCAAACCATATCTCGTTTCTCATGGCCATATTCTATTACGTAAATGTCCTGCAGCACTGACAATCAATTTTGAGTATCAAAGAGATTAAGGGTTATGGGGAGAAAGCGGGAGAATGGGGATGAGAAACTTACGATTGAATGGCGGAGCAGACTCTATGAGCTGAATGGCCTAATTTCTGCTCTTATGTCTGATAGTCTTATGGTCTAATTTGATAGCTCCTGTGAAAGGATAAGAGTGTATGCAAGTGTGAGGTTAGGGTGTCAGATGCGTAAGATGTCTGGTAAGTCAGATATAATGCAAGTAGGGTGCCAAGTGAGCATGGTATCAGTTATGATGCCTGTACAGAAGATGTGTAGACACTAAGTAAGTGATGGAATGTTTAGGTTTGGTTGTTTGAGTAAAATCTTTAAACTTTTATGGATAAGGGAGAGGGATCGTGTCTGGCAAGGAGGGGAATTCTATCTGGCAATTTTGCAGTTTGTTTAAGTCACACTGGAAACAGAATATGATTGATGAGGTTGACTTGGAACAACTGTGTGTGTTAGCAACATATATTGTTTCATGAAATGTAGCATTCTGATTTTAGATGCTTTGAGTCATCCCCAGTTCCCTGGTTCTAGATACTGGACTTATTTAGGGAATGTGAAATGAAGAAGGCAGTAGACAGTAGAAGGAAAAAGTGATAACTGCAGATGCTGGAGATCAGAGTCAAAAGTGTGGCATTGGAAAGGCACAGCGGGTCAGGCAGCATCCGAGGAACAGGAGAATTGATGTTTCAGGCAGAAGCCCTTCATCAGGGATTCCTTGAATGCTGTCTGATCTGCTGTGCTTTTCCAGTGTCAAACATTTTGACAGGAGACCAGGGTTTCAGGGCAAGAGAATCTCTGTGTTTATTTAAATACAAAAGGTAAGTATAATACAAGAAATAAAGATAAATACAAAGAACAGTGAAATTAATACTTAACTAGATAGAAGACAATAATCAAATATACTATTAAACTGTACACAGGTTAAGCACTATTGGAAGCTAAACAGCAGTTTTAATCACAAACTTTAATCAGGCTTCCTATCCTTGGGGTTCCTGCACTGTCACCACTCACTTTTCCCTACCTGCTGGCTAGGTCAGAAACTCAATCCATTTGTACCACCTATATTTTATTTTTTTTTAATTTCCTGTTTGGATTCACAAACTCAAAGGATGCCTAACTTTAAATGAAGGGTACCTTATCTCTCCCAATGTTGTGGGGGGGGTGAGGGGGGAAGAGCGTTACCTCTCCAAAATGTGTGCTGAGACCACATCCTTACATTTTCAAAAGGGAGAAAAATTGTAAGTTCCTTCAGCTCTCACTCATCACAGTGACCTTACACCCGCATCAGTCCCAAAAATTCTCCATGCCCAAAAATAGAGAGCATACTTTTAAGATGAGAGAGGAAAGATTTAAAATGGACCTGAGACATGACTTTCCCACCTGAAGGTGGTGCGTGTATGGAATGAGCTGCCAGAGAAAGTGATGGAGGCTGGTACAATTACAACATTTAAAAGACATCTACATGGGGACATGAATAGGAAGGGTTTGTAAAGATATGGGCCAAATTCTAGCAAATGGGACCAGATCAATTTAGGATATCTTGTCAGCACAAACCAGTTGAATGGAAGGGTCTGTTTCTATGCTATATACCTCTATGACTCAATGAGAAGAGGGAAGATGATAATGTAATGGTATTCTTGCTGGACTAGTAATCCAGAGACCCAACCAATGGTTCTATCATAATACAGCAGATGATGGAATTTGACATATAATGAAATTTGAAATTAAAGATTTAACGGTGACTTTGAAACCATTGTCAAACAAACTTATTTGGTTTAATAATGTATTTTGGGTTAAGGAAGCAGCTGAAGGAAACCCAAACACATAAATAGAAAGTGGGCTATATCACCAGTGCTTCATCCAGAGGCTCACTGATGATGTTACCTCGTATAGTGATGAAACGTCTGAAAATGAATCTTCCAGCTCAGTAAGTAAACCTACATCCATGGGGATGTTAGCTGACTATTGTGCATGTTCAGAACTGTTTGTGACTCCTCAGGTAATGGAGCAATCCATGTGCAAATGCAACAAGACCTGGGTAATATCCAGGTTTGGGCTGAAACGAGCAAAATAACATTTGACCTCTTCAATGAGAATCTAACCATCTCCCCTTGATAATAAATTATATTTTCATCATTGAATTCCAGACCATCAAAACCTTTGGAGTTACTAATGACTAGAAGCTAAACCTTTTAGTGGGCGGCACGGTGGCACAGTGGTTAGCACTGCTGTCTCACAGCGCCTGAGACCCGGGTTCAATTCCCGACTCAGGCGACCGACAGTGTGGAGTTTGCACGTTCTCCCCGTGTCTGCGTGGGTTTCCTCCGGGTGCTCCGGTTTCCTCCCACAGTCCAAAGATGTGCGGGTCAGGTGAATTGGCCATGCTAAATTGCCCGTAGTGTTAGGTAAGGGGTAAATGTAGGGGTATGGGTGGGTTGCGCTTCGGCGGGTCGGTGTGGACTTGTTGGGCCGAAGAGCCTGTTTCCACACTGTAAGTAATCTAATCTAATGAACTAACCACAGTTCTTACAAATGCAAGGCAGAGCTTGGAATTTTATGCCAAGAAATTCAATTAATTCCACAAAGCCAATTCACCATCTACAAAGGACAGGTTAGGAATGTGAGAGAGTACTTTACCTTCCATGGATGAGTGCAGATCCAACAGCACTCAAGAACTTCAATATCACCCAGACAAAAGCAGCCCCCATGAGCGGGTCTCTATTTAACACTTCTCACATTCACTCCCTCTATCATTGATGCACAACAGCATTCACAAAGGATCCTTAGAAATTATCTTCCAAACCCACAATCCCTATCATCCAGAAAGACAAGATAGCAAATATGTCAGAACACTATGGTCCCACCTCAAAGTTCTCCTCCAAACCACACACCATCCTGACTTTGAATAATATTGTCATTCCTTCAATCTCACTGTGTCAAAATCTTTCAACTCCCCATAACATCGCTATAAATGTATCCATGCCAAACTAAACGTAATAGTTCAAGAAGACAGCTCAGTACCATCTTCTGTAGGACAATTAGAGATAAACAATAAAGGCTGGCCTTGCCAGTGATGCTAACATCCTGTGAACAAATAAAATAAATCCACAATACTCAAGCCCATGAGTGAAAAGAAGTTCTATTGCCTGCATAGTTCTATATTGTAGACTACACTCCACTGGAAAATTATTTACATTTATAAATACTTATTTTGACACTATTTGTCTTAACAAGTTAGACAATTTCTAGTATAAATGTACCTTTTCTGCACAATCTTTTGCACAATTAATAGTCCCAAAAGACTCCTAACTTACTCAAAGTATCCCTGAGTCACTTCTCCAAGATGCTCTGAGATGATAGCTGGAGCTCTGCAAAAGATTAATCTCGCTATCCAAAAGAAATGCATTGAGAAAACCTGCTGTTACCTGGTCCAGTCTCCAATGATCAAGTTCCAGGCTGGAGGGACTCTACAATTAAAGTCTGGTTGAAGATTTGTAGCTCGGGTGTCGGTTGTTGTGGTTCTGTTCGCCAAGCTGGAAGTTTTTGCTGCAAACGTTTCGTTCCCTGGCTAGGGAACATCATCAGTGCTATTGGAGCCTCCTGTGAAGCGCTGCTTTGATGTTTCTTCCGGTATTTATAGTGGTTTGTTCTTGCCGCTTTCGGGTGTCAGTTTCAGCTGTAGTAGTTTGTATGTGGGGTCTAGGTCGATGTGTCTGTTGATGGATGTTCTTGCCGCTTCCGGGTGTCAGTTTCAGCTGTAGTGGTTTGTATATGGGGTCCAGGTCGATGTGTCTGTTAATGGAGTTTGTGGATGAATGCCATGCCTCTAGGAATTCCCTGGCTGTTCTCTGTCTGGCTTGTCCTATGATGGTAGTGTTTTCCCAGTCAAATTCACGTTCCTGGTTGTCTGAGTGTATGGCTACTAGGGATGGCTGGTCGTGTCGTTTTGTGGCTAGCTGATTTTCATGGATGCGGATTGTTAGCTGTCTTCCTGTTTGTCCTATATAGTGTTTTGTGCAGTCCTTGCATTGTATTTTGCAAACTACGTTAGTTTGGCTCGTGCTGGCTATTGGGTCCTTTGTTCTAGTGAGTTGTTGTCTGAGTGTGGAAGTTGGCTTGTATCAACAAGGACGGCATACTTAAACTACTAGACCTGTGCCTCACCACACACTTTACATTCAACAACCAGATATACGAACAAATTAACGGAACACCCATGGGATCACCAATCTCAGGACTCATAGCAGAGGCAGTTATGCAAAGGTTAGAACATACAGCCCTACCACAAATCCAACCCAAACTCTGGATCAGATACGTCGATGACACCTTTGTAATCATCAAAAACACAGAAATAGAAAAAACACACCGAATCATCAACGCCACACTCACAGGAATCCGATTCATGAGAGAAGTAGAAAAGGATAGCCAACTCCCATTCCTAGACGTGTTAGTAGAGAGAATACCCAATGGAGAATTCACCACAAGAGTACACAGGAGACCAACACACACAGACCAAGTCCTAAACTATGAAAGTAGCCACCCCAACACACACAAACAAAGCTGCATCAGGACACTATTCAAAAGAGCCACAACACACTGCAGTACACCAGAACTGCGAGAAGAGGAAGAGGAACACCTATACAAGGTATTCGCCAAAAACGGATACCCACGCAACTTTATCACCAGATGCCTAAGAGATAGACCACGGAACGAGGACATGCCACAACCAAAAGGACTAGCCACACTACCATATGTCAGACATACAATCAACACAGGAATTCTTGGACATCATCAGGAATACACACATAGACAAAGAAGAAACCATGGTATCATTCGACGTGACGGCACTGTTCACATCGATTGACAAAACCCTAGATAGAGAAACAATAGCCAACCTACTGGACATACATAACAGAACACAGGAGGCCGAACCTATCAACAAGGACGGCATACTTAAACTACTAGACCTGTGCCTCACCACACACTTTACATTCAACAATCAGATATACGAACAAATCAACGGAACACCCATGGGATCACCAATCTCGGGACTCATAGCAGAGGCAGTTATGCAAAGGTTAGAACATACAGCCCTACCACAAATCCAACCCAAACTCTGGATCAGATACGTCGATGACACCTTTGTAATCATCAAAAACACAGAAATAGAAAAAACACACCGAATCATCAACGCCACACTCACAGGAATACGATTCACGAGAGAAGTAGAAAAGGATAGCCAACTCCCATTCCTAGACGTGTTAGTAGAGAGAACACCCAACGGAGAATTCACCACAAGGGTACACAGGAAACCAACACACACAGACCAAGTCCTAAACTATGAAAGTAACCACCCCAACACACACAAACGAAGCTGCATCAGGACACTATTCTAAAGAGCCACAACACACTGCAGTACACCAGAACTGCGAAAAGAGGAAGAGGAACACCTATACAAGGTATTCGCCAAAAACGGATACCCACGCAACTTTATCACCAGATGCCTAAGAGATAGACCACGGAACGAGGACATGCTACAACCAAAAGGACTAGCCACACTACCATACGTCAGAAGCGTCTCAGAACTGACAGCCAGACTACTGCGACCCTTAGGACTCATAACAGCACACAAGCCAACTTCCACACTCAGACAACAACTCACTAGAACAAAGGACCCAATAGCCAGCACGAGCCAAACTAACGTAGTTTACAAAATACAATGCAAGGACTGCACAAAACACTATATAGGACAAACAGGAAGACAGCTAACAATCCGCATCCATGAACATCAGCTAGCCACAAAACGACACGACCAGCTATCCCTAGTAGCCATACACTCAGACAACCAGGAACATGAATTTGACTGGGAAAACACTACCATCATAGGACAAGCCAGACAGAGAACAGCCAGGGAATTCCTAGAGGCATGGCATTCATCCACAAACTCCATTAACAGACACATCGACCTGGACCCCATATACAAATCACTACAGCTGAAACTGACACCCGGAAGCGGCAAGAACATCCATCAACAGACACATCGACCTGGACCCCACATACAAACTACTACAGCTGAAACTGACACCCGAAAGCGGCAAGAACAAACCACTATAAATACCGGAAGAAACATCAAAGCAGCGCTTCACAGGAGGCTCCAGTAGCACTGATGATGTTCCCTAGCCAGGGAACGAAACGTTTGCAGCAAAAACTTCCAGCTTGGCGAACAGAACCACAACAACAGGACTCTACAATCCCACCCCACTGAAGGCTGCTGAGCATTAAAATGGCCAGCAGCCTACAGAAAATGTGCAAAAATGGACTATGTCCTGTCCTCAGTCTCACCAATAAAAATTAGATATGTCAGCTTAGGGTGTGACTTGCAATTTCTGACTTTTTCCAGCATTTTGGCCGTGGCAAAGATGTAATCTACCATGGAGGAATTGAATATGAAAGATGAATGTCTACGTTGATCAAGCACTCACCACGTTGTGACATTCTTTGAAAAGGGAGTATCATAAGATAATAGATGAACATTAAGGTCAACTTAAGATCAACTCATCACCATGCTTTTGCAAGTCTTGAACGTTTTAATCATTATGGATGAAATGGATGTCAAGAGATTGACAAAAGTGAGATTGATTTGAATGACTACAGGTTTTGTTCATGAAAGATAATATTTGTTATTTTTCTTAAATTTGTAATTGCAAACAATAGTCTGTTCATCTTTTTGTTTTGCTAGCAAAATGCATTTGCATATTTGCACGTTGTACACTTATGACCTGTATTTATTATCTGTAAGTTGTAAGTCGTTTTCATTTTATTTTAACAGATTGTACAAAACATTGGGCCCCAATTTCTTGTCCCATAGGAATAAGAGGAAAGAAATAAAATTGTATGGAATATTGTCTGAACTCACTGCACATTACTACATACAGTTGGAAACACTACAATGATCTTAGCTTTGACAAAAATATAGAGGAGACCAAATTAAGTGATATGAAGGACTAGGCATCTGAGTTTTGAAGAGAAGTATAGGAAGCTGTGAAAATTTCTGTTCAAGTGAAAAAGGCTCAGGGTGCCCTAATGAGCTTTTCAAGATTCTAAGGGCTTGAATAAAATAAGCTTCAATAATTGGTTTGACGTAACAATGAATGCTGTAATCAAGAAACACATTCATGTTCCAAAAAGGAAGAGGAACAGGCAATTTATATTTTAATTACCTCACACAATGGGTGGTAAACGAGTGTAACAGATTTCTCAGGAAGTTTGAGGAGGTGGATGGTATCAGAACATTCAAAAGTAGGCATTTCTTTAAAGAAAGATATTTCATTAATTGCTGCAGAATTTCTCAGTGTTCCAATGTAATTTCATGACAGCCTGCACTTTTGACAGATGCATTCCCTGCAAGTGAACTCTACTTGGAATATTTGGATTGTACAATATCCCTCCATGTTTATTGTATTACATTTCAATTAAACATGACATTGCACATCTGATTTCAAGTGAACTGTGGTTCCAAGCTGGTTAATAAATCTGGATGAAGGTAAAAGTTAGAAAGTGGAAGACAAGAGTGGAAGGAAAAATGTATTGCACATAAGATTGAGAAAATGCTGCTAGAGGGAGTAGAGTAGAAAGGAAAGGAAGGAGGGTGAAATAACTGCACAGAGGCCAGTATCCTACCACCAAGTCACCCCGTATTTATTTGTGCGTAGCACACTGGCTGTAGCCAACTAGCTCAGAGTCAGTCCCTTGAACTTAGGAGATTCTAAATCTCGTGTTAATATTGGTCACGATGTGGAGGTGCTGATGTTGGACTGGGTTGGACAAAGTCAGAAATCACTCAACACCAGATTATAATCCAACAGGTTTGTTTGAAATCAGAATCTTTCGGAGTGTAGGCCCTTCGTCTTCACAAAGAGTTTATGTTCTAAAGCTTGTGATTTCAAATAAACCTGTTGGACTATAACCTGGTATCATATGATTTCTGACTTAATATTGGCCAGGGCTTTCCTGATTGGTCCATGTTAATAATCCCAATCAATTACCTTAAAGTCAATGTGATCCACCTGGTTCCACTCAGTACAGTAGGGTGCTTCAAAAGAGGCGAGGTAATATTTGAGCATAATAGAAGAAGATGAGGAAGAGGTGAGGTAATGTTGGAGCAGGGAAGGATGGTGAAGAAAAGAATGGAGAAAACTGGGGAAATTAAAGGAAAAGGTAAGATTGAAAGCGAGCAGGAGAAGATAAAGAAAAAGGAAGCAAAAGAAGACCTGAGGAATGGAAAGGGATTACAAGAGGTTGGAGATTTTAAACAAGAACATAAAAAACGCAGCCTCATTGAAAAGAGAAGGCTAGAATTGATAAAGTTTTGCAGCAAGACCTTGCCTTGAGCAATTTTTTTTTGTTTTGACAGGAATTGGTTGGGGCTCTGAGAGATTGTTTGAAAAATGTTCATTTCAGTGCACTAATTAACTTTCCTTTATTTTCTTCTGACAGCTTGACTGCTGATTATTTGACTGGAGCTTCAGACATTTGCAGAGACACTCAATGACCAGAACCTATTATTACATGCAGGTATTAATAGTTTGAACTATTTAATGTTGAAAAGCCCTACTACTTCAGCAATGCCAGGCGCTCTGGTTTTGCCATTAAATTCTGCAATGTTTTTTTCTCATGATTGAAGTATTTCTGTGTGACTTGATATGGAAACAATATAATCTGAATAATTGTGGCAATATATAATTTATTTGTTGGAGATTACAAATTTATATGTCATAGGTTTCATTAAAATGTGATTGTGTGTCAACTTAATAGCTGCAACAAACTAATACTTGCCCAATAATAACACACAGTCATGCAGTATATGATTCTCTATATGACTAACAACAGAGTCAAAGGTTATCAGGTGTAGGCAAGAATGTGAATTTGCAGCCACAATTTGATCAACCATGAACTTACTGAATGGCTGAGCTGGCTTGAGGCATGGAAGGACCCACTGTTGTTTCTAATTTGTATGTTTGAAAGTATTTGTAAAATTAAATTTTGAACAAAGACAGGAAATTCATAGAAGAAATGTTGCAGCTATGTACGCCACCCTGATTACTTGTATAAAATTACCAAAAATTCTCTTCAGATTTTAAACCAGGAATTCACCATATTATGTTTAAATAGCTAAAAAAATCTACATTTTTTCAGTATATTTCCTGTCGTACGTGTTTCTATGTAGAAAAGTGGAATTCTTTTCCTGAATTTTATTTTAGATTAGATTAGATTAGATTTACAGTGTGGAAACAGGCCCTTCGGCCCAACAAGTCCACACCGACCCGTCGAAGCGCAACCCACCCATACCCCTTACCTAACACTACGGACAATTTAGCATGGCCAATTCACCTGACCCGCACATCTTTGGATTGTGGGAGGAAACCGGAGCACCCGGAGGAAACCCACGCAAACACAGGGAGAACGTGCAAACTCCACCCAGTCAGTCGCCTGGGTCCATATCTCCAGCAGTAGGTTTGCAGGAAAAAAGGCTTTCACCCCTTGATTTCTTTTACAACCTCTTTTTTCTAAAAAAAAAAATTTGTTCATGGTTTATGGAAATCTCTGGCTAGGTCATCATTTATTGTCCATATCTAGTTGTGTTACCTGAGTGACACACTGGCCCATTTCAGAGCAATTAAGAGTCAAACACATTGCTAATAGTCTGGAGTTGTGAGTAGACCACAAAGGTAAAATTGTAAGATTTGCATCTGTAAAATACATTAGCAAACCAGAAACTTAACAGTCATGACACATCACTAGGCCAGTTTTCCTTTTTCTGGATTTTTATTGCATTCAAACGTCATCATCTACCACGATGAGATTCAAACCAATATCTCCAGAATATTTGTCTGGGCTTATGCCTGAAACATCGAATTTCCTGTCCCTTGGATGCTGCCTGACCTGCTGCGCTTTTCCAGCAACACATTTTCAGCTCTGATCTCCAGCATCTGCAGACCTCACTCTCTCCTCCCTTCTGGATTACTGGTCCAGTAACTTTGCCACTATGCATGAAAACTTAAAACAATTAATCACTTTCTTTTAATGAAGTAAAAGTGCTGTTGTAATGAAAAAAAAGTGGCACAATTTCCACATATCAGGATTGTAAAGCCTGCATTGTTTTTTGACATGTGGATGTCACTGACAAAATCATAATTTGTTGCCCATTCTTCATTGCCCTTGAAATGGGTGCTGGCTCATCAGAGAGAACCAGTTAAGATTCAATCACATTAACGTGGATCTACAGACATGTGTAGTCAGTCAGATCATGAAAGGATGGAAGGTTTCATATCCTAAAGGACATTAGTAAACCAAATAGGTTTTATAACAATTGATGTGATTTCATACTCACTATCACTGAATCTAAATTTACAAGCTGTTATTGAGGTACTTGAACTTGAATTCCCAGAACATAATCTAGGCATCTCAGTCTAGCACTAGGAACACTACACCAACATCTCCCCTTTTCAATAGAGCATATTAACTCAGATTTTCTGATCTGGGTCAGAAACCCCATTTCTGACCTTGTTCAGAAAATATGGTTAAAAAAAATACACAATTACATTTTGAATAGTTCTGCCTTTGAAGTTTCTGAACAAGAGCCTTCTCCAACAAATGAGTTGAGATCAATCCAGGAATGCTTTCCATTTACTGCAGAATGGATCAGCATGTGTTACTTGATGTGTTTTGAGGGTGGTGTTTGACTGTCATTTTTTTTTGTTAGCCATGTGGGATGTGGGCCTCACTGGCTGGGGAGCATTTATTACCCATCCCTATTTGCCCTTGAAAAGGTGGTGGAGAGTTGCATTTTTGAACCGCTGCAGTCCACATGCTGTAGGTTGACCCTACAATGTCCATAGGGAGGGAATTTTAGGATTTTGATCCAGCATCAGTGAAGAAACAGTGTTATATTTCAAAGTCAGGATGTTGAGTTACTTGGAGGACAGCTCGTAGATGGTGGTGTTGTTGTGTATCGGTCACCCTTTTCCTTTATAGATGGACATGGTCATGGGTTTGAAAGGTGCTCTCTAAGGAGGTTTGTTGAATTTCTGCAGTGAATCTTGTAGATAGTAACAACAGTGTCTACTGAGCATTGGTGGTGAAGGGAGTAGATACTTGTGCTGTCAATCAAGCAGGCTGCTTTGTCCAGAATAGAGACAAGCTTCTTGTGCATTTTTGAAGCTGCACCCATCCAGACAAGTGAGGAGTATTCCATTACACTCTGGACTTGTGCCATATAGATGATGGGCAGGCTTTAGGGAGTCAAGAGGTGAACTACTTACCATAGTAATCCTAATTTCTGAACTTTTCTTACAGCTACTGCATTCATGTGGTGAGTATACTTCTGTTCAATAGTAAGCTTCTGGATGTTGATAGTGGGAGATTCAGTGATAGTAATGCCAATGAATGTCAAAGGGCAGTGGTTAGCTTGCCTCTTATTGGAAATAGTCATTGCTTGGTATTTGTGTGGCGTGAATATTTCTTATTACTTGTCAGCCCTAGCTTAGATATTGTGTTCTGATTAGTGATGAATATTGCAAAATCATCAGCAGATATTCCCACTTCTGACCTTATGATAGAGGGAGAGTCATTGCTGAATCTTGTTATATTTGGGATGTGAGAGTATAAGTCATTTCCCACTTTGCTCAATTTCTATGTTTTTTGGTCTACAATCAGCATAATTTTTGAGCATGTATGATTTTCAAAATCTCATTAATCTTTGTTGTCAAAACAATCCAGCTAAATTGTTTTCAATATTAAACAAGATATAGTCTAAAGCCTACTTAATTGATCATATCACTCTTCCGGTTAAAGCTAAAAGTGATCACAGCCAGTGGGATCAGGGTTAGAAAGGAATTTGTGCAACTCTCCAAACTCAGTTGTGACAACTTCATACAATAACAACATATATACATCAGGATTTCTGGTATGGTGGTGCCCATATTGGAGATTGTGCAGTAGATTTTGACTCTGACAGTGTTTGAATAGGAAAGAAGTTCAAAATCATTGCAGTAAGCTTCAAGTCACTTTGAGGGCCAGACCAGCATTCCATTCAGCTAGCTAGCTGCTCATGTAGCATTTGAAGGCAGTTCACTAGGGCTGCAAGCAATGGCCCTGAAGGTTATGCTAGGTTTCTAGTCCTCCTGGTCCAAAAAAAATCTTATAATTTCATTTCTTTTCTGCATCTTGTAAAGGATATCTGTTTTTCTGTTGCACAAAGGTAGGTGCATACAATACTTTGTTGAAAGCCCAGAAGAAAATAAGGTGCATATGAAGAATGAGAATGGAACTGTCAGTGGCATACTGGCCACTTTGATCCAGCCAGATCTTCATTGCCACTGAAGCGAATCAGTGAAAATCAGCCAATATTATGGAGAAAGTAAGAAACTTAAGTAATAGCCTCTTCAAATCTATAGAAGGAAAATCTACCTTAGTTCTTAAACATCATCACGGTTTACCACTTGCACAGAATTAGTGTAATTATACATTTGTTATTTATCTTAGCTTCCATCACAATGCAAATCATTCTCTTCTTTCAGATTCTTCTATTTTACTATGGGCCATCACAATGTTGGCTGATCACCATTCTCCACCCCTTCCTGTCAGTCATCCATTTCTCTTCCAATCCCTTTGGAATTAAGTCCTTTGCCATTACAGTTTTCTATCTGATCTTTCAATTATTCTCACTAGCAGTATTCTTTATGACAATTATTTTTGTTCAGACTAAAATCCAAAAATATAGAGGTCTTTGCTCCTGCTGTGTACTGATGCACATCTGCTATATTTTTCTGTTTTGAGAAAGGGAGGTAAAAATAAATAAAGTGACTAGTACAACATTGTTACTTCTCACAAGACTGTTGAAATACAAAAGGAAGGGATGAATGATGCTGTTTCCTTGCTAATACTGATTGCAGACTAATATGTTTTGTTCAGGTTGCCACAAGCAAGGTATAATACCCTGGCCAGTTGACTAGGGGATTGTACATAATAAAGCCAATGGTGTGGCTTCAATCATTTTACTTGGCTTTGATAATTCATTGAGGCCCTCCCTCCTGATCATATACAATGCTTGTGGACTCATTCCCCTCAAGTTTACTATAAGCAATTGTTTCTCCCTCTCTGTTTCTTTAATGACAGAGATCTAATAATTCTTGTGACTCCTCAGATACTAAATGGGTTAAATGAAGAGGACAGGCTGCATTATCTGACTTGTATTCCCTTGATTGAAAGGATGATCTAATTTGAGTGTTTAAAATTATCAAAGGTAATAATGGACTAAATAGAGAGATACTATTTCTTCTGGCATTAGAATTCAGCCGAGGGACAGAACCTTGAAATAAGAATTATTAATCATTTTTTAAATAATCATGATGCACTATTCACACAAAAGAAACAAAAATCTAAAGCTTGTGCTCCCACAAAAACAATGGATTCTGGGTTAAGTGAAATGAAATCGGTCAACTTTCTGTTGGGTAAAGTATTGAAAGATGTCTGAACTGGTTAAATGGAGCTATGATTAATTGAATGAGAGAATGAGTTTGAAGTGCTGAATGTACTACTCCTATTCTTATACAAAGGTTGATCTTCAGACCTGCAGCAAATTAGACTTATTGATTTGAAATTAATTGCTCTGCTTGTGCAATGGATGCCTTATTAGAACACATCCTTTCTGTTGAACTCATTTATGTGCATTTAGCTTTTAAAGTTTTTTGCTCACAAGGTTGCTGTAGCTGCTGGTAATGGTGAGGAAAGGGAAACAGGATAAATGTGATCTTGGTGAATGACAGGTCAAACTTCAATAGCCCCCCAACATTGATGCACAATTAACCCGTGCTGTTGCTCCGTTGCAGGCAGCATCCACACCCAGCGCTAACTGTTTTATTTAAATGTTTGCAGCTAAGTGCTGAGTATACCAGAGGAGTGGATACAAAGTTGTGAGATGATGGCACATGCTCAAGTCTGCATGGTAGTCCTTATCACTCAGGAATTGGGTATTCAAAGCAGATTGAATGCTAATGGTATACAAATTGGCACAGAATAAAGACAGCATGATTGATGTTAGAATATGTGTGTTGAGAAATGGGGCTCCTTACCATCAAAACAACTTTCCAAAGGTTAATGTTTCATCCCCAAAGTCGGCAATGACATTCTCAATCATGGGTTATGACACAATCCCAAAAAGGCTACATGCACATCCCACTTATCCCTGAAAAGACAGAGTGCAATGACTCCCTTCTCTTCACATACAATGGAATCTATTTTAAAACTTTGCCTGCTGGAATTCCCACCAGATCAGATCTAATGCCGATTCTACATCTCACACTGTGATACTCTCTGCTTTCAATGTAGAGAAAAACTAGGACCGTGTAAAAAAAAACAAATTAATACCTAATTCTGTCAGTTTACACAAGGATGGGATGGATTAAAATTTACCCTAAAGCTAAACTCCGTGTTGCATCTGATCCCATGGATTTCCCCAATTTAGTTTAATATCCTCTTTCACTGTCTTATCTCAAGCCAAGGGGTATGGAAGCTATTGTGACTACAGTAGGTGGTCTGAGGAGAACACATGAAGGAAGAACTAAGTCCTTCGCCGTGTGTCACACCATTGCCTGTTAAGTTCACCAATTTTATACAACTGTACAAACTGCCAATCAATTCTCCTAACTCAGCAAATGCAAGTAGAAATCAATGAACAATTAATTTGACAGTGATTGATTAATCCTTTAAATGTTGCTGGCAATGAGGTGCTTCCAGCTACTGGACACATGTTCAGTTGTACAAGCTGAAAATATGACTCTGGCTGGAAAGCTCAGGGTAAAACCAGCACAACCAGAGTAGAATCAATGTTTGTTGCTGACAGACATCTCAATCAGCCTACTGGTATAATCCAGCACATACTCCCAGTAGCAAGCAATAAAGCTAAGCAAAACCATATTCAGTGCAGATACCATGTGGGGCAGGAACAACTAGGAGAAAGTGAGGACTGCAGATGCTGGAGATTAGAGCTGAAAAATGTGTTGCTGGAAAAGCTCAGCAGATCAGGCAGTATCCAAGGAGCAGGAGAATTGACGTTTCGGGCATAAGTCCTCCTTCAGCTTCCTGAAGAAGGGCTTATGCCCGAAACGTCGATTCTCCTGTTCCTTGGATGCTGCCTGACCTACTGCGCTTTTCCAGCAATACATTTTTCAGGGGCAGGAACAATGCTAAGGTTGTTGAAAATATTAACACTGTGGAGGCAGAATTTACAATCTACAGGTCCTTAAACAATGAATTGCAAAACAAATGAAGGCAAGATTGAAGAGGTTGAATTAGATGAGGTGAGCTAAAAGGGACATTATGTTCACATAGAAATAACAAACAAAAACGATTAGCTTGTGAAAAGGAGAAAGATAGAAAGCAAAGCAATATAAGAAAAAAAGTTAAATTTTAAAAATTCTAAACCTGAAGGATTGGAGTCCCACACTTTTGATCGCTTATTTTCTGGGCAAAAGAAGTGATTGGTAGTCATAAACCATTATCCTATTCTAAAATGTTATTTTCATACTTAATTACAAAACTTCACCTTCTGTGGTTAGTTTAATATCAATTAATGAGCAAATGTAGAGCTTAATGAAACTGAAAGCAAATCTAAAGTCAAGGTGTCATTTTTATGAAGCTAATTGCAATGCAATGCAAACCATCAGCAACTGCCAATGATTTTCAGCTCACTAATACTGCTTTCATTTCACATTCTGTTGGCTGATATGATCATGAATAACAGACTGTGTCATATGTTCAGCATGTTCTGAGTCTTGTACATAACTTCAAAGCAATTATTTTGTGAGCATTATTGAATAAACAAAATAATTAGCATTCTATTCTATGGTGTAATGCACATGTTTTTCAATGCATTTTCATCTCTACTCACAATACAATGTCAAAGTTGAAGAATCCTTGACACACTTCTGTGTTGCATTACTAGCAAGAAGATAGATTCTTAAAACAACAACAATATATTTTATGAATGATAGCTTGTGCCCAAAACATATTCTTATTGCAAGAATCTAATTGTACTTTAGGTAAATGTGCAGGGTATTTTCACCTGTCTCTTTTGATAAGCATTAACCACCATATCATCTATCTATGAAAATGATAGCATTTAGAAGAGGTACTTATAAGGAAAAGTACGAGCAAACAATCGATTATGTTTTGCACCCTAAGGAATCTCTGCAAATCCTTGAATTTCCTTCACCTTTTTGTTTTGGAAAAAGGCATTTAGATGACATGATCTCTTTAGACATAGTTTTAGTGAGCATTTTTTTAGAGCCATACAGCAGGGAAACAAATTCTTTCGTCCAACCATTTCATGCTGACTATAATCCCAACCTAAAATATTCCCACCTGCCTGCGTATGGCCCATATTTCTCCAAACATTTCCTATTTATGTACTTATCTAAATGTTTTTTAAACATTGTAACTGTACCTGCATCTACCACTTCCTCTGGAAGTACATTCCACAGACTGTTGTGAAGCAAAATACTATAAAATGATGCATTTTTATTGTCTCACCAGCTTTGATGCTACAGTTATATTTATAGCTATTGATGTCACACATGATCTTAGCCAAATAAGGTATTTCAAATGTCCATGAAATTTGGGGTGTAATAAGTGCTCACTAAAGACCCTTGATAAATATGACCTTCTACTAAGAACTCTTGACTTTCTCTTTTCCCGAGGAGATGATACTGTTCGACATGGTTCCCTTCATTCTCCCAGTTATGATCAATTCCACAAGGGATGCTGACAAGATCACTCGTAAGTGGAATCAACTTCTTTAACCATAACTTTTAAATTAATGGAACATAACAACACCTGCCAGACAATTTTCACTCCAGATTCATAAACTTTAATTGAATCTTGGAAAGCTCCAAAAATGTAAATGGTTGGACCATCTGCCATCAAGTAATATCTCATTAAACAGATCTGTTAAGTAGAGGCAGGATGTCATTTCTTTTGTAATCAGCTTGTTCACACCTCTGGATCAGGTGGAGTTTGAGCCAAGGTTTCTGGCTCTGAGGTAGGGATGCTAGCAAGGTGCCACAAGGGCCTGGGGGGGGTGTCATCCATGCTTTTCGTACTTTTTTTCAGTTGTGGTCAAGATGTAGGCTGAAGGATGTCATTCAGAAATGTCAGGAGTGATGTCAAATTGCACCCCAACTGACATAATTTGCCCTACATGCTGTCCCTACTTAATCGTGGGGGAGTGTGTGTGCCTGTAAGTGTGTGTGTGTGTGCAGAGTATCTTAAGTCTGTGAGGGGGTGCATGTGTGAGTGTGGGAGTGTGTGTGTCTGTAAGGGTGTGTTTGGGTGTCTGTGTGTGCGTCTGTGTGTATGTGTGTGCGTGTGTATGTGAGAGTATGTGTGTGTAGGAGTATCTGTGTGTGTGTATAGTGCAATGGTGGTCACCTGTAATGTGACATGAACCCAAGGTCGCGGTTGAGGCCCTCCCTATGGGTACTGAACTTAGCTATCAGCCTCTGCTCGGCCACTTTTCTCTGCTGTCTGTCCTCAAGTCCACCTTGGAGGATGGTCACCCGAAGGTCCGAGGCTGAATGTCTTGGACCACTGAAGTGTTCCCCAACTGGGAGGACACTCCCACACTCACACATGCAACCTCTCTCAGACTTAAGACACTCTGCACTCACTACACACACACACACACATACTCTTTCTCACACTCACAACCCCCAACCCAGATAGACACACACACACAGACAGACAAAGACCCACATGCACACATATATTTTGTGGGGTGAATTTGTACATGCAGGGTTATGTTGTACTTTGCTCAAAAACTGCATGCATTCATGTCGAACTCTGAGCTCAAAAACTGTATGAATTTATGTAAAACTCTGTTATCTCACTTTTTAGATTAGAATCAATCTAAGCATCATGGCATAGACAGAGAACACAGGGGGCCAACACCTTTAAAATATTGTTTAGCTATCACCATTGTTAACAGCTAACCCGAGAATGCAACTTTTTTAAAAAAAGGTTTTGTGATTTACACATGAAAGAAGTGAAACTATCACTGTATTCTAACAGATGAAAGGCTGAACAGACAATCAACTTTTCAATGCATAATTTCAGTTACATCACACTGTAAATTTTTGCTATAAATTCTGTGTTAGGATTGAGCCCTCCGCTATCACTCTGAAAGCTAATGTGCTTCTAATTAAACCTGCTGGACTATAACCTGGTGTTGTGTGATTTTTAACTTTGTACACCCCAGTCCAACACTGGCATCTCCAAATCATCAATATTCACAGATAGCTTCATTTTAAGACTCCCTTAATCTTACACTGCTAGTACACCACAACATGTATGTACATAACATTGACAATAATCATGCAAACATGCATTACTACATTCAGTTTCGGTCTGTCTTACTCCCGCCACTGAACGTCTCCATTTCTCATCCAAGTCTCCACAATGCCTCGGCAATCACGTTTCCTCGTCCTGCCACATGCACAATTTTTAATTTGAATGGCTGTAACAGCAAGCTCCACCTAAGTAGTCTGAAAATTTAGTTCTTAAATTTATCCACAAATATCAATGGGTTATGATCAGCGTATGTGATTGTCTCAGACACATTATTGATCATATAAAAATTGAAATGTTGTAACACCAACACCAAGTTCAAATCCTCCTTTTCACCTGTTGAATATTTCTCCTGATGAATATTCAATTTCCTAGAGAAATATCCACAGGTCTTTCAATCTTGTCATCATCTTCCTGTAAGAACATAGCACCGACACCCACATCACTCGCATCGATAGCCACTTTGAATGGCTTTGCTGTGGCTACTACTGGGACAGTGGTTGACACAGCTTTCAGGCTGTCAAATGCCTTCTGACAGTCTGCTGTCCAATGAAACTTCTTGCATTTCTTTAGGAATTCAGTGAGTAGAGCAGCCACACTTCTAAAATTTGGCACAAATTTCCGATAAAATCTATTCAATCCCAGGAATCGCTGTACTGCTCTTTTTGTCGATGGTGTGGAAAACCCCCCAGTTATCTTTGTGTTCGCATTCCATGGGGCCATTTGTCCATGTCCTGTACATGGTCCAGGAATGTGACTTGGACTTTGGCAAATTCACTTTTTAACCAGATTTATCATTAAGCCTGCCTTTCAAAGTCAATTGAACAATTCTGATAAATGTCGCAAATGCTCTTTCCATGCGTGACTAAAAAATCACGAGGTCATCAATATATATGACACAGTTGGGTAGTCAGGCAGTGACCTTATTGCTTAGTCTCTGAAATGTGGCTGACAGATTTTTCATACCAAATGTCATAACTTTAAATTGATACAGTCCATTCGGTGTTATGAAAGTCAAAATCATCTTTGCTCTTTCAGACAAAGGTACCTGCCAGTATTTTTTGAGCAAGGCCAAGTTAGAAATACAAATTGTTTGTCCCACCCTTTTAACCGTCTTCCAAATGTGGAATCAGATATGCATCAGTCTTCGTAACTGACTTTGTGGTAGTCCACACATAACCATTGAGTGCCATTGGGTTATAGCACCATTACTATAGGTGAGCTCCAATCACTGTAACTCACTTCGATTATGTCATCTTGGAGCACATGTTCAATCTCCTTTTGAATGTGCCAACTTTAGAAGGTTATACGTATAAAGATGTTGCTTAATCGGAAGAGCATCTCCTATATCAAAATCATGCACAATTAGGTTAGTACTTCCCAGTTTATTTTCACATATCTCCCCATGCTATAGTAATAACTCTTGCAGGACACTCCAATTTTCCTCAAAAAAGTAACTTAATAATCTATCCCAATTTTTGACAACTTCTTCATCGTCCAATTTAATTTGAGGCATGTCCAATTCAGAATCCGCTAATCTTGGATTTTCACTGAGTTGTATCCAATTATACAGGCTCCTGTTGCTTTCCCTCCCTTTGAGCATATTCACATGACACGCCCTGTGAGATTTCTTTCTGTATAGAGTACTTATTCAATAGTTCACCTCACTCAATCTCTTTTCAAACTGATAAAGTCCACTAAACCTTGCTTTTAATGGTTCACCTATCACTGGAAGTAACACAGACACTCTATCCCAAATAGCAAAATTGCAAATCTTGCATTTCTTGTCTGCTTCCTTTTTCATTGTATACAGTGATACTTGAAAATACTGTCTAGCCTACACCCCCTCTATTTAACCATTCCCTAAAATTTGATATATAACCTAAATATGTGGTTTATGAATTCTGACCTATCAATTTCTACTTAGTCAATTTTAATGGTTGTCTGACTTTATGCCCAAAAGCTAATTCAAATGGACTGAATTTGGTCGATTAATTGGGTGCATCTCTGATTGCAAAAGGTACAAATGGAATTCCTTTATCCCAATCATCTGGACAGTCTTGACTATAAGCCCTCAACGTGGTCTTTAATGTCTGATGCCACCTTTCTAGCACTCCCTGTGATTCTGGATGGCACGCAGTAGACTTGAATTCTTTCACTTCTAAGCTGTCACTAACTTTCTTGAATAATTTTGATGTAAAGTTTGACCTTTGATCTGATTGTATCTCTGTTGGTAGTCCATACTAATGAAAAATTTGAGCAACTCCTCTGCAATCCTTTTGAGCTGTGATATTGCACAATGGAATAGCCTCTGGAAATCTAGTGGATACATCCAATATTATTAACAAATACTGATTCTAAAGTTTTATTTTCGGTAGGGGTCCAACGCAATCAATTAAGACTCTTATAAAAGGTTCCTCAAATGCAGGAATGGATATTACGGTGTGGGCTTTCTTACTGCCGGTAGTTTTCCAATTATCTGATGTTTTATCTGACAAAATTCAATTATATCTTGTGCAGTCCAGGCCAGTAACAATGTTTTTGTATTTTAGTTTGGGATTTTCTTACCCTTAAATAACCATCTACTGGTAGTTCAAGCTCCATCCACAACACCTTCTTTCTAAAAGCCACTGGCAATAAGACTTAATGAACTTCTCCTCGTTGCTCATCTGCCTGAATATGTAATGGCTTCCATTTCATCATAAAGATATCATTTTTAAGATAGTACCACACTGGGTTACACCTAGATTCTTCTTTGGTGTGTGCTTTTTGATACAATTTGTTTAGCTTCTCATCTTTCTGCTGTAATTCATTAAATTCTCTAAAGATGTCTGCTTTATCATCTATCTGCTCCTGATTTGTCTCAACCATCTGATCAAACAGGGTCTCTGCTAATTTCACTTCAACTTTCTTACCTGTTTGCTTTGATCTCTCCTGTTTCAACTGATGACTTTATGACCTCATTACCACACAGTTGAGAAAAATCCCAGGATATGTGTCCTGCAACAGTTCAGTTGCCTGAGTTTCCATTGGCTTTTCAACCACAGTAGGCAGCACACCTACCTATGCACCAGCTACAACATTGGCAGGGACAAATCATATTTCTGGACCTAAGAGTTTGTCAGTATTCTACCATGACTGCTCCACTCTTCATTGGACACGCTAACCTCACTTTACATAACTGAGTGCTTCTTGTCTCACCGTGAATTCTTGTTACTAGCACCTTTTCTGACAATAGTCCTTCAGAGGTTCACATCTCCTCATCTTTCAACGTCAAAGATTAAGAAGATCCTGTATCTCTAAACATTGTAACCTCTTTATCTGTTGCTCCTGACCTATGCAAGTAAACTTTACCTTCGCAGGTGTAAGGTTTATGAAGATCTGGCACTTCCTCCTTAACCAACCTCCAACCAGTTTGTACACTCTGGTGCAGCTTTCTAGCCTCCTCTGTGCTTTCCGTTACCACGCCAACAATATTCGCTGACTTATCTTGTTTTCCTACTTTTGGCTTCCCAGTACTTTGATTTTTAACAACCAACACTGTGTTTTCATGTGGCCTACTTTATTACAGTTAAAATACTGGAGCTTTTTAACATCTCTTTCCTCTTCAAGGATTTCCTTTTTATCCTGTCGTAAGTTATCCTTATGATCTTCACTGAGATCTAACTTTCCCTTGTCACACAAGGATTTCTGTTTTCCCCAATTTCTCTCATGGATTGAAATTGACTTTGGAAGTCAAAATTTGATTTATGAACCAACTCATAATCATCAGCCATTTCAGCTGCTAATCTTGCCATTTTAACCCTCTGCTCTTCCAAATGAATTCTCACTACTTCAGGAAGTGAATTTTTGAATTCCTCCAAAATAATTGTCTCTCTTAGAGCATCATAGGTTTGCTCTATTTTCAATACTCTTATCCACGTATCAAAATGACTTTGTTTGATTTTATCAAACTCAATGTAAGTTTGACCAGGGTGCCTCCTTAGATTGCTGAAACATTTTCTGTAGGCTGCTGGCAGAAGCTCATGTGCACTTAAAATGGCTTTCTTCACCTCCTCATATGCCCCAGATACCTCCTCTGATACTGATGCAAGTACCTCACAAGCTCCACTGACAGGTTTGGTTTGGATCAACAAAAGCCACATGGTCACTGGCTACTGCATATTGCATTTGTTTAGTCACCTTCTCAAATGAGAGGAGAAAGGTTTCTATATCCTTCTCATCAAATGTAGGCAATGCTTGAATATATTTAAATAGATTCCTAGCAGGTTATTGGCTACTGTGGGTTTGCTCACACTCACTCTCTTACTCGCTAAGCTTACCTTCAGCCTTCATCTCTATCCCTTTAAGCTGTGTTTCCGAAGTTCAACCTCTCTCTCTTTCTCCATTTTCTCTCTCTCCTCTTCTCTCTCTACTCTCTCCTTTTCTTTTAATTCTGCTAAAGCAATTTGTTCTTTTTTTTCTTTCATCAGCTTTTAATCATAATTCAAACAGTTTCATGTCTTTTGCCCTTGTCATATCTTTTGCCTTTAACTCAAGCTGCTTCATTTTTAATTGAATTTTAGCCATCTTCAAAGATTTTGATGGCATTTCCAGTGAATTTACCTTCCTAAATTACTGTAATTATCTTTCCTTTCCTCACCGAAGGAGGCAGCTCCAACTCCAGACTGTCTGCTAATTCCAACAGCTTGGCCTTATGCACCTTTTGTAAAGCCGCCAATGTCACTTCTTCCACCCCCAGAAAACTCTTGATAACTGTAAGAGCCAATGCTACACCAAGCATTGTTTAAACCAACTGAATGCAACACCCAGAACAGAATGCCTATCACCCAACGCCTACCACCCGCAGACTTCAAATCCAGCAATCCTAATTCCAAATCAGAACTACAGAACAAATTCCAACAAAGAGCCTCCAATCTGTTATGGATCAGGCCAGACACCTCAATACATTTCAGGAAAGTAGCCCAGACCCTAACTTTTCTAGATATTCCAGAAGTCACGCAGCTGGTCATGACCCTTCAGTTTTAAACAAAACAAAATTAATTTGCAAGATCAACGAATGAAACACAAACAAAAGAGAACAGAATACAGTAACCTATCTGAAAAGCCAACAGACCATCCCAACTTAATGATGCTGTTCCAAATTCCTGCAACAATCCCACAAACAGCAAAAAAGGTCAAAATCAAACACGAGGTGTTACAGGAGAAAGAGAGATGGCAGAGTGACTCAGCATGGAACACCTTCTTCCATGTAGCTGTTTCATTGATCAGCAGCCTGAAACAGACTGACTGCTTGCTCTGCACAACCAGATTAGAGAAAAGCTGAGCTAGGAGAACTGACCACTTCCCTTTCTTTGTGCAAGTGCTTTTTTTTAAACTTAAAAACTTCTTCAAGTAGATCAAGCCTGACATTTCAGCAACTCTGCCTCATGCAACACTTTAAAAAAAACATGTACAACACAACCTTCTTAAAGGAGCAGCATCATCATGCATACTCAATGCCATCAGTTTGCATGTGCAGCATGGATGCAATTTTTTGTTACAATGTGGTTGCATTGCTACTAAGAGTATGAATGCTACAGGGACCAATTTCACTTTTGCTAAACCAAAACCAAGAACTACATGTTAGAATATCTTGGATATTATTAAGAAACAAACATGTTGTTAAAACTTTTGTCCAAATGAAAGCAAGAAGAAATGCAGTAATTCTAAATTTCAAAGCCAACAACAATGCATGAGTAAAGGGTGCTGATTAGTTTGCAAGGAGACTCTGTTGCCATGGAGAATATGCCAGGAATAGTTACCCCAAATCAGAGAGGGAGGGTGGGGCAGGTCTGCCACCTCAAAATTCCAACATGCAGGATTTTCAGGCATGCGTAAAAGAGGAGGTGGTACCATATTATTAATTAAAGAGTCTGATATTACAATAAGGAGGAAAGACATCTTGAACAGGTCCTCAAATGAGATTTTATGGGTAGAGCATAGGAATTGTGATGATGTTATAACTTTAAAAAGATTATATTGTCTTAAGTGATTTTTTTTAAGAGAGGTTGCCGAGGTACAGAATTGGCTACTGAAAAAGCCTTAAGTAAATAACTCAGGAGGCCTTTAGGTTTTTTTTATCAAACAGTTGGAACAATGGAAGGGAAGTGGCCAGCTCTCACAGACCAGGCTTTCTAGTGTATTTTTAGGTTTAGCAGTCAGCAGCTGTTTGGGGTCCCAGAAGAGGTGGAAGCTTCAGTAAATGATTCCTAGCTGCTACTTTCTCTTAACTCTCTCAGATGTTGTTTCCTCCTGGACTAGAGAACTGCATATAAGAATGTTTGTCTGAATTTGCCTTTTTGCCAAGGGGTGTGTTTATGGGACGTTACACTATTGGAACAATTCATTAGAATTAGGTACTGCATCTATTATTCAGTCAAGTTTTCCAATAGTTGTTATTCTAAATTTCTCTTTCTTTTACTATAGTAGTTTAACTGTAGCGTTTAAATAAATTGTGTTTTGCTTAATGTCAGGTAGTTTTCCCAGCTGCATCATATCTGGAACACATATTTCACATCTACCTTTAAAATAAGAAAAAATAGGCTCTCATCTACCTTCCTAAAATATTTTGAGGGTGTCTGGGCTGAGTCATAACAGAATAAAAAGTGGACAGTCACATTGCTGCACTTATTACGCACTTATTACGCACTCCTAAACAGTCTATGGGCAATAGAGGCACACAAATATAGATAACCAAGGTCTCTAAAAATAACAGGAGTAGGGTCATAATATTAGGGGAGTTCAACATCACAAACATTAATGGTCAGTCACAATCTAAAGGGTATAGAGGAGCTGGACTTCTTAAAATGTATTCAGAGTGCTTCTTATGCCAACATGTAGAATATCCAACAATGGGTAGTGCAGAGCTGGACCTAATTCTGGGGAATGTAACTTGACAGGTGCTTGAGGTGGCAGCAAGAGATCATTATAATGATATCAACCGCAATACTGGATGTTTAAAGTTTGTTATGGAAAAGGAAAAAAGATTGTCTGTAAAAAATGGATTTTGAATTTGGGGAATGCAATAGGTATTAAAATAGGGAGGATCTTCCCAAAATATAATGGGAACAGCAACTTGTGAGAACATTTCAAGCAAAGCAGTGAGAGGCATTCGTAAGAACATAATAAAACAAGAACAAGAAACAGGAGTAGACCATCTGGTTCTTTGAGCCTGCTCCACCTTTCAATAATATTGTGGCTGATCTTTTCATGGCCTCAGTTCCATTTCCTCGGCCTCTCACCACAACCCTTAATTCCTTTAATGTTAAAAACAAAATGTATCTTAGCTTTAAAAGCATTTACTGAGAAAACTTCAATCACTTCACTGTGCAGGGAATTCCATAGATTCTCAACCCTCTGGGTGAAAAATTCCTTCTAAATCAGTCCTGGATCTCCTCCCCTAATTTTGAGGCTATTCCCTCTTGTCCTAGTTTCACCCGTCAGTGGAAATATCATCTCTACTTCTATCTTATCTATTCCCTTCATAATTTTATATGTTTCTGTAACATTCACCAAACCCCCAGCCCCACCATTCATCTAAATTCCAATCAATATAATCCTTGTCTATTCAGTCTCTTCTCATAAGCCAACCCCTCAACTCTGGAATCAACCTAGTGAATCTCCTCTTTACCCCTTGCAGTGCCAGTACATCCTTTCTCAAGTGAGGACACCAAAACTGTGCACTGTACTCCAGGTGTGGCCTCACCAGCACCTAATACAGCTGCAACATAACCTCTCAGACTTTTAAACTCAATCCCTTTAGCAATGAAGGACAAAATTCCATTTGCCTTCTTAATTACCTGTTGCACCTGCAGACCAACCTTCCATGATTCATGCACAAGGACACCCAGGTCCCTCTGCACAGTAGCATGCTGCAATTTCTTACCATTCAAATAACAGTCTTTTTTACTGTTATTCCTACCAAAATGGATGACTTCACATTTATTAACATTGTACTTCATCTTCCAGAAATTTGCCCACTCGCTTATACTATCTATGTCCCTTGGCAAAGTTTCACAAAGGAAATAGAATACAGGCCCAATATTTTCCCTCAAGAGCAAAGCATCAGAAAAACAAGCCCAAAGAACCGTAGATGTCAAAGAATATTCAGGGTGGTATAAGAAGGAAAAGAGTGTTTTTAGTAGGTATACAAGAATCAAATCAATGGATGGTGGGGTGGAATGTAGAAAATGCAGGAGCAACTCTTAAGAAAGCATTTATGGGAGCAAAGAGGGACATGGGAAAGCACTGGTTGGTACTTGTGTGGAGAATTCCACAATATTCTGCAAGTATCTGAAGGGAAGAGGATAACCAGGGAAAGAGTAGGCTCATTAGGGACTGTAAGGGATGCCCATATTTGAGAGACACAACATGGCAGGAAGCTAAGCTGTCCCTCTGGTTCTGCACAAAATGGCTGACAATGATCAATAGAATTAAAAGCCTCCTCCAGCATTCAATTGTAACACAATGGTACCTTTGAGAATGGGTTATTCAGAGGCAAAAGGAGGCTTTGCATAAACGACAGCTGGAAGAAGATTTGTTAGAGACGGTTTGATAAGAAAATGTCCAAGGACAGAACAAAATTAGGACAAGGGGTATAAATCACCCTAAAAGACAATCAGTCTAGCTTATCATGCAGTTGTGAAAACAGTAGCTAAAGATATTTTGTGGTAATTAGTTGTTTCTTTAAAGTTACTCACAATATTAAGAAATAGGTTCTTGTTAAAGATTCTTCAGATAATCACAGAGATAGATTTCAATGTAATTATAGATACACATATATAACAAAATACAATGATCACAAAAAAGAAATGATTCAAGCATAGATGTAAAAGTTAAATAGTTCTCAACTAACAATTGTTTATCACTACAGGAATGCCTAGCGCACATTGTAAGAAACAAATTGCTTGCATCTCATTAGCTAAAGTGTGCTAACAGTAGAAACAGCTGTAAACCTTTACATATAATTAACTTTATAATAGAAATTAATATTACAAATCATATTGTAGTAGTTATAACCAACTCTTTTGTATTTTATGTATAATTAGGACAGTAGGGAAATATGAGGAGGAACAGAATTTGATAAAGATAGCAAATGATTACATTGAACAATGGAATTCAAGCACCACTTAGAGATAAGCAAGACTGGGTCATGTTTGAAAGGAATATAGCCAGTAACTTTGGAATGCAAATTGAGAGGATGCATAGAAAGATCCCAAGGCCTGGCGATCACAATGTCTGTTAAACACCATGAAAGCAAGAAAACTTAGGGCTGTCCATAGGAGTGTCCATCACTGATTAGATGTTTCACAGGATTGGATATATAGAATAAGGGAAAGGCCACGGTAACCACCTTTGTATATGATTATTATAAGACAAAATATATGTAAATATTGTATCAAACTGTAGAAACCAGAGCATTACTGACCTCTCTTCCAATCTGAGCTGAAGATTAAGGGGAGAATTGAGTCCTCATGTCAAGGACAGACATTGGCCCTCTTTCTGCATGATCCAGTGACTGCTAAAATAAAGACTACTTGATATAAAGTGCCTGAATTCTGCCTGCCTCCTAAATATTCAGTCTGGGGTTTTCCTCTTAAAGGGACCAAATGGGCAATCTGGAGATCATTGGCAGGGCGTTCAATGAACACTTCTTCACTTGTGAAAAGTAAGATGTTCACACAGAATTCAGGAAAAGGAACCGGGAGTTTCTTGAGCAGATTGACATAGGGAGTATGAAGGTATTAGAAATATTAGCATTAAAATAACATTAAAATGTAGATGAATTCTTTGGACTGGATAACTTGCAAGTCTGCCATGAGAAGCAAAGATAGAAATTACAGGTGTGTAGATGAGGTTAATGTATTTGATGAAGTTCATATAGATTACAACAATAGTTTTGGCAAGGTCCCACATGGGAAGCTGATAAAGAAGGTAAAAACACCTAGAATCCAAGAGAACTTTGCAAGTTGAATTCAATATTAGCTTAGCAGCAGGAGACATAATAGTGGTAGAATGCTGTTGGTGTAACTGGTGGCTGGCATCCAGTGGCATACCACATGCACCAGTGTTGGGTCCCTCATTGCTCACTACATTTTATATATATGGATGGGAAAGTTGGATGGCGGATGGCGGATAACTTTGCGGATGACAAACATTAAGCGGGTATTGAATAATGAGGAAGAACATTTTAAGTTTCAGGAAGATTCAGACAGGTTAGTTAAATGAAATGATCAGTAGCAGTTGTAAGTTAACCCTGAAGAGTGTGAGATAATGCATTTTAGAAGAAGTAACAAGACATGGGAGTACTCAATGAATGACAGTAACACTAGGAAGCTTAGAGAAACAGTAGCATTTGTTCACAGATGCATGAAGGTGGCAGAAGAGGTTAGCAGGGTAGTTTAGAAGCAATACAGTATATTTCCCTGTATCAGGTGTGGCATTGATTATAGAAACAAGAAGGTTATGCTGGAATTACACAAAATATTGGTTTGACCTACAGCTGCAAGATCTTGTGCAGTTCTAGTTACCTCACTGTGGAAAGAATATTCTGGAAGGGGTACAGAGGAGATTCACAAAGATGTGAAATGACAACAGAAATTTTTGGAGAAACTCAGCTCCTCTGCCAGCATCTGTGGAGTGAAAGCAGAGTTAATGTTTTGATTCCAGTTACCATTCTTCAGATCATCAGGATGTTGTCTGGGATGGATCATTTTAGCTATGAAGAGAAGCTGCACACACTTGGGTTGTTTTCTTTAAAACAGAGAAGACTGAGGATGATCTTACTGAGGTGTATAAAATCATGATGGACATGGGCATGGTAGATAGGAAAAGGCTGTTCCTCTTAGTTGGTGGATCAGTGGATCATAACTTCAACTTAAAGATGCAGTAAGTTTAGAGAGGATTTAAAGAAAATAATTTTTCCCAGAGGGTTGTGGGAATCTAGAATGGTCTGCCTAGGAAGGCAGTAGAGGTGAGTAAATTCACAACTTTTAAAACATACGTGGATTGAGCATTTGAAATATCATAACATTCATGGCTAGAGGCAAGTACGAGAAAGTGAGACAAATATAAATAGGCTAGCACAGAATTGATGATCCAAAGATCCTCTTCTGCACTACATGACTCTGGGTGACTCTATGACTTGAGGAAAGGAAGGTGTTAAAAGTGTTGATTTTTAGAGCAATAGACTTGAATGATATGGAGGGAAATAGAGATGGTAGTCAGATGACAGTCCTGATACAAATGACTTGATTTTCACGTGGTAGGATAAAGGTCCAAAGTGGGTAGATGAAAGTGTTGCCAAGTTGATCTTCATCCTCTGCTAAGCAGAGGGCAGTTCGCCAGATAACCACAGCACCATCCTTACTGGCAACTTTGATAGTTGGACCTGAGATGCAGAGGGAAATGGATTAGAGAGAGTATGGGGAATTAGAAGAATTGAGATGGCTGATGTCATGCCAGCTTGTTCCTTCTGATACATTTAGTGACTATTCAATGGTAAATATAGCAACTTTATGTCATCCATGACAATTCTAACACTGAGGTACATTATATAGCGAAGCTGCTGTAGAAGCATGGCAAGAGCAACTTTCTGCTTTTGTCAAATCCACACGTGGTTGATGGAAGTTTTTTTTTGGACAACCAACATTAGTAACAGCAGGCACTGGTTACCTTATCATTATTCCAAGTGTTAAATCTGGATTAGCTTTTAAAGCTAGTGTTGAGATCTTTGAAAATAATTAAAGGCAAAAATAAGAAGCTTGATGTATTGATGCAGGTTTCCACACAATGGCCATGCTTTGAAGAGTAGCATCAATATCAGTGTGTTTCATTTGTAATATCATTCTGCAAAAAAATTTAAGACATTTATTTCTTGATTGATTAGCTGACAATATTAAAATTTCAGACAGCTAATCCTTGTCTCAATTAAATAATGTCTTGGCTCAATTAATGTCTGGTCTAAAATGCTACAGCAATAAGGAAAATCCATCAGAAACTGACATTTTTCACTGGGCATCAGATGTATAGCCCATCAAATATATCAGCTGGCATTTCCAGAAAGAATGGATGTCACCTAAATGTATTGAAAATATAAATCCATATTTACATTATCTTTAACGCAGAAATCTTTAAATGCTTTAAATATGACAACAATTGGGAATGACGGGGCTCAGCAAAATGTCCTATATAGAATTAAAACATTTCCACAAGGGGAAGCGTTGCAATTGTTTTTTTCTCTCAAGTGCATATGATGATATTGCAAACAATATTAATGTTGTGTGACATAGGCATTTATAAATCTCACAATGCCCATTCATAGAATATTGAAAATATGGTAAAACATGCATAGACAGCATTCAAAGCAATATTTCATGATTCAGGCCCTGTGTCTTAGCCTTATGGTGAAGTCAAATGCAAAGACAGTTCTCCAAATTTTGTATTAAATTTCCCAGTCAATAAAATATCACCAATTAATCACACTCAGATATCAGAAAATAATCGAGGAGAAAGTGAGGACTGCAGATGCTGGAGATTAGAGCTGAAAATGTGTTGCTGGGAAAGCGCAGCAGGTTAGGCAGCATTCTGTTCCTTGGATGCTGCCTAACCTGCTGCGCTTTATCAGAAAATAATACCATGCTACTAATGTAGCTATGTAAAACAATGAAAAAGGTGTGTACGGAGGAATATATTCATATCATCCTGTATCTGTGGAGTACTAAATGTCTGTCTTCTTATGGCGGACGTTACTTTTCAGGTGTGGCATGTGTGTTATCAAGGTGAGATGTTGTGATGGCACAAAACAATCACTAAACTCTGAAATCACAACTTTTACAATAAAAAAAATTCAACATCATATCCTGCAACTAGGACGTAAAAATATGAAATTGTTTCTCTTCCTGATCGCACACTTTTGGCAATGCCAAGAGCTTCCCTTTCATCCTCTCTTATTGATTATCCTGATGCTATTCTTCAGCAGTTTTATCTGAAAGTGCAGCATAAGTTTTCACCTATACATTTGAAATGTCAAATTCTACCTCACCATCATTTCACTTGCCTTCTCCATTTGGTCTAACTTATCAGGCTACTTATCTGGCATCAATGAACACTCAGTGATGAATTAATAATCTGGTCGGTGTGGACAGGTTGGACCGAAGGGTCTGTTTCCATGCTGTACATCTCTATGACTCTGTGACTTGGTGAAGACTCAACCTAACAGTGGAGCTCCAACCACCTAAAGAGAAAGTGAGAAGAGATCCATCCTGACCTGGAAGAACAACCTTTGTGGAAGGATGTCAGCCTAGTTCAAACATGTGGGTAATATCCAAAGCACAAAAAACATTGGTGTCCCTTGTTGGGCTTCATTTGGAAGTGTTTATCTAACCTCCAGGTCGAACCCCATCAATCTTAAACTCTCAGACATCCAACCTGAGTCTGATTAGGAGGGAACCTGCCACTTGTGACAGCCAGGATTCAAATGTGAGAAAGAAGATGAAGTTTTCTGACTAGTCACGGAGCCATTAACCAAGTGCTTGAAATGTGAGGAGGACAAACAGCCAGAGTTAGTACAGGATTGGGGACCTGCAGAAAACAGGCAAGGAAGCCGAAAGGAGTGTCAGAGGATCATGAGGTGGTAGTAAACCAGATATTGGAGTCAAGGATCCACCAGGATATAGAAAAGCTAGAGTGTGGACAGGACCCTTGAGTGAAAGGATAATGAAAAGGGTCCTGTCCACACTCTAGCTTCTCTAAATCGTTGTGGATCCCTGACTCCGAAATCTCTAGTTTTCAACCCAAAATTGCAGAGTGAAAATGCAGCTAAGATATAGTTAGTGATTCAATTTAAAAAAATACAGAAGAAATGGCACAGTGTCCAGGCTGGGAGGATGAATTATGAAAATATCTAAATAACAAAAGGCCTAGGTGTGTTGACCAGTTCAGTGAGCAAATAAAGGGATTGGGACCCAAGTAACAGAAATACTGGAAGGCAGTGCAGACAGTTGAAGGGAAGCACTCTTGAAAGCTTAATAAGACTACAGTGATAGCCAGCTACATATAGAGAATGTGAGAAGGTGAACCTAACTAAATAGCTAGAGGAAATGAAGCAGGAACTGGAGAAAGTAAGGAACAAAGCAGAGGAGCAGGAGCAGAGGAACCAGGTGAATGTTGGTTCACTTGGGACAGTTTCAGACTCAGTGCGATAGAGCGTATCAGAAAGCACAGCATGCGATCAGTGATCAGGACACAGCTCAAAAAACTGTGGATGAGCTGACTGAGAAATGTAAAAACTGACAGGTTGTGCTCAGAGTCCTGCAAGCAAAGAAAATAGAACCCATACTGCAGACTATTCGAAATGCCAGGGTGAGATTGCAAAATTACAGTCTCAGGTTGCAAAAGAAAATGATCTGCACATTTAGGACAGCAATTCTGGGGTAGGCTTGGAGGAAGTGGAAGAATGATAACACCAAAAGACATAGGAACAGAATTAGGCCTTTTGGCCCATTGAGTCTGTCATTCAAACATGGCTGGTATGTTTGTCAACTCCATTTTCCTCCCTACTCCACATAAACATTGACCCTCATTGACCTTAACAACAATGCCCTCAGTTCCTTTGTCTAGATCATTAATGTATAACATGAATAGTTGTGGTCCCAAAACTGACCACTGTGAAACTACACTTGTCCTCAGTTGCCACCCTAAAAACAAAATCCTTTATCCTCATTCTCTGTCCTCTGCTAGTCAGCCAATCCTCTATCCATGATCCTTTAACACCAGGGACTCTTCTCTTATTTAGCAGCCATCCGTGCATTAAGGTTGGTAAAAGTCTTCTGGAAATTCAATTGTATCATATTCTTTGGCTTTCCTTTGTCTAACTTCCTCATTACCTCCTCAAAGGATTCTAACAGAGTTGTCAGGCATGACTTTTCTTTGACGAAGCTGTGTTGATTCAGCCCTATTTTACCAAGTACTCTGCATTCTCATCTTTAATAATGGACTCTAAGATCCTATCAATGACTGAGATCAGGCTAGCCACCTTATAGTTTCTTGTCTTCTGCCTCCCCCACTTCACAAACAGGGGTATTACATTAGCCATTTTCCTGTGTTCTGGGATCTTCCCTGACTCCAGTGATTCCTGAATGATCACCATCAATCCTTTTACAATCTCCTCAGTTATCTCCTTCAGAATTTGGAGTGTAGTCTATCTGGTCTGGGTGATTTATCCACCTTCAAACCTTTCAGCTTTACAGCACCTTCTTCTTAATGATGGTCACTACTCACACCCTGCCCCGACGCTCATAAATTTCTGGTATGTTCCTGTTATCTTTCAGCATGAAGACTGGTGCAAACTGCAGCTAATTCATATCTTTGTTTGCCATTATTATTTCTTCAGCCTCATTTTCCAGTGGTGCGATGTCCATTCTTACCTCTGTCTTCCTTTTATGTATCTAAAAATTACACTTGCAATCTTCTTTAATATTACTTACTCATTTATCCTCATATTTCAGCTTCTTGCTCCTTATTGTTTTTTTAGTTGTCCTCTGCTGGTTTTTAAGAGTTTCCCAATCTTCTGGCTTCCCACTAATCTTCATCACATTTTCTCTTGCATCTGTTCTGTCCCAGACTTCCCTTTGTCAGCCACAGCTGCCCTGTCTCCTACTTGGTGTGTTTCTTCTTCCTTGGGATGAATTTCTGCTCTGCCTCCTGAATTACCCTCAGAAACCCCTGGCATTACTGCACTATCATCTTCCTAGCAAGGCTTTCCATTCAAACTAGCCAGCAATTCCCTCAGGTTTTTGTAGTTACTTTTACTCAACTGTCATACATCTGAGTTCAGTTTCTCTGTCTCAAATTGCAGGGTGAATTCTATCAAATCATGATTAACATCACCTTAAGGTCTCTAATCAAATTCGCTCATTAGTCATCATCAGTCCAGAATTGCATGTTCCCTACTGAGCTTTACCACAAGCTGCTCCAAAAAAATGCATCTCTTATGCATTCCACAAATTCCTTTTCCTGAGATCCGCTATCAAACTGATTTTCCCTGTCCACCTGTATATTGAAATCCCACATGATGATTATAAAAGTGGCTTTCTTACATGCTTTTTTTTATCTCTTGATTTATTTTCTTCCCCACATCCTGACTACTGCTAGGAGACCTGTACACCAATGCCATCAGGATGTTTTATCCTTTGCAATTCCACAGCTCTCCCCATATGTCTTCCAACTCTATATCAAATCTTGCTATCAATTTAATTTCATTTCTAACTAACTAAGCAATCCTGCTCCCTCTGGCATCTGACTGTCCTTTCCATAGGAGGTGTATCCCTGGATATTTAGTTCCCAGATTCTTGCAGTTACATCTCTCTAACATCCACTTCATCGTACCAGCCAATTTTAATCTGATCTATAAGTCTGTAGATATGCTGAAAGTAGTGAAGATCAGGCCCTCATCTCCCTTTTGACACCTCTAGATCTTACCTGCCTTGAAGAACCTACTGACCACAACCCGTCAGGACAGTCAGAATAATAATCCAATTACTTATGCAACCCATTCACTGTGGCATAATTTTTGGAAATAACAAAAAAGATCCCCATATTTTTGCCCACAGCTTATCCCTATATGTTTATTACCAGCATCCACCAACAAAGAATTCACCATGGGCTTAACGGTGTCATGGAGGTAAAATTACTATTAATGTCCTTGAGCTCCGTGATTCATTCAGCCTTACTCAGTCATCAGAATGTGGGAGGAGGGGAGCTGCAGGCCATGAAAATGGCAATGCTACCCTCTGTAGGATACAATAAGGAAGATCCTATGGAGGAATTAAATAAGTGTAGGCAGCAACAGAGAGAGAGAGAGAGAGAGAGAGAGAGAGGTAGAGAGCCCAACTACGTTTGTTAGCCGCCTGTGGACACTGTTCACAGGAGTCTTTGGTAACCTAGATCAGACTACAGTGACACTGCAAAACAGGCCAAATTGGACCTGAACCCTTGTCTCACATAACACTGAGGCAGTGAGGAAAGCCTGCAAAATGCTTAAACTCACAGAATATAAGGTAATAAGGAGGATAGGATCAACTAGGTAAAAACAATGACTGCAGATGCTGGAAACCAGATTCTGGATCAGTGGAGCTGGAAGAGCACAGCAGTTCAGGCAGCATCCAAAGAGCAGCGAAATCGACATTTCGGGCAAAAGGTCTTCATCAGGAATAAAGGCAGTGAGCTGGAAGCATGGAGAGATAAACTAGAGGAGGATGGGGTGGGGAGAGAGTAGCATAGAGTACAATGGGTGAGTGGGGGAGGAGATGAAAGTGATAGGTCAGGGAGGAGAGGGTGGAGTGGATAGGTGAAAAAGAAGATAGGCAGGTCGGACAAGTCCGGACAAGTCATGGGGTGAGTGCTGAACTGGAAGTTTGAAACTAGGATGAGGTGGGGGAAGGGGAAATGAGGAAGCTGTTGAAGTCCACATTGATGCCCTGGGGTTGAAGTGTTCTGAGGCGGAAGATGAGGTGTTCTTCTTCCAGGTGTCTGGTGGTGAGGGAGCGGCGGTGAAGGAGGCCCAGGATCTCCATGTCCTCGGCAGAGTGGGAGGGGGAGTTGAAATGTTGGGCCAAGGGGAGGTGTGGTTGATTGGTGCGGTATCTCGGAGATATTCCCTAAAGCGCTCTGCTAGGAGGCGCCCAGTCTCCCCAATGTAGAGGAGACCACATCGGGAGCAACGGATACAATTAATGATATTAGTAGATGTGCAGGTAAGACTTTGATGGATGTGGAAGGCTCCTTTAGGGCCTTCGATAGAGCTGAGGGAGGATGTATGGGCACAGGTTTTACAGTTCCTGTGGTGGCAGGGGAAAGTGCCAGGATGGGAGGGTGGGTCATAGGGGGGGCATGGACCTGACCAGGTAGTCACGGAGGGAACGGTCTTTGCGGAAGGTGGAAAGGGGTGGGGAGGGAAATATATCCCTGGTGGTGGGGTCTTTTTGGTGGTGGCGGAAGTGTTGGCGGATGATTTGGTTTATACGAAGGTTGGTAGGGTGGAAGGTGTCCTTGTTACAGTTGGAGGGGTGTGGACTGAGGGCGGAGGTGCGGGATGTGGACGAGATGCGTTGGAGGGCATCTTTAACCACGTGGGAAGGGAAATTGCGGTCTCTAAAGAGGGAGGCCATCTGGTATGTTCTATGGTGGAACTGGTCCTCCTGGGAGCAGATACGACAGAGGTGGAGGAATTGGGAATATGGGATGGCATTTTTGCAAGAGATAGGGTGCGAAGAGGTGTAATCCAGGTAGCTGTGGGAGTCGGTGGGTTTGTAAAAAATGTCAGTGTCAAGTCGGTCGTCATTAATGGAGATGGAGAGGTCCAGGAAGGGGAGGGAGGTGTCAGAGATGGTCCAGGTAAATTTAAGGTCAGGGTGGAATGTGTTGGTGAAGTTGATGAATTTCTCAACCTCCTCGCGGGAGCACGAGGTGGCGCCAATGCAGTCATCAATGTAGCGGAGGAAGGTGTGGGGAGTGGTGCCGGTGTAATTACGGAAGATCAACTGTTCTACGTAGCCAACAAAGAGACAGGCATAGCTGGGGCCCATACGTGTGCCCATGGCTACCCCTATGGTCTGGAGGAAGTGGGAGGATTCAAAGGAGAAATTGTTAAGGGTGAGGACCAGTTCGGCCAAACGAATGAGAATGTCGGTGGAAGGGTACTGTTGGGGACGTCTGGAGAGGAAAAAACGGAGGGCTTGGAGGCCCTGGTCATGGCGGATGGAGGTGTAGAGGGATTGGATATCCATGGTGAAGATGAGGCGTTGTGGGAAACGGAAACGGAAGTCTTGGAGGATGTGGAGGGCGTGGGTGGTGTCTCGAATGTATGTGGGGAGTCCCTGGACTAGGGGGGATAGGACAGTGTTGAGGTAAGTAGAGATGAGTTCAGTGGGGCAGGAGCATGCTGAGACAATGGGTCGGCCAGGGTGGTCAGGCTTGTGCATCTTGGGAAGGAGGTAGAACCGGGCAGTGCGGGGTCCCCACCCCACCCTCCTCTAGCTTATCTCTCCATGCTTTCAGCTCACTGCCTTTATTCCTGATGAAGGGCTTTTTGCCCGAAACGTCGATTTCACTGCTCGTTGGATGCTGCCTGAACTGCTGTGCTCTTCCAGCACCACTGATCCAGAATAAGGAGGATAGCCCTGGTTTAGGAGAATGAGATTCATGAATCAGAGCTCCCCAAATCAAGCGAGGGAAAAATGCACCCAGTAAAAGCCTGAAACCCTGGTCTCATGTAGAGGAAGGAATGGCCTACTGAAACAAGGGGATTTATTATTGGAACTATCCAATTTTCATATGCTCAACCTGCAGTGAGACGGGATCAGCAGCAGGGAGGTCCAAGGCAGCAGCCATCACCACAAGTGAAATGCTACAATTGTGGGTGCACAGGCCACTTCACAAGGGACTGCAAGGTACCCAAGCAGTTCGTGCCATCACAGAAGCCATGCTCAAGATTCTAGTCCATGCCGCTGGAAGAATTGGAGAGAGAAGCAGCAGGTAATTTGGTTGGGGAGATCACACATCCAAGCGCAGTGGAGGAATTCCTGCCATCTAACTCCTTGTACTCCCAAATGGATACATTCCCCAAGTGTGATGGAGCAATGCCTTTGCTCAGTGGGTGTGCAGCACCAGATGGGATAGTGTGGGATGGCCCCTGATAATGGCAAGGTGAATGGCCGTCCAGTTGAGTTTTAACAAGACACAGAGGGGTCCAGATTGACTGAATCTATCTTGAGATTTTAATAACGCATGCCAGACCCATAAGAAAATTCTTTTGAGTAGATTCACTGGACATCTACAGGAGGGGGGGGTCAGAGTCAGAACCTAGAGAATTTAAACTGGGTGACACAGTCTGCCATCACCCAGCAGTGTTGGCGAATCTCCATATGGCTGCCCAGTACTCAGACCTTATGAGGAAGTGTGCATTATCTTTTCACCCATCCAAGCACTGCAGTTATCGAGTCCCCAAGCTCAATGAGGCCCCAGCAGAGTTTGTGGTAGCTCAGACACACAGAGAATTCATACCATGGGGGGGACTATGGATTAGATCCAATGAAACAACTGAGGACCCAACAGCACAGGCAATTCTCACAGACCACAAGAGTATGTTTGCCAGCAACAAACATGACTGCTGTCTTATAGATAGTGAAATCATGATAGACAGACTGGACCCAAAGCCACAAAGACAAAAAAGCTTGCACCAAACAGGTAGATGGAGAAGTAGTTAAGGTCATTAGCAACTTGTTAAATCAAAGAATTTCACCCCATTTAGCATCTACCGATAACTTGCCAGTATGGTTGTTTAAGAAACTCGACAGCTCTTGGAGGCTCACCGTCAATTAGAGGGAACTAAATAAGGCTACCCCAATCATGACCACTGACAGTAGAAACTAGCCCAAAACCATGATGAGGCAGACCCTGTGGGAAAATATTTCATTGTACTGAACATTAGTAATGGAATTTTTTCCATGCCCCTCCAATGACACTGTCAATATAATTTCACATTTCAGGGCCAGCAATACACAAGGATCTGTTTACCCCAAGTGTTTCACAATTCTCAATCAATATTTCAACAGAGACTGGCTAAAGGCTATAGAGTTTTTTTCCAAATGAACTGCTTGGTACAGTACGTGAGCAATCACCTCCTGTAGACAGAGGCAAGAACCAAACATTTAACTCTGTTAAAGGAACTATTAACCTGCCTCACCATCCAAGGACTAAAAGTTAACCCAAAGAGGGCACAAGGGATGGAGTCCCAAATCTCATTCTTCTGAACTGTGATGCTCAGGGAATCACAAAATAAAAAGGAAGCATATCAAGGCCATACAAATTTGGAGAGGAGTTTGGCAAGTGTGGGCCAGGACAAGACAGAGCTAGAAAAAAAACTCTCTACAGGTGGAGAAGGGTGCGGAGGTATCTAAACTTGGTCAGATATTAGGTAAGGATAATAATAGATACCACTTTGATACTCTCTCCAGGATGACAACATAAAGCTTATGGTCTACATCATCGGCTGGATTGCCAGGATGTGATCATGGAAAGTGCTAATTGGGTAAGAGTGCACATATCCCAGTTTCATGTGGTTTGCCCCACCAAAGGCAGGTGGATGTGGGATGCTGTTTTGTGCATGTGTCCCAACAAATGCATGATGTTTTGGCTGTAACAATCAATGGGCTGTGTATAGGAAAACAAATGGAAGCTCAGATTATTGTTAACTTAACACAGACACCACGGGTTTTTTTTCCCAAAACGGACATAGAGAAATGGGATATTTGGTTACCAGCCTAGAGAAAGGGCTAGAAGTTGGGTGAAATTGCCCCAGAAAGATCATAGGGTGGATGTGTTCTTACAAAATTGGAAATGGGCTAAAACCAGTCAGAAGTGCACCCCAATAAGTTTGTCTGAGGTCTTCCTCAGGGCTACAAAATGGGCTAGTTTTAAAACACAGATAAAATTCTGTGTGACAAACTTACATCATAAATTGGTACCAATGGTGTTAGATATATCTAAAACCCAGCTGCCAGAGTGGTACCCTTCCCAACTGCAGAAATTATACTTCCATGTGACCCATTGGCTATTAAAATGGGTAACAGGGATTGACACAGGGAAGGTCAGACCAAAAACAGCAGGGCATAGTAAAAAAAAGCTATGTTAAATTTTTTTTCAACAGCTTACAGATTGGGGTGTCCTCAATTAGCGCCCTTGATTCGGCCAATTTAGATAATAAACTCAGATTTTTAACCCAGTAGGTTAAGCAAACCCTAGACAGTCAATCAGATGCCAATAATGGGAATAAAAGAAATTCAAGTAGATCAATACCTGGTATTGGGAGAAATGCAACACTATCATCGAACTACTACCATAAAAATTACAGCAAGTCTGGACACAATTGGCAAATGTGTATAAAGTTTTTGCTCTAGTTATTAAGCAGACAGCGAAAGTTCAGAGGTTATCAGGGAAGTCAAAGTGACTAATTAGTGGGATGACTTCTGGGATTGTGGCTCAAACATGCAGATATACCAACAGTGTGTCTCCTATAACACCTGGCTGTGTTGTTCATCCTGTTTATTTTGATATAATTCACTATCCTCACGGTTAAATTCATTTGTTGGAAGAAGGAACTCATTTAGAAAGTAACTATAGACTGTGTGGTCCTACAATAAAAGCCAAGAAAGTAATGGACTCAGACTGCATCACAAAATAACTATGTAACTTGTTGCATGACATGAATCGGTGCTTTGATTCACCAAAGAAGCTTGAGGGAGAGCCATTGTGTGTAAATTGTGGCTATGGAAAAAAACTTTACGCTTAAACAAAATGTCTATAGTTGAGTGTGTGTTGTGCATGTTGCTTGAGTGGAGAAACCACAGAAAAAGCGGGGGACTGGGGTGTGTGGATTCAAGAGGAAATAGATGCTGTGCACATGCAGAAAATCATGGACAAAATGTTCTACCAAAAGGCGGGGCTGACCACGAAAATGGCAAGCACCCTGGTGCTTGTGTAAGATGATTGGAGGAAAGTATGGAGGTGGGAGCGGGTAAAGAAGTATGAGAATTTGAGCCCCACTTGGGGAGTTAGGGTGGGAAGGAAGGAAGTAGAAATCAACTGGTCATGTAATGTTTGAGGTTCGGCCAACAAAATTAAGAATTAACCATCCCTGGTGGTCTCATACGCGCTTCATTACAAAACCTTTGGATCCAACAATTCTGATGTAGTTGGCAGGATCACAATAGGATTGAAGAGGAAAAGACCCAGCAGCTCTCTGATCCCTAAATTGGTGCCCACGGGTAAGGACTCTTCTCTTATAAAACCCCTGGGTAAAAGTGGAGGCCTAAAATCCCCTCATCTGACATGAACCAAAACTGAACACGGTCCTAGTTTGAACCTAATAATTAGCATATTGACATCAATAGTGACAGGTTTAACCCTGTCCACGGCTCCCTAGGATGAGTCCATGTCAGTTGAAACCATTCCTGAAGCTCATACCATGTTGAACCCTTAGAAACCTATGACAGTTAAAGGCAGACAGGCCCCACCCAGTATAAATGAAGACAAACGATTCCAAAGTCTAAAAGCTTTTATTGAGCAGTAGTCCAATCTACCTGCCAACTCAACTGAGATTCAGCAAAAATATGGAACTTCCACAGGATAATGGTCCCTGGATGATATAAATCATATTTGGAGTAAAAGTACCCAAAATAAAGATAATGAACAACATGTACATTCATTATGTTCCATGCAACAAATCTGACAGCAACAATTAATTATTGACAAAACTTGTCATGACTGTAAAATGAGTAATTTGAAAGACCATCTGAAAGCTGTCTGTGCCAAATTGAAAAGTTAGAACTCCAGAACTCCAGCAGAGTAACCCCTTCCGTATCCAAGTGCCCCTCCTACCACACAATCCTCAGATCAATCGGCTCCTAAGATTCGGTCTTTATTTGAGAACGAAGGACACAGTTCCAAGGTTGGTGTTTCAAATCATGAAAATAAACAACCCCAAGCTTCAAGTTTAAGAACTGTACAAACTAGAAGAGGAAAGAAAAGACAACTGCTGAAATGGGGAAGGTCAAATATAAATGCGTCCAATGGGCAGAATACAAACCGGCCAATACCAAATTGATAGACAGGTGGTCTAAGGAGTTCCATCATCTCAAGAAAAGGGTATAAAGATATGGAGCAATTTGAAAAACTCAAATATACATATAGTCTCCACCCATGGATGGATTACAAGTGCAGGCTGTTATGATGGAAGGTAATACTGGCCAGGCATTACCTAGGAAGGTGACTGAAGAATTAAAGAATAGTGGACAGGCTCTGGATGATGGATGGGAAGCAATCCAAAATTTCTTGAAAGATTATGGTTGACTAAAAACTGATTGGAGTAAAATATAAGCCTGTCAGCAAGGAAGTAATGAAGAATTGAGGGACTGCAGGGAGAGTGTTGTAGCAGTATGGATTGAACATTCGGGACTGGCTGGTAACATTGACAATGCTGATGAATTAGACACCAAAGTATGTTAGCTACCCTTAAATCCACCTTTGCTGCAGGATTGAAACCTGAATTAACTAAAATGCTCAAGATTACACATTCCGATTGGAAAACAAGTTTGAGAGATAGTACAGGAGGCCAATCAACTTGAGTGAAACATGATTTCTAAATTAAGAATTGTGCACATGGTAGCGTCTGTGCCTGGTGATCTGCCTGATTGATGTTCTGCAAGATGCCACAACTGTGGCTGAGAGGGGCATTGGGCAAACACGTGCCACTTCTGGCAAACCTCGACAGGGCTTAAACACTTTGAATGGTCCACTGACAGAACAAAAGTTAGTGGAATGCATTAAAAATATCTCTCCTGAGCGGCAGGAGGCCCTTCTAAATGTGGTTAAAAAAAATTAGAACTGCTCACCTCCCCCCGCCACCCCCCCTCCCACCTCTTAGCCCCTTTCTTAAGTTCCTTTGAAAACAACTGATTGACATGCTGGACAGTCCTTTTAGAAGCCCCCAACCTCCACCTGGTCATAGAGTCATACAGTCATGGAGTCATAGAGATGTACAGCATGGAAACAGACCCTTCAGTCCAACCAATCCATGCCGACCAGATATCCCAACCTAATCTAGTCCCACCTGCTAGCACCCGGCCCATGTCCCTCCAAACCCTTCCAATTCAAAAACCCATCCAAATACCTCTTAAATTTTGCAATTGCACCAGCCTCCACCACATCCTCTGGCTGCTCATTCCATACACGTACCACCCTCTGTGTGAAAAAGTTGCCCCATAGGTCTCTTTTATATCTTTCCCCTCTCACCCTAAACCTATGCCTTCTAGTTCTGGATTCCCCGACCCCAGGGAAAAGACTTTGCCTATTTATCCTATCCATGCCCTTCATAATTTTGTAAACCTCTATAAGGTCACCCTTCAGCCTCCGACGCTCCAGGGAAAACAGTCCCAGCCTGTTCAGCCTCTTCCTGTAGCTCAGATCCTCCAACTCTGGCAACATCCTTGTAAATCTTTTCTGAACCCTTTCAAGTTTCACAACATCTTTCCAATAGGAAGGAGACCAAAATTGCACGCAATATTCCAACAGTGGCCTAACCAATGTCCTGTACAGCTGCAACATGACCTCCCAACTCCTGTACTCAATACTCTGACCAATAAAGGAAAGCATACCAAACACCTTCTTCACTATTCTATCTACCTGTGACTCCACTTTCAAGGGGCTACGAACCTGCACTCCAAGGTCTCTTTGTTCAGCAACACTCCCTAGGACCTTACCATTAAGTGTATAAGTCCTGCTAAGATTTGCTTTCCTTAAATGCATCACCTCACATTTATCTGAATTAAACTCCATCTGGTCCATGCAAGCTCATTTAATCCTGCGACACTGCTACCTGTTTCATGGGATCAGAAGAGGGGAGGTGAGGAAGAGGGCAACAATAGTGATGAAGAACACAATTGTGTGAAAATTTTGCAGCCCTTGGATGAAATAGCTCGGGTGGCAGACGAGCCTCTGCAAAACCCTGACCTCATCTCTAAAGGACAGGTCCTCCTTTGAAGACGATGCTGTCCAAAAAGCAGGATGGGCTGTCATCAGCTTGCATGAGGGAATAGTTCAAAGAAGCTTGCTGACAGACACTTCAGCCCAACAGGCAGAACGAAGAGCATTCAGGGAAATATATAAGATAGCCAAAGGGAAAACAGCCAACATGATACAGATTCTCGATATGCTTTTTTGGTGGCGCACAACTTTGGGTCTCCATGGCAAAAAAGGGGATTCCTTACTGCAGCAGGAACACCCATTCAGAATGGGGATGATGTCTGAGACCTCCTGAAAGCCACTCAATTGCCTCAAGAAACTGAAATTCTGGAATGCAAAGGGAATGCATAATGGAACGCTACAGAGGCACAAGGCAATGCTTTGGCTGATCAGATGGTGAAAAGAGCAGTCTCACAGAGAAATCAACCAAAGGGATTGGGAAAGGTTAAAATACACATGTTCATGATCAAATTACAGATTCTTAGAACAAAGCAAGATCAGTGTTCTAAGGAGGAAAAGTGGACATGGATTGAGGCTGGAATACAATTATGCAGAGATGGCGTTTGGAGACAATGAGACACAAACAAGCCAGTCGCACGAAAGATGTTAATGCCCTTCCTGGCACAGCAAATACATTCCTGAGGGCACTTGGCCCCTCTACAGATGATGGCTAGATTCCAAAATAACTGATGCAGAAAAGGACTTAAGAGACATGCACAACTAGGATGGATCGCTGCATCACATGCCAGAGGAATAATCTTGGACCCACTACAGTAATATCCCAATATTTTCAGGTGGATTACAGGGTGACACTTGGATCCGCGGGATCATTTTCCATGGTTTCAGCTACTTGTGGTTTGCCGCAGCCTGAACAGATTACAGGGAACCTTGTGGAACTAGGGACCAGGGGTCTGCCGGGAAGGTATATTTTCCATGAAATAAATGGGTTCGCTCCTTTCCACGGTTTTGGGCTTCTGCACTATGTCATGGCATGTATCCCTCATGGGTATGGGGGTCCTACTGTATATCTCTCTCCCCAGGTGCTAGGGATACTCAGACATCCTGGTAATAGTGGATAAGTTCTCAAGATGGCTGCAAGTATCACCTGCCAGAAGAGCTGTAACAAATCATATCACCAAGGGTTCTCTAGAAGGAGTACATTACCCAATGGGGGGAGTACCATCTAGCATTGACTCAGACAAAGGAACCCATTTTATGCTAAGAAGTATGCAGGCCGTTGAACATTAAATGGTACTTGCCTTCCCCACATCATCCACAGTCATCAGGACAAGTTGAGCATACAAACTGAACGATAAAATAATGCTTGGTCAAGTATCACCAGGAAAGCGTTCCTTGGTCTTAAGCTCTCCCTCTAGTCCTGTGCAGATTCGGATGACACCTAATCGAACCATAGGCTTCAGCTCTTTTGACTTCATAAGTGGGCCATCTATGTCCCTTCTTGGTACAATAGATCTCAATACAGCTAACTGCCATTTATTGAGTGACTCGCTGTTTAAGTATTGTCAGGGTCTGAAAAATGCTGTCAGTTATGCTTCCGAAAAGGATGCAGTGATGTGGGGTTATCCTCCTGAAGTGGACTCAATATAGTACCTGGAATGTGGGTACACATTAAAAAAATCCACAAAGAGCCACTTTGTGCAAAGTAGAAAGGCCCAATTCAAGTTCTGTTAGCTACTCCAACAGTTGTAAAGGTACAAGGGAAGAAGACCTGAATCCATGCTTTGCCCGTTAAGAGATCCATCGCACCACAGACAATGTAAAACTCATGATTTTTGGACTTTTTTCCTCCCTGATAGTCATTCAAACACGTGCCTCTATTGTGAAGCAGAAATTCATTATGAATATTTTTGTACATGTCATATGTGTATGCTAGTTGCTCCAATATCTCCATACCTTCAAAGAGCGGTGTCCCCCTCAGAACTATTCTTTTCAATGTGTCTGAAGAGGCAGAATGGGTCACTTGTCAAAGTGAATCCCGAATGGCTGGCAGCCACAATGCCATCATATCTTCTGTAGAAAGAGGGTTATATTGGGTAGATATTAATTGTACCTGAGTAAAGTGGAAATCAGCAGGGAACGGCCTTTCTGCCTTTGAAGATTGGTATTAAACTCCCACATACCACCATTTTTCACTATCACTAATACATCAAAGTTAGGTAAACCAGCGGGCTCTATCTGCTTCACTAGACTTAAGCCGAGGGGTTGATCTTCGGGTCAGAGTGTTTGTACCCAATATTTTAATGTCGCACGATCTAAACTTAATTTTGTCAATCTCATATCAATGGGAACCTTTAATCATGTCTGGTTTTCTGAATACATGACTCAGTTTGTCCCAAACAATGTTTGTGGACATAAGGTATATGCTTGGTAATGCCCTCATGGACAGGCTCCTATTACCATTTGTGGTCCCGTTTACGAGTCACCTTTATGACCTCTTTGAAATCTACTGTAAAGCACACAAACAGGCCATTACAGAAATAAAGCAATTCTTTGCTACTATCTTCTTGCTGTACAGTACAGCCAAGCTAGCCAGAGAATATATCAATATACCAGCTATCCTTGAACACATAACCAACGACATCTCTCAGGCCTTTGATAAAGATTAATGTTGAACTGATTGCCCAATGGGCCACCTCTACGTAGAATTGCATGGCTCTGGACTGAATCTTGGCTGAGAAAGGTGGCACTTGTGCCTGCATAGGTTAGGAATGGTGTACTTCCATTCCTGATATTTCTGAGAGCATAACTAACCTCACTGACCATATTCTAAGGAAATGATAAAACTAAAACAACTTCCCCAAGCACATTTTGGAGCTGGGCCATTGGGTGGCGGGGCTCATTGGAAACCGCTATTGTTCAAGGAATTGTAATCTTCCTTATTATTAAATTTGCTCTCTATGTCCTTGTTCAATATCTTAAATATTATTTAGCCTGCTTCCTTAATCCAGCCCTGCTTTGACATTTGAAACTTTATGAGCAAACACAGAATATGTTAAGGTCAATGTTTGTGTGGTGATTATTGTTACTATTTTAAGAATCAAAGTGGGAGGGTTTGTGGGAGAAAACCTATGTTTAAATAAAATGTCTGCAGTTGAATGTGTGTTGCGCAGGTTGCTTGAGTGGATAATCCATAGAAGCTAGGGTGTGGCGGAGGTTGGTGGGGAGAGGGGAGGGTGCAAGAGGAAATAGAGACTGTGCTTGTGCAGCAAGTCATGGACAGAATGTTTTAGCATATGGCGGGGCTGACGTCGAAAATGACAAGCAACCCCATGCTTGAGTAAGATGGTTGGAGGAAAGTAAGGGGGTGGGTTTGGACATAAAAGAATGAACATGTGAACCCGTTGTAAGCAGTTAGAGTGGGAAGGCAAGAGATAGAGATCAACTGCTCATGTAACATATGAAATTTGACCAATAAAATTAAGAACTAACTATTCCTGGTGGTCTCGTGTGTGCATCGTTATACAAACTTCGGACCCAATAGTGGTAAATTCTCATTTTATGTATGAAGTTATTTGTATATAGTCCTGTCAAGTTTATTGATGTGTGTAAGGCAGATAGTTAATGTACAGTCGGTTCTGATTACACACATATTTCTTCAATACAAATTGGTTTGAATGCAATTGAAGAATTTATACTGTTATTTGTAGAAAGCAAACTTTCTCTCCCTGTATTGTCTAGAATGCGATTCTAGCCCCATTGGTTTAAATGGTGTGGCAATTTTGCGATTTTCTTATATTGTGAGATAGCATGAGAAAAGACCGATTGCATTATATCGGAACTGAATGTATAGGGTATTGTTGTCTACAATTAATGGGGAAGCCAGCTAACCAGGGAGTTAGGCTATCTGGCTGAGATTTGTTACCTGCCTGCACAACAATGTAGTCTGAGCTTGTGATCCTATTCTCGCTCGACACTTCAAGAGGTTAAGAGTAGTGGTCAGTCAACTACTGGTCCAAAGTTGGACATTTTAAATTGACCAACAGACAGAGAAATCAGGCCTGACAGAAACGTATCCATATTAAATTAAACAGCAGCTAGCAGCTATTGACTACAGAGAACAGTGGAAACAAGATCAAAGAGGTTAGAAAGGTTCAAGGGTTGAAGAACTAGGGATTAGATTTTCTGGCATCTTGACTGCCTTAGTACTTGCAATTTATATCCCACAGTGCATGGTAATAGTGAAGTGTGATAGCTTTACTATATTGCATGTTTTGAACCCAATTCCTGACTCCATTTGCCAAAGGCAAAAAAAATTTAGTAAGATCAGGGATGAAGTGGGATAACACACACCTGGATGCTATCCCCTCATCGAAAACATGACGTGGCCCAGCAGCAGAGGGAAAAAGAGAGAGTATGAGAGAGAAGATCTGCTCTGATCTGTGAGGCCCGTCTTGTGGAAGAGAGCTAGCCATAGAATAATAGAGTCATAGCATCTTACAACACGGAAACTGGCCCTTTGACCAAAACTGGTCCATGCCGACCAAAATATCTGTCCACGCTAACGCAATTTCTCTGCACTTAGCCCATATCCTTCTAATTCTTTCCTATCCATGTATTTGTCCAAATGCCTTTTAAATGTTGTTAATGTACCCACTTCAACCACTTCTGCTGACAGCTCATTCCATATGCATTGGATGGCACAGTGGCTCAGTGGTTAACACTGCTGCCTCAGAGCACTAGGGTCCAAGGTTCAATTCCAGCTTTGGGCAAATGTCTGTGTGGAGTTTGTACATTGTCTGCCACTGGAAGTAATCCAGAGATTATCACCTATAAGGTTCTGGTTTTTAACTTTTTTCCTCACTCTTCATCATCACCTTGCAGGACCTCATCCCTATTTCTATCTATCTCATTTGAACTCCATGTGCACAATGACTTCTGGCTGCTCATCCTCCCCCTTGAGAACATCCTACGGCTGCTCTGAGATGTCCTAGACATGGCACCTGAGAGGCAACACACCATCCTGGATTCCCGTTTGTGGCCTATCTGTCCCCTTAACTATCGAGTCTCCTATCAGTAAGGTCTATTCACCTTTACCCTTTCCCACTGCGCCCCAAAGCCAGTTGTAGCACCACCAACCTGGATATGGCTGCTTTCCCCTAAACGGTCACCTCCCCCCAAACTGTATCCAAACAGTACTCTTGTTTTCAAGGGGAAAGGCCACAAAGGATTCTTACACTCTCTGCCGACTCCCTTTGCCTTTCCTGATGGTCATGCAGCTACTCTCTGCCTGCATCTTAGGTGTGAACACGTCACTAATAATCTTATTTATGAGGCACTTAGCATCTCAGGTGATCCTGAATGCATCCGGCTCCAGCTCTTTAACAGGGTCTCCCAGGACCTGCAACTGGGTGCACTTCCCACTGGTGCAGTAATCAGGGACAATGGAGGTCTCCCTGAACCGTATTTTAGAGAGGAAGGAGATTCCTATGGCAAAGCTCAAACATTGCTAATTACATCCTTTCTTAGACAGATTGAACTGGAAAGAGGGCAAATGTTCCAAGAATTTAGGAAATGCTCTCATGATTTTTTAATAAGAAATACTTTGTAAATAAAATTGAGTTGAAGCACAAATTGACACCTATGTCCTTTTGTCTGCCTCATTGACATGAGTATTTGGAAAAAGTGTTTTTAATACATAAACCAGGCAAAGTGTCCCAATCATAGACAATACTTCCTGACCAAGATCCCCTAGATTTTGAGACAGCCATTTAATTGAAACACATATAGTGTTTTTGCCTCATATACGAATGGCATTTGGTGGCAGTCAGCAATATGCCCACCTCTTCACCAAACCCTGCTGACAACCATGAAGGCAGGCTAGCTGTTAGCTTTAAAAATCTTGCTAAGGGAGTAAGGTGCAAAAAGTAAAATGAAGGTAGAGACACTATGAATATAAATAGTTGAAATGTGAACGAGTGCTAGTGGTGTAAGCGACAAACCCTGAGATCATAGAATCCCTACAATGCTAAAAGGGACAATTCTGAACTTTCAAAGAGCATCCCATCCAGTCCCAGCCTCCCTACTCTATCACTCCACATTTACCAAAGCAAGCCTACACTTTGGATAGTACAGGACAATTTACCATAGCCAATCCACCTGACCTGAAATAGGAACACCTGAAGGAAACCTACATAGACACCGAGAAAGTGCAAGCTCCTCACAGACAGTCACCTACAGCTGGGATTTAACCTGATGCTGTGAGGCAGCATTGCTAATCCTTGGTCATGCCCCTTGTTCTCACAAATGATTTGGGTGCCTACCGCTATGTACACAGTGGCACCACCAACATTATAATAAAAGACACTGGTGAACTCCAATGAGCAACATTGACATGTATAACTGTTTTGTATGTGGTTTAAAGATAGTGCAGGTACATAATTCTTTGATGTCACATGTTTGTGTCACATATAAACAGGATGGTTAATAAGGTGTTTGGCACGTTTGATCAGCCCTTTGAGAATCAAAGTTGGGAATTAATGTTGAGGTTGTACAAGACATTGCTGAAGCCTCTGCTGGAATACTGTGTCCAGTTCTAGATGCACAGATATAGGAAGGATATTATTAAGCTGGAGAGGGTTCAGAAGAGGTTTACCGGAATGTTACTGAGTATGGAAGGCTGGTTAGGCAGGGATTTTGTTTTCACTGGAGCATAGGAGGTTGACCTTGATAGAAATTTGTTAAATAATGAGGGCTACAGATAGATTTTTGTCTTCTCCTTAGGATGGTGTTTTCAAGACTAAGAAGTACATTTTTAAGATGAGAGGGGACATATTTAAAAAGGACATGAGGGCAAATCTTTTACATAGTCAGTCCTTCATGTTTAGAATGAACTTCCTGAGGAAGTGGTGGATGTGGGTACAATTATAATATTTCAAAGAAATTTGGATAAGTACATGAATAGGAAAGGTTTGAAGGGATATAGGCCAAATCCATAAAAGTGTGATTAGTTTAGAACAGAATCTCTACAATTTTAATTCTGTACTGTACTGTCCAAAGTGTAGGCTTGCTATGGTAAATATGGAGTGATAGAGTAGGGGGGCTGAGACTGGATGGGATGCTCTTTGAAAGTTCAGAATTATCCCTTTTAGCATTTTAGGAATTCTATGATCTCAGGGTTTGTGGCTTACACCACTAGCACTCGTTCACATTTCACATTGGCCCAACAAGTCCACAATGACTCTCCGAAGAAATAACCCACCCAGACCCATTCAACTCAACTAATGCACCTAACCTATATCTCCCTGAACAAGTTAGCATAACCAATTCCTCCAACCTGCACATCTTCTGAATTGTGGGAGGAAACCAGAGCACCCGAAGGAAACCCATGCAGATGCAGAGAGAAAGTGCAAACTTCACACAGGCAGTTCCCTGAGGCTGGAATCAAACCCATGTCCCTGGTGCCGTAAGGCAGCAGTGCTAACCACTGAGCAACTGTGTCATCTGTTTAGTTTGGGAACATGATTGCAGTGGAATAGTTGCACTGAAAGTTCTGTTTCCGCACTGTATAACTCTATGACCCTCCTCACATAACTGCATGGTCCTAAAATGTTACCCATGGCGAAAGTATGTGTAGAGTGAATTTCCCAATGAAGTGGAGGAAGTGGGTACAATTATAACATGTAAAAGACATTTGGATGAGCACAGGAATCAGCAAGGTTTGGAGGGATATGGGCCAAAAGCAGGCAGATAGGATTAATTTAGATTGGGATTATTTTCAGCATTTTGGATCAAAGGGTCTGTTTCCGTGTTCTATGACTGTACAACTCTGTATCCCATGAGAGTGCAATGAGGCAGGTACCGGTGATTCTTGCCTAAAGTACGTCTCAGCTGCAGGATTTGGCTATAACATTGCTGAAGAATTAGGGAACGGTATTTTCAAGAATGTTTACCTCTGTTCATAATAGCGCAATTCCAGCAGCAATTGTTTCACACACTTCGTTCTGCACATGCACTGCCATCAGCTACCATCAGAGCATATAAAAGGTACAGTACTATACATTGAGCAGCTTCATCTCAAAAATTAAACTAATGAATGCTCATTGCTCTCCCTCTTGTATAATTCCTGTATATACCCTGTATAATTCCTGCAGGATCACGTCCTTCTTATACGTACCATTTGCCTTTATAATTTGTTATTGTACCTGCATGTGACACAATCTACTCCTAGTGGAGGGCCATAGTGACAAGAATGTTAGCAAGAAGCATCTTGGTGATAACATTGCAGGTAGTGACTGCAAAATAAAGGCTATAACACTGGAAGAGAAGCCAGATGTTATAAAGCATTTTGAGCATAAGGAGAGAATCATGTCATGTAGCTCACATAAGGGAGTCTACCTTACACACCATTACAGGCAACACTGAAAAGATTAAAGCAAGCTATATTGCTGGAACACATTTGAGTGCCAGCAATTCTGTGAGATCATGGCTAAAGGAACTTGAGCAGATGGAAAGGCTTCTAAGTTTTGACAGAAGATCAAACAAAAAAGCAATCTGAGACAACCTTTTTCTCCATAAGAGAGAAATCTTCATCCATTCATGACAATGTAAAGAAAAAATGCTCAAAACTCTGCAGATGTGCCTGCTTTAGTGCTGTCAGTGAGTAGTCTGCAGGTTTTATGAACTGGTGTGCATTTCATGACATAGTTACTTGGTGATTCTGCCTGTGCTGATGAGGAGCCTGTGCTGGCATTTCCTCCCATACCAAAAAAAAAGATGAAGAAGGTTACACTTTGGATCAAATTTTCAAGTTGGATGAGACAGATTAATACTGGATGTGACTGTCAGCAAGAACCTACATAACTAAGAATGAAGCACATGCTCCAGGCTTTAAGGTAGCAAACAATCCTATCACTTTGCTATTGGGTGCCAATACCTGTGGTGGTGTTCCACTCTGCCAACGTGCGAGCCTTGACGGGTTACCTTAAGTCTACTCTATGTGTTTGTTTCAGGTCAAGCAATGAAGGTTGGATGATGGGAAAGTTTTTTCTGACCTTATTGCTGATGTTTTGGAAGATGTTTTTAGACAGTATTGCAGACAATAAAAAAATGGATTTCAAGGCTCTCCTCATCCTGGATAATGTGCCAAACAATCCTGCCACCATTGGTGAGCTTTCTGAAACCATCAAAGTGCTATTTCTACCTCAAAATGCAACCTCTCTCATTCAGCCCATGGACCAGGGTGTAATATCAGCTTTTAAAGCTTATTATTTAAGACACAGTTTCAAGAGGATACTGTTGGGGATAATAAGGACAGTGTTCTTCAATTTTGGAAGAGCTTTAACATCAAGAATGCTATTTATATTATTGTGGGGGCCTGTGGTGATGTCAGCAAGGACTGCCTGCATGCAGTTTGGTGGCAGCATCTTCCGGATTATTTTCAAGATTTTAAAGGATGTGCACTGTCAGAGGAACTGTCAAAAATAAGAGAGCAGGTTGACTTTGAAGAAGTGGAAAGTGAGGGTATTGAAGAACTGCTTGAGTTCCACTGTGAAAACCTCTCTCCAGCTGATCTACAACAGTTTGTCACTGAGGAGGAAGTGGAAGCTAGAGGTGAAAAAGACAAAGTCCGCGATGTGGCACCAGAAGAGCTTTTCACTTCTCTTTTGCCTTCTATCCTGAGGGAAATTGAGAGACAGTTGCTGTTCTTAGAGGACAACAATTACAACACAGAATACAGCAGGATAACAGTTCCTTCAATAACATATCATCTGGCTCCTTATGAACAGCTTCTTCAAGACAAAAGAAAAAGGAAAAAGCAGCAAAAATTGGATGTGTTGTTTCAACCAACCGCCAAGAAACATCCAGAAGACCACAGCCATCCATGTGTGCAACCACAACTGCACCTGAAGGGGTTGATGATCATGATGATGACCTTCTGTCCCTGCATTAAAAATATGTTTTCAATTCATTGTGTTAAATTTTCCTTTGTTTCATTAATAAATATGATTTCAACCTTCGTTCAGGCTGTGCTATACTTTATGTTAGACTATGGGTGATTTTTGAGCGATTGTGAGTGATGTTTTTTGCTGGTCTTCCCCATATCCCACTTTTCCCATAGGTCCCATTATTTCTATTAAGTGATTTTCTATTACAGAAGGTTTCACTGGAATGCAATTACTTTGTTACAAGAGAACTACTTATACATGTCCAAGACCAATATCTTTCAATGGGAGCTTGAGCCAGCATTCTCTGTGAAGTGTGTTCAGAAATATTGGGGACTGCTGCCCATGGTGAAGACCAGGAGGAGCAAGCAGGGAGCTGCAGTCACTAGGTACCATCCCTTTCTGTTGAGAATTGTCACCTTTCATGTTAAGAATTGTCACCATCTAAATTCTATCCAATGGGTGAGAAAATAAATGGCATATAACTGAGATGTGATTCAGTAATAATGGCATACTACTGCATGGAACACCTTACTTCTCACCGGTAAGGTTCTTGTCTTGGTGATCAGTATTTGGTTGGACAATTGGACTTTTTCCTCTTGATTCAAGAATTTCATTCCTGCTAATCTTAGTTTATTTTCCCAACTGTCTCAGCAATGGTTACACCATTTAGGGTTCGGAAGATTCTGCCAAATTTATAGGATTATGGGGAAAAGGTATGACTATGGCACTAAGTGGGATATTCATTTGGACATCTCAAGTAGACAAAATGGGCTGTAACAGTTCTGTGATTCTATGATTAGCGTCACTCGTGAGGCTCCTAGATATGCTATTATCCTTATTCTAAATTCATACAGTCAGAAACTTAAAATATATTTTTGTTAAATCACCTGAATGGTGAGGTAAGAAGTATATTAAATGGGATACAAAAGTAAACCTGAACAATTGAACTATGCAGAGTTTGTGGAGTTGTTTATGGGAGGGGTGGTGAATGATAACATGAGAGATGCTTGGGCATTTGTACTGGATCAAAAGATAAAGATGTAAACTATTCCTTTCTGCGGAGGACTCTTAAAATTCAAAAGTTTCTTGGCAGAATTTTTCTTCTCTGTTAACTCATGAAGTTGACAAATAACATCTTTTGGAGCACTATTAGTTTTGTGATCATCCATCATAGAAGATAGCTGATCTGTTGAAACAAGTACTTTCTTCCTTATAGTTTGGTGGATCATGAAATAACATTTCATTTAAAAGAGGTAACCTCTTTTGTTGAAGTATCCTGGATCCTTAGATCAGGCATTTTCTTCTTCTTGATTGTGGACATCAGTCTGTCTCCTATGAAATCACACACAACTTATCTCCCTTGAGATCAAGCTAGATGGCTTCAATTCTCCATTGTGGTTCTTTATGGATGAAATTCAGATTAATGATCATATTTCAGGAAGGCTGTTACTTATCCATCATGATATTTGTTGTGAGCACTGAACCACTCATTTGTCCGACGACAATGAGTTAAAGATTGCTGAATGGACAAAGAATAGTTGTGTTGTTCACTCTTGTTTGTGGTATTTGTTTCTCTTCACAGATTTTGATGAATTTTAGTTTCTGATCTGCTTGCAGCATTGACAGGCATATTATTTGACCTTTACAATTCTGTAAAAGTGCAGACTTCACAGTGATATTGGAGATCTTCAATCTCTTTTGGGATCTCTGACCTCCATACCCTGAGTGAGCTCTGGCCGTATGTCTGGAAATGATGAAGTGTTCCCATTGCACCCTTTCCAATACAACTTAATTAGTTTGTTATCATGCACTAGAAAATCATCCAAGATTGTCAAAGACTGTTGGTGCTCAAAGTGTGTGTTCTGAATGGACTCTGTGGAATTTTAGACTGGCCATCTTTGAACATTATATAGGTGAATGGAACCACAACCTTGGTTATCCTTTCAATCTTGTCATAAATATGGAGTGTGTGGAGTCTGAGGAGGTAGAGGAAGCCATAAATGAGTTTTTTTGCTTCTGTCTTTACGAAAGAAACAAACTTTGTAGTGAATGAAACCTTTGAAGAGCAGGTGTGCATGCTGGAATGGATAGAGATAGAGGAAGCTGATGTGCTGAAAATTTTGTCAAACATTAAGATTGACAAGTTGCCAGGCCCGGATCAGATTTGTCCTCGGCTGCTTTGGGAAATGAGAAACGCGATTGCTTCGCCACTTGCAAAGATCTTTGCATCCTTGCTCTCCACTGGAGTCGTACCTGAGGACTGGAGAGAGGCAAATGTAATTCCTCTCTTCAAGGAAGGAACTAGGGAAATCCCTGGCAATTACAGACCAGTAAGTCTCACGTCTGTTATCTGCAAGGTGTTAGAAAGGATTCTGAGTGATAGGATTTATGGCCATCTGGAAGAGCATGGCTTAATTAAATGCAGTCGACATGGCTTTGTGAGGGGCAGATCATGCCTCACAAACCTTATCGAGTTCTTTAAGGATGTGACTAGAAAGGTTAATGAGGGTCGAGCTGTGGATGTGGTGTATATGGACTTCAGCAAGGTATTTGATAAGGTTCCCCATGATAGGCTCATTCAGAAGGTCAGGAGGAGTGGGATACAGGGGAACTTAGCTGTCTGGATACAGAATTGGCTGGCCAACAGAAGACAGCGAGTGGTAGTAGAAGGAAAATATTCTGCCTGGAAGTCTGTGGTGAGTGGTGTTCCACGGGGCTCTGTCCTTGGGCCTCTATTGTTGGTTTTATTGATGACTTGGATGAGGGAATTGAAGGATGCATCAGCAAGTTTGCAGATGACACAAAGGTTGGAGGTGTCGTTGACAGTATAGAGGGCTGTTGTAGGCTGCAGCGGGACATTGACAGGATGCAGAGATGGGCTGAGAGGTGGCAGATGGAGTTCAACCTGGATAAATGCGAGATGATGCATTTTGGAAGGTCGAATTTGAAAGCTGAGTACAGGATTAAGGATAGGATATTTGGCAGTGTGGAGGAACAGAGGGATCTTGGTGTGCAGGTACATAGATCCCTTAAAATGGCCACCCAAGTGGACAGGGTTGTTAAGCAAGCATATGGTGTTTTGGCTTTCATTAACAGGGGGATTGAGTTTAAGAGTCATGAGATCTTGTTGCAGCTCTATAAAACTTTGGTTAGACCACACTTGGAATACTGCGTCCAGTTCTGGTCGTCCTATTATAGGAAAGATGTGGATGCTTTGGAGAGGGTTCAGAGGAGGTTTACCAGGATGCTGCCTGGACTGGAGGGCTTATCTTATGAAGAGAGGTTGACTGAGCTCGGACATTTTTCATTGGAGAAAAGGAGGAGGAGAGGTGACCTAATTGAGGTATACAAGATAATAAGAGGCATAGATAAAGTCGATAGCCAGAGACTATTTCCCAGGGCAGAAATGACTAACACGAGGGGTCATAGTTTTAAGCTGGTTGGAGGAAAGTATAGAGGGGATGTCAGAGGCAGGTTCTTTACACAGAGAGTTGTGAGAGCATGGAGTGCGTTGCCAGTGGCAGTTGTGGAAGCAAGGTCATTGAGGACATTTAGGAGACTACTGGACATGCATATGGTCACAGAAATTTGAGAGTGCATATGAGGATCAGTGGTCGGCACAACATCGTGGGCTGAGGGGCCTGTTCTGTGCTGTACTGTTCTGTGTTCTATGTTCTATGATGAAGTTTTCCTTTTGTTTTGCATGGTTACTTTTTTTGAGAGCATACAAAACATTTCTTTTTTGCTATTATAGGAATAAACACATTCTTTTTGAGTTCAACCATGAGTGAGGACTGTTGACTACAAACTTTTTAAACATTTTCAATTGTTTTACTCTCCTTATGTTGCAGTGTAATTGCATCATGGCTGTGCTCTTGACAGTTAGTTCATCTACACTGTGTTGACTCATGTTTTGAATGTAGCTTTTACTTCTTCAGCCAGAACAATATTTTTAAAGAAAAATGACTTTCAGCACTTCCATCAAGTATAAATTTAACAGGTATCATTTGACATAGACATGTTGTGTGAAACCCAGATCGTTAGGATGACTTATTTCTCCTTTTTCTAGAGAAGATTGTGCTACTACATTGAATTTCATTTCTACAGCATTGTAACTATGCCTACTTATGTAATTAAACTGGACAGACCATCTAGCATCAGCCTAGGCACAGGAAAAGACAATGGCAGAAACAGTCCTGTCAAGCTTGCACAGTTCTCCTTACAAACATTTAGGGACTAAGGACAAAATTGGGACCTAAGTCTCACGGATTAGTCAAACATATCCATACCCATGAGTCATAATTTGCGATTTCCCAGACACCACCATCACCATCTCTGAATTTATCCTAACCCAGTGACAGGACAGACCCAGCAGAGATGGCAGCACAGTGATGTACAGTTGGGAAGGAGTTTTTCTGGGATTCCTCAACATTGACTCCAAAACTCGCGAAGTTTTATAATATCATGTTAAACATGGGCAAAGAAGCAGTTGCAACAATCTTCAGCCAGATGTGCTGAATGGATGATCCAGCATGGCCTCCGCAAGTGGTCCTCAGCATCACAGATATGAGTCTTCAGTAAATTTGACTCACTCCACATAATATCAAGAAATTATTGGATACCCTGGTTACTGCAAAGGCTTTGGCCCTGACAACATTCCTGCAATAATACTGAAGACTCGTAATTCAGAACATGCCATTCCCTAAGCCAAGCTGTTCTAGTACATTTACAACACTGGCTTCTACCCAATTTTTGTGGAAAACTGCCCAGATATGTATTGTACATAAAAAGCAAGCTCAATCTAACCCTGCCAATTACCACTGATCAGTTTAAATCAGTAAAGTGATGGAAGGTATCATCAACAGTGCTATCGAGCAGCATCTGCTCAGTGATACTGAATTTATGTTTCGCCAGGGCCACTCAGCTGCTAACCTCATTATAGTCTTGGTCCAAACATGGACAAAAGAGCTGAATTCCAGAGGTGAAGTGAAATTGACAGCCCTTGACATCAAGGCTGATTTGATTAAGTGATGAGTTGGAGATGCCAGTGTTGGACTGGGGTGTACAAAGTTGGTTGTGTGATTTTTAACTTTGATTTAGTGAGGTATCAAAGATCCTGAGCAAAACTGGAATCATTGGGTATCAGGGGAAAACACTCTGTTGATGAAAGTCATACTTGACACATCAGAAGATGATTGTGGTTGATGGAAGTCAGTCACCTCAGCTCCAAGACATCTCTGCACAAGTTCCTCAGGGCAGTGTCCTACGTCCAACCATACCAGCCACTTCAGCAAAGGCTTTCCTTCCATTATAAGATCAGAAGTGGTGATGTCCACTGATGATTGCACAATGTTCAGTATCATTCATTACTCATCAGATACTGAATCAGTCCATGTTCAACTGTAGTAAGATCTGGACAATATCCAGGCTTGGGTTGACAAGTGGCAAGTAACATTCATGCCACATAAATAGCAGGCAATGACCATCTCTAATAAGAGGAAATCTAACACCACCCATTGACTTTCAATGGTATTACCATCACTGAATCCGCCACGATTAATATCTTGAGGGGTTGCCATTGACTCCAAACTCAACTTGATTTACCACAAACACCGTGGCTCTAAGAGTTGGTCAGAGGCTAAGAATACTGTGGCAACTAACTCACCTCCTGACTCCCCAACACCCGTCCACTATCTACAAGGTACAAGCTAGGAGTGGGCAACCCACTTCATAGGTACCACATCCATAACATCCACTCCTTCCATCATTAAGCTCAATCACATCAATGTGAACTATGTACACTATGCACTGCAGAAAACCACCAAAGGTTCTCAGGCAGTGTCTTCTAAACCCACAACCACTTATATCCTGAAAGACCACTACCTCCAAGTTCAACTCCAAGATACTCACCATGGTGACTTGGAAATATATCACAGTTTCTTCACTGTCTTGGGATACAATTCTCAAATTCCCCCCCTAAGGTCATTATGGGTCAACCTATGACATGTGGATTGCTGCATTTAAGAATGCAGCTCACCAACAACTGCTCAAGGGCAATTACGGACTGGTAATAAATTCTGACGAGTGAGCGAATAAAATCATTTTTTTCATTTTGCAGAAATGCTGTATTTATATGATAGTTGCTTCATGAGGTCCAGTTTGTGCTCTGTAGGGTCTGTCTCTGAACTTGAAACTTGTTAAGGATTATTTGTTCTTTTTTCATTTCTCCTTAATGACTTTACAACACTTCTTACCATAAAAAGGTAATTAGAATCTGTATCATTTCAATATTTCTTTGTATCTGCATTAATGATCTTTCAAGGTGAATGACTGCAGAGTTTACTAGACATAGCACTACAGCACAATTGTAGTATTTTCTATATTTGCCAATTTCTTAACTCTGAATTTCTATCGCACTCAGTTGAATTCTTCAATTAAGCTTTGTCAAGTAACAATAGCTGGCTTTGGTAATATGACACATTCCGTCTTATTAAATGTAGATTTCTCAATCTGTTCACTGGTTTTTCCCATATTTTTAGAGTATTTATTTCTCTTTTGACAATAAAAATAATGATTCCCCATTTCTTTTCTTATTACCTCACCTCATGTAGCCAGGATTCAGTTTTCCTGCTTCTTTCCAAATAAAGTCAATGTTTACCTACCCTTCAAGTTCTAAAACAATAAACACTGTCTGCTTTTTCACAATTTGTAAATTAAAATCATTGGCTGCAGCTTTTAAAAATTCTTGCGTTGAAATCAAGACTGAATTATTAGTCCCGGTATTTTTTAATCTCCAATTGTTTGACATCTTCTTTTGCGACACTCTTTCACTTTATCTCTCTAATTGTTATCATTTTTAGTTTAACTGAATTCTGAGGCCTTTGCCATTGTGCAGCCTGGTCTAAATTTATTTTCTGGCCCTCTCACTATACCATGTCGGTCTGCCTCATGGAGCTGAATGTCAATGGCAGCAGCGCTCATTGTGAGAGGTGAACATTCTTAATTTACATTCCCTTGCCCCCCCTTTCTAGTTTTTGCATAACGTTTCATAAATTTATTCCCCTTTTCATTTGGGACCTCTAACTTTATCTCTGGAGCTTTCAGTTTCTCCCTACAGAACCTCCTTTGTTCACATCGCTGTACTTTCTCAGTGTGGTTGGCTTTACTTTATTTTCTGAGTAAACTTACCTACTCCAATTTTTTTTTCCCAGCTTCTGAAATAAGTCTTGCCTTTGGAATGCTGAGCTTATCTGTTTACTGTTTCCACAACTGTTCCTTCTCTTATATTAATTGTGTTTCAGTGACTGACTGAGTATCTTCTTAAGGCAGCAGTGTTCTTAAGGTGGCAAAATCTTATTTGCTTTTTTCTCTTTGCTTTTGGGTGTTCTGGAATTCTTATCCTCTTGGTGATGGTCAATCCATTTCACTTTCTAAGTGTGGTACTTACCCAAATTATCATTCTAGGTATGGTATTTAACACAACTACCCCTATATGGCTCTGGGTAAGAGTGGTTTGAAACAATTTCTTGAAAGTTTTGTTTATGCTGTTTCTCGGATCTATGGAACGAATAATAGTAAATGATACATCCTCATACAGTATCTATACTGTACAGAAGAGGTATTGTTTTTAGTCTACAAGAATGTTTACTGCACAAGAGTATTAAGTAAAACACGTGAACAGAAATAATTACTAGGATATTAGTGAGCTGGAACAGATGTATGTTCTCTCTCTGAGACCAAGAGTCAAAATCCTAATCTCCATGTGGCATCTGTAGAGAGGTTGGAGTCAATATATCATGAATGTATGCCTTTCTGAACCACTGCCTTGTTGGAAACTGTTTTGTTATTGTATATAATGTGTGTAAGTCAGCGTTTCTGAGAAAATGGTGTAAATGAAAGAGTGGAGACTTCTATGGGTTCACCACTTTGCACTGTCCAAAATCTTAGTTACATTCAATTCTGCTTTGCAATAAGGCAGAACTTCTTGCAAGTATTACAATTGATCCATGGTCTGTTCAGCATCACTGAAGAGGAATTCAAAGATGAAGGGCAGCGAGACAAGTATGTGATGTACATTGAGTAAATTCCATGTTAAACAAGGCCCACTATGAGCTCAAGGCAATTGAACTCTATGAGCTCTTTGTCATTGGAACTCAGGGAAATCCTAGAGGACTGGAGGAACTATATAATAAGAGATTAGAGAAGTCCTATGAGGTTTAAAAGGTGGAAAGAAGACTATGCACAAAGAATGGTTTAGTACAGTTGAAAAAGTTGGGTATAAGTCCTGCAGTGTTTGCTTAATGTAATTGAGAAAGTTTGATGGTCAGGGTCAAAAACCCAAACTAAATGAATAGGGCTATCTATGAGTGAAGAACTGGTGTTATACCTCTGAATAAGTGTTGGAGAGATTCAAGAGGGGAGTAGACCCAGGAAAACATGACATTCAACTAGAACAGGAGCAGTCATTGAGGCAGTTTATGATGAATTAGTATTTAAAAGGGAGTTTCAAAACCAGAAAGGCATAAGTGGAGATCATAATCATTCACAAAATTTAATGGACTGTTGTATCTTTAAAATGTTCTGTATAACCCATAGGATCTGTCTTTATTGCATTTGCTATTTGATGTGTATTGTAGAGAGTTTCATTTTTATTCTGAGGGAAACAATTGAGGAAGATGATTTAATGCTGGTTGACTATCAGATAAGTGTAATGTTATCAATAGAGGAGAGAAAAAGATAAACAATCAAAAGGACTGCAAACATGCTGTTCATGAATTGCTTGGAAGAGTAAAAGCTTTGGTAAGAGAAATCAACAAAATTACTCAGAAAGAATTAAATAAGGCAATTTTCAAATTGGATCAGGAGAAGGTAAAATATTTCAAAATGTTCAGAGATCAAAGCCAAAAAAAATACAGAACATTTCATTTGATTAGAAAAGCTTCTCAGTAACATTCCTGAAACAGAAGTAGTGGATAGAAAGTAACTGTGCCCCTGAGCTGAAAGGTCAGTAACAATGGTATACAATTTTATGGTGAAAGGCAGGACACTTAGGGGAAATTTGATGAAAATATTTTTAACCCAGAGGGTGTTGGGGATCTGGAATAGGCTGCCTGGAAGGGTAAGTGAGGTGGGTAACCCCATAACTTTAAACTTTACGTGGATGAAAACTTGAAATGGCATAACATTCAATGTTATCGGCCAGTATGAAAGTAGGTATGAAAACGCTGGGCAAAGTCTATGATGAATCACTAATTAATCACCCTATGGAGCTTGTAGGTATGAGTTCCCTTAGTAACAAGCAATGACCTGTCTAATTAGATTAATTACAGTGTGGAAACAGGCCCTTTGGCCCAACAAGTCCACACCGACCCGCCGAAGCGCAACTCACCCATACCCCTACATTTACCTCTTTACCTAACACTACCGGCAATTTAGCATGGCCAATTCACCTGACCTGCACATCTTTGGACTGTGGGAGGAAACCCACGCAGACACAGGGAGAATGTGCAAACTCCACACGGTCAGTCGCCTGAGTCGGAAATTGAACCCGGGTCTCTGGCGCTGTGAGGCAGCAGTGCTAACCACTGTGCCACCGTGCCGCCCACCAAAGCCATCTAGCTGTGGAGCACAGTGACATTTGTACCTGGCTGTCATTGGAATGGGACCACACAGTGTAAATAAATGCTTTTGATTCCTTGAAAGAAAGATGGACATTGAGATTATTTCCCCCTCCAAATCCATTTTGATTCAGACTCATCCTACTCTCCCTACCCCGCCTGCCTCACTTTTCATGGCTTCCACTGCCTGTAATGAACTCTGTATGTAAATTTCAAATTGGCTGCATGGGCAATGGTGATGGTGGTTATGAGTTAAAAACAAAAGCAATAGTGAACAATTAACCCATTAAGTTTGCACTGACCCTCCGAAGAGCAGCCCTATTCCTGTAACCCCACATTCACCATGGCTTACCCAAGTAGCCTGCATATCTCTGGACTTTGAATGATTTTATTGAGCTTTGCTTGTAAATTATCTACCCTGATGGCGGTTGATGGTTGAAAGCAAAACAAAAATCATGGTGATTTGATGGTGGAAAAGCATCTACTTCTGGATATTAAAAAAAGTGCAGAGAAAGGGATGTTTGCAGCACTGTCTATCTTGGGCTGGAACTAGCCAATCTATGCCACAGTAGTGGCTCTGTTTTGGTGTTGATCAATAAACAATGTTGCTTTTCAAATGGACTTCCTGAGCTGGTATTGTGGTAGGGAAGATTTAATATAGCTTTGGCAATATAAACTCAATGGACTCAATGGTCTTTTCTATACTGTACAATTCTATGATTCTATGAAAAGGGATTTAAATCAAAATGTAAATGAATTGTTGATACATAAAGAAGCTGTTTTGATGTCATTGACTAAAAATGAGAATATTCCATGTCTGAACTCTAAAAAGAACTTAAAGATAGAATTTTCCCTGTCTCTGATGAAACAAATAACAATTGAGTTGGAGATTTAACAGAAACATTGTTTGCAGAATTAAAAGAAGTGTGCAAGGAAAATGCTAATGCAATGTTATGGCAATGCTGATGTTAAATCCTGCTGAAGACTTGCTACATGTATTTTCCTTTGATTCAGATAAGCTTTCATATTTTGATAAACAACTGCGCAAGTTTCTAAATTATATGTTTAGTCACATAGTTTATAGTCATTTGTTTCTTAGAATATATAATAAGAACTTGTTGTTTTTCAAAATAATTATAAATAAATCTTCAGTATAGTTAACCTGTTTGCTTCGGAAGAGTTAGATGTGTTGAAGTAAGCCAGTACTCTATGAAAATGGTACCATTTAAGGAATGGAGAGTTTGAAGGCTTTGTTACATTTAACTATTCCAAAGTGTGTGTGTGTGTGTGCGTGTGAGAGAGAGAGAGAGCGAGAGAGAGAGAGTCCTGGAAAGAAACCTCACCATAATTAATTGCTCAGTACCTCTGGAAGAGAGGATTGGATAGCCTATGAGCAGTATTTTCTGGATGCAATTGAAAAAGATTGCAGCTCCAAAAAAATGTCCAGAGGCTAGTTGTTGATGAAGATTTGGAGTTATGCATGGAGTTTTGAGTGCAGTTTCCAGAATCCAGGAGAACATGCACCTAGAAAAAAGGATGGTCAGCCAAAACAATCATTTGTTGAGTCAGTCCTTAAGAAAGTTTCAAGATCAGCTTGGCAAAAGTAAAGAATTGTGATCACTTGTGAAGTTTAATGAGATTAGTTGTTAATATTAGGGTGTTATTGTTGAGAAATTCACATGATTCTGCCTTGATCACATTTTGATGTGTGGTGTGGGTAATTGTTTACAGTCTATTACCCATATTTAATGTATGTTAATTCTGTGTCATAAATTTTATGTTGGACATGCATTGTTGATGGAAACACTGTTCTATGTTCTATAGTAATGTTTATTGTTAGTTGTTTTACGGAATCTCATGGCTTTATTCTTTTATTAAATCCCCTGGATCTCAAATTTGTCCACTTATTTAAAAAAAATACTGATCCATAGGCAGATTGTAATATAAATTTTGCTGTGTAATTCAGGATTTTAGTACATTAAGAATAATAAATCCCTTGCTCTTTTTGGAAGTGATTGTCTCTTGGAATCTTTTGAATCCACTAAAGAAAAGAGGGCGGGGGGGGGGGGGGGGGGGGGGGGGGGGGGGGGGGGGGGAATGGGTGTCGCAAGGCTTCAGATTAAAATGATTCCAAAGGTTGCAACGTTTAAGCCTACTGCTGGAAAGCTAGTGTAGTGGTATTGTCAATGAACATGTAACTCAACAGGTCAGGCTTGATCCCTTGGGGAGGACAGGGGTTCAAATCCTCCCATAACGACTGGTGGAATTTTAATTCAATTATCAATTCTGGAATTTAAAGCTAGTCTGAGTAACAATGAAAATTATTCTGTGGTTTGGGCAAATAAAAAATCTGCCATCCTCACTTGGTCTGGCCTACATGTGACTCCAATTCCCCAGGAATATGATTGACTCTTAAAATCCCTCCACAATGTCTGAGTAAGCAGCTTAATTCAAAGGCAATTAGGGTCAAGCAGTTTTGTCAGTGAAGGCCATATCTCACTGAAGAGTAAAGCAAAATCAGTCCTGACTTTTTTTTGTGTTCTGGAGTGGAAATTTGAATTTACCTGCTCTCTGACTGATAGATGAGAGCATTGCTAACTCAATTACATGTTACCAAACTAGTAAAAGATTTGAACTACAGAACCAATCCATCAGTACGAGAAAAAAGTATTTTGAGTGGTGCGATCTTGTGAATCTGCTTTGTAAATAAAATTAAACCCTTTGAATATTTTTAATATATTCCACTGTCCCTTCAAATTGACAGAAGTTTTTTTTTCAGCATTCCTGATCTTTACTATCTGTGTGCCAAAATATGTTTTGACTTAAGGTGACAGTGTACTGATATATGCAAGCAATCTGAAATGTTTTGATGATATTCTTCTGTATGCTATTTTAAAGGGGTCATTATTTTTTTCTTGCATAAATAAATGATTAATATCATTAGAATTGTATCAAAGGGTTCACACACTCTTGAGCAAATACTTGCACAGTTTAATTGCCAATCAATAGCTGCTTGCTTGACACAGCATCATCCTATATACTTCACCAATGCTTTGGGGTAAAGAGGATTAACTTTTATAAGCAGTCTTACCTTTTGAATGCCTGTTGCGTTTCTATAGCTACACATTCAACACTTATTTTAAAAAAGCAGAATAGTTGCAACTAATTTGCATTAATGGCAGAGCTATTTAATTTAGTTTTTATTTTATCAGAAAGAGTGCACTCCTCCCCTGTAAAGCGGGAAATAAAATGAGTTGAAATGATATGATTTCATTAAAATCGTCACAGATACTAAATTCATCAGTGAGAAAAGCATGGTGTTTTATCTTACAAGTGGAATTAAAACAAAGTAACAGCAAGAGGTAACCAACTAACAGTGAGAAAAAATATTAAGGATTTCTTTATAAATGTTAAACTGTGTGTTCCACAGAGCCTTGCTGCACCAAAAAAAAATCAGAAAATTAGTCAAGGAGCTCAGAATCTTTTATGCATTCACTTAATGCATAGAAACCATTGTTTGTATGAACACAATTTCCTGATTTTGCCTCCCAACGAGTAAAGTTCCATGGTGGGCTCACAAAAGCTGAAAATTGAGACCATTTTGACTTATTTGTCAAATATATACAGATTCACAGCTATATTTTACTCACATTTCTGTACATTATTCAACCCTGCTCACAGTCCTTCTCTCGTCAATTTCCTTTATTGCCAGATTATTATTCACTTCACTCTTTTGCAAGGTATTTGAGATGCTCTAAGCATTGTATTAGGTTTTACATGCCTATTGATGGCATTCACCTTTTCATTTCCTTCATTGATACAAGAGTGTCATTCTCTAAATTATCACTGTGTTGGAAGGGCTTTGTGCCTTGTCTGAAATATGTTAGAGTTGAAAAACTGAAGCGCTCCAGCTGAATGGAGAGGTGAGGCCTATGGTATTATTGCTGAATTATTAACACAGAGACACAGGTAATGTTCTGGTGACCTGGGTTTGAATTCTGCCAAGAATCTGAATTTAAAACAAAAGTCTGGAATTAAGAGTCTAATGATGACTATGAACCCATTGTTGATTGCCAGGAAAACCAAACATCTGATTCACCAATGCCCTTCTGGAACGAAACTGCCATTTTTCCCTGGTCTGGACTCTATACCCACATCAATGTGATTTACCCTCAACTGCCCTTTTGGCAATTAGGAATGGGCAATAAATGCTGGTGTAGCCAGTGACAGCTTTATCTTGTGATTTTTTTTAAAATCCTAGTACTTTTCCCCAGGCTTGGTGGGAGTGGTAGGAGGTATTTTAGAGGGGCATTTTGATATTTAAAATTGAAACTGCCTCAGCTCAGAATCAATTTTCATCACCCAAGTTTCTGAAAAGTGATTCTTATGCTTTGGGCTCCTGCATGTTTTTGGACAGGTCAAGATAACCTCTGGAAGAGATTAAGTTCCTTTTTTCAAAAATTTAAGTAGTCCGTTATGACTGTTTGTGGGAGACATTAATGCATAGAATCCACCTCTGGCGAACTGTAAGCTGTCCAGTCATTTTTTTCTACCCTTGTAAAAAGAGTGACTCTCAGTTGAAAAATCAATGCTTGTAATTTCAATGGATGCTGATTCGCATATGCTTGAAGATGTTAATGCTACTTTCGTACCGATCATTATAACAGTGGTGTTGGAGAGGACAAGGACCACAAGGTTGCTGCTAGATTTACAGATCCTCATGGTTATAAAGGAATTGTTCTCTTTGATGTGAAGCTATGAAAACAAATGTTTGATTTTATTTGGGATTAATTTAGTGAATCTTGTAATAGATATTTAGAAAGTCATTTTATTTTATCTCAGTATAGCTGCTACAGTCTTGTCAATGGTAGATATTCGGTGAGTTGGCATAGATCATTGAGGACCAAGGGTTGTTGTAACAGCATTGGGTGGCATGGATAATGCAAAGGGCCATGTGGTTGGATAGAGCGGCTTAAGTTGAGATGGAGGTATGAACATTCACGCGAGTGGGTGAGATGGTTTGAGGTGGCATAAGTTGTTATGAGACATGGGAGAGGTGAGTCAAACTCTAATTACCACTTGCTAAACTCTCTTCTAAATCTCAGAGTGAAAATGAGACCATTTTCATGCTCTTTATCAAAATCAGATATATAGATTTGGGAAAATTTACAACTGTGCATTCCTGCCTTGGGAGTAAAAATTCAGCCCAAAATATGTGGCCTCAAAGTCTTAATGAAATAAAACTTGAGGTAAGAGAAATATTGGCAAAACATAATAATAAAAAAAACTCTGAAAACACCTTGTGTTGAGTTCATCAAAAGCTGTATGTCATGCTAAGCCTAGAGGCATAAAAATGTATTGTTCCACTTGACCTTATGTCCAGCTTATCTCACATATCCGTCTGTCATGAAGACCATGTTGCCTGTTAAATACCACCATCTTGTTCTAAATTAACCCTTTCCTCAACAAACTGCTATTGTATCCCTATGGCACCTCAAACTTGGAATTACTGTGAATTGTTTTCTTTTACAGGTTATCCTTTCTGTTTCCCTAGTCAGAAAATATGATATGTTCAGGATATCTCATTGCATTTTCTTAACATTAAAAGAAATTGTATCTCTTGTATATTAAGAAAAGTTTTAGTTGGTTGACTGGTCATATCCTAAAGCTAGGGTGGAAGCTGAGAGCTAGAACAAACAGAGTTGTTATCTCTGGTTTGTTACCCATGCAAGGTGAGGAACAGGGAACAATATCAGCTAAACATGTGGCTGCAGGATGGTGCAAGAGGGAGGGTTTCAGGATAATGAATAACTGGGGCTCATTCTGGGGAAAGTGGGACCTTTACAAACTGGACGATATTCACTTGAACCAGAGGGGTGCCATTATCCTGGGTGGGAAATTTGCGAGTGCTATTCGGGTGGGTTTAAACTAGATCAGCAGGGAGATGGGAAACTGTAGTGTAGTTCCAGCGCACAGGAGGTTGTGAGTAGGGAGGATATGGACAGGCTTTCATAGTTACAGGCGTATGCTGGCAGATAGCAAACGGATTGATGTTTGTCTACTTCAAAGCCAGGTGTATCCAGAATAAGGTAGTTGTTCTTGCAGCATGGATAGGTACCATGGATAGCATGGAATGGCCGATGTTGTGGCCATTTCGGAGTCATGGATAGGCCAGGGTCAGGAATGGACTTTGCAGGTTCCAAGGTTTAGATTTTTCATTAAGACCAGGGAAGGTGGTAAAAGAGGAGAGGTATGGCTTTGTTAGTCAAGGACAGTATAACTATGGCTGAAAGAACATTTGAGGAGGGCTGGTCTACTTAGATGGTATGGGCTGAAGTTAGAAACAGGAGAGGAGAGGTCACACTGCTGGGACTTTTTTGTAGGCTTCTGCAAAGTTCCAGGGATGTGGAGGAGAGGATTGGCAAAGTGATTCTGGGTAGGAGTGAAAGGAACAGGGTGGTCATTATGGGGGACTTTTTGTTCCCCAACATTGACTGGAAATACTATAACTCTAGTATGTCAGATGGATCAGTCTTTGTCCAATATGTGCCAGAGGGTTTCCTGACACATCATGTTGAAGAGCCGACAAGAGGGGAGGCCACACTGGATCTGGTACTTGGTAATGAACCAGGCCAGGTGTTTGATTTAATGGTAGGTGAGCACTTTCGAGAGAGTGACCATAATTCGGTTACATTTAGTTTAGCAACCGAAAGGGATAGGTGCATGCCACAGGCCAAGATGTATAGATGGGAGAAGGGCAATTATTATGAAATCAAGCAAGACTTAGGAGACATAGAATGTCATAGCAAAATTCAGGGGATGAAGACAATCGAAATGTGGAGCTAGTTTAATGAACAGATATTGCATGTCCTTGATAGATGTGTTCCTGTCAGGCAGGAAGGAAGTGATAAGGTAAGTAAACCATAGTTAACTCAAGAAATTGTATCTCTTGTTAAGTCGAAGAGGAAGGCTTATGTGGTGATGAGATGAGAAGATTCCGATAAGGTGATGGAGAGTTACAGATTAGCTAGGAAGGATTTAAAGAGAGAGTTAAAAAGAGCAAGGAGGGGACATGAGCAGTCTTTAGCAGATTGAATAAAGGAGAACCCTAAAGCTTACTATAGGTATGTGAGGAATAAAAGGATGACTAGGGTAGGAATAGGCCCAGTCAAAGACAGAAGTGGGAAGCTGTGTGTGGACACTATGGAGATCGGAGAAGTACTAAACAAATAGTTTTCATCTGTTTTCACCCAGGAAAAGGAGAATATTGTAGAGGAGAAGACTGAGATACGGGCTATTCGACGAGACAGGATTGACGTTAGTAAGGATGACGTATTAACAATTCTAGAAGATGTGAAAATAGAAAAGTTTCCTGGACTCGATAAGATTTATCTAAGGATTCTCTGGAAAGATAGGGAGGAGATGATCAAGCCTTTGGCCTTGGTCTTTGAGTCATCATTGTCTACAGGTTTAGTACCAGAGGACTGGAGGATTGCAAATGTTGTGCCCTTGTGCAAGAAAGGCAGCATAGATGACCCAGGTAACTATAGACCAGTGAGCCTTACTTCTGTTGTAGGAAAAGCTTTGGAACGGATTGTAAGAGATAAAATTTATAATCATCTAACAAGCAACAATTTGATTGGAGATAGTCAGCTTGGTTTCGTGAAGGGCAGGTCATGTCTCACAAAAGTCATTGGGTTTTTTGAGAAGGTGACCAAGCATGTGGATGAGGATAGGACAGTTGACATGGTGTGCATGGATTTCAGTAAAGCCTTTGATAAGGTTCCACATGGTAGGCTGTTGGAGAAAATGCAGAGGCATGGAATTCAGGGTGATTTAGTAGTTTGGATTAGAAACTGGCTTTCTGTAGGAAGGCAGTGAGTGGTGGTTGATTGGAAATATTCAGCCTAGAGTCTGGTTACTAGTGGTGTGCCACAAGGATCTGTCTTGGGATCACTGCTGTTTGTCATTTTTATAAATGACTTAGACGCAGGGATAGGTGGATGGGTTAGAAAGTTTGCAGATGACATGAAAATTGGTGGCGTGGTGAACAGTGTGGAAGAATGCTATAGGTTGCAGGGGGACTTGGATAAACTGCAGAATTGGGCTGAGAGGTGGCAAATGGAGTTCAATGCAGATAAATGTGAAGTGATTCACTTTGAGAAGAATAACAGGAAGGCAAAATACTGTGTCAATGGAAAGATTCTTGGTAGTGTGGATGTGCAGAGGGATCTTAGTGTCTATGTACAAAGATCCCTGAAAGTTGCCACCCAGGTTGATCATGCTGTTATGAAGGCACGCGGTGTGTCAGGTTTTACTGGTGCAGGGATTGAGTTCCAGAGCTGTGATATCATACTGCAACTGTACAAAACACTCTGCGGCCTCATTTGGAGTATTGTGTACAGTTCTGGTCTCCCCATTACAGGAAGGATGTGGAAGCATTGGAAAAGGTGCAGATGAGATTTACCAGGATGTTGCCTATTCTGGAGGGAAGGTCTTATGAGGAAAGGCTGAGGGACTTGGGTCTGTTCTCATTGGAGAGAAGAAAGCTAAGAAGGGATTTAATAGAGACATACAAGATGATGAGAGTGTTAGATAGGGTAGACAGCGAGAGCCTTTTTTCCTAGGCTGATGACATCGGCTTGTACGAGGGGGCATAGCTGCAAATTGAGGGATGATAGATTTAAGACAGATGTCAGAGACAGGTTCTTTACTCAGAGAGTGGTAAGGGCGTGGAATGTCCTGCCTGCCAATGTAATTAACTCAGCCACATTAGGGGCATTTAAACAGTTCTTGGATAAGCACATGGATCATAATGGGATACTGTAGGGTGATGGGCTTGGATAAGTTCACAGCTCGGCACAACATTGAGGGCCGAAGGGTCTGTTCTGTGCTATATTGTTCTATGTTCTATGTTCTAAAGACAAATAATTATGCAAACAATAATTGCCCACACTCTAAAACACAAATAAGACAAACTTGCAATCATAGAGCATGGGTAAGGCAGATATGCTGTTATTTATTGATCATCCCTAATTTCCCTTGAGAAGATAGTGGTGAGCTATTTTCTTGACAGTTATAGTTCTCTTGCTTTAGGTAGACCCAAATGCCCTTCGGGAGGGAATCTGACCCAATGATAATGTAAGTAAAGTCAGGATGGTGTGCACCTTTGAGGGTATCCTGCAGGTGGTAGTATTTCCATATATTTGCTGCCTGTGGCCTTCTGAATGGGAGTGGGTTTCAAAGGTGATGTCAAAAGATTTTGCTAATTCTTTGCAGTGCACCTTGTAGATGGCAAATGCTGCTGCTAGTAATCATCATTGGTGGAGGAATTAGGTGCCTGTAGATATAGTCAAAAAGTGTGGTGCTGGAAAAGCACAGCAGGTCCGGCAGCATTAAAGGAGCAGGAGAGTCGATGTTTCGGGCATAAGCCCTATTGAGGCTCCTTGGATGATGTCTGACCTGCTGTGATTTTCCAGCATCACACTTTTGACTCTGATCTCCAGTATCTGAAGTCTTTACTTTCTCTGAGGCAGAATACATGGTGCTAATCAAGCAGACTGTTTCTTTCCCGATATGATGGAAACCTTGTACATTGTTGAAGCTGCAACTTATCCAGGCAAATGGGAGTATTCCATCACATTCCCAAGTTGAGTACAAGGAATAGCTATTTGGAAATAAAGGGGATTGTAAACAATTGTGGAAGCAATGGGTAAAGTATTTTCAAGTTCTGTGAAGAGATAGAGGACTGTCAAAAGATCGTATTGAACCATTTGAGGATTTTCATGGACATATCATGAAAGGTTCATTGAATTTGGTTAATTTCTACTGATTTTCCTTATTGAAGTTGATGGACAGTTATGAGGATTGGATAATGATTTCAATGATAAAACTAGGCTTGTCAATATAGGCAGAAAACAGATCTTATTTACTGATTGTATTCAGGGAGTAGGCACAAGTTGTGTGAAATTCTTGTCCATATCTTTAACAACTAACAACATTCTAGGATACTTTGTATTAACTGTAAGCATATTTGACAGTGTCTCCAGCTTAAAAAGAAAAGCAAGTCAGGCCCAGGGAACTATTGACCAATTTTTAAAAATGTTAGTGACATGAAAGATTCTTGAGGGAATCATTAAGGATGCCATATATTATCGCTTGAATGACGAAAGTTCCTCAGGGAAATTTTATACATAGCAACCACAGCTCCAGTGAAGGAAAGTCAAGTTTTGTAAATGTGGTTATGACCAGGATTTTGTGGTCAGTTCTGAAACAATGTGTTATCTGTGCACCACATATCAGATGCCCACAATGTTTTTGCATGTTTGTAAATGGAAAGTAAGTGTCATGAAGCATCTGATTCAGAGAGTGCAGTTCCCTCCAATGGGACCTGTAAGAAGGGCAAGCTTTCCTCTCAAGCAAACTAAGGAATCCCTACTGGAACATCCAGTGGTTTACTCTAAGTCCCAACAACAATGATTTTGGCTCAGGTGGAAAGTTCAGGACTGATTGGACCATGAAGTTGACAAATCTCTATTTCAACCATTTTGGCTTTAACATGTGACCACTCAACTCTCAGGAGCACTTGGAATTCATAGTGGTTCTATTTATTAGCCACAATTGGCCAATTTTTCACTGTGTTTCAAAATTCAGTCAATGAAAGCAAGTCAAAGTCCAAGTACATTTCCAGCATGATTTGTGACAGGTGAACTGTGAGTGTTTCCACCAGCACCAATAAGCTCTTCAGGAACACACAATAGCCATTCCACCAGTGGATTTTGCTCCCACCACCACTCACCTAATATGTTGATGTTATAATCACATCATGGAAAATGTTCAGATCTGCATGAATGCCCAAAGGAAGCAGAAGTATCCGGCTCCGAGTTGATGGACATTTTTCAGCCTGGAAGAAGGTTGATGGTGAAGTTCCCCAGAGGCCAGTACTGGGACAGTACCTCTTCCGTGTGTGTGTGTGTGTGTGTATATATATATATATATATATATAATTTATATTTGATAGAACGATTGTACCGTGGATCTTGCAGCAGCTTCTGAGTTGAAGGCTTTTTTTTGTAGATTTCTTATGCTGTTACATAGCAGAAGCAAAAAAATAATAATTTTTTGGACAGGTACATGAATTGGAAAAGTATGGAAGGACATAGACCAAATGCAGACGATGGGATGAATTTAATTTGGGAACATGATTGACATGGACTAGTTGGAACGATGGATCTTTCTATGCTGTGTGAGTCCATGTCTCTATGATTATGATTCCATCTTATTTTGCACAAAACAATTCAAATTAATTCAGTTTCAAAGTTTGAGGACGTGCAAAGCTTGGCAAACTTAAAGGTCATTTACAAATTGGTAGTGTGGGCAGATAGTGGCAGACGAAGTTCAATGTGAGGAAATGTGAGGTGGTATACTTTAATAAAAGAACATTGGAAACAAAATAAAAGAAAGAATACTCTTCTAAAGGATATGCAGGAGAAGACTGAACTGAGTGTAATTGTACATAAGTTATTAAAGTTGGTAGGACAGGTAGATGAAACAGTAAACAAATAGCACAAGTTTTAGATTTCGTAAACAGATGCATAAGGTGAAAGAGCAAGAAGATTATGATGCCTTCATATAACATCCAGGTTAGACATCTGTGGAGTATTGTATACAGTTCTGAGCACCACACTGCAAAGGAAGGATGGAAATGCATTATTGAGAGCAGAAAGAAGGTTAACAAGAATGACTCCAGGAATGATACACTTCAATTTTGAGTAAATATCAGAAGTCAACAGAGTGTTTTCCTTCTGGAGGAGCGGACTAAGAGGAGTTTTGTTTTAAGTTTTATAAGTCATGAGATGTATGTACAAGTAAAACACCTCAAGCAAATGAATCTCAAAAGGGAGCAGTAAAAAGTGTGATGAGGAGGAAGTCCAGTCAATCGTTGGTGGGGGTAATGCTACAGTCAGTCAGATTAAGATACTTGGCCTGCTGCAGTCTAGGGCTTACGTCTGCAAGTTGGGGATTGGGTCACAGTCAGTCCTGAAGATAAAGTACAAGCCTTCAGTTTAGTAATATAGACTTTGAACGGATCTAGCAACTCAGGACTGGGTCTCCATTAAATGCTTTGTGTCATCATCAGCAGCAGCAGAATCACATTCCAACACAATATGCTAGCGCAATGCCTGATATATCTCCTAACCTACTCTTACCATCAAGCCAGAGGATACATTTAGTTTAATGAAGAATGCAGGGAGAATGCCAGGAGCCACACCAAGCATACTAAAAAGATGAAGTGTCACTCTGATGAAGGAACAACCCAGAACCAGCTTGCACACCGAACAGCATAAGGAGCAAGTGCTTGACAGTAAGTGATCCCACAACCAATAGATCATGTTTAAGCTCTGCAATCCTGCCAGATCCAGGATTGAATGATGGTGGACAATTAAACAACTTGGTAGAGAAGGAAGCTCCACAAATATCTGCATCCTTAAGATTGAAGAGCTCAGCATGAGTGCAAAAGATAAGGCCAAAATATTTGCAACAATCCTCAGCAAGAAATTCAGGTGGATGATCACATTGGCTTGCTTTGGAGGTCCTCAGCATCACAGATGCCAGTCTTCAGCCAATTCAATTTACACCACATGATATCAAGAAATGAGTGGTGACTTTGGGCCCTGACAATATTCTATCAATCACACTGAAGAACTGCCACATTCCAAGCTAGGTTACAATATTGGCATCTACCAGCAACATGGAAAATACAATTGTGAAAGTCCCTTACATGAAAAGCAGGACAAATCAGACCCAGCCGATTAATGCTCGATCGGCTTAGACTCAATCATCAAGAGAATGATGGAAGGTGACATTAACAGTGCTATCAAGCAGCACCTGCTCAACAACAATCTGGTCAGTGATACTCAGTTTGAGTTCTGCCAGGGCCCTCAGCTCCTGACCTCATTACAGCCTTATTCAACCATGATCCAAAGAGCTGAATTTCATAGATGAGAAGAGATGAAAAAGACTGTCTTTGACATCAAGACCACATTTGACCAAATGTATCAACTCAGAGCCTTACAAAAACTGGAACCAATGGAAATCAGAGGCAAAATACTGCTCTGGTTCAAATTATACTTAAAGATTGATGAAGATGTTGCCAGAGTTGGAGAATTTGAGCTACAGGCATAGGCTGAACAGGCTGGGGCTGTTTTCCCTGGAGTGTCGGAGGCTGAGGGGTGACCTTATAGAGGTTTACAAAACTATGAGGGGCAAGGATAGTATAAATAGGCAAAGTCTTTTCCCTGGGGTCAGGGAGTCCAGAAGTAGAAGGCATACGCTTCGGGTGAGAGGGGAAAGATATAAAAGAGACCTAAGGGGCAATTCTTTCAAGCAGAGGGTGGTACATGTATGGAAAGAGCTGCCAGAGGATGTGGTGGAGTCTGATACAATTGCAACATTTATGAGGCATTTGAATGGGTATATGATTAGGAAGTGTTTGGAGGGATATGGGCCAGGCGCTGGCAGGTGGGCCTAGATTGGGTTGGGATACCTGGTCAGCATGGACAGGTTGGACTGAAGGGTCTGTTTCCATGCTGTACATCTCCATGACTCTATGACTCCATGAGAAATGACAATGGTCGTGGTTGTTGGAGATCAGTGTTCTCAGCTCCAGGACATCTCTACAGACATTCCTCAGGACAGTGACCGAGTACCAAATACCTTCATCAGCTTCCTCAATGGCCTTCCTTTCATCATAAGGTCAGAAGTGAGGATATTTGCTGATGATTGCACAATGTTCAGAATAATTTGTGATGTTGAAACAGTTCATATTCAAATGCAGCAAGACCTGGACAATATCCTGATTTGGGTTGATAAGTAGCATGAATCATTTGCACCATACAAGTACCAGACACATCTCCAGAAAGTCAGAATCTCACCATTGCTCCTGGATGTTCAATAGTATTGCCATCACTACGACCACTATCAACATCCTGGGATAGACATTGACCAGAAACTCAATTGGTCTCACAACGTAAATACTGAGACTACAAGAGTAGGTCAGAGTCTAGGAGTACTGTGGTGAGAAACTCACCTCCTGATTCTCCAAAGCCTGTCCACCACCTCCAAGATATAAGTCAAGCGTGTACTGGAATATACCCCACTTGCCTGGATAAGTGCAGCTACAACAGCTCTCATGAAGCTTGACACATCCAGGACAAAGTAACCCACCTGATTGGCACCATATCCACAAGCATCCACTCCCTTCACTATCAACATTCTGTACTAGCAGTGTGTACTATCTACAAGATGCACTACACAAATTCACCAAAGCTCCTTTGACAGCGCATATCAAATCCATGTTAACTACAATCTCAAAGGAAAAGGGAAGGTGATACATGCGAGCACCATCATCTGCAAGTTTCCCTGCAACACACTCTCTGACTAATCTGGGAAATACAGTGTCACTGAGTCAAAATCATAAAGCTTCCTCCCTATCAGCAATTTGGATGTACTTATACCGTGGACTGCAGAGATTCAAGAAGCCAGCTCAACACCATCATTGCAATGTTGAATCAATATCGATGAGTAATAAATGTCGGCTCAGTTAGTGAAACCTACATTCCCTGAATAAAGAATAATAAAACACATCATGGTGCTGTGGAACCATGGTCAGGATTGTGTCGGTTTTTCTTGCAATTAAAGAAAAGGAGGGACTGAAAATGATGGAAGTCGATTAAAGAGCAATTAGTGGTGTTGAAGGAACAGAAGGTGTGATAAAGTGTTCCCAGTGAGTGTACAGGAAGCACAGAGGAAAAGAAGATTAGTCTTTTGAGAGATGGTGAGGGTTGAATGGATATGACACATGCAACTGAGAGGTGTAGTCCATGAAGCTTCTATTATTTGCATGAGTGGTGGCACTACGAGTGTGTGGAAGCAGACTGTTAGGATTGCCTGTGACTGAGCAGTACAAATTGGCCAAATGCTGCCCATGGCTAATGCAGCAGAAGATAGCTAACAGTAGTTAGAAGACTTGGACAGAAGCAGGACAATATAGATTCAAGGTTATCTGCTGTTGTTGATGCATAAGACATAGACAAGAACATTTCACACTAACTGCGCGAATTATTTAATCAATCTGTTCTAATTTGCTAGCTAAAGAAAGCTACATTATGTGTAACCACATAACTTTGTTGGAACTGATATTAAAACTGGTGGGCGGCACGGTGGCACAGTGGTTAGCACTGCTGTCTCACAGTGCCTGAGACCCGGGTTCAATTCCCGACTCAGGTGACTGACTGTGTGGAGTTTGCACGTTCTCCCCGTGTCTGCGTGGGTTTCCTCTGGGTGCTCCAGTTTCCTCCCACAGTCCAAAAATGTGCGGGTCAGGTGAAATGGCCATGCTAAATTGCCCGTAGTGTTAGGTAAGGGGTAAATGTAGGGTATGGGTGAGTTGTGCTTCGGCGGGTCGGTGTGGACTTGTTGGGCCAAAGGGCTTGTTTCCACACTGTAAGTAATCTAATCTAAAACAATTAGTAAAAATCAATATTATTTTGTATTTCCTACAATCGGCCTAATAGGAATTTCAAAGGTTCTTAAGTGATAGGCAAGTATTGAATTAATTGTCAGTTAACATGGAGTAGCTGGCAAATGCTTGGGAAGGAATTTAAATATAGTGAAATGAATACTACACAGTCCCAGCATGATTCTATTTGCATGATTCCAGCCGACTCCTGGCGATTGACTGTGTGGAGTTTGCACATTCTCCCCATGTCTACATGGGTTTCCTCCAGGTGCTCCAGTTTCCTCCCACAGTCATAAAGATGTGCAGGTCAGGTGGATTGGCCATGCTAAATTGCCCATAGTGTTAGGTGAAGGGATAAATGTATGGGTGGGTTGCGCTTCGGCGGGTTCCAAAGGGCCTGTTTCCACACTGTAAGTAATCTAATATAATCTAATATATGCTGTAGAATGTAGTTACATAATGAATGTGGTGAGAAGTGAAAGATTATGTCAGAAAAGTCATGACGAATCATGGAAAGCTAGGTGCTATGCATCCATTCGACATAACACTTCAACTGAAAATGGAAAAATTCTGCCCTTCATGGTTCTAGGGAAGACTAAAACTAAAACTTAACCTGAAATGGAAACTTCAGGCTTCTGGGAAAACCAAAACTGTTTGAAAGAAAATAAAATCGTTGTGAACTATTCAAGCTGAAATCCCAGTGGTACATTGTGAGTAGTTGAAATAGGTGAATGTGAAGGCTGTATCTTTGAGTGGAGAAAAAAGAATGGAAACAAAAACTTACTGCCTCTGCTTCAGTTATTTTAAAGGAACCAATTGACTATATTGACCATACAGCACATAGGATTGTTTCTGAGCATTTGTAGAAAGATATGTCTAGTGAATTTATGCCATCAACATGAACAAAGCTAAGATGGGATAATGCACCACTGTAGAGAAGCCAATGCCTGTGAATGTCAGAGTGGATAGGAGCTGCTTTGGATCAGAATTAGTGGCTGGAATCCTCAAGGAGAAGGAGTTGGAATTCTACCTGAGAAGGTTACAAGCTTTGAAAGCCATTGTGGCTGATTACTGTGGCTGAGGTGCTGTGAGATATAACTTTGTTATGTATGATTTTTAACTGGCATTTTATGGTGTATATTTGCCTTATTTTACTTGACAACTCATAATTCATTTATATTGATTTTGATGAGAGTCTTTAAATGAAAATGGGAGAAATAAAAACCTTGTCCATCTATTGAGGTCAAATGCTAAATTCAGATCTTACGATTTGCTTGTTTCCATGTTAGTCATAACATAGGGTTAAGAGATAAATGGATTGAAGAGATGAACAGAAAATGTAAAATGTATATATACTTTTAAAGTCACCAGAATTAGAGGTGAAGGAGTGAAACTCATTGCAAAAATTAATTTTTGTTGGCTGCAATGGTTTTAATAATATATAAATTATCACATAATTCAGAAATAATTTACAGCAAAACACATAGCTATCTAAATATTTTCAGTTCTGTCTAAGTGTATCAATTGGATAAGAAATTAAACTTCACACTCTTACATTGATTTCAATGCCAGATTTATTCGTAGAATGCTATTATTCTTTCAGCATGTGAAAGTGCAGGGTAACCTGAACTGCAAGCTTTTTGAAATCATCACTAAATGTTGGAAGAAACAAACTCAATATGTGTTGTCTAATTTGACTTCCAAAAACCTTTTTATATGTTATCACATGAGGGACATCTTTAAATGACCTTCAAAATCATTCTCTAAGCATTCGGTGTAATATATTAAATTGAATGGAATGCTTTTGACAGGAAATCAGTATGGATGAATTTGGATCTAATGGTACCATGGTTATTGTTTCTTCTTTACTAATTTTGTTAATAAACTAATTGAGGGCATATTGTGGGCATATTCTTTAAACATACAAATTATGCCCAGATCTGTGCAAGTGTCGGAGGTGCAGAAGATACTCAACTGCTTCAGGTAGGGCTTGATGTCTTAGTAAATTTTGCTCATGGCTAAGAAATTATGTTTAATTTGAAGAAGAGAAGTATTTTACCTATAGACAGCATTAATGTTCAACATACACCCTTCATCAGCAAGCAGGTGTCGAAAGAAAGAGATCTAAATGTGCTAATGTTTCGATCTCTGAAGGTTCAAATGCAATGATGTGAATAGTAATTAGAGCAAAGAATGTTTCAGGGTGTCTTTTCAAGATAACTACAAGACAAATGGAACTGATTTGTTCTTGTATAACCGTTAGTCAAGCTTCAGTTGAAATGCTGCATTCAGTTTTAGTCTTATTGTTTTATTTACAAATGTGGCTGCATCAGCATTTTATTGCTCATTCCTAATCACCCTTGAGAAGGTAGTGGCAAATTGCCTTCTCTGAACTGTTGCAGTCCTTGTATTGTAGATCAATCTAAAATGCAGTTAGGGAAGGAAGTCAAGGATTTTATCTCAACAACACTGAAAGAATGGCAATAAATGTCAGGTAGCAAGTGGCTAGGAAGGTATCTAACAGGTGGTGGTGTTCCCATGTATCTGCTGCTTTTTACCTACTTGATGAAAGTGGTCATGGATTTGAAAAGCATTAGGTAAGGGGCCTTACTGAATTTCCACAATACATCATACAGATGGTACGCACTGCTAATGCTGAATGTCAGTAGTGGAATGACTGAATATTTGTGGATGTGGTGCCAATCAAGTGGGGTGTTTTGTCCCATTTGGTGTTGGTGGAGCTGCACTCAACCAGGCAAGTGGGTACTAATCCATCACACTTCTGACTTATGCCCTCTAAATGCTGGAAGCTGGTCATTGATCTGCTCTGATCAATGATCATTGATAGCCTCTGATCTGCTCTTGTAGCCATGTACAAGCTAGTGTGTTTCCGAAAGCTAGTGTGCTTTCAATTAAACCTGTTGGACTATAACCTGGTGTTGTGTGATTTTTAACTTTTTACACCCCAGTCCAACATCGGCATCTCCAAAACTAATGAGGTAAGGTACTGAGTGGCCCTGGTGGAAACCATATTAACTTCAGTGAGCATATTATGACTGAGTAATTCCTTAATAATACTGTTGATTCTACCTTTCATCATGTTATTGATGTTTGAGTGTAAACTGATGTGGTAGGTTGGTTTTGTCCTGCTTCTTGTGTACAGAACATACTTGGGCAATTTCCCACATTACCAGGTAGATTCCAGTATTGCAGTTGTATACTGGAACAGCTTGGCTAAATGTGTGGCATGTTCTGCACCATAAATCTTCAACATTCTTGCTGGAATCTTGTCATGGTCTATTGATTTTGCAATATTCCTATCACTCATTTTCACATGAGAAATTTCAATACTTTGGAAAATGCACAGAGTAATGTAATGTCCTATGGATGCAGAGATCTGAAATAAAAACTGGAAGTGCTGGAGATGCTCAGCAGAGTTAACTTTGTTTCTTTCTCCAATAGAATAATTAACAATTCAAAACATCTATGCAATATGACAGGCTAAGAAATTTGAGGCTTATATTTTCAGATAAACATAGAATCAGGAGTGGTACGATTACAATTTTTTGTTATGATACGGAAAAGTTATCCAAACCAAATCAGCCTATCAACCTTTGTATTTACAACATGGTAAAATTAAAACCTTCAAAGACTCTCAATAATTACTGTAATAGTTCCTAACCAGACTTTTGAACGATCAATTACAGACGTTTTTACCGCAAACTTCTTTGCAAATTCCACAAGTCATCAATTCCCAATTTACAGAAAAGTACTGAAAACCTGATAAGAGTTCTAACATTTAAGATTATCAAATGATTAGATAGTGATCCAGTGGGATATTTTCCAATTAGATAGGCTAAGCAGAATTAGTTTTCGCAATTCAAAGTTTTATGAGGTGCCAAATCATTTTGAGAACACCGATTTTCCAAATTCAAGCAAATAATAATTGGACTTGTTTTCTGGCTGAAGTGAAGATCACATTTCGCAAAAGGTTGACAATACATAGAAAAATTAGAGCACAGAAATCTAATAAATAGAATTTGACTGACCAAGGGGTCAGAGAAGAATTTCAATGAATTATTTCTTCCAAAGTGTACTTTTATCAGTTCTTGCCTCAATTTATAAAACTGTGACCTGATTTTTTCCTAACTGTTGTTCAACACACTGTGAAGAACTTTATATGGCATTGTGGACAGTTCCCGGAAGACACTGATATAAATTAATTTAGATATTTAAGAATAAAATTTGTAATTAAGTAGTCAAAAGTGCTTCATAACACATAATTCAATATTCATCATAACAAAATTTTACTTTGGGTAGAAGAGAGATTATAAGCTGCTTTGGTACTTTAACAAACTTTTTTAAAGGACGAAAAGGGATAAATTATTAAAAGAAAAGTTCTGCAGCTTTTCAAATAGCATTAAATTCTCAGCAACATTATGCGACATGGAATTGTTTAATGGTGCATTGTGTAACCTTTACCACTAAGCACTGTTAAAATATTCACAATGCACAATGTTTCATGAAAAGTGACTGACAGAAAAAATCTGATGCTCTACCTGGTATTCAAAGTTGTTCCCCTAATAGCTTTGTGCTAACAGTGATTGGCTGATGTATACACACCAGCATGGCTGATGTATACACACCAGCATGTCAACTTTGGACTCTTCCTTTCAGGTTATAATTTCACTGAATTCAAATTCACCATCTGCCATGGCAGGATTTGAACCCTGGTACCCAGAACTTTACTTGGGTTTCTGGATTAATAGCCTCTGTGCAACCATTAAAAACTGATCTCCCATTCATATAAAAGTAAAATATTGTGCATTCTGAAAATCTGAAATTTTTTTAAAAAGTGTTGTGGAATTTCTAAAGCCAGACCAGTATGACCAGATGAGGAGGAGGAAATGGCTGGTCCTCTTTTTAAATTTCTCTTGGTCATTTCCGACAAATACTTTTATTGTTTTTAATGGGAAGTTATCACACTTCAATTGAAATATCACATAAATTAAAATTAGGAAGAATATACATATTTTGTTTTCTATCAAACAGACACAAATGCAGGTTAAGGGTTTAAAAAGGTGTCAGGAAAAATAAGAACTTTGTAATTTGCAGCATACGTAGAGTATTAAGGTGTTAGAATTTAAATGTCAGACCATTGTTAACTGTTGACTCATGGTCAACAGTTATAAATTTTATAGATACAGTCAGTTCTCCTATAATGCAATGGATGCATTCTTGTGCAATCCCACGTTATAGAAACATTGTGCATTAGACACAGCGCTTGAATTGTCATTGTTATAATTGTGTTACATTTAACATATGTTTGCGTTGTAGAAATAGCGTTCCAAATTCACTAATCACATGACAGTGAATTTGCATTGACAAAATGCATGTTGTAACAGAACAATCGGTATTTTGAGTTTTTGGTAAATGCTTATTTCACATTTTACTTTTCTACTGAGCACCATATTTGAGATGATGAGGAGAAAATAAGGAGTGAGTGACAGAGAGAGAGACTTACAGCTCTTATTGTTACAAATGTGTTTTTTCTCATCTCTTTCTCCTGCCAAGCAGCTACTGAGATATTGTTTATTTACATATTCTCTTGTCTGGCTCCATTGTCTTTCCAAGTTTGTCACCAGTACATGAGTATTTCATCTATCATTGTGTGAAATTCTCATTTAACTGTGAATTGAAGCTGATGATGAAAGTTTAATGGTAATTTTAGTGCAGGCTGCTTTATTTTTTTCCTCTTTGGCCTCCTGGACTTGCATCAGGTGATTACAGCTTCTGGAGTAGAGTGGTGCTGGAAAAGCACAGCAGTTCAGGCAGCATCCAAGGAGTAGGAAAATCGATGTTTCAGGCAAAAGCCCTTCATCAGGAATACAGGCAGAGTGCCTTAAGGGTGGAGAAATAAATGAGAGATTATTAGCATCTATTTTAGTTACTGTTTATGATTAAGAACAAAAGACATTTTAGATCATGAAAGGCTTTAGGTATAAAAATCAAACCATGAAAGTAAAACCTAATCAGTCATTTTTTACAACTATTGCTATAATACACATTGCTGAATCCTGAAACTCAGCATTTAACACATCATGATTTAAAATTCTACATTAATATCATTCACCATATGCTCAGTTTTTTGACAATGCACATGGTATAATGTAAATCATTTGAAATAAGTTGTGGAGATATATATATAAGAATAAATATAGTTTTGACAGTATTCTTAATATTTGTAATGTAAAATTATTTTGCCGACAACATTTCTTCTTTTAATAGAAAATAAATGTATGGTTTCTACTGGATGATATGAAGAAATGGTTAATATGTCGCTCTTGGCAAACCTGCCAGAACACTGCCTCAATCGTTATTCCTAAAAAACAAATCCATACCTTTCTAAAATGATCACTGAGATTTACTGAACAACAGCTGATGTCAAACAAAGTTTAAATGTAACTTGAATTGAGTTGAACTCATCATGAATTGTACAAGTGATTTTAAAATACCCATTAACTTCTCTTTCTTGTTATTGCTTTGGTTATTGATTTCAGCGAGGATTTAGTACACTGTGGCAACAAAAGCATTTGACAGATGTGGATATTAGATTAGATTCCCTACAGTGTGGAAACAGGCCCTTTTGGCCCAACAAGTCCACACCAACCCTCCGAAGAGTAACCCATCCAGACCCATTTCCCTCTGACTAATGCACCTAATACTATGGGTAATTTAGCATGGCCAATTCACCTCACCTGCACATCTTTGGACTGTGGGAGGAAACCCACACAGACATGGGGATCACGTGTAAACTCCATACAGACAGTCGCCCGAGGCTGAAATTGAACCTGGGACCCTGGTGCTGTGAGGCAGCAGTGTTAACCACTGAGCTACCAAGCCACCAAAGGTAACATTGTCTTACCAGCTGAAGAAATGGCTTCACCATCCTTAAAGATATTGTAGTGCATCTTTGCATTAATTTCACATGCAGGGTGCGATAATCACACCTCTTCACTCAATAGCAGGAGTTAGTTAGCTGGACAGCTGGTTTCTGATAGCCAGTGAACCAACACTGAGTTCAATTACCCCTCGACTGTAGTTACCATAATAATCCTGCTTTCTCATATGAGTCTCAAGTCCCCACCGATCATCCCGTTCTAATGAGCGAGTGGCCCCCTGGGCCTACGGTGATTTTTAGTTTGTGAGTGCCTAATTAATGTAACTTCTCTTTGAAAGGCCTCAAACCACTCTCAAGCAGAGTCCATGTGTTAAGATAGAAAAAATAAAAATACCTATTCCACCCTATTCAGGTATTCATTTACACTGCACACTTGGACTCAGATGTCGATAGATGGCAATGCAAGTCACACTTTATACAGTGGGTCATAGGCTCGGGCAGGAAACCTAGGTATCTCTTCACAATTATTGTCTCCTCTGTATCCCAACAAAACCCACAAAAATGATCAAAGCCAAACACCTGTGATTAAGATGAAGGTACAGGCCTGATGTATGAGCGAACTAACCCCTGGCTGATATTTGCGGAGTTTCCTGACTTAATTATCACCAGTCACTGGACTATTCATGCTGGACACATAGGACTGACCATGGTCCACTCCCTGGACTGCAGTGATCCTGAAAACCTGAACCTGATGAACTACAGCTATCAGGTACTTGATCTGATTTTCATTTCAGGAATTGGTAAATCTAATTTATTTCTGCCATGCAAAAGAATAGAAAATGGCATATCAAAACGTAATATTAGACACTAACCAGGTGTAAATACATGCAAATAAGCTTCCTTCCAATAACAAGAGTAGTTCTTATCTTGGTGTTCAAACTTCGAGAAAAACTTGCTCAATTTTCCAGCCAACATTAAGAATCCAAATGTTTCCAACCTCAACATACCTTCCAAATTGACTCACCATTTGTCTACATTTTTAAAGGGCTGGGAAATATCAAATGAGAACAACCCTATTCACAGCTCCTGAACATGGCAGGCAGTGGGCAGGCAGTGGGCAGCCAGTTGAGAAAATATGACAAAAAGGCAAAATTCACAACATCAAGAAAATCAAGCTAACTTTCCAGCTAAGGTTTTAACAGCGAGATGAAAGTCTTGTTAGTGAGTGATGAGGAGTCTTGTTTTGGAGGATAGTCAAATATAGAGATCCTCACGGACCTTCTTTTTAATAGCAATTGCCATACCCTGACTCCCACCCTCTCTTCAAGCTGCTAACACAATGTAGTTGGGTCAATCAAACTTTGGTGATGTGATATAACCATTGGCTGAATGGCCAGGGCAGGCCAGCTTAGAGTAACCACTTTATTTTTAGTCTAACATACAAACGTTTGCTCCAATTGTAATCCAACTGTTTTACAGAATTATTTTAGATGTGATAAGAATTATTGAGCAATGTTTTTAAATTGTGTTTTTCATTTTCATGACTGCAACAGAAAAGGACATAGATCAGAATGCCAATGGGTCGAAGAGTGGCAGATGGAGTTTAATTTAGATAAATGTGAGTTGTTGCATTTTGGCAAGGCAAATCAAGGCTTGACTTATATAGTTAATAGTAAGACCCTGCTGAGCAAAGGGAAATAGTAGTGCAGGTACATAGATCCTTGAAAGTCGTATGTAGACAGTGAGGTGAATAAGGTGTTTGGTGTGCTTGCTTTCATTGATCAGTGCATTGACTGTAGGAGTTGGCATGTCACGTTCGAGGCTGTACAGGATATGGATATGGCCACTTTCAGAATACTCGTCTCCCTGCTTTGGGAAAGATGGTGTTAAACTATAATGGGCTCAGAAAAAAATTACAGGGATGTTACCAGAATTAAAGAGTTTCAGCTTTAGGGAGAGGCAAAAATAGGCTGGGGCTATTATTCCTGGAGTGTCAGAGGCTGAGGGGTGATCTTTGGATGTTTATAAAACCATGAGGGGCTGGATAGGATAAATAGCCAAGGTTTTCTTCCCAACTCAGGGGAGTTCAAACTTAGAGGGATTAGGTTTAAGGTGAGAGGAGAAAGATTTAGAAGGGACTTGAGGGACAAATTTTCATGCAGAGGGTGGCGATTGTATGGAATGAGCAGCCAGAGGAAGTGGTAGAGATGGGTTACAATGTAGCATTTCAAAAGCATCTGGATGGGTATATGAATAAGGGGGATTTAGAGGAATATGGGCCAAATTCTGGTGAATGGGACTAGATCAGTTTAGGGTATCTGGTCCGCATGGATGAGTTGGACTAATAGGTCTGTTTCCATGCTATATAATTCTATGTCTCTACAACTTTATAAAACATAAGTTTTTTTTCCAGATCTGATCCTTCTAGTGAAGAGAGTTCAGCTTCACTTATAGCTCTTCAGTCATGGAGCAAAAAAGATATATATTTCCAGACAACCATTATTGGTATGTTGATTGAATGCTTAATGTTTTTGTCAATGGAAAGCATTTGTAATTCTCTGATCTCTATCTGTAAAATCTAACATTCTTCTGTCATTGCATGTAAAGAAGAACGGTATCCAAGAGCATAATTAAGAGAGATTTTATTATTTAACCTATAATTGCTGATATAAGTAAAACTGTAAGTTAAAAAAAAACAATGTTTTTCAGAGACTTGATATTGTTACTATCTCTGATGGTAAATAAAGGAGACAGCTGATAAAAAAGGCTTCACTACTTTCAGTGTGAGAAAAAAAACCTACAGTGTGAAATATTTAGCTTATTTGTCTGAAATGTCTCTTTCACTACTTCAGCAGAGGTGATGATTTATTTTGAAGGACTGGAAGAAAAGATTTGCAACAGTTTGTTCAAATAGAAGTACCCCACAATATAATTCAAATCATACTTTCCCTCTTCACCATCCTACAGTTGAGACTATGCTCACAGATAAAATGTAGCAAGGCCGTCTGGAACTGGTCAGATCCTTACTTGCACCACAGGCTATTCAATTACTATTCCTGTTGTAAGAGATTATGGTTCTGATAATCTTAATGCTCCACCCAATCAAATCTTAACTGGTGAAAGGCAGATATCCTAGGATCTCAAAGGTGATAGGCCTGCTTAGTATTAGTGTCCATTTTACTAACGTAACTTATACTTGAGAGTAAACATTCAATAAACTTCAGTTTCTTTAAGACAAGAGCCTCCTCAAATAGACTACCTAGTGGTTTTCCTCTACTACTTTAGACAAAGTTGGGCCTGTTGACTTAGATGAATAAGGAGAATGATGACAGCAATCTACCCAGCTTCTGTGCTTGAACTGATTTGCATTGAATGCTTATGTGACTAACTCTGCTATTCACTGATATACTTTGTTATATAATGCATCAATTTTGAAATTGTCATTCATGTTTTTCATTCCCTCCATGGCATTGCCATCCCTATTTCTTGAAACACTTCTATCCTCACAACATTTCAAAATATCAGAGCTTGTTAATTTCTGGGCATGTGAACATCCCCAGTTGTTATCATTTAATGAACCACTGAGGTCAGACTCTTTGGGCTATGATCATTCGGTCTATCCTGAGCACTCAGTGACCCCTGGGTCTGGACTCCGCAAACTGGGCAAAAATCTTCCTTGCATCTAATTTGCACAATCCTATTTGTATTTTACATGTTACAACCAACTTCCTTCTTGCTTTATATGACTTGTGGATACATGCCAATTGAGCCAATATCTCATTTGATAGTGCTGCCTCTCCTGTATCAACCTAGTGGACTTTCACTGTACTCTCTCTATTGCAAGTAGATCAAACCAACATACAATATTTCAGGTGTGATCTCATGAAGTTCCTGTATAAATGCACCAAGACATCCTTACTCTGAATTCAAATTGTCTTACAATGAAAGTCAACATACTATTTGCCTTCCTAATTGCTTGCTGCACCTGCCTGCTTATGTTCATTGATTGGTGAACAAGAACAGCCAGACCCTTTGTATATCCACATTTCCCAATACATCGCCATTTAAATGATAATCTACATTTCTGCCTTTCACACCATGCTATTATCTGGCAATATCTGGAAGGCAGATTATTATCAGAAAAACAATAGATTTGGAGAGGGGAAGATACAACGAAAACTTGGTGACCTTGCAGACCAGTGTTTGAAAATAAGAATGCAGATGCACCAGGCGATGACAAAGGTAATAGAACAATGGCCTTCATAGTGAGATTATTCAGTTACAAGAGCAGTGATGTCTTATTGCAATTCTAGAGAGCCTTCGTGAGACCACACCTAAAATATTGTGGGCAGTTTTGGTATCCTGGTCTGAGGAGGGATGTTTTGGCTGTGTAGGGAGTGTAAAAAATGCTGGATTAGCAGACTGATTGCTAGCTTGGTAGAACTGATGTATGAAAAGAAACAAGATCGTTGAGGATCATATTCACTAGGATTGCATAAACTTAGGAAATTCAAACAGGACTAGACAAGTTAAACATAGGAAGCATGTTTTCAGTCACTGGGAATTAGAGGTCATGGTTTAAGGATACAAGGTAGGGCATTTTGGAATTAGGGCTCATCCAGAGAGTGGTGAGCCCATAGAATTATTTACTATAAAAGCCATGAAGGCCAAAATATCCAAGAAGGAGTTAGATATAGTTCTTAGGATTAGAGGGATCAAAGGGCATGGGGAGAAAGCAAGAACATGGTACAGAGTAGAATGATCAGCTACAATCACATTGATTATCAGAGCAGGCTCAAAGAGCTAAATGGCCTACTCCTATGTTCTATATTACCAAAGTGTAATGTCAGTGGCAGAGGGAATGAACTTTTATGTATGAATCTCATGTCAGTCAAGCAGACTGCTTTATCTGACATGATATCTGTGTCAAGATTAGAGTGGTGCTAGAAAAGGAGAGCAGGTCAGGCAGCATCCGAGGAGAAGGATAGCCAATGTTTTGGGCAAAACCCCTTCATCAGGATATCAGTGTCGTCAGAGTTACAAAGTTAAAAATCACACAACACCAGGTTATAGTCCAACAGGTTTAATTGGAAGCACACGCGCTTTCAGAGCGTCACTCCTTCATCAGGTGGTAGTGGAGGGCTCAATCCTAACACACAGAATTTATAGCAAAAATTTACAGTGTGATGTAACTGAAATTATGCATTGAAAAATTAATTGTCTGTTAAGCCTTTCATCTGTTAGAATACAGTGATAGTTTCACTTCTTTCATGTGTAAATCACAAAACCTTTTTTTAAAAATGTTGCATTCTCGGATTAGCTGTTAACAATGGTGATAGCTAGACAATATGTTGAAGGTGTTGGCCCCCTGTGTTCTCTGTCTATGCCATGATGTTTAGATTGATTCTAATCTAAAAAGTGAGATAACTGAGTTTTACATAAATTCATGCAGTTTTTGAGCTCAGAGTTCTACATGAATGCATGCAGTTTTTGAGCAAAGTACAATGTAACCCTGTAAGTACAAATTCACCCCACAAAATATATGTGTGTATGTAGGTCTTTGTCTGTCTGTGTGTGTGTGTCTGTCTGGGTTGGGAGTTGTGAGTGTGAGAAAGTGTATGTGTGTGTGTAGTGAGTGCAGAGAGTCTTAAGTCTGTGAGGGGGTGCACGTGTGAGTGTGGGAGTGTGTGTGTCTGTAAGGGTTGTATGGGTGTCTGTGTGCGCATCTCTGTGTATGTGTGTCCATGTGTGTGTGTGTATAGGAGTGCCTGTGTGTGTGTGAGAGAGTGTGTGTGTGTGTGTGTGTGTGTGTAGGAGTATCTGTGTGTGTGTATAGTGCAATGGTGGTCACCTGTAATGTGACATGAACCCAAGAGCCCAGTTGAGGCTCTCCCTATGGGTACCGAACTTAGCTATCAGCCTCTGCTTGGTCACTTTTCTATGCTGCCTGTCCCGAAGTCCACCTTGGAGGATGGTCACCCGAATGTCCGAGGCTGAATGTCCTGGACCACTGAAGTGTTCCCCAACTGGAAGGGAATCCTCCTGTCTGTTGATTATTGTGCAGTGCCTATTCATCTGTTGTCATAGCCTTTGCTCGGTTTCCCCAATGTACCATGCCTCTGGGCATCCTTGCCTGCAACGTTTAAGATAGATAACGTTGGCTGAGTCACATGAGTACCTGCCATGTACAAGGTGGGAGGTGTCCCCACGCGTAATGGTGGTATCTATGTCCACAATCTGACACATCTTGCAGTGCCTACGGTGACAGGGTTATATGGAGTTGTCCTGAGAGTCAGAGTTACATGCAGCCAGGCAGGTGGAGTGTATTCCATTACACTACTGACTTATGCCTTGCAGGTGGTAGAAATGTTGTCCCTTCATAAATCTGAACCTATTTTTCCTGGGACTCCAGATTTGAATCTCTCCCAATCAGGGAACAAAAATCCCCATATGCTGAGGTACCAGATAAAACCCTAGACTTTTGAAAAGCAGCTGGACTATGCTCTGGGAAAAATACACAGGCACAGAGATAACTGCCTGGAACCACTATTCAGCCTGAAAATCTGATTCACACAACTACTCTAAAAGAACAATCAACCAGGCCTAACAGCATCCAACTCAGACTAAATGGGGCCTCTACAGATACCGGACATTTAATTTCAATCAAAATACATTCACAGAATATTCAACTTCAATCAAAATACATTCACACATATGCTTAACTCTCAGGAAGCCATTGACCCTTAAAGGGAGCACCAGTTACACAATGGTAAACGCAGATTTGTTGGGAAGATAAAAGGCCAATAATTTGTAGAATTGCAGGCCTTGATCTCACCTGAGAGAGCTATTGCCCAGGATCTATCCTCACAGCCATCTTCAGAAGAGGGATCCCAAATAGCTATCTTCCCGAGAATGACCATCAGCCGCTATTCTCCAGGAGATGTTCCAAACAACGATCGTCAGAAGAAGAATTTCAACAGCTAAATGCAGCAACTATTTCCAAGAGCAGTCTCTGGAAGGGAGATCCCAACAGCAATTCTGAAACCTACAGACACAGGCCTGTTCCATACCAGGGGAACGAACATCAACTGACTACAACCAGCAGACCTGAGAAACAATAGCCTCTGAAAACTACCAACTTAACCGACACCACAAGACCTCAGATATATCCTAAGGCAAAAACCGGCTCACCAAAACCACCAGAAAGTAGGGAAAAACAAGTACTCATCCAAAAAATCCACTTTGTATCCTATCGCATCAGTGGACTCAACTTAGACTGAAGAGCCACATTGTCCAAGTTCTTCATTGAGGTTCGAGTTATGGCAAGTGGGAATAGTCAGTGGTGAGCTTAAACTCCCAAGACCCCAAAGTTTCCAACCTAGCTAGCAGGAAGGGAAGGTAGGTGGCGACAGTGCATGGGATGCCAAGGGTAAGAAGACTGATTAAAGTTTCTGTGATTAAAACTGCTGTTTAGATTCTAATGGTGTTTAATCTGTGTGAAATTTTGTAGTGTATTTAATTACTGACTTCAGTATAATTGTGTTAATTTCATTGTTTTATTGCATTTGCCTTTATTTCTTGTATTATAGTTACCATTTTGTATTTAAATAAACACTGAGATTTTTTTTGCCTGAAACACCTGTCTACTGCCTTCTTTATTCCACATTCCTCAATAAATCCAGTGTCTAGAACCGGGGATCTGGGGGTGATATGAACCACTTAAAAATCAGCAAATTACTGATCACAAACCAGAACCCTGCAACTGTCAGAATCATTGGATTCTTACCAAAATGACTACACTTAGAATGACCTCTAAAATGACTTCCCTTTCTGCTCCAGTACCATTAGTTCCGATGTCCCTCACAGATATATCCATGGCCGCCATTTATTTCTCAACTGCAGCTCATAAACAGCCAACCATGAAAAGCAGACATCATCAAATAACTTTTTAAAAAAATATATATAGTGACCAAGTGAAGGGTTGGAAAATATTCAATGTTTTTGAAACATTATTTGCCTTAAAAATCCATATATTTCAAATCTAATTTTCATAATCTAGCATTTTTTAATATATATGGCATGTGAGAGCATTGCTAGATGGGCAGCATTTATTGTCTGTCCCTAGTTGACCTTGAGAAGGTGGTAGTGAGTTGCTTTTTTAAGCCACTGCAGTGAGCTGTAGATAGATCCACATTAGGAAGGGAATACCAGGATTTTGACCCAATGAGACTGAAGGAACAGGGATATATTTGCAAGTCAGGACAGCAAGTGGTTTCCAGGGGGCAAGATGCTAGTTGTCTTGTATTTTAAAAGATGCTCTCTAAGGTTCTTCTGACTTACTGCGATACTGCTGCTACTGAGCTTTGTTAGTGGGTGGAGTGGGTGCTTGTAGATGGAGTTCCAATCAAGATGGTTGCTTTGTCTTGGATGCTATCAAACTTCTTATGTATTGTTAAAGCAGCACCCATCCAGGCATTGGGGAGTATTCCATCACACTCCTGACTTATGCCTTATACATGGTGAACAGTCTTTTGGGAGTCAGGAAGTGGGTTACTCATTTTAATATTCCTAGATTCTGACCTGCTCTCTGAGCTATAGGGTTATATGGTGAGTCAGTTTTTTAGTCATGCTAACCCCCACCAGGATGTTGAATGTTGGGGATTCAGTGAGGGTAATGCCATTAAATGCAAAGGATCAGTGATTACAAGGTCTTTTATTGAAGATGGTCATTAACTAGCATTTGTGCAGTGTGAATTTTACTTGATAATTATAATGAAAACATCTAATAACATTGCACATGAGACAATATAAGACAAGTTATTTCATTTTCCTTAATACTCAGATGATGATCAAAATCCCGTTGTATCTCACTGAGAAGGGTTTCAGAAGCAAAGTGCTTCTGGGCATAGTAAAGAAAATGTTTTCACCAGAGCAACTGGCTAGGAAGTAAAGGTGGAGGCAGAGGTGTTGAGGTGGGTGGGAAGGTTGACGGATATTACAAAGAAAAAGCTGTAATGGAACTGTGAATAATAGACTGTAAATCTCAGCAACGCCTTGTTAATGTGCACTTCTATTAAAACCTGTAGTCGCGGTTATATTCAGAGAGGCAATGATTGTGAATGCTGAAATTTTGCCATCAAGAGCCCTACAAGTTCCAGACCATTATTTTTGCCAATAGTTGTTTCCCACTAAAGCAGAGTGCTGCTTGACTCACGAACAAAGTTGCAAAAAAAAATTAGTTGGCATCTTCAGATCTTTGCTAATGTTCCAACGCTTTTCACTCTGATTAGTTCAATCAATAAAACAAGAAGCTCCCATTCATGCCAAAAGGCTCAATTCAGCCCCTTAATATAAGGTATCAATTACCTACAAATAATTTATTGCTGCCTGTGCCAAAATTATTGTTTGCTGAATCCTGCCAAACCCCTACTAAAATGAAAGTCCATGCAATGCCTTTTTGGATTTTTGTTAGCTCCTTGTGACCTCAGCTGCTGATCTTCATTCATCAACCAATATATTTCAGCATTAAACTGCATCATAGCCTTGTTTCTCAGATTATCCCTTATTACAAAATGCTCCCTGGTACGTTCTAAGGAGCTAAGCATGTGCAGAAAAATTTCACCCGGGTTTGTTTGTCTTTACCTGCAGTCTCCTCCATTGTTATGTTCACAGTACCAGACCTGCAGCTGCTTATGTACAGATTCTCCCTTTTGACAATGTATACAGTAAACAACAAAGATCACAAATGATCAGTACAAGAGGCTTCAGGTTTTTGGTATTATTTCTTTCAATGAAACGATTCACCAAAATTTTTCATATGTCAAATATCATCATGCTGCCAAATGCAGAGAGTTTGGCTGTCACATCTCTTGATCTCTTGTGTGAAACAAATGCACACATAGTTCTGTTTCATTTATTTAAAATTATGGGTAGTTGAAGTGATCTTGTCATCACTTGAACAGTAGTTGCATATTTGGCACATTGAGCAGCATTTCTTTTGATTTTGGTCAAGTTAAAGACCTGGCATGAAGTGCATGACTATATTTTGAGCAGATAGTTGAGGCATGATGAGTAAACAAATGAGTTATCAAAGAATACAGGATCTTCAAATGTGATGGGAACATAAAACATCTGGTTTTGGATTGGTTTTAGAACCTACCCCCTTCACATCCATGTACTTTTAAACTTTTAGCAGGTTAATACATGATAGAGGGATAGATTCAAGTGCTAATTTTTTGTTTGTTTTCTGTCAGCATGTGACATATATTTTCTAACAATCATTGTTGTAGATCTTGTGGAATTATCACTTCTTTGCATTTGAAAGTTACATTCCTATTGGCCCTAATATATCTTTGAATGACCAGAAAGAAAGTGCATACTCAAGGGCCTGTTCAACATGATTAGGCCAGCTGCCAATGGTAATCTTATTGAGATAGTGTAACTGGCTATCATCAGAGAAAACTTACTGAATGTACTCTGCTCAACTGTGACCAAAATATATCTTCTATTTCAGATTCACTAATGTCTGCTTGTGGATCTAAAAGAATATATTTGTTGTTCACAAGATTTGGAAGTTAATTCAGAGCATTGGAATTAGTCATCCATGAATCGGTTTAATAGTGTAATTTAAAATTGCAACCTTGAATTTCACAAACAAGTGTTGGAGTTGTAGCAGTGCATTTATTCGTGACTTGTGACAGGTCAGTATCATTGGTTTGTGGTCAGCATGAACAATAAAATGCTTGTCAAACAGGCATGTGTTGTATTCTGAAAACTAGAGGAGGAATTTCTCTTTTGGTGTTGGAGTATTTCTCCTGAGTTGACATGTACACTTTAGAACCAAATTCACTAGATTTCTTATTCAGTTGTAGGATGGGATGCATCTACCTGTTAAAATTCCTGATATGAATATTGTGTGCTTTTGCAGAGAAATTCTCAAAGAAGAAATACCATGGATTCATGGGAAATGTTGGAATATTTGGGAATAAAAATTTGAAGAATCTGAGACATCGTCATAAGTCTCCATTTGTCTTCTGGTGTCTATATACTTTGTATGGTTTTGGCTTTATATTATATGGCCTAATAGCATTTATTGAGTAAATCAGCCAAGGCAAATTGATTCAGTTCATGTTGACTTGCCATTTTTTGTGGTTGAAAACAAGACTTTATTTCCTTGCTGCTTTCTTGAGCTAATGAAAGTTTGTGTCACACTCATGTTTAGTCATTCCAAGGACTGAGATGTCATTTCTGATGCACAAGCAACTTGATGGATTTTAATTGATATGATCCATATGTTGTTGGACTATATTCTGATTGATGCATGATCCAAATGGCGACCTAAGGAAACAATATCTATTGTAAGACATTGTAAAAGTTGTCAGTTCCTGTGACTCTGGACAACAATATATATTCTTATCTTCAAGTTTGGAAAAATGGTTGTGCAAAAAAATTTGAGATTAAACTCTTCTAGGGTTGGAATCCTATGTTGTCATCTCTTTAGTGAAATGTTCAGTTGCCTATAATCTAAATATCCAAGTACATTGTTGGTTTTTACAAGTATTGGAGCTGCATCACTCAGTGTGAAACTTGACTTTGTTCATGATGTTGTTACGTACCATCAAGTCTGCTCCACAATTGATGGAGATAGCTGAATTGTTAATCCTCAAATCCAGTTTCATGCCTTTCACGAGAATCCTTGATTCTCTGACTGTTTAAAAGTTTGATTATCTCAACCCTGAGTATTTCTAATGTTCCAACCTTGACACACCTCCTTGGTTAAAACAAAAAGTTCCACAGACTCTCAACCCTCTGTGAAAAGAAATACCTCCTCATTTGTGTATTAAATATGCCCACTTACTTTCAGATTATGCCTGCTAATCTGATACTCTCCCATGAAGGGACATAACCTTTCTGCATCTAATCTCAAGTCCCCTCAGAATCTAGTATGTTTCAATCAGATCACTTCTCATTCTTTAATATTCCAAAAAGTGTAGGCCCAATCTACTCGACCTCTCATCATTAAAAATTTCTCCATACCTATCTTAATGAACCTTCTCTGGACCGTCTCTATTTTCAGTATATATTTCCTTAGATAATGGGCCCAAAACTGTTCACAAAATTCCAGCTGTGGTCTAACAAATACCCTGTATAGTTTTAACAAAACCTCCCTGCTTTTCTATTCCATTCCCTTTGAAATAGACCATAAGACCATAAGATATACAAACAGGAATAGGTCATTTAGTCCCGTGAGCTTGCTCCACCAATCAATAGGATCTTGAATATTCCGACATGCCTCATACCTACTTTCCTACGTTTTCCCTGTAACCTTTGATTCCCCTAATATGGTTAAGGCTAACATTCCATTTGCTTTCCCCACTATCTGCTGAAGTTGGATGCTAACTTTTTTTTTCTAATTCATGGATGAGGACTCCCAAATTCTCTTGACTGTAGCTTTCTGCAGTATTTCACCATTTAAATAATATTTAATTCTTCTATTTTTCCTCCAAATGGAAAACCTCACATTTTACCCACATTATATTTGATCTGCAAAGGTTTTGCCCACACACTTATCCTATCTGTATTCTTCTGCAAACTCTTTGTGTCATCCTCCCCACTTGCTTACCCACCTGTTCATGTATCATATTCGAATTTACCTACAGCACACCCATTTCCCTCATCCAAGTCATTCATGGCTATTGTAAATAATTGTGGCCTCAGCACTAATCATTGTGACATATCACCACATAAAGTTTGCCAGCTTCAAAATGCATCCCTTATCCCAGTTTTTGTCTATATTTGTTAAGAAATCCTCTTGTATGCTAATATACTACCTCCAACACTATGGACTCCTATCTTTAGTAAGACTTTAGCAAATGTGTTCTGAAAATTTAAATATACTGTATTATGTCGCTGAGTCAAAGTCATGGAATGCCATCCCTAACAGATGTATAGGTCTACCTGCAGTACACGAATGCAGCTCAAGAGGGCAGTTCTCCATCACCTTCTCAAGAGCAGCTAGGGATGAGTAATAAATGCTGGCCCCCCAAGCAATGTCCATTTCCCATGAGTTAATCTTTTTTTTTCAAAAAATCCACTGCTCCATCCTTATCTATTCTGCTTGTGACTTGCTCAAAAACTTCCAGTCTTTTTTTCAGGCATGATTTCCCCTTGATATGGACCAAGCCAGACTCCCTCAAAACATTCCAAGAAACTAGCCCAGATCCTAGTTATGCTAGTTGTTTTAAGCAGGTGTAATGCAGCTGGCATAACCACTTAAGTTTTTAATAAAACAGAATTTATTTGCAAGATTAACGAATGAAACACAAACGAAAGTGAACAGAATACAGAATAACTTACCTATCTGAAAACTCAACAGATTATCCCAACTTAATGATGTTGTTCCAAATACTTGCAACAATCCCTAAAAATTTCACTTGGCAAAAAAGTTAAAATCAAACACAGGGTCTTACAGGAGAGAGAGAGAGAGAGAGAGAGAGAGAGATGGCAGAGGGACTCAGCATGGAACACCTTCCTCAATGTAGCCATTTCTTGGACCTATGGCTTCAAAACTAACTGGCTGCTTTCAGTGAACAGGAGGGCTGTTGCCCGAAATGTCAAATTTCCTGTTCCTTGGATGCTGCCTGACCTGCTGCGCTTTTCCAGCAACACATTTTCAGCTGCTTTCAGTGAACAGCCAGAATGCTAATAAACCAAACCAAACCAAAGAAAAACTAAACTGATAGAAATGGCCACTCCTTTTTCATAGTACAAGTTATTTTTAAACTTGAAAGCCTTTTTTCAGAAGCAATATCAAATTAACCCTAAAGCCTATCCAATCCAGACATTTTGGAATTGCTGCTTTACAACCTCTCTGGAAAAAAAAGCCAAGGACAGCATAACCTTGTTAAAGGAGCAGCGTCGTCACAACATTCATGAAGTCTTGCTGGCTCTACTTGATCGTATTGTGCATTTCTAAATGTTCTGCTATGACATCCTTTATAATAAACTGTAACATTTTCCCAATGATCAACCAGACTCAAATGTTAACTAAGTTTCTCTTACAATCAATACTGCCAGAGGTTCTCCAGCATTTTGTTTATGTTGAAGAAGCTTGACTTCATTTATCAGCCATTTCATGATCCACGAAGCACAGATGTATCTTTTCTTTAAATAACTGAAATTCTCATGGAATGTTGATAGATTGGCAATCCATGTTCAGATCTTTGTTGTCCAGCATTTTGTATGATTCTATGTTCTTTAGAAATGCAAGTTAACTATGTATTTGATTTACAGTACTTGTTGTATTCTTAATCTCTTTATTTTGTCTTTTTTATTGTTGCTGTGTTAAAAAGTGCTGCTATTAAAAATCACCAAGTAGCACTTGTATGTGGTATTTGCATGCATGAGATATCAGATTGATGCCGCATGTGCCTTTGTGACTATTTTTTGTGCAGCTTCAAAAAAACTAGTTAAATTAATTGACTTCTAGACACAAATAAAGTCTCAATAATGCATGGGTTCTTTTTCCAACATTTTTGCCCATATTTCAGTCTAGAATTACTTTGCCAGATTGGAGATCTCCTGGACCTCTAACAAAACTGCCTTTTTAAAAATTAAAGTGGACATATCATGACATCTCACCTTTTTTTTCCAAAAAGGGTGTACTCAGAAATTTCACTCTTAATTGAGAGTACTATACATCAGTATAGGTTTGAGCACTTTGGCCTTGGTTGTTAATTGTAAACTTTTGAACTCTGGTAGATGATGAGCGACAGTTATAAACAAGAACTCTTCAGAACTGCCACTGCTGCTACCACCTTTTCAGCCTTTATTACCAACTAGCTGTCACCATTAGCTTTTAGTGTTCACTTAGTGCTACCATGATGTAGTTTATTGGATCAAACACTATTGTCTTTATAACATGGTCTCAGTGCTTGCCTATATATTAGTGCATGTAAGATGTACCATAAACACTGGGTCCTTGTTGAGATAGATGGAAGTTTATTAATAGATTGACTACTTATACGGTTATGTTATTTTACACACACATTGTCTGGGTTTGATGCCTACTGACGTTTCAGCTGCATTATATGTTTGTAACATGGGTGACTGCAATGACTGTATAATTCACCCATGATTGCACTGTAACTACAGAATTGTCAGGTGAGGAGGACATTTACACTAGGATGTCACATGTTATGTTGACATCTAAGTGTCTTAAAAATACATTGCTTTTCTGGAATGTACACAACAATACAAATTTTACACTTTAACTTGGTGTATTTTTAATGCAAGGTTATGCGGTTAGCTAGTTGACTGGCTTGGGTTGTAGAATGGTACCACCAGCAAGGGTTCAATTCCTGTACTTGCTGAGGTCACCATTATGGTCCCACCTTCTCAACCTCATCTCTTGTCTGAGGTGTGGTGATCCTCAGGTTAAGCTACTATCTAACGAGAGAGCAGTCTTGTGGCCCTCTGGGTCTTGGATGACTTTTCTTTTATTAATTCAAATTGTATGAATGTAAAAAGTGTAAAATGATCTATTTTGGTAGTAAGGAAGCAGAAAAACAATATTAAAAAAGTAAGTTCAGTTCTGAGAGGGCTCAGGAGAATAAGTACTTGTGCACCGATCATTGAAAGTGTCAGTACAGATAGAGAGAGCAGCAAGTAAAGCATGCAATATCTTCAGCTTTATTAATAGAGGAATAGAGTACAAGAGTCAAGAATGTTGGACTTGTATAACACTCTTATTAGACCTAATTTTAAATATTGTGTATGCTTCTAGGTCCACATAATAGGAAGGATGTGAATGCATTGGAGAGACTGCAAAAGTGGCCAACAAGTTGGTTGCAGGAATGGGGATCTTCAGTTAAAAGGAAAGATTGAAAAAGTTGGGACTTGGAGACAAAAAGGCTGAGAGATCTGAGATTTGCAAAATCATGAGCAGGGTGGATAGATTTGATCAGAGAAAATGTTTCTGCTCATAAAAGGAATACAATCAGGAGGGCATAGATTTTAAGTGATCTGCAAAAAAATTAAGGCTGAAGGTAGGTTCAGTTGAGGCATTCAGGAGAACATTGAATAATTATCTGGAGAAAATGGTAGGTGAAAAAAAGCAAGAGATCAGCACAGATGATGATGCTCATTAAATGAGCTGATGTAAGAACAATGGACCATATGGCCTCCTTCTGTATCATAGCAGTTCTGTGATTAAAATATTTTACCTTCAAATTCAAAAGTTGTTATTGTGCATGTTGTCCAAAGGTAGAATGTGCAAACAAGCAGTTATGGGTCTAATATTATGGATAAACAAATGTAGGAAACTTCAGTTAAGGACTATCAAAAGCATTGCAAGCTCATTGTGGCACTGAACAAAGCAGGTGAAAATTTCCACCACATACCATAGCACCTTGAAACTTACCAAGGAATAGGTACCAATGAAGAACAGCCTGAACAAGGCTGTAATGCTAAAGTAAGTATCTTAATGAAAGAAGCTCATCAGCTGAGGTCAGTAAGTGCTGATGGAAATCCAGGAAAATATTCCATGAAACGCTTGTTCTTTAATGAATCTGGTAAGGCCAGTACAGAGGTGGAAATACGTCTTGAAAAATGTAATTGTGCAGAGTCACAATCAATCTTAACTAAGGTATGCATAGAAAATTACCTCTAAAAATATGTTGCAATATATATCCAAGAATTGAGGTCTTATCCTTTGGGTGAAACAATTACCATTCAAAGGAAATTTCTGAAAACTCTTCTCATCGCAGCATTTTTATCATCACAAAGGCCATCAGGGACATTGGGATCAAAACAGTTTGATTTGAAACTGACCCAACTTCTGAAGAATCCAAGATATTCTGTAGAATCGTCTTTTTATATATCAGGTCACTATAAATCAAGAGAAGCCTAACTACTAGAGAAAAAACATAGCCTTATTGTATTCTTACTGATAACATAACACTGACTTATTCACAGTGTCAGGCAATTGTGATTCTGGTTCAGTTACATTACAACAGAAAGTCAATTCTTCAATTGCTAATAAGAAACATCCCAAACATGCCTAATGTGTAATGTTTGAAAGACCAACTGCCTCTACCCAGACTTGATAATGCAGTTATTATTGCAAAACAAATCAGTAATTGGAATATCAAACTAACTTGGGTTTCAAACTTACCCAATCAAGAGAACAACCTTCACAGTGAGAATACATACTGGCCACAATAACTGCAATGAAAATTGCAGCATGATTGCCTTACTATGAGGAAAAGTGAAAGGTTTTTATTTGCTTTTTGCAGAACTAAGTGCTAAAAAGTCAGCTTTACTGACAGGATGAATGTTCATAAGTATCTGTTTCAGAACATCTTCCTGAACTACAATAATAAAAACAACTTGTATTTTTGTGATACCGTTAGCGTATTAAGTAAGTTGACAGAAGCATGAAATAATACAATCTTATTTTATGTCACAAGTAAAATTTAGCAACATAAGTTGATTGTAAGCCATAAGGACGAAAATTGTGATCAAAGAGGTAGATTTAAGAAGAATTTTAAAGGAGATTAGAGGGATAGAGAATAAAAAAGATTTAGGGAGAGAACTCTTGAGTGCAAAGCTTAGAAAGCTGAAAGTGTACTGGAACAATTGACATTCCTCAAGAGGCCAGAAGCGCACAAGTGCTTATGTCCTGGGTGATTATGTGGCTGAACCAGATTAGAGATTTAGTGAGACCATGGAAAGGTATCTGAACATCTTATCATTGAGGTTTACATATTTGGGAGCTAGTATAGATCAGTGAACACAGAAGAGATGTGTAAACAGAACTTGACATTGGTAATTTGAAGGACCTTGATTTATGAAGGCTAATACTTGTAAAACAAGCTGCATGTACAAGCAGGATAGTTATGTCTACAGGTATAAAAAGTATGGAGGTGTGGTCTTCACCAGATGTGGCAGCAGTAGATTTGTGTAATGTTACAGAAGTGGAAATAGGAAAAGTTAGTGATGGCATGGATATGTGGGGAGAAGCCCATCTCTGGTTGAAGTCTAACATTAAGTTGTAAAAATCCAATTCAGCATTAAACTTTTGGAAAGGGATGAAGTTGATTGCTAGGGAACAAATCTCATAGCAAGGACTTAAGACCATGAGATTTGATTTTCCCAATGGTCAACTTAAATAAACTTCTGTTCTTTGAGTATTGAATGATGACAAGCAGTTTAAGTTGGCTAACGTTGTACCTTTGTTTAAGAAAGCTTGCAAGAACAAATGGGGGAACTATAGACCTGTATGTCTGATATCAGTTGTGAGTAAATATTTGGAGGTGATTATAATAGATAGGATTTTATGGACATTTAGAGAAGAAACAATTGATTAGGGATAGTCAACATGGTTTTGTGTGAGGAAAGTTGTATTTCACCACCTTGATTGTGTGTTTTGAGTAGGTTACCAAAGAGATTGATGTGGGCAGAGCAGTATCATTGTTTACTTAGACTTGAGTAAAGCTTTCAACAAGATTCTGCAAAATTAGGTTGCATGTGTTTCAGGGTGATCTTGCCAGTTGGCCATATAATTGGCTTAAGGGCATGAGACAGACAGTGGTAGTTGACAATTGCTTTTCTGATTGTCACCAGAACAGGGATCGGTTCTGGGTCATCTTTTGTTTATCATTTATATAAATGATTTGGATGAGAATACAGAAGGCATGTTTAGTAAAGTTTGTAGATGACACCAAAATTGCTGGCATAATAGACAGTGAAGAAAGTTTTCTAAGATTACAAAGGGAGCTTGATCAAATTGAAATGGGCTGAAACATGGCAGGTAGAGTTCAATCTGGATATATGCAAGATATTGCATTTTGATACAATAAACAAGGATAGGGTTTATATAATTAATGGTAAGGCATTGGGTAGTGTTGTAGAACAGAGGGACTGAGGGGTACAGGTACATAATTCTTTGAAATTTGCATCTTGAAAGAGTTCAGAAGAGATTTATAAGGATGTTGCCAGAGTTAGAGAATTTGAGCTATAGGGAGAGGTTGAATAGGCTGGGGCTTTTTTCCTTGGACTGTCAGGAGCTGAGAGATGACCTTATAGAGGTTCATAAAATCATGAGAGGCATGGATAGGATAAATAGACAAAGTCTTTTCCCTGAGGTGGGGGAGTCCAGAACTAGAGGGCATAGGTTTAAGGTGAGAGGAACAAGATATAAAAGTGACCTAAGGGGTAACGTTTTCATGCAGAGGGTAGTGCATGGATGGAAATGAGCTGCCAGAAGAAGTGGTGGATGCTGCTACAATTGCAACATTTAAAAGGTATCTGGATGGGTTTATGAATAGGAAGAGTCTAGAGGGACATGGGTCAAGTGCTGGCAAGTGAGACTAGATTAGATTAAGATATCTGGTCAGGGTAGACAAGTTGAATTGAAGGGTCTGTTTCCATGCTGTACATCTTTCTGACTCTATGTAGATCTTAAAGCTGTAGAGGGTTCAGAATAATTTTACCAGAATGTTGCTGGACTTGGAAAGTTTGAGTTACAAAGAAAGGCTAGATAGGCTGGAACTTTTTTAACTGCAGCAAAGGACATTGAGAGGCGACCTTATCAAAGTTTATAAAATCATGTGGATATAGATGGAGTTAATGATGAGTGCCTTTTCCATAGAATGGGATATTTCAAGACTAGAGGACACATTTTTAAAGTGAGAGAGATTTAGAACGGACATGAGGGGCAATTTTTTTATACAGTGAATGATTCACACGTGGACTTAACTTTCTGAGGAAGTGGTAGATGTGGATACAATTAGAACATTCAAAAGACATTTGGAATAGTAGATGAATAGGGAAGGTCTGAGGGGATATGGGCCAGGAGTAGGCAGTGGTTCTAGTTAGTTTGGGATTATGTTCAGCAAGAATTGGTTGGATTTAAGGGTCTTTTTCCATGCTGTATGACTCTGTAACTCTGAGTTGATGGAATGGTGGTCAAACAGACATGGGTATTATCAACGTAGAAGTGAAAACCAATGCTATGCTTGCAGATGGAGTCTCTAAGGGTTGCAAGCAGGTATGAAATAGGATAGGGCCAGGATAAATCATTGAGAGATACAGGGGCAACATTGTGAGACTAGGAAGATAAGTCAAAGCATGGAACCATGCTTGTGTCATCCATCTCAGTGGTGCAACAGTGGAGAGGCTCTGAAATAGATTGGAGTGATCAATTATATCAAAGATTGTAAATGTTCATAAAAAACAAGGATTGATATTTTAGGTCCATCATTATCAAATAAAATGTTGCATGTGACTCTTAATCAACGCCACATTGATACAGCAGGAGGGGTTAAAAACCAAGGCAGAAATTCATGCATGAAACAGCGGTAGATGGGACAGAATTTGGGAGGAGGAAACACAATCTTGACTTCAGATCTGAGCAGAAAGCAAGGTTTAAGTTGAACTGCAATTTGAAAAGATTGTGGGATTAAGAGCTACCTTTCTGAGAAGGTTGATGACAGTCTTTTAGAAGGGGAGGAGCAGTATCTAAAGAGAAATAACTGTTCAAAATATCAGCTGGATCGAAAACATCAGCATTTTCATGGGAATAAGGTTAAGAAAAGGAGGTTGGGTCTCATGGACAAGGTGAGTTCACAGAGGGGTAAGGGAAGAAAGGAAAAAAAAACAGGAAGAAATGTCAGTTCAGGTCCAGGGCACTATTAAGCAAAAATGAGCTCTTTTAGAAGAATAACAGGAAATTATCAGAAACTGTTTATATTTGTTTGACATGGACACTGTGAAATAGCAAAAGATTTCTGGCAGTGAACTAAAATTGAGATAATTAACAGTGTGTATCAATATTTGTATTCAAGCTCCTAATGAGTATCATTGGCATTTGGACAACTTTAAACCTTCTTATAATACACTTCCCTGTATCAAATCAACTAGGGATTCTCAGGCAAACAAAAAGACAGCTCTTTTTTTACTCCGGTAAATTAAACAACATTGTCTTGGTGCATTTGGTTTTATGAGACTAACCAAAATGAAGAAAGTGAAATACTAATACTTCATTTACATTCTTCACAACTGCAAGATATTCAAAGTGCTTTACAGTCCTGAAAGTAATTTTGTAATTGTAGTCACTGTTACAATGTAAGAAATACAGCAGTCAATTTGCACAAAATAAACTCCCACAAATAGCAATGTAATCATTAACAATTAATCCACAATCATCTGATCAGGTAAGTGATGTTACAAACTAAATCAGAGTTCGAAACCAGGCTGTGTTAATTGAAGATGTCTGAATTGTATTTTGTGTCAAGGGAACACATTTAATTATCATTTTTATAAATTTCACAATAAAAATGTACTATGATTGTAAATGAAAGGAAAAGTATTCCATCTTTTTTCAGATACCATCTCAGACTGAGAAGGAGGTGAAATCAATACTGTACTTCATGTGAAATGGATGTGCAATGATCGTATTTGACATTATTAACAGATTTTTTTGGCTACCTTTTATACTTCTGATGTTTCTGTTTTGCTCCAGTTTCCAGATTGTAGATGACCTAATGTAGGTTTTTGTTTAGGACAACCTTCGCTGTGCCTGGAACTCTCCTGTGATTATTCACTCTCAACAATTCTAGCCTATGCCTTGGCAAGATTGTGTGACCTAGATGCATGTCATTTGCAGCTAGTAAAAATTCTTATGCATTCAAAAATCGTAGTTTAAGTATTCTTTGTTAAGATGCAAGCCCATCGATTACCTATGAAGAGTTCAGTGCAACAATACTAAATGTTGTTTGGCATTTAACCAAGTAAAAATATATTAAATATTCACCTATTAATATTAGTTCATAAACATTAATATACAGGCTACAGTCTGCTGTGATTTTTTTGGCTTAAAATTCATGTTTGCAGTCAATTGAATGCTAGTTCAAGTGTTTTCAATGTGTGTAATGTTAATGGCATCTGGTTAGATCACTCAAAACTTTCTCATAACTGAATGAAAAATAGGGGGAGTTCTCAATTCAAAATAACTGCACAGATAAAACCACATAGCTGTCTAAGATGTCTTCACATCCACCTTTCTAATCATTTCCTCAGAAGAACTGTGCTCCAGTAATACAATTAATGGATTCAATGACTGAACTGCTTAGACTTAGGAATCGATTAAACCAACACTGATTTATACACTTATACACAGAAAAGTGCATAAAATGATGAAAATCAGGATTAGATTCTCTACATACAGAATCAGAAAACCTGACATGAAGCAAAAGTATGAAAGATTTGTTTTGTATCTTCTGTACATTTGCAATTCATAATTATGCATGGCTCTAATATTGAAGTAATAAAATAGAAACAGCAAGGACCATGATCATTTCTCTCTGTTATTTCCAAACCGGAGACTATTCAGAAGAACATGATTTGAGTGACAATGTGTTCATTTTAGTTGATGAGCATTCATTGAAAACCTTATCAATTACTATCATATGTTTAGAATTATTAATAAGTGCAGGGAAAATGTCATTTATTTTAATAACTGAGGTTTCAGTCAAATTTTCATGTTAGAATTTTTTTAAGATCATCTACAAGTTTAAAGTAAAAATCAAGTTCAAAACCAGGCAGATGTCTGAATCCAGTTATAATTTGCAGACAGGGTTTAAAGCTTGCTGATACATACTTATCTGAGCTCTTGCAAATTCTGAGTAGAAGCCAGTTTTGGGGATCTATCACCTGCTCATCCATAATTCCCTTTACAGCACTTCCATTTCCAAACACAATATTATTTCCAGGTGACTGGGTGACTATCCTGCCTGGAGACAAATGTCACAGACTGACTGACAACACCTCAAAAGTTAGAGATGGAAAAGACATACACAGAATCTACATCCCAAACCAAAGATTATATCACTATTTGTTATTATTACCAAGTTTCCATTCGAAGATTTGCTTCATGGAAGAAGCAGAAAATACAGACCAGTACCTTTACATTTCAGTAAAGCTGCCAAAAGCAAACTCTTATAATCACATGATGCCCTCTAGTGGTTTTCAATTCCTACAGTGTCTGAAATATACCAAATTAGTTTATGCCCTTAAAAAGCAATTAGTAAAACTGGAGCATCATAAATACTGCAACCCTATTCATCATTATTTACAAGCAACTACATGAACTATCTTATAACCTTATAATATAAACAAATTTAGATATTTGCTTCTCTGATTGCAATGTCTTCTAATCCCACATCCCTCTTAGAAATTTGTACTCATCTAATTCTCACCTCTTGGTCATCCTCAATATTAATTGCTACACCACAGGCGTCCCTGCCTTCTGCTGCCTAGGTCTTGGCGTTGGAATTCTCTCCCTAAACACTTGCACCTCTTTTCCTCTCTTTAAGACAGTACTTTTTTTGATTAATCTTTTGACCATCTGCTCCAATATCAATCGATGTTGCTCATGATACAATTTTCTTACAATATTTCTGTGAAATATTTGGGATATTTTATTATGCTATAAATGATAAATAAAGGTGATTAAAATCATATAATTCTTTCACATGCTTTCTTCCTGCTTTGCCTAGATTAGTTGACCGCTTAGAGGTGAAAACTAATTGAAACAGAAAATTTGAATTGAGGGACAATCCACAGGAGACTCAAATATTGTGTTTGTTTTAATTGCAATGCTAGAACACTTGCTTAATTTGTTTATTTATTCCTAATCTGTATTTTAATGACGTTTATGTTCACCAAGATAAGGCATGTCTGCGGTTGGAAATTTATTACAGGATTATTTTATAAATCAGCATCCAGTGTACAATATTTAAGAACTTTAATCCTATATTAATAATGGGATTAGATTTCCTTGGGCTCCTCTTTGTAGCACTATTGTAAATATATCAGTGAAGGTTTTCTTGCTTTGCTTTTGGTTAAATCAAATATTTTTACAACATGATTGTGTCAATTTAAATGGCAAACTGTCTAAAATGTTCTCAAATATAACTCTTGATAACAGCCAGAGGTATTCTTGCATCAGTGTGCTTTCATATCAGCCTCAGAGTAGCACATGTTACTGAATCCAAGTGTGACATATTTCCCTAATTTCCCACACCATTTTGTCAGCTTTCCTAACTGAGATTTGAAATCCTGTTCACAAGCTGCACCAACAATGCACAATTTTATTTTGAGGATCTAATCCCACTGGAACCCAATAAAACCTGTCTCATTTAGAGCTCTCTAAGGCGGAACAGGAGAAACTTCAGTCTAGACTGCATCACAGGGAAAGGACATCTCATGAATTTCCTGCTTCAGTCAGTTCCAAATAAAACCTATCATGATGTCCACCTATGTGGAAACTTTGTTACCTGAAGTCAGCAATGTATTTGGACTTTGACCTAGAATAGGGGATTGTACACTGGCAAAAGTAACATTTTTAGTCTTAAAATTAAATATAAATAGGCTTGACTGTTTTATTTGGACTATCTTTCCTTTGACATAAATTAGATTTTTCTCATAAATGCAGAGTCTATGATAATTTCAAACTTCTGATATATAATCAGTGGAGTTGATTAGCTTACGTTTGAAATTTTCTCTGTTATTCTCTAGCTTTCTTTTAATGACACTTGAATACGAATGAGTTAATATCTGAGCATTGTAATGACGTTGCTCGGTAAAGCCTCAGTAAAGTGGCTGTAAAACACTCAAGGCATTCCAGATCATTAATTATCAATGAGCTGCTTTGGCTAGCTGAATGTAATTTTGAATTAAAATATATCTGATCATCACTGTGAGATCATCTCTTCAGACTGTAAAGAAAGTGAATTATTGCCTTGACAGATATTTTACATGTCTTGTGCTTAGTAGAAAACACACTGTAAACACAAATACTTTTCAGTTTGATGATTGAAAGAAAGTGACAAGCAGGATTATTAAACTCTTAACACTTAAATAATGAATGGTAAACATTTGTACATGGATCAGTGAAAAGAACAAATAGTATGCTGTTTTATTTATTATTTCTTCTCTTGGAAAATGTCCTTGGTCTGCAAAAGGTGAAAACTGGAGAGCAGAGGAGAAAAACCCAAATGACAGTGAACAATGACGTTTAGCAATGTGAGATGTTTAGTACACAAGAGCTAATGGATGCAAGAACCATGTTTATCAGTACCTTGACGATAAAGGCGATTGCCTTTATCAGTAACCCTGCTGTCATTGTCATTTCAACTTTAAATTATTCAGAAAAAAAATCAACAGTTGCATGCTGAAAGGGTAAAAGAGGTGTGGGTATTGGAGAGGATGGGAAGGATGGTTCTAGATAGAGGCAGAGGGCAGGGTCCTGCCCACCACGAGGTTTCTAATGTCACAAAATGCTCCACAAATGGATGTCAGTGCTGCAGTGGTTTCACAGTTGCTGCCAAAAGCTAAAAGAAGCAATAGTTGGATGAATGAGAGAAGCCTCATGTGAAAAGTAAACTGAATTCATCCAAATGTCCTCCCTTGCCAGCAAACAGAATTTAGCTTCTCCGTACTTGTTGTTACCTTTCCATTAATACTGTTGTTTGTTTAACATCAAATACATACATTTCCTGTCAACAAGTCGCAAAAAATGTTTTGCTTTCCCAATTTACTATCCTTTCTATAATTACTGCACAATAAACAAAACATTTTTGTCAGCCCCATTTTAGCTGGGAGTAGGAAGCATGATTTGTGAATCAAAGGCACATCTGACAGTCTCCAGTATTGGACAGGCAGGAATGTGTGGGAAGTGAGGAATGTGGGCTTGGAAACTCCTTTAACATCTTTTTATGGGATGCTCGCTGAATTTTAGCTTGGGATAAAAATGGATTTTGGGTCAGAAGCCAATCTCTAACTACCTTATAGAGGTTATAAAATCATGAGGGGAATAGATAGGGCAAAGAGATAAGGTCTTTTCCCTGGGGTGCATAAGATCAAACGAGGAGGGCATAGGTTTAGGATGAAAGGGAAAAGATTTTAAAGGCACCTAAGAGACAGGTGCATGTATGGAATGAGCTGCCAGAGGAAATGGTTGAGGCTGGTACAATAACAACATTTAAGAGGTGTTTGGATGGATATATGAATAGGAAGGATTTAGAGGAATATGGGCCAAGTGCTAGCAATTGCGACTAGATTAGTTTAAGATATCTGGTCAGTATGGACCAGTTGGACCGAAAAGACTGTGCCCATGTTGTACATCTCTATGACTCTATGATTCTACTTAACTTAGACCTTTGACTATAAATTCAATACAGTGTATTCATTTGGTGTATAGTTAGATAGCAATAAGAGTTAAGAGAGGTAGCATGTTAAAAAAAAATCCTGACCCATTACAGATATTGTATTGGTAAAATGTAATGCTACTGATAGGCAGCAAGTCATGTCCTTGCTCTGTGTCAGTAAAAGTATCTGTTCTTTAGATATGATGAATTTACAATGGGCAGGAAACAGGAGGGGCAGAATTTCCCTTGACATTGTGTTAGAGGTGTGTCTGTTGTTGTGTGGGCAATTGACAGGAAAAAGAAACAAGTATTTTCTGTCTATTGATGGGAAGCAAAATGAAATATACAAAGGAAATTGAATGGAAACCTAAAAATCATAGAAACAAATTGCAGGGCTCTGAGGGAAGCAGAGGAGTGGGAGGAATTGAATAGCTCTGTCAAAGGACTATTTCAGGCATGATGATTTGAATGGCCTTCCTCTGAGCTTACAGTATCCAAGATTCTAATATTATGCCTCAAGGAAATATTATTATTTAAATTCAGTATAGCCGTCACCTTAAAGCTGTCATTACAGACTTGCGATTTGTTTTTCATCCCCCTCCACCAGTCACAGGTCAGGTATTGCCTTCAAATTGAGAGTTGAGGCAATCAATGCAGTGTCTAAAATGCTGAAATTCAGGCTTTTGTTGCTGGAACTGCCCTGTAGAGAACTGTTTTCATTATAAGTGTACTTAGTTTCTGCTGAGCTTACCTGACATGTTGTTACGCCTGTGAATTCAGGTGTAGCATCAATCACTGCAGTGAAATACGTTTCCCTCTGACGTATTTTAAATTTAGAGGAAGAATAGATGGACAGACATGGGGTCATGCAGTGTAAAGATTCAGCAAAATAGTAGAATACTTTCATTTTTTCACCACATGGGATGTTGGAAGTTCTTTCATCCATCATGGCTGGTCAGTATTTTTACTGCCACAGGTTCAAGACAGAGATAATCCACAACGCTGATGAGAGATTGCCAGCAGCCACACTGCAGGGTCAGCATGATTGTAGTAGTTGGAATAATTTCTCAAAAACTTCTGCAGTGAGTTTGCCTTTAGCAGGGAGTTTCAGCTAATGTTTACATTATAATGTGGTACATATCAGACTTGCCGAGATTTTCTGGTATTGATTTTCAACAGATATTTAATACAATTATTATGTACAAGCATTACAATTCATGGGCCAATAAGTGTGTGGACTGATATTAAGCTACTTGCTTACAACAGAGGAGAATACTTCCTGAAGAGAATCATGCTCCAGTAATCCAAAGTAAGATGGAGTATAAGACCTTTATCCCTTTAGGTCACATGATATCATGGGGCTGTCTCTTAAAAGCATTTAACATATTGATCATGAGACATAACACAACAGCTTCCAAAGAATTAATGGTGACATTGCCAAATGTAACCAGTTGCCGCTGGATAGGATATTAAGCGAGTCAATGAATCCATGTAAAACAATAGCTTTTCAGTGGAACTTTAAGGAACAATAGACTTAAACATCAGCACACATGACACTTACAACCCTTTTGTTTAAGGTAATTCATGGTGACCCATGATCCATTTATTATTTATTGACAACGAGTGAGCAAAGGCTGGTTTCTGGAGGATCCATTGTTAATTTCTCTGATTGACAGCACTCTTGTACCAGCCTACAATGTTAGCAAAACCAAAATGTATTGAAATGTATGTTCCTACTTGATAAGCATTGAGCAAACCACTGGCATACAGAAACAGCACTCCGAGCAACAACACATTAGCCCAGATTTTTCAGTATGCTGCTGATTAATTCCACAAAATATTATTATTGGCTGATATGCTGGTCATAAAAGAGAGGGATATCCATCTTGAGGAATGATAGGGGAAGTCCTCCAGAGATGAAAAGGGAAAATTGAAGATGACAGCTTCATAATCCACAAATGTTGCAGGCTTCTTCACAGTCCAAGATACAGTAAACATGACTCATGTTGTCCTTATGCGCTCTACCACAACCAAGTATCTATTACAATTTGAGGATTTCCACTTCTTGAATAGACTGCAGTGGTTCAAGAAGGCAGCTCATCACCACCTTCTCAAAAGCAATTAGGGATGGACAATAAATATGACCTACATAGTGATGTCATGTAACGTGAAAGAATATGGAGTTAAGTCACAAAACAGCCATGTCAGAAGTTCCAAAGAAATTAACAAAGGATGCAGTACCTAAATGAATTTAGTTTAATTAAATCTTCAATAATCAGGAAAGTAATGGAACTGAAGAGTGACAAATCACCAGGACTTGATAGTTTCTATCCACATACATTAAAGGAGATGGGAGAGCACATTGCCAATGCCCTAATCATAAACTTACAGAATTCCATGGATTCAGGAGCCGTGTCTCTGTGTTGGAAATTTGCTCATGTTATGCCACTCTTTCAGAAAAGTGAGGGAAATCAGGGAATTACAACAGTTAGCCTGACCTCTCTGGTGGGGAGATTGCTGGCATCTACAATCTAGACTATGGTAACTGATCACCTTGAAACCTTTTAGTTAGTCAGAGTCAGCAAACCTTGATTGTTTTTTGAAGAACAGTCAAAGTTGGTGGACAAGAGTAAGTCAATGTATTTCCAAGAAGGCTATTGATGAAGTTCATGCAACAGACAGTGGAATAAGGTGGAAGCCCATAGAATTGAGAGCAAATTACTGACATGGTTAGAAAGTTGTTTGAGTGGCAGGAAATAGAGTTGGAATAATGAGTAAGTACTCATATTGGCAGGATGCGACTAGTGGTGTCCTACAGGGATCTGTATTGAGACTTCAGTTATTCAGTATATTCATTACTGACATGAATAATGGCACAAAAGATCAACTATCCAAATTTGTTGATGGCACATTGTAGACAGTGTTGATGACAGCACAAAATCATAACAAGATATTGATAACTTAGGATAATGGTTAAAGCTTTAGAAGATAGATTTTAATAGAGGCAAGTGTGAAGTTATCAATTTCAAACCACAAAAGGATAGACCAGGATACCTATTTAAAAGTTACAAAATTAAACACAGTTTATGTTCAGATATGGGGATTCAGGTATGGAGCTCTGTAAAATGCTACTAACATGTTCAGAAAATGATCAAGAAGGCTAATAGAATACTGGCATTCATATCTAAATGGTTGGCTTTTAAGTATGAAGACTTAATACTGCAGTTATACAAAACAACAGTTAGACCTCACTCAGAGTACTCTGAGCAAATCTGGGCACCAAAGCTGAGGAAAGATGTTTTGGCCCCTGGAGGTACTTTAGTGTAAGTTTACAAAGGTGATATCTAGGCTTCAGGGTTTAAATTATGGGGAGAATTTGGGGAAATTAGGCCTTTAGTCTCTAGAATTTAGGAGGTTAAGGGATGATCTAATCAACGTGTTCAGGATTCTAGCATGGAAAGGCAGGCTAGATAAAGATAAACTATTTCTACTGGTTGAAGTTTCTAGAGCCAGAGGCATAGTCAAAGAATCAGGGCCAGCCCATTCAGGAGAGCTGTTAGAATGCACATCCAAACACAGAGAGTGCGGATGGTTCAGAACTCATTTCGTCAAATGGCGGTCAATGCTAATTTAATGGTTACATTTAAATCTGAGAATGACATTTTTTTATTATTAAGCAAGGGTATCAAGGAATATGGGCCCAAGGCAGGCATATCAAGTTAGGTCTATCAAGTTAGGTCACAGATCAGCCATGACTGAATAGCAGAGCAGGTTTGAGGGACTAAATGACCTAATCCTGTTCTTATGCTCCTATTTTCCAACATTCCTATCACATTAAGCGCAAGAACAGATTTGAAGGGTTAAACATCCTTTAACTCTGACAGAAATGACAGACCATGTAGGATACAATTATTAAAAATCATGTTATTAAATTACAGATATTACTTTCTGGGTGCCTCTTGTTTCCAAGAAGGCTTCACAGCAGCTAAACCATCAAAAATCAGGGGCAGCACTCCTGCAATTTTCCATTTAACCACTCCTCTATAGAAGTTGTCTCAAGTAAAACAATGTGTTTGAAATGTTTGTTTCGAATCCATGTGATCAAGATTTACATGCTAACTAATATAATTACCACAGCAACAATGTGAGTTGCAATGACACAATATTAGCTGAGTTACATTTTATTTTGCATTGAAATTACACATTGTTTAAAAACTATAATATGTACATGACAAAGTGACTTCTGACTTCACTGAAACAACAAACATTAGAATTACAAGTTTTTTGCTTAAAATCATACCATGAATTAATATTAATGTTAAAATTTAAAACATCTTTGACTGGGCAGCATCAACTACCAAATTAGACAGCTGTTTTACTCTGCACTGTGTTAGTTCCAAAATTTGAGATACATTTTCAGTCATTTATCCATAAAATCTTCTCTTTCTGGTTCTGTCAGATTTTTATGTCTCATTATCTGACTTTTGGCTTGCACTAATATCATGTGAGTGCCCGTATGAAGTAAGGGTTAAATAACTCCACAGAGGCTGGTAACTTGCCATTAGGTCATGGGAAGAGTCCTTGAACCAGCTGTCAAAATAAACAAGATGTCTGACACTTCTGTTCTCATCTGTCAGCCAGGGCTCCCTGATTGGACCAGATTAACAGTCCCAATCAGAGAACCTAGATTCTCAGAGGTCCATTTGGCTGACAAAGTTATAATCACTTCAAAAGGAATATGACAAGTTGGATTCAAATATGGCTATGGTTACTTCCGGTGAGGTCAACAGTAAAATCTATACTTTTTGAGGCATACGTCACTGGTTGGACTAAAATGTAGGGTACACGATAAGGGAATTTTTAGATGACACATAAAATTTGTCAAGTGCTTTATAATGAGAAAGAAAGCAAACGACTGTGAGAATATATTACATAACAGATTAGTGGACATAAAAGGAAAGGGAATTCAACCTGAAGAATTGTGAGGTGATGCATGGGGCAATCATTGTCAGGGTGGACACAGTGGCTGGAAGTATAAGGGGAAGTTTAGACAACAGATAAAGGAAACAGGAATGCACATAATTAGTCTTTTTTTTATTAGCTGATGCATAGAATGTATAAATACCATTCTTGCACTGCATGCTGGAAATGCACTGCAGGAAATAAAACATCACTGCAAAGAAGGTAGAGGGAAGGTTTGTAAGAATTGATGTTGATACTGCTTTGTCCATAGACTGTACTCCATCTATTGTCTAAAGCATGCGCCATATTCTCATGTACTCTGACTACCTTGGCTTTGTTGGTTGATGGGCATCTCTATTGCTTGCTGGAAGCTGATCTGCCTAATCATACAGTTCCTGTTGTGAATATACCACATCTTTATCTTTGTCTTATCTCAAAATAATTCTCCCTCATTCTCAACAAATTCATCAGCTCAGACTTTCATAGCAATGAAAAGCCTCTCAGAAGAATACTATATCCTTAATATGCACAAAGTCCTTGGATCTGTCCAACTTATCAAAAAGTGTCCACCTATTAAAAGCATAGAAAATAGAAAGAGGAGTAGGCTTCTTGGCCCTTAGTGCTTGGTCTATCATTCAATGTGATAATGGCTGATCATCTAACTGATTCCCCTGTTACTGGTTGCTCCCCATAAACATTTGTTCCCTTTAGGCCTAATTCCTCCTTGAAAACAGCTAAAGTTTGGCTTCAACAACATCTTTCACAAAATACAGTTATCAGGATACAACTGAGGGCACCCTCTGTTGACCATTAGCATATTTTTGCCATTTGAAAAAGCCCACCTTACCCCATTGGCCTGCTAGTTGGTTCTCATGAGCAAGGCATGCCTCTATACCACTAAATTTAGGCAACCTCTTCATAGTCATATGATGTTGATGTCACTGAAATTCTTGGAATTTGACAATTCTTTTCATAACAGTTCAAAAAATGTTTTCACTGTGACCTGAACTCAGCATGATCAAATTACAGGTTGCTTTGATTCAATCACGGCACTGTCACCTCTGAAATAGAGCTCTGTCATTGCAAAGTCTGACTTTTGAACCCTAAACACAAAACTCTGACACTCCAATGCATTACCAAGGTTAATGTTAAGTCTTCCAAGGAAAGGAGGGATCAGAGTGGGGACACTGGAGAGGTGCCAAAATGATGTTCAGAACATTAGAGTAGCGATTTAGCAGCCCAGACAAATGCCCTGCAGATATATCTTACAGTCCCAGCATAGAACTAGTGAAAATTAAATTCAAATGAACATTTGTAATTGAAAACCATTGATGACCATTATGTATTGTAGAAACCCGTTTGGTTCACTCATATCCTTCAGAAAAGAAAATACGACAATCTACCTGGTCTGGCCTACACGTACTGCCAAGCCCACTGAAATGGTTGAATCTTTGTAGTTCGCTGTCATCACCCTGGTGAGCTGCTGAGTTCAAGGGCAATTAGAGATGTGAACAAACCTTGCATCACCCACATTCCAAAAGAGAATATATAAAAATAAGGTGAATTTCCACAAATATTTAAATCTTAATTCATATAATTTGGCCAAGCTTACCTAGTGGTTCTGTATGTGAGGCCTTGCTGTGTATAAATTGAATGAAGTGCTTTCTACACCACAATGGTAACTATAGTTGAGAAGTAATTCATTGTTTGTACTATACATTTAGGCAATGAAAAACAGCAAAGAAATGCAATTTTCTCTTCCTGTGAAATGTCAACTTTAAAATTTTCAGTCTCACAGCTAAACCACAAGAGAGATCTCCTCATGGTTGACTAATATTCTGCATAATAATGGAAGGGGATGAAAAAGGTAAAAGAACAGTAGATGGCAACACTAATCTTACTATTACCCTATGTTGTGGCATTGCATTTCCAACCTGTTTTATCTCCTAGGATGGAACAGATTTCCAGAGAGAACTTATGATTGGCAAGAAAAGCATGAAAAACAACCTTAAGTTGGCATACTTTCAATGCGAATATCATATAGGAAGCCTCGGGCCATCAGTCATTTAATCTGACTTATCAATCGTTTCATGTGGAGTTTTCATTAAACGTCCTCAAGCAATGTAGGAACAAATCACCGCAGATGCTGGAAATTGTACTGAAAACAACAAATGGTGGAGATCACAGCAGGTCAGGCAGCATCTATGGAGAGAAAGCAAGCTAATGTTTCAAGTCTAAATGGCTCCTCATCAGAGCTGAAGTAAAGTGTGGAGGGTACAGCATTTATGCAATAGTTTGCCGGGGGGGAAGGAGAGAGGTATGGGGATAATGATTGTAGGGTGTTCATGGAGAAAAAATGTTGCTAGTTCGAATTAAGTGAACGGAATGTGAGAATGGTCGAACAATGACGCGTCTCCTGCCAGACTTGAAAGGACTGTAACTGGAAGGAGGGGAGCGGAGGATATGGTAACAAGTTAAAAGAAAGGGGAGAAATGGTTCACAACTTAGAGGTGTTATCTCAATATTAATTCCAGATGGCTAGCCTCTATGTAAATTGACCAGCCTCAACATTGGAAAAACCAAACACAGAGTGGGTGACCACATTGCGAAACACCTCCAGTTTGTGTGCAAGCATTACCACAACAGTTCTGTAGCAGATCATTTTAATACAGTTTCCTGCTTGCATACCCACATATCTGTCCTTAGTATGCTGCAGTGCTCCAATGAATCACAGTGCTAACTGGAAGAACAACATCTCATCTTCAGTCTAGGCAATTTACAGCCTTCTGAATTTTTTAGATTACTTACAGTGTAGAAACAGGCCCTTCGGCGCAACAGGTCCACACCGACCCGCCGAAGCGCAACCCACCCATACCCCTACATTTACTCCTTACCTAACACTACGGGCAATTTAGCATGGCCAATTCACCTGACCCGCACATCTTTGGACTGTGGGAGGAAACCGGAGCACCCGGAGGAAACCCACGCAGACATGGGGAGAACGTGCAAACTCCACACAGTCAGTCGCCTGAGTCGGGAATTGAACCCGGGTCTCAGGCGCTGTGAGGCAGCAGTGCTAACCACTGTGCCACCGTACCGCCCACTAATTTAATTTTGAGTTCAACATCTCTGAACTGTGAACCAGTTCTTCCCTTCTTTTTAAGCTTGTAACCATGTTCTCCCCTCACCCCCATCCCAGTTACTATCTTTTCAAGTCTGCCTGGAGACACACCATTGTTCTACCATTCTCACATTCTGATCACTTAATATGAATTATCAACATATTTTCTCCACTGCACCCCCTGCACCCATTATCCCCACACCACCACCATCCCAAACTATAGCTCAATTGCTATTCTGTCCAAATTTCACTTCAGTTCTGGTGAAGAGTCATCGAGACTCGAACCATTAGCTTACTCTCTTCGGAGAACTAGGAAGAAGGCTGAAAAGCAGGACGTCCAAGGTGGTTATCTCTGGTTTGCTTCCAGTTCCTTGGTCTGGTGAGGCCAGAAACAGGGAGCTAATGGACTTGATCGTGTGGTTGGGGAACTGGTGCAGGAAGAAAGGATTTAAGTTCTTGAATCACTGGGGTATATTTTGTGTTAAACATAAATTCTACAAGAGAGACGGTTTGCACCTTAATAGGTTAGGGACCAGCATTCTGGCAGGCAGGTTTTCTACTGCAACACTGCTACATTTAAACTAAGTAGCGGGGGGGAGGGGACAAACTGGATGTAATAAAAAGGAAATTGAAGGGAAAGTTAGAACAAGAGAAGTCAAGAAAGACGACTGTATCAATGAGGCAGAAAACTCGGAAAGGGATCATGCTGTAAGGTTGAGTGAAATAGGGGTTGTTGGGAAGGGTGAGAGCAATAACAAATTAAAAATACTGTATATGAACGCACGAAGCATTAGACATAAGATGGATAAGCTTGAGGTGCTTTTGGAAATTGGCAGATACGATATTGTGGGGATAACTGAGACATGGTTTCAAGTGGACAGGGCCTGGGAAATGAATATTCAAGGCTACAAGTGCTATCGTAAGGACAGACTGATGGACAGAGGGGGTGGAGTGGCCTTGTTGGTAAGGGAGGATATTCAGTCCCTTGCGCGGGGGGACCTAGAGTCAGGGATGTAGAGTCAGTGTGGATAGAGCTGTGAAATACTAAGGGTAAAAAGACCCTCATGGGAAACATCTACAGGCCCCCAAACAGTAGTCTGGATGTCGAATGTAAGTTGAATCAGGAACTGAAATTGGCCTGTGGTAAAGATGTTACTACAGTTGTTATGGGGGATTTTAACATGCAGGTAGACTGGGAAAATCAGGATGGTATTGGACCTCAAGAAAGAGACTTTGTGGAGTGCCTCAGAGATGGATTCTTAGAGCAGCTGGTGCTGGAGCCGACCAGGGAGAAGGCAATTCTGGATGTAATATTGTGTAACGAACCAGAATTGGTCAGAGACCTCGAAGTTAAGGAGCCATTGGGAAGTAGTGACCACAATACATTAAGCTTCAATCTGCAATTTGAGAGGGAGAGGATACAGTCGGAAGTGACAGTACTTCTGTTGAATAAAGGGAACTATGGAGCGATGAGGGAGGAGCTGGCCAAAGTTCAATGGTGCAATACCTTAGCAGGGATGACCGTGGAAGAACAATGGTGGATATTTCTGTGTATAATGCAGAAGTTGCAGGATCAGTTCATTCCTAAAAGGAAGAAAGATCCCAGGAGGAGGCATGGGCAGCTGTGGCTGTCGAGGGAAGTTAAGAAACATATAAAGTTAAAAGAGAAAAAGTATAACATAGCAAAGATAAGTGGGAAATCAGAGGACTGGGAAGCTTTTAAAGAACAACAGAGGATTACTAATAAGGAAATAGGCAGAGGAAAAATGAGGTACGAAGGTAAACTGGCCAATAATATAAAGGAGGATAGTAAAAGCTTTTTTAAGTATGTGCAAGGCAAAAAAATGGTTAGGACTAAAATTGGGCCTTTGAAGACAGAAACAGGGGAATATATTACGGGGAACAAAGAAATGGCAGAAGAATTAAATGGGTACTTCAGATCTGTGTTCACTGGGAAAGACACAAGCAATCTCCCTGAGGTAACAGTGGCTGAAGGACCTGAACTTAAGGGAATCTATATTTGCCAGGATTTGGTGTTGGAGAGACTGTTAGGTCTGAAGGTTGATAAGTCTCCGGGGCCTGATGGTCTACGTCCCAGTGTTTTGAAGGAGGTGGCTCGGGAAATCGTGGATGCGTTGGTGATTATTTTCCAGAATTCGATAGATTCAGGGTCGGTTCCTGAGGATTGGAGGGTGGCTAATGTTATACCACTTTTTAAGAAAGGTGGGAGAGAGAAAGCAGGAAATTATAGACCAGTTAGTCTGACCTCAGTAGTGGGAAAGATGCTGGAGTCAATTATAAAGGATGAAATTGCGGCACATCTGGATAGTAGTAACAGGATAGGACAGAGTCAGCATGGATTTATGAAGGGGAAATCGTGCTTGACTAATCTTCTTGAATTTTTTGAGGATGTAACTCTGAAGATGGACGAGGGAGATCCAGTAGATGTAGTGTACCTGGACTTTCAGAAAGCCTTTGATAAAGTCCCACACAGGAGGTTAGTGAGTAAACTTAGGGCGCATGATGGTATTGGGTGAAAAGTACTAGATTGGACTGAAAATTGGTTGGCTGATAGGAAACAAAGAGTAGTAATAAACGGCTCCATTTCGGAATGGCAGGCAGTGACCAGTGGGGTACCGTAGGGATCAGTGCTGGGACCGCAGCTTTTTACAATATATGTTAATGATATAGAAGATGGTATCAGCAATAACATTAGCAAATTTGCTGATGATACAAAGCTGGGTGGCAGGGTGAAATGTGATGAGGATGTTAGGAGATTGCAGGGTGACCTGGACAAGTTAGGTGTGTCGGCAGATGCATGGCAGATGCAGTTTAATGTGGATAAATGTATGGTTATCCACTTTGGTGGCAAGAACAGGAATGCAGATTACTTCCTCAATGGAATTAATTTAGGTAAAGGGGCAGTACAGAGAGATCTGGGTGTTCTTGTACACCAGTCAATGAAGGCAAGCATGCAGGTACAGCAGGTAGTGAAGAAGGTAATAACATGCTGGCCTTCATAACTAGAGGAATTGAGTATAGAAGCAAAGAGGTGCTTCTGCAGCTGTACAGGGCCCTGGTGAGACCACACCTGGAGTACTGTGTGCAGTTCTGGTCTCCAAAGTTGAGGAAAGACATTCTGGCTATTGAGGGAGTGCACCGTAGGTTCACGATGTCAATTCCTGGAATGGAGGGATTATCTTACACTGAAAGACTGAAGCGACTAGGCTTGTATACCCTTGAGTTTAGAAGACTGAGAGGGGATCTGATTGAGACATATAAGATTATGAAAGGATTGGACACTCTGGCAGCAAGAAACATGTTTTCGCTGATGGGTGAGTGCCGAACCAGAGGACACAGCTTAAAAATATGGGGTAGATCATTTAGGACAGAGATGAGGAGAAACTTCTTCACCCAGAGAGTGGTGGCTGTGTGGAATGCTGTGCCCCAGAGGGCAGTGGAGGCCCAATCTCTGGATTCATTTAAGAAAGAGTTGCATAGAGCTCTCAAAGATAGTGGAATCAAGGGTTATGGAGATAAGGCAGGAAGCGGATACTGATTAGAAACGATCAGCCATGATCATATTGAATGGCGGTGCAGGCTCGAAGGGCTGAATGGCCTACTCCTGCACCTATTGTCTATTGTCTATTGTGTCTCTTCAGGGATGTTGTCTGACCCGCTGTGATATTGAGCGTTTGTTATATTCCTCAAAGCAAATTTGACTAAGTTACCCAAAAGCAAAAATACCAGAAATGCTGGAATCCTGAAAACAAACCGAAAATACTAAAGCTACTTTTTAAGTCTGGCAGAATCTGTAACAGTAGGGACAGCGTTATTGTTTCAGGTGGAAATAGGAAGACGCAAAAAAAAAAGGAAGAAAGAATAACAGGAAAGGTTTGAGACAGGTTGGAATACAGGAGTGACTAAATGGCAAAGGGATGATGATGTGAGGTAAAACATTGGATAATAAAAAGGGGAAAAAGCTGGGCAGACAGAGCTGAAAATGTCAAAAGATTAACTATCAAATTGCAGTGATTTATACCTAAAAATTTCTGTATACGGTGTTGACTCTACAGGAATGTTAGATCCCTAATCAGAAGACAAAGTACTAGCTGTAGGTTTGCTCACTGAGCTGGAAGGTTCATTTCCAGACGTTTCGTCACCCTACTAGGTAACATCTTAAGTGGGCCTCCGGGTGAAGCACTGCTGATGATTCCTGCTTTCTACTTATATGTTAGGGTTGGTGATGTCTTTTCTTGTGGTGACGTAAATTCCTATTCTTTTTCTCGGGGGCAGTAGATGTTGTTTAACTCAATGTGTTTGTTGGTAGAGTTCTGGTTGGAATGCCATGCATCTAGGAATTCTCGTATATGTTCTGTTTGGCTTGTGTGAGGTTGGATGTGTTGTCCCAGTTGAAGAGGTGTCCTTCCTCATCCATATGTAAGGATACTAGTGAGAGAGAGTCATGTTGTTTTGTGACTAGTTGATGTTCATGTATCCTGGTGGCTAGTTTTCTGCCTGTTTGTCCAATGTAGTGTTTGTTACATAAAGTGCTGTCCCTTAATAATTTTCAAAAGAGGAAGAGGTGAAGAATAGTTATCTAAATGGATCCTTCTGAAGGAGTTCAAAACTGGAAGGCAGTTTTAAGATAGTCATAGAGTCATAGAGATGTACAGCATGGAAATAGACCCTTCGGTCCAACCTGTCCATGCCGACCAGATATCCCAATCCAATCTAGTCCCACCTGCCAGCACCTGACCCATATCCCTCCAAACCCTTCTTATTCATATGCCCATCCAAATGCCTCTTAAATGTTGCAATTGTACCAGCCTCCACCACTTTCTCTGGCAGCTCATTCCATACACATACCACCCTCTATGTGAAAAAGTTGCCCTGTAGGTCTCTTTTATATCTTACCCTTCTCACCCTAAACCTATGACCTCTAGTTCTGGACTCCCCAACCCCAGGGAAAAGACTTTGCCTATTTTCACTACCCATGCTCCTCATAATTATGTAAATCTCTATAAGGCCACCCCTCAGCCTCTGATGCTCCAGGAATAACAGCCCCAGCCTGTTCAGACTCTCCCTATAGCTGAAATCCTCCAACCCTGGCAACATCCTTGTAAATCTTTTCTGGATCCTTTCAAGTTTCACAACATCTTTCCAATAGGAAGGAGAACAAAATTGCATGCAATATTCCAATAGTGGCCTAACCAATGTCCTGTACATCCGCAATATGATCTCCCCACTCCCATACTCAATACTCTGACCATTAAAAGAAAGCATACCAAATGCCTTCATCACTATCCTATCTACTTGCAACTCCAATTTCAAGGAGCTATGAACCTGCACTCCAAGGTCTCTTTGTTCAGCAACACTCCCTGTGACCTTATCATTAAGTGTATAAATCCTGCTAAGATTTGCTTTCCCAAAATGCAACACCTCTCATTTATCTGAATTAAACTCCATCTGCCACTTCTTAGCCCATTGGCCCATCTGATCAAGATCCTGTTGTAATCTGAGGTAACCCTCTTTGCTGTCCGCGACACCTCCAATTTTGGTGTCATCTGCAAACTTACTAACTGTACCTCTTATGCTCGCATCCAAATCATTTATGTAATTGACAAAAAGTGGAGGACATGACACCGATCCTTGTGGCACTCCACTGGTCACAGGCCTCCAATTTGAAAACAACCCTCCACAACCACCCTCTGTCTTCTACCTTTGAGCCAGCTCTGTATCCAAATGGCTATTTCTCCCTGTATTCTGTGAGAGAGGAAAATGGTTTAAAAAGGACATGAGGGGCAACTTTTTTACTCAAAGACTACTTTGTATATGGAATACACGGTCAGAGGAAGTGATGAATGCAGATACAATTTAAACATTATTTAACCAATGCATGAAAAGGAATGTTTTGGAGAGGTATGGGCCAAATGCTGGCGAGTGGAAATAGTTTGATTTCGGAACATTGTTAGCATGGATTATTTGGACAGAAGGGTCTGTTTTCATGCTGTATGAGTCAATTACTCTATGGGTTAATGCTCTTGCTACATTAAATGCCACCCAATTTGATTATGTCTCTGTGTGGAGATAATTAATTTCTGTTTATGTACCTAAAGGGAGCAGATATATTCCCTATAGCTCCCTATAGTCTCAGTCATTATAACTAACTAGCAATGTAAACTGTACCAATTGTTATCATGCAATAAACTATCTAAAATCTAAAATAATTACCTCTTCTTTTTAGTCCCACAGGTGGTCTCTCCTCCACCACTGATAATAAGACTGGTTATGGATACAGCGTTGAGACAGGAGAATTGGTGACAGCAAACTATCCACTGAAGCATACTGCATAGTGGGAGCAATACTATGTCAAAATACACGGTATTGAAAAATACCAGAATCGCATAAAGTACCAAAATCATAGCGACAGGGTGTTGGTTAACTGAGAGTACAAGTGCCTGCAGAATCTTGCTTGCTATCTGACTGAACATGTCCCACAAATGATCATCAAATATGGTCTTCCGAGTGGAAGAAGTTAAAAATTACACAGCACCAGGTTATAGTCCACCTCCACATCATTCCTCATGGAAATCATCTGCATCATGAACAACAAATGTTGAAAGATATATAAGTAAATTATGATTATGAAAGCAGAAAAATCATGGAAAAAAAGACTCTTAAGGTCTAGAATTATCTATGAAGAGATAAGCAGAGTAAATGTTTCAGGTTGTTTAGCTTTCATCTGAATATGAGGTCCTGGGTGATATGAAGGCAAAGATGAAAGCATGTGTTACATCTTCTATGTTTGGATAGGAACATTGCTTGGGAACAGTGAACCAAAATGGCTGATTAATTCTACCTTTACAAGATTGTTTAGCTGTGCATCATTTTGAAAGCTAGCACTTCTCATGTCATTGTTACAATACAGCGGCAGCCATAACTGGATAAAAAGAATACTGAAAGCTTAATCAAACCTCTTTGTTCAGTTCAATGAAATACAACAAAACATTTTAAATCTTTGTTAGCAGCCTGCAGTTTTGTAGATGTTGTAAACCTACATTAATGCAGAAAAATAGTTGATTCTTCAAACCAATCAACTTTGGGCCAATTGACTTCAATAGATTATCAAGTGCACTTGTGACCTGTATAAGCTGTTTGTTGTGTTTGAGATCCAAATAGTGGCACATTATGTCTGAAAAAAAACGATCCATATAATACTCGATTTAGTTTTAACACTTCCTAACTATGACTTCAAAATATATATCTTCACCAAAAAAAATCTACAAATACATTTGGAATGATGCAAATCAAAGGAATAAAGTGGGCATCAAACTATCTAATTGTGGGAATGATTTGCTATGCAAAAAAATTTCAATAACCATAGGTGTTAATAAGCTGTGCATTCTATTAAACACAATTTTATTAGACAAAATTAAAGTCAAAATATAAGTATGTCAAACAAACCTACATATATTTGAATACTGCAATTGCTGTTATAATCCCTAACCTAATTTTGTACAAAGTTACATTGAAGTCTTTGGTTAATTTGTATTCTGTTCCTTATTGCCAGCAATTATTTATCAGCAAATTATGAAAATAAATTGTTTCTGTATATCAAGATTATTTTTAAAACATGGCACAAATCCAGTCAAACAAATATAATTCTAAAAGGAGTTTTAATAGCTTCATTTAAATGTTAATCTAAGGAGTGAAACAAGGATTTGGTTACATTACTGACTGTGAATATCTCTACATTTTATAGTCAGTTTGATTAAATATTTGAATGCTCACTGAGTTCACGTATTATAATTCCATAATTCGGGAGTGTGATATTTAATGAAACTGAAAATTAAAGAAAAGATAAATGCTTTAATTATCATTTAAAGCTATATTGAGTGAAATTTCAAATACATTTATGAGTCACCTATATAATATTGCACATGTTCTTAGACTAATTTAAACTGCCATTCCTTCTGGAAGTCAAGCACCTCTGCATAACTTGATATTTATATAGGTTCAGCCAACTGCTTTATGTAAAGGTAAGAAAGACACCATACAGACTCAGATTTAAAGTAAAGGAAGACCTCGTTCAAGTTATTCCATTAATCCCCTGCAACAGGGTATAGATAGCCTAATGTGATGAGTAGATACGTGACAAATGACATTTAAGCCGAGACATGTGAGGTGGTGTACTTGGAAGAAGGTATGAAGAGAAGCATTTTAGATTTAATGACATTTCTAAAGAGTGTACAGTGTTGGACCCTAGGGTGCATTTGCACTGATCTATGAAGCTGACAGAACATATTGCATGAGTAGTTAACAAAGTCTATGAGATCTTCAGCTTCAGAAATGGAGGAATTGAGTTCAAAAGTGGACAGTTTATGCTGAACCTTTTATAAAGCCCTGGCTAGGCTACAGTTAAAGTAATGCATCCAGCTCTGATTGTAGGAAGATTTGTTGATGTTAATTGCTAAAAAAAACATGAATTAGAATTAAAGAGATAAAGAGTGCAAACCAGATCACACGCGATGCATTTTGCAGATGAAGTGAACTTGAAAGATATCATGGTAGCCATCTTTGATACAGTCATACATGATTGAATCTTACTAGGTGGCATAATTTAAAGAAAATTTCTACCTATGGATGTTTTAAAAGTCCTTTAGCCATCTTGAAAATGAAATATCTTCTTTCATGGTGGATTGGCCATGCTAAATTGCCCATAGTGTCCAGGGATGTGTTGGTTGGATGGATTGGCCATGGGAAATGCAGGATTATAGGGACAGATTCAAGAGTGGGATTGGGTAGGATGTTCTTTGAATGGTTGGTATGGGCTGAATGGCCTGGTTCCACACTGTAGGGATTCCATGATTCTGTGATTCATGTCAGTCAGGAAAAACTGAACTTTGCATTGAAAATAGCATTGAGAACAACCTTAACAACCTTAACAGCTTTCAGTTCTGGTGCTACAGTGGTGTTGTTTGCAACAACAATGATTCAAAAAGAACTTTAATAATCTAAGAAATGAGTGTAGGAGAAGAAGATCAACATTTTAACAATGAGCATCAAAGTCAAGAAAATGGTCAACAAATTCAAGTGCCTCTAAGCAATCAACCAATGCAACAAAATTGACCTATACCAATCTTTACATCAGAAAACTTGAAGCTATCGCATCCAATTAATAGACCAATGAATTGGAAAACACAAAACACATTTCCTAGGATTTAAAATGGCATCAGGATTAAACACTAAATTAAATGGGAAACATGTTAGAATAATTCTGTGCTATATGAGAAGAACATCAGATTATATGTTATGTAGAAAATATTGATGAGGAAAAAGATATTTTTACAAATTGCTAGAAGCTTTTAATCAATATTTCAGGTCAAGATTTATGACAGTCCAAAGAACTTACCAAGATACAATCCAGCATGTATATTCATGCTTGGAAATGAACTTTGTAGAACAAGTCAATGCAGAAGCTGGTTGAACAAGTTGGTGCAACTATTGAGCTGATAGCCATCCAATTAGTCAGCAACTCTCTGAGGTGGGACTTCTCATCAAGATAGAGCATGGAATGCCCATCCAAAAGCAATCAAGACTCCTGCCAGCATTAAATTACAGTTGTATAGAGTACCGGTGATACCACAACAGGAAAGTTGTTTTGGTCTTTTTTTAACAAAGTGAAATGCATTTCAGAGAAGGTTCACTGTTCGGTTAAATGGTTACCTTATGAGGAAAAAATGAACATTACACTGGAATCTAGAATAATCTTATTGAGACATATAAGATCCTGCAGGGCCTTGAAAGCATGGATCCTGAAATAATATGAGGGAGAATAAAACGAGAGGAAACTTTTAAAATAGAGATAAGGAGCATTTTGTTTCTCTCTCAGAAGATCATGTATTAGCCACCATTTGATCTCCCTTTCCAAATCATGGACAATGGATGGGTTAATGCAAACTTTCTTTGGGACTTTTAATCTCAGTTGAACCACTAAATACCTTCAAATGCAGAGTAGGAGTTTAACCAGTAACTCTCTGATTCAGAAAGAACTCCCAACTGAGCAAAGTTGACAGATTTGTAACTAATATATGCTGTTAGAGATGGGTCTACAAGGGTTAATACTGAATGATGTTATAAGTCCCACCCTATAGTGATGATATCATGGGGATTTGTAGGCAGAACAGTTTTGGATCTTGAAAAACTAAATGCTGATAGATACATACTCTTCATTGTCTCTATGACAATATCTGCCATCTCATATAGCATGTCACTAGTTGCTGGTATAAGATATACCTTGCTAACAACCAGAAACTATTCTAGTTATACGGAAGCATTTTTTTTATATCTCTGCTAAACCAACTAGGCTCTGTAGACTCTTGTACTTAAGGAGGATGGTGGCACTGAGAACAAATTCATTGGGAACAGAAGTGTGTACAGTGCCATGAGCTGACATGCTCATATCTCATATCGCCCAAGCAGGTAGATAGGTCATACTGAAGATTTTTATCCTAACCTCATTTTGGGAACAAATTAATGCTATCAAATTGTGGGACTAAGGTTTGCATAGAAGTCCTGCTTCACTATGTTGTTTTAAAGTGTGCGGCATTTGGTCATATTGGAAACAGTAGATATTTATTCAAGTTGCACAGGAATCCCATTATTTTTCCAATAACCTATGTGAATTATGTTCTAAATGTATTTGTCTTAGAATATGTTTGGTAAGTTTTTTTATGAGTAAATAACTACACCCTCCTCGTCTGAGCAACAATTCATTTAGTAATTCATGTGAACCCAATTGCTCTGGAGTCCAGGCTGAAAATAGGAGAGCAAATTTTACATTAATTCTTGTAGGGTCAAATTGAAACTGACCTCAAAATTCCCAAGGGCACATGTTTGTTATTAATAATGCATTGTGCTTTAAAAAAATTGATGTTCTGTTATGCATTTTCTTTCATTCAATAAACTGAACTTCGTGGCATTTACATGGCAGATTCTGGGGGTTGTACAATACAATTTTCCCAGTATGTCAGAACTTTGAAGCCAGGAGTGGAGATTCAAAGAATATGTGCTATGATCATCTTGGGAATGGAGGGGAATAGCATGAGATTTATGCTGGTTGTGTTTTTAATCAGTTTATGATTGGCGCATGGTGTCTTTAACCATGGGTGTTGAACTCTTTGATAGACAACAGGCTGTAAAGTTGTCATGCTACTGTTCCTGTCCGCTGCTGACTGTGATCAAGTTGTGCTCTGACAGCTTTAAATCACCTATCTGTTATTAGCATCATGTATCTTTGGGCCAACAAACTGCTGAATTGTAGGTCTGGATTTACAACTTATTGACAGCTCAGAGACAGCAAAGAACATTTCTGTGCCCATGTGCAGGAAATGCCATTCAACTGAAATAGTTAATAGATCAACAGGCCAAGAAAATCTTGCAATGAAGGACGTGACAACAGAAATGCATCAGTAATAGTAGAAGCAGAGACAGTTTCAGATGAAAGCGTAGTGTTGCTTGTAGTATGAAAAGAAAGGAAGAAGATATTATACCTTCAGCACCCATTTAGCATTATTAGCACTAATATTGTCAGAATATACCAGAAATCATCAATGCCACCCTCAACATCTGATTACATGACAACATGAAGTTCAAAACATGTTAATTATTTAGCAACATTGATCAAGATTCTTCCTCACTCTCAGAGTTTAGCTTATGTGATAGAATGTTGACAAAAAACTTTACTATCTAGGTACAAAATGCCATGTTCCATTAATCTACTGTTCATTATCCTGTGAACTGTAACTGATGGTGGTAACAACGAAAGGAAAATCTTACAAAAATCCATTGATGAATTGTCTGTACCATCATGATCTGCTATAATTAAGTGGATGAGGACAGATTCAATCCCCAGTTGGGATCAGTAGAGACTGCTGGACATACGGCTGTTGGGAACTTTACATTTTGTAAAATGTTCTTCTATGTACAGGGCAATGTTCTGCACAAAACTTGACATAAAACTATCTGTCTGTACAGTCTTAGGTTATGCTTATCTTATACTGCTGATAATGTAGACAATTATCTACATACATCGTATTAACCCTTTATGCCACTGCCAAAATTGAATGTTTTGATTGTTGTCTCACTTGCAATACACTCTGCTAAGGTGAAGATTGTCCCATTGTCAGAAGCAAATATGTGTTATGGGAAAGAGTGCCAAATATAAAGTTCTCAAACACCCTTCTGAGTAAAGCAGATTATGTAACCGATGCTGATGTAACTAACAGTGCTAATTTGACATCAGTAGATCAGGCAGGAAGCTAATATCAGGCTAGAAAGGAGCATGTGAAGAGAAAAATGTAGACATCATATTAGACAACCTTATTCAGTAATCTGGAAGGTGTAGCCGTAAGTAAAGGGTGTCACTGAAGGAACTAAGAGAGCCCTAATGTAACATAAGAAGCCAACACCTTCTAAGTGTATGTGTAGACTCTCACAGCCCAGATCCAGGGAAGATCCTACTTTACGACTGAAGTTAGCTTTAAGCATGGTGTAAAGTACCCTACAGTAATAAATTGTTGAAATCCTCAGCAATCGAAGCATGGTTATTAAAAGGGAAATGATAAGAACACATGATGACACCTTAAATTGCTTAGTGTCGGCAGTTGTTACAAGTTTTGGACATTCACTATAACTGTAAGGTCTTCTGTAATTCCTCAGTCACTTCTCAGTCAAACATGAAAGGTCAGCCCTCTAAAAGTATTCATTTTGTAACCTTCCTTAATGTGGCTCTCATTGAAGATTAATGAACTAAAGAGAATCTTGGCAGCTCCACAGTAAGCACTCATACAGCAACCGCATCCTTTTTGGCACAAACTTGTTTATTCCAGTATTATTCCACTGCAATGTATCGTACAAGGAACACGGGAATTAATGAACAAGAGTGACTAGGAGGAAGGAGAAAATAAATATATAAAGTATTCTAAACTCAGGAGATCTAGTAACAAGTTACAACTAACAAAATGTTGTAATATGCAAGTATAACATCCGATATACACAAAGGAATGTCCCAAAAGTATTAATGAAATTAATGATCCAATCAGCTGCTTTTTCACCTGTGACTCCTGCTCACCGAAAGACATGTCTGTCTTTAATTAGCTGAAGGGCTTTCAAAAAACAGCAGCACTCAATTTTCCTCCCTCCCAGTGGTAAATTAATGAGAGTGATATTACTGTTCCTGACCTGGCTTGCTTATATAATTAAGATCTGGAAGAACATGGGTCAATGAAATTTCTGCTTCGTGTGAAGCTGCCAAATGAAATTTAAACCAATGCTTTAATGTTGTAATGACTGATCAGCATTAAGAATACATCACACAGTTGATGCCTCAACATTACAATTGTTGCAGTTTCTCCTCAAGGAGCTATAAAGCAACTAATAACAAGCTGAAATAATTTAATATAGACCTATAAGATGGATGCACATGGAAGAAGCTTCCCTCTTTGGTAATTTAAAATGACCTAATGACCATCGTTCTCACACTCCTGATATCAGATCACATTCAAACTAAAATCTACAAAGACATGAGGGAGGAGCTGGCCAGAGTTGACTGGAAGGGGGAGGCCCAGTAGCAAAGGCAGTGAAGCAGCAATGGCAGGAATTTCTGGGATAATTTTGGAGGCACAGCAGAAATTCATCCAAAGAAATGGATAGTGGGCGGCACGGTGGCACAGTGGTTAGCACAGTTGTCTCACAGCGCCTGAGACCCAGGTTCATTTCCCGATTCAGGCGACTGACTGTGTGGAGTTTGCACGTTCTCCCCGTGTCTGCGTGGGTTTCCTCCGGGTGCTCCGGTTTCTTCCCACAGTCCAAAGATGTGCAGGTCAGGTGAATTGGCCATGCTAAATTGCCCGTAGTGTTAGGTGAGGGGTAAATGTAGGGGTATTGGTGGGTTGCGCTTCGGTCGGTCGGTGTGGACTTGTTGGGCCGAAGGGCCTGTTTCCACACTGTAAGTCTAATCTAATCTAATGTAAGTCTAATCTAATCTAAAAGAAAAAACATACTAAGCGGAGGACGAGGCAACCATGGCTGACAAGAAAAGTCGGGGACATTATGGAAGCGAAAGAGAAAGCCTACAATGTGATGAAGGTTAGATAGAAGCCAGAGGATTTGGAACCTTTAAAAACCAACAGAGAATAACTCAAAAGCAATAAGGAGGGAGAAGATCTAATATGAAAATTTAACTTAGCAAGTAACATAAAAAGAAGATTGCAGGTGGGTTTTTAATCAAAAAAACAAGTATGAGAGAGGCAATAGTATACACTTGATGGCTGGAAAATAAGGCTGGAGAGTAGTAATTGGAACAAAAAAAAAATCTGATGAACTGAATAGGTACTTTCCATCAATCTTCACGCTGGAGACAGCATCAGCATACCAGAATCTCAGCAGAGTCAGGGGGCAGAGATAAGTATAGTGGCCATCACTAAGGAAAAAGTACTGTGGAATTTGAAAGGTCTGAATGTGGATAAATAACCTGGATCAGATTCACTACACCCCAGATATCTGAAGGAAATAGTTGATGAGATTTTAGAGGCCTTTATGGTACTGTTCCGGGAATTCTGAGTCCCAGAGGACTAGAAAATGGATAATATCCTGATTAAAAAGAGAAAGAAGCAGAAGACAGGAAACTTTAATGTAGTTAGCCTGATCTTGGTCATTGGATGAGATTGTTGAAAACTTAGGAGTGCATGAGTCAGCACAAAAGCAAAGACTAGAACAACCATCAAACCAGATATCTGGGTCTGCTACGTAGAGGACACCTTTGTCATCACAAAACGAAACAAGATAGAAGTGAAGGCGGGCATAAACCGCCCCGTGTTTACCGTGGAGCAAGGCCCACATCGGGAAAACTAGCACTATCCATTTTAAACCAGCAATATCCATTTTAAGCCAGCAGTATCCATTTTAAAGCAAAAAGCAGGGGACTTCACTGCCAGCCGTTATCTGAACCTGTGAACAGAGTGGGGTCTGGCTGTCAGGTAACGGCAGAGTACTCTTTAAAAGTGTGTGTGTGCCTGGGTGAGTGATCCTTCGCGGGTGGGCGATCCTTCGCGGGTGGGCGATTGGGGTCGCGAAACACTGGTAAAGATGTGCATGAGACTGTTTTGATTTTCGTTTACTGTCATTTATTGTTGACGTGTTCCAGTGACTGAGGGACTGAATTCCCCTGGACCGACGACTTTAAATATGAGACCCTGACAGATTGACCCCCTGTGTAAAACACCGACAAACAAAGCCTTCCTGGATTACCTCTGCAGTGGGAGTTTAGGGGATCCCATTGTACGTCGAGCCCGGTTTTTATTTTTGCGCCATCCCTTGAGTCCGCAGTAGAGTCTGGAGGGCGTACGCGCACGACAAGACGGGAAGTCCTCCAAACCAGCCCGACGAGCGGAACCTCTGGGCCAAGTTTTTGCCCATTGCCTCCGCAGTCCCGGGTGGTGGCCTCTGTGGGATTAGCGCGGAGAGGTCTGAGTTCACGCGCCCCCCCCCGCCGCACGCCGGCCCCTGATTCACGCCGGCGGGTACACACGGCCACTGAACTTCAGACGGTGAGAGAAAGACTTCCTTTTTTTTTAGGTTGTGCGTCCTGGTACAGGCCCGCGCCTCGCCCTTTTTATTTCATTTTTGTTTTTTTAAGTGGTCTGCGCTCACGCCGTTTCCCCCCCTTGTACACGGGCCCCTTGTTCACGCCCGGTGTTTGTGGGGCACGCACGGTCGTTGGGCGTTAGGCGGTGAGAGTGAGACTCACAATAACCCGGGGTTGCACAATTGGGTATAGACACGCGCCCCATTTGTACCTAACCCACACCTGCACTCGTCGACCCGGGGGCTAGGGTCTGATTTCAGGGAGTGGGCTCCCTGACTGGGAGGTGAATAAGTTAGCGCCAGTTACATCTCTTGCGCTCCTACGCTGGTAGCTTTGTTATTTTCAAGTCCTCTTTCAATTACGCCCACGGCGCACCCCCCCCCCCCCCTCCACCATGGCTGGCTGCACGACCAGTGATTTGGAATGGGTGCCAGAAGGCTCCCTTACTCATTTCATAGCCGACGAGAATAAAAAGGTCATCAAGGCTATGCTCCAAATGGGCTGGCGGCCCGCCGACCCGCTGGATGCCCAGCGGGAGTTGTGGGTCCGCCAGAAAAGTGATAAATATGAGAAAGCCTGCGTCCTTGTGCTTCAGGCACATGTTAGGCTCGCTAGCAAGGTCCAACTATACGTGCAAGATAAGCAGAAACAGGTCTCAGAACACCTCGAAGCCCAGGTGCTTGCCAACCGTACAATCCTACCGACATTATCTGAGCCTCCAAGCGCCCTGCCGTTCCCCACCTGGGACTGGGAGGGGCTCGTGGACAACACAGGTCCCCGGGAATCACATGTGAGCCTAGCTCGCACCGCCCTGGTTAAAGTAGAATATACCCCCGGGGGTGGGGAGAGGGGGAGACCAACGTCCCAAACCCACAACCCCTGCCTTAAAATGACATATATCTCCTTAACCCCAGGTGACACCATGAAACTCCTGGACAGGCTCTCCACCCTTAAGCCCCGCCACAACAATGCTGAATTTTGGCAGCGGCTTAGGGAGATGCAAATCTGCCACAACCTCCACAAGAGGGACATGGCCAGTCTGGTCCAGACCAAACTCCCAGAGAACCTGTGGTCCAGGCTCCAACCTGCGCACCAGAATGGGTCCTGGTGCGCTGAACTCAGCGACAGCCGTCGTGAGCAGGAGGCCGCCCTTGCGGACTTTAAAGCCGATGTCAGCGAGGCTCTCGGCCACACGTCGGTTGACTGGAACGCCATTGTGGCCGTCACCCAGAAACCCGGCGAGGGTGCTCAGGAATATGGGGTCCATAAGTTCGAGGCCTTCCAGGTGCACAGCGGGATCCCTGATGCTGACAGGCAGAACCCCGCATTTATCCAGCTATATAAGGACAGGTTGGGCCCCGCACACCAGGCTGTCCTCCGGACAGGCTTGGTACCCTATGTCTCTTTCATGGAGCTCGAGAATTGGGCCACGTCCCTCGATAACCAAGCCCCAGCCACCATTGCGGCACTTTCGACTCCCGAGCCGCTCGTTTGCTACCGCTGCAGACAGACGGGCCACTACAAGGTTAACTGCCCACTCTCCTTCCGACGTCCTGGAGACCCCAACTTGGGAGGGGGCGGGTCAGCACCGGGGCCGTTCCCCACCACGGCATGCCCACCGTCGGTGCCCCTCGCGCCCCAGTGAACAGGGAAACCCCGAGCAGGGAACCCACGGCGACCTACGGCCACAAAAACCCCACAAATCCTGCAGCCCTAGCCCGAAGCCTTCCGCCCCCGACTGGGATCAGCTCAGTCGTGGGCAGCTGTTCGAGCTCTTACAGCTACTCGCCCGGCGTAAGGACTGAGTAGCGTAGGCCCCCGCCGAGGGAGCCGACCCCCGTATCTGGGTTTCTGCATCGCTTGGGGGCTGCCGATGCAACATTTTGATAGATATGGGGGCGTCAGTCTCCCTCACTGACCTCGACCTCCTCTCCACCCATCACTCCATTTCCATCACGGGGGTGGGGGGAAGCTCGGTTGTGGACATTTTATTCCCCGTCCACTTCTGGGTTTGCCCGAACTCGGAAGGGCCAATCCTGGGTATTGACCTGCTGGACGAACTGGGAGCGGTGGTGAATGCATTCCACCAGCGCCTCCTATGGACGTCCCGCAAATCCCATAAGAGGGCCCTTGAAGGTAGATGGGTCCCCACTAGATCGGTCGCTGCACTCACGCCCTGCGTCCCTATCACCCAGGACTGGACTGGAGACGGCGCCTTCGGAACAGTCTGCCAGTTGGTCCCAGAGGTCTGGGCCACGAGCAAGCAGGACTGCGGCCTTGTCTGTTCCCCTCCTGAGCGGATACTCGGACCTGTACACCCCCCGCACCGACAGTACCCGATCAAACCCGAGGCGCTGTGCGCCACAGAGACCATTGTGGCCGAACTCATCAGCCGCGGTGTCTTGCGACTTGCAGTGTCCATCACCAACTCCCCCATATGGCCAGTCCGTAAACCAGATGGGAGCTATTGGCTCACCATCGATTATACGGCACTCGACCGGGTCACACCCAAAGAGCACCCCATTGTTGCCAGCCCGTCCACCATCTTTAACGGCCTAGAGCATTCCCATCGGATCTTTATGGTCCAGGACGTAGCAAACGGCTTCTGGTCCATCCCGCTGCACCCTGACTCTCAGGACAAGTTTGCCTTCACGCTGCGAGACAGGCAATACACATGGACCCGGCTGCCACAAGGCTTTCACAACAGCCCCAACATTTTCCACAGGTCATGAGTCGGACCCTCGAGGAATGCCACCTATCTCCTTTCTCTAGCACCCTCTTACAGTACGTGGATGACCTCCTGATCGCGTCCACGGACGCGCGCTCCCACCTGGGAGCCCTGACCACCGTCCTGCGCACCTTCTCCCAGGCAGGTTTTAAAATCAGCCCCACAAAGGCCCAGATCGGCCTGGCCACAGTCCGATATCTGGGCCACGACATTAGCCATGGCAGCAAGACCCGGCCTTCCGATCGTAAGTCGGCCATCGCCGACATGCCACGGCCGGACACGGTCAGGGGAATCCGCGACGTTATAGGCCTTTTCAACTACTGCCGCGCCTTCATAGCGCATTTCGCCACCATCGCTGAGCCCATCCAGCGCCTGGTAAAGGGGGATAGGCCTGGGGCAGAGAGGGTTAAATGGGGCCCCGAGCAAGACAATGCCTACTCCAAGCTAAAAACCCACCTCCTCAGTGCCCGGCCCTGCGCCTTCCCGACCTCTCTAAGCCCTTTCACGTCTTCTATAGCCTGGAAGGGGGGTTCTATAGTGCCGTGGTCACCCAACTCTCCGGGGACCGCATGAAGCCCGGAGGGTACTACTCTACTAAGGAGTCCCCGGTCGTGAGGGGGATGTACCGCTGCGTAGCCGCACTTGACTGCGCCACGTGGGCGGTCCGTGTGTGCGAGCCGGTCACCATGTCTGGTCAGATCATCCTGCACAGCGGACAAACTATAGTGGAGCTCCTGAATACAGGACGCCTCCGAACCGTCTCTGACGCCCGTAGGGCAACCTGGGAGGCAGTCCTCCTCCCCCGGGACCAATCCATTGGAATAGTCAGGGACATGGGAACGAACCCCGCGGACGGGATTATATATGTAGGGGAACCCCACCACTGCCAGGCCGTCATGGATTCAGCTGAGGAAGACTACGTTGCCGATAGTCCTGTCTCGGACCCCTACCTGGTCCTATATGTTGACGTCACACGGCAGTTGGTTGAGGAGTCCTACCGGACGGGTTGGGCAGTGGTCAACGACACCTGGGCCGCCCGAGAACAGGGGACATTAGACGGCAATACCTCAGCCTAAGTCGCAGAGCTGGTCGCCCTCACGGCAGTGCTCCGCATGGGGGCGGGCAAGCGGGTGAATATTTTCACCGACAGCCAGTACGCTTTTGGGGTAGTGCTCGACTACATGACAGCATGGAGCTGCCGGGGTTTCATCACAGCCGGCGGCGGCCAGATAAAACACGAGAACGCAGTCCATGACTTGATGGCGGCAGCGCGCCTTCCCCTGCTCGCGGCCGTTGTAAAAATTAAGGTGCACCAGCGGGCCACCACCGCAGAACAGTTAGGGAACCATTGGGCTGACCAGGGCACCAAAGCTGCCGAAGGTGCCCCTCTAACCCCCCCTCCGTACGCGCTGCGCCTGTGAATGAAGTCCAGAATGTTAACGTCCTGGATGTCCAGAATGGCGCTCAGCCTGAGGAAAGGGAGGACTGGAGGGCAAGGGGCGCGATCCTCGACCCCGGTGGGATATGGCGCCGCGATGGCAAGGTAGTGGCCCCCGCAGCCATCAGAACAACCCTGATACAACTACATCACGTGCCCGATCATGCAGGCCGGGAGGGGACCCTCGGGAGGCTGCAGACCGACTGGTGGTGGCCCAGACTTGGCCGCGACGTGGCCAAGCATTGCCGCCGGTGCATTGTCTGCGCCCAACACAACCCAGGGAGGCCCTTGCGCATCCCTATGGCCCACCAACCACAGCCCAAGGGGCCCTGGGAGAACCTCCAGGTCGATTTCACAGGACCCTTGTCCGTCAGCCGTGGCAAGAAGTACTGCCTGGCCATAGTCGACCACTTCACGCGCTGGGTAGAGGCTTTCCCGACACGGGACTGCACATCAGCCACTGTGGCCAGAATGCTGGCATTTGACATCTTTCCGCGATGGGGGGGTCCCCCTCCAGATCGACTCCAATCAGGGAACACATTTCACGGGACACACGATGAAACTGGCCTGCCGCCTCCTGGGTATCAGGCAGCGCTTCCATGTCCCCTTCCAACCCCAGAGTTCGGGCATGGTCGAACGCATGAACTGGACCCTCAAACTGGCGATTGCGAAGGCGATCGCCGAGACCGGTCAGGGCTGGGTGGACATCCTGCCCTGCATTCTAATGCACCTCAGAGCCACCCTGGACCTTTCCACAGGCCTCACTCCCTTCGAACTCATGACAGGCAGGGCCATGCGACTACCCGAGACCGTCATCGAAGGGGGTGAGGACATGGCCCCACTTAGGAATAGGATGGCCTATTACTTTAGACAACTAGACGTGCAGCTGCAGGCCCTCAGACAGACCACCCGCGATCAACAGGACATCAGGGACCAAACGAAACAGCAGCAACAACCGCCTCCCCAACCTCTCCCGGGCGTTGGGGACAAAGTCCTGGTCCGGGCCGCCCCCGACTGGCCCGGCTTCGCCCCTCGGTGACTGGGGCAGCACGAGATCATCCTCACCAGCGACACCTGCGCCTGCATCGATATGAAGGGGAAGGGCAGGTGGAAACATTGGTCCCAACTTAAACCTTTCCCCCAGGGCCCGACTGGACGGACGACAAAGACTAAGACTGTGGTCCCCGTCCCTAACCACACGGGGCCAATGTGTGGAGTGGCCGGAACATCGGCCCAGCCACCTGACTGGCAGCCACCACCGACTTATTCCCCCACTCACCCGCACTCCCCCGACACGCCTGATGGAATTTTAACACTTTCTCCCCTTACAACAACAGTGGTGGACCTGTCCGGGAGTTTTTTGGTGGGGGTGGGGCGCAGAACACATGTGCGTTTACTAATCATACACCCTGACAAGGGTGTCTCTCTCTCCCTTTCTCTTTTCTTTCACAGATCATGTCCCACCGGTGCACCGTCCTCCACATCCTCCTCTTCGCCATAGGACTTATACCCTCTTCCTCCAGAGCTCCAGACAACTTTTACCGCCATGGCGTTGCCTTCAACTCATCCAGTGCCATCTGCATCCCTGCGAGGGATAAGCCTGACGAGGTCAATACACGTTTCAATGCCTGGCTGGAGGTCCTCCCGGACATACAGACAATCTGCCTACTCTGCACCTCAGAGCGTGACCCATGACCAACCTGCCTACGACGTGGGGGGATGCATGGACCTGGGGGGATGCATGTTCGGAACGATGTGCGTTATGCCAGTAGACCTCGCCTTGGCTCCGGCCTTCGGCGCGTTTGCGATACGGGATCTGTCCATTTGCGGTTACTATGAGCCGACCAATGCCCCCGTGATTTCCCTATATTTGTGTTTCTCGCCCCCCCCCCCCAACCACACCACCAACAACCACGACTCCCGAGATACTACCATGCCCCTCTCTGAGGCCAGGGCCCGCGGGGGGACTGGTACTATGGGAGGAGGGGGAAGACCTTTATGATGACGTCCGACACGAGGTCGTGCCTGTGCTGGTCAATATATTGGGCATCCGGATTCCGGAATATTGCACAGCACAGCTACGCAGCCTATATACCATGAGGGGGAAAGAGGTGATAGAGAAGGGGATAGATGCCATGGGGGCATCCCACTATCGAACCGACATACACAACACACAACGACGCAGACGGGACATTATCAGTGACGCCCTCACAGGACTCAACACAGGAACATCCGTGGTAAACTCCCTAGATATCCAGGGCCTTAACGAGAAAGTCGAACAGCTAAAAGGGGTGATGAGAGACCTGTTAGCAAGATCCCTCACACACCAGGCAGAACAGGCATCTCTGGGGGAAGAGGGAGAACACATTCAGCTCGACGGCATTGCAGTCCTGGAGACACATGCCCACACCCTCAACCGCCTTATTGATCGGGAAAGGGAGAACACGGCCCACATTCAGGAGGGGAAACTGTGCCATGCGTATGGCCTGTGGATGGTAGCCCAGATCCGACACAACCTGGATCAGATACAAAGGGGGGAGCGTGCCCGACTGGATCGATAGCACCAAACTGGCCTCACTCGCAGGACGCTCCGGGCCGCTTGATAGCCGGACCCTGAAGGGAATGACCCGGATGTACCCGGTGATTCCCGACTGTGAGGTCAGTGAGGCAACGGGAGTCGGGATGGTCCTCCTGATCCCAGTGGTCTCCCCGGGGTCGGGGCCATTTCCCATGTTCCATATCGAAAGCATTAGAGTAATATGGGAAAACGCCTCCCTCAAATATATTTTGGCACATGACACAGCCATCTCCCGAGACGGCGCTGTGACAGGGTGCCACCTGCAGGCTGCAAACAGCGAGGGGCAATCACAATCTGCCCTCACCCCTTACGGCAGAGTGAAACAGTGGAGTGCGGGTTCAACCGTACACAGGGCTGCACCCTCGAGATCGAACCCACGGGCCACCACTTCACTAGGCCGGGGTATGGTGGGAGGGGACAATATTGTGTCTCTACCCTTGAAACATCCTTTTGGTTCAATGGACTGCAATGCCCGATTCCCCAGCACGAGTTCTGCTTTACCCCTAGGCGCCCAGTGACGATTGGACAAGCCCATATCTCAGAGGTCCGACTGCGGGACCCCGAGTCTATACAGGCCGCCGACAGATTCAGGAACACCCTTAGGGAGTACCAGGAGCCTGAACAAGCCCCCATCCCAGATCTGGCCGAGGTCTTGCGAGAACTTAGAACCCGGGTGGGACACTCAGTAAAATTATACCATCAATTACAAGCCCATATCAAAGACCTAGAGGAAGGTGCAGAGACACCTCTGCAGACCCAGGGCCGGGCTCAGAGGGTTTGAAACTGGGGCCTAAACATCAACATACACCCCTGTGTCAGAATCATCTCCCATGCCATCGTGGGTGTACAGTTACTGCTAGCTCTGGTCTGGCTCCTGGTGGCATGTCACTCATGCCGCCAACATAAAAAACGAAAGGCCAGAAAGGCCATGCTCCGCGCCATAGACTCCTGGCGAGTAATCAGACACCACGAGCTCACAGGGCTCGAACTAATGTAACCATCTCCCGGGACTATCCAAAGGCCCCATGACTGCAGCGAGACGGCCGACGGAATGTACCGGGTGGGGTAGCAGCTTCTAAGATGTCGGCTTCGGGGGTGTGGACATGGCCAACCCCTTGCCGAAAGGGGGTACTGAAGGCGGGCATAAACCGCCCCGTGTTTACTGTGGAGCAAGGCCCACATTGGGAAAACCAGCAGTATCCATTTTAAACCAGCAGTATCCATTTTAAGCCAGCAGTATCCATTTTAAAGCAAACAGTATTGGGAGAAGGGACCCAAAGACAGATCCAAATACACACCAGACCAGACACTAGTCAGGACTCCAGACAATGGTCATGACTCACAGATCGAAACCCACCTTATAACCTCGTCAAGACTCCAACTGACACACACCCATAACCTGATCATGTAAAACAGTCCTACACAAAAGGATGAACCTAACACTTTGGAAGTAACAAAGAGGGGTGTTAGCCTCCAGCCCTCACGGAGAGTCAAGCAGGTAGCACCCGGACCCATTCACATAAAAATGAACAACACACCTTTTGTATATGCTGCCGACTCTCCGAGGATGGCAGGAAGCTTGACATTCACACATACTCCAGCCATGAGTACCACCATTCACACTGATTCATAGCCAATCTCCTACATCCTGACTCATGAAGTATATAACTTGTAACATCGCACGGGAAACGATAGAGCAATCGAGATTCAAACCTCGGTTGGTCTCCGCCGGTATTACATACTTTAATAAAGTTACTGATTGTCGAACCGCACTCTGGGCTCGGACTGAAGATCATTTCATCCGCGCTAACAGAAGAGACATTTAACATCACAACAACACCCTCACAGGCATAAAGTTCACCAAGGAGGAAGAAATCAACAATGAACTCACATTTCTGGACGTCACAGTTGAAAGAAAGGGCAATGGAGAACTACAAACCTGCGTATACAGAAAACTTACAAACACTGACCAAATACTTAACTACACCAGCAACCATCCCAACACACACAAATGAAGCTGTATCAGAACACTATTCCAACAAGCCACCACACACTGCAGCACAGACGAACTTCGGAAAACAGAGGAGAACCACCTATACAACGTATTCAAGAAGAACAGATACTCAAAAAATACAGTCCGCAGATTCCTCAAGAACAAACCACAACAAGCAGAACAAACACAGCCAGAAACCCTAACCACCTTACCATACATCAAAGAAATGACAGCCAGACTACTAAGACCCCTTGAAATCCTAGTAGCACACAAACCCACCAACACTCTCAAACAAAAACTAACAAACGTAAAAGACCCAGTACATCCCATGGACAAAACCAACATCATCTACAAAATTCCATGCAAGGACTGCTACAAACACTACATAGGACAAACAGGAAGAAAGTTAACCACCAGGATACACGAACACCAGTTAGCCACAAAAAGACACGACCCTCTCTCCCTCATAGCCCTACACACGGATGATAAAAAAACACCATTTCGACTGGGACAACACATCTATCCTGGGACAGGCAAAGCAAAGACATGCCAGAGAATTCCAAGAGGCCTAGCACTCCAACCACAACGCCATAAACAAACACATAGATCTAGATACCATCTATCAACCCCTCAGAAAACGAACAGGAAATGACATCACCACAAACCCTAGGAACCCCATCCAGGATAAACAAATGAATAGAAAGCAGGAGACAGCAGCTTCGCTTCACTTGGAGGTCACCACTGATGACCTCCAGGTAAAGAAACGTCTGGATATCAAACCTACAGTTCACCGAGCAAACCTAAACCCTAAAGAGGGGTAGATCTGATTGAAATGTATAAATACTGAGAGACTTGGATAGATGAAACCGAAGAAGATGTTTCCACTCGTTGGAGAGACTATCACCCAAGGGTACAGCCTCAGAGGGGTTGGGATGACTTTTGAAATTTGAGATGAGAAATCTTCAGCCAGAAGGTGGTGTATTTTAGAACTCATTGGTGCAGAAGGCTGTGGAGGTCATGTCACTGAATGTATTCCAGACAGACATAGGTTCTTGATAAGTAAGGGTGTCAAGGGGAAAAAACAGGAGAGTTGGTTTGAGAAAAGAATCAGTGATAATCAACTGGCAAAACAGACTCAATAGAGTAAATGACCAAATTCTGCTCATATATCTTATGGTGCTATGAAAATCAAGATGTTTGAACTGGCATAAGAATAGTTTCCTGACTGCAAAGTAGTATTGCTTTTAAATAGGCTCTTTATTCTTTGCATTGTATGGTTTCCATGATGTTGGAATTAAGAAATTTTGAGATGTTTATATTAAGGTTATTGAATCCTTTTGGAAATTAATATCCAAGTCTTTCAAACAGCAGGTGTGGTATAACTAGCAGCAACATAAGTGTTTGACGACTGAAGAAAATTCTGCCTTGGAGTGTATAACAAAAATGTTGACTACTTCGCCATGGTTATGCTTAAACTAAAAATACCCATGATTTGGAGATGCTGGTGTTGAACTGGGGTGTACACAGTTAAAAATTACACACCAGGTTATAGTCCAATCGGTTTAATTGGAAGCACACTAGTGTGGTACGATCGAGCCCTCCACAATCACCTGATGAAGGAGCGTCGCTCAGAAAGTTAGTGTGCTTCCAATTAAACCTGTTGGACTATAACCTGGTGTTGTGTGATTTTTAAAAATATCCATCCACCCTCATTAACACTGATGCTTGCATGTTGTATAAGCAACAGTGTGCAGTTCAATCAAGTTACTTTCTATATTTTCTAGTGTTGCATAAAATGTAAGTCAAAAAACTTCTATTCTATTGGCACATTTGTAAATGTAGAGACACTTCTTTTACAAACTTTAGTTTAACCCCAATCATTAGCTTGCTTGACTTAGACATTTTTCCATACTCTTTAGCCCAAGCATGTTTTGTCTTGTGTCGTGAATATGTAATTATAACATTATAGATTTTGTGACAGATTGTAATCTCCTCTTAAAAATGGACACAAAGGAGCTTTCAAACATGGCTCCCAAAGGCACCTGGGTTCTCGTGTGGATTCAACAGTGATTAGAAAGCTAAAGGAATCAGACAGTGCTTGTCTCGAGAAGGATTACAAATAGACATACCCTGACAAGTGAAAACATTTGAAATTTAATGAACAGTTCCACAGGGCAAATGACTATTAACTGATAATAGCTTCCCTGGAGGCATGGATAGCTCTTTCTTATCTCACCAAACTTGGAAGAACCAGAGCAGGTAAAGTTAGTGGACAAGACACTGAAAAGTTAATTACCTCAGCTAAAAGACACTGGACAGCACTATGCTATGGGCCCTGGATAATCTAGTACTAAATATGAAACCAGCTGACAGTTTATAACAGCAGCTGTTTTAAGTTTTGAGCCTAAATTTGATTGGGAATAGTCATTTTGTGAAGAGAAATAAAGAGTAACTTTTAAGGTCATTTCAGTCACTATTTTCCATTGATCTGCTTATGAATAACATGTAAGAGTTGGATTCTCTCTGCAACCGGGAGTTAAAATGATACATTTTCACAAGTTTCAACATTCACTTTAATCTGAGAAACAAATAAAATTTTCAAAAGAACAAGACATAAAAAAAAGTTCAGCTTCAAGGGGAACAAGCAACTAAGGTCATGAATGATTTTAATTGATTAGAGGAAAACAAACAGTGGTATTTTGAAATCAGGATTTTAAAAGACAGAATTGTTGGTGAAATTTTTGATGAGTCCTTGTCAGTGTTATTAAAGTCCAAATAAGACTTCACTTGGACAAAGCTTTTCAGATTATGTCAGAAGCAAAAAGCAGGAATCTCAGAGAAACCTTGAGCAGAGAAAGATAATCTTATCACAGGGGAGATATTCAGTTTATACAGTCCAATAACCCTGAAGGGATTTATGAGAAGAACATAGCAAGAGTTGGCCAGACAGCGGATACAAAAGTTCATGCCAGTGCTGGAATACAAGGAAAGCTCACAGAATTCTTCAACTATTAAAAGTATAAGTTATTGTCACAGATGGATAGAAGTAAAATATCTTTACAGAACAGCAACACATCAAATGATTACTCATACAGAGATGCAGTTGTGGCAGAGCCACTGGCATTAGAAAATACACTGAAAGTATTGCCAAGGGAAAATGTTAATATAACCAAATTATTTTTGACAGATCTTGTTTATTTATGGTCTTGAGATCTTATGGTCTTATGTTAATGCTATGTTAAAGTTGGGTTAATTTTAAGCTTGATAGAGGGGAAAGTGTTATTGTCTTAACAGATCATTTACCATGCGTGAAGGAACAGAAGTTACATCCTGCAGAAATGAAACAACTTGATCGAGGTAAGACAACTTTCAAGATTAAATTTATGCTACAGACAATTCTGCAACACTCAGAATGTAAGATGGTAGAGTGTATACATAATCCACAATCAAAAAAGTTCACTATTGAGTTTGCATGCATTTCTTGAAGTAGCAAAGAAGTTTGTCTGGAGAGGGAACAGCTCAAGAGAGATTAAGTTATGCCTAAACTGTTCAAAGACAAGACATTCAGAGAAGAACTGGTCCAGGAATAAACAATCGTAAACAACCATACAGCATCAAACAGTAGAAGAATAATTGGGCTTCTTAGATGCATGGCAGGATGTAAAGGTAAGAAATAATAATTTATTGAAATTAACAATGAAATATAATACAAATAGTCTTATATTCTCGCAAGGCTTGTGAAGGTTTGTAGCTCAGGTTGAGGTGTAGGGTGTAGCTTTGCTCGCTGAGCTGTAGGTTTGATATCCAGCCATTTCATTACCTGGCTAGGTAACATTATCAGTGGCGACCTCCAAGTGAAGCGAAGCTGTTGTCTCCTGCTTTCTATTTATATCTTTCTCCTGGATGGGGTTCCTGGGGTTTGTGGTGATGTCATTTCCTGTTCGTTTTCTGAGGGGTTGATAGATGACATCTAGATCTATGTGCTTGTTTATGGCATTGTGGTTGGAGTGCCAGGCCTCTAGAAATTCTCTGGCATGTCTTTGCTTAACCTGTCCCAGGATAGATGTGTTGTCCCAGTCGAAATGGTGGGTTTTTTCATCCGTGTGTAGGGCTATGAGGGAGAGGGGGTCGTCTCTTTTTGTGGCTAGCTGGTGTACATGCATCCTGGTGGCTAACTTTCTTCCTGTTTGTCCAACGTAGTGTTTGTGGCAGTCCTTGCATGGAATTTTATAGATGACGTTGGTTTTGTCCAGGGGTTGTACTGGGTCTTTTAGGTTTGTTAGTTTTTGTTTGAGAGTGTTGGTGGGTTTGTGTGCTACTAGGATTTCAAGGGGTCTTAGTAGTCTGGCTGTCATTTCTGAAACTTCTTTGATGTATGGTCAGGTGGTTAGGGTTTCTGACTGTGTTTGTTCTGCTTGTTGTGGTTTGTTCTTGAGGAATCTGCGCACTGTGTTTTTTGAGTATCCATTCTTCTTGAATCTCTCATATAGGTGGTTCTCCTCTGTATTTTGAAGTTTGTCTGTGCTGCAGTGTGTGGTGGCTCATTGGAATAGTGTTCTGATACAGCTTCGTTTGTGTGTGTTCAGATGGTTGCTGGTGTAGTTGAGTAGAGAGCCAGAAACCCTAACCACCTTATCATATATCAAAAAAATTTCAGAAATGACAGCCAAACGACTGAGACCCCTCGGAATCATAGTAGCACACAAACCCACCAACACTCTCAAACAAAAACTAACAAACGTAAAAGACCCAGTACAACTCATGGACAAAACCAACGTCATCTATAAACTTCCATGCAAGGACTGCCGCAAACACTATGTAGGACAAACAGGAAGAAAGTTAGCCACCAGGTTACATGAACAGCAGCTAGCCACAAAAAGACACGACCCCCTCTCCCTCATAGCCCTACACATGGGTGAAAAAAACCACCATTTCGACTGGGACAACACGTCTATCCTGGGATAGGTTAAGCATAGACATGCCAGAGAATTTCTAGAGGCCTGGCACTCCAACCACAATGCCATAAACAAGCACATAATCCAGATGCCATCTATCAACCCCTTAGAAAACGAACAAGAAATTACATCACCACAAACCCCAGGAACCCCATCCAGGAGAAAGATATAAATAGAAAGCAGGAGACAACAGCTTCACTTGGAGGTCGCCACTGATAATGTTACCTAGCCAGGTAATGAAATGTCTGGATATCAAACCTACAGCTCAGCGAGCAAACCTACACCCTAAGTCTTATATTCTACAAGACATATGCAGAGAAACATCGATTATCCGGCATTTGATAATCCAAATATTGGGTTACCTGACAAGATCGCAAGGCCCCGATGCTTGGCTAAACTATGTTATCCGGCATTCAATTATTTGGAATTCGATTAACTGAACGGAATACTCTCCACCTGTGTCCTTCGGATAATCGAGGTACCTCTGCACATTTCCTCCATAACTCTGAAATTAAGACTCTCATGATGACCATGAATCCATTGTTAATCATCAAAAATAAAAATCTGATTCACAAATGTCCTTTAGAAAGGGAAACTGCCATTCTTGTGTGGTCTGGCCTACGTGTGACTCCAGGCTCACAGCAATGTGAGTCACTCTTACCTGCCCTCAGGCATTTGGAAGGGCAAAAAAGTCTGGCCTACCCAGCCAAGCCTTCACCCTGTGAATTCTTTTTTTAAAAATCCATGTCGTGGAAGACCTAATGGTCTGAAACCAAAATAGGCACAAACAAATTGAACCAGAACAAAAGCTCTGTTGAGAATGTGTTGCCATTTGCCAGTATTATGTTGAAGAGTGGCCAAATCAAAAGTCCAATGAGTTGATGGAGAACACGTACATTGGAGCACTGATAGCACTCTGTAATTATAAAGGACTTACTAGTGCATGACGAAGGACTACCTATTTCAGCGACCCTTTGAAATGAGGTCCTGCAAAGGACATATCAGAGATGCTTAGAGATCTGCAGGTGAATGACTGGGGCTCAGACTGCAGCATGGCAGATGGAATTCTCAAAAACTAAATCATCTGCACTGGAGGACAGAATTATAGCCACAGAAGAAAATTTAGATGATAAGAAATACTAAAATAAAGAAAGCAGATGTACAACCCATTTCAGTTAATTGATCAATATTTTACTGAGATTATTCAGGCAGCAACAAAACCTGGTGAACACAGTGTAATTGTATATTTGAATTTGATATCAAATGATGAAACTGCACATGATCAAAAGAAAACTTTCAGTTCTTTTTCTCTCGACGATGAATTACCCATCTAAGTTAAATCAGCAACAATCCTAAAGTAATATAATTGAGGATGTGAATGTTGATTTCAACGGTTACAGAGTATGAATGAAGAATTCCGACTAAGCTACAATTTGAAGCAAAGAGTTCACATACTTCAACAGAGATTTATTAGAATTTTGAGAATAAAACTTAGCTTACATGAATTGAGGATTAAGTATAAATGACTCCATGGGAGCCAAATATCTCTAGATTCAGTATATGGCTAATAAATTTGCAGGTTCCATAAAAGAAAACAATGCACTCAAGAAAACAATGTATTTTCTAATGCCAGTGGCTCCTTTACATTAGCACCTCTGTATGAGTAGGAGAAAGTGAGGACTGCAGATGCTGGAGATCAGAGCTGAAAATGTGTTGCTGGAAAAGCGCAGCAGGTCAGGCAGCATCCAAGGAGCAGGAGAATCGATGTTTCAGGCATTCCTGAAGAAGGGCTCATGCCCGAAACATCGATTCTCCTGCTCCTTGGATGCTGCCTGACCTGCTGCGCTTTTCCAGCAACACATTTTTACCTCTGTAGGAGTAGCCATTTAATTTGTGGCTGCTCTATAACTGTATCCTACATCTATCTATATTTGAAAGTATGCTTTACTTTTAGAGTTAGAATAGCTGAACACATGTTGTGCCTGCATCTCTTCCTTGTTTCAGCAAAGTAGTCATCTCCCATGAAAGGAATTCATGGCAGTAAAAGTCTCTCAGATGAAATCATGGAACACAAATTCAGAAAGATAATTTGCTTGATTGATAACTTTTATAGTGAACTTTTATAGAAAATTGAATCATATGGCCCAATGTGGACAAATTGTCATGTGGAGTGTAGGGGTAGTTCCTTTTGAGGGACAGTGATGGCAAAATGGCAAGAGTGCAGTATACAACACATATCCATCTATCCTTGTGCCTGTTGCATCTTTACCAGTGGGAGGGGAGACATTGAGAGTCCATCTCACTCACTGGCCAGTTGGTGGCCTCTTAAGGACCACCTCAAATCAGCCAAGCTAGCTGATAAGTGGACACAGAAGAAATAGGGACCAGTAAATAGAGCATCTTCCTAGCCCACTTTCCCTCTCTTTCTCTGTAGCCGATACTCTTGCCATGGCATTGTTGTTGCTGGTTCATTTTCTTTGTTGAGGAATGGTAAACTTCTGTGTGCAAATAGTGGAATCATCACTTCCTTGTCCACTGCTGGTATTGAAAGAACAGCCCCTTTAGTTGTATGTATGTGCCTGTGGTTGCAGAAATGTTTATCTGATCATTTATGCTCACCATTTATATTCAATATGACAACTGATTTACAGAGGTCCCTAGTTTTTTTTTGTTGTTACTGTTAAATGTTTGTACTCTGACTGGGTCTCCAATGTTCAGCTCTGACAATGTTTTAGCAAGTTTAGCAAATTGAAATTTGGCTTTCTGCATTTTCATTTGATTTTGTTATTCATACTTGTTACTACTTCTGGCTTCAATAACCTTTTATTATTAGGAGAGTTGTTTGGGTGCAGTATGACATTTGTCTTTATACTGGATAACTTTCCACGACTTCAGTAAGTGTGCTTCTCCACTCATGAAGTGCGATGTACAAGTCTATGTGGTACTTTTGTTCAAATCTCTTTGGTGATTTTCACTGTCTCCTCAGCCTTACTATTTGATTATACATAATGTGGCGATGAATGTTGTGAATAGTTGTGAAGAGCCTAAATTCTTCAATCAGGAATTGATGGCCATTATCAAACAATACAATGACTAGAATATCAAAGTGACAGAGGTGTGTATCTAGGCATTCTGGATTCCCATTAGTAGTTATTGAACATTGTTAGACTAATTCACAGTATTTACATCAGTATTTGATGGTGACTAGATCATTAATTTCTGTAAGGGAGAAGAAGTCTACTCTAAACTCCATCCATGTTACCTTGGAGGTATCATGTGTTTTTATTTGTTTATCTTGATATTAGTTACAAGTAGTTGTTGCTTGTATTGGGATAGTGGGCTGAAGATAAATTCCTGCTATTCTTAAATTTGTCATAAAAGTTAAAGATTATTAAAAATGCTGAGAATTCTCAATTTGTGCTTTTTGATGTTGATAGACAGTACGAACTAAGTTTCGATACATAAGAATTATAAACTTTTTACACATAATTACTCTAGCTACAGGTAAGCAATTGTGAACCATTGGCTGTAGATACTGTTCATTTATTCTGTAATTGCATTGTAACCTCTCCCTTCTGCTTAAATTATTCTTGTGCTGATCAGAACACTGATTTTCCTTCTCTAGATGCTTTTATGTGTTTGCAGGAGGTGCAGAACGAGTTTATACTTATAACAGTTTCCGATTTATTATTCAAAGTTACTGTGTACAGCAACTACTGAAAGAAAAAAAAAGATTGGGCTATTTCTGGTTTAATTTTATTTTCTCCAAAGAACAGAGGCAGCTCCTGAGCTGGTAGAGAGCAGATAGATTCTCAATATCTTGTTCAAAACGCCAAACTGTTCAGCTACCCAAGAGACAATCACACAGTTATTGGCAAGCAGAAAACCTTTGTTGATAGTAATTGGTAAGTTATCCACAGACCAACGATTACTTATTGTTGTTGAATCTCCACAGTCCTTGATTTCACCTCATCTGCAAACCTACAAAATACTATAACAAATTGACATGGTAGATAAAGTATGATGTTTCTCCTGGTTGGACATCAAGATCATAAGACCATAAGGTGTAGGAACATAATTAGGCCATTCAGCCCAACAGGGAGGAAACAATTTTAAAATTAAGGAGATTACATTTTTGACTTAAAAAAGATATAATGTTACTCTCAAGGTGGTGAAATCTAGGATTCATCCAGAGGGCTATGGAAGTTTAATCTTTGAGTATGATTAAAATAGAGATTAATAGATTTCTGATTACCGCTGGGTTGTGGTGATAGTGAGGGTAAGAAGTACTGAAATGAATAATTAGCCACGATCACCTTAATTGGCAGGGCAGCCTCAGTAGACTGAATGGCTCACTCTTGTTTCTATATTCTTAAATCTGTGTGGCAAACAGACTGGCTGGCATATTTGTAGCTGATCAGCCATTGCAAGTATGAGCAGAAACCTCACAAAAGTTTGTCATTTGGGCTCTTTTGTCTGGAAAACAATTCTACCAAGCATTTTCAAAATCTACACCAACAAAATCAAATCAAAACACAACAACTGGATGGTGGGCATTTTTTCTTTGAATTATACAAATGCAGGGTTCTCTCCTGCATCTGAGCTTATGCTTGCTCAAGATGGTTGAGGAAAGGGTGTTAACTGTGATTTATATGATCAAAATTGCCAGACGCTGTAACCAAATCATTTTGACAGGTTGATTGATAACATGATCCAACTAATCTACATGTTTGCAACACAAGTCTGCTTTAGCTCTCAATTAGTCAGGGTGTCCCATTCAGGGCATGCAGGATTTTGTGGCCACCATCATTTGATTTTGAAGCATCTGTAGTGCACTTTGGCGAGCAGTGAATCTTACATGAGGCAGGTGAGAAAGAGATGGATGCTATTCAATTGCATAAATGATGACAAGATGTTAAAATTGTTACTCACTTCTTAGCACTGGCTAAGTACAATCTGAAAAATAATATAAGGAAGGTTTATGATCCATGCTAGTGATTACTCTATCACGGCATGTCGCAAGCCTCCAAACCCTTACATTATATTTTATCGGTGCATGAAATAATAGCCGAGATTTTCCTTCCAGCTCTTTGCAGATTGAGCTGGAAATGTTTGTACTAGTCAATAGAGTGCACTTACTTTGATTAACACCAAATTGTTTCCTTGTTGTCCTTCAGCATGACACTTTTAGTGATTGACAGTAGCTCCTACAACAAAGGGACTGTGTTGTAATTATTAGACGGAGGGGATCTCCTCGTGAAGGTTAAGAGGAGACATTTTTCTGATGAAGATTAAAAAGATAATTCAATTTCTCCTGTCAAAGGCACATAATCTAACATAAAGTATTCAGCTATGATAGCAGGAGGAAGGTGACAGATAGGCATTGAAGCAAAAGAATGTATCAACCAGGCAAACTCGAACTGACATGCTAGAAGTGCAAGAAAAGGTGCAAGAAGACAACTCAGATCTCAAAACAAAGAAATTGCTGGAACCAAAAGATAAGTTAACAGATAAAGAAAGCATAATGTATGGTGTTAGTCATTTCAAGTGTATGATAGGACATTAGGAAAATTTGACGGAAAAGTGTATCATTAAATATTATGTGACATCCAGAATCAAAGATGTGATGACAGTAAGCAACAATTATTGCAGAAATTAGAAATTAGATATGTCGTTAGATTTGTCAATTTGCACTTCAGAACAATTTAATTGTTTATGAGAATGAAGCTTTGTAGTTAATTAGCAGACATACAGGAGGGTTTGTAGGAAGTTGAGAAGTAGTTTTCTGAGATTATTTTAATACAGGCAGGATAAGGGGAGGATCCAGGTCATTCTAACTTCATGTGGCTTTCTAACATGTAGTAATGATTATAACACTCAATTGACATACTACATTTCCAAAGATTTATCTATATCCTTCTTTACAGCTGGATTAACGTTTGTGCTTTGATAAACTGAAGGATGTTGTTGCAAATAAATACCGGGTAAAAGAAGAAACAATCAGATTGTTTGAATGTACAATGTTCACTCCATCTCAACCAATTCTATCATGGCAACCTATGTGTTTTTTACTACTCATTCACGGGATGTTGGAATTGAAGATTAGGCCAGTATTTCCTGCCCAGGAAATACTGTGTTTGTCATCACATGTAGGCCAGAGCAGGTGGGGACAGCAGATTTCCTTTCTAAAGAATATTCCTGAATCAGAATTTTTTAAAACAAAATCATGATTATAGTGAGAATAATTTTTATTAAATTCAAATTTCACCATCTGCCCTAGTAGGATTCAAACAAATACCAGCAGAGCATTGGGCCTGAGCATCCAGTTTTACTAATTCAATGAGATTACCATTACTCAATGGCCTACCCAGCTCTAAATATTGCACGTTAGAAATCTGTTTGTTTTGAAGACAATACACTTCAAGAAATCATAACCAATAATGCCTCTCTTAATACTGATAATGTACTGTAGCACTGTATCTCTCATTAGATAATGAGACCAAAACTGTACTCAGTACTCTGGGTACTAACTCATTTGTGAAGCAGGAGTTTGCTACCTTTATACTCCATCCCACTTGTGATAAAGATTGATAATGTATTTGTATTCATAGGTACTTGTTAAACCTGCATACTAAATTTATGCTGACATTCTGCAGTGACCTTATTTAAAAATGATGTTCTACTTTTCTATTTCTCTGAACAAGACAATCAATCTCACAATTTCCCATATTTGCCAGAAGACTGGAGGTTGGCCAATGTGGTAACATTATTTAGGAAAGGTTATAAGGAAAACCGGGAAACTATAGACCAGCGAGCCTGACATCAGTGGTAGGTAAGTTGTTGGAGGGGATTCTGAGGGATAGGACTTACACATATTTAGAACGACAAGGGATAGTCAATATGACTTTGCTCCTGGGAAGTCATGCCTCATTAAATTGATTGAGTTTTTTGAAAAAATGACAAAGAAGATTGATGAAGACAGAGTGGTGAATGTTGACTATAAAGACTTTAATAAGGTGTTGAAGAATGTTTCGCATGGTAGACTGTTTAGCAAGGTTAGCTTACATGGAATACAGGGAGAGCTAGGCTATTTGATACAAATTAGCTCAAAGGTAGGAGACAGGGGGTGGTCATGGAAAGTTGCTTCTCAGACTTGAGGCCTATCTCCAGCAGTGCCCTGCAAAGATCAATGCTGGGTCCCTGATGATCCCCTCCAACAACTTACCTACCACTGCTTTTTGTATTTTATATAAATGATTTGGATGTGAACATAGGCGGTATAGTTAGTAAGTTTGCAGGTGACACCAAAATTGAATATGTAGTGGACAGTGACGAAGATGACCTCAAAATATAATTGCACCTTGATTAGATGAGTCAATAGGCCAAGGAGTGGCAGATGGAGTTTAATTTAGCTAAATGGGAGGTACTACATTTTGGAAAGGCAAATCAGAGCAGGACCTATACATTTAATGGTAAAGTCCTGGGGAGCGTGGCCAAATAAACAGCTCTTGGGGTGCAGGCTCATTGTTCCTTGAAAGTGGAGTCACAGGTTGACATGGTAATGAAGAAGGCATTTAGTACGCTTGCCTTTATTGGTCAGAGTATTGAGTATAGAAGTTGTGAGGTCATGTTTTGGCTGTACAGCACATTGGTTCAGCCACTTTTAGAACAGTGCATTCTACTGTGGTCTCCCTCCTGTAAGAAGGGTGCTGTGAAACTTGAAAGAGTTCAGAAAAGATGTAAAAGGATGATGTTAGGGTTTAGAGGGTTTGAACTACAGAGAGAGGCTGAATTGGTTGGGGCTGTTTTCCCTGGAGCATCGGAGGATGACGGGTGATCTGATAGAAGTTTATAAAATTATGAGAGGCATGATTAGGGTGAATAGCCAAGGTCTCTTCCCCAGGGTGGGGAATTCTAAAACTAGAAGGAATAACATGAGAGGGAAATATTTAAAAGGGACCAAAGGAATAACTTTTTCAAGCATAGGGTTGTACATGTATGGAATGAGCTTCCAGGAGAGGCGGTGGAGGCTGGTACATTTAAAACATTTAAAAGATGTCTGGATGGATAATTACGTAGGAAGTAAAACAGATGAACACATGGGGATGAGATATAGATTTTCCATTGTATTTTGGACTTGATGTCCATGCCTTTCACAAATATATGCATTCTCCAGTCTCTCCTTCAGACAATCAATTCATGTGCCATTTGCACAGATGATCATACAAATACCAAACAGTAGCATCATGTAAGGTACATACACAGAGAAATGCAGAACTTTAGGAATAGCATTTCTGGCAGTTGTCTATGATTACCATGATCACTTGTCTAACCAAGAACAATAAATGTTTAGCTTTACAATAGTCATCAATGTAAATAATACACTGTAGATTCTTTTTGAAAGACTAACAAATCATATTGAAAATCATACAAGTACTTTTTAAAATTAAACTTATTTTATGTAAATTAAACTTTTTTGTTCAAAATTACGTATTTGAATAATTGATACCATCAAGAGTTTCATGTAGTCAAATGTGCTCAACCATGTATTTGCTATTTAATATACTGATTAAAATCAAATGCTTTTGCAATGGACAACTCAACACATCTTTGAACAAGTTTATTTGTATGTATCAATTTCACTGTGACAGTCATTTATCTCATTCTTATAGGCTAACACTGCAAGGTTTTAATAAGCATTCTGTACTTACAGCCATTCATTTAATGTGACATATGACAATGTATATTCCAAGGCCAAAGCACATATTTCAATATCATTAAAAATTGGAGAGGAAAGAGTTTAAACAGCAAAATTGCGCTTTGATCCCCTTACTTGCTTACTATTTTAATGACTGCCATGGACCATCAAAGATGCAGGTTCAATTCTTGGTCTGTTATGGCTTTTGATCTCAGCTACAATTGACCTCAGCCCCCTGCATGAGGAGGAAATAATTCAGTTACAGATCTTGCTGCTGGCTATTGTTGAATCTCATTGTGACAGCTGAAGACAGAATTAGGCTTGACTGTGATAAATTACAGACTAAGTAATTGGCTGACATCCTGGATATATGCCCACTTTATTCCTTCTTACCATTACTATTTTCGTAGGAATAGACCAATGTGGTAGCTATGATACTGTGACATCATAAACCCTATTGTCCCAAAATCTCTGTCTATTTTGTCAAAATTCACATTCACTGTCATAAAAAAATGGACTATCAGTCAGAGAAAAAAAATGAATATTTCATGGGTTTACCTTCTGTGTACAGTTACACTTAAAAAAAACATATTTATCAGTCTTTGTACTAGTTTATTATCCAATTTCATCCCTTTCAGATTCTCCTTATATTTGTTTCTTGGTAGACAAATTGAAGTTGCATCACAGTTTTGGATCCCATTCGCTTCCGTGTATAGTTATTTGAAAAGAAACGGTATCAGTTAAGGATTGATTTTACCAAAGGTATAATTATTGAATTCTGTACTGTGAACTAACCTAAACCCACTTCAACAAGTTCATCGTTCTCAAAGATTGCTACTGCTATTAATTCATGAATAATGTTGCCATCAGAAATATCTTTAACAATAAACACACTGTCATAAACAATTGAATTTTGGGAGACATAGACACAATATTCATGAAAATTGAAAAAAAATTCATCTTGCTGACGACAAAATAAAAGGTATTTAGATTTTTCGATGGACATCCAGATTTATGATCTTGAAGTGAAGTACTGAGTGCTATAACTTTAATAATGTAGATAGTTGGGGAAGAGTTTGTACAGTTGGAGAAGTACAGGTCAGAGAGGAATTTTATTTGATTTCTCATTTGTGATATACTGAAAGCTGCTGTTTTCTAGTTTTTGGCTGCTAGATTGCTTGCTTTTCTTCCTCTCCTCCATGTGTACCCAAATAAAATATGGCTTTACTCAGGTACTTAAACCAACATCTCAAAATATTATACTAATGTTCATATCCCCTTATCCCTCACACCATGGAACTTTATCCACAGCTTCTGTAAATGCCTTACACATAGACATAAATACCTCTTCTGTCAGGCAAAAGATACAGAAGCCTGAACACACATATCAAGTAAGTTCAGGAACACCTTCCTCCCAGCCATTATTAGACTCAAACGGACCTCTAGCCTCAAATAATGCTGATCTTACTAACATTGATGTCACCTCATGCACATCCTGTACAATGTAACCTGTATGCCTTCAGAGAACCATAGAGACAACACAGAAATAGAAACATGGTCAGTCCAACCCATCCATGCTGACCAGATATCCAAACGCAATCTAGTCCCACCTGCCAGCACCCGACCCATATCCCTCCAAACCCTTCTTATTCATATACCTATCCAAATGCCTTTTAAATATTGTAATTGTACCAGCCTCCATCACCTCCTCTGGTAGCTCATTCCATACACGTACCACCCCCAAGTGAAAAAGTTGCCCCTTAGGTCTCTTATTTATCTTTCTCTTCTCACCCTAAATCTATGCCCTCTAGTTCTGGACTCCCCCACCCCAGGGAAGAGACTTTGTCTATTTATCCTATCCATGTCCCTCATGATTTTATAAACCTCTATAAGGTCACCCCTCAGCCTCCAACGCTCCAGCGAAAACTGTCCTAGCCTATTCAACCTCTCCCAAAAGCTCAAATCCTCCTACCCTGGCTACATCCTTGTAAATCTTTTCTGAACCCTTTCAAGTTTCACAACATATTTCCGATAGGAAGGAGATCAGAATTGCACGCAATATTCCAAAAGTGGCCTAACCAATGTCCTGTACAGCTGCAACATGACCTCCCAACTCCTGTACTGAATACTCTGATCAATGAAGGAAAGCAAACCAAATGCCTACTTCATTATCCCATCTACCTGCAACTCCACTTTCAAGGAATATTATCAATTGTTTGCATCTGTAAAGAGATTTTTAAAGTGCATGTACTGTGATGAAAACAGTAAAAAAACTAACATTTTGAAATGTTAGTTAGAAACCTATACTTTCACTTACAATAGTTTGAAGATTAAAAAGAAGATTTGGGGCACAGGACTTCCATCTCTTTAGGATCAGGTAGGTAGAAGCATATTTTATGAAGAAAGGAGGATTGAGTTTTGTCATTAGCAATTACTCGCTAACAAGTATGTCTATCCACCTGGAAAATCTCATGTACCCTGGTGATGGGTTCTGTCAGACTTTGTGTGGCTGAGGAGCCCGATCCTAAAGCCGCATCTCTGTCCACACATTTGGCAAGTGTTTCCAGGGGATGGAAGTGGTCCTTGGCCTCAAGATCACTGGCACTCTTTTCTCTAGTTCCTTTTCCATATTTCCTCTTTCTGACCGGTGTTCTGGAGGTACTTTGTCCCTTCAGAGAGGAGTTTCCTCTACGTCTGTTTCTTCTGAATGAGTGTCTCCCCTGCATTGACATTAATGTCATATTTCTGGAGGGAAGCCTTCAAGAGTCATTGAAATGCTTTTTTGCCTTCGTTTTATTCGAGTGCCTTTCTTTAGCTAGACAAAGATTTGCATTGGCATTAGAACTCAGGCATCCTAAGCATGTGGCCAGCCCAGTGATGTTTATTTCGGATGGTCATGGCATCAATATTGGTGGGGGGACAAGGTGAGGATATGATATATTCTTGCTTGACCCGGCATTGATCTCAAAGAATTCTATTACGTTATCATTGGGAAAGATCATTGCTGACATTTTATCCTTCAGGAGATAAAGGATGCTGATCAATTTGTCTGCAATGCCAGCCTTTAATAAGAACTTCCATAGCACTTCCCAACTGACTGAATCAAAAACTTTGCCCAGGTTGATGATTGTCATGCAGAGTATTTGTTTTTCTTCCTGGAATTTCTTTTGGAGTTAGTGAACAATGAAAATCATGTCCATATTCTACAGTTTTATCAGAAACCATATTGGCTTTCAGGAAAAATTCCCTCAGAGACTGGAAGGATTCAGGAGATGATGTTCCTGAGGATTGAGAGGAGGGAGGTTCCTTGGAAATATTCACAGTTCTTTTCATCTTCTTGAAGATGGTGATGATGGCAGCACCTCTGTAATGGGCATGAATTTCTTCTTTGTCCTCACTTTTTGTTAAGTTAATGGAGATGATAATAAGTTGTGTTCTTCTAATTTTGAAAATCTCTGCTAAAATTCCATCTACACCTATACCATTTCCCATTCTTCATTCATCCAATGGAGGCAGCAGCCTCTTCCACACTAAATGGGAACCCAAGATCATCTTTGATGGAGTGTTAGGGATTTCCTCAAGTGACCTCATTGACAACTCTATTGTGTTCTTTGAAGTGCTCTCTCCATTGGAGCAGATGTTTTCTCTGTTTCTCAAAAGGTTGCCTGCCATCCTTACTCTCCACCAGACTATGGCAGATATGTACATTGCCTTGGTGACATGGAAGGAACTCTGGATGTTGTTCTTGTCAGCAAGGAGTTGGAGCTCCTCAGCATTCTCAGTCTTTGGTTTACATTGTTTCTTGATTTCCCTCTTTCTTCTTTGTAACTCTCCTTTTGCTGTTTGATGAGTTATCTTTTTTGCCTCATTGACGATGTTGTCTGACAGGTATGGAGGGCTTTCTTCTTATTATTGAATGAGGTATCAGATGGTGTGATCATTCTTGTCAAGTCTTGTAGCCGATGGTATTTCTCACAGTGTCTGTCTCATAGATGATGGCTGTCTTCAGTTCTTTCCACGTTTCCTCAACTCCATCAAAATTAACTCTTTGGAAGGTTTTGGTAAAGACATTGTTGGAACTTTGAGTCCGATTTGTCCTTGAAGCTGCTCAATGTTGAGCTTTTTTCTGAAATGTTTATTTGTCGTCAGCTTCTTGTGGTGACATTTAATAGATATTGAGGCTTGGATGAGTTGGTGGTCAGTTGTCTGCATTGGTCATTACTTTGGTAATGAGGACACCTTTTGGTCTTGGGATTTAACAATAGCATAGGTGATCATGTGCCAGTACTTTGATTGTGATTGCCTTTGAAAAGTCTTGAACTTGCCTTTTTAGCAGAACAGTGTATTGGTGATGACAAGGTGTTATTCTACACAGTTGGTGAGCAGGAGTTACCAGTGGTATTGCAATTATTGACTCCTTCCTATCAAATGTTTCCTTTCAAAAATTAGATGTTCTCTCCAACCCTTCTTTGAAGTCCCCAAAGAAGGGGACATTGCTTCTGGGGCAAGCAGAGATGTAACCTATGGCTGGACAGGTTGGAACAGAGGTATACAGGATCACTGCCTGATCATTTTAGGCAAGTTCTGGATGGAGAATCATGAGGCAATTTTAGATTAGATTAGATTACTTACAGTGTGGAAACAGGCCCTTTGGCCCAACAAGTCCACACCGACCCGCCGAAGCGCAACCCACCCATACCCCTACATTTACCCCTTACCTAACACTACGGGCAATTTAGCATGGCCAATTCACCTGACCCGCACATCTTTGGACTGTGGGAGGAAACCGGAGCACCCAGAGGAAACCCATGCAGACACAGGGAGAACATGTAAACTCCACACAGTCAGTCGCCTGAGTCGGGAATTGAACCCGGGTCTCAGGCGCTGTGAGACAACAGTGCTAACCACTGTGCCACCGTGCTGCCCACTATTGTTGATGGCAACATAGAGCAAGTCCAATTTAGCTAGTCCAATTTCAAGAATCCTAGGTTGCTACTTGTATTTTGCTCTCTAGAAAAGGGTGTAACCTTTCTGATCCTATCAACTTTGGCCAATTGCTGTAAAACTTGTGTTGCATGTGTGTGGGATGGTTGAATTCCTCTAGGTAGATACACTGCATAAGACATCTTTTAACATGAAAATTCTGTTGCATATCACTAGTCACATGGTCCTTGTTAAAAGGTAGATCCAGTTCCAGTGGCAATAAAGTCTAAAAAAAATTAGGATCTCTTTGCGATGCAGCCTTTACAGCTGTTGATTTCAACCGAATATCTTCTGCGTGGATCACGGTTGAGAATCTGCCTTGGTTGTGCTTTGTCCTACTGGAGTTGAGAATTCCTAAGGCATTACTCTTGGGATCAATGATCATATGTCAGTACTTTGATTGTGATTGCCTCTGAAAAGTCTTGAACTTCCCTTTTTGGCAGATCAGTGTGTTGGTGATGACAAGGTGTTATTCTACACAGTTGATGAGCAGGAGTTCCCAGTGGTATTGCAATTATTGACTCCTTCCTATCAAATGTTCCCTTTCAAGAATTGGATGTTCTTTCCTACCCTTCATTGAAGTTCCCAATAGTGATCATTTTATCTGCCTTCAAGATATTGTGTTTCTGTCCAGGGCAAGCAGCTATGGCTTGACAGGTTGGAACAGAGGGACACAGGATCATTGCCTAATCACTTTAGGCAAATTCTGGATGGAGAATCATGAGGCAATTGTTGATGGCAACATGGAGCTCTGAGAGCCATGGACAAGCTCATTCTTAATAGCAAGTCCAATTTCAAGAATCCTGGGTTGATCCTTGGATTTTGCTCTCTAGAAGAAGGTGCAACCATCTTGTTCCTATTATCTTTTGCCAATTGCTGCAAAACTTGTGTTGCATCTGTGTGGGGTGGTTGAATTTCTCTAGGTAGATGCCCTGTGTGAGACATCTTTTAACATGAAAATTCTATTGCATTTCACTAGTCACATGGTCCTTGATAAAAAGTAGATCCAGTTCCTGTGGCAATAAGATCTCAATAAATTGGGATCTCTTTGCTGATGCAGCCTTCACAGCTGTTGATATCAAACAAATATCTTCTGCGTGGATCACGGTTGAGAACCTGTCTTGGTTGTGCTTTGTCTGGTTCCTTCCCTCTGATCTCACCATCACAGGTGGTCCAACTGGAGTTGAGAATTCATGAAGCCATCACTCTTGGGATCTATGGAACATTCAAGCCTCTCCAACACAGGAAGGCTGCAATCCGTGGGAAAACCCACTGAGATAAGGCCTATTCAGGAACAGAGGTGCAACTCAAAGAACTGAAGTCCCTGTCAAATCTTAACTTACTGAATCAAACATTTAAGCCAATCAAAGTATTAATGTTAAGAAATATTTTCATTTTCTATAATATTTACTCCAAACCACAAGCGAGCAGAATGTCGAAAATTCTCACCCTCACCTGACATATTAACTTCCTTTCCCATGCCTACAGATTCCCATCTTCCTTCTATTACACTTTTCAAAAATAAGAATCACTGGATTTGATACACCATCCACAGCAGCAACTGCTCATCAGACAGTCAGCTCCTAACTTGTCTATGATTCCATTTTAAGATAATTTTATGTTTAATGGAGGAGTGTAGGATGCATCTTGATCAGGTCTTACCTAGGAGGTGAATAAAGATGGCAAACCTTGGCTTTTCTTTATTTACAGCTCAAAGAGGGTTTTCCCACATAGGACCACATCAGATTTTCGTGGTCATTGAGTAAATGTTTGAGCCAAGGCTGCTTTTTATTTATAAATCAGGGAGGGTGCTCCCATGCAGGTCTGCAGTAAAGGTGACATCAGAGACCCTTGAACTCAATGACGATACCAAAGTATTGTAAAGTGCCATTTTTAAGGGATGAAGTGCTGTTCCTAGAGTTTCTACTGAGATTCATTAGAATTGACCAAGGACAGAGAGGTTAGGGTTAGAGAGGGATAGAGAATTGAAATTAAGCGCAAAGGTTTTGACGAAGCCGAGATGCAGTTGACCAACAGACCTTAAAAAACTTGAATTGCTGCAAGTATTAGGGTGAAATTGCAAGATGCACTGCAGCAGATTACCCATCAGTTATGGATCCTTCTCAAGATGGTCTGTAGCAAACTGACCACCATGCCTCTAGGAGTTCTTTTCCAATGGTTTAAATATATCAACAAAAATTATGCCTACATCAGTTTTGAATTGCAGGCATAACATAAAACAAGAATGGAATAAATCATTTACATAGAATAGAATCCCTACAAGCCCTTCGGCCCAACAAGTCCACACCAACCCTCCGAAGAGCTACCCACCCAGACCCATTCCCCTACCTCATATTTACCCCTGATGAATACACCTAGCCTAGATATCTCTGAATACTATGGGCAATTTAGCATGACCAATTCACCTGACCTGCACATCTTTGGATTCTGGGAGGAAGCCCACACAGACACAGGGAGAATGTGCAAATGTCACACAGGCAGTCACCCAAGGTTGGAATCGAACCCAGGTCCCTGGTGCTGTGAAGCAGCAATGCTAACCACTGAGACAACATTGCCTCATTCTTTAAGACATAGATTTGAGGATAAAATTATCCTTTTGATAATGTTAATGATAACCTAGTGTGTTGGCGGGAATCTGAAGAAATCAGGTCAGGACTCCCAGCTTGCAGACACTCCAGTTTTTCAGCCTGTTCAAATGTTGTTTTTCATTTGACCTTTTTGGATAGTAAAGTTGCACATGAGTGAACGAAGCAGTCAATTCAATTCTATCTATTTGCCACCAAACAACCTGAGTTAAAATCGCCTATGGATTACTCAGTGACTGTACCTTCATAATGGACAAAAAGAATCACAGTCGACACTTCGTTTCTTGATAAAGTTTCATATTGCAGCTCTGCAAAGGACATTTTAAAGGTCACAAGCACAGATAAAACTTGGCTCGGATGTGCTAGATATCAAATGGGCAGGTGTGATAGATATTTACACAAGACCACGTAATAGCAGATAGAATTGAAATAAGATTTTAACAGAATGAAAATTCTTATAAAGCTTTCCATTTCGGTTAGAATTCTATCAGTTATTTTCTCTAACAGATAAAAATATCAGAAGTTTCCAAGACTTTAAAATTCTGAGTTATCACAGAAAATGTTCAATATCAGGTAAATATCAGGAGTTTTCTTGATGATATCTGTCCTTCAGCAGCATAATAGATAGGATATACATGAGGCCAGGACCTAAATGCATCAAGAACTGGCAGTTACTGGCAGTTTTAATGTATCTGCATTGAAACAATTGTCCCCTCAGATGAAACTGAGATTGTAGGTGCCACAGTCAAGTGGAAGCACTCCTAAGCTCTGCTTTTCTTGTCTCCTGACTGAAAGAGTAGCTGAATTGGTACATAGACTGATACTGATAAAGGCAAAGTCATCATTGTCCTACTTTCTTATTAGGGAAATTGTTGGTGAGTTTAAGCTGAGGATCACTACGCCTCCTGCAAAGGGATGAGGTTGAGAAGGTGGTCTTCATTATGACCTCAATTGGAGCAGGAATTGAGCCTGCACCATCAGTATCACTCCACTTTACAAATCAATTATCCAGCCAACTGATCTAAATAATCCTCAGCTGAGACTGGACCTATTAATGCACTATCCAGGTGGCGTCACCATTTTGGTCTCTAATGGTGTTAAAACATTCAAGACTATTATCACACCATGGGAACATTGGCTGTTTTCAGTTGCAAGATTTTTTTTAATGGAAGCTATAATAGACTCTGAAACAAGTCAGCTTTAAGACTTTTAAAGGGATAGGTATAGAAAAAATGATTCAGCAATATTTCAATCACTTTAAAAAGTTAGGCACGTGATACCATACAGGTAAAGAGAACATCAGTGAGGCTCAAAAACTGAGCCAAGAGTCACAAAGAGACAAGATACAGTTTCCCATGTGTCCTTGAACCTAGCTCCAGACATGTAACACAGCCTTTGGGATTCACACTCACAATCGCATTTGTTAATTCACAATTTTCTATCTGCTGGTATAAATCATTAATAAATGAATCAATACTCACCCACTTGCTGGGTCAAAATGTGGCCTGTTCAACAATATTTTGTTTTGATTGCTGATATAGGCATCAAATGTTATAATCACTTTATCATATTACTTGGTCCGCAAAATCTCCCACTACACCCAAGAGAGTTTTGATCTACTTCTGTCTAGCCTTTCTAGCTGAAGCGATCATATATGAGTCTCCAGCACCAGTTTATCTACTGTTCAGTCTGATATGTGTCTGCAACTTGCTCAAACCTCTCTGGTAATGGTAATAATTCCTTTCTGTGTTTGATCTCTATGTGGTTTTTGATCACTGGCTATTCTTGTACCCTGTTACCTGCTAACTTGCTGCAACAATCCATTAATGTTGGTTCCCAGGAGAAAGTTTAGAGTGTCTCACAGGAATGTTTTAATGTAGGGGGCAACAATTACCTTTTTTTTATTTAAACTTAATAAATATAAATTACATGCAAGTCAATATTTCAACTTTGTCATTAAGTCTCCTAGAAGTAACTATCTCTCAATAATTTTGTGACTGTATATCAATTTTTGTTTTCATTATTAACTGTACTCTGAATAAGAATCCAAGCTCACTGGCTAGGACAGCAATTATCATTCAGTCCTAATTGCTATGGAACTGGGTGGCATGTTGGGCCATTTCTGAAGTCAGTTAAGAATTAACCACATTGCCATCACAAGTAGGCCTAAACAGGTAAGAACAGCAAATTTTCTTCCCTTAAAGATGCTAATGAACAGGATGAGCTTTTACAACAATTATCAAAGTGGTTACATGGTCACCTTTAGCTTAGATTTTGAATTAAAGTTTTATCTGTCACAATGAGATACAAACTCATGTCCCGAGAACTTTAGTCTAGGATTTACTGACAGTGACCAGAACTGAAACCAAAATGTCCATTACAAAAGATGCGAGATTTAACAAATAATCCAGGTCTTATTCAATATATCATCTCAGTTGCATCACATTGTATACTTTTGCTATAAATTCTGTGTCTTACAATCGTAAAGTCCACAACCACCTGATGAAGGAGCAGTGCTCTGTAAACTAGTGCTTCCAAATATACCTGTTGGACTACAACCTGGTGTTGTGTGATTTTTAACTGTTAAACATATGTAGACAGGGCATATCTTTGATGATTAGGTAAGAGATAAAATGAAAGGGAATAATATGCCTCTGAAACAATAGTACACAAAGGGTCAATTTTTTTAGAAGCAATTGCTCATCCATTCTGGAGACGTTCAGAAAAAAAAACTGTGTCCTGATTTGCTCAGAGGCAAAACGTTATATACTGGTGGATAAAACAGACTTTTCGGTCCAACTCGTCCATGCCGACCAGATATCCCACCCAATTTAGTTCCACCTGCCAGCCACCCAGCCCATATCCCTCCAAGCCCCTCCTATTCATATACCCATCCAAATACCTTTTAAATGTTGCAATTGTACAAACTTTCATTACTTAATCTGGCATGCACACATCACCCACTGTGTTAAAAGGTTGCCCCTTAGGTCTCTTTTATATCTTACCTCTCTCACCCTAAACCTTTACCCTCTAGTTCTGGAGTCCCCAACCCCAGGGAAAAGACTTTGTCTATCCATGCCCCTCATAATTATATCAACCTCTATAAAATCACTCCTCAGCCTCCAATGCTCCAGAGAAAACAACCCCAGCCTATTCAACCCCTCACTCTATAGCTCAAATCCTACAACCCTGGCAACACATCCTTGTAACTCTTTTCTGAGCCTTTCCAGTTTCACACAGCCTCCCAGCAGGAAGGAGACCAAATTGCAGCCTTGCAGGAAAAGGAAGGTGAAAGAAATGAACAACTTCTTGTAAAAAGCCAGCAAAAGCACAATGGCAGAGTCACCTTCTTCTGCACCATATTATTCTATGTTGTATAAATGCACTGGTGTTAGTGCAACTAACTCCTTGTGCCATTGATTCTATGGTTTCTGCTGACCTTGTATTAAATTTATAGCAGATCAGAAAGACCACTTTCCTGTATAAAATCATACATTACGCTAGTATGAATGATAAAGATTATAAAGAATGCCTTTCCACATCCTGATTGTGACAAATATGATGAAAGTTTCTGTGCTGTTTTGGCTTTGTGGAAATAAAGTCAACCTTTGGACTTTGAGAAAACAAAGTCAAATAAGCATCCTGTTTATTGCTTATCTCACTAAGAAAACTGCATGTTTTGCTCATTGCCATGAAAGCTTGAGGAACATCCCATGTTAATGTTAAACAAGCACAGACTGTAAGTCATTCTGTTTGTACAGGATATCAGTTTCTTATGACAGTAGCTCAGGAAGTTCTGTAAGCTATTTTAATACTGAGAAGATTTAAATTGCTTAAGTCATATTGGAATAAAAGGCTCAGCTCAATTGTTACAACTTCTGCTGTAAAAGAAAACAGAAGAAAATAGGAAAAATGCAAAGGAGAAGTATTAATTGGAAAATGACATTTAACTGTTAAAATTGCAACATTTCAGCATTTCCCTTTCTCAGAGTGTAGTCAATAATTTCTGCTGTAATTTTATGCAGCCATTTGTATCCATCTTGGGAAGGCAGCCAGAGCAATCAATAGCTCACCAACTACTGAGTGCAGGACCTTTGGTTGAAATTGCCTATGTTGGGGCCAGAGGGATTGAAAGAGTTTCTTAGATCACAGAACACTCATCAGTGGCATGCCCTGCAGATAGGTGCTGAAAACATTTCTCCACATAGTAAGACATGCAGTACATGGATAATGAGGGCCATGCCTCCATCATCCATCCACAGACAGGCTCAGCTTGTACAGTACTTTGGTGAAGGGGCTGTGCTGGCTGGGTGACTATCCATCAAGAAGGAAGTGTCTGCAAAACTTTGATCCCCTTCCGACACCACATCAATCAATGAATGTCTAACTTCATTCAAGACAGACCATTGTTAGACTACGTGACAGATGATGAAGTGATGTTTTGAGACTCCCACAGCACCTTTCGAAGTTACATGAATAATGATTCCCCTTCAGTTAGCAGTGGTCTTTTGTAACATTATTGCAGATAACTTCAGCATTATTGAGATATCAATGTTCAATTTACAAGCACAAATGGCACATTCAAACCACTTTTGATCAACATTTAGCCCCTTAACCACTCTTGCTCTGTGTGCATTGCAAAAGGGCAATAAAATGATTGCAAAATAGCAGGAGTTTGCAAATGTCTTCTTGCCCAGCAAATGTGGATCTCCCATCAAATTGATGTTGACCATATCCACCCTGGGCATTCTATTAAGCATTTTCTAAAAACACTTCACATCTAGAGAACAGCAAGTGATAACAGGGAATGAATCCCATGGTGAATATTGTCAGCACCAGCTCCACCTGGTCACTGGTTACTAGTTATAACACTTAATTCGAACCTCCATGCTTCCTTTTACTTTACATTAACCTGACAGCTCATTTCCACAATGTGAAGACATTGAAATTTGCTTACAGCTAATCTCTCTGAACTTTGACCCCTGCCAGTACACCTTCATCATACCCATCCAACTCCTCCCTGTAGAGGCAACAGTGGTGGTCACTGCTATTAATCACCTCCATAGCTTCCATGCCTTCTGATTCTGCTAAAGGCAAAATACTGCAGATGCTTGAAACCTCAAAGAAGCACACAGAATGCTGGAGAAACTCAGTAGGTTTAGTGGCATTTCTGCAGAGGAGGCCACATCGGGTGCAGCAGATGCAGTAAATGATGTGTGTGGAGGTGCAGGTGAATTTGTGGTGGATATGGAAGGATCCCTTGGGGCCTTGGAGGGAAGTAAGGGGGGAGGTGTGGGTGCAAGTTTTGCATTTCTTGCAGTTGCGGGGTAAGGTGCCGGGAGTGGAGGTTGGGTTGGTGGGGGGTGTGGACCTGACAAGGGAGTCACGGAGGGAGTGATCTTTTCAGAATGCTGATAGGGGAAGGGAGGGAAATATATCCCTGGTGGTGGGGTCTGTTTGGAGGTGGCGGAAATAATGACGGATGATGTGATACATATGGAGGTTGGTGGTGTGGTAGGTGAGGACCAGTGGGGTTCTGTCCTGGTGGCGATTGGAGGGGCGGTGCTCCAGGGCGGAGGAGCGGGAAGTGGAGGAAATGCAGTGGAGAGCATCGTCGATCATGTCTGGGGGGAAATTGCGGTCTTTGAAGAAGGAGGCCATCTGGGTTGTTTGGTATTGGAACTGGTCCTCCTGGGAGCAGATGCGGCGGAGACAAAGGAATTGGGAATATGGGATGGTGTTTTACAGGGGGCAGGGTGGGAGGAGGTGTAATCTAGGTAGCTGTGGGAGTTGGTCAGTTTATACTAAATGTCCGTGTTGATTCGGTTGCCCAAGATAGAAATGGAGAGTTCTAGGAAGGTGATGGAGGAGTCTGAAATGGTCCAGGTAAATTTGAGGTCGGGGTGGAAGTGGATGAACTGTTCAACCACCACGAGGTGGTGCTTTGGATTGAAATCTAGCTTGTTTGGTGAATTTGGTAAGATAAAGCTCTGAATACTAAAGATAGAGTTAGGCCTTCAAAAAGGTGCTTAACGAGCAATAATACCCCTTAACTGTTAATCTCTAACTCGAGGTAAGAAGGCTTGGGTTCAATTCCAGCTGTTCCAGAGGTGTGTTTGAGAAAGTTGATTAAAAGTTTCTGCAAGATATTCCCAACATCGGGAGGTATCGTTTTAGACTTCTTGTCCAATTCTGCCACAGGTCTTGTCATACCCCAGGTTCAAATTTTATTCTTGCTAAAACTGGGTCCTACTTGCAGTTATATGGAACCCTGGACCAACAGAACCCTCCCCAAATTTCAGTATCCTCAGCATGCCACTGAGCATCCCTCCCTTACTCTTGACCTACTTCCTATTACTCTTGACCATTGTCTCACCATTGACTTTCCATCTACACGCCTGCATCTCCCCATGAAAAACCTTGACCTCCCATCCATAGATATTGACCTTCCCTGCATAATCCAGCCTCCTTACTCCACTCCCACAACAAGGGCAATCATGACCCAACCTTTCTCAATCAGTCAAGTCCTGATTCCCTTGCAATCACAAAATGTCCGTTCTTCCATGGTACAAAAAACTGCCCATGAAAGTAAACCGGCTCCTGCTCAGTCCAAATTCACCAGTAAAACTGCATTACCTGCTGCATAGCACTTTTAAATAACCATAAATCCAAAGGTATTTACTTTCCCTCCACTGCAGTTAGTTGTAAAGGTACAATTTAAGCTTGTCAAGTAGTGTTTGAATGTATATCTACAATCTGCTAATTCTTCACAAACAGATTTTCACTCTTTGCCTTATATCTGCTGCAATCTTAATTCTTTTTTATCCCAGTGTTGGAAAGTTGACATTGCACCTCCCACACTCTTAACTGTGCAGGGCCAGCTCCTTTCCCATTGTTAGGAGTAAGAGGAGATTAGGATATAAGGCTTCCTTTTGGGAACTGACAATACTGCAGTGCTTACACTGATTTGGTCTCAGACAATCTCCTGGTTGTCTCTAATCTGTTAAATGCTGGCCCAAAATCATCTCCGCTAATAGCCACTACATGAAGAATAGCTGTGAAGATAAATGTACTTTATTGATTTTTAGGCTATAAACTTCTTATGAATATGAGGGATGATTATATTGGTTTCCTCAATATCAAACTGTGTCCAGAAAATCATTGCTGTGTTGATAATGTGTGCTGCTAAATGTATTCATTTTCAACATCAAAGGCACAGCAGAAAGAAATACAGTAATGTGTTTATGGCCATTAAAGAATTCTACAGATTCTGGGTGCATATCCACTTGACACATAATCTCATTGCAAATGAACGAAGCTAGCTTAAGCCAGGAAACACAGCTGCACAGCATCTGCATTTTCAGCCTGACAGGTATGGTTTTGATTCCAAAATTGCATCCATGATGTGTCCACACAACTCTGCTGACTGTGCCAGAAACTATCTTTAGAAGGCTGTAACAGACAATGTCAGTGTCCAAACTGGTATATCTGTGTGTGAAAGCATGTGACTGTTGTCCCTTCCTCGTCTAAATCCCCTTGTCCTTCCACTTGTCATTGTTAAGTGACAGTGCTGGGGTATCTGAAAGGTAAGATACTGATGAGGGATTGTACTGAAAGGAGTGTGTGAAAATAGATGAGCTTCAAAGAGTTGCATGCTTTCATAATAGGTGACTTTTTAGGGCCAGATGAACCCTATTGCAGTTCTGTGAGGAGAGTCATGGAGTTATATAGTGTGGAAACAGACCTTATGGTCCAACCAGTCAACAACAATCATGTCCCTAACTAATCCCACTTGTCTATCTTTGGTCCATATCCTTTCAAACTTTTCCTATTCATGTATTTATCCAAATGTCTTTTAAATGCCTGTACCAGGATCCACCACTTCGTCTGGCAGTTCAGCCCACTTTTATATCTCAGTACATCCACTCCTGGCAACAGATCAGTAAATCTCTTCTGAACCCTCTCTAATGTAACAATATCTTTCCTCTAGCAGGACAACCAGAAGTATACACAGTACTCCAGAGGAGGCGTCACCAATGTCCTGCACAACCTCAACATGACGTCCCAACTCCTAAACTCATAGGACTAAAGACATTTTAACCACCGTGTCTACCTGTGATGCAACGTTCAAAGATTTATATATTGCAACCTTAGCTCTCTCTGTTCTACTATACTACCCAGGGCCCTATAATTAATTGTATAAGTCCTTTGTTTGTTTGTTTTACCAAATTAATCTTCATCTGCCACTCCTTTGACCACTGATCCAGTTGACCAAGATCTCTTTGTAATCTTAGACAACCTTCACTCTCCACTATAAACCAAATTTGGTGTCATCCACAAACTTACTAACCATGCTTCCTATATTGTAATACCAATTGTTTATATAATTGACAAACAAAAATGGATCAAATACTGATCCTTATGGAACATCGCTGGTCAGAGGCCTCTAGTCCAAAAAACAACCTTCCACCATTACCCTCAGTCCCCTACCGTCAAGCCAATTTTGTATTCAGTTTGGCAAACCCACCCTGAATCCCATGGAAACTAACTTTACTCATCACTCCACCATTGCAGAACCTAGTCAAAGACTTTACTAAAGTCCATGTAAACAACACCTACCACTCTGCTCTCATCAATCTTTTTGGTTATTTCCTCAAGAAACTCAATTAAGTTTGTGAGACATAATGTCCATTGCACAGAACCTAACTGACTACCTCTAATCAGTTCTTGCCTCTCCGTATGCATGTAAATCCTATCATTCACAATGACTTCCAACCATTTACTTACCATTGAAGTCAGGTTCACAGATTTATAGATACCAGACTTCTCCTCAAACCCTTCCGAAATAAAGGCACAACATTAGCCACTCTCCAATCCTCTGGTACCTCATGCATAGCTATACATAATGCAAATATTTCTGCCAGGGACCCGCTAACAATGTCCTGAGCTTACACCGGGGTGGCACGGTGGCTCAGTAGTTAGCACCGCTGCCTCACAGCACCAGATCCCAGGTTCAATTCCAGCCTTGGGCGACTGTCTGTGTGGAGTTTGCACATTCTCCCCGTGTCTGCATGGGTTTCCTTCAGGTGCTCTGGCTTCCTTCCACAGTCACAAAGATGTGAAGGTTAGGTAAATTGGCCATGTTAAATTGCCCGTAGTGTTAGGTGCATCAATTAGTGGGAAATGGGTCTAGATGGGTTACTCTTTGGAGGGTCGGTGTGGACTGGTTGGGCCGAAGGGTCTGTTTCCACACTGTAGGGAATCTAATCTAATCTTGATCAGATCCTGGATATTTACCCACCTTTATGTTTTCTAAGATCTCCAGCGCTTCCTCTTCTATAGAGTGAATTATTTTCAAAATATCACTATTTAATACCCCAGATTCTCTAGCCTTCATTTTTTTCCCCACTATACTTGAAATATTCATTTAGTACCTCTCCCAACACCTGAGGTTCAACACGTAGATAAACTTGTTGATCTTTAGTTCTCTGTTTAGTTGCTCTTTTGCTCTTAATTTATTTGCAAAATCTCCTTGAATTATCATTAACTTTATCTGCCAAGTCTCTCTCACATCCTCTCTTTGCCCTCCTGATTTCCCTCTTAAGAATGCCCTACACTCCTTATACTCTTCAAGAGATTCATTTCAACCCAGTTGTCTATAACTATTATTCTTTATTATTCTTGACTAGAATCTCAATATCTTTATTCATCCATTGTTCTCTACTCTTACCAGCCTTATCACGCACTCCAACAGGAACATTATGCCTCTATACTGTCATTATGACATTTTCAAAAGGGGCACTTGACAATCATCCCTTTACCTATGAACGGTGTACTCCAATCAATTTTTTTAAAGTTCTTGTCTCATACCATTAAAATATGCCTTATTCCAATTAAAAAAAATCTTCAGCTTTTATGGAAGGCTCATTCTCTTCCATAATTATTTTAAAACAAATAGAATTATATTCACTTCACCCAAAGTGCTCCCCACATCAATTCAGTCACTTGTCCTGTCATAAAGAGAATATTAAGTTTTGATACTTCTCTAGTAGGTACATTTACGTTTTGAGAAAAAAAGTTTTCTTGAACACGTTTAACAAATTCCTCACCATTCAAACCTTTAACACCATGACAGTTCCAGTCAATGTTTGAAAAATTCAAGTCCCCTACTGTTACAATCCTATTATTCTTACATATATTTGAGATTTCTCAACATACTTGCTCCCCAATTTCCCACTGATATTTTGTTTGGGGAGGAGTTATAGTACAATCCTATCAAAGTGATCATTCCTTTCTTATTTATAATTTCTATCTATATAGTTTCACAAAACAATCCCTCAGAAATATCCTCTGTAAATATAATAATAATGCTTTCCTTAATCAAAAACTCTATTCACCTCCTCTCTTGCCTCCCTCTCTAGTCTTCCAACAGCACCTAAATTCCGAAACATTGAACTGATAGTCTTGTCCTACCTTCAGTTAATTTTCTGTAATAGCTATGACATCCCAGTCCCATAGATGCCCTGAGTCTATCAGCCTTACTTGCAAGACCACTTGCTTTGAAATGAATGCAGTTTAAATTTTCATAGTTACCTCATTCTCTGACTTTCTCTAGTCTGCCTTTTCTAATTAACCCGCTGTTTTCAGATTCAGAATGATTCTCATCTGTCTTTCTATTTTTATTGCTACTTAGCAATCCCCTTTATCACCTCTCTACTCGTTTAAAGACTCCAGAAATAAGACTGGCAAATCTCCGTGCCAGGATATTGGTCTCTTTCCAGTTCAGGTGAAACCGATCCCATTTGAACAGGTCTTTTCCGGCCCAGATGAAATCCCAATGGTCCAAAAATCTGAATCCTTGCACATTGCATGATCCCTTCAGCCATGATTTATCTGCCCTTCCTTTTTATTCCCCATTAGAATATGAAACCAGGAGTAAACCAGACATTACTACCTTTGAGGTTCTGCTTTCGAACCTTCTACCTAACCTCTTATATTTACTCTGCAAAACCTAAATCCTTTCCATAACAACACCATTTCTGCCAATGTGTACAACAACTTCTGATTTCTCATTCTCCCCTTTGACAATTTGCTTCATTAAGAAGGTAACATGCTATTCTAGATTCACACTCATGGCTGCAGGAGAAGGTTTGAGAATAGTAGAGTAGGAAATGGAATGGAGATGCTTGTGAATTCTGTCAAATATTGAGAAGAATTCTTGGTTAAGGAAAAATGAAAATATTTTGAAGTTTTGTTGTGAAAGATTACATCATTTGAATGGAGAAAGGATTAAGAAATTATGAGAATGGAATAAATTGCTGACAGGAAAGATGGGGACAAGATGAGAATTAGACTACAATCACATTTTGTCATGAATATTGGAATCCAAGTTGATTACGTTTTTGAGTACTAGACAGAAGTGAGAAACAACATCAATACTATCATAATGTATTTGAAAAAACTGGTGAAGGAGAGTGCTTGAGTCAGACTGAAGCAAAGAATGTTCCACACATCCAACAAAAAGGCAGGTATAGACTGAACATATGTGGGGTAACCATGGCAAGCATTTTGTTTGGAGGAGCTGGGTACAGTTGAAGAAGAATTTAGATTACTTACAGTGTGGAAACAGGCCCTTCGGCCCAACAAGTCCACACCGACCCGCCGAAGCGCATACCACCCAGACCCCCTATATTTACCACTTACCTAACACTACGGGCAATTTAGCATGGCCAATTCACCTGACCAGCACATCTTTGGACTGTGGGAGGAAACCGGAGCACCCGGAGGAAACCCACGCAGACACGGGGAGAACGTGCAAACTCCACACAGTCAGTCGCCTGAGTCGGGAATTGAACCCAGGTCCCTGGCGCTGTGAGGCAGCAGTGCTAACCACTGTGCCACCGTGCTGCCCTGACTGTGCCACCGTGCTGCCCTACTGTGCCACCGTGCTGAATTTAAAAAGAATAAATTTTGCAAAGCTGTGGAGGGGGAGGGGGGGTGTTTATGGTGGTGGTGAATGGAAACTCTTTGGAAATCTGATCGAGAAATAAAGAAATGGCACTCTGATTGTCCAGGTGGGGGGTAAAGATGGAGAGGGATTGATTGCTGAAGGGGAAAATCACTCATCACTTGATAACACCATCCCATCGCAACGTGGAATTGTTGATAATCAGGTATTATACGAGTCTGAGCGTTGTTTTAATATGAGCAGAGCTAATTTTTCTAAATGGGCGTATTCTGAATAAAGAAGATGATGCACTGTGAACATTCTATTGTCACACACAGTAGATGAGATGTATCTAAGAGAAATTGTTTTAATTGATGTTATTAATTTTATAATCTCTTCAAGTCTGATTTTAACAGCCACTTACATATTGATTTGAAGCTTGTAGCAAGTGAATATTGCATAGCTGGCAACTTCATTGGAATAAAAATACAATAATATCTGCTACAAAGAAGTCATATTTCTTTTTAATATCTTGGACTTGCAGGTTACTGGCCTCAGCAAATTTGTTGTGTGAACCTTTTGCTTTCACTGGCTGAAGAAAACTGTGTTTCTTGAACCAATGATTTTAAATCTGCACATGATTAATTAAAAGAAAGCTTAAGCTGTAACAAATTAATCAAAAGGATTAACTCCGATATAAAATTCTATTATCAATGATGTTTATGTGTGGCTATTTCCTGCACAGACTTTTATTATGACATTGTTATGATCCTGAATGAGATCCATAATTCTTAGGACCAGATTGGGGACCACCCACATGTTTTTTACAGTACTTAAAATTAGGAATTTCACTAAGATAATAAAGCCACATGATATCAGCACTGGTTCAAAAAAAAACACGCAGAAAAATATTTACTATGCAAGAACAATACCATCTTATGTTTAACATAAGAATTAACAGGCAAGCTGCGGGCAACCACAGCACCACATATCAGATACCACCTAGAGAGTTTTGACAAGTCTTTTTTACCAATCCATTCAGGAGTCAGTGATCAATGTGAGTCACAAATTCTTTTCAAAACTGTTTTCCTCATGTGGGAGTTCCTGTCTTTCCAGGATGTAGTTTCTGATTTCTGTCAGTCGTTGTCCCAATGACAGCTCACCTCTGAGTTGCTCACCTTCTTCCTCTAAGACTGCATCATACTGAATTCACAAGGTTAACCCAGTGCATCCAATCACAGCAGCAAATCTCATATCACTACATTATACATCAAGGCCTTTCACACTGACAGATACCTAACCTATCGATCTGTCCTCATCCTTCTGCCCTTAAACCAGTTTCTAACATTCTTATTATAAATGCCTATTATATAAATGGTAAGAAATATCTACATCAAGATCTTTGACACTTTAAATCTTTACTTTAACTCAATAGATCCCTTCACTCACCTGTCCCATCTGTCACTCATGCTATATCAATAAATCAATTGAATCAAGAATCAGCCTCCCATACATTGGTTCCACATCACAAAGACAAAAAAAAGTACTCAAATCAGTGACGTAGAGATTCAAAATATGTCATTTAATAAACTATATTCTGATCTACATATTAGAAAAACCGAGAAGCCACCACAAAATAAACCAGAGAATGACAATGTACCATGTAATTGCAGATTCATCTCCTTTAAGGATAATTTACACATGCAAAGGATTATCAAACCTACTTCAAATGCAGTGAAAAGGAAAAATCAACTAGTCATTTAACATGCACTAGTGTAAAAAATCCAGGGAGACCACAGAGATTTATCAGTGACCTCCATGACAGTAGCATTCTCATCAGTGACACTAGCTATTCAAACACTTTTAATCTGAAAATTGCTCGTTTCAAAGCATATTTTTCATGCCAGAGCTGTACAATTGTCATATTGTGGATATCTGTCAGCCGTCTTCTCTACATAGTCCCATTCAACAATTTATACCTGTCATCTAACGTTGTTGACCTGCATCTGAATAACTATCATGACTCTGTCCATATCAATATCTTGTAACATGTAGCTAAGATGAATCTAACTATATAACAAAAACAGATTTTACATAGGTCCTTTCCTGCACAAAATAACAGAAGATGTTATATAGGAACATTATCAAACAAATTCAACAATGAGACATGCGCAACAATAATAGGACAGTTGGCATGAAGCTCAGTCAACAAGATACATTTTCATTCAGTTTCTAAAAAAAGAATGAAAGATCCAAACTTTGGATATTTTGGGAGAGAACTAGAAATATTGGAAGAAGGTATGTCATGAGTGGAGCAAAAGAAGAGGTGATTCATAAGAGGTTAGAAATAGATGAAGGCAGGTTTTGGAAGGTGATAGGACATTTTAGAAGCCACAGAGATAGGGAAATGCAAATTCATGGAGAAGTCTGTAAACAAAGAAGTGAATTTTGAATTTAAGCCAATTGTGCATCAGAGGTTAGATTTGGGAGCATTAGTCCCTCACCCCTTCACTCCATCCCCAAAATAGTGTTTATCATAATATTCTCATGGACAGGCCATGTTTATATAGAGTTGGCATTCCACCTTTTAGTGCAAAGAGGTCCCAAACTTGAGAATCTCCATCCAATTTATTTGGCTGAAAAATCCAGCAGTAATGGCCTCATCAAGGACTCACTAGCAGCCACTGACATTTGACATCTCTTTTTGGTTGAAACTGCACTTTACAAGATAACATTTTAGCATGATGAAAAGATGTTGTTTCCTCAATTTAAGCCATAAGAAAAATAATTCCATTAAACTATTAGATGAAATATCTTTTAAGAAATCTTATTGTTTAGTATGATAAAAGTACAATTACCTGTATGCAATGGCAATAGTCATTATTCAGTTCATTTACATTTAGCTATCTTGCAACATATTACAATTAACTTTCACTTTTGCAATGGATTGGCTGTAAAATATTAACAATTATTTGTCACAGTGTCAGGTTTCAAAACTGTATTGCTCTAATGCTGAAGTGAGGTGTGATGCAGATGGAAGATGGTTCACAGTTTATCTTCATGTGTGTTTGATATCAGAACAAAGCCTGTCAGGTCACATTCTGTTTTGAGATACACCATGGATGCCATAACTTTTCAGTTAATTATAATCATTGCCTGTAGCAATGTTACACAAATCATGCTATACCATCACTGCTGATACTATGCACACAGTACAAATTAAAAAAAAACAGTGAAAAACACATTGGCAAGAATTGTATGGAACCTGCAACAGTTTCTGTGGCATTAGAGAAGAAGTGAAAAAAAAAACTCTTCCTGGCTGAGCAAAAGGAAGCTGAGAATTGAAGCTGAATAGGAGGGAAGAAATGTATTAAATATATTAAAAGGAAGATAGAGGTCAAATTAAACACAGAACTCTTAGAAAATGAATCTGGAGAGATTGGTATGAGGTAAAAGGAAATTACACAGATATTTTGTATCCGTCTTTACTGTGGAGATACTTCAAACATACCATTAAAAATGAAGGGGTGAAAAATTAAATACCATCACCATTGCTAGAGAAGTAGTATTAGGGAAATAATTATTAGTTAAAATAATAGGGCTAAAGGCAGATAAATCTTTTGGTTTGATGGCTTGCATCTAAGGATCCTAAATGAGGTAGTTACAGAAATAATGAATACATCCTTGATTCTGATGAAGTATCAGAGGATTGGAAAACTGCTAATTGACATCCATGTTCAAAGAGAGTGAGGCAAAAAGTGGTTAATATTACGCCGTTTAGCTTAGCACATATCAATGGAAAAAATGTTGGAATCTATTGTTAAGGAAATAACAGCAACAAATGTGGAAAATCAACATCTAATCACGCAGTGTCAACCTCACTTCATGGAAGGGAAATAGTATCTGATTAATTTATTAGAGACTTTTTTCAAAGAAGTCTCAAGCGGAGTGAATGGAGGGATAGCAGTAAATGTGTTATATTTCTGTAAGGTGTTCAACAAGATACCTCACAAAAGATTAAGTCATAAGATAAGAGCTCACAGTAATGGAGGTAGCATATTAATGAGATAGGAAATTGGCTAATAGGCAGGAAATAGTGAGAGAAGATAAAGGTTCTTTTACAGGTTGGCAATCTGTTACGAGTGGAGTTCCGCAGGGATCAGTGATGGGACCATAACTGCTTACAATATATATAAAAGACTTGAAGAAAGGAAGCAAATGGATTATGATGTGGGAAAATGTGAAATTATTCATTGTGGAAATTATTAAATGGAAAAAAAGGCGCAGAAAGCTCCAAAACAAGGAACTTGGGAGTACTTGTGAACAAAACACAGATTGCTAGCACATGGGTGCAGCAGGTAATTGGAAGGCTAATGAAATTGAGGCCCTTTCTTCAAGGGGGTGAGGTATACAACTAGGGACGTTTTACTGCAAGTGTACAAAGTATTGGTGAAATCGCATCTGCAGTTTGCGAGCAGGTTTGGTCCCCTTATTTAGGTAGAGTCATAGAGTCATAGAAATGTACAGCATGAAAACAGACTCTTTGTTCTAACTCATCCATGCCAACCAGATATCTTAAACTAATCTAGTCCCATTTGCAGGCTCTTTGTCCATATCTTTCTAAATCCTTCCTTTTCATATGTTGTAATTGTACCAGTCTCCAGCACTTCCTCTGGCAGCTCATTCCATACTTGCACCAACCTTTGCATGAACAAGTTGCCCCTTAGGTCCCTTTTAAATTCTTCCCCTCTCGCCCTAAACCTATGCCTTCTAGTTCTGGATTTCTACAACCCCAGGTAAAGATTTTGTCTGTTTATCCTATCCATGCCACTCAAAATTTTATAAACCTCTATAAGGTCACCCCCTCAGCCTCCGATGCTCCAGGGAAAATAGCCCCAACCTTTTCAGCTTCTCTCAATAGCTCAAATCCTCCAATCCTGGCAAAATTCTTGTGAATCTTTTCTGAACCCTTTCAAGTTTCACAATATCTTTCCTATAGGAGGGAGACCAGAATTGCACACAATATTCCAAAACTAGCCTAATCAATGTCCTGTACAGCTACAACATGACTTCCCAACTCCCATATTCAATACTCTGACCAATAAAGGAAAGCATACCAAATGCCTATTTCACTATCCTATCTCCACTTTCAAGGAGCTATGAACCTGTAATTCAACGTCTCTTTGATCAGCAACACTCTCCAGGACCTTACCATTATGTGTATAAGTCCTGCTCTGATTTGCCTCTCCAAAATGTAGCACCTCACATTTTATTAAATTAAAATCCATTTGCCACTCCCTGGCCCATTGGCCTATTTGATCAAAATCCCATTGTAGATTGAGATAACTTTCTTTGCTGTCCACTACTCCTCCAATTTTGGTGTCATCTGCAAGCTTACTAACTACACCTCCTGTGTTCAATCTGAATCATTTATATAAATGACAAAAAGCAACAGACCCATCACCAATTCTTGTGGCACATGACTGGTCACAGGCCTTCAGTCTGAAAAGCAGCCATCCACCACTCCCCTCTGTCTTCTACCTTTGAGCCAGTTCTGTATCCAAATGGCTAGTTCTCCCTGTAATCCATGAGATCTAACCTTACTAACCAGTCTCTCATGAGGTGCCTTGTCAAATGCCTTACACAAGTCCATATAGATCATGTTCACCATTCTGCCCTCATCAATCATTTTTGTTATTTCTTCACAAAACTCAATCAAGTTTGTGAGACATGATTTCACATGGACCAAGCCATGTTGACAGTCCCTAATCAGTCCTTGCCTTTCCAAATACATGTAAATCTTATCCCTCAGGATTCCCTCCAACAAGTTGCTCACCGGTCTATAGTTTCCTGGCTTTTCCTTACCACCTTTCCTAAATAGTGGCAATACAGTAGCCAAGCTCTAGTCTTTTGGCACCTCACCTGTTTCTATCGATGATCCAAATATCTCAGCAAGGGGCCCAGCAATAATTTCCCTAGCATCCCACCGAGTTCTGGGTACACCTGATCAGCAAAAAATATCACTTCACTGTTCTCATTTCAAAGATGGTTCACTTAGTTCTGAAGAAGGGTCACTTGATTCAAAAATTCAACTTTGATTTCTCTGTGCAGATGCTGCCAGATCTGCTGAGCTTTTCCAGCAATTTCTATTTTTGTTTGTGAGAAATACTGGATCTGTCATGATCCTATTGAATGGCAGAGCACTCTCAAGGGGCTGAATCACCTTTTCCTGTTCCTATTATGCTTTTTATTATAAGAAGTGATTGAACTACTAAATATTCAGGGAAGTAATTGGACTAAAGCTGATAGCCCGGCAATACACACAGATAGGGGAATAGACCAGTATTTTCAAGGATTATGAGATCAACCAGATGAGGGTTTGAAGACTTTATGTTGGGATAATAAGGGTAAACCAGTCTTTTTGAAACATCTCACTGCCTGAGAAAATGAAATTGTGCAAATGCAGTCTAATCAACCTGCTCTGATTTATAAACCAACATAACATTCCAATACTTAAGAGGCAAGAAGGTATTGATTAATATTGACTTCCTTAATCCATTTGCCCCTGTGCATTGATCTTGGATAATTTTTTTTTAACATAAATTACTGATCCCAATTTTGTACTTTCATGCATAACTTGCAATTTAGACCATATGGCTCATCTAGTATAAACACATGCAGGGAAAGCCATAATGAAGACATTATAAAATTAGCTAGAATTTTTGCATTGATTGTCTCCTTTTCTGGGCAGACTAGATGTGGCTGGATTTGTTGGGGAGAGACTACAGACAGTGTGTGATGATGAGAAACAATCTCGTTGGGGTGAAGAAACATTTTACCTTCATTTCTGCAAATGCAAATGTGTTGTAAGAGATTTTTAAAAGCTGATTGATTTAAAAAAAAGTTTCCTGTTCATTCTTATTCAGGAATATTCAAATCCTGATCCAATTCTGAAAGTGAAGACCGAACTGTATCGCTTTCAAATTATATTTCTGAGGCAGAGAATTGTTCCCTTGCTGATTTAGAACTTTCAGCTTTTGCTCCAAAAATGTGCCTATTGAATCTCCTGAACCAGAACCTAGTTTCTGTCAAATGACCAAAGAACCTTTCCAATTGTCATTACAAAGAATTTCTGAAGGTGAGGCTGATGTCAATGATGGAGCCTGAGTAGTGTCATTCCACACATCTTATTAGTAAAATAGAACTTTCAGAACCATGTTTTGGATTTCTTTTCTGCTATTGAAAGTCTGCAAATGGTATTGAGAAACCAGTTTTTAATTATTTAGCAAAGGGCAACCAATTTATCTCAAGAAGGATTTTATTAATTTCTCAAAGAAATGTCCGGAAAAATATTTGGCTTTTAATGACTTTGTTAACACCTGTCTCAATATGAAGATTAACTGAGGGGATATTATAGTTCCATGTGCATTGATAGGAAAGAATAGGTGACCTGACATTTCAACACCATTTTGTTTAAAAATGGTGTCCATTTTAAGTATATATTCAATAAGTCCATATTGCATGACTGTGACGGTGGGTACACAATGAAACTACAAGAATAAAGTATGGAAGGCCATTAAAATTATTTTTAAAATACACAGAGAAAGTGAAATGTAGAAATTTAATTATTCATGTTAAATGTCACCTAACAAATCAAATTGTTCTGATATTTGAAGTTGTCAAGCATCAGTGAAAAGACTCAATAACAGGAGTCATTTTGTAAATTATTGTTCATGATCATGACAGAGGTAAGTGGTAATGGTAATTTGTCAATTAGCCTGCATATCACCATAGTTGAGCATCCCATTTTCCTTCAGTGATGTCACACCATTATCAGGCCATACTCAGTCAAAGTTAATCACTTCATTAGAGCCAAAGACTAACCTGCAATGTCTTCTGTTTTAGTCTCATGCCAATCTCTCTGCCAAGGGTCCACATTTTAACCCTTCAATTTTTAATCTATATTTTGCCCCTTTACAACAGCAACAAAAACACAGTGTGAATTTCCACATGTGCACACTTTGACTTCACCTTATCTTCTTCCAACACTTTCACTATATTGAAATTGTCAAAATGCTTGCCAACCATATTGTAGTGAATGAGTGAATTTTGACTCAAAGCACATTTTGCAAGGAACAAATCACAGCCTTTGGGCCTTGTGAACTCTTGTTCCCTTACTTTGGCCTCCAACTTTGAACTCAGATTTCTCCAGTTTCCTCATTTCCCCTCCCCCCACCTTGTCTCAGTCGATTCCCTCGAACTCAGCACCGCCCTCCTAACCTGCAATTTTCTTCCTGACCTCTCCGCCCCCACCCCACTCCGGCTGATCACCCTCACCTTGACCTCCTTCTATTTATCATATCTCCATCGCCCCTCCACCAAATCCCTCCTCCCTACCTTTTATCTTAGCCTGCTGGACACATATTCCTCATTCCTGATGAAGGGCTTATGCCCGAAACGTGGATGCTGCCTGACCTGCTGCGCTTTAACCAGCAACACATTTTCAGCTCCATCCATCTCTCTGACACCTCTCTAAAGCAAGTCTGATGGTTCTTAACTTTGATGTCACATTTAACCCAGAAATTCCAGCTACACACCTGTACCATCATTAAGATTGCCTTTCACTCCATCATAACATATGTGGCATTGATTTTGCCTCAGCTCATCTGCTACAGAAATCCATACCTGCATCATTATTGTCTCTAGACTTGACCATTTCACTACACTCTTGACCAGCATCTCACATTCTACTCTCTCTTTTCTTGAGGTTAAACAAGTCTCCTCTGTCCATGTTGTAGTACAGGTCAAGTCCCCTTCAAATATCACCTATACCCTCATTGATCTATATTGGTTTGTAGTTAAGCAAAGTCTTGATATTAAAAACATCATCATTTTGGTTTCAATCCTTCCATGGTTTACTCATGGACAATAACCTTTACAGTCTCCTCCAACCTCACAACCATCAAAATATTTATGATCAGCTAATTCTGACCTCCTGGTTTTCTGGTTTCTGGTTTTAATTGCTTTGCCAATGGTGGCAGTCCCATCAGCTGCCAAGGATGTAAGCTATGAAATTTCCATGCGAAAATATTTAGTTTTCATAGTTGTTTATTCTCTTTACATTTTTTGTTATTCAACTTTAAAATCCTTGATTTACCTTTTAGTTTGACGCTGCCAGTAGTAAAATGAAGATGACCACAGATTGTGATACATTACTACCCTCATTAGGTTCTCAGTAGGGTCAATTCCAATTACCAGCTGGCACAATTTCCCCCTGAGGACTTAAAAGATCAAAATGGGCAGAATTCCCAAAGCAAACTATCAGCTCAGCAAGGATAACTAACATACTTTCAGTCTTTTTGGACCTTGAGTGATTTACATAAGCACATAAACTCCATTTATTGGGAGGAGGGGATGATGATGCTGTGTAGGCTTGCTTTTGATTCAACTCAAAAGGGCTGTCAAGTGAGCAGCGCAGAACCTCCATCCGCAACCAACTACTAGAGAATGACCATCACAATGGAGGCAACACAGAGATGTCATGAGGATCATGCGATTGATGTGATCTTGGCTTCCAAAAGGTATTTTATGAAGTGTCTCTAAAGAAGCCAGTCAGCAAAGTTAAAGCCCATGGTTGAGAGGAGATTTGTTAAAATAGTCTAAATCATGAGTTTGGACAGAGAGTATGGGAGAAAAAAAACTGTCCCTCTTTTGTGAGCAAGTAGAGAACCAAACTGCAACAATTTAAAATAAATAATGAATGAACAAAAACATGAGAACCTTCTCATACAGCACATGTTTAGGACCAGGAATATATTAGCTGACAGTGTGGTGGAGGCATATTTAATCAAGGCTTTTAAATGAGTTAATTATCTAAATAGGAAATAAAGTACAAAGGAGAAATGACAAGACAGTGTGATCTGGTGAGTTAATCCTAAAGAAATCCAACAGGGATACAAATAGCTAAGTGGCTTCATTCTGTGCAATAGCCATTCTATAATTCGATACAATTTAAAGGTAGAAGTTAACATTTGTGATTGTCCCATTATTCATTCCTTAATGTGGAGATACCCGGGTTTCTGCCTTCGGTCACATGAATATTCTGAGACACCCTATATCTGGTATGTATCTATAACTTGAACCATTTCTGTTATTTTGTGTCTCAAAAGTATTGAATATCAAAATGCACTGCACTTTAAAGCTGTTGCATAAATATAATTAACTAATGAATGATTATATTAATTGCTGAATACTTTAGGAATGCCTGGTGAGCAATACTGATAAGGAGAACTAATGGATTGAGAAGTTTGGACATGGTGGTCATTATTTTCTACTCAATTACATTAAATGGGTGACAGATCAGGAGCTATAATCTGGTGATTTCCTGAATGACTGGACTGTTTTTTCACAAGAATAATTCCTCAATGACAGTACCAATTGGGAATTGGTCCTAAATGCAATATAGGAATGAAACTATGTTACTCCAAACTTTATTTAGCTTCATTCAACTGTGGACAAAACATTTTAAATCTGGAGTTGAGGTGACAGAGTTGCCTTTAACATTAAGGCAGCATTTGGCCACGTATGGCATTAAGGAGATCTAACAAAGCTAAGTTACTGGGAACTCGGGGGCTTCCTCTCCACTAGCTGGAGTCACATTAAACACAAAGGAATGTAATGATTGGAAGTTCATCATCTCAGTCCAAGGACATTGCTGAAGGAGTTACTCAAGATATTATCCCAAGATCAGTTGTTGAACTCACTGATACAGTACACGTAATCTAAAGAAGGTTGAAGACGACAATCCAAATTTTGAAGCTGAGAATAATTTCCAGATGCTGTTTCATCTCATTGGAAAATAATATCAGCTGGTCTACAACGCTGAGCAGATCCTAAAGACATGCGGATCTCATGCTAGTTGTATGCTGTTATCAGTTTGGTATCAGACTAGCTCCAAGAAGGAGAAGAGCTGAAGTTTGTTATGAGAAGGACAGAATTTGATGAACTTTATGACTCACTGCAATCATTTAATCTAAGCCAATTCAGAAGATCTGTTTTAGTTGTCTTTGCCATTTGACCACAATTTGCCTATTAGTTCTTTGGAAACAATATTAATTCTGAATTTTGGACACAGGATAGACAGTATTTAGTGTTAGCTTTGTTAACTCATTTATAATAAAATTTCCATTTTGAATTATGGAATTTTTAACTGTTTTTGCAAATACCAGGTTAAGCAAATTTTGTTCACTTTAAATAAAAGTTACTGAAAGTAGAACAGTGTGATGTATGGACTTGACTAGAGATTTGTCACCAGCCAAGACAAGATTGCTGCTTGGTTTGTGTCCAACGCACAGCGTTAAACATTGACTCCCTCCACCAAAGGAGTCTTGAGAATGCCATTTATTCAATGTACTGCAGCAACTCCATAAGATTGCATTGACAGTATCTCCGAAATTCTATTAGTTAGAATGATGAAAACTGTGAGTTAATGGGAACATATCTCATGGAATTTCCCTTTCAAGCCACGCACCAACTTTATTTTGTCCATATGGCTGCTCTTTCATTGTTGCTGATTTTAAAATCTTGGACATTCCTTGCTATCGGTACAATAAATATGCTTACACCAGACAGACAGCAGAGATTCAAGAAAGTGGTTTAATTTTTCTAAGGTGAAAGGAAAAGGCAACAACTGATAGTTTGTCAAAAATGTCAATGAAATTTAAATCCCATAAATGAATAAACAAAATACAGCAAAGTGTTCATTTTAACTGAGTTAATAGCAAGAATAAAAATGATTACATTTCTCAATATTCTCCTTTCAAAACTATCAACGTTGACACAGCAGTAACTTAAAAATCTCCAAGGATATTGTTCAAATTGTTCCAGAATCTTTTAGTGACCTCATGGAATGGAATGACTAAATGAATGACTTGATACCCATGTTCATCGCAAGGATCAAAGCATTTATTGTTTTCCACCAGTGGGGAGAGGGTTTGGGCAGTCCAACAATTTCTTCACTGAACAAAGAGACAAATACATATTTTGTAAATTATGTGTATTCATAATCCAGTTACCCTAGGCCTACTCTTTCTATGAAAATAAATAATTACTTTTGCTCATAGTTTAACTTCAAACAACAGATTCTGGAAGCTGCCGTTTCAGCTAAAAATCTTCCTTAGTCATTTGATGTCAACTGTGAACCACTTTCATCTATTCTATACTGCTTCAGCCCCTTGTTTGATAAGGACCTGCTAGAAAAGGCAGTACAGTTCATTTTATTTTGCTGGGTGTTCCATGCCTTATTCCTATTGGCCTGTCATATGATTTAAGAAATTCCAACTGGTTAAATCAAATTAATGAGTCCTGCTATTACCCCTGTATTTTCTGAAGTTCCTTTAATAGAGTCTCTTTTTTTTATCTAATTCATGTTGCCTACAAGACCTACAGGCTAATATTTTCCATGTCAGAGTGGAACTTGTCTGCCTGACCTATTCTTTGTCCAATTTCCCTCAATTACTCCCAGCTGCTACTCCAAACATAGTACCTTGTAAAGATTAGGCCCAAATCTGCACCATGCTAGATTTATAGGTTTACTGTTTACTGTGTTCCTGCCTCCTGGCTCGCTGCTTCAGGGTTTCCTGACTGTTGTTCCAAGCTGAGTGCCCTGTAAAAACAGGGTAGAACTGAAAAATGAGAAGGGGTGATTATTTTGATGAGATTGTCCTATAGGCCCTCCCATACTCAGCAGGATATAGAGGAGCAAATAAATAACAAACAGAGAGATCACAGACAGCTGTAAGAACTTAACTTTCCAAATATAGATTGGGATTACTATTGTGTTAAGAGCTTAGTTGGGGATGAATTTGTTCATCAAGTTCAGGAAATCTTTCTCAATTAATCTGCAGACCGCCCTCACAGAGAAAGGGTAAAATTCAACTTCCTCTTGGCAGGAATAAAGCTGGGAATGTGACTGAGGTATTAGTGGGGGAATACTTAGGGACCAGGGACCACCATTGTATTAGTTTCAAAGTAGTTACGGAACAAGATAGGTCTGGTCCACAAGTTAAAGTTCTAAGTTGGGGGAAGGCCGATTTTGATTGCACCAGATAGGAACTTTCAAAATTGACTTGACAGAAGGAGACAGAGGGTGTTGGTAAAAAGTTGTTTTTCAAATTGGAGCTGAAAATGTGTTGCTGGTCAAAGCACAGCAGGCCAGGCAGCATCTCAGGAATAGGGAATTCGACGTTTCGAGCATAAGCCCTTCATCAGGAATGAGAGAGAGTAGCCAAGCAGGCTAAGATAAAAGGTAGGGAGGAGGGACTTGGGGGAGGGGCGATGGAGGTGGGATAGGTGGAAGGAGGTCAAGGTGAGGGTGATAGGCCGGAGTGGGGTGGGGGCGGAGAGGTCAGGAAGGAGATTGCAGGTTAGGAGGGCGGTGCTGAGTTGAGGGAACCGACTGAGACAAGGTGGGGGGAGGGGAAATGAGGAAACTGGAGAAATCTGAATTCATACCTTGTGGTTGGAGGGTTCCCAGGCGGAAGATGAGGTGCTCCTCCTCCAACCGTCGTGTTGTTATGTTCTGCCGGTGGAGGAGTCCAAGGACCTGCATGTCCTCGGTGGAGTGGGAGGGAGAGTTAAAGTGTTGAGCCACGGGGTGGTTGGGTTGGTTGGTCCGGGCGGCCCAGAGGTGTTCTCTGAAGCGTTCCGCAAGTAAGCGGCTTGTCTCCATCCGCCACAAGTTCACCTGTACCTCCACACACATCATCTATTGCATCCGCTGCACCCGATGTGAAAAACTCCTCTATATTGGGGAGACAGGCCAAGGTTTTTTCCTTGAGGTGGGAGAGTCAACTAGATGATTTAGGTTTAAGGTAAGGGAAAGATTTAAAAGGGACCTGAGAAGCAACTTTTCACACAGAGGGTAGTATGTGTATGGAATGAGCTGCCAGAGGAAGTGGTGGTGGCTACTCCAATTACAACATTTAAAAGGCATCTAGATGGGTATGTGATTAGGAAGGATTTAGAGGCATATTTGCCAAATGCTAGCAAATGGGATTAGATTTATTTAGGATATCTGGTTGGCATGGGTAGGTTAGGCCAAAGGATCTGTTTCTGTGCTGTATATCTCTATGACTCTGTGACTGTATATAGTGATATTCACCTTTTATTTACTCCTGACAAGGGAGATCCCATGTAAGACATTATTCCTGCATATTATATTTGTGTCTGTGAAATTGTATTCTGGTGGTGGGAGTACTGGCTTTTTTTTAGATTTGCTATTGGGATCAATAAGACCACCCCTATACAAGGAACATTAATGGTTTCAGAACTGGGTACTACTGGGTATACACTTGTTAGACTTTTCAATGTATATCATCCATTGTTCACCTAGTCTTGATTGGTTGTCTAAGCTGTGCGCTATTAAGCTAATCAGGTATCTTGCCCATTTGGATCTGATAGAAGTTATGTTTTATTTGGACTGCCATCCATACCCCACATACAATAATCCTTGTCAAACCATTCTGGTATCATTTTGTTCCCTATTAATCAGATTATTAATTGTTTCAGCATGGGCTTCCATCATCCCCACCCCATTGTTGTATTCTCATTGCTTTCCATCCCAATCCAGCCTATGGGCTTCCTCAGCTCAGGTTATGACATTTTTCATAACTTCTCTGAGTCTTTCCATATTCTGATTTATCCCTTTAGCCAATCTATCAAGTATCCACTGCCAGGTCTTCACTTTCCCTCTGCTGAATCCGTCCAATATTTTTTTCTTTTGAGAAGCTTTGTTTCTCAGTCCCAACTTGATTGATTTTGTTCCTATCAAATCAGACACTTCCTCATCACTAACAGCTTGTTTTTTTTTACCTCCCCAGTTTGATGCTGCTGTGCCAATCCACGTGAATTTTAATGTAAATTTTTAACATTTTATGCTGAAGTGCGTCTAGGTTTAGTGGTTTTGAAATATTTGCTACTCTATATATTTAATATTTTCACAGTAGCTCTCTGGTACTAAGGTATATTGTTCACAAATGGCTTGATGGGTTAAGGATTACTCATCCATCAGCACATTGCAATGTTGGAAGTCTACTGGCAAATTTAGAAATTCGAAACAGATGGAAAAACCTTATGTACCTGCAGTTATCTAAAACCTAAACAGTATCCATCCCAACTCAGGCAAAAAGGGTCAATTATTCCAAGCACCTCTGTTGATAAAACATTATAATATATGAGCATTGAGAATTCTCAGAGCTGTACAATTAGTTTAATGCCAATCTAAAAGAGAAGGGGCAAAAGTTCTTGGACATAATTTCCTCAAACCAAATACAATACAGAACAGTATTTTAAAGAAAAAGGAGATAAATTATGTTAGAACTACAGATGCCAGAAATTAGAACCAAAAGCAGAGACTGATGCAAAAGCTTAGCAGGTCTGGCAGCATCAGTAAAGAGAAACCAGAGTTATTTAGTTTTAATAATTTCGGTAGTCAGTTTCACTGTGTTTTTTTCTGTTAGGAATTGTGTAATGGATCCCTCTGACCCCCAGTCATGTTTCTTCCTTTCTGTGGCCATCTTTTCATTGTTTCCTTTGTAGATCAATAAGTATTTAGGTCTCAGAGGTAACCCAACCTTTCTTAAAGGTCATGACTTGGAGGTGTCAGTGTTGGACTGGAGTGTACAAAGTTAAAAATCGCACAACACCAGGTTATAATCCAACAGGTTTAATTGGAAGCATTAGCTTTTGGAGCACACTCCTTCATCAGGTAATTGTGGAAAATGTGATCATTATCACAGAATTTATAGCCAAAGGAGTCCAGTGTCTTGGGGATGTGATACATTAAACAATTTTGGATCAAATCTTTCATCGTTTAGAATGGGAAATGCTGGTTTCTGTTCTTTGATATGTAAATCCCAGAACTTCTTTTTAATTGAATATGCTAATAATTGTGCATTGTGGGGCATGCATTGTGGGGCAGTATGTGAGTATTATATATTCAAGGCCAGTTGGCAATGCTCTAGCTTAATATTGACTCCCACTACATCCTCTATTAAATTCCTTAATATTGTGCTTCTATTCCCAACCCAAAAAATGCTTTCTTAAACCATTTATTTTTGCAATGAGATGTATGTTATTACAATTATAATTGTAACTGAAACCTATTTGTGTCAGTTACATTGTCTTCAGCATGAAAAGTGGCCTTTTATTGAGACATGGGATATTGATTTAAGCCTTGTCAAATAGTTGCTCAAAATCAATTGATATTATTTACCAGATAAAGACAAAAAGTATATCTTAATCAAGCTAATTCTCACTATTCGAAGGCTATCTCAATTATGCTCCATTATAACATTTATTTGCGAGGAAGGTTCTGCGGGGGTTTGAGCAACTACATTTCAGAACAAAGCTGATTCATGTATTTCCCAAGTCTTAATCAGTCTAGCCTTTTTTTACTTCTTCAAGATGTTGAATTCTGAGCTTCTTGTTATCTTCAGAAGTATCTTTATGTCCAAAGTTTCTTGTTGTGTATTTATTGGTGTGTGAAGTTTTCTTCCTGCACCCAGAAATGATAGGACGTTCAGCACTTGTTCTCTTGCTGATTCTGATTGTTATTTTGGTTCTGGTTCTTTACACTGCTGTAAATTGCCAGAAGAGTAGCAAAATATTTTGTAACAGTGGTTTAGCTGCCTGTGGAGTCATCAATTCTGCCTGGACTGATCAGTAAGCCCCAGATTGTAGCCAGTAAAATAGCTTGGTCCTTTCACATTGTTGTACACAGCTATATCATTCTTATTCCCAGTTTGCAGCTCTGCACGAGTTGATCTGTATTCTGCAGAGAACATGGCTATGTCGAATGTCATACTGAAAATAACGTGGGTGAATCTGAGTCTTTACATTTCTCAAGAGGATAGGAGTATCATAGCATACTGTAGAAGTTCCACTCAAAAGCACTAATAGCTCACTCCAATTCAATATTCTCCCTTGCATTCATTGAATCAATTAGCTAGTAGCATAAATGATTTAAACCTGAGCTTCAATTCAAATGAGGAAATGACAATGGAAGAGTAATGCAAGAGGAGAAATGTACAAACTTCAAGGACAGATGGCAGAAAAGAAGGCAGACTGAAGGAGAAAGTAGATCCAGTGAGAATCATCTATTAAGCAAACCAGCTGTTAAATGCTGAATCATTGGTACTAGTGTCTCCTTCCATCTTTGATTTGAGACAATTGTGTCATGATGATGTTTTGGATTGCTCAAGCTGGAAATGTGTGATTTATGTTTCTCCTATCACTTTTAGCCTACATGGTTGCCCCTTCACAGATATTATTTATCATGGGTTCTCTGAACTTTCAGCATACTGCACTCTTAGAGACAGCATTGTTCTGATGATGTTCTGATCTTTCTACTTTATCCTTGATGTCAGTCTCTCTCACTCACTGAAATATTGTAAACTTTTTCTTCACACTTTGATATACATTAAATTAAAATACATCTGTCAACTAAAGCATTTCTCTTCTACTTTGCTTTGAGTCTTGATCATATTTCTCTCTTCTCTGCTCAGCTGATATTGAAATAGTATCACTATTAGCATCACCATCATTCACATGTTCATTTCCTGTCATACTGCAATCTCCACACTTAATCTATCCTTGCCCAGCATTTTCAGTGTTGTTGCAAGAATTACATCCACTGTCCTTTATTAACACAACTTAGTGTTTTTTTTAAACTATTTTAGTATTATAGAACATCTGATAGTTTATACAGATCAGTGACATGTTATTTCATAGAATCCATTTGTGTTTAAGGTTTGTTATACCCTTTGTATAAGAACTACTGTTTTCTGCTCATTCCAACATTCCTGTTTCTTTGTATGTTTGTTAATCATTCAATTTCTGACTCTGACTGGATTAGAATTATCCACTTACATTCAGATTTCTGAGTTGGTGATTCCTGGTCAGGAGCCTCCTGTTAAAAAGAAATCTGTCTACAAATCCTGCAAAGAAGAAAATCAGTGTGGAAACCATACCCCTGGCTTCCCACCAGCCACAGTACATATTTTGTGATTTAAATGATGAACAGCACAGCCGGATGCATTAACTAAACAAATCACCAAATATTCAGCCCATTCTTTTCACGTTCGTATGCAATTTCCCATCTATTTTCTACGTCAATTTGCTTCACTCTGAGAATCATGTAATCTGAAAAGCACGGCGTCACTTTTCTGTCACTATTTCTCTAACAACTCATCTCAAGGGTTCCTGTGCTTGAAGTAAACACAATGATTGAGCATGCTAGTGATTCCACAGGCCTGGTGCTTTGCGTTGCAGTTATTACACATTCATAGTCAGTTGGTTTAGTTTAATATTGACTCCCGCTTCACCCTTTAATAAATTCCTTTAAATTGTGTTACCATTCCCTGCCAAAAATTGCTTTCTTAATCCATTGTTTGTTTGCAATGAGATGTGTACAGTTACAATTAAAATTGTAACTGAATATTATCTCTGTCAAATAGTTTGTTGTTTAGATGAATAGTGGCATTTTAATAAGAAGTAGGATATTGACGTAAGCATTGTCAAGTGATCATACATAATCAATTGATATTATTTATTAGATAAAGACAGAAAATACATCTTAATGAAGCTAATTCTCGTTTGTTAAAGGTTGTAATTTTTCTATCTCATTTATGCTCCATTGTAACATTTATTTGCAGGGGGTTTGAGCAACTGCATCTCAGAACACAGCTGATTCTTATATTTCCCATGTTTTCATCTGCCTCGCCTCTTTGCCTGAGCTCCTGCAGAAACCCCTTTATGTCCAAAGTTTCTCATTGTGCGTTTACTTGTGTGCAAAGTTTTCTCCCATCACGCAGAAATAATAGGATGTTCAGCAAATTTTTTTCCTGTAATTGAGTTAGATTTTTATGTTTGTAAATTGCCAGAAAAGTAGCAAAATACTCTGTAAGTAAGGTTCAGCTGCCTGCAAAGCAATCAGTTCTCTTTGAATTGATTAGTAAGCTCTTGTGAAAGTTTCCAGTTCCTGTGGAAGGATAGTCAGAAAACGAACTAAAGTGTTAGGGTGGGAGAAAGTGAGGACTGCAGATGCTGGAGATGAGAGTCGAAAATTGTTGTGCTGGAAAAGCACAACCGGTCAGGCAGCATCTGAGAAGCAGGAGAATCAGCATTTCGATCATAAGCTCTTCATCAGGAGAGATCATAAGGCTTGTAGGCCATGGAGGATAAGAGAAAAATGGGAGGGGGTGTGGGGCTGGTGTAAGGTAGCTGGGAATGCGATAGATAGATGAAGGTGAGGGTTAAAGTGAGACGTCAAAGAGGAGAATGGAGCGGATAGGTGTGAAGGAAGATGGGCAGGTAGGACAGGTCAAGAGGGCAGTGCCAAGTTGGAAGGTTGGGTCTGGGATAAGGTGAAGGGGAGGGGAAATGAGGAAACTGGTGAAATCTACATTGATTCCATGTGGTTCGAGGGTTCCAAGATGAAAGATGAGGAACACTTTAACTTCCCCTCCCACTCCCCCACGGACATACACATCTTGGGCTTCTTCCATCATCAAACCCTTACCACCCAACACCTAGAGGAAGGTTGCCTCTTCTTCTGCCTTGGGAAACTCCAACCACACAGGATCGTTGTGGATTTCACCAGTTTCCTAATTTTCCCTCCCCCCACCTTATCCTAGACCCAACCTTCCAACTAGGCACCGCTCTCTTGACCTGTCCTACCTGTCCATCTTCCTTCCCACCTATCCGCTCCACCCTCCTCTCAGACCTATCACCTTCACCCCTATCTTCATCTACTTATCGCATTTTTAGCTACCTCCCCCCTCCCCCCCCCATTTATCTCAGCCCCCTTGGCCCACAAGTCTCATTATTAATGTGTTAGGGTGCGGGTGGTGAGGTTGTTTAATGTGCCATGTGGGTGATGGGTGTTCACTATGATAAAATGAAGAGTACACCAGCTGAATGCAGTAGTTAATGAACCAGATGGGTCAAGTCAATAGGGTGCTGATATGGTGAGGAGGGCGGAGTGTACCAAGTGGTAGGGAAGTTTTCATTTGCCAAGTGAGTGATATGGGCAGAGTGACACTTGCATATTGGTAGGGGCATGCCAATTGGATGGAGAGCGAGATGACTAGGATGTCAAGGTGGCCGAAGAATGAGTGCTTAGTGAAGGTCAGAGTTGGCATATAGTTTTCAGGCAGAAGGTTCGAGTGTAGGTTCAGGTGTGGGCGACTGGCAAATCCAGAGAGACTGAAGGGAAAGACTGATATAGGCCAAGTCTAGGGTCAGGAAATCAGATCTGACAGATAGGAGATGAATTCTGGATTAGTGGTGCTGGAAGAGCACAGCAGTTCAGGCAGCATCCAAGGAGCATCCAAGGATTTCGCTGCTCCTTGGATGCTGCCTGAACTGCTGTGGTCTTCGAGCACCACTAATCCAGAATCTGGTTTCCAGCATCTGCAGTCATTGTTTTTATCAATAGGAGAGGAAGTTAAGATTTAGGTGGTGATCAACGAGGGTCTAATCAACGAGGGTTGAGGGGAAGAGTTTGTCGAGGGAGGGTGATGTCCAGCACGGTTGGATTTGGGGGTGAGAAATTTCATGTGAACGCTTAAAGAGTGGGCTGAATAATTGGTGGTTGGTTTAGTTAATGCATCTGGCTGTGCTGCTCATCATTTAAATCACAAAATATGTGACAGGTGGGAAAGCTGGGTATGTTCGAAATCAGATTGGCTTTGTTGGTGTGAGTCTGATCTACGATTCCTCTGGATGTTTGACACTAGTTTCAGAATTTCTGGTTTGTGTGCTCCAGCTGCCTCCTCTTTACCATGGACATGCCATCATTTGCATGTCCATCCACCACCAGGATAGTCTCAGGAGTCTCTGCTTCTTCCTGGAACAAGGCCCGAACTGTCCACATCCGCCACCTGGCTGAGCTCATCCTCACCCTTAACAATTTCTCTTTTAACTCCTCTAATTTTCTTTAGGTCAGAATGGGTGGCCATGAGTACCCACATTGGGGGTGGGGGGGAGGGGGGGGTGTTGGTTAGCGGGCATCCAAGAGTGTAAGGCACCATGAGGGATGAGGAGTGGGTCAGTGATGAATTGGGAAATTTAACAGTTTCCCAAGGAACTGGAGAATTCTTGATGCAGAGGAATTGTTGATCAGGCAATTCCAATGGATTCAGCTGCATTGAGAGTTCCATATTATCCTGAGACACAACTCCAAGCCTGTCTTGCTTCAAATGCTCTCTGGTCATCAAAATCCAAGGGCCATGGATGACCCTCTGTTAGTTTGATTAAGTGGTGATTTTCCATTGAAATTTGTAGTAGTTTGTTACACTGCTCCTGCAGAAGTGTAGCACCAATCAATTCGTAGGCTGATAATGACATATTCAGATAGGTAATGTTCAGCTTGCTTCCATTATTGGAATTCATTAGTAAAATCCTGCCATTTCATTGGCAACAATTGACTTTATAGCTTTTAGCATTTTTAAACTTCCACTTCTATTAAAAATAGTATTTGTTCAATTACTCTATTAGCTAGTAATTATATTATTTTCCTTTCAAATACTTTCTTCTCACCAACAATCCTGAAGGCATTCATTTCTTGGCTGGGCACAGTTCTCAGATGTAATTACCTATCTGACCGTTATTCATGTGCAAGTCTTGACTGTGACTGTGAATGTCAACACATTGTTTTATTGTGCAAGTGGAGAAGAGACATGACAGTTGAGTCTGACTATTCATACAGAATATCTCTACATTCCTTTATCACAAAAATTACTGTTATAGGAAAATTGAAATCTAACCCAGTGAGTTAATTCCCAGGGTGACATTTCAGCACCCAAGACAAAATAACAGTTGATTCCATCTTGAAAGAGGTGATGCTGATCGAATAGGGAAATAAAGACTTGCACTTATATTGCACTTATGACTGAGGACATCTCAAAGTGCTTTAAGGCCAATGAAGTCTTGAAATATAATCATAGTTTTTTTTTCCAAACTGGTGTGAAGTCTTTAATGAAAATGTATAACCAGGCAGCCATATAATGTGTTCCCTGGCATCATTCTCATTTATGGTTGTACGCTACCATGGTTGACAGCTTGATAAATTTCTAAGACATGCTTGTCGTTGAATGGTACCTTAAGGGCCTACATAAATTGCAAATTTGTTGGTCAGTTCATCTAAAGGAGAACTCCTTTTATGATCGTTAATAAATTTTAAAATGTTTGACAGAAGTTAATTAAAATTTTTACTGCACCAATTAACAAAATATTATGGGAACTAAAACATTTTTAAGGCACTTATAAAGTTAGTAGACGTTTTTTAAGTACTAGCAATTCACCAAGTAGTTGGAATATATATTGGGGTTAACTAAAAATACAACAAAAACTTGTCACAGAGAATTGTCTTGGGAAGTAGCTCCAGAACATCACTAGACAGCTACACTTACTGGCTATGCAGCCTGCTGCTGCAATTTTACATTTATGTCACCTGGAGATGTTCTTGATACTGGAGGCTTTTTTGGTATGTTATCTGGAGGCCTACTAATATATTGTGATTAATTAATTAAGCTATGCTTAAGTTTGTAATAATTCAGATTCTGTTAATTTATTTTGAGTATGCAATTAACCTTATGATATTTTGATGATTTTTTTTTGCTGTTATAGTTAACCAAAGTTCCATCAGTTATATGTCACAGTGTCCACCTCACTTTCTCATCTTTCTAACAAAAAGGAGCTAGTTTGATTTCCACTGAGAATGCTATTTTGACCCGTCTATTTACTACTCTGTTTTGGATAATCATTAGTATAGGTCATTCTGCTATAACGCATGATTCATTAATGCGAATTCACTATAACATGGTTGATGAATTGGAGACGCTGTTGCTAAAGCATGAACCTTTAAAGCATGTATTAGTTTTAATGGGATTCTGGTCCCATTAGTTTAAATATTGCTGTGATTATGCAATTTTCTTATAACACGAGATTGCATGAGAACGAATAATTACATTATGGCAGAACCGACTGTACTTTGCTGGGTTTAGCAATATGGGAAAATCTGAAGTTAGTGAATTCAGTCATTTTATATGCAACTCTAAATATAATACAGGTAGTTCTGCATACACTGGGAAAGAAAGAAACCTTATTTGCTATCCTTTCACAAATAATGATTAAATATTTGATTTTTTTTCAATGTAGAAGTTCCAGTATATTTGGTGTGCTATACAGTCTTCAGTGTTTATCTAGGTACTATTATATTAAGACCAGAAATGCAGCCCTGTTAACAATTTCCTTCCTTAACTTGAGGTGACCTGAGGCAACATCCATTGGTATAAAAACAGACGTTACTCCAGAAACTGAGCATGTCTGGCAGCATCAGTGGAGAGAAAACAAAGCTAACATTTTGAGTCCAGTGATTCTTCTGCTGTTTCAGATCTCCAGTATCTGCAGTTCTTTGTCTAACTTTAGTGTGAAATTCACTGTGCCATCTCTTCCAAATATGCCCATCTTGAACAAGTTCTGTTCTTCTCTCCAACAGCATTCCTGTTGTAACCTTTCTTTTCATATGCCATTGTTGCTTTTGTTTTCTTTTCAAGTATTTGACAAAGTCTTTGTCAAAACGCACTTTCACAGCCACACCTCATTCTTGAGTGACGGCCTCTGCCCCAGGCTCACCTTATATGGATTTCAACTGACATTTCACCTTTGCGTTTTGAATCCATTTAGACTCACAGGTATCTCCATGATAAACGATATTCCTTCGACAACTGGTTTTGCTACATCCTGAGATCTACACGCAGTGCTTTGAACTGCCATATGCCAATCTCTCCCTCCATAAACATGAGTTCTGATGAAGAGTCATCAGACTTGAAATGTTATCACTGCTTTCTCCCCACAGATGAGGCCAGTCCTGCTGAGTTTTGCCAGCAATTTCTGTTTTTGTTGCAGATCCTGATCATCTGCAGTCTTTGATTAATTCTTTGTTAAAATCTTGGCATGGAAAGCAAGGGATTGGAACATAGTGGAGCTTCAAAGTTGGACAAAAAATTCCTGACAGTCCTTGGGAGGAGCACTCATATCTTCTACCACAAGGAATTTTTCCAAGATTTTTTTTCAAAACTTTCCTGAACCTCTTTCATCCTGTCAATGCCTCTAGTTAAAGCTCAGCTGTCAGATTCTGTACAGAGTAGAGCACCTGCCAAAACAAACTTAAAATTAGGCTACAAGTTTCAAATTTGATTTTGGCATTCACTTGCCTTTAATGTGAGCTTTGAGTGTAGGAAAACAGAATGGCATTACAGAAATGGAGCAATCTTAGATCAGCCTAATTTTAAACTACCAATCAGAATTTTCTCTTTGCAAGGAATGTCAATATCAATTCTTCCCTGTTATCTTGGCTCATGTTTCACCAGCACACCAGAAAAGGAATAAGTCATTTAACTCCTTAAGTCTGGAATGCCATTCAGTGAGATTATGACTGATTTCCCACCTAACTCAATATATCAGACTACTTGAAATGCCTTAATGGCTTTTTCAAAACATCATCAATCTTGATTTTGAAATTAACAATTACTGTTTGCAGAAGAGATTCCAAATTTCTACTGGCCTCTGTGTGTAGAAGAGTTTTTTTTCATAATATTTCTTGATGGTCTGTTTATAACTATTTGACAGCAGTGATGGATTTTAAACTCCATGTGCCTGAGCAGAAAGAGTTTCTCAAAACTACCCAATCCATTCTCCTTATTACCTTAGACTTCACTCAAATTACCTCTTAAGCTTCGAAATTCAAAATTGGGTAGTTTCATGACAGGAATCCCACGATACAGTCTTGAGATTATTGTTGTTTTGGAAGTGGCCAAATGTGTGCAATGCACCAATATCCCACTTATATAATGGATGAGTGATATGTAATCGAACTGCTGTAGAGTATTGTAACAGGAACAGGAACATATCGCCACAAACTGGAATCGCTGCCAATATGGGCTAAACCTTATTTTTCCAATAGCACCTCCTACCTTTTACTTTGTTTCTGAGAGAGCTGGGTGGATTGGACAAAGAGACCTGGTAAACACTTAAAGCTGTAACAGCACTGAAATTAAAGCCCAGGAAATGAATAAAGCAAAGTTGTAGGATAATGTGAACAGATTTTGTTATGGCTTTCCACCACTAACAGAATGTTTAGTTAAGCCGTGGGAAGAGATTATATTTTATCAGTTGGAGCAGGCGAATCATGAGGTCCTGCAGGAAATCCAAACCATTAAATAATATCCTGGTGGGATATGTTATGGGACTGGGGAAGTAATTTTGAAGCTCATTCTTGGATATAAATCAGTTCTCATGTATGTGTTATGCAGTTGATTATCATCATATATCTATTGTATGATTTATGTTGCCAACATCAACGTAGGAAGTTGAAACAATGGGGTAAAATCTACAGGCAGAACAAGGAAAATTTATGCTCACAGAAACAGAAGTGATACACTTAAAGCGGGTATGCTGTAACTGATTGCATATATTTGACACATACACACACGCACACACGTGCATGCACGCACACTAAAGCTCTACAAGTCAAAGCAAAGTACCCTCTTGTATTGCACTAATCAGTTTGAATCATGTAACTCTGTTTTCATTTATTTCCTATAAATGAATGTAAACTCATTGTAGTGAAGTTCTATGTGCTGGGTTTGTCTCATCCTGCATATCATGGCTGGACATTTAAGAAGAACTTGCTATTCTGACTGAAGCTGAAAATGTTGCTGGTTAAAGCGCAGCAGGTCAGGCAGCATCCAAGGAACAGGAAATTCGACGTTTCGGGCATAAGCCCTTCATCAGGAATGAGGAAAGTGTGTCCAGCAGGCTAAGATTTATCTTATGCCCGAAACGTCGAATTTCCTGTTCCTTGGATGCTGCCTGACCTGCTGTGCTTTAACCAGCAACACATTTTCAGCTCTGATCTCCAGCATCTGCAGACCTCACTTTTTACTATTCTGACTGAAGAACTGCATTATGGGAATGACAAAAGGAAAGCAAGATGGGAATATATATAGAAATTTTGCCCAAAAGTCTGCAAAGTTAAAGACTTTGTGTTAGAGAACTACACCCCTGTTGTTTCTATGAACATAATGATAGGGGAGTTGGAATTGCTCAGTTGATATGATTCTTCTCAAAAAAATTGAAAGAACTGCAAATGCTGCAAATAGGAAACAAAAATAGAAATTGCTGGAAAAACTCTGCAGGGCTGGCAACATCTGTGGAGAGAAATCAGAGTTAATGTTTTAGGACATGAATCTTCCATTGGCCAAGAAATCACTGATGGCACTTACAACGTTCTAGTACTGCAACTGAAAATTTGTGCCCTAGAATTAGCTGTGCCCTTAGCCAAATTAGTCCAGTACAGTTACACACTGGCACCTACCTGGTAATTGCCCAGGCATCTATTTTCACAAAAAGCAAGACAAAACCAACCTGACCAATTATAATGCATCGATTTGCTCCCAGTAATCCGCAAAATGGTGGAAGGAATGGTAACAGTGCTAACAAGCAACATTAACACAGCAATAACTTACTCACTGATGCTTAGTTTGGCTCCTGCCAGGACCAATCATCTTTTGATCTCATTGCAGCTTTGTTTCACAGGTGGATGAAGAAAACGCTGAACTTGAGAGCAGAGGTGAGAGTGGCCACCTTGAACATGAAGGCTGCTTTAAAAATTGTGGGATCAAGTGAGTGTAGGATCAAGAAACCCTGAAAAACTTGAGTCAATCACAATCAAGATGAAAACTCCTTGCTAATTGGAGCCACTCCAAGTACAAAGCAAAATTGCTGAGTCTATAGGATGCCACGAGGACATGGGGGGAAAAAAAAACAGGAGGTGATAAAATGCTGAGAAGAACATTGTTTCGTAGAAGAGCTGTCATTCATGATAGAAGATAACATATTGCCCAATGTACTGCACCTACATATTCCAAGCAGTTATTCACACATTTCTTCAGTTGTTGGACTTTCAGACGTGTGAGAAATGTGGCTGGACGAGAGTTACAGTCAAAACAGACAAACAAACTTGAGGCACTAACTCCCCAGTGACTGCCTAGCCTGCGGGAATCCATTTGAGCTTGAATTTTTTTTTTGTGATTTTAATTTCCTGCTGACTTGGCCCTATCCACTTTTGTGAGTTCTTCCCATCTAATGCAATGTACTGTATTAATGTGAGACCTGCATAATTGTGAATAAGCAGCAACAAGCTTTCCTGAATTTAACCATATACAGATGATGTCAAGAGAGGGTGTCTTATCTGGAATAGTAAAAACACAGGCTTTAGTTTTGTTTGATACTTGATATAGCTCCTTTCACATTGCTCCATATCAAGTATTTGAGCAAGGAATAACTCCTTTTACTCTACAGGCACTGTACTCATATACTGAAGTAGTTAACTCTGATATGCCAGATACACTCAAACGTTTATCATGTGCCATGAACGTTACAATGTGTTCTCTTGCTAACTGGGTCCTCTTTCAGCATCTTGCCTGGTGTATTTATACGAGGAGAAAGTGAGGACTGCAGATGCTGGAGATCAGAGCTGAAAATGTGTTGCTGGAAAAGCGCAGCAGGTCAGGCAGCATCCAAGGAGCAGGAGAATCAATGTTTCGGGCATGAGCCCTTCCTGAAGAAGGGCTCATGCCCGAAACGTCAATTCTCCTGCTCTTTGGATGCAGCCTGACCTGCTGCGCTTTTCCAGCAACACATTTTCAGTGGTGTATTTATACACTAAGTAGAAATAAATATCACAATAATTCTTAATAAGCTAACTATAGCGCAGTTGTTTAATTCCAGTTTAATATATCAAGAGGTAATGACTATAAATTATTATTGCAGCTCAGGAGAATCAGAAATTGATTGCAATGTCATTGCAAGAGCTTATGCCCGAAACATGGACTCTTCTGCTCCTCGGATGCTGCCTGACCTGCTGTTCTTTTCCAGCGCCACACCTCTCGACTCTGTTAATCCAGAGGGAATCCAGGTTTGAATCCTGACACAGCCGATGGTAGAATTTGAATTCAGTTTAAAGAGAATCTAGAGTGAAGGCTATGAATCAATTGTTGGAAAAATCCATCCGGCTCACTGATGTATTTTATGGCAGGAAACTGCCATCCTTACCTGTTCTGGATTGTATGTAACTCCAGACCCAGAGCAATGCAATTAACTCTTAATTGCAGTCTGTGCAATTAAAAATGGGCAATAAACGCTGGTCTAGCCAGTAATGCATGTGTCTTGTGATGAATAAGAAAAACACTCTGGTAGATAACATGGGCAAGCCATATGGTCCCACCTGACTTTCTCTGTCATTGAGCACAAAATTCTAAAATTTTAGCTTCAACTTAGTTAATTGCACCTACAATGATAAGCAGTCAGAGTTGCATTACCTTGAATATCCAGATCATCTGCTGAATTTGGCAGTAGTGATACTGGTTCCTTCATGCAACTAAGACAAGGAGCATTGCTGTAGGTATCGATTTATATTTTTTGCTTGAGACTTAAAGACAGCTGGACATTTTTTGCACTGCTGGCAGCTACAGCTGTTACAATAATCTCAAGGATTTTCAGTTTATTCAAATCAGTACAACATGTTGATGAAATAAGCTGAAGGTATTCTTTTGAAAAAGAAAGTACTTCTAAACTATTGGTAAAGTGTAAGCCAAGGAGATATTTGCTACTCTCTTTTGTATCTTAATTTGTGGTAGAATTGTAAGCATTTAAGAAATTGAGCATTACCCATTACCTCCTCTTCTGCAGACTGCTGTGACAGAATAATAAGGTAATCAAACCTCTCAGGCAGGGTTCATTCAGAGAGAAAATCAATTGAATGATCCTTAACTTGCTAATCATGGATTCATGCTGTATTCAAATACATTTTTAGCTGTTTAGTCATCTAAATCAGTGGGAGAGATGGTTGTCTCACCATGGTAGGCTGCAATCACATTTCCTCCACTTCTTTTCAGTTTTAACATTTCAAAGGCATAATTTAAACAATGCATGCAGTTCAAGATGTCATTGGACTGGTTTTATTTGTCTGTTTTCAGTGGCTATAGGACCAGAAGTGTTTGGATACCTGGCAGACACTTGAGTTCATCAACATTGGTGCAGTGCCTCATTATTGTTTGATTTGCTTGCACATTTGGAGCTGATCATTGACTGAAGGGACCTGGGAAATCTGTGGTGTTCTAAGCAAAGTCTAATGGGTCCAGGCAAAGTAAAGCAGGGATAGACAGGTAGCCCTTGGAGTGGACAGCAAACTGTCAGACACTTCAGTGGTCAATTTTACTCAGCTGAAAGGAGTATTAATACTTCTGCAACCCTCCTCAAAATAATTCAAAAACTTTAAACATATATTTTCATATATTCTGCAATGTCATCTGTGTTGAGCACTCAGTAGTCATTCATGGCAAGTATCAATGAGCAGAGCATAAGCAATACATATTTAATCTTTGTGCAATACTAAAGACCATGCAGGATCAGAAAGACCTGGCTTTACATGTTCATAAATCACTTAAGATGGCAGGACAGAGGGAGAGGACAATTAATAAAGCACACAGTATTCTTCACTTTATAAATAAGGCTGGAGAGTACAAGAGCACAGAGGTGACATTGAATTTGTATAAAATGCTTGTTAGACTTCAGTTGCAGTATAGGGTACAGTTCTGGGCTCTAGAAAGATGTGAATATATTGGAGAGATTACAGAAGCTGTTTATAAGAGTGCTTCCAGTAATAAGAAATTTTAGTTATCAGGGTAGATTGAAGAAGTTGGAAATGTTTTCCTTGGAGATAAGAAGCCTGAGAGGAGATTTGATACAAGTTTTCAAGTTCAGGAGCAGACTGGATAGAATAGAGATGGAGAATCTATTCCTACTTGTAAAAGGGGAAAAAAAGGAGATGGCATTGACATAAAGTGATATGCAAATGAATCAAGGATAATGTGGGAAGAAACTTTTCACATTGTGAGTAGCTAGGGTATAAAATCCTAGAAGTGTACTGGATGCATGTTCCAGTGAGGCATTCAGGAGAGCATTGGATGCTTACTTAGAAATGGCATGCAGGGCTATGAGGAAAAGGCAAGAGATTGGAACTAGGTAATACAACCAGTCCAGGCACAATGGAGCAAATGGCCTCCTTCTAAGCCATAACATTTCTATGAGTCTCTGATCCCATGACCCCAAGACCATCTGAAGTGACGTGTGGATATTATGAGATTTTAGTCTCCATGGGCTAATAAGGTACCTAACTGTTTTCAGCAAGTTCTTGAGTTAACCATAGCAGAAGATTCACCTTAAGAGCAGCCACAAGATTCATTTAGGGATGAACGAGTTAAGTGCTATACCTTAACATTCATCCTACTAGGTCAGTGCTAAAGCCACAAATTGGGCATTACAGTTATATTTTGCTTTATTATAATCAATCTATTTATTGCTTCCCCATATAGTTTATATTCAATGATGGGAGAATATTGTAGTAATATTGGTCCATTACATACTTCTTATGCTGAAGTAGCAAAGATTTTTCTGCCTTTTCAATGTGCCACAGACATAATCTGTTAAATTGCATCTCATCACTTAAACTGCAGTACACTCCACCATTGAAAAAATCTGCAGATTTCAGATCATGACCTAATATCAATCAATGTGAATAAATTCCTGAGGAAATGTTTTAATTACTTGATAATTTGAGATTACAATCATAAAAATGATAGAAAGCATAATTAGCTACAGATTTCCTGCAAGAAGGCTCAGGGATGCCAGTATAAGAAGCCTTCAAAACAGTGATGGGTGGAATATAATGGTTTTAGCAATAGTACTAATACAAAAGAAGAAACAAGCAAAAACTGGTGTGAGTGGAGAAAGTTTACAAAGAGACAAGATTAGAGATTGTGCGCTGATGAAATACTGAACAGCAATGTAAGTTTAAATTACCCTATTCACAGTTAAACATTTTCATAGGGAGGCCCAAACAGTGATGGCATTAACTTTGCAAGTCAAGAAGACCACAGTTTTTAAACTTGCAGGGTATGGCTTCATATAGTGCACATGGGAGTCTGAGGTACATGAATACCAGTTTCTTTGCTTGGCAACATTTAGAAAGAGCAGAACCACTGATTTGTTGGTCTCATCTTGGAAAAGTAGGATTGTTAAAGCTAGTCAGTGCTTTTATCATATGGCAGGATTCACAGAGGATCTTACAACCAATATAATGTCGGTGCTAGTGCTGTTCATTGTACTCATGCTTAATTTATTGCCACTTTTCAATGCAGGCCCCATGTACCAAAATAAGAGCAACTGACTTTCATTACGTAGCTCTCAAGTTGTATTGGGTTAGATCAGGTTAATATGAGTGAATACACTAGTACATGAGAGTAGGCATGTGGGGAACTTGTAAGTTGATTAAAGAAGTTTCTACCAGTGTGGGAAGAGAAAATGATTTGTTAACAAAAAATCTCTTACTGTCACAAACAGAACAAGTTGCAATGGTTGGACAAGAAGAGAGCAGAATGTGGTTAAGTGACCATGGGCCAAAAATGAGATATTCTAAATTGACCCATAGCCACAGGAATCAAGCCTGACAGAAAATTGGCCAGAGTAAGTTGAACAACAACAAGCAGCTATTGGCTACAGAAAACAATGGAAACCAAGATCAAAAAGGTGCCAAAAGTTGGGGAGAAGCCCCCAGTTACAACCAGTCTTCGAGTTGTTTATTTGAGATGTACTGATCAGACTTTTTTGCATCTTGACTTGCAGCCTGAAGGTGTACACTTTACACCTCCTCAGCACAACAACCATGGAAGGTGTTGGCACAACCCCATTAGATGCTTTGAACACTGCTCATGTCCCCATTGGCCAAAGACCACTGAATATTCTGGAAGATCAGGGGCAAGGAGGATAAAAACACACATTCAGAAGCCATACTCAGGGCAGAAGACTATGCAGCAACCCAAAAATACCCAGGAGAAGATCCACACTTACCTGAGAGACACATCTTGGTGGACAGGAAGGAGATTGCAACAGCCCAGGTCACACACTTGGATTGTTGTGGATAATATCCTTTTACATATAGATGAAGCTAGGTAGAGAGTAAATATGTATGTAAATTAGCTTGCTGAGCTTGAAGGTTTGTTTTTAGATGTTTCATCACCATAGTACAAATCTTCCCAAAAATTGCTGAGAGTAAATATTGGAGAAATTTGGGAAATTCTCACATTGTGATTTTTAATAAGAAATATTTTCTTAATAAAATTGAGTTGAACCACAACTGAATTCTAATAAAATACCAGGGCATGATAGTTTACTTTCCAGAATACTTAAGGAAGTCGTCTGAGAAATATTGGATGCAATTGTGATCATCTTTCAAGAAACTACAACTCTGGAGTAGTTCCTGTGGATTGAAAGGTAATTAAAGTAATCCCACAATTTAAATAAGATGCTAGAGAGAAATAGGGAAATATAGCCCAGTTAGTCTAACGTCAGTAGCAAGGAAAGTGCTGGAGTTCATTATGAAAGATTTGATAGCAGAGTGCTTTGAAAATAGTGACATGATTGGATGCAGTCAGCATTGAATTATGAAAAACGGGTCATGCTTGAATAAAGTATTCGAATTCTTTGAGGAGTTGATCGAAGGACCCAATGGATTGGTTTGCTTGGACATTGAGAAGGCTTTTGATAAGGTCCTATATAAAAATGTTTATGTAAAATCAAAGTGCACAAGATTCGGGGTGGTGTCGTATCAGAGATACATGATTGGCAGATAGGAAATAGAAAGAGAAGAAATAAATTGGTCATTTCCACTGGTTGTACACAGTGACCATTAGGGATCAATGTTTGGACCCAAGAAATTCACAATATATAATAATGATTTAGATGAGGAAACTAAATGTAATCACCAAGTTTGCAGACAACACAAAGCTGGGTGGGAGGATGAACAGTGAGGAAGATGCAGGGAAGTTTCAGTATGATTTGGACAAGTTGAGTGTGTGGGTAAATTCAGGGCAGAAGAAATATATTGTGAATAAATGAAAGGTTATTCACTTTGGTAGCAAAAGCAGGAAGACATTATTATCAGAATGGTGATACATTTGGAAAAGGGGAGGTGTAATGAGACTTGAGTGTTCTCACACACCAGTCACTCAAAATAAGCATCCAGGTGCAACAGGTGATGAATGGCAAATGGTAAGTGAGAGGATTTGAATACAAAGGCAGGGATGTCTTGCTGCAATACAAGGTAATGGAGAAACCACATCTAGAATATTGTGGGCAGTTTTGGTCACCTTATCTGAGGAGGGATGTTCTGGTTATGGAAATAGTACAATGAAGGTTTACCAGACGGATTCTTGGGACGGTAGGTCTGATGGATGAAGACCATTTCATCAGTATATCGGATAAGACTTTATTTCAGAGGAATAAAGGCAATCTCAAAGGAACCTATAAAATTCAATAGGACTAGACAATGCAAATAAAGAAAGATGACCCCTTTGACCAGGGAATCCAGAACCATGGGTCACAGTTTAGTGGTGTGAGGTAAGCCATTTAGGACTGAGATGTGGAGAAATTTCTTTACCCAGAGAGGATGAATGTATGGAATTGTCTGCCATAAAAAGCAGTGGAGGACAAAGCATTGAAAGCTTTTGAGAAAGGGTTCAATATAGTTTTAAAGTTAAAGGGGTCAAAGGGATATTGAGAGAGAGTAGGGATAATCGATTGAATTGAATGGCACAGCAGGCTTAAAGGACAAATTGCTTACTCCTATGCTTATTTTCTATCTTTCTATGAATTTTGAATTCTGTTTTGTTTCAGAATTTGTTATTCCATGCAGGTGATCCTTGTAGTTGTATAACTTGTGAATTTTTCTATGAAAAATTATAAAAAGGGTTAATTGAATGTCATGACTGACTCTTTGAACATTTACAAATATGTTTTTCAATGGAAGCCTCAGAATTGGCCTGACATTCTAAAATGTCTGTGGGGACAGTGATAGAAATATATGCTCGAGTAAATCAGTATCCATCTAATCTAGTTTGCATCAATGCATGGAAGTACGATTCATGCTTTAGATATCCTCGTCAGCATTTTAAAAGAAGGTGAAACAACAAAAATTGGGAAAGTACACTGAGGCTGCCATTCCTGCTCTCCTCATCCATGTAAAACAAAATACTCAGCTCTGAAGCTGCTTCCCTGATGAATCACAGTCTCTTTTCTGTGAACTTATGACAATTCACATAGATCACATGAATATATTTTGGTGATAGATGGATGTTGAGAAAGGTCCCTTCCTTTGATGGGAAAATAATTGCCAATATTTTCAACATGTTTCTTCATCCTGTCTCTCACAAGTAGTATATGTTTAATGGATTACTCCACATGTCCTTGGAAATTGTAGCCCAACCGTACAGCATTGCTATAATACCAAGGATGATCTTTAACATGGGTCTTGTCTGTTGTCTGGGGAGAAAGTGAGGACTGCAGATGCTGGAGATCAGAGCTGAAAATGTGTTACTGGAAAAATGCAGCAGGTCAGGCAGCATCCAAGGAGCAGGAGAATTGACGTCTTGGGCATGATCCCTTCTTCAGGAATGGGAGGAAGGGAGCTTCTTCAAGGAAGGCATCCTTGTAAGAGGATTCACAATAGGTTAAAATATCTTCAAGGAGGGCATCCTTGCAAGAGGATTCACATTTTTTTTTTCAGCCCATTCCTGAAGAAGGGCTCATGCCCAAAACGTCGATTGTCCTGCTCCTAAGATGCTGCCTAACCTGCTGCGCATTTCCAGCAACACATTTTCAGCTGTTGTCTGGGGAGCCAGCAAGAATTCCTCCTCTTCCTTGCTGAGAAAATCCACCACATTCAGGGCCAATTCACTGGGCAGTGCTGGAGCTCTCCTAGGCTTAAGGACCCTGGGTTGTATATTCCATTCATCTATAGCTGTGATTTAATAAATGGTCAGCACCTCTTCATTGATCAGCAACACCAGCAGGTTGCTATCAGTAGCATGTCTACCAAACACATAAGGTGGCTCATAAATTAAGCCACAGATGAATGATGGAGGAAGGGGGTTGTGGGAGGCTTACATTGTTGGGGATTTTGAGTGTGGGCAGGGAGTTGCCTCTTAGTTGTCCACCTGTTTCTAAATGCTGAGTCCCACACCATGCTGAGTGCCTCTTTCTGAGGAATACTTAGCCCCACTTCCTCCCAACCACCATACTATTTGCAGGTGACCAGACAGGGTTTAACTAGTAACTTCCTCCAAGTTAGACCCCTAACAACCACTGGGTGAATATCAGAAGGGGAAGAAAAATGATGTGAAATGTACACTAATGCCCTGCTTTCTTGCCACAGACTTAACTGGAGCAGTGACAGAATATCAACAGATTCCCAACTCTCCATCCAATAAATTGCTCCCCTATTACATTATATTCTGATCAAATGTCACAAGTTCCTTAATTGATGGGCAAGTTGAGTCCTCATTCATTCTTCAAATGTTTTAATATCTACTATGTAGCATGAAGGAACTGAATGTTTCGTATTGTTTGGTCATTAATCCAGAATAGCAAAAATTCTAAATTGTAGATGACAATAATCCACTTCAACAATAATGCTCATTTCTGGTGCAATGTCGCAACTTCTCCTCATCAAACATCTGCAGGAAATGTCACTGGGTCAATAACAAAGCATGAATGACCAATTTAGCCTCTTTAACCATTGCTTTATATCTTAGAATTAGACACGTAACATAACCCAAGAAAAAAAATCAGTCTCAACACTGACAGAAACCAGCTCCAATTATTATTAAACTTGACCCACTTTTTTTAGAAATGAATCTGATCATATGTACTATTCACAACTTAATCAGATGTGATTCTATACTTATCTCAGGTGGTATCTCTTTGTCCAACAGTTCATCTTCTACCATTTGCTTATTTTTCTTTGATTTTTCTTTATCTTTGTGTCTTTATAAGGTATTTGGTGGAAAAGTATTGACCAATACTTCCTCATGCATGAAGCAATGTGTGCTAAGGCTTGTCAGGCTATTGTTAATACAAATATTAAACTCAAATACTGATCTCTTGAGTCTACTTCGGAAATAGCTTTGTTAAGTGCATCCATAGCTGGAGGGTTTGCAACCTTTTGATATTTTAAAGACCTCCATTTACACCTCGGTAATTTTTTGATAGACTCCTTATATTAATAGAAAACAATATTGTGAGCTCTTTCAAGTCTTGTCATATCCAATGTCAAGTCATGTTGAACATGATAGATTATAAGCGTATATTCATATCTTGGTCTATTCATGGAACCAAATTGATCTTTGGTCATTTCATTTTGTCAAGCTTCACTGAGCCACATAAACTAGGTCCATTAATCTCCAATCCAGTTTCCAATGCTGATGAGTTGCAAAACATTTCAAAATACATAGAAAACAAGAGTAAGAACAGGCAAAATGGCCCTTCAAGCCTGCTCAGCCATTCAGTATGGTCATCGCTGATTATCCAACTCAGTATCCCATTTCCACTTTCTTAACTTTTGACCTCTTTAGCCCTATAAACTGGATTTAACACCTTTGTGAAAGCATTTAATGTCAACTACTTCTTATGGCAAATAATTCTACACATTCACCACACTGGATGAATACATTTCACCATATCTCAGTTCTCATTGCCTATCCCATATGTGTAAATTATTCTGATACTTTTGTAACCTAATTAATATATGTCTCATTTAACTGCAATTTCACTCAGATAAGTTTCAGATGTATTATTTTCTTTCCTCCTGAGACAGTGCTCTTTTGTAGTGTTATATTTCCTTAATCATTAACAGTCTAAATGTTGTTGGTCTAGTCAACTGGGTTTTGTGTGTATATATGATTTTCTTTTTGGTGATCGATACATTTTATTACATGAACATTTGGGCTTTCTAGCATAATTCTGTTTCCTCTTTGGGAATACAGTTAACTCTATCAGTAAGATAAGAATAAAAATAAAGCATTCAGCATCTTGAACCCATGTTCATCGTTCAATTACATCAGAACTCATCTGTATCTTTACTCAGCACTGTGGACAATACTCTGCAGTGCTTCTGAAATCACCTTTCATGGCGCAGTTATAATTTTTATGTTATCGTAGGATCAACATTATGTTATCTTGTTCTGTACTTCTACATCAGAGGAAGCAGTTTCCATCTATCAAATACATCAACATTTTTTTGAAAAAGCATAAAATTCTTTATTGGATCACCTGTTCAGCTTTGAGTCTTTGTTATTAATGTCCCAGGTTTTTATCATGTGGCAAAAATGCAGAGCTGGCCTGGAGTGGATGATAGCAGCTCAAGAAGGCAGCTTATCACTACTTTCTCAAGGGCATCTAGGGATGGGCAATAAATGCTGGCCCAGCCAGGGACATAATGTCTTCTGAATAAATTATGAAAAAGTAACTTGTCCCATCTCTGAACATGATATGTTCTGTTTCTGAAGCAGCAAGAGTGGCTTCATGTAAGTGTAATTCCTGGAGGTAGCAGGCCATTTAAGCAGTTAACTGTATCCATTTAAATCCCATTTTGACATTTAAACTGGATCAAAGCCAAAGTGAGAGATCCCATTTTTTTACAAACCCACCAAAGCCCACAGCTACCTGGATTACACATCTTCCCACCCTACCTCCTGCAAAAATGCCATCTCATACTCCCAATTCCTCTGCCTCTGCTGTATCTGCTCCCAGGAGGACCAGTTCCATCACAGAACACACCAGTTGGCCTCCTCCTTTAGAGACTGCAATTTCCCTTCCCACGTGGTTAAAGATGCCCTCCAACACATCTCGTCCACATCCCGCACCTCCGCCCTCGAACCCCACCCCTCCAACCATAACAATGACAGAACGCCCCTACCAATCTTCGCATAAACCGTATCATCTGCCAACATTTCTGCCACCTTCAAATGGACCCCACCACCATCAAAGTTTTACCTGCACATCCACCAATATCATTTATTGTATCCGTTGCTCCCGATACGGTCTCCTCTACATTGGGGCGACTGGACACCTCCCAGCACAGCACTTTAGGAAACATCTCCAGGACACCTGCACCAATTAACCCCACCACCCTGTGGCCCAACATTTCAACTCCCCCTCCCACTCTGCCGAGAACGGCCTCCTCCACCGTCGCTCCAACACCACCTGACGCCTGGAGGAAGAATGCCTCATCTTCCGCCTCGGAACACTTCAACCCCAAGGCATCAATGTGAACTTCACCAGTTTCCTCATTTTCCCTCCCCCCACCTTACCCAGTTTCTACCTTCCAGCTCAGCACTGTCCCCATGACTTGTCCTACCTGCCTATCTTCCTTTCCACCTATCCACTCCATCCTCCTCTCTGACCTATCACCTTCATCCCCACCCCCATTCACCTATTGTACTCTATGCTACTTCCTCTCCACCCCCACCCCTCTCTCATTTATCTATCCACCCTGCAGCTTCCTGCCTCTATTCCTGATTAAGGGCTTTTGCCCGAAACATCGATTTTGCTGCTCCTTGGATGCTGCCTGACCTGCTGTGCTTTTCCAGCACCACTCTGATCCAGACTCAGGTTTCCAGCATCTGCAGGCCTCATGTTTTACCTTTTCACAAAGGCAGAAAGCACAGATCAGACCTCCTGTCAAATTACTTTTGAGATTCTATGTCATAATTATTTATAACATGTACAAACTTGCAGTTTGGCGAGTGGAAAATCTTCACTTTCACATTACATTGTGTCTTATGTGTGGCACTGGAGCACAAAGTTGAGGTGAGATGAATGGAATCTTATTCTGCATTCTGCTTCATATGATGTGTGAGCAGCATGTGCTTGATGCTTACACTGGAGGACTTGTATTATGTGTAAGGAAATAAGATGTTGAAAAGCTTTCAAAGCTATTCTTCAAGGACCTCAGGGCCTGTTTGGAAAATAAATTGATCAAAGTGGTTAGAATTACCCCTAAATTCTAACCAATTCTGAGCTCTTCAAAAGCTTGTCAAAAGACATTTTACGTACTTTTAGCAGACAGACAGCTTTGATATTATTGAGGGTAAGTTTGCTATTAATGTTTTAGGGCTGCAGAAGGACAGGGTTATTCTACCTCTACCAGGGTTATTGCAATACCTCTACCAGTCATATCCCACTTGGAATTTGTACATTTCTCATACAACACAATTTTTTTTTCCCCTTTACATTGTATTTACTGCAAATTGTCCTCCTTATGAAAAGTGGGGAAAATATTCAACAACATTTGTCTTGGTACAAATACTTACATTTGCGTTGCATCTGATTTAACAAAAAAGCAATTGTTCAGTAGTCAGGTTAAAGGTAAGTGGGACAGGAGATGAAATCTGGTCCATATAGTTATTATTTTGATGGCAAATTTAAAACATGACTGGAAAATGTATTTAAAAATCATCAGCAACACTCCATCAGTACAGACTTGTATTCTCAGGAAGTCTGTGAGTTTTACAATTGCCTATTTCATATCTTCCACCTTAAAATGTATTGGAGAATTACAAATTGCAGGATAATAATGAAACTGGATTGTCAGTCACCCATATTATGCAACAAGTTTTTGTTCCATTGTGTGTGACAGATTCTGCTGCTGAGCCAACAATTTATTTTTGTCTTGATCAACAAGTGTACTTTTTTTTGGATCTACATTTGTTTATCTCCTGAATCTTGCTTCACTGTACAATTTACTATGCAGTCATTTACATTCTATTACCTCTCTCCTTCTTTTTGACAGCAACTGTTTGTCTCTTTTCCAAGACTGGGTGTTTGCCAGTTCTATTTATATTTCCTGCACCAACGTCACCATTAGAAGAGAATGGTGTGCTTCCAGACTTTGATCTTTGTACAACTGGTCCAAGAAAATCACTTTTCCAGTTGAGGGAAAAAGGGAGGAGGAAAGAAAAATGCAACAGAATAAAATGAAAGTTCTACTCATATGGTAAATTTGCATCAACGAAAGAACAATTCTGATTTTAATTTTAAGTTTTCCTCAAATTGCATCATTCTTACTTGGCTACTTTGCAAGCTATTCAACAGCAAGGTAACAAAAAAGACCAAATGCATTTCCAATTAGGCCTCATGACAATACATTCACAATAAATCTCTTCAAAAGTTTTTTTTTAAAGTCATAGTAATGTCAGAATGTTTAATGCATAACAATCACAGATGAAATGTCAAGTGTAATTCTTACAATAAATTTAGTGTTTAGCAATAAATCTAATTGCATTAGATACATTTCAACAGTACGATTCAAACAATTGCTGCATTATGCTTTCTTCTGATTCCATTCAATGTTCCAATTGGACTTAGAGATTCCAGAATAAAATTGAGGTTGAGAGATCATATTCTGTTTTTTTTCTTTATTTAATATTATGAAATATCTGTAAAATAATATGTAATGCAAGGCTACAGAATTGTGTTTAACAATGAAATCAAATGTTATTAAACAAGGGAAATAAAATGATCAAAATAAAATAAATAAAAAAGTCTATATAAAATCTATTTTTAAACAGATTAATATAAAATGACAGAGGAAAATCCCATCTACTCCACAACACCATCACTTTACGATTAAGCAAAATGCAAAAATTTCAAAACACAGGTCAGGAAGCCTTTATCCAAATTCTCGAGTCCAACTAGTTTTCAGCTAAGAATATTTTCAGTTTTGGGAAAAATTTAGTCTGGGTCTCTTGGAAAGAAACTTTGCTTTGGATCTGTTTGACACTACATGGGTTTAGCAAAGTTTCTAAAAGGCCTGAACTCAGCATGTCTATAGGTTAGTTCAAGTCTGGTTGGGTCTGTTTTTGAAAAGACCTTTGGTGTTTAGATCTTCTGAGTTTCAGGTATGTGGATAAAGGATACCTAACTTGTAATCAAAATCTTGCCAGGCCTTGCAGTGAGAAACCTTCCAAAACATTCATACACCTAGTACTTAGCCTAGAAAGTGCAAGATTCAATGGTCCATAAGCTGCCAATAAATAACACACATCTTTCATCATATCTATTTCCAAAGAAAAATGAAAAGTACATTTTAAGAGGTATTTTCACTTCCCAACACAGAATTCTTTTAAACATTATTTCTATTTTATATGCAATGTCATGCTGACATCAAACATACAAGAAATTTCATGGTGACTATATTTTACATAAGTACATTTGTGTCACAGCACTCACTTTCATTGTTTTCGATAAAGTGTCTGCTATTACATTTTCTTTCGAAGGCACTTGATCTTGTTTTTAAATTGAGCAATAAGTTCTTCTGTAAGTTCTTGATCAAACATTCTTCTAAAAATTTCAAAGGAAGTGTGATCCACATAAATAACAGTTTCTTCCATTTGTTGATGTTGTATATTTAAAAATGATGTAGCTCCACCACAAGACTCAATCCCTTTTTGAAGAAAACATTTAACATTTCTCTTGATGAGCTGTCAGTTCTTGGAAAAATAACTGACAGGCCATTTGATCCTTGTTTCATGATCTTGCCCTAAAATGGCAGTTATCCCATCAACAGCCATTTTGAAACAAATATAGAAAAAGCTAGATGCAGGTCTAGCAGCATCTGGGGAGAGGAAGAGTTAATGCTTCAAGTCTGGCATTACTCTTATTCAGCACTCAGTTTCATGTTGTATAAGGCACACTGATACTCTTGTATTCATTACATTTTTCTGCTTTTTCAATAATAAATTTCCCAAAAAGCCATCACAGTGCTGAAGTTTAGAACAAATATCTGATGCAATCCATTTATGCCAATTTATTTCAAAATGTTGTGTTTTGTCCTAGACCTGGGGCTATCCAAAATTATCCTTACCTTCAATTCTCTAAATGCTATAATGTCTGAATTGTGCTTCAGGCATTCTACAATCACAGATGTTGGCATTGAAGTTGTATATTCAAGATTAGAGTGGTGCTGGAAAAGCACAGCAGGTCAGGTAGCTTCCGAGGAGCAGGAAAATTGATGTTTCAGGCAGGAGTCCTTCATCAAGGAGTCATATGTCTTCTTCTCAAGAGTCAGAATTGCAGTTAACAGTGATAGTATAATAAGCTTCTCTGAGAAAAAAAGCTTTACTCCCAGATTCATTCATACTCTTGTGCTTTGCTTGGTTCTCACTACATGCTCTGTACTGATTGATGTATACATTGATTTCATTACTCATGGTTGACCAGTAGAACACTTTGCTTGCCTTCCTTATGCTCAATCAAATTGCACAGATGCACTTTGGCGTCTCTCCTCTCAGCTGTTTAGGGATAATGGTTTTACTTTCTTTTTACAAAATGCCAAGTTAGCCTAGTAATTCATTTCTGTTTACCTGTTATGTTATCATGAGAAGTGATGATGCTTTTCAGGTTATCCTGTTGTCATTATTTCTTCAAGCACTTGGAAAGTTGCATCTTATTTGGTATTTTGTTCCATTTGAGCAAGGTGCATATTTGTCAGATTCAGTATCTCTGCTCAATTAAATTCCAGAACATATCAAACTGCTGCATCATGTTGGTTTTGGAGATCTTCCATTCTGTCTAGAATGCTCTACTTTCTTCTTTGGGAGCATTGCTCTTAAGACCTTCCCCTGCAACCGCAGGAAATGTAAAACTTGCGCCCACACCTCCTCCCTCACTTCCCTCCAAGGCACCAAGGGATCCTTCCATATCCGCCACAAGTTCACCTGTACCTCCACACACATCATCTATTGCATCCACTGCACCCGATGTGGCCTCCTCTACATTGGGGAGACGGGCCGCTTACTTGCGGAACGCTTCAGAGAACACCTCAGGGACACCCAGACCAACCAACCCAACCACCCCGTGGCTCAACACTTTAACTCTCCCTCCCACTCCACCGAGGACATGCAGGTCCTTGGACTCCTCCACCGGCAAAACATAACAACACGACGGTTGGAGGAAGAGCGCCTCATCTTCCGCCTGGGAACCCTCCAACCACAAGAGATGAACTCAGATTTCTCCAGTTTCCTCATTTCCCCTCCCCCCACCTTGTCTCAGTCGGTTCCCTCAACTCAGCACCGCCCTCCTAACCTGCGATCTCTTCCTGACCTCTCCGCCCCCACCCCACTCCGGCCTATCACCCTCACCTTGACGTCCTTCCACCTATCACATCTCCATCGCCCCTCCCCCAAGTCCCTCTTCCCTACCTTTTATCTTAGCCTGCCTGGCACCCTCTCCTCACTCCTGATGAAGGGCTTATGCCCGAAACGTTGAATTTCCTGTTCCTTGGATGCTGCCTGACCCGCTGTGCTTTAACCAGCAACACATTTTCAACTGTGATCTCCAGCACCTGCAGACCTCATTTTTTATCTTAAGACCATGTCAGCAATGTACATCGGTCTTCCTTTCTTGTACGTCATTTCCATATAATATTTCTGTAACCGGAGTAACATTCTTTGATGAAGTTTTGGAATAGATAGTAGAAACTTGAGGATATAATTTGAAATGGTCTGTGGTCAGAATTAACTTTCAATTTGCCTCTTCCAATCAGATATTGATGAAAATGTTCACAATCAAAGATAATAGCCAGGCAAAAAGGTTTCAGTCTGAATACAGCATTGTTCCTTTGCATTAAAGCAGTGCAAGTGAATTAACTGCTTGTTCCTGCTGCATTAGAATTGTTTTATCTCTTGTCTCATTGGTGTCGCACTGCAGAATGACTTTAACATTTGTCGCAGAGTATTTCAGGACTGGCATGCCCATCACTAATTGCTTGATTTTAGTGAACTCTGCAACTTATTTTGAGCCCAAACACCATTCCACATCATTAGCAATGATGTTAAATAATAGTTAAAGCCCCAATGACAAACTGGTCAAAAATTTTGTTGAACATAATTTTCACATTGATGGTAACTATGTTGCTTCTACAGTTCTCACCATTTTTTTAGGATCGAGGTGAAGAGCCATGTATTTGACTTTGAGCATCTTTGATGCAATATTTTTAAATATTTAGCTTCAGCTTTATCTGATAAGCTTTGACTGTCATTCACACCAGAGTGTCAACAGCGGTGTTTCCACGGCGTCTGCACAACCATAATCTAGCAGACGATCCAGTATTTCTATCATCCTAGGAAGACAACTAACGATCTCATGCAGTATGTCTTAATCCTCTTCTCAACCATGTTAATGCCAAAAGACACACACAACTGTATCTCCTACAAATGCTCTAGAATATAGTAAGGATACCACTGATTTCAACCAGTGTCAATTGCTAGTTACCACCCTTGGCAGTTAGGTTAATGATTCATTTTTCATTTTGCAGGTTGTGGCAACATTCTTTCAATTGTCATGGGGGTAATTCTATGATCCCAGCCAATATTACACCTGGACTAGTTGGATCTCAAACTAAGACTTGTCATGATGGATCATACTTTGCTTTTTGGCTGTTTTGATAAGTTGATCTTTCACTGAAATATCAACACACATACTGCAGATTTGATTTTGGCTATAAAACAAAAGTTTATCGCACTTAAGAAATGAAGATACGGGTCATTTTTGTTAAAACGCATGGTTTGTCAACGCAAATTTGCTGTAACGTGATTGACGAATTGGGGACACAGTTTCTACTGTGTGAAATTTTAAAACTTGTGTTGGCTGTAACATTATTACAGTGTCAACATGCTAAGTGCTGTTTTGATAGTGCAATTTTTCTATAATGCAGAGTTGCACCAGAACTCAACTATCACATTATAGAAGAACCCACTGTAGACTCAAAGAAATCAAGCTATTTACATTTAATAGGTTTTAATTTTTTTTAAATTGGTAAAGTTCAATTCTATATATGCCCAGCACAATCATTTAATAGAACGCACATATCTTTACCCTCTCAGCCTAAACCTATACCCTCTCTTTATTCTTCAAAGCAAAAAGCAAGCAAATACTTTTGCTTTATCTGATCATAAAATATTTACAATACAAATACATTCACATTATCAATCTAGGGGGGCCTCTGAACAGCTTGCATATGCAAGTTTAAAACCATGATTCCAGAAAGACTGACAATGTGACCATTAAACACATTCATTAACACAGATGAAAACACAGATGCCACTATTTCAAAATATAAATTCTAAAATAAATGTATTTAATATGTATAAATCATCCACTTAACATCACAGTAGTGAAATTTCTTTAGAGCTTTATTTAGGTCCTGTTTGTCAATGCAAATGTTTAATTTTCCAGTTGCGTCACTGCTACATATAGCTAATCCATTCTGTAAAGATTGTCAATTTCTTGATTTGTTAGCCAATACATTATTTACTCTTGTATTGTACTGATCACTTTGAATCATTCAATTGCTCTTTTCTTTCATACTAATCAATGTAAGCAGGTTGTGGTGGAGTCCTGTGAGCTAGGATTGTCTCACGTTAATGGAATGGAATATCAAAGGAGAAATTGGCACCCTGATTGAAGAACTCAGTTGTGACTTTGAGAACAGGAAGGCAGGATTGTAATTTTGATTAAGAAACTGATTTGTTAATGTCTGAAAATTGATTTTTAAACTACACTGAAGCTGTGAGAAAAAAAGGAACCTCATTGTACGTTCGACTATAAGAATGCCTTCTTTGCTCTTGCAGTAGAAATCAATAAGAGTGTAACATATAACATCCCAAACAACTGCCTATGTTTGTTCGAGTATAACCTTAGAATTCAGGCCCGAAGAGTGTAGCTTTGAAAAAGCCAGTGATGTAATTAATAAACAATTAAATGGACTGAAAACAGGTATTACTTTGCATGGCACACATACAATTGAACCAAAGAAGTAGAGAGAAAGACTTTGTAAGAAAGGTTAGACCTGTTTGGTTGACTGTTCGAAAGATGTTCTCAGAAATCTGTTAACACATTGACCATCTGAATTGTTGTATAATGCTTGAAACTTCTAATCAACCAGTGTTGTTGTATGTGCTATTACTTAGTTGTTTAATAAAGGTGTAATATAGTTAGTGAAGAGGATCCCCAAGTTGTGCTGTGCTATTGATATCCGAGCTGAAAAAAAGTTCAAATAATGATGTCTTAACAATACCCCTTTTTACCAGTTTTTTCTATCTTTTCTTTCAGGTTGGCCTTGAAGACATTTGAAGTTTACTCATCCAAGCTTTAGGTTTGCTCCAGCTGAGATGAGTAGTTGTTGCTGACCATCAATGATCCAGAAACCTTGTTGTCCTTTTATTGGTTTCCAGAGGAACTTGCCCTCTCTGCGCAAGTTTGTTCAGTCCCAAGCTTATGACAAGGGTTTCATTTTTGAATTGCTGTATTGAGCTTCTTCACAAGTTCTGTAATGACCATGAAGTTGCAAAGCAAATTGTTGTCTTTCAGACCCTTTATGGTGACTTAATGTTCTTTCTTTACAGTTACAATTGCAACAGTCACAAACTATTTATCACTCATTAACTGGACTAAACTGGCATGTTGTAAGGCATTATCAGCTGATATTTCTCCAGAAGCCATCTGTATTTGTTTATCGTGTGTACTATGGGCACAGTTTGATTAATGGACTTTTTTCATCCCGAACTTTGATATTGAATTCATGTTTTCATATCATGCTCACTTGGGGTTTCAAATACTTCTTTTGAAGCTTTCAAGACTTAAACTGCCCTTTTATTTGCTCTTTGGGGAGAATTGCTGTGAAATACACTTTGCAATAGTCTTGCCAATAATGATAAAAATGTAGCTGTTCAAAAATATGCTGATTTATAATATGATTTGTTGCCATTTTCTAATTTTTTTCATTACCTTACATTTTTTTTTCCCAATTTTTCCAAATTTCACAGTTCTACTGATAAGAGAAGAGGACAATTTTCATTGTATCTTATTTAATGGACTGCTCTTTTGTTTCTTTTTCTGTGGCTTCTTGTGACTCTAGCAGGTTTCAGAAGCGCTGAACACTCATGTATTGCTCTTTGAGTAACTATACTTATTTACAGTTCTTCAGCACTCAACCTCAGGACCAATTGAACACCATGTTATAGGCTCACAAAAGCTTTTTTTTACCCCTGGAACATTGGAAGCTGAGGGATGACCTTATAGAGGTTGATAAAATCATGAGGGGCATGGATAGGATAAATAGACAAAGTCTCTTTCCTGTGGTAGGGGAGTCCAGAATTAGAGGGCATAGGTTTAGGGTGAGAGGGGAAAGATATAAAAGAGACCTAAGGGGCAACTTTTTCACACAGAGAATGGTACGTGCATGGAATGAGCTGCAGAGGAAGTGGTGGAGGCTGGTACAATTGCAACATTTAAAAGGCACATGGATGTGTATATAAATAGGAAGGGTTTGGAGGGATATGAGTCGAGTGCTGGTAGGTGGGACGAAATTGGGGTTGGGATATCTGGTCAGCATGGACAAGTTGGACCATAGGGTCTGTTTCCGTGCTGTACACCTTCATGACTTTATTACTCTATAAATGAAATTTGGTATTAACATTGCTCAAATCAAAGGGCTTAATGTCAGTAGTCCTTCACATGTTCCCAATGTAGATCTAGTTGGAGACAAATGGCCAGAAACTCATATTCAAACCATATCTGGCATGCCTTGATTTTCGTGTTAGGATTCCTTTGGACATTTGTAGTGAAGAATCTGAACCTCAATGAACTGATATGAAGAAGTCTGTACTTTGGATTCTCTATAATCTTAGTGTAAGGCCTACTGCATCCTCAGAGACTAGATTGCCAAGAAACCATAGTGCAGAGCAATCCTTTCCATGACAAGTATTAGGATTACCCTGGGATCCAGACTGACCCTAAGCTGCCAAAGAGATTCTGGTAATTTTTGAATGAACTAGTATGTGTAGTTAACTTACAAAAGCCACTGAAAGATTATTTACTTTCCTTTGGTGTGTATGTGTGTGTTAGTGATGCAGACTGGAATTTGTGCTGGAGTGGGGGAGGAGATGACGGGAAATACGTATTATCTCTACTTCATCCAGGCAATAATGATATTATTGTCCCTATGGGAGACAAGTGATGTGCTCAGACACATGCTACATGTTTTTAAATTGTATATCTTTCCCTCCTCTGCAGACTTGTGACTCAGAATCATTTGCCAAGTGTCATATGTGAACAGAACGATCCAGCAGAACTACCACGATTGCTGGTTTATGCACTTCTCATAATCTGTACACAGAGCGACATAAAAACTGAGCGACATTTGGAAAACAAAACCATTCCTCTTTGATATGTTCTGATGTATATGTTTAAAAGCAGGTTATAAGAAAGGAAAAAAAATGTTGAATAAATGATACTATTGTTATCCTGTAACAAAGAAAGATGTATAAAGTCAGATAAAAGCTGCTGCAGACATGACATGACATAAAACTTTACAATTGCCACTCTTCTTGAACCAAAGTTCAAGGCATCCTTTGAAAGGAGGTGAAAGTGTTTGAGGGACATCCATTAGTGGCCCAAAATGAGCTGGGTTCAAACCATGTCACCTTGGGCACCTGGCACAAAAGCTTTTATCTCTCTCTTAAAACAGTTCAGAATCAGTAAACATTATTATAGATCTGAGCTGAGACAAGGATCAATTGAAACAAAATGTCATGTATGAGTGATGTCAAGCGAGATGTATAAGAAGCTAAGACTGAGTGGAAAAGTCATGACAATGTGAAATAGTTCAATATTATGGCTAACCCACAACTACTCTCAAAGGGCTAATGTGTCTCACAAATTTCTAGTTTCAAAAATGTCATTTTCTACCCCACCATTTCTAATACCTGAGTTTATGAACACTTAAAATCTAGTCAGAATAAGTTCTGGATATGAGTCTCGTAATACTTCATTGTGTACCATAATATGTCATGACCTTTAAGAACTGAAGGAGTGAAATAATATTGTTTGCAATGGATAAAATGTTTTACTTCACATCATATGATTTATAACAGCATTTTTGATTTCCTGGTACAATACATTCATGACAAATAAAACTTACAAAGAATGATTTAAATAGTGCAAGGTTACAAGCCATAAAGCATTGATTAAAATGTCATATAATGTACAAATGTCATGAATTTATAATAAAAAATTACCAGGTATCCACATTAATCCACAATATGGCTGTTTAAAAACTGATTAAAATATTATGATTCTTCTTATGGGAATTTATATTTACCAAAGAGAGGAATGTGTTGAATGTTACTTCTTATACAGAACAACTTCTCCTTCATCCCAAACCTTTCATCCCTATTTTCTATCTCCACTCCTCCCATTTGGCATTGCCAATTCCTCTGACATTTTTTTTGTTCCACATCAATTCACAGTCCCCTTAATCCACCTAATAATAACAAAATCCTCCATCACACAAAGATCTTGCTTAACTCTCCTTTGCCTATTCACTCATCCTATTTACTGTGAACTCTAACTATTAAAAGACTGAAAATAAATGTTTAGTCATACTCTGTGCAATTACTTCACATGTTAATGTTTATTTGGCAGAAATTGAACACTCTTCATGCAAAATAAATAGTAAATAGTTGCACCATAGAAATCTGGGTGTATAATGGCTTGGAACGGCAGCTGCTCTGCCCAGGAAAGTAAGAGATTACAGAAAGTTGTGCACACAGTTCAGACCATCACAAAAAGCCAACCTCCCAACCATGAAATTCTCACTGCTGCAGAAAGGCCACCAACATTATCAAAGACCTCTCCCACCCGGAAGTGCTCTCTTCCATCAGGTAGCAGGTACAGAAGCTTGAATACACATACAAATGTGTTGAAGAACAGCTTCTTCCCTGCTGTTATTAGACTACTGAATGGATCTTGCTAATTTCAAATCTAATGATGAGCGTGCTTTTGTGTACCTCCTGTGTAGCTGTAGCTTTGTGTGTCTTGCTCTGTCTAAGCTCCCTATGACCTGCTTGTACTTCTCGCAAAACAAAATTTTTCACTGTACTTAGATACATGTGACAACAATAAACTAAGTCAAATCAAATCAAATCAAAATCAAATCAGAATCTATGCCCTTTTCCATCACTCAAATTTTATGGCACAAAAGTTTCCTTTTTATCTTGTTGCAGGATTTGTTTCCTGATTTCTTACTCCTAAAGGGGTGTGGTGCCACATGGTGAGCTGAATTCCCCAATTAGATGCTAAGATTTATTCATATTTCCTTTCCAAAGTGTAACTAGAATCATATAATTATTAAAATGCAGAAAGAGGCCATTGGCCCATCATGTCTGTATTGGTTCTCTGACTGAGCATTAAGAACTAATACCATTCTACATGTCATTTCCCCACCTCCTTGCACATTGAACCTGTTCAAATAAATATCTAAATGTTTGAATGCCATGAATGAAGCTACTTGCACAATGGAATGTTCTGGAGCCTACCTACATGCTGATTGAAATAAAAACTCACATCACATTTGCTTTGTTTGCAACTTAACTGTATGCCTTTGGTTTTTGAATCTTTAATAAGGGGCAACAGTTTCCTCTTAGTTATCATTCTCAGACTTTTTGTAACATAGAAGTAGGCACTGATTTTATCAGAAGTAACAACCATAAACATTTATGAAAAATAAAAGCACAAATCTGAATAGTTCGAGGTACAATCATCAAGGAGAAATTTCTTTAACTTGATGAATGTCAATGTGCTGAATAACTCTGTCTACCATGATTGTAATTGCTTCTGCAATTTAAACAAGATGGACAGGTACAAAGTGCAAGTTTGTTTGGGATGCGTGGATCAATACAATGTTTGAATGGACCAGGGGCTCAAAGGTACTTCAAGCTTAACCTTTGCTAATAAACGTTTATTACCCCATTAGCTTTTGAATTAGGCATTCATTAACCCCATCACTTATTAATATTATAGCAAACGTGTTGACAAATCAATTAGATAGACAATAATCCAACTTTTCTAAACCAGTAATGCAATTGCAAGATAGTTGTGCTGACTTGAGAGCTTTATCTAAACAGTAGAACCAAAGAAGATAATAACCCTTGAAAACATTTATCAAATTCAATTTCTATTAGCTGTTTGTTCAAATATTCAGAATCAAATCTATGTTTTTTCCAAAAATTTTTATGACTTCCTGAGGTAAAAGAAAAAATACAGAACACATCTTATCTTTTCAGGATATTTCAAGGTTCTTCACAAAAAATATGTATCTTTTCTGAATGGTTGTCATTGTTACAATGTATGTCAAAGTGACTGCAAGGTTGTCTCAATCAAGGTCCATAAAACAGCAATGAGACAAATAATCTGAACAACAGTTATGACAGTGTTAGTTGAGTGTCAAGTCAAGATAGAATCATAAAATCATACAATGGTGACAGAAGACAACCATTTCATCAGCCATACCAATGCCAGCTCTTCACAAAGGCAAATCATCAAGTGCTAGTTCCCTCCCTTGTACATGTTTTTGTTTCAGATAATGCTCCAATTCTCTTTCAAAATTCACAATTGAGTCTATCTTAACCACGGATTGTGCTTTGGACCTGGCAGCATAGATTGATCTTCTACTATTGACACAACCCACAGTCCACATGGATGCGGCCTACCAGAACATTTGGGCATAAGGTTTGGTCCTGCAGTGTAGAGACTGCTGGTTTAAAACTATATAACCTCTACTCTGCTGCATCTCTATTTCTGCTGCCGAAGACTGACTATTTTATGACACTTGTTTCAATAAAATATTTCAGTTACATAAGCCATGAATTCACAGGTCGGGTATACAGGGGAGGACAAAATGAATGAAATGAAGAAGTAGATTGGTAGTGTTTAGCATTTAAAGAATTCACAGTTTGTTTTCAAAATTAATGCCTTTCTCTGGGCAAAAATACAAAATAAGTAAAGCAGGAAGGTCATTGCTAAACTTGGAAGCTAATGATGGATCAAAGGAAGAGGCTTGTAAAGTTGCCAAAAGTAAAATTGTAATCCTGAGGATTGGCAGAATTTGGAAATCAGCAAAGGAGGTCAACTATGTTGATAAGCAAAGAGATTAGAATATAAATATGCATGCAAAGGCTGGAGAACTTATAATAAATTAAGAAATGATAGACAGAAAATTGACAGAAAAAAAAATAAGTGAGTGGAGATTTCATCCAAGTCATGCTAGAGCAACACTATACATACTTACTTATTAATGTGCACCAGCAAAGCCAACAGTGCTATCTCCCATGGCCAGGCTATGAAAATGATAACGTAGTCTGGATAAGATGGCCTGTCTTTGGTGGACAATTGTATGTCAAGTAGATAACACACTTCAGATTGGGATTGAAAAGAAGTGGGACGTGTGGCAGTTTGGAATGCAGAAAATGTTTCTTTTTGGATTTTATGTGTTAGTTTTTGTTATTACAACAATTGTATATTCATTCACCAGAATGCATACTAGTGTGCAATAGACAATAATCATGTTGAAATGTTACTTTGGGAGACTGAAAAGTCAGTTGGTATTCATGAATAAGGCAGGAGAGGGAGATTGTTCCCATAGTCAGCACAGTTAGCTCAATTGGCTGGACAGCTACCTTATAATGTAGTGTAACACCAAGCTTGTGCGTTTAACTTCTGGACCAGTTGAAGTTAGCATCAAGATCTCACTTTCTCAACCTTGCCCTTTGCCTGAGATGTGGTGATGCTTTAGTTAAATCACCATTAGTTGTCTCTATTTAATGACAGTGCAGTCCTCTGCAACTTTACCTTTTAATGCTGTTACCCTGGCAGAGCTGATGAAACTTTTGTAGCATTGTTGGGTTGAATTTTTGACGGAAAATGCAGTGCATCTTTCTCCAGATGAAAAGAGTTATATTTCTGGAAGACCTTAAGGAAACCATACCCAGTAATCTGTGCCTCATGTGTTTTTGGATTTCTTGCTGAAGTTTATACTTTCCTGAATGAGCCGCTTTCCTGTTGCTGTCTACATCTAGATGTGGTCAGAGTAGTCTTTGCTTGTTACAAATATAGTCACCATCTTCAGAAGACAAGTAGTGAAAGCATTCACAGAAGAAGTCACAATGTTAAACATTATTTCATTCTTGACAGCACAAAATTAAAATACTGTGGAACCTGGATATATGAAATTAGAAACAAAAGGTGCTGGATTCCTCTATGGTCAACTCAATGAGAGTTTCTGGTATGATGAACTTTCATTAGAACAGAATTATCTCACATGTTTGTGTCCAGTTTGCTGAATAAAGTCTGAAATGTTTATCATAACATCATAGAGATGCTCAGGAATATCAACCACTCAAATTTGTTTTATATAGGTTTGTTGGTAATAACTGCACTGACATTAATAAATGTGCAGATCCAGGAAACTTATGTGTAACTTTCTTTACTGGCCATGCACAGCTGCAATTGTTTTTAGAGATGCAATGCAAAACACAAATAATTTATATATTATGTATATTCATGGTGAAGATATTCTCGGCCACTGCTTTCAAGGATAATAAAGGTTTCAATAGTGCAGGTGAGGTGGGGATGTTAGAGTGCAATGTTGCATATGCCTTGAGGTAATGGAATCCATCGTTGAGTTGAAGTCTGACCTGACATAATTCTTGCAATCTTACCATTCACTTTTGAACAAACTGTCGTTCAATTGCAAAAATCATCTCATTTATGCTGTCATCCAAACTAATCCTAATATGCTGCAATTTATAACACAAGTTGTGTCAGACTAATTGATGGAGTTAGGGCAGCTGCCATTTTCTGGTAAAAAATGAGGTCTGCAGATGCTGGAGATCACAGCTGCAAATGTGTTGCTGGTCAAAGCACAGCAGGTTAGGCAGCATCTCAGGAATAGAGAATTCGACGTTTCGAGCATAAGCCCTTCATCAGGAATCTATGCTCGAAACGTCGAATTCTCTATTCCTGAGATGCTGCCTAACCTGCTGTGCTTTGACCAGCAACACATTTGCAGCCATTTTCTGGAACAAGATATTCAGAATGAAGCCTATTTTAAAAATATACTAAATTGTTACTGAAGCAATATGAGATATCATTTGTAAAATATGTTCTGAAGCTATCAAATATGCAGTTCTCAGCTATAAGAACATTTTAAATGTTATTGAGCATTTATATTATACTTCATATTTATTTGACTATTTTGCATGTAATGGGTTTATTTCCCTCTGATTTTTAGGACTTTTTAAAAAAAAATTTGATCTGTCTGCTTAACATAATAATATTTTTATAAGACCATAAGACATAGGAGTGGAAGTAAGGCCATTCGGCCCATCGAGTCCACTCAGCCATTCAATCATGGCTGATGGGCATTTCAACTCCACTTACCAGCATTCTCCCCGTAGCCATTAATTCCTTGTGACATCAAGAATTTATCAACCTCTGTCTTGAAGACATTTAGCGTCCCAGCCTCCACTGCACTCTGTGGCAATGAATTCCACAGGCCCACTACTCTCTGGCTGAAGAAATGTCTCCACATTTCTGTTCTGAATTGACCCCCTCTAATTTTAAGGCTGTGTCCACGGGTCCTCGTCTCCTCGCCCAACAGAAACAATTTCCTACCGTCAACCCTTTCCAAGCCATGTATTTCCTTGTAAGTTTCTATTAAATCTCCCCTTAATCTTCTAAACTCCAATGAATACAATCCCAGGATCCTCAGCCGTTCCTCATTTGGTAGACCTACTATTCCAGGAATCATCCATGTGAATTTCTGCTGGACACGCTCTAGTGTCATTATGTCCTTCCTGAGGTGTAAGGACCAAAACTGGACACAGTACTCCAAATGGGGCCTAACTAGAGCTTTATAAAATCTCAGTAGCACAACTGTGCTTTTATATTCCAACTCTCTTGAGATAAGTGACAACATTGCATTCGCTTTCTTAATCACGGACTCAACCTGCATGTTTACCTTTAGAGAATCCTCGACTAGCACTCCCAGCTCCCTTTGTACTTTGGCTTTATGAATTTTCTCATCGTTTAGAAAGTAGTCTATGCTTTTATTCTTTTTGCCAAAGTGCAAGACCTCACATTTGCTCAAGTTGAATTCCATCAGCCATTTCCTGGACCACTCTCCCAAACTGTCTAGATCCTTCTGCAGCCTCCCCACTTCCTCAGTACTACCTGCCTGTCCACCTAACTTCGTATCATTGGCTAGAATGCCCCCAGTCCCTTCATCCAGATCATTAATATATAATGTGAACAGTTGCGGCCCCAACACTGAACCCTGCACGACACCGCTTGTCACCGGCTGCCGTTCCGAAAAAGAACCTTTTGCCTCAACTCTCTGCCTTCTGTCAGACAGCCAATCTTCAATCCAGACCAGTAGCTCACTTCAAACACCGTGGGCCCTCACCTTGCTCAGCAGCCTCCTGTGTGGCACCTTATCAAAGGCCTATTGGAAGTCTATGTAGACCACATCCACTGGGTTTCCCTGGTCTAACCTATTTGTCACATCTTCAAAGAGTTCCAACAGGTTTGTCAGACACGACCTCCCCTTACTAAATCCATGTTGACTTGTTCTAATCAGACTCTGCTCTTCCAAGAATTTAGAAACCTCATCCTTAATGATGGATTCTAAAATTTTACCAACAACCGAGGTTAGGCTAATTGGCCTATAATTTTCCATCTTTTGTTTTGATCCTTTCTTGAACAAGGAGGTTACAACAGCGATCTTCCAATCATCCGGGACTTTCCCTTACTCCAGTGACCTTTGAAAGATCTCAACCAATGCCTCCACTACTTCCTCAGCCACCTCCCTCAGAACTCTAGGATGTATCCCATCGGGGCCAGGAGATTTATCAATTTTAAGACCTTTTAGCTTTTCTAGCATTTTCTCTTTTGTAATGGGAACCAAACTCAACTCAGCCCCCTGACTCCCTTTATTTGTTGGGATATTACTCATGTCTTCCACTGTGAAGACTGACGCAAAGTACTCGTTAAGTTCTCCTGCTATTTCCTTATCTCCCATCACTAGGCTTCCAGCATAAGTTTGAAGTGGCCCAATGTCTACTTTTGCCTGTCGTTTGTTTCTTATGTATTGAAAGAAACTTTTCCTATCATTTCTAATATTACTGGCTAGGCTACCTTCATATTTGATCCTCTCTTTCCTTATTTCTCTCTTTGTTATCCTCTGTTTGCTTTTGTAGCCTTCCCAATCTTTTGATTTCCCACTGTTCTTGGCCACTTTATAAAATCTCTCTTTTTCTTTAATACATTTCCTGACTTCCTTTGTCAGCCATGGCTGTCTAATCCCTCCCCAGATAATCTTTCTTTTCTTGGGGATGAACCTCTGAATAGTGTCCTCAATTATATCCACAAACTCCTGCCATTTTTGCTCTACTGTCTTCCCCACTAGGCTCTGCTTCCAGTCTATTTTTATCAGTTCCTCTCTCATGCCCTCATAATTACCTTTATTTAACTGTAAAAAATTACATCTGATTTTGCCTTCTCTCTTTCAAACTGCAGACTGAACTCTACCATATTATGATCGCTGCTTCCTAAGTGTTCCCTTACTTTAAGATCTTTTATAAAGTCTGGTCCATTACATAGCACTAGGTCCAGAATAGCCTGCTCCCTTGTGGGCTCCATGACAAGATGTTCCAAAAAGCCATCCTGTACGCATTCCATGAATCCTCTTTCTTTGGATCCACTGGAAACATTATTTACCCAGTCCACATGCATATTGAAGTCTCCCATGATCACCGTGACCTTGCCTTTCTGACATGCCTTCTCTATTTCCCGGTACATGTTGCGTCCCTGGTCCTGACCACCGATAGGAGGTCTGTACATAACTCCCATTATGTTTTTTTTGCCTTTGTGGTTCCTCAAGTCCACCCACACAAACTCCACATCATCCGACCCTATGTCATTCAGTGCCATAGATTTAATTTTGTTCTGAACTAACAAGGCAACCCCACCCTTTTGCCCACCTCCCGGTCTTTTCGATAAGTTGTATCCCCATGTGTGTCTCAATTCATTGTCAGTGGTAGTGTATATATTTGGCAGGAGGATCTTACAAACCAAATTAAGGATAGCATTAAAATAAGAACAGTTTTAGCATATTGAATTACACACAAACAAGCCTTACAATTTATCAAGTTGAAGAGGTGAAAGGAAGGATTCAAACAATAGTAGCTTGCACTTTTTTACTTTTTCTATACTGAGTCAGTCCATGTTGAAATGGAAGAAGATCTGGATAATATCCAAGCTTGAGCTGACAAGTGGCAAGTAACATTTGTGCTACTCAAATGTTAAGCAATGACCATCTCCAACAGAAGATAATCTAACTCCTCACTGCCCCTTGAGTTTTAATTGTGTTACCGATTACTATTAATTTCCTAGGGGTTACCATTGTCTAACAACTCAACTGGATTTGCTTCATAAACATAGTGGCTACAAGAGCTGGTCAGAGGTTAGGAACTATAATGATTAACTCACCTCCTGATTCCCCAAAGCCTGTTCACTAGCTACAAATCAAAGTTTTGATGGAATACTCCTGATTTGCCTGGAAAGGCGCAGCTCTGACAACACTTAAAAAGTTTGACAATATCCAGGACAAAGCAGCCTGCTTGATAGGCATCACATCCACAAGCATCCACCCCATCAACCATTGACATCCAGTAACAACAGTTTGCACTATCTACAAGATGCATTGCCTAAAGTCATGGAAGATCCTTAGAACAGAGCCTTCAAAACATACAACCACTTCCATCTGAATTACAATGGCAGCAATACATGCAAATAACACCACCTGCAGGTCCCTTCCAAGCCACACACATCCTGACGCAGAAATATTCAAGGGTTTAGCAAATTTTGAGAAGATTTGTAGCTCAGATTGAGGTTCTGGATTGAGGAGCTGGAAGGTTTATTTCCAGATGTTTCATCACCCTTCTATTTACAAGTAGAAAGCAGGAATCATTGGCAGTGCTTTGCCTGGAGACCCACTGAAGATGTTACCTAGTAAGGTGAGAAAACATCTGGAAATGAACCCTCAGTGAGCAAACATACATCCATAACAAGGGCAAACAGGGATAGGCAATAAATTCTGGCCCAGTGAGCAATGCCCGTGTGCAAGGAGTAAATAAAAGAAATGTTACCTTTAACATTGTCAAAAGCTCTAAATTTCTCCTGAAGTAGCCAGAATTTATATAGAGACTAAAATACAATCAAGTCATATACTGTGAGATAGTCTTGATATTATGAACAAGTAAAAGTTGTACTGACATACTGGGATAGAAAAAGAAAACACCAGCTCATGGCACAAACTGCTAGCCAACCATCAAGTCCTGACCCAAGCAAAGTCTACAGCTCTCTCCACACCAGCACAGCTAGCCTTTTGATCAAAAGAACCCAGCTATTGTTTCTGACCTGAAACATCAACTCTCCTTCTTCTCCCTAAGCTGCTGGACCTGCTGCGTTTTTTTCCAGCTCCACTCTTGATCGATCTCCTGTCCCAGGCTAAAATACTAACAATGAGGTAACACACAATAAATATGGAACATGAATGAATTCCGAATTAGAACAGCACAGACTCTCAGGGTTTTGGATTTGAAGAGTTTATATGGACAGGCCAGAATAAGTCTGAGGACAGAATTAAATAGAAGGATGAAAATGTTAAATTCAAGCTGTTGCTCGACTAGGAGCCAATGTAGTTGAGTAAGATCAGGAATGACTGGGTGAGCAGGCTGTGATGAAGTTTTAAGGCACTTACAATATAATGTTTGATGAGTGAAGCACACAGAGTGTGGAAGATAATTTGTCAACAGGACGGCATTTTTAGAAAAGCTGAGTCTGCAGGTACAAGAAGCATGGACATTTTAGCAACAGATGAACTGAGGTAGGTCTAGAGACAGTCAATATAATGAATGGAAAAGATGTCAGCTCCAGGTCAAATTGCACGATAAAGTTGCAAAAACTCTGGCTGAGCCTTTATAAGTAGCTAGATTTTGGAATGGAATGAACTGGCAATGGAATTTGTGGTGATATACAAATGCAATGATTTCAGTCTTTTCAATATATAATTGTAAGAAATCTCTGTTTATTGAAGGTCAGACAAGCTGCATGAAAAATCAGAGCTGCAATGCCTTGAATTTCTCCTTTGAAATTTCATGCTTCTCAGTGAAAAAAAAATCAAGCACTTTGGCTCCATGGTTCGAGATGGTCACAAACAAGGAGGCCAAAGCACTTTTACACAAGACTGCTGTTAAGAATAAGTTAGGTGAAGTGAAAGACATCTCAGCAGAAACAGGAGAGTTATTTCCAGTCCATGAAATAGAATTGTTTCATTCTGCAATCGTATCTTGAGCACGATGATCTCATTACCCAATTGTATGGGAGCATACAAAGGGGTAACAGTTTAAGGGTTCGAGGTAGGCCATTTAGCACTGGGATGTGGAAAAGAATTCCTCATCCATAAGGCAGTGAGCAGATGGAAATTTCTGCCACAGAAAACAGTTGAGACCAAAACATCAAATGTTTTCAATAAGGCATTAAATATAGTTTTAAGGCTAAAGGAATCAAAAGGTATTGGGGGAAAAGGCAGACCAGGATGCGAGTTGAGATAATCAGTCATGATCATGTTGAATACTGTCTCGAAAGGCAGAATGACTAACATCTGCTCCTATTTTCTAAGTTTATATCTCCTTTTCTGAAGTACTACGTATGGATTAGGATTAAAAAAAAGATTTTTATTAAGATTCCAGTAAATTAGTAAATCAGAGCCACAGGTCTCATTATACCTCCAATGGCAGAATATAACCCAAGTTAAATACTACCATTAATCTCCCATTTAACACAATGGAGTTGGTGCATCTTGGAGTCAGAGAAAGACAACATGCACTCATCTGGCCCACAACACTTTAATCTAACACTACTCAGATGTGTCTTGCCTGAGTTACAAATTTCCACTTTAGAAGAGCCATTCTGAATTACAACGGATGACTGGATTTAGACTGTCAGCTAATTTCAATACTGTGCTGTGACTACTGGATGAAAAGACACCCAAGTAAGTGAATTTCAATACTTCTGTTAGTTTCTTGGTGGGCTAGGAGGGATACTCTTTTATAACTTATAAAGAATCCTCACTTGGCAACTTTGTCATTCCACTTATTGGGTGTTGCATAAAGCAATGGTTCTGAAAGATTTATTGTCAGATGCTATTATGTTCTTCCCAATCTAATGATGTCATAAGGACTTGTATAGGGAAAGACAGAACAACACTGGGTCACAAAGAGGACAGATCTGTTATCCTAGGTCTCATCATAGTACTCATAGCAATGTGTAATTGCTTCTCATTGCTATCATGCAATAAATGACATTTCTTTAAGACAGGAGACACTTCTCATTAAGACTCATTCATGGTTTTTCAATGTCACTATAAATGAACTAGGCCTGTCAAGAAAGGGAGTTTTGGCAGCAAACTATCCCTAATCAAAAGCTGGGAGTGGTTGACATGGCAACACATGCATCAGTGGGAATTAATTTTGTAGATATCTGTGTGCCTTGCTCCAACTTCATGTTATGGTGACCCAAGTCCTGCATTTTGACATAGAGGCATTGATGGTATGTTCAACCAGAAGTCATGTCTTATGAATTTGTATGACAATTGGGAGTTAAAACAGCGTTCGCCTTACATTAATGAGATATGGCAAGTTTAAAAGTTACCTCACTAATTCAGCATTCACCAAAGTTAAAATTGAGACTTACATTAACATTTATAATACTGGAATCAAACACATATTTGAATGTCTCTCTTGTATTTATGATATAATTTTTACTACGCCATTTTAATATGCTCACCAGCAGATGCAATTTCATTTACTGCAACACTTTCACAGTCTAAATGTCAAGCATGTTCAATTGTTTTAAAGCATTTCCAGACTAGCAAATTATTTTTTAACAGAATCTCATCTCGCCCTCTGACATCAGAGCTTCAAGAACCTTCTCATCATGGGCGGCACGGTGGCACAGTGGTTAGCACTGCTGTCTCACAGCACCTGAGACCCGGGTTCAATTCCTGACTCAGGCGACTGTGTGGAGTTTGCACGTTCTCCCCGTGTCTGCGTGGGTTTCCTCTGGGTGCTCCGGTTTCCTCCTACAGTCCAAAGATGTGCAGGTCAGGTGAATTGGACAAGCAAAATTGCCCGTAGTGTTAGGTAAGGGGTAAATGTAGGGGTATGGGTGGGTTGCGCTTCGGCGGGTTGGTGTGGACTTGTTGGGCCGAAGGGCCTGTTTCCACACTGTAAGTAATCTAATCTAATCTAAAAAAAAACTTTGTTCTTTTAAGTATTTTCTTGAGCAAAGACTCTAGCCGCATAACCCACCATAGGCTGAGAGCATGGCATTTGATCAAAATATATCAGTCCAAGAACGAAAACAAGAACTTGCATTTAGCCAGTAACATTTACACGTTCATAATGTATGAAAATCCTTCAGAATAAACCAATTTCTTTGTGACCTCCTGGCATTATTAATGTCTAGGTAATGCAGCGGTCAATTTACATGCCTACCACTGACACTGTGATTCATTATGGTGTGAAGCTTGGGTACCAAACATTGATGGCATAAGATTGAGCCAGAGCAGGGCCACTAATGTCTGATAAAGGAGCTGTTCACTGTTCTGTGGTGGAGGATGAAACACAAATAGATCTCAGCAAATAGATTTCAATAACTGCCATTACCTCTTACAAATATGAACTGTTACTTACAAAAGGGAGATAAGCCATCTCTGCCTCCATAAGGAAAATGTGTCTGAGTTCAACCTTTTCTTCACCAAGTGGATGCATGACGTTATTAGATTGGGCTGAGCTCAGCATAACTCAGACATTAGATCTTTCAGAACTATTGCCTTATTCAAGAAATAAAACTGTAAAGAGTGACCAAATAATGGAAAATAACTTCAGGCAGGAGTGCCCATTTCTGTCATAGTCCATTGTTGTTTATAAGTACAATAAAACCATCACTTTATTCAACAAATAAAAAAGAAAAGAATTACTAAGTAATGGAAAATACTTTCAGGAGTACCCATTTCTGTCATAGTTCATTGTTGCTTATAAATGAAATGAAGAGGTCTAAGGAGATCTTAATTGCAAAAGATTATTAAGGGCTCTGTTGTAGGAGTATAGGCATTCTAGATTGGTGATTGGGTTGGACTGGATGTTGTTGTGGGTCCTGCTGTTTGAGTGAGGTGGGGGGGGGGGGAGGGGTGTGTTGATGGTGGGGATAAGGTTCTGCTGGAGTTAAACATGAGATTTGGAGTCTGTGATCAGAAAGCAGGTAGAGAGAGGCAGGCCTTTGAAAGAAGGGCCAGGAGACAGATCTTGTGATCATAAATCCAATCATGGAAACTAGGTGGAGGAGAAGAGTATTTGGTCCCTCAGAACTGCACCACTCTTTGGTAAAATCATGGCTGATCTAATTGAGAATTCAACTCTATATTCTTCATTCCCCCCACCCTCTGTAACTTTTCACCCCTTTGTCAATCAAGAATCTATTGAACTCAGCCTTATAAGTATTCAATGACGCAGCCTTAACTGCTCTCTGAGAAAGATGTTTCCACAGACATATCAACTGCCTGATAGAGGGTCATCAATTCTGTCATAAATATGAGACCCTTTACTTTTACACTGTAGGACCTTGTTCTACTATACAGCAGAGACCCACCATGTTTATGCCAACCAAAAAACACTAATTTCATTTACCTGCACTTGGTTTATAGCCTACTATATCTTGGCATTTTAAGTACTGATACAGAATGTTCTTAAATATTGTGAGAGTATCTGTCTCCTCTCTCTCAGGCTCCATATATCTACTACTCCCAGATGAAAAACATTCTTTTTCAGGTCTCCTCCAAACCACTTAGTCCTCACCTAAATTAAGCCCTCTGGTCCTAGACATGACTCCAGTGGGGAAGAGGATTTCACAATCAACATAAAACCATCTTGGCTCTGTCTGATTGCGTTAAAATGTGTTAACTGTCCTTAGCAACCTCTTGAAGAATAGATTCCAGTCCTATCCCTAAAACAGATTTTAAATTGACTGGTGTGTGATTTCCTGCTTTCAGTTTCCATCCTTTCCTGAAAAATATAAGTTAGAGTCTCTATTTTTCAAGTTGAAGTTACTTTTCTTGATCTCAAGAATTTTGGAAATTTGCATATCTAATATCTGAGGAATAATTTTTTAAAGCTAGAGGAGGCAATAGTCAGACCTAGGAGATGTGTTAACCTTTCATTCTAACAGCTTTTCATTACCCTTTCTCTGGTGATTATAATTATTTTAAGTTTCTTCCTATCTTTTAATATCTTAATTTACAATTATTTCTAGAATGATATGCCTGTCTTCTACATTGAAGATCAACACAAAATATTTGATCAATGCTTCAACCATTTTCCTTTTGTCCATTATTAATTTCCTGACTCACTGCTTAAAAGACCAACTGTCACTTTAGATATTTTTTCTTCATAAATACTTGTAGGAACTCTTACTTTTTGCATATTTTTAGCTAGCTTTCACTTATACTCTGATTTCTCCATTCTTTCAGTTATTCTTTGCAGATACATATAGTCTTTCCGATCAAATTGAAACTATTCTAACATCCTTAGTTGGCAATGGTAGGTACATTAATCTCACAAAATCCTTTCTTTTTCTCAACGGACAAGATGGTTGTAGCTGGGAGGCTGCTTAGAGATTGCAGACCACAATAGTAATCGTAACACTTACCTTTTGTTACTTAGATGGTGTTTGCACTTGGTTTTTTTTCCCACAAGTAAATAGCTCTGTTGTTCTCAAGGAAAACATAACTTGCTACAAAACCTTGATGCAAGCAATATACCTTTTCTTTACAAGTGCAATTCTGAGCCTGTTGTTGTCCTTTTTCTCATTTGGAAGCTATGACACTTTCATTTGCAGGTCTACATGCAGGTCCTTCATACCTTGACATTTCAGGAGACTGTCCAGCTTTGAAGATAGTTCTTCTTCAGATTTTAATCTTCAATGTCTCATTTTGCATTTTTCTTTAAATATTTGGAATTTGACTTATGGGTAACGTGACTGTGGTGGAGAAGAGCACGAGCATAAGTGACAGAAGTGAACCCACAAGTAATTCTGGGAAGGTTTAATTGCTTCCTTGAAATTTGTAATCCTCATCCTAAAAGGATCTATGCATTTGTTTCTCATAACACATTATTGTCTGTACAGGAAAATAACTCCTTTTGAGCAGATGTATATGGAAATGTTTTCACCTATTATGGGTCCTTGGAATTGGGAAAGGAGGAAAATTGAAAAAGCTTAGAAGCTTGATTCCTGTCTGCCACCATTTCAGACTGACGCTTGTACTTAGACTTCTAAGGCTCATCCAAAGAGCAATTTATTCAAAGCAGTGAAGGTTGAGAAACAATAGGATTAAGATGTATAAGATTATGGTATATAAGATTATGAGGGGGATAGATATGGTAGACAGGAAGAAATGTTTCACTTGACAGAGGGATCAATAACACTGGGGCATTGATTAAAGGTAAGGAGCAGAAGCTTTAGAGGACTTGTGAACTTTTTCACCCAGAGGGTAATGGGAATCTGGAACTCAGTGCCTGTGATAGTGGTAGAGACAGAAACTCTTGTAACATTTAAGAAGCATAGCAAATTTTGTTTTAAGTGTCACTTTATGAAAAGGCACTCTCAATAAATAGGGAAAAGTTGCATACCTGAAATATTGGAAGTTTATCGCAATCTCCACAATGTCCGAATAGTCAGTTGAGGGTGCGAGTGAGAATGCTGTCTGCTGTTAAGGTTTATTTAAAGCAAAATTGCATTGTTATTTATGTGATGTATGCTGTAAATAACAGTGATGTGTGTACCACCTGCATTACTTAGTTAGTGTTTTTACATTGATTATATGGACCTCCTGATCAACCGGAATATTTGATCATTGGGAACTCTCCTGGTCCCATAGCTGCTGGGTAATAAAAGGTTTGCTATGTTTAGGTGTGCAATTTCAATACCAAGGTACATAAGGCTATGGGTGAAATGCTGGAAATTAGGGTGAGAATAGTTTGGTTGCTGTTTTTGGACCAGTGGGGATGTAATAGGCTGTGCTGTAGATCTCTATGAACTCCACAATATAGCTACCTCCATCTTGATAATATTCAATTATCTGTCTTCATCGCCTTCTACAGCAGTGATTTTGAATGTCACACAATCTCTTGAGAGAAAAAAAAAATCACCTCAACTCTCTCCTTAAAGGGAGGTTCTTTTTTTTGGAACAGTGGCCCTAATTCTAGACTCATTCACAGTAGAGAACATAATTGCTGCACTGATCTTGTCAAGACTATTCAGTATCTCCAATGCTGTTATCAGGTCACCACTCATTTTTTTAAACTTCAGCTTAGACAATCTGAGACTGTCTAGTCTTAATCCAAAAGACAACCCAGTCATTCCAGGCATCAATCTAATAAATCTGCTCTGAAATGTCTCCATATCATTTTCATCTTTTTTTTATAGCAAAATCAAAATTGTGCACAGTATTTGAAATGTGATCCTACCAGCACCCTATATAAATGAAGCACTGTATCCTTACCTTATTAATAAAAAATAATGCTATTCTTCATTACAATTTTCTTGTAATAAAGAATAGCACTATATTAAACAGTTTATTTACTTGCTGTGCCAACACACCAACCTCTTACGGGTCAAACACTCAGTTTGCTCTGTGAGGTACCTCAGAATTCTGCAGTTTTTTTTATTTAATACTCTGCTTTATAATTCTTTCTGCTGAAGTGAACTATTCCACATTTTCCTACATTATGCTCTATTCACTAGATCTTTTTCCATTTACTCAAGTTGCCTTTCATTTCTTCTGCATCTTCTTTATGTCCTCATCATGGCATATTTTCCTACCTAACATTGTGTCATGTGCAAGTTTAGCAACCAAGATTACTTCCCTTATTGAATTCATGAATGAAATCAAAGCCAGACATTAAAGCCCCAACGCAAACCCCTGCAGGTCACTACATGTCACACTCTGTTAATGAGGAAAGGATCAATTTATGTTTTCTGCCAGCCAGCCAAATCTTTTATGCATGCTAATATATTAACCCTATACAATGAGTTTCAATTTTGCATAATAGCTTTTCATGAGGCAGCTTGACAATGTCTTTTAAGTACAGTATGCGGATATCCCCCACAGCTTACTCCTGAAAAAACTTATTCAAGATTTCCCTCTCTCAAAGCTGCAAGATTTTGCTTCAACTCCATAAAACCCTGGTTAGACCACACTTGGAATATTGTGTCCTGTTCTGGTTGCCTCGTTATAGGAAGGATTTAGGAACTTTAGAGACGGTACAGAGGAGATTTACCAGGATGTTGCCTGGATGGAGAGCATGTCTTATGAAGAGAGGTAGAGGAAGCTCAGTCTTTTCTCATTGGAGCGATGAAAAATTAGGGTTGACTTCATGCAGGTGTACAAGATGATGAGAGGCACAGATAGAGTGGATAGTCAGAGACTCTTTCTCAAGGCAGAAATGACTATCATGAGAGGGCATAATTTTAAGGTTATTGCAGGGAGTTTTAGGACAGATGTCAGAAGTAGGTTCTTTACACAGATACTGGTGGGCATGTGGAATGTACTGCCAGCAATATTAGTAGAGTCAGATATTTTAGGGACATTAAAGCAACTCTTAGCTAGGCACATGGATGATAATAAAATGAAGGTTAGTCTGATCTTAAAGAAGGTGAAAAGGTCGGCACAGCATCGGGCGCCAAAAGGCCTTTACTGTGCTGTACTGTTCAATGTTCCATGTTCTATAAACCAGTTTGACTGTTCAAGATTACCTTAACCTTTTCGAGGTGGTCAGCTCTGATACGCTTGATGTCAATTCTAACACTTTCCCCATGACAGACAGTAATTAACTGGCGTAAAGTTTCCTGTTTACTGCCTTCCTATCTTATATCAATGGATTTTATTTGCTAGTTTCCAGACTGATGGAAGCTTTCTAGAATTTATTTAATTTTGGAAAATTAACACCATCTCCCCTTACCTTATGATAGAGAACAGGTCTGTACCAAAACAACAAGATGAGGATTGAGCATAGGACATTGCATTAAGGAATTTGTATGGAGACGTTGTGGGACTGTGATGATGGTTCTACTGCATCAATAACATCTTCCTTTGTGCTAGTTGTGATATCAATCAATTGAAACTGTGCTAAAGATTTCTAATATTTTAATATAATCTGGGAAAATAGTTGCTGTCAGTTCTGTCTAAGATTTTTTTTAATGAGGTCAAAAAGTCATTTGTAAACAGTGATTTGAAACATGATTTCCAAGAAACCACATGATTCAATTTAAGTGACTTGACATAATGTTCCCTGTAAGCTGCACAGCAACACAGTCACTGAGGGGTCTGCTCATGCTGCATGCATGCCACTTGTGTGCCAATGGATTCACTATCAGTTACAGAAGCTGCTGCCACACTGGGACCTTGGATGTCAGCACAGCAACAGGAAAAAAATTAGAGAGAATGCCTCATAGAAAGCTAATTGCTGAATGTTTTCAAAGTGGAATATTTACAGGAAATGGGAAGACACAGGCTGAGAGGCTAGTATCAAGTTTCAGTTCAGAAGAACAACTTCAGAAATGCAGAAGGGCCGTTAGGTTGTCAAGTCGTTTGTTTGGAAATTACTTGTTTAGTTTCTTAACTATTGAGGGAAAAAAAACACATTGGAAATTTGTTTTAAGATTCCGTGGAAACAGTTAATGAGTTGCTTTGCATTTTTGTGTCTCTGCCAGAGTCAGTACAGAGAGAATCACATTTGATGAACGTGTAGAAAGTCTGAAAGGAATCTCAATTATCAACTGAGTAAACAATTAAAGAGTTACAGTCAGAATTAACGCTATACTGGAATTGAGTAAATTTTTCTGTTTGCAGTTTATGTTGAGATATTTCTAAATTGTAGTTTTGTGTAATAGAGTTGTGCTCTTTTGTTACAAAGAACATTAACAGCTTCATGGGACTGTGTTCGGGCTAGCCATCACAAAAGCAAAACAAAAGAAAATAAATTTGTGTCTATCAAATAGGTTTTATTCAAGAGATCTAACTTCACTGGTATTAACATCAGGTGGAATCTTAACAACTGATTCCTATTAACTTCCAGTTTGCCGCATGCCACTCACTCTTTATGTGCCTCACTTGTTCAGAGGATGTCTTGATACCAATTTCTGTCACTCTCATTTGACATCTTGAGTTCATCTCTTTTGTCCGCATTTAGACCAAGGATGTAATTGGGTCAGAAGCTGAGTAGTACTGCTGTGAAAGAGAAAAAAAGAAAAAAGATCTAGTAATACTTGGGAATCAATGTACTTCTCAAATAATGGTCTTTGTCTGGAAACCTGCCAGTATTATATGCCAGGCAGGAAGGTGAGAGGTCATAGATAAATTTTTCATAGGATCAGGATTCCTGAGACAAGAATCTGAGTGCTTTGAGAGTTGGCTGTGAGTATTTTGCACAGCACTGCCACCAAGGAGATAGTGACTGCTGATGAAACACAGTACGCAGGATGCTGAGTGACCCAAGAAGGAAGTAAGTGATAGTGAGAGGAGTTTTCAAAGTTGATGTCATGGGGGAGGGAATCAGGCACAGGCTACCTTTAAACAAGGTCATCTCTCTATTCAGCCCCTCGTGCCATTAGACCTTAAGCGACCACAAAGATTTGCATGCAAAGTTCACGAAGTGGCAACATACAAACCTACTGGTGAGTCAATATTAACAGTGACATTAAGAGGCCTTCAACTGGGCATCAATTGCCCCAAAAGTTTTCAACAATGGAAGCAAAGCTCTGGAAAATCCCATCACCAGACTTAGTCTGACTGGAGGCAGGAGGATGGCTATACCTGCACTTAATGTGTCCTGATCAAATAAATGCACTCCTTGCTTCCAAATTACCACAAGGCAGTAAATGCCACCCATGGAGACGCATCAGGAGAAGGATAAACTGGATTATCTGCACAGAATTTCTGGTTGGAGATGCTTGCAAAAGTCTTAGGCTTGTCTTTTGTACTGATGTTGAGTGCGTCATGGTTAATATCGGTCAAGTATGAGTCACATAACCTCAGTCACTGGTGACTAGGCACATTCTCAAATCATGACTTGATTCTTTTCATTAAAACTTTCCTACAATACAGTAATTACAGCTAATCTGCAACATTTAATTTTCCATGTAAACATCTGTTTATTAGTATATGATCAATATTGTTAACACAACAAACAGTAAATACAATTAATGTAACCACGATAATTTCCATGGTAATTATATGCATGCCAAAAAAAAAGTTCCAAGTATTCTGCTTCAGAAACAGCTGCTGTTCATAATTGTACCTGAGGGTCTATAACTTTGAATTTGAATATAATTTATTAGCACGTGTATCGAGGCACAGTGAAAAGCTTTGTCTTGAGAGCAATACAGGCAGATCACACAGTTAAATAGCATAGGTAAGTAAATAATAGGTGGCAAAAACAAAAACACAGGTACAGGGAAATGGTAAGAGTTTGTAAGTCCATTCAGTATTCTAACATCGGTAGGGTAGAAACTGTTTCGAAACTGGCTGGTGCGTGTGTTCATGCTTTTCCACAGCAATAGAGGTTGTAGGAAAACATTGCCAGGGTGGGATGGATCTGTGAGAATGCTGGCGGCCTTTCCTTGACAGCGGGCCTGGTAGATGGATTCTATAGATGGGAAGTTGGCCTTTGTGATTGTCTGGGCCGACTTCACCACTCTGTGTAATCGACTCTAATCTTGAATGGTAGAGTTGACATACCAGATAGTGGTACATTCAGACAGAATAAAAGTTGACAAGGGTGTATGCCATCATGCCAAATTTTCTCAGCTGCCTGAGAAACAAAAAACATTGTTGGGCCTTTATAACCAATGCGTCCACATAAAGAATCCAAGAAAGCTTGTTGTTGATGACCACTCCCCGGAGCTTGACACTCTCCACTTGTTCCACTTCTGTGCTGTTAATGTGTAAGGGAGCATGAGTAACACCCTGCCGAAAGTCAATAATGAGTTCCTTGGTTTTGCTGGCATTGAGAGCTGGGTTGTTTTCAGTGGACTATTTTTCCAAGTTTCCCACCTCCCATCTGTCATAGAGATGTACAGCTTTGGTACAACCCATTCATGCCGACCAGATGTCCTAACCTAATCTAGTCCCATTTGCTGGCACTTTGTCCATGTTCCTCTAAATCCTTCCTATTCGCTCATATATACTCATCCAGATGCCTTTTAAATGTTGTAATTGTACCAATCTCCACCACTTCCTCTGGCACCTCATTCCATACATGTACCACTCTCTGCGTGAAAAGATTGCCCCTTTGGTTCTTTTTAAACCTTTCCCCCTCACCCTAAACCTATGCCCTCTGGTTCTGGACTCCTCCAAATCTGGGAAAAGACATTGTCTTTTTACTTTGTCCATGCCCCTCATGATTTCATCAACATCTATAAGGTCACCCCTCAGCCTCCGAAGCTCCAGGGAATTCAGCCCCAGCCTAGCTCAAACCCTCCAATCCTGGCACCATCCTTGTAAATCTTTTCTGAACCCTTTCAAGTTTCACATCACCCTTCCTATAGCAGGGAGACTGAACTTGCACACAATGTCCTGTCCAGCTGCAACATGACCTCCCAACTCCTATACTTAATGCTCTGACCAATAAAGGAAAGCTACTAAACACCTTCTTCACTATCCTTTCTACCTGAGACTCCACTTTCAATGATCTATAAACCTGCACTCCAAGGTCTCTTTGTTCAGTAACAGTCCCCAGGACCTTACCATTTACATGTGAAATTAAAATCTAAATCTAAATCTAAAATGTAGGCTGATTCTGGGGTCAGACTATGTGCTGCACTGACTTGATGCCAGGCTTGCTGGTTTTGACTTTGCTGCTCCAAGTAATGCTCTCTCTTCACCTCCAACATCTGAAAATGCATCCAGCATCGGTTTGGGTTTTTACCTAACATGGGCTAAAATGTTTATTCATCACTTTAATCATCACTTGTGGTGGGTCCCAGATCTGGTCTCTCAATGGCTTGGCAGAAGTCATTGCTGATTGGCTTTTCCTGGTCATGATCTGGGCATTTAGAGCTGAATTCAATGGGGAATTAGTATTGAGACTGAGCCTGACTTCAGGTGGTCCTCTATGCAGGACAGACAAAAATATTGAAATCTGTTTCAGGCCACAAAAAAGCATGTGGAGGGTACATGTAGCTGTCCCAATGTAACAGAATTCTCCATTGTGCAAATTGCCATTGATGGCATAGACATTGTGCGCACCACAGGTGAATTTAATGGTGTGACTGGTCCATTGTGGGTATTTTGTCTTGAATTTTAACCACATTATTTCAGTATCTGAATGATTCTGAATTACAAGGAATATCTGGAGATAGGAGACAGTGAGGTCTGCAGATGCTGGAAATCAGAGTTGAGAGTGTGTTGCTGGGAAAGCACAACAGGTCAGACAGTATCCGAGAAGCAGTAAAATCGATGCTTCAGGCCGATGAAGGGCTCTGGCCCAAAACATCGATTTTCCTGCTCTTTGGATGCTGCCTGACCCGCTGTGCTTTTCCAGTAACACACTCCCAGCATGTAGAGATATCCTAGCTCACGGTTCTGATGTGGAATCTGCATCCATGTAGGTGTTATGCACATAATGGAAATCCTTCTATTGCACAAAATAACAGGCCACCATAGTGATTTAGCAATCCTAGTCATCTGCTGGAGGTACTGGACTGTTCTGAGACTACAAAATAACCTTTGAAGATGAACATTCACAAGCATGAGGATAGCAGACTGCATAGGTCACTGCTAGAAATGTAAGCGGAGGTTTTTCTGCTCTTGTGAGTAACGAGCCAGTGTGCATGCAATTACAATGAAAATGTAAAAGGTCATTAGTGGGGATGTGACTCACATGAAATTACATGGTACAATGGCTGGTATTCAATAATGAATCTCACCATCAATTGAGAATTCAGCACACCTGGGCAGGCGAGAAAGAACTGACCAGATGAAGATGGAGTCTTTGCATTAGGGCTACTTGTTTCAGATCTATATTATTTTATTCAACACTTGATTCCATTTCTTATTGCACCCTTTCATTTTCTGGTCCCCGATACCTTGCTGAAGGTTGTCCTATTGACCATTAATGAATGGCAGGAGATGTTCTGTCTTACAAAGGCCCTCCTCTCTGACCAAGACAAGCACGACAGAGATTATTGAGGAGGTGAGCAACCTTGGGGTCTGCCAAAATTTCTAGAATCATTGAAGGTAAAATGTTCAATAACCTGCTCCAATCTTCCACTGGCACTGTTTCATATCATCAGTGGGTTTCCCATGGGGTTATCAAGCTGTGAGTGGGCACTTGGCCCACAGCCTTGAGTGTGATGACATTTCAAAAATGCTCAGCTACATACTTTTTTTTTGTGAAGATGAGGGAATTAGATAACACTTGACAATGAATCTGCATGTTCTATTGCAGGAGAAGTGGAGCCACAACCCAAGTGGGAGAGTAAGGCCCAGAATAGGAGTGTCTGACCTGAAAATGCTCAGCTCTGCAGTGGAAGAATCACTGCACATCACATGGGAAGACACCAACTAATCTCTAGATGATGTGGGGCTCAAATATACAGGCATATGAGTGAGTGAGAATGTATTTAACCTAGTGCTGATGTTTGAGCATAAAGGAAACAGGCAAGGAAATATGATGTCTGTATAGAATGTTCAGCTCTTTAATGACATCACTGACATAGAGTATGCACCATCACCTTCCTTGCTCACAAATTCAACCAATTCACTTCTACTCACAGGTGTCAAGGAGGTTTTGTGTTTAGAATTGTGAACACAATCTGGCCAGGACACCTGAGAATCTCAGGGACACTGTGTGACTTTGAGTGCCGATACTGTAGCTTTGTATTTTGTCCTGTTTTTTTTAAGAGAGAGATTGGCGAGTAATCTGTGGTAACATAAACAGCTTGTGAGGCCTTGGGTTTGTTAAAATGTTGGGACAGTAGAAGCAGTTTGGATGGATGTGGCTAGTTTTCACAGACCGGGATTTCTAGGTTTTTTTAGATTTTATATTCACCAATTGCTTTTGGAGGTTCAGGCAGGGTTGGAATCTGCAGTAAATGTCTCCAGGGTGCTACTGACTGAATTTTCACTCGATATTTTTTTCTCTTTCTTTGCTGCTGGATTGCATGTGAGACAATGTGCTTCTGACTTTGTCTTTTTGCCAAGAGGTGTGTTTATGGGATGTTACTCTATTGGAACAGTTAATTAGCAATAGTTACTGTATCTATTATTCTATTAACTTTTCCAACAGAGTTAAGTTATTCAAAGTTCTTCTTTCTTTGGTTGTATTTTAACTATAGTGTTCAAATAAATTGTGTTTTGCTTAACATTGATTAGTTTATCTGATCAATTGCATGTGGAACACTGCACTTTACATTTGCCTTTAAAATAAGAAAAAAAGTATGGTCTAGGCTACCTTCTCAAAATATGTAAGGGGGTCTGGTCTGGTCCATAACATCTGCTTCACTGACACTGAAAGGACTGCTGGGGAACAGGTATTTTCTGGCCCCACACAGATGACCTGTTTCCAGTCATAGCCACAATACACTTTTTAGACATGCGGCAAAGGGACATATATGGTGGAAACAATAGGACAACAGAGCGTATAGCATTGTGCAACTGATGGGAAAAGTACATGCATGCCATGAATGCTGACATTTTTCAGGTATGTCAGCACATGACTTCAGGATCATTTGCTTAGGCGTTTTGAAAAATGCATCATAGAGGATGGATCTGCAAGGAATCCTAAATACTTGACAGCCCTCAAAACCTCGGATCTCCAGATGATACTTGCTATTGCCATCATAGAGAAATGGACAGAGCACTAAGCAGACGATCTTCACATCAGCTGCTGAAGTTGGATTAGGGTTGGGGTTACTAATCTAATCCTAACCCTAAACTTATCCCTAACCTTGACTAAAACCCCAACCCTGACCCTATTGCAGACTGAGTAGCTGTAAGTGAAAACTTACATATGCATGAAAGTATGGCTGTTTTAAAACATTGCCTTTTCCACAAGTGAATGATACATAATTTGATACTTTTGCTTTATTCGTATGTGCATTAATGTCATTTTGTTGACTAAACATAAAACTAATTGTATGAATACTTGTTTGTCTCACAATAGTAGTTGCAATGGAGTTAGAGACATTTCTTTGATTGTGGAGAAAATGATGTTGTGTGTTTGTGTCGAGCTATTATTAGATGTCTTATATGCTTGTCCAGCTTTATTTGCGCTAGTCTGTAGAATATGGCTGAATTTGCAGACTCATTGCCACTATGTAATGAGAAAGAGATTGCCTGAGGCCACTCTCAATGGAAAAAAATTGAAATGTTTTGGTACACAATAATATTTAACAATGCAGCAGTAGAGAGCTTGTGTATGAGAGAGGGTCTGCATGGGTATAAGTATGAAGTACTGTGTACGTGTGTGAGTTATGTAGCATGCAGTGGGGTCAACTATAGTGTGACATGAACCCAATACTCCAGGTGAGGTTATTCCCATGGGTACTGAACATTTGCTATTAGTTTCTGCTCAGCCACTCTGCGTTGTTGCTTGTTCTGAAGTCCGCTTTAGAGGATGGTCACCCAAAGGTCAAAGGCCAAATGTCCTGGACTGGGAGGGAACACTCCTGCCTCATGATTGTTGCACGGTATCTATTCATCCCTTGTCATAGTGTCTGCTTGGTCTCGTCCATGTACCATGCCTCAGGGCATCCTTGCTTGCAGTGTATGAGATAGACCACATTGGCCCAGTCACATGAGTATTTACCACAAACAGGCTGGGAGGGACTCCCATGTGTAATGGTGTTGTCCATGTTGATACTTTGACACGTCTTGCAGCAGCTGCCACGACAGAGTTGTACGGTGTTGTTATCCTGAAGGCTGGGGGCAGTTTGCTGTGCACAATATCTGTTTAATGTTTGTTAAATCAGATCATCATTGTGCAATGGTTTATTTATGATATATTTTAGAACAGATTCTAGCACTGATCTGAAATAATTCTACAGTATCCTGTCACCCTTTATTTACTTGCCGGAAGTCCCTGACTCTGGCATAGACTCATCAGAGTCAGCGCACAGAGTGTTAGAATCTCTGACACTCCTCCTTTGATCTGCCAGGCAAGTCTCCCTGATTGGACTAGATAAACAACCCCAATAAGTGAACTCATATTCAATGAGGTCCAGCTGGCTGACTTTGCTACAATGGCTGTACCTACTAATGATGGATGGCTAACAGGTCTTTCGTCCCCTGTCTTTTACTCTAACTCCCTTTGTAAAGAATAGGATAGCATTTGCTACCTTCCAATCCTTAGGAATCATTCCAGAATATATATATAGTTTTACAAGATAATCAATAATGAATCAATTTTCTTTCTAACTAAGCTAATTTAATAATAATGTCCCCTCAATGTGATTTTTACATGTCCCATGGACCACAGCAAAACCTCAGATAACCAATATCTCCCACATGGGCCTGGCTACCAGCTGAATTTAAATCAACAGAAATGGCCCAGAACTCAGTCTTGAAGCAGTGACTGTCACTCTCCTACAGTCATATTCAAGTTCATTTTCATCAAGCTTGACCCCCAACATCACTGTGCACCTTTCTCTTGTCCTCCTTCATCCTCCCATTATCTCCCTGGACCTGTGTCAGTGACACTGAACATACCATCTCTTCTCTTTGACCCTACCCTGAATGGGTTAATATTGTTGAGTGTTCTAAGTTCCGCCAACTACCATAATGTTACATGACTTTTTACGCAGAATAGCCAAGGCCTTGGAGGAGTGAGATCTAACATCTTGTCCTCCTCAAGACTGCTGTATTAAACAAGTCCATGAAACCTGCAATTGATTTCTATCAAACAATAGCTAATCCTTGTTGAATGGAATCTTAGTGAGATCGGGAATCTTACTGAGAACACTAGATTAAATAGGCCCTGAAGACCCAAGTACATAAAAAAAGATAATGACAACAAGCTTACTCCTTCATGAGAAACAGAATTGATCTAAATACATATACACCAGTGAGATTTGAGACAAACTGTACTGTCAGCCTGAGTGCTCTTGCACTGTGCTGCACGATCTGTTGGAGGGAAGCCCAATGGTACAGCTTCTCCACCATCAATTGTTTGGCTGAACTGAATGTGGCACCATTCCAGATAGAGTCAGGAGAATTTATAATGAGGAATAAAGAATAGCAGAGTAGTCACATGATCACTTCAATTCTGCTTCCACTGAGGACAGTACAAGTAATATCCCAAAATTAGACATCCAAGTGATTTGCAATGGAGAATGGGGAGTTGAAGGAAATTATCATTGGACGGAAGTTTTGTACTGGGAAAAAATTAATGGGACTGAAAGTTGATAAATTCCAAGGACCTGATATGTATATTCCAATGTGTTAAAGGAAGTTGCTATAGAGATACTTGATACATTGTTGATTATCTTCCAAATGCTTGGAATGATTTCTGCAAGTTGGAAGGTCGCAAATGCCACCTCACTAACAATGGAGGGAGTGTGAGTGAAAAACAGGGAACTAGAGACCTATTAGCCTTCTATCCTTAGTAGGACATTGTTAGTATCTACTATAAAGGATGGGCTAAATAAACATTTGTATCATAATGATCTGTTTGGACACAGTCAGCATGGACTTGTAAATAGAAGATTGTACTCAACAAATTGGTCAGAGGTTTTTGAAGATGTAACTAATAAAATTAATAAAGGAGAATGGATATGTAAAGTTTTTATTTATTCATATCTAGGATGTGGAGATATCATTGTCTCGATTAACATTATTGTCCATTTCTATTTGCTGTTGAGAAGGTGATGAAGAGCTGCAATCATAAACAGCTGCAGTCCACTTATAGGTGGACCCACAGAGCAATAAGGGAGGGAATTCCAGGATTTTGAACTCATAAAACCAAAGAAAAGATAATATATTTCCAAGTAAAATTGGTGTATAGCTTGAAAGGGAGGTTGCAGCTGATTGTGTTCACATGTATCCAATGCCCTTATCTTTCTCTTGGTGATGCTCATTGTTTGGAAGATGCTGTCTAAGGAGCCTTGGCAAATTCCTGCAAAGCATCTTGCAACTGGTACACACTACTGCTACTGAACATCAATGGGAGAAGATGTGGATGTTTGTGAATTTGGTGTGAAGCAAGTGGGCTGTCTTATTCTGGATGGTGTCAAGCTTCTTGACAGTTGTCGGAGCTGTGAAGTATTCCATCACACACTTGACGTGTGCTGTGTAGATGGTGGACAAAGTTTGGAAAGTCAGGAGGTGAACTATTTAGAGTTATAGAATCATAGAGATGTACAGCACTGAAATAGACCCTTCAGTCCAACTCAGCCATGCCGACCAGATATCTCTTTCCAATCTAGTCCCAACTGCCATCCCTCCAAACCCTTCCTATTCATATACCCATCCAGAAGCCTTTTAAATGTTGCAATTGTACAAGCATCCACGACTTCCTCTGGCAGCTCATTCCATACACGTACCACCCACTGTGTGAAAAAGTTGCCTCTTAGGTGTCTTTTCTATCTTTCCCCTCTCACCCTAAACCTATGCCATCTAGTTCTGGACTGCCCAACACCAGGGAAAAGACTTTGTCTATTTATCCTATCCATGCCCCTCATGATTTTATTAACCTCAATAAGGTCACCGCTCAGCCTCCGACGCTTCAGGGAAAATAGTCCAAGTCTATTTAGCCTCTCCCTAGAGCTCAAATCTTCTAACCCTGGCAACATTCATGAAAATCTTTTCTGAACCCTTGCAAGTCTCGCAACAGCTGACTGATAGGAAGGAGACCAGAATTGCACACAGTATTCCAACAGTGGCCTAACCAATGTCCTGTACAGCTGCAACATGACCTCCCAATTCCTGTACTCGATACTCTGACCAATAAAGGAAAGAAGATCAAATGCCTTCTTCACAATCCTATCTACCTGTGGCTCCATTTTCAAGGAGCTATGAACCTGCACTCCAAGGTCTCTTTGTTCTGCAATATTCCCTAGGGCCTTACCATTAAGTGTATAAGTCCTGCTAAGATTTGCTTTCTCAAAGTGCAACACCTCACATTCATCTAAATTAAACTTCATCTGCCACTTCTCGGCCCATTGGCCCTTTGCTCAAGATCCCATTATAATCTGAGGTAACCTTCTTCACTGCAAACTTACTAACTATACCTCTTATACTCACATCCAAATCATTTATATCAATGATGAAAAGTAGTGGACCCAGCACCGATCCTTGTGGCACTCCATGGGTCACAGGCCTCCACCACCACTACCACCCTCTGACTTCTACCTTTGAGCCAGTTCTGTATCCAACTGGCTCGCTTTCTCTGTATTCCATAAGATCTAACCTTGCTCACCAATCTGCCATGGGGAACCTTGTCAAACGCCTTACTGAAGTCCATATAGATCACATCTACCACTCTGCTCTCACCAATCCTCTTTGTTACTTCTTTAAAAAACTCAATCAAGTTTGTGAGACATGCTTTCCCATCCGCAAAGCCATGTTGACTATCCCTAATCAATCCTTGCTTTTCCAAATACATGTACATCCTGTCCCTCAGGATTCCCTCCAACAACTTGCCCACCACTGACATCAGCCTCACTGGTCTATGGTTACCTGTTTTGTCCTTATCACCCTTCTTAAACAGTGGCAGTACTTTAGCTAATCTCTAGTCTTCCAGCACCTCACCAGTGACTATCGATGATACAAATATCTCAGTAAGAGGCTCAGCAATCACTTCCCTCGCTTTCCACACAGGTCTAGGGTACACCTGATTAGGTCCTGGGGAATTATCCGCTTTTATGTATTTCAAGACATCCAGCACTTCCTCCTCTGTAATATGGACATTTTTCAAGATGTCACCATCTACTTCCCTACATTTTATATTTTCCATGTCTGTTTCCACAGTAAGTACTGATGCAAAATACTCATTTATATCTGCCCCATCTCCTGCAGCTCCACACAAAGACCGCCTTACAGATCTTTGATGGGCCATATTCTCTCCCTCATTGCCCTTTTGTCTTTAATGTATTTGTAAAAGCCCTTTGGATTCTCCTTAATTTTATTTGCTAAAGCTACCTTATGTCCTCTTTTTGCCCTTCTCATTTCTCTCTTAAGTATACTCCTTCTGCCTTTATACTCTTCCAAGGTTTCACTCAATCTATCCTGTCTATACCTGACATTTACGTCCTTCTTTTTTCTGAATCAACACTCAATTTCTTCAGCCATTCAGCATTCCCTATACCTACCAGCCTTTCCTTTCACCCAAACAGAAAGATACTTTCTCTGGACTCTCATTATCTCATTTCTGAAAGCATCCCATTTTCCAACCATCCCATTACGTTTGAACATCTGTGCCCAATCAACTTTTGAACACTCTTGTCTAATACTGTCAAAATTGGCCTTTCTCCAATTTAGAACTTCAACTTTTAGATCTGGTCTATTCTTTTCCATCACTATTTTAAAACTAATAGAATTGTGGTTGCTGGCCCCAAAGTGCTCTCCCACTGACACCTCAGTCACCTGTCTTGCCTTATTTCCCAAGAGAAGATCAAGTTTTGCACCTTCTCTGGTAGGTACATCCACATGCTGAATCAGAAAATTTTCTTATACACACTTAACAAATTCCTCTCCATCTAGTTCCAGTCTATGCTTGGAAAGTTAAAATCCCCTACCATAAAGCACCCTATTATTCTTACGTATAGCTGAGATCTCCTTACAAGTTTGTTTCTCAATTTCCTTCTGACTATTAGGGGGTCTATAATACAATCCTAATAAGGTGCTCATGTCTTTCTTATTTCTCAGTTCCATCCAAATAGCATTCCCTGGATAAATTTCCAGAAATATCCTCCTGAAGTGCAGCTGTGATGCTATCCCTTATCAAAAATACTATTCCCTCTCCTCTCTTGCCTCCCTTTCTTTCCTTCCTGTAACATTTGTACTCTGGAACATTAAGCTGCCAGTCCTGTCCATCCTTGAGCTGTGTTTCTGTATTTACTATGATATCCCAGACCCATGTTCCTAACCATGACCTGAGTTCATCTGCCTTCCCTGTTCAGCCTCTTTCATTGAAATAAATGCAGTTTAATTTACCAGTCCTACCTTGTTCTCTGCTTTGTCCCTGCCTGCCCTGACTGACTCACCTTTGTTCTCAACTGTACCAGTCTCAGATGAAATCATCCCTCACTATCTCACTTGGACCCCCCCATCACCATCACCCTCCCCCGCCTTACTAGTTTAAATCTCCCTGCTAGTATATTAGTCCTCTTGCAATTTAGGTACAGTCCGTCCTTCTGGTTCAGGTTACTTGTACCCCAAAATAGCTTCCAATGATCCAAACATGTGAATCCTTCTCCCATACACCAGCTCCATTGCCATGCATTCATCTGCTCTATCCTTCTATTCCTGCCCTCACTAGCTTGTAGCACCAGGAGTAATCTAGATATTACTACTCTTGGGGGTCCTTCTTTTAAAATTCCTCCCTAACTCTCTGTAATCTTCCATCAGAATTTCCCTTCCTATGTCATTGGTTCCAATGTGTAAAATGACCTCCTACTAGTCCGTCTCCACCTTGAGAACATTCTGCACCCCCTCTTAGACATCCTCGATCCTGGCACTAGGGAAGCAACTCACTATTCTGATTTTTCTCTGCTGGCCACAGAAATGTCTGTCTGTACCTCAGACTAGAGAGTCACATAACACAATTGATCATTTGGTACCCGAAATACCTTGTTGCAGGATTCCTAGCTAGCTAGAGTACTTGTATGGCTCAATCTAATTCAGTTTCTGGTCAAGGATAACTGCCAAGATGTTTATTACAAAGATTTAGTGATGGCAATCTCTTTGAATGTCAAAGAAAATGGTTAGCTTGTTGTAGATGACGGTGTGGTGCTGGAGAAGCACTGCAGGTCAAGCAGCATCCAAAGAGCAGGAGAACCGACATTTCAGGTGTAAGTCCTTCATCAGGAATCAGAGGTTCCTGATGAAGGGCTTATGCCCGAAACATCGATTCTCTTGCTCCTCCAATGCTGCCTGACCACTTGTGCTTTTCCAACAAAGCACTCTCGATTCTGATCTCCAGCATCTGCAGTCCTCACATTCTCCTCTTTTTGGAGATTGTCATTGCCTGGTATCTATGTAGTACATTTGTTATTTGTCACTTGTCAGCTCATGACTGAATACCATCCAGGCCTTGCGGCATTTGGACATGGACTGCTTCATTATCTGAGACATTGGATAATAAAGTCCCCACAGGAGGCTGCTTAGAAAAATTAATGCACAAGGATAGGAGATAATGTACTCGCATGGGTTGATGGTTGACTTAGAAATAGATAACAGAGAGTATGAACAAAGGTGTCATTCTCACAGTGGCAGACTGAATGGTGTGATCCTTTGAAGATCAGTAATTGGCCTCAGCTGTTCACAACACCTACTAAAGATTTGGAGGTGGCAACAAAATGTAAGATTTTCAAAATTGTCATTGATACAAAACTAATTGTGAATGTGTGTTGTGAGGATGATCTAGAGCAACTTCAAGAGGATTTGTACAGAACTAGTAAATGGGCAACAACATGGCAGATGGAACATAACGTGCAGATAGTTAGCCATTGTGGTAGGAGGAGCAGATGTACAGATGCCTTAAATAGTAACAGGTTTCAAAATTATAGATGTACAACGAGACCTAGGTACAATTTGTACAGGAGCTTGTTTAGACCACACTTGGAGTGCTGTGCGCAGTTTTGGTCTCCTTGTCTCAGGAATGATATTACTGCCAAAGAGGGTTTGCAATGTATATTTATCCAACTTGTTCCCAGGATGCAGAAAATTGCATGAACTGGGCCTGTATTCTGTAGAAATTCAAAGAATAAAAATTTGTCCGAATGAAATTCATAAGAACATTAAAAGGATAATCAGGGTAATGTAGGTAAGGTACTTCATTTTGTAAGGAAGTCTAAAAAAAGACAGCACTACTGAAAAAAAGAATAAAATTAAGATATTTGTGAACCTTTGGAATTCCTTTCCACAGTGGGCTGTGGAAGCTCAGTCCTTGAGCATGTTTAAGGTAGAAATTGATAGATTTCTGATGTGCAGGGTTTTGTTGATAGACAAGTAAAAGGCATGGAAGTATTTGATCATCCATGACCATATTTAATGGTGAGACAGGCTCAGTAGGCTGAATGGCTGACTCCTAGTTCTCTCTTCCTAATAACCTGTTATGCCTGACTACCAACATCCTCTGCTCCTTCTTAACGTTATGGCTGAACCATCTGAGGTGACCAGCATCATTGAATATTGTGCAAAAGTAAGATGGCATATGGATATTGGATGGGAGTGCTTAGTGCCAGACATTGCTGATATATGAGTGATGGATTTCTGACACACCAAGCAATTTAAAATTTTTGTGCAGTAGGTATGAGATGTTGTTCAAAGATCTAAGTATTGGCATTGACCACACATGTTTTCTTCTGATAAAACTGCCAGGTCCTTCATGACAGCTTTTGTGGTTGATGCTTATCATTTGTTTCAATGAACATCACCTGACACTCTGCGAGTTATGGCATTCCTCTTCCTGCATGTGTTCATTCTTGAAGTTAAAAATCACACAACACCAGGTTATAGTCCAACAGGTTTAATTGGAAGCACACTAGCTTTCGGAGCGATGCTCCTTCATCAGGTGATAGTGGAGGGCTCGATCATAACACAGAATTTATAGCAAAAATTTGCAGTGTGATGTAACTGAAATTATACATTGAAAAATTGATTGTCTGTTAAACCTTTCATCTGTTAGAATACAGCGATAGTTTCACTTCTTTCAAGTGTAAATCACAAAACCCTTTTTTTTAAAGTTGCATTCTCTGGTTAGCTGCTAACAATGGTGATAGCTAGACAATATGTTGAAAGTATTAGCCCCTGTGTTCTCTGTCTATGACCTGATGTTTAGGTTGATTCTAATCTAACAAGTGAGATAACAGAGTTTTACATAAATTCATGCAGTTTTTGAGCTCAGAGTTCTACATGAATGTATGCAGTTTTTGAGCAAAGTGCAATGTAACTCTGCAAGTACAAATTCACCCCACAAAATATATGTGTGCATGTGGGTCTGTGTGTGTGTGTGTGTGTGTATGTATGTGTAGTGTGTGCAGAGTGCCTTAAGTCTGTGAGGGGGTGCATGTGTGAGTGGGGGAGTGTGTATGTCTATAAAGGTGTGTGTGGGTTTCTGTGTGCACGTCTGTGTGTACCTGTGTCCATGTGTATGTGAGAGTGCGTGTGTGTATGAATATCTGTGTGTGTGTGTAGTGCAATGATGATCACCTGTAATGTGACATGAACCCAAGGTCCCGGTTGAGGCCCTCCCTATGGGTACCGAACTTAGCTATCAGCCTCTACTCGGCCACTTTCTTCTGCTGCCTGTCCCGAAGTCTACCTTGGAGGATGGTCACCCGAAGGTCCGAGGCTGAACGTCCTGGAACACTCAAATCATTCATTCTTGAAGGCTTCCAATGCCCCTAACATTTGAGTAGCACTTCCTTTTTTTATTTCCCTGAGTCCACCTTTCAATTATCACTACTTCCACCTCCAAGACAATCCACAGCAGCCTTCTTTCAATCAGCATGAAAAGCAATAGACTGACTATTTGAACAGGAAGCTACCCTTGCCCATTGTTGGCAGCCAGGTCCTACTGGAATGCCTGGAGAAATCACAGCAATGAAGTGGGAGCACAAACTTGCTGGATTTAACAGGAACAGACTAAGGCAGATTCCAAATTGCAACCCCACTCAGAACCCAAAAATGTACTTTAATAATACTGATCCTGATATGTTCTTGAATATGCTGGACCACCTCAAAAAGGCAATTAGCTTCTGACTAGCATGTGAAAAAGTCCTAATATCTGCTTCAGATTGGTAGAAGGTTGAGGGGGATGGTAAGGAAATGCTTTCTCCACCTCAAGGGCAGGAGGAGTACAGATGTAACTGCCTGAAAGGATAGGAAAAGGAGAAATCTTCAACTCATTTAAATGATTCTCAAAAATACCTGCAATTCCACAACCTCCAGGGAAATAGACTTGGTAATGGAAAATATAACTAGGCTGGGTAGTCATTTGTCAGTGAGTGCAACCATGCTGGGCCGAGTGGCCATCATCTATACATTTTTCTTTTTACAAATTATCTTAAATATCTTAAACAGAATACTGCTCAGCAATGTATGGAAAGAATGGGGAGTGGCAGTCAATGAAATGCTTCTTAGGAGGTCCAGCCCAGAAACATTTGGTCGAGTGGTCTTCTTCTGTGTTGTAGAATTCTATTCAATTAACCAATCATAAATTGTGAACGTCTCTTTTATTTATCAATATGGAAGTCATTCACTTCTGGTGGATTTTATATTCGTGAAATTGCCACCATATTGAATGCTCCACTGCTCATTTTACATCTATAATTCAGGCATGGCGCCAACTAATTTCTACTCTATCCTCTTTCATGTCATGGTAGATTACAGGGAATGTTTTGAGTTGAGTCTGTTTTAATTAAGTATGTTGATTCAAGATTCATTAAGTTTTCTTTTCCTTGCCCATGTCTTCCTTTCTTGTTCTTCTCACACAAGACTTTGAAATCCTTCCAACATAAATGCGTTAAGCTAATATAATTGAACATGACTTCAGGGAACTGGACCAATCATAGCAAATCAATCCATGGTTGTCAATCTTTTTGATTGAGATGGTTCAGCTGAAAAGGGCAAAAACAGAATTGCAAGTGCCCAAAATACTATTAAGGCAACCTTTGTTGATTATTGGAGTGGCACGGTGGCTCAGTAGTTAGCACTGCTGCCTCACAGCACCAGGGATCTGGGTTTGATTCCAGTCTCGGGCGAATGTCTGTGTGGAGTTTGAACATTCTGCTTGTGTTTGCATGGGTCTCCTCCCGGTACTTCAGTTTCCTCCCACAATCCAAAGATATGCAGGTTAGGTGAATTGAATATGCTAAATTGTTTGTAGTTTTCAGGGATATGTAGCTTAGGTGCATTAGTCAGGGGTAAATATAGAGTAAGGGAATGGGTCTTGGTGGGTTACTTTTCGGAGGACCGGTGTGGACTTGTGGTCAAAGGACCTGTTTCCACACTGTAGGGATTCTGTGAAATTCTGTTTCACAGTGAGGGCTTCATTACATGACATTAAATAATCAGAACAGCAGGTAAAACTTCTTTTGTTTGCCTTTTATTAAGCTTCTGCTTTCCAAAATAGCAATTGCCTCTATCATATTATCTTTTATCAATTTAAGTGTAAATACAGGACTTTCCAAACTAAAAATATTAATTCACTGTTTTGTTTTCATTGAAATAGTCAGAGGTGCCTTAGCTATCATTTCTAACTTTCTCTACATATTCATCCATTCATGTTTAACAGATTGGAGTGAACACCTCTTAAGTTATTTGGCCTGTTTTTTATTCGTGATAATAATTTGTTCTTAATTAACTGCTGCATGACACTAAGAGCATTTGAGTTCCTTTGGAATAATTAACCCTCTAATGCAACCTATAATTTATATTTTTCCCCTCCACTTTTACATGCTCTTACATAGTTATTTTTTATGTCTGCATATTTCTGATATTGAAATTGTCTGTGAAATTCCCATTTTTACTCCTAATTAAACATTTCCGAAGTTATATCTAAAATATTCTTACTGCATGCAATTTATGGGGGTGTGAAATAACAACCAAACATGATGGATACAAAATTATTTAATGTTGCTAAGCATCAGTCAAATCACTGGACCAGTACAAATATTAAAAAGTTCATTAATCTAACTTTGAACACAAAGCTCTTTGTTGAAACTAAGTGTAAAAGGTCCCAAACTGACAGGTACCACAATCATTCACTTTTGTATCTGCTCTGAAAAAAAACTTTTTAAAAATGTAAATATTATTAATTATAGGTATCAACTTAAAGTAAAAAGGCAAAGTTGCAATTTGTGTCTCCTGTGAGTTATTGCGCTGTATTTGAGAACGCAACAAAAATATGCTCAAAATTGGTCTTGAGAAACATTGAATACATTACAATTTATTATGGCTTACCTCCTTTTAATATTTGATTTTTACATTCATGTGTAATTATTTGGAAAACAATTTATCTTTACATTCACATCATACTGCATTTGATTCTAAACCAACAATTGAGTTTGCTATGTCAGTTTAAATTCAGTCAGTAGTACTCTGCCCTCTGACTCAGAATGTAGCTACAAAAATCATTTCAAACATTTAAGATCATAATCCAAATAGCAAATTCAATGAAATACTGAGTGAGTGCTAAACAGTTGGAGGTGGCATTCCTGATATGAGAAATTTAACAAAGACGCTGTCTATTCTTTTCTGATATTGATTTCAAGGTATAATTTGAGGAAGAACAGGTGAGTTCTTCCTTCTGTTTGACACAAGATTTAACCCTCAATAAATATCACTGAAGTCAATTACATGTTTACGATCTCAGTGTGAGGTTTGTAGAATTTCACCATGTACAAGTCTGCAGCTTAATCTCCTACTGTTTAAGAATGACTGCACTTCAAAAAATGCTTAACTGACTGCAAAGTTCTTTAGGACATCCTGATAACACATTGCCACATAAATTAAAATTACTTCCATTCATTTCATCCTATCAAGTGGATGCCTCAATTCTGAAACTGTCTTGATTTTTTAAAGGGAGCAATGACCTTTCGTAGTTTAAAAATCTCTCGGGTCTTGTACAGCTGTATTTATTTTGTCTGGCTTTTCTTAACTACCCATAGAATTATATCACCCAAAACTGATTAATGTTTTTAATGTTTTAATTTTTAAGGGTGAATTAACATTATAGCTGCAACACAAAGATTTCTCATCAAGTGATTTTCAATATTACTCTGTAAATGCAGCCAAAGATGCATGTGTAATAAACATTATTGTATTAAATGGCTTGCATTTCCCACTCTGCTGCTCATACATGTTGTTGCTCACATGTTCCTGACATTATTTCTATAAATGTGGTTCAGAGCCCACATCTTTATCACCTCTAGGCAGAGAAATAAAACATAAAGTGGTCTAAAATGTTTGTATCTTTGTATGTTGTAAAAGTAATTTCAATTTGATGCTTTCGTGCAGACTTCAAAATAACAAGATAAGAATGGAAAAATGTAAACAAGTGCAGCAAAGGCATGTAGGAGTTAAAGGATTGGAAGGATAAAATGAGCTTTTTTCTACAGCTGTCCTATACTGCTCTTGGCATAGGAGTGCTTGACGTCAATGCTGGATGCCAAAATGTGACAAAATATCCCATCCTGTGCACTCATCTGTCATCTTGGTGATTTTGCCATTTGAAAAAAATAGAAAAGCACCACAAGAGTAAATGTTTTCATAATGGCACTTCATCTGAATCCTCCTTTCACTGGAAATTCCAAAGGATGACAAAAACTAGCTGCAAACACTTTGTGGCTCTTTGTTCTGAGGAACAACTGGTTTCATGCTGCAAGTCCATCATCATCTCCTGATGAGCTATTCTGTGAAGAAAAGATCTTCTCTTTTGGCAGTGAACACAGCTCCAACTAAGATGTGCTTACTTGTTCCTCCCAATCATTTTATTTTAAGTCTGTGAAAGAAGGAACAATTGTTGCCAATTTTGTTAAAAAAAAATCAATTTGCTTTATAGTTCTTTTTAACCATGGTCTTTCTGCTGTGCTTGTTTTAATCATAAATATTAGCTTTAGTTTTGTAAGATGTTGCAGTTTTTCACAATAGCACCACCATTGGTAAGGCAGTTTCCCACATCCTTGCCCGTAATGAAATGCCTGACGTTTTGTGTTTGCAGATCAGAAGGTATTAGATCTATCTTACTGTAAGTGCCGGTAAGCCTACCTCAATGCCTTTCCATCTCATTAAATGCTTAACCAATCAGAGTTACGAATCCAGTTCCAATTAAGTTCTCCCCAGTCACTAAAGGAGGGCCTTATAAAATCCGATTGGTGTGCAATTAGAGAACTTGGCTTTTTCCCAAACATCAGAGTGAGTTCTTGCTGCTTTGCTCTTATACCATTATGACTTTTAATCAATGTGAATGATTGAGTTGCAGAATGGAGTGGAGTAAAAAGAGTACAGAAGGAAAGGCTAATTATACATAAGGGGCATGGCATAGCAGAGGCAGCAAAGACGAGGAGATGTCATAGAGACATAGAGATGTAAAGCATGGAAACTGACTCTTCAGTCCAATTCGTCCATGCTGACCAGATATCCTAAATTAATCTAGTCCCATTTGCTAACATGTTGGCCCATATCCCTCTAAATCCTTCCTCTTCATGTACCCATTCAGATGCATTTTAAATGTTGTAATTGTACTAGCCTCCACCATTTCCTCTGGCAGCTTATTCCATACACGCACCCCATTTTGCCTGAAAATGTTGCCCTTTAGGTCCCTTTTCAATCTTTCCCTCTCACCCTAAACTGATTCCTTCTAGTTCTGGACTTCCACAACCCAGTGAAAAGACCTTGTATATTTAACCTATCCAATCTTCTCATGATTTTATAAACCTCTTTAATTTCAACCCCTCAGCCTCTGACACTCCAGGGAAAACAGTCCCAGCCTAGAATCATAGAATCCCTACAGTGTGAAAACAGGCCCTTCAGCCCAACAAGTCCACACCAACTCTCCCAAGAGCAATCCATCGAGACCCATTCCCCAATCCATATTTAACCCTGATGTATGCACTTAACTCACACATCCCTGAACACTATGAGCAATTTAGCATGACCAGTTCACCTAACCTGCACATCTTTGGATTGTGGGAAAAAAACAGAGCACCTGGAGGAAATACACGCAGATGTAGGGAGAATGTTCAATCTCAACACAGACTGAGGCCTGAGGCTGGAATCAAATCCAGGTCCCTATGAAGCAGCATTGCTAACCACTGAGCTACCATGCTGCCTATTCAGCCTCTCTCAATAGCTCAAACTTCCAACTGTGGCAACATCCTTGTAAATCTTTTCTGAATCCTTTCATGTATGGTCAGTTTCGTCAGTTTGGTCACTCACATTTTAATTGCTATTAATACAGACTTTGCCTTGCTGAAACCTTTCCTGAAGGACGGCTCATGCCCGAACCGTGGATTCTCCTGCTCCTTGGATGCTGCCTGACCTGCTGCACTTTTCTAGCAACACATTTTTCAGCTCTGATCTCCAGCATCTGCAGTCCTCACTTTCTCCTCATTGCTGAAACCTTTGTAAGGCAGACATCGTGACATATGGAAACAAAACAAAAGTGTAGTAAGATTAGGCAAATAGGACTTGGTAACATGCTCCAGTGTTGCTCATAAGTAATATTTTTGTGATTTGTGTAATCTTGCATTTTTTCTCCTTCAAATAAAGAATGAATAAATTCTCAGCAACTGTGACTCAACAGCCTTATGAGCAGGGCATTTCCAAACATTCCTAACCATGGAGAGAATCAGGCCTTTCACATCTCAATAGGTACAGAATGAGAATGCCTTTTCTGGTTATGGAGATCCCAGCTAAGGGAAAGATGCTTCCTTCTTTCACATGCGGAGCATGGTCACCATTTTCTTTTCACTTCTTTTCACTTTCCATTGCTTGCTGCACATCGTGGCTAAAGGCGCATTGTCTTTAATCATACTTGATCTGACAAGGTTGCTGGGATTGAAATGAATCTCATGAACCTTTGCTGCAAACCCCAAATGATGGCTTTCCCTAAGTTTGAGAACAACATGAGGCATACACTCGATTGATGATGTGAGATATTAAATCAATCTCAATGTATAATTATATCCTGGTGTATAAGGATGCTCCACTCATTTCACTTCACTGATCCATGTCAGCACCAATTTCATATTGTAATTATAGTAAACCTATGTTCGGCGCAAGTCAAGATGTATTTACACAAATCCAGACTACATGCTGAACTATGACCCATGCCACCAAGGTACCTTTAAAATAACTTTTACTTTGTCTACCAATAGGTCTAGATGCAGCCCAAACTTTCACATCTGAGATGGTTGACTGTGACACAATGTTTATCAGGCAACTCCATGAGCATACTGAGCATCTCCTGTATAGATACAGGTACTCTCTCCTCAGCTTGAACTGCTGGAGCTGATGGGTTCCCTGGGTAAGGGGATACTGGTAGTCAGGATAACCATGGAATGTCCTGTGATAAATTTCCTGGAGCACCTGATTAGCACGCTTCCTCCCGGGGTGCTCAATGGCATCTTCATGATATGTTGAAGGGTCACCAGACTGGAGACAATGGTTATCTGTCCTCTCTCTTCTTGCCATTGATGCTTTGCATTAATGTCAACAGTGGTGGATGGCAGATCCACGAACATATCTAGCAACTGTTGAACATTCCATTTGGCCTGGCTGTACAAGGCATCTACTTCACATTCCATGGAGACACCTAGAAGCTCAATACTTAGCACTGCTGCCTCACAGCACCACAGATCCAGATTCAAATCCAGCCTCAGGCAACTGTCTGTGTGGAATTGGCACGTTCTCCAATGCCTGCATGGATTTCTTCCAGGTGTTCCTGTTTCCTCCCTCAAATCTAAAGATTAAATGCTGTTGCATTGTTTTATAACTTCTGTGAAAAAAAAGACAAAACAGCAGCACTTTTAAAACAGAGAAGAACAGACAAAAGGCAGCACATGGTCAGTGAAGGAGAGAGAGAGAAAGAAATCTACACTGCTAACTGACACAGCAGCAAATCTGCATAGTTACTGTCTTGCAGTTTGAATTCATGTATCTCTGGACATCGGTGTGCATCTAGGAAAAATTAACAAACAGCAAAATTCACAACTCATCTTGGAGGAACCTGTGTAGAAGATCTCACAGCACAGAAACAGATATGTGCATAGTTTTTAAGTATAACCTTGCTGTAAATCTACAATAGTGAATTGAGTGGATCCTTTCTTGATTGTATATTTTATTGAGATTATTTATCTCTTGATTAATTTTTTAAAATATAAGCTATAAGTATTAAGTTAGCCTGAAGCAGTATTCTTTTGAGCAATAATATGGTGTTATTTTCTGGGTCTGTGATTGTGAAGGAGTAAAGGTGGCCTTTAGTAGAGTGGTGTGCTCTTCTTATCAGCTATGGGGATTTAGAGAGAGTTTCCATGTTAGTGATAATTATGTCTGCAGGAAATGTCTTTGGTTGAGAATCCTCTCAGATCAAATGGATTGGTTGGAGTGACAGTTAGAGATAATGATGAATTTACTAGAGCTGTGGGTGTGATGGATGGCAGTTACAGGAAGGGAGAAAATCCACAGATACAGTTAGATAGATGGGTTAACACCAGGAAAGGTAGGAGAGGTAGGCAGGTAGTGCAGGAGTCTTCTGTGGCTATCCCCATTTCAAACAAGTATGTAGTTTTGGAAAATGTAGGGTGTCTATCAGAAAGATGTTATGAAACTTGAAAGGGTTTAGAAAATGTAGGGAAAATGTAGAGACTGCCATCCACCACTGTGATGGAGTCTCAGAGGAATATAGTATGAACAGCCAAGCTTCTGGTGTCAAGACAAGCTCTAATGTAATGAGGGGTATGTAGGATTCCAAATGATCAATTGTGATAGGGTACTCTTTAGTCAGACATACAGACAGATTTTTCTGTGGCCAGCAGTGAAGTTTCAGAATGCTGCATTGCCTCCCTGGTGCCAGGATCAAAAGAATGCAGAATGTTCGCAAAGGGGACAGGGACCAGCAGGAGGTCATTGTACACATTGGAACCAATGACATAGGAAGGGAAAAGACTGAGATTCTGAAGGGGGAATATAGAAAGTTAGGCAGGAATTTAAAACATAGGTCCTCAAGGGTAGTAATATCTGGATTATTCCCAGTGTTATAAGCTAATGAGTGTAGGAAAAGGAGGATAGAGCAGATAAAGGTGTGGCTGAGGAGCTAATGCATGGGAGAAGGGTTCACATTTTTGAATCATTAGAATCTCTTTTGGGTAGAAGTGGTGCATTATGGGAAGGATAGAAATGCTATAGGAAGGATGGAAAGGGAGGCAAAAGAGGAGGTAGAGTAGCATTTTTGATAAGGGATAGCATTACAGCTGTACTGAGGGAGGATATTCCTGGAAAGACATCCAGAAAAGTTACTTTAATGGAACTGAGAAATAAGAAATGGATAATCACCTTAATGGGGTTGTATTATAGACACCCTAATAGTCAATGGGAAATTGAGAAACAAATTTGTAAGGGGGTTTCAGTTATCTTTAAGGGCAAAAGGGTGGTTATGGAAGGGGATTTCAACTTTCCAAACAAATTCTAGTCTCCTTACTAATGGAAGGACATTGTGAAACTTGAAAGGGTTCAGAAAAGATTTACAAGGATGTTGCCAGGGTTGGAGGATTTGAGCTACAGGGAGAGGTTGAATAGGCTGGCGCTGTTTTCTCTGGAGCATTGGAGGATGAGGGGTGTCCATGTAGAGATTTGTAAAATCATGAAGGGCATAGTTAGGGTAAATAGACAAAGTCTTTTTCCTGGGGTGGGGGGAGTCTGGAACGAGAAGGCATCAGTTTAGGGTGAGAGGGGAAAGCTAAAGGGCAACTTTTTCACACAGAGGGTGGTGCATGTATGGAATGAGCTGCCGGAGGAAGTGATGGAAGCTGGTACAATTGCAATATTTAAAATACATCTGCATAGGTATATGAATTGGAAGGGTTTTGAGGGATATGGGCCAAGTGCTGGCAAATGGGACTAGATTAGGATATCTGGTCGGCATGGACGAGTTAGACCGAAGGATCTGTTCCGTGCTGTACACCTCTATGACTCTATGTGCAGGTTAGGTGGATAGGCCATGCTAAATTGGTAACAATGTCCAGGGATATATCAGCTAGATAGGTTAGCCATGAGAAATACAAGGATTGGTGGATAAGGTAGGGAAGTAGTTCTGAGTTGGATGCCCTTCAGACGGTCGGTGCATACTCAATGAGTCGAACGGCCTCCTTCTGCATTGTAAGGATTCCACAGTGGACAGAATTGGAAGTACTCATGCAGCCTATTCTACAGCCTACCAGTAGCTACTGCCTGATGTTCCTCTAACTGACCCTACTTTATATATCTGTCTGAGGACAGAAATACATTATCTGTGGGTTGAGAAGTTTCCTGATCTTTGGTAACTCTCTTCATGTCCAATACCACAGCTATTGGTTCCTCAATTGGCTTAGTTAGGGAATAGGTACTGTATTTAAATTAGTTTTCAAATAGTCTAACAAGATTAATCAAAACATTTGACTCTCTTAATATTTTCTTCATTTTAAAATGATCTGCAATTGAGCCTACGTCGTAAAGACGTGTTCACTTCTTCCATCAATTTGTTCTGTATCTTTAAAGCAATTCCATACCACTTTAACTTAAAAAAATGCTGGAGAAAATTGGCAGGTCTGGCAGTTTTTTTTTAGATTAGATTAGATTACTTACACTGTGGAAACAGGCCCTTCGACCCAACAAGTCCACACCAACCCGCCAAAGCGCAACCCACCAATACCCCTACATTTACCCCTTACCTAATACTACAGGCAATTTAGCATGGCCAATTCACCTGACCCGCACATCTTTGGACTGTGGGAGGAAACCGGAGCACCCGGAGGAAACCCACGCAGACACAGGGAGAACGTGCAAACTCCACACAGTCAGTCGCCTGAGTCGGGAATTGAACCCAGGTCTCAGGTGCTCTGAGGCAGCAGTGCTAACCACTGTGCCACCGTGCCGCAGTATTTGTAGAGAAAGAGAAACAAAGTTAAATTTTGAGAGAAATATGATTCTTCTTGGTAACTGGGCATTAGAAAATGATATTTTTTATGTTGTTGACAAAGGAGGAGAAGCAGTGAGTAGTGCAGATGGTAAGGCTACTAAAAGGGGGGAAAAAAAACAAAGTGAAGGCATTTGGAAGTAGAAAATTGATATAGGTGTAGAACAACTATTAATGATAGATGCGAATAGCAGAAAATAGATCATTTTTGCCAAGATCAAGCACATGTAAACAAGATACTGCAATGTGTGAAGAAGACTATATAATAAAATTGGGAGAGTGTTCATATTCTGAAGTTGCTTACCTCAGTATTGAGTCCGGAAAGCTGCAAAATGTCTAAATGGAAAATGAGCTGTTTTTGCTTCAGCTGACATTAGGCTTCACTGGAGCACTGCAGTAGGTCAAGGGCAGAAATGCTAGGCTGAGATCAAAATGGTCTATTGAAATGGCAAGCAATTGAAAGGGTCAGGTCATAGAGTCATAGAGATGTATAGCACAGAAACAGACTCTTCAGTCTAACTCATTCCATCTCGACCTGATATCATAAACTAATCTAGTCAAATTGCCAGCACTTGGCCCATATCCCTCTAAACCCTTCCTAATCATTTATCCATTCACCTGATTTTATAAACCTCTATAAGGTCACCCCTCAGACTCTGATGCTCCAAGGAAACCTTCCCAACTTCTCCACTGTGAGCTTTCTACAGGGTCCATTCCCTTCATGATACGCCAGTTCACTCTTCTGTCATTTCCTCACAGTCCATGGAACCTTCATATGAAATTGCGGAAGGTGAATCCTTTGTATTTTTACCTCCTTCCTCCTCACCATCCTATCCTCCTTTTGGATCATAGAGTCAGAGCCAAAGAGATGTACAGCACATGAAATTGCCAAGGTCATCCTCAACTGTCTCCTCCCTGGGCCTGAAGAACTCCTCTCAGAATCACAGTGTGACTTTTAGCTGTGGAGGGGCACAACAAACATAATTTTTACATCACAATAGCTGCAGGAGAAACACAAAGGAAAGAACCTACCACTGTACATGGCCTTTTTGGAACATACAAAGGCCTTTGACACCATCATTTGAGAAGCATTATGATGCTTTCTTCTCTGCTTAGGTTGCACCATGAAATTTGTCGCCATCCTTCGTTGTTCCACAATGATATGGAAGTCATAGTAATGACAAATAGCTCCAACATTGACCCCTTCCCTGTTCGGACCGGTGTCAAGCAGGGCCACGTCATCACTAACTCTCAATCTACCTTGCTGCAATGTTTCACCTCACTGCCAACTATCTCTCTGTTGGAGTGGAGCTAGTTTACAGAACCTGTGGGAATTTATTCAGTCTCTGCCACCTTCAGCCAAAATCAAAGTCACCCCAAACAGTGCCATCAAGCTGCAGTACGCAGCTGAGGCTTGTGTATGTGCAATCTCGGAGGATGTACTTCCGACCATTGTCAGCACCTTTATGGAGGCATGTGAAAGCATTGCAGGTCATCCATCAACCTGGTCTGGCATTGTGGTGCAAACTCCTGATCATTAAGACCCATGAGGAGAACCTTTACCACTTCCAATTATTCGGATATTTCCTATTGGCCAACGCAGCTATTGATCCAGCATCACGTCCAGTGTGCTAACGCAGCCACCTACAGACTCACCCTGAGAGTGGAAGAGAGTTATCCTCATCTGCGAGGGACTGCCAATGATGAAGATACATGTTTGTCTCATATAATTCTAAAAGGTTCAGTGTAGGAATACAGCATCTAGTATGTAGTGGACTGGTGTAGCATTGGCTACCACCTTACAGGAACAGTGTTTTGTATTTTGGTAGTTGAAGCTTATGCTGCGATAAGAGGTTACCCTTTCAAGTTGCCTTATACAACAGATAAGACTAATAGCTCCTGAAGTGTGTGTGCAATGTGGTGGAAGAAAATCTCTGATTGCTTTATTATTTAAATGATTAAAAAGCTGCAGCAGAGGACCACAGAGATTTTTTGAGTCCCATTTCTGACATTGGTAAAAGCTAGGAGACAGGGACAAAAATCAATTAAAAAGACAATTGAAAATGTAATCTTTCACTCCAGAATGTTGGAGTACAAAGCAGTGGATGTTATCACATAATAGTATAAAGTTTTATTAAGGGTACATCCAGAATATTACATTCATTTCTGGATACTACACTTCATGAGGGCTACATGTGCCAACAGGTGAGTGAGCACAGACTTCTCACAAATTATTCTTTAGGAAAAAGGGTTAGGTAATAAGGACTGGCTACATAGAGGGGGCTAATATTGTTTTAAATTGATAAAATTAAAGGCTGATTTAATTGAGCTAGGTAAGGCAAATGAAGTTTTTACATGGATAAGTTGAAGTAAAATTTCCTCTGGGGAGTGAGTTCAGAACAAAGAGACAGACTTAATATAAGTGGAGTGTTGTTCAGATGTGATATCAAAGTGTTTCTCACAAAAATAGGAGGAAAAGTCTGGAATTCCATCCATTAAATCTGAATTGAATCATTCAATAGTGAAATTGATCATTTTTTAAGGCAATGATCTGAACAATATGGAGCAAATTAGGGTAAAATGGAGTTGAAGTACCATTCAATTAAATTATAGGTTTTTTTTCCATTCTCAGGTGTCACAGTTCAATGCTTTGTTTGGCAATTATTTTTGAAGTGTCCTTCCTATAAATAGTATTGGAAAAAATGTGAGAAATAGATTGGTGAGACATGCAGCAAAAATGTCGGAGAACCAGTCAATGCTCTTTTCTGCTTGGTCGTTCGCCAGTCTGCTGCTGCAGTGTTCAGCCAGAACTATCTTATTAAAGGCTATGATTTAATTTTAATGCACTCCAGCAGATTGCACTCACTTGGCATGGGATTTATAGCGAGTTTTAACCTTATGGGTATGCAAATAATCCGACAAAGGAAACCCTCTGCTGAATATCCACTAAAGCCAGTCTTTTTCCAAGAGAGCTGTATTGTAAATTACTGCGTCAAAATTGATGCCCATAATATTTACCCTTCCAGTAACGTGAAAAGAGATGTAGCACACAGAAAGTAATATTCATCACACAATCTGTTGTTATAGCATAACAAGTTACAAAAACATTTTGTTGAATAATTAGATAATAGCAAAATGCATAGTGTTGATAATGTATAATGAGGTAATGTTGGCTTCAGCATCACATGATTGTTAAGAGATTTGTAGAACTGTGTAGAAGTTCTAAGAGAATCTATGCATTAACTATGGTGTAAATAAAGGCCCAGATTTTCAGTGGGATGTACAGTACCCTCTGAACTAGTCAGAGTTACCAAGTCTCAGCCCTGCGCCTGGTCTTTGTCAGGCAGACTGTGGATACGGCATGAGTGCAGCTGTCCTTTACAGTAATCAGTTGTCTCCAAGGAAATGGGATAGTGGCATCCATGGAGTGTGGAAATCCACACATGTAGGAATTAGAGCAAGTAAGAACAGATCTGTTCTCAATGCAGTGGCGAGTTCTTTACCACAGAAGACTGCTGAGACTGTATTTCAGGTGGAGAAAGACAGATTGTTTTTTAAATTGGCAAGAGAATCAGGGCTATAGGGACAAGCAGGAAAGTGGAGTTAAGAATTGTCAGGTTAGCCATGATCTCATCAAATGGTGGTGCAGACTCTGCAGGTGAATATCTCACTTCTCTGATGTCATACAGTCTTATGGTAATTTCTACTGGATAGCCACAGTGCTATTTTGAAGAGGTTAAGTAGCTTTTTAGTGGAGATAAGGCAACTTTTACAATTGTGAAAAATAGGCATGCTTCTGCATAAAAAGTCCATAAGCAGATTTTTGTTTTATTTGTTAATAGGATATTGGCTACTTAGACCAACATTTATTGTCAATCAGTTATTGCCCTGGGGAAGGTGGTAATGAGGTGCCTGATTCAACCACTGTCATCCTAGGCATGTAGATATATCCACAGTACTGTAGGGGGGAGGTTCCAAGATTTTGGTCCAACAACAGTGAAGGAAAGGTGATGTTAAAGTCAAGATAGTCCGTTACTTGGAAGGAAACTGTCAACCCGTAGTGTTCCTATGCATCTGCTTCCATTGTCCTCCTAAATAAGAGTTTATGAGAATGGAAATTCTGCTGTGGGAACCATTGTGAGGTACTGTTGTGTATGTTATACATGGTACACATGGTTTTCACAGTACATCAGTGGTGTAGGGAATGAATGTTGAAGGTGGAAGATGGGGGCCAATCAAATGAATTATGTAGTCCTGATGATATTGAGCTTCTTGAGTGCCATTGAAGCTGCACTTATCCAAGCCTATCATACTCAATCACACTTCTGACATGAATCGAAGATGGTAGACAGGCTTTGGGGACTCAGGAGATAAGATACCAACTGCACTTTGAGCCTCAGAAATCTATTTATCTATGTATCTAGTTATCGACCTGACTCTCCTAGTTCATTTCCGGGTCAGTTATATCTCCCAGGATGTTGATAGTGGGGGATTCTGTGCTGGTAATGCTCCTGAATGTCAAGGGTGATAGTTAGATTCTGTCTTGCATGGCATGAGTAGCAATTGTCAGCCTAGACCATGTATTGCTTTATGTTGAAATGGACTGCTTCACTTTCTGAAGAGTTATAAATGATGTTTAATATTATACAATCATTGGCGAACATCCCCACTCTGACCTTATGATGAAGAGCAGGTCACTGAAGAAGCAGCTGAAGATGATTGGGTCAAAGAGACAATCTTCGAGGAGAAAGTGAGGTCTGCAGATGCTGGAGATCAGAGCTGAAAATGTGTTGCTGGAAAAGCGCAGCAGGTCAGGCAGCATCCAAGGAACAGGAGATTCGACGTTTCGGGCATAAGCCCAAAGAAGGGTTGAAGAAGGGCTTATGCCCGAAACGTCGAATCTCCTGTTCCTTGGATGCTGCCTGACCTGCTGCGCTTTTCCAGCAACACATTTTCAGCTCAAAGACACAATCCTAAGGAAATCCTGCAGTTATTTCCTTGGACTGGGATGATTGACTTACAGCAACTGTAATTTTTTTTCTGACAGGTATTAAGTCTGTAACCTATAAATCTTAAGTACAAATGAAGAGTATTTTAAGCCACTTTTTAAAATAAATGTAATACAATTAAACTGTCAATTTGTTCATTTTTACATTTTCCGAATGTTTATTATTAGAATTCTTAACTTGTTGGTTAGTTTCACACTGACCAGTATGCTGGGCACTTTTATGTCCCAACCCTTTCCCAGTTTCAGCTCATCAAGAAGTGAATGTGAAATCTGTCATATGCTACTGTGCAAGGCTAAAGTTACTGCAGAACTGTTCTGTTGTAGTTGAGATATTGGGTGAAGTTCTAACTTTTATAAGAAAGATAAAAATCTCATAGCAAGAAAAAGCATCAAGTGTTGAAATGTTCTGATTCTCTTCGAATAAGCTAAACAACATCCTTCTTTCAATTAATACTAGTGAGAAAGATTTTTCTACAATTGTTTGTTGGACTTTATTACACGTGAAGTAGCTGTTTGTGTTTACCCAAACATTTACAGTTATTGTAAATTCAAAGTAAATAATTTCTCCAGAATATTTTCAGGGATTACATATTATGTAAGTGTGAGTCTTCCAGAGCTTTTTCAGCAAATTATATGAGGTAAGCATATGTTTATTTTATTAGTCTGTCCAGATGTTACTTTGGAACTGTATTGAAATACACTGGCACAAATATGAACAAAATACATAATAGACTTGGCCAGAAGGATGCTAACCTTGTTTTAATTTGACATGTTGTGCATATGAAAAACAAATGAATGGTTAGAGTTTAAATTTACTGTCCATTCACTTGTAATTCGTCATATGTAATTTGACCAACACATTCAAAATAATTAAAAATAAAGTTTTTTAAAAATGAAATCAAAGCTATTTGTAAATTGTTAAACATGAAAATATAATATTTTCTAATAAGTCAAGCTCTGAAAGCAGCTATATTTCATGTTTCTAAGATCAACCATCAAAACCGTTCATTTATGTCATTCCTGCATCAGCTCCCCATCCCGATGCCCCCCACTCTTCCCCTCACATTCCACCCACCTGCTTTCTTACACTTCCATTTGAACAATTTTTCACTTGTTTTCTCCTTATTGTGCCTCTCGCCTGTGAGATCTCTTTCACTTCCATTATTTTCCCACCTGAGCTTTGCTTCTTTCTCCTATTCTGCCTGACAGTACTTACATTACTCTGAAATTTTGCAATCCTATTGGGGTCACGAAAAGTCCAGAGACATGAAATTGACCACCATGACAATGGACCCTGTGTTAAATTCATATCCATCTGCTCTCATAAACCAATGGTGGATTTTAATGGTGGATCTCCGGGACTTGTCCTTTGGAGGGAGACATCTTTACAGGTCTCCAGAAATTCAAGAAGAAAGACTAACTGCCCTGATGAATGAGGTACCCTCAGGATATTGTTTGTCAATGCACAGGACATGGTCTGCAGAGTTTCAAGAAGGCAACTCACCACCATCTTCTCAAGGGCAACTAGAGATAAACAATAAATACAAACCAACCAGAGAAGTCCATGTTCCAAAATGATTGAAAAAAATCCACAATGCCAAGCCCTGCCTGCCTGGCCTATGTGAGACCTCACACCCATCTGACACTGAGGGCTTCATTACTGAGCACTTCCTTTGGGATTGTTTCAATATGGTGAGGAGGCTGTGCTTCAGGGGTGCTGTTGGGACAAAACAGCTATCAACCAACAGATTAGGCAACAGTTCTCAGAGGTAGGATTTTCTCCTTTATTAATTCAATTTAATTTTTATTTATTTCATTGATCAGGTGTAGGCATCATGAGCTGGATCAGTTTTCCTCATCCTAGTTGCGCTTGAGAAGATAATGATAAGCAGTCTTTTTAAACTGCTGCAACACATGCGTGTTAGGTAGACTGACAACACTACTAGAGGGGATTTGGACATATGAGGGATAGAGATTTAAATCCAACTGAGGATACTGTGTGTCTTGAAGGGGAACTTGTAGCTGGTGTTGCCATACAACTATTGCTCTCTTCATTTTAGATAGCAGTGATATGTTTGGAAGATGCTGTCTAAGGAAACTTAATAAATTTCTGCAGCACATCTTGTAGGTATTGTGCTTTGTTGCTACTAAGGGTAGATAATGTTTGTGAATGTGATGTCAATCAAGCAGGCTGCTTGATCCTGGATGGTGTCAGGGATCTTGATTATCGTTGGAGTTGCACTCATCCAAATGGTGAATACTTCATCAAATCCAGACTTATAGATACTGGAAAGACTTTGGGGAGTCAGTAGATGAACTACTCACTGCAGGACATCGAGTCTCCTTTAGCCACTATCGATAGCTGGTCCAATTCAATTTTTTGTTAATAATCACACATTGGTTGTTGATAGGGAGGGATTCACTAATGGTAATGCCATTGAATGTCAAAGGATAATCTTAGATTCTCCTTTGTTGAAGTTGATCATTTACTACCATTTGTGTGGCACAAATGTTATTTACCACTTTTCAGATCAAGCTTGGATATCATCCAGTTTTCACTGTATTTGGACATGGATCATTTCAATGTGCGAGGAGTTACAAATTGTGTTGAACATTGCACAGTCATCTGTGAATATTCCCTATTTCTGACCTTATCATGGAGGCAAGGTCATTGATGAAGCAGCTGAAAATGGTTGAGCTGAGGACCCTACCCTGAGGAACTCCTGCAGAGATGTCTTAGATCTGTCTGTGTGGAATTTGCACCTTCTCCCCATGTCTGCGTGAGCTTCCTCCGGGTGCTCCGGTTTCCTCCCACAATCCAAAAATGTGCAGGTTAGGTGGATTGGGTATGCTAAATTGCCCATAGTGTTCAGCGATCTGTAGGTTAGGTGCATTCATCAGGGGTAAATGTAGAGTAATGGATAGAGTAATGGGGTCTGGGTGGTTTACTCTTCAGAAGGTCGATATGGACTTGTTGGACCAAATGGCCTGTTTCAACACTGTAGGGATTGCATGATTCTCTGATCTGAGATGACTGACCTTCAACAGCCACATCACCTAAATGTGTGTCAGGTATGATTCCAACAGCAGAAAATTTGCCCAGATCCCAATTAATTACTGTTTTGCTAGTGCTCCTTGATGCCACACTAAGTCAACTGCAGCTTTGGTGTCAAGGGCTGTCATTCTCACCTCACCTTTGGAATTCAGCTCTTTGTTCATTTTTGAACCAAGGCTGTAATGAGGTCAGGAGCTTAGTGGTCCTTGTGGAACCCAAACTGTGTGATACTGAGCAGAAAATGTGTTGCTGGAAAAGCGCAGCAGGTCAGGCAGCATCCAAGGAACAGGAAATTCAACGTTTTGGGCCTAAGCCCTTCATCAGGAATGAGGAAAGTATGTCCAGCAGGCTAAGATAAAAAGGTACGGAGGGGGGACTTCGGGGAGGGGCGATGGAGATGTGATAGGTGGAAGGAGGTCAAGGTGAGGGTGATAGGCCGGAGTGGGGTGGGGGCGGAGAGGTCAGGAAGAAGATTGCAAAGAAGATTGATACTGAGCAGGCTGTTGCTGAGTAGGTGTTGCTTGACAGCAGCATTGATGACATCTTCCATCACTTTACTGATATATTTGTTGGAACATCTTCCTCAAGTGAGTTGTTTAGTTTTGAGAGTGTGTTGCTGGAAAAGCACAGCAGGTCAGTCAGCATCCGAGGAGCAGGAGAATCAACGTTTTGGGCATAAGCCTTTCATCAGGAATGCGGTTTGTGGGCCAGAGGGCTGAGAGATAAATGGGAGGTGGGTGGGTTTGGAGAGAAGGGAGCTGAGAAAGCAATAGGTGGATGGAGGTGAGGGAGAAGGTGATTGGTCGGGGGTGGTGGAGCAGACAAATGGGAAAGGTGATGGACAGGTCAGGAGGACAGTGCCAAGTTGGAGGCTTGGGACTGGAATAATGTGGGGGAGGGAAATTGAGGAACGTCTGTCGGGAAGAAGACTGCTGCCCCTACCGCTGCAGGATCTATTGCCGCCACTAGATTCACTGCCTCCAGGACAGACATAATACCTACTCTGTACGTCATTTCTGCCCCCGCAGTTGCGCCACCACAGCCACTTCCGTCCCCAAAGAACATCACTCACCTGGACACGGCTGGCTCTATCACCAACGTCACCTACCAAGAACCAGACCGCAACTTCACAGCTGTCACACTTGACATCACTTCCACCCCTGTGGACACCACTGAAGGCCTCCTACTGCCCCCTTTATGAGTATCACTTCCATTGGTGACATCATTCCTGACCCTATAATCATACCCACTCAAGTGACTGTCTCAAACTCCACACCCAGCTCCAGCTCCAATCCTATCCCAGGTCCTAGCTCTCAGCCCTGCTGTGTGTTTACCATTCCCCACATCTTCCCCTCACTGAAGATGAACATTTAGTCCTCAGCAAAGGTCTCACCTTCATCCCTCTAGTTCCTAGATTAATGAGTTCAACACAAGTCATGACCTTGAACATTTCTTTGGCCACCTCCGCCTCCGGGCCTACATTTTCAAACAAGACTCCTGCCCACATGCCGAGTACTCTTTCTCCTGCCTCCAACACACCCCATCCACCTGAACACCCCGTGCCAGCCTGTTACCCGCCCTTTACCACTTCATTTCATCTGCTGCTGTGACATCAACTGCATCAATCTGTCCAACCCAGTCACTCACTCTAACGTCTCACCCTTCTAATGCACAGCTCTCCATTCCCTCAGTTCCAACCCCAACCTCACCATCCAAACAGCAGACATGGGGTGGGGGTAATAGTTTGGTGCACTGACCCCTACACCACTGACACCTCCTCCTAATGACCACTTGACCATGACGTCACCTCCCATCACCAAATCATCATCTTCCAGACTATCCACAACCTCATCGCTTCTGGGGATCTCCCATCCACAGCCTCCAACCTCATTGACCGTGAACTCTGCACCGCCCAATTCTACCTCCTACGTAAGATTCACAAACCTAACTTCCTCAGTTGACCTACTGTCTTAGCCTGCACCTGTCCTACTGAACTCATCTCTGCCTACCTTGGCATCATCTTGCCCCCCTTAGTCCAGGAACACCCCACCTACATTCGGGACACCACCCATGCCCGTTCATCTCCCCCAAGATTTTTGTTTCCCTAGCCCCCAATGCCTCATCTTCAGCATAGATATCCAGTCCCTGTACGCATCGCTCTGTCACGACAAAGGGCTCCAATTCCTCCATTTCTTCCTCTCATGCCGTTCCAACCAGTACCCTTCCAGTGACACCCTCATCCGCCTGGCTGAACTGGTCCTCACTCTCAGCAATTTCTTCCAATCCTCCCACTTCCTCCAACCAAAGAGGTAGCAATGGGCACCCACATAGGACCCAGATACGCATGCCTCTTTGTCGGGTATATTGAACAGGCCATCTTTGGGCGGCACTGTGGCACAGTGGTTAGCACTGCTGCCTCACAGCGCCTGAGACCCGGGTTCAATTCCCGACTCAGGCGACTGACTGTGTGGAGTTTGCACGTTCTCCCTGTGTCTGTGTGGGTTTCCTCCAGGTGCTCTGGTTTCCTCCCACAGTCCAAAGATGTGAGGGTCAAGTGAATTGGCCATGCTAAATTGCCCGTAGTGTTAGGTAAGGGGTAAATGTAGGGGTATAGGTGAGTTGCGCTTCGACGGGTCGGTGTGGACTTGTTGGGCCGAAGGGCCTGTTTCCACACTGTAAGTAATCTAATCTAATCTTCAGCAGTTACACCAGCACCACTTCCCATTTGTTCCTCCACTATATTGATGACAGTACTGGCGCTACATCATTCTCCCACAATGAGGTTAAACAGTTCATCAACTTTACCAACACCTTCACCAGCCCAACCTCAAATTCACCTGAACCATCTCAAATACCTCCCCTTCCTGGACCTCTCCATCACCGTCTCCGGCGATCAACTAACAACAAACATCTACTACAAACCCCCTGACTCCCACAGCTACCTTGAGTCCCTTATTCCCAATTCCTCTGCCTCAGCTACATCTGTTCCCAGGGTGACTAATTCCACCTTAGAAAATTTCAGAGGCCTCCTTCTTCCAATTTTGTAGTTTCCCTTCCCACATGGTTGATGATACCCTCCAGCACATCTCCTTCCCTTCCCTCACCACCACTCTTGAACCCCACCCTCCAATGCAACATTGGCACAACCACACACCCCCCACCCCCCCCAGGTCAGCACCTTCCGCCCTACTAACCTCTGCATACATCACACCATCCTCTGTCACCTCCGCCACCACTAGAGATAGGTTTCCCTCTCCACCCCTATCAGTGTTCCAGAAAGACTATTCCCTCCACAACTCCCTCATCAGGTCCACGTCCCCTCACCAGCCTTCACCTTCCCTTGCCACCACTGGAATTACAAAACCTGCACCCAAGTCATTCCCCTCGCCTCTGTCCAAAATCCCAAAGGATCCTTCCACATTCGACAGAAATTTACCTGTACCTCTACAAATGTCATCAACTGTACCCATTGCACACGATATGGCCTCCTCTACATCGGGGAGACAGGGTGCCTTCTTGCAGATCATTTCAGAGAATGTCTCTGGAATGCCCACACCCACCAACCCCACTGCCCCATGGTTGAACACTTCAATTCCCCCTCCCACTGCATCAAGGAAATGCAGGTCCTGGGCCTCCTCCACTACCAAATTGATACCACCCGATGCCTGGAGGAAGAACGTTCAATAATCTGCCTTGAGATCCTGTAACTACATGGGATGAATGTGGATTTCAACAGCTTCCTCATTTCCCCTCCCTCCACATTATCCTAGTCTCAAGCCTCCAACTTGGCACTGCTCTCTTGACCTGTCCATCAACTTTCCCATCTATCCACTCCACCACTGCACACCCCCCCCCATCACCTTCTTCCTCACCTTCATCTACCTATCGCTTTCTCAGTCCCCTTGACCCAACTACCACACAACCTCTGACACCCTCCAACCTCCCCCATTTATCTCTCAGCCTCCTGGCCCACAAGCCTCATTCCTGATGAAGGGTTTATGCCTGAAATGTCGACTCTCCTGCTCCTTGGATGCTGCCTGATCTGCTGTGCTTTTCCAGCATCACATGTTTGACCCTCATCTCCAGCATTTACCGTCTTCACTTTCTCTGAGAGGTTTAGTTGTCCACTGAATGAATTTAGCAGAACTGAAGAGCTTCGATATGATCCATTGGTTATGGAATTACTTAGGTCTTTCTATCACTTGCTTTTTTTCAGTTTCTACTTCACAGAAGAAGCATAAATAGCATTAGGAAATGTTAGGGCAAAAAGGTGTATTGGGAAAGAGGGATTGAAGAAATGTGTATTCATTTTAAAAAATGAGAAATCAATGGGACTGAAAGTTAATAAATCTCCAGGGTCTGATCATTTATATCCTCAGGAACAAGGAACAGGCTATGGAGATAATCAGTGGAAGAAAACTGAACATCAAAAACCCAGTTGCTAACATCAGCAATAGGCAAAATAATTGATATACAGAATGCAGCAACAGGAAATTTAGAAACTATTAACATGATTAGACAAAATCAAGATGAATCATTGAAAGTTAAATCATATTTGAAAAACTGACTCAAGCTTTCTGATGAGGTAAGTAATAGAATGGATGAGGGAGAACAGATGTAAATAAGGGTGTGTTGCAGTACATTAGTTGTTGAATTGTAGTGATAAACAGCCTCTGAGAAAATGTTGTGCAAATTTGTCTCAAGCACAGTGTTTTACCTGAAAACAACAGATGCTGGAGATCACAACGGGTCAGACAGCATCCATGGAGAAAGAGGAAGCAATCATTTCAACTCCTGATGACTCTTCATCAGAGCTGAAGTGAAGTGCGGAGAGACGCCATTGGTGCAGAAAAGATTTACAAGGATGTTGCCAGGATTGGAGGATTTGACCTATAGGGAGAGGTTGAATAGGCTAGAGCTGTTTTCCCTGGAGCATCAGAGGCTGAGGGTTGACATTATAGAGGTTTATAAAATTATAAGGGGTGGAGGGGTCCAGACTAGAGTGTATAGGTTTAGGGTGAGAGGGGAAAGATATAAAAGCAACCTAAGGAGCAACTTTTTCACTCAGAGAGTGATGCGTGTATGGAATGGGCTACCAGAGGAAGTGGTGGAGGCTAGTACAATTGCAACATTTAAAAGGCATCCGAATGGATATATGAATAGGAAGGGTTTGGAGAGATACGGGCCGGGTGCTGGCAGGTGGGACTAGTTTGGGTTGGGATGTCTGGTTGGCATTGATGGGTTGGACCGAGGGGTCTATTTCCATGCTGTACATCTCTATGACTCCATGACTCTATTATGCTGTAGTCTGGGAATGTGGGGTCGTGGATTGGTGTGGTGGTGGGGATAGGAGGGGGAGGTGGATATGGTGATTGTGTGATGGAGAAAGATATTAGTAGTTTACATTAAGTGATTGAAATATGGGAGTGGCAGAACAATGGTGCATCTCCTGCTAGTCTTGAAAGGACAGTAAGTGAGATGGGAGAGGGGTGGACATAATAATTGGCTAAAAGAGTGGAAAGAAATGGTTCACAATTTAGAGGTGTTGAACTCAATCCAGGCCGAGGATCCTCGATTATCCGACATTTGATTATCCGTATTTCAGAATATCCGAACAAGATCACAAGGTCCAATTATTGGCTAAAATGTATTATCCAACATTCGATTACCTGTACATTTGATTATCTGAACAAAATACTCCCTGCCTGTGTCATTTGGATAATCAAGGTTCCTCTGCATAAAGTCCAGAAGGCTATAAAATGCCTAGTCTGAACATGAAATGTTGTTCCTCTAGTTTGCACTGTGTTTCACAGTGTTTTACCACCTTGTACATGGCAGGTACTCATGTGACTCAGCCAATGTTGTCTATCTTATACGTTGCAGGCAAGGATGCCCGGAGGCATGGTACATTGGGGAAACCGAGCAAAAGCTACGACAACGGATGAATGGGCACTGCACAACAATCAACAGACAGGAGGGTTCCCTCCCAGTTCGGGAACGCTTCAGTGGTCCAGGACATTCAACCTCGGACCTTCGGGTGACCATCCTCCAAGGTGGACTTCGGGACAGGCAGCAGAGAAAAGTAACCGAGCAGAGGCTGACTGCTAAGTTCAGTACTCATAGGGTGGACCTCAATCGGGACGTTGGGTTCATGTCACATTACAGGTGACCACCATTGCACTATACACACACACAGATACTCCTATACATACACACCCTCACATACACACAGACACACGTACACACAGATGCGCACACAGACACCCACATGCACCCTTACAGACACACACTCCCACACGCACTCCCTCAAAGACTTAAGACACTCTGCACTCACTACACACACACATATACACTTTCTCACACTCACAACCCCCAACCCAGACAGACACACACACAGACAAAGGCTCACATGCACACATATATTTTGTGGAGTGAATTTGTACTTGCAAAGCTACGTTGTACTTTGCTCAAAAACTGCATGCATTCATGTTGAACTCTGAGCTCAAAAATTGCATGAATTTATGTAAAACTCTGTTATCTCACTTTTTAGATTAGGATCAATCTAAACATCATGGCATAGACAGAGAACACAGGGGGCCAACACTTTCAACGCATTGTCTAGCTATCACCATTGTTAACAGTTAACCCGAGAATGCAGCTTGTTTTAAAAAAGGTTTTGTGATTTACACATGAAAGAAGTGAAACTATCACTGTATTCTAACACATGAAAGGCTTAACAGACAATCAATTTTTCAATGTATAATTTCAGTTACATCACACTGTAAATTTTTGCTATAAATTCTGTGTAAGGATTGAGCCCTCCACTATCACCTGATGAAGGAGCGTCGCTCCGAAAGCCAGTGTGCTTCCAATTAAACCTGTTGGAGTGTAACCTGATGTTGTGTGATTTTTATCTGATGCAGCAATGCTTATATCAGCTCTCATAGGAAACTTGACTGCATGTTGTGATAGAGAATAATCCAATAGATGTTTATGATAACTAGCTATTGTGAAGAAACATTCATTACTTTTACAGTGTCTGCATTAACATTAAGTGAATACTTCAAGTAGCATTCTTTCAATGGAGTAGATTAGATTACTTACAGTGTTGAAACAGGCCCTTCAGCCCAACAACCCTCCAAAGAGCAACCTACCAGACCCATTCCCCTACATCTAACACTATGGGCACTTCACCTAACCTGCACATTTTTGAACTGTGGGAGGAAACCAGAGCACCCAGAGGAAACTCACGGAGACACAGGGAGAATGTGCAAACTCCCCACAGACAGTTGCCTGAAGCAGGAATTGAACCTGGGTCTCTGGTGCTGTGAGGCTGCAGTGCTAACCACTGTGCCACCGTGCCGTCCATATGCTTCAATTGACCCTGAAGTAAAATGCAGTCTGAGACCTTTATAGATTCAGGTCATGTGCTATGGTATAGCGATTATAGTGGCAGCATGACTCCTAAAGGTATACTGACTTAATATATCTCCTAAAGGGATACTGACATACTGACTGTGACATTACATATTGTGTGTGCAGACACTGTAAACCAGTAATTCAATGTGTAGGGATCAATAGTGAATGAAGCATAAAACACCTCTTGTATCTGTCTCGGGGGTGTTAAATATATACCCTTCCCTTCATAACTTCTGTAGCCTCCAGAAAACTTAGATATGTGCATTTAATGACAATTTCTCCACTGCAATCACAATGAGAAAATGACAAATTATACAACAGTCGATATATTAATGAATTGCACCTTCTAAACAGTCAAAGTTAAGTTGGATTGATAATTCCAATATTTCAGGCAATGAGGAATATGCATTGAGAACATTAGAAGCAGTGAATGAAGAATGAGTAGAATACCTATTATGAGGAAAACCATATTAAATTCATGCAGGACTACATTGACAAATCTTAACTCTGTTTGTTTCACCATATTCCTCTCCCACTATTTGTTAACTGATGGTGCACTCCACTTGTTGTTTGTGCAACACCTATGTCTAACATGTATTAAGTCTTATCTGGTTATTTTTGTGTGCAGCGTACTGAATATTCAATCACTAGCTGTTCACTATCAAACTTTACCTAAGTACAACTTGCAACAAAACTCTTAGTAATTTGCAGATAGTCAATGCTGTGGTATCCCATCTCCACATTATACATTTGTAAATGGGATGTTTGCTGAAGACAGGACCATATCAATTGAAAAAACAGTCATTCATCCAATATGAGAAGTAATTGAGAATCTTCATAAAGACAACAATTCAAAAAACTCCTTCAGCTTGGTTACACAGAACCAATGCTTGGTCAATGGGAGGGCATCTGATTGACATCCACAGGAAGTACCAGCCACTTGGACCAGGTAGAAGGTCAGATGCTTGGCTCTTCTTTGTGCTGGTTAGCCCATTTGGCTAAATGGCTTGTTTGCAATGTGGAATGATACAGGTTCAATTCTTATTCCAGCCAAGCTGACCAGAAAGATCCCTCTTTCTGATCCTCCCTCCTTGCCTGAGGCATGATGACCCTCTTTGTAATCTGCTTGTTTTTATTCATGAGAGAGTAGCCTGTGAGAATGATTACTTTATCTTTACTATCTAGGTAATTACCTCATACCCTTCACCCACAGGAAGCTGCCCCTTTATCAAAGTGGCAATCCATACATTTATTTTATTAGCTTGCAGTCTTTTCTGATCTTGAACACTTTATTAGACAAGTGTTGGAGGGAAGCCATTGTACTGTGATTAATCTGACTGGACATATCTGATAAGTCAGTTCCCAAATCGGCAGGTAGCTAGAACTCCCAGCCTAGTTTAATGTCAGTCCTCTAATGATCATATTACCAAAAATTGGCTTTTAAGTTGGATGAGTAAGACATGTCTTTAAAAAAGACTGTTTTCTGAAATACATCCAACTAATAAAACACTTAAAAATAGTTTCATATTGCAAGAAAATTAATTATGCAACAAAGTCATAACATTCAAAAATTAGACAGTGCATTACCCATGGAAATGATGCTAAGTTGGTGATGTCATCGAACCACGAATCCACACAGCTAGGCTAGCTTGCTAGGGACATTGACAAATCTGGAATTAAAAGCTTTACCTTAAATGGTTTTCACAAAACCAATTTTAATTGTTGCAGAAATCTGTCTTGTTTACCTGCAATGTCCTTCAGGGAAGGAAATTTCCAGATCCACAACAATGTGGTTGACACCAATGAAATGGTCTAGCAAGCCACTCAGTTGCTCAATTTTCAAAAAAATAAGCAATGAAACTAGACTATCCAACATTTATAAAAGTTGAACAGTGTGGTGCTGGAAAAACACAGCCGGTCAGGCAGCATCCAAGGAGCAGGAGAGTCGGCATTTCGAGCAGAAGCTCGTCATCAGGATTGTAGGGGAGGCCCAATGGGGCTGAGAGATAAATGGGAGGGGGGGGTTGGGGCTAGGGGAAAGGTAGCTGAGAATGCGATAGGTAGGTAGAGGTGGAGGGTGATGGTAATAGGTTGGAGCGGAGGGTGGAGCAGATAGGTGGAAAAAAGATGGACAGGTAGGACAGATCAAGATGTCAATGCTGATTTGAAAGGTTGGATTTGGGAGATGGTGCGGGGAGAAGAGATGAGGAAACTGGTGAAATCAACATTGATCCTGTATGATTGGAGTTTTCCAAGGCAGAAGAGGAGGCATTCTTCCACCAGGCATCAGGGTGGTTAGAATCTGGCAATGTACAAGGCCCAAGACTTGCATATCCTTGGCAGAGTGGGAGGGGGGAGTTGAAGTATTCGGCCACAGGCTGGTGGTGTTGTTTAGTACATGTATCTCAGAGATGTTCTCTGAAACATTTTGCAATTGGGTGTCCTAGCCCCCACAATGTAGAGGAGACCACATCTGGAGCAACAGACATAATAGATGACATGTGCAGAAGTGCAGGAAGGTCTCTCCTGGAAGATCCTTTGGGGCCTTGTTTGGAGGTGAGGAGGGAGGTGTGTGCACAGGTAGTTAGACCTCCTGAGGTGGCAAGGGTAAGTGCCAGAGTGGAGGATGGATTGGTGGGGGGTGGCATGGACCTAACAAGGAAGTTGCGGAGGGAATGGTCTCCACAGAATAAAGATAGGTGTGGGGAGGGAAATATATCTTTGGTGGTGGGGTCTGTTTGTAGGTGCTGGAAATGGTGGAGGACCTTTTAACTTGGCACCGCCTTCGTGATCTGTCCTACTTGTTCAAATCATTTCCTAACTATCCGCTGCACCCTCTGCTCCAACGTATCACCATCACTCCCACCTCCATCTATATTCCCAGACATCTCCCCGCAGCCCCACCCCCACCCCATTTATCATTCAGCCCCCTTGCACCTCCCCCATATTCCAGATGAAGGGCTCATGCCTGAAACATCGATTCACCTGCTCCTTGGATGCTGCCTGACTTGCTGTGCCTTTCCAGCACCACATTCTCGAAACAACATGACACAGTCTTTTTCATAGAATGATACCTGAGAGATAATGTTCCACATAACACTATTAATATATCTGTCATGGGAGGTGACAACACAGTGGCATACAGTCAAGAGGGAGCAGCCGTGGGTATCTTCAACATTAATTTTATATTGCATGGAATCTCATGGGCTTCAGATCAAGCATGGGCAAGGAATCCTCTTGCTTATTATCACATACTGACACACAAATGCTGACCATCATCAATCTGGCCCCTCCCATTCTCAGCTGGTGATTCATTTTCCTTCATCACTCAGAAGAAACACTGAGGGTGGTCAGGTCACTGAATATACACTGAATGGGGGACGTATTATCCACCATGAAGAGTGCTTCATGACTGACCAAGCTAGTGGAGTTCTAAAAAGTTGTTGGATTTGGTCCACAGCAAATAAAGAGGGAACCAACAAAAGGGAACAATATTCTTGATCTTATCTATAAAGTTACCTGCCAAAGTTGCATATATCCATTGTGATTGTGATAGAATTGACAACGCATAATATCTGTGCAGTGCGTAAAGTCTATCTTCACATTGAGGGTGCCCTCCATTGTGTTGCACAGCACCATCATCAAGCAAATGAGATGTATCATCAACAGATTAGCAACTCAAGATGTGATTATTGAAGAGTTGCTATGGCCATCAGATGCAGTAGAATTGTATTCAACATCAATCTATAACCTCATGGCCCAGTATATCACCCACATTACCATTTCCTTCACCTCAAAAGATCAACTGTTGCTCAATAAAGAGGACAGGAGATAATGCCAGAAGCAGCACCAGGAACATGCAGTTGTGAGGTGTTAACTAAAGCTAGGAGTTAATATTCACCAGAAAATGAACTAGACAAACCCCAAAGAAACATTATAGCCACAAGAGCTGGTAGAAGCCAAAGTCTTAATAATGAGTCACCTCCGGGCTCCCCGTAGCCTGTCCATTCTCTGCAAGACTCAAGTTAGGAACATGATAAAATACTCTTCATTTGCCTAGATGGTCACAGCTCCAATGAAACTCAAGAAATTCATCACCATCTAAACTGTGTAACTCTTTGACTCTATTACTCTATGGCAGCTGGTGCGTGGGAACATCACTCCTGAAAATTTCCCTCTAATTCACATGCTATCCAAGGTGGTTTTTACAAAGATGGTTAATAATTACTACCCTAGTCAGCACAAGCTAATCAGATGAATACATAATTTGAACACATCTTTTCTCGGAAAACTGTTACCAATATCAAAAGAAACCATATCTGTAGTCAACTCTGGAGTAAGAAAGTTGAGTGAAACTACATAAGGTTGAGTTTTCTATTTGTAAATTAAAACATTTCATGCAGCACGTGGGTGTTTTCTACTGCACTCAAGCATTCCAGATCTAGAATAATAGACTTTTTGACATTTATATTAATTAAGGAGCTCACTTGCTCATTGACAATTATTAAGGGTTCATTATTTCAAGTGCATATGGGCTGATTCTCTCATTATCACTAATAAAATCATCTTAACATTTTAATTCCTATAGGTTCACTAAAGCCCCATTAATTTCAACAGAGTGCAATTTAGCTGATTCCTTTTGGATAGTAGTTAAAACAGATTATTGAAGTGGATGGGCAGCTAAGTGATTGCAAAATGATGGGTATATTGAGGTCTAATTATTTTTGCTGTTTTTGTTTACATTTATTCGGTAATAAAGATGGGGGTAAGCAAAATAAAGTGTAAACACATCTATAGTCCTATTTCATAAATGCATGGAAGCAAAACGTATTCTGAAATGAAATACTGACGCATTAAGTTGTAAAGGATTATTCATACTATCATTCTTTCCAATGCACTCATGCTGCGGTATGAACTGAAACAAGAACACCAATCCTTCAACATTTTCTGTTTTGCTGCACCTGATACAGTGACAACCTGAGCTGGTATTTCCCAATTTGATATCAATTATCATTAGTGTGATGTAGAAAAGGAGAAAAGCAGAAGAAAAATCATATGATAATATTTAATTGTGCTTAAAATCTCATGGTGAGTCAAAAACCATCACTGCTGAACATTGGTATTAGTGCTCAGTGAAAGATAGATTGAAAGTCTAAAGTATTTCAATGCTCCATTGATGGGGATGCACCAAATGATGACAACCTAACGCAGGCTTAGGGTTGAATTTTGATTCTTCAAAGAACTCCAGTTCAGGGTTGGGTTAGAAATAATAATTCAAAAAATATAAGATGTATCCCAAGTCATCTCATCACCACCCACTTCCATTTCTCACAGAAGGACTAGCATAAAAAAGAACACACAGCCAATTAACTTGCAATAAATGGCTGAACCATCGAAGCATTATAAACAGGCCTCTGCTTTCATTCTAATCATCATGATCTCCAAACTCATGTAAGGAAAAGAAGCTCAAACATGTGAAGGGAGATGAAAAGGATTGATTCAATTTGAAAATAAACTTTACAGCACTTCAAGAGTACTTCCTCCAGTATTGAAAAAGCTATTTCATAAACTCTAACCTGTGTGAAGAGTTTGTAGACCCCACTGTTATTGGAGTATAACTCCATGGTGGATCTGGTTTGATGGGATGAATGGCCATATGTGTCTCTGTGAGTGAATTTGATGTAAATAAGGGTATCTATAGCATGCTGAGCAGCAATGTGAAAAATATTGTGCACATCACCATTCTTGCTTTCTCCCTCCTTGTCCTCTGACATTTCTGAAGAGGAATTCTTTAACCTGTTCAAGCTTTACTCTTGTACAATATTTTGTAGAGCTCAGCAAACCAAGACCATTTTAGAGACTGGCTGGTGTGTACTGAAATAGAGTTCCAGGTTTTTATTGTGTATCTTCAGTACACCAATGACTTGCCTGTGTGATGCCCAAGTGTCAGTCATGTGGCACTATTGGGCCTCAGAAGTTTTACTTCTGATAGTTTTCATGAACCCAAGAGACTACCTGACACCCATATCCTTGTCTTGTTTCTCGGACTTTGCGGAACATAGATTGGCACAGGACAAAAACACAACATGATAGCTGCCAGGAATCTTACATACACCTGCATGAACATCTCGTTGTGGTTGCAAACTAGCTGAACACTGATGAATTAGAGCCATGTGGTTCACAAATACTCCTGATTGATCTGGGGCTGCCTTGATTGCCAAGTGTGTGTAGTCAATCTGCCCTGCAACTGCAAAAGAAGATAGCCAGAGCAAGGAATCTGAGGACCTACTCATTCTGTCTGGCATCACTGAAAACAAAGTCACCATTATCACCAACATTGGTGAGCAAGCCACCTGTCTTCTACATTTGTGTGCTGCGACTGGGAGCACCCAGATGAAAAGGGCAGACAATTTCTTCTGAGGGGTCTGCTTGCATGCTGGGTCAGGGACAGAAATCATGATCTCTGGTGTTGTTCCTGGACTGTATCCATTGCCCCATGACTTGAACATGTTGAGCCCACAAGAGCTCTAGTTTTTGCTCCCTGATGTAACCCCTGTCTCAGACCCTGCCTGCTCATAGCTGAGTTTGATTTCTTACACTACCTTCTCATCATTTTAGTGCTTATTAGTGAATTAGCATAAAATTAATAAAGGGAGGATAAATAATCAGTTCAATCATATCTGTTACTAGGTAATATCTGTACCTCTGTACCAAAAGCAATCAAGTGACATATTAAAATTCATTGTAATGTAATAAAAACCGCATAGCATAGAAACATAAAATTTGACACAACCAGCTGATACTATTAAGCTTCCACTCATATCCTCACAGTTGCCTCTTCCCACGCTGCTCCAATATTCCTCCCATAACTTATTTTTCTTCCATGTATTTCCCTTTAGCTCCATCTCCATGCTGGAATTTCCTTCACACTTCTATTAAATATATGGATTAGGCTGAAAACTCTGCTGCTTGAACTAATGCAGGGCAATAACCAATCTCTCACAGACATAAGATAATGTAATTTCTTCTGAACACTTACTTGAGTTCAGAGGCATTCATTAAGCATCTTAGTCCTTACAGAATTTTACAAAACTGTATATGTTTGTCAGAATGTCTTTTAATGCTTTGGCAACTTTCTGATAATCCTACCAGTTTTAAGATTCTTTTTAATAACAAATAACAAATTAATGTGCCATTCAGACTTTGAGGAAATGTCAGGAGGAATTCAACATGATACATTGTCTTTTCAAGCAAGGAATTGTAAAATATTCAAGACATGACTATTTGTTTTTGCAAGGCAGTCCCTCCTATACATGAGAAAGAGTATCATTGGGTTTGAAAGCAATCCAGCAGCATTAAATGCCCCTGAGTTCCAGTCAATGTGTTGGTAAGAACAGCAATGAAGAATCAAGAGGAGTACATTCCGTTCAGGGCTTTGCCCAATTACAGCATGACCCATTGCTAGGGCAGCGGAATGTGAAATGTTCTTTTACTAAAGTTGTATATTTTCACAGATCTACTCTGAGATTCTGTTCCTAGATTCATAGATCTGTTCCCAGTTGAAGAAGCATGGTAAAGGTTAATCCAGAGGTTTGATTGCAATCTGACTGCTGTCATGAAGCTGTCTCAGAACACAAGATGGAAAATTCTTCATTCCTGCATGGGATATGATTGCCACTGCTGAAAATGTGTTGCTGGTCAAAGCACAGCAGGCCAGGCAGCATCTCAGGAATAGGGAATTCGACGTTTCGAGCATAAGCCCTTCATCAGGAATGAGAGAGAGTAGCCAAGCAGGCTAAGATAAAAGGTAGGGAGGAGGGACTTGGGGGAGGGGCGATGGAGGTGGGATAGGTGGAAGGAGGTCAAGGTGAGGGTGATAGGCCGGAGTGGGGTGGGGGCGGAGAGGTTAGGAAGGAGATTGCAGGTTAGGAGGGCGGTGCTGAGTTGAGGGAACCGACTGAGACAAGGTGGGGGAGGGGAAATGAGGAAACTGGAGAAATCTGAATTCATACCTTGTGGTTGGAGGGTTCCCAGGCGGAAGATGAGGCGCTCCTCCTCCAACCGTCGTGTTGTTATGTTCTGCCGGTGGAGGAGTCCAAGGACCTGCATGTCCTCGGTGGAGTGGGAGGGAGAGTTAAAGTGTTGAGCCACGGGGTGGTTGGGTTGGTCGGTCCGGGCGGCCCAGAGGTGTTCTCTGAAGCATTCCGCAAGTAAGCGGCCTGTCTCCCCAATATAGAGGAGGCCACATCGGGTGCAGCGGATGCAATAGATTATGTGTGTGGAGGTACAGGTGAACTTGTGGCGGATATGGAAGGATCCCTTGGGGCCTTGGAGGGAAGTGAGTGTGGAGGTGTGGGCGCAAGTTTTACATTTCCTGCGGTTGCAGGGGAAGGTGCCGGGGGTGGAGGTTGGGTTGGTGGGGGGTGTGGATCTGACGAGGGAGTCACGAAGGGAGTGGTCCTTGCGGAACCCTGATAGGGGAGGGGAGGGAAATATATCCTTGGTGGTGGGGTCCATTTGGAGGTGGCGGTAATGACGGCGGATGATACGTTGTATGCAGAGGTTGGTGGGGTGGTAGGTGAGAACCAGTGGGGTTCTGTCTTGGTGGCGGTTGGAGGAGCGGGGCTCAAGGGCGGAGGAGCGGGAAGTGGAGGAGATGCGGTGGAGGGCATCGTCGATCACGTCTGGGGGGAATCTGCGGTCCTTGAAGAAGGAGGCCATCTGGGCTGTGCGGTGTTGGAACTGGTCCTCCTGGGAGCAGATGCGGCGGAGACGAAGGAATTGGGAATATGGGATGGAGTTTTTGCAGGGAGCAGGGTGGGAGGAGGTGTAGTCCAGGTAGCTGTGGGAGTCAGTCGGTTTATAGTAGATGTCTGTGTTGAGTCGGTCGCCCGAGATAGAGATGGAAAGGTCTAGGAAGGGGAGGGAGGAGTCTGAGACAGTCCAGGTGAATTTAAGGTCGGGATGGAAGGTGATAGTAAAGTTGATGAACTGTTCAACCTCCTCGTGGGAGCACGAGGCAGCGCCGATACAGTCATCGATGTAGCGGAGGAAAAGGTGGGGGGTGGTGCCAGTGTAGTTGCGGATGATGGACTGTTCCACATATCCTACGAAGAGGCAGGCGTAGCTGGGGCCCATGCGGGTGCCCATGGCAACTCCTTATTGCCCATCCCTAATTGTCACAGGGGCAGTTGAGTTAGCCATAATGCTGTAGGTCTGGAGTCTCATGTAGGCCAGATAATACGAGGATCTGTAAGAGTGACAGATCTTCTTTCCTAAAGGACATTATTTTCCCCACACATTGACAATGATTTTGTAGTCACCATTAGACTCTTATTTCCAGATTATTATTGAATTCAAATTCCACCATGTGTAATGGTAGGATTTGAACACAGTTCCCAGAACGTTACCTGGATCTCTGAATTAATAGTTTAGCGATAATACCACAATGCTATCACCTTCCTGCAACAGCCACGATGGCTGCTGCCAGCAATGGTGAACAGCCTCCAGCACGAGAAACAGCAGGACATGATTGATCATGGAGGAGAGAGCTCTGACATGGAATAGGATCTATAAGCTTTTATACAGCAATCTACAAATGATACCCTGATGTGCCAACCAGATTATGCCACCAAGATTGTTGCTGGAGCCTATTTCAGCTGGAGTACCCATTGATGCAGAAAGCTCTGTGCAATGCTTTTGGAGCACATTCTCTAAGAGTTCACAAACTTCCCCTGGTGGTATTGGAGCAGCGAGGCTCAGGCTGTAGACTTTTTTGCTAGGTGACATTAGTATATACAAGAGAAAGGAGAGTAGTTGGACAATAGCTTGCCTTTATGATCTTCAAAGAGCAATGTTGCCTGACTGGGTTGCTGATCCATAAGTGTCTTCTCATAATTGCAAGAGATGAACTGCCTGGATAATGGTGAGTATGATACCATTCAGCATCTAGAAGCCACACCTTAATTTCAAAATGGGAATTTCTGCCCTAACGGTCCAATTTTCGTACCTGTTATAATAGATTCTAACATTTTACCTCCTACTAACATCAAATGTGCATATTTGTTAGTTCTCGCCTTCTCTCTCTCTCTCTCTCTCTCTCCCTCCTTAACGGGTAAAAGATGTAGAAAACAGGAGAAGGAGATGGCAATTTGCTCTTTCAACCTGCATTTGGTTTGTGAGTGAAAGCAAGGGCACACTGAGAAGGAATGGTCTCCCTCTCTACATTTTCAAAGTTCTAATTGTTTGGAGAAACTGGATCTCTTGTGGAGGTGAATTTCTTCACAAACCAACAGGCAGTCACAGCTGAAGTCAGGCAAGTGGGGAGGGTTTCTAAGACTACCTGGAGAGCTAATCTACCAACCCATAATGGGACATGACTTCCAGGCAACCATACTACTCCCTGATACCTCTGGGGAATTGCAGCCTTAACTGGAGAGTTTCAGTTGATGTTGATCTTTAACAAAATCAATTGTTTACTCACTGCATGTGGACAGGTAGTCCTGCTGGCATCCTACCTTTGGCAAATGGGTCAGGGGCAGGATGGGGCCAGCATGCTGACCAGCGGTACACATTTACATAACCTGTTGCCTCTTTACCCGCTTCCATCTAGGTCCAAACTAAGCAGCTTACAGGATAAAGTTTGAGAGAAAACAATAGCTGTTTCAATGTTTTAATTACAGACAGCTTGATTCGTAGATAGGTAGACAGACTGACAGACAGAGACAGACTGACAGAGTTAATAAATAACTTTCTTAACACTTTTGGAAGTTTATATTTCTTCTGATTGTACAGAATTGGGGGAACACTATAAACTGTATTAACTCCGCATTCCATATTTGGTACTTTCTGGGCAGCATGAGACCTCATCTAATTGTGCTGCATTAGTAACTGGTCTCCTGCAAATATAAACAAAACTTAATATGCAGCCAAAGAAGAGATCAAAACAATTACCAAGGTTGTGCTTCATGCCAAAGTTTTATCAGGTGTAATCCTACTCCAATATCAATGTAGCAGAAATAAGAAACATTTGGCCCTGCAAAAGGAATGAAAACCAACTTTCAGATAGAGGTGGGCAAAGGAACATTAGTTATCTTATGTCTTTGGTTGTATGCCATGGCGATAGAAAGACAAGGTTTAAACAGGCTATTGATATATTGTTGATGGCCAGCCCCCAAATTAAGATGTATAAACAGGAGCAGGAGAGCTGAAAGATCAGAAAGGTCCAGAAAACTGAGCCACACCATCTCCTTGAGGAAAAGCAGGAAATAACTTAATCAGCTGATGGGAGGAATAAAGTCTGTTGGTACTGAGACCACCAAAGGCTACCAGAGGCCATCATGAAGGGGCATAGGACTAGTGAGACATGGGATAAGCTGCCTCTCATTTGCTATTCTACAAAATGGCTCCAGGGTCAGTAAAGTATTCCCATCTGTCACACATATTTCCTTGCTTTGGCTCATTAACTAATGCACCTTATCTAAACTGCTGCACCTCAATAAACTATCATAAAATTATAAAAATGTGATGACTGCCTATATTAAGTCACAGTAATAATGGATCCACTAAAATCAACATGATGTAGAATTTCCCAAAATTTGGCTGTAACGTTTGACTTTGCCTCATGGAATGTCCTTAGATGCAGAAACTCAAAAAAGTCCTATTGCTTGCAATTTATATCATTTGTTGCACTTTTTACACTGAGTTGTATGTTTTTCATATCAGCAGAGTGACTTTCATTTATTACAGTGATTTGCCTGAGTTGTAATGCTTTGATTTCTTATACATTTTGCTACATTCCTTTCCCCTGTGTGAATTCACCACCGTGTTAAGTTCATTTTTCTTTTATTAAATCGCAGGAACACACTTGACAGAATTTTACCATTGGGTTCATGTTTCCTACAGAGATTTTTCAAAAATTTCTTCAAAAAGAATGAAAGTTATCCTAATTTATTTCTTTTGCCTAATAGCCATATATGCTGTACAGCCAACCTTGGTGCTACAAACTATCTTATGTGTTTTAATTACAGCAAAAGCAAAGCAGCCATGGCTGAAGCAAGATTTAAGCAAATATGTTGAAAGTTTTTCTTTGATGATTGATTTTTAATCATTATAACAAATTCTTAAAAATACAAACCCAATTAAAATTGCCTTGAAATGTCTGCTACCAAAATGTGTATGTGTTGTAATTTAAATTTCTCCCTGTCACAGTGCAGCCATGCTTGATCAAAGTACAGCCCTTCTATGTTTTACATTGGTGTACAACATGCTTTACATGATTAATAATAAATGAGGCAGAATTAGGAATTGCTGGATACAAAATTGGTTCAATTCCCGACTCAGGCGACCGACTGTGTGGAGTTTGCACGTTCTCCCCGTGTCTGTGTGGGTTTCCTCCGGGTGCTCCGGTTTCCTCCCACAGTCACAAAGATGTGCGGGTCAGGTGAATTGGCCAAGCTAAATTGCCCATAGTGTTAGGTAAGGGGTAAATGTAGGGGTATGGGTGGGTTGCGCTTCGGCGGGTCGGTGTGGACTTGTTGGGCCGAAGGGCCTGTTTCCACACTGTAAGTCTAAAAAAAAATAAATAAAATCAAGGTCCATCTAATTTGTTATGCTGGTAGTATGGAGATACGATGATGGCAAGCTTTGACTAATCATAACAATGAGTCCCACATATTAGTCCAGAACAGATCACAAATATTAGGTCAGGAAAACTCTAACGAACAATGTTTAAGGACAAACAGGTTGATTTTTGTTTTAAAATAAAAAAAAACTGTATTTCACTTAATTCCTACAAATTGGAACTCCAAAACTTTATCAGCAATTAATCCTAACATCTTATTTTAAGATAATTTCATTACTTCAAACTCTTTTTTTTTCTGAAGGATGCTGCTTAGCACATTACTCATGCAAAAAGATTTCTCAGTACTTCAGGGCTTGTTACATGTTTCACACTTTCGAGCACAATCTGACTCAATCTGAGTAAGTTGCTCCCACTTTGAATTGTGGATATTGTCGTTTATTTTCCCTCAAAAGCCAATTTTCAACTCTCAAAGCACAGACAAACCCACATCTCACAGTCATATCACACTGTCTATTATTTCAAATCAAAAATAAGGAGTGTGATGTAATTGTTTCCACTTAGAGTCATAGAGATGTACAACATGGAAACAGGCCCTTCCATCCAACCCGTCCATGTCAACCAGATATCCCAACCCAATCTAGTCCCACCTGCCAGCACCCGGCCCATATCCCTCCAAACCCTTCCTATTTATATACCCATCCAAATGCCTCTTAAATGTTGCAATTGGACCAGCCTCCACCACATCCTCTGGCAGCTCATTTCATACACGTTTCACCCTCTGTGTGAAAAAATTGCCCCTTAGGTCTCTTTTATATCTTTCCCCTCTCACCCTAAACCTATGCCCTCTAGTTCTGGACTCCCCGACCCCAGGAAAAAGACTTTGTCTATTGATCCTATCCATGAACTCATAATTTTGTAAATCTCTATAAGGTCACCCCTCCGCCTCTGACATTCCAGGGAAAACAGCCCCAGCCTGTTCAGCCTCTCCCTATAGCTCAGATCCTCCAACCCTGGAACATCCTTGTAAATCTTTTCTGAACCCTTTCAAGTTTTACAACACCTTTCCAATAGGAAGGAGACCAAAAATACACAAAATATTCCAACAGTGGCTTAACCAATGTCCTGTGCAGCCGCAACATGACCTAACAACTCCTGTACTCAATATTCTGACCAATAAAGGAAAGCATACCAAACGCCTTCTTCACTATCCTATCTACCTGCGACTCCACTTTCAAGGAGCTATGAACCTGTACTCCAAGGTCTCTTTGTTCAGCAGCACTCCCTAGAATCTTACCATTATGTGTATAAGTCCTGCTAAGATTTGCTTTCCCAAAATGCAGCACCTCGTATTTATCTGAATTAAACTCCATCTGCCACGTCTCAGCCCATTGGCCCATCTGGTAGGGATCCTGTTTTAATCTGAGGTAACCCTCTTCGCTGCCCAGTACACCTTCAATTTTGGTGTCATCTGCAAACTTACTAACTGTACCTCTTATGCTTGCATCCAAATCATTTATGTAAATGACAAAAAGTAGAAGACCCAGCATCGATCCTTGTGGCACTCCACTGGACACAGGCCTCCAGTCTGAAAAACAACCCTCCACCACCACCCTCTGTCTTCTACCTTTGAGCCAGTTCTGTGTCCATATGGCTTGCTCTCCCTGTATTCCATGAGCTCTAACCTTACTAACGAGTGTCCCATGGAGAACCTTGTCAAACGCCTTACTGAAGTCCATATAGATCACATCTACTGCTCTGCCCTCATCAATCCTCTTTGTTACTTCTTCAAAAAACTCGATCAAGTTTGTGAGACATGATTTCCCACGCACAAAGCCATGTTGACTATTCTGAATCAGTCCTTGCCTTTCCAAATACATCCTGTCCCTCAGGATTCCCTCCAACAACTTGCCCACCACTGAGGTCAGACTCACTGGTCTATAGTTCCCTGGCTTGTCTTTACCGCCCTTCTTAAACAGTAGCACCACGTTTGCCAACCTCTAGTCTTCCGGCACCGCACCTGTAACTATCGATGATACAAATATCTCAGCAAGAGGCCTAGCAATCACTTCTCTAGCTTCCCACAGAGTTCTTGGGTACACCTGATCGGGTCCTGGGGATTTATCCATTGTTATGCTTTTCAAGACATCCAGCACTTCCTCCTCTGTAATCTGGACATTTTGCAAGATGTCACCATCTATTTCCCTACAGTCTATATCTTCCATATCCTTTTACACAGTAAATACTGATGCAAAATATTCATTTAGTATCTCCCCCATTTTTTGTTGCTCCACACAAGGGCCGCCTTGCTGTTCCCTAGTTACCCTTTTGTCCTTAATATATTTGTAAAAACCCTTTCGATTCTCCTTAATGCTAATTGCCAAAGCTATCTCATATCCCCCTTTTGCCCTCCTGATTTCCCTCTTAAGTATACTCCTACTTTCTTTATACTCTTCTAAGGATTCACTCGATCTATCCTGTCTATACCTGTCATATGAATCCTTCTTTTTCTTAGCCATATCCTCAATTTTTTTAGTCATCCAGCATTCCCTATACCTACCAACCTTCCCTTTCAACCTGACAGGAATATACTTTCTCTGGATTCTTGTTATCTCATTTCTGAAGGCTTCCCATTTTCCAGCCATCCCTTTACCTGCGAATATCTGCCTCCAATCAGCTTTCAAATGTTCTTTCCTAATACTGTCAAAATTGGCCTTTCTCCAATTTAGAACTTTAACTTTTAGATCTGGTCTATCCTTTTCCATCACTATTTTAAGACAAATAGAATTATGGTCGCTGGACCCAAAGTGCTCCCCCACTGACACCTCAGTCACCTGCCCTGCCTTAATTCCCAAGAGTAGGTCAAGTTTTGCATCTTCTCTAGTAGTTACATCCACATACTGAATCAGAAAATTGTCTTGTACACACTTAAGAAATTAATCTCCATCTAAACCTTTTACACTATGGCAGTTCCAGTCGATATTTGGAAAGTTAAATTCCCCTACCATAACCACCCTATTATTCTGATAGATAGCTGAGGTCTCCTTACAAGTTTGTTTCTCAATTTCCCTTTGACTATTGGGGGGTCTATAATACAATCCCAATAATGTGATCATCCCTTTCTTATTTCTCAGTTCCAGCCAAATAACTTCCCTGGATGTATTTCCGGGAATATCCTCCCTCAGCACAACTGTAATACTATCTCTTACCAAAAATGCCACTCCCCATCCTCTCTTGCCTCCCTTTCTATCCTTCCTGTAGCATTTGTATCCTGGAACATTAAGCTGCCAGTCCTGCCTATCCCTGAATCACATTTCCGTAATTGCTATGATATCCCAGTCCCACGTTCCTAACCATGCACTGAGTTCATCTGCCTTTCCTGTTTCGCCGCTTACAATGAAATAAATGCAGTTTAATTTATTAGTCCTATCTTGTCACTGCCTGTCCTGACTGCTTGACTCACTTCTGGTCTCAGCCGTACCCGTCTCAGACCGATCTCTTTCCTCACTATCTCCCTGGGTCCCACTCCCCCACCTTACTAGTTTAAATCCTCCCAAGCCATTCTAGCAAATTTCCCTGCCAATATATTAGCCCCCTTCCAATTTAGGTGCAATCCATCCTTCTTGTACAGGTCACTTCTACCCCAAAAGAGATTCCAATGATTCAAAAATGTGAATCCTTCTCCCAAACACCAGCTCCTCAGCCATGCATTCATCTGCTCTATCCTTCTATTCCTGCCCTCACTAGCTCATAGCACTGCGAGTAATCCAGATATTACTACCCTTGAGGACCTCCTTTTTAAATTTCTGCCTAACTCTCTGTAATCTCCCTTCAGAATCTCAATCTTTTCCCTTCCAATGTCGTTGGTTCCAATGTGGACAGTGACCTCCTGCTGGCCCCTCTCCCCCGTGAGAATATTCAGCACCCTCTCTGAGACATCCTTGATCCTGGCACCAGGGAAACAACACACCATTCTGCTTTTTTCCCTGCTGGCCACAAAAATGTCTGTCTGTACCTCGGACTACAGAATCCCCTAACACAATTGATCTCTTGGAAGCCAACATACCCGTCGTTGCATTAGAGTCAGTCTCAATACCAGAAACTTGGCTGTTCACGTTACGTTCCCCTGAGAATCCAACACCCCTACATTTTCTAAAACAGTGTACCTGTTTGAAATGGGTGTGTCCACAAAAGACTCCTGCACTTGTTTCCTACTTCTCTTACCCTTCCTGGAGTTAACCCATCTATATTACTGTAACTGAGACTTTCCCTCCTTCCTATAACTGCCATCCATCACATACTGTTGCTGTTGCAAATTCCTCATCACCTCTATCTGTCTCTCCAACTGATGCACTCGATCTGATAAGATTCACATCCAACAGCATTTATCACAAATATAATCCGCAGTAACCCTTGAATTCTTTAAACTCTCACATCTGACAAGAAGTACATATCACTGCAAAGGCCATTTTTTGCTCCTTCACAATCTACAGACCCAGAAAATAACACCGTCTTATTCCTCTACAAACACTGCTCCAGGTTAAATTAACAGCTATGGCTTATATTTTAAGTTTAATCGAGAGACTTACCTCCAAAAACATATAATCAAGGAAGAATCCACTATACTCACTACTGCAGCCTTTCTCTTGGACAGACTTACTTACCTGCATGAGTGCTGTTCCTACAGTACTCCTAAACACTTCTAACTTCAACTAATAACACATCGTCAAAGATAAGACATCCTGTTTGATTCTTTCATCAACCAAATTAATAGTGCCAGCAGTGTCCCCTTTCTGAAAGATGCAACAATTTGCCAAGCCTCCCTCATTGAAGAGGTTAAAAGCAAACACTTGGTTAAATTCAAGGTAATCTGGAAGAGTCAGTCGGGTTTGGTCAAGCAGAACTTGTGTTTTTGCCATTCATTGAAATTATTTGAAGATATAACTTTTCACTTAATGAAACATTGATGTGCTTAAATTTTTAGAAGACAGTTGACAAGGATCCACATCAAAAGTTATTGAGCAACGTAGAGCTCATAGATTGGGAGTAATATATTAGCATGATAGAAGATTGGCAAGCTCTAAGAAAACAGACTGTATATATAAATCAATCCTTAAAAGATGTCTTACCTCATAGGTGAGTCCAGAACAATAGCAGACCTTTTCAAAAAATTAGGGCTTTCCCTTTTAGGATAGTCATGAGGAGATTTTTTTTCACTACAAAGGGTTATACAACTTTGGAAGTATCTGCCTCAGAAAAAGGTAGAAGCAATATTACTGAATATGTTTAAGGCTGTTGTAGAAGCATAGAATCTCTACAGTGCAGAAAGAGGCCATTCAGCCCATTGACACTGAAAGAACATCCACTTGGACCATTTTTCCTACTCTCTCCCCATAAGTGTGCTTTTGCTATGACTAATCCACTTATCCTGCACACCACAGTGCAATTTAGCATGGTTAATCACCTAACCTGCACATCTTTGGACAGTGTGAGGAAACCAAAGCACAAAATAGAAACCTATGCAGACATAAGGAGAATGTGCATACTCTACATAGGCTGTCATCCCAGATTGGAATCAAACCCACTCCTTGGAGCTAACCACTGAGCCACTGTACTACCTTGGTGCCACTCAGTAGATAGTTTTGTGTTCGGAAAGCGAAACAAAGGATGTAAAGGTAGATGAAAGTATGGAATTCGGGACAGAAAAAGATCATCCATGAACTTATTGAACGATGGAGCTGGTTTGAAATGCAGAATGACCTTCTTGTGCTCTTATGTAGCAACATCTTCCAAACACATAATATCTTCATGCTGGAAGGATCAGGATAGATAACACATGGAACTGTAACATTTGCAAGTTTACCTCCAAGTCACAGCCGACCTTGGAGATAGAATTGCCAGTCCTTCATTGTCACTGCTTTATCATTCTGAACCTTTCAGTCTAACATTACTGTGAACATCTGAACATGGATTGCAATAGTTCAACAAGTTGGTAGTCTACCATCTTCTCAATAACATTGACATATGCTGATATTGTTCATGACTCTCTCATCATAGGAATTTTCTTTTAATCCTTGCTGGTGTTCTGAAATTTATTTTTCTCATTAAAAAAAAGTGTATTTTCAGAAATAAGACTGGTGGTAGATAATTATGTTTTGCCCAAGATTCTGTGGTAAGACATAGTTATTCTGGACTTCAGTGTCATATATATTGTGTGCATGCTCCATCTAACATTTATATGCTACAAGTTTTGTCCTGCATAATTCAAGCCATTTGCACCAATGTAAAATGTGTGGCTGGATAATTAGCTCTCTGACTGGTTACTGCAATCTGGTGGTGTCATTATTCAGTATGTAATTACATAGCTGTTTCCAATATACTGATAGTGCAAAGTGGATGATCCAATTCAGCCTCCTCCAGAGTCTCCTGAATTATTGATACCAGTTTTCTATCAATTCGATTCACCCCACCTGATGTCAAGAAATAGTGAAAGACTAGACTTACAGCAGAGATTATTGGTCCTTACAAATTCCTAGTTACGCTCCAGAACTAGCTGTTCCCCTAAACAATCTGTTTTGGTAGAGCTGCAATACTGACACATACCTGACAATGTGGAAAATTGATTAGATATAGTCTGACCATAAAAGTAGGAAAAACATCCAATGCAGTAATTATTATTGCAAATACCTACCCTTGTTCATCTGTTCAGCAATGCAAAGTGTCAGTAAGAGTACTGTCAAGTGTCATTGGCTCAGCATTAACTGTCTCATTGATGCTTAGATTAGGGTCTGCTGGGGCCACTCCTGACTTCAATGTAGCCTTGATCCAAACATCAAGGACTATGGAAAAAGAAAATGAACCGGGGAAATCTATGACCATATTTTACACAAAGTGTAAGGTTTATGATTGTTGGAATTCAGTTATCTCAGTCCTAGAATATAATTGCAGGAGTTCTTCAAAATAATTTTCTAGCCAAACCATCTTCAGCTGCTTCTCCAATGATACGATGAATTGGCTTGCACATTGCACAATGTTCAATACAATCTGCAACTCATCAGTTACAGAAGCAATCATGTACAGCAACTGTACAATCTCAACCAGTCAGTAAAACTAAGGATCATGAAGCTGATTGCTCAACCACTGATGTCAATGGGACTGGTAAGCTGCCACATCCACAATATTAAACTATCTGCTGTTCACTATCAACTCAGAGACTGATCCATATATCTATTCTTTACTTAGAACTTTCTGGAATCAACCCATATTTCTAATCTGTGTCTGTGTCTACTGAATTACTAATTTGTCTCATATTGAATAATTAATGAACTCAGTCATTTTTAATTCAAGAGAACCTGGCTAAACTGGTTTAAACATAATTTCACTTCATCTGGGAGAAAAAAAACAGCCAAAATGCTTGGGATTCATTTCAAACTAACCTTGTTTCAACTAGCCAAAGGGATAGTTAACTGAAGATGGGGAGCCCTTCATCTCTCCTCAGCTGGAGCTTATAGTTAGGGGTATCTCATCTGAAACCATGAGAACCTAGCTGAGGGCCAAATCCTGATAAATTATCAACACATTCAGGATTTAATCCCACTGATGGAAACTAAATAACCAAAATCTAAAAGGGGTAGCCAATCATTGACAGGTGAAAACTGGTGATGATTAAATTAGTAGAGTAGTGGCAGGAAGAGATTAACACTGGAGCAGCAGAAATTAGGATTTCAAGAAAAACAGAAGGCATGAGAATTAATATGAGAAATGGGAAAGAGAAGAAAGGTCAAGAACTGAAGAGAGATTTCATTTACAGGAAAAGCCACAGGAAAAGGAGTTTGAACTAAAACTGAGGAGCAGGAGCACCAATGAATTCTATAAAGACATAAGTTCTGACTTGAATGGAGACAACTCACTTTGCTTGTTTAATTCCTGTAATTGTGAATGCCAAGGTAAAAGCCTTCAATATCCATTTAGAGTAGGTTGAAAAACAGTTAAAGTGGTCAGTCCTGTGAAATTTTATGTTGAGTATTGACAAGGGAATTTCAAATAACTGGCCTTCAAAAAGTGGAAGAGCCAAGTTGGAATAGTCAGGACTGCGATCTCTCGTGACTATATAAAAACAAAATAAGGAACTGACGATTTGCTACATACCAACCAGCCAAAACCTGCAGATTACGTCCCAAGCTGCAGCATCTTTCAAGACCTAACAACAAGCGGTATCTCAGCTGGAATCTTAGTAAATTGGGGAAACCTGTCCAATGTGATCATAGTCATATAAACACTGTGGCTACAAAGCCTTTTAAATGTGGTTGCACAGGCATGGATTGAAAGGAACAACCCCATAAACAAACTTAATCAAAGTGTCTCTCTGCATATTAGGAACACCCAAAGCACTGTCATTGCAAACAAACTATATAGGATGACATAACAATCAACACGATTGATAAAGCAAATTAAAGAAAATTACTGCAGATGCTGAAGATCAGACATAAAGTGTTGAACAAACTCAACATATCTATCACTATCTGCAGATAAAGGACAAAATTACACTTCAACTCAAAACCTCTTCTTTGGAACACTTCCATTTCCAGAGAAAGGTCATCATGGATTTGAGATATTAACCCTGTTTCTCTCTCTACAGATTTTGCCAGTCATGTTGAATGTCTCCAGCACTTCCTGTGAATATTTATAAATCAAACTTAATTCAATTTTGTCTATTCTGCCCTTTATTTCAAACAAACCACAATAATAGAGTATTTTCATTAGTTTGGCTCTTGATGTTTGATTTTCCTTGCTTATAGTCGCAACACATCATCATAAGTAAAGAGCATATTGTACGAGAACCCATACTTGGCTCTTGGAGAAGAATTGTATTTAAACTACTGCAGACAGGGTAGCTTAGACAGTTTTGTGATGCTAGCTTTGTACATTTTGTCCATTCTACTTCTCAACATCTTGGATCTTATGACTACAAGCAATAATTTGATTTTTGCAAATTAATCACTCATACCATCCAATGCCTGGAAGAGAGAGAGAGTGTGTGTGTGTGTGTGTGTGTGTGTACCCAACAAGTTAGACCTGAAAATTCTTCATATGTTCAGGTGCATATTACAAACCGTAGGAGGGAAATGTGTTGCAGAAATTCAAGTGAGAAACTCAGAGGTCCCAATTTTTTTTTATCCAACATCTAAAATATTTATTATAGAGAAAATAATTTTATTTTCCTCAATTTGTTTTGAAATTTTCTTTGCAAATATTTGTTCAACGTTATTTGAAGAAAGGGATAGATAAGTCTGATAATTCTATAAGATTATGGTTCATGTGTTTTTAGATTGTGGAGAGTCATTGAATAATTACTTGTGTGTATGGACAGAAACATTCAATGACTCTAGTGGTAGATAGTAGATTTAGGAGTGAGATATTTGTAGTGTATCATTATATAAACAAACATGACTAAAATTAACATCTGGCCTTGTCTTTCACTGACTGGTTGTGAAAGGTTTAACATCTCATTCATTAAATTCATCTAATCTATTTCTTCTTCAAGTGTGAAAATTAAAATTTCAAGTGGATTAACCATCATTGATCTCCATCAAACACAATGTAGAATTTTAGAATTGTGGAAATGACAAAGAGAGCATTTAGCTCAATGTGCCTGGTTTAGATCTTTGAAAGGTAATCTGTAATAGTGCTATCCATTCAGCTGTTATTTTCCTATAGCATTTCACATCATGATAATCAAGTCAATTTTCAGTTAATTTCTACTTGTACCATTAAAGCATGCATGAAAATAAAACAGAGCAAAAGGATTTCTTTTTTTTTAAAATTGTGTAATTTTCATTACAATAAAATGGTCAAAAGTGTTGTTTTAAATGGTAGCTGAAATTATAGTTACATTGAGAGGAGACTCTTCCAATAAGAGTAAGTGGAGGATACTCTTAGTTAAGAGCTGCACAGAGTCATAGATGTACAGCACTGAAACAGACCCCTCTGTCTAATGCATCCATGCTGAAGAGATATCCTAACCTAATCTAGTCCCATTTGCTAGCACTTGGCCCATATCCCTCTAAACCCTTCTTATTCATATAGCCGTCCAGATGCCTTTTAAATGCTGCAATTGTTCCAGCCTCCACCACTTCCTCTGACAGCTCATTCCATACACGCATCACCCTCTGCATGAAAAGCTGCCCCTGAGGTCCATTTTATATCTTTCCCTAAATCTAAACCTACGCCCTCAAGTTCTGTACTCCCCACACCAGTGAAAAGACTTTCTCTAGCTACATGCTTGATCTGCTTTTTTTTTCTGTTCATTCAATGGACACCTACAAGCAATCCAGAGTATGTGGAAATGTAGCTACAGAGGTAGCTCACTAATGCCCCAAATACCACAATATTCTGAATGACTTATGCCCAGATGACATGTGTCTTTGCAGCCAAATTTGAAATATACTATAATGATGGATACAGCCCACTGACAGTCATTGAAAATCAGTTTTGTTTTTGGCTCATTTTTATACTGTCAAGGTTGATAAATTAAACTTCTATTTAATCATGCCTTCAAAGTCAAAATGCAAAAAGTGGTTGACACACAAGAAAAACAATACTCACTCATCATCTATTGCAGGCGAGAATAAACCCCACGCTTGCTGGAAGGCTCAGATAATATCAGATAGCAGTAAAATCTCATCAATTTTGATGGTGAGCCAATGAAAAAGACAACAGATTTCTGCTTCAGATACTGATTTAATTGTGATTTGCTTTCAGTCCTTGCTAGTTATATTCCAGTCACTTATTTCTTTATTTGTTTTTCTAATCAAAGACTATAAATCTTTTCTGATATTTGCTGTTACTTATCTGCCCCCAAAAATAGCAAATTCCAACAGTTCACCAGCCTCCACACTATTGTATTATGTTTAGAATTGTTTCATACATTCTTATAAGGTGAATACCTCTGCTCCTTATCTTTTCATATTGGCCATGTTAATAAGCACTAGCATGTTCCTTCCACCTTCCCCATCCCATACACATGCTCTCAGCTTCTGCTTTCTATGATAGTCCCTTTGTCCCTATCAATGTAATCACCTTGTGGTAGGAAATAACTGCTGCTCTTATCACTGATTAATTGGTATTAATATTAGCTCAGTCAATGCACCCTGAGTTAAAAAAGTTGTGGGTATCAGAATTTCAGCATGTCATCTGGGCTAACATTTCGGCCTTGTGCTGAAATAGTATTGCATTGTCAGCAGTGCTATTTTTTAATGAAGTGCCCTGTTGGCTCTGCAAATGGTTTTGAAGAATCTCATTGGAATTTGCAAAAATAAGCAAATGAGTTCATTTGCTCATGCTGACCATTAGTTATCCATTTAAAACTTAACATGAAAACAGATTTCTGATGCTGTTCGTAGGACATTGGTGTGTTTACATTGGCAGCTTCATTTCTGTAGAAGGCAACAGCACAAGTACAAAATCATTGGCTGTGAAGTGTTTTGTCTTGAGGATATGAATGAGACTATAGAAATACAAATTAATTTCTTGTTGATCTCAAAACAGCAGACCTCAAATAAATTTTGAGGATTATTTAATTTGCTTGTTTGACCTTAGGAAAATGTCTGTGACTCAGATTCTTACAGTTGTAAAACAAAAAGGATAAAAGGCATATTTTGTTGTTAACTCATATTAGGATTGTTTCAGTGTGACAAATTCCCTTTAGCAATGTTTCTTATGCTTAGCCATTTGGGACATATGTGTTGTAAATAACGGACTACAATTTTTCTCCATCATTGTCAAGTATTTGCAGATCAGGTATAGAATAAACAGATGCAAATTGAAGCTTTGCTCTGCAAAACAATATATTTTAACATTGACCTTTGAAAAGCTCCCTTATTTGGAGCATTGTAAAATTCTCCAATTCCCACTATAGATTCCTGAAACTTCTGACTGATATTGTTAATTTCATAGCAAACCACGATCGGTGTTGCTTTGTGGCCCATTATCTACTGAGAACTGACATGCAATCTTATTTTACATTTAACAGCCATTGGATCAGGAGACTTATAGACCATTAATTTGTTCTGGAATTAAAGCCAAAAGGCAAAGGCAATCTGCAGTCCTGCTGAATTTCCTAGTGATTTACAAGTATTTGTTGCAGGGATGACAAACAATATGATATTCTGTTGGTAACTAGTGACTGATTATTGCAGCAGTTGATGCTACAGCAACAGATATACTGTTAAAAGATACAGCAATTGTAGTTGTCTGGTATTTCTCTACTGGAGGGCATTTAATTCTACAAAGTGTTTGAGTTCAGTCATTGATGAAAAGGTTTGCAATTTTATAGTAACAACATATGATGTTCTGCACAAGTGTATAACCAGACCGGACAAATCAGGAATAGATTTGACAAAGTGAACACAAGCCCTTCTTAAACGTAAAGATCTTGATTTTCTCAATTAATCAACTCAGGACTAACATGGCCTGCAATCAATAGATATTATGAGTGATTACAACTTGCAAAACAATAATAATGAATGGGGGAAACCAATTACCTGGATAAGACTCAAATGACCCACTTCCATGACCTCAGTTCCACTCAAGTTATCTTCCATGGTGATGTCCTTTTCATTTCTTGGGTTGCTAGTACTATTAACTGAGGCTGTGGGGCTCAAATGGTTCCACTAATTTTGATCCAGAAACACATCTGCTCAGCCTGCTGGTGTCTGCCCAGATATTAAAATTGGTTCTATACAGCAAAATTGATTTAATCATTGATTATTATTTAACAGCATGCATTTGTAACTCAGTTATTGGCTATTGAATCTTAAAAGATTCCTAAAACCAATATTTATTTCGGGGAGAACTTTGATTGCCTTATATTGATATTGTAAAGAAATAAAAGCACAAAACTGGAAATGAGTGCCACCATCAGGGATGGGAATAAATGAAGGAACTACATATAACATTTATAACTGGAGATCCAATGCAGATGGTTCTGCAATTTTTCTTGTCAATATTCAGATTAAGCCTGTTAACTTTTTTGTTTAATGGCTGAAATTGAAATAAAATGTTCTCCCTATTTTCTGATATAACCATATTATAAACTCTGCTACCAAAGAGGCAAGATTGTACAACATAAATGAATGACTATATCTGAGATGAAACGAAGGATCAATGCAGTTTGCTAATAATTTCAGACCAGAATAATTACTCTGACCATTTAACTCATCCTGATTCTTCCATAGATAAAGAAATTGTAGAGCAGCTATGTTGTGTTGCACATTTAAACACAGGCTATTCAGGCATGTGTGAAAGGATTAGTGAGTCAATGCATCGTTTGATACAATACTCAGCTGAATAAACTAGAATGGTTTGAAAGTAAATCCCTGCTATATGCTCAGTTAGCCAATTTCAGCTGCATAGGTGAAGGACAGAGAGAAAACTTCAATGAGACTCTAAGTTTGACAGTTAACCATCCCGGGCACAATGGATATCTGGAAGAGCAAGTCTGTGTCTTTGAGTGAACAGAACAGAATCCCTGCAGTGTGGAAACAGGCCCTTCAGCCCCGCAAGTCCACTCTGACTCTGTGAAGAATAACCCACGCAGACCTATTCCCCCTACCCTATATTTACCTTGACTAATGCACCTAACTTACACATCCCTGAATACTATGGGCACATTAGCACATCTTTGGACTGTGGAAGGAAACCGGAGCACCGGTGGAAGGAAACCAAAAGAAACCCATGGAGACACAGGGAGAATGTGCAAACTCCACACAGACAGATGCCTGAGGCTAGAATCGAATCTGGGTCTCTGATGTTGTGAGGCAGCAGCACTAATCACCGAACCATTGTGCCGAGTGAGCATAAAATGGAGACTTACACTGATCCTCTCCATAGAGCAATAGTCCAATAATATTAATTTCCTAAATTCCAAATAAATAAAGTATATGAGCACAGCATTAATAGATGGTTCACATCTTGACATCACATCTGGCATAATTACTGCTGGGAAAAAAAATAAAGAGAGAAGAATTAGAAAAATATCTTTGCAATTGGTGGAAGGCTGGAATTATGCTATGAAGTTTAATCAGGTGTAATTGTAATGATTCAAAAACACAAAGTATTGATAGATTTTTTTTTAGTTTTAGTTCCAAAATGTTTTTTGAAGGAGAGCTGCTACAGAAAATTGTAGGTTTAGGTTCAGTGACTGTCTGGCAAAGTCCTATGTGAAACCAATGGGGAGACTGGGCAAGAAGATATGATAAGGAAAACTGACTATCTCTCCCTTCTTGAAGAAAGCCATCCTGTACAGGCATGTCTGTTTTACCCTCCAGAAATACACAAGGACAGGGGTTAAAAATCCAATTTTTATTTCTATTGGAGTTGATTAGTGGGATTCAGTGTCATCATGTGTACCAGCCTGGGTTCAAGCAGAAACATGCCATGATGGTCACTGTCAAAAAGCTATCTGCTGGCTACTCCAGTGTTGCAGGTAAAGGCCTTCTCTCAATCCAAATGCTGCAAACTAGTTAAAAAAAAGAAGGCAGCAAAGGCTGTTCTCTCATCTTAAATGCTGGAAATTAGTTATGATTGAAAGGCATCAGAGTAACAGAATCTTAATCAATCAGCAAAACTAAGCTCTGTGTAGTTGCTTGTTAACCTCAAAGATCAACATGACCAGTAACTTCAGTAGAGTGACTGCAATGATTAACCATCTGCTATTCTCGAATGACTCAGAGACTGATCCATCTATCTCTCTTTTAAACGCTATCATTCTTAGTCCCCTCATATTTCTAATCTTTGTGTACATGTACTATTTTACTCATTCTTTAAGTGTTTACTATTTATGAAATTCATTTTTTGTCAATTCAAGACAGCCTTGATATATTGTTTCCCATTAAAATGTAAGTTCATGTCAGCATGTGAGAAAGACATTCAGGTGGGAAGGTATCCTTTTCAAATTTATTTATCTAGCTATCTATCTATCTATTTATTGGCACAAACCAAAACATAGAACACAAAGGCAGAAAAATAAAGAAATAGTATTCAACTTTATAGTCCTTCTTGTTAAGTGTTGTGCCATGGACCATGGGCTGGCCACAAGTCTCCCTCACTGCGTCACCAGCACTGGAACAAGAGTCGCCATTCTTCAGCACTAATTTGCCTCCACAGATGCCCCCACTACTTTGAGACCAAACTGGACCCATAAGTGCAGCCGCTGTTAATGCTGGTTTGTACCACACTGGCTAAAACTTGAGTCCACCACTGCCATGAATCCAATTTGAGGCCCATCTCACTGACACGGCGACTGCCAATCCTGTCAGGTCTTGTATTGGATCCAACTCACCTCCGCTGCCGCAAATTTACCTTGTTGTGACCAATTCAAGAGGTGGGTGAATAACGAAGGAGAACCAGTTCATCCCTTTTTATCTGGAAGCTTAACAATTTGGGGAATCCCTGGAACTGTAACAAAAGTGGGGAATATTTCCCAAGTTCTGGTCATAACACAAGCAATTCTTATTATATACAATCGGAAAATTCATTATGAGGACCCATCTCCAGAAGCCACTGTCCTAAGATCTATATTTATACGTTCAAGATTGTACAATTTGGCTTGCAATGAATCAACTTGTTTGTCAAAGGCACTGAGCCTGCTTGCATGGGAATTATTTAAACAAAGGAAAATTAATTTCTAATTTCCAATTTTATAGGTCATTTTAGGAACTCCAAATGAATTACTATGCTGGAGCTGAAAGGTAATAGCAGTAACAAAGTCTGCCTATTTCAGAATGCAAAAGTCAGGTGAACTCTACTTGCTGGTGAAACTGCCAAAGCTCAAAAAGAATCTCTGAATTTCATGCATTTGAAATGAGACGTGGGAATCACTTGGTAATTGAACCAACTCAATGCCTGAAGCACTGGTGAAGATACTAAGGCTATTTGGAATCTATACCTAAATTGGAATTACTTTCTCGACACAAATGCTTCCAGATCCGAGAAATGTCTAGGAACTATGACAGATTCATAGAAAGCAAGAATTACATCTTAATATTAGTTTGATTAAATAATTGATAGAAGCACCAATACGAATATTTGTCTTCAAATACATTTTTCCACAGTTCTTTTTTTTTGTTTCAGATATTCTGAGGAGTTTAAGTACTGAGAGTTATGCAATTTCCAAAAACTGGAGGAAGAAGAAAACACAAATGATCATGGCTCTGCTTAATTACTCTATTTTAACAGCTTAAACATGGTACTCATCGGATCATTTCCCCGAGATCTCAGGCTGTATGAATATTGTTGGCAAAAACTTCAGAACTGGGAGTATTTAATTTTACACTTTGTATAGTAAAATAGTGTTTGGAAAGGGTAATGCCAGATTACTCTGGAATTGTGAGAACGTCTGGACATTTGTCCACATTTCTACATGTGTCAAAATCAGTTAGTTTCATATGAAGAATTGTACTATAGCTGTGATGTTTTGTCTTGAACATGACACTCAGATAAAAATATTTTTTTGAAGTTAGATTGTTTTGTCAGTTCCAAACCATCGTAACAGAAAGAATAGTTGCAAGTTTAATTCAGAATAATTCATCTTATCAGATATCAAAAACCTAGGTCAACTAATAGAAAGCTAGCATCACTATCGTTAATGCTTCTTTAAGACTTATTTTCTATTTCCTAGATAGTGGAATTTTATCTGGTATATTCAGGTTAAAGTTGGAGCATGTGGTGTCTATGATAAGTAAAGCTTTCAATGCTCCAATGTAATGATGGAGCAACATATGAGCTTTCCATCACCGGTCATCCTAAGCTCTCGCATCCAGATACCAACACCCATTGCTTCAACATCTTCATTTTTTTTGCAGTTTCCATTTGGATTATAGATCAAAAGAATTATATCTTCTGAAAGATACCCAAATGGAGAACTTATTAAACAAGATTACACTTTCCATAGCTTTTACTTGAAATAAATTAGTATCAATCTAAATTAATAATAAATTAACAGTCAATTCAAGTCCTGGTTTGTGTCAATCATAAATTATACATGGAACGGGAAGTATCACAAATATTTTTGTGAAGATTTGTAGCTTTACTTGTTGTTTTACTTGGCAAGCTGGTGGATTGTCATGTAAACATTTTGTCATCATGCAAGGTAACATCATCAGAGCAAGTTCCATGAAGTGTTGTTGTTCTACTCCATTTAATAGAACAACAATGCTTCAGCGAAATCACACTGATGATGTTAACTGGCATGGTGACCAAACAGTTATATGACAACCCACCAGCTTGGCAAGCAAACCCACAACTGCATATCACAAAGAATTTCTCATGGAATTCTAATGTGGTCTATGTTGCCTGTGTAACCACCATTTTCAGACTTCTTCCTCTTCAGCTTTTCCATTTCTTCTGTCCCTGTATCTGCCACATATTTGAACTTCCATTTGTTGATATTGATTCCAGATCAAGAGTTATTAGTTTACATATTACATGGACCAGTATTTCTTATGATCTGAAAATACCAATTAATAATTTAATAAGTGACATAAACCTTATGGAGTCATTTTGCAATATTTTTGAAATTTATTCATTTTAAAATAATCACAACTGTTTCTTACGTTACTGCTTCTGCTGTAAAACATCATCACAATATTGCTGCTAACAGGATACATTGCTCTGCAATTTATTAGCAAGAAGAATAAGAAAGGATGAAACGAAACTGGTGTTTGAGTATTGTTCCTGAGAGTAGAAAACAAAAAAAGTTAGATTGACATTGCACGGAATTAAGGAAGTGTAGCAACTTATGCCAAGTTTTACAGTGAAGTGAAACTCTCAGTCCTCAAGTAGATATAAAAGCTTGTTGCCCTTCATTTTTTTTTACAGAGTTGGAAAGGCTCAGTTAAGACCCAGATGCAAAAGTTTCATCTCATTTTCTGACAGGTCCAATTTCTGGCCAGGGAGCAGGACATTTTTAATACATAAGGGAAACCCAAACTTAACAGGATTATTAATATTATGTATTGCAAGAAAAACAGGCCATGGGTAAGAGATAAAACTTAATGAAGTAGACATAATCACTTTTGAAGGGCAGATTCAGTCTGTACAGTTGTCATTAACTGTAGTGTTTTTAAATCCCCTGGCTGAAGCTTTCATTAAAAGTATGTTTTTTTTAATGCACAGTAGCAATAGGTAATGTAGTTTATATAGAGATATTTGTTAGTGTAATCAAAAATATCATTATGCTGTTATGAATGCTTGGCTGAGTTTCGAAGCCATTCATTATCTTAACTGTGTGTTTTCAGTTCAGAGCTTAATAGACATCTGAAAGAGATTGTTAAAGTATTAAATATCTTTGATCTCTTGTATGAATGGAAGTTTGTATTTGGATGACTTATTATGAATGTAAGTAAAGTGAGACTGCATTGGATTATCAGAGAAGTTTTTAAATTCACATTTTGTCTGGGGTCAACTCATAGTGGATGTTGTGTGACATAACACCACAAGTGTTAGAACTAACTCCTTTGTGTCTTTCAGCGAAGGTTCTGAAACTTTTCAGCAAGCTGACACTTTCTGATGTACTCCTTTTATAGTTTCACACTGCTCAGCCACAGAACTCTTTAAATCTGTCCTTCTCAGTAGAATTAGGAATATACCTCATCCATCCTAGATGGAGAAATTTCCTTCCTGGAGCTTTCTGTAGAAGGAACATTTTGCTGCTGTAAAGGACCAGATAGGAAATACAATGAGGCAAGCCATCTTACAGCCTTGTTCCTCTCCTCTACATTGGAGGCAATTTTGTCCTGCACCAAGAGTGGACGAGAGATACAAACATAGAAACATATGAAAAGAATCAAGCCTGTCCCACCAACCGTAAGTGATTGATGAAAATGCCAATTAGGTTTGTGGGAGATGTATACATTCTTCAAAAGATGACACAAGAGAAAGAAGTAAGATCTCAGAGGAATCAAGTTATGAAAATCTGTCAATATCTGGAAATTAATGTACTGGTTATACTGGACTTCCATTTTGAAGCGTACAAGATAAACCAGACAAATTTTTGCTATTTATTAATTTTATTGTCTTCTTCCCCCCCCTTCTATGATGGGACTTGAAGATTATAAGAATAAATATGTTCAAAATGAAATGATGAAGGAGTCCCAGCGATTGCGGAAACAGCAGTTTTGAAAGAAGAACACTATCCTGGCCAAAGTGAAGCAAGGAAAGGAAGATGTACATGTGCTTGTTTGAAATTAAAAAGTGATGCAGTGGTAGCCTGGGGAAGGAGACAGTGGAAAGCAGATTTTTGACATGGGAAGGATGTAAGATGTGTTTAATGAGATGCCACTGATGGATGATGGAGAGACAAAAAGGTTTACTTAACAGATTGCTCTGAGCAGTGTCACTAAAGCTCTCTCAACATAAGATATAAGGCATGGGTGTGTGTGGTGGGGGGGGGTGGGGGACGGGGTCTGCGAGTTCATTGGCTGGATGTAGAGTGATGTCAATGGCATGGGGGCAAATTCTGCCCTGTCTGAAGTTACCATGAATGACTCAAGCTCTCAACTCACCTGAGGCATGGATACCCTCTAATCATTTCCCCCCACTGAGACAGCAACCCTGAGGTCCAGTCAGACTATGGTGACATTTTTATACAATGATGCTGAACTAAAAGCAGACATAAACCCAACAGGTCTGGTAGCATCTGTAGATACAGAAAAAGAGTTAATGTTCTGAATTCAAAATGTGTTTCATCAATTTCTTCTTCTAATATCTGCAATTTATAATAGGAAGGTGTTGGCAGCACAGGTTTGTCCACTGATCTCTGTTTGTCCTGTATTGCTGTGAATCGGAAGATAGTTCTTCTTATGGCAAAGGATTGAATCTTCTTATTCAATCAGACTTCCTTCCACATAAAAGATTGATTACATTTTCATAAAGAGCTGTATCACATAAGGAGCTATGTAACAAGTGATGTCAAATCACACGGAAGTGAAATCTGAAATTGCAGACTTTTAGACGTAGTCCCCAATATTATTTCTTGTACATAGTTACATTCAACACAGGCAGTAATAATCATTCAACTGGCTACAGATCGTGTTGTGCATGGGTTCTTTCAAGTCTGAATTGTCCAGATGCATGATGATAGTCTGGTTTCTGATTTAAGTAGAACAGTCTTGTTGAGTAAGCATTATGAGTTTATCATAACACTACAATTATTGACTAATTACATGAAAATATCCTACTTCCCAACAGAGATCAATGTCCTGCAGTCTCCTTCTGTACTGTGTTGAATGCCCCATACCATTAATCGCAGTGGATGCTACTTATTGCACTCAATTAGCTTTTGACACTGTGAAATGCAAATATAACAGACTTTTATTCTCCTAATTTCTTCAGTAGGTAACTTTAGGAAGACAACTGAGAGGAGTTGAGCAACCCTTCTGATCATCTCTAACCTTCTCGTGGCTAAACATAACAATAATATGTGTTATGATAAAACCAAGCTAAAATGTAATCCTGCTGGAACCCAAGAGTTGGGCAAGTTTCGCTTCAGAATTGGAAAAGTAACATGCCATTCATATTAAAATTGGGACCAGGACTGAATATGGTGAGGGATCAACCTGACATGTTGAACGAGACTATTTCTCACTCCAATCCACCAACACCGAGCTCTTGACTTAAGCACATATTGCTGCTCAAATAACTGAAACTACTATAAGCAGCTCAGTGGTGCAATGATTAGCACTGCTGCCTCATAGTGCGAGGGACCCATGTTCATACTCAACCTTGGGCAATTGTCTATGTAGAGTTCTCCCTGTGTCTGCCTCAGTTTCCACCAAGTGCTACGGTTTCCTCCCACAGTCCAAAGATGTGCAAGTTATATGATTTGATCATTGCTCTGTAGTATCCAGATTAGGTGCATTAGCCATGGTAAATGTGGAGTTGTGGGGATAGAGTAGGACACTCTTTGGAGGGTCAGTGCAAACTTTATGGGCTGTATGGTGTCAATGTGCACTGACAGGATTAAATGATTCTGATCTATTCCTCTAATATACATGGAAGTTAATGAAAGTATTAATTATCTACTGCTGACAAGCCATGCCAATGTTATATGTTTGTTTCACACATCAAAGGTTTTGTAGCTGAAACATTAGGAAGGATGAGGAATTTCTGCATGAGTTGAACTCAGGTCAACTTTATCACAATTCAGTAATTAATGCAATGAAGAAATTTTAAAACTATCATTTGAAAATAATGCTATAATTTGTCTTCCTCTGGATTCCCTGTCATAACAAAAATATGGAGGAAAATCTCTGAAGAATTCATAAAACTAGCAAACTTATTTTTAGAATAAATTTTCTGATTTGAATGTCCAGTTGATAGACCACTTTTATTTTTAATTTTGATTGACAGCCAAGATATTGCCACTTTTTATGATCAACAAAAAAAAACTAAAGGTTAATCCTTTGGGACCAAACATAAAACAGATAAACTAAATAACATAAATTAGTGAAATAAATAAGAAATAAGGAATTAAAGGAGCTGACTAGATGTGGAAATTGAATGGAAGTCAAAAATACATCATAATGGTAAATTGATGAACATGAAGTATTGGTATCTCCCAGAATTTGGTATGAGTACAGAGCTCATTTTGACATAAGTCAATGACCTGAACTTGGATACAAGAGCCCCAACTTCAACATTGGACAATGAACCCAAACTTCAAACTGCAAAACAGCAAGAGACTGATATGTTCCATTTACTAAACCTAAACAGGAACGTTTGGACCATGTTCAATCCCTAACCAAAGCAACAAAAGCAACATCAAGCCGAGGGAGTAAAGAGAACTATAATTTCACTCTGAGGATAACTGCTGGACATCTGCGAAAATGTCTATATCAAATGACATTGGATCACACAAAGCAGGACTCTGAGCTCAAAAGGTTCCAGAGAAGATGTTCTCTCTTACCAGCTTCTCCATACAGTTGTACTCAGTAAAGTATGTTCCCATTCAATTTATAACAGTGTTGAACTCGCATTAGTACAGAACCAATGCATATTTCTCTGCCATGATTATTAGGAATTGTTCCTTCTTGAAAGGACAACACATTTTTTAACACATTTAATTAGACATTAGTAGTCTGACTGGGAAACTGATTTAAATTTAACTGCTACCAGTTTGCCTTTCCAGGCTTTGGGAAAACTGACAGTACAAGTGAAATGATAGATGCCAGTTGCAGAAGTTGTGTGTTTATGTATAGCAGGAGTACTCACTTAGCTCCTCAAGAAAGTCTTTGACATCCCTTTCAATGCTCATGGTCTCTCAACAGCCATTATCATGATTAAAAAGACTATCAGAGGTTTTTGACCACCGTCTGCAGCCTCCCTTGTGATTGTTCCGTGACCCAGACTTTATCCTTGACTGCAGGCTGCCAGTGATTGTATGGTCCAGCATCATCCTCAAGAATCCTAGTCGTGGCCTTCTGCTAATGCTTTTCCCTCCAACAGCTAATCAGCTGCCAGGTGGGAAACAGAGTTGGAAGAAAATTCAACAGGTCTTTCACAACCCAACTGCACCAATCTGAATTGGCATTCAGTACGGTTTAGCCATTTTCCCAATATTCATTCTGCATCTTCTTTTTAACTAAAAAAAAGTGTTCATTAACCTGTCTGTAAGTACATATAATAGGTCCAAAAACAGTCTTGCACAGGTGATTCATTCAATCTAGGCTATTGTATTTGCTGTTCACATTGTGATCTCCTTCACATTGGAGAGACATAATGCAGACTGGATGGCCATTTTGATGAACACCTTCAACGTGTACCTAAAAATGACCCAGAATTTTCAATTTCCTGCCATTTCAATACATCACCATGTTCCAGGCCAACTGCATTGTTCCAGTGAGCATCAACACAAGCTCAAAGAACATCACATTTTCTGCTTGGTGACCTTGCAGCCTCTAGGATTCAATATTAAGTTTAATAAATTTACAGTATGATTCCTTCCTTTCATGCTTTTTACCCACTCCTATAGCCTGGTCCAGTCATAACATGGGTTGCTCTTTGCACAGTCTACCCATTTTCTCCTACTCTCAGCTCTAATTGTCACTTATTCAGCTTCTCTTCTGTCCTGGTCTAATGTCAATAGTTTGTCTACCCCTTTCATATCTCTCATTTTCTGAGTTTCATCTATCTACTCATTTCCCCTTCCATTATCTCCCTGACACCTCATCTTCAGAATAAGTGCCACTTTTTATTAGCTGTTATCAGTATGATGGAGAGTCATTGGACTCAAAATCTTAACTCTGCTTTCTCCTCATAGATATTGCCAGATCTACTGAGTTTCACCAGCAATTTATGTTTTTGTTGCAGCTTTCCAGCTTCTGCAATGCTTTGTTTTATTTTAGTACCAAATTCACTGCCGTATCTCTGTGAGGTATGTCCACCTTGAAGATGTTCTACTCCTCTCTCCAACAGGATTTCCATTCTAACCTTTCTCTCTTGTTCACAGCTTTTTCATTTTCTTTCCTTGTATTTGACAAAGTTTTTGCCAAAATTTACTACCATAGCCACACCTCATTCCTCAGTGACTGCCTTCAGCTCAGTGCATTCCGAATGAATCTTCTTCCTTTATTTTTTGAAGTCCGAAGTCACAGGGCGTATAAGTAACTTCACCTGACAAAGGGGATATGCTCTGACAGCTTGTGATTTCAAATAAACCTGTTGGACTATAACCTGGTGTCTTGTGACTTCTGACTTTGTCCACCCCAATCCAACAACAGCACCACCACTTCATTTTTGGAATCCACCTAGATCTCAGTGATGTACAAAGTAACTCAGACAGCTGCTCTCACTACATCCTGAAATCCACACTCAGTGCCATGCATCACCATATGAACACTCTTGACCTCTCTCTCTCTCCGTCAACACTGATCCACAAAATCTCAGAGCTGTCCTGCCACCCGTAGTTCCACTTCATTCTCCAGCTCATTTAATGTTCTGACAAGAAACTTTTTCTCTTTCTTACAGTATTAAGGAGAGCAAGCTGCAATAAGTCAGAGTTACCCATGCCCCTCTGGAACCATATTCTCCTCCCCTTCTATCTGACTCCATTCTTCCTTCTAACTCCATCACTTGTCATGCATTTACTATCTATCTGACCTTCCTCTCACTAATGCTGAATGTTTGGTACTCAGCAAAGGTTTTAATTTTATCTCTCTGTGCCCAAACTCAATGAATTTCAGACATGACATGACATCAAACTTGTTTTCTGTTGCCTCTGCCTCAAAGCCCATTTCTTTGGATAAGAGTCCTCTTCCCATCCCGCAGCCATTTTGTCTACCTCCAAAACTCTCTCTCCAACTGGACCTCTCATTCTGGTCTTTTATCTGCACTCAACCTGTTGATTAAGAATTACTAATGTGACACTGGCCACCTTAATTTCTCTGTACATTTACCCATTCTAATTAGTCTCCCCTCTGAACTGACTACATTCCATATTCTCAGACCCAATCCTGATTTTGTCATTAAGCCTGTCCAGGTAGGGTTGTTGTTGCTGTCTGGTTTGCTGACCATTACATTGCGAGTCTGAGAACCAGCTCTCAGATTCCTCCACCTATCGTCCGGACCATGACCCCACCATTAAATATCAGGCCTTTGTATTCACAATGGTTACTAATCTCATCTCATTTGGGCATTTCCCCCATGACAGCCTCTCAGCTCTTTGACCCCACTCTGTATGACCAATTTCTACCTTTTCCCCAAAATCCCCAAACAGGACTGCATAGGCAGACCCATTGTTTCTGCCCACAGAACTTATATCTTTCTACCTCAACTTGATTTTTTCTCTGCCTGTCTGGTTATTCCCATTTACATCTGTGATTCTTCAGAATTTTCATTTGGTGGGCACCTTCTTTTCACCATGTATGTGCAATCCCCTTTACATATTTTCCCCTAGCAGAATGGTCTTGGGGCTGTCTGCTTCCTTCTGGAAAGAAAGCCAGAACCAACCCTATCACCACTATCCTTCTCTGCCTGGCCTGGCCTGGCCAAGCCTGTCCTCACTTTGAACAGCTTCTTTTTTAACTTTTCTCACTTTCTTCAGATCAAAGGTGTGGCCATGAGTGAAAAGCTGTGGTCTCAACACTGAGTCTTGCGAAGCACCTCTTTTCATTAACTGCCATCCTGAGAAGGACTCTTTTATCCCCACTCTTTGCTTTCTGCCAGACAGCAAAGCTTCTATCCATGCTTGCGCCTTGCTTCTAACACCATGGGCTCTTATCTTACTCAGTAGCCTTCTATGCATCACAGGCCTTCTTGAAGCCCAGGTAGATAACATCCATGGGCTCTCCTTGGTATAACCTGCTCATTACTTTCCCAAAAGATTCTAGCAGATTTCTTAGGCATGACCTCCCTTTGAAGAAATCCTGCTGATTTTACTCTATTTTATCTTACACTTTCAAGTATTCAGAAATCATATCCTGCATATTGGATTGCAGGATCTTACCTACAACTGAGGTTTGGCTAATCAGTCTGGAATTTTCCATCTTTTGCCTTACTCCTTTTTAAACAGGGATGTCATGTTGGTAATTTTCCAGTTCTCGGGGACCCTCGCTGACTCTAATGATTCCTGAAAGACCACCATTAATGCCTCCACTATCTCTTCAGTTAAGTCCTTTATAACTCTAGGGTGTAGTCCATCTGGTCCAGGTTACTTATCCATCTTGAGGCCATTCAGTTTTTCTAGCACCTTTTCCTTCATGATTGCAACTATACTCAGCGATACACTCTCACTCTCTTGAATTCTATTGTGTCTTCCACCATGAAGTCTTAAGCAAAGTTCCTCAACTATTTTCTTGTTCCCCATTATGATCTCTTCAGCATCAATTTCCAAAGGCCCAATATCCACTTTTGCCTCTCTTTTGCCTTTTATATATCAAGAGAAACACTTACAGTCTTCCTTGATATTATTGGCTAGCATACCTTCATACGTAATCTTCTCCCTCTTTATTTCTTTTTCTATTGCCCTCTGTTGGTCATTGTAAGTTTCCCAATCCTCTGGTTTCCCCACTGCCCTTTGCCACATTAATTGTTTTTTCTTTTGCTTTTATGCTATTCCTGACTTCCCTAGTCAGCCATAGCTGCCCCATTCTCCCTGTACCATCCTTTTTTGTCTTCAGGATGAATCTCTGCTGTGTCTCTTGAATTACTCTCTAAAATTCTTGCCATTGCTGTTCCACTGTCTTTCCTGCAAGGCTCGTCTCCCAATTAATTCTAACCAGTTCCTTCCTCATGCCTCTGCAGTTGCCTTTATTCAGCTCTAATGCCATTACCTCTGATTCTATCTTCTCCCTTTCAAATTACAGAGTAAATTCAATCATATTATGATCATTGTCTCTTTAGGGTTCCTTCACCTTAAGCTCCCTTATCAAACCTGCCTCATTGCACAACACTAAATCCAGTATTGCCTGTTCCCTGGTGGGCTCCACCACAAGCTGCTCCAAAAAGCCATCTCTTGGACATTCTACAAACTCCTTTTCTTGCAATCCATTACCAACCTTATTTTCCAAGTCCACCTACGTATTGAAATTCCTCATGATCACTATAACTTTGCCTTTCCTACACATCCTTTCTGTCTCCTGGTGTATCTTGCGCTCCAGCTCCTGACTACTATTTGGGAGGCCTGTACATAACTCCAACTATGTTTTTTTCATCTTTTCGGTTCCTCAATTCTACCCACACAGAATCTAAATCATCTGACTCTACTTCATTTTTTTACTATTGGTTTAATTTAATTTCTTACTAACAAGGCAACCGTACCTTCTCTGCCCACCTGCTTATCTTTTCAGTAGGCTGTATATCCTTGAATATTCAGCTCCCAATCTTGATCCCCTTGTAGCCTTGTCTCTGTGATGACCACCATCATAGCTGCCAAGTTTGATCTGTGCCACAAGCTCATTTACCTTATTCCTTATACTACATGCATTCAGATATAACATTCAGACTTGTCTTAACTGTTTCTCTCCTCATTGTCATTACTAAGGTGGAGAGACTAAAATGGGCTAGATGTCTCTCATTTGCTCATTAGTCCAGTGAGTTCAAATAAAATGCATGTGTTTGGGCTCTGTGGCACAGTAGTAGCATCCCTCTCTCTTTGCCAGGAGACCTGTGTCCAAGTCACACCTTCTTCAGAGGTTTGTTATCACATCGCTGAACAGAATGATTTGTAAACATCTGAAATGTGCATGGATGCCATCGGAGATGTCAGCTGAGCTGTGGTGCCCTCATTAACTGAATGGCATGCAGATATGAAGAATGATCTCTTGATTAGATAGGAGTTTGTTTTTTTTTGTGTAACTCTGCTCCATTTGATTTACAGACTTTGGATGAATTTTATTTGGAACATGTCTGTGAAATATTAAATTAGGCAAGTTGCTACATAACTACACCTTTGTTGGTAACGCTGTGATAATATTACTGGTCCAATAATGCTGAGTCATTGACAATACTCCACAGAAATGCAATAAAATCCAACCACAGCAGCTAGAGTCATTTCCATTCAATTAATAAAATAAACTTGGAATACAAAGCCACTATCATTCATGGTGGACCTAATGGATTGTTAAAAAGAAACACTTGGGTTAGTAATGTCTTTCAGGGGATTAAATCTGCTCTTCTTACTTGGTCTGGTCTACATGTGACTCTAGACATACAGTAATGATGGTTGACACTTAATTGCCCTCTGAAGTGGTGATGGAGAGCCACTCAGTTGGAAATGGCTTGTGACTCAAGAGTCATGAGGAATAGGCAATAAATATTGCAGTTGTCAGCAATGCTCCCATACCAGGAACAAAATTTGAAAAGTCAAATCATAGGAAAGTAACATTTTGCTTCCATAAGTAAACATTTATTGAAGAAGTCGGTCTGTCTGAATCCAGAACAATCCAAAGAGGGAAATCCTTAAATAGGAGTAAATATGAAATGTTGTTAATCTGAATTTTTAGTCTGATTTATTCCATTGTTCTTACAAAAATCATTTGCATCTGGTTTATTAAATGTGTTTGGTTACCATGGAGGTTCCACAGATCAGCAAACTTGATTGTATAATTATTAAAGAGGAAAAAGTGAGGTCAACAGATGCTGAAGATCAGAGTCAAGTGTGTGGTGCTGGAAAAGCACAGCAGGTCAGGCAGCATCCGAGGAGCAGGAGAATCAACATTTCAGCATGATCCCTTTATTAGGAATGAGGGGGTTATGCCCGAAACATTGATTCTCCTGCTCCTCCGATGCTGCCTGACCTGCTGTGCTTTTCCAGCACCACACTCTTGACTCTTATAATTATTAATGTCAACACTTGATCATGAGATTAGATCCTCTGTTTACTTAAGCAGTGATGTTCCATTATCTGGAGTGGTATAAGATGATAATAGACCTCTAGAACATTTGTGCTTTGAGACCCCAGAAAGATCTGAACAATTTGAAATACAGTAAAATTACATTATTGCAGTATAGCTAATCAGTTTCCATTAAAACAAAATGATTCTTTGTTAGGAATTAGTAAAACGTTTGAAAAGATGCCTTGCTACCATCATTAGGAAGTTGCATTTTTTTCAAAATAATGTAAAACAAGTTAAGAGGACATTTTGCCAATTAGATCTTGAGGAAACAATGAGGAAAACTAAAGGCACTTGAGCTATATTTCTCAACAGATTGATTCTGATTTCCTGAAAATACATAATTTACTGCCGGGTGACCGAAATAAATTAGAGTAATGAAATCATTGTTGTCCTAGTGTAGAGGGAGGTGAAGCTGGTTTGACAGCAAAGAATGTCAGCCTCAGTGGATATAAAGAAGTAGGGTGACTTTAGCTAGGCCTAAACCCTAGGGGCTGTCAGGCTGATATTTGCGGCTTATCTCTTACTTTTTATTATTTTAGTGAATACCTTAGGCAAAAAAAAAACAACCTTGTCTTCCTGTGGAAAAACATCTTAGATCATTAAAATGACAGATAAGTTTTCACAAATAAGCCTGCATAATTATCAAACAATCATGATAATAATTTAAAATGCCAAATAATTTTATGTTAATAAATATAATATTTTAGCAATCTAAAAAGTAAGCCAATTAATGTTGTACAGAGGCTGTCTTGAGTTAATTGATGATGACGTGATTATCTACTTACACAAAAGTTTAGAACAAACAAGGCAGAAAGTAAAGAGGAAGAGAAACTCTCTGCCAATGAGTCTGTGTATGAAGACAGAGTATAACTGAGCCAAACAGATTCAATGATTCCAAATTTCATTTCCAATCTGTTCTGACTTCACAGATCTCAGGAATTGGGTGCTATAACTGGGCTCAGTTGAACCACGCAAAGGAAAATCACCCAGGATTCTACCTCTGTTCGCGCTCCAAAGATTGTTGCCAAAAAGTGAATACTGGGTGAGAACAGGACATGGCTCAACTTTAATAAAAAACAAAAAAATATGTAAATGTTCAGCAGGTCTGGCAGCATTTGTAGATAAATAAATAGCGATTTAACTGCAGCATTAACTTGGGGTTGGATTTTACAAGAGGGTTTTGCTCCTCAAACTCCTTTGATTAGCATGATTAGCATTCCGTTCGTGAACGATATTGGCTGCCCATCAGCCATTTGATGCTTTGTGTGGCAATTAGTTGTTTAAGGACATGACCCCCGGCCCCATCTATGGAGGAAGTCACATAGAGTCATAAAGTCATACAGATGTACTGCACGTAAACATATCCAACTCGTCCATGTTGACTAAACCTAACCTAATCTAGCCCATATGCATCTTTAAGAGCTGCTAATCCAATCTCTGTAGTTCCCAGCTGTATCTGATTCATTGCCTGTTGTGGGGAGGTGCTGTCACCTCTGTGAGAAGTGGAAATCATGGAATCCAGACTGAAGGCAAGACCGAAAATTAATTGATAGACTCCAGTGAGGATCATGAGGGATGTTGGTGCTGGTTTAAAAAAAAATGGTGGAGAAGGGACAAAGAGGGAAAGATTCAAGAGGGAAAATCAGTCAAAAATATATAATATAATTAATAAGATATAATATATACTCTATATATTAATATCTGGAAATGAACATAATGATCATACTGGAGAACTGTTCTGAGGAATACAAAACAAGGCAGAATGGTATACACTATTCACAAATTTTACTGTTTCTTTCTTCTAGGATGGTTGGGGAGGTGCCTTTGAAAGCGATTATGGGAGGGGAGGTGAAACCAGCTCATCCATTCCTGTCACAGATGCTGCCAGCTCTGCTGAGCATGTCCAACACTTTCTGTTTTTAGCTCAGGTTTCCAAAATCTGCAGTATTTTGCCTTTGGGTGACTCAGCTTCATTTCTTCATCATGGTCAACACACTGAAGGTTAAGAATTAATTTATGTCCATTTCTGAGTTTTAAATGGGTGCAAACATCTAATTACCTCAAGGAGAAAAGGTAAACAAACATTTATCAACAAATAGAAATGACTCTACTGGTGTCATTGGAGCTGCATTTTTAACTGTACAAAATGAGTTGGACTAACATGCATCCTTCCTAAGTGCTACTAATATTTCCTCTGAATTTGTAGAGGGAAAGCAAAACAGATGTTAGATCCTTTATTGACACACATTAAGGGGCAATGTTAGGCACCCACCATGAAGTCAGAGACATGGTTGTCCCGGCAGAGGATGTTTTTGACATGTCCTTTGAGCTCAGGAAATCTGATCAAAAAATAGATCCGCATTTATTCTTCTTGTGAAATAGGATTCAATTTCACCCCTTTCTATCTAATGTTGAGTTTAAAAGAAAACAATTTATAATAGGTTACATCGCATTGATTTTACAGTGTTTTATATTTATTGGAAACTTCTAACTTCTAGTTAATTAAAAAAAAACTACAATAGACGGATGCAGAGTACAATCTAATTACCAAAACTTCAATAATGAATATAATGAAATTTGACAGAATTAAGAAAAGTAATTGTTACTTTAGTGACAGAACAATGTTATGTTGGGAACTGATCATTCAAAATCTCATTCAGCAAGTGCTTGTTGTTCCCCTTCTTGATTGAAAAAGTATGCCCTGATCTGATAAAGAATAGCTGTACGAACTGAAGAATTAAAAGCAGAAGTTGAATATTTGGCTTCTCATGTCTGCTCTGCTATTCAAAAAGATCATGGTTGATCTGTTTGTGTTTCAAATTCAACATTCTCATCAACCCTGTATAATTTTCGATTCTCTTGCTAAACTAAAATCTAACAACCTCTGCCGTAAATATATGCATTGACCCTCCCTCCACTAACTTTTGAGGCAAAGGGAAAACTTCTCTCATCTTTGTGCTGAAGCACACTCAGGATCTTCTAAACTTCAGTGTGGGCCAAGCTCAGTCTGTCTATTATTTCTTTATTAAAAAATCTACTCATTACAGGCTTGATGACGTAAACTTCTTTAGAACTGACTCCATACATTCACTTACTTCTTTAAAACAAAATTCAAACTGCACACACTACCCAAGGCCAATCCCCAATATAACTGAAGCAGAACTTTTATGTTTAATCCTTCTTGTAATAAAATATAATATTCCATTAGCCTTCTTAATGACTCACTATATCTGCATACTAAAATCTTGTGACTCATGAATTAGAACATTTAGATCTCATTGTACCTGAGAATCTTCCACACATTCTCCACTTAGACAACACTCTGCCAAAGTAAACAACTTCACATTTTCCCACATTATGTTTCATCTGCCATATCTTTGGCTACTCACTCAATGTATCTGCATTAATCTGTGATCTACTTATGCTCTCTTCATAACATACTGTGCAACATTCTTTTGCGTCATCTGCAAATTTACCAATCATGACTTCACTCTCATCATTAAGTCATTGATATAAATTCTAAAATGATGAGCCCCCAACACAGATCCCTATGACACTCCACTCACCTCATTCTATCAATCAGGAAAAAAAGGCCCATTTAGGCCTTGTCTCTATTTATTACAGTTAGCCAATCTTCCAACCATGATAAGATGTTACTCCCAGCTTTTCTTCCATTCAATAATCTTTCCTTTGGCATCTTATCTAATGCTTTCTGAATGTAAAAGTTATATTCATCAATGGGATCCCCTTTATCTGTAACACAACTCCTTCAAAGAATTGCAATGTATTGGTCAAACAAGATTTCTCTTACACAAGATCATGCTGAAATTTCCTGATTACATTGACTTTTTGGAAGTCCACAGGTTCAACTTTCTTAATGGTTGCTTCTAATACCTTACCCATGATAGACAGCAAACTGATTTATTTTTTCTGTCTTTTATTACCTTCCAGTCTGATGGAACTTTTCTATTAATGAAATTTGGAAAATTAATGCCAACAAATCTACTACCTCAACAGTCACCTCTTCAAAGACTCAGGGATTACGTTCCTCAGGACCCAGGGACTTATTAGCTCAGACCTCCATCAATTTGCTCAATGCGTCTTCGTATACGATTGTAATTTCGCGAACTTCCTGTCTTCCCTCCACCTCCTGATTTACAATTATAATTGTAACTTTTTTAATATCAAGAGAGAAGTGAAATATTTGTTCATTTCAGCCACTATTCCCTAATTATCTATTATTAACCATACATTCTCACCTTCAAGAGGAAGAGAACATGCTTTATTTACTCTTCTTCTTTGTCGATACATGTAGAAATACTATTCATTTTTATGGTTCCTCTCTTACTATAATTTCTTTCCTCAGTTAACATTTTATTGGTTACCTGCTGTTCTTTGTATAGTGACTAATCACTCAACTCATCGTAAGTTTCTTTTTAAAATTGATATATTTTTTAACTTGTTTAGTTAACCCTGAATGGTGAGTTCTCTCCTTAGAATTATTCTGTATAATTTGAATATACATATGCTGCGTTAATACATCTACTAGTCTTATGTTGAGTTTATTTTTATAAATCCAATTTTTATGCCCACATTTTTGTCCTCATTTAAGTTTAAAATAATTTTCTCAGATCCACTCTTCCCCTTTTCAAACAGTATTTAAAATTCATTCATATCATCACTGCTGTTACCTAAGGATGGTTTTATACTGTCAGTTTTAAATTAGCCTGTCTCATTACGTAATACCAAGTCTAATATGACTTGCTCGCTAGTCAGCTCCATAATATACTACTTTACGAAACTTACTAAAAGCATACTATGACTTCTTCATTCAGGCTACTATTGCCAATTTTATCTTTATAGGTTTTTATGTAAATGAAAATCACCCATGATTGTTTCCATCTTTTTATTGCACAAGTCCAATATTTCTCTTTCTACAGTGGAACAGCCATTTAATTGGAAGTCATGATTGTATATTTTAATGCTGTGGTTCTGTTCCCCGAGCTGGGAATTTGTGTTGCAGATGTTTTGTCCCCTGTCTAGGTGACATCCTCAGTGCTTGGGAGCCTCCTGTGAAGTGCTTCAGTGATCTTTCCTCCGACATTTGTAGTGGTTTGTCTCTGCCGCTTCCGGTTGTCAGTTCCAGCTGTCCGCTGCAGTGGTTGGTATATTGGGTCCAGGTCGATGTGCTTATTGATTGAATCTGTGGATGAGTGCCATGCCTCTAGGAATTCCCTGGCTGTTCTCTGTTTGGTTTGTCCTATAATAGTAGTGTTGTCCCAGTCTAATTCATGTTGCTTGTCATCTGCATGTGTGGCTACTAAGGATAGCTGGTCATGTTGTTTCATGGCTAATTGGTGTTCATGGATGCGGATCGTTAGCTGTCTTCCTGTCTGTCCTATGTAGTGTCTTGTGCAGTCCTTGCATGGGATTTTGTACACTACAGGAAGACAGCTAACGATCCGTATCCATGAACACCAACTAGCCACAAACATTTTTTTATCATGTGGTTTCATGACACACTATTAATTTGTGCTCCTTACTTGCTGGTAAGGAGACATCAATGTCATGGACTGTTTCAAAGCTTAAATATCAAGGGAGATTGATTGGTTCAGTTAGCTAGATAAGTAGTCTGCAATGCAGTATTGCAGTAGTGTGGGTTTACTTCCTCCATTGGCTGAGGTTACCGTGTAGGGTTGTTTTTTTCAACTTCTCCCCTTGTTGAAGTTTGGTGACCGTCAGGTTAAACCACCATTAGTCATCGCAATCCAAATGTAAGATGATGGAAACTTTATTTTTACCATTATTTATAACACATTAATATTGAATACTGCTGTACATGATAATCTTCAGCATTCAGGATCTGGTGATAGTTACATTAGGCAAGGACTAATCTATCTTTGTGTGTTTGTGACCATGTTGTAGTCTGATCTACTGCTGAGTTGCAGACTTCTCCTCCTGGTGTGTTTTAACGGGGCTCACATTGGAATTTATGATCATTGAGGTATCCCTCCATGACATCACTGTGAATTTGCTTCAAATACCGTGCACAGATTGTCAACTATCAGGTCACTGCAAGTATCCAACCATTCTTCTGGAAGGAAAACTGCTTAAATTGTTAGTCTGGCCTTAAAACCAACCATTCCAACGTTAAAATAAAAGCTTCAAAAGGCCTACCATTATGTATTTATTTTAGTTAGGAACAGTATTCTCACCGTGAAGGCATATGTTTCAGAAACTTAGACATATAATCTCGCCTCGCTGAAAGAAATGACAATTAAAGCTTACAACTTCAGGACACCCAAAATGAGCTCAAAACCAATTAAGTAATTTGGAAGCACCAGAATATATGCTGCACTGTTAGAATGACTGTCTTATATGCAAATTGGTTGCCATATTGCTTGCATTACAGCACTTCATAAGTAAGACAAATGGAAAAAATGCTGGAAACAGCAGGTCTTATAACATTGGTAGCAAGAAGAAGAGTTCATTTTTCACATCAATGGTATTTCATCAGAACACTTCAAAAATATGTCATTGGATGTAAAGCTATTGCAGAAGAGACCTATAAAAGCTCAGTTTAAGATTGAAGTGAAATTAAAATCAGAATTAAAAGCTTATCTGGCATTTACAGAAGTAATCAGGATCCTTTCTGCCCTGAGCTTCTGCGTACCAAAAATGTGACTACGTCTCTCCCCATTCTTCTAAATCTACCCCATCTCCATTAAATTAAAAATATTCCAAAGGCTGCAGCTTGCCCTGGGGCTGTGCAGTGTTGATACAGCTTGAATTCAGGAAACTACCTGAGTATTGTAAAGATTGCCTATCACCTGTATATCATATTGTTTTTAGATTAGGTCAGGCGTTAAAATTGCTCTAGCCTCTGCTTTGATCTATCTCCATACATTTTCATGATTCAATCATAAAATTCAATGCATTTATTTTGTTCCATGTCTATTAGAAACTTAAATACTAGTGTTCTAGCCCTCACTGCTGTGACTGGCTGGCTCATGCCATTGGTACAGGACAGATCTTGATCCTCACACAGTAGCTGCGCTACACCTTCACCAATGAAATGACTACATGGAGATCACAAAGGCTATAGATGATATAGATGAAGGCATTAAAATAATATTAGCAAATTTTCTGATAACGCAAAGCTGGGTGGCAGGGTAAAATATGAGGAGGATGTTATGAGAATACAGGGTGACTTGAACAGGCTAGGGGAGTGGACAGATGCATGACAGATGCAGATTAATTTAGATAAATGTGTGGTTATCCACTTTGGCAGCAAGAACAGGAAGGCAGATTACTATTACAGCTATAGCATTACGGCTGGAAAATGTGAAGCCGATAGGAATGAGATAATGAGAATCCAGGGAAAGTATATTCCTGTTAGGGTGAAAGGAAAGACTGGTAGGTATAGGGAATGCTGGATGATGAAAGAAAATCAGGGTTTGACTAAGTAAAACAAAGAAGCATATGTAAGGTTTAGACAGGATAGATCAAGTGAATCCTTTGAAGACTATAAAAGCAGTAGGAGTATACATAAGAGGGAAATTGGAGGGCAAAAAGGGGACATGAGATAGGTTTGGCAAATAGAATTAAGGAGAATCCAAAGGATTTTTACAAATACATAAAGGACAAAAGGGTAAACAGGGAAAGAATAGGGCCCCTCAAAAATCAGCAAGGCGGCCTTTGTGTGGAGCTACAGAAAATGGGGGAGATGCTAAATGAGTATTTTGCATCAGTATTTACTGTGGAAAAGGATATGGAAGATACAGAATGTAGGGAAATAGATGGTGACACCTTGCAAAATGTCTACATTACACAGAAGGAAGTGCTGGATGTCTTGAAAAGCATAAAGGTGGATAAATCCCCAGGACCTGATCAGGTGTACCCTAGACCTCTGTGGGAGACTAGAGAAGTGATTGCTGGGCCTCTTGCTGAGATATTTGTATCATCAATAGTCACAGGTGAGGTGTCAGAAGACTGGAGGCTGGCTAATGGGATGCCACTGTTTAAGAAGAGTGGTAAGGACAAGCCAGGGAACTATAGACCAGTGAGCCTGATGTCAGGGGTTGACAAGTTGTTGGAGGGAATCCTGAGGGACAGGATGTACGTGTATTTGGAAAGGCAAGGACTGATTAGAATAGTCAAAATGGCTTTGTGTGTGGGAAATCATGTCTCACAAAGTTGATTGAGTTTTTAGAAGAAGTAACAAGGCGGATTGATGAGGGCAGAGCAGTAGATGTGATCTATATGGACTTCAGTAAGGCGTTTGACAAGGTTCCCCATGGGAGACTGGTTAGCAAGGCTATATCTCACGAAATACAGGGACAACTAGCCATTTGGATACAGAACTGGCTCAAAGATAAAAGTCAGAGGATGGTTGTGGAGGGTGTTTTCTCAGACTGAAGGCCTGTGACCAGTGGAGTGCCACAAGGATCGGTGCTAGGTCCTCTACTTTTTGTCATTTACATAAATGATTTGGATGTGAGCATAAAAGGTACAGTTAAGAAGTTTGCAGATGACACCAAACTTGGAGGTGTAGTTGACAGTGAAGAGGGTTACCTCAGGTTACAACAGGATCTTGACCAGTTGGGCCAATGGGCTGAGAAGTGACAGATGGAGTTCAATTCAGATAAATGCGAGGTGCTGTATTTTAGGGAAGAAAATCTTAGCAGGGACTTACACACTTAATGGTAAGGTCCTAGGGAGTGTTGCTGAGACCTTGGAGTGCAGGCTCATAGCTCCTTGAAAGTGGAGTCGCAGGTCGATAGGATAGTGAAGAAGGCGTTTAGTATGCTTTCTTTTATTGGTCAGAGTATTGAGTACAGGAGTTGGGAGGTCATGTTGTGGCTGTACAGGAAATTGGTTAGGCCACTGTTGGACTATTGTGTGCAAATCTGGTCTCCTTCCTATCGGAAAGATAATGTGAAGCATGAAAGGGTTCAGAAAAGATTTACAAGGATGTTGCCAGGGTTGGAGGATTTGAGGTATAGGGAGAGGCTGAACAGGCTGGGGCTGTTGTCCCTGGAGCATCGGAGGCTGAGGGGTGACCTTATAGAGGTTTACAAAATCATGAGGGACATGGATAGGATAAATAGACATAGTGTTTTCCCTGGGGTTGGGGAGTCCGGAACTAGAGGGCATAGATTTAGTGTGAGAGGGGAAAGATATAAAAGAGACCTAAGGGGCAACTTTTTCACACAGAGGGTGGTACGTGTATGGAATGAGCTGCCAGACGAAGTGGTGGATGCTGGTACGATTGCAACATTTTAAAGGCATTTGGATGGGTATATGAATAGGAAGGGTTTGGAGGGATATGGGTTGGTTGCTGGCAGGTGGGACTAGATTGGGTTGGGATATGTGGTCGACATGGACCGAAGGATCTGTTTCCATGCTGTATATTTCTATGACTCTATGATCTATCTAAATGTAGTTATGTTAGGTAAAGGGGAAGTACAACGAGACCTAGGTGTTCTTGTGCATCAGTCAATGAAAGCAAGCATGCAGGTACAGCAGGCAGTGAAGAAAGCTAATGGCACGCTAGCTTTCATAACAAGGGGAATTGAGTATAGGAGCAAAGAGGTCCTTCTGCAGCTGTGTAAGGCGCTGGTGAGACTGCACCTGGACCATTGCGTGCAGTTTTGGTCTCCAAATTTGAGGAAGAACATTCTGGATATTGAGAAAATGCAGCATAGGTTCACAAGGTCAATTCCCGGAATGGCGGGACTATCATATGTTGAGAGATTGGAGCAACTGGGCTTGTATGCATTTGAGGTGAGAAGGATGAGAGGGGATCTGATTGAGATGTATAAGGTTATTAAAGGATTGGACCCTGTGGCACAGGAAGCATCTTTTCACTGATTGGTAAGTCCAGAACCAGAGGACACAGTTTAACTATAAGGAGTAGGCTATTTAGAACAGAGTTGAGGAGAAATGTCTTCACCCAGAGTGTGGTGGATATATGGAATGCTCTGCCCCAGAAGACAGTGGAGGTCAAGTCTCTGGATACTTTCAAGAAAGAGATGGATAGAGCTCTTAAAGATAGTGGAATCAAGGGTTATGGGGATAAGGCAGAAACAGGATACTGATTGTGGATGATCACCCATGATCATAACGAATGGTGGTGCTGGCTTGAAGGGCTGAATGACCTATTGTCTGTTGCCTATTGTCTACTGTCTATTCTGGATACTTGGTTTTTTTTGTGCATCTTGTCTTGAAATAAGGGAAAGAAAAGGGTTGTGTGAAATGGGACTGTGTGCATGAGCATTTGGTGAATAAGCATGGCTCTGCTAGGTGCTGAGCCCTCCACAGTAAGTGGAGTGCAGTGCCCAGGAATTGATTGACAATTGTCAACACAAGGTTTTGTGGACCTTTCAGTCCATAACATGAAAATGATAGTGAGATGAGTAGGCCTGTGAGACATGAGGGGCAGAGTTAGAGTGAGTGATGAGCCTGTGAATATGAGGTTGCAGTGAGAAGAAAAAACACTTACTCTTGCTGAACATCTGGAAGGGCTTTTTTCATTTATCAGGGGAAATGAAATCCTGCTTGCTGGCCAAAATAGTCTGGAGCAGTGTATTCAGTGAATCATCAGTAAAGTGCGAAGCCATCTTTAGATGATTTAGAGACATTTCCAGGATTAAATGTCAGGGAAATGACTGCTGGTTGTTCTGGAGTTATTGGCTTGCAGTGAGTGAAGGGATATCTGGTAATCTTTAAATATGGAGCCAGAATCTAAGTCTCTGGTGGGCTTGGAGTCATAGAATTTCCACCCACAATCTGCAGTGTTCATCTTTGAAGTCACCATGTATCCTACTTGCAAATGAAAAGATCTGAAATGTAGATGATTGCGTGAGAAAATTCATCACAGTCCATGGCAGATATGATGCCATCTGAGATTACTGCCACCATTCTTTAATTCCGAAATGGAAAGTCTCAGCCTGAAGAAAGATAGAGGATGTTTATCTGTGAAAGTACAATGAATCAAAATTATTAACTGAGACATGCATAACAACGTGAAACTGAACAGTGTTCATTTTCAAAAAGACTGATCAAAAACCAATTTGCCCAACTCAGTGGAGGTAATTTTCATTTTAGCAATTAATATGAAACTGATGATATCAGATTCAATTCCTATTATACTTCTCTCCATCTAATCACTTTCATTGACCTTAAGTGAAAAAAGAAATTCAAAGTTTTATATATATATATATATATCCACACACACAAACATCACTTGCTTAACACGTTCAGTCAAAATCAAAACTACCCCACTGACAATAATATGATAGGCCAATATACTGGTCAATGAAAACACTCATCTCATGTGCTTTAACTATCTTGTTACTGACAGTGGAAATTCAGCCAGAAATGCACACTGCAACTAATTATTGATAGTGTTAGGACAGGAAGAGGAAAAGAAGTGTTATTCTATATGCAACTAGATGTACTACAGCATCACCAGGTATAAATGAGGCTGGTCTTCAAGGAAATTAGTTTAGGTTGTACAATCAATGAAACATCTAGGCAGGAATAATTAATCTCCCAGAAGGACATTGGGTATTCAACGCATCAACTGATACTCAACCTCCTCATCATTCATTGAATAAATTAGACTGAAACTTGATTGCAACCTTTTATCCAATTGTTCAATGGCAAGGGAATAGTTCATCTTTAGTCAGAATAAATATTATAACCACAACTGAACCTGCTTTACAGACAATTGTAATAATTAATTAGAGATATTCATAGCTCATTTTGTCAAAATTGGGATGTGAAGGAGAGATGATAAGGCAAAATTAGAGGATCATCTTCATATCCTATCCAATTTATTTCTTTTGTACAATATTAAAGAATAAGCAAGCATTTTTTTACCTAAAAGTATAAGAAACTCTTTTGTTTGCTTTGTGATCAATGTGGCAAAAATGTCTATTCAGTTTTTCAAAAGAACTCCCAGCTGTGTCCTTGCATAGAAATGTTTATAATTTCACAGGAAATAGCAAAGAAGAAATCATCAAACTACATTCTGCTAACATACAGCGACCAGGAGATTCCTTAACCCTCAGGAATGAATGTTTTCTCTTGTGTCTTACAAACATTACAATTGGAACTGAATACAAACAATTTTAGGACTTAAATACATTATTTTGGATTAGCTGTAGGAATATTTGATTTAAAAACATTTATATGGGAACAAGATTACTTTTGACTTCTTAAAAAAATCCAACACAGCTTCTCATCAGTATTCGATCTTCAGAATATTATGCTGTGGAGATAAAAATCAGTATAAAGACATGATTCATTTATTTGAAAACAAACTGGACTTGACTTGTGTACCAATTTGTTTCAGCATCTGCAAAACTAACCTTACCTTTTACACCTGAACTACATTTGTAACATATCTAAAGAGCCCAAACCCATGCAAATTATTTGGCTGTAGTTTGTATGTAGATTGAAGTTAGCAAATGCTTCACTTTTTCAGCTCTAAGATTCAATGAAATGAACTGAAGCACATCGTGTGTACCAGTGCCGGCAGAGACTGATATTTCATTCAAATCTTTGAGCAATTTTGTTATTTGAGTTCTTCAGGTGTATGCACATTTGATGAATTGAAGCACTCTCATTAAACAGTTCCTTAGCCATTTATTCGACTGTACCTTGTCACAACCTTGATGTCATTTTAGTTTAGGAGATGTTAGCATTTGATTAGATCTATTCCAAGGTCAATTCTATTAAGATACAAAATGCTATATAAACATGCGTGGTGAAAACATTTATCCATGTTATAAATGTCTTGGGACAAAATAAATTTCAAAGCTATTTACATTTTGACTGGACCAAAAGCTAACAGTGATGCCATTAATTTTGGATCAGACTGTTTCAAGATGCAATATTGTGTCAAAGCACATGTATTTTTAATTTCAGCTGCATTATTGATCAGACTTAACATTTAATAGTTTTCCACCTATTTCCTGCCAGTACCTTATTTTCATGAAGTTACTGAGGTGAAATCTGTGGATAATATTGTACAAAAGTCTGCAAATGTTAATATCTGGACCGGCATGAGTAACATCTCCCACTGTGATAATATAAGAGATCATACAAGAGAAAGGTTCACAGAGAGACACACACACACACACAGAAGCATCATGGCTTCAACAGTCAGTCATGTATGTTAAAAGTTATTGATAGTTCCTAAATAAGCAAAAGAGTCATTGAGTCATAGAGATGTACAGCATGGAAATAGACTCTTCAATCCAACCTGTCCATGCCGATCAGATATCCAAATCCAATCTAGTCCCACCTGCCAGCACCCGGCCCATATCCCTCCAAACACTTACTATGCATATACCCATTCAAATGCCTCTTAAATGTTGCAATTGTACCAGCCTCCACCACTTCCTCTGGCAGCTCATTCCATACATGTACCACCCTCTGCATGAAAAAGTTGCCTCTTAGGTCTCTTTTATATCTTTCCCCTCTCACCCTAAACCTAAGCCGTCCAGTTCTGGACTCCACAACCCCAGGGAAAAGACTTTGTCTATTTATTTTATCCATGGCCCTCATAATTTTGTAAATCTCTATAAGGTCACCCCTCAGCCTCCGACGCTCCAGGGAAAACAGTCGCAGCATGTTCAGCATCTCACTATAGCTCAAATCCTCCAACCCTGGCAACATTCTTGTAATTTTCTCTGAGCCATTTCAAGTTTCACAACATCCTTCCAATAGCATGGAGACCAGAATTGCACGCAATATTCCAACAGTGGCCTAACCAATTTCCTGTACAGCCGCAACATGACCTAACAACTCCTGTACTCAAAACTCTGACCAATAAAGAAAAGCATGCCAAACACCTTCTTCACTATCCTATCTACCTGCGACTCCACTTTCAAGGAGCTATGAACCTGCATTCTAAGGTATCTTTGTTCAGCAACACTCCCTAGGACCTTACCATTAAGTGTATAAGTCCTGCAAAGATTTGCTTTCCCAAAATGCAGCACCTCGCATTTATCTGAATTAAACTCCATCTGCCACTTCTCAGCCCATTGGCCAATCTGGTCCAGCTCCTGTTGTAATCTGAGGTAACCCTCTTCACTGTCAACTACACCTCCAATTTTGGTGTCATCTGCAAACTTACTAACTCTTATGCTCGCATCCAAATCATTTATGTAAATGACAAAAAGTAGAGGACCCAGCACAGATCCTTGTGGCACTCTACTGGTCACAGGCCACCAGTCTGAAAAACACCCCTCTACCACCATCCTCTGTCTTCTACCTTTGAGCCAGTTCTGTATCTACATGGCTAGTTCTGTCTGTATTTCATGAGATCTAATCTTGCTAATCATGGGAAACCTTGTCGACTGCCTTACTGAAGTCCATATAGATCTCATCTACTGCTATGCCCTCATCAATCTTCTTTGTTGCTTCTTCAAAAAACTCAATCAAGTTTGTGAGACATGATTTCCCATGCACAAAGCCATGTTGACTATCCTGAATCAGTCCTTGCCTTTACAAATATATGTACATCCTGTCCCTCAGGAGTCTCTCCAACAACTTGCCCACTACTGAGGTCAGGCTCACTGGTCTATAGTTCCCTGGCTTGTCTTTTCCGCCCTTCTTAAACAGTGGCATCACGTTTGCCAACCTCCAGTCTTCCGGCACCTCACCTGTGACTATCGATGATACAAATATCTCAGCAAGAGGTCCAGCAATCACTTCTCTATCTTCCCACAGAGGTCTCGGGTACATCTGATCAGGTCCTGGTGATTTATCCACCTTTACCGTTTTAAGACATCCAACACTTCCTTCTCTGTAATCTGGACATTTTACAAAATTGAATGATTTTTAAAACAATCAAAGATTTGGTATGTCTCCTGGCAAAGTTAAGAAATCATATAATAGACAGCATTTGTCTTTGTGTTGGAAGATTTTGGCACTGAGTTTTTAACATATATTAAAGATTCACTTACACTATAATTGGTCATTAGGTAGTACAGAACTTGGATGTTACTGAAATAAAAACATATTGTGAAAGATTTTCAACTTGAACTTATCAGGACGATTGGCATTTCTTGCAAATAAACCTGATGAGAACTTTCAAAGGAAGTGTCATAATTAGAACTTTGTGTCCATGGAATCTTGTGTGAAATTACGTGAAAGAACTCAGCACTACACTGGTGTTAAATCAAAACAAAAATATATTGACATAAAAATCGAGGTATTAATAGACATGAGTGAAAGGTTGATTGAAGGGTTGAGGTTAAAGCAGTTGTTCAGAGACTCTGAAGCCTACTATAAACAAAGAGAACAAAGTGCAATATAGCACTGGATCAGACCATTCAGCCCTCTAAGCCTGTGCAGTCACATTTGCCCTTCTATACTAAAACTGTCTTCACTTACAGGATCCATACCCATCTATTTCTTTCCTACTCATGTATTTGTCCAGGTACTTCTTGAACTCTGCTTTTGTGTCTGCTTCTACCAACTCCTCTGGCAACGTATTCCAGGCACTCAGCAGCCTTTGTGTAAAAAAATTGCATTGCACATTTCTTTTAAACTTCCTCTTGCACCTTGACCCCTCCACCCTTTCCACCTTATCCATGCCATTCACAATCTTATAAACTTCTATTGGGTCATCCCTCAACCTCCTGCATTCAGTGAAAACAAACCCAGTCTGTCCAACCTTTCTTCATAGCCATAATCCACCACACCCAGGCAACATCCTGGAAAACCTCTTCAGAGCATCTGGTAATGTGGTGACCAGAACAATATTCCAAGGTGCGGCCTAACTAAAGTTTTATAAATCTGCAGCATAACTTGTCAATCCTTGTACTCAATGCCCCTTCCAATGAAAGCAAACATGCCATAAGCCTATTTTCTTACTCACTTATCTACCCCCTTTAGTGATCTGTGAACCCGCACACCCAGATCCCTCTACATATCAATATTCCTAAGGGTTCAGCCATTCACTGCATGATTTCAGTGCAGTGATGGATGATTTTAACATCACTGATATTGACTGGGATTCACAACTTGCTAGGGGCTTGGATGGGCAGAATTTGTGAGGAACTTTCAGGAAGGAGTCTTAACAGAATATGTAAACAGCCCAACCAGGAGAGGAGTTACAATAGGTCTGATTTTGAGAAATGAGCCTGGCCAGGTGAGTGAAGTTTCAGTGGGGGAGCATTTTACGAGTAGTGACCATAATGCCATGACTTTTAAGATACTCATGGATATAGGTAACAGCAGTCCTTGGTTAAAGGTGTTAAAATGGGGGAAGGTGAATTACAACAATTATTAGGCAGGAACTGGAGAATTTTGACTGGAGGCAGCTGTTTGAGGGTAAATCGACATCTGATATGTGGGTGCAATTCAAACAGAAATTGATTAGAGTTCAAGAGTAGCACGTTCCTACAGGAATGAAGGATAGGCATGACAAATTATGTGACCCTTGGATGATCAGAGATATCATGACCTCAGCCAGAAGGAAGCATACGTAAGGTCTAGGAGGATGGGAACTGATGAAGCTCTTGAAGTATATGAGGAAAACAGGAAAGAATTTAACAGAATTAGAAGGGCTTAAATGAATTATGAAAAGTCTTAGAAAAATGGGATTAAGAATACCAAGGCATTTTGTACACATATAAAAAGCAATAGAGTAGCCAGGGAAAGAGTTGGCCCTTTCAAGGACAAAGGAGGGAATCTATGCATGGAACAGAAAAGGTAGGTAAGGTCCTAAATGAATTGTTGGAGGATGATCTCAGGAAGGGAGTGTCGAGTTTCTAAGCCAAATTGCTATTAAAAAGCATGAGATGTTGTTTGTCTTAAAAGGTATTAACCTGAATCCGCCCCTGTTTTCTGATGGGATCTATCCTAGAATATTGAGGGAGACAAGAGAACAAATTGCTGGAGCATTGACAAACATCTCTGTATCCTCTTTGGCCACAGGTGAGATCCCAGAGGATTGAAGAATAACCAATGCCGGTCCCATTGTTTAATTGGTGATGAATGGAATCTCCACTCAGGAAATCTGAAGATTATACACTATGTTATTTCCTGTAGCAGTTCTGTTTTGGTACTAATCTATAAGGCCTTTAGTAAATGTCAATGTTAACCCAATCCGTCTATTTCTGCTCATCTATAGAGAGCTCCAATTGCTCCTGGTCATGGTGTTCTGCATTTTCTGTGGTATTGGGACCAAAATTTAGTTGTCAGATTCAGAAAGAATTTTGAATCTGGGCTGGTGCTTATCAAGTCTGGAGATGGACTGCTTTCTCGAACCTCCCTAATGCCAATCTCTTCAATTTGGCAGAGATCCACAAAAAGTGAGATGAGCATGGTGCATACTGTAGCAAAGCTTCTGAGGAAAGGTGTGAGTGAAAAAAGAAACTTGCCCTACATGAAATAATCTAGTTGGAAGTTCATCTTTATACACTTCAGCAAATTTCAATATTATTGAAAAAAGTGACCTAATGTTGAAGTTTTCATCTTGCACTCTTCTGGAACATGAACAAAAAATATTAATATAAAGAAGAACAATATTTTATTCTGCACAAGGAGGGCATGCTGATTAGTTGCTGTTACCCAGTGCGATTTGGTAGCAGCAACAGAAGTGGTGTTCTCCACGAAGAGGAAGCTACTATTAAGCCAAAAAGACAGTCTGTTTATCACAGAAAAGAGTAAAGTTTTATTTAAATTCCAGTGCTGCTGTATTACTCAGCATATTGGCTATATTCTCCAAGACTGATTGATCATATCAAACAGTATGTCTCCTAGTTTGTTCACAACAAGTAAGGTACTCATCACAATCAAACAGCTCATGCTTGCAAAATTCAAAACAGTTTTCAACATTAAATGTTTCATAATTGGATAATATTTGCTAAATAATCTTGAGTATTCTAAGATTTAAATTGATATCCAATTTAAGATTGTAGCACACAGTATCATGCATTTGCACATTCTGGAAGCTACAATTAGCTTTGCACATACACGTGAAATGGCTTGCTTTTTGGACCAGCATTTGTTTCCCATCCCTCATTGCCCTTGAAAAGGTGGAGGTGAGCCAGGTCCACAATGCCATTTGAGACTAAGTTCCAGGATTCAGACAAAACCACATAGAAGGAATGAGTGACTTATTTCCAAATGCATGTGGTGAATGGTTTGAAAGGGAACTTGCAAGTGATGATATTGTCATAAATCAGTTGCCTTTGCTCTGGTCATAGTTGTTGGTTTAGAAAGCTCTTTCTTGGGACCCTTGGTGAATTTCTACAGTGCATCTTGTAGATGGTATTCACTGCTGCCCATATCACCAATGGTGGAGGGAGAAAATGTTTATGAGTGTGAACTGCTTGTTCCTGGTTAGTGTCAAGTTCCTTGGGTGTCGTTGGAGCGGCACTCATTCAGGCAAATGAAGCGCATTCCATCACACTCCTGACTTGTGACTTGTAAATGATGGGCAGACTTCAGGGAGTCAGGAGATGAATCACTTGTTTCAGTATTATTAGCCTCTGATCTGGTCTTATAGCCATTGTATTTATATGGCTAGTCCTGTTCATTCCTGGTAAAGTGTAACCCAAGATATTGATATTAGGGATTCAGTTATGATAAGGGCTTTAATGCAAAAGGAAGAGGGTAAAATGTTCTTTTATTGGTCTTAGTCAGTAAAAGGTAAAGTCACCAGAGTCCTCCTGGGCCAAACAGCTAAAATCTCGTGTATTTAAGAGAGAGAGAAAGAGAAACAGAGAGAGACAGAGAATCTTCTTTGCACTCCCTTCAGTGCAATCACATTCTTTATCAGTATGCTGACCAGAATTGCACACAACTCCAGCTGTGATCTAAGCAAAGTTCCAGACAGCTCCAACATAATGTTCCTGCTCTTAAAATATATGTCACAACTGATAAAGGTAAATGTTCCATATGCCTTTTTTAATTACTTTATTAAGTAGTCCTGGCACCTTCAAGGGTCTGTAGGCAAGCACCTCAAGACTCGTGTGTTCCTTTGAGTTTCCCAGTGTTCTGCCTTTTATTCCCTTGTCTTGTTACTTCTTCCAAAGTGCGTTACTTTACACTTTTCTGGGTTAAATTCAATCTGCTTTTAATCTGTCCATCTGACCAACCTGTCTATGTCTTCCTGTAATTTAGGACCTTCATTCTCACTATTAACCACCCATCCAATCTTCATGTCATCAGTAAAGTTACTTATCATTTTATGCTGGGAGGATTCTGATGTCAAGCAGGCCTCCACTTTTCTAGCCCCCTTCTGCTCTCTTATGGGTTTTCTTCTTCTGAAAAGAGAGAAAGGAGGACCTGAATGAGCTGAAAGTGGATCCCATAGTTGCTAATGCTGGTGCAAGTGGCAAGGTGATTCAAGGTATTGAGTCAGGGGGCATGCAGTATTAGTGGTGTTAGAGGTTAGTGGAGGGATGAGAGAGGGTAGGGAAAATTCTACAGGCAGGGATGAGCCTTTGTGAGAGGTAGGTGCAGTAGAAGAAACAGTGTGAATGTGAGACATCAGAAAGAAGAGTATGACACTTAACCTAGTGAAGTGGAAAAGGGCCTTCTTGTGGCACAACTGGCTCATCTACCAGACCTTTGAGACTGCACTGGCCCAGGTAACAACCTTAGACCAGGTTTCCAGGCTCTGGTGTTGAGTTCTCCTCTGCCAGTCCTCTGGGAAAAAGAAAACCTTTGTTTGCATCAAACTGTCCACCAAGACATCCAAGTCCCTGTTAGAAAATTGCAGTGACATCTTCCTTTTCTTGGATACCAAGTAGGGCAGCTTTGGAATGTCAGTGCCTCAAAGGTGCACAAGCATCTTTTAAAATGGTGTGAGTGCCAAGAATTTTGGTCTAGTGGCAAATTTCTACTGAATGGCAAGTTGCTCTCAGAATGGCATGTGATATGATAGAGATCAAATCAGGCATGAACGATGATATAGGGATGCAACAGATAATTAATAGGCATGTCTTGCATCAGTTGTATAGGAGCTTGGAGAACTGTGTCCAATTTTGGACTCTTCTCTTACACAAATTATTATTACCAAAGACGAGTGAGAAGAAGGTTCACCAGATTTATTCATAAATGATACAATTTCGAAAAGAGAGATTGGACAAACTCGACTAGTGATCTTTGGGGTGTCAAGAATAAGAGATGATCATATTGAAAATTAAAGGGTTAGGTACAGGTAAGATATTTTCCCAGGTTAGGGAGTCTTGAACCACTGAACCCATTTTGAATTAAGAAGAATGTCATTTATGACCAAAATGAAAAGCATGTATTTACTCAGATGGATAAGCTTTGGAAGTCTTTACTCCAGAGACTTTGGAAGCTCAGTCCAAGAACATTTGATGTTGACTTTGATCAATTACTGATTACTGACAACATAAAGGGTTATGGGCACAATATGAATAAATGTGTCCATTCAACCATGATCATATTAAATAGAAGTGCACATTTGTTGGGTTTCATAGCTTATTTTTGTTCCTAACCATATTTCTGTGGGTTTGTAGCCCAGACCAGGAAATGATGGCAGTTTTCCGTCCTTAAAGAACATTATTGTACAACAATTGGCAAAGATTTCATTATCATCATTAGGTATTTAATTATCAATTTTTCATTGTTGGAATTTGAACCCAGGTCTTCCAAAACCTACCTTGGCCTTTTGCCATCCTGCGGCAAAACTATTATGTCACTGCTCTTCTAAATGTATTAACACACAACATCATGTTACTTATAGACAGAAAAGATGTGTAATTATGCTACATCTGTTTCAAATATGTGTGACAACATTTTCTGGTTCATTCCTCAGGACTATCAGAGTGAACCCATCTCATTTAAATAGAAACAAAACTTGACAATTCACCAACAGTCATCATCTGACTGGTACATTCTTCATGGGAAAGCTCCACCAATTAGAGTTCACTGCAAACAAATCAATACTCTCTGCTCATATAGTATGAAATGTTTCCCTTTACATTGATGTTTATTGCAAATATTCTGATGAGTGCAATGTGCAAATCTTCAACATTATGTGTCTTCTCCAGCAATACTCTTACAATCAGCTGCTATTCAGAACATTTAATGTGTAGCAGATACATGAAGCCACTGCTTTTCTGATTGAATTGAATATTCAATAACATGCTGTGGAATGAATACAAATTACTGCAGATGCTGGAAACTGTACTGAAAACAATAAATTTTGGAGATCACAGTGGGTCAAACAGCAGCCACTGTGATCTCTAGCATGTATTGTTTTCAGCTGACATTTTATCATGTTTTGAGTGGACCTTCATTATTGTTTCCCAAATAAGGCACACTTCCACAGTCTGAAGACTTTTCTCTGGCTTGTTAATATAAACATTTAGTTCATCTCATCAACAATGTACTTTATGGGCAGCATTCAAACTGGTTGACTGAATCCATATTTGTCATATACCCACTTGGGGTAATTGTAACTGAACTCTCAAAAGTAGTTTCCTTAGGGTATCACATTACTGCCAATATGATATGGTCTGACTATTTCCTTGAATATCAGCCCATGGAGCATATGCCATGATGTCTGAGAATTGCGTTTTCTAATTTTTTGTGTCAGTATAATTTTCAGATAGTTTCATGGAAGGTTTCCTGCTATAAAGCAATGTAACTTTTGCAATATCTTTTACTTATCATAGTTAAAATCTCTGGTGTCTGAGATCCTGCTTCTGTCAATATAGCCTGATAGTGTCAGCCTTGTCATTAAGAAAGATAAAAATACCTCAGTCATGCCTCTCGCTTCTCTATGTATATCATCTAGTGGCTCCTAATTGATGTTACTCTTCCTTTCCCATCCTTTCACTTTGTGATGTGCTTATAGAAGACTTTGGGATCTTCTGTTAGCTGCTAGTTTTTTTTCTCATGCTCTTTTTTTATTTCTTTATGCTTTTTCATCTCTCTTCTGAATTTCAATATTCAGCTTGGTTTGCAATTGTACTTCCCACCCAATACCTGTCAGAAGCACACTTTTCTTTAACTTAATTTCTAACTTTTTTGTCATCCAGGGAACCCTCGAATTGGTTATTCTAAGTTTCACTTCTGAGGGATAAACTATGACTGTGCCTAGATTATTGCCTCTTTCAAGTTAGCTACCGTTCAGCATTATTTCTCCCCAAACCTTTGGTTCAAGTCTATCCGGCTTCCTTTCTTGCCCCAATGAAACCAGCTCTAGGCCAGTTGATTATTCTTTGTCTGCCTTGACCAATGTAACTTTTCACCATCATTCTAAAACTTTTAAAATGTTATTTTTTAAAAACATCATTCACAGGATGTGGGGATCGCTGGCTAGACCAGTGCTTATTGCCTATTCTTGAATGTTCAGAGAGTAGCTAAGAATCAACTACGTTGCTCTGAGTTTAGAGTCACATCTAGATCAGGTCAGGTAAGGATGGCAGTTACCTTTCCCAAAGGAGTTAGGATTAGCTTTTATTGTCACATATAGTTAAATACAGAAATACAGGAGTACATTGAAAAACGTACATTGTCACCATTCCTGGTGCTATCTTGGGCACAAATTTTAGTACAAAGTCAAAAAAAAAGAAAATAACGTTAAAAGTTCAACACTGCAGTCCTTCAAAAGTGGTTAGCCATATTGGGCTTGCACTCCCCACAAGAATTCCGTCTCCTCCGTGCTGGGCTTGATCTCCTCTGGGTTGGGCTCAATCTCATGGCACTCATTGCTATCACAGACCTCAGGCTGCCTGCTCTCGCTGCCACTGCAGCTGCCAGAGCTCCTCTAACACTATCATGTTAGGCTCAAACTCCTCCACACTGGCCTTGCTCTCCTCCATGTTGGCGTTGCTCTTCATTGCATTGGGCTCGCTTTCTCGCTTTTTCTCACATCAATGAACCATCGTGTTCTCACACACGAACTCTGTGCTGCAGTGGGCAGAACTCAGAAATTTGGCAGTGTAGTTTAAAAGGTTTGCTTTCCCCAATTTCAGACGTCGTTTAAAATTATTGATGTTATTCAATACTTTCCTACATTTGTTCGATTAATGGTGAATGCTGATCCAATTGTCGTGTGCTCCCAGCCAGCTCATCTGTCCACTGCATTAAGGCCAGCCAAGGAGCATCTCTTAATGCAGAACAATAACTCTGAAGGTTTAACACTGGTTCTCACCTTCCAAACTTGGAAGGGGCAAATCAGGTTAACTGAAGCCCACACTTACCCATCTCATTACTGCTTAACTACCAAACCAGAAATGAGGACAAATGTTTTCTTTCATAGGGTGATTAGTCTGTAGAATTCTCTTCCCAGAAAGCTGTGAGGGCTGGGTCATTGAACATATCCAAGGCTGCATTCGATAGATTTTCAATCGACAAGATCACTGCCCCATAAACAGTCTCCCACTGTCACTTCATTCATTTGCCAGAATGTTTTCCAAAGAACCAGGTTTCCTTTCTTGCAGGGCTGGGTACACAATTCCTCTGAACTCTACTCTTAAAACAGATGCCCTGCACTGCTCTTTACAACAATATTATCCCAGTCTACAGATGGGTTTTTAAAAATTCCCAATTAAAACTACTCAATGATATTTACACCTTTATGCCTTTTTTTTTGAAGATTTGTTCCTCTACATGCTTGCTATCTAATTGCTGGCCTATTTATAACACTGAGTAATGGAATTGCAGGCCTCCAGCTGGAGCTAAATTGATTCTGTCCTTGAACCCTCTGATACATCCTCTTTCTCCAGTACTGCAATACACACCTTAACTAAAAACACCACCCTTCCTTCCTTCTCTTTTAGGGGGAGGTGATGCCTCATGGTATTATTCAAAGACTGTTAATCCCGAGACCTGGGTAATGTACTGCAGATATGGGCTCAAATCCCATTCATGGCAGATGGTGGACTAAAATTCAATAATATTCTAGAACTAAGATTCTAATGATAACCATGAAACCATCATCAGGAAAATCCTACCTGGATCATTAGTGTCCTTTAGGGAAGAAATCCACCATTCTGACCTGGTCTGACCAACATGTGATTCAGTATCACAACAATGTGGTTGACTCTTAGCTACCATCTGTGCAAGTTGGGGATGGGCAATAAGTTTTGGTCCAGCCGGTGATGCCATTGTTCCATGTTCAAATTAAAAATATATATTCTGAATAACTTGTAACCAGAAATATTCAGCATTTAGATGTGCTATTCCTTGAACCAGGTATCTGCTATCATCACAGCATCATAATCCAACATTTTAATCTGTGACTGTACTTCCTTGACCTTAAAAGCTGTACTCTGTGCTTTCACATACATGGTGTAACATCTGTTTTACACTTTATTACTCTCACCCTGACTGGATATTACTCTTTTTTAATTTTTGTGCTATCTGTTTCTGATTTTGTACATCCTAATTTTATTTTCTAATATTGGCTACATTTGCTGAGTTAGTTTAAACACTGTCAAAGTGCATTTAAAAAGCACCATACAATGAACTCAGTCCAGGTTTTTACATGTGCCACAAAGGTTGTCTCAGTGTCCCAGAAATCCATATCTCTCCTTTCTGCACTATCTTTCCAGCTACACCTTAGTTTGTTTTATTTTCTTGTTTCTGTACTCAATTCCATATGGCACTGGGAGTAATCCAAAGATTACTACTTTAGAGTTAATACTTGCTGCTTTTTCATCCTGTACTTTGATTGTATGGCTAAAGCGCCACTCCTATCTATAACATTGGTACCAACGTGGACCATATCTGGCTGTCCATTCTCCACGAGGAGAATGCATTGCAGTCCTTCTGTGACATCTTCAGCTCCAGCAGCAGAGAGGAAACATAACATCCTGAACTTATATTGACAAACACAAGAACACTTGTCTATTCCCCTAATGAAGGGATTTTCCTATCAATTCTGCCCTTGTCATCTTCTTACTCTCCTCATGTACATGTGGGCATCCCTATTGTGCATCAGGCTTTGCTCTTGGTACACTCCTCCAAGGATCCATTACCCTCATCAATGTCCAGAATGGAAGACCGGTTATTGAGCAAAATCTCTGGGGACTTCTGTTTGGTTTGGACTGGCTCTTGGTCACCCATTCCTTATCTGCTTGCTTGCCCCTACATTGCAGTGTGATTAACTGTCTGAATGTACTATTCATGTTGTTGTCTGCCTCACACACGCACATGTATCTCAGTGATTTTAGGCACTGCTCAAACTCTGAAACCGAAAGCTCAAGTCTGAAAAGCCCTTGACATTTTAATAGCAGACATATCTAGTTCATGAGAAGTATTCATGAGTACCCACATTGTCTTGTATTGGACTGCCACTTAGCTATGCCACCCCTACACACACTATCTTATGCTTTAATTTCTGTAACCTTAGTTACTTTAATTTAATTTAGCCTTATACTTTTAGTGTTAAATGAAAACTTGATGTTATTTGACAATAAAAATTCTTTGAGTTTGTTCACAAACTAACTTCTTCCCCTGTGGTTGGAAGTTCTTACTTTCCCTGCATTAGTTTAGAAAGTTGTTTATTTTTAATTTTTGGTTGAAACACAATTCCTAACAGCAGCTGCTCAATAACCAGCTAACTCAAGAGTTTCTTGTGGTGTCACAGTTTAATATTTTTCTCCTCTTCTTGCAGTATTTTATCTGGTGTCCACTCTCCCTCTCCTGCCCATTCAGCTGCTAGTGATCTTCTCCAGATGCTCCACTCTCTTGTTCATTCAGCTGCTGGTGACATTCCCACACTTTCTCCTTTGCGTCTCAGCATAATACTTTCATTCTTCACACTTGAGATTCTTACTTCTACTGACACAAAAAAAATATTTTTGATATATCTCCTTGATGTTTCATTAAAAAATAGAAATAGGCCATAAGGCCCTTTGAGCTTGCTCCAATATTCGATGTGATTGTGGCTGATCATTCAACTCCTGTTCTCACATTCTCTCCATGCTGTTTAATCCCTTTAGCCCCAACAGCTATATCTAATCCTTTCTTGAAAATATTAATTGCTTTTGCTTCAACTACTGTTTGTGGCAGAGAATTCCACAGTCTCACTACTGTCTGGGTGAAGAAATTTCTTTTCAACTCAGTCCTGTGCAGAAGTGATTGAGGCCTAATCCCTGAACTGTAACAAAATAGAACCCTGAACCCTGGTCACACCAACACTTTGGCTCAGTCACATTTTGAATACTGTGTGTAGTTCTGGTCACCCTATTATAGAAAGGATGTGGAGGTTTTGGAAAGGGTGAAGAAGATGTTTGTCAGAATGTTGCCTGAATGACAGTTCAGCAGCAGTGAAGAGAGTTTGGACAAACACGGATTGCTTTCGTTACAGCATCAGAGGCTGAGGGGTAACTTAATAAAAGTATACAAAATTCTGAGAAGCCTGGCTAAGGTGGATGGTAGGAGTCTTTTTCCCAGAGTGGAAATGTCAAATACGAGGGGACACAGGTTTAAGGTGAGAGGGAGAAAGGTTAAAGAAGATGTGCGAGGAATGTTTTTAGACACAGAGGGCAGTAGGTGTCTGGAATACACTGCTAGGAGGTGGTAGAATTCAATATGATAGGAAACTTTAAGAGACATTTGGATAAACACATGAACAGACAGGGAATAGAGGGGATACAAGTCATGTGCAAACAGATAAGATTGGTTTGGAATGGAATCATGGTTGGCACAAACATTGTTGGCCAAAGAATCTATTCCTGTGCTATAATATTCTATGTTTTATTTGTCACACTGTTCAATAGATAGAAAAAAAAATCAACTCTGACGTCTTGTTGAAACAACTGTCTTGAGGTTTAGTAACAATGCTAACCATGCATTTGACAAGGTTCCCCATGGAAGGCTGATTAGCAAAGTTAGATCTCACAGAATACATGGAGAACTAGCCATTTGGATACAGAACTGGCTCAAAGGAAGAAGACAGAGGGTGGTGGTAGAGGGTTGTTTTTCAGACTGGAGGCCTGTGACCAGTGGAGTGCCACAAGGATCAGTGCTGGGTCTTCTACTTTTTGTCATTTACATAAATGATTTGGATGCAAGCATAAGAGGTACAGTTAGCAAGTTTGCAGATGACACCAAAATTGGAGGTGTAGTGACAGCGAAAAGGATTACCTCAGATTAAAACAGGATCTGGATCAGATGGGCCAATGGGCTGAGAAGTAGCAGATGGAGTTTAATTCAGATAAATGCGAGGTGCTGCATTTTGGGAAAGCAAATCTTAGCAGGACATATACACTTAATGGTAAGGTCTTAGGGAGTGTTGCTGAGACCTTGGAGTGCAGGCTCATAACTCCTTGAAAGTGGAGTCGCAGGTAGATAGGATTGTGAAGAAGGCGTTTAGTATGCTTTCCTTTATTGGTCAGAGTATTGAGTACAGGAGTTGGGAGGTCATGTTGCAGCTGTACAGGACATTGGTTAGGCCACTGTTGGAATATTGCGTGGAATTCTGGTCTTCTTCGTATCGGAAAGATGTTGTGAAACTTGAAAGGGTTCAGAAAAGATTTACAAGCATGTTGCCCGAGTTGGAGGATTTGAGCTATAGCAAGAGGTTGAACAGGCTGGGGCTGTTTTCCCTGGAGCATCGGAGGCTGAGGGGTGACCTTAGAGAGGCTTAGAAAACTATGTACGGCATGGATAGGATAAATAGGCAAAATCTTTTCCGTGTGGTGGGCGAAGTCCAGAACTAGAGGGCATAGGTTTAGGGTGAGAGGGGAAAGATATAAAACAGACCTAAGGGGCAACTTTTTTATGCAGAGAGTGGTACATGTATGGAATGAGCTGCCAGAGGAAGTGATAGAGGCTAGTACAATTGCAACATTTAAGAGGCATTTGAATGGTATATGAATAGGAAAGGTTTGGAGGAATATGGGCTAGGTGCTGGCAGGTGGGACTAGATTGGGTTGGAATATCTGGTCAGCATGGACAGGTTGGACTGAAGGGTCTGTTTCCATGCTGTATGTCTCTATGACTCTATGATTCTATGTATACTGATAGGGATAGTTCAGACTTAGTTTGGGTTCCATGCTACGTTACACTCCTGTCATCTTATGTACGTAACTGACTGACTGATTAATCAAATATCAGAGATCAACTCATTGACTGGATGCATAACTGATCAAGCAGAGAGCATGGTAAAGGCTTTTAAACTGGGGGGGATCTCATCTTGTGATGTTATCCACCAGTCTTAAAGGTTTATTGCCTTTCTTAATGCAGCATTCTACAAAACAGGAAATTTTGGCATCTGATGAATAACTGGCCTTACACAGTATCAATATGCCCTCAATTGATTCAATGAAGATAAAATAGTGCATAGTGCAAAGTTTGCATTTTACAGTTGGTTTGCATTTTGATGAATTGGAGAGATTAAAATTGTCTTCAGTTTCTGTTCTAAAATTTGCCATTTTCCTCAAGATATTCTTCTAATTAAAACGTCCAGTCTCTCATTGCTGAAAGCATAATTCTAGAGAGGTCTGCAGCAATGCTCAACATTTCAGTAGCCTTCAAATCAAAGAATGCTGTTAGAAAGGAATTCCACAACTCTGAGTATTTATCCCAAATCCCTGATCGTCTGTCATATTACTCCAGAGACTCCCAGGAAAAGAATCACAACAGACATCTCTATTTAACTATGTCAATTTGCCAGCTCTGTGGTGTTGAAATAAGTACATTATCCTAACTCTTGAAATTACAGGTGGCAACTGGAGTTGTAGTTTTGTTTTCTATTTGCCCTGTCCAGCGCACTGGCAGTATACTATAAACACCTTCAGCAGTTGTCAATTTTATAAACAGTATCTGGGTTTGCAATTTTCTGCCAAAATGTAAGATTCATGGGATTTAAATGAGAGGGGTAAAAGTATAACAGTTTTGTCACAGAAATTGAGTTCATTGAATCAGTACCAAATCAACGCCTTGCAATCAAATTGTAAGAGATCTGGTGTGGAGGATGTCGCAATATGGTACAAGTAATTTAGAATACATTTAAGGTATGACTTTAGATAGTACAGTGCTTCTACATATCTCTGTTGACGGGCTAATTGGGCTATGTTTAGAGGTGCGTCTATTCTACCTGATATCGAGCTGCAAAATAATATAACAGCACACACGTTCTGAACCAGACAGTTACAGTCTTTGCACAAACACTTATTCAATTATTTTGATGTCAGTCTGAATAAACACTGATATTATGAGTTGTGAATCATTAAGTTGCTTTATTTATTGACAATTGCACCTACAGAACAACAATTATGCTCGGAGTCACGTAGTTCAAAAAGGACAGCTTGTACTTCTGGAGTCTTACAAAATAATGAGTTCCCTGTGCTTCACCACATCAATGATTCAAACAAAATAATTACTAACTAACCTCCTGCATTTCCCTCTTGAACCTTACCTGTGCTAGTCCTCATAACTTTCAGTTTAAAAGCTGACTAATTATTCTTGAAGCCAGCTCTACAAACATTCAGGCAAAACTCTAACAATGGGCATTGTAATCAGCTGTCTGAAAAGTGGTTTTGCTACTGAGTCCTGTTTTAGATTAGATTATATTACTTACAGTAAGGAAACAGGCCCTTCGGCCCAACAAGTCCACACCGACTCTCCGAAGAGAAACCCACCCAGACACATTCCCCTACGCCTAACACTACAGGCAACTTAGCGCAGCCAATTCACCTAACCTGCACATGTTTGGACTGTGGGAGGAAACCGGAGCACCCAGAGGAAACCCACACAGACACGGGGAGAATGTGCAAACTCCACACAGACAGTTGCCTGAGGCGGGAATTGAACCCGGTCTCAGACACTGTCAGGCAGCAGTGTAAACACTGTGCCACCCATTTGATGTGCAAAATTTTTTTCTCTTATCACATTTGCTTCTTCATTAAAACACTTTAAATCTATGCTCCCCGCATTCCTTTTACAAGCAGGAACAGTTTGTTCCTATCTTCTCTATTGATTTGTTTCATGATTATGAAAACTTCTGCCAAATCATCTCAGCCTTCCAAAAACTCCTAACCTCTCCCAGTCATCCTCTTAACCAAAGTTTTTCATCCTCAGATGTATGCTTGTAAATCTATTTTGTATTCTCTCCAATGCATTCATATTCATATTATGATGTGGTACCCAGAACTGCACATAATACTCTCGATGAGATTTAACAAATATACACATTCAGAATCACCTCCATACGTGACCCTAAACTGAAGCTCTGGATCCCATATGCTTAATATATATATTTTCTCCACCTGCTCTGCCACCTTCAGTACTATTTGCACATATACACTCAGGTCCCACTTCTTCTGCACCCTCTTTAGAATTGTACCCCTTATTTTAAGAAAGGAAAATACTGCAGATGCTGGATATCTGAAAGTGCTGGAGGAACATCTCAACTTTCAGATGGCCAGCATTCCAGAGGAGGACAACAAAAACAACAATGCAATGAAACATCAAAACTTTTCTTAAATTGCAGTTGCATTGGCATTAATGACTGCAAGGAGTTCACTATCAACTGTTCAAAATGGAGTTACTGTGTTCTTTAAGCTGCATCTTGCATTCAGTCCAAATGTCTTAACAATGAAGCAGAGCAGTAGTACAGAAGAAAAGAAGAAAAAAACAATTTTTGGACTCTAGGTCATATTACCCTGTGGGACATTCTACCCCATGTGCTAAATCCGTCCGCAGATTGAGAAACAGCTTGTTCCATCACATGAAAAGCTATGACAACTCGCAACCTTGAAGAAATGTCATCCTCAAATTGGAGAACAGACGACGCTGACTGAATTTAGCAGTTATTAATGATTCAAGCAAGAAGGGTTTTTTTTGAAGAACTAATTCTCTGGGTGGACTTTTACCAGGCAGTTAAAGGTAGAATGATAAAATAGGGCAGACTAGAACAGTATGTATTTTTGTATCTTTTTGAGTCTCCTGTGCATGTGGGAACTCCTGTGAATGAAACATGAAAGCTACTTAAACCAATTAGAGAGCTAACAAGCATTCATTTTATGACTGCAATGTCTCTTTCCGAATGATTCATGGTTCACCTGAGGTGTCAACATCTTGCCAGGATAGGGATAGTGAAAAGTATAGTGGGAAGACATTAATGCATCAGCTATCATCATTGATGCATTATAAAAGGAGATATCAGCAAATGGGAATTTATCTATAAAGATTGCAATAGATCAACTTGCTCAAGATACAGTTCAGACACCTTAATTTCTCTGGAGTGGCACCTTCAATGCAGGTCAGGAAGAGTCATCCAGATAGAGGCCTCCTAGTGGTGTTATGCTATATGCTATATGCTACACAACCATACCCTTCAAAGTGAAGTGAAACAGGGAACATATAGGCTTCCATAGTGGAGAAAAATGAAAAGCAGTTGTACAAACAGCCACATGAGCATTCAGAAGGGCCAATAATGGATCCTGGTGTAGATATTCATACTAGAAAATTCAGCAGCATAAACCTCCATGCACATTGCAACTCAGGATAGTATATTAGTTGGTGTCTTTGTGTCAGTCTCTGCACTGACACTCAAAGAGCAATTATGATTTGAGCTGATGTCATCACTGAGCAAGTCAGATATCAGACTGAAATTTGGTTTGATAAGTCATGTTATTTTCTTCAAAAAAGTGGTCTGTCATTGAAATACAAGCACAAAGTTCTGTGGAATAGGTTTTAACAATAATACTAGGAGAAAGTGAGGACTGTAGATGCTGGAGATCAGAGTCGAGTGTGTAGTGCTGGAAAAGCGCAGCAGGTCAAACAGCATCCAAGGAGCAGGAGATACTACATTTCAGGCATAAGCCCTTCATCAGGAATGAGTCATCTTTTCCTGAAGCAGACTTATTACCACAGCCACATCTCATTGTTCAGTGCCTACCTACGGAACTGACTGATCCCACGTGGATGGGCCCCATTCCTGATGAAGGGCTAATGCCCAAAATGTCAATTCTCCTGCTCCTTGATGCTGCCTGACCTGCTGTGATTTTCCAGCACCACACTTTTGACTTTAACAAAAATATGGAAATTTAATATATAAAAGAAATGAAGAGAAAATGGAAAAAGACAAATTATTTACTGGTGATATTATTTGAAAGAGTTCAAAACAAATGCTAAAAATACATTTCTATCTATTCCAAAACCATCACTTTACCAATTAGAATTGCCTTCTCTGTCACAACTGTAGATTTAACTTTGCTAACTAAATCAAAATGCTTGATTTCATTCAATTGTTTCTGTCAAATCCTGGTCATGAGAATTTGATGGGCCTTCCTATAATTTTTCACATGATTGAGCTTAGACATTTTCAGCTTTAAATAATCTGTTCAGGGTCCTAAACAAACACCTCTACTTGTGAAGTTTCAAGCCTGAGGTAAACTAACTGTTCTGTACTAACTCCTGTCCCCAGGGGAAAAAAAAGACTGCTCTTACATTTAATTTCAACCAGGACTTCTTTGAACTGAAAACCCAAAATGCAAAATTAACTTCCTAAATATGAGATAAAAAAAACTGTTCTCAAACAATAAAGAAACTAATATTTTGCAATATTTATCCAATTGTAAAATTACTACAATAGAAACAAACTTCTATTTTCACTCCAGGAGTTCTTTTTCTTACCATATTAGTTTTAAATAAAGGTTCCAGAAAAACGTATTTATTCATCCTTTCATACACAGAAACAAAGGGTTGAATCTCACCATATTTTACCACAGTATCATTTTCATTAAGGATTTATCATGATAAAGTTAAGTGAGATTTCTTGATTGGTTAGCCCAAACTCACCTCAGTAACTATCTATCATGAACCTATGTTTCTCCTCTTGTAATGCTACTTGGTTACAACATTTGCTGCAGCCCAGAAGACATGCCACTGCCTGGATATCCTGACAAACTCTGAAAAATGGTCATTGGATCAAAACATTAACTCTGTTTCTCTCTCTATACATATGCTACCAGAATTGTTGATCACCTCCAGCACTTCCTGAATTTGTTTCTGGTCACCAGTTATTTGTTTTATCTTGATCTGTCATTCTCACTATTGCATGCACCATCTCTCCTCATTCTATCTCAGCCACTCCAGCCACCTCCTAATGGCTTCTGTGCACCCTCTCACTCATTCGATTCATTTCATCACCTTGACCTGACTTGCACAGGCACCATCTGTGCGAGCCAGTTTCATGTCACTTAATCATTCATTTTCTCTTATTCCTAGAGAAAATAGCCCATAATTGAGTCAAAAGGGCTCCATATGGCAATAATTTACAGACCTTTTTCCCCTCACAGATGGCAGTATTTACCACATCCATTCTGAACAAAGTTGCATTCATTTTACTAACATTGTGCACTTGTGATTTACAGAACAACGGTAAGATACAAGAGTCATTCCTAAATTTGTGAATTCCAGGCTCAGCATTACCATGTGACCAAACTCAAAACATTAACATTCTCATTCTCGAAAGCTCTCCCTCTTAACTCCATTGGTGTCACACTTCCTCAGGTCCCCACCCAAACTGTTAATCTGAGTTTGCATCTACACACCTTCCCTTTCCCAAACCCTAGGTTTATGAGGTGAGCTTAAGCCTCTTAGAAGTCAGTATGTTGCTTATGGTTAATAACTACCATCCCTCATGACCGCTTACTCTCACATGCTCCATCTAACTGCCCTCTTATATGTCAGGTTGAACCTCTTCACTACTGTTATCCCCTCTACATCCCAACTTTCTGATATCATCTCCCACCATTTAGTTCCCCAGACTTCCTCCTGTAGCACTGGCCTTTCTGATAACACTCTTTCCTTTGACATTTAGTGGATAGATCTCATGCACTGCCTGTAGCAGAGCCCTGTGAGCAACTTAGCAAGCTAGCCCAGAACAAATGAGTGACCAAACTCCTGACTGAAATCTGTACAGCTCCGCAGATGTGTTCCCATGACTGCCCAGACTGTCTGCATAGGGCTTACTGTGACACACTTCCCAGATGCAGATCCATCACTATGATCACTCTGATCAGAAACCTTGTTTTGCCCAAACCCCTGCGCTATCTTGGAGGTTTAGGAGCTTTCACATAGTGTTGGGTGCACCTGAATAGTGGGTGCCTCCTTGGGCAGAAGTGAGGATTAGTGTCTTAAGACTTTGTGCCATGAACATTTGCTTGCAGAACAAATAGTTTGTCTGCCATGTATGTATCTGGCAGATAGTACATTGATGTAACAACATGCCCACCCGCTCAACTGTTTTCTGCTAACAATCATGACAAGCTGCCTTGCTTCATGTCAACACTAAACTGCAAGGCAATACAGAAGTATCGATTGAAAGATGGGTTATGAGAGGGTTACAAATGGTTTATAGAGAAATATTTGTAGGTTAAATAAGTGGGCAAAAGTTGACAAATGGATTACAATGTGGAAAAAATGCAAAGTTCTTCGTTTTGGGAAGGTGAGTAAAAGAAGGGAAAATTATTTAAATGGAGAACATTGGCACAAAGGGACTGGGGGAGAGTGTGTGTGCGGGGGTGGAGGTTGGGGGGGGGGGGGTGTAGGAGCGGGTAGGTAAATCTGTGCATGAACCACAAAAAGCCAGCACACAAATGCAGCAGGTAATGAGGAAGGCTAATGGAATGTTGACCCTTATTTCAAGGGGGTTGCAGTGTAGGAATAGGAAAGTCTTACTGCAACTATATAAGATGCTATAGTTTGGTCCTTCATTAAAGGAAAGATAGCATTTCATTGGAGGCAGTTAAGAAAAGGTTCACTAGAGTGATCCCTAGTATGGAGCGATTGCCTTATGAGCAAATGCTAAGTATCGTGGAGCTCTACTTACTGGAGTTTAGAAGAATGAAAGGTGATTTCATTGAAACACATAGCATTATTAACAGACTTGACAGGGTAACTGCTGAGAGGATGCTTCCCCTCACGGGAAAGTTTTAGGCCATAGTCTCAGAATAAAAGGCCACCAAGGGAAAGCTGAAATGAGGAGGCATTTCTTCTGTCAGAGGATTGTGAGTCTTTGGAATTCTTTACAACAGAGAGCTGTGGGGGCAGAATCCTTACATATATTTAAGGCTGAGATAGATAAGATTCTTGATGAGCAAGGGAATAAAGTGTCACAGGAGAAGGGTGGGAAGATGGATGTGAATAATCTCAAATCAGCCATGGTCTCATTGAATGGTGGAATAGTCTGAAGAGGCTGACCTGTTTCTATACCTGATAGTCTTTATGGTTTTAAGGTCTTAGTATGAGCCTTTAAGCTTTGATCGAGGACAAAAGCACAGTGGGCGGCACGGTGGCACAGTGGTTAGCACTGCTGCCTCACAGCGCCAGAGATCCAGGTTCATTTCCCGCCTCAGGCGACTGACTGTGTGGAGTTTGCATGTTCTTCCCGTGTCTGCGTGGGTTTCCTCCGGGTGCTCCGGTTTCCTCCCACATTCCAAAGATGTGCGGGTTAGGTGAATTGGCCATACTAAAATTGTCCGTAGTGTTAGGCAGAGGGTAAATGTAGGGGTATGGGTGGGTTACGCTTCGGCAGGTCGGTGTGGACTTGTTGGGCCGAAGGGCCTGTTTCCACACTGTAAGTAATCTAATCTAATCTAAGTAAAAAGCATAACAAGATGAGGTAAGACAATGATGTTATGAACATCCAGGTAGGCACAAAGAAAGTGAGTGCAAAGAGAGCAAAGAAGCAGACAAGGATTCACTTGGCAATTATATTTTACATAAAGTTGTGAGCAGCATATCATGATTGTCCTTGAAGCATGCTCTTGATTAAGTGTTCATGGCAACATTTTAATTTCCAGGCACAGGAATGGCTTTCAAACAATCAAGTTGGAGAATTATGATCTATTAAAAATAACCTTTGTTTATTGTGTGGAAAATTTCAAAGAAAATCAAAAGATTGTGGTCCATTTAAATAAAAGCATCTTCTGCACTATTGATACATATTTCAAAATTATGTACAAACAATACAAGTCTCAATGTCTCCCATTGAAATGTTGAACAGTTTTTGATAAATGGTCACTTTTGTTTAAAAAAAAACTGACAGTAGCTCAATGTCAATCTGATCTTTTTGCAGGAAACAGCCCCACATCAATGTCACTGGTATCAATGTTCAGTTGAATGGATTCTCATACTTTGTCACTGGTAAAACTAGTCACCTGGCAACACTACCTTCAATTTGTCAAAGCCACTCTGAAATTCTGTAAACATTTTAGTAAAATAGCATCATTGCTCTTTCTCTGTTTGGCTAAAATCAACCAAATCATCAATGTAAGCCATCCTATTATATAAAGTTCTTAAAAGACTTTATTTGCTAATGGTTGGAACTTATCTGGGACATTTTCATTACAAATGACATGACTGTACATCAGACCATAAGACCATAAGACATAGGAGTTTTCGTAAGGACATTCAGTGCATCGAATCCCACTCTGCCATTCAATCATGGCTGATGAGCATTTCAATGCCACTTACTCGTACTCTCCCCACATTCCTTAATTCCTTGCGAGATTAAGAACTTATCAATCTCTGCTTTGAAGACATTTAACATCCCAGCTTGCACTCAGTGGCAATGAATTCCACAGGCCTACCAATTTCTGGCTGAAGAAATGTCTCCTCATTTCCATTTTAAATTGACCAACTCTAATTCTAAGACTGTGCCCATGGGTCTGAGTATCCACGCCAGATGAAAACAAATTCCCAGCCTCTACCCTTTTGAAGCCATGCATTATCTTGTAAGTTTCTATTAGATATCCCCTCAACCTTCCAAAATCTAATGAATACAATTGCAGGATCCTCAGTCGTTCATTGTATGTTAGACCTACCATTCCAGGGATCATTTGTGTGAATCTCTGCTGGACACGCTTCAGTACCAGTATGTCCTTCATGTGGTTTGGGGCACAAAGCTGGACACAGTATTCTAACTGGGGCCTAACCAGAGCTTTATAAAGTTTCAGTAGCACATCGTTGTTTTTTATATTCCAACCCTCTTGAGATAAATGACATTATATTTGCTTTCTTAACCAAGGACTCAACCTGCAAGACAACTTTAAGAGAATCCTAGACCAGCACTCCCAGATCCCTTTGTGCTTTGGCTTTAGGAATTTTCTCACTGTTTAGAAAATTGTCTGTCCCTGTATTCTTTTTTCCCGAAGTGCAAGACCTCGTATTTGCACACATTGAATTTCAACAGCCATTTCTCCTAAGCCACTCTCCTAAACTGTCCATATCTTTCTACAGCTTCCCCACCTCCTCAGAACCACCTACCTATCTGCCTAGCTTCATATCATCGGCGACGTTCACCAGAATGCCCCCAGTCCCTTCATCCAGATCATTAATATATAAAGTGAACAGCTGCAGCCCCAACACTGAACCCTGCAGAACATCATTTGTCAATAGATGCCATTCTGAAAAAGAACATTTTATCCCAACTCTCTGTCTTCTGTCAAACAGCCAATCCTTAATCAATGCCAATAGCTCACCTTGAAGACCATGCACCCTCACTTACTCAGCAGCCTCCCATGAGGCACCTTATCAAAGGCCTTTTGGAAGTCTAGGTAGATAACATCCACTGGGTTTCCCTAGTCTAACCTACTTGTTACCTCTTCAAAGAATTCTAACAGATTTGTCAGGCATGACCTTGACTTATTAAATCCATGCTGACTTTTTCTAATCTGACCCTGCGCTTCCAAGAATTTAGGAATCTCATTATTAACGATAGATTTTAGAATTTTACCGACAGCCAAGGTTTGGCGAATCGGCATATAATTTTCACTCTTTTGTCTTGATCCTTTCTTGAACAAAGGGGCTACAACAGGAATTTTCCTAACATTTGAGACTTTCCCTGACTCCAGAAATTTTTGAAAGATTACAACCAACGCATCCTCTATTTCTTCAACCACCTCCCTCAGAACTCTAGGATGTAGCCCATTGGGACTAGGAGATTTATTAATTTTTAGACCTGTTAGCTTTTCTAGCACTTTCTTTTTTTAATGGCTACCATACTCAACTCTGCCCCTTGACTCTCCTTAATTGTTGGGATATTTTTCATGTCTTCCATTGTGAAGACTGACACAAAGTATTTATTAAGTTCTTCAACTATTTCCTTATCTCCCATTGCTAACCTTCCTGCATCAATTTGGAGCAGCCCAATTTCTACTTTTGCCTCTTGTTTGATTTTTATGTATTGAATGAAACTTTCACTATCATTTCTAATATTACGGGCTAGCTTACCTTCACATTTGATCCTTTCCTTCCTTATTTCTCTCTTTATCATCCTTTTTTTTGTAATCTTCCCAACCTTCTGATTTCCCAGTGGTCTTAGCTAATTTATAAGCTCTCTCTTTTTCTATGATACATTTCCTGACTTCCTTTGTCAGGTGGAGACCATCCCATTGGTACAGGTCTCCCCAGTTCCAAAACTGATGTCATTGTCCCACAAAATTGACCCCCTCTTTCCCACAACAATCTCTTAGCCATGTGTTTACTTCCCTAATTTTCTTATCCCTATGCCAATTTGCACATGGCTTGGGCAGTAATCCAGAGACGATGACCCTCGAGAACTGGTTCTTCAATTTCCTTTCTAGTGCTTGATACTCCCCAAACAGATTCTACTTCCAACCCTTGCCGATGTTGTCTGTGCCAAAGTGGACCACAACAACTGGATCCTCTCCATTCCGCTCCAATATCCTTTCAAGTCGGTTTGAGGTGACCTGCACCCTGGCACCGGGTAGGCAACACACCATGCTGGACTTCCAATCCAGCTCACATAGGATACTATCTGTCCTCCTAATTATAGAATCCCCTATAACAACTACTTGTCTTTTTGCTCCCCCCCCCCCTCTTAAATGGCCTTCTGCACCATGGTGCTGTGGTGAGCTGGCTCATCCTGTACAGCCCTTTTCCTCATCCATACAGGGAGCATACCTGTTGGACAAGGTCAAGGGCTGAGGCTCCTCCACTCCTGAATTCACTTACCTGCCTCACTTACAGTCACACCCTGTTGTTTCTGATCACTAACTGGATTTGAATTACTTAATCTACTGGGTGTGACTACCTCCTGAAACAGGTAACTCTCCCCCTCCTGAATGTGCCACAGAGTTTGAAGCTCAGATTCCAGATCTTCAATTCTGATCCGGAGGTCTTTCAGCAACCAACACTTGCTGCAGATGTGGTCATTGCTGTTCACAATGGGATCATCCATCTCACACATCATACAGCTACAGCACATTATCTGTCCAGCCATCTCTACTTATTTAATTAATTTACACTGCCATAGTGTTAAGGGTTCAGATGGAGAGGAATTTGTTAAGTGTGTACACGACAATTTTCTGATTCAGTATGTGAATGTAACTAGTAGAGAAGGTGCAAAACTTGGCTTACTCTTGGGAAATAAGGCAGGGCAGGTGACTGAAGTGTCAGTGGGGGAGCACTTTGGGGCCAGCAACCATAATTCTATTAGATTTAAAATAATAATGGGAAAGAATAGATCAGATCTAAAAGTTGAAGTTCTAAATTGGAGAAAGGCCAATTTTGATGGTATTAGGCAAGAACTTTCGAAAGCTGACTGGGGCCAGATGTTTGCACATAAAGGATGGCTGGAAAATGGGAAGCCTTCAGAAATAAGAACGAGAATCCAGAGAAAGTATATTCCTGTTAGGGTGAAAGGAAAGGCTGATAGATATAGGGAATGCCGGATGACTCAAGAAATTGAGGGTTTTGTTTAAGAAAAAGAAGGAAGCATATGTAAGGTATAGACAGGATAGATCGAGTGAATCCTTAGAAGACAATAAAGGAAATAGGAGTATACTTAAGAGGGAAGTCAGGAGGGCAAAACGGGGACATGAGATAGCTTTGGCAAATAGAATTAAGGAAAATCCAAAAGGTTTTTACAAATACATTAAGGACAAAAGGGTAACTAGGGAGAGAATAGGGCCCCTCAAAGATCAGGAAGGCGACCTTTGTGTGGAGCCACAGAAAATGGGCGGGATACTAAATGAGTATTTTGCATCAGTATTTACCGTGGAAAAGGATATGGAAGATATAGACTGTAGGGAAATAAATGGCGACATCTTGCAAAATGTCCAGATTACAGAGGAGGAAGTGCTGGTTGTCTTGAAACGCATAAAAATGGATAAATCCAGAGGGCCTGATCAGGTGTACCCTAGAACTCTATGGGAAACTAGAGAAATGATTGCTGGGCCTTTTGCTGAGATATTTGTATCATTGATAGTCACAGGTGTGGTGCGTGAACACTGGAGGTTGGATAACATAGCACCACTGTTTAGGAACGGTGGTAAGGACAAGCCAGGAAACTATAGACCGGTGAGCCTGACCTCAGTGGTGGGCAAGTTGGTGGAGGGAATCCTGAGGGACAGGATGTACATGTATTCGGAAAGGCAAGGACTGGATAGGGATAGTCAACATGGCTTTGTGCATGGGAAATCATGTCTCACAAACTTGATTGAGTTTTTGGAGGAAGTAACAAAGAGGATTGATGAGGGCAGAGTAGGGATGTGATCTAAATAGACTTCAGTAAGGCGTTCAACAAGGTTCCCCATGGGAGACTGGTTAGCAAGGTTAGATCTCACGGAATACAGGGAGAACTAGCCATTTGGATACAGAACTGGCTCAAAGGTAGAAGACAGAGGGTGGTGGTGGAGGGTTGTGTTTCAGACTGGAGGCCTGTGACCAGTAGAGTGCCACAAGTTTGGTGCTGAGTCCTCTACTTTTTGTCATTTACATAAATGATTTGGATGCACGCATAAGAGGTACAGTTAGTGAGTTTGCAAATGACATACAAATTGGAGGTGTAGTAGACAGTGAAGAGGGTTATCTCAGATTACAACAGGATCTTGACCAGATGGGCCAATGGGCTGAGAAGTGGCAGATGGAGTTTAATTCAGATAAATGTGTGGTGCTGCATTTTGGGAAAGCAAATCTTAGCAGGAGTTATACACTTAATAGTAAGGTCCTAGGAAGTGTTGCTGAACAAAGAGACCTTGGAGTGCAGGTTCATAACTCCTTGAAAGTGGAGTCACAGGTAGATAGGATAGTGAAGAAGGTGTTTGGTATGCTTTCCTTTATTGGTCAGAGTATTCAGTATAGGAGGTGGGAGGTCATGTTGCAGCTGTACAGGACATTGGTTAGGCCACTGTTGGAATATTACATGTAATTCTGATCTCCTTCCTATCGGAAAGATGTTGTGAAACTTGAAAGGGTTCAGAAAAGATTTATAAGGATATTGTCAGGGTTGGAAGATCTGAGTGATAGGAAGCGGCTGAACAGGCTGGGGCTGTTTTCCCTGGAACATCGAAGGCTGAAAGGTGACCTTATAGAGGTTTACAAAATTATGAGAGGCATGGATTGGGCAAATTTCCTGACTTCCTTTGTCAGGTGGAGACCATCCCATTGGTACAGGTCTCCCCAGTTCCAAAACTGATGTCATTGTCCCACAAAATTGACCCCCTCTTTCCCACAACAATCTCTTAGCCATGTGTTTACTTCCCTAATTTTCTTATCCCTATGCCAATTTGCACATGGCTTGGGCAGTAATCCAGAGACGATGACCCTCGAGAACTGGTTCTTCAATTTCCTTTCTAGTGCTTGATACTCCCCAAACAGATTCTACTTCCAACCCTTGCCGATGTTGTCTGTGCCAAAGTGGACCACAACAACTGGATCCTCTCCATTCCGCTCCAATATCCTTTCAAGTCGGTTTGAGGTGACCTGCACCCTGGCACCGGGTAGGCAACACACCATGCTGGACTTCCAATCCAGCTCACATAGGATACTATCTGTCCTCCTAATTATAGAATCCCTATAACAACTACTTGTCTTTTTGCTCCCCCCCCCCTCTTAAATGGCCTTCTGCACCATGGTGCTGTGGTGAGCTGGCTCATCCTGTACAGCCCTTTTCCTCATCCATACAGGGAGCATACCTGTTGGACAAGGTCAAGGGCTGAGGCTCCTCCACTCCTGAATTCACTTACCTGCCTCACTTACAGTCACACCCTGTTGTTTCTGATCACTAACTGGATTTGAATTACTTAATCTACTGGGTGTGACTACCTCCTGAAACAGGTAACTCTCCCCCTCCTGAATGTGCCACAGAGTTTGAAGCTCAGATTCCAGATCTTCAATTCTGATCCGGAGGTCTTTCAGCAACCAACACTTGCTGCAGATGTGGTCATTGCTGTTCACAATGGGATCATCCATCTCACACATCATACAGCTACAGCACATTATCTGTCCAGCCATCTCTACTTATTTAATTAATTTACACTGCCATAGTGTTAAGGGTTCAGATGGAGAGGAATTTGTTAAGTGTGTACACGACAATTTTCTGATTCAGTATGTGAATGTAACTAGTAGAGAAGGTGCAAAACTTGGCTTACTCTTGGGAAATAAGGCAGGGCAGGTGACTGAAGTGTCAGTGGGGGGAGCACTTTGGGGCCAGCAACCATAATTCTATTAGATTTAAAATAATAATGGGAAAGAATAGATCAGATCTAAAAGTTGAAGTTCTAAATTGGAGAAAGGCCATTTTTGATGGTATTAGGCAAGAACTTTCGAAAGCTGACTGGGGCCAGATGTTTGCACATAAAGGGATGGCTGGAAAATGGGAAGCCTTCAGAAATAAGATAACGAGAATCCAGAGAAAGTATATTCCTGTTAGGGTGAAAGGAAAGGCTGATAGATATAGGGAATGCCGGATGACTCAAGAAATTGAGGGTTTTGTTTAAGAAAAAGAAGGAAGCATATGTAAGGTATAGACAGGATAGATCGAGTGAATCCTTAGAAGACAATAAAGGAAATAGGAGTATACTTAAGAGGGAAGTCAGGAGGGCAAAACGGGGACATGAGATAGCTTTGGCAAATAGAATTAAGGAAAATCCAAAAGGTTTTTACAAATACATTAAGGACAAAAGGGTAACTAGGGAGAGAATAGGGCCCCTCAAAGATCAGGAAGGCGACCTTTGTGTGGAGCCACAGAAAATGGGCGGGATACTAAATGAGTATTTTGCATCAGTATTTACCGTGGAAAAGGATATGGAAGATATAGACTGTAGGGAAATAAATGGCGACATCTTGCAAAATGTCCAGATTACAGAGGAGGAAGTGCTGGTTGTCTTGAAACGCATAAAAATGGATAAATCCAGAGGGCCTGATCAGGTGTACCCTAGAACTCTATGGGAAACTAGAGAAATGATTGCTGGGCCTTTTGCTGAGATATTTGTATCATTGATAGTCACAGGTGTGGTGCGTGAACACTGGAGGTTGGATAACATAGCACCACTGTTTAGGAACGGTGGTAAGGACAAGCCAGGAAACTATAGACCGGTGAGCCTGACCTCAGTGGTGGGCAAGTTGGTGGAGGGAATCCTGAGGGACAGGATGTACATGTATTCGGAAAGGCAAGGACTGGATAGGGATAGTCAACATGGCTTTGTGCATGGGAAATCATGTCTCACAAACTTGATTGAGTTTTTGGAGGAAGTAACAAAGAGGATTGATGAGGGCAGAGTAGGGGATGTGATCTAAATAGACTTCAGTAAGGCGTTCAACAAGGTTCCCCATGGGAGACTGGTTAGCAAGGTTAGATCTCACGGAATACAGGGAGAACTAGCCATTTGGATACAGAACTGGCTCAAAGGTAGAAGACAGAGGGTGGTGGTGGAGGGTTGTGTTTCAGACTGGAGGCCTGTGACCAGTAGAGTGCCACAAGTTTGGTGCTGAGTCCTCTACTTTTTGTCATTTACATAAATGATTTGGATGCACGCATAAGAGGTACAGTTAGTGAGTTTGCAAATGACATACAAATTGGAGGTGTAGTAGACAGTGAAGAGGGTTATCTCAGATTACAACAGGATCTTGACCAGATGGGCCAATGGGCTGAGAAGTGGCAGATGGAGTTTAATTCAGATAAATGTGTGGTGCTGCATTTTGGGAAAGCAAATCTTAGCAGGAGTTATACACTTAATAGTAAGGTCCTAGGAAGTGTTGCTGAACAAAGAGACCTTGGAGTGCAGGTTCATAACTCCTTGAAAGTGGAGTCACAGGTAGATAGGATAGTGAAGAAGGTGTTTGGTATGCTTTCCTTTATTGGTCAGAGTATTCAGTATAGGAGGTGGGAGGTCATGTTGCAGCTGTACAGGACATTGGTTAGGCCACTGTTGGAATATTACATGTAATTCTGATCTCCTTCCTATCGGAAAGATGTTGTGAAACTTGAAAGGGTTCAGAAAAGATTTATAAGGATATTGTCAGGGTTGGAAGATCTGAGTGATAGGAAGCGGCTGAACAGGCTGGGGCTGTTTTCCCTGGAACATCGAAGGCTGAAAGGTGACCTTATAGAGGTTTACAAAATTATGAGAGGCATGGATTGGGCAAATAGGCAAAATCTTTTCCCTGGAGTCAAGGAGTACAGAACTAGAAGGCATAGATTTTGGGTGAGAGGGATAAGATATTAAAGAGACCTAAGGGGCAACTTTTTCACACAGAGGGTGGTACGTGTATGGAATGAGCTGCCAGAGGAAGTGGTGGAGGCTGGTCGAATTGCAACATTTAAGAGGCATTTGGATGGGTATATGAATAGGAGGGATATGGGCCAGGTGCTGGCAGGTGGGACTAGATTGGGTTGGGATATCTGGTCAGCATGGAAGAGTTGGACCGAATGGTCTGTTTCCATGCTGTACATCTCTATGACTCTGTGAGACCATACAAATTTATGAATTAAATAGCTTTTTATACTTCTCTGTCATATTATTCAATTAACCAACTAATAGTAATTTTTTTAATCAATCACATGATACATAAAAATATCAATTGAAATGCCTTACCTTAGCAACACACAAGAGTCCTTTTGTTTTGGTTAGAGGACAAGGTCGGATGGGAGACACTACATGTGTAGTGTCTCGGGATTCAGCTGCTGTCAAAATATATACATGAAACTCCAGAGGTAAGTTTTTATATTTAAAACTTACTTTCCCATTGGACCACTGGTCCTGGCTGTCTCACTCCAACTGCTGCTGAATAAAATGAAGAATTGATAAAGATATGGTGTTACAAAAGCTGTATTGTTTTTGAATTTTCAATCAATGGAACATACCTATATTCTTTAAATGAGTCATTTTTGGTGACTGACTTGGCATGACCAAATCATTTTATATCGTCCTTCAGCTTTGGAATAAAATGTGAGTTTGTTATTGTTACCATGCTAACTTGGTGATAATCAATACAGATTATTTGTGACCCATGTAGTTTTGACACTGTCACTATTGGTGAGCTCCAGCTACAATGATTCAGTTTATTAATGCCATTGTTCATCATGAACTTAAACTCTTCCCATGTTTAACCATAATGTCTCCAGATCAACTCTATAAAAACATTATATTATGAATAGTATATCTCCCAGATTACTCACTTTGATTGCTTTTTGGAAGGCAAAATACAATCCACCAAACTTTTTAAGTACTCCAAATTATCCAGTCTGATGAAAAACTGAAAGAACTGCAGATGCCATAAATCAGAAAGAAAAGCATCAGTTGCTGGAAAAGCTCAACAGATCTGGCAGCATCTGTGAGCAGAAATCAAAGTTAACTGTGGAAGGGTCACCTGATCCAAAATGTTAACTTTGATTTCTCGTCACAGATGCTCCAGACCTGTTGAGCTTTTCCAACAACTTCTGCTTTTGTACCCAATCTGATTGCTGATGGAGGGCTCGTGGGGGGGGGTGAGGGGGGGGGTCATCTTTGGATTTTTGGTTAATTCTCCCTTGTTCTGATTTTTCTATTTCAATTTAATCTTTTCTCACGGTCATAAATATAATTTTGAAGTGACTATTTTCCCTGTCATACTATGTTTTTAACATGTTAAGATGGCAAACTGGCTAATTTGTTCTCCCATCTGAAGTACTCACCACATCATTTAATTTCTTTTTGATCTGATGATGCCCAGTGAACCTTGCTTTTAGCAGTCCCCAGAGACAGCTAACATTGGTAACAGCTTTCTCCAGCAATAACTGTTTGAACTTACCCCTTTTTATTTGCTCTCATTTTCAGTACTTGTTGAACACTTTCAAATTCCTATTAATTAACTCACATGGGGTTTGTTGTTTTTCCTGAAATTCAAAATTTAGGCAGGAATTTTTGGTGTTTTTTTAGCTTTGGTTTATAACTTCTTTCTTTAATCAATTTAAGTGATCCTTTCACCTTGTGTCAACATGCTAATTCAAAATGATTATGTCCTGTAAGCTCATTTGGAATGACCCTAATGGCAAATTGTAACAAAGGATTTCATTTATCCCAATCATTCAAATATTCTTGACAATGAGCTCTCAGTTTGGTCTTCAAAGTTTGATGGCATCTTTCCAAAACACTTGAGATAGTAGGTGATAAGCAAATTATGCAAATTATCTCATTCTTAAATTATTCAGCATGTCTTTGAATATTTGAAATATAAAATTTGAAGCTTGTTCTGATTGTACCTTTTTGAGTAACCCATATCATGTATAAAATAAAACACTATTATCCACTATTATCTTTGCAGTATTTATTTTCCTACCAGCACTGCTTCAGAATATCATGGGGAAATTTCTATAATTGTTAACAAAAGATGACTCAATTTCTGGTTTTTGTGCAGGGGTCCTTCACAATTATGCTAAATCATTTTTCAAAACTTGGCATTGGAATTGAAGTCACATGTTTAAATAAATGTTGGAGTTTCTCACTGTCCAACATATATGGCATGCCTGACACATATGATAAATCGTTATGTAATCTTGGCCAATAACTTTGTAAAAGTAAAAGTAGCCTGAGATTTCTTAATACCTACTTGACTTTGAATTGAAATTTTATGAGCCATTCATAAAATTTTGAAGACCCTGAAATGAGATAATCAACTTATTGACCGCTGCCCAATCCTTACCATTTCCATTTCCTCATTAGTTCTTTGTCATTCAAGTAATCACAGTCAGCTTTAAAGAGTCCCAGTTCTGTTTTTAATTATGATTGCAAGTATATTTCTTCACTCTGCCACCTTCTCAACTCATTAAATTAAGATAAATTTAAAGAAGCTTCCTCCCAGTTGAATGAAACAGTTCTTACATAAATTTCTGAAGACGTTCAGAAGAAGGTCACTGGATTCAAAACATTAACTCTGCTTCTCTCCACAGATGCTGCCAGACCTGCTGAGTTTCTCCAGCAATTTATTTTCATTCCAACCTTCAGCGTCTTCAGTCTTTATTTTGTCTTATACATGTTTCCCCAGAAATCATGGATGGCATTCTGAAAATGTGATGAGATAGATTGGCAATTTATGAGTATAAATAAAGGACATGTTTCAAGATCATTGGATTAAGTCCTACAACTCCCTCACTAATGACAGTGTAGGTGTCTCTACTCACCAAGGACTGCAACAGGTCAAGCATGCAATGCTCCACCATCTTCTTTAGGACATTTAGGATGGGCAATAAATGCAAAGCCAGTCAATTCTGCCCACATCCCATGCATAAATAATGAAGAAGATTAAGAAAGGCTCAGTGCCCACAGCTGTCTTCTTAACTTTCTTTGGAGAAAGGATTTGGCATGACAGACATAGTTGTACAGTTTGGTTGCATTCATGAATAACAGTAGGAAATGTGTCACCATGATAGATGTAACTTCAGAGAGGAAAATAGCCATCTGAATCAAGAGCCTACTGTGGAAGGAGCAGGATGTGGACAATAGAAATTGGGGCAAAGAAAGGATTGAGATTCCAAGAGTCAATACTGATGTAAAATATGATTCAACAATGCATCAGCTTCCCTAATAAATCAAGCATGGTTTCACAGTGTAAGGCAAAACAATATCAAAGTTTAGTATGATCATTGTCTCAGTGTCATTTTCGACGTTCATGGAGACACCTTGAGAAATTTTTTTGAATCAGCAGTTATTTTTCCCTCAAAATATACCTGTGGTATAATAATCACAATTACTGTGGCACTGACTCTATAAGAAGTAGGGAAAGGATTATGGCTTGCAAAGGCAAAAGATTTGAAGGTTGGATAGGACAAAATAAACAGAGATTGAAAAGATTTCACTGAGCAATTATTGTATTTCAACAAATAGATGTGTTGGAAGATGAAGTTGTGATTAAGCACAAAGTGGTTCCTCAATAATTAGATAGTTTAGAAACAAGAGTTATTGTATTAGTATGACCATACCTTCTGCAGAGAATTTTGTTTTCCTTGTTTTCTGATTCACCTCATTGTATTTTTTTCAAATTGTGAAAATGCTTCCACCACTAAACACTAAATGGTTAACCATCATTCAAGAAGGTTACCTCCTCACTCTATCTGTCCAGAAACAAAAGTTAGGATGTATTTTACATGAATGCGGCTTCCTCTGACTAACAGCTTGCTCTCCTGCCAGCCTGTTTTTCACCTGACAATTGGAGAAAGCTGGATCAAAGGAGTAGGGAAACCAGAAGTACTGAGTTTTTGTCATTCCAGTGTTTGAGAGAACTTGCATGCTTGTGGTCACAGCACACTGCAGAACAATGGCATGTGCTTCATTAAAAGACGATAATCAAGGTTACATAGCAGCCACCACCCTCTACACCACTTTTACTGTTTAAGCCCAGCCAACAACTGCCAGCTCAACCTGATGCCCACCATGTGGGCATTGGAAAATAGCTGCTTATAGACTTCAACCTCAGTTGACTCAGCTAATGTGAGGGAAAAGCTGCAAATATACTTTGCCTATCATTTTTGAGGTTTAAATACTTTTGCAGTCAATATCCTTGTGTCTGTGCCTGCATCCCAAACCTTGCTCATTAGGATGGTTGCTTCCTTTTCAGTTCTGACAGCTCCAGCATTCCTCCTTTAAGCTAGAGCTGCAGGCTGATTGAAATTGATCAACCTGTCAGATTTTACTTGCTGAAATTGACGAGCCATCCACAGGGAGCGCAGTCGCTGTTGGCAGATTGCCCAATTAATTTAAATGATACCCAAGCACAAAATGGCAGATGCCCTTCCCCAACATTTTTTTGTATAGGGAGGATGCAATGAATACATTGCTCACTACCTGCCACACTTTGACTTTTGCTTGAGATGAAAATGACACCCTGTCCAAGTATGTATTAATGTTGCTACTGACCTTGAAGCAGGAATACAAAACAGGAATGAGGAAATGCAGCTAGTCCTAATTCAACCACATTTCAGCACTGTCCAAAATCCTTTCGTTGGATCTCATTCCTATGATGCTACCATGACTGTTAAGCCAACTATGATCACGATTGAAAAAAAAATTAATCATATGTTTATACATATGTATATTAGTAATGATTGCATGACTATATGTAAACAGTATTGGTAAAAAAAAGTCACAGAAACCCAGTTCAACTGTTTCCTTTCTCTTATCCATATATGAACATAGCCTTAATCAGATTAGAGCAAATACATAATCGTTATTGCACGTTCATTTCAGTTTAAAGAAAATAAAGTAATACATCAATCTCAAAGTCCTTAAAAAATCTCTTCTCTCCTCACTGCATTCATGAAAACAATAATACAATTCCACAACTTAAACTTGTGTGAAACCACTTGAAAAAGAATTCTAAACCTCAATTCTCATGGATAGATGATCAACATGAAAATTTCAACAAATCTAGAGCCTGGAAAGTGGAATAACTGATATTATCTCAGAAAAACAAAGTATTCTTCTACAAACTTTTATTTATATAAAACAACACAATCATTATGTGGGACATAGGTAAAATAGTGTAACTTCTGCAATCATATTTACTTATGCAAGGTAAATGAACTCGCACCAGTGTATAATTGTTTCAGCCAAAAGCTGAGTCAACAAGAATGGAAACTATGTGAAGGAAATATACAATTGTTTTCGTATTAGCTAAAATGTGAATGCAAGAATGAAACATGCCTACTAACAATGGTAGATAAATAGATAAGGTGCTGTGAGGATGTAGATTAAGCCAGATATGCTTGTGCAAGCAGTAGTTATAAGCGTCTGTTTCCCACTTTTGCAAAAACACAAAAACAAACCCCAATTAAAAGGTCATAAGGATCAATATGGTTAGGGAAAGGGAGGAAATCGCACATGTGGAGGAAGTAGATAATCCATGTAGAAGGATATACCTAACAATGGGCCACAGCAGGATGTGGTGAAATGGCTGAGTAAAACTTGTACTTTGTTATGCACAAGACCGGATAAGGCAAGAGATAACAATAGTAATGGGCGCTGGGTTTGGAGTAGTGAATCCTATATAAGATATGTACTCGTTAAACTCTGTGTGTCTATTTTAGGCACCACGCTTGCAGGCGTATAATAAACATACTGATTGCATCAGCTTGTCTTGGACTGAAATTATTGAAGTGAGTGAGCTTTGTTTCTCACAATTATTAAACTTGTTGCTGTCCTGTCATCACTGTGTTGGTTTTCATATGGCCATTGCATAGATCAAGCTTGGTGTCACTGTCCTCAAAGCTGGTGGTCATGCCTTGGAGCAGGGTCCTCTACTCTCAGACAGCCAGCTAAGGTCAGCCGTGAAATCCAGTTCTATCAACTGGTGGATTAGGCATAGCATGCAACCATTATGACCTTCTTCATGATGAACACATGAAGATAAGAGAAAAACATGCGTGCAGCCTTGTCATGCACTCCAGTAATGATGTTAAAGGAGTCCATGGTGCCCATGCTGGTTTTGACAGAACAGCCAATTTTGCAATATAAGACTCTGAAGGTGTTAATATGCCGTTCCAGGATGTTTATTGTCTCTATTCATGAGAGTGACAACTGATGGGCTCTGTTGAATGCCATTTGAAATCAATGGAACTGGTACCACATGGCTTCTGATAATGCAGGCCCACTCCATGAAGCTCCTGTGTGTCAAGATCTGCCACTCCAGAAACCTGTCTGCTTTTCACAAAGCAATATCTCCCAGGAAGGATGATGGGCACATTGGCATTCACAGATGAATTGGCAAATGTGCATCAGTCCTCACACACAGTAGTTCCACACAGTCTAGCCTTCCACCACCATCAATCTGGCGATGAAGCTGTGACTGATAGGTCCGTAAATTGCAGTTTATGCCAGCGAGACAAAGAAGGGAACAGTGAAGTTGTCACATAAGTTGGACATCTTATTTTTCATTGATTCAGGGATTCTGTGCATCACATTAAGTGACAGCATCACTATTGACACTAGTGCTGTGCAAGACAGTTCAGAAATACTTAAGCAAGGACAGGGGAAACAATTGAGAATGGTAGGAGATTTATTTGAAGGGCTAATGCCCGAAACATCGACTCTCCTGCTCCTCGGATATTGTCTGACTTGCTGTGCTTTTCCAGCACCACGCTTTTTGACTCCAGGGCGTATGTCCTGCCAGATCTTCAAATAGGAGCAAAAGGTGGGGCTAGCCAGAGATAACCTCGTGAAATATTTTTGAAGAGGATCTTCCATAGCATGTCTCCATCTGGGATGGAACAAAACAGATTAGAACATAGAACATAACACCACAGTACAGGCCCTTCAGTCCTTGATGTTGTGAAACCAATATGAAGTCTATCTCATCTACACTATTCCATTCTCATCCATATGCCTATCCAATGACCATTTAAATGCCCATAAAGTTGACGAGTCTACAAACTATTGTAGGTAATGCAATCCATGCCCCTACTATTCTCTGATTAAAGAAACTATCTCTGACATATGTCCTAAATTTATCACCCCTCAATTTGAAGCTATGCCCCCTCGTGCTGGCCATAATGAATTCTAATGGATTGATCTAATGAAAAGATTCTGCTGCCCGTTGTCTGATACAGACTCAGAGGAATTATAATTAAGTCTTTATCAAGTGTGTTTATTTGGAACTGAGAGCATCAGTGTCCTGCACTTAGCTAGGTGTGTCAGATCTTCAAGTTTTAGCTTTCACTGATTCTTAGTTCTCAGCTTTTGGTCTGAATGAGATCTATTGTTGGAATCCTGCTCATTACAGGGAGGAATTTCATTTCTACTACAGTTTCCACAAGGGCTGCTGTAGCAGTTTAAAGTCAAGTTTTATGAGTGGCCAAATCGCCCTTGAACCAGAAGTAATCTTAACCAATGGAGCCATAGCTGACAAGAGTAGCTGACAGATCACTGATGCAGCTATTGAAAGAAAATTAAAATCTGTCTGCAACAATATCCTTTTGTTATTTTTGACCAAGTCCAGAAAGATTCTAAATAAAAACGGAAAGAACTGCATGGATGTTGTACATCAGAAACAAAAACAGAAATTGCTGGAAAAGCTCAGCAAGTCTTCTGAGGAAGGGCCATTGGACCAAACATTAACTCTGATTTCTCTGCACAGATGCTGCCAGACCTACGGAGCTTTTCCAGCAACTTCTGTTTTTGTTCCATAAAGATACTGTTGGCCAAACATTTATCTCCCAATTGAGTTGGGAATGAGGTGAGAAAATCTGAAATCTTGAAAACTTTGACAGCAAAAAACAAATTTTCTCTTCTTCTTGACCTCATGCTATTTTTGTAGATTTGAAGAAGCCTTGGGATGAAGTCACAACAGCAAGAACCATCGGAAAATTGAATTCTCTGCCTTCCTGTTATTTTCACATGAACATAAGAATATACAATTTTAAGAGCTGAAGTAGACCATTTTTGTCCATGTTTTGGACACTTTGACTAGTTTCTGTACAAATTCATTATAATTGACTACTATATTTGTGAGCCGAACAAACGGGTCAGAGTCGACTTGCAATTCAATTCAACTTTATTCACCAAATAAACTAAATATGTAATAAGGGCAGTATAGCCAATCATTTTTTAAAACCCTGCTATTTTGCGATAAATATCCTGATTCTTACATTAATTAGTTCATCAATTGCAATGGGGAAAAAGTGAGCACTGCAGTTGCTGGAGATCAGAATTGAAGAGTGTTGTGCTGGAAAAGCACAGCCAGTCAAACAGCATGCGAGGAGCAGGAGCATCAACGTTTCGAGCATAAGCTCTTCATCAGGGATGCTTATGCTCAAAATGTCGAATCTCCTGCTCCTCGGATGCTGCCTGACCGGCTATGCTTTTCCAGCACCCCACTCTTAGACTTATCAATCGCAATGTTAAGTCTTTGTCACCATCCTTATTCTGGCCAATCCTGGGCCAGGCTGTGGGAATGACTGCCAGGTGTCCCTTCTTTTTCCTCTTTGCTTCATCCTGCCAGAAGATGCTTTGGCCTTAAGCCAATTGATGTAACAAGTCAAGGCCATCACATCCAATGAATTCCTCAATGTAGGAAGGGCACATCCCCCTCTTTATACATGGCTGTGGGAGGAACAAGTGAGTCTGCTTGCCATACTTCAATAGATAAACCAGTCTAATTTTCCAGGGCACGTCCAGGCTTGCCCTTGCCTGCCTTTGTCTTGTGTGAATACTTGATGCTTGACCTGGCCTTAAAGTCCTATCAAGTCTGGCTGCTCAATGATTGCCCAGTCTGATTTCAGGCCTAGTCCTTTAGGCCCTGGGCTATATGGCCACACCAATCAGCCTATACTACCATTAAATAATATTGTAGCTGATCTGTTTGTAATCTTAGATCCACATTCCCACCTCTCCTGTTAACTTTCTTTTCCTTAACAATAATTTATCTAGCTCTGCCTTAAAAATATTTGAGGATTCTGTTTCTACTACATTTTCAGAAAGAAATCTCAAAAGACACATGACCTTTTGAAAGAAACAAAAATTGCCTTACCCAAATGTTTGTTCTAAGCTGCACAGGAGAATGCACATCTGTTCCAAGGTTGTAAACACAGCAATTGGCGTCAGCAAGCCAATTGTGATTTTGACTTCCAGTTCTGCAATTCCTGCCCTCTACCAGACTTGGAGGCTTGCACAACCATTAAGAAAATTAGAGGGAAGGCTGGTCTCATCTCTCTTTAAATGGGCAAACTACCCATGCTCCACACTCCTCCCTCAGTTTTTTAAACACTGACCCCTAGTTTGACATTGTCCCATAGGAGGAAGTATCCTCTCTACACTTAGCTTCGTGAGACCCCTCTGGATCTTCCATATCTTGGTAACCATCCATGTTCACTTCACAACTTACTGCCCCAGCGTTGTTTGTCCAGCTGTGAATTCAGTAACCATACTTTCATCTCTTCTTCTAAGTTATTTATATATATTGTAAACAGCTAAGCAACCAGAACTGATTCTTGTTGCTCAGTACTGATTACATCATTCCACCCTGAAAATGACCTATTAATGCCTACTCTCTGCTTCCTTTTAACATGCCAATCTTATCCAGACTGATATATTATCTTATACCATGAGCTTTGATTTTCTACACCAACCTTTGATGTGTCAAATGCCTTCTGGAAGTCAGTGTTACCATTAATTCTTCTTTATCTACAACAAGTGTTATGTCCTTAAAGGCCTCCAATAAATGGGGAAATCATGTCTGACCATTTACAAAATGCGGTTGACTCTCTCTGATTACCTTGAACTTGTTCAAGTGCCCTGCTACAACTTCGTTAATTAGTACTTAATTGGCTTTAGAAACCCTGAAATAAACTATGCTGATTGGAACCTTGGGAGAAGTCAGCTGAGAGGTCTGGAATATTATGACAGGTAAGTAGTGAACATTGTGACAACTTAAAATGTCATTTTTTTTTTAACTTTTTAATGTAACTATGTTTTGCTTACACTGATTTGCGGTTCGGATTGCCCTCAAATGATAAGTTCACCAAAACGTTGTTAATTAAGTGTTGAAATGCATTTGAGTACTGTTGTTTGCATTGGGTAAAGTGCTCTTATGCATGCAAAAGTGAAGGAAACATTTTTGGGATCATAAACATAATGACATGATGTGACATGAAAACTTTTTTTTAAAGTCCCTCAGCTGCCTATCAATTGGGGAAAAATAAAAACTACTACTCCTGAAAAGCTTATATCTGGTATATTTTATAAAACGAAATGCCATTGTCTTCAATTTCAATCAAAACCATTGTTTCATTCCTCAGACTTCATCTTAACAGCTATGAAAATGATAAATCACTCATCTAACCAGAAGGATGCATATACATTTTAATTATTAATTTTGAAAAATCATGAAGAACTTATATCATATTGATGTAGTAAGTGAATCAGTGGTTGTATTTGCACCAGGATGCCCACTTAAAGAAATCGTTCTTACAGCATTTAAGACCAAACATTTTATCGACTTAAATGACACCTTAATTAGATTTTTTCGAACTTTTTATTATTGTCCTTTCAAAAATATTCTTAAATGCTCTTCTAGTGGATATTGGATGCATGTCCACACAGAATTAATGCAGGAGGTGAAATGGAGGAGAAATGAGGAAAATGAAGTAGTGTAGTGAGTGATAGACATATGGGAGATGAGGGGGCATATGATGGTTGGAGAGGGGTGAGAGGGAGTATAAGAATGATGCTGGGCAATGGCCGATTGTCTCCAAGAGCTGAGTTGGGACTTCTAAACCAACGATCTCCACAACCATATTATTCCTGCACTGCAATTTACAAAACCCACATCATCCCTACCCACATGTCTTGATTATTAAAGTGAGGAGTGAGGAGGAAGGTTTAAAGACAGAATCATGTTTTGAATCCATGCAGTTGTTAATCTCATGTTTTCCTATCGCTAAATAAAAATACAGCCATAAGCAGAAAACATATGGAAAAATAATTACAAACAATAATTTAGCAGATAGACAAAGTTTATGAGAAGATTTGTAGCTCGGATGCTCGTTGTTGTGGTTCTGTTCGTCGAGCTGGGAATTTGTGTTGCAGACGTTTCATACCCTGTCTAGATGACATCCTCAGTGCTTGGGAACTTTCTGTGAAGCACTTCTGTGATGTTTCCTCCAGCATTTATAGTGATTTGTATCTGCCGTTTCCGGTTGTCAGTTCCAGCTGTCCACTGCAGTGGCTGGTATATTGGGTCCAACTCGATGTGCTTATTGATTGAATCTGTGGATGAATGCCATGCCTCTAGGAATTTCCTGGCTGTTCTCTGTTTGGCTTGTTCTATAATAGTAGTGTTGTCCCAGTCGAACTCATGTTGCTTGTCATCTGAGTGTGTGGCTACTAAGTGTGCGTGGCTACTACTGAGTGTGTGGTCGTATCGTTTTGTGGCTAGTTGGTGTTCATGAATGCGGATCGTTAGTTGTCTTCCTGTTTGTCCTATGTAGTGTTTTGTGCAGTCCTTGCATGGGATTTTGTACACTACATTGGTTTTGCTCATGCTGGGTATCGGATCATTCGTCCTGGTGAGTTGTTGTCTGAGAGTGCAACTTTGATAAATTTTGGTTTGTTTCAGAAATTATATTACCTTCTGCTCTCTTCAGGAGAAAAACAATCCTCATCAATCCTTTCAATTTTAGTTTACAAATTGCTATGGAGAGATTAAAATGTTTACTGGCTTACAATCACACCTACTATCCATGCTGATTCATTATAGTATGAGAGGTTGACAAGTGTTGCTGTGAACAAGATTCCCAAACATTACCGGGGTCCTAGAAAATGCCAGTTATCTACTTGTTTATCATCTGTAACTAATCATCCAGAGCTCTATTGTCCCACTTCTTATCTCAGATTGGCTGAGCTTTCTTATTTCACACAGACACTACAAAACATAGCCAGAAAACCTGACTCCTAAAACACCCACCCAACATCTCTGTCTGAATCTCAACAACTATTTACTTCATTTTACATTCAATGAAGAACTTTTGAAGTGTTTTCATTCTTGTTCTGTGGAAACCATAGCATCCAAATTGTGAATAGCAAGATCCTACAAGTAGGATGTGCGGAAGAATCACTGGACTCAAAAAGTGAACTCTGCTTTCTCTCCACAAATGCTGTTAAACCTGCTGAGTTTCTACAGCAATTTCTATTTTTGTTTTTGATAGTCAGTTTTGTTCATCTTGATTAAGGGATAAATATGATCAGGATATTTGGGATGACTTAGCTGCTGGCTTCTAAATAGTGCCAATATTATGATTGACATTGATCTAAAAGGGCAGTTAGGGTTTTTTTTAAGGTCTCATCTGAAATGCAATCATGACAATGCAGCACTCCATCAGCATTGCACTGGAGAGTCTGCTTGAGTTGTTGCAGTCAGATTCTAATGTTGATAGACAATTTTTTTATGATATGATGTTGGCTGGGACATTTCTCAATCTGTTCCTGTTCCACCATCAAAAGTTCACTGTACCAGCTGCAGAGAAAGTCCATTTCTAGTTGATCATCTGATGAAGCTGTGGTGAAGTTGTTGTAATTATTTTTCCGTATGTTTACTGCTTATGGGGACAGCTCCAAGAAATCCCTTTTCTAATATGCTTCTTCTTAAACATAGACAGTAATTGTATGCACACTATCAAGGGAAATGGAAATAGTGAAGCTAAATCCATAGTGTCTACTGCCTGATAGATAGTTGGAAGTAAATGAGAGCAATAGTGGTTCTCTCTGGGTAGCTCTAAATGGATAAAGAGAGTCGAGAAAAGGCTTTTCAAGGTGGACAGGCATCAGAAATGCACTTGGACATGGAATATTTCTCATCTCTACAAATGCATGAGGCAGACAGTGCATATGTTTAGAATCATTTTCTGCTGCTATGTTTTCCAGGAACAGGTCACAATCTGGATCATAAGGCTTTAGTGGAGTATTCTGCATCAGGTACAGCTGACCAGGAGATACCTCCAAACTTATCATTTGCCATTGGAATTTTTGAAGGATTTGGAAGTTGATAATGTTTGGCCACATTATAAGTGCACCTTCATTGGCTAACAAATCCAAAGATGGAGACTTGCAAGTAAAAGGTTATGGCTGAGCGGTAGGGATGTACTCACAGCCACACATAAGCTTTTTCTCTAGTAATGGTGTCTGTGCTATTGGAACAAATTTTTTAAGCCTTTGAAATGTTGCTAGTGCACTGAAATGGATAAGACGTTCTTCCCAAGTCATTACTTTTGATTGGAAGAAAGTGAAAATTGCAGATATTGGAGATCAGAATCAAAAAATGTGGCCCTGGAAAAGCACTGCAGATCAGGCAACATCCAAGGAGCAGGACAGTCAATGTTTTGGGTATAAGACCTTCATCACGAATGGTGGAGTGGGGGGATGTGGTGTTGGTGGGGTTGGGGGGGTAGGGTCTGAGAGATAAATACGAGTGTGGAGATGGGGGCGGGGGGTGGATGGTAGCTGGGAAGGCAATGGGTACATGCAGGTTGGGGGTGATGATGATAGGTCAGAGGAGAGGGTGGAGCAGCTAGGTGGGAAGGAAGATGGTTCAAGAGAGTGGTGGCGAGTTGGAGGGTTGGATTTGAGATGAGGTGGGTGAGGGAATATTAGGAAACTAGTGAAATTGATATCGATGCCATATGGTTGAAGGTTCCAAGGCAGAAGATGAGGTGTTCTTCCTCCAGTTGTTTGGTGGCTTGGATTTGGCAGTGGAGGAGGCGCAGGACTTGCATGTCCAAGGCAGTGTTGGACGGGGAGTTGAAGTAGTCAGCCACAGGGCAGTGGGTTGTTTGGTGCATGTGTCCCAGAAATGTTCCCTGAAATACTCCATGAGTTGGCATCCTCTCTCTCCCCAGTGTAGAGATCACATCGAGAGCAACAGACACGGTAGATGAAGTTTGGATATGCAGGAAAATTTTGTGAGATGTGTAAAGATCCTTTGGGACCTTAGTTGAGGGTAAAGGGGGAGGTGTGGGTGCAGTTTTTACACCTCCTTCCAATGCAAGGGAAAGTGCCGTGTGGAGGGTGGGTTGATGGGAGGGCATGGACCTAATGAGAGAGGAAGTCACAGCGGCAAAGATCTTTGTGGAATGCCGGTATGGGTGGGGAGGGAAATATATCTCTGTTGGTGGGGTCTGATTGTAGGTGGCAGAAATGGTGGAGGATAGTGCGCTGTGGTCAGGCATTAGCGGGGTGAAAGGTGAGGATCAGGGGAGTTCTATCCTTGTTGTGGGTGGAGGGGTGGGGTTCCAGGGCAGAGGACTTAATGAAGGTCTCACCTTCATTCCACTCCTCCTCCACGTCAACAAACTCCATGCGTGTTACAACATCAAACTTTTCTTTTGTTGACTCCACCTCCATGCTTGTCTTTTCAATGGTGACTACACCCACCCTATGAGGACCCCATCTCCAGCATACTCCATCCATTTGGACACTTTGTCCTGCCCTTGACCTCTTTATTTCAACTCCCACCACAACATTGACTGCTTCAACCTATCCACCCCTCTCACCCACTCCAACCTCTCAAACTCACAAAGTGCAGCCCCCACTCCCTCCACTCCAACCCAATCTCTCTATTAAACCAGCAGACAAGGGGCATTGTGCAGTTTTATTTTCGTGCGCAGACCTCTACACGGCTAAAGCCCAGGCTCCAACTCACGGGCACCTCCTCCTACTTCCCTCTTGATCATGACCTCACCTCCCACCACCAAACCATCATTTCCCAGACCATCCACAATCTCACTATCACTGGGGATTTCCAATCCACAGCCTCCAACCTCATAGTCCAGGAGCACCACAACTCCGATCCAAAATCCATAAACCTGACTGTCTCGGTTAACCCATTGTCTCGGTCTGCTCATGCCCCACTGAACATATGTCCTCATATCTTGACACCATTCTGCCCCCCTTGGTCCAGGAACTCCCCACATACATTCGGGACACCACTTATTCCCTCCACCTCCTCCCACTTCCTTCAGACCACATGGTCCCCAGTTATGCCTGCCACTTCTTAGGATATGTGGAACAGTCCATCTTCTGCAGTTACACTGGCACCATTCCTCACCTTTTCCTCTGTTACATTAATGACTGAATCCACGCCACTTTGTGCTCTCACGAGAAGGTTCATCAACTTCACAACACGTTCCACTCTGACTTTAAGTTCACATCGACAATCTTGGACACCTTCCTCCACTTCCTGGACCTCTTTGCCTCCATCTCTGATGACTGACTCAACACAGACATCTATTTCAAACCCACCTACTGCCACAGCTATACTTCCTCCCAGCAAACCTACTGTAAAAACATGATCCCTTACTCCCAATTCCTCTGCCTCCACTGTACCTGCTCCCGGGAGGTGCAATTTCACTCCAGGACATCCCACATGGCCTCCTAATTCAAGGACCATGATTTGCTCTCCCACAAGATCAAAAATGCCCTCCAGTGCATCTACTTCACTTCCCATATCTCTGTCTTTGAACCTCACCCTTCCAACCGCAACAAGGATAGAACCCCCCTGGTCTTCACCTTCCTCTCCACAAATCTCTGGATGCAGGCATTATCCTCTGCCATTTCCACCACTTATGGTCAGAGCTCACTACCAGAGATATATTTCCATTCCCACCTATATCTGCATTACGCAGAGACCATTCCCTCCATGACTCCTTCTCTTGTTAGGTCCACATCCTCCACCAATTCACCTTCCACATCCAGCACTTTCCCTTATATCGGTAGGAGATATAAAACCTTCACCCACACCTTCCCCCTCACCCGCATCCAAGGGGCCAAAGGATGTTTTCATATCCTGCAGAGAGTTTCCTGCACATCTGTTCTGTGTCAGTTGCTCTTGATGTGGTCTCCTCTACATTGGGGAGACAGAACGCCAACTCGTGGGACATTTCCAGGAACGTTTCTAGGACACACACACTCAACAACCCCACCATCCTGTGGCTGACCACTTCAACTCCTCCTCCCATTCCACCAAGTACATGCAAGTCCTGAGCCTCCTCTACTGCCACCAACCACACAGCATCAACTTTAGCTTCAGTTTCCTAATCTACCCTCCCCTTACCTCATCTCAGATCCAACCCTCCAACTCGGCACTGCTCTCTTGACCTTTCCTACCTGTCCAAATTCCTTCTCACCCTCCCCTTCAGCCATTCATTATCAACCCCCATCTGCATCTACCTATTGCCTTCCCAGCTACCATCTCCCAACCCCCATCCCCACCCTCCTATTTATTTCTCAGCCCCCTTCCCCTCCCGCCCGCTCCTGATAAAGGGCTTACGCCCAAAACGTGACTCTCCTGCTTATCAGATGCTGCCTGACCTATTGTGTTTTTCCAGCGCCACACGTTTGGACTCACTACTCTTGATTGGTCAACTGAGCAATTTCCTAGTTGAAGACAATGCAAAGACTCACATGGGAGAAGTTTTTAAAAATAAATGACGCATCTTTCTCAAATTAAAATGATTTCTAGAACAAGCTATTCATAACAGAGTGAATTTCGTTGAGTTCTTGTGTTTTTAAACAAAATCGTTAACTATCACAAAGACAAAAGTAGCTAGGCCAGAAAACTTAAAAATATGCTTGAAAACTTTTAACCTAAATTTCATCTGAGACAAATTGGGACAAGTTTGTTAGACCCAATTGAATTTATTCATCGTCATCATCAATTTTGTGGTTATCTGGTATGGTGGATGGCCTGCAATTTATTAAAGTTTCCCAAATTGCTACGCATTACATTGATATTTTTAATATGGTTTAATCTGCTCAATTACTGACTAAGTAATAAAAATTATAACTGTACCTTCTATTTTAGTTCTTAATAAGTTCTCAAGAAATTATTGTCAAGATGAACAGTAGCATTGCTTAAAAACTTATTTCTAATTACTTGTATTTCTGATACAACATTAACTCAATTTTTCACCAAATAGATTCTGCATGACATAGTTTAGTGTCCCAGCATGTTATGTTCAATTAGTAGTATTTGAATTCAAAGATGTTTGAATTTCAACTTTGATTAATGACTTTCTGCTAAGTCTGTTGCAAAACATAATATCTCACCACAGCTGCTCCTTGGATGCTGCCTGACCTGCTTTGCTTTTCTAGTGCCACACTTTTTGACGCAAGTTCAGTTGGCAGTGAGTAAGGCAAATGCAATGTTAGCATGCATTTCATGAAGGCTAGAGCACATGAGCAGAAATGGACTACTCAGGCTGTATAAGGCTGTAAAAGGCTCTGATCAGACTGCATTTGGAATATTGTGAGCAGTTTTGGACTCCGTATCTAAAGAAGGATGTTCTTGTGTTGAACAGAGTCCAGAAGAGGTTCAAAAGAATGATTCCAGGGTTTAAAGGTTTGTCGTATGTGGAGCGGTTGAGGACTCTGTTTCTGTACTTGACTAAATTTAGAAATTTGAGGGAGGATCTCATTGGAATTTACAGGATACTGAGGTCTGGAGGTGGAAATGATGTTTCTATTAGTAGGAGAGACTAACACCTGAGGAAATCATCTCAGAGTGGAAGGATGATCTTTTAGAACTGGGATGAGGAAGAACTTCTTCAATCAGAAGATGGTGAATCTGTGGAACTCATTGCTGCAGAAGGCTGTACAGGCCAAGTCATTAAGTATATTTAAGAAAGATAGGTTCTTGATTAGTACGGAGATTAAGGGTTAGGGGTGAAGGCAGGAGAATGAGATTGAGGAACACATCGACATGATCGTAATGAGGACCAGACTCAAAGGGCCTGATGGTCCAATTCTATTCTTACATCTTATGGTCTTTTGGTCTGAAAACGATCCTGGGTTGTATAAACACGAGCCTTTCTCTTCTTTTTGTTGTTCATTTTACAACTGAATGAATCTTTCCAGCACAGCATTTTCATATAATGTAGCAGGTTGTTCTTAAAACATATCAGCCTCTTATTTGTTTGATGAAAGTTCAGCTCCAAATAAGCAAAACTTTATCAAATCACTACCTCCCTGAAAATTTCATAATCAGCCCAATTTAAATCCAATATGGCTCTGAACAGCAAGGTTTCAAAATTCAGTATTTCATTTGTTGCCTGAGGCAATCTGGGTTTACCCTCTGGGCATTGTGGGAGTGTGCTCTGAAACTCTTTAAACCTTCTAATCATAACGGAAATATCAAAGCACAGGTATGTGAATTCTAATTCTCACACATCATATGGAAAATTGTATTGGAAATTTTAACATATAGTCTTTCTTAGCTGAAGGGTACCCAGAGGACTCTGCCCCAATCTAATTAATAGTACTTTTCATGTGCAAGGTTTCACATAGGATGCCTGAATTAGCCAATGTTTGATGGTGCTGAAAATTGCTCTGAAAAATTTAAATTGTTGAATAATGAACAACAGAACTACTTGCAAAAGAAGTGAAACATAACAACCTTATTAAGTTGAAACATTAATTTCTAAGTTAAATTTAGAAATGCACTAACTACAAATGTAATTTGGGCTGAGGTTAGAAATAGGAAAGGTGAGATCATCCTGTTAGGAGTTTTCTACAGGCCTCCTAATAGTCCAAGAGACGTAGAAGAAAGGATTGCGAGGATGATTCAGGAGATGAGTGAATGTAATAGGGTGGTTGTTATCGGGGTCTTTAACTTTCCAGATATTGACTGGGAAAACTATAGCTCGAGTACGTTAGATGGGTCGGTGTTTGTCCAATGTGTGCAGGAGGGTTTCCTGACACAATATGTAGACAGGCCAACAAGAGGTGAGGCCATACTGGATTTGGTTCTGGGTAACAAACCAGGCCAGGTGTTAGAATTGGAGGTAGGTGAGCACTTTGGGAACAGTGATCACAATTCGGTGACTTTTACTCTAGTGATGGAGAGGGATAAGTGTGCACTGCAGGACAAGAGTTATAGCTGGGGTCAGGGGAATTATGATGCGGTGAGGCATGACTTAGGATGCGTGGCTTGGAAAAGTAGGCTTCAAGGGAAGGGCGCAATCGATATGTGGAGCTTGTTCAAGGAGCAGCTATTGAGTGTCCTTGATAAGTATGTACCTGTCAGGCAGGGAGGAAAGGGTCGTGTGAGGGACCCGTGTTTTAATAAGGAATTGGAATCCCTTGTTAAAGGGAAGAGGGCGGCCTATGTAAAGATGAGGCGTGAAGGTTCAATTGGGGCGATTGAGAGTTATAAGGTAGCCAGGATGGAACTAAAGACAGACCTAAGAGCAGAAAGGAGGGGGCATGAAAAGTCTTTGGTTGGTAGGGTTAGGGAAAGCCCAAAGGCTTTCTATAGGTATATCAGGAATAAAAGACTGACTAGGGTAGGAATAGGTCCAGTCAAGGATAATAGTGAGAAGTTGTGCATGGAGGTTGAAGATATTGGAGAGACACTGAACGAATACTTTTTTGTTAGTATTCACTCGGGAACAGGACATTATTGCCGATGTGAATATTGAGTCAAGATTAATTAGAATGGATGGCTTTGAGGCATATAAAGAAGAGGTGTTGGAAATTCTGGAAAGGGTGAAAATAGATAAGTCCCCTGGGCCTGATGGCATTTATCCTAGGATTCTCTGGGAAACAAGGGAGGACATTATAGAGCCATTGGCCTTGATTTTTATGTCCTCGTTGTCTACAGGAATAGTGCCAGAAGACTGGAGGATAGCAAATGTGGTTCCCTTGTTCAAGAAGGGGAGTAGGAATAACCCTAGGAACTATAGGCCGGTAAGTCTCACTTCTGTTGTGGGCAAAGTCTTACAATTCTCTCTAAGTGATAGGATTTATGAACATCTGGATAGGAATAATGTGATCAAGGATAGTCAGCATGGTTTTGTGAAGGGCAGGTCGTGCCTCACAAACCTTATTGAATTCTTTGAGAAGGTGACTAAGGAGGTGGACGAGGGTAAAGCAGTAGATGTGGTGTATATGGATTTTAGTAAGGGGTTTGATAAGGTTCCCCATGGTAGGCTACTGGAAAAAATATGAAGGTATGGCATAGAGGGTGCATTAGAGGTTTGGATTAGGAATTGGCTGGCTGGAAGAAGACAGAGGGTAATAGTTGATGGTAAAGGTTCATCTTGGAGTGCAGTTACTAGCGGTGTTCCGCAAGGATCTGTTTTGGGACCATTGCTGTTTGTCATTTTTATAAATGACCTGGAGGAGGGGTGGGCAAGTTTGCGGATGATACGAAAATGGGTGGAGTTGTTGACAGTGAGGAAGGATGTGGCAGGTTACAGTGGGATATAGATAAGCTGCAGAGCTGGGCAGAAAGGTGGCAAATGGAGTTCAATATAGGTAAGTGTGAAGTGATTCACTTTGGTTAAGAGTAACAAGAAGATGGAGTACTGGGCTAATGGTCGGATACTTGGTAGTGTGGATGAGCAGAGGGATCTTGGTGTCCATGTACACAGGTCTCTGAAAGTTGCCACCCAGGTAAATATGCTGTGAAGAAGGCATGTGGTGTACTGACTTTTATTGGTAGAGGAATTGAGTTCCGGAGTCCTGGGGTCATGTTGCAGTTGTATAAGACAAAATTGTGCGGCCACATCTGGAGTGTTGTGTGCAGTTTTGATCGCCATACTATAGGAAGAATGTGGAGCCACTGGAACGGGTGCAGAGAAGGTTTACCAGGATGTTGCCTGGTATGGTAGGAAGATAGTATGAGGAAAGACTGAGGCATTTGGGGCTGTTTTCATTGGAGAAAAGAAGGTTTAGGGGCGACTTGATAGAGGTGTACAAGACGATTAGGGGTTTAGATAGGATTGACAATGAGAATCTTTTTCCACGTATGGAGTCAGCTATTACGAGGGGGCATAGCTTTAAATTAAGGGGAGGTAGTATAGGCCAGATGTTTGGGGTAGATTCTTTACTCAGTGAGTCATGAGTTCATGGAATGCCCTGCCAGTAGCAGTGGTGGACTCTCCCTCTTTATGGGCATTTAAACGGGCATTGGATAGGCATATGGAGGATAGTGGGCTAGTGTAGGTTAGGTTGGTTTGGGTCGGCGCAATATCGAGGGCCAAAGGGCCTGTACTCTGCTGTATTTCCTATGTTCTATGTTCTATGTTCTACAGATATTTTCACCTTTGCAATTTTTGAGAAGATTTGTAGCTCAAGTTGAGGATCAAGTTGTAAGTTTGCTTGCTGAGCTGGAAGGTTTGTTTTCAGTATTTTCATCACCATGCCAGGTAACATCATCAGTGAGCTTCAGGTGAAGCGCTGGTACTCTGTCCTGCTTTCTATTTGTGTGCCTTGGTCTGTTAAGGTGGGTGATATCACTGCCGGTTCTTTTTCTCGGAGGTTGGTAAATGTGAGGGTTTTATGAATCTCCTGCCATAACTCTAAATGGAGAACAGACAAAATAATCCGAGAAATTAAAATTAACCTCTGAAAATGGCCACTTCAGCCATTTCCCTTTGATTCTGCTGTTATGCTCTCCAGTCAGCCTTCAACCAGCTATTGGGATAACACTGATTTGTAGCAATATGTAAAATAAAACCACCGACAATTTGTGTAGAATAGTTGCTCAGTGGTGCCTTCCTGTTCAGGATTGTGGTCAAGAAAACCTTATGATGTCGATAATAGTAGTATGGCAAACTGTGGAAGTGTTTTAAATTGAGGATCTGGGATTTTATCGGATGATCTAATACAGCACTCACAGACTATCTATCCAGAAAGCAGATATATTCTCTTTCTCATTCACTGCAGAGGCTACCGAAAACTTGGTGGCAAAGGCCGTATCTTCATGTTGACCATTTTGTGGAGATTGTAAACAAAGATTCCAACAGCTATACAGCCAAGCTTCTCCAGAGAAAAAAAAATCAGAATTGTTTCAAAAACTAATTGCATTTATCTAGCATTAGTTCCACGTTTCCTATTATGTTTTATATTAACTAGTTACGTTTGCAATATAGTCACAAGTAACGTAGGAAACATAATAGTCAATTTGTGCACAGCAAACTCTAAGAGAATTTTTATCACATAACTTTTACATGGTGGAAGGAGAATATTTGGTCTATTGTGTCTGCATCAGTGCTTTGAAGGAGCAACTCACCCAAGGCTATTCTCCCAACTGCTTCATGCACCGCTGATTTCTCCCCCTTTTTAGATGTCGACTGAACTATGTTTTAAAAGCCCCAGTTGAACAAGTGGGGTAATAGGATAACAGAAAAATAATCTGTTCATGTGGTATTGATTGAGAGGTAGATGTCAGCCAAGGTACTGGAAATAAGTCTTCTGCTCGTATTCAGCAGCAATGTGTGAGATATGTATATCCACACGAGAGGGTGAATGGATCCTCAGCACTTTCTCAGCAGAGCACCATACTGTCAGTCTGGGTGCAACCTGGATAATGAGCTTTCAAAATATGATGGGTGAGCATGATTGTGCATGCACCTTTGAAAACCAAAAGCATTGGAAAATCTCACCTCTGGGATGTGACGTGGCAAAGCCACATCTGTGCAATCGGTGGCTATCTGTGCCATGTGGAAACTCATTGTTTTGGTAAAGGAACACTCACTCTGCTTCAGTTTGTATCTGTTTAAAGACAATGAGATTCCTTCTCCTGCAAATAGTCTCTATCATAGCTACGTCTCTGTTCAAGACAAGAATAATTAGGTTCCAATGAAAGTGTGAGCCATAGCCACTTTCACAGCCATTGACAGGGCCATTATCAACCTTTTCTGTGGCTGTGGATCTAGCAGAGTTGTCATCCCTGGCTAAAAAGAAGATGGTAAATATTAAGCTCCTGGTTTCGGGGAAAATAAAAAAAAGTGTTGCTAGAAAATCTTAGTTGGGTAAGGCTCCTATTGAGATCCAGCATCTCGCTGTATGCCTCATCTTCCAAATCCTCTTCCTCCACGTCCCTTCCATTCTTAAGCCCAAATAAAACTCTTATAATAGCGCCCATGATAAGTAACAAGTGGCAAGCTCAGAACACTTGCAGTTGCAAACAAAAGCTTCAGCATGTCAAGTAACACTCCTAATCGACTTTATCAACAGTAGATAACCTCTCAAAATGCTCAAACTTTCAGTAAAGTGCGAACAGAGCAGGAAAAAATACCAATCTATAAGTTATGATTTGGAGATGCTTGTGTTGGACTGGGGTTTACAAAGTTAAAAATCACACAACACCAGGTTATAGTCCAACAGGTTTAATTGGAAGAACACTAGCTTTCAGAGCATCGCTCCTTCATCAGGTGGCAGTGGAGGGCTCAATCCAAACACAGAATTTATAGCAAAAATTTGCAGTGTGATGTAACTGAAATTATACATTGAAAAATTGATTGTCTGATAAGCCTTTCATCTGTTAGAATACAGTGATAGTTTCACTTCTTTCACGTGTAAATCACAAAACCTTTTTATTAAAAAGTTGCATTCTCTGATTAGCTGTTAACAATGGTGATAACTAGACAATATGTTGAAGGTGTTGGCTCCCTGTGTTCTCTGTCTATGCCATAATGTTTAGATTGATTCTAATCTAAAAAGTGAGATAACGGAGTTTTACATAAATTCATGCAGTTTTTGAGCTCAGAGTTCTACATGAATGCATACAGTTTTTGAGCAAAGTACAATGTAACCCTGCAAGTACAAATTCACCCCACAAAATGTGTGTGTGTGTGTGTCAGGGTTGGGGGTTGTGAGTGTGAGAAAGTGTATGTATGTGTATAGTGAGTGCAGAGTGTCTTGAGGGGGTGCATGTGTGATTGTGGGAGTGTGTGTGTCTGTAAGGGTGTGTGTGGGTGTCTGTGTGTGCATCAGTGCGTGCGTGTGTATAGGAGTGCGTGTGTGTGTGTAGGAGTATCTGTGTGTGTGTGTGTGTGTGTGTGTGTGTATAGTTCAATTGTGGTCACCTGTAATGTGACATGAACCCAAAGTCCAGGTTGAGGCCCTCCCTATGGGTACCGAACTTAGCTATCAGCCACTGCTCGGCCACTTTTCTCTGCTGCCTGTCCCGAAGTCCACCTTGGAGGATGGTCACCCGAAGGTCTGAGGCTGATTGTCCTGAACCACTGAAATGTTCCCCAACTGGGAGGGAACCCTCCTGTCTGTTGATTGTTGTGCGGTGCCCATTCATCTGTTGTCATAGCCTTTGCTCGGTTTCCCCAATGTACCATGCCTCCAGGCATCCTTGCCTGCAAAGTATAAGATAGACAACGTTGGCTGAGTCACATGAGTACCCACCATGTACAAGGTGGGAGGTGTCCCCACGCATAATGGTGGTATCTATGTCCACACTCTGACACGTGTTTCAGCGCCTACCATGACAGGGTTATATGGAGTTATCCTGAGAGCCGGGCAATTTGCTACGAACAATGATCTGTTTGACGTTTGGCGGTTGTTTAAAGGGAAGTAGTGGTGGTGTGGGGAAGGTCTTGGTGAGGTGCTCATCCTCATTGATTATGTGTTGCAGGTCATGAAGAACATGACATAATGTTTCAGCTCCTGGGAAATACTGAACAACGAAAGGTACCCTATCGGTTGCAGCATGTGTCTGTCTCCTGAGGAGTTCATTACGGTTCCTTGCTGTGGCACGTCAGAACTGGTGGTCGATGAATTGGGCATCGTCCCCGTTCTTGTGAGGGCATCCCTGACTACTCTCGACTATCTGTCTCATTCTTGGACATATGCATCTCCATCAAGGATGGACACCTCAGCACCACACTCTACCGCAAACCCACAGACAACCTCACAATGCTACGCTTCTCCAGCTTCCACCCAAAACATAGTAAAACAGCCATCCCCTATGGACAAGCCTTACACATACATCATATCTGCTCAGATGAGGAGGAATGTGACGGACACCAGGAAGTACTCAGGGATGCCCTCACAAGATTGAGCCCTCCACTACTACTTGATGAAGGAGCGTCACTCCGAAAGCTAGTGTGCTTCCAATTAGACCAGTTGGACTATAACCTGAAGTTGTGTGATTTTTAACAATCTATAAGTTGTGAATGATCCCTTTTGATAGCTGAAATGAACAGCAACATCACTTTACTATTTTGAGAGCCCAAGCGGCATTTATTTAAGTAGAAGGCCTTTGTCTGCCTGGAGGGGTACATGCAGGAATATAAAGGAATTGCACTGCGTCTCACTATGCAAATAAGAGGAAATATTCTTATTTTTAGTGCTATTAAAAGCATGTTTAGTTGTGCATGCTTGAATGAAAGTTTTAACTTAAATAGCGAGCCCCAAAAATAGAAAACCTAATGTCAAATGAACATTGATGCTAATTCATCTCACAACTGCTTATATTGCCTATCTACTTACAATTGTCATGATGACAAATAAAAATGCTGAAGTACATATAAACATTTTAAACTTTTCATTCCAATATGTGAATTTTAAAGAGATTACTATAGCCAAAAGATGACTGCATGGCAGAGTCCTTTTTGGATCCATGGGGTATCAATATGTACAACAGTCTGGGAAACTTAAAACAGAAAATCTAAGGAGGAAAAGATGATAAGAGACCAATTAGTCACATGCCTTTCAACAAGAAGCCATTTTCAGCAGCCATAATTAGTTTTATCCTCCCATGGACTTATTAAAAAAAGGGGCTGAAAGCCAACTGTAATTACTGGTCTGTGAGTACTACTGCCCTGATGTACTGTTTTGTGAACTAGTCCATTGTGAAGGCCACAGCTTGAATGTAGCTATTATGCACACCTGCAATGCAGATCAACGAGAAATTATTCACTCTCTCTCATTCTGTCAGCCAATCAATGTTAAATGAAAAGAAAAGAAAACAGTTTCATTCAACACGAAAATAAACTAAGAAATTTGAAATTGAACAGTCACTGCTATTGGTACCATTCAATGCAACAGTTGCAACATTCAAACTATCAACTTTGCAAGAATAATTCAGAGACTTGTCAAGCTTTTTTGAACTCGCTTCTTATTCCTAATCTTTTTGTGTAGGCGGCGCATTATTTTTCTCCAACAAGAGAGAATTTAAACAAAGCTACTTGACTTTCTTTGGCATTATTATCACAGCTAATCCACCTAATCTGCACATCCCAGGACACTATAAGGCATTTTTAAGCATAGCCACTCTAATTAATCTGCTTATCTTTGAACTGTGGGAGGGAACTGGACCACCTGGTAGAAACCTACACAAAGGGAAAATGTGTAAACCCCACATAATCAATTGCTCAAGGTTGGAATCAAACCAGGTCTCTGTGAAGCAGCAGGACTAACCATTGTGCCACCATGCCTTCACAAATATTAAAATGAAACATCACTTTATGCCTTTACTTTTTAATCTTCCCAAATGTTAAATAATAATAAAAAGAGCATATCCTGAAAATAGTTCCTGTTTCAAAGATCAAGTGTATTAAAAACTCATCTGTCCTTAAATTTTCTCAGCTTGATTAGATCATGTTGTTATTAGTGTGTTGATTATTATTAACTGATGTTTTAATGCTTTAAATTCTGCTAATGACTATCTAAAATGCAATGATTATCACTGATAATTAAAATAGTCCTTAAAGCTTGTAATATGTTTTACAAGGTCAATAGGTTGTTTTAAAAGCTGAGAATCATGATATTCATAATGACACATAGTTTTTATTTAGTTTGTGCAGAACACTCTAAGAAGCAGAAACCTTCATCACTGTTTTGGTGATGGGGTAAGTGCAACTCTGCCCAAAGTATTGAGTTTAATGGCAATTCTTCATTGAGTTAGTTGATCTTATCTATTTGATGTGGGGAGTACTTTGAGAAGCCTTAGAAGCTGCAGAGAAAGGAAAACAATGTTTCTGCTTCAGTTTCATATTCAGCAACTCTTGTTATACACATTGAGCTGAAATGAATAGCCATCCACCTTTACATAAAGGCTTTTGATACAAAGTTGTCTATTTAGGATTTAGAATCATAAGTGAAGAATGTTTCAGACCTAAAAGATTGCTGCCATTCAACATTCATTATTGCATTCAGGAAAGAAAAACGTTGGAATAAAACATAATGTTAGAAAAAACGTCTGTTTCAGACTGACTGGAAAAGTTTTAACTTTGTGTAAGAATATGTTTTTAATCAACGTGTTCAGGCATATTATGACATACCTCCGGATTAGGTGGGATTTTAATCGGGCTTCTGGCTGAGAGGTATGAACATCATCAGTTTGCTTCAAAAGTCCTAAAAATCAGCAGAATAAGATTAGGATCCCAATTCTTATTGTTATTAATTTTAATGGAAATTTAGTATTGGCAATTTCAGACTATTGTACACAGTCAAATATATCTCTATTATGTCAGAATGCATGACCTGTTGCAATTATACACACTAAAATCTCAATACTGATATTGAACCTTGCATGTATGAAAACAAGGGATGCACCAGTAACAGGTATTGGCCAGATCCCAAGAATAAATAAATCACATTTTGAAGAAAAGATTAAGTACTATTATTCTGAAATGTGTTAATGAAGTCAATCCATGCATATTGATTAGCATGGTCAGGGATTTAAGGACTAATTAGTGTAATTTAAGAGGCATATAGCTCTTTATTTTCAAAATATGGTTTGACTACCGAATATTCAGGGAACCAATCATCAAAATATGGCTTTGAAGGCCAACGTACCACTGTTTTCTTCACTGCCTGCTGTAACTTCATGCTTACTTTCAGCATCTGGTGTACATGGACACTGAGGTCTCACTGTACCTCTCCCTCTCCCAGACTGTTAGGATTCAGGTAATAATTTGCCTTCTTGTTTTTGCTACGGAAGTGTTACCAAGCATCACATTTAACCTCCCTATATTTCGTCTGCCATGCAATTGCTTGCTCACTCAACTTGTCCAAATCACAATGAAACCTATCTGCACCATCCTCACAGCTCACCCCCTCACCCAACTTTGTGCCATCTGCAAATTTGAAAATATTACATTTAGTTCTGTCATCTAAGTTCATTAATGTGTATTGTGAATATCTGTGGTCCAAGCACAGATCCTAGTGAAACCCTACTAGTCATTACCAGCCACCCAGTGGAAAAGGACCTGTTTATTCCAACTCTTGGTTTTCTGTTTGCCAACCAGCTCTCTATCAATATCAACAATCTCTAATCCCATGTGCTTTCACTTACATGTTGATCTCTTATGAACTCAGCTGGTTACATTATTTAAAAATTCCAGTAGATTTGTCAGATTTCCCTTTCATAAGTACATGCTGACTCTAACCAATCTTATCGTTGTTTTCTATGTGGTCAGCTGTTGAATCTTTTATGATGGACTATAGCACTTTCCCTACTACAAATATCAGGCTAACCAGGCTATAATTCCTTGTTTTCCTCCATCTTTTTTTAATGAAGTGGTTACATCAACAATGTTCTTATCCACAGGAACTGTTCCAGAGTCCAATGCTTTTTGAAAGTTGACATTGAATACATCCACAATTTCTAGGGTCAGTTCTTTAAATACTCTTAAATCCTGAGGATTTATCGGTCTTTAACCCAACCAATTTCCCAAAACCATTGCTGTACTAATACAGATTCGCTTAAATTCCTCTCTCACTGGACCCTGAGTTCTTCAGCATTTCTGGGATATTAAGGATTTATCCTACTTTGTGAAGAATGAAACAATGCTTGTATTTAATTGTTCTGTCATTTTTTTGTTCCTTACTGTAACTTCCTCTATTCCTGATTGTTAGGGACCTACATTTCTCTCTTCATATGTCTGGAAGCTTTGCCAATCAATTTACATTTTCCTTCTATTTTGACAAATTCATACAGTCTATTTCACTGAAAAATTGAACCAAGGTCTTCTTGCATTATTTAATGGAGAAATACCAAGGAAAATGGTTCACTAACAATTGTGGAGGTCAGGTTTTGGCTACAAGTCATTCAGCATATGTTGTTGTGCTTGACAACTGTGACATTTTGATTAAAACTTTAGAATAATTCTCATAATTTGACAAAGAGCATTAAGGTTTGGCAGAAATATTACTGTGAAGTAAAAGGATTAGATAACTATGAAACTAAATGTATGGAATAGTTCCAGAGAATTTTGTTGAACGAGTAGTAATAGAGAGTATTAGAAATTAACTGGTTTGATGGGGAATGAAGAACATTAATGGAGTTCAAGACAAGTATTATGGACTAGACAAGGCCCCTCAAAAACACTTTAAGTAGAGAGCCCAGACAGTAACTTTGCTATTTGTTTAGCTAGGTGTATCATGGATATTCCCAATGTAAATTAGCTGGGTTGCCTGCCAAGTTTTAAACAAACAAAATGTATTTACAAAATTATGAAATTAAACACTAAGTACAGAAAACAGAATACTGCATAACTTATCCTATCCAAACTCAACTTAATGATGCTGTTCTGAAAATAAGTGCAGCAGTCCCAAGACACACATCCCTTAGCACAAAAGGTAAAATCAAGCAAAGGCTTACAGTTTGCCAGGAGAGAGAGAAGTCCAGCCTTTCTTTACACACACAACTGCTGAACTGAACCAAAAAAACCTCAGCTGCCAGGAACTGGCCACTTCCCTCTCATTATGCAAGTTATTTCTAAAACATGAAAGCCTTTGGCCTAAGGTATTGTCTGTTTGGAGGTAAACAAAAAAGGTATCAATAAACCACCTGCACCAATTCAGCCATTTCAGAGTCTGGGCTGTTTTATGAGCCCTCTGAAAAAAATCAAAGACACAGTAACTTTGAGAAAAAGGACTAGCTTTGTGAGACAAGTAGTAGCTGATGATATTTTCAAGGATCAAGATCTGTTGTAATCCATGCTGCTACCTATTACTCTAAGTAAAACTCATAAATATTCACTGGTGAATTTTGATATGCAGATGAATTGTTGCATAGAATAGTGATCATACATTTTATAATATGAACCAAAGGTTCCTTCAATATATCTATGCCTGGTACTTCTTTTATGTTTTTATTATTTTTAGATAAAAGAAGAAATGCTTTCATTTAAATGTAAAAGCTGCATTGTAATCATTGTTCAATATGTTCTGTCAGCAGCTACACCAATGTTGTCAGGTACAAAATGATTTTAAGTTCTAGATTTTCCTGTAAGAGGAAACATCCTCTCCACATCCAACCCATTAAATCATTTAGGATTTTAAATGCTTTAATCCAGTTGCCTTTTACTTTCAAAACTCTAGCAGATACAAGCTTAGCCTATCTTACCTTTCCTCATGATACAACAGACTGCTTCCAGGATTTGTCTAGTAAAGATTTGTGATTGCCTCCAAAGCATTTATATTATTCCTTAAATGAGATGACTACAACTATGCACTGTACTCCACATGCAGTCTGATCATTGACTGTATAATTGAAGTATAATATCCTTACTTTTGTATTCAATTCCCGTCTTAACAAATGATACTATTCAATTAGCTTTTTTAATAACTTGCTGCACATGCATACTAACTGTTTTTGATTCATATACAAGGACAACTAAAACCCTCTGCACCTTAGAACTCTGCAATCTCTCACTATTTAGGTAATATGCTTTCTTTTATTAGTCCTGCCAAAGTTGACAATGCATTGTTTAAATCTGTTGATGATTGTTGTTAACACCAATATTTGCTATTGCTGTCATTATGCACTGAAATTAAGAACAAGGTTAGTTACCTAAATATGGAACAAACAATAATCCATTTTACTGCCTGAAAAGCCACTTGCTGTCTCTCAAGGTAGTGGGATAAGTCACAATGATTCCTTCTATTACTTGTTATTAGAAGTTACAAACAGATGCCAAATAGAAACAGGTCAATGGTGCTGTGAGGAAGGCATATGGTGTACTGGGCTTTATTGGTAGAGGAATTGAGTTCCGGAGTCCTGAGGTCATGTTGCAGTTGTATAAGACTCTGGTGAGGCCTCATCTGGAGTATTGTGTGCAGTTTTGGTCGCCATACTATAGGAAGGATGTGGAAGCTTTAGAACGGGTGCAGAGGAGGTTTACCAGGATGTTAGTTCTTTGAGAAGGTGACTAAGGAAGTGGATGAGGGTAAAGCAGTAGATGTTGTGTATATGGATTTTAGTAAGGCGTTCGATAAGGTTCCCCATGGTAGGCTAATGCTAAAACTTCGGAGGTATGGCATTGAGGATACATTAGAGGTTTGGATTAGGAATTGGCTGGCTGGAAGGAGACAGAGGGTAGTAGTTGATGGATTATGTTCATCTTGGAGCGCAGTTACTAGCGGTGTACCACAAGGATCTGTTTTGGGACCATTGCTTTTTGTTATCTTTATAAATGATCTAGAGGAAGGACTTGAAAGCTGGGTAAGCAAGTTTGCGGATGACACAAAAGTCGGTGGAGTTGTGGATAGTGAGGAAGGAAGTGGTAGGTTACAGCGGGATATAGATAAGTTGCAGAGCTGGGCGGAAATGTGGCAAATGGAATTCAATGTAGCTAAGTGCGAAGTCGTTCACTTTGGTAGGAATAACAAGATGATGGATTACTGGGCTAATGGTAGGCTACTTGGTAGTGTGGATGAGCAGAGGGATCTTGGTGTCTATGTACACAGATCTCTGAAAGTTGCCACCCAGGTAAATAGTGCTGTGAGGAAGGCATATGGTGTACTGGGCTTTATTGGTAGAGGAATTGAGTTCCGGAGTCCTGAGGTCATGTTGCAGTTGTATAAGACTCTGGTGAGGCCTCATCTGGAGTATTGTGTGCAGTTTTGGTCACCATACTATAGGAAGGATGTGGAAGCTTTAGAATGGGTGCAGAGGAGGTTTACCAGGATGTTGCCTGGAATGGTAGGAAAATCTTATGAGGAAAGGCTGAGGCACTTGGGGCTGTTCTCATTGGAGAAGAGAAGGTTTAGGGGAGATCTGATAGAAGTGTATAAGATGATTAGGGGTTTAGATAGGGTAGATACTAAGAACCTTTTACCGCTAATGGAGTCAGGTGTTACTAGGGGACATAGTTTTAAATTACGGGGTGGTAGGTATAGGACAGATGTTAGGGGTAGATTCTTCACACAGTGGGTTGTGAGTTCATGGAATGCCCTGCCCGTATCAGTGGTGAACTCTCCTTCTTTATGGTCATTTAAGCGGGCATTGGATAGGCATTTGGAAGTTATTGGGCTAGTATAGGTTAGGTAGGATTCGGTCGGCGCAACATCGAGGGCCGAAGGGCCTGTACTGCGCTGTATCCTTCTATGTTCTATGTTCTATAGAAATGGTCAGATACTCACTTGTTAGAGATGGTCATTGCCTGGTCGTTCTGTGACATCAATGTTACTTGCCACTTAAACTATCCAAGCATTAATGTTCTACAGATCTTACTTCAAATGGACTGCTTCATTGTCTGAGAAGTTGCAAATGGTCACTGTGCAATCTTCATCAAACATTCCCAATTCTGACTTTGCAATGTATAGCTGAAGGTAACTGATCCCTGGACAAGATACTGAGCAACTTCTACTGCAGAGTCCTGGAGCTGAGGTGATTGGCTTCTAACAATTATAAAATTCTCCTTTGGTGTTAGATATTTCTTCAATATTTGGAGAGCTTTCCCCCAAATTTCATTATATTCAATTTACTTAGAGTTTGGAGATATCGCACTTGATAAAATTCTATCTTGCTATCAAGAGCAAAAGCTTTCTCTTCATGTCTTAAGTTCAACTCTCAAGCACTTCTTGAGTATTTCTTCGACTTTAACACTCCATAATGTTTACTTTGGGGACAGTTCATGATCACAGCTATTTTCTACAGGCAGTCAATAGTTTGTAGCAATTTTGTAAAAGTTTATTGAAATGTTAAGGAATAACAGTTTAGATATGATACATTAGTTAATTGGAACTAGAAACACTTTTGGCCATTGTAGCTGGGACTGCTTCAATGATCCTGAGGCTGTTCTGTAGAATGAAGTTCTTTTGTAGAAGTAGTCTTTGTCCCTCCCTTGGCTTGTTGTAGGAGATTTCATGGGCTTTTCTCAAGAAATGTTCCAAAGTACCCTTTCATTCTTACATGTCTCTCCCAACCCTATTTTGAGGACTGGCCATCTTTGTTGTGTCAACCACTTGTCTTAAACTTCTCAATCAATGGCTGAATTTGAGTTTGAATTGAATTTATTGTCACGTGTACTGAGGCACAGTGAAAAGCTTTGTCTTGCCAGCAATAAGGCAGATCACAGAGTTAAATAGCATAGGTAAGTAAATAATAGGTAAACAGCAGCAAAACAAAAACACAGGTACAGATGAATGCTAAGAGTTTGCGAGTCCATTCAGTATTCTAACAACAGTAAGGTAGAAATTGTTTCAAAACTGGCTGGTGCATGTGTTCAGGCTTCTGCATATTCTCCCCAACGGTAGAGGTTGTAGAAAAGCTTTGCTAGTGTGGGATGGATCTTTGAGAATGCTGGTGGCCTTTCTTTGACAGTAAATCTGGTAGATGGATTCTATAGATGGGAGGTTGGCCTTTGTGATTGTCCGGGCTGAGTTCACCACTCTCTGTAATCATCTCCGATCTTGAATGGTACAGATGGCATACCAGCCAGTGATATATCCAGACAGAATGCTCTCGATGGCGCACCTATAAAAGTTAGCAAGGGTATTCACCATCATGCAAACTTTCTCAGCTGCCTGAGGAAGAAGAGATATTGTTGGGCCTTTGTAACCAGTGCATCCACATGAAGAGTCCAAGAAAGCTTGCTGTGGATGAACACTCGCAGGAGCTTGACACCCTCCACTCATTCCACCTCTGTGCTGTTAATGTGTAGGGGGGCATGAGTAACATTAGTAATGAGTTATTTGATTTTGCCAGCATTGAGAAGTAGGTTGTTCTCAGTGCACTATTTTTCCAGGTCTTCCACCTCCCATCTGTAGTCTGTTTCATCGCCATCTGAGATTCAAACAACTATGGCAGTGTTAGTGAGCGAACTTGTAAAAGGCATTAGTCAGGTATTTGGCAATTTGGTCATGTGTATACAGTGAGTACAGTAGGGGGCTGAGTATACACTCCAGGGAGGCTCCAGTGTTGAGTGTTAGCATGAAATATTGTCCCCAATCTTCACTGATTGTGGCCTGTGGGTCAGGAAACTGAGGATCCAGTTGCAGAGAGTGGGGCTTAGTCCGAGATCACCAAGGTGATAATAGTGTTGAAGGCTGAATTGTAGTCAATGAGTAGGATTCTTCCGTAGCTGTTCTTGATGTCAAAATGTTCTAGGGAGGAATGAAGGGCAAGTGATATGGTGTCCGATGTGGATCTGTTGGTCCAATAGACAAATTGGAATGGGTCAAGAGTAGTGGGGAGGCTGGAGTTGTTTAATGCCATGAACAGCCTTTCAAAGCACTTCATGACCACTGAAGTTAGGGCCACTGGGTGGCAGTCATTGAGATATGCTGCACAAGCCTTCTTAGGCACAGGGATGATGTTCACCCTCTTGAAACAGGCAGGGACAGATACCTGCGGCAGGGAGAGGTCACGAATAACATTGAGCAGTTATTCATGAAGCCATGATAATCATTGTCATCTTTCCCACCTTAACTTGAAAGTTAGCTTGCATTCATACTTTGAACAAAAACTTCCTATTTTTCTCAAAACACTGCATTAGTAATAGGATAGTGTGCCACCCGATAAATCTTTGGCATGAGGTATAATCTCTGCGATCCTTCTAAATTCTCCTTTTATTTCATATATTAGAGATCTGTTTATGTTTGCTGGAGGCTGGTTATTGCTGTAACACTCGGGCTGCACAGAAATACTAAATTCAAAACACTGAAATAATTTAAGTTTTAAAGAAGACCCCAATTTTCAACAATAATGCTAGGATTTTTGTGCCAAATAGATATCAGTGCTATGAGAATAAAGCATCTTATTACTAATTTATAGCGTACCACAAGCTTTTTCTTCAAACAACAAAGAGAATCAAGTGTACAAATAGTCACTTTAGCGTACTGAGTATTGGTGAAAAAGACATTTTCCTGAAGCTTTTCACTCATTCGGGCAATTATTAAATATTGTGTCAGTGTTTGTATTAAATATGGAGTTCTGAACAAGAGTCAATAGATCTAAAGCATTAACTCTGATTTCTCTCCACCGATGCTGCCAGACCGCAATTTCTGTTTTTGTTTCTGATTTTCAGCATCCCAAGTTCTTTCTGTTTTTAATTATTAAATATTGGTGTTCTTGGAAAATGTCCAGAGGAGTGCAAGATGAAAATCTTCAAAGGAATCAAGTAATCCAAATAATTTGCCTCGAGGTGCACAGCCTATTTGGCATGTACCATACTTGTACAAGAACCAGCATAGATACAAACACCTTACAAAAATTATGATCACACAATGCAACAAAAATACCTGGTTATTAAGGGGGTCAGTTGATACATCAGAGAGGTCTTGCATTGATCTGTCCTCTGAGTTGTCTTGATACAGATCTCAACAGATTCTATACTTTTGGATACTGGAAGATATAGAAACAGTCGCATATCTCCATGTGTGCCATAGCAAAACAGTGATGGCTGATGTTAATAGCTAGTGTATACAAATCCTGGCTGTTTTCAAAACTGTTTGGAAATTGCTTACAGCTAGCCATGGTGAATGTATTTAGCAGACATTGCAGGGTCTGATTCACTGTTTACAACATTTTTCTGAAGTTTCCATTGTTTTTCCACTAATGCCACAGTGAATGATTTGAAGGACCAATACCACTGTTTAACACTCAGAGATTGGTGAAGGGAAATGGCATGTCTGAAGATGTGTAGATCCTGACTGTTACAGATGAGCAAGAAGAAAATGAGAACAAAATGTCATCATTAAAACTTTCTGTCTTTCTTTGAAAGTTTTTTGTAATGCATCTTGTAATTCAAATTGATTTTGCAAACTTTGGGAGCAATTTATTAATATATTTGTGTACACACACTTACTTTAAATTATTAAGTTTTAATAAGAAGTGTCAAGCAATAAGATGGCTGAACAGTTCCTTGTTTCATAAACCAGACACAAACAGAGAGCACTCGAAGCATGAAACATCATGTACACATTTTGGATGTTACTGGATGTAAACATGATTTGTTGCTCATGGAATCATTAAAGCATGTTTCAGCTTTTATTGTTCTTCAAGCTGACTTCAGGGATTTTTGTCCTGGTTCATTTTGACATGGGAATGGATTGTCTTCTCAGAAAAGTTGAGCAGATGGAAAATAAATTTCAGTGATTGTTTGAAAGCAGACACCTGAATGCCTTACTTCATGACATGAGACCCTCATCGAGATTGAGTATTGCTGAAACTTTAAGGTGCTTGAGGGCATTGTCAAACTGTGACGGTCCTGAATTACTGTGAGACTGTGCATCCAACTATGTTCAGATGCAAAATAATTTGCAATATGTGTTTTGCTTTAATTACTATCTTGACATATTAGCTTGACTTCCTAGTGTTTTAGGTCTGATGATATGTTTACATTTCAGTTTTCCAAAATAACAAGAGTAGGGAGATTTGTTGGGTGAAATTAGGTAGCAGCAGAAAAATTGATGACAATGAGTGACCATCTATTTTATGAGTTCAATTTTCTTTTCCACGAACTTCAAGGCATATGAAGAGCAGGTAGGATATAAGATCAGCTGCCAATTCAGTAAACATTTTTTTTGTTTACCAGCCCTGCACATTCTGATAGCTTACAAGAAACATTTACACTACTATTATTACCAAATATTTATTTTGTTTTCCTAGCTGGGTGAAATGGAGGGAAACTGCCGTGTAGAGGAAAATACAAGGAAAAATTAACCATCTAAACAAGAATCATTTAAAACGTGATAGAAACTTTGAAACTGTAGTTGACCTGATAGAGTATATTGTGTGGCTAGTAGCAACTATAGGTACAATTTGAGGTGAGGAAAGGAACCATCTGAATTTCCCTATTCCTGTTGCATTCAACCATTATGAAGATTTGAATGCAATATTTTAATTTCATAATCATATTGCAGCAGTAATATAATTACTTTTATTTGAAGAAAAGTCTTTCTGAACAGGTTGATAACTATATCAATGAATAGATAGCTTAGAAACTGAAGAGCTAAAGGATAAATTGTAAATGCTCAAGATCTGAAATAAAAGCCAAAAAGCTTGAAGAAATACAATTTCTTGTTTGCACTTGGAAAGGAGAGAAATAATGTCAATTTTTTTAACATACCCACTCAAGGAATGTGGGTGTCACTGGCTGGGCTAGCATTTATTGTCCATCCTAACCACCCTTGAGAGGGTGTGGCGAGCTGCCTTCTTGAAGCACCGCAATCCTTGTGCTGTGGATGGTCTTGCAATGCTGTTCTGGAGGGTGTTCCAGGGTTTTGAAGGAACAATGAAGGAATGGCAACATATTTCTAATCAGGATGGTGAATGACTCAGAAGTGGTGCTGTTCCCATGCATCTGGGTACTTCTTTACCTTCTAGATAGTAGTGGCTGTGGGTCTGGAAGGTGCTGCTTAAAGATCTTTGCTGAATTTCTGCAGTACATTTTGTATGGTGAATACTGCTGTTACTGAATATGCTTGATGAGTCATGAGCTATGAAGAGAGCCATGATATGAATAGGCTGGCAGACTGAGCAGATACGTGGCTAATGAATGGTAAATCAAAAAAAGTGTGAAGTGGTATATTTTTATAGAAAACAAAGCTAGGACAGGCAATCTAAAATAACCTGCATAATTCTAAAATGTGTGTAGGGACATAGAGAGAAAAAGACCTGGGCTAAGCTATACATACATTAAAGGTTACAGAGAGGTTGACAAAGTGAATGCAGCAGCATGCAAGATCCTGATGTTGATAAATAAAGGAATAAACAAGAGCAGGTTGTAGTTAATATTTTAAAAACTTATGTTCAGTCACAATTGGAATATTGGACTGCATCTTGAAGGGATGTGAATGATGTGGGCTATGGTAAGAAACTAATCTGTTTTAATCAGTTGAGAGGTGGAGTGAGGCTTTTCTCAATGTCAGAGTCACTCGCTCCAATCTTGAGGACTCCAGATGTTAATGATTCCTGCCATGGATGTCTGAGTGGGTAACTGGTGACTTCAACTCATCGCTACTCTTACCTCATATGGGAAATCTGTGCGCAGATTATCTCCATGAGACATTAGAGCTTCTGCTCCCTCTGGGTCTTGCTACGTGATCATATGAATCTGATACCATTACTGTATAGATTGCTGCTCCACATTGCCTTCTCGGAAAAAAATGACACCAATATTTCAGAGTCCTCTCATTGCATAATGGCTGCATGCACCACACATCTGTTGATGTGAGCTTGTGACCACATAGAATAAATAATCCACATCAACTGTTTGTTCACGAATTGTCTAATATCTACCAAACATCACTATGAACATCACATTGCGGGTTTCATTTGACAATAAACATAACTGGACCAGCCATAAAAATACTGTGGCTTCAAGAGTGGGTCAGAAGCCAAGAATTATGTGATGGTTAACTTACTTCCTGACTTATCAAAGCCCACCATTGGCAAAGCACAAGTCAGGAAGAGTGCAGCTCCAAAAGCACTCGACAAACCTAATGTCATGCATGAATGGCCACCTCATCCAATGCTTTAACCATTCACTCCCTCCTGCACTGCAACAATTCACCATGGCTTGTTCAGTAACATATATAGACCCTGTAACATGAACCATCCAGAAGTACAAGGGCAGCAGACACAAGAGAACGCCATCACCTGCAAATTCCTCTCAAAGTTACATGCCAGATTTGGCACCACATTGCTGTTCCTTCACTGCTATGTATCAAAACCTTGAATGTCTCTTCCAAACCATTGCTTTTGTTGCACTAACCCCTATCGGATTACAGGGGTTCAAGAAAGCAACTCACAACTGTTTTCTCAAGGATGATTAGGGATGGGCAATAAGTGTGCTTGGACATCCACACCAATATGCCATGAAACTAAATATATTTTGAAAATCTCTGAGTGATTCAAGTATATCTTTTTTGTTGTGTGTATTTTAAGGATTTTTTAAGTTCACTAGGATACCATAATCTCTATTGGCTGATATCATATCAACATACTTCAAACAATGAAATTTAGTGGAGATAAAGATACAATTAGTGCTCTGAGTAAGGAGCTTTACCCATGATTAATGCCTATTAGATATACCCAGTACATCGTATGTCATTGCTGCCTGTCTTTGATCATCATTTTTGAACATATAAAGCTCTACAGCACTAGCATTAAGACAGAAAATGATATAACGGAGAATCTGTGGAAACCTCATCAAAACAAACTTTGAAGGAACTGCCTGGGGAATTGAAGCATGTCAAGTCACCATTTAAATTAGAAACTTCAGAGGATCCTAATCAAATCAAGTTACTCAGGAAATGTAAAAGTATTAAATACATTACTACTGAGTCAGCATTTAACATATCCCATATTTACCTCATCATCCACACCTCCCATCAGAGCCAAACTTCATCCACTTCACCTGGATTCCAACCCTTAATCCACCTGCCAGTCTGAACCAGACTAAAACTAACCTATATTCACCTCCCATTACTGTTGGAATTGATCTAAACTACCCCAACCCCCTGTATCTGGTCTTGAATCTCCCAGATCCAACGCTCACCTCCTTGCTCTCCATTGGGTCAGATTTCACTCTATCAACAATAATAGACCCTAAAAAACTGCATCTCTTACCCTTCCACTTGACAATCCAGCCACTTGGCATCCTACCCTCCAGGTACCCCACCCCCTACCCAACTGATAATCTAGTTGATTGGTACCCTACTAATTTGGCATCCTATTCAGCATGAGCTGAAAATGTGTTGCTGGTTAAAGCACAGCAGGTCAGGCAACATCCAAGGAACAGGAAATTCGACATTTCGGGCCAGAGCCCTTCATCAGCAATGAGGAGAGGGTGCCAGGCAGGCTAAGATAAAAAGTAGGGAGGAGGGATTGGGGGAGGGGCGATGGAGATGTGATAGATGGAAGGAGGTCAAGGTGAGGGTGATAGGCCAGAGTGGGGTGGGGGCGGAGAGGTCAGGAAGAGGATTGCAGGTTAGGAGGGCGATGCTGAGTTCAAGGGAATCGACTGAGACAAGGTGGGGGGAGGGGAAATGAGGAAACTGGAGAAATCTGAGTTCATCCCTTGTGGTTGGAGGGTTCCCAGGCGGAAGATGAGGCGCTCTTCCTCCAACCGTCATGTTGTTATGTTCTGGCGATGGACAAGTTCAAGGACCTGCATGTCTTCGGTGGAGTGGGAGGGAGAGTTAAAGTGTTGAGCCATAGGGTGGTTGAGTTGGTTGGTCCGGGCGTCCCAGAGGTGTTCTCTGAAGCGTCCTGCAAGTAGGCGGCCCGTCTCTCCAATATAGAGGAGGCCACATCGGGTGCAGCGGATGCAATAGATGATGTGTGTGGAGGTGCAGGTGAATTTGTGGCGGATATGGGAGGATCCCTTGGGGCGTTGGAGAGAAGTAAGGGAGGAGGTGTGGGCGCAAGTTTTACATTTCCTGCGGTTGCAGGGGAAGGTGCCGGGAGTGGAGGTTGGGTTGGTGGGGGGTGTGGACCTGATGAGGGAGTCATGAAGGGAGTGGTCTTTGCGGAATGCTGATAGGGGAGGGGAGGGAAATATATCCCTGGTGGTGGGGTCCGTTTGGAATTGGCAGAAATGACGGCGGATGATACGCTGTATACGGAGGTTGGTGGGGTGGTAGGTGAGAACCAGTGGGGTTCTGTCTTGGTGGCAGTTGGAGGGCGGGGCTCAAGGGTGGAGGAGCGGGAAGTGGAGGAGATGCGGTGGAGGGCATCGTTGATCATGTCTGGGGGGAATCTGCAGTCCTTGAAGAAGGAGGCCATCTGGGCTGTACGGTATTGGAACTGGTCCTCCTGGGAGCAGATGCGGCAGAGACAAAGGAATTGGGAATATGGGATGGAGTTTTTACAGGGGGCAGGGTGGGAGGAGGTGTAGTCCAGGTAGCTGTCAGAGTCAGTCGGTTTATAGTAGATGTCTGTGTTGAGTCGGTCGCCCGAGATAGAAATGGAAAGGTCTAGGAAGGGGAGGGAGGAGTCTGAGACAGTCCAGTGAATTTGAGGTCGAGATGGAAGGTGTTGGTAAAGTTGATGAACTGTTCAACCTCCTCGTGGGAGCACGAGGCAGCGCCGATACAGTCATCGATGTAGCGGAGGAAAAGGTGAGGGGTAGTGCCAGTGTAGTTGCGGAAGATGGACTGTTCCACATATCCTACAAAGAGACATGCATAGCTGGGGCCCATGCGGGTGCCCATGGCAACTCCTTTAGTTTGGAGGAAGTGGGAGGATTGGAAAGAGAAGTTATTCAGGGTGAGGACCAGTTCAGTCAGTCGAAGGCGGGTGTCAGTGGAAGGGTACTGGTTGGTGCGGCGGGAATGGAAGAAGCGGAGGGCTTTGAGTCCTTCGTGATGGGGGATGGAGGTGTACAGGGACTGGATGTCGATCGTGAAGATAAGGCGTTGGGGACCGGGGAAGCGAAAATCATGGAGGAGGTGGAGGGCGTGGGTAGTGTCCCGAACGTAGGTGGGGAGTTCTTGGACTAAAGGGCACAGAACCGTGTCGAGGTACGCAGAGATGAGTTCCGTGGGGCAGGAGCAGGCTGAGACAATGGGTCGGCCGGGGCAGTCAGGTTTGTGGATTGTGGGCAGGAGGTAGAAACGGGCGGTGCGGGGTCGTGGGACTATGAGGTTGGAGGCGGTGGATGGGAGATCCCCTGAGGTGATGAGTTTATGGATAGTCTGGGAGATGATGGTTTGGTGGTGGGAGGTGGGGTCATGGTCAAGGGGGCAATAGGAGGAGGCGTCCACGAGCTGGCATTTGGCCTCAGCGGTATAAAGATCGGTGCGCCAAACTACTACCGCGCCTCCCTTGTCTGCTGGTTTGATGGTGTGGTTGGGGTTGGAGCGGAGGGCTGCACGTTCTGAGGGTGAGAGGTTGGAGTGGGTGAGAGGGGTGGACAGGTCGAGTCGGTTAATGTCGCGGTGGCAGTTGGCTATAAATAGATTGAGGGCGGGTAAGAGGCCAGCACGGGGTGTCCAGGTGGATGGGGTGTGTTGGAGGCGGGAGAAGGGGTCGTCAGAGAGTGGGCGGGAGTCTTGGTTGTAAAAGTAGGCACGGAGGCGAAGGCGGCGGAAGAATTATTATCTTATACTAAACCCCAGCTCTTAACCTGCCATCCTAGCCCCTATTCATTTGGCATCCTATCTGAAGCACCCTATGTCCTCCCAACTGGTCTATTCCCAGCTGACACCCTACATACCTGGTACCATTTCTATTTGGCACCTTACTTACCTGGCACGCTATCCATCCAACAACGTTGTTCCCCCCACTTCAGCCCCCCACCCCCACCTCTACCGATCTACTTGTCATCTTTTCCATCAGATATCCTATTCTCTGAGCACTCAAACATCACACTGACTTACTGTTTGATAGCAGTTGTCATATCTGTTAGAACCTTGAATGTCAGAATACAGCAGCTGACCATTGTGAAATATGGCTTGCTTTCGTCAGACCCTTATATGGTATGAAAAATTAACTGAAGTACTCATCCGCATTTTTGAGGGAAAACTGAATAGAATCTGTGTCTAATTAAATTGCCAGTGCTTGGAAAGTCTGGCCCAATATGTTCAACATGGCGTGAAGGGGCCAGTGTTGGACTGGGATGGACAAAGTTAAAAATCACACAACTCCAGGTTATAGTCCAACAGGTTTATTTGGAAGTACTAGCTTTCGGAGTGCTGATCCTTCATCAAGTGGTTGTGGACGTTAAGATCATGCTCAAAGAATTTATAGCCAAAGGAGTCCGGTGTCATGGAGATGTAATATAGTAAACAATCTTAGCTTAAAACTTTCATCTTTTATAATGGGGTATGCTGTTTATTGTTCTTTGAAATATAAATCCCAGAACTTCTTTTAAATTATATTCTCAAAATAACTCAGGTTTTTAAATAGTAGATGTGAAGTCTGTCTGTGTCCCATGCTATGTCAGACTGACAAACCCTCTGTATGTTTTTACAGAGTTTTACGTGGAGCTCTTGAGCAAAATGAATTGTAATTCTGCAAAAACAAATTTACTCCATAAACTTACACGTGTGTGCATATAGGATTGAGTGTGCATGTGAGTGTGCGTGTGAGTGTGCGTGTGTGTGTGTGTGTGTGTCTTTAAGTGGAGTCACCTGCAATGTTATATGTACCCAGTTGAGATCATTCGCATGGGTACCGAATTTTGCTATCCGTTTCTGGGTTGGCCACTTTGCATTATTGCTTGTCCTGAAGTCTCCCTTAGAGGATGGTCACCCGAAAGTCAGATGCCAAATGTCCCAGAGCGCTGAAGTGTTCCCTGACTGGGGTGGGGGGGGGGATCAGTCCTGCCTGGTGATAGTTGTGTGATGTCCATTCATCCATAGTTGCAACATCTGCTCAGTCTCACCAATGTACCATGCCTCAGGGCATCCTTGTCTACAGCAAGTGAGATGGATCACGTTGGCCAAGTCACAAGAGTACTCGCTGCATATATGGTGGGAGGTGTCCCCACGTGACACATCTTGCAGCGGCTGTTGTGGCAGGCTTGAACAATGTTGTACTGAAGGCTAGGCAGTTTGCTACAAATCATGATCTGTGTAAGGTTTGGTGGTTGTTTAAAAGTGAGAGGTGGAAGCATGGAGAAGGTCTTGGTGAGGTGCTCATCCTCATCAATAATGTGTTGCAGGCTGCAATGAACATGGCATCATCATTCAGCTCCTGGGAAATACTGGACAATGAAGGGTATGCTGTCTGTTGAAACCTGCATCTGTTTCCTGAGAGGTCATTATGGTTTCTCGCTGTTGGAACTGGTGATTGATGAGTTGAGCATCATACCTTATTCTTACGAGTGCATCCTTTAGCATTCTCAGGTGTCCGTTACGTTCCTCCTCATCTGAACAAATCCAGTGTATGTGGAGGGCTTGTCCGTAGGAGATGGCTGTTTTAATATGTTTCAGAAAGAAGCTAGAGAAGTGTAGCATCATGAGATTAGCCGTAGCTTTGGGGTACAGTAAGGTGCTGAGGTGCCCATCCTTGATGTGTTCAAAAATGAGACAGATACTAAAGAGTAGTCTATGGTAAGTCTGATGGTGGGATGAAACTTGTTGATATCACTGTGTAATTGTTTCATTGACTCCTCACCTTGGATCCAGAGGAAGAAAATGTTGTCAATATATCTGGTGTAAAATGTTGTTTGGAGGTCCTGTGCAGCAAAGAAATCTTGTTCGAACCTGTGCATGAAGATGTTGGCATATTGGGATGTAAATTTGGTCTCCATGGCCCATCCGTGTGTCTGCATGAAGAACTGGCTGTCAAAGGCAAAAACATTGTGGTCAAGGGTAAAGTGGATAAGCTGTAGGATGGTGTTCAGAGACTGGTAGTTGTTGGTGTTGAGTACTGAGGCTGTTGCCCTGATGCCATCATCATGGAGGATGCTGGTGTAGATTGCTGACACGTCCAAAGTGACAAGGAATGTTCCCAGTTTGACTGGGCCATGGATTTATATATCAAAGAACAGAAACCAGCATTTCCCATTATAAAAGATGAAAGTTTTAAACTCAGACTGTTTACTGTATCACATCTCCATGACACTGGACTCCTTTGGCTCTAACTTCTATGAGCATGATTTTAACCTCCACAACCTGGTGAAAGAGCAGCGCTCCAAAAGCTAATGCTTCCAAATAAATCTGTTGGACTATAATCTGGTATTGTGCAATTTTTACCAATATATTCAATAGTTTACAGATCTCAAATATTAACGTTTTTTTCTAAAGCAACATGCTGCAGAGTTGTTTGCATAAAGGTACTTTGTGAAATTGAATCATAGTTTTGCCTTCATTCTAGATAAAAGATTAACAGGGTTTTGCAGGAATGTAGAATTTGGAGAAACTTGGGTACAAGTTAGAAAAAGGAGCCAAGTGCTGATCTTTATAAAGGTCTTCCTGGCATTCTAAGAGTACTCAATGCTTCTGCATATTTGCAGCACAATATAAAAGTGTAGAAAATGGAACACAAAGCATTCATTTTCCAGGCAAGAAAATGAGGTCTGAGGTTTAATATGGTCTGAGGTTTAATATGGTAGACAGTTTACACATATCCTTCATTGAACATGTGACTTATTTCAGATTAATTGGAGCAGCTTATGTATGTCCAGGGTCTTCATCTGTGATAAGAACCAGGATAACTGCTGAAGCACACTGGGGGCGGGGGGACAATGCCTATTACTGATGCATCTTCTCTCATTAGTTGTATTATAACCACAGCATGGACCTGGGTTTGATTCAAGCCTGGGTGACTGTCTGTGTGGAGTTTTTAATTTCTCCCAATGGTGGTTTGGTTTCCTCCCATCTTAAGTATCTGTACCTAGGTACCTTTGTCCCTAAGATGGTGCTATGATGCAATGAGAGTAAACTTTTAATTGTACTCATTTGATTACATGTGACAATAAAACTAATTCAATTTAATGGATACACTTATCCCCAAAATATAAAAAGATCACTGTCTATTCATACAGTGCCGTCTGCAACCTTTATCCCATAAGATATTCGACACATGGTAACATTATTAAGTATTCTGGATTCTTTCCTGTGCTATGATTCCAGAACAGGTCTTAACTTCATTAATTGAGAAATGTGCTACAACCAAGGTGATGCTGGTAAAGTCATCCATTGCTGCCTGAAAGAATCTAGTTGTGTTAATATTATTGCATGTAATAATTAACAGAACAGCTCTCATGTAAGTGAAGGATTGGCACGATGCTTGCACAACACACTGCTCCTCTGAGAGTTCTTTAATGAAATGCGGCTTTCTTCAGTGGACCTCTTCTATCAATTATTTGCAAGAATGGGATGCTTTTGAAAATTCTGGTAGAATGTGTATTACTAAGTTAGCCCTCACCCTCCTTTGGTGCAACAAGATTTTATGTTTCTTTCATATCCTCCTCACCTTGCTTTTATTTGACATTCATCATTAACATATGTCCACAGGAAACCATGTAAATGAATGGATAGGTAAATAAGGAATGTTAAAAAAAAATGTCTGACATTGTTGTAGAAGTTCACCTATGAAGTGATCAGCAAACAAAAATGGCCAAATTCTGCATTGAGAGAAAGGATGTATGCCAAAAGTCTGAGGACACTGAAACTCTGTACCCAGTAAATTGCTCCATTGTCCATTGCTCCTGGCAACTCTCATCTGCTTTATATAGACATGAAAGAAATCAATAGTACTGCTGATGAATGGAGTCATTTCTTCACACCATAAATTGATCTGCTTGGAGGTGAGTGCTTCTAAGTTATTTCTAACTTTTGGTGGAATTTACAGATTACTGTTACAAGTTCCAGAGAGTGGGTAGCAACTTTAAGATCCTCGAGCAGCACTTCTAAATTAACCATTTTAATGCTATTTCTATTGCATCATTCATAAAATCGAGCTTTCAACAACTAAGAAATGGAAGAAGGAACAGAAAAAAGATCTTGAAACAACAACAATACAACAGAAGGGAACAGGCCAACATGCAAACAGATGCCCATATTAGGAGTAGGAGTAAGCCAGTCAGCTCCTTGAGTCAGCTCCTCCATTTGATAAGATCATGACTAGTCTCAGGATGGACTCAATTCCACAATCATGCCTCACCCTGAGCCCTTTCACTCCTTTGTTAGTTCAGAAAGTATCTTTCTTTGCCTTAAAATGACCCTGCTTCCACTGCTCTCACAGACTGATGACACTAAGCGAACATGTTCCTTTTTATCCCAGTCTTAAATAATAGATGCCTTATTTTTAAATCATGTACTCTAATTCTAGGCTCTCCCAGAACAGGAATAATCATTCAATAAGGCAACCGTGAACTTAATGCAGTCCTCCAGATTTGGCCTTATCAATGTCTTGTACAAAACAGCTCTATTTTTCTATTTTACTCCCTATAAAATATTTGCTAACATTTCATTCACAACCTGCCTGAATGCAAGACCAAACAGCTACCAAGGATAATAATGAACATGTATTTGATAGAATGGAACTTTTTCTTTACTTTCTCATAGGCAGATATTTCAACTGAGATTTATAATACTTAATCAGAGACCCGATGATGAATTTCAGATCAATTATTATTTTAATTTTTAGAATATTGTTCACATATTGGATCATCCAGAAATGTTTGAGCAGAACATTGAGAATTCGAATTGATGCTGGGAATATAATTTGGCCATGGTCACCGGAATGACAGGAAACAGAAAATGAAAGAAAAATGTGAGGAAATCAGCAGAAATATAGACAAAGAACAGTGCTCCAAGCAATTCTGAGGTTTCTCAAATATAAACAGTGATATAAAGGGGATACTTGTATTAGTTAATGACCTGAAGATTGCTCAATAAGTATGGAGAGATGCCTCCACATTTTACTTCCAAACTTATTTTATGATTTACTGTATAAATTAGGGTCAGCTCAAGAAGATCTCATTTTATCAAATATTGTGTTTCTTTAAGAAAATAAGTTCCGTATGGTACTGATATGTAAATTCTGCCAGTAAGTGGCAATGGAGTTCCGGAGCAGAGAAGAATGAGGAACAAGCTAGGTTTATCCTGTTGCTTATGACTATAATGCAGGTGAACTCAAGTTAAATTGAGCCCCTCATCAATCTTACTCCAGGATAATAGAAACAGTTCGCTATGTCATTCATGCAGCCTTCAGGGAGTTCCAACACTCATATAAAAGCAAAATATTGTGGATGCTGGCAATCTGAAAGAAACATAGAAAATGCTGGAGAAACTCAGCAGGTCTGGCAGGAGCTATAGAGGGGAGTTAATGTTTTGAATCTGGTATGACCTTTCTTCAGACATTTCATCAGGGATTCTGAAGATGAAAAATTTGGACTTAAATGTTAACTCTGTTTCTCTTTGCATAGGTATTGCCAGACCTGTTGGGTTTTTAACAATGTTTTCTGTGTTTGGTCAAAGGTCTCATTCCTGGGACTGGACAATGTGGTCATTATTTGTTCAACAACGCCACTGGAAATGAGTGCATAATGTTCTACATGCTTGTGGAATTAGCAACTCAAGCCACACTTACGCTTAAGTGTACTTAAAATTCAAATTCCCAATGTTTCACGAATAAGTTAACTAATTAAGCTCAAAGTTAGGGAGATCAAGGGAGCATAAGGTGTTGAAAATTTGTCTTTTGCTGCTCAGACAGGGATATTTAGAATATTTAGGTTTACATGCTATTGCATTCTAGACCAGTTGAGCTGACATGTATTAGGACCAGCACCTGCCTGGTTTACATGACTGAGGTGGAGGTAACTGTTGTATAAGGTATAAAAATCTTAAAAGGTTTAATGCTAAGGTATATCGCTTAATATGATGATATCATGCTAAAAGCTACACCTTGCTTTAAATGAAAAGTTAGGTGATCAAGTGACATTCCTTCATACTAAAACAAGCAGGCCCTATTTATCTCTATCAGGAAAGAGGTGGTGAGAGCTAATTGACCAGATAGTTCCAATCGCATGTTATGCCATGGTGAGGATTTGTCTTGTAACAGTAAGGATGATGGAGACACTGTGTATTGATTTAATAGAATAGAATAGAATTGCTGCAGTGTGGAAGCAGTGGATAAAGAGTGGAGCTGAAAAAAAGCACAGCACGTCAAGCAGCATCACAGGAGGAGGGGAATCAACATTTCAGGTCAAAACTTTCAATCCTGATGAAAGGCCCTGACCTGAATGCTCTACTCCCCTTCTTTAATGGTGCTGTGCTTTTTCTAGCTCCACTCTTTATCCACTCTGAACTCCAACAGTTCTCACGATCTTCGCAGTGTGAAAACAGGCCATTTAGCCCATTGAGTCCACACTGACCTTTCAAGGAGCATCTTACTCTGACAAATCTCCCTACATTATAACATTGCATTTCTCAAGGTAATCTACCTAGCCTGCACATCCCTGGACACTATTGGCAATTTGACATTGTCAATCCCCCTAACCTGTACTTCTTTGGACTGTGGGCAGAAACCAGAACACCTGAAGGAAACCCACGCAGACATGGGGAGAAAGAAAAATCTCCACAGAGACAACGGTAGAATTGAACCCAAGTCACGAATGGTGTGAGACAGCAGTACTAATGACAGAGTCATCATACTGCTCCTGATTTATGATTTGGAGATGCCGGTGTTGGACTGGGGTGTACAAAGTTAAAAATCACACAACACCAGGTTATAGTCCAACAGGTTTAATTAGAAGCACACTAGCTTTCGGAGCGACGCTCCTTCATCAGGTGATAGTGGAGGGTTCGATCGAGCCCTCCACTATCACCTGATGAAGGACCGTCGCTCTGAAAGCTAGTGTGCTTCTAATTAAACCTGTTGGACTATAACCTGGTGTTGTGTGATTTTTAACTTTGCTCCTGATTTATGCAGCATGGAAATGCATTTGGTATCCTTGTATTCAATTTTCTCCACAACTAACTATATTTGCTTTTAGCTATCACAGCTTTAACACTATATCCTGCTATCAGGCTATTTCTGAAGTGGTCATGGCATTTTCTCTTGATGTACCACTCGTCAGTAATAGAAATGTGTATTTATACAGCACCTTTAATGGAATAAAACACCCCAAAATGATGAAATGACTGTGTGTCACAGCTTGTTTACTGAGTCAGACAATTAAAAGCTTGGACAAAGAATAAGTTTTGAAGAGATTCTTAAAAAGGGGAAATGGGGTGGGAGGTGAAGAGTATAAAGGACATTATAGCAGTGACTATGGCATAGCCTTACACTCAATCTAATATCATGCAGGACGGGGAGGTAAAATGAATGTTAACCCAGAACGTCAACAATCATTCAAGAAGGATGCAAACCTCCAGATAATACTCTACCAATAAATATTGGAGAAAAGTGATCATATGGAGATCTCACTACTCAGATTCTGCATGGAAAGAAGCATTCATTCCACAACAATGATTGCAATATGCTGATGATCCCTTACCATCTGTAAATATTGACATTCTAATCACATACCTATTAGAAATTGTGTAACCTAAAGGAACAAATTGAACCACAGAATTTATAACATTTGTTATTTGTCTGTATTCCCAATATGAAAAAAGCTTTATTTTCAGTTCAATTCTTCAATTCTGAAGAAGGATCACTTGACCCAAAATAATAACTCTGCTTTCTATCCACAGCTGCTGCTAGTCCTGCTGAGTTTTTCCAGCATTTTTTGTTTTTGTTTCTAATTTCCAGTATCCACATATCTTTTGGTTTTCTGACCTGGTATAGCCTTGGCCAATCTGTTGACCACTTCTATTTTTTGTGTACGTCAGAGAGATGTATTATGCTTATTTTTATTGCCTAAGAGAAGTGTAGAGGATTTTTCTTGATTTTGTTTTCCAAATTGGGTTCAATTTGTATCGGCTTCTTCCAGGAGCTAAGAATAGTATTGGATATTATAAGAATATATGTGTTATGATTATTGTGTTACACTTTTGTATGATGGACTCACTGAATGTACTATCTAGTCTTTTATTTATATCATTTATTTGTATGGTCATGTGTCTGGAGGCATTGAGAATCATTCAGAAATTTATCAAACAGAAAAATAACATTCATTATTTACGTAGATTTGTGCTATGTCATTAGTTCTGTTTTGATATTGTCTATAAAATTGAGTTGTGCTGCATGATTTGTAATTCTTCAATGCAAATAATATTTTCAATGACTTCCATAATAGTCTTCACTTTTGTAGCTCTTTGATGTTGAAGTTTCTTGTAAATGCTGTGAATAATGATTTCCTTCTAGAGTTGTAGCTGGTAGTCAATTTATTGTTGGACTAATTGCTCCAAAATTGTATGATCAACCACCTATCAACGTATCTTTCAAAGATAAAAAAAAGCAAATAGAACATTTTCAGCACACTAAAGGCATGATAAGCTCTTTGTAAAACCTTACAGAAAAATATTAACTTTGCTTGAGGCTAGAGACAGCATGATTATTACCTCTTAAATTTATTTTTATAGCCATCATAATGAACTGCATTCCCATCAACATTTTATTTGCAAAAACACTTCTCTAAAATGGTTTTTACTACCTCATGATTTTATTTTATAAATGCACCATTTATTTCTTCAATCTTGACTTTTTGACTTGAAGTACCTGGTAAGTGGTGAACTAAAAAGGAGAGTGGACTCTTTGAAAGGTAAATCAGTATTTCCAAAATTTTAATTTGCAAAACACTCCATATTGTGTTTCTTTTCTTACGTGGACTGATATGTATATAAAACATTTATGCATTATGGGCTGAATTTCCACAGGGATTCTCCCAGTCATTTGATTTGTTTTTATCTACAGAAATTCTGGAGAAATAAATTATTAAATATTCAGGGTATTTATCTGGGATTTTCCCAAAACTTCCACTGAAGTTATGGTTGATTATTGCAAAACCTTATATAAAAATTCAACCTCACACAGGCATGGGATCTTGTGCTCTACTGCAAAATTTGTGTAGTTTTTGTTTAAGAAACTTAGGTTGAGGATATCAATCAAATATGGATGAATTATTCATGTCCTGTGCCTAGTTCCAAAATAATTGGTTATCGGAAAGAGTTGCACCTGTAGTCGAGTACTTCAGCAAATGACCAATATAATGAATAATATCTGTTCTCTTAGAGCTTCTACAATTTTTACCATATTTGCGCCTGATATGCATTAAGCATATAGCTATTGAACTATATGTTAGCTCACAATTTGCCAAATAGTCACTTGATGCTACAGAACTTAAGTGTTGTTTAAAAAAGTGTTATTGAAACTTTTCAACTTCCATTTATCAGGATAAAGTTACAAGAATACTAAATCTCAAGAAGAACAACAATTTCAACTGCACGAGAAGAGGAGACTCAGTTTTATTGACAAGCAAACTCTGATTGGTCGAGGCATTGTCATGGGTAATGCTTTTGCCCGAAACGTTGATTGTACTGCACCTGGATGCTGCCTGAACTGCTGTGCTCTTCCAGCACCACTGATCCAGAATCTGGTTTCCAGCATCTGCAGTCATTGTTTTTACCATGGGTAATGCGCCTGGCAACAGATAATTGCCAACATCTTGCTTTGACTCAAACTAGACATATTGTATTTGATGGGTCAAGAGCTTATCATAGAGAATCCACCAGGGAATGATTCTCCTCCAAGCTTTTATTTAATTGTGAATAAAGGTATAATGTTCTTTCTATTTTGAAAGGGACCAGTATGTGAACACACTTAATTTCTGACGTGCAAAAGTGATCTATGCTATGTGTCCAAATAATCATTGCAAATTGGTTGTTAATAAAATTCTTCACACCATCTGAATTGTTTGGCAAGTGTTATCCAATTGTGGAATTACCTTAAAAGTCAGAAACCACATTCTGAATTTTTCATGCATGGGCTGGTTGAAAATGTTCAGTGCTCTGCCTATTGTGAAGAGCTGAATAGGCATTTGATATAATCCACCACTCATTCAGGCCAAGTGACTACATTGCACAGGCACTAAATTTCATATGCTTCATTATTTGTTTGTATGGTGAACAGAATATGTTTTTTTTCTTGATGACAGCATCCTGTTAGTAAAGAATGCCACTCCTGCTGCTACTGTATTGTAGCAATATGAAATATTTAGGTTCACCTGTTACACAAATTGACCCTTTCAGTACATCTTGAAATAGACTGGGATTTTCCTGTACAAAAAAAAAACCTTAGGCTCAGGGGTTTATACAATTTACAAAAAGCAATGTTTTTATATCTTGCAGAGCGAAGTAATTGATTTCTTGGATGAGTTATTGAACTTTAAACCTATGAACAGCAGTCAATTGGGAGCTAAACAGTTGTGTCTTAATTTGTTGTATTGGACAGAATTTAGCCAAATTTAAAATACCAGTTACAAGAGAAACAGATCTGGGCCAGGTCCTTATAGACACAAGTGACCAACACTGGATTTATGTGATCACAGATGCCCACATGCCAGAGAATGGGGCACAATATGATGCATACACAAGTTAATGAGGTGAATGGCTACAAATTGTTCTAACTTAAGAACATGGCAATTATTCTGGTCAAAGCTATTCCAATCTAAAGTGGTACTGAATTCCCTCATATTTACAAGTCTGTCATCTTCAGTGCTATATCATTTGTTTTCAGAAAATTTGGTACAGGCAAACTACCTGCCATAGGAAACTGAAGTGTCAACTCAGGAAATGGATGAATGCAGAGGCTTTTAATATTCACTACTTGGTGATATCTCTGCAGTGTGTGAGCACCACTGCTCTGCAAACCCAACTACAGGAATCTGGGAGGACTTTGGATAGAATGGCTCTATGATATTTCACCAGGAGACAGGAAGGTTGATGGATTGTCTGCAATCTATTTGTGCTGAGCCCTGACTCTGATTGTCAACTTGTCTGTAAAACTATTCTAAGGAATGGCATCCAGAATTTTTTTTTCGCAAAATTTATTTCTCAAAGGAGGCTCAAGAATCAGAGCCAGAGTGAGTAAATAACTTGGCATAATTGCTTTGTTGAGATTATTAATCTTGATTGCTGGAATTTAGGAGATCACAAGAGCAGCATTCACTGTCAAAAAATATATCACATAGCAAATATATATTCCATTACTGGTGATACTTCTGCTTCAACTTCCAACAGATTAGTTCACCTATTTTCTATGACCTTTCAGATAACTTCAATTTTCGCTGAAAGTTTGTTCTTCAATCTGCCTGGCTGACTAATATCCTACCACAAGTCTTCCACTGACCTTACTGTTAGTGCCACTTGAAGCAGAACTGGCACATTAAGCCAGAAATCTGTCTCTTCACTTTCTTTAAAAAAAGTCAATTCAGCCCCCATTCCACACTTACCCCTTCTTCTATTCACAATCCTAATGGACTCCTTTCCCCACAATTTGTGCCTTCCCAAACTCCACGTCATTTTTCTGAGGCCTCTATGTAGAATTACAGACCAATTAACATAAACTTGGTTGTGGGGTAGATTCTGGAATCCATTTGGAAGAATGAGATTTTTGAATACTTGGAAGTGTATGGTAAAATAGAGCAAAGTCAGCATGGTCTCATCAAAGGAAGGTCATGCCTGACAAATCTTCTCGAATTCTTTGAGAAAGTAAAAAAAAATAGGTTAAATCAAGGAAAGCCAATGGATGTTATTTATCTAAACTTCCAGAAGGCCTTTGTCAAGATGCTGCAAAGGAGGCAACTGAATACAATAAGGACCTATGGTATCATAGACAAGAGATTAGCAGGAATAGAAGCTTGGCTTCCTGGCAGTAAGCAGAAAGTAGGGATAAAAGAGTTCTTCTCAGGATGGCAGCTGGTGACAAGTGGCATTCTGCAAGGCTCAGTATTGGGAACACAATTTTTCACTCTGTACATTAACAATCTAGAAGAAGGAGCTGAAGACATTCTGGCTAAGTTTGCAGGTGATACAAAGATAGGTGGAATGGCAGGTAGCACTGAGGAGACAGGGAGGCTGCAGAAAGGTTTGGACAGTTTAGGAATGCGGGCAAAGAAGTGGCAGATGGAGTACAACATAGGAAAATGGGAGGTCATGCACTTCGGTAGGAAGAATAGAGGCATGGACGATTTTCTAAATGGGGAGAAATTTCAGAAGCCTGAAGTGCAAAGAGACTTGGAAGTTCTAGTCCAGGATTCTCTCAAGGTAAACTTGCAGGTTGAGTCAGCATTTAGACAAATGCAATGGTGGTATTTATTTTGAGAGAACTCAAATATAAAAGCAGGGATCTACATCTGAGGTTCTATAAGGCTCTGGTCTGGTCAGACCACATTTGGAGTATTGTGTGCAGTTTTAGACCCCACATCTCAGGAAGGATGTGCACGCTTTGGAACATGTTCTGAGGGGATTCACGAGAATGTGAATCTTTGATGCTCTTGATGCACAAGAACCTATCTCAATCTTAAATATACTCAATAACCTGACTTCTACAGCCTTCTGGAGAAAGGATTCCATTGATTCACCAATCTCTGGCTGAAAACTGTTTTTCCTGATCTCCATTCTAAAATGTCTTCCCTTTATTTGGAGGCTATGCTCTCAGGTCCTAGTCTCACCTACCAATGAAAACATCTTCCCAACATCCACTCTGTCCATGCCATTCAGTATTCGGTTTCAATTAGATCCCACCTCATCTTTCCAAACTCCATTAAGTATAGATCCAGAGTCCTCAAACATTGCTCATGTTTTAAGGTTTTCATTCCTGGGGTTGAGAAAGAATATCAGCCTTGATTTAATGGCAGAGCAGACTCGATTGGTTGAATGGCATAATTTCTGCTCTTATTTTTTATGGTCTTATTCTTCTATCTAAAGGTGACTCATTAGGGATCTAACTCACATGCTCATCATAGTCTGAGGTGCATTTACACAGACTGCATCTATGAGTTAGCTGTTGCTAAAATTTAAAGCAGGATCAATACCATGGTCTTAGGTGGGCAAGGTGGTATTCTGGCTGAGTTCCAATTGTTCTGTGTGGATAAAGCATGGAGCTGTAAAAAGCACAGCAGGTCAGGCATCATCAGAGGAGAAGGGGAATTGACATTTCTGGTCAGAACCTTTCATCAGGACTCAGTAGATCCAATACTTCTATAGAAGGTGTCAGAATTTCAGTCATATGATATAAGTTAGCAGATACTTACATAATAGATATAGGATCATATTTGGAGTAGATTCTTCTGTGTGCTGTCAGTTCAGAGTTTTTAACATTGTTTTCTCTCCATAGATGCTGCCAGACCTGCTGAGTTTTTTAAACAATTTCTTTTTTTGTTATTGTTGATTCTGAGCTGACTTCTTGAATCATTCCATATTTAGCGACATCCAGAATGTTTGAGAATGAGTTCCAGGATGTTGACATAGTGACAGTGTGTGTGATTTATGCAAGTTGTTTCGTTATTTACTTTTAAGTTTTGAGTTTTGAATTTTGAACTAGTGACACATGGCTTTTCTCTGCACCTGAAGTCATTTAATGACTAACTTTAGGCATTTCTGCAACTGTAGTGATTTATTTACAACAAAGAGTAAGAGAGGAAATAAATTTTCTTGAGAGTAATTTTTTTTGTTTATATTGGAGATTTTCACAAGTAAACAGAGCAAATAGTTTTGCATCAGACTTCAGTTTTGAAGATTAGGGTTAGGATTTGTGAATTTTTTTTCAGTAGGGGCCACATTCATCACTTGGAAAGGATTTTTTTGTGAGATTCAATTGAGGGACAGAACTCTTGGCTGACATTTGATTTTTAAAGCAGTTGCTCCTGAGAAAGGGAGAAGATTGTTTATAATTGTTAAAAATAGGCTATGTTCCTGTAAGGTATCCAGTAAACAATCCAGACCAGAAGTATTTAGTTAAAATCCTGGAGGATTTATTTAAAGCTGAGAAAAATTAAGGTCTATTAAATGAAGACTCAAATAAAAATTTTATGTGACTTTAAAGACTGGCATGCTAGAGAAGGGAATTCTCTCAGGTCTAAGTACAATAAAGGGAATTTTTGGGATCAACTGGATTATGTTTTATTCTTTGCATTATTAAACCTTTAAACATGTATTATATGCAAATGTTCCAGCTTATTCAATTCAGCTTTTTTTGCCATAATAAACTTTTGTATCAATGTTATAATTAAATCAGTAACATTGTATGCTTTTGCTAATGAGATATTGCCCCATCAAGACAAAAATGAGGGCAAAAGAAAAATATATCAAGAATGAGGATCTTGGTGGGATATTGCATTTTGTAGATTTATGAGGGATCTATATGTTTCAACTTAATGTAATGGCTACCTGGCAGTTCTGGACATAAAACAATAGTGCCGTGGTGACATTTATTGAAGAGAATTTGAAAATGGCTTTGAATGTTGATAAGAATTTTATGGGAATTGAAATACATAATTAAATTATTTGAAATCTTTGCCTAAGACTAAACTAAGAGAGTTAGTAAGTAAATTGAAAGTAAACAAAAAGAGTAGGATTTCATGGAGATGAGATAGGTCAAATGATTTGCTAATGTTTAGAATTAGAAGAAATTAAGCATAAAATTGTGATGTTCCAATTTGAATTTACTCAGATATAGTTAATGATTAAGAATAAATAATCCAAAATAGAAGAAAAACAGAAGTTAAGGGGTGTAGGGTTAAGACAACTTAAAACAGAAGGAGAAGAAAGGCAAATAAGATTAAAAGATCTGAAACTTTAAATTGACAGGGAACTTCGAGAATATGAATTGGCCAAAGGAAAACTTAGAGTAATGGCTGAAGAAGGAGATAATGGCTCAGAGGTTAATTCTGATTCCAATTAGGAATTTGATTTAAATAAGAATTTCTGTTTAATAAAAAGAATGGAGTCAAAAGATATTTCACCTTTTTGGAGAAGGTAGCTGGACAGATTAAGTGGCCAAGAGAGGTTGGAAGATTAATGTTGTAGAGTGTTTTAACAAATATGGCTGTGTACAACAATTTGTCAGAAAAATAATCTCCAGAGTACAAAACTTTTAAAAATGTCAACTGAATGCTTATGAGTTGGTGCTTCAAGCTTATGAATTGAAATTTAGGGCAGTAAGAAAGAAACTTAATCAGATACTTCGAAAATTTGAGAAGTGAGAAAAGAATGTTGTGGAATTTGATGGCTTAGATCACTCAAGTTTGAGAATTTTTTTTTAAAATGATTTGGACATGCCGGTGTTGGACTGGGGTGTACAAAGTTAAAAATCACACAACACCAGATTATAGTCCAACAGGTTTAATTGGAAGCATACTAGCTTTCGGAGTGCCACTACTTCATCACCTGACAACCACCTGATGAAGGAGTGCCACTCCGAAAGCTGGTGTGCTTCCAATTAAACCTGTTGGACTATAATCTAGTGTTGTGTGATTTTTAACATTTTTGAAAACGTAAGGGAAGCTACATTCATGGAAGACTTCAGAAATAGCATTCTTGCAAATCAACAACTTATTTAAATGAACATCAAATACACAAAGATTCTTTAGTTGTCGCTGACAGACAATTGTAGGTGGAAGATTAGTCATTTGGAATTCCACATGGAAACTGGAGGAATAGAAAATCTATCGATGGAAGAGGCACGGGTTTTAGAGAACAGACAGCAGGGTAACAAAGTAACAAAGGAGTAAGGCTGAGACCACAAGGAAAGAATGATATTAGGGAGTTAATATGTTTCCATTGTAATAAGATCAGATATGCCAAAACAATCCTGAAAAATAAATGGAAGAATCATTTTAATAATCTGAAAATCTAAGGAGTCTTTAAGAAAAGGGGGCTTCCGGAAATTAAAACCGTCATACTAAAATAATATGTTTTCTTGGAATATATTGAAAAGTACATGATGGCCCATGGCAGTCATAAAAACTTTCTTCTGAATATAGACAAGGAGAATCAGAGCACTGGAGGTTCTGAATACTTTATCGCAAAGTAGAGATATTTCCTTCGGCTTTAAATCAAAGAAGTAAAACAATAAAGATTTTAACCAAAACTAAAAGAGTCAGTTACTGATTTTAGAAATCTACTTTAATAGAAATGCAACAATTTGATTTGGAATTTAAAATCCTCTACCAGACAACCTAATCAGAGACTGAATCAGAAAAAATTCTGATTGTTATTATTTGAAAGACAAAAGTACTATTAATGAACTATCAGCTACTGAGAAATAATCTGTGGTCCATCAATTGATAGTTCTGTCTACATATCATAATTAAATATCACGAGCAGTTCTCAAAAATCCAGTGGCAGATCATGTAGGTATTAGTAAACTATCGGCTAAAATATTATTGGCCAGGATTACATAAATATGTGCTTTTTAAAGTCAATCTTGCTATGCATGTCAGGTTGGGGAAGGCCCACTTTCAATTTAATTTGCATCATCAATTGCAATATCAACATTTGAAGCATCATTTAGTGGGGTCATAGTGTGTAGGATTGCTGTCAAAAACTAGGAATGGGATACAGTATTGTTTCTAAAAAAATAACTCTCAATATTACCTTCAGATTTTCTGAAGCTATCTTTATTGGGAAAAATTATATTACAAAAGTTATAGTGGAAATGTTTGTTCAAAATTTTACAGGATATGAATTACCCAAAGAAATAAAATGTGTACATTGTGCTGATTCATACATATTTAAATAAACTATAACTAATTTGGGAGTAAAGTAATGCATATCTTCTGTCTAATAACCACAATCTCAAGGTACGTGGAACGATGGCTTCAAACTTTGAAGGTCACACTTAGAGCTTATCGCCTAGAATATTCAAATGATTTGGATAATGCTTTGTTACTATTTGCTCCTAATTGGTTTACAGGATTTCGACCTTGGAAATGATATCTGGACATGAGGTAAAAAGTCTACTCAAATTCATTAAAGAACAAAATTGCTTAACCAAATCAAGAAACAACACGTCTAATTTACTTTTTGAATTTCAGAAAGAACTTGAAAAAAGCCTGCAAGTTAGCTAAAAAGCATCTGAAGTGAGTTTAGCCAATAATGAAATCTGGAGCAAAAAAAGGGCAAATTTCAAATACTGCTTGCTGAAGACAACATTCTTGTACATGCTCCTGCAGAACCATTAAATTCAAAATTGTATGTTCAAAAAAGGATCAATTTCTGAAGCTATACAAAATTCTGATGACGCAACAACTTTGATTTGGTCAGTTTTGTACAATTTAATCACTGCATTAAGAAAGGACGCATATTTTTAAACAGGGTACAAAGGAGTTTCACAAGAAAGTTTGCAGAGTTTGAAAATCACATCCATGATAAAGATTGGATAAGCTAGGGTTATTTCCCTTAGAACAGAGAAGTAATAATGGTGACATTTAGGGTATTGTTGATGTTCAACCAGTTACAGGACAGTGCAGTTGTTAATTATTTACAAAGAGGTACTCAGAAGGCGCATAACTCCTGAGCACCCATCAAACAGGAAAAAGGAAGGAAATACTCTCAATACCTGAGAAAGGAAAGCACTAAAAGACTAAAAAAATTATAAAAACATTGTTTTTTTTAGATTACTTACAGTAGGGACACAGGCCCTTCAGCCCAACAAGTCCACACCCCTTCACATTTTTGGACTGTGGGAGGAAACCTACACAAAGAGAATGTGCAAACTCATACAGACAGTTGCCTGAGGTGGGAATCAAACCCAGGTCTCTAGCCCTATGAGGCAGCAGTGCTAACCACTGAGCCATCAAGCCACCTTACTTGTCTGCAGATAAAGGATACCTGACAGTCATCTTAAATCAATGAGACTATATTGAGAAAGCAAGTGCACTACTTGCAGATACCAACACTTACCTACAAGTGCTGATTGGTCCGCCCCTTCAACTAGAGAACCAAATCACAGCCCTACTCAAAAAAACATCAGAAATCTGGAGAAATAAATGCAACTGACTTCCAAGAAATGAAACCAGATGGATCCAGCACACCACACTTCTACAGATTACCCAAAATTCATAAACCAGGAGCCCCCCTCAGACCCATTGTCTTGCTACCTGGAACACCAACTTGCAGCTTAGCAGAGGAGTTACACCAAAGACTGAAACACTTAGTAGAAGACTCATGCAACTCCATCCACTCCACCCAATAATTCCTGAAGACCATCAAAGACATTAAGATAGAAGAGGATAAAATAATGGTCTCCTTTGATGTAACAGCCCTGTCCCATCCATCAACATCAACCTGGCCAAGGAAGCACTGACTACATTATCCAAAGACACACATACACCAACCACCACCAATCTCATCATTAAGGACAATATTGTCAAGCTAGTGGCTCTATGCCTTACCATCCACTTTTCACCTTCAAGAACAAAACCTACAGACAAACCAATGGAACATGCATGGGTTCTCCGATATCAGGGTTCATGGCAGAGGCAGTAATGCAGAGATCAAACAAATAGCTCTGCCAACCATCCAATCGAAACTTTGGGTCCGCTATATGGATGACACCTTTGTCATCACTAAACAAAACAAATCAGAGGAAACCTTCAAGGCCATCAATAATATCCTTACTGGCATAAAATTCACTAAAGAGAAGGAAAACAACAGCAAACTGTCATTCCTAGATGTCACAGTAGAGCGAACAGTCAATGGGGAACTTCAAACCAGCGTCCACAGGAAAACACACATATGGACCGAATATTGAACTACAGAAGCAATCATTCTAACATCCACAAATGAAGCTGCATTACAACATTATTTCAATGAACCACCACACACTGCAGCACAGAGGATCTATGCAGAACAGGAGAAAATCACCTATACAGCGTATTCAAAAACAAAGGGTACATAATCAACACAGTCTGCCGATTTCTCAGCAACAAACCGAAACAAGCAGACAAAACATGTCCAGGAACCTGAGCCACTATCCCTTACATCAAAGACATCTCAGAAATGACTGCCAGACTCCTCAGACCTCTTGGCATCATGGTAGCCAACAAACCCACCAATACACTAAAACAGCAGCTATTGAAGTCGAAAGACCCAATACAGACAACAAACAAAACTAATGTCATTTACAAAATATCTTGCAAAAACTGTTACAAACACTACATTGGACAAACAGGCAGAAAACTAGTCACCAGGATACATGAATATCAACTCGCCACAAAACAACTTAACCAATCTCTCTAGTATTCTTACATATGGACACCACTTTGATTGGGACAACACATCCATCCTAGGACAAGTCAAACAGAGACACGCACAAAAAATTTCTAAAAGCATGGCATTCCAACAAACACATTGACTTGGATCCCATTTAGCACCCCCTCAGAAAAATAACAGGAAATGACATCTCCATAGGAAATCATGTCACCACAAGGAATGACATCACCAACCCTAGGAAACTCAAACATATAAATAGAAAGCTGGCTACACCACCAGTGCTTCGTTCGGAGGCTCACTGAAGATGTTACCTAGTATGATGTTGAAATGTCTGAAAATGAACCTTCCAGCTCAGCAAGTAAACCAACATCCAGAACCTCAACCTGAGCTACAAATCTTCTCAAAACACGCTAACCCATCAAATACATAACCATACAGGCAAGTGATAAATGTGGGCTACTCAGTCCTTTGAGCTGATCAACCATTCAATAAGACCATAGCTAATCTGATTTTAACCTGAACAGTACATACTTGCATATTCCCTGATAGTCTTTCATCACTTTGATAATCGAGAATATATTTACCTCTGACTAAAACTATTTAAAGTTCCTGCATCACTATTTTTTGTGAAAGGGAATACCAAGATTCACAACCCTCTGAGAGAAAACTATTTCCTCTTCTTTGTTTTGAATGGGTCATCCTTTATTTTTAAACTTTGACCTCAGTTCTAAGTCCACTCACAACAGCAACCCCCCTTTTGACACCCACACAATGAAATTCCCTTCAGGATCATATATGTTTCAATTAAGTCCCCTCTGATTATTGCAAATTCCAGAGGACACAGGCCTAGACTTTCAGGTGTAGCCTTTCCTAAGAAAACAATCTGATCATTTCATGTATATGTATCGTAAGCTTTCTCTGAACCATTTCCAACTCATTGACATTTTTCCATAAGTATAATGATTATATATGTTACTCCAGAATTTGTTTCACCAATGCCCTAAATAACTAAACTATACCCTCACTAATTTTGCATTCAATTCTCTCCACATTAAAAATAACATTCTATCATCTTTCCTGATTAGTTGCTGTATCTGAAAATGTGTTGCTGGAAAAGCGCAGCAGGTCAGGCAGCATTCAAGGAACAGGAGATACGACGTTTCGGGCATAAGGGCTCATGCCCAAAACATCGATTCTCCTGCTCCTTGGATGCTGCCTGACCTGCTGCGCTTTTCCAGCAACACATTTCAGCTCTGATCTCCAGCATCTGCAGACCTCACTTTCTCCTAGCTGCTGTATCTGCATATTAAGCTGCAATTCATGCACAATCTCTCTGCATCTCAGAGCGCTGCAACCTCCCAGTATTTGGATAATATGCTTATTTTTAAATTCTTTCTATCAAAGTGGACAATTTCACATTTTCCAACATTATATGCCATTTGCCAGATCTTTGCTGACTTAACTTATCGATATTCCTTTGTAAATTCCTTATGTTCTCTTTACAACTCACTTTCCTGCCTAACTTTGTGTGATTAACAAACATATCTACAATATTTTTAGTTTCTTCATCCAGTTACCTTCAGTTACTCTTCAGAGGGTTGGTGTGGACTTGTTGGGCCGAAAGATCTGTTTCTACAGTGTAGGGATTCCATGATTTGTGAGTGACCAAGAATTTATATATACTAAGAGTTCCTTGGGTAATGCACCAACCTGGAAAATTTGTTTAGTGTGATCACATTTCAGCTGAACATTCAAGTAGTGCAAACCATTCTTGTTCATGAGTATATCTGGGAACTGTCAGGGCTGCAGGTGAGTACTTCTGAGAATTCTGCAATTGCAGCAAATCCCAATTCACTGTTAGCCTTCTTTTTGGATACAAACAGAATTTTGCAAAATATCAGAGTCGTCTGAGAAAAATATCTGTCACTACATTGGATGCCCTTGCAGTTCATAGACTGGGATATCCAAAAAGTTTCCCAGTGGAGCTCTGGAATGAGGCACTAGCTAAGAATTTTTGAAACTCGATCACAATCAATGGTTCCCAGCATGGGTTTAACTCCCACTTCTTGTAGATGATAGTTTGAATTGAACAGCTGGCATTTGTAACCAACCACTTGCTGGAACATCCTCAGGAGGATTGCCAGCTGCAGGGCATCTGTTGTTTTCAATTTTGGGCCAATTCTCACCATTGCCAAGACCCTTGTTGCCAGGACCCACAGCTTCTAGTCAATAGTAACACCAAACTCATTAATAATTGGGAATTCAAACATGGTAATTGTTGCAATATGCATATGGACATTTTAACATGACATGGGGTTAGGACATTTGTAATATTCAGATAAGCTCCATGTGGCAAGCCCACTTATCATACATATCCACAATCATTTTTTTAAACATATGGCATCCTATAAATAATTGTTTATTGTTTTGGTTGAGCAATTGGATATATACAATAAAAAGCTTCTGTAAATTGATGATGTAAAACAAATTATCTGGAACTGATAGCCCAAACAAAACAAAATTGTCATTAACATCAGAAAGAATTCATTCATTAAAAAAGGATTTGTTGACGGAAACATTTGGACACCCAGCAGAGAATCAGTAATATATCGCGTGGAAGATGCAATACATTTACTGGAGAAGCCAATGAAAACAATTACTGGAAAATAAATTATTTTTTAGAAGAGCAAACTGTTGCGTACTAGCTAGTTCTCACATAAAGCGTGTCTCGGTTGCACAATTTGGCCATAACATTGCTGAAAAATTAGGGAACAGCATATTCGAGAATATTTACCTCTGTTTGCAATATCGCGATTCCAGCCGCAATCGTTTTGCAGACTTTGTTCTGCGCATGTGCCAATGTCAGAGCCGAGGTGTCTGCGCTATTCTGCACATGCACTGATGTCAGCTGCTGTCAGAGCATGTGAGGTACAGTACTATACATTGAGCAGCTTCATCTCAAAAACTAAACTAATGATTGCTCATTGCTCTCCCTCTGAAACAAGAAGATTCTTGGAAAATTCCTGTAGATGCCCTGGAAATTCTTGCAGGACTGCAATCCTCTAATACATAACATTTGCCTTTCGAATTTGTTTTTGTGCCTGTATATCCCACAATCTAAACCAACCCACAAGAAACAGTGAGAAGACAGTCAACCACAGTCAGCAACTTCTGCAATCACAACTGTATCTGAAGGGGGTGATGATGATGACCCTCTGTCCTTCCATTAGCAATATTTTTTCAATGTAATGTATTAAATTTACTTTGGTTTCATTATTACAATTTAAGCCTTCATTCAGGCTGTTCTATACTTTGTGCTCAGCTTTTGAGTGATTTTTTAATGATCAAGAGTGTTATTTTTTGCTGGTCTGCCTTCACCCCACTTTTCCCATAGGCCTCATTATTTCTATTAAGTGTTTTTCTATTAAGCGACGTTTAGCTGGGACACAATTATGGCATTATAGAACATAGAACAGAGAACAATATAGTGCAGAACAGGCCCTTTGGCCCTCAATGTTGTATCAACCTGTGAATTAATCCAAGCCCATCATCGTCCATGTGCTTATCCAAGGACTGTTTAAATGCCCCGAATGTGGCTGAGTTAACTATATTGGCAGGCAGGACATTCTTACGCCCTTACCACTCTCCGAGTAAAGCAACTGTTTCTGATATCTGCCTTAAATCTATCACCCCTCAATTTGCAGCTATGCCCCTCAAACAAGCCGCCATCATCATCCCAGGAAAAAGATGCTCACTGCTATAGGAGAACTACCTGTACTGGGATAAGAATGATACATATTTGATAACCACAGACATAAATCTTAAACATCAAGCATGATAGCATAGTACATTGACAATATCCAATGTATTTATTACAGATTAAGAACCATGATAACCAAAAAGAAATTAATGTATAAACACAGATCTGCAGGTAAATACAACAGCTACCTCCCCTTTTATAGTGATATAGTGTCTCAAGGCACTTCACAGGAGCACAATCAAACAAAATTGACACTGAGTGACATTGGGAGATATGAGGACAGATGTCAAAAAAGTTGGGCAAAATGGAGCATTAGGAGAGTACTAAATGAGGAGAGTGCTAGAAAACGTAAGGGAAATCTAGCAAGAGGGATTTATTTCCTTGAGGCTGATTTTAACTTCGAGTGATGGTGTAAAATGGCTGATAATAAGTTTTAAGGCCACAGACAACATATCTAATTTCCACTGAATTCAATGGAATGAAAATAGTCTGTGGTGGAGTATGTTTAATGCAATACCAGCCATTCTATGTCATTCTGCCATTCAAATGTTCCCTCTCATGGGATTTCCCCTTCCAGTTAGGAAGTAGTTATCATTGGTCTACATGTTTATAACTATTTCCGCTTTTCTTTCAATGAAATAGTCAGAACATTTTTTCTACAGTATATATGAATAATTTTAATAAATAGACCATGTGCCTTGCATTCCATCCTGACATTGTAGCTAATGTTTTATGTATCACTGCACAATTGTAACTAATGAGATTCCTATGGGAAACCACAATTAGAACATTTAATTATGAAGTTGAGTGGAAATGACAACTTCTTTGGCACAAATACAGTTTTCTAGCTCTAGTTGTTGTGGCGTAGGAACCAAAATGTCCTAATATGAATATCATTGCTTGTGCTGTGCAAAAATGTCGCTTACCTTAATGAATCAACAGAACCATGAACCAACAATTGACAGAAGACTAGAAAAATTCAATGTTTCAGCATCTTGTTATCTACTTACCTTAACATGATGTTAAATAATGGAAGTTCACTTTGGAATATAAAATCTGATTGCTGAAATAAAATGAACTTGAGCTGTACAACATCCTAAACAGTTTTATTTTTCCTTTTGCATATATTTAGACTAAGGAAACGCATCAGATGATACATAAATATAGTACCTTTCTATTGCTTGAATGAAAACATGATGTCTTAAGAGATAGAAGTGTTGCAGAAGAGGCAGAAGGCAAGATCCCTATTGAAACATAACTAAATCTACAATGCTCCTCACCTTGTGGAGGAAAAACCCAGGTGACAAAGGAGTACAAGCTTAATTGCTGCAATTAACTTGTGTTGAAAGTCTTCTGTACTTCCTGATGTCTGTCAAACTATGACCTGTCAACTATAACAGCTGGGGTAAGATTGAAAGCGCAATAAATAAGCATTTAGTATTTATATTAGATTGTGCTTTCTTTTGCTAGAATACATAAGGCCTGTCTGATCTCTCTTTCTATCATGAACAACAAAATTACCTCTTTTATGGCATACCTATTATCTAAGGCCTTATTGTTTTCAATGTTAGTGATGCATTTCATACCAACAATAGACCTTGTAAAGGATTATTAAATTGATACACTTTTTCATAGGGAATATGAAGGACCACATGATGCACCCCAGCATGATTTAAAATGATATGATGCACAGAAAGATGGATTTGATTAACAAAGCTAATTAACTATATTTTAAATACAATATAAATTGTGAAAGTAAAATAATATACTTTAGAACATGTTTCAAGTTGATTTGGAAGTATAATGAAAGAATCTTGTTTTCCTCAAAAGCCTTTTTATGGAATGTAATTACTCTCCTAACCAAATCATGCCAATTATGTAAATATCATTGAATGTACACACAGCAATCCTTATTAGCACTATAACATTTTCTAAGCGCCTATGATTTAAACTAATTAACTCATTTGAAACATCAAGCTCACATTGAGTGATAAGTAGCTACAAAACTGACTACAAAATTGATCTGTACAGAGTGGGGTCAATAAGATGGAGGTTGCATAAGGTTGGGAGTAATATGCTTAAACAACCATCCCTTCACTACACTTTATCTTAATTAGAACTCATCACAAAAGGTTACCTACATGGTTAACTACATGCAAATGAAAGTACTATGATTGTTTAAAGAGGTAATTTGAATGGAAAATGCAGTTTACTTATTCTAATTCATCACTAGCTTTCAAATATCCCATCTGGATTGCAATTATATTCCTACTCCAAATTTAAAATCAATTATTTATAATATACAGCTGTTTTTAGAGCTTGTACAGTTTCCCCAGCTGTTACTGTGCCCAAGCCTTTGCTTTTGCAATACCAACAGTTGGGAAAGAATGCAGAGTCTGACTGTCAATTCAATTGGACTAAGCAATTAAGTAGCAGTGAGAAGTCAATCCATGGAGCACTTTTAAAGATTTCGGCAGCAATTTTAGATATTGATTTTATATAGTTCAACATATCACTGTTACATGACAAGTGCAAGGTTGACTGTGCAATTGGTTAAAATGAGCAGCCAATATGATTTGGATTCCCATTAGATCTGCCAGAGAAACAGATGTGTCTCATGAGGAAATGGTTGTGTGAGAAACATCGAGCAGTAGAGTATTTCTGTGTACAGTAAATAACTGAAAAATGTTTGTTGTTTTATGAATGTCAGTACTGGAAAGAAGTAAAAAGTGGAAAATTCTGTAATAGGAACATGAGAAGAGGAGTACTCTATCCAGCCAGTCAAGCTTTCCATCATTCACCTTCATTGTGTTTGATATATATCTTGATTTCATATGCCTGCTTTGCCTCTGTAACCATTAATGTCCATGTTGAACAAAAAAAAATCTGTCAATATCAATTTTGAAACTTTTGTTATTGCTTGTTCTTGGGTGAAGTTGCCCAACTTATTATGGTTCCATATGGTATGGCCAAATTGTTCGGATCCCAGCTGAGGAAGGATGAACTGGCACCTTCTTCAGTCACTTGGACCCTCATGTCGCCACAGCAATATTAATTTGAAAAGGATCTACTCCCTTGTACATATCACTATTAAATGAAAAGTGCAAGGTTGACTTTGCAATTGGTGACAATGAGCAACCAATGGATTCCCATCAGACCTGTCAGATCCAATAGATCAATCTGCCTTATCTTCAGACCAAATTATTTTATGTCTTAAAAAGGAACCAATTTAATCAAGCTTACTGAGTGAAAAGAGTGAGTTTTATCAGTTACTTAACATATGAAAAAAATGCAAGACATATTATAAATAAGAGATGAGTTCAAAAATAAAATGATATGGTATATAGATTATTCTCTGACTTCCATAAAGAATAAACAATAGCATGTTTTGGGCATTACTTTGGTGATACAAGTAGCAGTGACATTTGTAAGTGAGCAATTGATTTTGGGATGCATAGCTGTGCAAGCCAGCTCAAAAGTTTTTGTCCTGTTTCCTTTCGTTTGTAATTTCACTTGTTTTCTGGATTATATACGTGCTTCTCTTTACCTGAAATACAAGGATGATGAGGGTTTTTTCTTAGTTGTGACACTCACAACACATACCTTCACAGCTAATACACACCTTTAACTACTAGTACACACAGTCAAGCACAGAACCAGTCTTTTAATCCCTTCTGCATTCTTGAATGAGAAAATGTAAATGTGTCTGCAGTTTGGTCTTTAAAAGATAGCTTCATGCTGAGAGGGGTGGTAGTTATCCCCTATCTCTCTAGCTGTAGGAGATCAAAGACTAGATTATTTAACTTTTCTATATACATTCAAAGGCTTGTTGTTTGAAGTCCTCTTGTCACCTTCAGGTGTGATATTCTGGAGATACTCTCTAGTCAGCCATCTTTGGTCATTTTCACTGTATGTGCCTATTTATAGAAAGTAGATGTTAGCTCAGTAAGACATAAGTAATGTAAGGTTCAGGCATGCCATCAATTGACATAATCTCAACATCTTCTTTGAAGAAGAGATGTCAAGAATTCTCCTATTCACTGTGCAAAGTAATACTTCCCAATGTCACTCCTGAAGGAACTAGATCAAATCTTAAAGTGTTTTGGACCCCAATATCAAAATAAATAGTGTATTTCTATCTAAAGATTTAATCCTTTAATGCCTTTAAACTCAGTTCGAATACCTCATTAAATATTAAAACTCCAGTGATTAGAATTGAATGTGGTGCACCTGTATTTTTTTTCTGTTCTCCTACTTTATTACTGAAAGAGTTTTTTTATTGAACAAGATTATTTAACTTAATAATGTATTTAAATATTGAAATTGATTGCCCTCTGATAATGAGGAGGACAGAAGTAATCTTATACGATGGCATCCAGTGATGAAGGACTTCACTCACGTGGTGAGACTTGAGAAATTAGCATTGTTCTTAGAAGGAGTAAGTAAAGTGAGGATTTATTGATATGTTTGAAACAATAATTAATTTTCAAGGAGCAAATGTAGAAAAAAATATTTCCACCAGCAGGAGGGTTGATAACCTGGTGATGTACATTTATGCTCCTTGGATGCTGCCTGACCTGCTGCGCTTTTCCAGCAACACATTTTCAGCTCTGATCTTCAGCATCCGCAGTCCTCACTTTCTCCTAGATGTACATTTATGGCAAGGAACCAGAGAATAATGAAAGGAATGTCTGTTGTTCAGGATCTCTAATAGTTCACCCGAATGAGGAAAGAGTGGGACAATGTGACTAGCTGGATAACTCTTTCTGAAAAGCTGGCACAGACATGAAGGTCTCTGTTGCTGTGTAATTATAAAATTCCATTTAATTGTAGAATTATCTAAAGTTAAGGCCAGAAAGCATAAAAACGACACAGCTAGCAATCAAATCATGACTTTATTTTCTAGTTTTTCATTTTACCAGCACATATTCTGCTTAAATACTTTAAAAACAATTAATTTGTGGTCTCCAATGCGAGAAAGAGGAAATATATTTAAAATACATTTTAATTGCTGCAAGTTTGAACTTGCACTTATGCTGATAAATACATTATTCTCTAAAGTGTGATTAAGATGAATCAGACACACTGACACTTTGAATATAGGCTGTAATACTTCTCAGTGCTAATCATTCCATTTCTTGGGTATTGGACAATATCACACAATGGATGCACTGCTTAAACTAGTTCCAAAATTCCTCAATTATGTCTTTTTTTTATAATAATCTGAGCACATGGCCCCACTACAGTCCACCCATTTATGAGTCTGTGCATCTTTAAACAGCTGAATAAAAAAAAAGCCTGTTGTTGTGACACTGTTGTCAGATCCTTCAGCTACACTACTGCAGCAGCAGCTCCAAGACCTCCAGCACAAACATTGAAAGGGAGGCTGCAATTGGAGTTTCTCAGATCTGCCATTTTCTAGTCCTTCACATCTAACTTAAGTATTGTTGGCACTCATTAAAATGAGTGGTCATTTCTTTACAATAGAGAAAATAAGACAGGAGGATAACCAGAATGAGGAAAGAGTGGGACAATGTGACTAACTGGATAGCTCTTTCTGAAAAGCTGGCACAGACATGAAGGTCTCTGTTGCTGTGTAATTATAAAATTCCATTTAATTGTAGAATTATCTAAAGTTAAGGCCAGAAAGCAAAAAAATTCCATTTAATTATAGAATTATCTAAAGTTAAGAGCTGCGAGAGCTGGGCGGAAGTGAAGTCAGAGCGCAGAGCCGGTTGGGAAGGTAAGTGATTGTTATTTGAGTGGGTGTGTTCTATGCACGAAGTATTAGAAATAAGATGGATGAGGTTGAGGCTTTTTTGGAAATTGGCAGCTACGAAATTGTGGGATAACTGAGATATGGCTTCAAGTGGACAGGGTCTGGGAAATGAATATTCAAGGCTATACGTGCTATCGTAAGGACAGACTGACGGGCAGAGGGGGTGGGGTGGCCCTGTTGGCAAGGGATGATATTCAATCCCTTGCGTGGGGGGACCTAGAATCAGGGGATGTAGAGTCAGTATGGATAGAGCTGAGAAATTCTAAGGGTAGAAAGACCCTCTTGGGAGTTATCTACAGGCCCCCAAACAGTATTATAGATGTAGGGTGTAAGTTGAATAAGGAGCTGAAATTGGCCTGTCGCAAAGTTGTTATGGGGGATTTCAACATGCAAGTAAACTGGGAGAATCAGGATGGTATTGGACCTCAAGAAAGAGACTTTGTGGAGTGTCTCTGAGATGGATTCTTAGAACAGCTGGTGCAGGAGCCTACCAGTGAGAAGACAATTCTGGATCTGGTATTGTGCAACGAACCAGAATTGATCAGGGACCTCAAAATGAAGGAGCCATTAGGAGATAGTGACCATAATACAATAAGCTTCAATCTGCAATGTTAATGGGAGAGGGTACAATTGGTAGTGACAATATTTCAGTTGAATAAAGGGAACTATGGATCTATGAGGGAGGAGCTGGCCAAAGTTCAATGGTGCAATCCCTTAGCAGAGATGACAGTGGAGGAACAATGGCAGATATTTCTGTGTATAATGCAGAAGATGCAAGATCAGTTCATTCCAAAAAGGAATAAAGATCCTATGAGGAGGCAGGGGTGGCCGTGGCTGACGAGGGAAGTTAAGAAACATATAATGTCAAAAGAGAAAAAGTATAACATAGCAAAGATGAGTGGGAAAATGGAGGACTGGGAAGCTTTTAAAGAACAACAGAGGATTACTAAGAAGGAAATACACAGAGAAAAAATGAGGTACGAAGGTAAACTGGCCAAAAATATAAAGGAGGATAGTAAAAGCTTTTTTAGGTGTGTGAAAGGAAAAAAAATGGTTAAGACTAAAATTGGGCCCTTGAAGTCAGAAACAGGGGAGTATATAACTGGAAACAAAGAAATGGCAGAAGAGTTGAATTGGTACTTCAGATCTGTGTTCACTGGGGAAGAGACAAGGAATCTCCCTGAGGTAACAGTGGCTGAAGGACCTGAACTGAAAGGAATTTATATTTACCAGGAATTGGTGTTGGAGAGACTGTTAGGTCTGAAAGCTGATAAGTCCCCGCGGCCTGATGGTCTACATCCCAGGGTACTAAGGGAGGTGGCTCTAGAAATCGTGGATGCGTTGGTGATTATTTTCCAGAGTTCGATAGATTCAGGATCAGATCCTGCAGATTGGAGGGTGGCTAATATTGCATCACATTTTAAGAAAGGAGTGAGAGAGAAAGCAGGAAATTATAGACCAATTAGTCTGACTTCAGTGGTGAGAAAGATGCTGGAGTCAATTATAAAGGATGAAATGATGACACATCTGGATAGCAGTAACAGGATAGGTCAGAGTCAGCATGGATTTATGAAGGGGAAATCATGCTTGACTAATCTCCTGGAATTTTTTTGAAGATGTAACTCTGAAGATGGACAAGGGAGATCCAGTGGATGTAGTGTACCTCAACTTTCAGAAAGCCTTTGATAAAGTCCCACATAGGAGGTTAGTGAGCAAAATTAGAGTGCATGGTATTGGGGGCAAAGTACTGACTTGGATTAGAAAATGGTTGGCTGACAGGAAACAAAAAGTAGTGGTAAACTGCTCTCTTTCGGAATGGCAGGCAGTGACCAGTGGAGTACCGCAGGGATTAGTGCTGGGACTGCAGCTTTTTACAATATATATTAATGATATAGAAGATGGTATTAATAGTAACATTAGCAAATTTGCTGATGATATAAAGCTGGGTGGCAGGGTGAAATATGAGGAGGATGTAAGGAGATTACAGGGTGACCTGGACAGGTTAGGTGAGTGGACATATGCACGGCAGATGCAGTTTAATGTGGATAAACGTATCGTTATCCACTTTGGTGACAAGAACAGGAAGGCAGATTACTACCTAAATGGAGTCAAGTTAGGTAAAGGGCCAGTACAAAGAGATCTGGGTGTTCTTGTACACCAGTCAATGAAGGCAAGTATGTAGTACACCAGGTAGTGAAGAAAGCTAATAGCATGCTGGCCCTCATAACAAGAGGGATTGAGTATAGAAGCAAAGAGGTTCTTCTGCAGCTGTACAGGGCCCTGGTGAGACTGCACCTGGAACATTGTGTGCCGTTCTGCTCTCCAAATTTGAAGAAAGACATTCTGGCTATTGAGGGAGTGCATCGTAGGTTCACGAGGTCAATTCCTGCAATGGCGGGACTATCTTGTGTTGAAAGATTGGAGCAACTGGGCTTGTATACCCTTGAGTTTAGAAGACTGAGAGGGGATCTGATCAAGATGTACAAGATTATTAAAGGATTGGACACTCTCGAGGGAGGAAACATGTTTCTGCTGATGGGTGAGTACCAAACCAGAGGGCACACCTTAAAAATAAGGCGTAGGCCATTTAGGACAGAGATGAGGAGAAACTTCTTCACCCAGAGAGTGGTGGGTGTGTGGAATGCTCTGCCCCAGAGGGCAGTGGAGGCCCAGTCTCTGAATTCATTTAAGGAAAAGTCAGATAGAGCTCTCAAGGATAATAGAGTCAAGTGTTATGGAAATAAGGCAAGAATAGGATACTGATTGAAGATGATCAGCCATGATCGTAATGAATGGTGGTGCAGGCTTGAAGGGCAGAATAGCCTACTCCTGCACCTTTTGTCCATTGTCATTCATCTCATCTTCCTGGCTGTCTTTTTAATTAGAAAGTTGGAAAGCTCCAGATTTTTGACAAGTTCCTGAAGAGGAAAGGGACCTTCTGATTCCTATCTCTATTTTGCATTTTTCATAAAGGCAAATATCAGGAGTCAGTCTGGAGTGTGCTCCAAGCCAGTCACACATCAAATGTGGAGAAACTGATATGGCAGCACAATTTTTATTCTCAGATATATAAATGCATTTAAATGAATAATGCAAGATTCAACTGTTTATAATAAACTTGAATCAATTTTCAGTCTTTTTGTTGCTCTTGGGAAGGAAAATGGTGAATTTTTTTTTGCCCTTCTTGTGTGAATCTGATGTGATGTTGGGCCATATGATTTGATAAAACATTATACTACAACACCCAGATAAAATATAAATGATATGAGTCTCTGTTATAATAGCTTAACCATAAGTTAATAGAAAATGGTTTATATATCAGCATTCTAACACTATAAAATCTTAAAGGCATTAAATTTTAAATTAAAAAGGTAGGTTTGTTTTAATTAACACCACTAATAGGAAAAGAGATCATAACTCAATTGGGAAATGTCTATTTAGTACATTTTAACAGCATTCATAAATGTTTAGCCCCCTTTACGGTTAATATAATTACAAATGCTACAAAATTTTAATTTTATGTGTGCTTTACTATGAATAAAAGGTGACAAATTATTCTTCGACTTAACAAAGTTACATGAAGTAATGTTCTGTAATCTTGTCTCAGCCTTTACATTTCGCCTACAATTGAAGTTTTGTTGTGCAATGGATTGAACATTACTGATGTGTTCGCCATCGTCATACTTACTCAATTAATGCAAATATTTTGCAGAGCTGAGCTTTAAAAGCAGTTTAAATTGTCATTCATAAAATATTTGAGTTAGAGAGCTGAGATAAAAAGATCTGGAGATGGTTGGTTTGGGGTGGAAATGCAGTTGAGTATTGGATGCATCAGGCCCAACCCGAATTCTGAGTCCCAACTCAACAAATAACGGTCCCATTGGGAGACAGTGTGGATAAATGCTATTTCCATTCATAGCCAGTATCACAAACAAGTAGGCAAGACCCTCCTTGTTTTCTGCCTTCTTTGATGGAGTGCTTAGCAATGGTTGGTGGTCTGGAGGGTTTGAGCTATTGGAAGAGGCTGAATAGGCTGGGGCTATTTTCCCTGGAGCGTCGGAGGTTGAGGTATGTAACATCATGAGGGGCATGGATAGGATAAATAGACAAGATCTTTTCCTTGGGGTAAGGAGTTCAAAACTAGAAGGCATTGGTTGAAGGTGAGGGGGTAAGATTTAAAAGGAACCTAAAGGGTAAATTTTTCACGCAGAGGTGGTGCGTGTATTGAATGAGTTGCCAGAGGAAGTGGTACAATTATAACAATTAAAATGCATCTGGATGGGTGTATGATTAAGAAGAATTTAGAGGGATGGGGCCAAATACTAACAAATGGGACTAGATTAATTTAGGATATTGGGTCAGCAAGGATGAGTTGGACCGAAGGGTCAGTTTCCATGCTGTACAAGTCTGCAACTCTATGATTCTAAGCAGGAGAAGGTGGATATTAGGATTGGGAATTCCACTGTTTTCTCCACTCCACATTAAGTCAAAGTTGAGAGCATCAGAGAAAGAGCTTCCTGTCTCACCACCAACTGAGGACCCTGAGGGGCAATTAATAATCAAACTGGTTACCTTCCACAATTTTCAGCAACAAAGGACTCAGAGTTTTTTAAATGATAATTGTCATCTGTTCATACTGCTTTGTTTCCCAATAATAGAATCCAAATTTCACCTTTTGTGGTGCCGTTCTTCCTCCCCAAGGATCAAATGGGAGCAATTTTTCACCTCTGTTTACTGAGTGTGCATTCCAAATTCAATATGAAGTAACAATAGAAACAGTAGGATAACATTGCATACATTCCACTTCTCACATTCATTCTCTTTATCCTAAATTGGTTTCAAACTCTGCTTTGGAATGGCAGCTAGAATAATTCACTACTTTTCTGAGTTGAAATCCCTCACTGCCCAGTTTTATAATACAAGTACTGGATTGAGACACGATTACAAATTTCATTTCTACGAGGCCAGTAGTTTTGACCTATTGTTTCCCTCCTATTAGGTGTCTGGATTTGCACCTTGCATGAAATTTATATCAATCTAAACGGTTTGAAACTTTGTTCATTTCCTTTGATATTCTGTAGGGTTCTGGTTTGCCATCAGTAATTTGCAGTTTTTTAGGTGGTTCAAATCACTGCCAGATCCCTGTTTCTGACACTGGGCTTATACAGGAAGGTGAAATGAAGGAGATAGTAGACAGGTGTTTCAGGGCATAAGAGTCTTTGTGTTTTTTTTAAATACAGAAAGGTAACTTAAAATAAGAAATAAAGACAAATGCAATAATTGACAATTACGCAGAGGACAGTAATTAAATACACTATTAAATCAAACACAGGTTAAACACTTTTAGAACTTAAACAACAGTTTTAATCACGGACATTTTAATTAGGGTTCCAACCGTTGGGGTCCCTCTAGTGTCACCATTCACCTTCTCCTTCCTGCTACCTAAGGTTGGAAACTTTGGGGTGTTGGGAATTTGTGTTCACCACTGGGGAAGAATTCACCATTTTGAAGTACAGCTGGCTGTTCCTGCTTGGCGTTCCTGATGCCTCAATGAAAAGTTTAGCCAATTAAGCCCTTCAGTCTGGTTGAGTCTGCTGATGCAATAGGACGTAGTTTGGATTTATTGGGTGAGTATATGTTTTCCTTACTTTCTGGTGGTTTTGTGGGCCATTTTTCAACTCAGGATGTGTCTGAGGCCTTTTAGTGTCAGTCAGGTGGGTGTCAGAAGCTGTCGGCTCTCAGGTCTGTTGTTCGTGGTCAGTTGCTGCTGGTTCCTCTGGTATGGAACAGGCCTAAGTTGATAAGTCTTGGAAGTTCGGTCAGGATCCCCCTTCAGACATAGCTCTTGGAAATAGCAGCTAGAATTAGCTGTTGGAATTCTTCCGGGGATCACTGTTTGGAATTGCTCTTAGGAAATAACTATTTGGGACCCCTCTTCTGGAGATAGATGTGCAGGTCACTCTCAAGGAGATAGCTATTTTGGATGAGATTGGAGCCTGCAATTATACTAATTGTGAATCACTTATCTTTGTGCCAAATCTGCACTTGTCATCATGTTACTGATGAAGTCAAATGGTTTCCTGGTAGTTAACAAGCATGTGTAAATGTATTTTGATTGCAGTTGAATGCCTGATATCCCTCTGAATGAATATTGATTGAAGTTGAATGTCTAGTATCTGTATCGGTTTCATAATGCCTGGGTTGGGTAGCCCAAGGTGTAAAAGTTAGTTTCAGTCCAGAGTGTTCAGTCTGGTTGATTGTTCTCTTAGTGTGAAGGTATAAATTGGATTTTTGGGCTGAACAATAGCCTCAGACCGAAATGATTCTACCTCTGCGTGTATTTGATGCAGCCTGAGCTCAAGCTTTTGCCCAATATTTTAGATTTTGGAAAAGTCCAGGGTCTTGGCCCAGTACTGAAGAATATGTACTGAAGAATTTGCTCAATCCTACAATCCCAGAGTGCATCACTGAATTTATCCTGGTGGAATATCATTAAAATTTTCTAACAGTGGTATGTGCTATGGGGTATGTTCCCTTTTATGTTTCCCCTTCATTTTTTGGAATGGTTTTCTTTGAATCTTCCTGCAGCTTTTCTGATATGTGCTGCCTCAGCTTGAATTTTTGTGATGGCTTCCTGGCTTTTTGTCACAGTAGACAATCACTACAAAAATATTGATGAACCAGGTTTGTGGTTCTGGCCTGTCATCGTTTCTCACCTCCCCCTCACCTTTCTGTTAATGCTATTGAGCTAACTGGGTTCTAACTTGACACTTTCGGATATGACTTGTTTTTAGCCCTGTTTAATTCAAATGACCCTTCCTAAACTACTTAAAAACCCAAGAAAATTATTGACACCTATGGGCCTTTTCAACCTCTTTCAGTTTCTAGCTTTTCTGCAGCTCGCTTCTGGCTTTCTCTAGCATTTCTAGTCTTTCTGACTGTCGTTATCTTTTTGGAGATATGTTGCTTCTAGCCCAATAGTTCCCAAATAAAATAATTTTCTGTGACATTGGCACACTTACCATTATCCCCACTGGCAGAAACCACATGGCAAGTTCATTCATTAAGTTACATTTAACCAGTGACACCACCACATACTTTCCAATGAACTCTTTCATTAGCACGCTGAAGTTTAACTTTGCTTCAAAGTGAAAATGCATTCATTTCTCTATTAGCAAAGTCTGCGATCATGTAGTGTCTCAGAAAATGCTGCTTTTTTCTTCTCTCTCTGATTGTTTCTAACAGTCAGTGCTCAATATTCCTTTGAAGAAAAACACAGCTCTCCTGGTTAACTGTCATGCCTGAGCAGACAGTGACTACTTTTCATGCAGCTTATGTTTCTGGTGACACTGGAACCAACATTTTTCTTTTACGTACCCTGACTTCCCACAGTGGAAGGACTTGGAGTGATTTGCCTCATGTCTCCAATCCAGATCCTTCCTTTAATGGCCAAGGAAATCCTGCTTTCTCCACCTGGCTTTATGAGTCTACGTACTATCCCATGGTTGGCAGTCAGACCATTTTCTTCTCAGGGTCCTACTAACATTTGTTCCTCTTCATGCAGCTAGATTGATCAGGGTATTACATTTTTAAACTTGTGGAGAATCACCCCATGGAAGATTTTGTGGGTGGCATTAATTTTAAATGCCCAAATCCCACTGGTTAACAGCAAAGCTGCTTAAACAACTTAAATTCCAGTTGTTTAATGGTCAGGCCATTTCTTGAGGGCACAGATCTTTTGCTGGTATACTTTTGGCACTAATGAGTGCACAATTAAGATAGCCCCTTTTGCTTCCTCATAGTTAGTCGCACTGTCCTCAGCTCAAATGGAGTAAATCATAAGAACTTTTCCTCTCAGTGTGTTCTACATTAATATTCTGTTGTTGGAATGACCATTAACTGCTTGAAGGAGATGAATAAGACATGCAATTTTGAGATTGAACAGGGAAACCTGAATATTTCAGCTCTTCTGTCTGAGTTAGATGTGGTACTCTCATCAAAGCTACCTTCATTTGGATTCTCCCATCTTGGCTCAAGTTGCTTTGATTTCTCCTTTTTTCTTTCTCTTTTCCAGTGTAGTAGGGAAATGAAGGGTGTGGGTCTTTTCAGGGTAGAGAATACGAGAAAGAATATCAGGCTTATATGAGTTTACCAAATTGTAAATTATATATGTAGTTAATAAAAGCAGAGGAACTACCAAACTGATTACCGCAGCTGGGGTCTTGAGATTTTACTCACTATTGCCAGTTTACTCATTCATTCTCACATTCAATTTCATGGAAGTGCTGTTTTGATACTAACTTTCTTAAAGAGGACAGAGGCCCTATTCAAAATGAATCTAACAGGTACATGCTGACGGAGAAAACTTGTTTGCTATCTTGCAAGCTATTCAAGCTCCAGTAGATGGTTCTGAGGAGGCATTAGTATTATAATCTTTTCGTAGTTTTGGGTGACATAGTGCGCTGGGGAGTGGAGAATGAATGAAATGCAGTAGTAGTAAATATAGAGCGCTTGTGAGTGGATTGGTCAATAAAAGGACCTTAACACAAAAATAAGGAAGCTTTTTGTAGAATATCTCACAATATCATAGAATAAGTTGTGTTAAGGTGATTAACTCTCTCCTTCACTTAAGACACGCCACCTTGACCACCACGACATTGGTGGTTGCTAACCGTTATGAGTAAGCAGGGAAGAACCTTAACAGGTCACATGATGTTCAGGGGCACAGGTTATAAGATAAGAAAGTGACTTCATAGGCACCATGTGTTTGAATCCAACTAGTAGATATATAATAAACAATGATCTGATGTATTATAAATTTGACTATTAGTTTACAGACCTGATATAATTAACTGCCTCATCAATTGATTTTACAACCTTGATGTAATCATCGCCCAGTTGATTGACTTATGGACTTGATATGATCTTACCTCAGAGACTGAGGTCACTCCTACACCTGACTCTCTCTCTCTCTCTCTCTCTCTCTTTCTATTTCACTTGCTCTCTGTCTTTTTTTCATTCCTGGAAATCTGTTCCTACATCTTTTCTGTTGGAATCTTGATTCTAATTTCTACAACTCCAGTTTTAATGTATCTCTTTCCACTGTTCTCCATTTCTCCCTTTGGATATTTTGCCAGAGGTTTTATAATTTCTGTTGTCCTGGCTTTTGGAATGTGTCTTGCACATCCAAGTTTCTAACTATCCCTTCAATTCATCCAAAGATAATCCATTTTTTTTGTGGGTCACTTCTTTCCTGTTCTTTGGAAGCATTAACACTTTAGCATTATATATCAAAGAAAACCTTTTTTTTTCCCTGATGTTTTTCTCCTTTTTTTAATAAAAGCACTTCGAAGGAGCAATTTATTTTCTTCACTCCCAATTATTTCATTCACATGTGCTAGAATCCATTATCCCTGAATCCAAGTACCCAATCTTATTATAAGTATGTGATGAGGAGTGAGTCAACTCCACTCTTTTTCACCCACTTGAATTGTTGCAACAACTGTAAGGCTGTGGCATACTGATAATGTCGTTGGTTTAGTAATTTCAAACTCCCGACCAATTCTCTGGTGATCTCACCCATGGCAGATTATGAAATTTCAGTTCAATAAAAATACACAATAAGAAGTTTGCTTAATGGTGACCATGTAACCATTGATGATTGTCAAAAAACCCAACTGGTTTGCTAATGCCATTAAGGGAAAGAAATCTGTTGTCATTATGTGACTCCAGAACCACAATAATGTTGATTCTTAACTGCTCACTGAAATGAACCAAAATCAGTGAGATCAAGGAGTAATTGGGGTTTGATAATCAATACTGGCCCAGCCAATGATGCTCACATCCTATAAGTGAATTAGAAAGAACTTTCCAATCTTGTCAACATATTGCCATGTCACATTGTAATTAAAACATAATGCTAGCTGCAGTTAATGAGTTAATTATAAACATTTTCTTGAGAAAAGAAGAAAAGGATTCAAAAATATAATAACCTCAAGAAAAATATCTAAATATCACATCAAACAAACACACAAAAATGGGTATGAAACTTCAAAAGGCAAAAGCATCTAGTTCAAAAAGTAATTTCAAGAATAGACAATTGAAATACCCTTAGAGTCCTTTAGGTGTTCATAGTTAACCTGTTTAACAGTGGGCTGAGAGAAATAGGGAGTGAGAGCAAGTCTGCCAGTTCTGCTGCTATTAGTTCACCTTGTACTTTTTCCATCTCTCTCCTTTGTCCCAAACATAGTTGCCTGAAAAGCATTTCATTTCTATGTTCTCATATCTGGCTTCGTTGCTTTTCACAAGTTCAAAAATATTGAGGTGAAACTAATTACAATATATGAAACTTATGGAAATTTGGAAATCGAACACAGAGAAACATAGATAAGAGGGGGAATAGCCACTTAAGCCATCAAACTTGCTCCACCATGCATTATGATCATGACTGATCATTAAGTTCAATGTTCTAATCTCATGGTCCCCTCATATCCTTTGATCCATTTAGCAACAAGAGCTATATCTACATCCTTCTTAAAAAATACATTCTATTTTGGCCTCAAGCATGTTCTGTGGTCTCCTATCTCTCTAGGTGAAAAAAATTCTCTCAGCCCTAAAACATTCACCTCTTATCCTTAAATTATGATCACTCTAGACTACTCCATGCTCCGGAATATCTTACCTGCATTTAACTTGTCTAGTCCTGTTAGAATTTTGTAGTTTTCAATGAAAGTCCCCATCCACCTCATTCTTCTAAATTCCAGTGAATACAATTCTAACCAACTCAATCTCTCCTCACATGTTAGCCTTGTCATTCCAGAATTCATTTGATAAACCTTTGCTGCACTCCTTCGGTAGCAAGGACCTCATTCTTCAGATAATGAAACCGAAACAATATTTTAGATGTGGCCTCACCAATGCCCTATATAAATGCAGCATAACATTTTGTTCTGGTATTCAAATAATCTCATCTTTAAGGCCAACATTCAATTCGTCTTCTTTGCCTGCTGCACATGCATACTTTCAGCAACTGGTGCACAAGAACAGCCAAGTCTCGTTGAACATTCTTCTCCCTCAATTTACAATCATTCAAATAATAATCTGTCTTATTTTTTGCTACCAAAGTGGATAACATCACACCTATCGACATTATACTGCATCAACCATGTATTTGCCCACTCATTCAACCTGTCCACGACACACTGTAACATATCTGCATCCTCCTCACAGCTCACACTTACTTCCAGCTTTGTGTCCTCTGCAAATTGTGAGATACCACATTTTATTGCCTGGCAGCACAGTTGCCCAGTGGTTAGCACTGCTGCCTCACATTGCCAGGGACCCAGGTTCAATTCCAGTCTTGAGTGACTGTGGAGTTTGCACATTCTCCCCATGTCTGTGTGGGTTTCCTCCCACAGACCAAAGATGCTCAGATTACGTAAAGTGACCATGCTAAATTGCTCATTGCATTCAGGGATGTGCAAGTTAAATGCATTTAGTAATGGGAAGTCTAGACTAATAGGGAAGGGGAATGGCTCTGGTGGAATACTCTTCAAAGGGTCAGAGTGGACTTGTTGGGCTGAATGGCCTGTTTCTGCACTGTAGGGGATTCTATTCAATGTGTAACATATACTGGGAATAGCTGGAATCCTAGTGTTGATCTCCATGGTACCGATTAGTTACTGCCTGTCATTCAGAACAAACCACAACTACTACTACTTTGTTTCCTGTCTGCTAACCAATTTCCTAAACATCTTAATTCACTATGCAAATTCCATGTGCTTTAATATTACATATGAACCTCTTCTGTGGGACATTATCAAAAACCTTCAAAAAGCCCAAATAAACCCCATCCACTGGCATCCCATGATGAATTCTATTAGTTATATCCTTGGAGAATTCAAGAAGACTTGTCAAGCATGATTCTGTAAATGTATGCTGACTGTATCTGATTCTACCATTGCTTCTAAATGTTTGACTATAAATTCCTTGATAATGGACTCTAGCATTTTACCAACTTGTGACATCAATTTTTGGGCAATTATTTTATATTTTCTCTCCACCTCCCTTTTCAACTAGTGGGGTTGCGTTAGCTACCCTCCAATTCACAGGAACTAGTGCAGAGTCTAAGAATTTTGAAAAGTTATCATTAATGTACTTAACATTTCTAGGGCCATTTCATTAGGTTCTCTGGGATGTAGATTTCTTCAGTTTACTTCAGTTCTTTCTTGTCATGAAAGCCTGTGTTCTGGTATATCATTTGTGTCCTCCTTTGTGAAGACAAAAGCAAAGTATGAATTTAGATTGTCAGTCATTTCTTTGTTCCCCGTTGTAAACTCCCCCATTTCTGACTGTCACAGATTTGGTTTGGTTTTCACCAGTCATTTTCTCTTTACACACCTATAGAAATGTTCACTGTCAGTTCTTACGTTCCCCCACAAGCTTATCCTTCCACTCTTTCTCCCCCTTCTGAATCAATCCTTTTGTCCTCCTTTGCTGGCTTCCAAACTATTCCCAATCATCAGGTCAATTGTTTTTTCTTGCCGATTTGTATGTCTGTTCTTTGCATCTAATACTATATCTAATTTCCTTCATGAGCCATGTCCTGTTTGCATTCTTGTATTTGACAGGAACAAGCAATTTTTTTATATAGTTCACCCATTCACTATTTGACTGTTTGCCACTGTCTATCAACTGTCTGTCCACAATTTCAGCATCATTTCCCAATCCATTACAGCCAATGCACACCTTATTTTATTGCAGTTTCTCTTATTATGTTTCAAAATCAAATACCGAACTCTCCATCTTGATGAAGCATATTATGATTGCTCATTCTCAAGAGTCTCTCATAACTACATTACCAATTATTCCTTTCTCATTGCATAATACTCACTTGTTCTCTAGTTGGTTCCTCAACAAATTGGTCCAGAAACTGATGCCTAAATACTGTAGGAATTCCTCTTCTATGGTGTTGTGCCTAATTTGATTCATCTAACCTAAATGGAGATTAAAATCACCCATAATTGCAGATGTTCCTTTCCCGCATACATCTCTGATTTCCTGTTTAAATCATACCCAAAGTCACCACTAAGGTTTGGTGTTCTGTGTACCACTGGTAAGAATGCTTTGTGCTCCTTGTTATTTCTCAATTCTACACAGACGGATTTTACATTGTCTGAGCTAATGTCTCACCTCAATAATGTGTTTATAATCTCTTTAATCAGTAATACAACTCACCACCTTTTTATCTGTTGTTCCTAAATATTGAACACCTTTGGATGTTTTGTTCCCATTCCCTGTCAGTCTACAGCCACATCTCTGTAATCTCAACTATATTATACACATTTATATGGATTAGCACAATTATTACATCCACTTTTCCTAGAATGCTCTTTCGATTTAGACTCAAAGCCTTTTTAATTTGCCCTTGTTTACTTTTTGCCTTTGATTCCTCTGACTAACACTTCTCTTACTCCACTTTCTGTCTTTTGCCCTTATCTTTGATTTCCCTTTTTCACACTCTGTGTTTGGTTTGCATTCCCCTACCACTTTAGCTTAAGCCTTCCTCAACCACTCAAACAAATACTCCCCTTAGGCCATCAGTCCCCACCTGTCCAGATGTAATCCACCCATTTTGGATTTATCCCACCTCCCCCTCATAGTATCACTTTAGAAACATGTTAATCTCATTTATCCTGCTATTTCGACTCTCTACTAGCACATGAAAGGAACACATCAACACTGTCAAGTCCTTTAAGAATCTTGAATGCTTCAATAATTTGTCTCTCATTTTCATATTCCACTCCATACAGGCCATATACTCAATCTCTCCTCAAAAGACAGCTCCTCTCTATCTGATTTCAGTCTTGTGAAGCTTCTCTGGACTGCCTCCAATGCTAGTCCATCTTTCCTTAGATAAGGACCTTAAGTTCCCAGTATTCCAGCTATGTTCTGATTCATGCCTTGTATACTTTTAGCAAAATCTCTCTATTTATACTCCATTCCCTTTGCAATAAAAGTCAATAATCCATTTGCCTTCCCATTACTCACCGAGCATAGATACTAGTTCTTTTTTTATGTTTCATGGATAAAGAGCCCCAAATTGATCTGTTCATTAGCTTTCAGCAGTCTTTCTCCATTTATATAATATTCAGCTGCTCTATTTTTCCTCTGAAAGTGCATGACCTCATATTTCCCAAGCCTCTCCCAACATGATTGTTCTACCTTACTTGTTATAAACAGAAAGACTACAAATAGGGAGAAGAGACTCCAATTTTTGTTTGCTTTGGACTGTATCAAGGCTCCATATGACAATTTAAAAATTACTTTAATTATGCATTCCTGGAGTTAAGATATGTTGCAACCCATTGGTCCTTTTTTTGAGTCCTGCAGCAAAGCGAAGTTTGTTCCCAGTGATGCTGAGAAAAATCTAATGAAATTGACATAAATGCTCATGTCCCTGATGGCTGGTTAAGTCTGGCACAAAAATGCAGCAAACGTGTCATTAGCAAGCAAGTAGGCAATCACTCAAAATCACGTACTTACCCACAGCACATCAGAAAGTTAAAATCACTTAAAATCGTTCACTTTTAATTTAAATTTCCCAAGAGCTAAATAAGTACATGACTATTCCAATAAAAGTTAAAATAAAAGATAAGTAGACCTTTTACTAAAAGAAAATGCAATTTATGTTTTAAAGAAAAAATGAAATTTTAATCTTTGTGAAGAGCTTTGACGTTTCATGAATATAAAGTCATTATTTTGAACAAGTGTGGGTGTGGGAGCAGTAATTATGAAATTAATATTGGATTTTTTTTCAAATCCAGTTACATCTCAATCAGTCATAACTCGTTTCAGAGATTTTTACAGTTGCATTGATAGTTTGGAACAGAAATAGCTGTCAATTCACGGCTGTAAGAGATATTGTCATCTGTATAAATATCTGCAACAGAGTCCCTGGGGAATTATGGACTCAGTGAGAGAAAGATGAGGATCATTTTGTCACTGTCTGAACAGTTGGTGCTGCTGTCAGCTTCATTGGAGTGAAGTGGATGGATTTGTGCCAACATTACAAATACAAAACTCATGCTGGACACATCTGAGTGAACTATATGTGCACTACATTACCTGGAATGATTTACCTGCCCTTCTGTAGGTATGTGCAGGTTGGTCAAAAGCATCAACACATTTTTGAGTGCGCATTTTCAAGTAGAATGAGATGCTTGGGGACCCAACAACCTCTAAGTTTCAGTTCAATAACTTTAGAGCCTAATTTTGATCTTCCATGTTTTACATCCACCCCATCTTCTTCATATATTTTGAAGGGGGTTTGCTTTGGTTCATAACAAATAGGAGGATCTTGTCATGATCAAAATCTCTAATTCCAGTTGGGTTTAGGATTATCGGATTCAAAGGCACTGAGCGGTGAGTGTTGGCGTTCTCTTTTCAGGAGTTGCATTCGGTTGTTTTAAATAGGGTCTGCCTTGTGTAGTAATGGCTCTTTTCGTCACTAAGAGTTTCCTGGAGGAGGAACAAGTCACTTCAGGGTTTTCACAGTAAGTGAGCAAGGCAAAACTTTCGGAATTGGCAAACAAGCTGGAGTTACTGTTGCCTTTGTCACAGGTAGACAGGGCAGAGAAGAAGGTTTTTGGCACATTGGCCTTTATCAGTCACAACTTCAGTATAAAGTTGGGAAGTTATGTTACAGATGTACAGGATGTTGGTGAGTCTGCATTTGGAGTATTGTATTTAGTTTTGGTCACCTTGCTATAGGAAGGATGTTATTAAACTGGAAAGAGTGCAGAAGAAATTTTAAAAGTTTGTTGCCACGATTCAATGCTCTGAATTATAGGGAGAGCTTGGACAAAGATAGGCCTTTATTTCTTCAAAGCATTGAAGACTGATAGGGGACCTGATAGAAGTGTATAAGATCATGAGAGGCATGGATAGGGTGAATGCACTCAGTCTTTTTCCCAAGGTTGGGGAACCAAGGACTAAAGGGCATCAGTTTAAGGTTAGAGGGGAAAGAATAAAAATGAATCTGAGAGGCAACTTTTTTACAGAGGATGGTATGCAAATGGAATGAGCAGCCAGTAGAAGTGGTTGAGGTGGGTACATTAACAGCATTTCAAAGGCACTTAGAGAGATGCACAGATAGGAAAGGTTAAGAACGATATGGGCCAAGTGCAGGGAATTGGGACTAGAGTGGATGGACATTCTGGTCAGCATGGACCAGTTTGGGCCAAAGGGCCTGTCTCTGTGCTGTAAGACTCTATGAAAAGGGAAAGTAACTGTATCAATAACTCAACATTTACGATTGCGGGAAATGCATTTGGAATCTTTGAAAATGGCTAAAATTCAATTGCAAATGAACCAGTTTGAATTAGAGGCAAAAGTTAAAGAAAGAGAAAAAGAAATATAAACAATTTCAATTATGATTGCAAGAAGTAAAAAGGGAGGTCCGAGCAGAAAGAAGAGTGAATGAGAAAATTTTTGAATTTCAAAGGTTGGACTGAAAACTCAAAGTCAACTTAAAATGGCAGAGGTTAAGCGAAAGGTTGAAGTCATGATGAGGTCTGTGATAGAGAGCAATCCCATTGTAGCCAACAGCCTCATAGGGATCTGTTTAAATATATCCAAGCATGGGCTAAATTTGACAAGAAGGATGTAAATGCCTTTTTCATTTCATTTGGGGAAGTGGCTAAACAAATGAAATGACAGGTGACCATATGGGTATTGTTGATCCAAACAAAGTTGGTAGGTAGAGCTAGTGAGATGTTTGCATCGCTATCAGAGAAGGTATCTGGGGATTATGATGAGGTGAGAAAAGCCACCTTAGGTACATATGAACCAGTGCCAGAAGCCTCAGACAGTTTTTTAGGAATCTAAGGAAGGAACCTGGTCAAACATACATTGAGTTTGAAAGATTCAAAACTAAGTAACCTTGAAAGGTGGATAAGGGCATTGGTAGTAGGTCAGATATGTGACACTCTTAGAGAGCTGATTATTTTGGAGGATTTCAAACATTCTCTTCCTAAAATAGTGAGGACTCATGAAGAAGAGTAAAGAGTTAAAACTGCAAGATTAGCAACAGAAATGACAGATGAGTATGAGTTGGTTCACAAATCAAAGTATGGCTCCTGACATCAATTGTAAACTGTGAGGGATAGAAATTGGGAAAAGAGTAATCCTCGGGTGGTAAGGGAAAAGGAGATTTCACTAAACTTAGTAAGATAGTTTACGACAAGGTAAAAAGTAAACCCATGAGGTGGAAAGAGAAATTAAAAAGCTCATTGTAATAAAGTAGATCATATGAAGTCACAATGTTAGTGGTTTAGAGAAAGCACTGGGAAGATGAATGTGGAAGAAAAGTTTAAGCCAGTGAGTTTTGATGAAGTGGTAAAGGAAAGTACAATGGAAGCTAACAAGTTGCAAAAGAAGGTAGTCTAGTCAGAGGTTGGTTGAGAAGTAAGTGCCAGATCACTTTGAAGAATTTAGAATCAGAGAGTCATAGAGTCCTACAACACAGAAGCAGGCCCTTTGGCCCAAACTGATCCATCCCAAATAAAATGTCTGCCCACGCTAATGCCATTTCCCTGCACAATGCCCATATCCTTATAACCATTTCCTATCCATGTATTTGTCCAAATGCCTCTTAAATATTGTTAATGTACTCACCTCAACCATTTCCACTTGCAGCTCATTACATATGCATACCACCTTCTGTGTAAAAAAGTTGCCCCTTATATTCATTCCTCCCTAGCATTAAACTGATGCCAATTCAAAGACACCTCCTCTTACCGCCCCCTCGACCATAACCCCACCCCCCATCACCAAATCATCATCTCCCAGAATATACAGAATCTCATCACCTCAGGAGATCTCCCACCCACAGTTTCCAACCTCATAGTCTGGGAACACCGCTTCGCCCAATTCTACCTCGTTGCCAAGATCCACAAGCCTGACTACCTCAGCCGACCCATTGTTTCAGCCTGCTCCTGCCCCACCAAACTCATCTTCACCTACCTCGATACTGTCCTACCCCACTAATCCAGGAACTCCCCACATACATTCGAGACACCACCCACGCCCTCCACTCCTCTGAGACTTCTGTTTCCCTGGGCCCCAATGCCTCATCTTCACCATGGACATCCAATCCCCCTACACCTCCATCCGCCATGACCAGGGCCTCCAAGCTGTAAGTTTCTTCCTCTCCCGATGTCCCCAACAGTACCCTTCCACTGACACTCTCATTTGTTTGGCTAAACTGGTCCTCACTCTTAACAATTTCTCCTTTGAATTCACCCACTTCCTGCAGACCAAAGGGGTAGCCATGTGCACTCGTATGGGCCCCAGCTATGCCTGCCTCTTTGTTGGCTACGTAGAACAGTCCATCTTCTGTAGTTACACTGGCACCACTCCTCAACTCTTCCTCTGATATATTGATGACTGCACTGGCACCACCTCGTGCTCCCGCGAGGAGGTTGAGCAGTTCATCAACTTCACCAACACATTCCACCCCTTCCTTCCTGGACCTCTCCATCTCCATTAATGATGACCAACTTGACACTGACATTTTTTGCAAACCCACCGACTCCCACAGTTACCTGGACTACACCTCTTCCCAACCTGCCTCCTGCAAAAATGCCATCCTGTAATCCCAATTCCCCTGCCTCCGCTGTATCTGCTCCCAGGAGGACCGGTTTCACCACAGAACACACTAGATGGCCTCCTTCTTCAGAGATTGCAATTTCCCTTCTCACATGGTTGAAGATGCCCTCCAACGCATCACATCCACATCCCATACCTCTGCCATCAAGCCCCACCCCTCCAACCGTAACAAGGACAGAACTCCCCAGTCCAAACTTTCCACCCCACCAACCTTCGCATAAACCTCATCATCCGCCGACATTTCCATCACCAGAGATATATTCCCTTCCCCACCCTTTTCCACTTTCCCGTTCCCTCCGTGACTATTTGGTCAAGTCCATGCCCCCCTACAATTCACCCTCCCATCCTGGAACCCTCCCCTGCCACCACAGGAACTGTAAAACCTGCACACACACAGCTCCTCCCTCACCTCCATCCAAGGCCCCAAAGGAGCCTTCCACATCCATCAAAGTTTCACCTGCACATTCACCAATATCATTTATTGTATCTGCTGCTCCCAATATGGTCTCTTCTACATTGGGGAGACTGGACGCCTCCTAGCAGAGCGCTTTAGGGAACATCTCTGGGACACCCGCACCAATCAACCCCACGCTCTGTGGCCCACCATTTCAACTCCCCCTCCCACTCTGCTGAGGACATGCAGGTCCTGGGCCTCCTCCACCATCACTCCCTCACCACCCAACGCCTGGAGGAAAAACGCCTCATCTTCCGCCTCCGAATACATCAACCACAGGGCATCAATGTGGACTTCACCAGTTTCCTCATTTCCCCTCCTCCCACTTTACCCCAGTCCCAACCTTCCAGCTCAGCACCACCCTAATGACCTGTCCTACCTGCCAATCTCCCTTCCCACCTATCCGCTCTACCATCCCCTCTGACCTATCACATCCATCCCCACCCCTATTCACTTATTGTACTCTTTGCCATCTTTTCCCCAACATCCCCCCCCCCCCCACACACATTTATCTCTCCACCCTGGAGGCTTCCTGCCTCTATTCCTGATGAAGGGCTTTTGCCTGAAACTTCGATTTTCCTGCTCCTCGGATGCTGCCTGACCTGCTGTGCTTTTCCACCACCACTCTGATCTAACTCTGGTTTCCAGCATCTGCAGTCCTCACTTTGCCTATTGAACTGATGCCCTCTAGTCCTTGATTCTTGAACCTTGGGAAAAAGACAGAGTGCATTCATGATTTGGAGACACCAGTGTTGGAATGGGGTAAACAAAGTTAAAATCATGCAACACCAGGTTATAGTCCAACAGATTTATTTGGAAGCACTAGCTTTTGTCATAATCACCTGATGAAGGAGCAGTGCTCTGAAAGCTGGTGCTTCTAAATAAACTTGTTGGACTATAGCCTGGTGCTGTGTAATTATTAACTGAGTGCATTCAACTTATCCATGCCTCTCATCATCTTATACACCTCTATAATGTCCCCCTCAGTCTCCTATACTCTCAAGAAAACTGTCCCAGCTTGTCCAATATCTCCTCATATCATTGAATCTAGGCAACATTCTTGTAAATTGCTTCTGCATTCTTTCCAGTTTAATAATATCCTTCCTACAACAAGATGACCAAAACTAAACATAATATTCCAAGTGCAGTCTCACAAATGTCCTGTATAACTGTAGCATAACTTCCCAACTTCAATTCCCAATATTGTGACTGATGAAGGCCAGTGTGCCAAAAATCTTCTTAACCGCCCTGTCTACCTGTGACTCCACTTTCAGAGAAATTTCATTACGTGGATAAGATTTATTCACGTATGCCAGGAGGAGTTAAACAAATCAAAATTCTCAGAGATACGGGAACAAGGCAATCTTTGATGGTGAAAGATGAGGAGATATGTAATTTGGAATGAGCGTTACCAGAAAATGTGGTAATATGCGGACCTCATGGTGAGAAGAGTTTGTTCCATCACATAAAGTGAGGTGGAGAGTCTGGTGAAAAGTGGAGAAAAGGTGTAGGAGGAATGGAGAACTTCTCAAATTCTGAAAATACAGTTGATCCAAGGTAATGATATAGGTGGATCACAGGTGAGAGTGATGCCTACTGTGGTTGAAATGCCAGTGGAAAATTGGGTGACTGAGTTGCAACAGGAAGTAAATCCTAGGATTTTTCCTCACTGTATGGTAACAAGATCACAAACCCACAGGTGGAAGCAGGAGGAGGAATTGAGGAGTAAAGATAATGAAGTTGAAGTTCAATGATCAGAAATTATGTTTGATCAAATGAGTAACAACAAGAACAAAGCAGAGGTTTTCAGTTCAGAGGAATTATCTGATTTACAATCGAAAGATGAAAAACTAAAGATTGTATCTAAAAGCAGACACAGAAGATTAATCTGAGTGCATCCCAGAATGTTACTAACTTACAAATTAAGTCTTGATGAGGAAGTAGAGACTATCACATATTCAGTTGGATGAAAAGTGGGCAGAGGTTCAACAGGTTGTATTACCGGTGGATTGTAGAAAGCAGGTAGTGCTAAAATTGCCAGTAGGAGGTCATTTGGGAGTAAGGAAACCTCAAGTTAAACTTTTCCCCATGCTTTCTCCACCTCCACAAACCTGCCCTTGTTATTCCATGGGCTGTCATCACACACTATCCTTTGTCAGCTACCAATTGTCCCCATTAGCAGCTGTTCATTCCCCCAAACTGACCTATAATCATTCCTGTCCGTATACACTACTCCTCTGTATAAAAACTAACCTTTTCCTGACGACGTTCAGTTCTGAAGAAAAGTCACTGGACCAGAAACATTAACTATGATTTCTCTTCCCAGATGATGCCAGACCTGTTGAGATTTTCTGGCAATTACTGTTTTGTTTCAGATTTCCAGGATGTGGAGGTCTTTTGGATTTTTATAGTTAGCATTTTTACTGGTGTTACAATGTTGTCTTGACAGTCACTTTTTCGTTAAACTTTATAAAGTTGGCAACATTGGCACCTTTCCACTGATGTGACCAGATAACATTCATAACAAGGAACCATGATTGATTCTCCCTAATAGAGGGATGTTCAGGCCAAGTGTGGCTTGAAGCCAGTTGTGATAAATCATAAATTACTGACCCAAAAACAGAACTCCAACCTGAAAATATCTCATCTGTTTGACTCCATTTTACATTATGCAGTTCATTAATGCTCCAGACTGCCAAAGCAATCAGCATAATGATTTTCTAATAGAGTTATCTATCGCCATGAATGTGAAGGGTTTTTTTTAATACAAAAAGGCCCTTCAGCAAAGAGCTTAATACCTCAGACGCAGTGAGATGACACTCATTGCATCTGTGCAGTAACTCTTCAGAAAGCTTCATTGGCAATTGAGCTCAGTGACAGAAAGGATAATCACACTTTCGAGCCACTATTTGGAAAGAAAGATTGTGGTTTGTAGACTAATCAAGGTAAGATAATGACAACTAAAGGGGAAGCTTTTGCAGAAAGCACACAAACGTTTCCTTTGTGTAAAAGATCAGGCCAGATTTGATGCTCTTGGTTGATTTCTGCAATGGCATAATTACTAGAAGTGGTTCTGCAGAGTTATTGCACACATTCTGGAAGACAAGGTTTGATGACCCAACAGTGCAAGAGGAGTCTAAGGTAACAGTGTTTCTGGATTTACAACATGAACACCAAATGGAACTGAGACAATGAATGGTGATTTGCAAGGTAGGAAAGGGCTGATCACGGATGGCACCACCCACTCCAGTATTTCAGAGTTCACCCAGGTCCATAGCTTGGAGCAAGTCAGGTTAGGTAAGGAGGTACCACCTCCTTGAGCATGACAGGAAAGCTCATACCATGTGCGAGGACAGTGCTACTAATGACATTAAAAGCCATAGTGATATTGAGTATTAGCAAGGATACTCCTTCCAGGTACAAGCTGATGACACATTCAACATCTTCTTTTGCACTGTCCATTGAAATGAAAGAGGTTATATGAGATAGAGTGGGGGCAGGGGGCTGGCAGGGTATGTGGGGTGGAGTGGTGGTAGGGTTGGTGGTGGTGGAAGTAAGTTGTTTTCTATCTCACAGGGATAAGTAGGATGATAGGGTGTGTGGCTTTCCCAGAATAGTGAGATTTTCAATGCGCAGATTGTCAATGATTGCATACCTGTATCCCTGTTCATCCCTCATACCAATTGGGTTGGTACAGGAATGACCAGGATGACCACTCAGTTAATGAGCTTTAGGTATGCAAGCATCCACAGTGGACCCTAATGGTGAATGCTCAGTATCCAGAGAGCAGTTAGTGCACTCATCATTCTCGGGCAATTGCTATCCTGTCAAGATCATGCTTCTACAGAGAGCCAAATGGAGACTGCTCATGGTTCAAATCTATTTGCTATAACTTGGACTGCCCTTGCAACCTGGCGACATAAGGACAATGCATGTTTAGCAAGAGCAACTGAAAGTCAAGAAGCAGACCTCAGTTATAATGCAATGGTTCTCCTTTCTTTCCAGATTTTGATTGACCACGTTAGATGCTTCAAAAATAAATTTGTTTGCCAAGTTAGAGTACTTTTTTTTAACAGCGAAATAGACAGATGGAGAGAAAAATATATAGACTCAGAGAGACGGAGAGAGAGGAGAAAATAATAACATACAGAGAGTGAAAACAAACGAGACAGAGAAAGAATTAGAACTTCTCTTCTTGCTCTTCATTGTTCAGTTCTGACTCTGGAGAAACAATATCATATTTAATACGAACGTTTGAAATTATCCCTCTCAGGTGCAGAGTAAATCATGATGAAGAAAATAGGTAAATACAGAGAATAAAAATATCAGAGCCTCAACATCAAGAAAAGATGTTGCAATTTTCACCTTCATTCTTAAAAAGCTTCAGAACCTTGCCATTGATGGCTGACTACAATGGCCCCTTGCATTGTATCTCAATAAAGTCTCAATTTCTCATAAATGAACCATTTCGTATTCTCCTCTCTTGCCTGAGAAACAGGACAGTGCAAATTCTCAACATGCCATTCAAAGCTGGTACCTGATCATTGCAGCTCATTAAATTCTTCTTCAAAAATATCCCTGCATTTTCCATAGCCACCATTCTAATTTTCCCTTTATCCACACATGTTGGCGTCAGCAAACTCTCAGATCCCCCAGAACATCCTGTGTGTTCTCAGTCCAACTCTCACACCACTTCATCCTTTCAGTACTTTGCATTGCAGCTTAGGGATATCAACAGCTAGCATGATTCTGCTAGGTTGCTGCATTCATTCATCTCATAGACCTTCACAGAAGTCATCTTATAACTCCCAGCTTGCATTCTTAGCACATTCACTGACTTCAGCACTGACAAACAGCTACTTGTTCAGGTCACATTGCTTTCTTAGGACATTGGGTATTTAGGTCTCAGTTAAAGATTACCAGCCTCTATAACTTCCATTGTCTATAAGTGGAGAGGGAGAGGTTGGCAATTTGTCATAATGGGGAGCACTGAATATTTATGGGATTAGACATGTTGCTGTTCAACACCATGCTCGACTGAGTCCACACTTGCTAGACATTTACAAAGCATACATAATCCACATGCTTTATGTGTGTGCAAGTCAAATAAAACAGTCCTGAGTATGGTGAAGAATTAATCTCTGAGCTGGCTGGGTCTGATGGGGTGGTCCGCAACAAAATGACTGTCCTCCTCTCCTTTACCATATCCACCGAGACCTCTAGGTCCCTGTCTGCAAAGCAAGAAGCAAGCTGTCCTTTTACACTGGGCTATGTCCTCAGTGATAAAATTTGAGTGCCATCGTCAAGGGCCAATTCCTGGTTTGCAGCATCTGAAGTGGTATGCAGCTGGATTTTAAAAATGGTGCCGGGAGGGTAAACATCACAAGGTCTGACTATTGGGAAAGCCATTCTGCCTCTCTGGCTAGGTGATTCCCTGTGAAAGGCACTTAGGGCATCATTGCATAATTAATGAAGTCAAGAGCAGAAAATTGATGAGAAAGGTCACTCCAAGCCACAGTTGATTGAGTGCTATTAGTCTCATCTGACAAAATACTTGAGCTGAAAACGGGAACATTTCTGCCTGAGGGATTGGATGGTATCCCTGACTACCATTCACAATTTAGGCAGTTACTAAAAAAAAAATCATTAGTAAGTGGAAAACACTCATATTAGGTCCAAATAATGTAGACAGTGATTGTTTTGAATGATCAGTGGTGCCATTTTCTCAACCATTGTCTATTGTGATTGTGTGTAACATTATGGCCCATGTCCAACTGAAGAGATTATGTATGGAATCCTTGAATTGTTCAGGGGATGTGTCATTTTCATGTGTTTAACATGACTGCCTTTATGAGGTACTTCCAGATGGCAGGACTTCTTTCTAAGAACTTTGCCATTTGCAAGATAAAGTTATGTAAATATTGGCCATTATGAGAACAGCTTCTTAGGTAATTTAATAATATTATTGTCAATCTTTTTAAAACTTATCCAGTGATTCATTCTGTTTCACTCGGGTAGCTTTGCCTGTGCAGGTAGCAGTTCTTTACTATCCAAAAGCAAAACACCAGGAAAGAAGGGATAGTGTAAGAGAGAGAAAGCAGTGATAATTGGTGTATGGATCAACAGGTCCATCTCTCACTGTTTAAACCTTGCTCGCCATGCCAAGTATCAGGAGGTGAGTGAGCCATGAGTAAAACAGTGGCATAAGACAGTAACATGCCATCATCTCAAATGTTCTTGATGATGCCCAATGCTACAATTTCTATCACAGCCAGCCACATGATAGGAGAGGCCTCTGTTCTGCAGAGTTCAGGAGATCAAATTGTGACTGTCAGTTCTCTGCTGTGTGCTTCTAACTCTGGTCAACCAGGTAATCAACTGCAAAGAATGAAGAATTGCATTTGTGGTTGGGTAATGTACCCATCTCAGGTGAATCCTGAGAGCTATGCAGAAATAGAGAGAGAGAGAGTTGTAAAGTTGGTATCATTGGAAGTCCTGTGAGGATGAGCATGATTGCTAGGGGTGAGTACTCAGTGTCATGGACTGCTGCTGGATGATTGTTGGAATATGAGACATGAATCTCAGGCCAAGAGGTTGGTGCCAAACTGGATGTTCATTCATTGACCATGATTGCCCATGTGGACTCACTATACTTCAGGCACAAATGTCAGGACATTTTGTATTGACATTCCTGTCCCTCCAACTTTTATTGGAGGACCATCTTTTAGGTCCTCCTATAACTTGTTCATCTTATAAAAACATGGCATTCCTCCTACTGTCATCCCCAATTGAAGTGTCCAGTGCTGCATCTGTGAACATTGTTGTGTTTAATTTGACTTTTGTCCAACTGCAACATTAACAGCCACTGACAGATTTAATTGATGCAGCACAATTACCTTTTAAGACAGACAGATTAGCTTTAAGAGTTGGAGGTTAGTTGGACATATGATAGACTCACAAGCTGTTAAAGTTCCACACCTACATCACCCTCACCTCCACCACCCTCCCCATCCACCAAAATCTCACAAATGTCTCCATTGTTGTGTGCACAAACAGTGAGTAATGCAAATCACACCAGGTTACGCACAGAAATCATGCAAAAGAAGAGGCAGCACAAAGCTCATGTGATGCATGACCTTGAAGAAACTAATGCAGGCAAATTACAAAGTATAGTCCTTATGCCTAAAAATGAATGCAAACCAAGGTTTAGCAGAATCAGTCTGAAGAGGCAACAAAGACTGATGTACTGTGGTACAATAGATGTCAAGGAATTCTATTTATGATGAAATGAGAAATTAATTCAGCTCATTTTTATTAGGATGCAGAATTCTTCTCCAGCTATTTTTAATTCTGCTGTTAAGAACAATGATGGAATGGCATTGTTACTATGATTCTTTTTTGTGAACTACTGTGACCATGAAGTGCTCAATGAATTAGACGAATGCATGCTGTGGGTCTAAAACATGCTTTTGTCACCTGATTTACTTAAGTAAGGAACTGATATTTGCCATAGGTAGAGCGAGATGAAACTTGATCAATACTTGCAACCTGCATTGCGAGATTTAAACTTCAATACAATTTCTTATTTTTCAGTTTAAGAAATTATGTCTCAAAGATTCTTATGATTATTTCATTCTTATTATCTCAAAAATGAGGGCAATCTCATCTGGTATCCCTTTTTGAACAACATACAATTTTGATGTCTTGCCAATACTGCATTTAAACAATGTAAAACAATAATTTATTAGGAATGCCCAAATTATGTATTCATTATAATTTTACAGACTCACTTAAAACATCCCTGAAGTCACTTACATATGCAGAATATTATGGCAACTGTTCCCTAATCAATGCAAAGCTACCTTTGGTTAATAAGTAATATAAATCATTGTGACTAGCTTGAGGTGAAATACTATATTCAGAATCAAACCTTTTCTAACCATGCCAAATACAAACCACAAATTGTATGAAATCTGAAAGCTTTAAGTATGCCCTCCTTATCATTAAAAACTAAATATAAAGGGGATCAATCTGTCAAATGTTGATCCAATATAGTAACACTATTACAGGTCATACAGAAACAAAATTTGCGATTAGAAAGAAAAATGAAATGTAGTTAAATATATAACACCTGTATCTTTGCAAAAAAGTTAAATATAAAATGCAAAGAAATGTTTTAGAAATCTTTTATTCTTTAAATGTCATCCATAAACATTTATTAATGATGCAATGGAATTTTTTCAGTAGGCAGTGCTTGACATTTTGAGAGATATTTTATTGATATGCATAGAAGAAAAATGTTCAAGCTGAGTCAGATTGGAGCATAGGAAAAAGATCAGAATGAAGCAGGTGAACTAGGAAGGCAGGAATAGAGGAAAGATAAGCAGATATGTGGAGAAGGCCAATAAAAAAAATGAGTGAATAACAAAATGAGAGAATGTTTGCTAATTTACCAGTGACATTAGTGATGAGGGCACCAGAAACACATACTTAATAGTGGCTTTGAGTTTGTTGCCTGGGAACTGAGTTAGATTTTTTTCCAGTTATTTATTATCAAAGATAGGCTCATTGCTTAAATAATCTGCAAAGCTATTGGTATTCCGGATAAACCCTAAAGAATAAGGAACCGATGGCAAGATTGGATACACTGCATTGGAGTTTTATGTCATTGTGGCATGGAAGAGTGAATTGAGTCCTCAGAGCTGAATGCTACGATCAATATTGTTTGTTATTGACATCAATATCTTGGATTCAGAAACGTGATGTTAAGGTGTCAAGGTTGTGGAACACAATAAACTAGGAAGCAGCCTGACAACTGGAACATGAGTTGGTTAAAATGCATCAATGTTAAAACGATGGTGAATTGAACTCCAAAGACTATATTGGGCTGATTTTTATAGTTGTGAAAATGTATCACTCTGCTGTGTTTTCCCTGACGGAGTATTTACCATATGCTTTAGGTCATCCCAAAATGGCTTCAGCAGATTTGGTACAAATTAGTGAGGGTGCATTCATGTTTCCAACAATCCAGTTGCAGACAGCAAGACCTTGGATGCTGCTAGTGTAGTCTCTCCACCTGGCTTCCTGGCACCATGTTTGCTACTGGTTGAAAAATAATTTCAGACTAGTTGATTTAGAGCAAATTCAATTCAATGTGTGTGCTTTCACACTTCATTTGGAAAACACTGATTGTCAATGAAGAGGTGCAATCGTTTCTCTCCTTGTTTGTGAACATTGAGACCACCAGTGACACTGCCACAAATGTTACTATTTGAAGATTATGAAAAAGATTTCTGAGCACCCTGGCTGATTTTGTATCTCCAACTGGTTAATTAGTCATCCATATCCTTCCTGTGTTATGGCACCTTGCTGTCTGCAAATGGCTACGTTCTTATTGATGTAGCAACAGTGACTGCACTTCAGAGCAATGCAAAATGGCACACTAGAGAGACAAATGATAAACCATTAATAATATTCAAGTGCCATTAATTATTTGAAAGTAAGAGTCAGCAACCAAATAGATCCTCTAATACATTAATATGACAAAACATGCAATTGAATAATGAAAGGAGACCTTTCTGTAATAAAAAAAGGAGCCATCGCAATGAGTAAATATCTACTTTTTGAAATGATTATGAAACATTGTCATGTTTCTTACAAATTATATTTTCTGATACCAAGAGGCAAAAAAGACATAAAGCCTTCTTGAATTTTAGAATTGGGTGAGCCGTAGGAAGCAGAGCAATTTACAAAAATGCACAAAAGCTATGCTGTCCTCAAAGGTCACCAATTCAACATACTGCCCACTTCAACCCCACTGAATAAGACCAAAAGAATGGAAATTATAGGCTTGAAAATGAGGCCAAACACAATGAGGTGAATCCCAGACATGGAAGTATTTAGCAGGAAAGGCAATGATCACTACATTGCTTTACACATCATCTACCCCTGCAGTGTTAATTATCAGTTGCTTACCATAATCATTCTATGTTAGAAATTCCTCAGTACAGTTGTGACTTTTTCACGATCTCCAACTCTTTTCTCAGGCTAACCCTAATAGTACACAATCTTGATATTCTGTTCAACCCCCAGGTATATGTCAAATCAACCATTAGTCACTTGTTTTTATGCATAAACATTGCTTGCTCTTCCCCAATGTAATTCCAACCAGGAGCTGAACAATCATCCAACTTTAGGTCTCTCAACTTTATGTCCAAGTACAATTTCAGATAAAATAGATATCACATAAGTTTCCTTATACAAGATTATGAAGTATTTGGTACTCTTGCTCAAGCTGTTTTAATGTCTTTTGTATTTCTAAATGTAGAAGTTGCAGTGTTGGTCCAAGTGCAGAGTAGGAATATCAAATACAAAGCATGGCAGGATGAAGGGAGGAAAATTCTTAGCAAAGGCTTGATCGATTGAGTTTTAAATGGACTTTAAAATAAGTTTAAATAATTGAAAAAAGTATACACTCGCATCATAAAATTTGACAACAAAATTAATTGTCAATTTTTAGTGTACTACATTGATTTGAAGTAAATTATGATTCAACTTGGATTTCTATAAGTCAAACTCGTTAGGATAGTTGTTTGCTATACTGGATTGGACGGTGCCAAAAAAATTTTAAGCAAATGTGTTTGTTTTGATCACTCTTTGTATGTTTTCTTAAATAAAAAAGAGCTTAAACATAGCGGTTTGAACTGAGTGGGACTCTAATCTTTGACAAAAGAACAATTAGTAGGTTTTACTTGTGTAATTGCTTTGATTGATCAATTGAGTCTGTAGGAGAAAACAGCTATGTTTTAAGAGGATAGCTTGATGTTCTTCTCAAAGCATTTATACTAATTGCTTAGTATTTCTGGGGACATTAGGTGAATGGTTTTACGGTAATTGACATTAATGATAACAGGATGTTGCATTGTTTGTATAACTTTTTTTAAAAAATGCTATTTCATTCAATCACAGATTGCACTTTCAGGTTTTGCAGATAGGGAATAATATGGGCATTTGTTTAGCCTTCATGGCTCTAGATGCAGGTGTCACCTGCTGACAGGGTTGAGAGAGCGATGCTGGAAAAGCACAGCAGGTAGGGCAGCATTCAAGGAGCAGGAGAATCGATGCTCTGGGCAAAAGCCCTTCATCAGGAATGAGGCTGTTAGCCAAGGGGTTGGAGAGATAATTAGGAGGGGTTGAGGCTGGGGGGGGTGGGGGGGGGTGGAGGGGAGAGGAAACTGAGAGTGTTGAGAAGGTAGATGGAGGTGGGGGTGATGGTGATAGGTCAGAGAGAAAGGTGTAGTGAATAGATGGGAAGGAAGATTTTAAGGTAGGACAGGTCATGAGGATGATGCTGAACTGGAAGGTTGGAACTGGGATAAAGGTGGGGGGAGGGGAAATGAGGAAACTGGTGAAATCCACATTGATGCCATGTGGTTGGAGGATCCCAAGGTGGAAGATGAGGCATTCTTCCTCCAGGCATCAGGTGGTAAGGGATTGGTGATAAAGGAGTCCCAGCACCTGCATGTCCTTGTGGGAGGCGGAGTTGAAGTGTTCAGGCATGGGCATTGGTGATTCGTTGGTGTGGAAGTCACGAAGATGTTCTCTGAAGTGCTCTGAAAATAGGCATTCTGTCTCCCCAATATAGAGGAGATCACATCGGGCGCAACGGATACAATAGGTGACATGAGTGGAAGAGCAGGTAAAACTCTGATAGCTGTGGAAGGCTTCTGTGAGGCCTTGGATGGAGGTGAGGGGGGAGGTGTGGGCACAGGTTTTGCAATTCCTGCCATGGCAGGGGAAGGTGCTGGGAGAGAAGGATGGATTGGTGGGGGTCATAGGCCTGACAAGGGAGTTACAGAGGGAGTGGTCTTTATGGAAAGCAGATCGGGGTGCAGAGGGAAATATATCTCTGGTGACAGGGTCCATTTGTAGGTGGCAGAAATGGCAGAAGAAGATGCAATGTATACAGAGGTTGGTGGGGTGGAAGGTGAGGACTGGGGGAATTCTGTCCTTGTTGCCATTGGAAGGGTGGGGTTCAAGGGTGGAGTGCAGGAAGTGAATGAGATGGGCTGAAGTGCATCATCAAGCACGTGGAAGGGGAAATTGCAGTCTTTAAAGAAGGAGGCCATCTGGTGTGTTCTGTGGTGGACATGGTCCTCCTGGGAGAAGGTATGGTGGAGGCAGATGAATTGGAAATAAGGGATTATATTTTTACAGGAGGCAGGGTGGGAGGAGGGGTGGTCCAGGTGGCTCTGGGAGCTGATGGGTTTATAGAAGATGTCAGTGTTGAGTTGGTCACCATTGATGGAGATAGAGAGGTCCAGGAAGAGGAGAAAAGTGTCTGAGAATTTCCAGATGAACTTAAGGTCAGGTGGAATGTGTTGTTGAAGTTGATGAACTGTTCAACCTCATCGTGGGAGCATGAGGTGGCGCCGATACAGTCATCAATGTAGCGAAGGAAAAGATGTGGAATCTTGCCGATGTAACTACAGAAGATAGACTGTTCCACATAGCCGACAAAGAGATAGGCATAGCTGGGGCCCATGCGGGTGCCCATCGCTACCCCTTTTGCTTGGAGGAAATGGGAAAATTCAAAGGAGAAATTATTGAGGATGAGAACCAGTTCAGCCAAACGAATGAGAGTGTCAGTGGAGGGATACTGGTGGGGACGTCGGGAGAGGAAGAAATGGAGGGCTTGGAGGTCCTCGTCATGGTGATGGAGGTGTAAAGGGACTGGATGTCCATGGTGAAGCTGAGGCATTGGGGCCAGGGAAGTGAAAGTCTTGGAGGAGGTGAAGGGCATGAGTGGTGTCCCAAATGCATGGTGTTGGTGGGGGGAGGGGGGAAATGTCCTGATGACATTTACTTTAAGCTAATTGAAAAGATTAATTTGAACTAGTTTCAGACAAGGAACAGGCAGCCATCCAAATTGTGAATATGAGTTGGAAACTCAGTCTTTTGTGTTACTGTGTTTGCTCGACTTCGGTAATTCTTCTGAAACACAGTTCAATGTAACGTCACTTCAGAAACAGGAGGAAGGCATTGCCTGCATTTGCAACATTTGAGGATTCCTTTTTCCTTGCAAGTTAAGAAACCTACAGATCATTTTCAATGATTATTTAAGTAGTTAAATAAAATCTTGCTCAACATTTTTTATGATATTCATAATTATCGATTACTCATATCTTTTTAGGTCAAACACAACTGAAGTCTCCATTGTGATAAATTAAGAATTCAGAATTTCAACTTTTAAATAAACAGTTTGTGAACTTTAAAATGTCATTCACAAAATAACTCCCCAATGCCTAGATATCCCAGAAAGGACCAGCATAATCTTTTCCAGCCCATTGTTCACTAGACAAGCACAATCAGTCAGGAGCTGGCCTGCACAGTTCATGACATTTGCCCTGGACATGGCAATGAAGGAAAGTTAGTGCTACTACTTGTGGACACAGACCTGAAGGTCTTGGTAGATACTGTGGTACAAAGGCAGACTCTCTCTTGCCCTGGGACCAGCAGAGAATATCACAGTTCTAGATCATGTTAGGTTGGTCTGAGGTTGCCAAACAGCTCAGTGCAGTCTTAGACTTCTTGAGGAATATATAATAAAATAGGAAGCAGGTCAATTATTTTCTCTACTCTGCCAACTTGTCACCATCTTCTCTCTGATACCTCACACTTTCTGCTACTTTATCAGTCCCCTACCAAAGTTCTTGCTCTACCACTTGCATTATTGCCTGCAATATCTGCTCTCACTTGCTGTCACTCTGCCTAAGCCTTGGCATCACTAACTGCACACCCATTGAACTGTCTACTCGATGACTAAAGATGTCACCCCACCTACACTTATCTTAATAGCTGTGTCACCTACTTTCATCTCCTGTAATAATTGCCTCTCTCTCATTCCAGCAGGACCACTGCCAATCATAAGGCTGAAGGAGTCAGGATGGGCTATATGCTGCACAAATTTGACTCCTCATCCTTTTACGAGGAGTGGACCCTGACTCTGACAACCCCAAGTCATGGCAGAGTGGCTCAGTGGTCAGAGCATCAAGGACCCAGGTTCATTGCCATCCTTGAGCAACTGTCAGTATGGAGTTTGCACATTCTCCCAGTGTCTGCATAGATTTACTCTTGTTTCCTTCCACAGTCCAAAGATGTGCAGGTTAAGTAGACTGGACATGCTGAATTGCCCATTGTGTCCATGAATATGCAGGCTAGGTAGATTAACCATGGGAAATGTATGGTTATGGGTAGGATTGGGGATGGGTCTAGGTGGGATGCTCTTCAGAAGGTCAGTGTGGACACATTGGGCTGAATAGCCTACTTCCACACCGTAGTGATTTTATGATCCTTGCCCAAATCTGGACTGGTATCAGTCTGTCTTTGGTCCATTGCTGCAGGTCCCCCTAATCAAGGATTACCTCCCTTGGCTCGACTGAAGACTGTTGACAACCATGACAAGCATCTTGGCTTTGCATTGGCTCAAAAAGCAAGGCAAGACAGAAGTTCTGTGAACCTGGCATCAACCTGTGACTGAGTGGCAAGGCAAAAAAAGCAAAGCAACATGAGACAGGAATGCTGTGAATATCCGGAAAACTGTGTAATTGAGTGTTAAGAGAGCAAGCAACAGATTGAAGACTTGGCCTAGTCCAGTCCATGAGCTAAGTTTGTATTCTGAGCAGTATCCTTGCTGCAGCATTACAATGGGAGAAAGTGCGGACTGCAGATGCCGGAGATCAGAGCTGAAAAATGTGTTGCTGGAAAAGCACAGCAGGTCAGGCAGCATCAAAGGAGCAGGAGACGTTTTGGGCGTAAGCCCTTCTTCAGGAATGAGGAGGGTGTGCCAAGCAGGCTAAGATAAAAGGTTGGGAGGAGGGACTTGGGGGAGCGGAGTTGGGAATGAGATAGGTGGAAAGAGGTTAAGTTGAAGGTGATAGGCCGGAGAGGGGATGGGGGCAGAGAGGTTGGGAAGAAGATTGCAGGTCAAGAAGGGTTGGGAATGAGAAAAGGTGGGGGGAGGGGAAATGAGGAAGGTGGAGAAATCTGCATTCATCCCTTGTGGTTGGAGGGTTCCTAAGCGGAAGATGAGGCGCTCTTCCTCCAGGCATCGTGTTGCCATGGTCTGGCGATGGAGGAGGCCAAGGACCTGCATGTCCTTGGCGGAGTGGGAGGGGGAGTTAAAGTGTTCAGCCACGGGGCGGTTGGGTTGGTTGGTGCGGGTATCCCAGAGGTGTTCCCTGAAACGTTCAGCAAGTAGGCGGCCTGTCTCCCCAATGTAAAGGAGGCCACATCCGGGCAGCGGATGCAGTAAATGGTGTGTATGGAGGTGCAGGTGAATTTGTGACGGATATGGAAGGATCCCTTGGGGCCTTGGAGGGAAGTGAGGGAGGAGGTGTGGGCGCAAGTTTTGCATTTCTTGCAGTTGCAGGGGAAGGTGCTTGGAATGGAGGTTGTGATGGCAGGGGGGTGGACCTGACGAGGGAGTCGCGGAGGGAGTGGTCTTTCCGGAACGCTGATAGGGAAGGGGAGAGAAATATATCCTTGGTGGTGGGGTCTGTTTGGAGGTGACAGGAATGACGAAGGATGATACGATGTATCTGGAGGTTGGTGGGGTGGTAGGTGAGGACCAGTGGGATTCTGTCCTGGTCCTGGAGTTCTGTCCTGGTGGCAATTGGAGGGGTGGGGCATAAGCCCCTCCAATTGGCACCAGGACAGAACCCCACTGGTCCTCACCTACCACCCCACCAACCTCCAGATACATCGTATCATCCTTCGTCATTTTCACCACCTCCAAAAAGACTATACCACCAAGGATATATTTCCCTCCCCTCCCCTATCAGCGTTCCGGAAAGACCACTCCCTCCGCAACTCCCTCGTCAGGTCCACACCCCTGCCACCACAACCTCCATTCCAGGCACCTTCCCCTGCAACTGCAAGAAATGCAAAACTTGCACCCACACCTCCTCCCTCACTTCCCTCCAAGGCCCCAAGGGATCCTTCCATATCTGTCACAAATTCACCTGCACCTCCACACACATCATTTACAGCTTCCGCTGCACCGATGTGGCCTCCTTTACATTGGGGAGACAGGCCGCCTACTTGCGGAACATTTCAGGGAACACCTCTGGGACACCTGCACCAACCAACTCAACCGCCCCGTGGCTGAACACTTTAACTCCCCCTCCCACTCCGCTAAGGACATGCAGGTCCTTGGCCTCCTCCATCGCCAGACCATGGCAACATGAAGCCTGGAGGAAGAGCACCTCATCTTCCGCTTAGGAACCCTCCAACCACAAGGGATGAATGCAGATTTATTCCAGCTTTCTCATTTCTCCTCCCCCCACTTTTTCTCAGTCCCAACCCTCGGACTCAGCACCACATTCTTGACCTGCAATCTTCTTCCCAACCTCTCTGCCCCCAAACCCTCTCCGGCCTATCACCCTCACCTTAACCTCCTTCCACCTATCGCATTTCCAACGCCCCTCCCCCAAGTCCCTCCTCCCTACCTGCTTGGCACACCCTCCTCATTCCTGAAGAAGGGCTTATGCCCGAAACATCGATTCTCCTGCTCCTTTGATGCTGCCTGACCTGCTGCATGTGTCCAGCAACACAATTTTCAGCTGCAGCATTACAATGCAGTGACCCAAAGTGCAAAAGTGGATTAGAGATATGCCATGAGGGTGTTTAAGTCTGACACATGTCAAATGCCAATATCTGTTGACATGGTGTGTGTGGCCAGTGCCCATTGAGCACTGTAAGCCCTTTGGTGTAAATGGCAAGTTGAAGTCATCAGGCACCCACTTGTATTTCCATGTTCAGAATTCTCAGCATTTATTTTGTCACAGTGGTTGGTATAATAGAAAGCTGGATATTAATAAGGCAGGATGTGCAGTTAAGATCACTATCTAGAAATAACTTCCCCATCTCACCACTCCCTGGTGGAATCTCACCTCAGTGCCCAAAATATAGTTAAAAGACTTGCCCCTGATATCAAGATAGGCCTCACCAGAGTTCTCACATGATTCTGCCATGTTGCTTACCCATTTCATTCAGGCAGCTTCACGATCAGCCCTGTAATCTGAAAGTGCTGCTTGTAAGAGTGGTGGAAGCAAATGCAGGAGCAACATTCCAAACGAAATTGAATATATACTTGAAAGCGAAAGAACTTACACAAACACAATGGACTAAATTGCCTCCAACTTCCTTGTCCAATACTATGATTCTATGCACACACTTTTCCTAACTACCTATCACAGTTATAAATTATCCCTCTGTTCATTGTCTGATGCTGAATCTGACAATTTAAAACTGTATCATTTTATTTGACCCTGAGGTGAATTTTGGGTCACATATTTACTGTGGCATCAATGCTGGTGGTTTCTGCTTCTGTGACATCATCGACCTCTGGGTGCTGCTTATTTACTCCTGACATGCTTCTACTTGCCTTTATGACCTTTATATTTGATTATTCTAATGTCCTATGTTCAATATTTTATATTTTCCTGTAAAGAAGCATTATGAATCTGAAAACATTCCTTGCCTGCTGACTTAATCAGCTCTTGCTCCAGCAGTGCCATGATTTAAAAATTATTGTCTATTTCTAAACCCCTTCATGTCATATCTTTCCCAATGTTTAATAATCCTTCTGTAACTTCTTCCAGGTCTACCACTCTCACTCATATTCTTCCAACTCTGGCTCTTGTGCATCTGTGATACAGACCACTCCAATACACATTTTCAACTGCCTGTGCTTACCAAGTCAGGGCTTCCCTCTATAGACTTTGCTGCTTCACTATTTTCACTATCCGTAAACGTGTTAAGTGAATCATATCTTGTTGACAAAGACTTTGGTTATATGTCCTTTTGCTCCAGTTGTAGCTCAATGTCATTTTTGATAACATTCCTGATAAGTGCTTTAGAATGTTTCCCTATTTTAACTAACCTATTGTTCTGACCCATGTTGGAATGTTTTGAATTTCAAGCTCCACTTATCTTGAGTCACCACAAAAGTTAATGATTTAATCAAGAAAAGAGACTAACGTAAAGGGAATATAGAATATCAGCCATGAGAAGATTGGTATAGTCAAATTTAAAGGTTCTGAAGGCATGTGGAAGTGTGTCAGTAGCAGTAGCAGCTCAGTATGCAAAAGCCCCCAATTTATCTGACTCATGGACCTAACAGAAAACACTGAACAAGTTTGTATCAAGAATTACTATTTGTCACAAATAGGCATAGTCCTAACCATATGTAAAAGCTATTACTATCAACATATGGCTCCACTAATAAAAATTCTAAACCCCTACAAATAAAATCAGTAATATGGGTGATTTTTAAAATTTCAAAATATACTTTATTCATAAATATATACACACACATAGTTACAAATGCTGTACAGTTGCTAATCAAGGAAACAAACAAATATTGGAATTTGACTCTATCCAAATAAACCAAAGTCATCTCTTATTTGAACCAGAATATAATGCATTTGAGGTACCAGGAGGGTCTGAGAACTGACCAGACTGCCACTTAACTTTGGTCAGAAGACCTCAGACTGTGGTCATTCCCTACTGCATTTTGGTGCTAGTTGCTGCAAGCTTTCATAGGTCCCTTAGCATGTAATCCTGGACCCTAGAATGTGCATATCTACGACACTCAGTCGAAGTCAACTCCTTGTTTTGCAAAGTCAACAAGTTTCAGGCAGACCAAAAGCGTCCGTCACTGAGTTGATGGTCCTCCAGATGCAGCCTTTGTCAGTCTTGGTGTGTACCCTGGGGAACAGACCATATAGCACAGAGTCCTGTCTCATGGTGCTGCTTGGGACAAATCTTGACAAAAACCGTTGCATCTTTCCCCAGATTTTCTTTGCAAAGTCACATTCCAGCAAGAGATATGTGACAGTCTCTACTCCCATTCCCACCGCAGCTGATTCAAAGTTAGAATGCAGTGTTGCAGAGAATCTAGACAAACATAAAGGGCCTAACAGACATTGGCTTTCTCGTCACCAGCCAAGCTATGTCCTGACACTTGTTGGAAAGTTTTGATCTTGAGGCACTCTGCCAAAGGACTTTGATAGCCTGCTCAGGGAACAACCTGACAGGATCAACTCTTTTCTTTTTCCCACAGGGTCTTGGTGACATTATGTGCTGATCACTTCCAGATGGACTTGTGTTCAAAGGAGGTTTTGGAAAATTTCTCCACAAAGGACAGGTGATACAGAATGGTCCAATGATTCGGAGTATTCTGCTTGGTCAAAGGCAATCCCATCCTTCGCAACACTGGGGACAGGTAGAACTTCAGAACATAGTGACACTTGGTGTTTGCATACTGAGGGTTTATGCACAGCTTGATGCAGCTGCACACAATGGTGGCCATTAGGATGAGGGTGGCATTGGGATGTTCTCCGCCACCACTTACACGGGAACAACCTTCGGTTTCACACCCACACCCATCACTGCTTCCAGCCAACTCTGGGACTTTCCTTTGCCAAAGGTCCTACCAATCTGCACTTTATTGCAACAGCCTTCTCCTACTTTAGTCCATGACATCTTGGTTGTGAAACATAACTTCCTACCAGTACCATACAAACAAAGAAGGAACAGTGAACATTTATGAAATGCCGGTTTGGCCTCAACAAGTCTAATTTTCAACCACAATTAAGAAGGATGCGAAGGCATTCAAGAGAATGGTACTGTAATGATTGTAATGAGGTCAGCCAGGTGCACCTCATAGAATATGAATTCCCTGAATGGGGCTGATAACATGGTCTAATCAGGGAGCTTTGGCTGACAGATAAAAAGAGGAGTTGACACTCAAAGCTGGCTCAGAGATCTGGACCAGTATTAAAGTTTTTCCATGTGTAAATAAAGGATGGCTTGGTGTTTGGATACTGGATTCCATAGTTATTTCAGTAGCAACAAGAGTAAAGCAAGTTCTTGAGGAAACTCACTCACAATATGCATCATTGTGTTGAGGTAAGCATTTCTGGCATCATGCCATTATATGAGGAGCTTAACTCTTTCAATCCTGCCACCAAAGATTGGGACCAGTATGTGGAAAGATTGTGTTATTTTTCTTTTCTTGGGCAAATGACATTTGGATAGATGAAAAACAATGAGTAATTCTGCTGACATTTTGTGGTCCAACAGCTTTTTCAGTTATTAGGAGCCTAACTTTTCCTGAGGTACCAGATACTAACACCTTTCAAGAGCTGCCTAATTTAGTTAAAGAATATTACAATCTCTAATTGTGAGATGCTTTTTGCATTACTCACCAATTCAAGAACCAGGGGAATCCATATCAGGATTTTTGACTGGGTTAACAAGACTGGCAGAGCCATGTGCTAGCATATAGTTTTTTTAAAAATTACCTCACAGGTAGACAGGGTGGCTAAGAAGGCATTTAGCACACTTGCCTTCATTGATCAGACCTTTGAGATTAGGACTTGAGGCATCACATTGAGGATGTACAGGATGTAGGTGAAGCCTTTGCTGAAGTATTGTGTGCAGGTTTGGTTGCCCTATTATAAGAAGTATATTATTAAACTAGAAAGTGTTCAGAAAAGATTTATCAATGTAGTGTTGGATATGGAGGATTTGAGGTACAAAAATAGACTGGAGCTTCTTCCTTACAGTGTGGAAACAGGCCCTTCAGCCCAACAAGTCCACACCCCACCCAAGCCCATTCCCCTACATTTACCCCTTCACCTAACACGACGGCCAATTTACCTAACCTGCACATTTTTGGAATGTGGGAGGAAACCAGAGCAAACCAAAGCAGGCACGGGAACAACGTACAAACTCCACATAAACAGTCGCCTGAGATGGGAAATGAACCCGGGTCTCTGACGCTGTGAGGCAGCAATGCTAACCACTGTGCCACCGTGTCGCCAACTGGAGTGTAGGAGGTTGAGGGCTGATCTGATTGAGCTTTGCAAAGTCATGAGGGGCATGATAAGGTGAATGACAAGGGCCTTTTCTCTAGAGTGGGTGAGGTCAAAACTAAGGAGTATCTTTTCAAAGTAAGAGGAGAAAGATTTAAAAAGGTAGCTTTTTTTTTACACACAGAGTGATTTGTGTGTGGAATGAACTGCCAGGAAAGTAGCGGATGCAGGTAGAGTCTGGATAAATTCATTAATAAGATAGGTTTGTAGGGATATGGGCCAGGTGCATTGGAGTCTTTATAGATCTAAATTGAATATGAGAATTCATAGGCCAATATCCAGGAGAGTGTACACCCTGGAAAGTACACCTACATCTGGTTTTGAATAATTAAATTGCTTGGCAATATCCAAATCATAACCAATAAAAAGAGAAGCCCGGTTAAATTGTCATCCAATTCTAATGTAGGTCGATACTGGTGCAACCATTTCAGTGATTGTAGAATGAGTCTTTCACAAAATTCACTCTGCACTCCAACCCTTATGTTTGTGCAAAGTATTGGCTAGATTGAGAACCTATACTGGGGAACATTCACAGATTGAGGGTACAACTTTGGTTCCAGTGTCTTATAAGAAACAGTTGGTCCAGTTAACCTGGATTGTCATAAAAGACTTTAGGCCCAAGACTGATGGGGTAAAATTGATTGAGAGAGATCAGCTCAGAATAGCTCAACATTTTTCAACTAGGTAATGGCAGCCTGAGCGAACTCTTAATTAAATACCTGGACATTTTCTGGAAGATCTAGGAACTGTCAAAGAGGTCTTTGTGGCGGCACGATGGCACAGTGGTTAGCACTGCTGCCTCACCGCGCCAGAGACTTGGGTTCAATTCCTGACTCAGGCAACTGACTGTGTGGAGTTTGCACGTTCTCCCCGTGTCTGCATGGGTTTCCTCCGGGTTCTCCGGTTTCCTCCCACAGTCCAAAGATATGCAGGTCAGGTGAATTGGCTATGCTAAATTGCCCGTAGTGTTAGATGAAGGGGTAAATGTAGGGGTATGGCGGGTTGCGCTTCGGCGGGTCGGTGTGGAATTGTTGGGCCGAAGGGCCTGTTTCCACACTGTAAGCAATCTAATCTAATCTATAAAAAAAAAGTCAAGACCACCTTTATGTGGCCCAAAAAGCAAATCCATGATTCTGTAAGATCCACTCAGTGCCATTTGCTTTATGAGCAAAAGTAAGGGCAGAAATCAGAAGGCTGGAAAGTGAAGGAATCATTAAAGTCAGAACAGTTTGTGGAACGGGCAGCACTGGTTGCACTGACTGTGAAGTCCAATGGGTCAGTTCACCTTTGTGAGGATTTTAAATGAAGGATAAATGGCTTCTTTCAGCTGGATAAATACCTAATTCCTCGCATAGAGGACTTATACGCAAAGTGAGTAGGGGGACTGGCCTTCTTAAAGTTGTACATGAGCCATGTGTACTTGCAAATGCAGGAGACGAGGATTCTAAGACGTACGCTACAATTAGTACATATAAGGGTTTGTTCCAATATATAGGAATGTCATTTTGGTTATTGTCAGCTTGTGCAATTTTTCAGCTGACAATGCAGAATATTTTGCAAGGTCTACCCCAGGTAACCATTTATTGAGAAGACGTGCTAATAGCAGGGAAGATCAATAAGGAGCACTTAGAGAACTTGGACATAATCATTAGATGATTCTCTCAGGTGGTCACATGCTTAAGCAGGGAAAAACTGTGTTCCAGGCGGCCCAAGTGACATACATAGACTACAGAATTAACAGGACAACAGAATTACACCCTTTGGAAGGTAAAGTGAGGGCAATCAAAGGTGCCCTGGCTCCCACATCTGACTGGAGCTTGGGTCTTTTGTTGGTTTGTGGAATTACTATGAAAAGTTCATACATAAACTGACCTCCATCCTGGCATTTTTATATCGACTCCTAAAACAAAGGGTCAGCCTTAGAAATTATTGCATAGGCCAAGCCATAACTTTCTGTAAGGTATTGGCTTATTATGATCACAAGGAAAATCTGTTATTGACATGCAATGCCTCCCTGTTCAGTATTGGGGTAGCATTAGTTCAAAGGTGACTCAATGGAGAGGAATACCCATTGAGTCTATACATCTGGGTCTTTGACTAATGCAGAACATAAACACTCAGATAGAGACAGAAGGTTTATGGGTCATATTTAGAATCAGGAGGTGTACAAACCCCTTTATGGATGCAATTTTTTTTCATAATAATGGACCACAAACCCCTGCAAGGTCTCCTTAAAGTGTACAAGACAGTGACTCCTATATCTTCAGGCTGAATTCTGCAGTGGGCTCCAATACTTAATGTGTGTAATTGCAGGTTGGAATACTGACCAAGAGGCCAAGGAGTGAATGTAGATACATTGAGCCATTTCATGGGGCAGAAACACCACCAGTAGGACTGCCTCTGGAAGAGTCCAGAACAGTTTTAAATTTTCGAGACACAATACTAGTCGCAACTGACAATATCAGACTTTGGACACAGAAAGATCTGGTCTAGGCAAAACTGAAATAGCTGGTGGTGATGGAGGAAATTAAAGGGCTATCGTTTTGGACTTAGAGAGACCAGATCACAGTCGGAAATGAAATATGAGGACTAGGAGTAATTGTCCTGAGGAAAGGTTGCCACCAGACACTGGCTGAACTCCATCAAGGTCATCCAGGAGTCTACAAAATGAAGATGTCGGCAAGATGTTCTGTCTGATGGCCAGGCCTGGATGCAGACATCGCCACATTTATGGAGCAGTGTTCAAAGTGTCAACCAAGACAAAACTTACTGCCAGCAGATTCCCCCACTTTTGTGAGAATGGTTGGATAAACCCTGAATACGGTTACACTATCCAGATCCTCTAGTGGACTCAATTTTCTCAGTCATTGGAGATGACTGCTGAAAGTGGTTGGACATGCGTAGGGTTCATTCATCAAACACAGAAATGATGATAAATAATTTACACATCTTTTGCAATACCCAGACTCCCAAAAACATTGGTCACCGAAAATGGGCCATCATTTACCAACAGGAAATTTGAATATTTCCGAAAGCTGATGGAATTCAACATATAAGGACAGCTACATACCATCGATCATCCAATGTGTTGGTAGAGAGAGCAGTCCAAACTCTGAAGGAAGGCTTGAAGAAACAGCCTACATCCGCGTTAGATATCAAACTGTCCTGGTTCCTAATTGATTATCGGGCCACCCCTCCTGCAACTACAGGGATAGCTCCAGTAGAATTGCCAAAGAGGAAACAATTCTGCACCAGGTTAAATCTAATCGTCTGGGACCTGGGGAAAGGGTGAAATGGCATCAGGAATGCCAATGCTGGATACCAGACTCCACCAAGTGAGAGACACAGTTTACTACAGGGACCAAAGTTTGGTGTGCCCCTGCTTGTGTAAGGGGTTTGGTTGACCCAAGGTCAGAACCAATGACTTATTCGGGTAGGGCTGACAGTCCTGAACAAGCACATTGACCATATGAAAGCTACAAACACATAAATGGTGCAGAAACAAAAGGTAGCCTGCTCCTAGGATGGTCGGCAGGAACCATAGGTTCTCCCTCTCCATTAAGCATTGAATAGACCCCTGAATCCGAAATAGATATGGCAGATTTCACCACATCAATGCCTTTGCTGCTGAAAGAAGAGAGTGAATTTTCTCTGGATGCTCTGAGTGTAAGGGGCGAGCTCCTGTACATGACATGCAGTCCATATCTGACACAGGGTCAGAGGACCCTGACCCGCTGCTGAAACGCCCAGGAGATGCTACAAGAAAAAGAGCCTGCTAATGTCCATGGACCCAGGGGGAGGGATATAAGATTATAACAAGGAAGCCAAATGGTCCTTATTGAATGTGAGTTCCCTGATTGAGTCTGTTAATCTGGTCTAATCAGGGAGCCCTGGCTGATAGAAAAGAGGAGTGTCTCCATGTCTGGGTGTCCTTAGAGAAGGAGCACGCAGTGTCTACCAACACCTTTGAGCTTTTCAGGGAGAGGTGGGCACCATGGAGTGTGGAGTGTTTTATTTTCCCCTCCAACTATAATTTGATTTAGTCCTTGCTTTCCCTTTTATTTTTTGATCATGCAGCTGTGCCCTTTGATGAGAAGGGCACATGCTTGTCACCGGACACTCGGGTGTTTCCTTTCTTCCTGATGGTGGAAAATGAATAAAGATTTATGCACTTGTTGATCTTCATTTGTGGTCTCACACCTGCACACACATTTGGGTACTGGGGGAGAAAAATAAGCACGACTGCTGTTAGGCAGTAGTGCGGGGTAGACAGAAAGAAAAAAAAAAGGAGTTTCAGACATCATGACATTCTGAAAGCTGGCTTTGAGGGAGCTGGATCAGTGTCAAAGACTTGCAAATGAAAGAATTTTGTCAGAGATTCTGACACTCTGTGAGTTGGCTCTGAGAGAACTGGACCTGTGTCAAGTACTTTGCACATGTAAATGAAGGGTGACTTGGTGATAGAATGCCAGCTTCTGTGAAATTATTTCAGTACCAAGGATTGAACTGCTAGATTAATTAGGGAAAAATAGAAACATAGAAAATAGAGTCAGGAATAGAACATCAAGTCTGATCCCACCATTCCAACTCAGTATCCTGTTCACACTTTGTCCTACTATTCTTTGATCCCTTTAGCCCTAAAGCGTACATCAAACTCCTTGAAAATCTTCAAAATTTTAATCTCAACTGCTTTCTGTGTTAGAGGTTGTACAGGCTCTCCACTCTCTGGGTGAAGAAATGTCAACTCATCTCAGTGTGAAATGGTCTATCCTGTATCCTTAGACTATGACCCTGGTTATGATTCCTGGTTATTGGGAACATCCTTCCTTTTGTCATCCTGCCTGGATTACTCCATGTACTACAAGCTATTGAGGGCAGGGATAGGAGGATAGAGCAGGTGAATGCATGGCTGAGGAGCTGGTGTATGGGAGAGGGATTCACATTTTTAGATAATTGGAAGCTGTTTTGGGGTAGAAGTGACCTGTACAAGAAGGATGGATTGCACCTAAATTGGAAGGGGTCTAATATACTGGCAGGGAGATTTGCTAGAGCTGCTCGAGAGGATTTAAACTAGTAAGGTGGGTTTGGGACCCAGGGAGATAATGAGGAAAGATTTCAATCTGAGACTGGTACAGTTGAGTACAAAGGCAAGTCAAACGGTAAGGGCGGGTAGGGACAAAGCAGAGAACAAAGCATGACTGATAAATCAAACTGAATTTATTTCAATGCAAGAGGCCTAACAGGAAGGGCAGATGAACTCAGGCGATGGTTAGGAACATGGGATTGGGATATCATAGCAATTACAGAAATGTGGCTCAGGGATGGACAGGACTGGCAGCTTAATGTTCCAGGATACAAATACTACAGGAAGGACAGAAAGGGAGGCAAGAGAGGGGAGTGGTATTTTTGATAAGGGATAACATTACAGCTGTACTTAGAGAGGATATTCCCAAAATATACATTCAGGGAAGTTATTTGGGTGGAACTGAGAAATAAGAAAGGGATAATCACCTTATTGGGATTGTATTATAGACCCCTTAATAGTCAGAGTGAAATTGAGAAACAAATTTGTCAGGAAATCTCAGCTATCTTTAAGAATAATAGGTTGGTTATGGTAAAGTGTTTTAACTTTCCAAAAATAGATTGGGACTGCCATTGTCCTAAAGAATTTGTTAAGTGCTCACAAAAAAAAATTCTGAGTCAGTATGTGGATGTACCTACTAGAGAAGGTGCAAACTTGATCTCCTCTTGGGAAATAAGGCAGGGCAGATGACTGAGGTGTCAATGGAGGAGAACTTTGGGGCCAATGACCATAATTTCTATAGTGATGGAAAAGGATAGACCAGATCTAAAAGTTGAAGTTCTAAATTGAAAAAAGGCCAATTTTGACAGTATTAGGCAAGAACTTTTGAAAACTGATTGGGCACAGATGTTCACAGATATAGGGATGGCTGGAAAATGGGAAGACTTCAGAGATGAGATAACAAGAGTCCAGAGAAAATATATTCCTGTTAGGGTGAAAGGAAAGGTTGGTAGGTATAAGGAATGCTGGATGCCGAAAGAAATTGAGGGTTTGGTTAAGAAAAAGAAGGAAACACATGTCAGTTATAGACAAGATAGTTCGAGTAAATGTTTAGAAGAGGATAAAGGCAGTCAGTGTATCATTTAGAGAGAAATCAGGAGGGCAAAAAGGGGACATGAGATAGCTTTGGCAAATAGAGTTAAGGAGAATCCAAAGGGTTTTTACATTAAGGACAAAAGGGTAACAAGGGAGCGAATAGGACCCCTCAAAGGTCAGCAAGGCGACCTTTGTGTGGATCTGCAGGAGATGGGGCGGATACTAAATGAGTATTTTACATCAGTATTTACTATGGAAAAGTATATGGGAGACATAGAATGGAGGAAAATAGATGGTGATATTTTGAAAAATGTCCATATTACAGAGGAGGAAGTGTTGGATGTCATGAAACGCATAAAAGTGGATAAATCCCCTAGAACCTGATCAAGTGTACCTGAGACCCCTGTGGGAAGGTAGGGAAGTGGTTGCTGGGCCTCTTGCTGAGATATTTGTATCATCGATAGTCACAGGACTAGAAGTTAGCTAACATGGTGCCACAGTTTAAGAAAGGTGGTAAGGACAAGCCAGGGAACTATAGACTGGTGAGCCTGACGTCGGTGGTGGGCGAGGTGTTGGAGGGAATCCTGAGAGACAGGATGTACATGTATTTGGATGCTGCCTGACCTGCTGCGCTTTTCCAGCAACACATTTTCAGCTCTGATCTCCAGCATCTGCAATCCTCACTATGTATTTGGAAAGGCGAGGACTGATTAAGGATAGTTAACATGGCTTTGTGCGTGGAGTTTATGTCTCACAAACTTGATTGAGTTTTTTGAAGATGTAACAAAGAGGATTGATGAGGGCAGAGTGGTAGATGTGATCTATATGGACTTCAGTAAGACGTTCAACAAGATTCCACATGGGAGACTGGTTAGGTAGATTAGACTTCATGGAATACAGGGCGAATGAGCCATTTGGATCTAAAACTGGCTCAAAAGTAGAAGACAGATGGTGGTGGAGGTTTGTTTTTCAGACTGGAGGCATGTGACCAGTGGAAGGCCACAAGGATCGGTGCTGGGTCCACTACTTTTCATCATCTACATAAATGATTTGGATGTGAGCATAAGAGACATAGTAAGTTTGCAGATGACACCAAAATTGGAGGTATTGTGGACAGTGAAGAAGGTTATCTCAGATTGCATTGGGATCTTGGTCAAATGGGCCAATGGGCTGAGAAGTGGCAGATGGAGTTTAATTTAGATAAATGTGAGGTGCTGCATTTTGGGAAAGCAAATCTTTGCAGGACTTATACACTTAATGGTAAGGTCCTAGGGAGTGTTGCTGAACAAAGAGACCTTGGAATGCAGGTTCATAACTCCTTGAAAGTGGAGTCGCAGGTAGATAGGATAGTGAAGGAGGCATTTGGTATGCTTTCCTTTATTGGTCAGAGTATTGAGTACGGGATTTGGGAGGTCATGTTGCGGCTGTACGGGACATTGGTTAGACCACTGTTGGAATATTGCGCGCAATTCTGATCTCCTTACTATCAGAAAGATGTTGTGAAACTTGAAAGGGTTCAGAAAGGTTTACAAGGATGTTGCCAGGATTGAAAGATTTGAGCTATAGGGAGCAGCTGAATAGGTTGGGGCTGTTTTCCCTGGAGCATCAGAGGCTGAGAGGTGACCTTATCGAGGTTTATAAAATCATAAGGGGCATGGATAGGATAAATAGACAAAGTCTTTTCCCTGGATTGGAGGAGTCTCAAACTCGAGGGCATAGGTTTAGAGAGGGAGGGGAAAGATAATAAAGAGACCTAGGGGGCAACCTAAGGGGTGGTATGTATATGGAATGAGCTGCCAGAGTAAGTGGTGAAGGCTAGTACAATTGCAATATTTAAAAGGCATCTGAATGGGTATATGAATAGAAAGGGTTTGGAGGGATGTGGGCCAGATGCTGGCAGGTCAGACTAGATTGGGTTAGGATATCTGGTTGGCATGGACGAGTTGGACCGAAGGGTGTTTTCATGCTGTACATCGCTATGATTCTATGACCTATCCAAATGCCTTTTAAATGTTGTAATTGTACCAGCCTCCATCAATTTCTCTGGCAGCCCATTCCACACGTACCATCCTCTGCATGAAAAAGTTGCCCCTTAGGTCCCTTTAATATCTTTCCCCTCTCATCCTAAACTTTGACTTTGTAGATTTACCCTATCCATGTCCCTCATGACTTTATAAACCTCTGGTCATTATCTAATGGGGCAGCACAGTGGCTCAGTGGTTAGCACTGTTGCCTCACAGCGCCAGGGTCCCAGGTTTGATTCCAGCCTTGGGTGACTGTGCGGAGTTTGCACATTCTCCCCTTGTCTGCGTGTGTTTCCTCCCGGTGTTCCTGTTACCTCCCACATTCTAAAGATGTGCAGGTCAGGTGAATTGGCCATGCTAACTTGTCCACAGTTGTTAGGTATATTAGTCAGAGAAGGTGGGTTACTCTTCGGTGGGTCGGTGTGGACTTGTTGGGCCGAAGGGCCTGTTTCCACACTGTAGGGAATCTAATCTCATTCTATGGAATGTGGACAACCAAATGTTGCAAAGAAAACACTAAATTATGAAGTAATTGAGTTATTCCATTAATTAACCCACTTCCTAGTTCCCTGGATTGTTGACAGATGCCACTGGTCTAGCAAAACAAAAGCAATAGGTTAATATTCATAACACTGCCCTCGCTAATGTTAATGGTAGTTGTGATTTTGCCATTTCAAAGCAGGACACGGCTTTTGAATCCTGTATATGCTGGAACTTATTATGTGATTTTAGACACTGAAGGAGTAAAATAATTGGAAAGAATTTGAAGCTTTCAGTGAGCCAGAGAATCTAATGAATTTCTAATATCCATTCAAGCATAACATACTTAATTTTGCAATCAGAACATTAATATTGTCAGGTACAAAATATTATGCAGGCAAGATTTATATGTTTTCATATCTGCATTAAGATATAAATAATCATGAAATAAAATATTAGAATTTTCAGATTTCTTGATAGAAATGTTCAATATTTGTGCAATAGTTGTTGTTGTCCATGAGACTTTAATTTACACGCAATATTATAAAACAAAATCAACTTAAATATTTTAAGTTTTCCAGCATTGTGCCTTAAAGCTAAGTATTCCCAGTGCACAATTTATTGGATTGCATTAGATAATTTAATGGGATATTGTCAAGTGTGAATAAAATTGAAGTTGAAGAGATCATAGCATCAAAAACTGTTCAGGTCTAGAGTTTGTGCTTTTAAGATGCACACAATATTTAAAGCTTTTCAAACCCCTAAAATTTTCAGCAAGACATATGCCATTAGCTGCAAATCATTATGCAAATTGGCATTAGGCTCGCAAAGGTCAATCCATTGAGTTGCTTCACCATTCAAAACAATTATAGCTGATCATCCATTTCAACAGCATTTCTTTGCAATTCATATCCCTCTATGTCATTAGAATTATGAAATCTGACAACTTCTAAACACACTCAATGATGGGACTTCCATAGCCCTCTGTGGAGAATTCCAAGGATTCCAACCCTCCATGAAAACAAATTAACACATCTCAGTCCTCACCATAATGTTAAATTGTGTCCCTTATTCTATACTTGCCACCAGCGAAAATCTAACCAGCATTTACCCTGTCTATCTCTTTTAAGTATTTTATCGGTTTCAATTAGATCACCTCTGTCTCTTCAAAACTCTAAAGAACACAGGTTCAGTTTCTCCAAACCCTCTTCATAGGCAGTGCCATAATTCCATGAAACACTTGGTGAAACTTAGTTGTACTTCCTGTCAGGCAAAAAAAAAACCTTTCTAAGGCAAAAAGACCAACACTGCATGCAGTACATTGAATGCAAGATTCTGTGTGATTTAAATCATCTGTAAACAGTCTTTCTTGTAATAAAGCCAAATGCATCTCTCACCTTCCTAAAAGCCTGCATATTAGCACTTGGTAACTTATTGAAGAGGACACCCTTTGCAAAAGCAGAGCATTTAGAAATACACATTATGATCAAGTAGAGTCAGTATAGCTTCATCACAGGGAAATTATACCTGACAAATTTATTAGAATTTGTTGTGGAGATAATAGGTGGATAGATAAAAGAGAACCAGTAATTGTAAAATATTGAATTTGCAAAAGGCATTTGATAAGGTTTCACATGTAAATAATTAATTGTATGGATATAAGATATGCAATAGACTCTCTGGCTGACTGAAAGCTTCAAATATATTCTTTACAATTATTTTACGCCTTTGATTCGAAAATAACATATAAAGTTTCAACATAAACAGGATTCAGAGGCCACATTCTGCTTTGAAATGGCAAATTCACTCACCATTCATATTAGTGAGGGAAGTGTTATAAGAATTAACCTATCACTTTTCTTTACTGGAGCATTTGTGTTTGAAATTGGCTAAGTAATAAGGTAAAAGCATATGATATTGGGGGTAGTATTTTAAGGTGAATAGAGGATTGGCTAACTAATCGAAAGCAGAGAATTGGGATAAGGTGTGCATTTTCAGGATGGCAACCGCTAAATAATGTAATTTCATAGCTTGAGGCCACAACAGTTTACAAAATATGTCTATTTCAGTGATTGGATGAAGAAAGACAATGAATTATCACCAAGTTTGCATAAGACATAAAAATAGGTGGTGACAATAATATAAGCTTTGGTAAACAGAATATAATGTGAGAAAATATAGAACTTATGGACTTGGCAAGAAGAATAGATGAGCTGGTTATTATTTACGTAGGGAAATTCTACAGAAAGCTGCAGCACAGAAGGACTTAGGGTACTTGTGTATACATGACAAAAAGCTAATAGGTCGTAGGGAAGGAAAATGAAATGTTGGCCTTTCTTTCAAAAGAATGAACCATAAAAAATATGGAAGTCTTGTTAAAGCTATGCAAGCCACTAGTCAGACTAAGCTAGAACAATATGACCAGTTTTGGGTCTTATATCCAAAGTGATATATGTTGGCAATTCTGACAGTCTTGAGAAGATCTATTAAGTTGATTCTATGTATACAGTGACTATCTTATGAGGAGAGGTTGAGCAACTTGGACCTGTATTCACTGGAATTTAAAAGAATGAGAAGTGACCCTATTAAACATATAAATTGCATTGGGATCTTGACAGGGTTGGTGCTGAGAGGTTGTCTCCCCTTGTGGGAGAGTCTAGGATTAAAGGGCATTGTCTCAAGGTAAGGGGTTATCTGTCTAAGAACATTTAATACAGGGGTTATGCTCTGAATCTGTGGAGCTCAATACTGAGCCAAAAACATAAAAGAAAATTTAACTCCTTCCTGTTCTGAAGAAAGAGATTCATGCTGGAGTCAAAATGTTAACTTTGTTTCTTTCTCTACAGATGTTGTCAGACCTGCTGAGTTTCTTTTGCACTTGCTGCTTTTATTCGAAGTTGCATTGGCTAACTGACTCAAACCATTCTTAATCAATTAAATTAAGGAGGAATCTACCTGTGTCCACATCCCAAATTTTAATTTGCCTGTTGCTCAAACCAATTGCCAGCAGTAGCTGGTCCTGGCCAATCTGAATTGGTGCCATTCAATATTCACATAGCAACTCTGATTTACAGGTGAAGAATAGTCAACAGCAGTCTACTTTGTACTGTCCTGGGTGATTCTTGTGCCCCTGGCCACTTTGCTTTCTGAGAATTTTATTGACTCCATTATTATGCTGATCACCATACAAACTTTTATTTTCATGCAGACACCAAGGAGCCAACTTTACCATACAATGTCCTTGTGACCATGCCATCAGGGGCAAGCCGCACTCCAGGTTTACCTCTGTCTACAAGTTTCTAGCTAAAATGAAGCCTATACTTTGCTGGCAAAAAGGAATATTATTGGTCCCAGCTCACCAAGGAAACAATTACCTCCAGGAAGTGTTAACAGAAGTAAACTGATCTTTAATACCTCAAAATTTACCTCAAAATATAATTATATTCTCCTTAAGCTCATGAATGTGTGTGTGTGTGCATACATGTGTGTGCGTGCGCGCGCGCAATTCCATTGTATTTTTACTAGCTTGTGCATAAATCCTGCTTTCAATTACATCTTACTGGGTTTTGCTGTGGGTTGACTTCAAAATTGGAATATGAAAACCAAGGTTGAGGCAATATCTTTGGCCTAACAAGTAAAAAAAAGGACTAAAAAGGGAAAGTCATAAATCAAATAATACCTTCCTGTCTCAAGCTTAGAAACAAGAAAGTAACCATAATTTAAATTCACTCCTCATTTCTCCATCATCTGTGAGAGAATTAGGTTTACATGTCTGGATTTGATCAATGAAAACTAGGCAAAATCTTGATCAAATCTATAACAAAAATGACCAGTGTCTAAAATTTTAAATCAAGGCTGATTGGGATTGAAACAAATAAATTGGAATCTAATTGGAAAAAACTGAGTCACTGAAATTATTTGATTTAATTCTACAAAAATGGTACAAATGTTAATGCAAAGACACTTCTACAACAGGGACACCAGATGAGTGAAGTATTCATATTCCGAGCATAGACGAGTTAAGTGCAATAGCTAGGCAACAACTAAAATCAACAGCAAAACTAAAGGGACTTAAATACTCCAGAATCATCTTATCATGCATCCACAAGCAAAGCAGTTAGAATCAGAAGGTATGCAACACCTTGTTACCCAGCAAGAGCGAGAAAAGCTGAGAAATCAGCTAAGGTTAAGAGACCAAGACCGAGACCGAGAAAGGGGCAGCCAAACACATGAGAGCAGGAGACAGTTGTCTCCAGTTCCAAAAGTTGCCAAACATGATTTGTCTTGTTACGCCTTGTAATATTCTTACTCCTGTAACAATTTTTTTACACCAGGAGATTATGGCGGCAACAAAAAAGTGAACCATCATGATTCAGAGTCAATTAACTGGGAAAACTCAAGGGGTTTATTCGATACTGATCCCAGAAATGTCTCTTGTTGATGAGCGGACAAAAGCTGCCATTCTTAACGCATATGAGCTTGCTCCAGAGGCATATCATCAGCAATTCAGAGGCATTCAAAAGAAACTCAAGCAGAGCTATCTGGAGTTTGAAAGATAAAATCAAATCACTTGACCATTGAGCTTTCTGTAAAAGTACAGTGCACTTACAATTAATTATTATGTTAATTTTGTTGGTGACCGTAGGAATTATCCTACAAGGGTGGCATCATGGCTCAGTAGTTAGCACTGCTGTCTCACAACGCCAAGGACCCTGGTTCAATTCCAACCTTGGGTGACTGTCTGTGTGGAGTTTGCACATTCTTCCCAAGTCTGCGTGGGTTTCCTCTGGGAGCTCCGGTTTCCTCCCACAATCTAAAGATGTGCATACTAGGTGAATTGACCATGCTAAATTGCCCAGAGTGTTCAGGGATGTGTATGTTGGGGGCATTAGTCAGGAGTAAATAAAGGGTTGGGGAATGGGTCTGGGTGAATTACTCTTTGAAGGGTCAGTGTGGATTGTTGGGCCAAAGTGCCTGTTTTCACACTGTAGGAATTCTAATTCTAACTGTCGATGGCCAGAAATGATTTGCTACTTTAGATCAATTTAGCTGGTAACAAGAAATTTGGTGCCCCTATAGTTTTAGACTGGGCAAACAATCAAGAAAAACTGCATCTACTGGAGGACCTCCCCAGAAATGTTCCCAGTTGTTTAGTGATCCAATCCCAGAAAAGATGTAAGAATAATCCAGAGCAGTCCAGAACGGCTGAAAGAAAAGAAGAGAATCGAAATGCTTCTGATCAGATACAGAAAGCTGAAGTGGTTTTGAGCCTTCCAAATGGGATGACAGGAAAATTAAATATTGGGAAAATAGATGGAGAATGGGGCAGTTTTCAAAAAGACCAACGGCTGATGAGGTAAGTGCCTTATCCAAATGTGCAAGGCGGAGCCAAATAATTTAACCAGTCCTCTGTGAGGCAGAGTGTCCCAAAAGGTATGGAACAGAACAGGGAGACAGCAAGATCCCAAGGAATCAGAAAAAATTAAAGGGAATGAAGCCCACATTCTGCTGATATCCTGGAACCTGGTAACTTGCAGCAGATACCTCGAAAGGGCTAGGGACTAGACCCTAACATGGTCTCTTGGTTGAATAAACATACAATGAGCTTGCCGTACAGGCAGCAGAGCAGGTACAAATTGTAGGTTTTAGATTGACCTCTCAGCGTATGCTCCACGAACGTTCCTCCAACCTACCCTGATAGATCATGATTGACAAGTGTCTTTGTCTATGTGACTGTGTGAATGAGTACAGCAACACATCAAATAGTCCTGACTGTGGCTGAAAGGCTAACGTGTTAACAGGCATGGCAGGCAAGGCAAGGGAAGATATGGATGCTGCAAGAATGCAGCTAGGCAATATGTGAGCAAGTAGTATGAGAGCAAGCGAGGAGTCCTGAGATACAGTTTGTTCCAATCGATGAGTTGCATTCCTTTCCATGCATGCAGAATATCTCTGATGTACCCTTTAAATGTTAGATGCCAATGTGTCCCATTTACGTATTGGAGATTTGCCTTGACAATCATCAAAAACTGGTAAATGCTGATGCCAGTGTTCATGAATGCGGAGTGCTCAAATGAAAAGATATATTCTGCAATTTGCTGCAAAATGGTTGCCTTCCTGAGTTTCTCATCATCTGTTTGTGATATCAATGCTTTCAGGGACTGGATCCCAGCATTGATGCTTTGCATTCGGCAGTGTTCATTGTTATGGGTAAGCAATAAGGTGAGTTTCTCACCAGGCAGCAGTACGTTGCCAACTAATGAGAATTACAGCTTGTTAGATGCCTTGTTAACATCACAACTTGCTTCACTACTATTCAGTTTCCAATTAAACCAAACACACTAATCAAGCTAGATGTTGAGAAAACACCAAATGGAAATCTGAGCAAGTACGTGAAAGACTGAGTTTGCTGCTTGCTTTCAAGGTCCTTCATGCTGTTTATGATCAAACTGCATTTCTGGTGTCTATACACAGGACACCAGCTACATGTACACCCGATTTCCAGTTGTGCCTCCCTGGATTTCGCAATCAATTCTGCTACACATCTCATCATAGCCACATTGTGTATACTCCAATGAGATTCCACCCTTTACCTTTGATGTAAACTTAAAAATTTTGTTGTGGGTTTGCTTCAAAAATTGGAATCTGAAAACCAGATTTGGTATACACCCTTCAGTTTATAATATAGACAAGAATTTAAAGGGAAAGGAATAATTTAAACATCACATTATTGTCTTAGGCTGAAGAAAGGAAAAACAAACTTAATTTAAATTGATTTGGAGATGCTGGTGTTGGATTGGTGTGTACAAAGTTAAAAATCACACAACACCAGGTTATAGTCCAACGGGTTTAATTGGAAGCACACTAGCTTTCGAAGCGACGGTCCTTCATCAGTTGATAGTGGAGGGCTCAATCCTAACACAGAATGTATAGCAAGACTTTTCCCACACCTCCATTACTTGCCTTTAAACAATCACCAAACAGATCGTTGTTCGTAGCAAGCTGCCTGGCTTTCGGGGCAACTCGATACAACCCTGTCATGGTAGACGCTGCAAGACGTGTCAGAGTGTGGACATAGATATCACCATTATGCGTGGGGACACCTCCCACCTTGTACACGGCAGGTACTCATGTGACTCAGCCAACGTTGTCTATCTTATACATTGCAGGCAAGGATGCCCCGAGGTACATTGGGGAAACTGAGCAAAGGCCGCGACAACAGATGAATGGGCATCGCACAACATACAGGAGGGTTCCCTCCCAGTTGGGGAACACTTTAGTGGTCCAGGACATTCAGCCTCAGACCTTCAGGTGACCATCTTCCAAGGTGGACTTCGGGGCAGGCAGAGCGGAAAGTGGCCAAGCAGAGGCTGATAGCTACGTTCGGTACCCATAGGGAGGGCCTCAACCGGGACCTTGGGTTCATGTCACATTACAGATGATCACCATTGCACTACACACACACAGACACTCCTACATACACACACACTCTCTCACACACACAGGCACTCCTATACACACATACACATGGACACATATACACAGACATCCACACACACCCTTACAGACACACACACTCCCACACTCAACATGCATCCCCTCACAGATTTTGAACACTCTGCACTCACTACACATGCACGCGCGCGCGCACATACACACACACAAAGACCCACATGCACACATATATTTTGTGGGGTGAATTTGTACTTGCAGGGTTACATTGTACTTTGCTCAAAAACTGTATGTATTCATGTAGAACTCTGAGCTCAAAAACTGCATGAATTTATGTAAAACTCCGTAATCTCACTTTTTAGATTAGAATCAATCTAACATCATGGCATAGACAGAGAACACAGGGGGCTTACACCTTCAACATATTGTCTAGCTATCACCATTGTTAACAGCTAACCCGAGAATGCAACTTTTTACAAAAAAGGTTTTGTGATTTACACATGAAAGAAGTGAAACTATAAATTCTGTATTAGGATTGAGCCCTCCACTATCACCTGATGAAGGAGCGTCGCTCCGAAAGCTAGTGTGCTTCCAATTAAATCTGTTGGACTATAATCTGGTGTTGTATGATTTTTAATTTAAATTGACACACATTCTCCTCTTGTCTGTGATACTGATGTCAGGGCCTTCTGTTACTATAATAGTTTATGGTCCTGACAAAACACTCAACTTGGAAGGGCCGGGGGGAAGCAATTGAAATTATATGATCTCATTCTTACAGATTGTAAATTGTTCCTATAGTTACTGAAGTTATTCACATTTTCTTCTTTCATTTCTGTCTCCTTTCTCCCTTCTCTCTTAGTCTAATCTTTCTGGCATCATTATTTAAAGTATTAATGTGACTTTAAGCCATTCTATTTCCTTCTTTGCCCTTGAGTCTGTTTATGGCTTTATCCTGAAGTTGAAATGTTTACGAAGATGACCATTGGTCCCATCACTCACCAAAGTCCCAGGTGCCCTATCGATCTTCCCTCATCATTCATTATCAACTGGCATTTCTAGCAATTTGTTGTGTGCAAACAATTGGAGATGAAGGGTAAAGTAGAAAATTCTACTCACATTCGATGCTCAATGTGAGAAGTTTCTTCAGTAAATGCTGGGGAATGTTTTAATGAAGGTAACAAGCACATGAGACTTAGTTCAAATGAGCACTTTTATGAGTCAGCTGGTTCTGGATTCAACATAGACTTGAGTATATAATCCAGGTTGATACTTCTCTTGAATACTAATACAGTGCTACACTGTTGGAAGTGTTGTCTTTAAACACAACCATCAAAATCTATCTTCCCTTTCAATGCATGACAGAGATTTTACTGTATTATTTTGAAGATGATCAACTTTGTATCCTAGCCAAAATTAATCATTCAGGTAATATCTCAAATAAAGAGGTCCTTGCTACACATTTCATTGCTGTTTCTTGAAGCTTGTTATCTGTGCAATGTGGCTGTCTTGTCTCAGGTATTACATCAGTGACTGTACTTCAAAGAAAAGTTGTTCATTGAGTGTAAAACACTGGAGGATGATTTTCTCTCTGTTGCTTTTGTCTCACTTGGATGATTATTTTCTGGAAAAACAGAAATCAGGAGAAAGTTGCATGCCATTTGTTTCTGAAGAAAAATTTAATGAAGATGCTGTCATATTTAATTAAGGAAAGACAACGTAATTTCAAAAAAAAAAATCTGTTCCATGGGGCCAGCACAGAATATAATGAGAAAAAGCAGTGATATAAGGAGGAGCAATTCTATGGGGACTTTTACTGTGGACATACAGCAGAATTTATCACTTGCCAAGAATAGTCACAGTACTCATTAGAGCAATTTTTTGGTCTTAAAGGTAAAGGGTTTTAATAATGCACATACTTAAAATTTGCTGCCAGCATTCAAGGAATTTTATATCTAAAGTGAGGAATATCTCTGAAGAGAAAGAAATGAGGCACATATAAAATATTTGAACACTGATGGCTGAACTCCCAAGTCCATTGGGGCCATGGATCCATTATAACCATTTCAAAGAAGAAGGAAAAAAATGACTTGTTTTACAAAAGGTAAATGTTGTGTTTTGTGTTTTTTTTTAGAGATTTCTGACAATTGTATCAGTTTATTGAGTCAATCTACTCAGTTTTTATTCTTTCATGGGATTTGGGCATCATTTTCAATGTCAGCCCCTCTGTCTCTCCCTAATTGCCTTTGAACTAAAGGGCTTGCTATGCCATATCAGAGGACAGTTAAGGGTCAATCACATTGGAGTGTATCTTGAGTCACATGTAGACCAGATTTCCTTCTCTAATGGGCATTAAGTCAAAAGTATTTTACAACAATCAATGACCGTTCCAGATTTAATTAACTCAATTTAATTTCCAGCAGCTGCCAATGATGTGATTTTGAAGCACATTTCCATTACCTGGTCAACAGTCAGCCTACCAGATTCTGGGTCTAACTAGCTGACAGGAAGAAGACTAATTGGACTGTTAGACCTCAGTCAGGATCGAGAGAGAGAAAGGAAGGAAAGATTTTGAAAGTCTTTGCAGAATGTGTGAGTGGGGAGATTGGAGGTCAAAAGAGAATAGGGTTTGGAAGGAAATTGAGGGTTGTGAGTAGAAATTGTTGTTCAGGGTGTAGCTGTGGATTGGTGACACTGTACAGGGTCTTGAAAGGTTCTTAAAATAATTACTGAGGAGTGCCTTTAACACTACTTATTATTGTGATATCATATGGACTTGTGGTCAGAGGAGCTTAGGATCTTGAAGCAGTGAGACCCAACATTAGGTCCTCCTCAAAGTTTATGTACCTTATCTATCATATCAAAGTAACTTGTAACTAAGTGCAAGCACGTGATAAAATATAAACTACATTGTTTTGTGATAAGCAACTCTTCTACTTATGAAGTGGTTTCCCTCTACCACAAAATACTCACCAGGGTCCTGTGGTTTCCATTTAAAGAGAATGGTGGAAGAAACTTGCAGTTGAGCGGTAGCTCTTGCAGTGCAGTAACTCTGGCATGGCCAGACAACAAGGGAGATTGTGGGTCAATGACTGAGAGGAACCTTTATGTTAGTGGAGATTGATGGCTGAGAGGATTTGTGATTTAGGGAAACGTGTCAGAGAAGATCATGGATGAAAAGAAATTATATGGTAGTTGAAGTCATGCATTAGGGATTCTCCCATCTATAAAAATGTGAGGCATACAGTCTGTTTAGCAACAATTCAATGACTAACCACCTTCTAGCGGTCAGGTTAGTCACTTGACCTCCACTATCTCTCCTCAAACTGAAAGTGGCAGTGTCCAAGTGGGGTGTGGTTGGTTTCCAAAATTTGAAAATTTACAAATTTTAATGCTTGACTGGCCACCTCAACAGCACTGTTGTGTCTTACATTATTATTTTTGTAAACAATTGAACAACATGCGGTTGTTGATGAAATAAAATGTACCTGTTGTCACTTATGTGAACATTATTATCTGTACTGAGTCACAGTTAAAATCTACTTTATCCTGAAGCTATTATAACATTTTGTGCAGGATATTGCATACTTCTATTTACATTCCCTTCTTTAGTTCAAAATTAGTGCTATCAGCATAATGGCTCAGGGGAGTATAAATGGCTAAAGTGTGTACTGCTTCTACTTTAATTAGAGCAGTAATTTATGAGGTAAGAATAAAATAAACCAGATTGTTTGCATGTTAAAAATGTCCCTGGAAGGAAAGCTAAACGTTATAAAGTAACAATATGTACTGTTATGACTGAAGTTGAAGAAATGCACCGTCATTCTATTCCCAGCAGTCCACTGGTTAGAACATAAAATAGACTGTGTTTGCTGACACCAAAAAGCATGTGCAGTAGCAGCAAAATCTCTGATTTAAATCTAAGTAAAAGGTGTTTAAAAACCTGAAAAAAAAATTGGAATATTATACTTATTTTTTTTAGATTAGATTACTTACAGTGTGGAAACAGGCTCTTCAGCCCAACAAGTCCACACCATCCCACCCATACCCTTACATTTACCTAACACTACAGGCAATTTAGCATAGCCAATTCACCAGAACTGCATATCTTTGGACTGTGGGAGAAAACTAGAGCACCCAGAGGAAACCCACACAGACACGGGGAGAATGTGCAAACTCCACACAGTCAGTTGCCTAAGGCGGGAATTGAACCCAGGTCTCTGGCACTGGGAGGCAGCAGTGCTAACCACTGTGCCACCCATAAATATGGCACCCATATGATTATGGTGACATGGATGGAGGGATCCAGGGAACTGAACTGAAGATCCCGGGATATTCAGAAGTTAGGTAGGAGAGACAAACAAGAAAGGGTAGTGGATTTGTTTTGCTGGTTAAAGAGTTTATAAACACATTCTTGAGAAATGATATAAGCCAGACAATGTAGAATCTATGTGGATTTGTAGAATTGAGAAACATCAAGGGACAAAAAAAATAGTGAGAGTGGCACATAGATGGCAAAGTGAGGTGGTAATGTTTGGAATGGCATGAAATAGGGAATCAAAGATGCATGTGGTAAAGAAACATCTGTAATTATCTGTAAGTGATTTTAATCTGTATATAGACTACACAATCAAATTAGTTACAATACCATAACGGAAGAATTCCAAGGCACTGGAACAGTACCACCAAAGCTCCCTGTGCAAAATCCTGAGAATCCACCGGGAGGACAGATGCACCAACACCAGCATTCACGACCAGGCCAATGTCCCCAGCATCAAGCACTGACCACATTTGATCAGCTATGATTGGCTGGGCATAGAATCTGCATAACAGACATGAGACTCCCTGAACAGGTGCTTTACTCTCAGCTTCGAAACAGCAGGTGAGCGCCAAGGAAGACAGAGGAAACACTTCAGTCAGAAGGTCTCACTGAGACTTACAGCATTCCGACAGACACCTGGGAATCACTGGCCCAAGACCATTGAAAGTGAAAGAGGAGCAATCTGGACTTGCCAACAGGAAAAAGCAGAGGCCAGGTGAAAACAATGTCAGGACTGCATCGCCACACCAATGCCCCCTTCTCCCCCTTCCATGACCACCTTCTACCCCAAGTGTAACAGAGACTGCAGAAGTCAAATCAGTCTGTACAGACACCCCCAGACCCACACTGAGAGGGGAAGATAGTCATCCTCATCTGTGAGCAATCACTCATGGTGATGAGAGTCCAATATCAAGGAATTTATAGTAGAGCACATAGAAAACCATGGCAGAATCAGACACAGCCAGCATGGATTCAAAAAAAGGGAAATCATAGTTGACAAATCTATTGGAATGTTTTGAGGATGTAATTAGCAAGAAGGTGCGGGGAGGTGGTGGTGGCGGGGAATGGCGGTTGATGTGATTTATTTGGACTCTCAGAAGGCTTTCAACTAAATTCCACATAAGAGACTAATGTGTGAAGTTAAAACAATAGGATTGAGGGTAATGTTTTGAGGTGGATAGAAAACTACTTAAGACACAAGAAACAATGAGGAGGAAAAATTTGATATTTTTCTGAATGGCAGAGATCAACTACTAGAGTACTGCAGGGATCAGTTCCAAGAACTCTGCTATTCACAATTTATGTCAATGATTCAAAAAAGAACTGAACATAATCTCACAAAATTTGTAGATGATACAAAGCTGGGCAGAGGGTAAGTTGTGCAGGTGATACTGAGATGTAGCAGTGCGATTTGGACGGGCTGAGTGAGTGGGCAAATGCAAGACACATGCAGTATAATGTGGATGAGTGTGAGGTTATATCCAATTTGGTAACAAAAATAAGAAGGCTGACTATTACTTGAATGGCTGTAAATTGAGGGAGAGGAATGTTCAACAAGTCCTGGCTGTCCTCATTCATCAGTTGCTGGAAGAAAGCAGCAGGTGCAGCAAGCAATAAAGAAGGCAAACTGTCTGTTGGGCGTCATAGCAAGAGGACTCAAGTATATGAACAAGGATGGCATGCTGCACTTATACAGGACATTGGTGAGGCCACACCTGGAATATCGTGTCTAGTTTTAGCTTTCTTATCTAAGGCAGGACGTTCTTGCTATGGAAGGAGTGAAATGAAGATTTGCCAAGTTGAATCCTGGGTGGGCAGGGCTGATGTATGAAGAAAGATTGGATTGGTTAGGACTGTGTTCACTGAATGTTGGAAGAATGAGGGAGACATCAAAGAGATATATAAAATTCTAACAGGACTGGACAGGTTAGAAGTAAAAAAGGGTGTTCCCAATCATGAGGGAATTCAGAACCGGGGTCAGAGTTGAAGGATAAAGGGTAAGCTTTTACGACTCAGGTGGGAAAAATTTTTTTCAATCAGAGTGGTGTACCCATGGAAGTCACTATTACCGAAAGTAGGTGAGGCCAAAACATTGTAAATATTCAAGGTAGATATAACTTTGAAGAGATCAAAGATATGGGAGATATTGAGCTTGATGATTAGCAATGACCACATTGAATGGTGGAGCAAGCTTGAGGGGTCAAATGGCCTATTCCTGCTCCAGTGTTTTTATACCTCTTAAAAAAAATGAAAAAAAATGTCTCCAAGAAGATGTTTTTAAAATCTTTAAACAAAGATGATTTTTTTTTAAATTATGTCAGCTTTTAAATGAAGATGCTGAGTTTGTCACTGGAGTGTCGCATGGTGACTGCATCCCAGTGTTAAATCCAGCTCAATATTTTGATCAAGTGAGACTGAAGGAATGGTGATATATTTCCAAGTTGACTTGGTGAATGGCTTGGAAGGGAACTTGTGGGTGGTGGTGTTCCTATGCATCTGCCACTCTTGTCCGTCCAGTTGTTGTGAATTTGGAAGGTGCTGTTTAATGACCTTTGGTGAATTTCTGCAACGCATCTTGTAGATATTACATACTGCTGCTACTGAGTATCGGTGTTGTGGATGTGGTGCCAATCAAGCAGGCTACTTGCCTTGAATGGTGTCAAGCTTCTTGAGTGTTGTTGGAGCTGCACCCATCAAGGCATGTCAGCAGGATTCCATCACACTCCTGACGTGTGCCTTGTGGATGATAGACAATCTCTAGGAAGATGAGAGGTGACGCAGTACACTTCGCCTCTGACCTGCCCTTGTAGATACTATTTTTATGTGTTGAGTGTTTGGTCAATGGTAAGCCACAGGATGTGGAGAGTGGAGAGTGATGGTAACACCATTAAATTTTGAGGACCAGTATTAAATTGACTCTTAATGGAAATGGTCATTGCCCGGCAATTGTGTGGCATGAATGTTACTTGCTAATGTAATTTGAGATATTCACACTTAAACTTATTCTGATGTATCACAACATATGAAATATAATCATTAAGGAATAATGTAAATCTACCCAAATACAGATTAAGAAAACAGTACTAAGAATTGGGGAATGCAGAATTTTTACTGTGTGCACAGGAAAATTTTCTTGGATAATATGTCCCATGGTCCAACAAGGAAGGAAATAACTGGATTGTAATTTAGGATAGAAAGCAGGGCCCATGTGCTTTGTTGCAGGAAGAAATCATTAAGTTAGTGACCGCTAGATAATTTAAAGTAATTATGCAAAGTGATCAAAAAGCATGAGGCTGTAAAAAAATGCCTAACATGGAAAGGTTCTAATTCCAGTATTTAAAAAGGTTTGTAGAGATAGACTGGGAAAATTTATTACAAATAAAGTAGCAAAAGAGCAATAAAAGGCATTAATGGAAGACATAATTCTGATGCAAGCTATGAATATCCATTTGAAGAAGTAAGGTGGAGCATCAAAGCTAATGCACACTGGATGACAAGGAAATAAAAGCTAAAATAATACCAAGACAGAAGGTGTATGACAAATGTCAGAAGTGGGATTAAATTAATAATGATGATTAAGCTTATAGGCAAAAGTTGAAAATATGAATGCAGAAGCCAAAGTGAAGTGACAAGAAAAGATTAACAGGTCACATTAACGTGGAATATATTATAAATAATGTAAAAGATTAGGGAGGGAAAAGATGCACTTAATAAGGACCAAAGGAAATCATTATTTTGAGGCAGTAAACACCACAAAAGTATCAAATGGGTGCAAAAATAAAAACAAAATACTACAAATGCTGAAAATCTGATATAAGAACAGAAATTGCTGGAGAAACTCAGCAGATCTGGCAGCACCTGTGGACATAAGAACAGAGTTGACATTTCAAGTCCAGCAACCCTTCATTAGAACTGCCAGAAATTCATTAGCATTTGGAGAAAAAAGATAACAAAGTGTCAAGCCTGTCTAATCTTTGAAAGAGCAGGAGAGGTGTGCTGTAAGTTTCTGTGACTCTGGAAAAGAAATTAAAGAAAAAAACTCTTGTATTTTTAATTCAATAAATCCTTATATGGTATAATACCATGCATTTTGCCTTCTGGAGGAAAAGAAATGTACAAATAAACTTGAAGGTCTCTTGTGAACGACTAACAAGAAATGTTTGAACTTATCATCATGATGTCAACTTGTTAGAAGGGATCAGATCCCAGCTGAAATAGGACCATCAGTATCACTGTAGACAACTTAAAAGACTACTATTCACCACTAACAATTTCCAGTTGATATTCTGACTGACCAGGAAACTGGCTTTCATCACTGCTGCAGATGACAACTCCAAAGACTTTCTGGGGCAATTGAGCTTGATACTGAGCTGACAAACACATTCTCTTATTATCTTACTGTTATTGCTGTCTTTTGGCAGAGATCTTGACTAGTGTGCATGACCTAAGTGGTCAAGAAAGGAATTTTCTGCAGTGACAACAAAAGCTAATCTCTGAGCTTCTCCATATTCAGCATTCTGTTCATTTCATTGTTGTTGATATACTCTACAAAATAACTACTCACTTCAAGAAGTGATATGCAACAATTATTTTATCAGACAACAACAGCTCACAATCTCTTCTGAATAAAGAAAAGTCTTTCTTTTCACTATGGAACCACAAGATGTTGAAACAAAATTAGATATAATTGACTAAAACACAACTGATGCATTCATATTTCTGACATCACAGATTTAACATTTCATTATGAATCAAGTGAAGATGAAATGTAGCTGAAGTTTGAACTAATGGTTTCTCGCCAGGGGTCATTTTCCCAGTTTGATTGGAAGCAGAGAATCTCATCTATTGTAAAAGCAGAAAGTATTTTATGTAAATAAATCGAAATAAAAGTAAGAAACAAAAACAGAATATTGGTACATCTGGTAGCATCTACTAGAGAGACAAAATTAACGTTTTGAAATTAACTCTTCTTCAGAACATATATTGGATGAAAAATGTCATCTCTGCTGCCAGGCCTGTTGAGTTTCTCAAGCTCTTTGTTTTATTTCAGATCTCCAGCATTTGCAGAATTTTGCATTTATTGACTTCATCTGCCAGGAGCATCAATTTGAAAATTGCCGAGTTTGTAAAATGCAAACATATTGGTGTTAAATATATAGACCACATTTCTAGTTTAATAACTTTTTAGATAAAGATAAAGACATGACATTAGTCCTAAATATGTCAAACTAAGCTTAGCTTCATTTTCTCCCACTGCCTCCAATGTTTTTTTCTTTATTTCTACTCAGTCACAAAGAGTGCTTTGTGCTGGGAAGTATCTTCACTGGAAACATGAATAGTTTAATACATTACCCAATGAACCACTCTTCAGGGTGAGCTTAGACAGTAAAGGCTGGATTTCCTCAGATTTGAATATTTGTAATGATTCTGTATTAATCCAGCATATTTTAATAAAATAGACCTTATTGAATGTTCACAGCTAGTTTTACTAATGCTCCTTGGCAAACCATTGAAGGGTGTCCTTTTCCTCTTGCTCCAATACAAAAGTAAATGAATAAGATCCAATGACTTTCAAATTTTAAAGCATTTAGTTAATCATGCAGATATATTGGTTTTACTGATTTTAAAAGTGTAGCATCTCAAACGTTACTAGGAACAGGAGTAGGCCATTCAGCTCATTGAACCTGCCTCACCATCCAACTCAATCAACTCCATGTTTCCTTTCCAGACTTCCTCACGTCCCTTGATATTATCAATGTCTAGAAATCTGTCAAAATATAGATGACTGAGCCTCCACATCTTTCTGTGGCTAAGCAATATCAAAGATTTAACCACTTCTGGGCATAAAGACATCCCTCTTAATCTCAGTAAATAGCCAGACCCCTAATCTGAGAATGTATCCTCGAGTTCTAGACTTCCTTCCTGCAGCCCGGTAAACATCCTTCATGCATCAACACTCTCTCATTCTGGAAGAATGTTGTATGCTGCAGGGAATTTACTTCTCATCTTCAAAACTCTAGTGAATATATAGCAAATCTCCACGATCTCTCTTCATCGGAAAATTCCCACCACAACAGCAGTTAATCGTTGGGCTGCTCCATATTCAGATCCTGTTCATTTCATTGTTGTTGATATACCTACAAAACGACTACTCACTTCAGTAAGTGGTGTGCAACAATTATTTTATTAGATGAGTGCACTTACAGCAGCTCACAGTCTCTTCTGAATGAAGAAAAGTCTTTCTTTTCACTATGGAAACACAAGATGTTGAAACAAAATTAGATAAAACTGACTAAACACAATTGACTCATTCATATTTCTGACATCACAGATTTCACATTTCATTATGAACTAAGTGAAGATGAAATGTAGCTGAACTCTGAAGTTGATGGTTTTTGATTCAGCCTGGTTAACTTACACGGCAGGTATATCCTTCTTTGGGTAAGCAAACCAAAATTGTCCACAATACTCCAGATGAGATCTCACCATGTTTCTATACAATTGTAGCAAGACATCATTAAGTCTGTATTCAAATCCCTTTAAAGCCAACATATCATTTGCTTTCCTAATTGCTTGCAGTGTCTACAGATTAGCTTTCAATGATTTATGAACAATGACACCAGGTATCTTTGCTTAAGAAATACTGTGCATTTCTATTCTTGATACTGAAGTTAGCAACTAAACATTTTTTCAAAACACTTTCTCCCTTCTATGATCTCTCCCATTGACTTAGCCTGCCTAGGTCATCTTGAAACTTCTTTACATCCTTCTCACAACTCATATTTCCACCAAGTTTTATAACATCAGCAGTTTGGAAATATTGCAATTCAAGTTTACATAACATAACATCTAATCTCCACAACCAGTGGTCACTGTTGAGAGTAGATATTTTCTGGTCACCCTGTTCAGAGATGTTATTACGCATCCCTGGAGCACATGGGACTTGAACCTGGGTTTTCTATCTCAAAGGCCATTACCACTGCACCAAAAGAGAGCCTGATCTCATACCCAATTTTCTGATCTCATGCCCAGAGGTGTTATTACGTACCTCTGCAGCAGGTGGGACCTGAACCCATGCCTTTCACTCCATGAGGTAAAGATACTACCAGCACAGTCTCAAATCCAAATCATTGACACAGATTGTGAACAGCTGAGGCCCAAGAACTAATCCTTATTTTTGTCAATGAAGCACTGTTATTCAGAGAATTACCCATTTTTGCCTAGGTTCTATTTTCTGACCAGTAACCAATCCTCAATCCATGCTTCTACATTACTCCAAAACGCATGTGCTGTAATTTTGTCACTAACCTCCTTTGTAGGATTATATCTAAAGCCTTCCGAAAATCCAAAATTACCACAACCATTGATTCCTTCTTATCCATTCTTTTGTTTACAATCTCAATTATATTCGGAAAAAAAATTTAGCAGAATTTTCAAGCTTGAGTTCATATTATAAATCGATGTTGATAATGCCCATTGCTAGTATAATTTCCAAAGTGTCCAGTTAGCACATCAATTATTATAGGCTCCAACATATTCACTGCTACAGGTGTCAGGCTAGAAGGCCTGTAATTCTCCATATTCTATCATGTTCCTTTATGAAATAATAAAGTGAAATAGTAGGGTTACATTTGCAAAATTGAAATCTCCTAGAAGCATTCCAAAATTTATAGAATTTGCAAGATGATAACAAATGTATCAACTATCCCTATAGATTTACTGTTAAACATTCTGGGTTTTAGATCATTAGACCCATAGGATTTATTAAACGGAACATAAATGTGAAGGCATAGATTAAAAGGCCTGTTTAGGTTCTGTTTAGGCCACAAGGTTTTTAACTAGATGTTCCATTGGTTATTTCAGGAGAAAATCTGTTAGCACATGGCCAAATCTGCATGGCAGCCATTGCAGTTTCTGATGACCCACCCCACTCCATTCCATGACTACACTCAGGGAGTGCCTGTGTTACAGTTAAATATACTTTCACACCACTATTTTAGAAGAAAGCAATGTCATCGTAAAAGAATGAACCAAAGAAAAGAACAGCTGTGGTTGGGGGATGAGGCGATTGAGCATCTTGAATAATCCACAAGATTTCAGATTCACAAATTACTCTAGTGCTTGCAGAAATGTTGATATGAACTGAATGAGTCCTAGAGACGAAGGGAGAGAAGCCAGTGAGAAGATGGTATAGACTTTTCTTCAGAACTGGATTTGAAACATTAACTCTTCCTTCCCTCTACACATGCTGCCGGACTTGGTAGATTTTGACAATAATTTCTGTTTGTTTTTCAAACTTCCATCATCTGTAGTTTTTTTGTTTTATTTCAGTGTATGAAGAAGCTTAATTATTTGGCCTGTGTGAAGCTTTCACCTTACACAACTCCTTTAAAGGTAATTGAGGAAGTATCCACTTAACGCTCATTCACTTTCAGTCTCATTTTGAATGTGGAAAGAAAATGGTAGCACTTTCAAGAAATCTCTTTGGAATTGAATTTTAACCCTGTCACATTATTCCCAGTAGCAAAATAGGAAACAGGCTGTACATCTGCTTTTTGATGGCTCCCTTGGAATTAGAAATATAAAGTGCTGGCAATGGGCACAGGAAACATGTGCTGTCATGCAGTGGAAGAAACTTTTCTGTGGTGAAACCTGCCACTAGCTGACAGTGCAACAATTATGGGCAGTCTATAAAGGAACCTCTGTGATAAATAATGAGGTTTTTCTTCATTGCCAGATCTCTCCACTCCAACTCTGTTTTAATTAACATAATACATATTGAAAGATGGCATGAGTGTCTTGCAAATTGAAATTGCGCTGATAAATATTTCACATCACATCAGTTTCAATTTATTCATGGGTGGATCATTATTGTTTGTTCAAACCAGCTTAATCAGCGAGCTGAATGCACTGGCACATTTCATGGCTGGCACGCCTTGATGGTTTTATTAATGGGAGTTATGGACATTATCTAATTGTCAAAAAAAAGAATGTTTTTCTCTGTTCACAATTTACTGAATACATTAGTGCCCAGTGTTGGACTGATCTCTCTGTGGGACATGACTGAACCTGTAGGCTCTGCAGTCTTCACATCTATGCATTGTGAAGGAAGTTGTACAAGATCAGCTACTGTGGGGACAATTCAAATGTTGTAGTGGAATTCAAAGCTCTGAAAGGAGTTTGCCAACCAAAACCTTGAGATAGAGACACATGGGCAGAGTTTTGGGTTTCAGCAGCTTTGTTTTTGAAAAGTGCTTTCTCCTACAGACTCAAGTCCACACACTTGTCCTTTTACATGCTCTAGATATACACTTCTCAAGACTGCACTGGACTATTGGACTACTATAGTCTGGTTCCATTTCATCTCTAGTTTATTCTTTACTTGGTGTCAGTCTCTCTCACTCTCAGTAATCCTGTACACTCTTTATTTAGACTGTGAAATACATTATACTGAATACAGCTCTCAAGTTCATCTCTCTGTTCCTCTTCAACTCTCAATCACATGTTTCTGCTCTACTAATGGCAGATAAGCACAATCATTTATATCATCTTCATTAAGAAATCCATACACCAGTTTACTAAAGACAGACCTAACACTGATCTTTAGGCATCTTATTTTCTTACCTTGACTGACTGTTCCTACCATTGTCCCTTTCCTCCTTCTCACATGTCTCCACCCTCAAGGTCAAGCAGCTCAAGACCCCTTATGCCAACTCTACATTTCTTGTTATGCAGCAAATCTTCTGTCATGACAATATATCTGGGAAATCTAAGTACAGTCCACCCACCAGTGTCCCTTCACCCACAGCATGTGTTACTTCCACAAAGCACTCCAATAAATTGGTCAAACATGATTTTCTTTCACAAACCATGTTGACACTGTATGATTACCATGAACTTGTCCAAATGTCCTGCTATGACTTCTTTAATAATAGCACTTTGCCTATGACAAATGTTATCCTTAAAGGCCTGTAGTTTCCTTTCTCCCTCTCTGTTTGAATACAAGAGTTACATTCATGACCTTCCAGTCTAATTTGATCATCCCAGAAGGTGTTTTGGAAAATTAAAGCCATTACATCAACTATCTCATTGACCACGTCTTTTAAGAATCTAGGATGAAGACCAAACACTTTCAAATCAACAGCTCCAGATATTTACTCACGGCACTTTGCTGGTTATTGTGATTTTCCTGAGTTTCTACCTCCTTTCCATTTCTTGATTTATGACTGCTTCCGGGTTGTTAATTTTATCTTCTATAGTAAAAATTGATGAAAAATACCTGCTCAATTCATCTGTCATTTCAGTATTTTCTATTATTAATTCCCCAGATTCATATTCTATATGACAAGTGTTCATGTTGTTAACTCATTGCTTCTACAAATATTCATAGAATCTCTTGTTATCTGTTTCTAAACTTTTTACAGCCTTTATCTTATCCTCTATTGCTTCATACCTTATTATGTTTCATACTCTGTACAATCATCTGAAATGTCACTTGTTCATTGTACAATTATATTAATTTTCTTTTAGCTTAAAACAATTTTTAACATTTGCAGTCAATCATGGATGATGGTCTATTCCTTGAAATTCTAACATTACTTGTTAGAATGTACCTATTTGATGTATTTTGTAACATTTCCAAAAATGTCTGACATTCTATCTTTAGTAACCTATTCTTTTATAAATTTGTCATTCAATAAGCCCTCATAATACCCTTTAAAAAAAATTGCCTGTTTCATCTCTCCCTCCAACTGAATTTAAAATCAAATTACATTTTGATTATTCCTACCTAGATGTGTCTTCACTATGAAATTAATGCTATCTCAAAGTTTTACATTTGAAGGTGTATTAAAAGGGAATCGATCAGATGATGATGCGAGGCCTGGCACACCACAAATACATCATTGGAAAAGCTTGAGATAATTTTGCCCATCTGAGATCATGTATGATGTTTAAAAAATGGCAGAAAAAGCCCAAAATCATATGCCCATTTGCAACTTCCATTTTGGAGATATTGGTGTTGGCTTGTAGATCATGCATGCTCAATTTCTGGAGGCAGCAAACCATTTAAATGATTGGTTGTCTCAATTTAAATCCTATTGGGTTACCCTGTTGTATGGAGTCTGGTGTGCTCAGGGCAGACAAGCTCAGAGAAGTTGAGATGACTGATCTCCTACAACCACAATCATTTTCCTATGTGCGTGGTATGACTCCAACCAGTGGAAATGTTGCACCTGATAGCCATTGATTCCAGTTTTGGTAGTTCTCCTTGATCCCACATTTGATTCAATGTAACCTTGATATCAAGGGCTGACGCTCTCATCTGACCCTTGGAGTTTAACTCTTTCATCCAGATTTGAAACAAGACTAATTCAGGAGCGGAGTGGGTCACTCATCACTGCGCAGGCTATTGCTCAGAAGGTACCAAAAAAACCCAAAGAACTATGGATGTTGAACTTCTGAAACAAAACCAGAAATTACTGGAGAAAACTCAGCAAGTTTGGCAACTGCTGTGAAGAGAAAGTAGTGTTAAGGTCACCAAGTCCAGAACTAGAGGGCATAGGTTAAAGGTGAGATAGGAAAGATTAAAAAGTGACTTAAGGGGAAACTTTTTCACATCAGATGGTGCAAGTATGGAATGAGCTGCCAGAGGAAGTGGCAGAAGTTGGTACATTTACAACATTTCAAACGTATTTGGATAGGCATATGAATAGGAAGGCTTTAGAGGGATATGGGCCAAGAGCTGGCAAATGGGACTAGATTAATTTAGGATATCTGGTCGTAGGGACGTTGGACCGTGTTGTACATCTCTAAGACTCTATGACCAAATTAAGTCTGCTTTCTCCCCATAGATGTTGCTGGGCCTGCTGAATTTGTCCAGCATTTTACATTTTTATTGTTGAGCAAGTGCTGCTTGATAACACTATTGATGACATCTTCCATCACTTTACTGATGATTGAGTAACTGACTGACAAGATAATAGTTTGTCAGGTTGAATTACCCTGCTGGTTTTGTACAGGTCATACCTGGGTAATATTCCACATTGTCAGGTAGGTGCCAGTGCTGTAACTGGAGCAGTTTAGCTAGGGGAATGACAAGTTCTAGAGCATAAGTCTTCAGTACTATTGCTGGAATTTTGTCAGGATCCATATATATGCAGTATCTAATGCCTCCAATCATTTCTTGATATCACATGGAATGAATTAAATTAGTTAGAGACTGGCATCTGTAATGTTGGGGACCACTGAAGAATACTGAGATGGATCATCCACTTGGCATTTGTGGCTGAAGATTGCTGTGAATGACTCAGCCTTATCTTTTACACCATTGGTCTCTTCCATCAATGAGCATGGGAATATTTGTGGAGCCTCCTCCTCCAGTAAATTGTTTAATTGTCCACCACCATTCACAACTGAATGTGGCAGGACTGCAGAGCTTAGATCTGATCTGTTAGTTGTGGGATCACTTAGTTCTGTTTATTACTTGCTGTTTACGCTATTTGGTATGCAAGTATTCCTGTTTGATAGCGTCACCCAGTTAACATCTCATTTTTAGGTGGTGCTGGTCATGGTGATGCTCTTGGCATGTCCTCCTGCACTCTCCATTGAAACAGCGTCGATTTCCTGGCTTGGTGGTAATGTTTGAATGGAGGCCATGTCAGACCACAAAGTTGCCAATTATGCTGGAGTACAAATCTGCTCCTATTGATGGCACACAGCACCTCATGGATGCTGAGTCTTGAATTGCTAGATCTGTTCAAAGTCTGTCCCATGTTACACAATGGTAGTGCCACACAACACAATGGAACATATTCTCAATGGACTGTAGAACTTCATCTCCACAAAGATGGTCACTTTTACTGATACTGTCATGGACAGATTCATCCAAAGCTGACAGAATTAGGTCAAGTATGTTTTTCCTTCTTATTGGTTCTATCACCACCTGCTGTAAACAAAGTCTAGCAGCTATGACCTTTAGGACTGAACCAGCTTGATCAGTAGTACTACTACCAAGCCATTCTTGGTAGTGGATAATTTGCACTCTTGCCACCCTCAGTGAATTTTCTAAGTGTTGTTCAATACGGAGGAGTACTAATTCATCATACAAAAGAAGCATGGAATGTGGTAATCAACAGGTTTCCTTGCCCATATCTAATCTGAAACTATGAGTTAATGTTGAGATCTCCCTGAACAATTCTTTCTCAACCTGTATACCCCAGTGCTGTCACTGCTGCTGGTCTCTTCTGCAGGTGGGACAGGACATATCCAGGGATGGTGATAGTGTTTGGGACAATGTAAGTTATGATTCTGTGAGCATGGCCACCTCCCAATGTTGCTTAACTAGTTTGTGAGACAGTTCCAAACGTTTTGGCACTGGCCTCGAGATATTAATGAGGAGAACTTTGCAAGCTCAATGGAACTGTTTCTGCTGTTGTCTTTTTTGGTATTGAGTTTGATGGCAGTTGATCCATCCAGTTTCATTTCTTTGTTGATACTTTGCATTGATTTCTATAACTCAGTGGCTTGTGTGGACCATTTCAAAGAACAGTTGAGAGTCAACTACAGTGCTGTGGCTCCAAGGTCACATGCAGATCAGACCAGGCAGATTTCCTTCTTTGCTTTTTTCCAACAATCAAAATTGTACAATGATTTCATAGTCATCAGTAGATGCCTAATTTCTTTTATCGAATTGAAATCCCAGTCTGCCATAGCAGGTTTTGGACACAGGTCCCCAGAGCAATAGCTGAATTTTTGGATATATGGTCTACCACTAGACCAGAAGAAGGGTTATACCTGAAACATTGATTTCTCCACCTCCTGATGCTGCTGGTTTTGCTGTGTTCTTCCAGCGTCCTGCTGTCCCCTCAGAAGAAACTTGCTTAAAATTGCAGGATGGTATTAACAAAGATTGTTTCAGAAAATGAGAGCTCTTTGCTCATGTAAGCTTCATAGTATATGTTTCTAAGTGTATGCATCTGAGTTCACTGTATTGAAAAAAACACAGGATTTTACATTTTGCAAAGTTGAGGTTACTTTCAGATACATTCGAAAATGCTCGTCATAAAGAAGTACTTTCCAAAAAGAGACAAAGTAATGATGAAGAAAGATTTTTTTATTACTATTCTCAGTGTTTATTAAAAGCCTCCAATAATATCTTAATAATTCCTCTCTCTGCTCGAAACTCCCACTTCTTTTCCAATTCTTCATAATATAGATTTGAAGAGTTTCTTCCTCTGCTTCATCTTCTTAGGCTTGCAAAGTTAGTAAGCCCACAGAGCAACATTTTAATTCAGATACTCTTGCTGGACTATATTACAGGGCTCTACTTCTTTCATCCAGGCATTGCAAAGAAAGCTCCTGAATGCTAATGTTCAGCTACAAAATACTGTTTGTAGTCCCATGGGCCTCATTATATCCATTGCTGCCAATCTGTTTGCAGATACTGAATAGAAACATTATTAGCCATGTACAGTCTGGGCATCCAATTAACCATTCTAGTACATTGCCTTATCTTACCAGGGCTAGTATGGTGCTTTGACACAGGATAAAATCATCATAACACCCTTTCATGTAGGAAAAACAGATTGACAACACATAATTTCTGAACATTAATGAAATGGAATACTTTCTTAGCAATAACATTGAATTAGTTTACTAGAGTAGGGTTTCAAGGTCACAAAAGATATTTTTTGCACCCACCTGATTGGACAAATTATTTTCATTGTTTTATGGGTTCCACTGAGAGACTAGTACAAAGGGACCTTCTTGAATAGAGCATTATTGGTCATCTTCATACAATGGTGAGTTGTTGTTAAATGTGACAAAGATTACATGGCATGGAAAATCCCAATTTCCTAAAGCGTCAATGCATTACCAACTTTTGCTGTGACAGATACTCTTCAGTTTTCCAGCTGGCAGTTTCATTGCAAAGAAACCTTCCAAAGTAATCCATTATAGTCAGAAAATCTGGAGAGTTCCACCGTACTTCAGAATAATAGTTCTCTGGAAAATGTAACAAGATAGTGGTTAACTATGAACCTTCTACGTCGACTGGTCCCTGATGACTATGCGTCTCCATCAAGCTGACCTCATTCCCGCTGACCCTACCTTGCTGAAACAAACTCCTCCCCTGCCTGCCAACCACACACGCATGGAACTGACATGATACGATCCTCCCACACCGGTCTGATAACACTCAGAATGGACAACCTTGCCTCAACTTCACACACCTTATTCCTGGATGCCTGGATAAAGGCCTATAATATAGTCCAGCAAGAGTATCTGTTGCTGTGTGTATAGGCTCACTAACTTTGCAAGCCTCAGAAGATCCTGGGAATTGCCTTCTTCCCACATCAGACCTTACCACATCCTGAACTGAACCAGCACTCCCCTTGCCATGCCCCAGCATCCTCACTCACAAGACACCCCATCTCATCACTGACTGACCCCAAAGAACCAACACCACTCTGCCCACCTGTCGGACACAATGTACCATTCCCAGGTATCAAACTGTACAACCCTCCCCCTGTCCTTCCTAAGCAATGATCCAATTACCTGACACCCTACTACCCTACCTCCTGACACTTCACTAGCTGACATAAACCCATCTAGCATTCTAATCACTTCATTTATCTGGAACCTCAAACACCTAGTTGCCTATCCACATTACCCACTTGGCATAACTATTGCCTGAAAAAACTTTGACACCCTAATCCTTCAACTAGCTACTGCTCTAACCCCTCATATCATTTACATTCTATGCTTTTACAGAAGCTGTCAAAGTTTCTGCTGGACATTTAAACTACAAAGAAACACATTGCTTGTTACTAAATGGAACATGCTTTCTAAGAAGATATTCTTCACTGATGGATTTGTGGATTCCTGGTCAGTTTTGAAAGAGGAGGTCCCTGTCTAGAAATCTCCAACCTAGAGACCATTTTAAAATAAGTAAGTAATTGAACTATCTGGGTTGACAGATTCAGAGGAAACTTGACCTCATGAATGTTGAGAAGATGTTTCACTTCATGGGTGAAACAAAGCACAATTTCGAAATAAGGGATCTCCCATTTCAAATGGAGATGAGGTAGAACCTCTGACCTCAGAGAATCATTAATCTTTGGAATTTGCCTATCCCTGAAAGCAGAGGATTGAGTCATTGAATATAACCAAGATAGAGTTTAGCATGTTTTTTTTCAGTTTACACGTGTCTGTGAAATCTGATGATATAGTAACGGCAGAAAGAGAGAAGAGTGGATCAGGTCATATTTAAATTAGTGATGATCTTTTGAATGCTGGGGAAGGCTCAATTGGCCCAATGTCCAAGCCCCTAGTTTTTTTTTATGTAATGAAGTCCATTCACCTGCCCAATATTTTAAATTTATTCAAAGTTAATTGTCAATGGTAAGATAACCCTTCAGTCAAACTATAGAGCCCAAATAAATGAATGTTTTTGATTGAGTAAGTTTCTGAACAATGGCCTTCGCCATTTGGTATCTGCCTGAGGGATGCACTCAGTCTTCCCTCTGTGGATTGAGACATTAACTGCAAGTGTCCTGTAGGTCCTGATGTATATTTATCAAGAAAAGCTCAAAGCAATTGGTAACTGGGTTGATGGTGTAGTCTGAGCAATATATTGGTGGATATCTTTTTGGGATAGGACAGTGGGAATAAAACTGCTTGATTACCCTTTTTCAAAATACAAAGCAACTTTTGCATTTTTTAAAGCAAAGTTCCTTGCTGAATGTCAGTAGATAACTAAACAAGATATCACAGACAGTTTCACTCCTGATTTCACCTGACATTTCCATATTTGTATTCCCAACAGACATCGTTGGATAGTACTCAAGATGTGGAAACCCATACAATTTTCTCCTCTAACCACTGAGTGCTTATGTTAATCAAGGAAATAGGAACCATTATGTATTTTTGCCTAATTTTAGTTAATGACTTTTATTTTTCAAATTCGTGAGCAATTTTCAAACTGTGAATGCAACTCTAATCATTTTACCATCCTTATTTTGATGCATGTACCACAATGTCAGTTCAAATTGCTTTTCAAAATGTAGGCCCGCAGGAGAAAACCAAGCTGAAATTGAGCATGCACAGATAGCATGATTTGATCCACTAAATTTATGACAGCTAATTATTTTGAGTCTGTTAATTATGAAAAATAGAAACACTCCATGTCAACCAGTGAGAAGGTACTTCAGTACTCTGTGATAAGTTGATGAAGTAGAATAGCTAAATCCTGAAGTCAAAAACAATAAGGAGCACATTTCAACAAAGATTTATTACTGGGTTATGCTATATTATTTTGTTTACCCCAGCAGTTCTATAACATACAACTGTACTGTAAATATGACTGCATAACATCACCAGATTGTGAATTAGTTTTCATAAAAGTTTGATTTTAGTTTAAAGTTTACAAGTGTAATAGAAGTCCTCAATATATTAAACTAAGGAACAATGCATGCTGTTGTTCTCCATTTTTGAAGACTGAACAGAATAATTCATGAGAGACCCCAGGCTGAATTTTCCCAGCCCCTGAATAATGCGTGATGGTACGTCAGTTGGGAAAATAAGGTCAAAATCAGGAAAAATGAGATTCTCAATTTTGAGAAATGTTGGTTTTAACGCTAGTTGAGAATCTCATGAGTGAACAGTGAAGGGTCTATTTGCATGCATTAACATCCATCATTACCAAATCTCGCCTTATTTATATGCAAGTTGTTATTTTCTCAGGCAGCAGAGGAAAACTAGACAAAGATAATTCCCGATGTGAAAATCTGAGCATCTAACTGGTGGCTGCAGCTCATCATTGTCTCCCTGACCCAGCACTTTGGCCAACATTCCCTAACACCAAAGGGCATGCTCCTGACAGCCTTTCTCACTCCATCTGCAATCCCCCCCACCCCCCATCCCCCACCCCGCCATCCCCCCCGCCGACCTTCAGCACAGGTTTTGGCATCAGATAAACTCCAGTCTGACCACATCATTATAACACATCTCCAACTCACTTTGAATATTGTTCACCATGTCATTACTGCAGCTTGGAGCTCACTAACACCTTGCATTACAATATTGCAAGGTCACTTCATGTGCAGAGACAAGCACCATCTGATGAATCAGAACAAAGTGCATTTCAGACCACTTAGTCTATATTTTTAATGCTAACTCACATGTTCATAGAATTACTGCAGTGTGAAAACAGGCCATTTGGCCTAATAAGTCCACAATAACCCTCCAAAGAGCATCCCATCCAGACCTATTCCCCTACCCTATTACTCTACAGTTCCCGTAAATACTACGAATAGCCTATACATCCGTGAACACTACAGGCAATTTAACATGGCCAATTCACCTAAGCACATCTTCAGACTGTGGGAGGAAACCAGAGCAACCGGAGGAAACCCACACAGACACGGGGAGAATGTGCAAACTCCATAGACAGTCACCCAAGGCTGGAATTGAACCTGGGTCCCTGGTGCTGTGAGGCAGCAGTGCTAACCACTGAGCCATCATGCTGCCTCTAAATGTTGTCTACATTATGCTTACGGTATCCCTACCTAATGTTGCTCTTATACACATTGCCCCTCAACCAGACATAAAGATTTATAGTACTTCGATCTTGGTTTATTTTGTAGTGCAGACACAAACCCAGGTCATTTATCATGTTTTCCAGCAGTGATTAGACAAGGAATTGGGTATACTGCTGTTTAAAACCATGTCACACCAACAGCATATGTTACAGCATATGCAGAAACATGGCACACTCTAATGGCTGTGTTTCAAACTCTAAGGGGAAGAGTTCTTGGTCAAGTCAAGGGGGATTGTTGTCAGTCAAAAATGTCACCACAGTCAGTGAAAGGCATTATTTGATCTCTGCCCAAGGGGATGAAAATGTCAGACATTTGTGGCAAAGTCAGGATTGCACATCATTATAGTGTTTGGAGTGGGCCCAAGATCAGAGCTGAAAATGTGTTGCTGGAAAAGCGTAGCAGGTCAGGCAGCATCCAAGGAACAGGAGATTCGACATAAGCCCTTCTTCAGGAATCCAAGATCAGCCTTGCAGGATCACTATACTCAGTCTAGGAAGTGGCAGCAAGTCAGTTGGGTACTGGCATGGAGAGCAATCAGAGATCTAGTAACACTTCAGTTAGGATTGTCCCTTCAAGTCGGTTAGGCAGTGGACCATGGCTTATAGGTCTGTTCACTATCATTGAAGGGATATTATCAGTGGTCAGTGCACTGGAGGGCAAGTTGTGCAATCAGTTGTTTGGATGCAGCAGACTAGCTTGCAAAGGGGGCAATAATTGTGAAGGGGGCATGTCTTGTATAAGGATGAGAGATGATAGCGCACTGGATGCTGAGGGAGAAGGTGCCGTCATTTGATGCCACAACCCTGACTACAATGGGAGAGCAGTGCATTTTGATGATTGGCATAACTAAACCATAAGCCTGGGACTCAGAGAATAAAGTCAAAGTCAACAACTCATTTCCCTGTGAAGGTTAGTGCTACAGCCTGGGCAGTAGGTTTTGCCAACCTCGCTGGCTAGCTCAGGAATGGGATGCTATAGACTATACTCATATCACATTGAGAGTAACATGTCATTACTAAACTGACATCATCAACAAAAAAGGTTCCCATTCCATCAATGTCCAAGTGGTTTGTGATCATTGCAGAAGTACTACATCCTGGAAATCTGTGCCAGGTATGCTTGGAGTTGTAAAGGTTCTTATATTTTCAAGATCTTTCAGGCTCCTTCATTTTAAAGGTTGGATACTGTAAGAGCATTAAAAAAAACAATGGCAGCCTATGCAAATAAAGCTGATGATTCTGTTACACAGTGCTCCGGCTGAGGCCAAATGTCAAAACAATGCAACCCATTCTTCGGCCAGGTATATCATACAGAAGGCAACAGGCCTCCTGAAGATAAGGTTCTGATGCTTGAATTAGGGACAGTTTGGAAGGGGTCTTCCAGTGCACTCTAGTCAGCATGTGGAGCAGGCAAAGAGGAGATAGAATGAACTCTAAAGCAATGGGAGAGCAGCAGCAATCTTCCTGGTACAAAAATGAGGACAATGAAGAGGAGGAGCATTAATATTAGCTTGGATTGGTGTGACATCCAGCACAACGATCCCATCAGGATTTCATTATCATTCAATTCAAATAATTTTGTGTTGGATCAAGTTGTCAGTCCTTGACTCCCTGTACATTTGTTGTTGCTCAAAAAGCAAGTGTTCCCAGAACCAAATCCATCCTTTTTGTATCTTTCAGCATAAATTTTAATTCTAATAACTGTTGAAAGACTTTATATCATGTGATACTCCCACATTCAATACTGAGAAAACTTTATGCTGCACTTGCACTTCGGGAAAGGATATTGACTCTAAGGATGGGTAGTTTCTGTATCTTCATTCTTGGAGCTACAGCCACATTAACAACGACAGTCAATCAGACAGGTGGTGATTTAAAGTGTCAATATATTTGCGAATGTTATATTCCATCTGTGTGTCCTCTGAAAATTTCCTTTTTTAATAACTTTCACTATGTGCATAGTTAAGTTCTATTATTGACTGGCAGCATTTGACTTGATTCACAGCTGTTTTAAATATAATGGCAATAGCGAGAATCCGAGTAGAGAGAATTTTTGTAGCTGGTTGGTGCAGGTTGTAAAGGTAGTGCTGTGTATGCATGATACATGTATAATGAGGTTAGCAGTGGAGAATTATTTGAAATAACTCACTACTGCTCGCAGAGATAAATCCTGCATGAAACTGCCTGAAATTGACAAGTTTGACAAAATCCATCCCAAATATAATAGCAATGACCAAATGGATTTTATTTCAGTGTTTTCTTAGATATTTTACTAAACAAAAATCTGAAACTTTGGGTGATGATAATGGACACAAGAATATTTGGCAAGTGTGGCTGACCCCTTAGAAAAATACAAGAAAATGTGACAACATAATCACAGCTAGGAAGATTCAAGAGGAGAACTAGAAATGATACATTAAAGGAAAGTCACCAGTTTACTGAAGCCTGTGTCAAATGACCTGACAGGGGAGTAGCCATGGGCACCTGCATGGACTCCAGCTATGCCTGCATCTTCGTAGGATATGTGGAACAGTCCATCTTCCGCAGCTACACTGGCACCACCCCCCACCTTTTCCTCCGCTACATCGTTGACTGTATCAACACTGCCTCGTGCTCCCACAAGGAGGTTGAACAGTTCATCCACTTTGCCAACACTTTCCACCCCGACCTCAAATTTACCTGGACCGTCTCAGACTCCTCCCTCCCCTTCCTAGACCTCTCCATTTCTATCTCGGACGGCCGCATCAACACGGACATTTACTATAAACTGATCGACTCCCACAGCTACCTAGACTACACCTCCTCCCACCCTGCCCCCTGTAAAAACGCCATCCTATATTCCCAATTCCTCTGTGTCCGCTGCATCTGGTCCCAGGAGGACCAGTTCCAATATTGAACAACCCAGATGTCCTCCTTCAAAGACCGCAATTTCCCCCCAGACGTGATCGACGATGCTCTCCACCGCATCTCTTCCACTTCCTGCTCCTCCACCCCTCCAATCGCCACCAGGACAGAACCCCACTGGTCCTCACTTACCTTCCCACCAACCTCCATATACATCATATCATCCGTCGTCATTTCCGCCACCTCCAAATGGACCCCACCACCAGGGATATATTTCCCTCCCCTTCCCTATCAGCGTTCCGAAAAGACCACTCCCTCCGTGACTCCCTCGTCAGGTCCACACCTCCCACCAACCCGACCTCCACTCCCAGCACCTTCCCCTGCAACCGCAAGAAATGCAAAACTTGCGCCCACACCTCCCCCCTCACTTCCCTCCAAGGCTCCAAGGGATCCTTCTATATCCACCACAAATTCGCCTGCACCGCCACACACGTCATTTACTGCATCCGCTGCACTCAATGTGGCCTCCTCTATATTGGGGAGACAGGCCGTCTACTTGCGGAACGTTTCAGAGAACACCTCTGGGACACCCGGACCAACCAACCCAACCACCCCATGGCTCAACACTTCAACTCCCCCTTCCACTCTACCAAGGACATGCAGGTCCAAACACTCCTCCATCCCCAGACCATAGCAACACAACAGCTGAAGGAAGAGCGCCTCATCTCCCGTCTAGGAACCCTCCAATCACAAGGGATGAACTCAGATTTCTCCAGTTTCCTAATTTCCCCTCCCCCCACCTTATCTCAGTCCCAACCGTTGAACTCAGCACCATCTTCCTAACCTGCAATCTTCTTCCTGACCTCTCCGCCTCCCCCCCACCGCCCCCCCTCCCCCCACTCCAGCCTATCACCCTCACCTTAAACTCCTTCCACCTATCGCATTTCCAAAGCCCCTCCCCCAAGTCCCTCCTCCTTACCTTTTATCTTAGCCTGCTTGGCACACTCTCCTCATTCCTGAAGAAGAGCTTATGCCCGAAACATCGATTCTCCTGCTCCTTGAATGCTGCCTGACCTGCTGCGCTTTTCCAGCAACACATTTTCAGCTCAAGTGACCTGACAACTCATATAATGCCTTACTTTAATGATCACTAGAGAATGATAATCTGGCTGGATTTGCATAAGGGAAACCATGCTTAACCAATCCATTGAGTAAGCAAATTTCTGCTTACTCAATGGGGAAATCGTGGATATGTTGTACCTAGGTTTCCAGAAAGCACTTGATAAGATGTCATATCAAAAGATTTACAAAAATGAACATGGTGTAAGGGGTAGGATATTGGCTTTGATAGAATATTGACTGGCTAACAGGAAGCAAAATCAGCATGAATGTCTTTTTTTAGGCTGGCAAGATCCAACAAGTGGAGCATGGGAATAATTCTTCTATGTTCTCTTTACATCCATCATGTAGTAATCAGAATGGAGTACAGTGGTTTCTGTGACATTGTAACATCTGAGCATAATATTGAGTACTTTAAGATTATTGTTCAGACTATATATCTCAGTATTGCATTTGAACTTTGAATTGATTAACTTGATTATCTAGATGCTGAATGTGACAAAGCCATCTGTGAAATACATTGATAGAAGGAAATATCTAGATATCTGTTATGGTGTGAATATGAATGCTTAGCTGAATTTCAAGTTTCATTAATGTATTAGTTCAGCAGGGATTTATTTTCTCAGTTGAAAATGGAACTTTCTTGTTTAGGTTTATTGACAGATTTATAAACTATAATTTCTTTGAAGTCTTTTGTTTAATATCTATACATTTACTTGGATGAGGTGTAAATGGTGTAAAGTGATATAAAGTGAGACCTTGTAAGAAGACAGCTCATCTTGGAAGGCGTATGTGGAATGAGAGGAAAAGGAAGCCAAAGCAGAGAGAGATTATGCTGGTCTGAGAGCTGATACTGCAGTATAACAATCCAGCCTCCTTCTACCACCCTTTGTGTTGAGGATCTCCCTATTCTCCCTGTAAGGAGAGAAAAGAGCTGACGTTTCGAGTCTAACTGACCCATTGTCATAGCTTTGACAAAGGGTCAGTTAGACTCGAAACATCAGCTCTTTTCTCTCCTTACAGATGCTGCCAGACCTGCTGAGATTTTCCAGCATTTTCTCTTTTGGTTTCAGATTCCAGTATCTGCAGTAATTTGCTTTTTTCCCTACTCTCCCTCATGGAGTCTTCAGTGTTCTGGAACATTTCACCTTTCTGTGGTGTGGTGACAGACTTTGGTCCCAATACCTTTCCTTGGGACCACCAACAGTTGGCTGGTGAGAAGGTCTGAATGAATTCTCCATATTATCTGATTCACCTCCATCCTGCCCCCATTAGCTTTAATAGGGCAGGAAACCCCACTTCCACATCAATTAAGCGCTCACCTCTATGAAAATGTGATCTCCAGCCCATTTTCTACAGATGCAGGGCTCTGAGAACAGAAACAGATCCATTTCCTGTTCTTTGCCTGGGTGGCAAAAATCCAGTCCAGAGTGTCACTTAATAAATGGGACTGAGAAAAAAGTTAATACTGTTTTAAATCAATACAGAAGAAGACTGGGTCGATGTTATGGGGAATTTTGCCTGTAAGACTTTCAATAATTTGCCTGTAAGAATTTCTGGGAACCAAAAATGGAATGTGGAGTATTAATAGTCCTGACACTGCATGCAAATCAGAGTAGGAGTATACCATACAGTCCACCAAGCCTGCTCTGTCATTTGATATGACATGGTTGATCTTGGGCTCCGAGTCCACTTTTCTGCTCACTCCTCATAAGCAATGATTCTCCAAGACATCAACTATCTGTCTATCCCAGCCTTCATTATATTCAAGGAGAGCATGTCCACTGAGAGATAGAGAACTTCAAAATCCGTAAGGCCTTGATTGAAGAATGTTCACCTCACCTCAGTCCTAAATGATCAGCCCCATATCCTGAGACTGTGCCACATGGAAGCAACATCTGAATTGTCAAGTTCTTTCAGGATCTTGTTTGTTTTAATGAGATCACCCATCATTCTGCGTTCCCAGTTACTCTTTTCCTTTCAAGCTGTCACTTCATGTACAGTGTTTATTGAATCATAAAGCTATAAATTGACACAGTGACACAGTAGTTAGCTTTACCACCTTATAACGCCAGCACCTAGGTTTCATTCTAGCCTCGGGCAACTATCTGTGTGAATTTTGCATGTTCTTCCTATACATATTTGTGTTTCCTCTGAGTGCTCTGGCATTCTCCCACAGTCCAAAAATGAGAAGGTTAGGTGGATTGCCCATGCCAAAAATTGTCCTGTGATGTTGTGGCCATGGTAAATGCAACATTATTGGGATAGGATGGGGTTGCTGGGCTTGGATGGCAAGCTGTTTGGAGATTCCAAAAGGCCTCTTTCTGTACTGTAGGGATTCTATGATTCTATGTATCTGGTAGATTTATCTATTGCATGTATTTAAAGACAAGGATCACAAGTTTAAATTCAAATCAATCTAGGTCAGTGTTAAAGGTTGATGTGTGAATGGATTCTGTATGCATATGGAAAAGGACAGCAAAGTTTTAGATAGCCTCAAGTTTGTGAAGGATAGAATGTCAGAGTGAATTGGAAGAATCAAATCTACAGATAGTAAAACTGCTGTGGTATAAGTGAACTGTTCAGAAGTATGTACAAAGCCTGATTGAGATGTATATGATTATGAGAGACATGGACAAACTGGATAGGAAGCAGTTGCTCTGCTGCGTTAAAGAGTCAATAACAAGTGTGCAATCATTTTAAGATGAATGGCAGGAGGTTTAAAGAGGATTTGAGGAAAATTGTTTTCACTCAAAGTGGTGGGAATCTCGCATGCACTGCCTGGGAGAGTCATGAGGTGGGATATCTCACAACATTTAAAAAGTATGTGGAGGAGCACTTGAATTGTTGCAGCATTCAAGGTCATAGGTCAAGTGCTGCAAAGTTGATAGATTGGTGCAGACTCAATGTAGTGAAGGGCTTTTTCTGTGCAGAGTGACTCTATGAGTCTATGATTCTAAATGTAACATGCACCAGAAATGGGAATTCAACATCATGATGAAACTGAAGAGTTATCTCAATGTACCGCCCAGAAGTTCATCTCAAAATGAAGTCATTTCCAAGCTCAGAAGTTTAGGGGAAGAAATAGGTCATATAATCACTCAAGCTTACTCTATTCAACTGGAGTATCCAAGATCTGTATCTCAAACCAATTGCTCCATATCATTTTATTCAGTCCCTTCACAAAATCTATTCCAGTCTTGATAGATTTATTGTAGCCTTTTTGGGTGAAGAGAGTTCCAAATTTCCATGACCTTTGTGTAAGAAAGTGCTTCTGAATAATCTCACTCCAATTTTAAGATCATAGCATTGATCACAGTGTTATTGAAGAGACAAGGGTCTACTCAAGGGGCTGGATGGTTAACAAGAGACATATATTGCTTCTACCACAAAAGGCCCACTGGACTCACAGACAAGGGTTACCCTTAGAATCCAGAAGCAGAAGTCTTGCCAGCCAAAGAGAGGTCAGTCACTCCTGAAACTAGTAGTACCATGGAGAGGGCGGGGTCTTCTGCCAGAAGAGCATCACTGGAGTTCCAGAACCATGGAGGACATAGGACGAGAGTTTGTGATGTTGCTGTTGTTGTTGAGGGGTAGTGTTAATATCACAAGGAGATGGGAGTAGGGGCAAAATCAAGGGTGAGAGGATAGGTGGTGGTGGGCTGGCTCCAAGTGAAATCCTCCTATTGCCTGATACTCCGTGCCTTCACTATATACTAATTGCCTTTGATCAAAGTAACCCTCTACAACACTGGTGATGAAAAATCACCTGCAAAACTTGACCTGTTATCTATACTGCAAATCAACAGGACCAATTGCAGCTGGATTAATCTGAGCGTTTTTATGATACGGCTCTTAAGTGATCCTTAATTGTTCTTTAAAGGGCCTCATTCAGCAGTAAGATAAGGCTAGTCATTGAGACTAAAAATTGTCTTTAATTTACTACCAGATGGTTTATTATTAATATGCTTGAGGATGATCAATGGCATTGGTTACAATAAGACAGATGATAAACTGAGTAATGATTATAAGAGTGTAAGATCATGGAAGGTATTTATTTATTTATTTTTTCGTCTTCAATAGAGTAACAATTACCCATCGAGTTCAACATATTGCTCAGTTGGCTTAATTGGCTTTCCTGTCCAGAACTTAATACTTGTGGAATTGGGAAGGTGATAGAATTTGGGCCCCAGTTCCTTGGCAGAAGATCCTAACTCTTGTTATTGAACCCCAACACAAGATATATGTTCTCGGTATCTAGCTTGTTAAATTGTTTTTAACATTTTAAACAGTACCATTGGATCACCTCACAAACTTTGATAGTCAAGTAAATAACATGTAAACTTGTGCATTGTGTCCTTACAATCTCACCTTTTGAGTCCCACTTTTTTTTTCCCCATTGAAATCGTGTTTCACCCCGTCCATAGTCAGTCCTTCCACCCTGACATGTGGTGCTCCAAATTACATGTGATAATCCATTCAGGAGACTTACCAAGACTTTTTCAGCTCTCTGAAAATGAAAACAATGATCTGACATCTGCAGGCATGACCAACTTTCTGGCTGATATTACAAAGTTTGTCCATGTTATAACTTAGTGTGTGCATATAGCACAGAACTTGAAAAATGCTCTGAGCTTGTTAGCTATGGACAAGTTTTAAGTCTTGTCTTCTGAAAATCATTGACAATTTTCAGCTTCAATTCTTTTTTTTATTATTAAGAATTGGAACTTTTAACTGGAGGACCTTTTGGTACTTAGTGACACAAACAAATGTGACTAATACATAATTACAATCAGAAAACCAATAATTATTTAACTTGATTACTGGAACTCAGGGCTATAATTAACTAGTACATCATGTAATAAAAGGAAATAACCAAACAATTATCCTGGACCAAAAAGATGTTTTCTCTGAGTTTCTCTGTATAATATGCCACAATGAGAACCATTACAACATTGCCCAGCTCCTAAAGTGTTCAATGAAATTTCACTTTTTCACTGTGAGGGCTACCAGTGTTACAGAATCGACTGATGTTTTACTTTCTGAAAATCACGTGTAACCCATTACCAGTGAATAAGAAAGGTCCTAAATTGATGTGAAAAAAAGCATTTGCTATGATCCCCATGTAGATCCAAAAATCAAAATAACAATAAACATGGTTAAAAATCACACCACACCAGGTTATAGTCCAACAGGTTTCATTGGAAGCACACTAGCTTTCGGAGCGATGCTCCTTCATCAGGTGATCACCTGACGAAGGAGTGTCGCTCCGAAAGCTAGTGTGCTTCCAATTAAACCTGTTGGACTATAACCTGGTGTGGTGTGATTTTTAACTTTGTACACCCCAGTCCAACACCAGCATCTCCAAATCAAAAAACATGGTGCGTGCGTGGAACGAGCTGCCAGATGAGGTGGTGGATTTGGGTACAATTACAACATTTCAAAGGCATCTGGATGGACATAAGAGAAGAAACGGTTTAGAGGTATATAGGCCAATTGCTGGCAAGTGGAAGTAAATCAAATTGGGAGGTCTGGTTGATGTGGATGAGTTGGACTGAAGGGTCTGTTTCCATAGTGTATGACTCCATAACCACCTGACCAAGTCCCCTCAGGACTTTATACGCTTCAATTAAGTCACCTGTGACTCTTCTAAACGTCAGAGGGTAAAAGCTAAGCCGGTCTAGAATTTCCTTATAAGGCAATCCACTCATTCCAGGAATGAGTCTAGTGCATGTTTTCTGACCTGCTTCTGAAGCATTGATAAGGATTATTTTCCTTATTACTTACTGGACCTGCATACTGACCTATTGTGATTCATACATCACAACAAACTGTTCCCTCTTATCTGAAAGCCCTGCAATCTCTCACCATTTAACTTTTATTTCTTTTCATCTTCAGAAACTTTAGCAACAATATCTTTGGTCGCTATTCAGGTCATTTATTGGCGAATTTTGAGAGCTGTGGACATCACCGCAGGAAATGACATCACCAGCTAAGGAAACCCAAACTTAAAAATAGAAAGTGAGCTACACCACCGGTGCTTCATCCAGAGACTCACTGAAGATGCTACCTAATATGGTGACGAAACATCTGAAACTGAACCTTCCAGATCAGTGAGAAAACCTATATCCAGGTCATTTATATAAATTATAAAAAGCATTTTCCTCTATGGCAAACCACTTGTTACATTTAACCAATCAGAAAGCCATTTAATGCTCTTTCCTGTTTTCTGTTATCAAGTAAATCTTATTCTCATATCATTATGTTATGCCATATATCATGATTTTTATTTTCTCTCTTTTTACTTAAAGAATTAAAAATCGCTATTTTCCAACAAAAAATAACCTTCTCCAATCTAGGCCGTTTTGGAAAATTAAAGGCAGCACATCAACTATCACATTGCCCTATTTTCTTCATCCTCAAGATTGAGTCGGACAGAGACTTGTCAGCCCACTTTTCCAACAATTTGAATAGAACCAGATCTCTCATCTTGGCAATTTTCTAGGGTCCATCACTCCCTTCAATTTCAGCCTGACAGGTACTTCTGGGATATTACTTCTAGTGTTTATGTTGAAGGCAAATTCAGCTATGTTGAAAGCAATTTACTAGACTACATTATTTATCATAAACACTTTCTATTGGACTGATGCTCATTGTGCTGACTTGTCATTATTTAAAAAATCTATAGAAACTCTGATTAATTTTTTTTATATTTCTAGTTAAGTGTTTATCATTTTAAAATTTTCTTTCTATATTAATCTTTCCATGACTCTGCTATTTTTTATACTCTATGCAATCTTTTAACCATCCATCTTAGTGTAATTATACACTTTTTCTTAAAAGTTGATACCATACATTTGTTTCAGTTAAACACAGAGGGCAGATATTGTCTTTCTCATTTAGATGTATATATTCTGTGTACTCTGAAATATCTCCTTAAATGACTCATTTGATAACATGTGATAATAAAGCTAATTCAATTCATTTCAATTCAATTCAATTCAATTCAAATAATACTCATGGATCCACTCTCGTTTCCCTCAGACCGAAAGGAAAATTCATTTACATTGTTTTGGTGCTCCCTAGATGTGTTTTCATTATGAGGTAATTAATTAATTTTGACTTGTTTACAATATCTGGTCTAGAATGACTTACTCTGTGGATGGATCCAGACATACAGATCTAAAAAACAAGTCATACAGTCATAGAGATGTACAGAATGGAAACAGATTCTTCGGTCCAACCCATCCATGCCAACCAGATATCCAAACCCAATCTAGTCCCACCTGCCAGCACCCGGCCCATATCCCTCCAAACCCTTCCTATTCATATACTCATCCAAATGCCTCTTAGATGTTGCAATTGTACCAGCCTCCACCACGTCCTCTGGCAGTTCATTCCATACATGTACCACCCTCTGCATGAAAAAGTTGCCCCTTAGGTTTCTTTTATATCTTTCCCCTCTCACCCTAAATCTAGCCCTCCCGTTCTGGACTCCACTACCCCAGGGAAAAGACTTTGTCTATTTATCCTATCTATGCTACTCATAATTTTGCAAATCTCGATAAGGTCACTCCTCCACCTCCGATGCTCCAAGGAAACAGCCCCAGCCTGTTCAGCCTCTCCCTGCAGCTCAGATTCTCCAACCCTAGCAACATCCTTGTAAATCTTTTCTGAACCCTTTCAAGTTTCGCAACATCTTTCCAATAGGAAGGAGACCAGAATTGCACGCAATACTCCAACATTGACACAACCAATATCCTGTTACAGCCACAACATGACCTGCCAACTCCTGTATTCAATTCTCTGACCAATAAAGGAAAGCATACCAAATGCCTTCTTCACTATCCTATCTACCTGCGACTCCAATTCCAAGGAGCTATGAACCTGCACTCCAAGGTCTCTTTGTTCAGCAATACTCCCTCGGAACTTACCATTAAGTGTATAAGTCCTGCTCAGATTTGCTTTCCCAAAATGCAGCACCTCACATTTATCTGAATTAAACTCCATCTGCCACTTCTCAGCCCATTGGCCCATCTGGTCCAGATCCCATTGTAATCTGAGGTAAGGCTCTTCTCTGTCCACTACATCTCCAATTTTGGTGTCTTCTGCAAACTTACCAACTGTGCCTCTTATGATCACATCCAAATCACTTATGTAAATGACAAAAAGTAGAGGACCCAGCACCGATCCTTGTGGAACTCCACTGGTCACAGGCCTCCAGTCTGAAAAACAACACTCCATCACCACCCTCTGTCTTCTACCTTTGAGCCAGTTCTGTATCCAAATGGCTAGTCCTCCCTGTATTCCATGAGATCTAACCTTGCTAATCAGTCTCCCATGGGGAGCAATGTCGAATGCCTTACTGAAGTCCATATAGATCACAAGTACTGCTCTGCCCTCATCAGTCTTCTTTGTTACTTCATCAAAAAACTCAATCAAGTTTGTGAGACATGATTCCCATGCGCAAAGCCACGTTGACTAACCCGAATCAGTCCTTGCCTTTCCAAATACATGTACATCCTGTCCCACAGGAGTCACTCCAACAACTTGCCCACCACCAAACTGGTCTATAGTTCCCTGGCTTGGCTTTACGAGCCTTCTTAAACAGTGGCATCACGTTTACCAACCTCTAGTCTTCCGGCACCTCACCTGTGACAATCGATGATACAAATATCTCAGCAAGAGGCCCAGCAATCACTTCTCTAGCTTCCCATAGAGTTCTCGGGTACACCTGATCAGGTCCTGGGGATTTATCCACTTTTAACTGTTTCAAGACATACAGCACTTCCTCCTCTGTAATCTGGACATTTTGCAAGATGTCACCATCTATTTCCCTACAGTCTATATCTTCCATATCATTTTCCAAGGTAAATACTGATGCAAAATATTCATTTAGTATCTCCCCCATTTTCTGAGGCTCCACACAAAGGCCGCCTTGCTGATCTTTGAGGAGCCCTATTCTCTCCCTACTTACCCTTTTGTCCTTAATATATTTGTAAAAACCCTTTGGATTCTCCTTAATTCTTTTTGCCAAAGCTACTTCATGTCCCCGTTTTGTCCTCTTGATTTCCCACTTAAGTATACTCCTACTTTCTTTATACTCTTCTAAGAATTCACTCGATCTTTCTTGTCTGTACCTGACATATACTTCCTTCTTTTACTTAACCAAACCCTCAGCTTCTTTAGTCATCCAGCATTCCCTTTCCTTTCACCCTGACAGGAATATACTTCCTCTGGATTCTTGTTATCTCATCTCTGAAGGCTTCCCATTTTCCAGCCATCCCTTACCTGCAAACATCTGCCTCCAATCAGCTTTTGAAAGTTCTTGCCTAACAACGTCAAAATTGGCCTTTCTCCAATTTAGAACTTCAACTTTTAGATCTGATCTATCCTTTTCCATCACTATTTTAAAACAAATAGAACTATGGTCGCTGGCCCCAAAGTGCTCCCCCACTGACACCTCAGTCACCTGCCCTGCCTTATTTCCCTAGAGTAGGTCAACTTTTGCACCTTCTCCAGTAGGTACATCCACATACTGAATCAGAAAATTGTCTTGTATACAATTAAGAAATTCTCTCCATCTAAACCTTTAACACTATGGCAGTCCCAGTCGATGTTTGGAAAGTTAAAATCCCCTACCATAACCACCCTATTATTCTTACAGATAGCTGTGATCTCCTTATAAATTTGTTTCTCAATTTCCCTCTGACTATTGGAGGGTCTATAACACAATCCCAATAAGGTGATCATTCCTTTCTTATTTCTCAGTTCCACCCAAATATCTTCCCTGGATGTATTTCCAGGAATGTCCTCCGTCAGCACATACTATCCCTTATCAAAAATGCCACTCCCCCTCCTCTCTTGCCTCCCTTTCTCTCTTTCCTGTAGCATTTGTATCCTGAAACATTAAGCTGCCAGTCCTGCCCATCCCTGAGCCATGTTTCCGTAATTGCTATGATATCCCAGTCCCATGTACCTAACCATGCCCTGAGTTCATCTTCCTTCCCTGTTAGGCCACGTGCATTGAAATAAATGCAGTTTAATTTATTAGGCCTACCTTGTCCCTGCCTGCCTTGACTGTTTGACTCACTTCTGTTCTCAGCTGTACCCGTTTTAAATCGATCTCTCTCCTCACTATCTCCCTGGGTCTCACACCCACTCCTTACTAGTTTGAATACTCCCAAGCAGTTCTAGCAAATTTCCCTGCCAGTATATTAGTCACCGTCCAATTTAGGTGCAATCCATCCTTCTTGTACAGGTCACTCCTACCCCAAAAGAGATTCCAATGATCCAAAAATGTGAATCCTTCTCCCATATACCAGCTCCTCAGCCATGCACTCATCTGCTCTATCCTCCTCTTCCTGCCCTCACTAGCTCAGAACACTGGGAGTAATCCAGATATTACTACTCTTGAGAAACATGATCACCTTCTCCATAGCACTGCTGTAGAGGGAGCCAATTAAGAGGATGGAGAAAAGAGCAATGTAGTTATAATCAGGAATTTCACAGTGAAGGGAATAGACATTGTACTCTGTTGCCTGCCTGGTGCCCAGGTTCAGGATATCTTATCTGGGCTGCAGAGAAACTTGGAGTGGGAAGGGAAAGATCCATTTATAATGATCCACACAGATACCAATGATATAGGTAGAAACAGGAAAAAAGTTCCCGCAGAATCAACAAAATAACAAACTCCAGACTATTGCCTGAGTCACAAGCTAAATGACAAACGGGTAAATGGTTCAAAGTTAGGTATGGGAGAAATGGGTTTGAGTTTATGGGACACTGACACCATTACTGGGGAAGGAGCGAGCTGTTCCAGTGGTATGTGCTCCATCTCAATCAGATGGGAACCAAAACCCTCGTGAATTGCATAATTAGAACTGTGGACAGGGCTTTAAACTAAATAATGCGGCAGTGAGTTGAGTTATATGGAAGATAATGGAAAAGTTAAACTAGGGGACAACTCAGCAAAGGTTTCCAGAACAAGTAATACGACGGAGAATATTGAAAGGCACAGAAATTCAACTTCTGGTGCAGAAGATGAGGGTCAAAAGTATGGTGCTGGAAAAGCACAGCAGGTCAGGCAGAGGAGCAAGAGAATCAATGTTTCGGGGCAAAAGTTCTTCATTAGAGTTCCTGGAGAAGGGTTTTTGCCCAAAACATTGATTCTCCTGCTCCTTGGAAGCTGCTTGACCTGATGTGCTTTTCCAGCACTGCTCTCTTGACTCTAATCTCCAACATCTGCAGTCCTCACTTTCACCCACAGAAGGTGAGCAGACAACTATGAGAAGGAGGGCAGTCAACACAGGAAAGATGATGTTGTACAAAACAAGGTAAATGAGCTTATATTACAGATTCAAACTCATGGGTACTATGCTGTGCTGGGGAACAGGGAGGGATCTAAATAACAAAAGGGCAGGCAGATGGGCAGAGAACAGAGGTGCCTTGTTAGTAAGAAATGAAATTAAATTAAAAGCAAGAAATGATATAGATTTGGAAGAATCCATGTGGTTGGAGTTGAGGAACTGCACAGGAAAAAATAGATACTGTTGCAAGTAATGAACAGTCTTCCTAACAGTCGTCAGAATGTGGGGCAGCAAATAAATAAGGAGATAAAAAAGGCATATAGGAAATGCACTAGTATAGTGATGATGGGGAGCATCAATATGCAGCTCAATTGTGAAAATCAGATTTGTAGTGGATTCCAAGAAAAAGGATTTGTGGAATGTCTTTCAGTTGGGTTTTGGAGCAGCATGTGGCAGAACTCACCAAGGAAAAGGCAGTTCTAGATTTGGTGATGTGTAGCGAGGCAGAGTGGATTAGGGAACTGAAGAAACCAAAGCAGAAATAGTTGGAAAATCTCTGCCGATCTGGTAGCACCTATGGAAAGACATCAGAGGTAATGTTTTGGGTCCAGTGACCCTTCTTCAGAATAGATGGTAGATCAGAAAAGGATGGTAGATCAGAAAAAGATGGCTTTAACACTGAAGATGGGATAGTAGAAGCAAGGAGTGCAAATGATAGGTGGAGACAGTACCTAAAAAGAGGGAAAGAAGAGTTGGACAAAGGAATTGTTAATGATCAGTCTGGGGGAATGAATAGATGGGGTAATTAGTGGTTGAAAATGGGTAGTGTGTGAGTAGCAGTCCATGTGATGACAATGCCTGATTTGTAGAGGTGGACTAAAGTATGGGAAAGGTGCTCAAGCCCTAAAATTAGATTCGATTCCCTAGAGTGTGGAAACAGGCCTTTTGGCCCAACAAGTCCACGCCGATCCTCCAAGAGTAACCCACCTAGACCCATTTCTCTCTCACTAATGCAACTAATAGTATGGGCAATTTAGCTTTGCCAATTCGCCTGACCTGCATATCTTTGGACTGCGAGAGGAAACTAGAGCACCTGGAGGAAACCCGTACAGACACAGGGAGAATGTACAAACCCCACACAGACAATCACTCGAGGCTGGAATCAAACCTGGGACCCTGGTGCTGTGAGGCAACAGTGCTAACCACTGAGCCACTGTGCCACCCCTATTGATCGTACATCAAATGGCTTGATATTACATCCAGTGGCTTGCTTTAACCAAGTGGATAATCAGATGTTGTTCTTTCAGATTGCGTTGAGTTTTACTGAAGCACTGCAGCAAGCCTGAGACAAAGATATTGACCAGAGAATATAGTGATGTGTTAAAGTGACAGGTACTGGAAGCTTAGGTCCTTTTTGCAGGCAGAACATAGTTGTTCTATGAAGTGATCAGCCACGTATCACTTCATTTCTCCAATGTAGGGAAGATCACATTGTGAGCAGCCCATACAGTAGACTAGATTGAGTGAAGTGCAGGTAAAGCACTGCTTCACCTGGAAGATGTGTTTTGGGCCTTGGAAAGTGAGGAGGGAGAAAGTGAACAGGAGGGTGTTATACCTCCTGCGATTGCAGGAGAATGTGCCACAAGGATGTGGGGACATATTGGGAATGAAGGAGGAGTAGCCCAGAGTGTCCTAGAGGGAACAGTCCCTGAGGAAGGCTGACCACTGGAGGGGAGGGGAGGGGAAATATATCTAATGGTGGCATCCTGCTGGAGGTGGTGGGAATGGTGGTTAATGATCCTCTGAATGTGAATGCTGGTGAGTTGATAGGTAAGGACAAAGAGGATATTATCACTTTGTGGTAGGGAAGAGAGTGGGTGAGCGCTGAATGTGGGAGATTGGTTGGACCGGGCTGAGGGCCCTACCAAACATGGTGCTGGGGAATCTTTGTTTGAGGAAGAAAATAGGCATTTGAGAAGTTTCCTTATTGAAGTTGGCATCATTAGAATAGTGAGCACTTTTTGGCCCCATAACTAAGGAAGGGTGAGCTGACCTTGGACAAGATCCAGAGGAGGTTTACAAGAATGATTCAGAGATGAAGAGCTTGTCATATGGGGAGAGGCTGAGGCTTTGTGATTGTACTTATGGAATTTAGAACATTGAGAGTGGACCTCTTTGAAACTTATAAAATACTGAGCAGCCTGAAGAGAGTAAACATGAAGAAGCTGTTTTGACTATTAGGAGAGATGAGGATTCAAGGGCACAACCTCAGTATGAGTGGATGAACCTTTGGAACTGAGATGAAAAGTAATTTCTTCAGCAAGAAGGTAATGAATCCGTGGAACTCATTACCATAGAGAGCTGTAGAGGCCAATCATTGAGTGTATTTAAGACAAAGGTAGATAAGTTTTGATTGATCAGGGAATCAAGGGCTGTGATGAGAAGGCGGTAGTCATGGTCGAAAAAGTAGGTGTGGAGATGGAGGCAACAGAAAAAGAGTTCAACATTGTAGTGCATATGGAATTTGTTGACATGGGGGTATAGGGGAATGAAGGTAAGTCCTTTGCTGGGGTCTGACCATTCATCCTCAGTGTGGGCGAGGTCCAGGGAGATGGTTCAAAGCTGAGACAAGACCTCAAGGTTTCTCTAGTCCAATGTATACTAACAATGCCTGCAAGATAATTTGATTTGATTTGACTTATTCTTGTCACATGTACCTAAGTACAGTGGTAAGTTTTGTTTTGCATGTAGTATAGGCAGGTCATACCAAACAAGGTGTATGAGGGCAATAGAACAGAGTGAGGAATACAATGTTACTGCTGCAGAGAAGGTACACAAAGAGTGAGGTCAATATTAAATTTGAAATTTGAAATGTCTATTCAGAAGTCTAATAACAATTGGGAAGAAGCTGTTCTTGAATCTGTATTTAGGCTTTTGTAGCTTTTAGCATATGGAAGAGGTTGGAAGAGATTGCAACTGGGGTGGGAGGGGTCTTTGATCATGTATGCTGTCTTTCTGATGCAGCAGAAAGTATAGATGGAGTCAATGGATGGATGGTTGGTTTGCGTGATGGAGTGAGCTGTCTTCACAACTGTCTTTTTTTTTATGATCGTGGGCAGAGCATTTGCCATCCCAAGCTGTGATACATTGGATAGAATGCTTTCTGGGGTGCATATATAAAAATTTGTAAGAGTCTTTGCAGACATGCCAAATTTCCTTAGCCTCCTGAGGAAGTAAAGGTCCCTTCTTGATTATAATATCAACGTATGTGAACCGGGACAAATTGTTAGTGATTATCACCCCTAGGCATTTGATGCTCTCAACTATCTCCACCTCAGCTCCATTGATATAGAGAGAGACATTTCCTCCACCTTGCTTCCTGAAGTCAACAACCAGCTCTTTCATTTTGTTGATGTTGAGGGAGAGATTGTTATCTTTACACCACACCAGCAAACACTCTACCTCTTTCCTGTATTCTGTCTCGTCCAGTAGTGGTGTTGTCAGCGATGGTGTCATCAGATATCGCAATGGAGCTTGCTGCACTGGGTAATGTTAGTGCCAAGCTTCTCGCAGAGTTCTTAACAAATGTCCACTGAGATCACAGTCGCATGACAGCATACCACAGAGGTCTAATTGCACATACATTGAATCCTATACCTGTATTAATGATCAAGTGAATGTGGGAACAACCCTCCCGTCCATCACCTAAAGGTGAGTGCAGAGGAAGAGAAAGATGTGGAACAAGATAGATATCAATCAGAAGGTTAGCTACCAAACTTTGTACAAAGCACCTCAAACATGTTCAGGCTATTATTTTCTTATATTTCATTACAAACCGTGGATTCACTTGCAATGCTCTGGTGTGTGATAAGTGTGAACTTCATGATTATTACATTGGAGACTTAGGATATTATCTAGCATCCAAAGAAATGGGCTTAAGAACATCGTGTTTCGAAGCCGGGAACTGTATATAGACAAATAGTGTTTACTTTCCACAACATTCAGTAAGCACTTCAAATAGCTTCCTATGACACCATTCTCCCTTCTGCACCAATACTGTTTCTTTTTTCTCTCATGGTTTTGTTATTTAAATAGAGTATGCATGCCCCTTTTAATCAGCTTCAGAATTTTAACAACCACACACTGCTTAGTTTTCCTTTTCCCAGTAGCACTAAACTAATAGGCAGTTGTTTCTCTGCTGGCATCTTGCTCCACATAATTAATAAGGGCCAGTCCTGGAAACTTAAGCAGGTTAACAGCTGGGTCACGAATGGGCAGATGTCTCGCTGCATTGCTAACCCACAGATGAGAGGAGATCCCAGTTCAGCCCATATGATATTGCAGAATGCACACTTTATTATCAGACAAAAGGCCTAATTGAAATGCCAAACACTGAAATAATTCTATCATTACAGTTCAAGTAACACAGACAACAACAATATTTTACAGTCTATCTAGCACTTAGCATACTTAATATAATGCATTGCAGGATTGAATTTTAAATTAATATCATCACAAATTTGAAACAAAGCCTGTCAGGAGACCCAAAAGCATATCTGCTTTTGGAAAGCTTGATTCTCAGTTTTCTATTCATTCACTCTAATTCTGAAATAAAAGTGAATGTTATGCATTAAAACTGTTCAATGCCAAAGCAGACTTAGCCTGAACAGAAAATTTTCTTTGAATTTCTGCAGTTGCATTGCTCTGTAACCAAATTTTCAGCTGGATATTTGATTAGGTTATGGTTGCTGCAGGGGATGTTCCAAAGAAATTCCGGGCATGTTTAATGAGGTTTGCCAGGTAGTGATCATGCTCTATCTGAACTTTTAAACATTTTCTTTCCTTTCTGCTTCCTTATCTAAGGAGGAGGTATGATACATACCAGTTCAGAGAGGAAGGAAGGAAGAAGGTTTGTTCCAGTGGTTTTTAAGTGTATGTGAAATGATGAAATGCAAAGCCTGCACCAGATGTTATGAAGCATAGAGTCAGAGAAGTCTACAGCACAGACAAAGACTGTTTGGCCCATTGAGTCAGTACCAGTCAAAAACAGGCACCTAAGCAATGTAATTCCATTTTCCAACACTTCATCTATAGGTTGTATGCCTTGACATTGCAAGTGAACATCTAACCACTTCTTAATTGTTATAAAGGTTTCTGCCTCTACTAGACTTGCAGGCAGTAAGTTCCAGATTGCCAACACTCTCTGGGTGAAATAAAAGACTTCCTCACATCTCCTCTAACATCCTGCCACTTACCTCAAATCTATAAATCACTGGATGCGTTACTAAGTGCAGTGGGGGTGGAGGGTGGGGAGGGGCAGATAGAATGTACTGTTTCCCAGCAATGGAGAACAAAAAGCTAACCAGCAGCAAATGTGACTGGGAGTGGTTAAAGAAGTAAGAAAAAGATGAAAACTCCCCCTCTGTCATTCTGTCATAATTCCCCTCTTCCTCTCCCTCAACTGGTGAACTCCTCTTCCCTCAATTCTACTTGGGTTTCAGCAGCATCATTATTTTACTTCAGTGCATTTTCCCACCTCTACTTTGTCTTTATGTCTGTTATAAAATTCAGTTTCAGACATGCATGAGCATTCAAATGTTTTTGTGCACAAATTGTGCATTGATGGAATTAATTACCTTGTGGTTGGGTGCACTGTGCTTGGATTACCACAGAGGTACAATAGAAAATTTCTATAAGAAATCAGTAAGTGGCATACTTCCCACTCTATGTTCACTCTAGCTCTTTCATCACAGGTAATCTTCACGTAGCTCCTGATTCTAGTATACAAACCACCCATCATCTTCCCTCTAGATCTCTGTGCAGCCAAATATGAGACAATCATTTCATAGCTGCAGGTGACCTGAAAATAACAGGACGCAAAGGAATTAAGGGTAGTGGTGATCTGAACAAGCATATGTAATAAGTGATGACCATGTCAAGTAGCCATCTGGTGTCCTTCCAGGAGTAAACTTACACATGTCTATTGTCACCTGCCATGAAGATTTCTGCTTGTGGAAGCACTGCTGCTCTGACTGGCTAAGAAAACACAGCTTATATTTGTTGAAAACATTGATAATGTATTATATTTGTGACCTCAACCTTCCAATATTCCTGTCTCTACTGCTGATCGCAGTGCTCGCTGCAGCACACCCTCAGAGCTTTTATTTTATAAATTATATTGTGTCATCTGATTTCAAGTCCTCCTTCCAGTGGCATTATCTCACCCTACCCATTATATTAAAACTCGTCATAAATTTGAGCGAACCTCTTAATTCCCAATTTAATCCTTTGTGCTCCAATGAGGTTTATTCCAGTTTTTTTTTAAATCCATCGAGTTAACAGAAATCTCTTATCCTTGATGCTACTCCAGACAAATTCCTTTGGACTGTTACAATGACATCAATGTACTTTATAAACTGGGATGCTATGAATTACAATATGATTCTCAGTGAAGTCTAATCAATGATTGGTAAGCATTCAGCATTACTCCACATCAGCTTTTTTTTTCTGACCAATATCATCTGCTTTGTAATCATTTTCAAATTTAAAACAAAGAAATTAAAATATTTATATTATTATCATTTCTTCCTCCATCCATATTGAGCAGTGAAGCACTTAAACTAAAATAAACATTGCTTTTACAGCATTGTCTCAAACTCACAACAGTTTAGCTTTTATCCCTCCATTAAGCACAGCAGAATTTTAATTTGCTCAAGTACACTCTCTCCTTAACCTGTAATATTTTTGCATTCAGTGACATGCTTGCCATTTCTCACACAGGCAATTCACTCTTCTAAGACTGTCATTTCAGCTCGCATAAGTCTAAGGGATGCATATTTGAAAGAATATGATTGGCAACTATTTTAGCAATTGATTGGAGCTCTGGCTGGACCACATAAAGCATTGCCATGTCTTGGCCTTGCCTTTAGAACTGGTCACTATTCATGTATTATTGTTGTTTTGTTCCTTGTGCAACTGCACCATGGAATACTGTGTGCAGTTCTAGTCACTCTGTTATAGGAAGGATATTAATACATTGGAGATGGTTCAGAAAACATTTACCAGGATGTTGCTGGGAGTGGAAGGTTTGAGATATAAACATAGATTGAAAAGTTGGGCACTTCTTTCACCGGACCACAGGGAGGGTGAGGGGTGAGCTTATTGCGGTTTATAAAATCATAAGGGACATAGATAAGGTGAATAACAAGGGTCTTTTCCTGTTGGTGGGGAGGGAGGGATTCAAAACAAGGGGGCATATTTTAAGATATGAGGAGAAAGATTTAAAAAGGACTAAGGGGCAATTTTTATTTACACAGAGAGTGGTTCGTGTATGGAATGACCTACCAGAGAAAGTGGTGGATGCAGGTTTGGTTACAATGGTTAAAAGATAAGCTCATGAATAAGAAAGGTTTGGAAGGATATGGGCAAAAGGCAGGCAAATGGGACTAGTTTAGTTTGGGAACATGGGTGGCGTGGACTGGTTGGACCAAAAGGCTGGTTACCATAGTGTATGACTCTATGACTCTGAGAAATATAAGTTTTATAATTGCCATGCCTGACTGTGGCTGACAAACATTTAACGTACATGTCTAAAATTCCTTCTCTTCCCTCAGTGGATTCATAAATACATACAAAGTTAATGGGTTAAAACTACACTAGAATAGGCAGAATATCACACAAATGTTCTTTAAATTGCATCGAAACAATTAAAAGTTCAGAATCAAAGGTTTCTAACAAATACTTTTCATTTTCTCCTTTTCTTGCAATCATTTAGTCTTTTCAGGATCTGGTTCTGCTGACACTAGGTGTCTTGAAGACACCACACCCACACATAATCTTTGACATAAATTTTCACCAAGTTGTTCAACTGAGGATCTATGGTAGAATCTGATTCTGACATCATGAAATGGACTGTAGGCACTTTTCAGCAGATTCATTGACTGAAATCCCAAAGCACCTGATTCCAAGTGAATTCATCAGGAAATTGAAAATGCAGGCTACAAAGTCCTCACTGTGTGAAACCCTCTGAGAAAATCCCTTAAAGTCAAAGATTTTAGATGATTCTAGCTTATTTCAGTTTAACCATTTCATAATTGTATAAACAAATTGTAAGAGTAGGATATTCAATCCTTTGAGTTTATTCCACCATTTAATATCATGGCTGATCTGATTCTGATCTCAATTCCCCATTGCCACTTCTGGTAACTTTTTACCTCTTTACTTACGAAGAACCTATCCATCCCTGAATTAAAAAATAATCAAGAATTCTGTTCTGTTGCTTTATCAGAAAGAAAGATTAAGGTGCACATTACTCTGGGAGAAGGTAAATGCCTCATCTCTGCTGTAAATGAGTGAGCCCTTAAAAAGTGAATGATAGTTCTCGATTCTCCCATAATAGGAAACGTCCTCTCCACATCTACTCTGTCACAATTCCCAAAATCTGATATGTTACAATCAACTTGTCTTTTACTTTTCTAAGCTCCATTGGATTCAAACATAGCCTGTCCAACTTTTGTTCATCAGACAACCCATCAATTCCAAATATTAGCTGAAAATAAATAAAAAAGCTGGAGATCACAGTGGATCAGGCAACATCCATGGAGAAAATAAGCTAAGGTTTCGAGTCTAGATGACTTTGCATCCAAGCTGAAGTGAAGTGTGGAGAGGGCAGCAGTTATGTTATTGGGTGGGGCTGGCAGCGAAGTGATCTGGAGTACTGGGGGAAGAAAGGTTGTTGACAGTTCCGATTAAGTGATTGGAATGTGAGAATTGATGTGTCTAACTGCTGGACTGGACAGTCTTGGGGTGGGGGATGGGGAGAGAGGGTAAGAGAGAACATAACAAGCAAACTAAAAGAGAGGGAAGGAATGAGTTCACAATTTGAAGATGTTGAACTCAATATTAAATGCAGAAGGTTGCAAACTGCCTAGTTTGAAGATAATATTGCTCCTCCAGTTTGCAGTGATTTGCTGGAGCATTGTACCAAGGACAGACAAGTGGGCATACGAGCAAGATGTTTATGTTAAAATGATCAATCACAGAAAGATCGGAGTCAAACTTGCACACAGACCAGAGGTGTTCTGCAAAGCATTCATCCAGTCTGCATTTGTTTTCTCCAATGTAGAGTAGGCCACATTGGGTGCAGTGAATATAATGCACAAAATTAGAGAAGGTACAGGTCAAATTTTGCTTCACCCAGAAAGACTGCTTAGGCCCCTGGATGTTGAGCAGGGAGCAGGTGAAGGGGCAGATGTTTCACCTTCTGCAGTTACATGGGAACATGCTGTGGAAAGGGGTGGTGGTGTTGGTGATCTAGGAATGGACTCAGGTGTCCCATCGAGAATGATTCCTGCAAAATGTAGGTAGGGGAGTTGGGGGGTGGGGGGGGTGGAGGAGGGGGAGGTGGTGTGGGGAGAATGTGCTTGATGGTGGCATTCTACTGGAGTTGTCTGAAATGGCTGAGAATGATCCTTTGAATGTGGAGGTTGATAGGATGAAAAGTAAGGACAAGAGGAACCCAATCATGCTGTGTGGGTGATGGGAAGGGGCAAGGGTGGAAGTATGGGGGATGGGTTGCATGCAGTTGAGGGCCCTATCAACCATGGTTATGGAAGAAACAAGCCATGTCAGTAGTAGTGCTTTAGAAGGTGGCATCATCCGAACAGGACATATGAGAAGGAACTGGGAGAATGGGATAGACTCCTTACAGGAGATGGGGTGGGAAGAGCTGCAGTAAAGGTAACTATGGGAGTCAGTGACTTTGTAGTAGATGGCAGTAGATAGGTTATTCCCTGAAATGGAGACAGAGAGGTCAAGGAAAGGAAGAAATATATCAGGAATGCACAATGAGAAAGTTAGAGGGGTGAACATTGGAAGCTAAATGAACAAAATTTTCAGGGTCAGGTGGAATTATGAAGAATTTGTCACCAATACAATTGTCAATGTACTGAAAAAAAAAGAGTTGTGGTGCATGGCCAGTGTTGGACTGGAACAAGGATTGTTCCACATAACCCATAAACAGGCAGGGCATAAATTGAACCCATGCAGATGCTCATAACTGCCGCTTTGATTTGGCAGAAGCGAGATGAATTAGAGGAGAAATTGTTTCACTTACAGAACAAGTTTAGCCAAACAGAGGAGAGTGGTGGTAGATGGGGGCATTTCGCCTCTGGTTGAGAAAAAAGCCGAAGGTTCTCAGATCATCCTGGTAGGGAACAGAGGTAGAGAGAGATTGGACATCCATGGTGAACCCGAGGCAGGCAGAATTAAAATTAGGATATACTTTATTGTCACATGTACTCGAATACAGATATACAGGACAACAGTGAAGTTTTATGGTGCCATCTTAGATAGGCATAACTCTTAGATACAAAAAGTGGAGTTAAAAAAAAAGTTATTGCATTATTTTACAGAAATAAGAAGTAGTTAAAAGGATAGTCATCACAGTCATTTCAACAAATTATATATAAACACTACATTGCAATAACTGAACGCAGAGGCCTGTGGTCTGAGTGTCCACACCAGGCCCCAGTCTAACAATTGATCCACTCCACTCCAAGCCACCAGTCTGCTCCTCACCAGCTCTCAGCTACTCTCAGGAAAACATTCTCTGGGACTTTTTCACCTTATCTGGCCTCTGCCCTGGGACACAATTCCCCTCACTGGTCTCCGCTCTTGGACACAATTCCCCTCACTCTGCTCCGGAACGGTTTTTCCTCACTTGACTCGACTCTGGGATTGCTTTTCCTTGCTGGCCTCTGCTGTGGGATTGGTCTCCATTCAGGATCCTGTGCTGCCCGCCTCTCTGAAACTGTTTTCCAGTTGTTCTGGGATTTGCCTCTGCGGCTTACCAGCTCTTCTATTCCCCTCCTGGTAAGTCAAAGCAAAAAGGAGGAAAATAAAAGAGTGGAAAGAAATGAGAAAGAAAGAAAAAATAACAGATGGAGCAGAGAAGCTCCATCTTGCAGTTAGGGCCAAGGAACTGGAAATTGTCAATATAATGGAGATCATCAGAAGATTCGCAGATATTGGTGGGCAAGGTCTGGAAAAATGGAGAGAAGATGGAGTCAAGATGGTGGGTAGGAAGAAATGAGCTCAGTGGGACAGGATCACGTTGATACAATGCGATATTGGGAAGGAGAAGGAAACAGGCTATCTGGAGACTACAAGGTTGGAGGCAATGGAGGGAGGAGATCTCCAGAGGTAATGAGGTCAGTGACAGTCCTGGCAATAATGGCGTGATGTTCAGATATGGAGATCATAGTCCAGGGGGAGGTAGGAAGAATTATTCAAGATTGGCATTGAGCCTCAGCAAAGTAAAGATCAGTGCGCCAGATTACAACAGCACCACCTTTGTTGGCAGGTTTAATTCAAAGTTAGGGTTGGACCTGAGAGAGAGAAGTGAAGAATTAGTTAAAAGGATAGTCATCACAGTCATTTCAACAAATTATATATAAACAGGACAGGATAGGGGACAGGATAGAGTGGGTGAGGGGAGCAGAGAAATTGAGACGGCTGATGTCATGCCGACAGTTTTCAAGTAAAAAATGAGGTCTGCAGATGCTGGAGATCACAGCTGAAAATGTGTTGCTGGTTAAAGCACAGCAGGTTAGGCAGCATCCAAGGAATAGGAAATTCGACGTTTCGGGCATAAGCCCTTCATCAGGAATGAGGAGAGTGTGCCAAGCAGGCTAAGATAAAAGGTAGGGAGGAGGGACTTGGGGGAGGGGCGATGGAGATGTGATAGGTGGAAGGAGGTCAAGGTGAGGGTGATAGGCCGGAGTGGGGTGGGGGCGGAGAGGTCAGGAAGAAGATTGCAAGTTAGGAGGGCGGTGCTGAGTTGAGGGAACCGACTGAGACAAGGTGGGGGGAGGGGAAATGAGGAAACTGGAGAAATCTGAGTTCATTCCTTGTGGTTGGAGGGTTCCCAGGTGGAAGATGAGGCGCTCCTCCTCCAGCCGTCGTGTTGTTATGTTCTGGCGATGGAGGAGTCCAAGGACCTGCATGTCCTCGGTGGAGTGGGAGGGAGAGTTAAAGTGTTGAGCCACGGGGTGGTTGGGTTGGTTGGTCCGGGCGTCCCAGAGGTGTTCTCTGAAGCGTTCCGCAAGTAGGCGGCCCGTCTCCCCAATATAGAGGAGGCCACATCGGGTGCAGCGGATGCAATAGATGATGTGTGTGGAGGTACAGGTGAACTTGTGGCGGATATGGAAGGATCCCTTGGGGCCTTGGAGGGAAGTGACGGAGGAGGTGTGGGCGCAAGTTTTACATTTCCTGCGGTTGCAGGGGAAGGTGCCGGGGGTGGAGGTTGGGTTGGTGGGGGGTGTGGACCTGACGAGGGAGTCACGAAGGGAGTGGTCTTTGTGGAACGCTGATAGGGGAGGGGAGGGAAATATATCCCTGGTGGTGGGGTCCGTTTGGAGGTGGCGACAGTTTTCAATGAAGAGACCAAGGGCAGATGAGAGATCGGAGGAAGGGATCAAGTGTAAGGTGAATTCTGAAAGCTGGTGAAGGGATCAGTAGAACTGGTTGAGGGGTAGAGGGGGGAACATGTAATCTTGACTGACAAAGTTAACATTAGGTCACTTTCTCAGGCTGCTGTCTGATCTGCTGTCATTTCCCAGTTTTTTTTGTTTGCATATTAGATTCAAGCATCTGCAGTAATTTGATCTGACATTCTAAATTTTAGACTGAAAAGCTTTCTCTGAAGTGCTTTCAATGCACTGGCCTCCTTTAGCTCCTTGTCACTTGCTGGACCCACACACTTGCCTTTTGCACTAGAACACCAAGATCTCTCTGTGCATCCGTGCTCTGTAATTCACCACCATTTAATGATATGCTTCTTTGTTTTTCCTTCCAAAATGGGTGATTTTGGATTTTCTTGTTACACTTCATCTGCCACATTTTTGCCCACCCATTTAACAAATCTATATCCCTTTGTAGCCTTCTTATGTCCTCTACACAAATTATATTCCTATCTATTTCTTGTGTCATCAGCAAATTTCTGTCCTTTCATCCAGATCATAGAGTCATAAAGATGTACAGCACGGAAACAGATCCTTCAGTCCAACTCATCCATGTCGAGCAGATATCCCAACCCAATCTAGTCCCATTTGCCAGCACCCAGCCCATACCCTCCAAACCCTTCTTAATCATATACCCATCCAAATACCTTTTAAATGTTATAATTGTACCAGCTTCCACCACTTCTTCTGACAGCTCATTCCACACACGTACCATCCTCTGCGTGAAACACTTGCCCCTTAGGTCTCTTTTGTATCTTTCCCCTCTCACCCTAAAGCCAGGCCCTCTAGTTCTGGACGCTCCCACTCCAGGGAAAAGACTTTTTTTATTGGTCCTAACCATATCTCTCATGATTTTATAAACCTCTATAACGTCATCCCTCAGCCTCTGATGCTCCAGGGAAAACAGCTCCAGCCTATTCAACATCTCCCTATAGCTTAAATCCTCCAACCCTGGCAATATCCTTGTAAATCTTTTCTGATCCCTTTCAAGTTTCACAATACCCTTCCAATAGGAAGGAGACTAGAATTGCATGCAATATTCCAAAACTGGCCTGACCAATGTCCTGTAAAGCCGCAACATGATTTCCCAACTCCTATACTCAATACTCTGACCAGTAAAAGGAAACATACCAAACACCTTCTTCACTATCCTATCTACCTGCAACTCTACTTTCAAGGAGCTATGAACCTGCATTCCAAGGTCCCTTTGTTCAGTAACACTACATTCCTCCAACTATGCATTCATTAGCCCCTGATAGCCCTCACTAAGCACACCCTCACCTGATGGACAAAACACCCTCTCCCTGGTCAGATACTCTCCTCTCTGCTCGGTGGGATAACCCTAGCCCAACCCTTCCCTCCTGGACCCAACACAACCTCCCCACCTCCCAACTCCCTGCCTCAAATCTCTCTGCCAACATTATTCCTCTTCACTGGCCTAGCATATTGCTCTTCTTCCCACTTGGCACCCCACCCCCCCTTCATCCATGTGGCATTCAGTCCCTTCATTTACCTGGCTCTCTATCCCCTATCTCAACTTGAGCTCTACCTCCTTACTGACCTGAACCCTATATTCTCTTTCATTTAGTCCCTTTCATTTTATCCTTTCACAATGGCCGTCAAAGTGGCTTGCTGTGCTGCTGGACATTGAAATCCAAAGAGCATGACATAATGACGATGCAAAAAGTAAATGTGGTTTCGATGAAAATCCTTTCCCCTACTGGCTGTGAGAATAACTACTATCATGTCATATTTTCTTACATGGGGAACTGAGCACAAAATTAGTGCGATTATGCTTCAGTCAGATGGAATACTGGTGAGACCACATCTGGAGTACGGCATATGTTCTTTGTTTCATTATATTTAAATGCATTGAAACCAGTTCTGAGAAGGTTTATCAAACTCAAGCATTGGATTTGGTGGCTATCTTACAAGTAAAAGGTTGGCCTGGCTTGGTTTGTATCTGCTGGATTTTAAAAGTTCAAGTGGTGCCTTGATTGAAGCATATTTGTTTCCGAGAAGGTCTTGACAGGATAAGTGTGAAGAGGATATTTCCTCATGTGAAACCATCGAGATTTACAGGTCACTGCTTGAAATGTCACCCATTTAAAATGGAGATGAGGCAAAGTTATTTTCTCCCAGAGGGCTATGTATCTAAAAATTCTCTTCCTCATAAAATGATGGAAGGAGAGCCTTTCAATATTTTCAATACAGGAATGGATATACTCTTGGTAAGTAACGGGGTGAAATGTTATCTGGAGTAGGCAGGTATGTGGATCAGAGATTGCAATTAGATTAATCTTGGTCTTATAAAATGGCAGGCAAGACTTATGGAGCTGAACTCTCTTTTTACTCCTTTTTCCATGCTTTGTTTGTGTGAACCATCAAGCATACAAAATTTAAATGGGACGTACAAGAATATAACTGTTCATATAAATAAGACAGCATCTTTCAAGCCAGATTGACAAATTGAAGAGAAACATGTAGCCTGGAGGTTCTGGCATGTCATCTTTGACTTATGGCATCCTGGCCTATGCTCCCAATCCACCATTTCCCATGTGCTGGCAGAATCCTCACTATATGTTTCCACTAGACTCTGAGAATACAAAATAATGAACAAGCATTCATCCATTGCTCACAGCTTATAAATTCAGATCTGCTACTTAAGCCTTCACATCCAAATTATTTTATTATAAGCGAGAAGCTGAAGACTAGGTTTATAGAAAATGCATTGGATTTAAATTGTAGCAGTTCAGGAGTGGAAAATGAAGCCTGTTGGAAAACAAAGACGCAATGACCCAAATAGAGAAATACTTTTCAGACAGAAAGGATCACACCTCAGCAACTGATTGGCAAATATATTGTCAGCTGTAGCTCAGGGGTAATACTCTTAACTCTGAGTCAAAAGGTTGTAGGTTTAAGTGTCACTCTAGGGAGTCGAACACATAATCTAACCTGACAGTTCAGTGTAGAGCTGTACTGATGAAGGTACTGTGTTTTGGATAAGTTGTCAAACCACAATCCTGTCTACTCTTTTCAACAGACATAAAAGACCTCAGAATAACAACTTGAAGTACAAGGTGAGCTGGTGCCCTGAGCTCTAATATTTAAAATGCATGATATAATTATTGATTTCAATTTTGGTTTCTGGGGCGTTACTGTGGATCAATTAACTGCCATATTTTCTGACATCATAAAAGGGAATTTGAAAATGTCTCACATTTACCAAAGAATTTGATTCAAACATAAAGTTGGTGCTGCAACAAACATAATTGAATATTTAAATTCTTAGCTAACATTCATTGCAAGCAAATGTTTTTAAAACAGAGCTGAAAATTAATTTGTTACTAATAGACACTAAAATTAATTGAGGGATCATGCTACTCACATCTTCAACCACGTTTCAGATACAAATTCCTGGCAGATTAAAGTGTGGATTAAGAAAGCAAATTCATTACATTTTACCCCCATTAATCCATATTTAGATCTGAAGAAGAGTCATTCTCAACTTAGCATATTATATTTGTCTCTGTGACTGTGAATGTGTGCTATGTTTTTTTGACATTTTTGATTTTTGTGACAGATTTATGGCATCAGCACTTTTTTTCAACTTCTATTCCAACATTTAATGCTGGACTTTGGATTCCAATATTTATAAAATTGGAGTCAAAATGATTCTCAGGAAGTAAAATGGTGTCATGACCATGGGTATTAAAAGGTTGCATCATGGGGAGATGTTATAATGGGGAGGGGAAAGGTGATTGCTGGAAATCAAGAGGCTGGTGATATTTTCAGGTGAATGTCAATCTGATTTACAAGATTGATCTTCAGTGAAGCACAGAGTGCTCTGAGGCAACCAACAGGAGCTGTTGATTCAAATTCCAAGCAAGGGTGGATGGGAAAATGTGGGCAGCAAATGATTGTGTGGGAGTTGGATATAATACCTACTCCTGACAACAGATTTTCCTTTCCTCAGGAGTCTTTGTATGGGTGTGAGGGTGTAGTCTGGATATGATCTTAGTTTCTCTTTAGATGTCAATATTCCAGAGACATGGGAAACTCTATCACTCCCAGTTAAAGTTACCAAGTATCAAGTCAGGTGCTGTTAGCTTTGTGAACAGAATTGTGGTTCGCTCAGTGTCACTGGGTCAAAATTCTGGAAACTCCCTTCTTAATAGCATTGTAGATGCATCTACAATGAAGAGACTGCAGTAATTCAAGATGTCAGCTCATCATCACTTTCTCAATGGAAAATAAGGCAATAATTACAATAAATACTGTCTCAGCCAGTGACACCACATTCCTGAATGAATAAATTAATAATAATTGGGTGTCTTTAATGTGCAAGATGATAACATGCTGTTGTAGCACTTTTTTTTTGGAAATGCTCTAGTTTCATGTGCAATACAGTTGAGGTCAAGCAATGCAAGTTCAATGTGTATTCTGTCAGGACTGGTTCTTCTATTTTGTGAGGGCACGTAATTTTTAGATTGTGTCTTACTTCCTGAAGTACTATCTGATGTTACTTCTGCCATCAATTTCTCTTAAATAACAGGACTTACGACAAAAAAAAGACTGCTGATTCTGGAAGTCAGAAACAAAAACAGAAATTACTGGAAAAACTCAGAAACACCTGTGAAGAGAAACATGTGGATCTGGTGACCCTCCTTCAGAACTGATAGTAGCGAGGAAAAGGTAGTTTATATGCTGAAGATGGGGTGGGAGAAGGGAGGTAAATGATAGGTAGAGATAAAGCCCAGAGAAAGAGAATCAAAATTGGTTAAACAAAGGAGTAGATGCAAGTGAATATGGGGTAATCAAAAACTGTTAATTGGGACTATTAGTAGTTGACAATGGGATGGCTGTAGTGTGTGGGGTTGGTATAAGGATATGGGTGAAGATGCTCAGGCCCAAAAATTACTGAACTTGATACTAAGTTCCCACTGCAGAATCCTACATTGTGGAAAAAGGCCATCCAGTCTATTGAGTCAAGACCAACTTCCAAATAGCATTCCACCCATGCCCAACCACAAACCCTATCCCTGTAACCCTGCATAAATCCATATAGCCTGCACAAATCTGACAACTGTGGACAATTTAGGACAGCCAATCCACCTAACCTGTGCATCTTTAGACTGTGGGAAGAAACCACAGCATCTGTTGGAAACCCCCTCAGACAGGAGGAGAATGCGTAAATTCCACACAGACAGTCACCCAAGGCTAGAAATAAACTTGGCTCCCTGGTGCTGAGGGGTAGCAGTGATAACCTCTGAACCACTGTGCTGAGCTGAGCTTCACTAGACCAATGCAGCCAGCCCAAGTCAGCGATGTTAGCCATGGAATATGGTGATGTGCTGAAGTGGCAGGCAACAAGAAGCTCAGGGTCATCTTTGCAAATAGAGCCTAGGTGTTGTGCAAAGCAGTCACCCACTCTGTGTTTTGTCTTCATAATGTAGAGGATATCACATTGTGAGCAGCACGTACAGTAAACTAAATTGAATGAAGTGCCACTTAAGGCCACATTGAAGTCACCACAGTCATGCAGTCTTCAGTCCAATAAGTCAGTTCACTATTGCTGATGCTGTCAGCTGATAATGTCAGCTATTAACTGCATGAAACTGCAAGATACTCAATCTTGAAGTTCAGTTGACAAAAATTGTGTGACAAAAATTTGTAGAAATTGATGACTACATTCTGCTGTGGCAAACAATAGCAATTAGTTAGCAGGGGCACAGTTCAGAGTGATAATGTTACTAGACCAGTAATCCAATGACCCATCTAGGGGATGAGGGTTCAAATCCTGGCAGAATTTGTACAGTCAGTTCTTCTATAACATGATGGTTGCATTCTTGTTCAACTCCCTGTTACAGAAAAATTGCACTTTAGAAACAGCACTTAAAATGTTGGTAATGTACAGAGGAATCTCAATTATCTGAAGGACACAGGCAGGAAGTATTTTGTTTGGTTAATCGAATGCCACATAATCGATGCTGGATAACATAGTTAGCCATGCATCAAGATCTTGAGATCTTCTTCAAATAATCTGAAATTCAGTTAATCGAATGCTGGATAATTGAGGTTCCTCTGTAATCGCGTTATAGCCAGAACAAGTTTTAAAAGTTTGCACTTTAAAAACAACACCCCAAATTCGTCAATCATGTTACAGCAAATTCAGTTGACAAAATACTTCTGAACTCCAGCATCCCCAGTATTTTACTTTTATATTAATGATTGATGTTTGCTTCTTTAAATGTAGTGGGAGAGAGCAGCTCCAGTTAGATTTCATCATATATCTGTTGTGATATTTATTTCCATGAATGAGTTGAAATGAGTGGGAAATGCATCTTCACTGCTAACATATCAAAAACAGTTTGCCATGCAACTGCCCATTCCCATTTTATGTCTTTGAGGAATCGCATTGGAATATGCTCCATAACCTCAGTGTAAATGGAAACTGGAAACACAACTTGGTAGTATGGAGGAATAATACAACTTCATTCATATTCGGGTCAGATCTACATGGATGGCTTGGATATTGTCATGCATCGGTTTTACTTCAAATATTGTCACTCTATATCATGGATGCTGCAAATTCATTTATCCTTGAACAGTGTCAAATTCTATTGTTCAACTTGGTTACCACTGATTACAATTGAATTGTGTTCTGCTATGTCTCTTCCACAGACAATGACAAGTATTTGAAGCATCCCTTCAATATCTGATAGGATAAGCAATCTTCTGGAACATGCTAAATGATGAATTTAGTCCTTAGAGCATTGTGCTGTCTTGAAACACAACTTCTTGCATAGTAAAATCGAAAACGTTGAATGGCCTAATTTGTGCTCCTTTGTCTTATGGTTTACAAGTCTAAGAAATCGACATTAATTTGCTGTATTTGAAAATAGTTATATCTGATACTAAGCCTTAGGAAGGTTGTGGAATCATGAAACGGTGTTCATACATTTTTAAATCTATGAATTGAATATTTGTTTGCAATTATATTTTGGTTAATTGTTTTGTTTAATGTTGTCTAATTCACCATTTTTACAATGACCCAATTCGATATCCATGATGATAAGTTGTTTTTCTCAAATATTCAAGTCACCTTCTATGATACTGACTCCAAACCCACAGCCGTGAGGTTGTCTCGTATTTGCCCTCTGAAATGACCTAGCAAGATTATACCAATTGCTACAAAGTCTCAAAAAATGAAACCAAATAGATCACGCGGCATTGACCAAGACACTAGAAAATACAACAGCAGGGTCAGCTCTGTTAACACTGCAAATTAATCCTCACTAACAGCTAGTGCCAAAATTGGGTCATACCTGATACATCGGAGGATGGTCATGGTTGTTGGAGATTAGTCATCTCAGTTCCAGGACATCCCTGCACGAGGTTCCAGGCCCAAACATCTTCAGCTGTTTCATCAATGACCCTCCCTCCATTATAAAGTCCAAAGTGGGGATGTTCATAATGATTGCATAATGTTCAACACCATTCAATGCCAACCCACAGCAGCTGTACTACAGCTGTTCATGAATGCAGCACACCACCACCTTCTCAAGGGCAGCCAGGGACAGGCAATAAATGCTGGCCAGCCAGTGATGCTCACAACCCAGAAAAATGAACAAATAATAAAGGGCAACCATCTAAAATTTTGCAAAACTGACATAACAGTCCCCTTAATCTCTCTAAATCCAATAAATAAGGAAAGATGCTGCCCTATGTAGCCTGTATATTGAACAGGCTTACTTGTGCTCCATGGTGTCTTCAAGTTTGAAGCCAAGCTCATCAACAATGTTTACAATCATAAGGCTTCTGCTTTTGGCTACGTAGAACATCAGGTAACATTTGTGAAGAATACCAGTGATATTGTTGTGCTTAACATTGCAGTGATCAATGTTGCCATAAACTTGAAGAACGTGTATCTCAGCGTCAGGAGAAAGTTGCACAAGATAATAAAAGTAGGTTTGCCAGACATTGCATTCTGCTGAACTGGTGAATTTCCCTTTTTCAATAACCTGCGCAACTTCACAAAATAGTTCACTTTTGTAATATCATTTTCCTGAGGACTGGACATTGCATTGTGAGTAGACAAGTACTTCAACATGAGCTCATTTGATTATAATAGCACGCATATAGACAAGTCCAATTGTCTGTAACCCTTTCAGTTGGGCTGGTTGGACAAGCTGCGTCTACAACCCTGAGTCTGAGAGGGATGCACTGGTGCAATAGTAACCCAGAGCCCTAAGCTAATATGCTCAGAACACCGTCGATAGTGAAATATGAATTCCCTAATAATTTGGAATAGGAAGCTGACCGAATCACAACTGCATATCCATGGCCAATTCTCATTCAATATAACCGATTTGGTTCAATTGTGTCCTTTCAGAAAAAAAAATCTGCCATCCTGACCTGTAATTCCAGACTCTAAGCAATATCGATGACTCTTAACTACCTTCTGGGCAGTTAGGGATGGGCAATAAATACTGACACGGTAATAATGACATCTTTTCATGAATGAATGAAAACACGGATTCTGTGTAAACTTTGAAGCTAACATGGCAGAATCCAGTTTGGACTGCTGAGGTCATAGATTTTCCCCCAAGGTTAATTCATCATCTTTCATGAAGAAGTGTTCTCTAAATTGTCAAATTGAACTCCTTTCAATTAATTGGTCATGAATTAGTTTGTCAGTGCATCAAATGTACACATATAAGCCAACTGGCATAATGTAGCCTCATATTGTTCAACAAGAAAACTATTGTCCTGGTGTCTCTGGCAGATTAAACATTGGTGAACTTCTTTTTTTGACTTAACATTTTTTTTTCAGAAGAATTTACTGTTGTTTCAAATGTAGACATACCTTTGGAAGCAGCATTCATTTGTCTTCATCTTCAAGTCAATGTATATTAATCACCTTGTTGAAAAATCAGTGCTGCAGTCAGACTGTCCATTCCCAAGAATTCAAGTAGGTTTGAACTCCAACATCCTTTGACATCCTGCTGCATAGTTAGAGTTCCCTCTCCACAAATAAAAGCTATTCAATTGGTAACTTTAATTATCTTTCCAACATCCTTGCTGTCTGTTGTTATATTTTATTTCTCAGATGTGTACAGAAATAATACACAAGCTTGTTTGTGTACAGGAGCTTAATTTGCAATACTTTTAGTATGCAATAGTAATACTTTTAGTAATACTTTTATTCTTAAAGCAGTTTGACTAAGGTCAGCCTTTCTCTGGGACCATGCTCAGGTTTAACTAATCACACATAATGAGTAGTCAACAGACATATAGAATCAGGACCTGAATAAATGAACAACTACAATTGTCCAGGCAGAACAACCAACAAGAGTTTCTTCGAAAGATGCTTTAATATTTCAACTTATCTCGGTGAAAGCAGAAAATTGACCAAAGGTCCATCCTGTCTGTATATAAGAAACTAATAAAATCAGCCCAGTTCAAACTTGTGGGGTTATTTCTGATGGACATCAAAAGCACAATAAGCTAAACTACCTGAATGGTATTCATGGAGCAAAACCATACACCAAAGTTATCATAGAATATTAGATGCACAGATCCATAAACTAACAAATATCTAGCATTGTTCAACCTTTATGTATTACTGTCTTCCTTCATACTTTGTGTGTCACTGGCAAAATTGGCATTTGTTGACAATTTCTAATTAGCTTTGACTTGAGTAGCTTGTAGGGACATTTCAGAAGGCAGTAAAGAGTCAACTACAATACTGTCGAGGTTCTTGTAGAATGTTGCAATGGCACCTGAGGAGCTAGAGGAATTTTTATGCCAGATGTCCATTCTTGTTTCATATTACCTATGAATCATTAACTATCACTTAACCACCAAACTAAGTGTGACAGGTTTGCAATGACAGCTTCTTCAATATTTCCTTGAATTAAAGTACTGACTAAGATTGTCGTATGTGTCATGGAATCAGCCACTCTCAGCTAATGCTTGTGCTGGAGCACTGCCACCAATCCACCTTTCTGCGCTGGGTTTATCAGTATGAACTAACATTGTTAATTGTCTCAATCACTTACAAATTTCTCTTTTATCATGAAGAACTGCTTGCAAATGTTTGATTAATCTGAACATTCCTGACTTAATCCCATCTCATTAGCTGTTCCTGGAACAAGGATCAATCAAAATTAACATTTTCAGCCATTGTGTGAGGCTATGATGAAGCTGTTTCAGCACAGTCACTGGAAGAAGAACTATATGACCAAAATGAGGAAAGCACTTGAAGCAGCAATTTCTCCTCAACAGGGAGAAAGTGGAAAGCAATCAACAAAGAAAAACACAACACATGAACTGTCGTATTCACCCAGGCAATAAAGAAACAAAACCCACAATTCCACAAAAGTGAAATAAAGTCACTTTCCATCAGTCCTAGAATCAACTGCACACTGAGTCTACATGTGGGAGCATCCTGTAACTATTCAACTACAGAACCCATCACAGTTACCAACTCTGATTTCATGTTTTAACCCTTCCACTTGAGAAAGAAAATTTTCTAGGATGCTAAGTGTGCAACACTATTAGAAACTAATCTCATTTTCTTCTTCATATGTAACTTTTGTCCTTAACTACTGTAAATATTTGTAGGTTTATTAATTTTTTAGTCAGTGACACGATTTTTAACAATAACTGTGTAATTGTTACAACTCACTTGGCTGGTACACTGGAAATCAAACCTCACTATTTCTGGAGCTGTCATAAAATGTAAATATCTTAAATGGTCACAGAGTAGGTACATATAATTAATCTGCTTTTCTGACCCAGGTTGACAGAAATTGTGGACAAAATTTATGTAATTAATACAAATTAGAATGTATGACAAGTAATTAGACTGTAGCTGCAAGCAAATAATTATAAACTGTCAACATATAAATCTACTAGTTGAAACTCTAATTCCATTATAAATTTCCCCTTATACACATAGAGTAGGTATACAGAATTTATCTGACTTTCAAACCCAGGTTGACAGAAAGTGTGGATAAAGTTTCTGTAATTAACAGGAATTAGCATGTGTGACAAGTAATTAGACTCTAGCTGCAAGTAAATAATTATGAACTGTCAGCATATAAATCCACCAGCAAAAATTCTAGGCCCATCATAAAGTTCCCCTTCTACAGATAAAAAATGATAAACACAGAACAGAAAAAAAACCGGATGTTATGAATGAAGCATAAACCGGAAAAGCATTTCAATAATCTCTTTTCATGGGATCTGCTGAGGTAGTACATCTAGGTAAAAACAAGGACTGCAAATGCTGGAAATCAGAGTCCAGATTAGAGTGGTGTTGGAAAAGCACAGCAGGTCAGGCAGCATCCGAGGAGAGATAGTACTTCTGCTGATCAGAATGGTGCTTCTCAATCTTATCAGTTCTAAAGCTTTCATCGATTTGCAGGAGACACAGGGTGACTCTTTCACAAATATAAAAAAAGTCATTCTTATTAATTAAAATCGTTACTTATAGCAACTGCTGAAGGAAAATTAAATTGGTTTCCTTCAGGCTTAAAATGAGTTTTGCTTCAGAGAACAGGCACAGTTCGTGAGATATTCGAGATCTGAAAGCTTCTCTGTATCTTATTCTCAGTGCCATTTTGTTTAGCTACCTGAGAACCAGTCACATAGTTTTTGGCAGGAAGAAAGCCTTTGTCATCAATAACTGGTCACAAGCCAATAAATCAATCAGCTACTTGTTGCCAACTAAAACTCCATTTATATACAATCCCTTGCTTCAAGCTCATCTGCAAACTACATTTCAATCAATGCTGGGGCTAGTAGCGATGTAAACAATATTATGAGTGTCAGGTTTCTAGCTTTGAAAATATTCAACAATCTTTCACTAATCCATTGTTTTCAAACAATGATTTTCCCATTTCAGTCTGCAGTTAAACATACAGAAAAAATTTTAAAAATACAATGAAACTTCTAATTATGTTTAAAAAACAAAGCACTTTAAAACTAAAAGAGGGCGACATGTGAGTGCATATAAATTCTTATTTCATAGGTCACTGTGATCAAATGCACAGTATCTGTTTGTGAAATGTGAGTCAATTATGGGTCAATGTTAAACTTTGATTAATAACATGCTGGTGGAACACTGTGACATGTTACTATATTAAAGGGATGACTTAAATACAGGTTGTTGTCCTAGTTATTATTGACCTTTTCCAGCACCCGGTCTCTCCTTCCTCATTTCTGTTAATCTTTATCCCAGCTTTTGCTGTGACCCCTGCTCAGCTCAGGAAAAGCTGGAGGAAGGGGAAAAGGGTCGGAGATGGTGTGTCTTTGACTGAATCACCATTAGCAGAACGACAGGAATTGTATTAATAATATGTTAACAGTTGTGTGTAATGCTCAAACTTTCCCGAAGTGCCACTTACTGAAATGTAACACTTTCTGGTTACACTTTCCTGAGCATGTTTTGTCCATTGAGTCAAAATTAGACAGACTTAATCTGGAGTGCACAAATCAATGAAAAGTAATTTACTGAATGTGACAAAATGCCATTAAAGGGGAATGTGAGTCATTTGAAAGACCAGAACATTTCTTTTGAATGTTTTGAATTATTCCCTAGTGAGAATCAATTAAATTGCCATGTTGAAACAGAAGGATACATGCTGATATTGTGTCTGATATGTTAGCTTCTTTCTATTTTCCATAAAATTTGAGGGCGACAGGGAGAGGAGGGGTGAAATTCAATGTGCAATAATTTATTCTGAACCTGATGGATAGTCAAACTAATGGTGAACATTGTCAGTCTTTGTAGTTTTCAGGGGAAGATCAAAATATGATTAGAAAGAATTATTCACATAACTGTTTCTGAAACGCTACTCTTTTTTTCATTTTGCCTTATATTGTCAGTAATTGGGACGTTCACATTTTCTAACTTACTACTCCACAATAATTTGTTAACTAGAGGCATTCTGCCATTTGATTTCAAAGTCAGTTTGTTCATTTTTTAAATCAGGGTAGAAAAGCAGGAGGCTGGAAGAACACAGAAAGCCAGGCAGCATCAGGAGGTGGAGAAGTCAACATTACGGATGTAACCCTTCTTCAGGACTGGGGTGAGTGGAAGGGGAGCTGCAGATAAAGAGGAAGGTTGGAGAGGGTTTTGAGTGGGGAGGTGAGGTAGGGATAGGTGAACACAGGTAGAGGGTACGACCTGGTTGGTCAATGGGAAGAATGACTCCAGTTGGTAGCTGGTAGGAAGGGTCGAGCAGAGATATAGAAGGGAGAGGGAGGAGCTGAGAAGGGCTTCAGGGGATGGGAAGGGAGGCTATTTAAAATTGGACAACTCAATGTTGAATCCTCCAGAATGTAGGCTGCTCAAACAGAAGATGAGGTGTTATTCCTCCAATTTGTAGTTGGATTCGCTGTGGCAATGGAGGAGGCCGAGGATGGTCATGTCGGAAAGGGAGTGGGAAGGGGAATTAAAATCATCAGTGACTGGGAGGTCAGGTCAGCCCCTGTGGGCACGGCTGCCATGCTCGGTGAAATGTGCCTTTAGTTTATGTTTGGTCTCCCCGAGGTAGAGAAGACCACATCGGGAGCACCTGATTCAGTAAACTATGTTGCAGGAGAGGCAGGTGAACATCTGTCTCAATGGAAGGACTGTTTGGGGCCCTGGATGGAGATGACGGGGATGGTGTGCCAGCAGGTTTTGCATCCTTTACAGTTGCAGGGCAAGGTACCTTGGGGGCTCGGGGTTGGGAGTGGGGAGAGTGATGCACACCAAGGATTGGCCAAGGCAATGGTTTTTTCGGAAGGCAGAGAGGGGTGGTGGGGAGGGGGAAGATTTTCTTGGTGGTGGAGTCTAGTTGGAGTTGATGGAAGTGTTTAAGGATGGGGATACTGATGAGGTGGTAAGTGAGGATAAGGAGGACCCTGTCTTTATTACGTTTGGAGAGGGGGGAGTTTAAAGCAGTAGAGGGGAATGGTGATGGCACAGTGGAGGGCTGTCTGGATGACTGAGGGGGAAAAAGCACGTTATTCAAACTAGTAGACATCTGGGATGCTTGGGAGTGGGATGTCTCCTTATCCGAGCAGATGTGGTAGAGGTGGAGGAATTGGGAAAATGGGATGCAGTTCTTGAAGGATACTGTGTGGGAGGAGGTGTAGTCCAGGTAGTTATGGAAATCTGTGAGTTTAATTAAGCATTTAAACTGTTGAAAAGTGAATGAGCTTTTAAGAATGGGATTTAGGTAAAAGAGAGATTTCATAAAACAGCACCTTCAATGACTTCAGGATGGCCTAAAGATTTGCAGGCAATGAAATCATTATTTGCAGTGAAATAATTTTATGTTTGGACACGTGGACAAATGCAGTGTAATTGGTTAAATGTGAAGTTATCCACTTACATAGCATAAACAGAAGTGGATTATTCTCTGAATGGAGACAAAAAAAAGGCAGAAGGTGGAATCCAAGGTAGACAAGCAGGAGGCTGAAAGAGCACAGCAAGCCAGACAGCATCAGGTGGTGGAGAAGTCAATGTGTCAGGTATGGGTGTAAGTGGAGCTGCAAGTAAAGGGGGAGGTGGGGCAGTGTTTTGGGTGGAAAGCGTGGGGTGGTGAGGTAGGGATACGTGAATGCAGGTCGGGGGTGTGACCTGGTTGGTTGATGGGAGGAACAAATCCAGTTGCTAGCTGGAAGGAATGGTCGGTCAGAGGAATAGACAGGCGGGGGCGGGGCTGTGAAGGGGGATGAAAAGGGAGTTATCTGAAATTGGAGGATTCAATGTTGGGTCCTCCGAGCTGTAGAAGCCCAGGTGGAGGATGATGTGTTGTTCCTCCAATTTGTGTTCTGATTCACTCTGGCATTGGAGGAAGCGAAGGGTGGTCATGTCAGAAAGAGTGTGGAATGGGAATTGAAGCAGACAGTGACTGGAAGGCCAGGTTAGCCTCTACAAGCCCAGCTGAGATGCTCAGCGAAATATGCCCTGAGTTTACATTTGGTCTCACCGATATAGAAAAGAAAATGTGGAGTTTCAAGAGGTGACCTTGTACATCAGTCACTAAAAGTAAGTATGCAGGTGCAGCAGGCGGTGATGAAGGAAAGTAGTATATTGGCCTTCATAGCGATTTGATTTGAATACAGGATTCAGGAGATCACACTGCAATTTTATAGGGCCTTAGTGTGACCACACCTGGAATATTGCAAACAGTTTTGGTCTTCTGATCTGAGGAAGGATTTGCTGACAATGGAGGGAGTGCAATGAAAATCTTACAGGCTGATTCCTGGAATGGCAGGACTAACATATTGATTAAGACTGCATTCACTGGAGGTTTGAAGAGTAAGGAGAATTTCATACAAGCATATACAATCCCAAAAAGATCAAACAGGGTAAATGGAGGAAGGATGTTCCCATAGACCAGAGAGTCCTGAATCAGGATCACAATCTAAGAGTCTGGGTTAGGCTAGTTGGAACAGAGATGAGGAGAAATTTCTTCATTCAGGGAGTGTTGAATTGGTGAATTCCATGTCATTGAAAGAAATTGAGATGTATGTTTTCAAGGAGGATATGATATAGTTCTCAGGGCTAAAGGGATCAAGGGAAATAGAAAGTGAAACATGTACCGAATTAGATGGGAGAAAGAAAGGACTGCAGATGCTGGAGATCAGAGTCAAAAAATGTGGTGCTGGAAAAGCTTAGCCGGTCAGGCAGCATCAGGAGCATTCCTGATGAAGAGCTTATGCTCGAAATATCAAGTCTCATGCTCCTCAGATGCTGCCTGACTGGCGAGCTATTCCAGAACCACACTTATTGACAACCGAATTAGATGATCAGGTCTGATTATATTGAATAGCGGAGCAGGCTTGAAAGATCCAAGGGCCTACTCCTACTCCTATTTTCTTTGTTTGTAATGAAGGAGACCCTGTAGCTATTTTGCATAAAAGTTGGTCCAATAAAGTGCCATGTATTAATGCCAAATCACTTTTCTTCCAAAACCAAATTGGTTGAGGAATAAATATTGGCTAGCACTGTTGTATTTTTGGCTACCAGCTACAGGTAGCTTGCATGATTTGATTTGATTTATTATTGTCACATGTACCGAGATACAGTGAAACGTGTTGTTTTGCCTGGTAACCAGACAAATCATATCTTACATAAGTACATCAGGTAATAGAACAGGATGCAGAATATAGTGTTATAGCTACAGAGAAGGTGCAGAGAAAGATCAGGTCTAACATATGAGAGGTCTGTTCATGAGTCTGACAACAGTGGGAAGAAGCTATACTGAAATCTGTTGATACATGTTTTCAAATTTTTTTTACCTTCTGCCAATACAGCAGGGTGGAAGAGAGTGTAACCATGGTGGGAGGGGTCTTTGATTATTTTGTTGGCTTTTCTAAGGCAGCAGGGAGTGTACATGGAGTCAATGGAAAGAAGACTGGTTTTCATGATATTGGGCTATGTTCACATCTCTGTGTAATTTTTTGCAGTCTTGGGCAGAGTACCAAGCTGTGATCCATCTAGATAGGATACTTTCTATGGTGTATCTATAAATATTGGCAAGAGTCAACGTGGACATGATGAATTTCCTTGGTCTTCTAAGGAAGTAGAGGTGTTGGTGTGCTTTCCCGACTATAGTGCTGACATGAGTCGACTAGGATAGATCATTGGTGAGATTTACTCCTTTAAGCTGTCAACTACCTCCACATAACGACTATAGATACAAACAGAGGTGAGCCCCTCCATTGCAGCAGATCACAATTAGCAATTTCACATTGAGTGCTTCTGATACCAACACGTGCTTTATAAAAGATATAAGTAATATATATTGAAAATGATTTCAAAGTATGAATCAGACTCCTAAAGCAAACTCTGCAGTAATGAACATCATCAAAATTCACACAGAATCCTGAAAAGAGAAGCTCTTTAAAAAATAGATCTGTTCATTCTTTTCATACTATAATTTATCTTCATTTCTCAAGGACTAGCACTGAGCTACAGCTCTAGATACATTGAGTTCCCTCCAACATTTTGACCAAATGCCTCTTCATATGAGAAATGACTTTGACTGGGAGATTTTCATTTTTCCAGTAGGCCACAAACTGTCAGAATGAATTAGTAATCCATTAAACCATGATAGGACCAGCACCTCCAACATCCTCTGCAATGTTGCTGCCCACTCCAATTTTTGTTTGGTTGAGATAAATTGAACAAAAATTGTTTGATTGTTACGTGATATTAACAAGCCAACCTGCTGGAATACAACCGCGTCAGGAAAGATGGAAAACTATTCCAGAGTGTTGGCAAGAATGCCAACTTTAGTGAGGATCATAAATCAGTTCAATTCTACTCCTACCAAATATCCACAAATATGTGCTTTCCATTGGAAACACCACTCGAGGCTCCGGGACTGGTAGACTGATAGCCTCAACTTTGTCTTGGCTGACCCTTTAATACTTGATTTTTCTAATTCAGTTTCACATTTATTTTTCTCAGGATGGCTAATTTATTACTTTGATGGCCACAACCTAATTTAAATTTAAATTTTTCTTTCATGGATCATGTATATAACTAGATAAATGCAGTTTTGACACCAGGTCTATACTGACGCTGCTGAATGTTACAGCATAGTTCAACTTTTCTTACTTCAATATTTTATTACAGTAACACTTCTGCTGAAGTTGCAAGAATAGCAATATCAGAAAGCATATAGTTAGTTCTTCCATAATGTGATGGTGGCATTCTTGTGCAACCTTATGTTAAAGAAAAATCGCACGTTAGAAACAATGCTTAAAGTGTTGGCAATATAATTGTGTTACAGCCAATACGTTTTAAAAGTTTGCGCAATAAAACAGCATCCCCAATTCATCAATCGAATTACTGCAAATTGTGTGATGAAGAGCATGCTATAACTGAACACCTTGTGTGAGCAATTAAAGATGTATAAGGAGGAGTGGGTTGATTACGAGCCTGAAATTTTATTTCTTACACAGGTAGGTACATGGCTCAGAACTAAATGAGTGAGGTTATGTATTCAGGCATTTAAAAGGGAGCGCATCCTGATTATCCCCTGTGCAAAACATTACCAGCTTTTGCATGGTGCATACAGCTTAGAAGAAATGTTCCTGGCTTTGCAGAACACCAAATATGTCATTTTCAAGGTCAAGTAAACACACAAAAAAAAAACAATCTTAATAAATAAAACTTTAATTCTCTGACAGAAAATTGGATGAAGCATGCATATTGCAGTTTACAGATCACAGTGCAGCTTGCTGACTTAGTACAACAGAATCTTGCAATAAAGATCACTTGGGGTTATTGCATGTCTATTACATAGTTCTCAAACAACATCAGAGAGTAATAAAGATTGAGTAATATCGCCAAAAAAGACTCAATTTGCTGCACAATTTCCTTTTTAAGGCAATATATTTCAACAGTAATGGAACAGACTTGAGAAGTATTTTAATTTGCAAGCATCTCTCTAATCACATACAGACGATTATTCATTTTCAGAAATATTGCCTTCTGCAATAGAAAAGACTGACAGGATAGTTATGAAATATGTTGGCAGTGGTTGTTTTTGCACAAAAAGGTCCACTAATGAAAGAATAAAGCAGCACTAAGTTGTCCCCACCAAGTAATTACTGTGTGCACCAAGTCTATAACAGGCTCCAGAGGCTTCTAAATCTGAATATCCTGAAAAACAGATTCATACCCCTAGTGTATAGGGCATTTGTGTTATCTGCAGCTTTGTTGCCTTCCATACTTAAACTTCCAACTTAAACTCCTGTATATGGAACAAAACCATGAATGTGGCTCAGCTACATTTCTTTATTTGAAATAAAATTCTATTGAGCCAATTCTACATAAGCAGTTAAACTCGTTGAGTTCCTGAATAAATGAACATTTAAAAAAAAACAGAATCTCACAAGGTGTTTGATGCACAACATGTGTTCCATTTGTAAATTCCTAGCTGGAAATTCAAGAATACTATCCATCCTTGCATGAATAAAACATATTTCCAATCAATCTGATTGGACGTGCTATGACACATTTCCAGGGCAAACGGGACTTGATTGCAGATCCTTTCACCCAGAAGTAGGGACCTGTTTACTACACCTCAAGCATAAAAGTTTGAGGATTCACAGATATTAAATGTTATTCCACAGAGAAAGTGCTGTGGGAAGTGCTGCATCAGGAAAGTGAAGAGCAATGCTAATGGGAAAGCCTTGTGTGGGGTCTCAGAGGGAATAACTGATGATGTTGGAGGACAGGCTGCAGCTCGTAGCAATATGGAAGCTTGGAGATGAGGCAGGGAGCTTGCACTGCAAACTTTCATTATATTTTGAAAGATAAAAATCACATAACACCAGGTTATAGTCCAACAGGTTTATTTGGAGGCACTAGCATTCAAAGCACTGCTTCTTCACCAGGCGGTTGTCGAGCAGGACCAGAAGTCACAGAATTTATAGCAATACATTACTGTTTCATGCGGCTGAAATATATTAAACAAATTTAAGTCTTTCATTTTTAATCATGGTTTTGCTAGTTTTGATTCATTGATCTGTAAATACCAGAACTCTTTTTAAGTCACATTCTCAAAATAACTTCAGGTTTTCTAACAAATGTGTCATCTGAGTGCAGACAATGCATTAAAGGTATGAGGTTAACCTCTGTCTGTGTCCCAATCTTGAATCAGACTGGTTCTATTTCTAAAGTGGAATTTACAGAATCCAGCATGGATTAACTGTATGTTATGCATTTTTTGAGCAAAATAAAACATAATTCTGCAAATACAGATTCACCCCATAAATCTATATGTGTGTGCATGCAGGACAGACAGAGTAAGTGTGTGCATGTGGGTATGATTGCATGTGAGAGAATGTGTATGTGTAAGCTTGGTAAAGTATGTGTGTGAGTGTGATAGGGTATAAGCCTGTGATGGGGTATAAGTCAGTGAGAGGATGCGTGCCTGGGTGTGAGTGTGGGGCAGTGTATGTGTGCGCGAATGAGAGAGAGCCTGTATATGAATGAGGGCCTGTAATAGTGTGTGAATATGGAGGAGTGTGTGTCTGTGTGTTTGAGCGAGTGTATAGTGGAATGAGGTCACTTGTAGTGTGACATGAACCCAATGCCCCGGTTGAGGCCATTGCCATGGGTTCCAAACATGGTTATGAGCCTCTGCTTGGCCATTTTGTGTTGTTGCTTTTTCTGAAGTCCACCTTGAACGATGGTCACCTGAAAGTCCCAGGCCAAATATCCCGGATTGCTGAAGCATTCACCAACTGAGAGGGAGCACTCCTGGCTGGTGATTGTTGTGCAGTGTCCATTGCCGTAGCCTCTGCTCAGTCACGCCAACGTACTATGCCTCAGGGCATCCTTGCCTGCAGCATATGTGATAGACAACATTGGCCGATTCACATGAGTACCTGGTGAATACATGGTGGGAGGCACCCCCATGGTTAATGGTAGTGTTGTGTCGACTCTGACATGTCTTGCTGTGACTGCTGTTACAGGGTTGTATGGTATTGTGGTCAATGTTGTCTTGAAGGCTGGGCAGTTTGTTGCGAACAAGGATCTGCTTATGGTTTGTTGATTGTTTAAAGATGAGAAATGGAGGCGTGGGGAAGGTCTTGGCAAGATGCTCATCCTCATTGATAATGTGTTGCAGGCTGTGAAGAATAGTGCGTAGTTTTGCAGCTCTCAGGAAGTACTGGACAATGAAGGGTACCACATTGGTTGCAACCCATGTCTGTCTCTGAGGAGGTCACTACAGTTTCTCGTTGTGGCATGTTGGAACTGGCAGTCGATGAGTTGAGCATCGTACCCAGTTCTTATGAGGGTATCCCTAAGCACCTTCAGATGTCCATCAAGTTCCTCCTCATCTGAACAGATCCTGTATATGTGTATGGATTGTCCATAAGGGAATGGCTGTTTTAATATGCTTAGGGTGGAAGTTAGAGAAGTGTTGCGTCATGACATCCTTATAAAATGCTCGTCTTATTGTTCCTCTTGTCAATTGATGAAATTCACCAATTATTAAAAAATGCTGGAAAAACAATTAATTTATTAAATGCTCCATACAAGCACAGATTTAGATTTTTGCAGATCTATGCACCTACAATCACTATCAACTCATGTCAACTCATAAATAGAATCATAGAGTCCTCCAGCACAGACACAGACCCTTTGGCCCAAACTTGTCCATCCCAACCAAAATATCCAATCATGCTAACCCCATTTCCCTGCACTTCGTCAATATCCTTCTAAACCTTCCGTCTCCATGTATTTATCTGTTTGCCTTTTAAATGTTGTTAATGTACCCACCTTAACTATTTTTGCTGGCTGCGCATTCCCTCTGTATAAAAAAAGTTGTCTCTCCAGTTCCCTTTCCTTCTTTCCCCACTAACCTTAAGTTGATGCCCTCTCATCCTCGATTCCCTAACTCTGGGAAAAGACTGAGTGCATTCACCCTATGATGATCTTAGGCACTTCTAAAAGGTGCCCCTCAGTCTCCCATGCTCTAAAGAAAAAAGTCCTAGCTTGTCCAACCTCTCCCTATAACTCAGATCCTTGAGTTCTGGCAATATCCTTGTAAATTTCTTCTGCACACTTTGCAGTTTATTAACATCCCTCCTATAGCAAGGCGACCAAAACTGGACATAATACTCCAAGTGCAGCCTCACTAATGTCCTGTACAACTGCAATATAACTTCACACCTTCTATACTCAATGCCCTGACTGATGACAGCCAGTGTGCCAAAAGCCTTCTTCACTGCCCTGTCTACCTATGACTCCACTTTCAGAGAATCGTACACCTGAACTCCAAGGTCCCTCATTTCCACTGCACTCTTTAAGGACCTATCGTTTATCATGAAACTTCTACCTTGATTTGACTTTCCTAAATCTCACACTAATCTGTATTAAACTATATTTGCCATTGCTTGGTCCATTTACAACTGATCATGGTCCTGCTGCAATTTCTGATAATCTTCCTCACTGTCCACGATACCACCTATTTTAGTGTCATCTGCAAACTTAGTAAACATGCCTTGTACATTCTCACCCAAATCATTGATCTAGATAACAAATAGCAATGGGACCAGCAAAACGAAAAATCATTTTATTTTGCCAATGTAACATATTTAGTGGAACATATCTCCATCAAAAATGGAGCACTGAAATCTTCCCAATGGGTCTGTTTCCATGCTGTACATTTCTATGACTATGACTCTAATACTGGAGCTTTTAACTCGATCAGTGTGTGGTAGTCCATTCAAAATATTAATCATGCTTTCCACGAAGGTCTAATTCTTGTTTGATAAAGTTTGCATTTACAGAGCAATTTTCATAAAAGCATTATAACCAATAAACATTGCAGCCAATAACATAATTTGGAAATGCTATCATATTTCGAATACAGGAAAGTGTAACTCAAATTGCCCACAACAATGTCCCATAACAGAAATGAGATAAATTATTATATTTTTAGAAAATTTGATTCAGGAATCAGTGATAGAAGAAAGAACTTTACAGCACAGGATAGGCACTTCGGCCCCCAAACTTGCAATGATTCAAATTTTCTATCTAAACCTGCTGCCTATTTTCTAAGGATCTGTATCCCTCTGCTCCCTGCCCATTCATGTATCCGTCTAGGTACATTTAAATGATGCTATCGTTCCCATCCCTACAACCTTTGCTGGCATAGCATTCCAGGCACCCACCACCCTCTGCATGAAGAACATTCCCCGCATATCTCCCCTAAGTTTTTCCCCTCTCACTTTGATCTCATAACTCTTCATAATTGAGTCCTCAACTCTGAGAAAAAGTTTCTTGCTATCCACCCTGTCTACATCTCACATGATTTTGTAGGTCTCAATCAGAAATACCTCAACTGATTTCTTGCCAATGAAAATAATCCTAACCTACTCACCTTCCCCTCATAACCAGCACCCTCCATATCAGGCAACATCCTGGTGAACCTACTCTGCACTCTCTCCAAAGCATCCATATCCTTTTGGCAATGTGGCAACCAGAACTATACGCAGTATCCCAAATGTGGCCGAACTAAAGTCTTATACAACTTCGACATGACCTGCCAAGTCTTTTACTCAATACCCCATCCAATGAAGGAAAGCATGTTGTCTGCCTTCTTGACCACTCTACTGATTTGTGTTGCCACCTTCAGGGTGCAATGGACCTGAACATCCAGCTCTCTCTGTACATCAATTTTCCCCAGGACCTTTCCATTTACTGTATAGTTTGCTCTTGAATTGGATATTCCAAAATGCATTACTTCACATCTGTCTGGATTGAACTCCATCTGCCATTTCTCTGCTCAACTCTCCAATATATTTATATTCTGCTGTATTCTCTGACAGTCCCCTTCACTATCTGCTACTCCACCAATCTTAGTGTCATCTGCAAAATTGCTAATGAGACAACCAACACCTTCCTCCAAATCATTTATGTACATTACAAACAACAGTGGTCCGAGCACAGACACCTGTGGAACACCAATGGGCACAGGTCTCCATTTGAGAAGCTCCCATCCACAACCACTCTCTGTCTACTTTGCACAATGAGTTCTCTATCATCCGGCTAGAACAATCTGGACCCCATGTGACTTGAACTTCTTCATCAGCCTACCATGAGGATCCATATCAAATGTCTTACTAAAGTCCATGTATATGACATCCACAACCCTTCCCTCATCAATCAGCTTTGTCACCTCTTCAAAGACTTCTATTAGGTTTGTAAGACATTACCTTCCCTGCACAAAACCATGTTGCTTATCACTGATAAGCCCATTTTCTTCCAAATAGGTAAATATCCTATCCCTTAGTATCTTCTCCAGTAGCTCTCTATCACTGACATCAGGCTCACAGCTCTGTAATAACCTGAATTATCCCTGCTACCCTTCTAAACAAGGGAACAACATTAGCAATTCTCCAGTCCTCTGGACCTCCCCCATGTTCAAGGATTCTGCAAAAATATCTGTTAAAGCCCCAACTATTACCTCTCTCGCTTCCCTCAGTAACCTGGGATAGATTCCATCCGGTCCTGTGGACTTGTTCACCTTAATGCCTTTAGAATACACAGCACTTCTTCCCTTCTTATGTTGATTTGACCTGGAGTAATCAACGATCTATCCCTAAACTCAACATCTGCTATGTCCCGCTCCTCGGTGAATACTGATGAAAAGTACTCATTAAGAATCTCATCCATTTTCTCTGACTCCACACATATCTTTCCTCCTTTGTCCTTGAGTGGACCAACCCTTTTACTAGTTACCCTCTTGCTCCTTATATATAAATAAAAGGCTTTGGTGTTTTCCTTAACCCTGCTTGCTAAAGATATCTTTTAGCTCTCTTAATTCCTCATTTCAGACTGGTAATACATTCCTGATATTCTTCCATGGCTTCATCTGTCTTCAGTCACCTACATGTTATGTATGCATCCTTTTTCCTCTTAGCTAGTCTCATGATTTCACCTGTCATCCATGTACCCTAATCTAGCCATTTCTATCTCTCATTTTCACAGGAACATATCTCTCCTGAACACTAATCTAACCCTCTTTAAAATCCCCCCACATATTGAATGTGGATTTCCCTTCAAACAGCTGCTCCCAATCTACATCCTCAGTTCCTGCCAAATTTTGGTTTAGTTGGCCTACCCCCAATTTTAGCTCTCTTCCTTTAGGACCACTCTCATCTTTTTCCACGAGTGGAAACTAATGGAATTGTGATCACTATTCCCAAAGTAATCCCCTACTGACACTTCAGCCTCCTGGCCGGACTCATTCCTTAACACCAGGTCCAGTATGGCTCCTTTCTGAGTTGGATTACTGACATACTGCTCTAGAATACTCCTGGATGCTCCATACAAATTCTGCTCCATCCACACCTCTAACATTATGTGAATCCCAGTCAATGTTGGGAAAATTAAAATCTCATATCACACCACCCCATTGCTCCGATATCTTTCTATGATCCTTCTATATATTTGTACCTCTATCTCTTGTTCGCTTTTGGGAAGCCTGTATTACAATCCTAACATTGTTACCATACCCTTCCTATTTCTGACCTCTGCCCATATTGCCTCACTGCTCCAGTCTTCCATAGTGTCCTCCTTCAGCACAGCTATGATATTTGACCAGTAATGCAACTCCCCCAACCCTTTTACCTCCCTCTCTATCCCACCTGAAGCATGAAAATCCAGGATTATTTAGTTGCCAATCATCCCTTCTCTCAACCAAGTCTCAGTAATAGCAATAATGCCATACTCCCAGGTACTAATCCAAGCCCTCAATTCATCTGTCTTACTTATTGTACTTTATGCATTAAAACAAATGCACCTCACACCACCAGTCCCTCTGCGTTCATCTTCCGCTTCCTGCTTACTCTTCCCCTTACTCACACTGACTTCATTATCTACATACTTACAGGCTTTAGTTACTACCTCCTTCCTGTCCACTAACGTCGTCATGTAGTTCCCATTCCCCTGTCACATTTTGCCAGCAGCGTTGGCAAAAGCACCCCCCAAGGACATTGGTTGCAGTCTGGCCCAGGTGTAAACCATCGATTTATAACAGTCCCACCTCCCCCAGAACTGGTCCCATTGTCTAAAAAACCTGAACCCGTCCCTCCTGCACCATCTCTCAAGCCACGCATTCATCCTACTTATTCTATCATTCCGACTCTGACTCGCACATGGCACCGGTAGCAATCCTGAGATATATACTCCTCTGAGGTCCTACTTTTTAACTTGGTTCCTAGCTCCCTAATTTCTTATAGGACCTCATCTCATTTTTGACCTGTGTCATTGGTGCCTACATGTTCCACGACAACTGGCTGTTCACCCTCCCCCTTGAGAATTTTCTGCAGTCAATCTGAGACATCCCCGTGCACCTGGAAGGCAACATACCATACAGTAGTCTTGTTTTCGACCACAACAATGCCGGTCTACTCCCCTTATATTTGCATCCCCTATGACTATAGATTTTTCACTCTTTTTCCTGCCTTTCTGAAGGGCAGAGAAAGCCACAGTGTCATGAACATGGCTACTGCTGCCTTCTCGTAGTGAGCCATCTTCCCTAACAGTATCCAAAATGGTGTACCTGTTTTATAGGGAGATGACCGCAGGGGACACCTGCACTGCTTCACAAATATATGATCTTTTTAAATGGTTTGCTGACCTTCCCAGCAACCGCCAGGTCCTTGTTCTCTCCGCCCTTACTGCAATTAATATGGAGGCCGCAGGCTCCCAGGGTAAGCTTTTGCTTACCTTCCCTTTTCCAAAGAATTTGGAATTTGATATTTGAATCCATCTGCAAAGGTAAGCAGGGCTTTCGTTTAATGCCTATCTAGTGCACCAATAATAAAATATTTTTGTGGAATTTCAATCAAGTCTTTGCTTAGATTATCTGTTCTCTTTTGTAACTTCAATCCCACTTGTTAAAATCATCCTGGGCGTGTTGACAAATTCCACCTTCTGGCAGTGTGATAATGATGACGTACAAAACTTGGAGGTGCCTCTTTAGCTCAGCCTGAGGTAGCCTTGGCCTTAGCTCTCCAAAAAGGATGCCAAAACTGCAGAATTTTTCCAGCATTTTCTATGTTACTTTCAAAATTAAACTGCTTTTAAAACACATTCTGGGTCACATAAAGGATCAATTTAATTTCCACCAAAGGGAGCTTGTTATAACAGTCTTGCATTTTGGGAATTGGTAAGAATATGCAACAGAAAGCATTCCTCCTCTTTACAGAATGCTTCATCTTTGACATACCTACAGTTAATGTAATTGTTCTATCTGCAGCTCACATCACAGCAACCAGCCATATCAATAAACCAAAAATTACCATTTTGTACTATCTTTGATCCCTATTGATGTAGTCTTCATAGCCAATGTCACAAGATTGTTTGAGAACTGAGTATATTGGAATATAATCCAAATGTTAGGGTATGGTTGCCATTCGGGTACTCCAAAGTGTTGTGGCAATGCACACTTGTACAGGCATGTAGTCTGGAGCTTTGGATAGGAATGGTAGAGGCTCTTTCCATCACATGGAATTTATTGCCAGCCATTGCCATGTGATGCAAGGTGTCGGGGATTGATTATCAACTTGAGTGACTGTATTTTGAAGGCAACTTCCTCAGCTGTCAAATCTTGGGACAAAAACCTGAACTCAAAGCATTTGTTTCAGATGCTACTTAGTGTTTTACATTCCCTCCCATCAATGTATCATAGTAGGCCAGTAATTAACAAAAGGCTATTTATCATAGGAATACTGTTTCTGGGTTATATAAGAGAGTGACATGTACAAAAACTCTGTGTAGCATTGCTACATATGCTGCTAAGTGCCAGATGCAGCACCCTACCAAGTGGTAGGATAATCTATTTAACCAGATCTTAGTTATGAAGCTGCCATGTCCCTCACCTACCATGAGGAGCCAATACCGCTCAATGGCCAGTGCAACTTTAGCTGGTTTTACCCTCAGTCTTGATCTTTGCCCTACTCCAGCCTATTCTCCATTCCCAGATATTCTCTGTCCTATGGTCCCAAGACATGAGGAAATATCACCTCAATAAGGCACGTGCACAGAGAGTAATGTTATTATGCGCAAGACGTAGTGATGTTGACTGCATAAGCACAGACCCATGCTGACTGAAAGACATCTGTCACTAGTAACTGACATTACTGGACTGATTGTGCAAGTGCAGGATGACATTTTGACAGCCATCTTTGTTTTCTGGACAATTACTCTGTTTACAAAGATGAAAAATTAGTAGAATTAAGTAATTGAGTAATCAAAAGCTTTCTTGATTACGTGGCTGACAATGTGAAGAAGATGACTGCCACAGTTGGATTTGCGCAGTGATCCCTTCTTGGATCTTGAATTCATCATAATTTAACACATACTTTCATTCCGTAACCCTCTGAAGCTATATGATTCTCTTTTGAAATCAGATGCTAAATATGGTGTTAGTACCCAATTTTGGTCCTAATTACTAACCACCTACTTTGTCTGGAGGTGCTAAACTAGACATCTGCAGGTTTTAAACCTAATATGTTGATTGAATGCTATCTTTGTGAGACACACTATATATGAGCTCCTGGCATCTGCTTTTCATGAGGTGTGCAAAGCTCTATTTAACATGCAGTACCCAAATTGCAGGATAGAACATGGAGTGAATGAGACTCTAGCAAAGGAAGATTGGGTTTGATTTTCATGGAATCAGACAGATTCTAAGCAAGTTTCGACAGTTTATTGTTATACATCAGTAGTACAGCACACTGGACCTCAAGCCCCACTTCCTGGACTTGTCACAAAATTTAAAGACTTTTTTTAAAGTATTTAAGATTCCCCAAAATGGACCGAGGCTTATAGAAGGCACAAACCAGGTTTCTGAACTTAAAAGGATTACTACTTATTACAAATAATTAGATTCTAGCTACATGCAAACAACTATGAAATATTGACATAAAACTCCATAAGTCAAAACTGTAACTCTCTTATAAAACTCCCACTATGCACATACAGAGAAATATACAGATAGATGCAATATCATTGGTGTTATGGGTGGAAAGTATAACTGGGAAGTCATTCAATTGACCCAGTTCACATTTCCTTGAGAAAATCCCTCTGGCTTGCCAAGACTCGCTGTTTATTGATCTTGTTCTTTCTTCAAGTGTTTTTCACTTCCTTGCAGGGTGCACTGGGCAACTTATTCACAAATTATAAGGTCTCTGACTTATTGGTTAAACACCACAGCTTACAGCAACTAATGAGATAAAAAATGAATGAGCTTTCTTCATGAGTTAAATAATTTTACATCAAACAAAGGAAAGACCATTCCTTTCTGGAGATCTGAAGGCATCTACCTACTCATTCATACACTCAAGTTGTTCTTTACTCTTAGCACCAATCATATAATTATTAGCAGACAGAAGGTCTTGGCATTGACAACTAGTCACTGCATTGCAGACCAGTCAGCTATCTGTTGTCAGCCAAATCTCCCATCATATCCCCCTACTCATGTATAATAACTTGCTCACTCCTTGAACACATAGCAGTGTTAAGAACATTTACAACAAATGTCAGTAACCTGCTTCTAAAAAATGCAGCTAAACCTTCCACCACCTTCATTTTCTAAACAATGTTATTCTTATTTCAGTCTACAATCAAAAATATGGAAAAATAAAAAAAAACTTTATTCTATATCTGGCACCAAGTATTTTCATGGGTCCGTACTGGGCATGAAGCACTCAGGTTTGAATGACCAATCAGTTGGTCATATAAACTCAGTGTACACAGCAAGATGATCCAACTTGGCCTCAACACAAGCAAGATGTTCCATGGTTTTATGGAGCAGAATATACACTCATGAAAGATAGATAAAGTATTTAGAACTGTCAAATTGTCAAGCTATTTAAATCCAGTTCATCTTAAATTTTAAAAACCCCTGCCTTTTGTCTGTGAGACTAATATAACTCAGTTCCTGTGGTCTAAGTAGATGTTTACTGGCATAACCGGAAAGGCTGTAATAATGCCTTCATTGTGGATTGACTACTTCTCTAACATGTTATCATCAGAATGGAAGTGACAGTATGGATGCAGTTTCACTGGTTGAGTAACAGCTTCAAGAGGTTATTTAAAAATTAGCTCTCTTTAAATACAAATGCTTATTTTTATAAGCATTAAGTGCTTGAGGGACTCTAAATGTATTGAATAGCATTCCTTGAACAAGAGTATCTTTTAATGTTTTAAAGTCTAATACTCACATATACATATGTACATTAAACTTTATTTCACTTCATCTCAGAGTTACTCATAAGACTTGTACATGGCACGGTGGCAGATGTGGGCGGCACGGTGGCACAGTAGTTAGCACTGCTGCCACACAGCGCCAGAGACCTGGTTTCAATTCCCGTCTCAGGTGACTGACTGTGTGGAGTTTGCACGTTCTCCCTGTGTCTGCGTGGGTTTTCTCCGGGTGCTCCGGTTTCCTCCTACAGTCCGAAGATGTGCGGGTCAGGTGAATTGGCCATGCTAAATTGCCCGTAGTGTTAGTTAAGGGGTAAATGTAGGGGCATGGGTGGGTTGCGCTTCGGTGGGTCGGTGTGGACTTGTTGGGCCAAAGGGCCTGTTTCCACACTGTCAGCAATCTAATCTAATCGAATGGCAGACACCAGGTAAATTAGCATAAAAGGTTTGAGGTAAATGGTGAAGAATATCAGCTTGAAAGTAGAAATGAGAGCCATCAGAATTGCGTTGAGTATCATGACTTGCCATCTTATACATGAGAAACTATTGGGGTTTGTAGAGGCATGGGTTAGTATGAGTTGACATTGATAGAGAAAAGGGAGTTTGCTAAGTGGGTGAGAAGATGTGAGGGGTAAGAGTTGACACAATAAGATTGTCTCCACCTTGCACTCACACCCTGTCACCACCACCACCCTGGAATGATAATTACAATGCTCTGGAGACTTTCATCTGAGGTGGGACTAACCAATCCAAGAAATTTCCTGATTCCAACTGGCTACCTCTATATTGAAAATTCATACTTACTGTCACCTTGGTTTTTTTGTCCGTCTCTCCTGCTGCATTTGTTGTTGCTCTGCCTTGCTTCAAACCTGATCCCATCTCTCTCTAGACCAATGGATAAGCTGAGAAGGCACTTACCATCAAGCATTCCTGATCTGCTGAAGATGAGAAGATTTGGTCAGAGATGGTATGAAGGAGAGTGAAGTTGAAATGTCAACTTGCATACTCAGCAACATCTTTGAGGGATGTATGTGCATGTGTTCATGCGGTGGGGGGGTGGGGTGGTAGGGGGGGTTGGTGATGGAGGCGGCTTGGAGGCAGGAGTTTGGTGGGGACATTATGTCCAGCACTTTTTTATTTATGTGATGTCAAGTTAATAGAATACATTCTAATGTACACATTGCTAAAACAGTTACATAGTTCAATGAATGGGTTAACTAATATAGAGATTGCAAGAGAATGGAGAATATAATCAGCTCTAGTAGATGTTACAGAATTTCTGAAACTATATCTGGAAATTCTTTCAATGCATATTTTATTAAGTGCTTTTATTAAGAAAGAAGCCATTTGGAGTACGAATTTATCTCAATGTTTCTAATGTTAAGAAGAATACAATGGCAGCAGCTGGACTTGGCACATCAGAAATACTGGTTCACTGCACCCAGCATGCTTTTATTTCCAACTGTGAGAATAAGGATTTTCTATTTTTCTCACTTCATGCTCCAGTCCTTGTGCTTGTCAAAGATCAAAAAATTATATCCCTAGCGGCTGTTTTATTTTTCACTTTGAATTCCCAAGAGCTTGTGTTGCCATTTGAGAAAGTGTTAACTATGCACTTATAATGGCACTGACAAAGTCCATTAAGTAGAAAATACACAACTTTATTATTCTAAAGTCTTGTTCAAAGACTCAGTTAAAATGTTACATTTTCTTTGCAGGCTGGCAGATAGAATGTAAAAGATATCTAAATCTTGATATTGAAAACGCTGTTCACGTTTTGTGGTCATTTAGTCGTATTACTCAGTAACTCCTAAGGGAACAATGCAGTTATTAAAGTCTTGAATTATAGCAATTTTACTTAATTGTCTACAAATTGTTATATTTTGGCTAAGATTTATATCTTTCAAGACTGGAAAGATGTCAAAAGGAAGTTACTCAGCAGGGACATGAGTAATAATGGATTTTGTATTGTGTCTATCATTATAGTCCTGACGTAGACACTAGCTAATCCAACATGACAAAAACTAGGACACTGCACAAATTATGTCAAAACTCCACTGGGATCTGTCCTAGTTGGTAAATCATTTATCATAAAAAAACAGCAGAGTGGCAGAATAGTAAAATCAACACTCAAATATTATAAACTTAATGCAGGCAATGTCCATAGTTTTTTTTCTGAAAAAAATGTCATGACAATAACCTTGCTTTTTAGGGTTACATTAACGATCTGGATACAGAGTTGCAATAAATTTTGCAACCTTTGGTCAAGGTCAGTAACTGTGTTTCCAAATGATATACCTGACTAGCTGAATCACAAGCTCAACTCACCACCACCCCATCACTCATCTACGAACAGTCTCTTTTAATCTCTGAACCTAATGCTCATAAGCTTCATGTGACTTTTGTACACTTAATACTGTTGTCAGCTTCATACTCACATCTTAGAACCATGATGTCAACTTTTTACATCTGGTAGTCACATCATCATTATCTCAGGCTCACAGTCCTCCCCCCTTGTAGGACAAGGTGCCAAATACCCAGAGGATGCTAACCAACAAGGAATAGATATGATCATGTGCAAATACTTTCAAGGAGGAGAATAAGGCCTTCATCATCTGTGTAATCATGCATGAGGCTGAAGATGATGATATTTTCCTACATTATCCTTAGGTTTTGCACTCATCCGACAACCAATGCTGATTTACAAACTGCAGATTATGTAACAAAACCTCCTAATTGCCAACTTTCCCCTGACTACAACCCTATCCTTGATGTGCATACCCATGAGGATGGCCTCAATTGGGATCTTGGCTTCATGTCATACTACAAGTGACCCCACTACACTATACACTCTCTCTCACACAAAAGCATCCATACACATACATTCTTACATACTCACATGGTCACACAGACTCTCTCTCATACACATGCTCTTTCTCTCATATACACACACTTACACCCCCACACTCACCCTCATGTACACACCCTCTCACAGGCTTATACTCCAACACACCCAAACACTAAGATTTCACATACACACACACTTTCTCATGTGCACTCACATTCACATACACATACTCACATGCACACACTTTCTCTCTCTTTCATGCACACACACACATATAGAAGTCTATAGGGTGAAATTGTGTTTACAGAATTAGATTTGTAGATAAATTCTATTTTGCTCAAAAAATGCACAATCTGCAATCAGTCAATGTAGGCAGTCAATACATGTAATATTTTGTAAATTTCAATTTGGAAATAGAAGCAGTCCGACGCAAGATTGGTTTACAGACAGACTAGCCTCACACCTTTAATGAATTCTCTGGATTGATGTTACATTAGTGAGAAGAAACCTCTGAGGGTTCAGAAGTTTCTTCACTGAACAAAGGAAAGATATCATCTTTTATATATTTGCTTTCAGCCCACTTTGACTGTTACAAACCAATTGTATTATTCATTGATTATATAGACATCCAATCAGAGTAATCATGTGACTGCATGGTCAATGACAGACAATTTCAGCTCTTCGCATGATCTCATGATGTTTACCAGACATCCTTAACACCTGTCCTTGAGTTTTCACAATGCATCTCATTCAACCACATTGCAATGCTGCTGACTTCTGCTTCTGTAATTCAATCCTGCCTGCTAATAGGATGGGGGCTTCTCCCTAATTTCTAAAACTGTCTGTCTGCAGGAATTCAGTTACATTCCTTAATCTTAGTTTGTTGTTGCATTTAGAATTTCAGAACATTTGTACAGGTCTATATAATTTGTAAGGACAGTTATCTAAAGAGTTTTAATTATTGTGGGATCAAGCTTTTACTTCTATTTTTTATGAAATAACAAACATTGGACTAGTTAGTAAAAGGGGCCTCAGCCAACCTTACAGGAATCAAATTAAATCCCTGGATATGACTCCGTTAAAATTATATGTGTATACGTATAAATGATTACAATCACCTACAGAGTGTTAACTAATGTGAGTGAAGTATTTTTCTCTCTCTTCTACCCATATTAAATAGCACAATTTAAATTAACTTGCAAGAAGAGCTCCTTTCAGTGAAGTCCTTATCAAAACTGGCTCAGCATAAGCAATGGCTCCATTTTGCTTCTTCTTCTGAATAAGATTCTGTTGTGTGATTTCTATAACAAACTTTATTATCATTTTCAGTTGCTATGAGTACAAAGACCATGATTCTGGCTGTGTAAATTACTGCTTCAGCTAACAATCTTATTTGGCCATTTTTGTATTAACTAAAGTCCATGGGCAGCTATTTTACATCAATGAAATACCGTGGGCAGTCCCAACACTTAAAAAGGGAAGAATGCGGGAAATATTGATGTCTGGGAAGGAATGTAAAGTGGCTGTTATAAAATTTCAGAATGACAGTAGCCTTCTTATTTAACTTATTTCTCAGTTTTTATTTTATTTTTGCCTTATCATGGCATAATCAGAGATAAAGGAGTCACTAACTTATAGTTACATGAGGAAAGGACTATTCCATCTTATTCTTGTCAATATGCTCTTATAATCTTCCTAGTCTGGTGTGGTAGTAAAGATAAAGTTGCCATAGTCCCAGAGGTCTGTGCTCTGATACAGAATGACAACTGGCAAGTTTGATCTGAGAGTCGTCACATTTCACACAAGGGGTGAGGTTGAGAGGGCAGGATCTTTATGCTGACTTCTGCTCGTAGTGGGGATTGAATTAATGCCATTAATATCAGTGTGCATCACAAACCAGCTAACTAAACTAGATGAATGGTCATCCAGAACAGAGAGAATTATTCTCTAACTGTGGCAGTCCTGTGAAGAATCCTTATCTAGACCAGCTGTCTGTGGTCCCAGACAGGCAACATTATAGTTTTGCATCTACTTACTCTTGGATTAGCATTCTTTCTCACAAGCAATCAAAATGGCTCTATTATTGTTTCTTAAAACCAAGCTGTTTAACAAAATAGGGAGGTGAGTTTTCAATTTGAGTCCTATTATTAGATATGATGGGAACAAGAAAGTTGGTTGGAATGGTGAATGAACAGAACAGGAAAAAATTTGGATTCATCGTCAGCAGATTTTCAGCAAAGCTGCTAGGTGATTTGTTGATAGCTCTGTATCATTGCAAATGCTTAAAATATCTCATTAGCAAACAATAGTCTGTTGTCAGAAAGAACAGCATCTAGAATACTGTGAATGGCAAACGTCTTGTGTATGGCTCTCATAATCCTTTCAGTGTTTGCTGATGTCAAGATGTTAACCTCAAATCATCTTGAGTAGCGATTGACCATATGGATAATTTTTAAAAAACAGCTCATTAGATGTGGGTACTGCTGATTAAGTCAGCATTTATTAACTCTTCCTACAACATTGCATTAGACAACACCTTGAATGAATGATTTATTGTCACGGGTATTTTATAGTGAGAAAAATAGTAGAATACAGTGAGAAGATTTTCCAATGTCGTCGCAATCTAGCACCATTTTGAAGCATTTTAAAATTAAGAAAAAAAAAGACATAGCTTAAAGGGAACCCATCAGTCCTCAGCCAGCTCATCAACAACGCCTATGCCGCTATCCCTCCTCCACCAGCTTGCTGTTGTCCACATTAGACCCAACCAACATCAAAGTCGTCAATGTTCAGGTGCCATCTTACACCATTGGGCTGATTCTCCTCAACCACTGCCTCGTCGCCACCTCCTCTGGATCCACCAACATCAGAGTCACAGCTCTCACTGACGAGCCTAGCTTGTCGATATTGCTATGCATTACAACTCTGGGCCTGGAGTAACATGGCCAAATCAGGGGAGAATTTCCTTCTCTAAAGGAATCATCTTCATGCATGAATGGATCCATGCCCACATGGATCCAAGATCTGTCAGGAAATTCAATAGGAATTAAACATCTCTGTTATTCATAACTAGGCATAGCAAATGTATTTCACTTGACAAATGGGTCCTCTAACTGTTTCAAGATTCTAGGTCACCAAAAAGTCTCACATGCTCTTAAGCTACACTTGGCTATGCCTGAGTGCCCATGGAAAATGCTTTATAGAAGGAAAAAGCAATTACCAGTTGATCATCAAAAACCACGAAATCCACGACAAGAAGAATTGATACCTGTGTTTGAAGCAAATCTTCCTAAAACAGTTCACAGTGCATGGGTGGCACGGTGACTCAGTAGCTCAGTGGTTAGCACTGCTACCTCACGGTGCCAGCGACCTGGGTTTGATTCCTGCCTTGACTGTCTGTGTGGAGTTTGCAATTCTCCCCATGCCTGCATGGGTTTCCTCTAGGTGCTCTGGTTTCCTCCCACAATCCAAAGATGTGCAGGCCGGGTAAATTGGCCATGCTAAATTGCCCATTGTGTTAGGGGCATTAGTCAGGGGTAAATAGAGGTTCTGGGTGGGTTACTCTTCAGAGGGTCAGTATGGACTTGTTGGGCAGAAGGGCCTGTTTCCATACTGTAGGGAATCTAATCTAATTGAACTCCAAGTTTTTGGGGGATGCAATAGTTCTGTATAATAGGGCACTCAAGATGCTATTTTCTCCTTTCTAATTAGGTTACGTTTGTTTATATAGACTAGCCATGATTCTGCATTTTCTGGGGTAAGAGATTACTTCAACCCCAAAAGCATCTTCATCTTTTGTGAGTGCACCAGTCGTAACTCACGAAAGAGCAATGGTCAATCATAACTCACGGTCATATTGAGTCTCACTTGAGAATTGTTTGAGTTTGAGGTAAAAGCTTTATACTTACATAGACATAGAATCCCTACAGTGTGGAAACAGGCCATTCAGCCCAACAAGTACACACTGACCTTTTAAGAGTAACCCTCCCCTACATTTACCCTTAACTCATGCACTTAACCTACACATCCTCGAACACTATGGGCAATTTAGCACAGCCAGTTCACTTAATCTGAACATCTTTGAATTGTGGGAGGGAACCCACAAAAACACGGGTTTTTTTATGCGCAAACTCCACACAGTCACCTGAGGCTGGAATTGAACCCAGGTCCCTGGTGCTATGAGGTAGTAGTGCTCGCCACTGAGCCATGGTGCCACCCCACTTGTGGAGGCATATTTGAAAAGTCTTTTTCATCTGGCAAGGAGACCAAAGTATTATGATCAATTTTAATTATGACTTTGAGACACAGCATATAACCATTATATTCTCTATATTGGTGTACTGGATTTCTGCAAACTGATAACATCCTTGAAGCATACTAAATGAGTTTCCACAGTGTTTTCTGTTCCTGAAAAATATTCACCCCGATAACTGTGGTTGATATATCTTCTACAATGTTCAGAGGGTATGGTGAATTGTAATGAACTAAGAAATCAGGGGAGGTTGGCATGTCCTTAATCTACTGAAATGCTGTGTATAGCAATGCCAACCTTGTGATTTCTTTAAGAGATTCATCAAGATTCTATATCAGAGGTAACTTCTGATAAAAGTATTCATCAACAAACCCAGAAATCACTGATGTATAGTGCTGCAGAATATTTGAATGCCTTGATTTTCTAGTGATCAGCTTGTACCCCATCAGCTTGTGACCTCGGAAATGAACAAAATCAATCTTGATCAGATGGGCAAGTGGGCTGAGGAGTGGCATAGGGAGTTTGATTTAGACAAATGTGACTTGTTGCATTTTGGAAAGGTAAATCAGGGGAGGACTTAATAGCAAGGTCCTCGGGAGTTTCCAAACAAAGAGACCTTGCGTTGCAGGTTCTTAGTTCCTTGAAAGTGGGGTCACAGTAGACAAGACAAAGACATTTAGTATACATGCCTTTATTGGTCAGTGCATGGAGTAAAAGATTTGGGAGGTCAAGTTGTGTCTGTACAGGATATTGATTAGGTCATTTTTAGAATAGAACATAGAACATAGGAAAATACAGCTCAGTACAGGCCCTTCGTCCCTCGATGTTGCGCCGACCGAAGCCTACCTAACCTACACTAGCCCAATAACCTCCATATGCTTATCCAATGCCCGCTTGAATGACCATAAAGAGGGAGAGTCCACCACTGATACTGGCAGGGCATTCCATGAACTCACAACCCACTGAGTAAAGAATCTACCCCTAACATCTGTCCTATACCAACCCCCCCCCCCCTTAATTTAAAGCTGTGTCCCCTAGTAACAGCTGACTCCATACGCGGAAAAAGGTTCTCACTGTCAATCCTATCTAAACCCCTAATCATCTTGTACTGTGTCTCCCTGTGATTGGAAGGATGTTGTGAAACTTGAAAGCATTTAGAAAAGGTTTACAAGGATATGGCCAGAGTTGGGTGTTTGAGCTATGGGGAGGGTCTGGAGAGGCTGAGGGTGACCTTATAAAAGTTTATAAAATCATGAAGGGCATGGATAGGGTGAAAAGTCAAGGGTAAGGGAGTCCAAAACTCACAGACATAAGTTTAAGGTGAGAAGGGAAAGATATAAAGGGGACATAAAGGACAATTGTTTCACACAGAGGGTGGGGTGTGAATGGAATGAGTTTATAGAGGAGGTGATGGAGGCTAGTACACTTACTATACTTAAAACACATCTTCATGGGTATATTTGAATAGGAATGGTTAAGGGGGATATGGGACTGTATTAATTTAAAACATTTTGTCAGCATGGACAAATAGGACCAAAGAGTCTGCTTCTGTGCTGTACATTTCTCTGACTCTAATAGGAAAGTCGCATCTGTCAATCAGCATAAGACTTTATGAATGTAAAACGTCCAGATAATTGTATTATCATAGAGATGAGGGCTTCCAGCATATACTGCATATCATCTATGTGGCCGATCATGTCAAGTTGTAAAACTTTGGACCACGTAAGTTGGAAAAGCTCCAAGTTAAAAGCTATACCAAACACCAGTTTATTGAAAAAGTATCATCAGAATGGGGAAATGAATGTGGTGAGGAGTCAAGAATCTCATCAAGAGGGAGCTGTCCAAACCCACTATTTGCATCCAATGTTGACTTAGCCAGTCTTTCACCAGCTATAGATAATAGCTGAAAAGCTCAATCAATTGAATTCAAGAGCTGTATGACAATTACACAAATTCACATAAAGTCATTGAGTTTGGGAAATGTGATGATATCTCAGCGTCATTCTGTAGGTTTAGTTACCAGAGAGATAACTCCATAGTGGCCATGTCATTCCATTATTTCTTTACAGTTTTTTTTCCATTGATGGATAAAGCATTTTCCTCAGTTTAATGAGACAAACTGGTCTGGCATTAGGTTTTTAAACGATTTTCCAGTTTTCTTAGCCAAGTGAACAATTTGAGATACCTGTACTTAATGTCAATTTTCACACTGAGAGTGAATTCATGTACTCTGCAGGAAAATGAGGGCAACCGTGATATCGATTTGACAGAACTCATCTAAATAGTTATCCATTCAGACTTAGATTAGATTATCTACAGTGCGGAAACAGGCCCTTTGACCCAACAAGTCCACAGCGATCCTCCGAAAAGTAATCCACGCAATCCCATTCCCCTCTGACTAATGCACCTATCTTTATGGGCAATTTAGCATGGCCAATTCACCTGATCTGCACAGCATTGCACTGTGGGAGGAAACCAGAACACCCAGAGGAAACCCACACAGACAAAGGGAGGATATGCAAACTCCACACAGACAATTGTCTGAGGCTGGAATCAAACCTGGGTCCCTTGTACTGTGAGGCAGCAGTGCTAACCACTGAGCCACCGTGCCACCCAACTTAAGCTTGCTGCTGATGCTAGTGTCATGGTTATCTGAGATCGTACCCCAATGTCTGCAGAAATGAATGTTTTATCATCTGATCTAAGGCTTTATTGCAATGCAAACATTTAATATAATGTTATATATTGAACCCACATTGAATAATGAAACATTTGTGGAGAAAACATATGCTACAAGTAACTAGTAATCTTTCCTGTTGAGGACAAATGTATGTTTTGCCCCCAACATCCTGCGCAAGAGAAATATAGGTTTTTTCTAAGTAGCGATACCTCATGAAAAAAATATGTTCCTTTGCAGTGTTGACATGTTTTTCAAAGTTCTATTCCAAAGCATAAATAAATATGTTAGGTTTGAAAAAGGTTTGATTTATTGCTTGGTATGGCCTTCAGACTGTCACATGTCCTGTTTGTCTTTATAATGAGTACATTGTTTGTGTGAGGTTCAACAATAGACACTACAACATTAGATAGATGCTGACATTGTTACATGTATATATTGTTAGATGAGGGGTCTGCTTTCTCTGGTCTGGTGGTTTATTGTGTTTTAAGTAGTCAACAGATTCTGAGACTAATCTGCATTCAGTTGAACTTTTGCTATACAATACAAGTGTTCAAACATTTAAACACTGTCTCAGTCTCTGTGTCCAGTGCTAGTTAGACTCCTCAGTCTATAGTTGGATGCTTTTTTAGAGTCATAGAGCTATGCAGCATAGAAACAGACTAGATTAGATTACTTACAGTGTGGAAAAAGATCCTTCGGCCCAACAAGTCCACACTGACCCGCCGAAGCGCAACCCACCCATACATTTACCACTTACCTAACACTATGGGCAATTTAGAATGGCCAATTCACCTGACATCTTTGTGACTGTGGGAGGAAACCGGAGCACCCGGAGGAAACCCACGCAGACACAAGGGAGAACGTGCAAACTCCACACAGTCTGTCGCCGGATTTGAACCCGGGTCTCAGGCGCTGTGAGGCAGCAGTGCTAACCACTGTGCCACCGTGCCGCCCTAAGACCTTTCAGTCTTAGTCATCCATGACAAATAGATATCTTAAAATAATCTTGTCCCATTTGCCAGCATTTGGCCCATATCCCTCTAAACCATTTCTATCATGTACCCATCCAGGCGTCTTTTAAATGATGTAATGGTACCAGGCTCCACCACTTCCTCTGGCAGCTCATTTCATATATGCACCACCCTCTGCATGAAAAAGATTAATCTTTTTTTAATTTTTCCTCTCTCACCTTAAACCTACGCCCTCAAGTTTTGAACTCCCCAACCCCAGGGAAAAGACCTTGGCTATTCAGCCTATCTATGCCCCTGATGATTTTACAAGCTTCTATAAGGTCACCCCTCAGGCTTCAATGCTCCAGGGAAAATAATCCCTCCCTATAGCTTAAATCTTCCAACCATGGCAACATCTTTGTAAATTTTGTCTGAATGCTTTCAAGTTTCACAACTTCTTTCCTATAGCAGGGAGTGCAGAATTGCATGCAGTATTCCAACAGTGGCCTAACCAATATCCTATACAGCCACAACATGTCCTCCCAACTCCTCTAGTCAAATGCACTGACAAATAAAGACAAGCACACCAAACGCCTTCTTCACTATCCTATCTACCTGTGACTCCAACTCCCAGGAACTATGATCCTACACTCCAAGGTCTTGTTGATCAGCAAAACTCCCCAGGATCTTATAATTATGTGTATAAATCCCATCCTGATTTGCCTTTCCAAAATGCAGCACCTTACGTTTTTTTGAAATTAAACCCCGTCTGCCACTCCTCATGTTGGCCCATCTGATCAAGATCCCATTGTACTCTGAGGTTAGCTTCTTTGCTGTCCGCTGCACCTCCAATTTTGGAGTCATCTGCAAACTTACCTCCTATGTTCAAATCCAAATCATTTATACAAATGACAAAAAGCAGTGGACTCAGCACAGAACCTTATGACACACTGCTGGTCACAGGCCTCCAGTCTGAAAAACAACCCTCCACCCCCACCTCCTGTCTTCTATCTTCGAGACAGTTCTTTTATCCAATGGCTAATTATCCTTGTATTCAAAGTGATCTAACCTTGCTAACCAATCTACCATGAGGAATCTTGTTGAATGCCTTACTGAAGTCCACATAGATCACTTCCATCGTTCTGACCTTATCAATCCTCCTAGTCTTCTAAAAAGTCAATCAAGTTAGTGAGACATGATTTCATACGCACAAAGTCATTTTGGTAGCACGGTGGCACAGTGGTTAGCACTGCTGCCTCATAGTGCCAGAGACCCGGATTCAATTCCCGACTCAGGCGACTGACTGTGTGGAGTTTGCACATTCTCCCCGTGTCTGCGTGGGTTTCCTCCGGGTGCTCTGGTTTCCTCCCACAGTCCAAAGATGTGCGGGTCAGGTGAATTGGCCATGCTAAATTGTCCGTAGTGTTAGGCGGGGGGGGGGGTAGATGTAGGGGTATGGGTGGGTTGCACTTCGGTGGGTCGGTGTGGACTTGTTGGGCCGAAGGGCCTGTTTCCACACTGTAAGTAATCTAATCACTCCTTGTTTATCCAAGTATATGTTACTCTTGCTCCTCAGTATTCCCTCCAACAACTTGCCCACCACTGATATCATTTTCCATTGAAGAAGTTTTGTGATAGTCTATCGACAAAACAAATGATGTTTCAAGCACAAATAAGCTTTTGTTGTAAATTTCCATAACTGCATGGCTATATAAGACGTGAGGTCTCTTGCTGAGATATTTGTAACATTGATAGTCACAGGTGAGGTGCTGAAAGACTGGAGGTTGGCAAACGTGGTGCCACTGTTTAAGAAGGGTGATTAGGACAAGCCAGGAAACTATAGACCAGTGAGCCTGACCTCAGTGGTGGGCAAGTTGCTGGAGAGAATCCTGAGAGACAAGATGTACATATATTTGGAAAGGCAAGGATTGATTAGGGATAGTCAACATGGCTCTGTGCATGGAAAATCATGTCTCATAAACTTGATTGATTTTTTTGAGGAAGTAACAAAGAGGATTGATGAAGGCAGAGCAGTAGATGTGATCTATATGTACTTCAGTAAGGCGTTCAACAAGGTTCCCAATGGGAAACTGGTTAATAAGGTTAGATCTTATGGAATACAGGGAGAACTAGCCATTTGGATACAGAACTGGCTCAAAGGCAGAAGACAGCAGGTGGTGTGGAGGGTTGTTTTTCAGGCTGGAGGCCTGTTACCAGTGGAGTGCCACGAAGAGCGATGCTGGGTCCTCTACTTTTGTCATTTACATAAATGATTTGTATGCGAACATAAGAGGTATAGTTAAGAGGTAAGATATACATAAGAGGTAAGTTTGCAGATGACACCAAAATTGGAGGTGTAGTGGACAGCGAAGAGGGTTACCTCAGATTACAACAGGATCTGGATTAGATGGGCCAATGGGCTGAGAAGTGGCAGATGGAGTTTAATTCAGATAAATGCAAGGTGTTGCATTTTAGGAAAGCAAATCATAGCAGCACTTATACACTTATTGATAAGGTCCTAGGGAGTGTTGCTGAACAAAGAGATCTTGGAGTAGAGGCTCATAGCTCCTTGAAAGTGGAGTCGCAGGTCGATAGGATAGTGAAGAAGGCGTTTTGTATGCTTTTCTTTATTGGTCAGAGTGTTGAGTACAGGAGTTGGGAGGTCATGTTGTGGCTGTACAAGACATTGGTTAGGCCATTATTGGAATACTGCATGCAATTCTGGTCTCCTTCCTATCAGAAAGATGTTGTGAAACTTGAAAGGGTTCATAAAAGATTTACAAGGATGTTGCCAGGGTTGGAGGATTTGAACTATAATGAGGGATTATTTTCCCTGGAGCATTGAAGGCTGAGGGGGTGACCCTATAAAATCATCAGGGATATAGATAGGATGAATAACCAAGAGATACCCACAAAATAACTCATGAGCCATTGTTGGGACCCTGCACAATGGAGAATCCTGAAATCCTATCAAAGCCATGTGATTTGCCACTTATTTCTTTCTGGCAATCGTAACTAAAATGTATTTAGCTATCTTTGCAGGAGCAAACTCAGTGACTCCTCTACACAACACTGGATGATGAATTTGGAGATGTTTTAAAAGCCATTTGATCTGCACTGAAAGAAGCCAGATACATAAATATTGATCTCTGCAGACACTAGCAATGCCTTCCTCTCCTGATCCGCCTTTGCCACAGCTGGACCTCTGTTATGGAATGTAGACATTTGATGTACTGATCCTCATTAAGTTTCATATCCCAGAAATACTCCATCAACACCTTATCATTTTAGTGAGAGCTCATCTCCACTCCTTCTCTCTTTGCCCCTCCCCCACCCCCTCTCCTCCTTCCAGCAACTTGTCCTGCTCTGGACCATTTCTGCTCTTTCGCCCTGACACACTGTAATCCAACAGGGATACAAACTACTGCACCCAGGTTTGGGGGCAAGTGTTTTATGTTGAGTGCTTAAAGCCATGACAAAGTCTTTCAACATCTACCACATCATTTACTGTAGACTTCAGCAACTTCAAATAACATTATAAAACTACATACACTTCTACAAAAGTACGAAGAAGTATGGGTACTGAAAATTAGAAAGAAAATCAGAAATTGCTGGAAAGAAAATCAATGGATAGAAGTAGAGTTAATGTTTTAAGTTCAATGACCCTTCTACAATGTCAGCAACAACACATAGGAAGCAGTTAGCAACTAAGTTGAAATAAATTGACGATTTCTTAAAGAAAATACTGGTATGGCATACGTTTTTAACAGTGTGTATTGAAGAAAGGCCATCATCTGGAACATATGGTGGCTCAGTGGTTGGCACTGCTGCATCACAGCACCAAGGATCTGGGATTGATTCCACTCTGTGTGGAGTTTGCACATTCTTCCCCTTGTTTGTGTAGGTTTCTTCCAGGTACTCTGGCTTTCTCCCACAGACCAAAAATGCGCAGGTTAAATGGCTTGGCCATAGGAAACACAGGGCTACAGAGATAGATTGGAGAGGTAAGTCTGAGTGGGATACTCTTTAGAGAGTTGGTGTGGACCTGAAGGGCTGAATGGCCTGGTTCTGCACTGTAAGAGTACAATGATTCAATGAAACTGGAAGTGAGTGTTAAATTAACAATTTAGACTGATTGATATCATGATGGAGCACTCTACCCACATTAGTTACAATTTAATTTAGTTGCAATTCCAATGAAGAAGCCCCCAGGTGAGTCATAGCAGGTGTGTACCTGCAAGCCACAAATACTATTTTGGAAACAGCACCTTTAACATCCAAAGGAGCAAATGTTGCAAACCAGAATTTTACAGAAAGAATGTGCACGCTCCTCCCTCATCCTTGTAGAAAAATCATTGATAGCACCCTAACTTCCAAACAGCAATAATCAACACCACATCAGATCTACTGGTATCACAAATTGTTGGCTTAGATCTGGCAGCATCTAAGGAGAGAAAAGAGTTAACATTTCAGTTCTATGACCTTTCAGCTAACTCCTGACTTTGTTGCAAAACTTTAATTATCAATATCCTGTCAACTCTTGAAGTTAGAGGCGAAGAAGACAGATTTTACGAATACTTTCACAGACTTGTACTAACAATTTTCCAATGTGTGTTTGGAACGTGAGGTGCCTTGTCCTTGATATGTCATATCTACTAATACTATTATTGCCTTCTTGGGATCATCAGCAGTGAGCTGGTTTTGACAAATGAGCATAACTGATAAAGAGTATCAGCAAAGATAAAATGAACAATCTGGGCAGGAAAATGATCGTATAAGTCTCAGATGACACCACATCTGTTGGTAAAGTGGCATTAATAGCAAAAGCAGATGATTGAAGCAACACAAGTCATTATTGATAAGGGGCAACTTGCCTTTCTACTCAAGGTGAATAGAGAGATAGCAAGTTACTTAGGCGTCAGAGAATCGGAGTATAGATATCATAAGAGATTCAATATGTCAGCGATAAAGTGGACAAACCAGGCAGAATCGAAATGGAAGATCAAGTAGAAAAAATGTATTTATACAACAAAGATCAAATTGAGGATCAATGTATAAATAGCTATTATGACACAGAGTAACCCCCCACCCCATCCCTGCTAATATAAACCTGCAACACAGAAATGATTGAATCCATGATGTAATTTGTCAGAATTCGAAAGGCAAAGAACCATCCCAAAAGTCACTATTTAAAGTAAACATTAACAACTTTAATTTTATAAAGTCTAACAGAATAATTAACAACTCATTTATTTAAACCTATGTTTTACCTTCACCCTTCAATACTAATCCGATTAAATCCCTGATTAAGATTGACAGAAAAATTAAAATTTCAAAACTGGCCAGCTGTCGAATCTTCTCTTGGTATCTCCCTCTGTAGATTTGGTCAATGTTGATTTTTTTCCTGTGCAAACTCCTTCTCCAAACAGGGACCTCACAGAGTGTATTTATTAGCAACCTACATTTGTTGGTCTTTTGTTAGTTCTCCCCCAATTGTTCAATTTTTCCCAGTCTTATACGCCAAAGAGTCAGATTGTTTCATTGGTTTTAATATTGTCAAAATACCAAACTCAAATTTGATTGGAGTTTAGTATCTTGGGGGATAATTTAAACTGATTGGCTGAATTTGAACTTTTTTTGTCTCAAAGCAACCCAGGTACTGCTAGCTGCTGGACCAAATGTTGCTTTGTAAATTCTCCAGAACACTGTGTGTTTCCTAGGTTCTTCAACTCTCCTAAAGGGTAGAGTGCCCCTTGTACCGTTATAACATGGGATATGCAAGACCAATTTCAGAAATAGAAAGAGACAGGTAAAATAAGCAAAGAGCTTGATAATAATATTAGTGAAGGAGATGTAAATTCCTCTGTAAATTAATTTTCTTCCATTGCCTTTGACCAAATTCACCTTCTGCGCTTTATAACATTAGCTATCCATAATAAGTATCACCTGGTTAATTTTAACTTTAATGATTTAATAAATAAACTGAATTAATAGAGTCCCTAAAGGGTTGAACGAGGCCATTCAGTCTATCAGGTCCACACTGATTCTCCAAAGGGCATTCCACATCCTCTATAATCTGCATTTCCCATGGCTAACCCACCAATTCTATACAACACGTGACCATGCGAGGAAACCAGAACATCAAAAGGAAACCCATGCAAACAGGGGGAGAACATACAAATTCCACACAGACTGTTGTCCAAGGCTGGGCTCAAACCTGGGTCCCTGGCACTGAGACAGCAGTACTAATCACTGAGCTACTATGCCACTCTGAGTACTGAATTTATCTCTTGGAATGTAGGAGAATGAGGGATGATCTTATTGAGGTGTATAAAGTCATGAGGGGCATAGATAGGATGAATGCATATTGTACGTTTTCCCAGGGAAGAAGAATTGAAAACTAGATGGCATAGGTTTAAGGTAAGAAGGGAAGGTTTAAGAAGGACCTGAGGGGCAACTTCTTCACACAGAATGTTGTGTATATGGAATGGGCTGCCAGAGGAAGTGGTTGAAACAGGTCCAGAAGCAAAATTTAAAAAAGAAATTTGGACTGTTACATGGATGGGAAGGGCAAGCCAAGTTAAAGAAAGTCACAGACTTTCAACAAGAAATGGAAAACAAACATTTCATTATGGTTTGAGAAGGATATTTTTCTTCACTTAACAGTAGTTATTTAAGCTATATATTCAGCTCTAATTCACGGATCAGGCAATAAATGATCCAGAGAGGAGATCTGGAACAATATTACACACCATAGGCAAGGAGGGTCTCCACAGAATAAATACATCCAGACTTTCGAAGAATAGTTTTAGAAACACAGAGAAATTCAGAAGCATAATTGAAGACCAGCTCAAGTATATCAAATATCAGATGCCAAAGTCACAGACTGCAACTCATGTCATTGATTAAACCTCCAGATAATGGTCAAAAGATGCCACAGCAAATAAAAACTCACACAGACGTCATCTTTACACCTCTACACTAATCAAAACCTTCAGGAAAGATATTCTGTGAAAGAAATGGGTCCATGCCATTTCCGGAAGTGACAGTCAGAGGCAGATTAGATGATAGGCATCAAAACACTTTTGGAATGGTTAGGTAAGTATACAAAACCACCGAGATCTGTCATGGATGTAATTTGTCACACCTACTCAAAGCATTTGCAAGAAATGTGGCACCATGTGACATTGCACACAGGTGTGGAAGATTTGGTTTCAAACATCAAGCCAGACCCCAGAACAAGACACAGCTGATACAACACCAAGTCCCTGACAGCAATGAAAGCTGTTCAAATGTACACAAACATATCAAGAAGCGCAGTCAACAAAGCAAAAGCACATTCTGGAAGATGGTCATGTCTTTTATATTGCCAACCTTATACACCATGTGCAAGAACGTGACTATCATATGAATCCAAAAGGTGGCTTTTACATCCTGAAAGTCAAAATAAACACAACAGCCAGTACAAACATTTTATTCCTAATTATCTTAAAAAACATCTATCCCAGAAAGTTGTGCTGCATGTTATAGCCTTGTAGAAACTGTCTCACAGGGTAAAACAGATCACCAATTCTATGTAGTGTCACAGTTGCATATATAATGCCAATATGCAAACTCAGTTTAGCTTCCCAAAACTTCATTCTGGTAATTACTAATAGCCCAGCAGTGATAGGGCTGCCACTATATACAGATCTCAGTATAGCAATCTTTCAAAAGATTCAAGCAACAACTATTATGCTAGAACAGGCCAAGCATAATGCAAATGAATCACTTAGGAATCTCAAATGCCTCTCCCAGATTTATTTGACATGAACAACAATTTTCAGGGTAAGGCAATATTGCATTCCAAGGAGGAGAGAACCACATTCATCAATCCTCCAAGGAAACACAGAGCACACAATTAGGAGAGTGGATCAAAACCCCCAGCACGACTTATATGCAAAAGACAAGTGCTAAGGCTCTTGCCTTACTACCAACTGTTGAACCATTTTGAAACATAGAACATTCCTCTTCAAAGACAGAGGAGAATGACAGAAACAGATGACCAGCGAGTAGATAAAGAATGACCCTACTTACACACTGGACAAGAGAGTGTGATTCATAAATCCACTCACAAATACATGCATACCATAAAGGTTTCTGAAATAATGTAACTAGTCCAAATTGGTCAAGGCAGTAACTGAACCTGTGCTAATTTGCAAAGGAATAGAACCAGTTCAGTGTCATGGACAACACATCAATCACACAAATTAAGGAAGAAGACTCCCATGATGACGATTGTGTGATGATACTGATGATAGTCACAAGACAAACATGTTATTAGTCAAGAGCAACCAAGAATAAGGCATACTTCTACAGCTGGGCATGCAGTCACCAGATAAGGATGTCATCAAATCTCCAAAACATTGTCATGAAATTTAAATTGTTAATCTTCAGAACTCTATTTTATCTGTTTTTACAATTATTGAGTTGAATTGGGATTTTCTTTCTTCCTTTGAAAAAAAGGGATACTGTGTTCTGTACAGTGAGTATGTGATATGCCTTTCAGAGGCATGTTCATGATATTATCACTTAATAATAGCATGTGATCTGATTATATAAAATTGCCAGTCTCCACCACTGAGGCTACTTGCAACAAGACATGTTAAGGGAGGCATGCTACAGTTTGTAACCAAATTGTTCAGTATTAGCCTAGACATGTCAGTGCCTGTTATTGTAATATATACATGGATGCCAGCTACTGCAATGAACGAGTATTGAATCTTTCAGTACCATTACAATCATGTCTCAATCTTATGTAACATGAGCTAAGCTAAGTATCATTTCATCAACTAAATGAACCATGTTAAAGATAAAAATCCCATCAATGCATCAATGATAGATCATAAGGACAGAACAAATCAATGTTAAGTGTAGTGTCTACTTGGAAAGAAATGTCTCCCAGAAACTAAATTTCACATGAGAGACGGTGTAAGTGCAGACACCTAAAGCCAGAGATTTTCCTAATTGGCATCTTAATTTGAAGATAGAAATATTTGCTTCAAGAACACAATAAAGCACTGAAAATCTACGAGTGAAGAATGACATTTACGAAACTGTCCCAACATGACAACTTGCTTAATGAGAAAATTAGCTACAAAGGATAGAGTGCTGGATTCATGGCACTATTAAAATTTTGAAAATGATTTCAAGGCTTTTTTTAAAAATTGTACATGTCAGATGTGCATGTTCATCCAATCTTCCAATGGAAAGTGCAGACCATTTATTTTGGGTTGTGGCTTAAAAAAAAGAGGCCAGATCACTGACTTGTTGCACACCATCAACAAATTTTATTTCCAATGGCTTTGTTGACAACAATGAGTCTATTCCAAACATGTCCAATCATGGTCCTCATAATGCTCTATTATTTTCATTTGGGTGCAGTGGGGTGCATTTAATCCAATTTGCTTTTGAACACAAGAAAAGGGAAAATTATGGTGTTCATTAGGTTCACTGAAATTCTTCCTTTCAATCAATTCTGTTTTTCATGATAACATGTATCACACTGTCTGCTATTTTAATTTTTAATTTTATTGCCAGCCGTCTGGTGAGATTATTCCATCAGGCTATTATGTTTTCAGTACTGATAACATAAATTAATATTCACAACTAACCTTTTAGGTTACACATCTTCTTTTTTCCTAAATTCCTCTCAGTCCTGAGAGCTATGTTTACCATCTGTGAGATAGACTATGATATATGTCTCATTTTCCGCTTAATTGCACTCCATCCTCAACCACCGTAATTATGACTGTGACATTCCATTAAAACACCCAGTGGGCTTGGAGTGGTTCCTTGCTGAAATGTGCTTTTCTCTGCTGGTGTTCAGTCACTCTTACCTCCAATTGCACACTCCACAACAGCACTGATGAAGTTTGGGAGATTCCTACTGGTTAAGTGGCTCATTAACTGCTTGAGAAGTGTTAACAGATCATGACTGTTGGCAAATTATGATTGGAAGGTATGTGTATCTGGCAAAAAAAAACCTCTTTTCTCTGCAATCAAAACTCTTTCCCATGCTTTCTTTGAAGTAAATCTGAAAAGCAGGGGGAAAAGAAAGCAGCAAGGCAGTGTTTTGGATAACAATAATTTGAGTAGGTCAGAAGAGAACAGTCGGAGTAACAAAAAAGTTAATGGGATTTTAGTGTCTAATGTATTGTCAGAATAAATTAGAAAAAAAAGCTCAATTTAGGTCAATTAAAACCACAGATGTGATTTCATAGGTCTGATCTATTAGTCATTACAGATAAAAGATTTCAAATTGATCAATGTTGCAAACTAACTATTCCAGGATATGTTAATTCTAGAAGGTATGGGAATTTATTTTCTTCTTCCATGACTAATAGGCACTGGCAGAAAACATAGAAAAGGAGGAGCGATATCCTTGATGATAAAGGGTGGGATCAAAACAGTAGAGAGAAATTATTTTGGTTCAGAAAATCAAGAATGAGAGTCAACTTAGGTAGAGCTAAGAAAGAGCAAGGATCAGGAAATATTGGAATGCATTGTTTAAGTGTATCGAATGTATCTGAAATGAACGGTAGAATGCAACTCAGGAAATTAAAGAGGTATACAACTAAATTACTGGAGCAATGAACGTGGGTTTTAATTTTCATGTAGATGAGACAAACCTGATTAGAAAAAGCATGTGGAGACAGTTTCATAGAAAAATATAACATAGTTTTCAAAATCAATATGTCTCGGAGTCAACTCAGATACAGATTATGTTGGGATCAATATTGAACCATGAGGAGAGAGTAACTAATCATCCTATCATGAAGAGAATTTCTTGATCTCAATCCCCATAATTTACTGAAAGTGATTTAATTACATCCGTCATGGGAGTCCTAAGTTTAAACAGTGATCTATTTAACTACAAGGCAAAACTAAATTGTAAATATACATCAACAGATGTGACAGAATCCAAGAAATAGTTAGTATTTAAAGAATGAACAGTTGCAACAAATGCAGATTCCTTTAAGACTCCAAAAAAAAATTTCACTGAAAATAATCTCCCCAAGGGCTATCCAGAGGAATTAAAGATTGCAATGGATGAAAGTAAAAGATATAACATTACAAAGGAGAATGATAAGCCTGAAGATTGGAAGGATTTTGGTCTATTAACTTTTGTTAGAATAGGATTTGAAGTGTAAGAACAATTAAATCTTTCTACAATGGAACCCAGTCATACCTGTGGTGATGTGTAATTTTTATTAATCTTACCTAAAAACGGACATTCTTGCACACAAGGGAATGCAATGAAGGTTCACTGGTCTGGTTCCTGCAATAGAGTATTGTCCTATGAGGAAAGAATGCATAAACTGGATCCACACAAGCATATAATTTAGGACTATGAGAGATAATCTAATTGAAACATATATTTCTTCAGAGGCATGACTGGATAGAAACTATGATGATTTTTCTGACTAGAAATTCCAGAAAACATAGTCACACTCACAGAGTAAGAGAAAAACTATCTAGGACTCAGATGAAAATTTAATTTGATCATTTTTTCAGGTACTAAGGGAAATAAGGAATATAGGGCTGAGCTAGAAAGTCAGACATAATCTTGTTGAATGATGGAGTAAGTTCAAGGAGCTAAGTCCCATTTCGGCTGCTTATATTTTTAGAACATAGAACATAAACCATAGAAAAGTACAATGCAAATGGCTCATGATGTTGTGCTGAGGACTATTTCTAATCTAAAATAAAATAACCTAACCTACTCACCCCTCAATTCACTGCTGTTAGGTGCATGTCCAGCAGTCACTTAAATGTCCCTAATGGCTCTCCTACTACCACCACTGGCAACGCATTCCATGCATTCACAACTCTCTGCATAACGAATCTACCTCTGACATCTCTTCTATACCTTCCTCCTAATATCTCAAAACTGTGACCCCTCGTGCCAGTCAATCCTGCCCTGGAGAAAAGTCTCTGGTTATTGATTCTATCCATCCCTTTCATTACCTTGTCTACCTCGATCAGGTCACCTCTCTTCCTCCTTGACTCCAGCAAGAAAAGTCCAAGCTTAGTCAACCTCTCTTCATAAGACAAGCCTTCCAGTCCAGGAAGCATCCTGCTAAATCTTCTTTGTACCCTCTCCAAAATCTCCATATCTTTCCTATAATAGGGCAACTAGAACTGGACGCAATATTCCACGTGTGGTGTCACCAGGGTCTTGTAGAACTGCAGCAAAACCTCACAGATCATAAGCTAGATCCCCCTGTTAACGAAAGCCAAAACACCATATGCTTTCTTAACAACCCTATCCACTTGGGAGGCAACTTTGAGAGATCTATGCACTTGAACACCAAGATCCCTCTGTTCTCCACACTGCCAAGAATTCTGTCTTTAATCCTATATTCACCATGTAAGATCAACCTTCCAAAATGCATCACTTCACATTTATCCAGGTTGAACTCCATCTGCCATTCTAGAGGCTTACTAGAAAGAGCTCAGAAATGGACTGAGGAGAGCCAGGAGTGGGCATGAAAAAGGCTTGGCAGGAAGGATTAGGGAGAACCCAAAGGCATTTTACTCAGATGTGAGGAATAAGAGAATGATCAGGGAGAAGGTAGTGTCAGTCAGGGATCACGTAGGGAACGTGTGCGTGGAGTTTGAGCAGATAGGGGAAGCCTTAACTTAGTTTTTTGTTTCGGTTTTCACTAAGGAAAGGGACTTTATTATGAATGAGAACTTTCAGGAGCTGGGAAACAGGCTTGAACAGATTATGATTGATGAAGCTGATTCTGAATAATGTGTTTCTGGAAAAGTGCAGCAGGTCAGGCAGCATCAAAGGAGCAGGAGAATCGACATTTTGGGCATAAGCCCTTCTTCAAGAAGGAAATCTTGTAGGAGAAAGTGAGGACTGCCATTTCTCAGCCCAGCTCTGCATCCTGTCTATGTAGCACTGCAGTCTGCAATAGCCCTCGATACTATCAACAGGACCTCCAATCTTTGTGTCATCAGCAAATTTACTAACACATCCCTCAATTTCCTCATCCAAGTCATTTATAAAAACTACAAAGAGCAGAGGCCCAAGAACACCATCTACAACCACTCTCTGCCTTCTGTAGGCCAACCAATTCTGAGTTCAGACAGCCAAATCTCCCGATATCCCATGCCTCCTGACATTATGAATGAGCCTACCATGGAGAACCTTATCAAATGCCTTGCTTAAGTCCATATATACCACATTCACTGCTCAACTTTCTTTGACCTTTCTCGTCATCTCCTCAAAGAACTCAATAAGCTTTGTGTGGCATGACCTGCCCCTCACAAAGCCATGCCTACTGCCTTTAATCACACTATGCTTTTCTAAATAGTCATAAATCCTATCCCTCAGAATTCTTTCCAAAACATTGCTGGCCACAGATGTAAGACTAACAGGTCTATACTTGCCAGGGATTTTCCTATTCCCCTCCTTGAAAAGAGGAACAACATTTGCCTCCCTCCAATCCTCCAGTACAACTCCCATGGAGAGTGAGGAAGCAAAGATCTTTGCCCGCGGCTTAACAACCTCCTTTCTCACTTCCCAGAACAACCTAGGATAAATCTGGTCTGGCCTTGGGAAAATGCCAATCTTAATGTTTGCCAAGATTTCCAGCACTGAGCTTAAAATGTGTTGCTGGAAAAACGCAGCAGGTCAGGCAGCATCCCAGGAGCAGGAGAATCAATGTTTCGGGCATGAGCCCTTCTTCCCTTCTTCCAGCAACACATTTTCAGTTCTGATCTCCAGCATCTGCAGTCCTCATTTTCTCCTACAAGATTTCCTTCTTGAAGAAGGGCTTATGCCCAAAATGTCGATTCTCCTGCTCCTTTGATGCTGCCTGACCTGCTGCACTTTTCCAGAAACACATTATTCAGAATCAGCTTCATCAATCATAATCTGTTCAAGCCTGTTTCCCAGCTCCTGAAAGTTCTCATTCATAATAAAGTCCCTTTCCTTAGTGAAAACCGAAACAAAAAACTAGGCTTCCCATATCTGCTCAAACTCCACGCACACGTTCCCTACGTGATCCCTGACTGACACTACCTTCTCCCTGATCATTCTCTTATTCCTCACACTTCCTGCCAAGCCTTTTTCATGCCCACTCCTGGCTCTCCTCAGTCCATTTCTGAGCTCTTTCTAGTAAGCCTCTAATCCTCTAAAGCTGTGCTAGATCCTTGCTTCTTCTACCTTATGTAAGCTGTCTTCTTCCTTTTGACGAGAAGCTCCTTTGTTCTCATTATTCAAGGTTCCTTAACCTTACCCCTCCTTGCCTGTCTCAGAGGAAAAAAAAATGTGCATCACTCGCAACAACTGCTCCTTAAACAGTCTCCACATGTCTGTTGTGCACTTTCTATGGAACAATTGTTCCCAATCTGTACTTCCCAACTCCTGTCCGATAGCTTCATAATTTCCTTTTCCCCAATTAAATATCTTCCCTTGGTAACTGCTCCTTTCCCTTTCCAAGGCCATGGTAAATGTGAAGCAGTTGTGGTCACTGTCACCAAAGTGTTCTCCCACCGTGAGATCTGACACCTGTCGTGGCTCATTGCCTAGCACCAAATCCAAAATGGCCTATCCCCTTCCCACATACTGAATAAAGTAACCCTCCTGAACACAACTGACAAAAATGGCTCCATCCAAACCATCTGCACTAAGGCGATTCCAGTCAATATTGGGAAGGTTGAAGTCACCCATAACAACAACCCTGCTACATCTGCATTTTCCCAAAATCTGCCGGCCTATGAGTTGTTCAATCTCCCTACTGCTATTAGAGGGTCTGTAGAAAACCCCCAATGAGGTGGCTGCTCCCTTGCTGCTTCTAACTTCCACCCATACTGACTCAGTAGACAAACCCTCCCTCAACAACCTTCATTTCTGTAGCTGTGATGGACTCTCTGATTAGCAATGATACACCCCCTCCTCTTTTTCCACGCTCCCTGTTTCTTTTACACATTCTAAACCCTGGAACACTTAGCAAACATTCCTGCCCCTGTGAAACCCACATTTCTGTTAATGTCACAAAATATTAGTCCCAAGTACTGATCTATGCTCTAAGTTCATCACTCTGATTTCTGACACTGCTTGCATTAAAGCAGACACGCTTTAACCAGTCTCTTTGTTCCATCACATGAATAACCTTCCCGATAGTTTCACGACATCCTGTCACTTCCCCATATTTAACTACTCTCCTCTCAGATGTGTGGCTCTGGTTTCCACCCCCCTGCCAAACTAGTTTAAACCCTCCCGAACCACACAAGCAAATTTCCTCACCCAAGACATTGGTGCCTCTCCAGTTCAGGTACAATCTATCCTTCATGTATAGGTCCCACCTTCCCCAGAAGATATCCCAATGGTCGAAATATCTGAAGCCCTCCCTCCTGCACCAGCTGCGCAGTCACGTGTTAAGCTGTACTCGCTGCCTATTCCTCACCTCACTGTCTCGTGGCATTGGTAGCAGAGACCTGTTGATGGCAAAATTTCAATTTCTCATTCCATTTCTACTTTACCATTACCATGTTAATTAAAGGTTGAATTTGGTAATTTTCTTTACATGTTGACAAGTTCAAACACGGATGGTTCAGGTGTTTCAGATTACCCACTCAGTTGTTAGGGGAGATAGTGGCCCAGTGGTATTATTGCTAAAGTATTAATCCAAAGACTCATGTGCTGTTCTGGGGACCTGGGTTCAAATAACATGTGCAGTACGTACCACTATCTTTAATAATTTGAATTTGATATAGAAAATCTGAAATTAAGAGTCTAATGATGACCATGAAAACATTGCTTCACTAATATAAAGAGTATACATGTGACTCCAGACCCAGAAATTTTAAAGCTGCTGTAGTCTTATCAGATCATATAAAATGACTAGTGGTGGTTTAACCTCCATGCCTCAGGTTAGGTTGTGAAGGAGAATCCATCATGGTCATTGCAGACTTAGAGCACTGTGATTGAATCTTAAACGCCCTCTGAAAAATTAAGATTGGGCAACAAATCCTGGCCCAGCAACACCCACATCCCGTGAATGAATAAAGAGGAAACACAATGCCTGCAACCTGTGGGAAAAAGACCTGCGGACTGCTGGATTTACTGGTAATGCACTACTCATCAATGTTAAAGTTCCTGCTGTACTCTGCATTACCTCTCAAACTCTGTCAGAGGAAGTTCTAGTAGGCAGCATTACAAGGCCTTCTTTGTCATGGCTGACAGTTTTGAGAATGGCACCATAAACCATGCCAACCTACATGAGCAGGCATTCATGCCCACATATCTGACTGAATTCCCACCCATGTAAGATGTCATGGATTGCACACATATGACAACCTGACAGCCCAGAAATCAACCAGATCTATTTGCCAACTATTTTTTTTAATTCCACTAATGTGCAATGTGTTGTATATGGGGTCAAAAGGATTAACACTGAAGCGTGTTAAAGCACCACCAGTAATTTTGCGTGCACTCGTGGGCAGAGCAGGTTAGAATCTCAAAGGAGGGAGGCCTAATACCTGATCCTCCTCAAAGTGTCTATAACAATGGAACCTGTAACTAGTTGATAGCATGCAAAGAACTTTATCTTATTATCCACAAGGTATTCTTCTGTTTAGACTAGGAAGTGTTTATCTCTTCACAGTAGACCAAATAAGTCTTACAATTGCCTACTCTTAAAAGAGTAAAAAGTGAGGTCTGCAGATGCTGGAGATCAGAGCTGAAAATGTGTTGCTGGTTAAAGCACAGGAGGTCAGGCAGCATCCAAGAAACAGGAAATTCGACGTTTAGGGCCAGAGCCCTTCATCAGGAATACTCTTAAAAGAGGACCATACAACATGGGTGGATAATCCTAAAATGAAAGTGCTGTAGATGTGTGAAAGATTCTCATCGGCTTTAATAGTCATTTTGTGGCAGCTGAAGCTGCTGTTGTATTTGGCTCTTGGTACCAACCACAAGTAGCTCACAGTTGGAATAGTTCAGTGCCTCTAATTCTTTTTTCTAACAACCAATCTGGTAAAGGATTGGCCACAATGCCGAATAAATAAAAAGAGGCACTTTCCTTGCATAATCAGGTACAGTTTATTTCATGAAAGTAGTAGACATGATTAACATTAACTAATTAAATATAAGTACAGCCACCATGAACCAATATATCTCCATCATGAGGCTGTGAAAGACTAATCAATGTTTCACTATCATCAACAGGTTGGATGGAGCTAATGCAACTTCATAACTAACTCTTTCAGAGCATTGTACAACACAAACATACTCAAGAGATGACTGTTACAAGAAAAATGATTCCTCTCTTCAAACACGGCTAATGACAATCAGAAAACCATTTAATGTAACTAAACAGAGCTACAATAATGGTGTATGTTCAATAGACATAAGATTAGCTGAGCTGCTGGTAAACTTAAAATATGCGTCAGATTTATAGGCAGATCTGTGTTGTCCTTCTTAATTCATGAGACATCTTGTTTAGACTGTTCATTGTGCTTCTATGCTCTGTAAAACAATGCACAGCAGTGAGAATGATCTGGTGGAGAATGGCATGCAGAGTATAGGTTGTGTTTGGATTTCAAGGAAGATTAGGAGGAGTCAGAGTGATGAGGAAGATAAGGTGGATGAAGGAGATGAGAGGCAATGTGTCACCAAGTTGCTCACACCACTGTAGATTGCCAAGGAATGCCCACATTGATTTAAGGCTCCTGGCATTTATGCCAGTGGACTGACATGCCAGAAGCACAATCAACAGCCTTGCTTCACGTACACTTCATCCATCCCATGTGAGTGATACGAAGCAAACTTGCAATCAAATATTGAAACCTCAAATATTTCACTGTTACAGATTGTCAATTTATGTCTTTTCGTGTAGCATGATTGAAACTGAAGAGAGAAGTCACAACATAAAATGAATATACCCAGAAAATCTGGCAGCCTCTATGACAAAGGAGATGGAGTAATGTTTCATGTCAATGCCCTTCCATAAGAAGAAATTAACTTGAAGTCAACCTGATTGTTTATTGCTGACTTGAAGGTCCCTTTTACTTAATTATGTCACCACCAGTTTGTTGGGGGGCACCCAATCTTTGTGTCTCAAATTGGCAGGAATGCCAAAATATCATTTAACTCATTGCCTTCCTTTCTACAGGACCAGCCGTGGGATCTGTGGAGAGCCATAACTGGTACTCTTGCTCGTTGTTGTATACTGTGTTTCTCCTGCAACAAGGGGAAGATCAGCTTTATAGGTGAGTACAATGGTATGGGTTCCCCAGATGGATACAGTGCATTCAGAAGGGTGACTATCAATAAAAGACATAAAATCACATTTGGATAATGACGATTGGGGTTGGTGCATAAATAGATGAAGACAAGAGAATGGAAAGAGAAGAATGTGAAAAGCAAACAGAGGTTAACATCAATCTGATGAGAAAAGTGACTGGGTTTGAGAAAGCATAAGGTGGTGAGGTGATGCACAGAGGATGCAAACGAATTAACAACTACCCTCATTTTACCTGGCCTGGTTTGTTAGTTAAAATGCATCTTTTGCTGAATTCATGAGCATAGCTCATTTTGTTCAACTCATGGGCCAAAAGAACTGCTGGTTTAGCAGCTGGTCAAAACAGCTGTCCCTGAAGTGAAGTGCAGCCTTCACCCTTGGAACTCTAGCTCAAACTGTTCTTTGATTGCATCCATTTCCAACCCTTTAAACTCAATCTTTATAAACTGAGATTGAGGATTTGCTACATATAGCTCCTCATCAGTCCCATTTCTACACATTGGATGCTGACAAATATCCATTACTGAAAGTAAATTACTAATGAGATGGTTGCATTAGAAAGTCAACAATAGATGAACATGACTTTTTTCCAGATTTCCTACATGATGTCAGACAATGGCACACTCCCCAACCTGGTTTCTATCACATCTCCAAGTATATATCAAGGTACAATGTCAGGAATGCAGGTAAGAGCATAAGAACATAAATCCTAAGAGTAGGAATTGGCAATTCAGCCCATCCAGCCTGCTCCCCATTTCATATAATCATGGTTGATCTTATCTTGGCCTCAACTCCACTTTCCTGCCCATACCCATCACTATTTAACCAGTTACCAATTAAAAATTGGACTATCTACTTCTTAAATTTATTCAGTGTCCCAGCATCCACCATACTCTAGGATGGTGAGTTCCACAGATTCCTAACTCTTTGAGAGCTACAATTCCTCTTCATCCCTGTTATAAATCTGCCATTCCTTAGCCTAAAACTTTGACCTCTCATTTTAGATTGCTGGATAATGGAAACTTGAGCTCTATATCTACTTTGTCAACCCCCTTTAGAAACTTACATGCGTCAATTAGATTTACTTTCATTCATCTAAACTCTAGCAGGTACAGGTCAGAACTGTTCAATCTCTTCTCATAAGACAAGCATTTTATCTTTGGAAATAAACCAGTGAACCTTTTCTGAACTACCTCCAAAGCAATTATATCTATCATCAAGGGCACAGAATTGTATTTAAATCTCCAGAAGCAGTCTGACCAATGCCTTGTACATTTGCAAAAATGCTTCATAATTTTGTACCCATTAATAAATACCAATAGTCCTGATAATTACCTGCTGTACTGCCATACTGCCTTTCTGTAATTCTTGCCCAAGGACACCCAGATTTGTCTGCACCAAAACAATTTGAAGTTTCTCTCCATTTAAATAAAAGTTTGCCTTTTTATTCTTCTGGTTGAAATGGATAACCACTTTTTTTCCTTGTTAAACTCGGTCTGCCAAATTTGGCACACTTATTTAACCTATCCAGATTCATATGCATTGACAATTGTCTCCCTGTGAGACAGGTATTTAAGCTGTCTTATCTGATGTTTGCTTTCAGTCTGGTATGACTCAATACAACAGCTTGGCAGCATATTACAAATAGCAGAGTCAAGTTCCACTTTCATGCAAGTCAGGCACATGTAAATCCCTGTTGTGTGCAAGAATTTCCCATGTCCTAATTCTTTACTTAAACTTCAATCTTTAATAATCTCCTGCATGGAAATTGCACTGAGATCCCAATTGGCTGTCAGCTTGTTATCACATTCACACGCATGGTTTATGACTCTTATCTCAGATGTAGCCACTCTACTGGCTTAAACCTTGCTTTACCTGCATTACACTTCTGACATTTTATTCCTTCACCCTAACAATGTATTTCCATTCCAGCTGGAGTGATTTGCACACAGACAGGATTTATGGTGTTTATGAGGCTGAGGCTTGCAAGTTGAAACTACAAACAACACTTGATACATAAAGAGTGACTGCTCAACTTGGCCTTAGTTGCAATTTCCTGGTTACAGAGATTACAGCAAGTATGGCCGCAGATAACATTAAACCTACTCTGCACAGAAACTGCTGGAAATGTATGGCAGTATCGGCAACATCTATGGAGAGAGAAACAGAGTTCACATTTTAGACAGTGACCTTTCACCAAGAAAGTTTGGAAATATAATTGGTTTTGTGGAATTGATGTGGGGCGAGTGGAAAAATAACCAATGATAAGGCTTGTGAAGGGAAAGCAAGCAGAGATATTAAATGACAAAGCAGTTTGTGGGGCAGAACCAATGGGAGTGTTAATGGTAAGTGGGATTAAATGAAGAAGCAAAAAATGGGTTCTGGGAAGTTGTGAATGACAGACTAATAAACAGCTAATGCCTGCAAACAACATTAAGAAAACAAGATAGAAACAAGGAAAAGAAAAGGGAGCAAAATGTCAGACCAAAGATTTTACATTAGTGTGAAGTTGCTAAGTTCAATATTGAGTCCAGAAGTGTGTACACTGCCTATGTGACAGCTCAGATGCTCAGAAACTCTGTCTTTGTTAGAAATGCAGGTGCTTTAAGATATTCTCGAATCAACCTGGCACACCTCTGGAGCAGACACAATTGAGTTGTTCCTTTGGAAAGGCTTCACTTGAACTGTGCTGGGCAGCAAATTGAATAACATAAGAGAAAAACAAACAATTGAACCCTGGTCGTTGTTGAAAAATGTGGTGCTGGAAAAACACAGCAGGCCAGGCAGCATACGAGGAGCAGCAGAATTTATGACTGAAACATCGATTCTCCTGCTCCTTGGATGCTGCCTGGTCTGCTGTGTTTTTCCAGCACCACATTTTTCAACTCTGGTCTCCAGCATCTGCAGTCCTCACTTTCTCCTAATTGAACCCTGATCTCCAAGTTTAGAAGTTGGGACACTACCATTATTCCACAAGAGCCCCAAGGAAAACAACATCCAAACAAACTGTTTAGGGGAGTATTTATACAACTTTGGAGCAGACGGAACTTGAATCAAGGTAGACTCCAGAGGTCATACTGAAGATACTGTCTAATCAACCTTGTAAGCTACTTAGATTTGAACCATAGCCTCCTGATTCAGAGATAAAAAAAAACACTGTTTAGTCAACTAAACAGCTCCAGAATTGATTGAGAGTAGACAACGTTCGGACTCAGGCTGAAACGATCTGACCAAGACAATGTGATTGATACAGGGAGGGAGGAGGCAGCAACGTAATCATGTTAGTGGGCAATACAATTAGGGGAAAAATATTGTTTGCTGCAGTCATGAGTGTGATTCCAAAAGCTATGCTGCTGCCTGTTGCCAGCATTTCAGATGTCTCCTTGTGACTGGAGAGTAACTAAAAAAGGAAGGAGAGAGATCCAATTGTTCTCATGCACATTAGTACTAAGGACACTTGTAGGGCCAAAAAGGAGTTTCTACTGAATAAAAACTGAAGAGTAAGGAGATAAATCAAAACAGACACTAGACAATGGACAATAGGTACAGGAGTAGGCCATTCTGCCCTTCAAGCCTGCACCACCATTCAATATGATCATGGCTGATCATCCTTAATCAGTATCCTGTTCCAAGCTGGATCTCCAAGTTAATAGTCTCAGGATTACTATTTGAGCCACAAGCATATTGGCGTAAGTTAAATAATGTCAAGGAGTTAAGTGTATGCTTCAAAGATTGGTTGGAACAGGTTTCAGTTCATGACACCAATACTGAGGTAGAAAGGAGGCATTCTGTTGGATGGACTTCATTTGAACTGTGCTAGAATCAATGGCCCAATGAAGTGAACAACTAAAATGAAACAAAGGACTGCATTTGCTTGAAATGCGAAATAAAAACAGAAATTGCTGGAGAAACCCAGCAGGTGTGCTGAAGAAGGGCTTATGCCTGAAACTTCAATTCTCCTGCTCCTTTGATGCTGCCTGACCTGCTGCACTTTTCCAGCAACATATTTTCAGCTCTGATCTCCAGCATCTGCAGTCCTCACTTTCTCCTAGGTATGCAAGTATGCTGTTTTGGAAAATGGTGATGTATTCTCAGGGGAACGTAGCACGAACAGCCAAGTTTCTGGGATTGAGACTGGCTCAAATGCAATGATGGGTACGTCGGGATCCAAGAGATCAACTGTATGAGGGGATTCTCTAGTCCAAGATACATTCAGACGTTTCTGTGGCCAGCAGTGAAAAAGCAGAATGGTGTGTTGCTTCCCTGTTGCCAGGATCAAGAATGTCTCAGAGAGGATGCAGAATGTTATCATAGGGGAGAGGGACCAGCAAGAGGTCATTGTCCACATTGGAACCAATGACATGGGAAGGGAAAAGGTTGAGATTCTGAAGGGAGATTACAGAGAGTTAGGCAGAAATTTAAAAAGGAGGTCCTCGAGAGCAGTAATATCTGGATTGCTCCCGGTGCTATGAGTAATGAGGGCAGGAATAGGAGGATAGAGCAGATGAATGCATGGCTGAGGAGCTGGTGTACAGGAGAAGGATTCACATTTTTGGATCATTGGAATCTCTTTTGGGGTAGAAGAGACCTGTACAAGAAGGATGGATTGCACCTAAACTGGAAGGGGACTAACATACTGGCAGGGAAATTTGCTAGAGCTGCTCGGGAGGATTTCAACCAGTGAGGTTGGGGGGGTGGGTGGATGGGAAGATAGTTAGGAAAGAGATCAATCTGAGACTGGTACCGTTGAAAACAGAAGCAAGTCAAACTGTCAGGGCAGGCAGGGACAAGGTAGGACCAATAAATTAAACTGCATTTATTTCAATGCAAGGGGCTTAACAGGGAAGGCAGATGAACTCAGGACATGGTTAGGAATATGAGACTGGGATATTATAGCAATTACACAAACATGGCTCAGGGATGGACAGGACTGGCAGATTAATATTCCAGGATACAAATGCTACAGGAAGGATAGAAAGGGAGGCAAGAGAGGAGATGGAGTGGCATGTTTGATAAGGGACAGCATTACAACTGTACTAATGGAGGATATTCCTGGAAATACATCCAGGGAACTTATTTGGGTGGAACTGAGAAATAAGAAACGCATGATAACCTTATTGGGATTGTAATGTAGACCCCCTAATAGTCAGATGGAAATTGAGAAACAAACTTGTAAGGAGATCTCAGCTATCTGGAAGAAAAAATAGGGTGGTTATGTTAGGGGATTTTAACTTTCCAAACATAGACTGGGACTGCCATTGTGTTAAGGGTTTAGATGGAAAGGAACTTGTTTAGTGTGTACAAGACAATTTTCTGATTCAGTATGAGGACGTACCTAGTAGAGAAGGTGGAAACCTGGACCTACACTTGGGAAATAAGGCAGGGCAGGTGACTGGGATGTCAGTGGGGGAGCACTTTGGGGCCAGCTACCATAATTCCATTAGATTTAAAATAATGATGGAAAAGGATAGACTAGATCTAAAAGTTTAAGTTCTAAATTGGAGGAAGGCCAATTTTGATGTTATTAGGCAAGAACTTTCAAAAGCTGTTTGGAGGCAGATGTTTGCAGGTAAAGGGATGGCTGGAAAATGGGAAGTCTTCAGAAATGAGATAATGAGAATCCAGAGAAAGTATATTCCTGTTAGGGTGAAAGGAAGGGCTGAAAATGTGTTGCTGGTTAAAGCGCAGCAGGTCAGGCAGCATCCAAGGAACAGGAAATTCGACGTTTCGGGCCAGATGAAGGGCTCTGGCCCGAAACGTCGAATTTCCTGTTCCTTGGATGCTGCCTGACCTGCTGCGCTTTAACCAGCAACACATTTTCAGCTCTGATCTCCAGCATCTGCAGACCTCACTTTTTACTGAAAGGAAGGGCTGGTAGGTATAGGGAATGCTGGATGACTAAAGAAATTGAGGGTTTGGTCAAGAAAAAGAAGGAAGCATAAGTAAGATATAGACAGGATAGATCGAGTGAATCCTTAGAAGAGTATAAAGAAAGTAGGAGTATACTTAAGAGGGAAATCAGGAGGACAAAAAGCGGACATGAGATAGCTTTGGCAAATAGTATTAAGGAAAATCCCAACAGTTTTTACAAATATATTAAGGACAAAAGGGTAACTAGGGAGAGAAAAGGCACCTTTCAAGTATTTTGCATCAGTATTTACTGTGGAAAAGGATATGGAAGATATAGACTGTAGGGAAATAGATGGTGACATCTTGCAAAATGTCCAGATTACAGAGGAGGAAGTGCTGGATGTCTTGAAATGGGCAAAGGTGGATTAATCCCCAGGACCTGATCAGGTGTACCCGAAAACTTTGTGGGAAGCTAGACAAGTGATTGCTGGGACTCTTGATGAGATATTTGTATCATCGATAGTCACAGCTGAAGTGCTGGAAGACTGGAGGTTGGTTAATGTGGTGCCACTATTTAAGAAGGGTGGAAAGGACAAGCCAGGGAATTACAGACCAGTTAGCCTGACGTCGGTGGTAGAAAAGTTGTTGGAGGGAATTCTGAGGGACTGGATGTACATGTATTTGGAAAGGCAAGGACTGATTCGGGATAATCAACATGGCTTTGTGCATAGGAAATCATGTTTCACAAACTTGATTGAGTTTTTTGAGAAAGCAACAAAGAGGATTGATAAGGGCAGAGCAGTAGATGTGATCTATGTGGGCTTCAGTGAGGCATTCGACAAGGTTCCCCATGGGAGACTGATTAGCAAGGTTAGATCTCATGGAATACAGGGAGAACTAGCCATTTGGATACAGAACTGGCTCAAAGATAGAAGACAGAGGGTGGTGTGGAGGGTTTTTTTCAGACTGGAGGCCTGTGACCAGTGGAGTGCCACAAGGAGCGATGCTGGGTCCTCTACTTTTGTCATTTACATAAATGATTTCGATGCGGGCATAAGAGGTATAATTAGTAAGTTTGCAGATGACACCAAAATTGGAAGTGTAGTGGACAGCGAAGAGGGTTACCTCAGATTACAACAGGATCTGGATTAGATGGGCCAATGGGCTGAGAAGTGGCAGATGGAGTTTAATTCAGATAAATGCGAGGTGTTGTGTTTTGGGAAAGCAAATCTTAGCAAAACTTATACACTTAATGGTAAGGTCTTCGGAAGTGTTGCTGAACAAAGAGATCTTGAAGTGCAGGTTCATAGCTCCTTGAAAGTGGAGTTGCAGGTTTGTAGGATAGTGAAGAAGGTGTTTGGTATGCTTTCTTTTATTGGTCAGAGTATTGAGTACAGGAGTTGGGAGGTCATGTTGTGGCTAAACAGGACATTGGTTAGGCCAATGTTGGAATATTGTGTGCAATTCCGATCTCCTTCCTATTGGAAAGATGTTGCAAAACTTGAATGAATTCAGAAAAGGATATTGCCAGGGTTGGAGGATCTGAGCTACAGGGAGAAGCTGAACAGGCTGGGGCTGTTTTCCCTGGAGCATCGGAGGCTGAGGGGTGACCTTATAGAGGTTTACAAAATTATGAGGAGCATGGATAGGATAAATAGACAAAGTCTTTTCCCTCGGGTCAGGCAATCCAGAACCAGAGGGCATAGGTTTGGGGTAAGAGGGGAAAGATATAAAAGAGACTTAATGTGCAACTTTTTCACACAGAGTGTGATACATGTATGGAATGAGCTGCCAGAGGAAGTGGTAGAGACTGGTACAATTGCAACATTTAAGAGGAATTTGGATGGATATATGAATAGGAAGGGTTTAGATAGGGGTGAACACGAGAACCTTTTTCCACGTATGGAGTCAGATATTAAAGGGGGCATAGCTTTAAATTAAGGGGTGGTAGGTATAGGACAGATTTTAGGGGTAGATTCCTTACTCAGTGAGTCATAAGTTCGTGGAATGCCCTGCCAATAACAGTGGTGGACTCTCCCTCTTTATGGGCATTTAAACGGGCATTGGATAGGCAGATGGAGGATAGTGGGCTAGTGTAGGTTAGGTGGGCTTGGGTCGGCACAACATCGAGGGCCGAAGGGCCTGTTCTGCGCTGTATTTTTCTGTGTTCTATATTCTATGTTTGGAAGGATATGGGCCGGGTGCTGGCAGGTGGGACTAGATTGGGTTGGGATATCTGGCGGGTATGATGGGTTGGACCGAAGGATCTGTTTCCATGCTGTACATCTCTATGACTCTATGAGGTTTCGCAGCATCTGTGTAGAGAAAACAGGGTTACATTTCAAGTCCAGATACCCTTCTTCAGAACCTGTGGAAAGGGCTCTAAATTAGTTGATTGGGCTAAATCTTTGGTGAGAGGGGTAATACAAGTTAATAAAGCAACACGGTATGGCAGAATTACAAGCTATTTGAATCATGATACCCAGATAGGATGCGAATGGACAGAATTTCCACATAGAGAAAGTCAGCTGTAAATAGGGTCAAAGGGGGGAAAGGTCATAAAAGGGCAAAATTAACTGTTCTCTATTTGAATGTACATCGTATCCAGGGATATAATTAATTAATGGCACAAACAGACATTCATGAGTATAATCTTACAGCTATTCTGAAGACATGCTGACAAGGAGATTGAAGCTAACAATTAAATATTGTGGGGCATTGCGACTTTACGTACGGACAAGCAGGAAGGAATGGGTGGTGACATAACTTTGTTCATATGGGATAGAATATGTATGATGGCAAGAAATGATCTTGGATTGGAAAATGTAGAATTCGTGGAAGTCAGAAGAGGAGACTGGTGGGAGTAATGTATAGAACAACTAACAGTGATTATTGTGGGACAGAGAAAAAATAGTAGATAATGAGGGCATGTATAAAGGGCAGCACTTTAATCATGGGTAATTTAATCTTTATGTAGATTGGGGTAGTTGGATTGTCAGAATTAGCCACAAGGAAGAACTGGACTTGAAGCATTTAGGAATTGTTGTGCATCGTAGGGCCTGGGGTGGATTATCTTCCTTTTCAGCATTATGATAGGTCGTGTTTGTAATTTCTGGATTAGTGGTGCTGGAAGAGCACAGCAGTTCAGGTAGCATCCAAGGAGCAGCAAAATCGACGTTTCGGGCAAAAGCCCTTAATTTGCTATTAGGTGACTGATTCATTTGTTGGTTAGGCTTATTGAAAAAGAATGAGAAGTTTGTTTTTCCCAGTGTGGAATTGCTTTCCAGGCAAGAAGTGAATCCAGAGAGAAAGGTGGAACCGTGGGCGGCACGGTGGCACAGTGGTTAGCACTGCTGCCTCACAGCGCCTGAAGACCCGGGTTCAATTCCCGACTCAGGCGACTGACTGTGTGGAGTTTGCACGTTCTCCCCGTGTCTGCGTGGGTTTCCTCCGGGTGCTCCGGTTTCCTCCCACAGTCCAAAGATGTGCGGGTCAGGTGAATTGGCCATGCTAAATTGCCTGTAGTGTTAGGTAAGGGGTAATGTAGGGGTATGGGTGGGTTTCGCTTCGGCGGGTCGGTGTGGACTTGTTGGGCCGAAGGGCCTGTTTCCACACTGTAAGTCTAATCTAATCTAATCTAATATTTGTGCTGAATTGTATGTCCACAATAAAGCCCTTGTAAGATCTGAAGGTCTTTTGTTAATTAAAGATGCGGACTTTGGTCAGTTAAACAGATGGCAATGGCTAATTACAAAGATGTTTACATGAAAACAAGGTGAAGAATTAAAATGGCAATCTATTTGAAGCTCAAGGTCATGTTTACAGACTGAACAGAGGTGCTCTGCAAAGCAATCACCCTACTATTTTCGACACTTTTAACAAGAAAAGAAAGATCAGAATCATAGTATCAAGATATGCAAAGACATATTTTAACATCCATTCAGTCCTTATGCAACACAACATGTATTACTAAGACAAATCTAAAGGACTAAAAGAAAATATTGTATAGAGACAAGAACAATAACAGAGGAGCACAGATATATAGAGTTCAATTTCCCGATGGTGGTTAAAAAGATCCTTTGAAGTTCTCAGAGGCTTACAAGGAGGTTAGCAGTTGGGAAACTGTTTTGCATTCATTCGTATGTTTTGAATACTCATTATGTATCCAGCCCACTGGAATTACTTCCACAGGTGCAAATGGGAAGCACATGAATTCACAAACCCCACTGTGTAGGCGAGGTGGATTAGATATGGAAAATACAGGGTTGTAGTGGGGGTGGATCTGGGTAAGATACTCTTCAGAGGAATTGGTGTGGACTTGATGGGCTGAATGGCCTGTTTCCCACAATAGGAATTCTAAGATTCTCAGTATTTATAAGTTGTATATCTAGTGGGGTAGATTTCTTGGGTGAGAGCAAACTTCTGCAATTACTAGAATCATAGTACAGTGTGGGAGCAGGCCACTTGGCCCATCCATTCCACACTGACCATCCAAAGAACATTCCACCCAATCCCACCTCCCTACCCTCTCCCTATAGCCTGCATTTCCCATGGCCTATCCACCTAGCCTGCACATCTCTGCACAGGATGGACAATTTGGCATGGCCAATCCATCAAACCTGCACATCTTTGGACTGTGGGAGGAAATAAGACGACCAGGAGAAGAACCATGCAGACTGTATAAACTCCAAGCAATCACTCAAATCTGGAATCAAATCTAGGTCTCTGGTGCAGTAAGGCATCAGTGCTAACCACAGAGCCACCATGCCACCTCAAGGCTCCGATATAACTAACGTGACTTTTGCACAAAACCTTACAGTATTACAGACTCTTGTGTTGATTAGCTCATGAAATGTCACAATCATCTGCAGTTTTACTTGCTGTTGTGGTTAAACACTTTTTGTGTGAGCAGGGAGGAAAGCCTGACTGGGTCAAGATTACTCAAGGATGGCAGACACATTAGCTGACACATCCTCTGCCATTTCTGCCACCTACAAACAGACGCCACCACAAGGGGTATATTTCACTCCCCACCCCATCTGAATTCCGTAAAGACTATTCCCTCCGCGACTCTCTTGTCTGGTCCACACCCCCCACAAATCCAGTCTCCCCCGGCACCTTCCCCTGCCACGACAAGAATTACAAAACCCGTGTCCATACTCCCCACCTCCCCCCGCTCCCCGCCCCCCACCCTGTTACCTTTGTCCAATTCCCCAAAGAAGCCTTCCACATCTGTCAGAGATTTACCTGCACTTCCGCACACATCATTTACTGTATCCATTGTTCCTGAAGTGGTCAAAACTACACTGGGGAGACAGGACAACTACTTGCAGAATGCTTCAGATAACATCTCTGGGACACACGCACGACACAACCCCACCACCCTGTGGCCGCACGCTTCAAATCCCTCTCGAACCCTGCCAAGGACACGCAGGTGCTGGGCTTCCTCCATTACAAAACCCCTGGAGGAAGAATGCTTCATCTTCTGCTTTTGGACCCTTCAACCTCACAGGATCAATGTGAATTTCACTAGTTTTATCATTTCCCTCCCTTCCCGCCAACATTATCTCTCATCCATCCTTCCAACTTGGATCCATCCTCTTGATCTTTCCTACCTGTCCAACCTCCTTCCCACCCATCCACTCCACCCTCCTCTCCGACCTATCACCTTCTCCCCCACCTTCATCTACCTATCATATTCTCAGCTAGCTTTCCCCCAGGCCTGCCCCAATTCCATTTATCTCTCAGCCCCCTTGGGCCACAAACCTCATTCCTGATGAAGGGCTTATGCTTGAAATATCGATTCTCCTGCTCCTCGGATGCTGCCTGACCAGTTGTGCTTTTTCCAGAACCACACTATGATTCTGATCTCCAACATCTGTAGTTTTCCATTTCTCCTCATTAGTTGACATAAACAAACTTGACTGAGGCTGAACTCAAAAAAGGAGTGCCAAATCAAAAGGCTAAATTTTGTGGTTAAATCTTCATTCCTTACAAGCTTTTGGTGAAAAGCTAATGTGTTTTACTTGTTATGAAAGATGATTAACATGACGTTGCAGGAGCAATTAAGTTTTGCTTTATGTTTTATCTTTCAAGCGTGAACTCTGTCGGATATGTTGGATTAGTGCCACTGTGGTACCAGTAGTGCAATTGTATTGGTAACTGCAATGAAGTGAAAGACATTGATTGCACTTGAGAGAACTGATGGTGATGTCTAACATCCAACCACCTGTGAAAAGTCATTGGTAGTGGCAAACATATAAGGTTAACTTAGAATCATACGGATCTAATCATTGAGTTGGCAGTGTTACATGCCTTAGCTGAGTGCAGCAAGTTATTCATCCCCTTATAGCACTGGAGTCAGGTTCTCTTGAGGCACCCTTTCGCGCTGAACTCTACCGTCACCTTTATCCAGGCTGTCTTTGTCAGTCAATGATGGCATCTTGTTGCTGTCCCTCAAGTAAAGCATTCCTGGATATTCTTCAGTTTTCAGGAGAACCGCTAGGTGATGTCACTAGGGGGTGTGATGCCACTTTCTTCCTGACCTCTGCTGTCTCCTGAGGTGGGAGGGGGTGATGAACAGAGGGTGAGTGACATTCCTGGGTCGCAGAAAGTGAAGCTCCATCTGGTTGTCTTTTATAGACACTCAAACAAATCCATTTTGTAAAGGCACAACATCCATTATTCCATTCTGATTTACTTTTTAAATTACAGCATCCACTGTTCAGTTGTATTTATAGCATTTTTTTATGATTGATGGGGTAAATGCTCTTCCTCACTTTTAAACAAACCTTCCTGCTCTATAACTCTATGCCTCAGCTTAGAACATAGAATTGCACAGCAGAGGAATGGGCCCTTCGGCCGACGAAATTGTGCTGAACATGACGCCAAATTAAACTAATCTTTTCTGCCTGTTCTTGGTCCATAGCCCTCCATTCCTTGCATATTCATCTGCTTATCTAAAAGTATCTTAAATGCCTCTATCGTATCTGGTTCCACCACCACTTCGGCAGCGCACTCCACATTCCTACCACACTTAAATGCATGCCCCCTAGTTTTAAATATTTCAATTCTGGGAAAAAGTTTCTGACCATCAGCCCTATCTATGTACCTCACAAGTTTATAGATTCCAGAGAAAATAATTTGAGTTTTTCTAACCTTCCTTATAGTTCAAACCCTCTAATCCAGACATCATCCCAGTAAACCTCTTCTGCATCCTCTCCAAAGCCTCAGCATCCTTCCTGTAATGTGGCAACCAGAATTGAATGCAGCACTAAGTGTGGTCTAACCAAAGGCTTATAAAGCTGCAACAGGATTGGGCGTCATGGTGGCACAGTGGTTAGCACTGCTGCCTCACAGTGCTAGAGACCCGGGTTCAATTCCTGACTCAGGAGACTGACTGTGTGCAGTTTGCACATTCTCCCTGTGTCTGCGTGGATTTCCTCCGGGTGCTCCGGTTTCTTCCCACAGTCCAAAGATGTGCAGGTCAGGTGAATTGGCCATGCTAAATTGCCCATAGTGTTAGGTAAAGGGGGAAATGTAGGGGTTGCCCTTCGGCGGGTCAGTGTGGACTTGTTGGGCCGAAGGGCTTGTTTCCACACTGTAAGTAATCTAATCATGACATCCTGACTCTTGCACTCAATATGCCTTCTTCACCACCTTATCTAATTGTGTGGCTACTTTCAGGGAGGAAGTAGAAATTTATATAATATTTCTTCTTAACCACTTTATCTACAGTTCCTTAAGTGACCTTAAAGGGCAGATGGAATTGCTCATCTTGGTCCTCAGTGCCTCTCAGGGTCCTATCTAATTTGCTTCCATTCTTTAGTTCACCTTTTTGAAATGTGCTTACTGTGGGACTCAACATCTGTCACTTAACACTCTGGTTCATCCAACGTCACCAAAACCTCAGAAGTGTGCAATAGAGGAAATCATACTGTTCAAACCTCACACACCAACCTAATGCACCCTATGTCACTGGTTTGTTTGGGGCAGGTCAAGGCTCTACCCCTTAAAAAGCACTTTGGAATCTCAATGCTTTCTCAGGACTTGATATCACTGAGTTACAGCCTAAACTTTTCCAGGTGCTCATGCCTGGATTATTGCAATAATCAGGAAAATGACAATTTCCTGGACTCATGAAGTTATTCTTAGTTGTCTGGATTTTATTGAGTTTCCAAAATGCGGTGAAAGTAAGACTGACATTGATACACAACTTTGCAGAGACATGAATATTTCACAGCAACATCTGTGTCTAATGTCGGACATCCTGTTAAGAAATGCCGAAAGCATCTGACAGGAACGTCTCAAGTGATGAAAATGTGGGAAACTCAAGTGTCTAACAAGGTAAGTTTATATATTGATTTAGAAAGTTTGAGTGGCCAAGGACCTTTTCATTGATTTCAGAACTCTGGAGATTCTGATTGTGTACATTCTAAATTTAATCTAAGATTCATACACTTTCAATGAAGAAATCACTTCAAATTTTGAAATAGTTAATGAAGCAGCTCCTACATTAAAAGAAAAACAATCTTTAGAAATTCAGTGGGAATAACACTTTTGTTAACCATCGACAGCTAAAAGTCAAGACCAGTGTTGAAATATCATCATTGATGACCAAATGAATAGGACTAGTGATGACGATCTTTGTTATTTCACAAATTTTATCTTGGTAAGTTGGATGGGCAGAAAAAGAGATTTTATATGATTTCAGTTAATTTTTTTAGAATTCAAATTAATTCCACCCCCATTACTATTTTCCTTTTAGCAGTTCACTCCTTGGATTGATTTGGCTCATTTTAGAATTTCAGGCTTACTTCTCCTGTCTCAAATATTTACCACTCTTTTGTAGCTCACTCATCTTTCACAACCTCAGGATATCCCAAAGTGCTTTGCAGTCAATGAAGTACTTTTTAAATGGGGTCACTGTTGTCATCCAGTAAAACAGGGCAACCATTTTGTGCACGAAAAATTCCAGCAGTCTCCCACTAACATCATTATGATAATGACCAGTTCACAACTTGAGGAATTCCTGGGATGCTGGGACTGTCCTATCAGGAGATACTGAACGTCTGGGTCACTAACAATTTAGAAGAGTGAGAGATGCCTCTTTTAAACTCACAAAACTGATCACAGCTTCAACCAGGTAGGACACAAAGAATGTCTCCCTGGTTTCAAAGTGGGGGTGTCCTAAAATCAGGAACAAGGGTGAGGAATAAAGACAAACCATTTAGGACAGAGATGAAGAGGAATTTCTTCACTCAGAAGTTGGTGAATTGTTGGAATTCTCGACCCATGAGGGCTGAAGCAATTCAATCATGAAATAAATTAATGATAGAGATCAATAGACGTTTAGATACTGATGAAATCATGGGAATGAATGTAACACAGGAAGATGGCATTGAGGAAGATGAGCAGCCTTGATCTAGAATGGGTGAACAGGCCTAAGAGGCTGAATGGCCTACTCTTGCTACTATGTTACTAACCTGTTTTCATGAAGTTTATAGAGGGCACTGATATTGGTTACTGATCATTTTCAAATGGTATAATACACCTAAAAGGACAGACAAAGCCTTAGTTCAGTCCATATCCAAAAATGTTTATTATGTATGACTGTGTCAATAATAATGAAATTGCAGTCACTAAATTCCTTTGAACTGTACAGGCTTTGCAGAGATGGAACAAAAAAATAAATTACCTTTATAGATTAGACAGTATGCAATAGAGTTATGTAAGTTAGAAATACCTGCATTTTCTCCATTAGATAATGAAATGAAAAATGAGTTGGTTCTGACATTCAAGCATCAAGATTACATAAGCAGTAATATTTTGAAATTGAAGCATACTAATACATTCACTGTATGTGCAATCTGAAATACAACTGAGAAACTGAGGAGAGTAAATTGCTTGGTGCCGAACTCTGATTAATCATTGTTTATTCTGCAAGTATATACATTATTGTTTTTGTTTTGTCAGCTTTAAGCTGTTTGAAAGTATCAACCTCATTGTTTACAGCTTTGTAAGCACCTTTTGGCATTTGGTTAATGGATATGAGTGAATCTAAGAGTTTCAAATTTATTTTGCAGTAGCCAGGCATGAACAGATTTGATGTGGACAATTTGAGTTTTTACAAGAATGATTTTTAGCAAATTGATTTTTTAATTCACTGTGCATCCATGGTGTTGCATATTCCTCAGGTCGTTAATGTTTCCAACAGGGTCTCAGTTCTTATCACTTCTACAAATACATCAGAATATCCCAAATACATAGTTACTATCTCCAGTCAATGCCAATGTCATTCATGCTCAATCAGCACAATTGAGTGGGGAAATTTGAACTTAGAATAGCATATGTATGAAAGCTTGATGAAGATGTTATGTAGAGATCCTAGTTAGGCTGAGTTGTATGTTGAAAATAGGCTGAGTGAATACATTTCATACTGTTCTGAATATGACTCTTTATCTGATAAATAGATGGTTATTGTGAGAGCTGATATTTCTACTGAGGTCTATACTAAGCCCTTATCTAGAACATAGAACATAGAACAATACGGCGCAGAACAGGCCCTTCGGCTCTCGATGTTGCGCCAACCTGTGAACTATTCTCAGCTCATCCCCTTACACTATCCCATCATCATCCATGTACTTATCCAAGGATTGTTTAAATCTCCCTAATGTGGCTGAGTTAACTACATTGGCAGGTGGGGCAATCCATGCCCTTACCACTCTCTGAGTAAAGAACCTGCCTCTGACATCTGTCTAAAATCTATCACCCCTCAATTTATAGGTATGCCCCCTCATACAAGCTGACGTAATCATCCTAGGAAAAAGATTTTCACTGTTTACCCTATCTAATCCTCTGATCATCTTGTATGTCTCTATCAAATCCCCTCTTAGCCTTCTTCTCTCCAATGAGAACAGACCCAAGTCTCTCAGCCTTTCCTCATAAGACTTTCCCTCCAGACCAGGCAACATCCTAGTAAATCTTCTCTGCACCTTTTCCAATGCTTCCACATCCTTCCCGAAATACGGTGACCAGATCTGTACACAATATTCCAAGTGTGGCCGCACTAGCGTTTTGTATAGTTGCAGCATAATATTGCGGCTCTGGAACTCAATTCTTCTACGAATGAAACCTAACACACCATATGCCTTCTTAACAGCACTATCCATCTGGGTGGCAACTTTTAGGGATCTATTTACATGGGCTCCGAGATCCCTCTGCACATCCACACTACCAAGAATCTTTCCATTGACCCAGTACTCTGCCTTCCTGTTATTCTTCCAAAAGTGCATCACCTCACATTTAGCTGCATTGAACTCCATTTGCCACCTCTCAGCCCGATTCTGCAATTTATCCAAGTCCCCCTGCAACCTGTAACATTCTTCCAAACTGTCCACTACTCCACTGCCTTTAATGTCAACTGCAAATTTACTAATCCATCCACCTATGCCTGCGTCTAAGTAATTTATAAAAATGACAAACAGCAGTGGTCCCAAAACAGATCCTTGTGGCACACCACTAGTAACCAGACTCCAGGCTGAATATTTTCCATCAACCACCACTCGCTGCCTTCTTTCAGAAAGCCAGTTTCTAATCCAAACTGCTAAATCACCCTCCATTCCATGCCTCTGCATTTTCTCCAACAGCCTACCATGTGGAATCTTATCAAAGGCTTTACTGATGTCAATGTATACCACGTCAACTGCCCTACCCTCATCTGCATGCTTTGTCACCTTCTCAAAAAACTCAATGAGGTTTGTGAGACATGACCTGCCCTTGACGAAACCATGTTGACTATCTGAAATCATGTTGTTGTTGCTAGAAGATTATAAATCTTATCTCTTATAATCCTTTCTAAAACCTTTCCTACAACAAAAGTAAGGCTCACTGGTCTATAATTACCTGGGTCATCTCTATTGCCTTCTTGAACAAGGACACAACATGTGCAATCCTTTGACTTTGATATTTGAGTCGTCATTGTCTACGGTTCTCTGGTACTAAACCTATAGACAATGACGACTCAAATATCAAAGTCAAAGGCTCTGCCATCTCTTCCCTAGTTTCCCAGACAATCCTCGGATAAACCCATCCAGCCCAGGGGACTTGTCTACTTTCACTCCTTCTAGATTTAATAACATGTGTTCATAACTTACATCCATCCTTCCTGTTCTAATATCTCATGCCTCATTCTTCTCCTCTACAATATTCTCCTTTTCCTGAGTGAAAACCAATGAGAAATGTTTGTTTTGCACCACTTCAATCTCCATAGGGTCCACACTCAACTTCCCACTTCTGTCTTTGACTGGCCCTATTCTTACCCTAGTCATCCTTTTGTTCCTCACATACCTATAGAAAGGGTTCTCCTTTATTCTGTTCGCGAAAGACTGCTCATGTCCTCTCTTTGCTCTTCTTAAGTCTCTCTTTAAATCCTTCCTAGCTGATCTGTAACTCTCCAACGCCTCATCTGAACCATCTTGCTTCATCAACACACAAGCCTCCTTCTTCTGCTTAACAAGCGATGCAATTTCTGTAGTAAACCATGGTTCCCTTACCTTATCACTTTCTCCCTGCCTGACAGAGACATACCTATCAAAGACATGCAATATCTGTTCCTTAAACGAGCTCCACATTTTCATTGTCTGCATCTCCTGCATTTTGCTACCCATTCTATGCATCCTAATTCTTGCTTAATCGCACTATAATTGCCCTCGTCCCATGGATAACTCTTGACCTGTGGCATGTACCTATCCCTTTCCATCGCTAAACTAAACGTAATTGAATTATGGTAATTCTCTCCAAAGTGCTCATGTACAACTAAATCATTACCAAGCACCAGATCCAGTGTGGCCTACCCTCTTGTTGGCCCTTCAACATACTGTGTCAGGAAACCCTCCTGTACACATTGGACAAAAACTGAGTTATAACATTTCCAGTCAATGTTGGGGAAGTTAAAATCTCCCATAATGACCACCCTGTTTTTTTCTTTCCTACCCAGAATAATTTTTCCAATCCTCTCTTCCACCACCCTGGAACTCTGCGGAGGCCTATAAAAAACTCCAAGCAGTGTGACCACTCCTCTCCTTTTTTCTAACCTAAACCCACACTGTCTCAGTAGATGAGTCCTCATCAGAAGTTCTTTCAGCTACTGTTATACTATCCTTGACTAGCAAAGCCACAGTTCCCCCTCTTTTACCATCTTCCCGATCTTAATAAAAGATCTAAACCCTGGAACCTACAATATTCATTCCTCACCTGCTCTATCCATGACTCCGAAATGGCCACAACATTGAATTCCCAGGTACCTATCCATGCTGCAAACTCACCTACCTTATTTTGCATACTTCTGGCATTGGAGTAGACACACTTCAAACCAATTTGCTGTCTGCCAGTACATTCCTGTGACCCTGAAGTCCTGTCCCTGTCCTCCCTACTCTCATCCTCCTGTGCACTCCAACTACACCTCAGGTTCCCATCCTCCTGCTGAGCTAGTTTAAACCCACCATCTTTTGGCCTTTAATTCATAATTTAAGAAGCTCAATCGACTTGAGGGTATGCAACTTGGCTGCCAACTTATCTGCCCACTATAATAAAGGGGACAACTCATGTGGGCAGGAGAACACTGCATTAACCATCATAATTTGTTCTGCATGTCTCTCTGCTTTCATTTTGTTCTAATTGTAGTAGATATTGACTATCAACTTTCAAATGTGATCATCGGATTCTTATGTCTAAGACATGTATTGGACAAAACTGGTTTTAATAAAGGACAATATTAACCTAAAAGAATATCTCAGTCAAGCAAAATCCAGGAAACCCATTTAGAATGAGCAAAACCACCTCCAAGTGAAATTACCAGAATATTGAAACACACTGAAACCGGGCAATCAAGTTAGCATTGAGAAATTTGGATTTTATTTCAGTTCACATTTCCATGAATATTTCCTGTCCAATATATGAAATTATGCCTGTGGAGTATTCAGCTTTGAGAGACAATGGTGTTATTCTCAGGAATCCATAAATGAATCTTGTTTCAAACATTGCTTTGAGCAACAATGGACAGAAATAAGATAAATTAGTAACAACCAGGATGAAAGCCTATCTGTCTCCCTGTCTGTTTCTGACAGCAGAAAACAGTACCCAGTTAGAAAGCAATTTGGGAAACAACCAGTTACTGAGAAATATTTACAAATGTCACCAGTGCTACGATTTTCAGTCAGTAATTAAACAACTGTGGTCTTAATTTTAAATCTCGCACCTTGAAGATGTTAAAAACCTTCAAACTGCACAACCTTTATATTTCCTGTCCGTACCAGACACTTTCCCCATTTGAACCCATTGCCTGTTCTTTTGTTTGTGGTTGATGTTGCACTTGTAATTGTTTTTTTAGGAATTCCTCTTTCCTCCCCATAAGAAAACCTTATAATTGACATTTTCATTTTGATCTTGTGAACCATTTTCTTTTTGACTGAAAAGTGTGATAGCTGTACACTGAAATTAAATAAAAATATTTTGTTTGTGATCAATTAAGTGGGGTTAAAAAGAAGGGAGCTGATTCCTCCCTCTCACCTGACCGTAATAATAAGCACAGTCTGTAAAATTCCTCTGTGGAAACTGAGGCAAGGTAACCAGAATATTGTCTCATAGTTCAGTAAAATGTTTCTGCCGAGCCTATGCTTACTGCAGGTGCAAGCCTAGTGATATGAGTTGCAACTTCTTAAGGACATCTTCTGATAATACACAGAGGCAGTGACTGGGAATACAGGATTTCATTCTTTATTTTCCTGCATCCTGGAATTCATTATTTTCCAGGGATGGAAAATGGGAGCATTTACCCTCTAATGACTGTACAGTTGTAAACATTATAGATCATGAACAACTTAAGAAAATTGCTATAGTATAAAACAGCGTGACTACATGAATTTCTTGCTCAACATAATCCTGTTAGTTGGGGAGGCATCAAATCTCTAAAAAAAACCTTTCCAGGTAATATTTTATCTATAATTTGTCTTCCCCTCAGAATTAAATATCAAGGGCTTCACATCAGATGTCAGAAAACCCTCAGGTCTTTTAGTACCATTTGATTGGTATACCAGTGAAATCATAATGCAAAGGGCATCATTGAGATCTGTATTCAAAGAAAGAAAACTTCAGGTAACTGATGAAATAAGTATGGAAAACTAATTACTGTTGGTCAAGTCTTTCATAGCATCCTGAAAATTATCCCATTAAAAAATACTGAAAACAAAAATGTTGGAAATCACAATGGATCAGGTAACATCCATAGAAATCTCAGGAAGGATGTACTGATCCTGGAGCATGCTTGAAGAAGGTTTATGAGAATGATCCCAGGAATGTAAAGCTTAACATATGAGGAACATTTGAGGACTCTGGATCTATACTCAATGGAGTTTAGAAGGATGAGGGGGGGATCCATTGGAAACTTACAAAATACTGTGTGGCCTGGACAGAGTGGATGTTGCGAAGATGTTTCCATTTGTAGGAGAGACAAGGCCTGAGTCAAGGGAAGCCATTTTAGAATGGAGATAAGGAGAAAATTCTTCAGCCAGAGAGTGGTGACTTTTTGGAAATCATTGTCACAGAAGGCTGTGGAGGCCAGATCATTGAGTATATTTAAAACTGAGATAGATAAGATCTTGATTGTCAGGAAGATCAAGGGATTTAGGGAGAAAGCAGGAGGATGGGGGTGAGAAACATATCAGCCATGATTGAATGGCAGAGTAGATTCGATGGGCTGAATGGCTTAATTTCTGCTCCTATGATAGAATGAACTACAGTGTTTTACGCATTGAGTTTTTGGAAATAGAGCATTTTTATGTGATATCTCTCTTACCTCTTAATCAGTATGAATCTGTACAGCTATGATGCTGTGAATGCTCAAAATTCACATTGTTTAAAAAAATGACTTTAAATTAATAAAGTGTATAGACAAACACCCAACTTTTTTAACTTAATTCTCAGGATAAGGACGTCACTGACTAGACCAGCATTTATTGCCCATCCTTAATTTGCCCAGAGGGCAATTAAGAATCAACCACATTGCTGTGGTTCTGGAGCCACATGTAAGCCAGACCAGCCAAGATTGGTAGTTTCCTTCCCTAATGAACATTAGTGAACCAGATGGCATTTTCCAACAATCTACAATGGATTCATGGTTATCATTTGACTCTTAATTCCAGATTTACATTGAAATCAAATGCCACCCTGTGCCTTGGTGGGATTCAAATCTGGGTGCCCAGAATATTACCTGGGTCTCTGGATTAATGGTCCAGTGATATTACCCTTAGGCCATCACCTCTCCTAAGCAAGCTAACATTTTGACCATAGATGAAAAAATAGTTAGATATTGAAGGCACTTTCACTGGGACAACTGTGTTGTTCTAACAGTGGAAGCAATTTATTCAACAAACGAATGGATGCAAGCCTTGTCCATAGGTCTTACATCACTGGTCAGATTGTATTGCACTGAACAAAACAAAAATGAATCTCAAAGTTTGTAATTGTAAGGTGTATAATTGTCATATCATGCTTTAACACTGTAAGGCACTATTAAAACTGTGGGTACTTTTGAGCTGCAACTTGTCATTCAGAAACACATTCCGGTTATCAAAGTGCTCTCAGAACAAAGCAATCAAACTGTTTCTTCGAGCAACAGGCTTTTAAAAGGACAGACCTTTTTAAATATGGGCCTAACTTAGTACTGAAATAAGGCATTGTATACTACATTGTCATCAAAAAACAGCACATCATTCAATTTACTGGGAGCAATGTTTTGGGAAATGTATTAAGAATCATGAATATTTTCTAAACATATTAAGTTTTTCTGGGGAACAAAAAAGACAGATTTGATCAACTGAGTAAAGGCATCTCTTTTTAGTTGAAGCCCTGTTCAGCAGCCTATTATTTTTGAATATAATAATAGGAAGATAGAATGAACTACAGTGTTTTATACATTGAGTTTTTGGAAAAAGAGCATTTTTTATGTGATACCTCTCTTACCTCTTAATCAGTATGAATCAGTGCAGCTATGATGCTGTGAATGCTCAAAATTCACATTGTTTTAAAAAACAACTTTAACTTAATAAAGTGTATAGTCAAACTCCCAACTAATTACAACACTTAAAAAGATTAATTGCCAAGTACTGAAAACTAGAGTATGATCCATTTGACTGTGAAAGAATCTTTGAATTGAATTCATTATAATTAGATTTTGTGTCAGGATGATCAATAGTTTACTCTGATGCCATATGGTCAGTATTGCAAATGACAAGGAATTAATGGAAAATGATTACATTACTACAATCTAAAACAGTCCTGATGGAATTTTCTACCTTTTAGCTTTTAAATGAGGGTGTAAGTAGTTTGACCTTGCAGATCTCCTTAAGGTGGTCTTGTGCCAAGCTAGTTACATATCTGCCTCTGAGTCAGATGCTCCTAGTTGAAGTCTCAACCCAGAATTTGATAAGATGAACAAACATCTTACCGATCTGGAGATCTTTCCAATGCATGCCAATAAAAGATGGCAAGCATGAGAGAGACTCCTGCACATCCTTGCAATGAAAAGAAAGTTGAAGCCTTTGTAGGTATTGCTGTATAGATGTAGATGGAATGAGTAATGCAAAGCACTCAAATCAATCAAGCATGGAAAGACTGAATGATAGGACTGAAACCTAGACTAATTAAATGATCTATGGCACCACCACACATATGTTCTATTCAGTCAAGTTGTCTTTGGTTTGTAGAAAGTACTAACAAGACGATTAATAATTGATGGAAAATAAACTAGCAGAAAATGGCAGATTTCAGGAAAGAATGCAGCTTTGAGTGGTTGTAGTTATCTCTGCCTGAGTAGATCACTTGCCATAATAATGTTTTCCAAATGATTTACTTTAATAAATGCTGCATCTGTCCATTTAACAACAATAACTACACTGCATAAGTAGCTTATAAAATGTGAAGTGTCTTGGGTCATGCTTATGATATGATTAGGTGGCAGAAAATAAAGTTAGTTCCTTCTTAAATACTTGTCCAATTATTTTATTGTATATGAAAATGGACTAGTGATGGATTTGTAAGTGTGCAATCTGGTGATGTCACTTGTTCAATAATAAAAGCAGTTGAAAATTCAGTTCTTGAGCTTTTTATCTGTTGATTTAAATTAAAAGAAAAGACAAATGGAATAGAGCTGGAATATCTCTAGCAACTCAAAACTGGGCATCTGTGGGCCATCAGCAGGAGCAGAATCATAATCCAAAACAATCTGTAACCTCGTGGCCCATTAACATAGGAGATCAAACCTGGTTTAAGGAAGAGTACAGGAGAGCATATTTGGTGTTGTGCTAAGCAAACCTAAAATTGTGGTCAACTTGCTGAAGATACCTCCTAGAATTACTGTATGCCATGCAGTGAAGCAACAGATAGGGGTAAACAAACCCGCAGCCACTCTGTCAGAGCTAAGCACTACCGTCCTGCCATGTCTTATTCTGAATGAAGGTGATCAATTCAACAACTGATAGGGGGTGGAGGCTTCACAAATGTCTCCATTTCAATGCTAAGGGCACCCAGCACAAAAGTGAAATGAAAATCTGAAGCATTTGCAACAATCTTCAGTTTAAATTGCTGTGTGAATAATCCATTTCAACTCCATCCCGAGGTCCACGTCACTGATGCCTGTCTTCAGCTAATTTGATTTATTTCAATGTTATATCAAGAAATTGCTGAAGATGTTCGATATTGCAAAGACAATGATCCCTGAAAACATTTCAGCAATAGTACTAGTGCTCCAGAATTAGCCATGCCCCAGGGCCAAGTTGTTCCTGTAAAACTACAGTACTGACATCTACACAGCAATGTGGACAATTCTGTACAAAAATATGACCTAGCCAATTACTGATCCATCAGCAGCTGCTCAATCATCAATACTGTCAAGTGGCACTTGCAAAGCAGTAATCTGTTCACTGATGTTCACTTTGGATTCTACAAAGATTACTTGGCTCCTGAGTTCATTACAGCTTTGGTTCAAACATGAACAAAATAACTGAACTTCAGATGTGTGGTGAGAGTGACTGTCCTTACCATTAAGGGCAGCATTCTACTTGGTATGGCATCAAGGAGACCAAGCAAAACTGGAGTCGATGGAAACAAGGGAAAATGCTTGGAGTCGTACTCATCACAAAGATAGACGGTTGTGGTTGTTGGCGGCCCGACATTTTGGCCCCAACATATCTCTGCAGCTGTTCCTTGCATTGGTGTCTTGGGCTCAACCATTTGTTTCATCTAGACCTTCTCTCCATCATGCCTTCAAAGATGGGGTGACTGATCACTGGTAACTATATGTTGCCCAGTGCTATTTGTTGCATCTCAGATACTAGAGCAGTCTGTGTTTTTATGCAGAAACACCTGGATAGCATCCAGACTTGGGCTGATAGCTGAAGAGTGGTATTCATGCCAAACGAGTGCTAGGCAGCTGCTGTCTTCAGCAAGAGAGAAAATTGTGTTGCGCTGTATGCATTTTTTCCATTTAAAATAATCTTTCAAATAATTTCTAATTTGAGAATTACTGAGGCTAGCATAGAAAGAAATACATTTAATTGATGAAGTGACATTGTTTTGTCTCTAACATAAACTTTTAATACAAATGTTGTTGGAGTTGTGGATGGTGAGGAAGGTTATCAAAGGAAAAATCAATATATAGATCAGTTGGAAAGTTGGGCAGAGAAATGGCAGATGGAGTTTAATCGAGACAAGTGTTAAATGGTGCATTTTGGGAGGTCAAACACAAGGAGAAAGTATACAGTAAATGGTAGGCCCCTTAGGAGCAATGATATGCAGAGAGATCTTGAGCTCCCTGAAAGTGGCAACACAATGGATAAGGTGGTAATGAAGGCATATGACATGCTTGCTTTCACCTGTCAGGGCATTGAGTATAAACTTTAACAAGTCATGTTGCAGCTGTTTAAGAATTTAATTAGGCCACAGTCACCTCCTACCTTTTCCTCATCCCCCCCATCCCCATTTATTTTTCAACCTGTTTTCCCCATCCCAGTCCTGATGAAGGGTTATGCTCAAAAACATTGACTTTCTTGCTCCTCAGATGCTGCCTGACCTGCTGTGCCTTTTCCAGCTCCAGACTTTATCGACACCACACCCCCCACCCCGCCCCAAACACCATGCAAGAAATTCAGGTGACATTATGCTCAGAAAGTGTTGAAAAATCCACAAATCCTCAAGAAATTCAGTAGATAATCCTCTTATTTTTCAACACCAATTGAGTAATGCGTCATGTCTGCTAAATGGTTGTGTGATTTTCATGAACAAACAGTTTCAACAACATAAGAACACAAGTCATTTAAGGACAAGAAAGCCATTTGGGGGTTAAGCCACTATTAAGACAATAGTTGTTCTTTCAACTTGGTTACATCTTGCCTGCTTTCTCCAGATCCCTTGATTCCTTTAGTATCCAGAAGAACTATAGTGGAATTATATGGCTGAATCTTATCAGAAATCAGTTAAGAGTCATTGATAAACTTCTAGAAAGGTTTCTCTTGCCTTATTTTCTCAAAATTGCCTCATTTCCTATGTACTGCACCCATACTGCACCTCTCTCATTCTATTCCCCCAATCACTGTGAATAGAAGTTTCTCTGACTGCCAGTATCTCAGGATGATGACACCATCTTTGAACATATGCCAAGTGTCCAGCAAAGCATTGGCAATCTGGAGTTGCCCTTTACTGTGATCTAGTGAGGCAATTACCACAAACAATCACTTCCCAAGGCACATTGGTGGCATGGCTGACACTTCATTGTACAGGCAAGTTCACAGACTTACATTTATTGTTGTATAAGATCAAGCCTCCTAGCTTGCCCATTCTTGCCAATGTCCCATTTTACAACCCTGTCTTAGTCATTAGTATTCTTTCCTAATTCCCAGTGTAGCTCAGCATCTTATTTTGCTCAATGCGGGATCATCATATATAAGATATCCATGAATAGTTTCAAATCATTCACTTTTATTCTGGAGCAACTAAAGTGAACAAAAATTAAAAGCAGAAACTGCATTTGCCATTCAGAACAGAAATGAACTGCTTATCTTTCAAGCACCAATTATATTACAGTAAATGATTAGATCTGATTTAACTTGATTTATTGTGGTCACATATATCTAAGTGTAGTGAAAAGTTTTGTTTTACGGGCAGATCATAGCAAATAAGGATGTCAGTTCAATGTTAGAGGGAATCAGTTTTGTGTTCACATGCAGCTTATGAGGTTGTGCAGTATGTTTGTGCTTGTGATCAAAAGGTGCCAAATTTAAGTTTTCATTTGATTACTTCAAAACCATAGAGATGGTTATCTTCAATTTGCAATGTTGACTGATTTAGTCAAGATTCCTTGTAATCAACATTTGCAGCCTATGCAATTGTAAACTGCATATGTTTCACAATGCTGTGATCATAGAGCATTTCAACCTGAAATTTGAAAGTGCCTGATTAATGCAATTGTCATTTTGAAGGGCCTCATGTCACTCACATGTTGAGCTTCATGCTCAGCCAGAAAGAAAAAAAAACAACTATACCCACATCAGGTATGATGGCAGTCATTTTCCATTTGAGGTATGTACTTAAGGAGTCAATTGAAAATGAAAGTAAACACAGATCTTGTCAGGACAACTCTCAGGCTCAATCTGCTCATCCAGAGCACCCTACACCTCTACCACCTGAACACCAATGTTTTGTTATTTCCCCAGCAGTTTGCTGATCCTCAACATGTGCCCAGCCACCACCTGTAATTATGTAACACTCATCTTTATCCCTGAGACCTGTCTCTACAATTTAGTCATGCTTACCATCATGCTGCGCACCCCAATCAAGGTGATGACCACTAATAATACACACACACCTCCTAAAACATCCCATGTCTTTCTATGCAGTATTGTCTCCTCCGTCCCTGTTTATATATCAAATGTCCACCCTTCATCATTTGTGTCTCTTCTGCATCAAAGAACAAAGAACATAGAACATCACAGGCCAAGAACAGGCCCTTCAGCCATCCAAGCCTGCACCAAACTATATCCTCTTTCTAAATCTGCTGCCTACTTTCTAATGATCTGTATTTCTTTGCTCCCTACCCATTCATGTATCTGTCTAGATACATCTTAAATGACGCTATCATTCCCGCCCCTACCATCTCTGCTGGCAATGCATTCCAGGCACCCACCACCCTCTGCATGAAGAACTTTCCCTGTATATCTCCCCTAAACTTTTCCCCTCTCACTTTGAACTCATGACCCATAATTGAGTCCTCCACTCTGGGAAAAAGTTTATTTCCATCCACCCTGTCTACACCTTTCATGATTTTGTCAACCTTAATCAAGTCCTTCCTCAACCACCTTCTTTCCAATGAAAATAATCCTAACCTACTGAATCTCTCCTCATAGCTAGCACCTTCCATACTAGACAACATCCTGGTAAATCTCCTTTGCACCCTTTCCAAAACATCCACATCCTTTTGGCAATGTGGCGACCAGAACTGCACGCAATATTCCAAATGTGGCCAAACCAAAGTCTTAGCTGCAAATGTGTTGCTGGTCAAAGCACAGCAGGCCAGGCAGCATCTCAGGAATAGAGAATTCGACGTTTCGAGCATAAGCCATTCTTATACAACTATGACATGACTTGCCAACTCTTGTACTCAACACCGCATCCAATGAAGGAAAGCATGCCATGTACCTCCTTGACCACTCTACTGGCCTGTGTTGCCATCTTCAGGGAACAATGGACCTGAACACTTAGATCGCTTTGTACATCAATTTTCCCCAGGACTTTTCTATTTACTGTACAGTTCACCCTGGAATTGCATCTTCCAAAATGCACCACCTCGTATTTGTCTGGGTTGAACTCCAAGACTCCAAACTATCTGTATTCAGCTGTATTCTCTGACAGTCCCCTTCACTATCTGCAACTCCACTAATCTTAGTGGCATCTGCAAATTTGCTAATGAGGCAAATGACGCCTTCCTCCAAACCATTTATATATATCATAAACAACAGTGGTCCCAGCACAGATCCCTGTGGGACACCACTAGTCACAGGTCACCATTTTGAGAAACTCCCTTTCACTACTACTGTTTGTCTCCTGTTGCCCAATCAGTTCTTTATCCATCTAGCTAGCGCATCCTGGATCCCATGTGACTTCACCTTCTTCATCAGCCTACTATATGGAAACTTATCAAAGACCTTACTAAAGTCCACATGTATGACATCTTGATCCCTTCCCTCATCATTCAACTTTGTCATATCTTCAAAGAATTCTGTTAGATTTTTAAGACACAACCTTCACTGCACAAAACCATACTGCCTACCACTGATAAACCCATTTTTTTCCAATGGGTCTGTATCCTATCCCTTAGTATCTTCTTCAATAGCTTCCCTGCCACTGACATCAGGTTTACAGGTCCGTAATTACCTGGATTATCCCTGCTACCCTTCTTAAACAAGGGGACAACGTTAGTAATTCTCCAGTCCTCTGGGACCTCCTGTTTTCAACAATGCAGCAAAGATATCTGTTAAAGCTCCAGCTATTTCTTCTCTCGCTTCCCTTAGTAACGTGGGATAGATCCCATTCGGTCCTGGGGACTTGTCTACCTTAATGCCTTTTAGATTACGCAACACTTCCTCCCTCCTTATGCTGACTTAACCTAGGGTAAGCAAAGATCTATCCCTAACCTCAACATCCGCCATGTCTTTCTCCTCGATGAATACCAATGCAAAGTACTCATTAAGAATCTCACCCATTTTCTCTTACTCCACACATACCTTTCCTCCTTTGTCCTTGAATGGGTCAATCTTTTCCCTAATTAGCCTCTTACTCCTTATATATGAGAAAAAGACTTTGGGGTTTTCCTTAATCCTGCTTGCTAAGGATATCTCATGAACCCTTTTAGCCCTTAGTTCCTCATTTCAGATTCGTCCTACAATCTCAATATTCTTCCAAAGCTTCATCAGCCTTCAGACAGACATTAAGTATGCATCCTTTTTCCTCTTAGCTAGTCTCACAATTTCACTTTTCATGCATGGTTCTCTCATCTTGCCATTTCTATCCCTCACTTTCACAGGAACATATTTCTCCTGAACTCTAATTAACCTCTCTTTAAAATCCTCCCACATATCAAATGTGGTTTTCCCTTCAAACAGCTGCTCCCAATCTACATTCCCTACCTCCTGCCAAATTTTGGTGTAGTTGGCCTTCCACCAATTTAACACTCTTCCTTTAGGACGACTCTTGTCTTTATCCATGCTTTTTCTAAAACTTATGGGATTAACATCACTATTCCCAAAGTAATCCCGCATTGAAACTTTAATCACTTGGCTGAGCTCATTTCCTAACACCAGGTCCAGTATGGCCCCTTCCCTAGTTGGACTACTTACAAACTGCTCTAGAAAACCATCTTGAATGCTCCTTACAAATTCTACTCCATCCAGATCTCTAACATTACGTCAATGTTGGAAAAATTGAAATCTGCTATCACCATAACCCTATTGCTCCTACATATTTCCATAATCAGTTTACATATTTGTACCTCAATTTCATGCTCGTTGTTGGGAGGGCTGTAGTATAATCCCAACATTGTTACCGCACACTTCCTATTTCTGAGCTCTGCCCATATTGCCTCACTGCTAGAGTCTTCCATAGTGCCCTCCATCAGCACAGCTGTGATATCCTCTTTGACCAGTAATGCAACTCCTCCAATCCTTTTGCCTCCTTCTCTATCCCGCCTGAAGCATCGATATCATGGAATATTTAATTGCCAATCATGCCCCTCTCTCAACCAGGTCTCAGTAATAACAATAACTTCAGACTTCCAGGTACTAATCCAAGCCTTAAGTTCATCGACCTTACTTACTATACTTCTTGCATTAAAACAAATGCACCTCAGACCACCAGTCCCTCTGCATTCATCCGCCACCTCTTCCCCTTACTCACGCTGACCTCGTTATCTAGTTCCTTATAGCTTTAGTTACTACCTCCTTCAGAGTAATTAGATTAGATTACTTACAGTGTGGAAACAGGCCCTTCAGCCCAACAAGTCCACACCCACCCGCCAAAGCACAACCCACCCAAACATTTACCCCTTCACCTAAGATTACAGGCAATTAGCATGGCCAATTCACCAAACCTGCACACTTTTGATTGTGGGAGGAAACCGAAGCACCTGGAGGAAACCCACACAGACAGTGGGAGAATGTGCAAACTCCGCACACTCAGTCGCCTGAGGTGGGAATTAAACCCCGGCCTCTGGTGCTGTGAGGCAGCAGTGCTAATAACTCTGCCACCATGCAGCCCACAAACCTGTCCACTAACCTCCTCATTTAGTTCCCACTTCCCTGCCACATTAGTTTAAACCCTCCCCAATAGCTTAAGCAGAAGCAACCTCAAGGACATTGGTTCCAGTCCAGCCCAAGTGTAGACCATCCAATTTGTAATAGTCCCAATTCCCCCAGAACTGGTCCCAACAGCCCAAAAATCTGAACCCCTACCTCCTGCACCATCTCTCAATCCTGCTTATTCTATCATTCCTTCTCTGACAAGCACGAGGCACTGGTAGCAATCCTGAGATTACTACCTCTGAGGCCCTACTTTTTAACTTGGTTCCTAACTCCCTAAATTCTTTAAGTAGGACCTCATCCCATTTTTTTTCATCTGTATCATTGGTGCCTATGTGCACCATGACAACTGGCTGTTCACCCTCCCCCTTGAGAATTTTCTGCAGTCGATCCGAGACATCCCTGACTTGTGCACCTGAGAGGCAACATATCATTCGGGAATCTTGTTTTTGACCACAACAATGCCTATCTACTCCCCTTACAATTGAATCCCCCATGACTATAGCCTTTCCACTCTTTTTCCCACCCTTCTGAACAGCAGAACCAGCCATGGTCTCATGAACATGGCTACTGTTGCCTTCTCCTGGTGAGCCATCTCCCCCAACAGTATGCAAAATGGTGAACCTGTTTTGGAGGGAGATGACCGCAGGTGAAACCTGCACAGCCTTCCTGCTGTTTCTCTGTCTTTTGGTCATTCAAACCCTTTCTCCCTCAACAATCCTAATCTGAGGTGTGACCAATTCATTCTAAATGGCTGCCTCTAATCCCCAGCATTGAGTTCCAACAAATGCCCTACCACAGTACTATCCCCCTGGGAATCCATCATTTACATTCAGCTGATCCCTCGGACTGACCATCGTACACCTCTCAACAAACCTGGATTCACAGCCTCAACTAATGATTGACTGTGCCCTTGACTAGTGTGCAGGAAGTTCCCCAAGTGATGAACTGCTAATTCCATGTCTGTTTGCTTTGGATCTGCAGAACTGAGCATGGCCCACTCTTGGACTGTAGTGATAGGCACACCCTGACCACATTTGACCCAAGTACTCAATAGACTGTGTCCAAGCCCCTTGACTGAAATCAGATGATTTCCTAGTCCCATTGTACCAGGAACTCCTGACTGGCAGCAGGCTTCTATGTATAAAGGCAAAATATTGTGGATGCTGCAAATCTGAAACAAACATAGCATGCTGTAGAAACTCAGCAGGTCTGGCAGCAACTGTGAAGAATTAAAGAAAGTTAATGTCTTGAGTCCAATAAAACTCTTCTTAAGTATCCTGTATTTGTGGCAGCCTTCTTGACTATACATAAAGACTGTTTCTCTGAGATTTTTAAATATTTGGTTGATGCACATGCAGTGTGTCTGCCATCTTGGCTGCTGGGTCATTCTGTGGATGTGAGCCTGACATAGTCTTTTGTCTGCTGGCTGCTGAGAAACATAACAGCTGTCGGTGTTTCTAAATATGGTGTAAGGCAAGACAAGACAGGAGTATGATGAGCCTTTAAGCTCTGGATGAGGGGTCAAAGCATCAAAAGTCAAGGCAAGACTGTGAATATTGAAGTAGGGATGGAAGTGACTGAATGTTAAGTCAGCAAGTGAGAAGTTTTGAGATGCTGTATGAATGGGCAATAAATGCTGGCTGAGCCAGTGCCACCCGCATCTACAAATGTTTTAATCACTCCCTCTACATCTGAGACTAGATTTTTGACCACTGGTTCACCTTAATCTCTTAAGACCATAAGACATAGGCGCCAAAGGTCGGCCATTCAGCCCATTAAGTCTGCCCTGCCATTCAGTCATGACTGATAACTTTCTCATCCCCACTTTCTCACCTTGATCCCCTCAGCAATCAAGAAACTATCCAGATACATCTTAAATATTCACAATAACCTGACCTCCACAAGCTTTTGTGGCAATGAATTCCACAGATTCACTGCCCTCTGGCTGAAGAAGTTCCTCTTATCTCTACTCAAAAAGGTCTTCCCTTCACTCTAAGGCTGTTCCCTTGGTTCCTAATCTCTCCTATCAATGGAATCATCTTCCCAACATACTCTGCCCAGGCCATTCAGTGTTCTGTAAGTTTCAATTAGCCCCACCCCATTCTTTCTAAACGCCATTGAATATAGACCCGGAGTCTAAAATGTTCATCATATGTTAAGCTTTTCATTCCTGGAACCATTCTTGTGAACATCCTCTGTACACGCTCCAGGACTGAGATAAATGGCCCAAAACTGTGCACAATACTCCAAATGTGGTCTGACCAGAACCTTACAGAACCTCAGAAATAGATCCCTGCTTTTATATTCAAGTCCTTTCAAAAGAAATGCTATAATTGCATTTGCCTTCCTAATTACTGTCTCAACCTGCAAGTTTACCTTGAGAGAATCCTGCACTAGAATTCCCAAATCTCCTTGTAATTGAGTCTTATGAATTTTCTTCCCATTTAGAAAATATTCCATGCTTCTCTCCTTCCAACCAAAGTATATGACCCCACCCTTTCCCACGTTGTACTCCATCTGCCACTTCTTTGCTCACTCTCCTAACCTGTCTAAAATCTTTTGCAGCCTTCCACCTCCTCAATGTTACTCGCCCTTCTACCTGTATCATCTGCAAATGTAGCCAGAATGCTCCCAATTCCTTCATTTAGATTGTTAATGTATAAAGTGAAAAGTTGTGATCTCAACACTGAGCCTTGCAGAACACCACTTGTCACCAGATGCCATCCTGAGAAAGACCCTTTTATCCCCACTTTCTAATTTCAGCCAGACATCCAGGCTTCTATCCATGCTAACACCTTGCCTCTGATACTATTTGCCCTTGGCTTACTCAATAGATTCCTGTGCGGCACCTTGTCAAAGGCTTTGTTAAAGTCCAGATAGATAACATTCATTGGCTTTCCTTGGTCTCACATGCTCATCACTTCCTCAAAGAAGTTTAGTAGAGTTGTCAGGTATGACCTCACCTTGATGAAATCATGCTGACTTTACGCTATTTACCATACACGTTCAAGTATTCAGAAATTTCATACTTCATAATGAACCTTACTCACAACTGATGTTAGGGAAATCAGTCTGTAATTTTCAGTCTTTTGCCTTTCTCCATTTTTAAACACGGTGCCACATTATCAATTTTCCAGTCCTCTGGGACCCTTCCTGAATCTAGCGACTCCTGAAAGATTACCACTAATGCCTCCAATATCGCTTCAGTTATCTCCCTTAGAACTCTGGGGTACAGTCCACCTAGTCCAGGTTATTTATCCACCTTCAAACCATGCAGTTTTTCTAGCACATTCTCCGTGGTGATGGCCACCATACTCAGCTCTTTCCCCTCATTCTCTTGAATTTTTGGGATATTTGTTGTGAAACTTGAAAGGGTTCAGAAAAGATTTATAAGGATGTTGCCAGGGTTGGAGGATTTGAGGTATAGGGAGAGGCTGAACAGACTGGGGCTGTTTTCCCTGGAGCGTCGGAGGCTGAGGGGTGACCTTATAGACGTTTACAAAATTATGAGGGGCATGGATAAGGAAAATAGGCAAAGTCTTTTCCCTGGGGTTGGGGAGTCCAGAACTGGAGAGCATAGGTTTAGGGTGAGAGGGGAAAGATATAAAAGAGACCTAAGGGGCAACTTTTTCACACAGAGGGTGGTACATGTATGGAATGAGCTACCAGAAGAAGTGGTGGAGGCTGGTACAACATTTAAGAGGCATTTGGATGGGTATATGAATAGGAAGGGTTTGGAAGGATATGGGTTGGGTGCTGGCAAGTCAGACTAGATTGGGTTGGGATATCTGGTCATCATGAATGAGTTAGACTGAAGGGTCTGTTTCCATGCTGTACATCTCTATGACTTTATATCTTCCACCATGAAGATTGACACAAGGTAATTATTCATTTCCTCAGCCATTTCCTTGCTCCCCACTACTAACTTTCCAGCGGTCCAATGTCCATTCTTGCTTCTGTTTTGCCCCTTATATATCTAAAGAAACTCTTATAGTTTTCCTTTGTATTACTGGCTAGCTTACTGTCATATTCAATCTTCTCCCTCCTTATTTCTTTGTTTTGCTGCCCTCTGTTGGTCTTTGTGAGCTTCTTAATCCTCTGGTTTCCCACTGCCCCTTGCCACATTATTTGTTTTCTCTTTTGCTTTTATGCTATCCTTAACTTCCCTAGTCAGCCATGGTTGCCTCATCCTTCCTGCACCATGCTTCTTTTTCCTTGGTTTGAATCTCTGCTGTATCTACTGAATTACTCCCAGAAATTCCTGCCATTGCTGTTCCACTGTCTTTCCTGCTAGGCTCTTCTACCCAGCTCCTCCTTCATGCCTCTGTAGTTGCTTTTATTCAGCTCTCATCCTGTAGAACCTCTGATTCTATCTTCTCCCTCTCAACTTGCAGAGTAAATTCAATTATATTATGATCATTGTCTCCTAAGTGTTCCTTCACCTTAAACTCCCTTATCAAGTCTGCTTCATTGCACAAAACGAAATCCAGTATTGCCTCTTTTACCTAGTGAGCTCCAACAAAAGCTGCTCCAAAAAGCCATCTTGTAGACATTCCACAAATTCCTTTTCTTTCAATCCATTACCAACCTGATTTTCCCAGTCCACCTGCATATTGAAATTCCCCCATGATCACTGCAACTTTGCCATTCCTACATGCCTTGTCTATCTCTTGCACCCCAGCTCCTAACTACTGGTTACAAGTTCATACAGCTCCAGCATATTTGTCTAACACATTGTCCCATATTTTATCAACATATGTTGACTTTGCTCAATCATATTATGAATTTTTATGTCCCCTGCTATCACATCTCCAACAATAGATTCGAACCTTTTATCTATAACTGACAGCAGATTTACAAGACTGTTGTCTCATTTTTCTCTCTGTCTTTAGCTTCTTGATCAGGAGGCTTATATTTGTTATTTTCTAATCCATGGGAGAATCTTGGTGAAAAAAGTGTTTTACTTGCTGAATTTGGAGAATGATTTAGGATGTTTCAAGCTTGTGATGCATTAAGTATATATAATGCAAAGAATAAAGGGTGTTTCAGGTTATTTTGTTATGGACCAGGCCAGACCCCTGCAAAATATTTTTAAGAAAGTGGCCCAGACACTAACTTTGCTCATTATTTTAAGCAGGTGTAAAATGGATATCCCAGGAGAAATGTAGCTGGTCAAACCACTTAGTTTTAAATAAAACAATTTATTTACAAGGTCACTGAATGAAACATAAACAAAAGAGAACAGAATCCGGAATAGCCACCTATCCAAAAAACCAACAGATTATCCCAACTTAATTTATGCTTTTCCAAATACTTGCAACAATCCCCATAGTCAAAAAAGGTAAAATCAAACACAGGAATTTACAAAAGAGGGAACAATAGCAGAGGGACATGACATGGAATACATTTTTGCATGTAGCTGTTTCTTGGACCTGCAGCCTCAAACTGACTTGACTGCTTTCAGTGAACAGCCAGACTGCTAAAAACCAAACCAAACCAAACCAGAGCCAAGCTGAGCTGGGAGAACTAGCCACTCCACTTTCATTGTACAATTTTTTTTAAATTCGGAAGCATTCTCAAGTAGATCAATGCCAGACATTTTGTAGTTTGTGTCTTTACAACCCCCTGAAAGAAAAACAAGGACAACGTAACCTTGTTAAAGGAGCTGCAGCATCCTAATTTGCCACAAAATAGTATCCCATAATGTCATCAGTATCAATGCTTCAAGAGTTCAGTGATGCTAAAAATAGAGATATTTCATATTCTGGCCATTTGTACTGTAGACTATACCTGGATGAGTTAGGGTGACTTGCATGCGTCCAAAGCATGCAAAATGGACAGATAGTGATGTCATTTAGAATCATAGAAATGCTATGATGTAGAAAAAGGGCATTTCATCCCATTGTGTCTGTATTGGTTCTATTACCCGATTATAATCTCCTGTCTTTTCCTCACATCTTTGCATATCATTTCTACTTAAGTAATCATTCAATGCCCTCCTGAATGCCTCTATTGAAAATACTTTCAAAACATTTCCAGATAACCATTCATTTCCATATCTACTCACTGTGTGAAGAAAGATTTTTCTTCCATCAGACTTGTTTTGTTGCACAATACTTTAAACCTGTGCTCTCATTATTTTTTCTTTATCAAGTGGGAGGAGCTCCTCTCTACCTACCGTGTCCAGTCTGCTCATGATTTTGAAAACCTCGATCAAACCTCCTCTCAGGCTTCTTCTCTACAAGGAAAACAGTCCCAACCTCTTCAATGTATCCTCACAACTGAAGTTTTTCCTTCCTGGAACCATTCTGGTAAACCTCTTTTGCACTCTCCCCAATGTATTTGCATCTGTCCTTCAGTGTGGTAGTCCATGCAGCTTCCATGCTAGACAAGGGAACCCACCCCTGACCATAGCTAATATCACATACTATTTCCTAACCTTTGAAGGTAGCACCGTGTGACTTTCAGGATTAATAACTTTGAATTAATTTTGTTGCATTGTTGGAAGAGTTCTTAAATGTTTGAGTAAGAAGTGGGGCTGGATCAGGAGAAGGAATTCAATGATGTTTGAAGGTGTGTGAGAACCTATTCTATGGGTATAAGTTTCTGTGCACTTTGGGCTGTAGCATGATGGAGAGACAGGGCAGAGTGGGCGGCATGGTGGCACAGTGGGTGGCACGGTGGCACAGTGGTTAGCACTGCTGCCTCACAGCGCCAGAGACCCAGGTTCAATTCCCACCTCAGGCGACTGACTGTGTGGAGTTTGCACGTTCTCCCCGTGTCTGCGTGGGTTTCCTTCGGGTGCTCCGGTTTCCTCCCACAGTCCAAAGATGTGCGGGTCAGGTGAATTGGCCGTGCTAAATTGCCCATAGTGTTAGGTAAGGGGTAAATGTAGGGGTAGGGGTATGGGTGGGTTGCGCTTTGGCGGGTCGGTGTGGACTTGTTGGGCCGAAGGGCCTGTTTCCACACTGTAAGTAATCTAATCTAATCTAAAAAAAAAGCTACCTGGAATGAAATTGTGTGCAGAAGGAAGAAATGACTCTCATTTAGAAGGCCATAGCCACCTAGGCATTTTCTACATAAATTTCAGACAGAAGTTTCTGAAGTGGCAATGATTCAACAAATTGATAACCACTGAATTTGGTACTTCCTCTGCTCAAACCTGTAACTGTAGAGTACAGTGATGATGATGCCATCAGCTGCTTGATACAATTGTGGTTCTCAGTTCCAAACAGTATCCTCCTCTGTGGTCTCCCATTGAAGGCATGATCTTAGCTTCCTGCAACATAACTCAGGTGGAACCTCATGCTCTGGAGAATTGACTCATGCATCGGCTGTTGTTAAGCTGTAAATAATCTGCCAGTGCTTGATGCCAAGTAATACACATGATTAATGGTCTAATGCAGGATAATTGCTTCCCATGCAGGTCACCCAATAAGGAGTAGAAAAGAGGTGAAATTTGGTGAATTACAGAATTTTAACTTTGCATCTCCCAATGGTAGAACCATGTACGATGAAAAAAAAATCACCATTTTGAACCATATTCCTAACTATCAGTGGTAGATTAAGTACATAGTTTCATTTTTCATAGAAAATTTGCACATTGCCGTGTTTTGAGAGATTTAATCTTTCACTCTTTCACTATTCTAAAATGCCATAACTTGCACCAAAGGGATAGTGATTTTTGAAAACTGTTGCAAAGTACTTGAGACATTTTACTGCATGCAAGTCACTGTGTTTCGAGTTGTTCAACGGTGCAGTGGGTAGATATAAATTGTGTTGATGCCATTAGAAATATTACCACCACAAACAACAACCAACTTAGGTTCTGTAGGCTATAAGAAAATAGCGCCCCACAAATTAGGAATGGCCCAGACTCATTATACTGTATGCATTTTTCCAAGATACGAAGCAGAAAGTTGCAAATATGCTGTAACTGGAATTAGTTGAGTAAATTGGCAGGAACCCTATGCTTGACAGTAGAACTACTCAGCAGGAGTACCGATTAGAGAATCAGTCACAGTGGTCTAGCGCCTACTTTAAACCACTGTCAATTTTCTAACCATTAAATTGAACAACTATAAAATTATGCTGCTACTAAGAAACCTGGCCACATAATTGAGAAAATCCAGGCAGTTTTTTTTTTTATTTAGCTCCTTATTACTGCTCAATTAGCACATGCAGAAGAAAGCTGTTGAAGCAGAAGGTCAATAGAATGAACAGTCCACACATTTTGCCCTTTCTTGACGGGTTAGTTACCACAATAAGTTGCTACTTTCACAAGGGCAATGATACAGGAGGGATTGATACAGACAATTTGAAGAGTAAAATAAAACTGCAATGAAAAGCTTCCTCCACTCAGCCTTTAGATATAACGGATGAAAAATGAATCCATCAAGCCTATCGCTGCACAATGTACTAGCAGGAAGATAAATGCCAAAGCACTGCTACAATTTATTCATCACACTCAACAACTAAATGCAGGCTCTAATAAAATCATGGCACTTTATATGATTTTAATGCTAATATTTAATAATGTAAGACTCACATTATCCAAATGTAATTAAAATGAAATAATACTCACAAAAGGCTTGAGCAGCATGAGTTACAGTTGACTCATAAATACTTTTTTCTTCTCATAAATTTGATTGACTAATATTTATAATTATTAGATTTACAATGATTTTAGGCAAGCTACATTTTGCAGGAATTTGATAATGCTTGGTTTATGTGATAACATGCAATACGATAATAGATTGATTTGGTCTTTGTACTTTATACATTGCTGATAAAACTGCAAGGCAAAATCGCCCAAACCAAACAGAAAATGTATTTTCATTCTATGAATTTATATTCTACACAGATGTGGGATAGTTAGCTATTCTTGCAATGCTGTTTGTTACAGTCGCTTGATTGCTGAGTGATCAATCTGAGAGTTCTCGTTGCTGTGTGAGACTGTTCTAGTTAAATAAAAAAGATAGAATCAAGTTAATGAATGACTCCCCTCTTTGGCTGAAACATACATTCACTTCCATGATTTATTGGGTATCAGTGTGCTATTCATCAATAGACACCTTGAGGATATCATCACCCTGCCAGGATTGCTCTCTGTTCCTACTTATCGGCAAAACAAACGAGAGTAGAAACAATTATGTGATGCTCAGACTACTCTAATAAGTTACAAATAGGTATCTTCTTGTTATTCCAAGGCAAGCTTTGCACACAATAGCTTGTAGAAGCAACTTTAAGGAATGACTAGAATGATAATATAATATTGAGTCTGAAATGCTATTGGCATGTTTTCAGGCTGAACCTGTAACAAGGAAATTAAAATTCAACTAAATGCACTAGTTAGATGTTATGCTTTCTAAGAGCAGACCAGCTGAGTGTGCACCTTATAAATAAATCATTTATCAAAAACCTACTATCCACAAATGAACATTAAATTTCAAATAATGACCTATTGTATTGTGTATCTTTATTAAAAATGAAGGACCTATTTGAGACGATAACAGACTTTAATTTCTAATTAAAAGCTGAAGTAAACTGCTCCAGCAAGAGCTCATTACCTCTTATATTTCCAAGCACTAACAAAACAATTTACCCAACTTCAGACAGCTCATCAACATGCTCAATTCCAATCTCACAATTGCTATAGTTGCCATCATTCGTGCAGCACTGAGATTTTGAACTTTACTCTTTACTTCCAGAGCTCACATTGAAAATTAAAACCGTGACAGATTGAGAATGAAATGTCATTACCAGTATTTCATTCACATAATAAACTTTTTTTCCACAATGGGAATAGCAAATACTATGAACCTTTCAGGTATTCCTGTCAGAAAACTAGTAAAGCAAAATGTTACATATCTGTACTATTAGCATGAGGTCCTTTCTGTTCATTCCTGTCAATTTAACAGGAAGAACATTTTAAATTTGTTGTTTGATGTGTCTGAATGCATTCCCACTTACCTCAATAAAGAATAAAGTTATTCCTAGCAATATAAAATTTCTGTGGGTGGAGATTTTTCTAACAGATTACGAGAAACGCCTGATGAAAAGAATGAACTTGGACAAGTAAAAGTGAAATATTATGGGTGTTATAATTCTGAAGTGTAAACGAAGTACTGGAAATACTTGCAGGACTGGCAGTACCTATGGAGACTCGAGAGTGTGTGTTGCTGGATAAACACAGCATGTCAGGCAGCATCCGAGGAGCAGGAGGATTGACGTTTCGGGCAGGAGCCCTTCATCAGGAATGAGGCTGGAACACTCAGATGTGGAGAGATAAATGGGAGGGGTGTGGGGTGTGGGGCTGAGGAAAAGGTAGCTGAGTCAAGAGTGCGTGGTGCTGGAAAAGCACAGGCTGAGTCGGGAATGTGTGGTGCTGATGAAAGGCTCCTGCCCGAAACGTTGATCTCCAGCATCTGCTGTCCTCACTTTCTTCTGCGTACTTGTGGAGAAAGGAGTATAGTTAATGTTTCAAGTCTATTATGACTTATGTAGTTCATTTGGTTTCTTGTAGCCACAAAATGTGACTGGCTATAATATTTGTTAAACAGTGCGCAAAGGAGTAAAAGCTGCTAGGTTAAGAAAGTGCGTTTCATTATAGAATCTTATTTGCAAGACTTGAGACTGTATTTTCATTTGTTCATGGATGTGGGAGTCACTGACTGGGACAGTATTTATTGCCAGAGGGCAGTGAAGAGACAATCATGTTGCTGTAGTTCTGGAGTCACATATAGGCCAGAAAGTTAAGGATGGTAGATTGCCTTCCTTCACGGAAGAAAGTGAACCAGATGGATTTTTTTGACAACAGCTTAATGCTGTTAAGCTTATTTCAAATTTTAGATTTTTTTTGTATTGAATTGGAATCTCATTATCTGATATGGTTGGATTCAAACTCAAGTCCCCAGAGCATTAGCCTACATTTCCAGATTACTAGTTCAGTGACATTACACTATATCACCACTTCCCCTTCATTGAGTGCTCCTTTGAGATTGAGACACATTTTTGACTCTTGGTAACTCTGTGTAGAATTAGCAGGAACTGTTCAAGGAAAGGCTTTAGTTGAACAAAAGTATTCACTTTGGTGTTGATTAATTATTTTTAGTGTTACATTCATACCACCTCATTCAAAACAAGAATGCGTTTTTGTAAACTAATGATTAACATGAAGTCCACATTGTTGGACACCTCACTGATTCTGGTCAGTCGAACACAGATGAATGGCATGTAGTGTTGCCAACCGTTAGAGCTACTTTCATAATGGAGAATGCTTATTGATTATTCCAGTCATTGGAAACTCACTTTAAAAAGGCCAGTAGTTGGTTTTATTGTGACCCTGGCCAAATTTCTTCTGTATCATTGCCCTAGTGGAGTCCCTCATTGGGATATTCAATCATGTCTGTAATGAAAATATTCAAGCCTGCCGTTGTCTTGACAGCCTCAGAATGGCTACTTGTTCGACTTGAGACCAAATCTTCATCCTAGAAACTATACAGGTTCGAGAGTCTGACCCTTTGGAGTGGTTGAGGAGGCTTATGACCAGTAGATTGTACATTGAGACTATCCCCTCCCTCCAGGGTCAGGGACCCTCTGTCCAATGGACCACGATACGACCATGGAAAAAGTATCAAATGCCCCTTCAGGTAGTAACTCAAAATTTGCTGCTTAGCTGAAACAAGAGAGAAAAAAACACACAAAGCCTTTTTTTTTGAAAAGCAGGCAGATGGTGATCTAACAATGAGAAAGGTCACTTAAGTATTTTCGCTCTTGTGAAGAGATATGTGAGTTTACAACTTGGTAAGTGATGAACTGAATAGGTGAAACTTGGTGTTTGGCTGAAGTTCAGTTTAAAACAGACACAGTTCTCTGTTGTATTATGCAACCCTTTGTCAGCAAAGCAAAGTATGGTTCATCACTCTATGATTACATTATGCTGGGTAAATCTCAGACAGTTGATTGGATGTCAAAATTTATTCAAAGTTTATTCAATCCGAAGTTTATTCAAATCGAAAGCCATGTCTCTTTCCAGGGAAAACAAGCAAATGTCTTAATTAGTAAATTGATCAAACTGGCTGTTGAAAATATGACACATTTGTGTTTTTGTCAATAGTCAAACTGATCCTTCACTGGAGTCTGTCAAAGGTTTTGATAGCATAGGCTGCCTGTATGGAGAATTGACGCTTTGGGCATATGCCGGAGGAAACACCACAGAAGTGCTTCACAGGAGGCTCCCAAGCACTGAGGATGTCACCTAGACAGGGGACGAAACGTTTGCAACACAAATTCCCAGCTCGGCGAACAGAACTAAAACAATAAGCCCTTCTTCCTGAAGAAGGGCTTATGCCTGAAAGGTCAATTCTCCTGCTCCTTGGATGCTGCCTGACCTGCTGTGCTTTTCAGCATCTGTAGTCCTCACTTTCTCCTGCCTGTATGGAGAGGAATGTAAGAAAATGTGCCTCCCAGCAATAATTAGCTAGTTCAGGAGCTGCCATCCCTGTGCAGCTGCTCAGCTGGACAATCTTCATCCTCCTTTGGCCCAACAAACTTCAGAATTTTTACATCCCATGTTTCAGGAAATTTTCATAAGAACATAAGAACTAGGAGCAGGAGTAGACCATCTGGCCCTTCAGGCCTGCTCCACCATGGCTGATCTTTTCATGGCCTCAGCTCCATTTACCCACCCTCTCACTATAGCCCTTAATTCCTTTATTAGTCAAACAGTTATCTTAGCTTTAAAAGCTTTTACTGAGGAAACCATAACTACTTCACTGGGCAGGGAATTCCATAGATTCCCAACCCTCTGGGTGAAGAGATTTCCTCTTAATTCAGTCCAATATCTGTACCCCCTAATTTTGAGGCTATGCCCTCTTGTCCTAGTTCAACCCACTAGTGGAAACATTCTATCTACTTCTATCTTATCTATTCCCTTCATAATTTAATATGTTTCTATCAGATTCCCCCTCATTCTGCTAAATTCCAATGACTATAATCTCAGTCTACTCAGTCTCTCCTCATAAGCCATACCCCTCAACTCTGGAATCAACCTAGTGAACCTCCTCTACACCCCCTCTTGTGCCAGTACATCCTTTCTCAAGTAAGGAGATCAAAACTGCACACAGTACTCTTTTGGCATTCTATGAAGACGTTATGAACACGGTGGATAACAGAGACCCAGTTGATGTGGTTTACCTAGATTTCCAAAAGGCATTTGACAAGTTGCTACACAAAAGGCTGCTGCTTACGATAAAGATACAAGGCATTACAGGCAATGTATTAGTATAGATAAAGGATTGGTTAGCTTCACCAGCACCCTATACAGCTGCAACATAACCTCTCTGCTTTTAAACTCAAACCCTTTAGCAACGAAAGACAAAATTCCATTTGGCTTTTTCATTACCTGTTTCACCTGCAGACCAACCTTCCGTGATTCATGCACAAAGATACCCAGGTCCCTCTGCACAGCAGTGTGCTGCAGTTTCTTACCAGTCAAGTAATAGTCTCTTCTTTTTCCTATTATTGCTACCAAAATGGATGACTTCACATTTATTAACATTATACTCCATCTGCCAGACCTTTGCCCACTCACTTAAAGTATCTATGTCCTTTTGCAAAGTCCCAGTCCTCTACATACTTTGCTCCACCACTCTTCTTAGTTCATCCACAAACTTTGACACAGTACATTTGGGCTTCAATTCCAAATCATCCATGTAAATTGTGAATAATTACAGTCATAACACTGATCCCTGAGGCACACCACTAGTTATTGATTGCCAACCAAAAAATCACTCATTTATCCCCACTCTTTGCTTCCTTTTGGCTAACCAATCCTTTATCTATGCTAATACATTGCCTGTAATGACTTGCATCTTTATCTTATGCAGCAGCCTTTTGTGCGGCACCTTGTCAAATGCCTTTTGGAAATCTAGATATACCACATCATCTGGGTCTCTGTTATCCACCGTGTTCATAACGTCTTTATAGAATTTCAAAAGATTAGTTAAACATGACTTGCCCTTCGTGAACCCATGCTGCACCTGCCCAATAAGACAATTTCTATTTAGATACCTTGCTATTTCTTCCTTGATAATAGAATCAAGCATAATCCCCACTACAGAAGTTAAGTTAACTGGTCTTTAATTCTCCATCCTTTGCCTATCTCCCTTTTTAAAAAGTGGCATCACAGTTGCTGTTTTCCAATCTGTTGGAACTGCCCCAAAGTCCAGTGAATTTTGGAAAATTACCACAAGTATAATGGATAATAAGGTAGTTTTATCAACAGTGATACACAAGACATTTGAAATTTAGTGCATGAAGTTGCTGTCTCAATTAAATCAGCATGTTTAAGCTGAAAGAAAGTTAGCACCTGCCTTTCGCTCTGATTGATCAGAGGATTTGCTAGTTTCACCCTTTTAATTGCTGATATCAGATCAGTTTCACTCTGTAACTACTTCCTACGGCATGCTCTACTTCAATAACTTACTGAGTTGAACCTACTGCCTCTGTTGACCGCAGAGAGGACATTCAAGTTTTCTGATGCTGTAATGTAGGCTCTAGTTTGGCTTGTATTGCAGCCAAGTAAAATCCTATCCCTATACAGTGTGGACAACTAATTAAAAATACTTGATCTCAAACAGGAGCAAGAGGTTGGATTTTCCTCCTTCTTTTAAACCCTGGAAACTGAAGCTGTTTATATTGTTCCTGCTTGAGATCAGCTAGTTCAGCAGAGATAAATGTTCCTATTTGTAGTAGGGTTATTGCATAAGGTAATGGGGTTAATGTTCATGCAACATTGGCTCCACCCATTCAACTGATGTCACAAATACACACTTTATTGGTGAAGAAAAGGAGTTCTTCTCTAACTTTCAGAAGGAGCAGACGTATCTATACCAGCTCCCTCAGGCTCTAGTAATTATACCTGAACAAATGTAGATGTAATTTTTTTTCCTATCATGCAATAAACCTTCTTGTTATCTATGAATAGTATATTTTCTGCAGATACTCCATGGTGGAGTATCCTCTACCCCTAATCGTTAGACAAACCAAGATGAAACAAACAGAAAACAGAATTTGTGAGAATGAGCTACATCAAACAACCCTTACACGGTAACACAAACTAGTGGAGGTGTCAAGCTATCAGAAGTGGTCATTTGGAAAGCTACTACTTCTACCAGCTTCTCTCAATCTGCTGTGTTTTTATTTACCTGCAGCTGGTATAATCTATTATGCAGGATAGGCACTTAGTGGCCCCTTTGAATACCACTGGATAAAATTTCATTCACAAAATTCCTGCCCACCTCAATTGTTCAACTGATTCAAAGAAAATTGTATTCTTCCATTTTGAATTACAGGACCCTCTTATCTCAATTCCTAGTAGTACTGCCATACTTCACATGAAGCCCTCAGGGCCAGTAGTAGCAGAGATGCACAGCAGGAAGGTTAAGCTACCTCCATTCTTGACATTTCGGGTTGCATTTACATGTAACTGATGGGCAATGGATGGCCAGCAGATTGGAATGAGCGGAAAGTACACTCGTCGAGAGGTGGCAATAGGTGGTGTTACTTAGATGTGCTTTAATTTCTGCATTTATCTTGTCTGATTTCAAATGAAATCACAGAGGAGTGTCCAGCAAATCTAGGTTCAAATCTAGGACCTTCTTATTTTATGCAATTCAGTTATTACTTGCAATATTGTTGATGAGTGTCAGTTTAAGTAAAAAAAAGGACTTGCTTTCTATTATTTACCACTCTAACAACTTATCATAAATGCTTCACCTTTCAAAGCTGTACAGAATCTCAACATTTGTCACCAGAATAAGGTAGTGTGCAAGGTACTCCATCATTGTGACCAACCTACATTCTTTAATCTTAAAGGCAAATATAAGGCAGCTTTGGGATGAATAGAGGAGCAATTATTTTTCCATAGTTACTGGTTAGTAGATAGCACATCCTGAGTCTGACTTGTACATAGTTGGCTTCTCTCTTCCTTCAGTGGCTGTTTCTGGAATGAATGCCTTTCACCTGATAAGGGAAGGTTTGCTGCTGTCACTGGTCCAGATATACATATCAGGCAGCAGGAGATTATTTATTGTTGTCAGTTGTTTAGGCATGTGATGTAAATCAGGTTTGGATACAAAATTCAGTCACAACACAATTCAATTAGGATTATTTTATTTCAACATCTTCTACTCAAGCGTCCTTCAAATTCCGCACCTGCCGAGAATATCATTCCCAAGAAAATACAAATGAGATTAAAACTGTCTCCTCACCATCTTTCTACTGTCATATATGCTATTGATCCACACAGAGAAGTGTCAGTGTTTTAGGTGGAAGAGTTAGATCATAATTGGAGTGTGACCATTTGCACGTTTGCAAGAATTGTATTATAATTGTCTCCCTAACCTGAAATTATATGTAATGAAATATATTTTCCTTAGTTATATGGCTGAACTCAGATTGTATCAAGCGTCCACCTCCAACAGTGAAATACAGCTGTGCAGCCAGCAGAATTAGCGGAGTAAATTTACTGGCACATTGGTTGATTGTATTATAATTAATCATAAATTTCACATTTTGCCTTAGATTCTATTCAAGAGATATGAATTTTATTCTGTTCATTGCTAGCAGCATCTTAATATCCCATGAACTTAACAGTGAAAAAATAGAATTGCTGGTCATTCATAACTAACCAAAGGATTCAACAACATAATTCTACTGACCATAACTTAACCTAATAAATTATGCCAACAATTCAGAGAGGAACTTTGCAATGATGCATTCAATAATGGATCATTGCAAAGTAATGTAAATTTTAAAGACATGCTTCAATAAAGTGAATTAACCTTTTAGGAGTAAATTTTAAACATCCTTACCCAGATGCACATCAATCCCGCTGATTCTGATATTAATATGAGTAGGGTTCTTCTTTAAATTTGCATAAGGACAACAATGACATCATGAACTTGTGACTGCATAGTCTGAGGGAGGAAATATTTGTCAGGATCACAGCCTTCTAAGACCGCAACAATAGCAGCCTGATGGGCTGTATGGAACTTTTCTATGTCACAATTCCAGCCAATACAAACTACCCCATACATATTCAATATTCTTTCTGAGTGTAATTAGCCGGGGCTATGAAATAAATGTTTAATTATATATTTACTCCAGAAACCACTACTGAATGTAAAAACCTATCTGATTCACTACTGTCCTTAGAATAGACTGAGATAATGTCAGACTTCTGCTTTCAAAAAGGGATTGGAGCAGGTACTTAAAAAATGACTTTGGTCAATCCAATGTATAACTGGAAAAACTGTGATATCAGTTTCATGAAACAGTTAGAATGACAAATGGTATGTTGGTCTTTACTGAAAGAAGTTTTGACATAAGAGAAGGATGTCTTACTGCAGCTGTACAGAATGTGGTAAGACCACACCTGGGCTATTGTATGCAGTTTTGGTCTCCTTATCTAAGAAAAGACATACATGCCACAAAGGAAATGTGTAAAGGTTCACCAAATTGATTTCTGGAATGGCATGTTTGTTTTAGAAGGAGAGATTTGATCAACTAGACTTCTATTCTCTGGGGTTTAGATAAATGATGGGGAATCTCAATGAAATGTACATAATTCTGACAGGACTGGCCATACTAGGTACAGGGAAGATGTTTCCCTGATCGACATGTCCACAACAAGAGTTGTGGTTTAGGATACTGGGTCATTTCAGACTGAGATGAGGAGAAATGTCTTTTCTCAGAGGATGGGTAAACCTGTGGAATTCTCTACCATTAGAAGCCAAGTCACTGTATATATTTTAGAATGAAATGAAAAGTTTCTGGAGGATAATGGTGTCAAGGCATATGGGAGAGAGTAGAAGTTTGGTGTTGAGTTGGAGGATCAACCAATATCATGTTAAATGGTGGATCAGTCTAGTTGGGGCAAATGGCTTATTGCTGCTCATATTTTCTATGATCCTGTGTTTAATTAGGTACTTTTACAGTTAAGAAGATTACAAAGAATACCTATACATTCCATGATGATCTGCAAAACTCATCCTTTGGAATTGAGTGAGTGCTGATGAGGGTCATAAACTAAATCACTACCCTATTGAAAAGGCAGGTGGTGGAAGACATGACCTGTCAGGGAGGAGACTGTCGCTCTCAACTAGTCTTTTTTGTTGGTGCAATCATCCCTGAATCTCAAAATCTTTGTCCATAGAGAGTTGTTCCGCTTCAGTTTGGCAGGGATGAGATTGGGACACATGCCCCAAGTAGACATTAGGGGTGAAATGGTTTATGAAAATGTAGAATCGCTTTTTGAGAACAACAGTTGGATCAGAGGGAGAGATATGCAAGTATCTGTCTGAAAATCCAAAGTGATTAATAATAAATATTTCCTCATTTTATTTATCTGTCTACTGGGTGGATTTTAATTGTTCTGTATTTGATCATATAATTCTAACTATAATTGATATTCACTGTGCTTGATTGGTTACATAGGAGTGTGAAGTCAGAGGAAGTTTGAGAAAAAGCTGTAAAAAGTGGAAGCCAGGGCTGGAGCATTTTAAAGCATTGCAAGAAGCATTCTAAATGAAGTTTCCCCTGACATGTAGATGTTATTGTCATCTCTATTGTCACAGACTGAATGTGTTCACTATCTTACAGCCTGTCATCAGTATGTTTTGTGCGGAGAGTGGAGTCCCTGTCTTGCCTTGAAATGTGTTTTCCAATTAAATGTTTCAGCAGAAATATGTTTTCATTAGGTTAAAGTACAGAAAGTTGCTTATTTCCACATATTTGTCACAAATTACTGCAATGCCACTCATTTAGTCTCTCTCTCATGTATACACACACATGCACACAGAATGATTTGATACAGATAAAGATATTGCACTTATACAATCCCTGTTTCAGTCTTTGAAGTATAATCACAGCATTGCACTACTGCAAAATGGCAGTGGATTAGAGCTCCTGAGCTGGAGCCTGTCTGCTCTGACTGCTTTTCTTTCTTTCTTGCTCGCGTTTTTTCTTTCTTTTAATATTGTAAAGATTTTTCTCTCCGCTTGCCTTCTACAGGGAGCTCGGTCACAGAGGCAGAGACAGTGATAGCAGTAGCTGGGGACCCAGAATGGGCACTTTGCTGATTGGACATGAGACGGTTGGTATAGCTGGGCAGAACTCTGGCAGTCAGCAGCATCATGGAAGAAGCTGGGAGCCCAGAGCAGCACCAGAGCAGGCCTCCAGCAGTCTGACACGAGGCAGCTGGTGAACCTAAGATGGTTGATGGCAAGACGGCAGTGTAGAGGTGGGAGGATCGAGAAATTGAACCCAGAGTGGAACAGAGATCAACTGCTTGTGGGGAAAGCCAGTGCAGAGTGACCTGCAGGCTTATGGCTAAAAATGGAATGCAATTGGAATTTTTAACTTTATTTCTTACTTCATACTGACAAGAACTACAATGTTGAACTTTGAACTTACTTCTTTTTTTCAATTCTTATCCTGACTTTGATAATTAGGTACTGTAAATGGTGTCATTTTGAACTTTTCATTGAACTCCTGGATCCCTATACTTGAGTATACATGACAATAAAACCTAATTCTTATTCTGGTCTCTCATGTGGCAGGCCTTTGTATTTTGAATGTATTTGATTCTTCATCCAAAGAGTGGTGGACCTGTACAATTCATTGCCACAGGAAGTAGTTGATGCCAAAACACTGAATGCATTCAAGGGGGGGCTAGATATAGTACTTGGATGAATGAGACCAAACATTATGGGGAGAAAGCAGGATTAGGCCATTAAGTTGGAGGATCAGCTATGATTGTGATGAATGGCCTCCTCCTGCTCCTATCTTCTATGTTGCTATGTTTCTTTAAAGTTGAAATGAGGGTCTTGATGAAATAACTTTACAGAGGTCTGTCTCATTTCACCAAGTCACCCTATTTACTCATGAACAGTCCTTAACCCTAGTACTTCAAAGTCATCTCTGAGATGTCAGTATCTCTGACAGTCCTCTTTTTATCTGTCAGCCAGGGCTCCCTGTGTTGGACCAGATTAATAGGCCCAATCAGGGTACACATATTCTATGAGGTCCAGCTGATTGAATTTGTTTTAATCACTATACTTGGAAGGTAAGAGTTAACAATAGGTTATGAAGTTTCTTTCTGTCAATTATCTAAACAGTTAAAAATCACACAACACCAGGTTATAGTCCAATAGGTTTATTCAAAGATACAAGCTTTCAGAGCATTGCTTCTTCATCAGGTAGCTAGTGGGGCAGGATCATAGATTTCAACCCGAACAGTGTACACAGATCCACAATATCAAAGAAGTTAATCCTCAGGTATACTTTTCAAGTGGAATAACTGATAGTATATACTTTTGCTATACTATAGTTCTCAGACTGACGAATGACTTTTGGGTCTGAGGGTAATAGGAGTTCCATTCCCAAACACAGTTTTGATCATATGATTACTGAATGACCAGTTCTGAGGCTTATGTAGTCTAGTTTAGATTGATTTTACACTGTGATACATTAGGAAAGTAGTAGTGGCAATTTCAACTTTTCTTTTTGGAATTTGAAGACAGACATAAACTTCATCTCTAATTGTTGATTCATCTTTAAGAAATTAGGTGTGAATTCCACACAAGTAGAGCTACACCCACTCATGTACATATTTAACTAGGTATTCGCGAGAGATGTGCTATTGTCTGCTGTCTAAATTTCAGAAGTCACATATTTCATGCCAATCATCAAAGCAGCTTGTTACGTCAATTTCATTTTAACCGTTGACTGAAAGACTATAATACAACTACTAGGCATGTCACTGCATAAATCCAAGACATGAAATACATTCAACACAGTGTCTTCCAATTGTGTGTGTGGGCAGAAGATTAGTGGTATAGAAGGTGGAGGGGGCTGTGCAGTCAATGTTTTTTCTAAATTTAAGTAATTTAGAAACATCCTTCACCCTCCCCCCCCATCTCACTCTCCTCATCTCAATCTGTAATAAATGTGTTTGAAAGCCAAATACATAAGTTGTATTATATGTGCAGTTCAGCTAAACAAAAATCATAACGAGATTTATATACTTCATTATAGAACATTTGAAAATATATGTGCCTATAAAATTTGATCATAAAATTCGTCAGAGTTCTTGTGAACATTATAGAAGTTAAATGACCCATATCATTTTTCACACACAGCTGTAACTGGTATGAGCTAACCCTTCAGAAATTAATAAATGGAAGAAGAGCTGGAGATAATTTGTAATCTGATAGATTTTGTGTGGGTTTTTCTGCGTTCAACCAACTCACATTGAGCGCATCTTCTCAATTATAAAAATGTTCAGAAATCCAGACCAGTTATGGCATACACATTATAATCTCTCATGTGGCCAAATAGTTGGTTGTCTCTGTACTTGCCATCTAATTAAGAACAGAGAGCAGGCCATGGGCATGGCAGATCCAGTTTAGAGACTCCACAAGACTCATTGGCTAACAGTTCTATTAGGATAGCTGACCACTGTTGAGGCAAATGTAAAGTGAATGTCCACTTCAAGATCATAGTCTGTTGGAAGCTTTCAGAGAATTGAATAAAAATTAAGAACTGATAGAGTATCAATGTGGACCAGGAATACTTCCAGTTACAGTTCATACTGTTACAATCTTATGGCTCTGTCAAAACACCAGAGAAGGAAATCTTCAATGGCCTCCTGATATCTTACTGAGAGGTTGCTTCCAATGTTTTGTATAGCTCCTGATACAGCTCAAGTTTTGTGCACCTACCACATGATTCCATTGCCACACACTCTTCAGGGCTAATTGTCCTTCTGAACAATTAGATTAGATTCCCTATAGTGTGGAAACAGGCCCTTTGGCCCAACCAGTCCACACCGACCCTCCGAAGAGTAACCCACTCAGACACATTTTCCCCTGACTAATGCACCAAACACAATGGGCAATGTAGCACGGCCAATTCACCTGACCTGCACATCTTCAGACTGTGGGAGGAAACAGGAGAACCCGAAGGAAACCCATGCAGACACGAGAAGTACATGCAAACTCCATACAATCGCCCGAGGCAGTAGTGCTAATCACTGAGCCACCCTTGAATATGTCACTGGACCACCTGCTACAGATGGACAGGCAGCCATCCCTGGAAGGAGGTGGAAAAAAAGTTCCTGGAAGCACAAACCTGTTGGGGAGTGCAGCCAACATGCCTCAGTCTGAAATTCCAGCCCTCTCCAAAATCTCCACTGGGCTGGGCATATTCTATTATTGTTTCAATATCTTTACAGTGCCATATGCATGCTACATTAACATATACGACTCTATATTCAGCGATTTTGCAAAGCCACATGCAGTGGAATGGAATGGAATGCAATGAATTATTGTATTAGAACTGATAATGGAGGAGTGGTACTGTATTTCTTTGGATACAAAATCAAGGAGCATAAAATCACGAACCGATGAAAAGATTCAATACCTCTCTGCTTGTCACCTTATTGCAAAATAGATGACCATTGATTGTTGCACTGGGGATGGAATTTATCTTGGCGGATTGTGCAGTTTCAGTAATAATGAATGGGCATACTGTTTTATGCACATGCTACCCTATTTATTTTTCTAGTGAAGTTAAGGGAAAACGGAAATCAGGCAACTCATACCTAATTATTTCTGACATTATAATGTAGTGATCAGTTAATACATGGATTTTGTGTTTGCATTAATATTTAATCATCCATTTGCTTGGGAGAAAGATGACCTTGTGTTTCTTTTTATTTAATTTCTCATGTCTCCAAGGTACTGAATACTGTTCAGGTGCAGGACAATTCCCTGTGTACCCAATACTATCTTTATCTTCTGACTACACTTGATGTCCATACACATCTACTGCATAGAGGCATATATATACACAAACATATGCACTACTCATAGCAATTATTCATATGATTATGATACCTATTTTCTTTCCCTATCTAGCCCAAGGTCATAGATGAGATAATCACTGGTTTCAACAATAATCTAGCTGTCAAACCACCCATTACTGTTTTTATTTCTGGTTACCTTGTCCTTTGCCTGTGTTGAGGTGAACACCAGATGGCTAGCCTAATTGTCAATCAACTTGTAATGCCAAACAGCTTCTCCAGTGATTATTGTCATATTTTGATGCCAAGTTGTGTCTCCTGCAGCAACTATCATTTCTGCTTTTCATGCCAATATGTCTTGTAATGATTATAAATTAATGACAATCATTTTGATGTTGGTTCTGACAAAAAAATCCCTGCTCTAAGTGTTGCATTTTTTCTGATGCCGACTTGTATTAACCTTGACAATTAAGCCAGTTAATGTCACTGGTAATGTTGCCACCAAATATCATCACTGTTTTGGCATGGGATGGTTATGATGGTGTCTCCTTTCCATTTTACAGTTCTGAATTCAACGTTGGATATGAATTGGTTTCCTTGTAGACTGTAAATTTGCAGGTTCAGAGTTTGGTGGAAAGAAGTGTATCTATGTGGTTGTTCCCATAAAAATACCAGTTTAGGATGATACAAGCACTGTCAGTCAAGATCAAATTAACAAATTTATTCCCTTGATCAAGCGCCATAAATAATAAACTCTAAATTATAAGTGAAGCAAAAAAAATCAAATCAAATGTAATCCCAGAGTTATTCTCAATGCCAGCCATGCCATTGTCTATTCTGGTGTTCACTAGTCCAACAATTATCCTAATCCTCCCTCAGATCCTCAATTAGCTGATCTCAGCCAATGTACCCACATAAATTGTGACAGTATCTCCCACACTTCTGGTTACATGGGATGGGAGTTGGTGTTTGGATCAGGAAAATCATTGGGACATCTGTTTTTATTTGGTAGTAGGTTACTCATTTGCTTATGTGTATGTGCACAAGGAAACCATGACTGAATTCGTATGTCGAAGGGCCCCTCCACAAGAAGTTCTCATTGTAATCTTGTTACTTTACAACAAAAAGCAGTAACACCAATAAGAATAACTCATTGCAGAATGTAACATCACCTCTCTCTCACTCTCACTTGACAATTCGTAAACTAGGATTCTATCTCTGTTACAAGTTCAAATTCAATGAAGAAGCAGAGAATTTAAAAACAAAATGAACTTCCAGTGCTACAGCATCAACCTTAGGAAACAGATTGATTGCATTTTAAAGACACTGTCTCCAGGAGAACAACTTGTTCAGCCATTGTGCCCACTGGAGCTTCAAGGTCAACATTAGGACTTAGAATTTAACCAATGGCAAAAGTTTTTTTTTTCAATTCCACTCCACTCAACAAGTACAGCAAACTTTGTTTTAAACATGACCTTAAGAAACGGCACTCACAATAAACCAGCAAAAATGATACACTTCAAATACTGCAAAGTTTACTGTATACATGTTGTTCAATTGAATGGCTGCATGAAATATCACGGCTGATTTAATTTCAAGTCAATTTCTCCTCAAGTACCATGATCTATCCTATGTTCCAAGTAGTGAGTTGGGGTGTGAGTGAGAAGACCATCTGCCAGTAAGTTTTAGTTAAGGCAAAGTTGCATTATTAAAGCGATTTATGCTGTAAATAAAATATAACAGTGATATTTATAACCCCTGCATTATGTTTCTATTAGTTACTGTGTGTTTTTACATTGATTATCTGGACCTCTTGATTATCCAGAATATTTAAGGGTGGCACAGTGGCTTGGTGGTTAGCACTGCTGCCTCACAGCACCAGGGACCCAGGTTTGATTCTAGCCTCGGGTGACCGTCTGTGTGGAGTTTGCACATTCTCCCCATGTCTGTGTGATCTGGTTTCCTCCCCTAGTCCAAAGATGCGCAGGTCAGGTGTATGGGCCATGCTAAATTGCACATAGCATTAGGTGCATTAGTCAAAGGGAAATGGGTCTGGGTGGGTTAATCTTCAGAGGGTAGGTGCGGGCTTGTTGGGCCAAAGGGCCTGTTTCCACACTGCAGAGGTATCTAATCGAAAATTTGATCACCAGCACACTACTGGTCACATAGGCTCTGGATAATAAAATATTTGTTTGAAGACTAGCTTCTGCATATGTTATTGTATTATGGACATGTTTCAATAATACATATATGTTTTAAACTAAGTTTACACTAAGACTAACTCCCTAGCTTTGATCATTTCAAGAGATCCAACTGATTTGCTTCTCGATATTTTTAAGCATAGTAAAGTACATACTGAATTGAAAAGCATTTCTTGTAAAAAAGCTAACTCCATTATATTAAACTCAGGGGTGGAAAGATAGCAATTTATACACCTCTCTAGATTTGGCTATAGAACAGCACACTTGAATGATTAATTTCTGTGATCTGGGTGGTCATGGGACATCCTGTCTATTGTTGATCTCCAGAATGGCTGCCATATATTCCGTTACTTTGAAATTGATGCACTGTGTTCATGTTCTTTCTGTTTGCAAAGATCCAAGCTACCCATTTGTTAATATGCGTAGCTTCTAGTACACACAAGTACACCAAATTGCAAGCCTGACTAATAATCTTAAATTGATTGTTGGTGAAATACTTCATACTCATGATTATTTAGCAAATGCTGTCCATTTGCAGAATCACATCAAATGCAGGACAATGTTGTATTTTTGCCAGCCTGTACTATTTGAATATCATCAATACCTTGCTTATTGCAAACAGCCTAAGTGATATATTGTTTAATGTGATCCCATAGTCTTTGGAATTTATAGACTACATATTGTAGTGTAGATGACGCTGCTGTCAAGCCACAAAGATGTTTTGTACATTTCACAAACGAGTAATGTGCTGTAAGAATTTCAAGGCTGGTATAGCGTTCAGTCTTTTTCAAACAGAAAGAATGTTCCTGTTTAAATTTAACAAAATGGGTAGCAACCATTTTCTAGCCTACTGCTTCTTCATGGAATATCTTGATCAATCAGAACAAAACTGCCTTAGTTAAATTGTGAACAATGACAGTCAGGCAGCACCCCATCTCTCCAATCACAAAAAGAACAGAACCCTCTGCTCCTCACCTTCCACTCCACCAACCTCTGGATACATCATATCATCCTCTGCCATTTTCCCCACCTACAAACAGACCCCACCACCAGAGATATATTTCCCTCCCCACCCTTCTCAGTTGTTCTGGAGAGACCATTCCCTCTGCGACTTCCTTGACAGGTCCAGGCCCCCCATTAACCTACCCTCCACTACCAGCATCTTCCCCTGCCACCACAAGAAGTGTAAAACCTGCTCCCGCACCTCCCCCCTCACCTCAGTCCAAGGCCCCAAAGGATCCTTGCACATCCGACAGAAATTTACCTGCACTTCCACACAAGTCATCTAGTGTATCCGTTGCACCCGATGTGGCCTCCTGTAAATTGGGGAGATAGGATGCCAACTTATGGATCATTTCAGAGAACATCTCTGGGATACTTGCACTGACCAATCCTACCACCCCATGGCTGAATACTTTAACTCTCTCTCCCACTCTACCAAGGACATGAAGATCCTGGGCCTCTTTCATTGCCACTCCCTAACCACCCGACGCCTGGAGGAAAAATGCCTCATCTTCCGCCTTAAGACCCTGCAATCACACAGGATCAATGTGGCTTTCACCACTTACCCCATTTCCTCTCTACCCACCTTATTCCAGTCCCAACCTTCTAACTTTGCACCGCTGTCTTGAACGGTCCTACCTGTCCATCTTCCTTCCAACCTATCTGCTCCACCCTCCTCTCTGACCTATCACTTTCACCCCCACCTTCACCTACCTATCCATTCCTAGCTACCTTCCCCCCACCACCCAACCCACCCCCACCCCCATCCTCCCACCCCTCTTCCATTTATTTCTCAGCCCCTTGGCCCACAACCCTCATTTCTGATGAAAAGCTTGTGCCCAAAACGTCAATTCTCCTGCTCCTTGGATGCTGCCTGACCGGCTGTGCATTTCCAGCACTACACTCTTCAACTCTTAACTCCAGCATTTGGATTCTTCATTTTCTCCTCCTTAAATTGTGAACAGTTTGCCAGTTTATTGTCAGTCGTCATTTCCTCATACATTCATCACAGCAATGCTTCTGCCAAGTTTTGTTTTGGTATTTCTTGCAAATTGTCCTAATGAATACAAGATGAAAAGTTTTAACATGATGTGTCTTTTTTCCCCATAATACTCAAGTTCTGTTCTACCAAATGATCAAAGTTACTCATATCTATTATGGCATGAATATAATTCTTAGATATATTAATTCATTATAAACCCACTGGGAATTTTTTCAAATATCCTTCTAATTTGCTGACACCGCTTCTGCAAGCAGTCTCCGTTTGTTTTGGCTTGTGTAGTCCCTTGATCTTATCTATCATACACTTATGGTTATGTCAAACCCATGGTGAGAAAAGGCATATGGTTGCAAATTCAAAAGGAAGGTGGCAAAAGATGTAGCTGCAATTGCCACTTGTCCTTTTGTGAAAAGGCACCAACTGATTGATTAATTGTTCAAGATAAAGGACAAAGGAGTATTTTCAATCATGTTTACTTTATAATATTAACATGAAGAAGTCAAGCAGAGAACTCTTCAAGCTTTGTGTACAAGGATGCCTCAAGACGATTATCAACAAATGAGATGAGATCAAAAAGGAACTGTAAGAGCAGTATGCATTTTGCAAACACTTGTAAATGTAATATCAACCCATCAGAGAATTCAAAATGATCTAAGGCAAGGCCTGAAAGGAAGTGAAGTGGGATAATAAAAATTCCCATATGAAAATTTGTTAATTGTAAACTCATGTTTTAAATGACTAAATGCCAATATTTTAATTCTTTAATAGCATGGTTTTTACATATCCTTTAAAATCCATGTTATTTAGGGAATCGGTGAAATCAAGTACAATGTGAGTAGCATATAAATACGATAAACATGTTTAAAAATCTGGTTATAGACCATCAATTAGGAATGAAATTGTGATTACTATAATATAAACGTACCATCAAGCATGTAAGCACAAGTTAGAAGCTTTTTTATTAAACCATTTTAACTCATTTGTGGAATATGGATGATGCCGGTCAAGACCAGCAATTATTGTCGACATGGAGAAGAAAGTGAGCTACCCTCTTGCACTGCTATGGTCCATATAGTGTCAAAACAGCAATAGTGCTGATAGGGAGGGAATTCTTAGAAATTGAGCCCATAAAAGCAAAGTTAACACAGTTTAATTTCCAGATCAGGGTATTGGTAACTCTTGCAAATTGTCCTAGTGAATACAAGATGAAACATTTTAACATGACGTGTCTTTATTCCCTATAATACTCAAGTTCTTTTCTACAAAATGATGAAAGTTACACCTATCTATTATAGCATAAATAAAGTTCTTAGATATACTGATTCATGGTATAACCACTGATTGTGTAAGACTGAAGTTGTGTAACTTCAGGACAACTTACAAATGTTACTGTTCCCACGCATTTGCTGCCCTTGTTACTCTAATGGGAGAAATTGCAGATTTGGAAGCTGCTGTCAAACTACTGAAGTGATCATGTAGATGGTATGCACTGTAGGAAAGGTACACCTGTGATGGAGAGAATGAATGCTTACAATGGTGAATGGGATGCCAGTTAGGCAGATACTTGTTAAAGACAATTAACAAGAATGGACCATATTTCCAATCCGTTAGTATGGATGTCCGGATACTCAACTGGGTGAAGACAAATCATGAAACCCAACCTATTGAATGACAGGACCCCATGTAAGAGTGGGAATTCCCTAATCTGAACTGATAAGGTAACAGTTGTAACACACAATCATGTTTGAGTTACTGGTAAGGGTGGTCATTGGTATGGGTGGTTATATCGCTGCTGAAAATGTGTTGCTGGAAAAGCGCAGCAGGTCAGGCAGCATCCAAGGAACAGGAGATTCGATGTTTCGGGCATAAGCCCTTCTTCAGGAGGGCTTATGCCCGAAACGTCGAATCTCCTGTTCCTTGGATTCTACCTGACCTGCTGCGCTTTTCCAGCAACACATTTTCAGCTCTGATCTCCAGCATCTGCCGACCTCACTTTCTCCCCATGGGTGGTTATATGACAGGTAATCTTTCGTATGTTTTAAGCTTACAAATAGAATAACCATTATTATCATGTGCACTCTATTGAGTGCAGTGAAACTTTTATCACTTCTTGGCACCATCTTAAATACTAGGTACCTAGGTACAGATACTTTAAGTGTTGTTACTGAATTGACATAGTTAAAAAAAAACAATTAGTATGGGAATGCAGAGTTTAAAAGTCTAGAATGAGAATAAAAAGGGCCTTTGATGTCCTCAACTTATAGTCATTTTCCAACATGAGTCCATGACCACCAGGCTTCAGAACATAAGGCTATGCTACATCAATGCACTGGTCTCCATCCAGGTCTTGCTCCACTCCCCGCTTCAGGATTCAACCCACGATTCGGTCTGCTCTCACCTGGACTCCAGCCACAACTCCTCTCTCTTTTTCTTGCCTACATTCTCCAGGTAGGGTAGGTTTCATTAAGAATTAAAAAGGTTGGGGAATGGTGAAGGAAGAAAAACTGCTGCAAAGAGGAAAAGGCAGGAAGAACAAGGAACTGGTCAGCAAATGAGTTCCAAGTGGAGTATCTTACTCTGCTTCCACCTTTTCTGAAAGCAAATATTTTCTCAGCAGGGCTGAGAACAAACAGCTTAATGAAAAGACCTGCACAGGGTATCTCCTACCTCTGTCCATTTTATTCTCTTTCTTCAAATCATCTGCCAAACTTTGAACTGTTTTGCGAACTATGACCACCTAAGGATTTCTTGCTACGGAGATTAGTTCAAAGCTTTCAAACCAGTGCTACCATCTACAGAGATGCAACCAACACAGTTGTCTACGTCTTTAAATATTGAGACCATCACATTCAACCTAAAGTCAGTCAAGCCACGAATTTGCAGCCTGTTTATACTCATTACCTTTTTATAGGTTGTAATGTTGCCAAGTAATACTTGCCACTCTGTAATCTGTAGTAACATGTGTGAACTTCAAGAGTGTATGTGTGCGGGATGTGTATTTTGTTATTTTATGATTTGGAAGTGCCAGTGTTGGACTGGGATGTACAAAGTTAAAAATCACACAACACTAGGTTACAGTTCAATAGTTTATTTGGAAGTGCTAGCTTTTTGGATGAAAGAGCATCGCTCTGAAAGCTAATGCTTCCAAATAAACCTGTTGGACTATTACTTGGTGTTGTGTGATTTTTAACTTTCTTATTTTACATTGATTAATTTAAATATAACAAAATAAGCCTCTTTCTTCACTGAACTCAGTGAAACCTATCCAATTATGATTTACAGCATGTAAATAGATAATTTGGCAAGTGCATTTTATTTTAAAAGGAGACAGCAAACAGGGGAGAGACTCACATTCTGGCAGCTGTAACATTGAATTACCCATAAGTTATCCTTGAAGGACTAGGTAAAAACAATGACTGCAGGTGCTGGAAACCAAATTCTGGATTAGTGGTGCTGGAAAAGCACAGCAGTTCAGGCAGCATCCGAGAAGCAGTAAAATCGACGTTTCGGGCAAAAGCCCTTCATCAGGAATAGCGGAGCTAAGTTCAATCTTTGCACTATTCAGCTAGCTTAAGCATAATACTATGTTATCAAGACAGTAGTTATTTAAGGCTATCAAGATGTTACAACTGAGATCAGTTTCCATGTTGAATATGTGGGTCTCCTAGCAACCAGTTTTCTTGTCTCAGTAAGAGTCACCTCTTGACCTCAAAGTTACAGCCAATGGAACTTTGGCATTCTCTGTCTGAAAGTTTTCTTTGTTCACAAGCACATCACTCAATTCTACGCTGTTCCTAAAAAAAATAAACTGGCTAAAATAATAAATCAAAACCTGCTGGAATATTTAACTATGTAAAACAATTTTAAAATATTCAAACATTTAGTGGCCCAGCTTTCTGATGATCATTTCCAAGGTTATGATTGCCAACTGAGAGAATTCCCAGCAAAGATATTTAAAGCAACTGGGCCTTTTATAGGAGACAAAAGAGAAAACACAATCCCCAAAAGATCAGCTATTAAACAAAAGAATTGCTATCGACTGAATTCTGCATTCATTATACGTAATAGAATGCAGTGTTTGGAATAAAAGAGATAGCAGCTGTTTTTAAAGTAGTTGTACTAACTGTGTTCCTAAATAAAATCTAATGTGGGGATGCTGCAGCTAATCAGGATAACAGTAGAGACAAAACAGTTACTTTAAGAAGATCAAATGTGTGTTCAATTTTGCTGATTGATCCTCAGTACCAATTTCTGGAATAATTAATGCGTAATGGTGGCTCAGTGGTTAGCACTGCTACCTCACAGCACCAGGGTCCCAGGTTCGATTCCAGCCTTGGGTGACCGTCTGTGTGGAGTTTGCACATTCTCCCCGTGTCTGCGTGGGTTTTCTCCAGGTGCTTCAGTTTCCTCCCACTGTCCAAAGATGTGCAGATTAGGTGGATTGGCCATGTTAAATTTCCCATAGTGTTAGGTGCATTAGTCAGAGGGAAATGGGTCTGGTTGGGTTACTCTTCGGAGGGTTGGTGTGGATTGGTCGGGCTGAAGGGCCTGTTTCCACACTGTAGGGAATCTAATCTAAAACGTCTGACAGACTGTGGATGGATGTTTGGATGTTTTGTCCAATCTAACAACATCACAACTGTAATGGCCACATCTTTTTTTTTAAAAAAAGTTTCTTTTTATTATGGACTGAAATGGGAAATGGACTGTTTTAAAACCATGGGTTGTGGAAAGAATCGAAGTACTACTAAAAAGAAATCACTGAAACTCATTGCAAGTTGTATTTAACTGTTGCTTTGCTCGAGCAGTGGATGAGGATGTTTGCAATTGGGCCAGCAATTGGCGGTGGGAGGGTGGGGATGGACGTGGTGTACAATATGAGATTTGGCCAGCAATAGGTTGCTAATTCATTGTACAGTTATGATCAGTTGTGGATGACAAATGTCATCAGGCTGACAACTATCTGACTGGCTCATGCAAAGCTGGCCAATTTGCGGGTGTGCAGGATATCCCTAAAGACAGATGGTACATTAGGCAGAATAGCGTTACATGGGCAGGACCACTGAAATGCAGATGGCACTTTTTATTTACAGTAGACTACCTAGTGCTTGAAGAGAGTCAGTTTATTTTTCCTCATTGGTTGCTGTAAGCTGTGATCTTTAATCAGTACCGAAGAGACTTTGCGGGTAAAGTACCAATTGCCTGTGCCTCCAGTGAAAAAGCAAAAAGAACCTGGAGAAAAGGGATGGAAGAGCAGAAAATCTGGAATGCAGGAAGATCACTTCAGTGATTCCTGTGGAGAGGGGCTACTGAAGTGTGTCCTCAGTTTGTTTTAATCCTCCACCTACGTTAGCTTACATTTTTCTGTTTGTACATGTGTGCCTGGTGTTTTGAAGAAGGTTAGAGATTTATTTAATTTTAAAAATCACACAACACCAGGGTACAGCCCAACAGGTTTATTTAAAGCAGAAGCTTTCTAAGTGCTTCCAAATAAATTTGCTGGACTTTCACCTGCTGTTGTGTGATGTTTAACTTTGTCCACCTCAGTCCTACACCTGCTCCTCAAAATCAGAGATTTGATCAGTAGAGTTATATGTTAACTTATTCATACTTATTTACCTGTGATTAGAATCCATTAAGTTATGATAAAGAATATTCATTAATAAGTACAGAAACTTTGCCCATATTCTGTTAACTTAGGTCTATTTAGTAGGTGTATTGGGATCTTCATATAATTTGATAAACTTTTTTAACATTTGAGATAACTCTCAGAATAGTGAGCCTTGATTTCTAGCACACTAACTCAATAAGAGGCGATACAAGATATATTCAGTTGAAGAAGCCTTTCATGGTGTTTCTGTCTTGGAAATTCCCTTCAGAACATTTTAACTATGCTTTTCCTAATTGTATGAGGGCACTATCACTCATAAACAAAGGACAGTCCACAGTGAGAAATCTATCATTTGAGCTAATGACATCCAAAGATCATATATTCTTATTTTCTTAACGATTTTCCCTTCACTCCACAACCCCGAAAAAAGTCAAGCTGTGCTATTAAATGTAATGTCTTTGTCTTGCACTCAAGTCCCCTTTGTAAGAAGTATTGAATGAAGAGCTTCTGCACAAATACGGAGAAACCAACCCAAAATACGATATTTTCAGTAATGCTGATAAAATTAAACTTACAATGGTATCCCATCATTGATGCTTCTTACCTGAAAAGTTTATCTTTTGTTTCCTGATTAACTTCCTCTCTTCTGGTAAATACATGCCTTAATGTCCCTTAGGGGATAGCTCTATTCAAACTTGAAAAGCCTTGGCTTACCAAATTGTTCCTCAAAGCTCATTGCTCTAATACCAAGGATCAGCCGCATTGATTTTCTTTGGGATTGTCTCTAATACTCCTGAAATAAACACATTGACAGCTAAGATACAAAGTGTACTCACTCTCTGATTGACTTTTATCAACATCACTTTAGTATATCTACTCTGTTCAGAAAATATAAAGCAAATCATGGAACCATATTGTCAAGATTTTTTTAAAAAATTAGGTGTAGAAAAGATATACCCAGTAATAAGTACTTGCTATCAATAGTTGTTAGCTACAAATCCATTTTTCCTTTAAGAGATCAATTTCAACGCATTATTTATTTTTGAAAATCTCCATATTTATCCCATCTGTAGAAAAGATGAATGGATATTAGTTTACAGATCAAAGCAAAGCACTATAGAAATTAAAAACATGACAGAGGTTACAAATTACTTCATTTTCCTATTATAACATTGTGTTCATGCTTTGGACAATTTGACCATTTTATGCATTTAAACACTTTACCCAAATGCTACTGTTTGTGAGATAGAGAAAGGGATACAGAATTCAGTTTGTGGTTTTCCTCAATTTCACTAACAAAATATTCCTTATACAAAAATACCATGTGAGCATTTCTCAAATTCCCACAATATTTACTCTCTATCTAGCTCTATACATTTGAGAAAGGATATTACCTACAATAATCCATGTGTTTGAGCTGAACCATTAGAATCTCCTTCCTCTCTAAAGTAGGCCTGGCTCTCGTTCATGAAGGTGGGCCTCACAGATCAGAATGCATTTTCTCCTGAGTCTTTTTGGATTGCCACATAGTCTTCTGCCAAATGTTTTCACTGAGAGGGTGACTTCCAGGTGTGTGTATACTTATAACCCTTTGACCTGGACCTTTTCAATTGTTCAGTGGGTTTGGCCAATGAAGTCATAGCAAGTTTCAAAACATGCAATGGGATTTTGCAAACATCCTTCTCTATTGCCATGCTTGGGAAGGTGTAAAGTGCAAGTCTTCAGTAACAAATCAGAAATTACTGTAATACCTCAGCAGGTCTGTCAGCATGTATGGAAACAAATCAGAGTTGATGCTTCGAATGCAGGAAGCCCTTTTCCAAAGAAGAATGCCGAAGGGTCATTTGACCTGAAACAGTAAATCTGCTTTATCACCACAGATGTTACCAGGCCTGGTGAGGTTTTCTAGCAATTTCTGATTCGGTTTCTGATTTCTCGCATCCACAGTGCCTTGGTTTTTTTGAACATCTTTAGACACAGGCTGGAAGTCAAGGTATTACAAAGTCTGACGGAAACTTCTCTAATATTCACTCTCGGGTTATTCATAAGTGGTTCCCACTGAACCTTTGCAACATCTTTGACCTTGGTTTCTAATGTTCTCTGTAGCCGATAGTTGCTGGCTGCTGTTTACTTCTGTTTGGTAAATTTTCTGTGAGACACAATTTCTCTGGCTGTTAGTAAATTTAAAATGTCCTATGGTTGTTTGACCACAAACAAAAATCATTTTAAAAATGATTATCATAATTTGTAGAATTGTTTTTATTCTCTCAGATTTATATTGACGTCGCTGGTGAGGTCAGTATTTGTTGCCCATTTCTAATTGTTATTGATCGGAGTGGTCTGTTTGGCCATTGCCAACTATAGTTTAGAGTTAACCACATTGATGTAGGTCTAGAGCAACTTGTAGGCCAGATCATGTAACAGTGGCAGATTTTTCTCCCTAAAAAACAACTTGAACCAAATGAGTTTTCACAACACTAAATGGGAATTACCTTGATGCCATTTTGGAGATGAGCTTTCAGTTCCAAACTTTATGGATTGAATTTAAATTCCACAGTGGAATTTGAATGCATGTCCTCTAGGTGACTGATCGGGCCTTGGTTTCTAATTCAGTGACATTGCCTTTATACCACTGTCTCAGCAGTTTGTCACATCAAAAAAGATAATTTACCAATTTGTACAATTTTGAGACCAGAAGCTATACAGTCATGTCACTGTTATAAAAGCAACAAAATAGGTTCCAGTTGAATAGCTCTGATAGCATAGCTATTAAAGTGGCAAAAGAAATGCTTTCAAACACTGTCACATTGCAAGATCATTCTCAGCTCACAAGTTCCATCTAAAACCAAGAGAGAAAATGCTGGAAAATCTCAGCAGGTATGGCAGCATCTGTAAGGAGAGAAAAGAGCTGACGTTTCGAGTCGAACTGACCCTTTGTCAAAGCTGGCATTGCCATTATACCACTGTCTCACTAGTTTGTCACATCAAAAAAGATAATTTACCAATTTATACAATTTTGAGACCAGACGCCTTGACAAAGGGTGAGGTAGACCTGAAACGTCAGCTCTTTTTTCTCCTTACAGATGTTGTCAGACCTGCTGAGATTTTCCAGCATTTTCTCTTTTGGTTTCAGATTCCAGCATCCACAGTAATTTGCTTTTATCCAAGTTCCATCTAAAGTTGTCTTAAGGGGTTTGTCTATGGAGAGATCCTCAACATGGATCACGTGTTCAGAAGGATATTATTAAACTAGAAAAGATTTACAATCTGGACTGAAAGCTTTGAGTTATAACTACATGTTGGATAGGCTGAGACTATTTCCCTGAAGTGTATGAGATTGAGAGTTGGCCTTATAATGGTATGTAAAATCATGAGAGGCATAGAGAAGGCTAGACAACCAACAGCTTTTCTGATGTTAGGGGAGTCTAATACTGGAGGACATAGGTTTAAGATGAGAGAGGACAGATACAAAAGGATCCAAAGGAGCACTTTTTCTCACAAAGGGTGACGAATGTCTGGAAGGGGCTGCTAAAGATATTGGTAGAGACGAGTACAAATTTGTCATTGAATAAACATTTAGATAGGTATATGGATGGGATAAGAATGGAAAGATGTAGACCAAATGCAGGCAAAAGGAATTAGCGTAATTTTGAAAACTGGTCAGCATGGCAAAGTTGGGCCAAAGGGCCTGTTTCCATACTGTAGCCTGCTATGATTGTAAGAAACTTTATGTTGAGTACTGAATATTTTTTTTAAAATGTTTGCTTGGCCATAGAATATCTCAAAGCAAAACAGCTGTTGTCAGTGTTTTGGACACTGACCAGTTTATGTAATAAAAACATTTTATCCAAACGCTAGTCAGTGAGACAGACAAGGGGATACAGGAATCAGTTTGTGGTTCAACTCAATTTTAATAATAATATATTCTGTAACAAAGTAAGAGCATTTCTCAAATTCCCACATTTTTATTGTCTAGCTCTATCTATCTGAGAAAGAATATTAATTGTGAAAATGCCTCATGTTTCAGTTGGGCTGCTGGAATCTTCTTCCTCACCAACGTTTATCTAGTTCTCTAAAACGAAAGTGGGTCTTGCAGGTCAGGTGGATCTTCTCTCTCTCTCCAAGTGGTTGGAGCTCCACTGCTCAGCCAGGTTGCATCTTCATTATGAGATTTTACTGAGCAGGTGGCTTCCAGATGTGTGTTTTTATCTCCCCTCCCTGGCCCTTCCAGAAAGTTGAGGTGGTCTTTGGTCAGTGGTGTCAGGAACGGGTTCAAAACATCCAGTGAGCCAACAACTTTCACTGTCGTCATGCTGAGAAGGTATTACATACAAGTCCTCAGGCACTGGTAGCAAGTCAAGATGCCAGAAAGCATGATTGATACTTCTCCAATATACAACCCTCAGGCTGGTTGTAACTGGTTCCTCTGAAGTTTTGTGACCTCTTTGACCTTGGTTTCCACTCTTCTTTGAAGCCAATAGCTACTGTCAGGCCCAATTTCAATGGCTATTAGTAAATTTAGAATGTCCAAATTTAGACCCATGGTCACTTGACTACAAGCCCTTCTGTTGATCCATGGAAGCATCTAGTGAAAATGGGATCACAGGCTCAGATCATGCTCTCAAGCAGGCACATCAAGTCTCAGGTGGAACTCCCCAAGTATCTGGCTTCCCCATTGTATTTAGATAACAATACTCTATACACTAACAATACTCCTTACACACATCAATAGGTTTAACAGTAGGATATGTAAATAACTGAATACATAAATTGGATGACCCAAAAGCCTCTGCAGTGGTTAGAGGCACTCAGAGTAAAATTCATAGTGCACAACAATTTGCATACTCCTTTTATGACACAGACCAGGTTCATTAATTTCTTGTCTCTTGCTGTAGGTTAATGGAGTCTACAGTTAGTTTCTGTATAAATTCCTTCTACCAACAGATGAATTTAACCATGAGGATGTTGGCTGTTTGTCCTCCTCACTTTACAAGCACTTGGTTTATGCCCAATCACTGGACAGAAAACTTTACCCACTTCCACTCACTTAAATCCTAGCGGTCACATGGGGCAGCCACCTCTTACTTCTGGTTCAGGCAGGCTGGATTTCTGAGGTTCAAGGTTGTTAGAGTTCAACTTTGCAGGTTATGTAAAAAGCTTTAATCAAAGGCACATCCAGAGACAGCATTTCTGTCCAAGCTTTGGACATTTCAACACAGTTTATGTATTAAAAACACTTTACCCAAGCATGATCGCTATTGAGGTTGATAGAGGGACACGGAATCCAGTTTGTGGCTCTGCTTGATTTTAGGAACGAGATATTATTTATCTTCCTATCTATCTATCTGTGTCTCTCTCTCTGTCTCACTCACTCTCACTCTCCCCCCTCTCTCCCTCCACTTGGGGGGGTGGAAGGGAGGGGTTCCAAGTATGTGTACTTATACTGCCTCAACTCAGACCATCCTGAATGTTCTGTGGCTTTTGGCCAATGAGGTCATGAACTGAGTTCAAAGCATCAAATGGTGTTGTGACAATATCCATCAGTTTTGCCCATCCATGGAGGAGTATAGTGTATATCCTCAAGAATTATCTGGAGGTCATACGGGCCAATAACAGTGATTGAAACACCTCCAACACTTAAGTCTTGGGCTGGTTTCCCCAAACCTTAGTGAAATCTTCAAACTTAGTGTCCACTGTTCTGCTGGTTGCTGTTTCAGCTGGCCTGATGTCTCCAGCTGTGGGTCAATGATAGGTCTATGGTCACTTGTCTACACAATATACAAACATGTATGTTGGCCAGTCAGCTAATACACAAGGGCAAGACTGGAATAATTGGATTAGGTCAGTAGATTTAGACACATGTCCCAGTATTTTTTTTAATGTGATGAAGTACATAAGAGCATTTCCAAGTTATTATTGATTCTAACATTTTTTGGTTTGTAATTCCTTATTTCCTGTATATAACTAGATGGGATAAATTATTATCCATATATTCCAATACTACAAAGTAGCAAAAGATATCTATTTTGCAGTTGAGTTTGCTTTTTAGTGCAGCTAGTTACCATCTTATTGAAAGAAACACTCTTGCAACACAGCAGTTTCTATATTCATTGCAAAGCTGTGTTACTAAGCTATAAAAACATTCCTTCCAATGTGTGGAATGTCACAAAACATTTCAAATGGACAGTCTGTTTCCTTTATTGGAACAAAATGAACTAAAACCTTTTCAACTTCAAGTCCAGTGTCTGCCCTCAGGCCCAATGTTTAATGTTTCCAAATTTTGCAAATTGTCATGTGTATCAGATCTGCCACTTGCCAGCAGGTGTAAAATTTCCTTGGTACAGTTCTCAAATTTAGTTCTCAAATTTTATTGAGGTGTCCAAATAATGCACATTTAACATATAAAATACAACAGCGAATCAGTAATGTGTTTTGTATTGCCATGGGCATGAAGAGAAAACTGGAACTCAAATGCAAATTTAGCTAATTGATAGTCTTATCAATGCAAAGCATTTTTTTCTGTCCTTCAAGGCTGCAAGAAGTTTCCCTAAGCTTACTCATAAAAAATGACATGGTCAAATGCAAATGACTTTTACTCTCTCTTAACTATACGAGATTCACTCGAGAATAGTTGAACATACACTGAGTGGGAAAATTAACACTTACAATCTGCGTTTGTGTTGAATGTATTGTATGCTGAATACTTTGAGAGCAGAAATCATGGGGATTCTTTGGCCTGTTGTTCAGCCTCCTATGGAAATAGCTACTGTTTGGAGACACAATTATGCAAAGTATAAGGTGAAAAACAGTATCAAATTCAATACCACCTTGCTTTTTGTCGTCATGACGTAAAGGAGTTAATAACTGTTAGGCGAATAGCTAAATTGCACAATCGGTGAAGTCAGACGATGTTAGATCGCATGTAACTTGAAACGGAGTGATACTTTTAAGAAATACTCTACTTAAGCCTCCCTTGCCTGTAGTGTCAGTCATTTATAAAGATTGTCAGTTTTCACAAACACTGCTTGTGGACTCTCATGAGAAGAACACCCTGCATATTCCCTAATGTTGCTATGTGGTGACAGTGGGATGCAATCTATTTTGTAAGTTCCTAGTTAAATACAGGGTAAGTCATCAAGAAAATGCTTGAGAAATTTCCATTTCAACAAGCAGATTGAGAATCTCACAACTGCCATTTATGTGGGATGGACAATGCCTTAGCCCTGCCGAGTCCCTAGAACATGACAGAAAATTCAGGATCTATTTTGTGATTCCCCAATACTGAGATAGAACATGAGCAATTTGACAATGCCACCGAAAGTGCTACTGCAAAAACCTTCTTTCCAGGGTAGTCACAGTTGGCTACTATTTATCTATGATTCTACGAGATAATCAGATGCTGAGAACTCTTGCTAAATGGCAGTATGGGAAGAGTCAGGGTACTATCACAGTTAATGTTAAATCTTTTCATTTTGGCAAGCAACAGCCACCAAGCCTACCCAGCCATTAATTAACCTGCCTACATTCCCACATGAGAGAACTCCAAAAAGTCTGCTGCAATAAACATTTCATGCCTCCAGGTAGGAAAATCCTAGCAATGCTACTCTTAAACATACATTTCTCAAATACTGGATTTTTTTTCAGTTCATCATTATTATTTCACTCGGTTGCATAAAACATAGAACAGAGAACATAGAACAATACAGCACAGAATAGGCCCTTCGTCCCTCGATTTTGTGCCAACCTGTGAACTATTCTCAGCTCGTCCCCCGACACTATCTCATCATCATCCATGTGCTTATGCAAGTTTAGTCGAAGGGATATTTTTGCACCCTGGATATAAGGGTCAATGGTTAGAAGATTAGTTTACAATTGGTCAGGGAAGAAGTGCACATTCTGTACAATATTATTCATTTGTTGGAGTGTGAATTTATCCAAATATCTACCATCTATACCATTCAACCTCATGGACCAGAGGGCATCCTGCTGACGATCCAAGGTCAAAACCTGTCCCATTCTGACCTAGGTCTTCCCACTATCATTGCAATTGCCATAGGAGCATTATCATTTCAAATTTAATGAGCTCACTCCACAAAATTTACCTATCATACTTACAAAGCACTTTCAGATACTGAATTGTAGAAAGCAGTTTTTAATAAAGAGATCTCAGAACTCACATGACCCTGTAAGGAGTATTCTGATTAGGTCCTTGTACAAAGTTAAAAATCACGCAACACCAGGTTATAGTCCAATAAGTGTAATTGGAAGAACTAGCTTTCGGAGTGCTGTTCCTTCATCAGGGGGTTTTGGGATAAACCAGCCATCAACTCTACAATCCCCGATGAAGAAGCAGCACTCTGAAAGATAGTGCTTCCAATTAAACCTGTTGGACTATAACCTGATGTTGTGTTATTTTTAACTTTGTACACCCAAGTCTAACACCAGCATCTCCAAATCATAGGTCCTTGTAATTAGGTTCATCAAACAAATGGATCAGAAGGCAGTAATACCTCTGCTTAACATGCTGTCCCAGACCTAGTGGTTTCAATTAAAGCTTACGTGTTTTGACACTTTCAGGACAAACTGCAAACCATGGCTGATGTTTCGTCCCACCCCTTTTGGGGAGGCCTACACTAAATGATGCTTGTTTTGTCAAAGAAGTCAATTCTATGCTTCCTTATCTATCAATTTTGTCCAAATAATCTTTCAGAAGTTAGATAAAATATACATGCTCTGGTTGATAATGAAGCATGAAGGTCTGACAGTATTGTTTCACTTGATGGCCCATGAATATTTGAAACAAATGTATTTTAAAATGGTACTTTGAACATCACTGCCATCTTAGCCTAATGGACAACCTGCTTATCTATAATGACTAGATTGTTGTCATAGCCAACTATGATGAGGTTCTGACCACTTAGCAACGCCATCACTAAGACAGCCCGTTTCCTTATTGTTACATTGCTCAACCTCACCCCACCTCATGGTTAACTGTTGGTGAAGCCATTAATATTTCTTTGTTACCTTTAAAATAGGCTATTCCAATAAACGGGAGACTGGCATCCCATGTTGTGCTTTCTATAAACTTGAGGTCATGGGCCCACAATTTCTGAGCCATTAATAAAGTTTTAAGGCAAAGACTGTTGGAATGAACCATGATGGTTAACCACTTGGACAATAGGACTCTGGCTAAGAAACATTGCCAGACATGATCCAATCAAATTGATTTTGAAGTATACTGGCAATGAACTGGGATTTCCTGGGCAATTAGAGTGAAGATCATGTAGCAAGCTAACTTTTTGTATGCCGAAGCATTTGTTTTCACAGAGCTAAGGATAAACAGCATGGAGGCTGAGAGCAAAGACTCAAATGGTGTTATACCTGCTTCACACTCACTCTCCAACTTATCTGCATTTGCTGACCATGACCAATCAGAAATATCCACATTGCAGATGTGAAAGGAATTTAGCCCAGCACTACCACCTCCAGAAGAATAACTAAATCAGTATTTACATCGTTAAAATGAAAGTATTGGGTTCATTGAAGGAAAGGCATGCAACTAATAAATTCAGTCTGAAGCTGGCCATGTCCCCAAAAACCAAACAATTCATTTCTTTCATTTTTCGATATATTCTTATTTGACAATCCCATCCTTCCCCAAACAGTAATCTATTTTTCAATGTGTGTGTGTGTATGCATGCAAAAGTTGGAAGGGATTTGATTATTTCTTTAGATCAATTGAAATATAAAACAAAATCAACCTATTCTTTGCTAAATTCAAGAAAACCTATAGGATTGATATCTTTATGATCACAATGCATAAATGGTCAAGCATTCACTAAATTGGCAGTTACAATTCAGGCAATCTTCAAATAACTTCCTTAATACACAAAGAAAACAAGCAACGGTTTGATATGTTTAAGTTAATAACTAAAAGTATTCAATGCCATTGATGTCTTTGTGGGTTCAATTAATGATATACAACTACCCTACATATCTCCAGAGACTGTGAACATCTACTGCAAGAGAAAATTTCTTCATTCTACTAAGTGCTAAAGTTTTGGACAAATATAAATTGGAATAATATATAAAATGTGATATTTCAAAATGTCAGAATTTTGGAGATGCCCAAATTACTCCTCTCAAAAAAGTATCTTAATTACTGGACCTGATGAAAATTATCTCTGTTATACCCAAGCAGATTTCTATGAAGTTCATTAGCACATGACAGAGAAATAAGTGTAGGAGGGAAACTTCACCAACTACACTAGTTTAAGCTGGAAAAGCAGTGCGATTCAAATTACATTTGCACCAACTTATCATGGAAAAGGAAATGACTACTCCCAATCAAAGCACACAGAAAATACATTTGTTGTGGAAATTGTATATCAATGTTCTTTCTATTCTTTCTATTTAGGTAGCCAATCATGGTTTTTATTTTCTTCTCTATGTACTGCTGTTGTCCCCCTCAATCTATTCCCCATAGAATACGTTGGTTCCTTTTTGAGATGTTGGAATTAAGTAGCCAGCCACTACTTTGAAACCTACATTTAAAGACATGTCAAGCAATTTAACCGTGGGCATTTGTTTAGTTAATGCGACTAAATCATTTCTGCTGTCAGTCAGTGCAGCCCTGTAGCATCCACACCACAGGAATCGAAGCTGAGTGAATTGGACAGTTTTTCTTTTCCAACCCTGAAGTCTTGATAGCAATATCAATAATCTTACGAATGAATTCACTCATGACAGACCAGGGAACAAATGTAGTTATTTGTGATATGTATGAATGAGTTGTGTGTCACCAAATAATACATTAATATTTAATACTTTATGGCGATATACATATATATCATATACCAACAAGTTTGAATAAATTCCTTTGTTGTTACTCCAAATATATTCCACACAGGCAGAATTATTGATGGAAAAGTGCATAGTGTAAGACCACATATTTCTATTTCCTTTGTTTTAAACTCTGGACAAAAAAGGGAAGATGCTACTAAACCAAGAAGGATATGCTGCATTTTAAAAATTCATGTTTACTAGAACACACTGAGTTGTATACATTGTTACTTTCCCAGAACAGCGAGAGCAAAACATTAACAGTGCTGAGCCAAAAGATTCTGAGTTGACAAGGCAAACAATTCGACAACAACACTGATTGGCTCCATACAGGTAATCATGGCTTATGCAAGAGCAATGCAGCACAATGACTAACTAGCCTAGAAAGAGAAAAAAAACAAAAGATTTATCTCTTCTTTTTGTGAAGAAGCACCATAACGCTTCCAGTAACAATAATCTGCCTTTCACTCAATTTTCTCTTCAGGTCCCTATTGAAGTAGGAATAAAATGCCTTTAAATGATGGTGAAAGGACAAAGTCTCAAAACAGTGATTGAAAGAGACCAGCCAGGTGCAAACAAACCTTGTCACCAGTTAAAAGAAAAGTAATTGAAAGGTAGAAGAAGAAATCAACCCATTGAATCGCATGGGCCAGACTGGTGCTATCAAACTGTGTTTCCTGGTCTTCTTTTTCCACCCATAATATCCATGTCTTGTCTAGCTTTGTGTGTCTGACTGTGAAAGGGGAGTTTATAAAGAGATAAGGTTTAATTTGCAGTGTTATACTTTAACAATTCACATTTCCTAACTGCCATTTGTTAAAGCCAATTCATTCATGATAAAATTATCTTCTTGCTAATTGCAGAAACCTGGTTTTCTTTTTAACCCGAGTTTGCCACTTTGGACAGATTGACTAAATCTTTTCACATTCGTAACAACTCAAGGAATAGTGGGCCTTGAACTCTAGACTACCACCACACTGAGTTGCGACCATGGCCAGACAAAAATAGTACATATTGTTATTAAAGATTTAAACAATTTGAACCTCAAATACTGAAGACAGGCCAAATTCTGTCAATTCAAAGTGGCTGCAGTGGTGAAATGCTTCAACATGGACAGAGACTGCCATGTGGGACAGGGAGAATGGGAGAGAAAGAATCGTAGAGTCACCCAACCCCCACATTCCTCTAACTCACAGGTCTGTTGAAGCTCAGGTGGCATAGGATATGACCGGCTTTTCTGGAACACAAAACTAATGTATTTCATCTTATTTCAGCTTTAGGGGATTAGGTACTGGCATTGAAAGAGGACTGGCTGGATCTTTAATTATACTCTCTATCATTAAAGATAGAGGATACTTAACTGTATCCCCTCATCCTAAATTACCCTATAAGAGAAAACATCTTCTCAGCAACTAGCCTTAAAATCTCTGCACTAGGAATGGATTTATAGTGTAAATTAGAAGGAATGGTTTCCACTGGCAGGGGGACTTCATAGATGGAGATTTAGGATAATTAGCAAATGAACCATGGGGGAGGTGAGGAGAATTTTCCTTCCTAGGAATAATAATGATCTGAAATAAACTGCCTGCAATACATGTGGAAGCAAATTCAACAGTAGCCTTCAAAAAAGAGAATTAGATATGTACTTATAAAGGAATAAATTGTGGACCATTGGGGAATGACTAGGAATGTGCAACTAATTGGGTATCTCTTTGAAAGAACTGGCATATGCACAGAAACACAAGTGGCCTCCTTCAGTGCTGTAGCATTTGACAACTCAATTAGTGATTTTATTATTTTAATTGCGCCAGGCTTATGAGTCACAGCCCCTAAACCATATTGTTTTAATGTACAATGCTTTATCTTCTTTTTAAACTCTGTGTTCGTGGCTTAATGATAGTAGGGACCAGATCTCCTAATGGTTTGTGCTATATTGAAAGGTAAATTAGCTTCATTCTTATAATGACTCGGTAGTTTCTTCCCAATTTCACAAAGATTGCATTTCCCAATCATCTAATCAATCTTTGGCTGAAACCCTGTCAGAACAGCAGATGACATTGTTTCTCCAGGATTCTTGCAGAAGCAACGGTGACGTATCAAGGCAACACTTATAGGCAATAGTATGAAAAACCTACCTCATTTATCAGTGGCTGGTTAGGCTTCTGGTAAGTCCAGAATTGTGCTGAATCATGCTGTCTGTATCTTGCTGATAAATTTTGACAATACGTAATTTTCCATCAAGCAAACTCTATCTGAAGAATGGGAATTTAAACTTATCAAAACTACAAAATGCAAACAATCCTGCTCTTTATTTTTAGACATTTTGCTAGAAATTGCACTTATAAAAGATTATATGCTGAAAAACATGAAGTGGAATTTTTACCTTTATTCAGATCACATTATATTTAAAACCCAAACTGTGGGACATCTAAATGTAAATATCCTTTCTGGGATGCTGTGAATGTTATGTACAATATTCTGTCAGTGTCAACAATAAAAGGAAAGGATAAATGCATAAAATAAAACAATTAATAAACAAGTTCAACACAAAATGAGAACTGGAGGGAAAGGAATGTCAGTATGAATACAAGCAAGAAAGGTTTCATTGTGAATATATTACTGGCCACTCAAGTCTTACAACTCCTTCCATACCCTATTGTTACAGGTGCTGCCAATACATATGTGCTAAGACAATTGATAGCCATCACCTGTTTCTTCTTAACCTGAAATAAAGACATGAAATGTACTAATATGATTAACCAGACAGTAACATGGAAGTGAAATTAAAAATAAGATAAAAGAATTATTCAGAAGATGATAACATTTCAGCTAAATTATGGGTGGGAATCCTGTTCTCGTCTTTGAGAAATGAATGTGAGGAGAGATAAATAAAAAGTGAGTCAGATAATCAGCTTCTCAGTTAGTTGAACCTCTCAAATCTTCACATTCCTTTCTTCATTGCTTTTTTTCTATCAAACTCAATGGCTTGATCATTCCCACATTAATCAATTAAATAAACAAGTTGGGTGGCATTATCCCACTTTACTGCCCTGAGCCCAGACATATGGAGTCATCACGTCAGCTCCAATAATATTCTCCCACCCTCACTGAGGGCAAAGTGGAGCTGACCATGAGTGACTCCCTCCTGCGTTATCCCTTTTTGACCAATGCTGTGTTATTTCTCAGCCCTTTGTGTTCAGTTGCCCCTTCACAATTGTTATTCCAGCATAGAGGAGAAAGTGAGGTCTGCAGATGCTGGAGATCAGAGCTGAAAATGTGTTCCTGGAAAAGCGCAGCAGGTCAGGCAGCATCCAAGGAACAGGAGATTCGCCATTTCAGACATAAGCCCTTCTTCAGGAAGAAGGGCTTATGCCCAAAACGTTGAATCTGCATTCCAGCATAGAGTCATAGAGATGTACAGCACTGAAACAGAGCCTTCAATCCAACTTGTCCATGCCGACCAGTTATCCCAACCCAATCTAGTCCCACCTGCCAACACCTGGCCCATATCCTTCCAAACCCTTCCTATTCATATACCCACCCAGATGCCTTTTAAATGTTGCAATTTAATTAGCCTCAACCACTTCCTCTGGCAGCTCATTCCATAAGGGCCGAAATGGGTACTACAGCTGCTGGAGATTAGAGTCAAGATTGGAGTGGTACTGGAAAAACACAGCAAGTCAGGCAGCATCCAAGGAGCAGGAGAATTGATGTTTCGGGCAAAAACCCTGCATCAGGAATGAGGCTTTGAGCCTCTGGGGTGGAGAGATAAATGGGAGGGGTTGGAGCTGGGGATAAGGTAGCTGAGAGTGCTATAGGTAGATGGAAATGGAGGTAAAGGTGCTAGGATGGAGAGGAGGGAGGAGCGGTCATGAGGGTGGAGCTTGGATGGAAGGTTGGAACTAGATTAAGGTGGGGGAGGAGAAATGAGGAAACTGGTGAAGTCCATATTGATGCCATGGAGTTGAATGGTCCTGAGGCAGAAGATGAGGCATTCTTCCTCCAGGTGCCAGATGGTGAGGGAATGGTGATGGAGGTGGCCCAACACCTGCATGTCCTTGGCAGAGTGGGAGGGGATGTTGGGTGGTGGGGTTGTTGGTGCGGGTGTACCGGAGATGTTCTCTAAAGCGCCATGTGTGAAGGCGTCCAGTCTCCCCAGTGTAGTGAAGACCGCATTGGGAGCAATGGAAACAGTAAATGACGTGCGGAAATGCAGGTGAAACTTTGATGGATGTGGAAGGCTTCTGGGGGGCCTTGGACGGAGGTGAGGAGGAGGTGTGGACACAGGTTTCGCAATTCCTGCAGTAGCAGGAAAAGATGCCAGGAGGGGAAGGTGAGTTGTTGGGTTGTGCTACCCTCTGCGTGAAAAATATTGCCCCTTACGTCTTGTTTATATCTTTCCCCTCTCACCCTAAACCCCTCTAGTTCTGGACTCCCCACCCCATGAAAAGGACTTTGTGTATTTATCCTATCCATGCTCTTTATGATTTTATAAACCTCTATAAGGTCACACCTCAGCCTCCAATGGCCTGGGGAAAACAGCCCTCTCCATATAGCGTGAATCTTCCAACCCTGGCGACGTCCTTGTCAATCTTTTCTGAACCCTTTCAATTTTCACATCACCAGAATTGCACGCAATATTTCAACAGTGGCCTAAAAAATGTCCTGTACAGCCGCAATATGACCTCCCAAATCCTGCACTCAATACTCTGCCCAATAGAAGAAAGCATACCAAACACCCTCTTCACTATCCCATTTACCTGTGACTCCACTTTCAAGGAACTATGAACCTGCACTTCAAGATCTCCAATACTCCGTCAGACCTTACCATTAAGTGTATACATCCTGCTAAGATTTGCCTTCCCAAAATGAGTTATCTAAATTAAACTCCATCTGCCACTTCTCATCCCATTAGCCCATCTGATCAAGATCTCATTGTAATCTGTGCTAACCTTCTTCGCTGTCCACTACACCTCCAATTTTGGTGTGATCAGCAAACTTACGAAATATACCTCTTATGCTCACATCCAAATTATTTATATAAATGATGAAAAGTAGTGGACCCGGCACTAATCCTTGTGGCACTCCACTGGTCACAGGCCTCCAGTCTGAAATGATGTCTCTAATCTCCACAACTGAGTTTCCTCCTGTACCATAGTAATGGCTGCCAATAATAACCATCTCTTGAATCTTAGTGCACAAATCCCAGGACTAACCTATATTCTAAATTCACTTGGACTGATGGCCTTGAGTGATGAGTCTCCAGATCCTAACTGATGTGTGTTCAGCTCCCTGAATTGGTTTCACTGGTCTTGCAAGACTGACTCGATTTCATTCCCCAGGCTGTAGAGATACCTGCTAACCCAGACCTCCTCACGCAGTTGACTGACAATATCTAGTCCCCTGAACTGATTCCTATCCCTGTGATCAAAGTATTTTTACTGCACCAATACAGTGAAGAGTGCTGCTGTGGTTTGAGGTACAATATTGCTGTAGCATTCAGCAATTGGACCAGAAATGTGTCATGGGTGGGTGGAGAGGCTCGTATATGTCAAATGCAAGTGCCTATGGACAGTAGGATGTATAGAGTTACTGCCTTTGGCGTGCTCCCTGAGATGGTGGTGACAGCTTTCAATGAGGAGCGCCAGAAGGGTAAATGCTGAGTTGGAACCATGAGGTATCTGCTCCCACTTTCACATTCAGAATTATCATCATCTCGCTTCTGTATCGCAGATGGGAGAATAGGGAAGTGTGTATGAGTAAGATGGAGGACAATTTTAAGGTATCTAAGACCAGTATCTAAGACCAATGTCCTGTTCAGCCGCAACATGACCTCGCAAATCCTGTACTCAATACTCTGACCAATAAAAGAAAGCATACCAAAAGTTTTACTGCTTTGACCTTCTGAGATGCTAATGCATGCAAATAGGCCTCTTACCACGAAGCAGTGAGAGTTTTGTCTCACCTTTCAATACTTCTGTGGAAAATGGGACTTCTTGCTCTTGACGTGAAGAATTTTCTCCCTTTCAATCTCTCACTATTTCTGCAACTTTCACCCACCATTTAGTATCTGGGAAGATTTCACTCTTACTTCAGGCTCCTCTGATCCCATGCCGGAGTGTGGCAGCAACACACTGCCACTGGTGTTGGTCCTTTGCAATCTCTTTTTGAGACCTGAGAACATCATGGAGCGCAGTATAGAATATTAATTATGTCATAATCACATTCATTTGTATTCAGCCACTGGACATTGACTGGGAAATTATTTCAACCTTCCATGAATAAGAGAGTTTAAAACCTTGGTTTGGGATCAGGAGAGTATGTTTGTAATAGGTAACTCTAAACAAAGACAGGAGTGAGTGAAGATTTTTCCCTTGAATAACTAATGCCCATTCCACAACAGGTGGCAAGAGTGATACATTTGCTACTAATAGAGAATTAGACTAGGTAACATCATCAGTGGCGACCTCCAAGTGAAGCGAAGCTGTTGTCTCCTGCTTTCTATTTATATGTTTGTCCTGGATGGGGTTCCTGGGGTTTGTGGTGATGCCATTTCCTGTTAGTTTTCTGAAAGGTTGATAGATGGTATCTAGATCTATGTGTGTGTTTATGGCATTGTGGTTGGAGTGCCAGGCCTCTAGGAATTCTCTGGCATGTCTTTGTTTAGCCTGTCCCAGGATAGATGTGTTGTCCCAGTCGAAATGGTGTTATTTTTACATCCGTGTGTAGGGCTACAAGGGAGAGGGGGTCGTGTCTTTTTGTGGATAGCTTGTGTTAGAGTATCCTGGTGGCTAGCTTTCTTCCTGTTTGTCCTACATAGAGTTTGTGGCTGTCCTTGCATGGAATTTTGTAGAATTATGGCCTGTGAGGGTGTTGTTGATGATGTTAAATGTCTCTTCTATCTTGTTTCGTTTTGTGATGGCAAAGGTGTCATCTACGTAGCGGACCCAGATTTTTGGTTTGATGGTCCGCAGATACAGTCCGCAGATTCCTCAAGAACAAACCACGACAAGCAGACCAAACACAGCCAGAAACCCTAACCACCTTACTATACATCAAAGAAGTTTCAGGAATGACAGCCAGACTACTAAGACCCCTCGGAAACCCACTAGCACACAAACCCACCAACACTCTCAAACAAAAACTAACAAACTTAAAAGACCCAGTACAACCCATGTACAAAACCAACATCGTCTACAAAATTCCAATGTGGCAATGAGTTCAACAGATACACGGCCATGGAAGAAATTGCTTCTCATCTTAGTTCTAAAGGGTTATTTCTTTACTTGACGCTATACCATTAGGTCCTAGTCTGTCCCATTAGTGGAAACATCTTCTTCATACCCAATCTATCCAGCTCTGTAAGTTTCAATGAGATCACCCCTCATCCTCCTAAACCCAATCTAGCACAGACCCGGAGTCCTCAACTGCTTCTCATGTGTTAAACCCTTCATTCCTGGGATAATTCAAGTACACTTTCTCACAACCCCTTCAATGCCAGCACATCATTCCCCAGATACAATGCTCAAAACTGCTCACATTATTCCAAATGCAGTCTGTTCACAGAAGTTTATATCCTCAGTAGTACATCCGTGCTATTACATTTTAGCCATCTCAAAATGAATGCTAACATTGCATTTGCTTTCGAAACTGCACATTAACCTTAAGGGAATCCTGAATTATGGCTCCTGAATCCCTTCAGATTTCCAAAGACTTACCCCCGTTAGAAAACAGTCTCAATTATTTGTTCCAAAGTTCATAGTTTCACACTTGCCCACATTTTATTTCATCTGCTATTTCTTTGTTCACTCTCCACACTGGTCCAAGTCTTCCTGCAGCACCCCGCCCACTTCCTCAACACTACCTGTCTCTCCATCTATCTTTGGGTCATCTGCAAACTTAGCAGCAATGCCCTTAGTGCCTTCATCAAGATCATTAATGTGTAACATGAATAGTTGTGGTCCCAACACTGACCACTGCGGAACACCACTACACAGGAATCTCGATTATCCAAAGGACAAGAGCAGTGTTTATTTCATTCGATTAATTGAATTCCAGATAATCAAATGCCAGATAACATAGTTTAGCTGAGCATTGGGACCTTGCGATCTTGCCAAATAATCTGATATTCAGATAATTGAATGCCGAATAATCGAGGTTCCTCTGTAGTCACCAGGTGCCATCCTGAAAAAGGCACCTTTATCTCCATTCTCTGCCTCTGCCAGGCAGCCAATCCTTTACCCATACCAGTAACATGCCCCTAACACCAGGGACTCTTGTCTTAATTAGCAGCTCCTATCAAATACCTTCTGCAAATACAAACAGATCACATTCACTGGCTCCCTGATGAAAAATGCTATAAATAAATGCAAATGTATTTCTTACTTTAAATTTACTAACTTTCGAACATCTATGCAAAAATGAAGTATGCTTTGTGCTCTGCTTATCCTCATGAACAGAAAGCATATTTGATTGCATTGTGCTCATCTCGCTCTGAAACAGAAAGATTACTTCAATAACTAGAGTTAAGTGTAATACATACATTCATGTTATTTGTTTTATAAAGTTAAATGACAAACATTATGGAAACATTACAAAACATTGATTGGTACTTGACTGGCAGGCTTTAGATTTGATATAGAATGATTGATTTCTTTAATTTCAGTGTAAAACCAACTTGCTAGAAATATTCATTTTTAAAATCAGCAAAAGCTGATACTGTTGTACAGCAGTAAAAGGTGGTGTGTTGTCTCAGATGTGTAATAACTATTTTCTTTATTCCTCTGCTACCAAACTTGTAACTCATCAGAATGTCTATATATTTGCCTGGCATTATGTTGGACCAGGATTTACTTGGCAAGTTCATTAACCATCATTATTATTACATTAAAACCCCACACATTGTGGAGTAGAAGAAATATTCCATGAGTTGTGAAGCACCAATAAATACTGGACAATTTACAATCTCCCGTGATTAGCATCACAAAAATACAACTTCACGATCAAATTCCCCAGCAATGCCAAAAAAAAATGAATTGTGCCATTGATATACATTAATGCAAATTAACTGTGGCGAGTTAAGGTGGATATTTCATGGCATAGGTGCCCCATCCATGGGCCATTTGGTCCATCCTGGAAGTCTTAAATGGAACAATTATGACCATTCAGCCCATCAAGTCTGGCATGTTTTTCAATATTATCATGGCTGATTTAAATTTCATTGCTTTTCACTCAGCCATTCCAATAACCCTGTATGCCAATGGTAATCAAAAATCTAACAATTTCTATCTTAAACATATGCAAAGGCTCAGTCTCCACAGCCGTCTGGCATAAAGAATTCTAACGGCTTGCAACCATCTAAGTAAAAACATGTCTCCTCATCTGTAAGTCACATTTGCCTTAATTTTGAACTGTGCTCTTTGTTTATAGACTCCCCAACCAGAGGAAACATCTTACCTGTATCTATCCTGTCTACCTCATTTTGTGGATTTTAATGAGATCATCTCTCATTCTTTGAAACTAGAAAATGCAAGCCCAGTTTTTCCATCCTCTCTATATAGGATCTAGGCAGTGCATTTTCATTTACTCCTGCAGGTAAATTTTGTTTTTTTTTTAATGTTAAAAGTAAATTATTGCTTCAGTGTTTCTTCATTGTCTATGTTTTATCTGATTCTAATTTATCTTATTTTCTCAAACATTGCCAGGCTTCTTTCTCAAAGTCACATTTTTAAAGTCACATGGTGAATGATATAGATTGTTAGTTATGCCATTCAACAAGTTTCTAGTTCGTCTAATGGTTCTCTATGATCAGTTTCTACTTTCAACAACTCATAAGGCACACAACAGTTACAGCTGATGGTTTATTCCATTTAAGTCTTCCAAAATGGAATAAAATGCAATTTACTTCTATCAGCTCAACTTGTTCTAGGAAACTCTGGATGCTGTTACCTTGATGTTAACTCAAATTTTGACATCTAAAATTCATTTTTAAGCTTATTTACTTATTTGCTTTAGTTGTCATACTTCATATTTTTAATAATACCAGTTATAAGCTTTTATACTTTTGAAATATTTGAACTTGCAATGATAACCAAATTACAAATTGCTCTCATACATGTACATGCCATTTAAAACATGGTAAGAATGATACACTTTACAAAATAGTGCATGGCCAAACGCCTCAGGAGTGAACTTTCTAAACTACGTCTGGTGACTAGTAGCAATCTTTGGGTGTACAATTGCAGCTGCTTGTTGCCTCAATGGTGAAAATTTGGCAGTACAGTCAAGTTTCTAAAATTGGTTGGATAGCCATCTTGTCCCTTAACTAATGTCTGGACAATATGGCATGTTGCACATGTATCTGTCAGCCATTGCCAATAATGTGGAAATAGGCATCAGACTTCAGGGAATGGCAGACAGTTCAACTTCAGCAAGAACGGACAGTTTCTTTTAAAATGATTTGGTTACTTTTACATGGGTCGTGAATTGGTGTAAAACAGATGAGTGGGCTACCTTTCCTGCCGTCAAGTAAAAACAGCAAGTCCCCAGCAAGTCTTAAAAAGTTAAATTCAGTTATTGAACATCTCAGGCTTAATTGATGACATCATGCAAAAAAAGGAGTACAGAAGGAAAGAAGAGTCTGTCATCTAATTACACCTCTGTCAGTCCTTCCTTTTCAACCGGAATTCTTTGACTCTTATTTTAACTCCCACCATCCCCATTTCTCCATAATTCTATAAATTTGCATTCATCAAATACAATAGGTCTACTTCAATCATCATTTACAATAAAAGAAATCTTATTATTTAATAACCAGTATTTGCAAATATTTTATCTAACTTGCAGTTAACCTTTTTAGGGATAGATGAGAGATATTGCCATAGTTACTGATTTTTCAAATATAAGTAATTTATCACTATTTATCCTCCCAAAGTCTTTCATGACTTTTAACGAATTTATGTAATGAATCTTAATCTTTGTTGGCCCAATGCAAAAACAAAATGGCAAATTTTTCTTCAGTAATCTTTAATCAGGAAGGGAATCAAGGGTAGAGGCAGGAAATAGAGTTGAGGATTAATCGGATCAGTCATAATCTCATTAACAGGCAGAGCAGACTCAATGGGCTGAAGACCCGACCTGTGAATCTTAATTTTTGGTCACATTCCAGTAAATACACAAGGTTCTGATTCTAGAAACATAATATTGCCTCTATAATGGGATTTCCAAAACAATGGATATAGCTAACTAAACAGCTTGCATAATATAATAACTCCAAATTGCTTCATAGTTAAAGATCCTTTCATATGAAACTCAGTTTTTTAAATGGGTTTTGCCAAACTAAGTTCCACTTTTAGGATCTTTACATATGTATTTATAGATTTTTACAGCTCTGACAATTTCTTAAAAACATGTTTTTGTACATTCTTAAGGTTTATTTTCCAAATGAGGCAATGAGTATCAATATGCCATTAAGGTAAGCAGTCTAACATTGAATTAAAAAAAAAACGTTGAGTACCTTATTGATTAACTGTTGGAAGCTTGATGGAATATTCTTCAGAATAAACAACATTTGAATGGATTGAAATAGTCAGCCCCGCATTAGTAATGGGTGTCTTTATTTTCTTATTCACTTCAACATCCTAGCAGATCAATTAAACTAACTGATTGTACTCCAACTAGATTATCAAACACTTCCCTCATCAATCACTTGATGAGCAATTTGTTCAGTTAAAAAATTCACATTGTAAAACTGAACATCAATATGAAGTTTCCAGTTTTCCTATTATTGCTCAGAATCATTGGGAACAGCTTACCTCATTGTTAACAATGTAATAAATCTTTGAACACCTCCTAATTTGTTAACATTTTCATGGTGCATATGTATAAATGTGGATAAATTTCTGTGTCTCTGTCCAAATTGAGATACCTCATCTGTTATAAGCATATGCTGGAAAGTAATGACTGTGTGGTTGCAAATTTCCAATCCCTTAATGATGGCTGGAGCTCAGAAAACCAACCAAATTTGTGAATTATTGTAAGATTTGAGACCTCATTTACAGGACAATTTTATGATGAGTTATGCTAGTAATAACAATAAATTGAACTTGTTTTTAAAGAATAGATTTAGAAATTCATTTCACATAAAGTAGAGTGAACCTGTCTCCAAATTGTACTAGTAAAAAGTGAGGTCTGCAGATGCTGGAGATCAGAGCTGAAAATGTGTTGCTGGTTAAAGCACAGCAGGTTAGGCAGCATCCAAGGAACAGGAAATTCGACGTTTCGGGCCAGAGCCCTTCATCAGGAAGGGCTCTGGCCCGAAACGTCGAATTTCCTGTTCCTTGGATGCTGCCTAACCTGCTGTGCTTTAACCAGCAACACATTTTCAGCTCCAAATTGTACTATTCCAACATGAAGAAAATTACAAGCAGAATCTTCATTAGACAGAATTGAGAACTTCAGTAGTAGTTTTCTAATTCCATTAAATTAAAATGGCTAAGTAGAGCATCTGCCTATATTTTCCTATTCCATACCCCAAAATGCTATTCATGTATTATGTGAAGTGTCTCAGGATGTCTAATAAGAGCGCTGTCAAGAAAATATTTCGCACCAAGTCACAGAAGCAAATACAAGGACAGATGATTACAAGCTAAGTCAATAAAGTGGCTGATAACATGGCAAGTATAGGCGTTTGAATAAAGGAATGGAGTCGGGGGAAGGTAAGGGAAGAAGGATTCAAAGGGGTACCAGCATCTTTGATTATTTCAAACTGGTATTCCTTAACATCTGAAAAGAAGAAGAAAACATGAATTATTTATTATGGGTTAAAGAGTGAATTGGTACCAAGGGCAAAGGCGGCTTTGAGATAGTCTGGTGCTGATGGAGAGTGTTTCAAGAGTGGTGAGAGCAGCTGTCTGAGGAGCATTGTATATCTTTGAAATATTGATAATCTTGCTTTGGTTCAAAACATGAAGGATGGAAGGATTGTAAACTGCACAGGGTAAGGCAGAACCAGAAACAGTGACTGAGGAGGGAAAATATGGCTGTGAAAGCATATTTTAGCAAACCTTTTATAAAGTGAACTATCAGTTCTTAAGAAAAGTCATACCAGTGTAGAACATTTAGCCCTTTATCTTTCTCCATAGACGCTGATGGGTTTTTCTCAGCATTTTCTGTGTTTGTTTCAGATTTCCAGCATCAGCAGTATTTTGTTTTTAATAAGATAAGTTTTAGTTTGGGTTTGGGGTTACCCAAATGGAATTCAGTGATAATCCAGTCTGCACTCTGTGCTGGGCCTAGTACATGCCAGTCCCCAGACAATCATGAGACATAGGAGCAGAAATACAGTGCAGGAGAGAGAGAGAGAGAGAGAGAGAGAGAGAAAACCTGCATAGTTAGATTAGATTACTTACAGTGTGGAAACAGGCCCTTCGGCCCAACAAGTCCACACAGACCCGCCGAAGCACAACCCACCCATACCCCTACATATACCCCTTACCTAACACTACAGGCAATTTAGCATGGCCAATTCACATGACCCGCACATCTTTGGACTGTGGGAGGAAACCGGAGCACCCGGAGGAAACCCACGCAGACACGGGGAGAACGTGCAAACTCCACACAGTCTGTCGCCTGAGGCGGGAATTGAACCCAGGTCCCTGGCGCTGTGAGGCAGCAGTGCTAACCACTGTGCCACCGTGCCGCCCAAAGTTACTACCTTTGCTGTTTTGAATTCATATATCTATCGCTGGACATCGGAGTGCATCTGGGAAAATTAACAAACAGTGAATTTCACAACTAATCTTGGAGGAACCTGCTTGGGTGAAGTTCACAACACAGAATCAGATAAGTTAATCAGTGTTTTTAAGTCTGTCCAATAGAAAGGCTGCAATCGTGGGTAAAGTGGGTTCTTTCTTGATTATATGTTTTTGGAGATAAGTCTCTTGATTAAACATAAAATATAAGCCATAACTATTAATTTAACCTGGGGCAGTCTTTTGTAGAGGAATAAGATGGTGTTATTATCTGGGTCTGCAGATTGTGAAGGAGCTAAAACAACCTTTGCAGTGATATGTACTTCTTGTCAGATGTGGGAGTTTAAAGAGAGTTTAAGGGTTACTGCGGATTATATCTGCCATAAATACTGTTGGATGTGAATCTTATCAGATCAAATGGATCGGTTAGAGAGACAGTTAGAAGAGATGAGGAAATTGCAGCAGCAACACTATGTGATGGATGGCAGTTACAGGAAGGGGGTAAGTCTCAGATACAGTCACATAGATGGGTTAACTCCAGGAAGGGTAGGAGAGGTAGGCACCTCGGGCAGGAGTCTTTTGTGGATATACCCATTTCACACAGGTATGCTGTTTTGGAAAATGTAGGCGATGATGGATTCTCAGGGGAACGTAACACGAACAGCCAAGTTTCTGGTATTGATACTGGCTCTAATGCAACAAGGGGTACGTTGGGTTCCAAGAGATCAATTGTGTTAGGGGATTCTCTAGTCTGAGGTACAGACAGATGGTTTCTGTGGCCAGCAGTGATAAAGCAGAATGGTGTGTTGTTTCTCTGGTGCCAAGATGTCTCAGAGAGGATGCAGAATGATCTTAAGGAGAGAAGGGCCAGTAAGAGTTCATTGTCCACACTGGAACCAATGATATAGGAAGGGAAAAGGTTGAGATTTTGAAGGGAGATTACAGCGAGTTAGGCAGAAATTTAAAAAGGAGGTCCTCAAGGGTAGTATTATCTGGATTACTCCCAGTGCTATGAGCAAGTGAGGGCAGGAATAGGAGGACAGAGCAGATGAATGCATGGCTGAGGAGCTGGCGTATGGGAGAAGGATTCACATTTTTAGATCATTGGAATCTCTTTTGGGGTAGAAGTGACCTGTACAAGAAGGATGGATTGCACCTAAATTGGAAGGGGACTAATATACTGGCAGGGAAATTTGCTAGAACTGCTTGGGAGGATTTAAACTAATAAGGTGGGGTTGGGGGAGGGTGGGGGGTGGCGAGGCGGGGTGGGACCCAGGGAGATAGTGAGGAAAGAGATTGATCTGAGACGGGTACAGCTGAGAACAGAAGTGAGTCAAACAGTCAGGGTGGGCAGGGACAAGGTAGGACTAATAAATTAAACTGCATTTATTTCAATGCAAGGAGCCTAACAGAGAAGGCAGATGAACTCAGGACATGGTTAGGAACATGGGACTGGGATATCATAGCAGTTACAGAAACATGGCTCAGGGATGGGCAGGACTGTCAGATTAACGTTCCAGGATACAAATGCTGCAGGAAGGATAGAAAGGGAGGCAAGGGAGGAGGGGAGTGGCATTTTTGATAAGGGATAGCATTACAGCCGTGCTGAGGGAGGATATTCCTGGAAATACATCCAGGGAAGTTATTTGGGTGGAACTAAGAAATAAGAAAGGGATGATCACATTATTGGGAATGTATTATAGACCGCCTAATAGTCAGATGGAAATTGAGAAACAAACTTGTAAGGAGATCTCAGCTATCTGGAAAAAAAATAGGGTGGTTATGGTACGGGATTTTAACTTTCCAAACGTAGACTGGGACTGCCATAGTGTTAAAGGTTCAGATGGACAGGAATTTCTTCAATGCGTGCAAGACAATTTTCTGATTCAGTATGTGGTAAAAACAATGACAACAGATGCTGGAAACCAGATTCTGGATTAGTGGTGCTGAAAAAGCACAGCAGTTCAGAAAGCATCCGAGGAGCAGTAAAATCGACGTTTCGGGGAAAAGCCCTTCATCAGGAATACCTGGTATTCCTCATGAAGGGCGTTTGCCCGAAACATCGATTTTACTGCTCCTCGGATGCTTTCTGAACTACTGTGCTTATCTAGCACCACTGATTCAGTATATGGATGTACCTACATGAGAAGGTGCAAAACTTGACCTACTCTTGGGAAATAAGGCAGAGCAGGTGACTGAGATGTCAGTGGGAAAGCGCTTTGGGGCCAGCGACCATAATTCCATTTGTTTTAAAATAGTGATGGAAAAGGATAGACCAGATCTAAAAATTAAAGTACTAAATTAGAGAAAGGCCAATTTTGATGGTATTAGGCAAGAATTTTTGAAAGCTGATTGGAGGCAGATGTTTACAGGTAAAGGGATGGCTAGAGAATGGGAAGCCTTCAGAAATGAGATAAGAGTCCAGAGAGAGTATATTCCTGTCATGGAGAAAGGAAAGGCTGGTAGCTATAGGGAATGTTGGATGACTAAAGAAATTGAGGGTTTGGTCAAGAAAAAAAGGAAGCATATGTCAGATATAGACAGAATAGTTCGAGTGAATCCTTAGAAGAATATAAAGGAAGTAGGAGTATACTTAAGAGGGAAATCAGGAGGCCAAAAAGGGGATATGAGATAGTTTTGGCAAATAGAATTAAGAAGAATCAAAAGGGTTTTTACAAATACACTAAGGACAAAAGGGTAACTAGGGAGAGAATAGGGCACCTCAAAGATCAGCCAGGTGGCCTTTATGTGGAGCTACAGAAAAGGGGGGGGAGATACTAAATGAGTATTTTGTATCAGTATTTACTGTGGAAAAGGCTATGCAAGATATAGGCAGTAGGGAAACAGATGGTGACATCTTCCAAAATGTCCAGATTACAGAGGAGGAAGTGCTGGATGTCTTGAAATTGGTAAACGTGGATAAATCCCCAGGACCTGATCAGGTGTAACCAAGAACTCTGTGGGAAGCTAGAAAAGTGATTGCTGGGCCTCATGCTGCGATATTTGTATCATTCTTAGTCACAGGTGAAGTGCCAGAAGACTGGAGGTTGGCAAACGTGTGCCACTGTTTAAGACGGGCGGTAAAGACAAGCCAGGGAACTATAGACCAGTGAGCCTGATGTCGGTGGTGGGCAAGTTGTTGGAGGGAATCCTGAGGGACAGGATATACATGTATTTGGAAAGGCAAGGGCTGAATAGGGATAGTCAACATGGTTTGTGCATGGGAAATCATGTCTCACAAACTTTATTGAGTTTTTTGAGGAAGTAACAAAGAGGATTGATGAGGGCAAAGCAGTAGATGTGATCGATATGGACTTCAGTAAGGCGTTCAACAAGGTTCCCCATGGGAGACAGATTAGCAAGGTTAGATCTCATGGAATACAGGGAGAACCAACCATTTGGATACAGAACTGGCTCAAAGGTAGAAGACAGAGGGTAGTGGTGGAGGGTTGTTTTTCAGACTGGAGGCCTGTGACCAGTGGAGTGCCACAAGGATCGGTGTTGGGTCCTCTACTTTTTGTCATTTACATCAATGATGTGGATGTGAGCATAAGAGGTACAGTTAGTAAGTTTGCAGATGAAACCAAAATTGGAGGTGTAGTAGACAGCGAAGAGGGTTACATCAGACTACAACAGGATCTAGACCAATTGGGCCAATGAACTGAGAAGTAGCAGATTGAGTTTAATGCAGATAAATGTGAGGTGCTGCATTTTGAGAAAGCAAATCTTAGCAGGACTTATACACTTAATGGTAAGGCCCTCGGGAGTGTTGCTGAACAGAGACCTTGGAGTGCAGGTTCATAAGTGGAAGTGGAGTCACAGGTAGATAGGATAGTGAAGAAGGTGCTTGGCATGCTTTCCTTTATTGGTCAGAGTATTGAGTACAGGAGTTGGGAGGTCATGTTGTGGCTGTACAGGACATTGGTTAGGCCACTGTTGGAATATTGCATGCAATTCTGGTCTCCTTCCTATTGGAAAGATGTTGTGAAGCTTGAAAGGGTTCAGAAAAGATTTACAAGGATGTTGCCAGGGTTGGAGGATTTGAGCTACCGGGAGAGGCTGAAACAGGCTGGGGCTGTTTTCCCTGGAGCATCGGAGGCTGAGGGGTGACCTTATAGAGGTTTACAAAATTATGAGGGCCATGGATAGGGTAAATTGGCAAAGCCTTTTCCCTGGGGTTAGGGAGTCCAGAACTAGAGGGCATAGGTTTAGGGTGAGAGGGGAAAGATATAAAAGAGACCTGTAGGGCTACTTTTTCACACATAGGGTGGTAAGTATATGGAATGAGCTGTCAGAAGAAGTGGTGGAGACTGGTAAAATTGCAACATTTAGAAGGCATTTGGATGGGTATATGAATAGGAAGGATTTGAAGGGATATGGGCCGAGTGCTGGCAGGTGGAACTAGATTGGGTTGGGATATCTGGTCGGCATGGACGGATTGAACCAAAAGGTCTGTTTCTATGCTGTACATCTCTATGACTCTATGAGCCTAAGTATGCTATTCATCTCATCGAATCTGTTCCACCATTCAATGACATCATAACTGAGCTTATATTCCTCAACTCCACTGTCCTTCCTTTTCATCTCGAAGCCCCAACTAATTAAAAATCTGTTAATCTCAACTTCAAATATACTTAATGACCAAGGCTCAACTGGCCTCTGTGGTGAAGAATACTACAGATTCACTACCCTCACTGAAGAAATACACCCTCATCTCCATCTTAATTGTGCGACCTCTTGTTTTAAGGTTATGTCCTTCAATCCTGGACTCTCCCATAAGGGAAACAATCTTTCCATATCTACCCTGTCAAGTCCCATAAGAATCTTAGATGTCTGGTTCCGTTCCTAAACCTACTTTACTGCTCTACTTCACAAGTAGTCTGGATATAAGCATAATAAGGTAATTCTAATTCTTTATTCAATCTATGGGCATTATGCACTCCTCGTTCAAACCAATGTGTTGCTTCTCTTTTCTCGGTCTCCAGTTCAGGCTTCTGCTTAAGTCATGTTAATGTCATCAGTTGCTTCACTGACCAAATTTCACTAACCCCTTACCCACAGGTTTAGAGGAAGAGAGAAAAATTGAGAGACCAAAAATGTTTGAAAATATATTACGGGGTTTAGGTTCTGGGAAGCTGAAGTCAAGATATCAAAAGAATAGCGAATAAAGATGTGCCAGAGGTCAAAATCAGAGGACACAGAGATCTATGAGAAGCTTCAACAGGAAAACCACCCACACTGGTGTTTACCCTCTACTTAAGCAAAACAGCTCTCAATGCAGTTACTGGCATTGTTCGTGCACACATCTTAAATTCCTTTTCTTTAAACTGCTTCTTCAATCTAATCTTAAACATTGACCTAGTTTCTGCTGCAATCTCTCAAACTGCAAGAGAGTTCCCCAGCCTCATGCCACTTAATAAAGATGTATCCCTTATTTTCTGTTTTAAATGTTTACAGCTAATCTGTGGATTCCTCTTCTGGACTTATGAATACTTTATGGATTGTGACTTTATCTAGCAAATTCAAAAGCAACTACATTGATGATATATCAAAACCTAACGGCTGAACCCTCCCAGGCCCTGAACAATGTGGGCTACAGCAAGACATTTGGGAAAATTGGAAGGGAAGTTGAGCAAGAATTTTTCTTGACATCAAATGGCAGCAAGTTACTTTGCCAAGGGAGTTCTGGAGGCCGAGGTGGGATTCTCACTGGTGAGTTGCAAGAGGCCTCTTAAAGGGTTCATTGATCATTAATACCTCATTACTACTGAATCTCTGCTCATTAAATGCAGGATTCTATTCTATCACATGCCTGATAGAAGCTAGAAGCTGAGAGTTCCAATATGACTGTTAAAGTGGTACTTGGTGACACCAGTTCGCCACTTCCACCACCATCTGGACATCCTAATCCATGGAGAGTGGCCATATACAATCCATGTCCACAAACACTGACATTTGAGATGTGCCAGCTTCTCTATATCATCATGGCTCGTCACTAATTCACTTCCTTCCATACTTCAATACCGCACTTGGGGCAACCTGACACCAATCATTGCAATGCTTCTGAAAAAACACTGTGCATTCTCCGACAGCACACTGCTCACAGAATGGAGCAGACTGCTCAACTGCTCTATTAGTGTTCACTCACTTTTTTTCAATCTACCCCAATGACCACAGCATCCCTGCATTGCCTTACCTTTTTGTGTGTTGCCCCACAGCCAAAGCTGACAGAATTTTTGTCGAGTCTTGCAGTTTAGGGCAGGCACAAAGCTAGACAGTTTGTCATGTTTGTCAATGTTGGTGAATCAAGGGTTGGAGATGTTGTAAAACACACTGCTGTGTAAATCTTCAGACCTGTACCATGTGCCAGCAACTTACACAGTAAATTTATCATATGAGCTTCAACCAAATAGATTATAGTTGGGTCAAAGGAGCTAGCAATCAGTTGTTTCTGGCAAAATGGGTGAGGAGCTAAATGTTAAACACTCAGCTTGGTTCTTGTTTCTGTGGCTATGAAAATCCTTGTCCCCTTTTATCTGTGACTTCCTACCTACAAAATTCTCCACCATCCAGCTTACTTACCTGTGTTCTTTCATATCCTGAGACTTAGCTAGTGTTGAGAATGGGGGTGGGGACGATGTTTTGGTGGTGCTGCTGAATACAAGTGACACCGTCAAGACCTCAACTGGGATCTTATATCAGCCCTATGACCCTTTTAATACATTGTTCAAGTGAACTTATAAAAATACAAATGCAGAGAAAGGGGCTTCATAATATTTTATGTTAGGAACCTCAAGTGACCTTTGACGTTTAAGGAACTTAAATGAAAACTTCCATCCTGCTGTTTGGAATGTAATTTTTGGCCTCACACCCAATGTACTTCCCCCACCTGCCTTGCTACTCACTTCTACTTATCAATGTCATTTCAATAATTTTCATTCTCCCTCATGCTGAGTTAATTTCATTTGTCTTGCCCTACTTATCTTCTGTGCTCTTTCATATGACAGGAAGGATATCTCAGCAAGGCCTCACTTGCCTCGAGAATTCCTACAAGTGAAATGAACTGTTGTCCTGAATACTGTTACTAGGTTACTGGCCCGAATTGCTTGCAGAGAGGCCAAAGATAATTATCATTGAAATCTTTCAATCTGTTATTCCTGCAAGATAGGCTCATGCAGTCTGCAGCACTTAAAGCACCTATGTTAATGTTGAATCACTTGATGTAAGCAATGGAAGGTAATATTTTCACTGTCTCATCCTTCCCCCATCATAATTCAGGCAATAATTATTTATAGGAGTTATTTATGCTGATAGCTATATTATGTCTAGTTTTGCAATGGTATGCCCCTCATTCCTAAACTGAAAATCAGCAATGTGATTTTGTATAAAATATTGTTGAAATGCAACATGAGTAAAATGTTTCAAGTCACACATTTCAAGTTGAAATACCAGCAAGTGGCTGTTGTCAGAATCATAGCTGTTAATGCCTGTATTGCTTCTTGACATTATTATATCAATAGTATTATCAAGCACTATTTGTCCAACTGATCACTGACACCCAGGTCTAGCATGGTCACTAAGATCTAGACCTTATTACATCCTTGATTCAAACATGAACAAAAGAACTGAATTTCAGAGGTGAAGCAAGAGTGGTTGTGCTTCACATCAAGGCTGCATTTGACTGAGTGTAGTATCAAGAAGCCCTGGAGGACATTCACCTCAAATCTATGGTATCTCTGCAAGTGTTCCTCAGTGTACTGTCCTCAGCTAAACCACCTTCAGCTGTTTCATCAATGATCTCCCCTTCACCATCAGGGTCAGAAGTGGAGATGTTTGCTTATGATTGAACAATGCTGATGTTCAGCACCATTCATATCAGCAACACATCGTATAGTGTTGCCTAAATGCAGCAAAACATGGACAATATCCAGGCTCGGGCTGGCAAGATGAAAATAGTGTTCACACCCCACAATGTCATGAAATGACAATCTCCAACAATAGAGAATCTAACCATCACTCCTTGACATTCAATGGCATTACCATCACTGAAACCCCACCCTGTCACCTCTTCCCTCCACCTCCCCCTACGCCAACCCCCCCACCTCCCCCACCACGATCAACATCCTGGGACTTTCCATTGACAATAAATTAAACTAGACCACTCATGTGAGCATTGTAGTTATAAGAGCATTTGCGAGACTAAGAATTCTTCAGTGATTAACTAACTTCCCTAAGCCTGTCCATCCTCTATAAGGTTCAAGTCAGGATTGTGATGGAATATTCCGCACTTACCTGACTGGATGCAGCTCCAACAACACTTTAAAATCTTGACAGTATCCTGAACAAAGTAATTCAGGACAGTGTGAAATATTCCGTCTTTCCACCACCAGTAACAGCAGTGTGAACTATGCACAGGAGGCACTTCAGAAATGCCCTCAGACCTTCCAAACCCATGAGTTAAACTCTGTGGAAGAACAAGGGTAGCAGAATTATACGAACAGCAATACTTGCAACTTTCCTCCAAACTACTCAGTGCCATGACTTGGAAATATATCACAATTCCTTCAGTGTCACTAGGTCAAAATCCTGGAACTCCCTCCCTAAAAACACTGTAAATGTCCTTACAGTGCAGGGACTGCCATTCAAGAGGTCTGCTCATCACCACTTTCTGAGTGGCAATTTGGGATGGGCAATAAATGTTGATCCAGCCAGCAATACTCACAGCTTGTGAGTGACTTACACAAAAAAGGGCAAGTTATGTGAAACTTATGGCTTAATTTTTAAAGATATTTAAATTCACCATTACCAGGCCATAGAGCTGCTCTCTCATGAGAGAGAGAGAGAGAGAGAGAGAGATATGCAACATGTGGTGGCTTCACCAAAGGGTCACCACACCTCAGGTGAAGTGAGAAATTGATGCTTTATGGTAACCTCAGCTGGTGTGGCAATTGAACCCATCAATCTACATCACAAACCAGCTGTCCAGCCAAATGAACTAACTGAAAATGTCATAGAGTCATACAGCATGGAAACAAACCCTTCTGGCGAATTCATCTGCGCAGACACCCCAATGTGACTGAGTCCTGTTTACCAGCATTTGACCGATATCCCTCCAAACCCTTCCTATTCTTGTACCCATCCAGATTCCTTTAAAATGCTGTAATTGTACCAGCCTCCACCACTTCCTCTGCTAGCTCGTTCCATACACGCATCACCCTCTGCGTGAAAAAGTTACCCCTCTGGTCCTTTCTAAAACTTTCCCCTCTCACCTTAAACCTATGCCTTCTATCTTTGGACTCTCCTATCTGAGGAAAATGGCCTTGGCTATTCACCCTATTCATGCCCCTCATGATTTTATAAATCTCTATAATGTCACGTCTCAGCCTTCGTTGCTCCAGGGAGAAGAGCCCGAGCCTATTCAGTCTCTCCCTATTATTCAAACCCTCTATTGATGTAGTACAGATGTGTTTCAAAAACTTTAAAAAATACAGACTCCCAGGTCATAGGCAGGAACTTGTGCCATTGTCTATTTGCCTTTGCGACAATGTTAACTTTGAGTGGTCAACTAGCAAAACTAGCAGCATCACTCAGTTTGATTGCAATACTGCAAGCATCTGCCCACACATCCTGTGACAATGGCATCCCCACCCACAATCCCTGTCAACTGATATTATTGACTGTTCAACTAGTAGCAATGGTCACAGTGGAATGACAATGTTGCCTGTTAATCCTGCAGCACTGCCAATATCAAACATTCATTTCTCAGCATTGTTGGATTCTTCTATTTATTATTCAGCACTGAAAATGTTGACTGTGGACCCTATAATACTGATGATTTTGACCATCCAACTGGAAAACTGGCAGAATCTACTGTCAACCCAGCAGCACAGGCAGCTTCTATTGTTCAATTTGTGGCGCTGGTGTCTTTGATTGATCCCCTGGAGCTCTGCTAGCTTTCATCTTTCCCTGTAAATCAGGCCAATACAAATGGCTATGGCAGTACAGAAAACATGCATTCACAGTTAGGCCAAATTCCCTTCAACCTCTAACTTTAACAACTGTAGTCATTGAACACTAGTTATAGCAAGTTAACTAATTAAAGTAATTATATTTTAAGACAGATATAAACAATTTATCAACATTGCTCAGGCACTTAATACATTGTGAGTTACTACATAATTTAACATAAAAATGTAAAATGGTACTTGTTAATGCTCTTGACTAGTGTCTACACAAAGACAAGGAGTGACGATCATTAGGAGTAGATCAGGACAATAACTGTACCTGATTGTCATAACTGAGAAGGCATCCATGTAATACAAGCTCATGAGAGTAGTTCAGGAAAATGAGGAAAGGTTTTATTTTTATTGATTCAGGGGATATGGATTTCATTGGCTGAGCCAGCATTTATTGCCCATCCATACAGATATGAATTAGTATGAGGCTGACCAAAGAATCACAGAATTATGGCAGGAGGTCATTCAGCCCATTGGACTGATACCAGTCTATTGTCTAGTCCCAATTTCCTGCCTTCACCCCATATTTTTCCACACCATTATGAAAAATAATCATCCGATACCTTCTTGAATTCTTCCACTGAACCTGCCTCCACCACATTTCCGGGCAGCGCATTCCATACACTAACTACGTGCTGTGTGAAAAAAGCTTTTTCTCACATCACACTTGCTTTAATTTACCCATCACTTTAAATCTTGTTTCTTTTCCAAGCTGAAATAGCTTCATCATATCAACTCTGTTCGGTCCACTCATGATTTTTAAAAGCTTAATCAGATCTCCTCTCAGCCATTTTCTCCTCAAGGACAACAGGCCCAACTTCTTCAATCTATGCTCATAATTCAAACTTCTAATTTTTGGAACCATTCAAGTCAATCGCTTCTGCATTCTCTCCAAAGCATTTTCATCTTTCCCATAGTGTGGCACTCACAACAGTACACAATAATCCAGTTGAGATCTAACAAGTGCTTTGCTCTGATGATCTTTAACTATTGTGATATGATACTTTTGTTAGCTCCTGTAACATAAGAATGAAACTTGAATCTGAAGGGAACTGAAAAATGCAACTAATATTTATTACATCACTTGATATCAATATGGACACTATAAGTACAGGACCAACATGTTTCGGCTCATTTGCAACAGCTCAGTTGTATTGTTGCTAACTTCAGTAAGATGGAGATCAACAGCTGAATTCAATTAGTCAAATAATGACGCTATTAACATGTATCTTGAAAGCACATTGCATAGCAGTTGTGAGAATTAATAAATGTCTAGTTTTCTTGGAGATTATGGTGGTAAGCTGCATTCTTGAACTGCTGCAGTCAATTTGATGTAGGTACAACATAGTGCTGTTAGAGAGAGACTTACAGGATTTTGAGCCAGTATAGTGAAGGAGTGGCAATATATTCCAAGTCAGAATGGTGCATGATTTGGAGGCGAACTTGCAAATGATGGTGTTCCCATGTATCGGCTGTGCATATCTTTCTAGATGATCACATCAGTTAATTGTCTAGTCGAAACATAATTAATGACACTGAGTCTCGAATGAACACTCTCATATAAACATTTAAGGATGTATTCATGCTATAAATGAGAGTGTAAATGTGAAACAACGTCACACTGACACTGCAGTTACAGCATGAAGGAAGCCAAACTGACAACAGGAAAAGAGCAGTTAAATTTCACAAAGGATATAGTCAATTTTTAAGACAGCATGGTCAATATATTGGATCATGCCGCCTTCAGCCTGGAGGAACCAATGCAGTAGCGCTCATTCCTCATGAGTATTTTATGTCAGTCTGACATGTATAATCGAAAAAAATACCTCAAGCACCATACACTATGATGATGGTGTGTTGACTTGTGAGCCAAACAGTTAAGATCTTGAAGACCTGTAATATTCAGACCATCTTCATAGTTATTCTAAAAGTAGTTTTATCAATGTTGGGAGTTACTAACATTGAAGACAAGAGCCTCTTCTTGTTAGTGGTGTTCCTCTGCACTCGCCTGAGCAGACCCTGTGGAATCTTATGCTTAACGAGGCATTGACAGCAAACATACCCATGGTGAGGTGTTGACTGCTTTGGCTACAAATAACAACATGAGGAGAGCTCAGTCTGCTACGTAACTACATTTGTCCCAGGCTCATGTCTGAAACTAGAAATTAGAGACACTCGATTCTCACTGTGAGACTCATTTAATTGAAGGCCTGACATTGGTTTCAGGCTCCTTTCACAGATTCCATCATACTGAACTTATGATAGATGTTCTCCTGAGTTTAAAGCAGCCAAACTAATGGACATAAAAGGGAACACTGGATGTGGCTACAAAAAGGAGAATAAGATGTTTACACACTGTATGGACCCTTTAGGGACAGGAGCAAAACCCACAAACAATAAAATTTGATGGAGCTTTAAAGGTAGTCAATAGAAACCAATCTGTCGCTACAGGGCAGTGTAGAATAATATAATTTGTTGTCTCAATTATTCTAAGTATAGACAATCATATAGTTGAAGTGAATGAAGTAACACCTGCGTTAAAATAACATTAATGTTACATTCTAAAGAAAAGTCACTGGATCTGCAATGTTAACTCTCTACAGATGCTAAACAAAAGTGAGGACTGCAGATGCAGGAAACCAGAGTCTAGATTAGAGTGGTGCTGGAAAAGCACAGCAGATCAGGCAGTATCTGAGGAGCAGGAAAATCGATATTTCAGGCAGAAGCCCTTCATCAGGAGTGGAGGCAGGGAGCCTCCAGGATGGAGAAATCAATGGGATGGGGTGGGGGAGAGGGGTGCTGGGGAGAAGGTAGCAAAGAATACAATAGGTGAATGGCAGTGGGGACGAAGGTGATAGGTCGGGGGGGGGCGTGGAGCGGGTAGGTGGGAAGGGAGATTGGCAGGTAGAACAGGTCATGATGACAGTCCTGAGCTGAAAGGTTGGAACTGGGGTAAAGTGGAAGGAGGGAAAATGAGGAAACTGGTGAAGTCCACGTTGATACCCTGGGGTCGAAGTGTTCCGAGGTGGAAGATGAGGCGTTCTTCCTCCAGGCATAGGATAGTGAGGGAGTGGTGGTGGAGCAGGCCCAGGATCTACATGTCCTCGGCAGAGTGGGAGGAGGAGTTGAAATGTTGGGCCACAGGGCAATGGGGTTGATTGGTGCGGGTGCCACAGAGATGTTCCCTGAAGCGCTCTGCGAGGAGATGTCCAGTCTCCCCACTGTAGAGGAGACCGCATCGGGAGCAACGGATATAATAAATGACATTGGTGGGTGTGCAGGTAAACATTTGATGGATGTGGAAGGCTCCTTTAGGGCCTTGGATTGAGGTGAGGGAAGGGGTGTGAGCGCAGGTTTTGCAATTCGTGCGGTGGCTGGGGAAGGTGCCAGGACGGGAGGATGGCTTGTAGGGGGGCGTGGACCTGACCAGGTAGTCACAGAGGGAATGGGCTTTGCGGATAGGGAGGGAAATATATCTCTTGTGATGGGGTCCATTTGGGGGTGGCGGAAATGTCAGCAGATGATTCAGTTTATGCAAAGGTTGGTAGGGTGGAAGGTGAGGACCAGGGGTGTTCTGTCCTTGTTACGGTTGGGGAGGATGCGGTTTGAGTTTGGAGGTGCTGGATGTGCATGAGATGCGTTGGAGGGCATCTTCAACCACGTGGGAAGGGAAATTGCAGTCTCTAAAGAAGGAGGCCATCTGGTATGTTCTGTGGTGGAACTGGTCCTCCTGGGAGCAAATACGGCAGAGGTGGAGGAATTGAAAATACGGGATGGCATTTTTGCAGGAGGTAGGGTGGGAAGATGTGTAATCCAGGTAGCTGTGGGATTTGAGATTTTTTTTCCAGCAATTTCTGTGTGACTGATTCCGAGCATCTACAGTATTTTAACGTTATTTGCTTTTTTTAAAAAAAAACGCATACATTTATTTGTCCATCTTAAATTGTCCTTGAACTGAATTCTATGCCAAGGTGCAATTAAGAGTGAGCCACATTGCTGTTAGACTAAATCAAATATCATCCAGATAAGAAGAGTATAAAGGCAGTAGGAGTATACTTAAGAGAGAAATTAGGAAGGCAAAAGGGGATATGAGATAGCTTTGGCAAATAGAGTTAAGGAGAATCCAAAGGGTTTTTTTACACATACATTAAGGACAAAAGGGTAACTAGAGAGAGTATAGGACCCCTCAAAGATCAACAAAGCAGCCTATTTATGGAGCCAGGGAGATTGGGAAATACTAAACAAGTATTTTGCATCAATGCTTACTGTGCAAAAAGGACGTGCAAGGTATAGAATGTGGGGAAAGAGATGGTGACATCTTGCAAAATGTCCATATTACAGAGGAGGAAGTGCTGGATGTCTTGAAATGCTTAAAAGTCGATAAATCCCCAGGACCTGATTAGGTCTACCCTAGAACTCTATGGGATGCTAGAGAAATGATTGCTGGCTCTCTTACTGAAATATTTGTTTCGCCGACAGTCACAGGTGAGGTGCTAGTAGACTGGAGGTTGGCTAATATGGTGCCACTATTTAAGAAGGGTAGTAAGGACAGGCCAGGCAAGTACAGAACAGTGAGCCTGACATTGGTGGTGGGCAAGTTGTTGGAGGGAATCCTGAGGGACAGAATGTACATGTATTTGGAAAGGCAGGGACTGATTAAGGATCGTCAACGTGACTTTGTGCGTGGGAAATAATGTCTCATAAACTTGATTGAGTTTTTAAAGGAGAAACAAAGAGAATTGATGAGGGCAGTGTGATAAATATGATCTATATGGGCTTAAGTAAGACGTTTGACAAAGTTTGCCATGGGAGACTGGTGAGCAAGGTTAGATGTCATGGAATACAGGGAGAACTAGCCATTTGGATACAGAACTGGCTCGAAGGTAGAAAACAGAGAAAGGTGGTGAAGGGTTGTTTTTCACATTGGAGGCCTGTGACCAGTGAAGTATCACAAGGATTGCTGTTGGGTCCACTACTTTTTGTCATTTATATAAATAATTTAGATGCGAGCATAAGAGGTACAGTTAGTAAGTTTACAGATAACACCAAAATTGGAGGTGTAGTGGACAGCAAAGAAGGTTACCTCAGGTTACAACAGGATCTTGATCAGATGGGCCAATGGGCTGAGAAGTGGCAGATAGAATTTAATTCAGATAAATGCGAGGTGCTACATTTTGGGAAAGCAAATCTTAGCAGGACAGATACACTTAATGGTAAGGTCTTATGGTGTGTTGCTGAACAAAGAGACCTTGGAGTGCAGATTCATAGCTCCTTGAAAGTGGAGTTGCAGGTAGATAGGATAATGGAGAAGGTGTTTGGTATGCTTCCTTTACCGGTCAGAGTATTGAGTACAGGAGTTGGGAGGTCATGTTGCGCCTGTACAGGACATTGGTTAGACCACTTTTGGAATATTGCATGCAATTCTGGTTTCCTTCCTATTGGAAAGATGTTGTGAGAGGATTAAGAAAAGAATTATAAAGATGTTGTCAGGGTTGGAGGATTTGAGCTATAGGGAGAGGTTGAATAGGCTAAAACTGTTTTTCCTTGGACCATTGGAGGTTGAGGGCTGACCTTATAGAGGTTTATAAAATCATGAGGGGTATTGATAGGGTAAATAGACAAGGTCTTTTCCCTGGGGTTGAGGAGTCCAGAACTAGAGGGCACATGTTTAGAGTGAGAGGGAAAAGATGTCAAAGAGTCCTAATGGGCAATGATTTCATGCAGAGGGTGGTGCATGTGTGGAATGGGCTACCAGCGGAAGTGGTGGAGGCTGGTATAATTGCAACATTGAAAAGGCATTTGGATATATACGAATGGGAGAGGTTTGGAGGGATATGGGCCAGCTGCTGGCAGGTTGGACTAGATTGAGTTGGGATGTCTGGTCGGCATGTACGGGTTGGACTCAAGGGTCTGTTTCCATGCTGTACATCTCTATGACTCTATACGGATAACAGATTTCCTTCCCGAAAGGATTTTAGTGAACCAGTGTTTTGCTTTTATTTTTTAACAACAATCAATGGTAGCTTCATATTCATTATCAATGAGACTAGCTTTCAATGTAACTAGTGAGTAATTTAATTTAAATTCCATATTGACAGGGCCTCTTGCTGAGATATTTGTATCATCAATTGTCACAGGTGAGGTGCCGGAAGACTGGAGGTTGGCAAACATGGTGCCACTGTTTAAGAAGGGTGGTAAAGACAAGCCAGGGGACTATAGACCAGTGAGCCAGACCTCAGTGGTGGGCAAGTTGTTGGAGGGAATCCTAAGGGACAGGATGTACATGTATTTGGAAAGGCAAGGACAGATTAGGGACAGTCAACATGGCTTTGTGCGTGGGAAATCACGTCTCACAAACTTGATTGAGTTTTTTTGATGAAGTAACAAAGAAGATTGATGAGGGCAGAGCAGTGAATGTGATCTATTTGGACTTCAGTAAGGCATTCAACAAGGTTCCCCATGGGAGACTGATTAGCAAGGTTAGATCTCATGGAATACAGGGAGAACTAGCCATTTGGGTACAGAACTGGCTCAAAGGTAGAAGACAAAAGGTGGTGGTGGAGGGTTGTTTTTCAGACTGGAGGCCTGTGACCAGTGGAGTGCCACAAGGATCGGTGCTGGGTCCTCTCCTTCTGTCATTTACATAAATGATTTGGATGCGAGCAAAAGAGGTACAGTTAGTAAGTTATAGATGACACCAAAATTGGAGGTGTAGTGGACAGCGAAGAGGGTTACCTCAGATTACAACAGGATCTGGATTAGATGGGCCAATGGGCTGAGAAGTGGCAGATGGAGTTTAATTCAGATAAATGCAAGGTGCTGCATTTTGGGAAAGCAAATCTTAGCAGGACTTATACACTTAATGCTAAGGTCCTAGGGAGTGTTGCTGAACAAAGAGACCTTGAAGTGCAGGTTCATAGCTCCTTGAAAGTGGAGTCACAGGTAGATAGGATAGTGAAGAAGATATTTGGTATGCTTTCCTTTATTGGCCAGAGTATTGAGTACAGGAGTTGGGAGGTCACGTTCCGGTTGTACAAAACATTGGTTAGGCCATTGTTGGAGTATTGCATGCAACTTTGGTCTCCTTCCTATCGAAAAAATGTTGTGAAACTTGAAAGGGTTCAGAAAAGATTTACAAGGATGTTGCTAGGGTTGGAGGATTTGAGGTGTAGGCAGAGGCTGAACAGGCTGGGCCTGTTTCCCTGGAGCTTCGGAGGCTGAGAGGTGACCTTATAGAGGTTTACAAAATTATGAGAGGCATGCATAGGATAAATAGCCAAAGTCTTTTCCCTAGTGTGGGGGAGTCCAGAACTAGAGGGCATAGGTTTAGGGTGAGAGGGCCAAGATATAAAAGAGACATAAGAGGCAGCTTTTTCACGCAGACGGTGGTACGTGTATGGAATGAGCTGCCAGGGGAAGTGATGGAGGCTGGTACAATTGCAAACTTTAATAGGCAGTTGGATGAGTATATGAATAGGAAGGGTTTGGAGGGATATGGGCCGGGTGTTGGCAGGTGGGACTAGATTGGGTTGGGATATCTGCTCGGCGTGGACAGGTTGGACCGAAGGGTCTGTTTCCATGCTGTACATCTCTATGATTCTATTTGAACCCACTTACCTGGATAGTTTGGTTTGCTGTTTAATTCATCCCTTAACATTATGACTACACCATCATCTTCAGCAGCTTTCAGGTGTTCCTTCAAAGATGACCACAATTCTAAGTTCTGAATTTCTATTTAATTTCTGATGATATTTTTAATCTATTTACAGCCTAATTAAATCAGTTAAGCATATGTTTAAATATGTTGATCATATGTAGAGTAACCTACTACCTATAAAAGCTGCAAACAGCAGCATAAAAGATAGCTACAGATTTGCAGTTGTCAGGAGTAGATACTTTCCAAACTATCCTGTTCAGAGATATTATAATACACCTCTGGAGCAGATTTGTTGTGAACTTTGGCCTCCTGATACAAAGGGAAGGAACACTACCACTGTGCCACAAGAGCCTTCAACTTTGAGGGGTTTTACACATAATCACACTGTCCACACTATCAAAGCAATTGGAGCATCCCAGACACCTATCCCAAGTATGAGTTTGTATATGTTTACTGTCATGGCATGAAGAATGATTTACTTATTCGAAAAGACAAGTAAAATTTGTTGAGTGTTGATAACTGTAAAGTTAGTGTGTAAAAACAACAGAAAGTGTCAGTGGAGCCAATGATACATTTAAAAATCTCAGATCAAGGGATGTGTTTAGATGCTATGTTAAATCTAAATTACCCTGAATTTTGTCCTTGTGTACAAAGACTAAGTGCTTTATATATTTTCTTAGCTTGTTATCAATTTAATCAACACTCTCAAATACAACTGAACCCAGACATACAGGTCAGTCTGTCCTTGTGTTCGCTCTCAAAATAACATCAAAGATTATATTGCGACGGCTTATTGTTTCTCCAAAAGTGCATCACAATACAATAATCTGCATAAGGCTATATCTGTCAAGTCCATTCTCATTTCACTGATTTGTCTACAACCTCTCGAGGTCAACTACTTTCACGCTTTAAATATTAAATATATCGGCAGGTTTTGTAACCTCTGTAACCTTCAAGGTTACATATAAAAATAGCTGTGGTCCGAATGCAAACAATAAGGAAACTTCAATGTAAACTTCTTGCCATTTAGAAAAAGAAAATCCATTCACAGTGACTATCTGGAGCTTATTACAGGGCTAATTTGTCGCCATGTTACCACCATTACTTATCTGCCATGACCTTCTATTTTCAAAAATGCCTTTCATGTTGGGATGTTTACAGCATTATCTTCCTCAACTCTCTTTGTTACCTTATTAAATATGCTGGTGTAGACCATTTAGTCTCAAAATCATTTTTTTTTCCAGTGGACAGGTATAAACAAGTGAGCCTGCAAATCAAGAGTTTGACAAGATAGAAGTGCAAGAGCATCAGCCTTTGCAATTGCCCAACAGATGAGGTTTTTGTGGCTTGTACAGATGACAATGGTGCCAAATGTGTATGTATCTGCCTTGACAGCACAGAAGCACTGATTTCTGAACCGAACTCTTAGAAACTTTCTCAACTTTCAAATTTGAAACACTACATGAATTTTGTGCTCTTTTATCCTCTTCTGCTGAAGGTTACTGAAACTGGGATTTCTACTTATTATTCAGATGGAGGAATAAACCCGCTTTACTTAGGCATTACATAGCTAGAGCACAGTTAAATTCCCTACGTAATGGACAATATTGCTTAACTTCAGAAGACTATCTTGCAGCATTTCTTTAAATTGAGCACATCATACATCCTTATCTGAATAGTACTGCCAATTTGAATGTAACATTATGGGTAGTTCTGCACTGAATTCAAATGGCACAATTTGTTTTTCTCTGTTATGATTATTTTACCATGGAAAAGAGAAAGACCTCCAGTCTACTGGACTGGACAGGCAGAACCAAAGAACTGCAAGGGCTGATGGTACAAGAAAGGTTGAGAAATTGACCTTAATATGAAATTCATTTTGTGAAATAGTGTTATGACTGAATGTAGACAGGCTCCAGTGAAGAAGCCTAAGGTTTATTGTATGCATCTATGTATATTATAAGAACATTTTCTTTCCTTGTTACAACAATGTATAGTCCAAGAAGCTAACTCAAGGTGAGGTTCTGAAACATTACTTGATTCAGCTACAAAGCCCACCAGAATATTTCAGCTCACTTCAGATATTCAATTCTAAGTTCTTAGAAGCACACAATAAATTGTATTCCTGTGGTCATTTATATATTTACATTGCTGACAAAAAAAGGAAATTGCTTGTGAGTCAGACATTTATGTTTCTGTTCTCGAAGGTCAAGGTGAACGTTTTGATTTGTGTAAGCTGCAGTTATGCATTGTGAGCATTTTTCTCCATTTTTGTTCTGCAACCAAAGGTAAGGCTTTGCTCAATAATTGAAAGTAATTACCTTGAATATGCATGTTCCTTCTGTTGCTGTCTCAGTTAAAATAACGTTCTCATCACAGAGGAGTTGCCATGTATGCTTCAACAATAGACAACCATAAGCATTGATGGAAAAACATGATTTACTCAAATATTTTACTTTGGTTTTTACTTCTCAAATATTAATATCTATACCACTGACATTTGGTAATTATCGTTTGGTTCTTATAACATGACATTCAGAATCAAAATCTAGTCAGGAAAATGAACTGAAATTTTATGTAAGGACAAAAGCATTATAATTTACTATCATAGCAGAGTTTATTGAGCAAATGATGCTTCCAGATCCAGAACTGTGTCTGCAAGACAATAGCAATAGTATTTGAAGGAAGTAGAAGCTCATGACCCAATCTTTGGAAGGCTGAGCATTGTCTATTTTATTTTCGGATTCATTGACTAATCTAAGCAAATGACCCCACCACCCTGCAGCCAACCACTTCAACTCCCTTTCCCACTCTCCCAAGGACATGCAAGTCCTGGGCTTCCTCCATTAGCAAATCAAAGCCATCCAACAACTGGAGGAATTACACCTCATCTTCTGCCTCAGGGCCCTCCAACCACATGGCATCAACACTGACTTTACTAGTTTCCAAATCTAGCCCCCCCCCCCACCCAAAAATCACCCCAGATCCAACCCACCAAATTGGCATCCCCCACTTGACCTGTTCTATCTGTTCATCTTCCCTCCCATTTATCTACACCACTCGCCCCACAAAGCTGTCATAATTACCTCCACCTGCATCTACTTGTTGCCTTTCCAGCTACCTTCCCCCATGACCCATCCCACCATCTTTTTTCTCTCTCACCTTCCTTCTCCTACACATTCCTGATGAAGAACTTATGCCCAAAACATTGATTCTCCTGCTCCTCAGATGCTGTCTGACCTGCCGTGCTTTTCCAGCACCACCATTTTCGACACTAAATGAATCTGTTGTTCACTAAGTATAAACATTACCATGGTATGCAAATTAAATAGTACACAGTCAATTGCTTGACAGATTCATAAAATGTCTTAATATGTGTCAAGTCAACTGATTTCACCCATTATGACCAATTAGGTACTTAGATTGGCCTTACCAAACCTGAACTAAAAGGGAGAAATAATATAAGACAATGTCATTGCTCTAAGTGGTACATATAGATGCCCACACTAATTATTTTCCTTTATTTTTTCATGGGATGTGGATATCACTGCAAAGCCAGCATTCATTGCCCTCCGTATTAATGAAAGAGAGTTGGGATAAGGGGACATTTTTAGAAAGATAAATTGTAGTTGCAGTGAGCCACAAAGATCAGTTCTTAGGTTACAATGAATGATAAAATGACTTGCATGAGTGTGGGACCACTTTGCCTGCCCACTAAATGTTCACAGAAGGCATATCTGTTCTTAGATAAACAGAGCATACCCATAATACCTCAACTTGACCACAACCAACTCAGGAACTAAACAGCAAAACAAGACATTACTTAAACAGCTTCCAGACTGAATGAATACACTCCTTAGATGATCCGACAATAGACTTTGTACCTCACAATAGCATCACCACTCCTGCAGCCCTGAAGGTATTCCCAGTCTCCTCAAGTACTGAAGCCCCACAAAGCCTACCAGGGACTGAGTGGCATGCAGATACCTGACAAGAATGCACACCACCCTGCAGACCTATTGAAACCAGGATACTGAACATTAGCACCTGCTCTAGCAGAAGAACACAACCTCCTGTTATAATTATTACCTAATTGCTACTACTGGACAATTGATTATTTTCCATTGAATGTAATTTAATTCATATTGTCTTGTAATTAACACTACACTACTGTAACATTACTGTAACACTATAAAAACTGTCTGTAGCTGCAGCTCAGGGAAGAGAATCCTTGACCTAATTGTGCAGATTGTCAGTTCTGTCAATTTCTCTTCTGCTGATAAATAAACCAGTATTCATCAGTTTCACAAGATATGTGTGTGGCCTTATCTGTTGTTAAGTTTGTTGATGACACAAAAATAGGTAGGACAGTAAGTGGAAAGGATGACATAAAGGGTTTACAGAGAGTTATGGCCAGGTTAAATAAATGGGAAAATTATTGGCAGATAGAAATATAATAGGGGGAAATGTGGGGTTTTGCACTTTGGCAGGCAGAGTGGAGGTGCTGAATATTATTTAAATGGAGAGAGACTGCAGAGAACTACACAAGTGAGGGAGTTTGGAGTCTTTGTCCATGAGTCACAGAAAACGAGCATCCATGTTCAGTGGGTAATAGGGAATGCAAATAGAAGATAAGCAGAAGGTGAGGACTGTAGATGCTGGCGATCAGAGTGGAGAGTGTAGTGCTGGAAAAGCACAATCAGGAATCAGTATCAGGAATGAGGGCTTTTGCCAGAAAAAACAATTCTCCTGTTCTTCCAATAAAGCCTGACCTGCTGCGCTTTTCCAGCACCAACTTCTCAAAATAGAATAATGACCTTGATTTCAAAGGGGCTAGAAAATAAAAGACACGAGATTTTCTAAAATTATAAAAGGCACTAGGTTAGGACACAAGTGGAATCCTGTACACAGTTTTTGGCCCTTTATCTAAGGAAAGATATACTGACATTGGAGGCAGCCCAGAAAAGGTTCACATAGCTGGTACCAGTTATAGAAGGACTGCTTTATGAAGAGACATTGAGTAGACTGAGCCTGAACTCAATGGAAGAAGAATGAGAGGTGACCTTATTGAAACATTTAAGATTTTTAGAGGATTTAATCAAGTAGATGCAGAAAGTAGAGTCCAGAACCAGAGGGCATAAATAACGGATCACATGTTCAAGGCAGACAGTAGTGAATAAGTGGAATTCTTCAGCACAAAGGGGTCAAGAAACTGAGTTATTAAGTATTTTCAAAGCTGAAATTGACAGATTTAAAACAAAAGTTAGTAAGGAAACCTATAGTTATGGGGAAAAGGCTGGAAACTGAAATTGAGGCTTAGCAGATCAGGAAATCAGGTATCATTCTACAATATCATAGAATGGTAGACCAGACTCAATGGACTGAAAGGCCTACTTCTGTTCCCATGCTTTAGGGTCTTATGGTTTATTGCCCTTTAACTGAGTGACTTGCTAAGGCTACTTCAGATGTAAATTAACAGTCAACAACATTTCTATGCTACTGCCATCACATATAGGGCGGAGCAGCTCAGTAGAGCAGACTTACTTCTTGAGAGGATTAGTGGTGCTGGAGGAGCACAGGATGCTGCCTGAACTGCTGTGCTCTTCCAGCACCACTAATCCAGAATCTGGTTTCCAGCATCTGCAGTCATTGTTTTTACCTTACTTGAGAGGGCATTGGTAAACTAGACGGATTTTTCCAACTTCAATAATAGTTTCACAGTCCTCATTACTGAAATTAATTTTTAATTGCAGATTTTATTACTTGAATTTGAATGCCATGAGTTATTGTGGAAATATTTGATGTTGTAATCTCAGAAATATTAACCCGGTCCTCACATTATGAGTACAATGACATTACCGCTACATCATTGTTTCACCAATACATTATTGAAATTTACATTACAATCACATATTAGGAGAAGCCGCATGAGAAGGTTAAATAATTCGTCATTGTTAATATACAAACATGAATAGACTACTCCGAACCTCGAGATGTTCTGTCATTTAATAAGATCATGTTGATCTGATTACATCACATTCCCGCCTCCTCCCAAAAATCTTTCTCCTGTTTCCTACCAAGGTTTTACCTACTTTTGCCTTTAAAATATTCCAATAGTCAGCTTCAATTCTTTTTGGAGAGTTCCAAAAATCATTTGTCCTCTTTGAGAAGGAAATTCTCCATTAGTTCTGTCTTAAATAGACCACTCCCTTAACTTTTAAAAAAGATCACATAACATTCCAAGGCCATGGTAGAATCTCTTGCCAGCAGCAACCACTGCCTTGCCGATGCACTTCAGAGTGCAGAAAAGCTGTTGACTTCTGGTTAGCCAACTATCTGGTTAGCCTGGACATCCACCCACAGAATCCTTGGCTGCAGGGGCACGGCTTGCTGTCAAGAGCTTGAATAGTAGAGGGCCATCCCTGAAAGAGTCTACACAGAGGTCCCATCGTCACTACAGATTTAATACCTCAGTTTTGCACATTTTCTGCACTTACCTACAAATGCCACCCAGGCTAGAACCAGAAATGAAGAGATCAATTTCATATTCTTTCCCTGACATTCGGCCCCACATATCCAAATCTGCCTCTCTTTGGCAATTAAGACTCACTTCTTTGTTCCACATTTTCTCTCTCTCTCTCTCTCTCTCTCTCTCTCTCTCATATATATATATGGATATATATCCAATGAATTTTTTTCAGCCCACATTTTTCTCTGAATCAGCTTTGTCTATTTTACTTGACGAGTCAAAAAGGATATTCAGTTGATGTTCACGTAACACATTTCTCCGAGAAACTCATACAACAAAATTAGACCAGTCATGTTTAATTTACTTGCAGAAAATAATACATCATGGTTCAGGCAGATTTCATGCTCGAGTCCTCACAGTGTGATTAAGTTGAATCATCTTTTGATGTACAACACCATTAAAATAAGGAGGACATAATTACTATTCAATATAATAATGATGCAATAGTTGCACAACCATGCAATTAATTATGTGTGTCATGTATTTCAGGGTGAACATTTGAAGTCCAGTGGATGGCGTATTTTAATTGACTGGCACATCCAACAACTGGAAAGATCAGCAATCTTTGCTAACAAAAGATCTTTGTCAAAAACACAGCTTTATTTACTTTAAATACTCACATCTAAGTTATTAGCGATAATGATTCCCTCTGGAGGATAGCTTTGTAAATCCTCAACCTTTCAAAGAATTTTTTAAGCTGTCTCAACTTCAATTGCTTACCTTTAATTGTTTTCCTTCAATAATGACTGCAGTTACCTGAGGTGTTGTAAAGATTTCATGATGCAGAAGTCGGGTTCAGAGTGAGGTTATGCTTTAGTTGGAAATATGCATGAGAGGATTATCGCCCAAGTTGTTCCATCAGAAGCTGAGGTTCTTTTAGTTTTACAATTCCAAATTATTCAAGATTTGGAGATGCTGGTGTTGGACTGGGGCGTACAAAGTAAAAAAAAATCACACAACACCAGATTATAACCTGGACTATAACCTGGTGTTGTGTGATTTTTAACCAAATTATTCAAGATAGCAAACAATGGTTGCCATTTATCCCTTTGCCATTTGCTAATTCAGGTCTGCTGCATCTCCAACTCTCAGTTTGACAAAGCAAGTGACTCAGTGGAAAGATTTGAAAAGCAGGAGTGATTTAGGGGAGAATATTATTGTCAGTGATTGGGCTCAGGCACCTTCTCGTTGATGTTTCTGACTGTGAGAAAGTTCACTCACTGCTAATGTCCTGAAAACGGCAAGGAATATTGTGTCATTTGATTGACATAGGTAAATTATGCCAGCTACCAGAATCAGCTGATATGGGGGGAGGGGTGGGGGGGAGGAGGAGGAGGCGGGGGGGTCAGTGGGAGAGCTTTCTCAGCTAAAAAGGTGGTGGGTTTGAATTTGACTTCTTTAAGAAGGAAATATTCTTTACAATACATTTGCTTTTTATCATCATTCTACACAGGCACCAGTGTTTGGTTCTCACTGTTTCAATGACCATGTAAATGTAATGTTCATCAAACATTTCCCTTTTCAGTTCAGTGCCTGTAAATGCAAAGCCATGGACAACTTTAATTTTTATGCCTGTTGGAAATGATCCACATCCTCATAAATGCTATCTAAGTGCAGATGAGTGAAGAAATCAGAGTTATTTCCCTGATCTAAAAAATCAAATGATTCAAGGGATAAGTTTGTCAGGGAGGGTTAGAGATAGAAACAAAGGGCAGGAGGAAATCAATCTTGGAACTCATTGAATCTTATCAGCATCGTACTCTTCGTCATTACCCAAGTATTTCATTGCTCTGCTGGGTGGATCCCAAGTTGTAATGGTAGAGGTTACAGTTGGGTTAGCACCATTTCCTTGGAGGTAAAGCAGAATTTGGAAGATTGTGTCTATGTTGCTTAAAATGGATGCCATCAATGCTCAATGACTGACCTGGCAACCATGGGAGCAGAGTTTTCTTTTCATACATCCCATTTACTTCTGTTGCTTTCATTAACAAAGCATTACACTTCTCATACTGGATTAACAATTCAACTTACCTAAAAATTTCAAACAGCTTTTCCTCACAAACAACTTGATAACACACAATTACAGAAAAACTAATGTAAATATCTTTACATGAACTTGGTACTGCTCGGAATCCTCATGGTTTCTGGTCATGTGGTATCATCCTGGTCCTTATCTCGTTAGCATACTCAGTTCTTGAAGCAGTAAGGCAACATCACCTGTAATTTTTGAGATACGAGATGCACAGTAGATGATTGCAAAACTATTTACCAGAAACATGTGAGTTTCCAAATCCAATTAGAACCTGGATAATTGAAAGGTGGTTCGACAATCCTTCTGAATCCCATAATGATACAGCCTTCCAGAGATCAAGATTCCCATATTTGGTTGCTCTCAACTTTAAATATGTTTGTCTTTTGTTTGAGTGTTGGTTATTGTCAAAGATTGTCCTCTACAACTTCATTGTCTGTATGTATCTATGCACATAATTGGAAGACTATAAAGTTTTTTATTTGGCTTCTGATTCTCCTCAATATTGCTCCTTTAGCCATAATGACTTTTTATGATCAAGGCTCACTGCATAACTTTGATACATCTGCAGATAACCTTGGAAAGAAACTTTCCACCTACACAAAGACTTAGTCTTTCCATGCCTTCGTGTCAGTCATATACTAATTTTAGTCTCCTTCCTTTCAAAATATTTATCCTGCATCTCTGTGTTCATGGGGAGATAAGTACTTTCTTGTTACAAACCATTCATTCAGTGAGACTGATGGACCTGAAATAATGTGATGAGGTTATCACATAATCTATGACTTATTTGCCCTGAATGATAAATCTGTTTATTGTGATCCATTGTTAGATATAGTCTCTTTAGGTGTGACAGAGTGAATATTGCAGTCAGTGGGCAGAATTTTACCAGAAATCAGCAAAGTATCCATTTTTTTGGGTTTCATAGAGTGTTTCCCTAATGAGTGCTAGCAATATTTCTCAGGCTATTTTCTGTGAAAATCAAGGCACCACACTCTGTGGCACCCCACTTGTCTTAGCTTGCTTGTTTCCCAAGTACTCACCACTGCTGGTACCTCTTGGGTTTTCCTGGTGCCAGCATCATATTTAAAATGCAGTTGTGCATCAAAATCAAGGACTATCAGTGTAGAGCCATCTTGCATTGTACCTATGAATACAAATTGCAACTAGAGACAGTGGGCAGAGCCAAGTTGGAACCCTGATTTGCTTAAAGGAACTTGCTATTGCTGGTGAATGGCGTGATGCAGAGCATGGCTTTCCTTTTTCCACAAAACCAGCAGAGGAGACTACACCACCAGACCTTAGCAGTCTGGTCCAACATTGCAACCTGGGTCAATGTCATTTCATAGTTTGCAGAAATGCATAGCAATGCCGCAAGAAGGCCAATGCCCTTATTCCTTTACCAAAGATAAGAGTCTCCATCTTTTCTCTTCTACCTCACATTCAAACACAGTTACGTCAGCCAACTCACAGCATGGCTGATGGCCTATCACTATCATGATTGCATGCAATAACTTTCCTTGCTGATTTACATCAACTCAGTCCCTCCACACTAGTAGACCTGCATGACCTGTCTACTGCCAATCACTCACTTGGGTCACCTCATCAATTTAACCCACTTGCACCAGCAATACTCACTCAATCCCTCAATTTGAATCTTGTCAGCAGAAAGCAGCCTATAATAAGGTCAAAAGAGCCAAGACTGGTGGTGAGGTGCCTGGCATTATCTTATCACTCACAGTGAGGAGAGGATCTTTACCCTGCGATTTTGACCCTATTGATACAGGAGAACAACTCGCAAAACCTCTATGTTTCAGCAACCAAGAATAAGCAGCTCAGCTGCTCTCCCATGGCAAGAATTGTAGATGTGTTCCTAACATGTTCAAAATTCTCAATTTTTCTTGTGATTGATTCTCTCTTGTATTTCCTGCAGACATAATGGAACATAATGAAACATGCACAGTCCCCTCCACCAAGAGGATGGCCCCGCAAGACATCTCCACCTTCACGACTGAAGAAGAATCCCTTTGAGAGAAACCTGGCCAGGCTGGCTCCTTCACCTTTCACAAGCTGAGATATTGACACCTTGGTGGGCATTTCAGTTCAGTTGGAGTAAGGTATACACACTAGTGAGCACATCACTGCCATATATCCACACATAGTAAACAAAAAACACCTTTGGTCACTGGCATTGAGTGGTCAGCCAGGGACCAGATATTCTCTCAACCCCAGGCAGCAAAAAGCCTATGGTATCAGCAATTCAGAACTTAATTGAAATGCACAAGTCAAACCCAGGTGTAGTCAAGTTTGTCAGAAGCACTTGGCAAACTGACTGAAGGTCAGAAAGCTCCACCAGTGTTGCTTGTGTTATGCTAACTCTAGCATAAGAGTGTCAGGATGCCTCTGAAGAGAGGTTGGCAGCTACCATAGAGACACAGGTCCAGCACCTCATGTTCTGCCCAATAAATGTCCAGATCTGCACTCCACTATTCTTTCTATGGATGCCCCACAGTGACGGACCTTGACTGAAATACAGGTGAATCTTCCTCAAGTCAATAGGGTAATCCATGATGGGATTTTTGACAAGGTTAAGATGACTGGCAGAGGCATGTTTAACCCTTAATGAGATGTTGAGAGACTGGCTGGTATGTGGGATTAATGATGTAACCATTGCAAAAGCAGCTACTGAGTGAAGCCCAATTGAACTTCAACAGGCACTATAACTAGCTTTATCTGTGGAAAATATAGCAAGTGGAGCACTTGAATTGCACAGGGTATTCTGATGGAAGTGTACACCAGCAACAGTCCAACTGAGCTTGGGGAACATCACTCGAATGAAGGCAACTGCATAGCCGCATTCAAAACATATCTGGAACAGAGAGACTTTCGGTCAACCCACAGCAAAACCCCAAAACAAAGCCAAGCCTCAGCCAAACTGTTAAAACATTCATCAGGATCTGGGCCAGCAAGACCTTGTAGTGTCTGCTGATATGCGGACTCAAGACAGGAAAGGATTCCCACTAGACCTAAATTGAATAAGAGAACTCATAAGCCAGTATCCGGAAGAATGCAAACCCTGGAGCGTTCACTCACAGCTCGTTTGGAACAGATAATTTGCTTAGCAACATCTAAATCAAAGCCAATCAAAGTAAATGATTGGTTGACTGGTCACCCAGTTCTAATGGAGGTTGATATCAGCACAGCCATGTCAGTGATCACAGAACCAGACTTTAACAAAATTCACTCTGGACTCCAGCCCTTAAATTGCACAAGACCTCGGCTGGACTAAGAACCAATATCAGGGAATATTTACAGATTAAAGGGACAACTTTGGATCTAGTCTCTTATGAGAAGCAGCTGGTTCACTTTCCAGCAATTGTTGTAAAAGTATTGGGTCCAAGCTTGATGGGCCGAAATTGGTTGACTGAGATTCACCTTAATTAGCTCAACATTTTTTGATTACAAAATGGCTTCCTGAGTGAACTAATTATATACCTGGATATTTCTCAGGAAGGTTAAGGACTCTCAAAGCAGTCAAGGACACCTTGTATGCTGACCAGAAAACAATTCCATTATTCTACAAACTCACCCAGTGCTATTTATCTTATAGGCAAAATTAGAGGCAGAAATCAGAAGGCTGGTAAGAGAAGAAAGCATCAAACCACTACAGCTTGTGGAATGGGCAGCACCAGTTGTACCAATTTTGAAGCCCAATGGGTCAGTTGTCTTAGTAAGCATTTTAAATAAACTGTAAACCACTTTTCACAGTTGGAGAAATACTCAATCCCTCATGTAGAGTATTCTTACACAAAACTGGCAGGAGGCTGTCCTTCATAGTGCTGGACATGAGCCCTGCTAAAGTGCAATTGTGATTAGATAAGGGTTCCAAAAAGTATGTTACAATTAATATCCGTAAGGGTTTGTATAAATATACAAGACTACCATTTGTAGTATCATCAGCAAATGCAATTTTTCAGCAGATAATGGAAAACATTTTGCAAGGTCTACTCTAGTTTGCCATTCATCTGGATGATATAATAATAACTTGGAACCAATAAGGAGCATTTATAGAACTTGTTCACAGTGTTTAGATGGTTCTCCCAGGTGGGTGTATGCCTAAGAAGGGAGAAATGTATGTTCTATGCATTCCAAATGACCTCCTCAGACTACAGAGTAGGTTATACCTGTTGGAAGATAATGTGAGGGTGCCCCAACTCCCATATCTATACCAGTGCTTAGATCTTTGCTCGGCCTGGTGAATTGTTATGGAAAGTACATGCATAACTTGGCCTTCATCATCGCACCTTTGCATCAATTCCTAAAAGAAGTGTCAGCTCTAGCTCTCAGGAAAGTGAAGAAACAACTATCATCCTTTAAGGTGTTTGCACATTATGATTCCAAGTGAGATCTAGTAGTCATAAGATGCCTTCCTGTACAGCATCAGGGTAGCATTAACTCATTGGTGGCACAATAGAGAGGAACATTTAACTATGTATTAATCCAGGACTTTGGCTAATGCAGACCGTAAATATACCCTGATAGAGAAGTAAGTTTTGGCAGACTTATTTGGCATTAGGTTGTTCCACTATTACCTTTATGGATGTAAATTTATAATAATGAAAGACCACAAACCCGTCTCAGGTCAGAAGACAAGCCAGTGCTGCCCATTGCTTCTGGTTGAATCACAATAGCTTCAGACCAGATCACAGTAGGGAATGACATTTTTTTATGGGGAGCAAGAGTGATTTTGCCAAGCAAAGGTCATCGCCAAATACTGGCTGAACTCCACCAGGGCCATCCAGTGGTATCTAAGATGAAAATGTTGGTGAGAAGTTATGTCTGGTGGCCAGACCTGGGTGCAGACTTAGCCACAATAGTGGTGGTAGTGCCCAGAATGTCAACAAGGATGGAAGTTACCACTAGCACCACCCCCAGGGCCAGAATGGTCAGGTAAAACTTGGACTCAATTAAAAATTGACTATGGGCTCAATGTTCTTGTTACTTCAGGGTCATTATCAACAGCAGTTCAAAGTGGCTGTATATGCATAGAGTTCATTCATCAGACGCAGGGACAATGTTAGAAAAACTGCACATGTTTTGCAATACACAGACTCCCATAAGTTTCAGTCACAGTAATGGGCCATTGTTTATCAGCAGATAATTTGAGTATTTCTTATATTCTAATGTTATTTGATATATATGGTCAGTTGCATACCATCCATCATCCAATGGTCTAGTGGACCAAGCAGTCCAAAGTTTGAAGGCAGGCTTGAAGAAACAGCCTACAGCTTCAGAAGATACCAAACTGTCCTGGTTCTTATTTGACTATAGGATCACCCCACGTGCAACTACAGGGATAGCTCCAGCAGAGCTGCGAAGTGGGAGAAGGTTCTGTATCAGGTTAAATCTGGTCTTCCCAGACCTTGAGGGGAGGGTAAAATGGTACTGGAACACCAGTATCAGACACCAGCATGAGAGACAATTTACTGCAGGGAACAAAGTTTGGTGAAGGAACCATGGAAATGTCATGGGTAAAGGCACTGTCGACACATGGTCATGACCAATGGTTATAAAGTTCAAGAAGGAGCAACGGTCCTGAACAAGCATGTGGCCCATATGAAAAACACAAACTCTCAAACAGTATGGAAGCAAAATGGGCCTAGCATCTTGAAACAATCAGAACAGCTTTCAGAACTCATAGGTTCTCTTTCTCTGCCAAGCATTGAAGAGGCTTCTGAATCTGAGATAGACACTGCAGATCCTGCCACATTGATGTCTTTGCTACCTGAAGAAGAGAGTGAATTTCTCCCAAGGCATTCTGGGCATAAGAGATGAGCTTCTTTCTGTTACATGGAGGAAACCAATTTGGTGCTAAAATACCTCCGGAGATGCTACAAAACAAGACAAGGCATCCTCTGTCCTCAGACTCAGTAGGGGAGGAATGTATTCATTGTAATAAGGTCAATCAGGTGGACTTCATAGATCTCATAACAGCCTGATTGGTGCTGTTAATTTGTTTCAATCAGGCAGCCCTAGCTGACAAACAAAAAGAGAAGTGTCAGACATTCTGACACTCTGAGACCTGGCTTTGAGGGAACCAGAGCAGTGTCAAGGACTTTCCATGTGTAAATGAAAGGTGACTTTGTGACAGGATACTGGTCTCTGTGAGTTATTTCACTCTCTACCTCCACCCTGCCTGTCATCCTTGGCCCTATGTATGTATAAGCTGAGGAAGCTAAACATGTGTCTGGACAGAATATTCTTAGCATGTCTGGATGCTCCACCCCCAAACATTCTTGGGGTTTCCTGAACAAAATTCCAGAGCCATCAGGTTCTGCCATACTATAGGTTTCCTCCAGTCCAGATGCAGATCGTAAGACTGCACTGCTCATAATGGGAGGAAAATGAAGAAGATCTTCTGAATGTAATTAGGTTCAATGGGTAGCATCTCATTGTAAATACTCACCAATATTTTAGAATTTCACTTTTCTTCAACTGTATGCATGAATGTTTGTCCAGCTGCAAACACTTGAATGAAAGTACAGAGCCTTGTCATCTTTAGCATGACTTGTGTTCTTTAATCCAAAGTGTGAAGTGAGTAGCTCTGCAAATGCACAGGTTATTGAACCTTGGATGGTGATTACCGCTGTGGCAATTAACCATAATCTTTCCAGGCTGCAACACATTTTTAATGCTCACAGCTATTGGTGATCAACAGATCTTAGGACAGGATTTGTACTCCACGCAGTCTGTTAATGAATCTGGAACACATACAGCATTTTGTGATCATTGGTGTCCTTCATCTGTATGATGTAGGTGCTTGTTTAATGTTCATGCCCTTTGAAGTGCCTCAATAAATGAGAATGGAGCCTCCTTCCTCACAGAATTGAACATTCTCCTCCAGTCTGGTGGTATTTACTTTCATCTCCATTGCATACCTATTATTTTTATCACAGTGGAAAGAAACAGCAGTCATACCACATGCAGTAAGTCACATCGTCAGTCTCTCAATCTCAGACCTCCAAAGTTTTCACTTCACCTTCTTGATTGCCCTCCCTGTCAACCCTTTTGGCTTTGATCTTCCCACTCGACACATTGATTTAACTGTCATTTTTTTAAAAAAATATCCTTTTGATGGGAAATGTGCATCACTGGCTAGGCAGCATTTATTTCATGTTCCAAATGGCCCAGAGGTCAGATAAGAGTCAAACACATTGGTGTGGGCTTAGAGTCACATGTAGGCCACACATGGTAAGGCGAGCAGATTTCCTTTCCTAAAGGACACTTGTGAACCAGATCAGTTTTTACAATCAATCAACAGTGTAAACATTGTCTCTATTTAGTTTACATTTTATAGAATCCCCACAGAGTAGAGAGAGGCCATTTGGCCCATCAAGTCCTCAGCAAACCTCCAAAGAACATCTCATCCAGACACAGTTCCCCCGCCCCATCCTATCCATGTGATCTTGCATTTCCCATGGCTAATCCATCTAACCTAATATCCACGGACACTATGGGCAGTTTAGTAAAGTCAGTCCACCGAACCTGCATATCTTTGGAGTGTGAGAGGAAACCGAAGCACATGGAGGAAACCCACGGTGACATAGGGAGAATGTGTTAACTCCATACACTCAATCACTTGAGGCTGGAATCAGGTCCCTGGCACTGTGAGGCAGCCCTGAGACACCATGCCACCCTATTTTCATGGTATTAAGATTTCAAGATAGGCCATGTAAGGATTCAAACTCTTGTCTTGGAGATAGTGAGAACTGCAGATGCTGGAAATTCAGAATCAATAAAGAGTGGAGCTGGAAAAAGCACAGCAGGTCAAGAAGCATCAGAGGACTCAATGTTTCCAGTTGGGATTTCTCATCAGGACTCTGCAAACTCTTGTCTGAAGAGTATTAACAGGAGTTCTGTTTTAATTCTCCAGTGATGTTATCACTTCATTACCATCTGCCACTCTACCCTCCGAACTCTAGGTATACCACATCATCCGCCAGATGCAATTGGCACAGTTCCACCATCAAAACCACTGCTCTTGAAACAGAGAAAACACAAGCAGGAATAGACCACTTAGCCCCTCAAGCCTGCTCCACTGTTCAATATGATCATAGTCCGTCATTCAACTCAGTTCCATGTTCCTGCTTTTGCTCCATTCCCTTTGATTCCTTTAGCTCTATGAATGACATTTAATTCCTTCTTGAATTTTTCATGAGCAGTGATAAATACTCAAAATGTGAAAGCTAAGTTTAAACCGGGCCATACTTTGCTATCTGCACTTTGTAGAGCTGGAACACACAAAATTCATGCATCACTGGCTGTGGCAGCAATTATCTCATGTCCCAATAGTCCGGAGGTCAGTTAAGAGTCAAGCACATTGTTGTGGGCCTCAATTCAAATGTAGGCCATACGAGGTAAGGCTTAGACATGATTCTTAGACATTCAACTTCCTTCAAAACCAAACAGAACTGGAACTACCCGGTCAGGTATCAACAGCAAGTAAAAAATGAGGTCTGCAGATGCTGGAGATCACAGCTGCAAATGTGTTGCTGGTCAAAGCACAGCAGGTTAGGCAGCATCTCAGGAATAGAGAATTCGACGTTTCGAGCATAAGCCCTTCATCAGGAATAAGAGAGAGAGATCCAAGCAGGCTGAGATAAAAGGTAGGGAGGAGGGACTAGGGGGAGGGGTGATGGAGGTGGGATAGGTGGAAGGAGGTCAAGGTGAGGGTGATAGGCCGGAGTGGGGTGGGGGCGGAGAGGTCAGGAAGAGGATTGAAGGTTAGGAGGGCGGTGCTGAGTTGAGGGAACCGACTGAGACAAGGTGGGGGGAGGGGAAATGAGGAAGCTGGAGAAATCTGAATTCATACCTTGTGGTTGGAGGGTTCCCAGGCGGAAGATGAGGCGCTCCTCCTCCAGCCGTCGTGTAGTTGTGTTCTGCCGGTGGAGGAGTCCAAGGACCTGCATGTCCTCGGTGGAGTGGGAGGGGGAGTTAAAGTGTTGAGCCACGGGGTGATTGGGTTGGTTGGTTCGGGCGGCCCAGAGGTGTTCTCTGAAGCGTTCCGCAAGTAAGCGGCCTGTCTCACCAATATAGAGGAGGCCACATCGGGTGCAGCGGATGCAATAGATGATGTGTGTGGAGGTACAGGTGAACTTGTGGCGGATATGGAAGGATCCCTTGGGGCCTTGGAGGGAAGTGAGTGTGGAGGTGTGGGCGCAAGTTTTACATTTCCTGCGGTTGCAGGGGAAGGTGCCGGGGGTGGAGGTTGGGTTGGTGGGGGGTGTGGATCTGACAAGGGAGTCACGAAGGGAGTGGTCCTTGCGGAACGCTGATAGGGGAGGGGAGGGAAATATAAAAAGCACATTGTTTTAAATTTGAACCATTGTTTACACCTCCAGTAAACCTGATTTGTAAGATGAATGTTACACAGACTTGGTGAAGCACAACTTAATAGGACACCAAAGGCATATTGTGACAAGGGCAGTAATTGACAGTTGAAAATTCAAAATCATGTTCTGTAACCTCCAAGTATGGCAAGTAGTCACCTCTTTGGATCTTCCTGTCCACAAACCGATGCTATTGTTAGACACAGGCCAAAGAATCTTTGAAAAGAATGTAAAGAGGTGGGTAAAAGAGACAACCTGAAACCCCAGCTCTCCTTTCTTCTCTCCAAAGAATACCTTTGATGGGCAGCTGAACTATATAGAATGTCAAGCTCATTGTTTCTTATGGTGAGCAACATCAGACTGACCAGGCCCAGAAGACCCCTTCAATGAAACAAACTGAAGACCAGAACGAGCCCTAGGTGAGAGTGGAAGTCCAAATCAAAGCTTGCAGATCCTGAAACATGACCCAGCCCTTAAAGACTGAGGAACTAGCCCATCTCTGCCTCATTGAATAGGTATTACCAGTCATTTCAGGCAAAAAAAAAGTCCAAATAAATTGGTAGGAAGCTGTGGGCAGTGATTCCACGGAATTGTGTGTCAGTGTAGATTTGAAATTGTTTACTTAGAGATTTAAGACTGTTTACTGAAGAATCCTTAAAGAGATTGATATAGTTTGATCGAGTTTAATTAAAGTACAACATTAAGGTCTGATAAATATTCTTTTTCCTTGATAATTGTTCAATAAGGTTGTGTTGGCCTTGTCCAATTCTTGTCTCCTTTGTTTATCTCACCACATAATGTGGCCAAGTTAAAAAAAAAAGATTACTGCAAACTGACCAAGTTTACACAAGGTACATTTAACCACCAGACTGAAATGAAATCAGAGAAGTGTCATTAGAGTGCAATGAGGCTGGTACACGACCGATGCCAATCTCCATGAACAGGGCATGCACATATTTCTTGCCATTGGATGGTATCCTGAAATTTTAGTGACTTCCATTTAAAGTAAAGGTCTGGCAGTGAGCTTCAGTCACCAGTTGACCACTCTAACTTTCTTGATGTAGTGTAGCTAGTTTCTATCTGGCCGTTGGGAGAATTAGGCACTGTGTCAATGATTCGTCAAAGGTGAAATGCTGACACATTCACATGGATGAAAATAGGTCTTTTCAGCCCTCCCTAGCAAGATGCTGTTTAACACTTGGTTGGAGATTGTGACCTTTTCTTCTTAGTGTCAAGGATCTCATTTCTGCTTATTTCACCCTATTTCCCAACACAATGCCAGTCCCAACATCCAGGTTGTTCAGAGGCTGGAAAGATTCCACCAAGCATGTCAGACATGATTGTGATTAAAATATTCTTTAATCATTTGACAATTAAAAAGTTGGAAATGTAGTCTCACAGTCTGAGGAAAATCATTGCCACTTTTATGAATAAATGTGTTGCAATTCATAAGCAAAGGATGGGAAATCTCATGAGCGTGTAAAAAATCATTGTATTGTTGTTGTCACTGACTTTGGTGTCCCTTGTATATTAACATTATCTTCTCAATGTCACTGTTCATCCTTGTCCAGTGGACAATTTCAATATCTGGCATTTTGTTCATTTTATGCCCATTTGTCCCAGATGTAGCTGAACAGTATATGCTGGTGAAGAACTTTGATCACAATATCATGCCCCTTGAGAAAAATCCTTCATTTCTGTTGGATAAAAATGTCTGCAAATGTCTGACACATCTTTGATCAAGTCAAGATATCCTTCTATGATTCAGTCCTTCAGTTGTGGATCATTAGCTGTTTCCTTTTTCCTGAATTTGTGCAGACCAGAGAATCAATCTAAAACACATCTTTCAACTCAATGTGCATTCTGTTTGTGTGTAAATCGAGTGGAATTACTGCATTCTTATTTGGAATGGATCATCAGCTCAGTTTATCCAAAGGAACCATGCTGGTATCAAGTTTGTTACAGATGTGCACTTTTTGTTAGCTTTTGCATGATGCAACTGCAAGTCCTTTCCAAGATACATCACTTTCCAGGACTGTGTTGTTCTTTGGGTTGGATACTTGTTTTTGATGACTATGCTTGTTTGAGTGATTCAAATGATCCACTCACCATACCTTTAAGTAACTTTCCTAAAGAATTCTCTTTAATGCTTGAAGGTTCTTCCACCTAAATCATGACTCTGGCCAGTCTAGTAAATAATCATTTGCATGTGCTTGTTGCATCTTTGGGACCAGATTTCTTGCAGACATGAGCCTCATGGCCATGAGACAAAGGTTTTCAAACTGTAAGGAATTTAATCCATAAGATTGGTGTCACAGATTGCATTTGCCATACAGTTTGCTTGTTTTCTGCATCCTGGCTAGTGCACTAATACTGATAGCTTTACTTTAGGCTTATAATTGTTGCTATCTGGCTACAATGGTTTTATATTTTCTGTCACTTTTTCAGCAGTATGCTGATATAATTACATTTCTTTTTCTCCAGGAACATTGTTTTTGGAAAGTTTACGTGGGAGTTGAAGTCATAACCAGTTCTATTATCCAGGCAGAAAGCTCAGTCTGTGAAAAATCACATTTCCTGCTCTTGTCACCTACTGACAAACTGATTTATCGATTTTTGTGACTGTTGTCGATAGCACATCAGCTCTGGATGGTGAATTCCGAAGCTGACTTTTACACAAAGCTGATGCTCCAGCATTTCCCATATCTTAGCAGTATTTTTCTGTTCCTTTTCAGACAAGTCTGAAGTGTTGACTCTTTCAACACCTCATTTACAATGGTGATCTTTATTTTCACCATTTCTTCATTCAGTTTTGTCGCAGCTGAACCTAAAAGCACTGAAGTACCTAAATTCAAAAAGGGAATTTGTGACTTTCTAAATTATCCTATGGAATTTGGTATTCATTTTCTGATGATCTCTGATATACAGAGGATTTATGACAGGAAAATTATATGCCTAATCTACTTGGAGCTTGAGCAAAGCAGATTTTTTTTTAGTCTTTTTCTGCAGGTCATTTTCAGCTGCTGCTGAAGCTTATTTATTTTCCATTGCATAGGGATAGCACCCAAGGATGTCCCAATGATATTTCAACCTCTGTAGCACAATTTGGAACCAACTCAAAGTCTACACAGATCATTGATATAGCCAATTTACCCACAAGATTCACAGTCGTGTCAGGGCCATGTGTTTAGGGTTTTTTTTTGAAGTTCCAAGGCAAATGTAACTTGTTTACAGCATCAATCTTTCCTGTTTTTTTCTCTCCTGTGGCTTTCAATTTTGTCTCACTGCTCGTTTAAAATGAATAATTATTGCTGATCATGTTGTATTTTTATGTCGTTTTCGCTAACACAGAATTAACATTCTCAAACTGGATTGGTAAGTAGTCAATCATGACTTATAGTCATTATAGTGATATACAGAACTGAATACGTTTAGCATTTAACTAATAACTGGCACTTGCAGAACACTTTTCATGAAAATCCTTAGACTGCCGTGCTGATGCTTGCACTCCTCATGGCTGCAAATCATATAGTGCTATCGTGGTCCTTATTGGCATATTGACCTCAAGCAGTAATACAGCACTGCATTTTTAAGACATGTGATTACTTGACAAAACTAACATTTATTGTTTATTCTTAAACCCTTTCAAATGATGGGGATACACTGCCTTCCCGAATTGCTGCAGTCTATCCCATGTAGGGACACCCACAGTGTGGTTATGTCGATGATCTAGGACTTTGATCCAGCTACAGTGAAGAAATGACAATATAGTTTCAGGATAGCTTGTACCTTGGATGGGAAATTACAGTTGCTGGTGTTCCTGCATCTGCTTTGTTGACATTCTAATGTTAGAGGTAATGGATTTAGAAAGAGCCTTTGAAGGAGCCTTATAAATGGTAGACATCACTGCCACTGGATGCAGATTACAGCCAAAATACTCTGGATTTGCAACCATATCAATAAGAACATGAATGACCTCATACAGGAAGCACTTGTGGAGGTATATCCTGTTGAGTGTGTGTCTATTTAGGCTTACTGTTAACATTCTCAACCATCTTTTTCAGCCTGGTACGAAGAATATTTCTGGAGTACTTGAAAAAATATATATTGAGAATGCTTCATTTATTGGAAATTATCCCTCTAACATGGACTTCTATCCATCCATTTTCCATTGGAAAACAAGTTTAATGAGGCTCAGCATTGTTGCCACATCTTAAGTTTCTCTTCCTCCTTCTCCCAAATGCCTAGCAATTCTGGACAACCCTTTTAAAACCCAATAAATTAATACATAATCTAGAATTAGATCATTATGTCCATTATTCATACACCTGTTCATGAAAGGTCTCTCTAATTTGTTTTGCTCCCTTGGTCTTTTTCCAAGAATGCTGATGACATTGTTTTTATTTAATAACGTATCCAATTCCCTTTACATGTTATTATGGAATGTGTTCCTGCCCATCCTTTCAGGTACTGCATTCCATCATGAGAATTTATTGTCTGTTCAAATAGCACTGATCTCTCTGTTTCTTTCTCTTTATAAATAAAAAGACCATAAATTTATGTGGTCTGGTTACTGCCAATAGAAATAATGTCTCCTTATTTACACCATCAAAGCCCCTGATAGTTTTGATTGCTTCAATGAAATCTCCCTTTCCACACTCCTTCATTCCTCAAATCATTCTATTAAATCTCTTGTGCAATCACTCCTAAGCTTTGACATGCCCTCTATACTACGATTCTAAGAATCGGTTCAATAATCCTACTAACAACTAAACATTGATAGCTATGAGGAGGTGATAGTTTAGTGGTATTACCACTAGACTATTAACTCAGGGTTCCAGGTAATGTTCTGGGATCCTGAGTTTGTATCCTGCAGGTGGCTAAATTTGAATGCATAAAAAGGAATCTGGAATTAAGAGAATATAGAAACTGTTGTGATTATATGGCCTGGCGTACATATGACTTCAGACCCACAGCTATGCAAATGATATCCACATTCTTGGAATGAATTTTAAAAAATAATTTAGTTATCTGGGCTCCATGCTCAACAAGTTCAACAAGTCCCTCACAAAACCTTTCCACTTCCTCACTTCCCTTCAAACTCTGCTTAAAAGCTATCTCCTTTGATTGAACATTTGCTGTCATCCTCCTTAATAAGTATGGCAAGCATGCTTGTTATCAGAAGCATGCTGGAATATGTTCTTATATTAAAGATAATTGATTTATGTGTATGTGTGTATGATATATATATATATATATATATGATTAATTGTTGTTGTACCAACCTGTGATTTATCAAAGTTCAGCATAATTTCATTGCCCTTATGGCTTGACACCAATTCCCAGATCTAGGTCTGTAACAGATCTAATCAGAACTCAATGATAGGAGGAGACTACTAAGATGACAGTGAAAATGTTTTAGGGTCAATCTCAAATTGTCACTGAAGAGGTCAAACCTGTCTGTTGACTGATGGGGGTTCTTGCCCTCTGACTGACCAACATAGAAATATTTTTACAGGAACAAGCTGAGGTGAAGGCAATGTATTTAAGAGTGCACGCACTTATACTTCAAGCACCACCAAGCTCACATGTGGGAGAATCTGCAGATCACAGTTTGAACTCAACAGTTATCGCAGAACCCATGGAAACAAACTGTCTTCAAAGCCAAAGAATTTCCTAAACAGAGGGAGCAAAATTTGAACAACTCAAAGGCCCAAGTGCTTTCAAAAAAATACTTAACAACTTATCTTGCCACTATCAAGCAGAAATCATTCTCAAAAGTCAATGGAGCCGTACCAACAAGGAACTAAATCCAGAATGAAGCAATCTATTTGATCAGCACCGCATCACTACCTTCAATCTTTATTCCCTCCACTACCAATGAACAGTAGCAGCATTGTGTACCATTGACAAGAGGCACTGCATTATCTCACCAAGAATCTTTTGACAGCACCTTCAAAACCCACAAACACGATCATCTTGAAGGACAGAAGGGCTAATGGATGGGAACACTACCATTGCATATTATCTTGACCTGGAAATATATCACTGTTCCTTCAGTGTCGCTGGGTCAAAATTCTGGAGTTCCCTTTCTAATAGTGCAGTTAGTGTTCCTGCAACTCAATTATTGCAACATTCCCAGAAGACAACTCATCAGCACATTTAACCAGGGCAGTAAATGTTGGACTAGTTAGCAATGCTCACCTCCACTAAATGATTTATTTTAACTGTCTAACCAGTTGAGAAATTTGTTATGATTATGATGATCTTTTATATTAACAGATTGCTAATTTTTAATGAACTCCATATTTAACTTATTAACCGTCTTTCTTTTTTCCTCTTCTGTTTTACTCAGCGCCATTATAATTTTTTTTTAATCTATCAGTTTTTTTAAAAACATTGCAATGAAACAGTCCATACAAAAATGTTAGGCTGTCTTTTTTAAAAAAGAATTCTTGATGAACCTTTTATATATATTCCTGATTTATGGGAATACTTAATTCCTATTTCAGATTATTACCATTTGCATTTTATCCCTTTTGTTGTTTTCTTATCCTTTACCTTTTTTTGCTCCTAGCTGCAAAACCAGATTAGAAATAGAAAGAGCAATATGTTCTTCTATCACTCTGGGTAGGAAGGTACTGCAAAGTTTTGAGCAGAAAACTTCAGATAAAACATAATTTGCCTGGCTTTTAGTAAAATATTACATTTTGCTCCTACCCATGAAGGAAACATAATCATTAATGTTGGACTTGAAAATGCCAAAGAAAAAAACTGTGGATTGGAACTTTTGTAACCCAGTTTGTGATATGTGTGAGATAAGATTGACTCCAGAGATGGCAGGACTGATGTATGAAGACTAGATAATTTAGGATCACAGTCACTGTTCAGAAGAATGAGGAGCATCTTACACAGAACATAGAACATGGAATAGTACATCACAGTTCAGGCCTTTTGGCCCTTGATGTTGTCTTGACCTTAATCCTACTCTAAGATCAAACTAACCTACATACCCTTCATTTTACCATCAACACTGTGCTTACCCAAAAGTTGCTTAAATGTCCCTAACATAGCTAACTCTACTACCACTGCTGGCAGTGCAATCCACTCACTCACCTGACATCTCTTCTATCCTTCCTCCAATCACCTTAAAATTATGTCCTCTCATGATAGCCAGTTCCACCTTGGGAAAAAAAGTCCTTGGCTATCCACTCTATCTATGGCTCTCATCAATTTTTGTACCCCTCTAACAAGTTACCCACTTCCTTCTTTGCTTCAATGAGAAAAGCCCTAGCTCCTTCAACCTTTCTTCATAAGTCATGCCCTCAAGTCCAGGCAGCATTCTGGTAAATCTCCTCTTCATCCTCCACATCCTTCCTATAATGAGGCAACCAGAACTGAATACAGTATTCAAAGTATATTCCAATATTCCAATATATCTTATCAAAAACTATTAGAATTCTAACTAGATTAGAAAGGAGAAAGGCAGGAAAGATATTCCCAATGACTAGAACTGGCAGCCACATTTTTGAAATTTCTTCATGCAGAAAGTGGTAAATGTGTGGAATTCTCTGCAACAGAAGGGGGTTGAGATCAAAACATTGAATGTTTTCAAAATGAGTTAGATAGTTAGGTCTTTAGGGATCAATGAGTCTGGGGCAAATTGGGAACATAGTACTGAATTGGTGAAACAGACTCGAACAGCTGAATTGTCTAGTCTTGCCCTGATGTTCTTTGTTTCTATCAACATTGACATTTCGTTCTGTGACATTCAGTATTCTCAGAAAATGCCTCATTTCTGACTGTGACAGTCTGCCCAGCTCATGTCAAACTGGCAACATTGGACTGATCTTGATCAACCACCTGTTCAGCTAAATAAAGCAATTGTTTTAAGTATATCCAGCTGGACGGCTCTACTTGAGACAAAAACATGAGGAGTCATTGTGCTAAGAGAAAGGACACAACTGGCAGACCATAATGCTGATTATACACATGAAAGCTCAATGCCTTGTGTTGTAGTGAGGTAACAGAAATACCTTCCTTCTCTTGTGATATTTGTGACCTTTCAGATCTTTGAACACATGGCATGTCAGTGGCCAGACAGTGTTAAATCTGTTTCTTGGACCCCCATTGTGAACTTCAGCTTTACTGTCAGCCAGCAATAACAAGAGAGTCAGAGTCTATATTGTTCGATTTAAATGCCTATGTAAATACTTAGACCCATGTGAAGTGTACTCTTTGCCACTGACAGATTTAGAAAATAATGAGAGAATTGCCTATTATCTAGACAGTCATTAGAAAAATTACAATAATTAGCTGCTGCATTTGTTGATAAGAGGCGTTGCAAACAAAAGAACTAAAGTTCAAAATTCATACCCAAGGACACAAATTATTCAAGAAAGTGAAATGGCCTCAAAGAAGTGAACCTCCTGAAACACTCCAACCCCCACCCCATTAATGTCACTATCCAATGTAGTGAACTAGAGTATCTGACAAACTATAGTTGGATTGGACTGGTTTGCAGAACAAAAATCATAAAACAATCGGAAAAATATTACAAAATTAACTAATCACGAGCATGAAATCTTATTCAGTCAACATAAATCATGTGGATTTGTGGAATATCATTCACTAAGCAGGTTTAAAAAGCTTTATTAGTGCAAAGTTATTATTGCTGTTTACTGGCCAGAATTGTGTTGAGGGTTTAGGATCAAGTTAGCTGACTAGAGACCTGGAGAAAGAGAGAGAGAAAAAGAGTTAGAGAGAAAACCTTCAATGTCTTCTCCATTAAATTCTTCTTGTCCCTCCACTGCTGCTCCTCGAAATGCTGCTAGACATTGGTCAGACTCTTTGAAATGAGCTCCCAGGCCATTGTGACAGCTGTGTCCAAACTGTAGCCATACACCTGGGGATGGGTTGGTTCTGTACTTCCTATTCCACTGGTCATCGGGGTCATTATGGTGTCCTACCATCCCTTTTGGCAATGCTTCTGCTCCTTCAAGTACCTGAGCCTAACTGTGGGCCCAGAGCCTTAGCTAGGCCTGTGAGTCTGGGCCGGGGGAGTCAGCCTGCTCCTCATTCGTTGGGAGACCTCAGTCTGGCGTGGAGCTGTTCCTGCTTGTCCTGGCTGCCGCCACTGCCAGAGGCCTCCTCTGTCACCCACCAGTCTCGGAATTGCTTGGATTTTCATCTGTGCCCTCACAACAAGAATATTCACCAACGACATCCAATGTAATGCAGAAGACCAATCACAAGATGTAGTCATGGCAAAGTGGCTAAGATGATGGGTTAGAAGTCCATTGGGGTTACTCCTGTGTTGGTTAGAATCATGCTGACTATGATCCCCACCTTGCTGGAGTAAGTGCCTGCCCAGTTACTGGCTGAATCAAACACAGCCTCATTTTATCCTGGCTTTTCTGAGAAAATTTGCAGTATTCAAGAGCATGGAGGAACACAGAAATCTAAATAGGGAGTTGGTGAAAGCAAGGCATATGCAGTTATGGTGTAACACCTTCTTAATCATGAGCGAAAAGAGAACTAAAGGAGAGTCAGGCTCCAGGGATTTTCAAATTCTGATGGTGTTTCCGACCACTTACATGGAAGGGCAGAGAGATTTCTGACCCAAATAAGATAAAGCAGTGTGTCAAAGAGAATCTTAGATCAAAGCTGGCAACAATGGGACTTGAACCAATGCCTCCATCGAGACTCGAATATGTGAGTGGAACCATTTTGCACAACCACCTAAGGTGCTCCTAAATGTGTTTTGATTAGATTACTTACAATGTGGAAACAGGCCTTTCAGCCCAACAAGTCCACACTGACCCATTCCACTACATTTACCCCTTCACCAAACATTAGCATGGCCAATTCATTTTTGGATTGAGGGAGGAAACCAGAGCATCCGAAGGAAACCCACGCAGAAATGGGGAGAATGTGCAAACTCCACACAGGGAGTCGCCTGAGGTGGGAATTGAACCCGGGTCTCTGGCGCTGTGAGGCAGCAGTGCTAACCACTGTGCCACCGTGCCACCGACCATACCGCTTCAGGTCTCTGAAAATTTTCTTTTAGTCTCATGGGGTATCAAGGGATCTGGAAATGGGTGAGGTAGTGGGGTTGGAGTAGAGAATAGTTGCAATCCTATTGAATGGCAGAGCAGGATCAACTGGCTATTTGGTATGCTCCTGGCATGGGCACTTGCGAAGGGTCTGAGGAACCTATGGCGCTGTGGCAAACTCCATCTACCCACTACCACTTTCCAAAAGCGCAACAGCCCACTGAGGGATATACTCTTCTGTGTTCCATCAAAATGCTCTGGTACATGTTCTTTCTGGGGGGATACCACTACTGGGTTTAACCTCTCACAATCTTCCTTCATGAGTAGCTCTGGATAAGTTCAGAAATGATCTACAAAGCAGAATAAAAACCTAAACTAACTTCGTTTGAAATTTAAGACACTATTCCAATATTCTCCAACTATGCTGAAATAGTTCAAGACACTATTAAAAGCAAGTTTATTATTTAAATTGTCATTACTTAATAATTTTGAACCATATCAATTTGATCCTTCGCTTTTGCTAGTAAAGAATTAGGTGCTAAATATGCCTCTAAAAATAATTTTGAGACCGTACCAGTGGCAATTTAATGTGTCAGCAAATCTCCACTATTATTAAGTGGAAATCTTGCATAAATTCTACTCAGGTAGCACTCTCCAGTTAAAAAAAAATCATAAACAACATACAAAAATTGCACTAATGTATTGTAGATTTATGTCATGGAGCTTTGGAACTGAGGAAATGTGGATACTCACTGGTACCTGAGTTTTTGACATATCATAGAGATACTGATGAATTTGTAGCAAACGTTCTTTCACATTCAGGATAATAAAATTTAAGCATTCAGAAACTATATTATACCATAAAGGTAAAATGATAACATCCAATAGAATGCTAATCTCCCATGCAGGATTATTGTGATTATCTGCATTGAAGGTTTTGTCATTATAATTGTATTACGTATAATTTAATAGAACAGCAACCTGCAGTAGCTTTGTTACTCAAGTCATTCCAAATTGATAAAGTCCGAGGTTAACTTTATATTTTTACCCTTGAATATCATTAAATTAATACAATTAACAAAAGAGGGAAAAAATGCAAAATTAAGTGAACAGAAATTGTAAGAGAGAAGTGAATAAAATTGAAATATGTTCACCCATACTTAAGAAAAGAGCAGGAAGGTATTCAGAAGAAAAAAAATGCTATAAATCCAAAATTTATTTCAAAGGAAAATGCTAGAAATATACAGCAGGCATCTGAGGAGAAAAGTAGTATTGATGTTTTAGGGTGAGACAAACTTTCTTTAGTAATGGAAAAGGTTGGAATATTCTTTTTTAAGTTATATAATGAAAAAATAGGAAAATATCAATTTGAATAAAAGGTTGGGAGAGAAAGTATTAGTGCAAATATAAGAATGAATAAATGAGAGGATAGGTAAAGATAGAAGTTTCAGAAATGCTGATAACAGGTATGAAATACATACAATGTAGCAGTTAGTTTTTAGAAGAGAAGGGAAAGAGAACAATGCAACATCATCTGGATCTTATTGAAACACACCAAGTGAGGGCTCCAACCAAAGTTTGAAATGTACTTTTTCAAGGGTTTCTCTTAAGGCTCTCTTTTCAGCCAGAATTTGATATTTGGCCCTCTTTTTTGGTTTTCAGGAGCTCCATTTTATTCTCAATAACTCCTTTATTAGATGATGCAATTACTTAGTAACAATATCTTCTGTATTTGTGATGATGTATGGAGAATTTTGGATTCACACAGCAACAGAATTAGAAGAATTAATCAATATCCTCAACAATCATGATTGTTTCACTAAACATAAAGATGCAACTCAACAAAAATGCATTAATTTTCCAGGCATCACAGTGTTTAAAGATGAGTGACATAAGTTAACAACAAATGTGTCGTTACAAATAATATAACTGGCACACATTTCCATCGGCAAAAAAAAATCAACACTCTCAATATGTTTTCTGCAGAGAAGTGATATTACAGCTAAATGGTTCCAGCTTTACCTTTGACATTGTCACTGCACCTCAAGTATATCATAATGTTTAAGATGGTTTGAGCTGTGATAACACAGAAATAGATTCATAGAATCATAAAGATGTACAGCATGGCAACAGACCGTTCATTCAAACTGGTCCATGCTAAACATAGATCCTAAATTAATCCAGTCCAATTTGCCAGCAATTGGTCCATGTTCCTGACAATCCTTCTTATTCATGTACCCATCCAGATACCTCTTAAGTGTTATAATTCTACCAGCTTCCACCACTTCCTCTGGCAGCTCATTCTATACATGCACCGCCCTTTGCATGAAAAAGTTGCCGCTTAGTTCCCTTTTAAATTTTTCCCCTCTCGCCCTAAACCTATGCTCTCTAGTTCTGGACTCCTCCAACACAGGGCAAAGACCTTGTCTATTTACTCTTTCAATGCGCCTTATGATTTTACAAAACCTCTAGAAGGTCACCCCTCAGCCTCTGACACTCCAGGGAAAACAGCCCCAGCCTCTCCCTATATCTCCAACCCTCCAACCCTGGCAACATCCTTGTAAATCTTTTCTGAACCCTTTCAAATTTTACAACATTCTGACTATAGCAGAAAGACCAAAATTGCACACAATATTCCAGAAGTGGCATAACCAATGTGTTATACAGCCATAACATGACATCCCAACTCCTATACTCAGTGCACTGACTAATAAATGAAAGCAAACTAAAGACCTTCTTCACTATCCTACCTGAGACTCTACTTTCAAGGAACTGTGAACCAGCCCTCCAAGGTCTCTTTGTTCAGCAACACTCCCCAGAACCTTACCATTAAGTATATTAGTCCTAACTTGATATGCCTGAGCACCTCTCGCATATCTCCCTGCCAGTGTATTAGTCCCCTTCCAATTCAGGTGCAATCCGTTCTTCATATAATGTTTATCCCTATCCTAGAAGAAATTCCAATGATCCAAAAATGTGAACCCTTCTCCCCTGCACCAGCTCCTCAGCCACTAATTCTTCTACTCTATCCTCATGTTCCTACCCTCACTAACTCATAGCACCAGGAATAAACCAGATATTACTCCCCTAGAGGACTTCCTTTTTAAATTCCTACCTAAACTTCCTATATTTTCCCTTCAGAATCTCATCCATTTTCCTTCCAGTGTGAACAATGACATACTGCTGGTCCCAATTCCCTTTGAGAATATTCTGCAATACCTCTGAGATAAGGGGTCCACATGGTGGCTTAGTGGTTAGTAATGCTGCCTCACAGCAACAGGGACCTGGGTTCGATTCCAGCCTCAGGAATTGTCTGTGTGGAGTTTGCACATTTTCCCTGTATCTGCGTGGGTTTCCTTCAGGCGCTCAGGATTCCTCCCACAATCCAGATGTGCAGCTTAGGTGAATTGCCATGCTAAATTGCCGATAGTGTTTAGGGGTGTGTAAGTTAGGTGCATTAGTCAGGTGTAAATATAGGTTGGGGGAATGGATCTGAGTAGGGTCTTCAGAGGGTCGATGTGGATTTGTTGGGCCAAAGGGCCTGTTTCCACACTGTAGGTATTCTATGATTCTGTCCTTGATCTTGCATCAAGGAGGCAACACACCATTCTGATTTCTCACTGTCAGCCACAGGAACATCTGTCTGTACCTCTGACGAGGAAGTCCCTATCATAATTGATTTCTTTGAAACTGACATACCTCTCATTGCTTTACAGCAGTCTTGGTACCAGAAACTTGACTGTTCATGCTACATTCCCCTAATACTCCATCATCTCGCACATTTTCCAAAACAGCATGCTTGTTTGAGATGGGATTAGCCTCAGGAGACCTGCCTCCCTCTCCTACCTTTCCTGCCGGTAACCCATCTACCTGACTGTATGTGGGCTGCATGGTGGCACAGTGGTTAGCACTGCTGCCTCATAGTGCCAAAGACCTGGGTTCAATTCCCGCCTCAGGCGACTGACTGTTTGGAGTTTGCACATTCTCCCCCTGTCTGCGTGGGTTTCCTCCGGGTGCTCCAGTTTCCTCCCACAGTTCAAAAATGTGCAGGTTAGGTGAATTGGCCATGCTAAATTGCCCGTAGTGTTAGGTGTAGGTAGTTTTAGTGGAATGGGTCTGGGTGGGTGCACTTCGGCGGGTCGGTGTAGACTTGTTGGGCCGAAGTGCCTGTTTCCACACTGTAGGTTTTTTTTTAGATTAGATTACTTACAGTGTGGAAACAGGCCCTTCGGCCCAACAAGTCCACACCGACCCGCCGAAGCGCAACCCACCCATACCCCTACATTTACCCCTTACCTAACACTACGGGCAATTTAGCATGGCCAATTCACCTAACCCGCACATCTTTGGAGTGTGGGAGGAAACCGGAGCACCCGGAGGAAACCCACGCAGACACGGGGAGAATGTGCAAACTCCACACAGTCAGTCGCCTGAGTCGGGAATTGAACCCAGGTCTCTGTTGCTGTGAGGCAGCAGTGCTAACCACTGTGCCACCATGCCGCCCGTAATCTAATCTAATCTGTGGATTATTGCCCTTTCTAAAACTGCCATCCATCACACCCTCAACCTCTCTAAATTCCTCATTGCCTCTGACTGCCACTCCAACCGATTCATGCGATCTGATAGATTCACAACCAAACACACTTACTGCACAATAATCATCAGTAACATGGCAATTCTCCCAAATCTCCCACACCCGACAGGAAGAGCACATCACTCTACTAAAGGCCATCTTTGCAACTTAACAACCCACAGAAAATAGATCAGTCATACTGCTCTAAAATCAATACACCAGGCTAACTTACTACCTATATTTTATATTTTTAAATTTTAATTAAGAGACAGATCTCAATGAAACATGTAACCAAAAAGAATCTACTCTACTCACTAATAAAAAACAACAGCAAGGTTATACTTAAAACCCATGCACTTATCTGCTCCTGTGAGATCTCCCACATATGTTCCTCCAAGGTCAGCTATGACTTTCACTGTTTGTTAATTTTTCATGGATGCAGAAATGGTTGAAGTCAAACAGCAAAGGCAGTAGCTCTGTAAATTCACTGGTGTGTCAGACAACAGTGTAGGTTTATTTTTCCCTCTTTCTCTTACTGACCATGTGGACCCTGCCTTTGTCTCTTCTTCTTTTCAAAGTGCAATTGTTTTGACCTTTTTTTAAACCCAAAGTTCCAAAACAATGCAACAGCTTATGGAACAGTAATTACTGCTCCTGGAATTCAAGGAAGTCACCTCCAATACCTAACATTCCTCAAAAAAGAAACAATTCTTACAGACACAATTTTTTTCCCATCCTCCTTCTTGGATTATGATATGAATGTTTATATAATAACCTGTTCAGCATTAACTTTTCCAACTGATAATGTGAATTACAGTAATAACCACTACAGTTTTCATCTTGAAGTGGTTCCTGGGCTTCTGCAGTTAATGTCAAGATTTCGTATTCATTGGCAAAAGGTTTCATTACCTCATTGAATTTAAGTTTTTCTGGTTCACATTTAGCTGAGTATTTTTTATTCAAAAGTTCAAAACTTCTCTCTGACCTTTGCATCATCCTCTCTAACTGAAGCCACTCGACCCCACTTTCAGCACCTCATTCTAACCTTTGCAGCCTTTCAACTCACCCAACATTTTATTGCCCTTTCACTGATCTTTCCAACATCTTCCTCTTTCATAGTCTGTTCTCTTCTTTGTTGACCGTTCCTTTCTCCTCAGTGCAGACTTGCTTTCCCCACACCATTGGCTTCACTACCTAAGCCTCACTCTGGAGCATCATCATACTCTTGCTGACCCAATAATCTCAACTCCTTCTTCCCTGAGATCAAAAGAAACATCAAGCACAAAAGAGAACAGGCCTTTAACCAGAGGAACAGATCCATGAGACTCTGTTAGTACTTACAGTACTGACTTTTATCAAATTGCTTGCCCTGATCAATGAATATTCCAGGGAAATTTGGAGTCTTTCATAGGTAAATTGATCAAATGCTAGCACGTATTTTGAGTGCTAGCTCTAACACTGGCTCACAAGACCAGATACAACTCACAAACTGACTCAAATTAAGTTTAGACATTGGGGACAGTGGAGTAGACAGGAGCTTGCATTCAGCCTGCTGTTTATTCTGTTAATTCTACTCCACCTAAAGGAGTTATGATAGGTTCTATGAGCAATTAATAGGACTCATTCAAACTCCTTTGAAAATACTCTTTGTTTTGCGAACATAAATGGATTTCCTGATATATTGTGTTAATTGCTTAACCTTTTGTGGCATTGTTGAATATCTGGTGAGCTGCCATTTTCTCATCATGAAACAATTAATCACCTCTTGTCATGGCTTATGGTCATATATTATGTTGGTTATCCCTTCTGCGTATGGTAGTTGAGTCCAGGGAGGAATCCACAAGCATTCTAGGATAGTAAAAATAGTGATACTCAGTATCTAAGTATAATTCACGTGAAGATTCGTTACTCAGAGAGATTGCCTTTGTCATTATTTTCTTGAATGGGTGGAACAACAAAGGACTGTGTTGCATTCTGGTGGTGAAGTTGGTAGTTTACTGCCAACAACCCTTGTTTTACTCTGCTGTGTCAAGGGCCTGTTTAATTAGTAGTAGAGCATAGGCCACTGGTGATTCTGTACAGAGGAGTTACTTGTCTTACACAATGATCTGGTTTATTGCATGATAGCCATAGGTGCAGTTTACATTATCATGCCACACATAATTACTTCATATTCTTGTCAGCAACACAGATCACATTTGCTCCTCTCAGGAATACATAGAGATCTCAACTACCTCAAGAGTCTGGCACAAACAGATTGGGTGGAGCTTAATGGAACATGAACTTTCATACCTTCACAATCATTACCTTATACAACATCTCCCCTCAACCCAAGCTTCTTTTTTGTTAGGTTATCCATGATACATTCATGATTATAACTACTGCTACATTTACAACTACTCCCAAGTCTCTCCAAGAGTCTGACTTCAAAAATGTAAAGTCAAAAATCACACGACACCAGATTTATAGTCCAGCAGGTTTATTTCAAACTGTCTGCTTTCACAGCTCCCCATTCCTTCTTCAGGCAGTAACTGAGGAAGGAGAGGGGGCTCTGAAAGCTTACAGTTTCAAATCAACCCATTGGATGATAATACAGCGTTGTGTCATTTTTTTGACTTTGTCCACTCGAATCCAACATTGGCACCTCCACTTCAAAAATGTAGGCAGTTTGGATCTTTTACAATTTTTCAGAATATACTGTCTTTAAACATCAATGGATAGTAGGTATTTTATTGAGAAGTATTGACCTTGATTATGAACTTGTGAAAGTCTGTTCTCTGCTGTTATTCTCTGTGTTTGTTTGATTGGTGAAATCGACTTTTCCACACTCTCAGTCAAGCTATTGAATGATTGATGCTTACTCAGCATTAGTTTTCTCATTGACATTGACTGCTCTCCTGCATTAATTAATTTACTGATTGTTTTGCTAACTGAACATGATCAGTGAAAGAAGCATATGAGCTCACACAAGTTGTGCTTTTCATCATTGTTCTCAGCATTGGTTTCTTCTTGCATGTTTTGCCAAGTTTTTTAAATCTTTTCCTCTGACTGCAAAGGTGGAAAGAATGTTTCCAATTCTGACAATCCTGTATAATCACAGTTTTCACAATGTGGCATGAGATGTTCAATCTCTTTTAAGCTCACTGGTCACCATACAGCAGACTGAGCTCTGGTAAAAGACCTGTTCAGCACTAAGTTTCCTTGGCTTATTATTTTCAATGCAATTTCCCAAAGGAAAGCTCAAATCATCAGCCTTTTGTTCTACATTACATTCAAGACATAAATGATTTGGATGTGAGCATAAGAGGTACAGTTAGTAAGTTTGCAGATGACACCAAAATTGGATGTGTAGTAGACAGCGAAGAAGGTTACCTCAGATTACAACAGGATCTTGACCAGATGGGCCAATGGGCTGAGAAGTGGCAGATGGAGTTTAATTCAGATAAATGCGAGGTGCTGCATTTTGGGAAAGCAAATCTTATCAGGACTTATACACTTGATGGTAAGGTCTTGTGGTGTGTTACTAAACAAAGAGACATTGGAGTGAAGATTCATAGCTCCTTGAAAGTGGAGTCGCAGGTAGATAGGATAGTGAAGAAGGTGCTTGGTATGCTTTCTTTTATTGGTCAGAGAATTGAGTACAGGAGTTGGGAGGTCAAGTTGCAGCTGTACAGGACATTGGTTAGGCCACTGTTGGAATTTTGTGTGCAATTCTGGTATCCTTCCTATTGGAAAGATGTTGTGAAACTTGAGAGGGTTCAGAAAAGATTTACAAGGATGTTGCCAGGGTTGGGGGATTTGAGCTAAAGGAAGAGGCTGAACAGGCTGGAATTGTTTTCACTGGACCGTCGGAGGTTGAGGGGTGACCTTATAGAGGTTTACAAAATCATGAAGGGCATGGATAGGATAAACAGACAAAGTCTTTTCCCTGGGGTTGGGGAGTCCAGACTAGAGGACATAGGTTTAGGGTGAGAGGGGAAACATATGAAAGAGACCTAAGGGGCAACATTTTCACGCAGAGGGTGGTACGTGTATGGAATGAGCTGCCAGAGGAAGTGGTGGAGGCTGGTACAATTGCCACATTTAAAAGACATTTGAATGAGTATATGAATAGGAAGCGTTTGGAGGGATATAGGCCAGGTGCTGGCAGGTGGGATTAGTTTGGGTTGGGATATCTGGTCTGCATGAACGGATTGGACTGAAGGGTCTGTTTCCATGCTGTACATCTCTATGACTCTATGACTGAAATGATTTTGACTTTTCATATTATATGATCTTGACCAGTTCACTGGTCCCTTGATCTGAGCATTCTTCAACACATTTGATATGTGAATAATAATACAGACTTGGTCAAAAGATCTTTAGCTCTTGTTGAATTTGATTGAGTCTATATTGGTTTGTTGGTCACTGTTTCTTCACACCCATATGTTAATACACAGGGTAAACCCTCCTGCTTAATTTAAAACCAGCAACACAGAAAAGATTTAATACAAGTAGTAATCTGTAAAAATTCGAGTGGCCAAGAACTATTTCAAGTAAAAATTAACAACTTTATTTCTTAAAGTATAACAGAAAATAATTAACTAACAACTATGTACTATTTTTTCCTCTAACCTATCTTTCACCTTTCCTCTCAAAGTATTAGTCTGATAAAACTCTCAATTAAGATTTACAAAACCATACTTTTTCAGCTTTTGTTCTTCTATTCAAATCTTCCTGTATCTTCTTCTCTTTTCCTTCGGAATTTCTGCACCACTGGTTATTGACTCAAAAGGTACCTTTTTAAGAGACATATTTGTCAGGCAGCTTGTTTACATTTTGGGCTTGTCAGTTCTCCTCTCAACTGTTCAATTTTCCCTAGTTTTATCCCCTCAAAGCATCGGATTATGTCATTGGTTTTTAGGATGGCACAGTGGCACAATGGTTAGCACTGCTGCCTCACAGTGCCAGAGGCCCGGGTTCAATTCCCGCCTCAGGCGACTCTCTGTGTGGAGTTTGCACATTCTCCCCGTGTCTGCGTGGGTTTCTTCTGGGTGCTCCGGTTTCCTCCCACAATCCAAAAATGTGCAGGTTAGGTGAATTGGTTATGCTAAATTGCACATAGTGTTAGGTGAAGGGGTATACGCTTCGGCAGGTCGGTGTGGACTTGTTGGGCCGAAGGGCCTGTTTTCCACTCGGTACGTAATCTAATCTAATCTAAAGATTGTCAATATACTCAATTCAAACTAGATTGAAATTTGATATTTTTCAGGGCATAATTTAAACTGATTGGTCAAATTCAATTTTGTTTTTGTCTCCAGGCAACGAGCTAATCGACTTGCTCAACCAAGTGTTACATTGTTGCCTTATTGAGAACACTTGGTGCTCTGTCTGGTAGTACTGCTGCTTTTAACTCTCTTTAAGGTACACCCACATATTCACAACACATAGGAAACATTTATGCTATGACATCGTAATTAACCTCAACATGTTCTTTCTTCTGTATATTTCCAGCAGAAGTCCAGGAAGCCAAATGAAATTTCCTATTAGTTGTTCAGCAGATAATTTGTTTCTTGACCAAATGTTATTTTTGAACAAATGTGATTCTTTCTGCTCACCTAGGGAAGTTGAGCTTGAGACATATATGCAGGATCAAAAGTGTGAGGCATTGATTCTGAATTAAGTTAGTGTTTTAATCTTTCTGAAGCTGTTTGTGTAGCAGAATAATTTGTAGCATTCTGATGCTCTGGACAGATTTTTATTCTATGGCATAAGTGAGGACTGCAGATGGTGGAGATCAGAGGCAAGATTAGAGTGGTGCTGGAAAAGCACAGCAGGTCAGGCAGCATCTGAGGAACAGGAAAATCAATGTTTTGGGCAAAAGCTCTTCACCTTGAAGGGCTTTTGCCCGAAACATCGATTTTCCTGCTCCTTGGATGCTGCATGACCTACTGTGCTTTTCCAGCATCACTCTAATCTTGACTCAGATTTTCATTCTATGAGATGTCATCTCATCTCTGTTGGCTGTATCTTTTAATTCTTCAGTCATGATATCAGACCTGATAGGACAGTGAAATTCACTCCAGTTTCAAGCTTAAATCTAACAGGATGTCCATTGACATGAATAAGTTCTGAGAATCCAGAATCATTGGTATCATCAATAGCCCCCAGAAATGTTTCCAATATCTTTTCTAAAGGCTCAGATATTTTTTAAATATGTGTTATCAGTAAGCAGTTTGAGTTTTGTTTCTGCCTGAAATTATGTCCTATATGTGTTCATCTCCTGGAGCTGCATTACAATTTTAACAGGTACAGCATTCTTTTACCTTAGCTGTAAGTTATCGGTGCCTTGAAAGCTTTGATGTTTCATTCTTAGTATTTGCTATTTAATCTACTACATGCATGGATGGGTCAGCCTCAGATTTAGCATTTTGTTTTGAAGCAGTTCTGTATCTTAATAACTGGCTTCTCTGAGATGTTCAATTGTTTTTAGTCTATCTGACCTTAACTCTAATTGGAAATTGTATTTTTCCTTCCAATACAATTTAATGTAATTATTCATTCTTAATAGTGTAAAGCTACTTTAACTCTGGAGTATTCCACTGCTGCTTGTAATCTACTGTATGTTAAACTTGTATTCTTGCATTAATTAATACTATTTTAAACTCTGTTGTTACAAAATTTGCTGGACTTTGTACAGCACCTACATTGCAGTGATTTCTTTGTCTATCTTTCTGTGTTGTGTATTGTGCTAAATTCTTCCAATGGAGATTCTAATCTCCACTTCCTTAGGTAGTGCATTTCAGTACTGTTTTCAACTTGGTAATAATTATAATGGAAGCTTCCCTTTTTTTTAGGGTCTTCCTCTTTTTCCAAGGCAAATTGGATATTTTCCCTGTCTGTTATTGTCTGAATCAAAATGTACTTTCCACTTTGCAAATTTGACTGCAGTATTTAAACATCTTCCCACATAAATTGTAATTTAATTATTACAGCCTGGTTCTTTAAAACGTTAAGTTGCTTTTAATTTTCTTCTTCTGCCTCACTCATACCCCAACTTTCTCTAAGTTTATTCTTTTTGATTTGAAATTATTTGTGAGATTTGTGCAATACTTAACCTCTGGTATAGATTGCTTTTCTTGCCCATCTTATGTGACTTGCAACTGTGCCTCATCGAGCCTACTCACACCAGCAGTAATGCCCATTTTTGAGAACTGGGAACCAGCTTTTGTTTCTCCCTTGCTTTATCTTGGTGGATTTTCAGAAACTTTATTCCTATTTCCCTCAGTGATATCTAATTTCATGCATGGAGCCTTCACTTTTGTTGGTTAGGATGGATTTCTCAATTGACAGTGGCTAGGCAGGGGTTCAAAATTACAATGGTAAGGAAATGTCAGAATGTGTAGGGAACAGTTTCTTATCCTGGCCCACATGCCGCAATGTAAAAAGCAATGATCTGTTGTCGCTGTATGCTTCTGACACACTTTAGATGCCTTGTTTTGCAACATCCCTGGAAAACGCAGATTCCACTGTTATATTTCAATCTACCTCCCATCTGCTCTTGCAGAAACTGAGTCAAATATTATAAGGAATTATCCAACCTCTTTGCAAGATGAGCCACACAAATGCCACATAATGCATTATTGTAAAAATGGTGGCAAGTGCTTGAGCAGCAGATTCAGAAAGTGGCATATCCACCTACCTCCCAGTTAACCCTTGATTGCCCATTATGCAAAGATCAATCTCCTTCTTGACCACTAGACTGATGATTAAAATTGTGATCTCCCAGAGTTGGGATGGTATTAATTACATGAAACGAAGCAAGCACTTCATTATGAAATATTAAAATTCTAAACACACATATAGCTACATAACGTGTAATGCTGGATACATGTCAGTGAACTAATTCTGAAAAAGCTTGTACATGTTTGCTACTAAACAATGGCATCAATTATTTAACTGTAATCTCCCATGTTGTTGTTTATAGGAAGGTATGATTTTCTCAGAACAAGGATGTCATGTCAAACTGTAGTCTGGAAGCATTGATTTGTGAGTATGAGGACTGCACTGGGGCTTATTTGCTCTGTTCAAAGCATATGGGCATCACTATCCCTCATTGTTGTGGAAAAGGCGGTGGTGAGACACTTACTTGAATCACTGCAGTCATCACACAAACAGTGATCCTGGGCAGTGGGCTCCAGGATTTTGACTAAGTAACATTGAAAGAACTGTAATACAGTTCCAAGACAGGATGGTCTGTGTCTTCGAGGAAGAAATTGTAGGTGTTGTTTTCCTATTATTTTGCTGCTCTTGTCAGAACTGAGAAAGCAGCCTTTGCTAGAATGTGGTCTCTGTATCTGGCAGTGGTTCATTGGGGTAGAGGGAGGACAATTTTGAGATCTTTGGCTTTTAGAGGGGGTGAATTTAAAATGCTGAGATAATGCTATGAATAGATCAATGGGAGACAGAAGCAAATAAGCAAATTTTAAGTGCCCCCCCCCAACGATTGATTTGATTTGATTTATTATTGTCACAAGATACAGTGAAAAGTATTGTTTTGTATGCTATCCAGTCAAATAATAACTTACAATAATATATTAAGGTAATAGAACAGAAAGCAATTGCAGAGAAGATGCAGAGAAAGGTCAGCTTTAATGAGTGAGAGGTCCATTCAAAAGTCTGATGACAGCAGGGAAGAAGCTGTTTTTGAATTTGTTGGTACTTGTTTTTAAACTTTTGTATCTTCTGCCTGACAGAAGACAGTATAATCAGGGTGGGAAGTATCTTGATTATCTTGGCTGCTTTCACAAGGCAATAAGAAGTTTAGACTGAGTCAATGGAAGGAAAGTTAGTTTTTTGTGAAGGACTGGGCTGTGTTCATAACTTTCTGTAATTTCTTGTGGTCTTGGGAGGAGCAACTGCTATACCAAGCTGTTGTGCGTGCGAATAGGTGCGTCATTAAAATTGGTATTGTGGACATGTTGAAATTCCTTAGCCTTTGGAGGAAGTACAGACATTAGTGTGCTTTCTTGACAATAGTGTTGATGTGGATGAACCAAGACTGATTGTTGGTGATATGTACTCCTCGGAATTTGAAGCTCTCAGCCATGGTCACCTCAGCACTATAGATATGGACAGGGATATGTCCTTCATTTTGCTGGCATTGAGGGAGAGATTACCATGCCGGTAAACTGTCCACCTCTTTCCTGTATTCAGTCTCATCATTGTTTGAGATCCAAACCACTAGAGTGATGTCATCAGCAAACTTGTAAGTGGAGTTGGAGTTGAGTCTAGTCACACACTTATGAGTGCATAAAGTGTAAAGTAAGAGGCTGATTACACAGCCACCAGTGTTGAGGATTATCAATGAGGAGGTGTTTTTGCTTCTACTTATTAATTGCAGTCTGTGAGTCAGGAAGCAAAGGATCCAGATGCAGAAGACAGAGAAGAGTGCTAGATCTTGGAGTTTGGAAATGAATTTGGCTGGAATTATGGTTTTGAAGGTGGAGCTGAAGTCAATAGATAGGCGTCTGATGCAGATGTCCTTGTAATCCAGATGTTCCAAGGATGATTGTAGGGCCAGGGACATGGCATCTTCCAAGGACCTGTTGTGACAGTACGACAATTGTAGTGGATCAAAGCAATCAGGGAAGCTGGAGATGGCGTGTGCTATTACTAATTTCTCAAAGCATTTCATACTCTAATTTCTTCATTTTCTAATGACTACTATAAATCCATTGCCAATTGTCAGAAAAACCCATCTAGTTCATGAATGTCCTTTAGGGAAGGAAGTCTGCTGTTCAGACGCACAATGAAGTGGTTGACTTTCAACTGCCTTCTGGGCAATTAGGGATGGGCAATAAATGCTACCTAGCCAGCAACACACTCATCCTGTTAAAGAAAAAACAAAAATGGATGTCAGAGAAACTGGGTGGCAGTCATTGAAGCATACGACTTGATTTTGCTTTTGCACCAGAATGATGGTGATCTTCTTGAAGCAGGTGGAACCTCACATCATAGCAAGGAGAGGCTAAAGATGTCTGCAAATGTTTCCGCCAACTGGTCTGTGCAAGATCTGAGTGCATGGCTGGGGACTCCATCCAGGCCAATCACTTTATGTGGGTTCACTCTCAAGAAGCTCAATCTGATGTCTGCAGCAATGACTATTTGGCACACGTGCACTAAAGGCTGTCAGGGCAGATGACATCATTTCACAGACTTTCTGTTTAAAATGAGCATGGACCTCATCAAAGAGAGAAGCACTGTTGCCAGTGCCCATTCTACTATGTAAGTTCTGCTATAGTCAACATAGTCATAGAGTCATAGAGGTGTACAGCACGGGAACAGACCCTTCAGTCCAACTCACCCATGCTGACCAGATATCCTAACCTAATGTAGTCCCATTTGCCAGCTCTTGACCCACATCCCTCTAAACCTTTCTATTCATATACCCATCCAGATGCCTCTTAAATGTTGTCATGTTCTAGCCTTCACCACTTCCTCTGACAGCCCATTCCAGAAAAGCACCACCTACTGGGTGAAAATGTTGGCTCTTTGGCTCATTTTATTACTTTCCCCTCTCACCCTAAACCTATGCCCTCTCATTCTGGACCTCCTGACCCCAGGGAAAAGACCTTGTATATTTTTCCCATCCATACTCCTTACGATTTTCCTCAGTCTCTGACACTCCAGGGAAAATAGTGTTAGACTTAGGCTCAATCTACAAACTTATCTTCTTCTATGTGTGAGCCAAGTCCTGCGTGCTCTTTAAATAAAGCAATAGGAAAAGATATTTAATCTTACACTTTTAGTTTTATTCTAACAATAAGTGGATAAAGTATACAGAGCTCTGGGTCTAAACCTTTCTGTCCCTGACAAATTACTAAATAAGTCAGTTCACAAAGAACAAAGACGTATATCTGTCCCTGACCCAGTCTTTTATACCGTACAAAACATCATACCATCACTCAAGTGAGATTGTCTTCTAATTGGCTGTTTCTCTGACTCCATTCCCCGCCTCCTCGCATTCCCGATGTCTGATCCCACGTGACCCTCCTTTGTCTCAGAAAAGGAGCACCACGCGGCCTCCTTTCGAGTGCGAAACGGCAGACTCGCACACTTCTGGGGCGCGAAACGGCCGATCACGTGACCTCCCGGCACTCTCCCGGAACGAGAAACAGGGAGACCACATGACCGCGCCCGCGTCTCAGAGCATCACGTGATCATCCTCTGCGTACGTATCAGAGGACCACGTGACCTCCGAACGCCGAGGACACGCCCACTCACAGTCAGAATTCATTCTACCGGTAAGCCTTTTATATATATATTTATAATAGTCACAATCTATTCAGCCTCTCCCTATAGGTCAAATCCTCCAACCCTGGCAACATACTTGTAAATCTTTTCTGAACCCTTTCAAATTTCACAACATCCTTCCAATAAGAAGGATACCAGAATTCCATGCAATATTCGGAAAGTGGTCTAAGCATTGCCCTGTACACCTGCAATACCTCTAACCTAACTTTAAAGTCCACAGGTAAGCGACTCAGTGTTATTGACGCAGTGTTCTTGTTTTGGAGACAAAGTGTACAGCCATGGCAGCGCAGGCAGTGGAATGTTCCTCCTGCAGGATGTTTGAGGTAGGGGTGACCACCGATACTCCTGCCGACTTCGTCTGCAGGAAATGCAGTCAACTCCTGCTCCTCACCAAACAAATTAGGGTACTGGAACTGGAGTTGGATGAACTGAGGATTATTCGAGAGGCTGAGAGGGTAATTGATAGAAGCTACAGGGACATAGTTACGCCGGAGAACAAAGGTAGCTGGGTAACAGTTAGAGGTGGGAAGGGGAAGAAGCAGGCAGTGCAGGGTTCCCCTGTGGTTGTTCCCCTAAACAATAGGTATACAGCTTTGGAAACTGTTGGGGGGGACAGCCTTGCAGGTGTAAGCTGCAGTGACGGGGTCTGTGGCGTGAGGTCTGGCTCTGAGACTCAGAAGGGAAAGGCGGAGAGGAGGAGAGCGCTAGTTATAGGAGACTCTCTAGTTAGAGGGACGGACAGGCGGTTCTGTGGACATGGGCGAGACTCTCGGATGGTTTGTTGCCTCCCGGGTGCCAGGGTCCGTGATGTCTCGGACCGTGTCTTCAGAATCCTTAAGGGGGAGGGTGTGCAGCCAGAAGTCGTGGTACATATTGGCACCAACGACATAGGTAGGAAGAGGGGTGGGGAGGTCATTCAAGAGATCAGGGAGTTAGGCTGGAAGCTAAAAGCTAGGACAGACAGAGTCGTCATCTCTGGGTTGTTGCCGGTGCCACGTGACAGTGAGGCAAGGAATAGGGAGAGAGTGCAGTTGAACACGTGGCTGCAAGGATGGTGTAGGAGGGAGGGCTTCAGGTATTTGGACAATTGGACTGCATTCTGGGGAAGGTGGGACCTGTACAAACAAGACTGGTTGCACCTGAACCAGAAGGGCATCAATATCCTGGGGGGTAGGTTTGCTAGCACTCTTCAGGGGGGTTTAAACTAATTTGGCAGGGGGATGGGATCCAGACTTGTAGTCCAGCAAGTAAGCTAGCTGTTTGTCAGGTTGTCCAAGAATGTAGGGAGGCTGTGGAGAAGGTAGCACTGACAGGGAATACTTGCGGACACAGAGATGGGCTCAAGTGCGTATACTTCAACGCAAGGAGTATCAGAAATAAGGTGGGTGAACTTAATGCGTGGATCGGTACCTGGGACTACGATGTTGTGGCCATCACGGAAACGTGGATAGATGAGGGACAGGAATGGTTGTTGGAGGTTCCTGGTTACAGATGTTTCAGTAAGATTAGGGAGGGTGGTAAAAAAGGAGGGGGGGGTGGCATTGCTAATTAGAAATGGTATAACGACTGCAGAAAGGAAGTTTGAGGGGGATCTGCCTTTGGAGGTAGTATGGGCTGAAGTCAGAAATAGGAAAGGTGCAGTCACCTTGTTGGGTGTTTACTATAGGCCCCCAATAGCAGCAGAGATGTGGAGAAACAGATTGGGAAACAGATTTTGGAAAGGTGCAGAAGTCACAGGGTCGTAGTCATGGGCAACTTCAACTTCCCAAATATTGATTGGAAGCTCTTTAGATCAAGTAGATTGGATGGGGCGGTGTTTGTGCAGTGTGTCCAGGAAGCTTTTCTAACTCAGTATGTAGATTGTCCAACCAGAGGGGAGGCCATATTGGATTTGGTACTCAGTAATGAACCGGGACAAGTGATGGGCTTGTTAGTGGGTGAACATTTTGGTGATGGTGACCACAATTCTGTGACTTTCACCTTGGTTATGGAGAGAGATAGGTGCGCACAACAGGGTAGATTTTACAATTGGGGGAAGGGAAATTACGATGCTGTAAGACAGGATTTGAGGAGCATAAGTTGGGAGCATAGGCTGTCAGGGAAGGATGTGGTGGAAATGTGGAACTTTTACAAGGAGCAGATACGACGTGTCCTTGATATGTATGTACCTATCAGGCAGGAAAGAAATGGTCGTGTGAGGGAGCCTTGGTTGACGAGGGAGGTTGAATGTCTAGTAAAGAGGAAGAAGGAGGCTTACATAAGGTTGAGGAAACAGGGTTCGGACAGGGCAGTGGAGGGATACAGGATAGCCAGAAGGGACCTGAAGAAAGGGATTAGGAGAGCTAAGAGAGGGCATGAAAATTCCTTGGCGGATAGGCTCAAGGATAACCCCAAGGCATTTTATGCGTATGTGAGAAACATGAGAATGAAGAGAACGAGGGTAGGTCCGATCAAGGACAGTAGTGGGAGATTGTGTATTGAGTCGGAAGAGATAGGAGAGGTCTTGAATGAGTACTTTTCTTCAGTATTTACGAATGAGAGGGACCGTATTGTTGAAGAGGAGAGTGTGAAACGGACTGGTAAGCTAGAAGAGATACTTGTTAGGAAGGAAGATGTGTTGGACATTTTGAGCAACTTGAGGATAGACAAGTCCCCCGGGCCTGACGGGATATATCCTAGGATTATGTGGGAAGCAAGAGAGGAAATTGCAGTACCGTTGGCAATGATCTTTTCGTCTTGACTGTCAATGGGGGTGGTACCAGGGGACTGGAGAGTAGCGAATGTTGTGCCCCTGTTCAAAAAAGGGAATAGGGATAACCCCGGGAATTACAGGCCAGTTAGTCTTACTTCTGTGGTAGGCAAAGTAATGGAAAGGGTACTGAGGGATAGGATTTATGAGTATCTGGAAAGACACTGCTTGATTAGGGACAGCCAGCACGGATTTGTGAAGGGTAGGTCTTGCCTTACAAGTCTTATTGAATTCTTTGAGGAGGTGACCAAGCATGTGGATGAGGGTAGAGCAGTGGATGTAGTGTACATGGATTTTAGTAAGGCATTTGATAAGGTTCCCCATGGTAGGCTTATGCGGAAAGTCAGGGGGCATGGGATAGAGGGAAATTTGGCCAATTGGATAGAAAACTGGCTAACCGGTCGAAGTCAGAGAGTGGTGGTAGATTGGTAAATATTCAACCTGGAGCCCAGTTACAAGTGGAGTTCCGCAGGGATCAGTTCTGGGTCGTCTGCTGTTTGTAATTTTTATTAATGACTTGGATGAGGGAGTCGAAGGGTGGGTCAGTAAACTTGCAGATGATACGAAGATTGGTGGAATTGTGGACAGTGAGGAGGGCTGTTGTTGGCTGCAAAGGGACTTAGATATGATGCAGAGCTGGGCTGAGGAGTGGCAGATGGAGTTCAACCCTGCCAAGTGTGAGGTTGTCCATTTTGGAAGAACAAATAAGAATGCGGAATACAGTGTTAACGGTAGGGTTCTTAGTCAGGTGGAGGAACAGAGGGATCTTGGGGTCTATGTACATAGATCTTTGAAAGTTGCCACTCAGGTGGATAGAGCTTGTAAGAAGGCCTATGGTGTATTAGCGTTCATTAGCAGAGGGATTGAATTCAAGAGTCGTGAAGTGATGTTGCAGCTGTACAGGACTTTGTTTAGGCCACATTTGGAGTACTGTGGAGGAAAGATGTGGAAACTTTGGAGAGGGTGCAGAGAAGATTTACCAGGATGTTGCCTGGAATGGAGAATAGGTCGTACGAGGATAGGTAGAGAGTTCTCGGCCTTTTCTCGTTGGAACGGCGAAGGATGAGGGGTGACTTGATAGAGGTTTATAAGATGATCAGAGGAATAGATAGAGTAGACAGTCAGAAACTTTTTCCCCGGGTACAACAGAGTGTTACAAGGGGACATAAATTTAAGGTGAAGGGGGGAAGGTATAGGGGAGATGTCAGGGGTGGGTTCTTTACCCAGAGAGTGGTGGGGGCATGGAATGCGCTGCCCGTGGGAGTGGTAGAGTCAGAATCATTGGCGACCTTTAAGCGACAATTGGATAGGTACACGGATGGGTGCTTAATCTAGGATAGATGTTCGGCACAACACCATGGGCCGAAGGGCCTGTTCTGTGCTGTATTGTTCTATGTTCTATGTTCTAACCCCTATATACAATACTCTGAACAATAAAGGAAAGTATACCAAATGCCTTCTTCATTATCCTCTTTACCTGCAACCCTACCTTCATGGAACTATGAGCCTGCACTCCCAAGATCTCTTTGTTTAGCAATACTCCCTAGGACCTCACTATTAAATGCATAAATCCTGCTGGGATTTTTTTTCCCCAAAATGCAGCACCTCAGATTTCTCTAAATTAATCTCCATCTGCCACTCCTCAGCCCACTGACCCATCTGATCAAAATCCCATTGTACTCTGAGGTAACCTTCTTCTCTGCCCAATACCCCTCCAATTTTGGTACCATCAGAAAATTTACTAACTGTACCGCCTATGTTCACATCCAAATCATTTATGTACAAGTTTAAAAGTAGTGGACCCAGCACCGATCCTTATGACACTCCACTGGTCACAGGCCTCCAGTCTGAAAAGCAACCCTTCATCATCACCTTCGAGGTCTTCAAACTTCAAGCCAGTTCTGTATCCAAGTGAATAGTTCTCCATGTGTTCCATGAGACCTAAACTTGCTAACCAGTCTCCCATGAGGAACCTTGTTGAACACCTAACTAAAGTCCACGGGCGGCATGGTGGCACAGTGGTTAGCACTGCTGCCTCACAGCGCCAGAGACCTGGGTTCAATTCCCGACTCAGGCGACAGACTGTGTGGAGTTTGCACGTTCTCCCCGTGTCTGCGTGGGTTTCCTCCGGGTGCTCCGGTTTCCTCCCACAGTCCAAAGATGTGCAGGTCAGGTGAATTGGCCATGCTAAATTGCCCGTAGTGTTAGGTAGGGGGTAAATGTAGGGGTATGGGTGGGTTGCGCTTCGGCGGGTCGGTGTGGACTTGTTGGGCCGAAGGGCCTGTTTCCACACTGTAAGTATTCTAATTCTAATCCATATAGATCATGTCCACCACTCTGCCCTCATCAATTCTCGTTGTTCGCTCTTCAAAAAATGCAATCAAGTTTGTAAGACATGATTTCCCGCACACAAAGCCATGTTGACAATCCCTAACCAGTCCTTTCCTTTCCAAATATAAATGCTGTCCCTCAGGATTCCCTCCAACAACTTGCCCACCTCCAGTGTGAAGCTTGCCGGTCTATAGTTTCTTGGCTTTTTCTTTCTTAAATAGAGTCACCACGTTAGTCAACCTCCAGTCTTCCAGCACCTCACCTGTGACTATCGATGATACAAATATCTCAGCAAGAGGCCCAGCAATCACTTTTCTAGCTTCTCACAGAGTTCTAGAGTACACCTGATCAGGTCCTGGGGATTTATGCACTTTTATGCACTCTTCCTCTGTAATATCAACATTTTTCAAGATGTCAACATCTATTTTTCCACATTCTGTATCTTCCATATCCTTCTCTACAGTAAACACTGATGCAAAGTACTCGTTTCTCATCTCCCCCATCTCCTGTGGCTCCACACATCAGCTGCCTTGCTGATATTTGAGGTGCCCTATTCTCCCTCTAGTTACCCTTTATCCTTAATGTATTTATAAAATCCCTTTGGATTTTCCTTACCCTTGTTTACCAAAGCTATCTCATGTCCCCTTTTTGCGTTCCTGATTTCTCTCTTAAGTATACTCCTACTTCCTTTACACTCTTATAAGGATTTACTCAATCTCTCCTGTCTTTCCCTAACATATGCTTCCTCTTTTCTCTTAACCAAATGCTCAATTTCTTTCATCATCCAGCATTCCTTACTCCTACTAGCCTTATCCTTCTCCCTAACAGGAATATACTGTCTCTGGATTCTTGTTTTCTCATTTTTGAAGGCTTTCCATTTTCCAGCCATCCCTTTACCTGTGAACATCTGTCCCCAATTAGCTTTTGAAAGTTCTCGCTTAATACAGTCAACATTAGCTTTCCTCCAATTTAGAGCTTCAACTTTTAAATCCGATCTATCCTTTTCCATCACTATTTTAAAACTAATAGAAATATAGTCATTGGCCCCAAAGTGCTTCTCCACTGACACCTCAGTCACCTGCTCTACCTTATTTCCCAAAAGTAGGTCAAGTTTTGCACTTCTCGAGTAGGAACATCCACACACTGATTCAGAAAATTTTCTGGTATGCATTTAACAAATTCCTCTCCATCTAAACCCTTAACACTATGGTAGTCCCTGTATATGTATGGAGAGTTAAAATTCCCTACCGTAACCACCCTATTATTCTTACAGACAACTGAGATCTCCTGACAAATTTTTTCTCGGTTTCCTGCTGACTATTAGGGGGTTATAATACAATCCCAATAAGGTGATTATCCTTTCTTATTTCTTTGTTATACCCAAGTAACTTCCCTGGATGTATTCCCAGGAATATCCTCCCTCAGCACAGCTATAATGCTATCCCTTATCAAAAACTCCACTCCCCCTTCACTCTTGCCCTCACCCCCACCCCCTTTCTGTCCTTCCTATAGCATTTGTTGCTGGGATCATTAAGCTGCTAGTCCTGCCCATTCCTGAGCCACGTTTCTGTAATTGCTATGTCATCCCAGTCTCATTTTCCTAGCCGTGCCCTGAGTTCATTTGCCTTCCCTGTTAGGACTCTTGCATTGAAGTAAGTGCAGTTTAATTTATCAGTCCTTGCTTTCTGCTTTGTTCCCTCCTGCCAGAACTATTTGACTCACTCCTTTTCCCCCCATACCAATCTCAGATTGATCTCTTTCATCATTATTTGCCTGAGTCCCACACTCCCACCTTAATAGTTTACATCCTCCTGAGCAGCTCTAGCAAACCCTCCTAACAGTATATTAGTCCCCTTCTAATTCAGGTGCAATCCATCCTGTTGTACAGATGACTTCTACCCCAGAAGAGATTCCAATGATCTAAAAATGTGAATCCTTCTCCCCTACACCAGCTCCTCAGCCATACATTCATTTGTTTAATCCTCTTGTTGATATCCTCACTAGTTCATTGCACTGGCAGTAATCCAGATATTACTACCCTCAAGGAACTCCTTTTTCAATTCCTGCCTCACTTTCTATATTCGTCCATCAGAATCTTATCCTTTTCCCTTCCTATGTCATTGGTTCCAATGTGTACAATGACCTCCTGCTGAACCCTCTCCTTTTTGAGAATATTCTGTACACACTGTGAGATATCCTTGATCACGGCACCAGGGAGGCAACACACCATTCTGATTTTTCACTGCTGGCAGCAGAAATGTTGGTCTGTGCCTCTGACTAGAGAGTCCCCATTCACAATCAATCGCTTTGGAACCCGACATACCCCTCATTACATTAAAGCCCATCTTGATACCAGAAACATGATTGTTCGTGCTACATTCCCCTGAGATTCCATCACCACCTATATGTTCCAAACAGTATACTTGTTTGAAGGCAACAGAAGACTCCTGCACTACTTATCTACCCTTCCTACCTTTCCTGGAGTTAACCCATCTACCTGACTGTACCCATTACTTTTCTCCCTTCCTGTAACTGCCATCTATCACACCCCCTAGTTCTTGTACATTCCTCATTGTCTCGAATTGTTGTTCCAAATGATCAATGCGATTTGATTGGATTCACAGCCAAAGACACTTTATGCAGACTTAATCACCAGTAACATGGAAGCTCTCCCTAAACTCTAAAAAACAGTGTTCCAAGTTAACTTAGTACTTATGGTTTCTATTTTTAAAATTTAATCAAGAGACAGATTTCAATAAAACATATAATCAAGAAAGAACCCATTCTCCTCATTGCTGCAGACTTACAGCAAGGTTCCATGTTAAAAATCATGCATTTATCTGTTCCTGTGCTGTCCACACAGGTTCCTCCAAGGGGTCAGCTGTGAATTTTGCTACTTGTTAACTTTTCCTAGATGCACTCCATGTCCAGAGATACACAAACTCAAACAGCAAAGGCAGTAACTGTGCAGATTCACTGCTGTGTCAGTTAGTAGTGTAGATTTTTCTCTCTCTCTCCACCCCCACCCCTCCCCCCACTGACCATGTGGTTGCTGCCTTTTGTCTGTCTTTCTCCCTTTTAAAAGTGCTGTTGTTTTGACTTTTTCCCTCCAAAGTTCTAAAACAATGCAACATCATCTCAAACAATAATTGCTGCTCCTGGAATTTGAGGGAATCACTTCCAATGCCTAAAATACTTCAAAAAAGGAGTAGCTCTTACACCCACAACTTTTTCCCATCCTCCAACTTGGATTACACAGAATCCTTTGATCTGTGTTCATGTGGTTAGTCTGGGACTCTAACTTACTCTGATACTGCCTCTTCACCTCCCGGATGGCTTTTTGAAGGTCCTAGCTAGATTTCCTTTATAGACCAGGGTCATCCATATTAAATGCCTTAGGCCTTGACTTCAGTAGGGATTGAATCACCTAGTTCATCTGTGGTTAGTGTCTTTCACACTCGGTCCTCTACACACTTGCTGATGAAGTCTGTGACAATAGTGACATACCAATTTAGGTTGGACCAGTCCACTGACTCCAAGCAGTCACATAGGAGCTCCTCCATTACCTCAGACCAGCACTGTACAACTTTATGCCCCAGATCTTCTTGCTTCAGTTTCTGCTTGTCAGCCAGAAGAAAGAGCACTCCTGACAGAACCTTCTAAGCCCTTCCCATTTTCACAGTATGGCTAGGTTTCTCGCTCAGGCAAATCTACCCCATTCACTCTGTGCCCCTTGTTAATTTCTTTATGAAGCTTTGTTCATACAGAACTGAACTTGTCTTATTGTTGTTCCAGTGACTATTACTGCGATTTTTCTTTTGCAATTCAGTTGCTAACTGATTGTCTGTTCCTTCTTAAAGCAGCTGCATTCTTAAAGTAGTAAATTTACTTTATTTCAAAAGTATAATTTCTCTTTTCAGGATCAATTAGATTTGATCATACTCTGGTTTTGGTAGTCCACCACTATCAATCCTCTTTTCTCTGTGTTAAGTCATGGACCAGTCAGAGAGTGGGGATAAATGGGACATTCTCAGGATGGCAGCTAGTGACAAGTGATGTTCTGCAAGTGTCAGTGTTGGGACAACTTTTCACTTTACACATTAGTGAACTAGATGAAGAAACTAAGGGCATTCTGGCTATGTTTTCGGACAATACAAAGATAAGTAGAGGACAGGTAGCATTGTGGAAGCGGGAGGCTGCAAAAAGATTTGGACAGGGTCAGAGAATGGACAAAGAAGTAGCAGATGGATTCGGGAAGTGTGAGGTCATGCTCTTTGATGGGAAGAATAGAAGCATGAACTATTTTCTAAATGGGGAGAAAATTCAGAAGTCTGAAGTGCAAAGAGACGTGGGAGTTCTAATCCAGAATTCTGTCAAGGTAAACTTGCAGGTTGAATCAATAGTTTGGAAGGCAAATGCAATGTTGCATTTATGTTGAGAGGACCTGAATATAAATGCAGGTTTGTACTTCTCAGGCTCTACATGGCTCTAGTCAGACCACAACTGGAATATTGTGTGTAGTTTGGGCCCCATATCTCGGGGAAGATGTACTGACCATGGAGTGTCCTCAGAGGAGATTCATAGAATGGTCCCAGGAATGAAAAGGTTAACATGTGAGGAGCATTTGAGGACTTTGGGTCTATACTCAGTGGAGTTTAGAAGGATGAGGAGAATCTAATTGAAACTTACAGAGTACTAAATGGCCTGGACAGAGTGGATGTTGGGAAGATGTTTCCATTGATAGGAAAACCTGGTGTACAATGGTACAGCCTTGGATTAAAGGAAAGGCCTTTTAGAATGCAGATAAAGAGAAAGTTCTTCAGCCACAGAGTGGAGAATCTATGGATTTCATTGCCACAGAAGGCTATGGAGGCCAGGTCATTGAGTATATTTAAGATGGAGATAGGTAGATTCTTGATTGTCAAGGCAATCAAAGGTTACGAGGAGAACGGAGTTGAGAAACATATCAGCCATGATTGAATGGGGCAGCAGACTCAATGGACTAAATGGTCTAATTTCTGCTCTTATGTCTTTTGGCCTTATGGTCTATCATTAGCAGAAGATAGACCACTAGTGAGCCTAAACAGAAAAATGACTTGTCTTACACTATGAGATAGTTTAATGCATGGCAGCATTAGAGAGAAGAGCATTAACTTGTTGGGTTTGGTAACTTAAGACTCTCAGAAGATGTGCAGAACACATTTCCTGTCAGTAATGTTTGCAGATCCCAACTGTCCAAAGACTATGTGGTATTATCAGATTGGGTGGAACTTAATGCGACATAAACATTAACTCTTTCAGAATTGTTAGCTTATAGGGAAGGAAATTAGACCATAAGATTATAAGACATAGAAGCAAAAATTAGGCCATTCAATCATGGCTGATACGCTTCTCAACCCCATTCTCCTGCTTTTTCCCCATAACCCTGGATCCCCTTGATAATCAAAAACCTATCTCTCTCCATCTAAAATACACTCAATGACCTGGCCTCCACAGCCTTCTGTAGCAACAAATTCCATAGATTCACCATTCTTTGGCTGAAGATATTTTTCCTTATCTCCATTCTAAGGCTATGCCCTTGGGTCCTAAATCTCGAGTACCATGGAAACATCTTCCCAACATCTACTCTGTCCAGGCCTTTCTGTATTCTGTATGTTTAAATTAGATCCCTCCTCATCCTTCCAAATTCCATCAAGCATAGACCCAAAGTCGTCATATATTCCTCATATGTTAAACCTTTCATTCTTAGGACCATTCTCATGAATCTCCTCTGAATGTGCTCTAGGGTGAGTGCATCCTTCCTGAGATATGGGGCCTAAATTAACTTCTTCATTACCTTACACAATAGACACTTGACCAGTGTCTCTACGGTCATTTTGGCCAACAATTTTTATAAAATTGCCATTGAAGAAGGCACGTTACTTCTTCAACTTGAAGAAAATGTTGATGATTGCTGAACTACAATGAGTGTCCTGGAAAGCTTAGGATGTAAAACATGACTGCCAAGAATTAATTGATTTAGAAAGGGAAACAAAGATTTAATAGAACATTGCTCTAAGAAAATGTACATTATCTCAGTAAAATAAAATAACATTGCATTCTCTGTTTCCTTCATCTCTACAACCTCACAACATCCCCCCTTTCCCACTATTTCTACCTTACTATGTCATAAGACAGAGATCTCCGAGGTACAATGCAAATTCTAAATCCTGAAAGTGTAATGAGAAGTGAACAGACAATTCTATATGATTGAGCTTTATTTATTCTAGCATAAAGTTTTTAACATGGCTCTCAGCTTGTATTCTTGCTTTCAAGCCTCACTCTATAAAGATCTCAGCACACAATCCAAGCTGGCACTTCAGTATGGTGGTGAAGGAGCATTTCTTTTAAATGAGGCATTAAATCGAAGTCCCATCTGCCCTGTCCAATCAATGTAAGAAATGTTATTACTTGAGAAAGATCAGATAAGGTTGATTGAAACCCCCACTCGATCATCCTCACTGTGAATAAGGTTATCTGATCAGTTATCTAATTGCTGTTAGCTGGACTCCATTGTGTTCAAATTTACAGCTGCATGTGGAGACTGTATATATACATCAAAGTTAATTTGAACACTGCATTTACCAAACACTTCTTACAATTTTACACATACTTACAGCCATTCAGCCCAACTATTGATTGCTGATCTTAAAGCTCCACACAAGCCTCCTTTCATCCTTCTTCATCAGACCCTATCAGTAGAAACTTCTACAGTCAGTTCTTCTATAATATATAGTTGTGTTCTTGTGCAACCCCGCCATTATAGAAAAATCACACTTTAGAAACAGCGCTTAAAGTTTTGGTACTGATCTCATTACAGCCAACGCATGTTCTAAAAGTTCGTGCTGTAAAAACAGTGTCCTCAAGTCATCAACTGTGTCACAGCAAATTCACATTAACAAAATGCACATTATAACAGAATGACCTGTATTCCTTTTATTATTAGTATCATTAATATTCTGTTCTTTCTTTTCCTTTACTCTGCAGCCTTACTTCCCATTTTTACATTCCAGTCTCAGGATATTGATCAATGCTGCCATTTATTGCCTACTCTTAAACCCCCTGAGAAGATGATACTAGAATGTTGTTATGTTGTTAGTTGGACGAGGGGACATTTTTCCTTCACTGTCCATTTCATGTGCAAGCAATCTCACTGAGAACCGAGCAGCCAAGCAACCTAGTGAGATCCTGAAAACACCTTGAATCATGGCTCTGATGCAGCCTTTATCTCTTCTTTATCTCTGGGATTAACTGCAATTCCAGTAGTGGCCACCATGCCAAGTAATGCTGCTAGAATAAGAGAGCTGTGGGTCCTCTTATTGATAGGCACACAATGTGTTTCAGGTGTAATTCAGTTCTCATTAGGGGATTGTTGTTTCACTGGCTAATTGCAGCCTGTGTGTTACTCTTTTCTCTTTTACTTTTGAGAAAAGGACAATGTTGGTTTTGTGGCAGGGCTTAGCCCTTGGACTCTAGTTTTCTTTGGTTTTTGTATGTGTCTTCACTGTTTTTTGCTGTTTGGACTGAGCCCTTGTGAAGAAATACATCTTACCAGATGAGCTGTTCCTGTAGGGAGGCCTAGCCCTGGGATTGGGCCTCTGAAGATTGAACACCTGTGTGGGTGCTGGGAGGCAAGAACTTGCTGTATCCTGGAGTTTGGGAGAAGAACTTACCTTCGGGACAAAATCCTTGAGAGTTAACCTCACCTTTACAAATACTGTGTTCCTGGGAGTTGGCCTGGTTCTCCAAGGATAGGCCAGGACTCCATGGAGACTGAACACCTGTGTGCTGTGGGGTGTTCATTTGCTGCTGTCAGGAGTGGACTCTGCCCTCTGTTGTGGACTCTGGTTTTAGCAATGGACTCTGCAGTTTGGAGTGGACTCCATTTCTGACAAGTCACTTTGTATACTGGAGTGGACTCTGCTCCTGGGAATGAACTCTACATTTTGAAGAGAACTGTCTATGCTAATGGACTCTATGTACCAGAAAGGACTCTGTTGATAATTAACTCTGTCCTTTGTTTTGTTGGGGTTACCATCTGCACTGTCTTGTGTGTCCCTGGGTCTGGCAGACCTGACTGTGAACTGGGAGGCTCATAGGTCGTCCTGAGAGCTGGAGGTTGGGTAGGCTATCCTGTGAATCTGAAGGGTGGTAGACTGTCCCAAAAACTGGAGGGTGGGTTGGCCACCCCGATGCCGGTCGCCCCAAGAGCTGGAACGTGGGTAGGCTGTTCTGAGTGCCGTCGTCCCGAGAAGGGATAATTGGGACGGGCTGTCCTGGAGGTGGTCAGAAGGTGTGTCAGAGCAGCCGAGAGCCAAAAGGCATGAAGGGGCAGGCCAAGATCTGGAAGGGTTGGCAGTGCCCTGCATGCTGTCGTCCCAGGGGAAGGGAACGGGCTGTCCTAGAGGTGGTTGGAGGTGTCAGGGCAGCCCTCGGGCCGGATGGCACATCGGGGTGGATGAGAGCCCAATGGTACATAGGGACAGACCGAGTGCCGGAAGGCAGGCAGGCTATCCTCAGCGCTGTTACCCCGGGCAAGTACCGGAGCGGGCTGTCCGAGAGGTGGTCAACAGGTGTGTCAGGAGTGGACCGAGAGCCAGAAGGTGCATAGGGGCGGACTGCCTTACAGTGGCCGGAAGGTGGGAAGGATTTGGGGGAAGGGGGGCACTTGCTGGATTTCTGGGGGTCTGTATTGTATGGAATGTTTCTTATGTGATTGGATTGTCTTGTATGTACGGATGTCGTTGTTGCTGTTTTGTGATGATTGAAACTGGGATTTGAGATTCTTCATTTCTCTGAAAACTGGTTGAATGGTAGGGTTTGGGGCCTGGCTTGCTGCTGCTTCTCTCCCTTGTAGAGTTGCTGTTTCTCTGTATGCAGCAGTTAATGTTAATTGTTTTGTGGACTGTGAATTGTTTAATTTTAAGTTATAAAAGGAGATTTGCCCTTTGTCGAGACGGCAACTGCTTGTCACTGGTCCCTCAGATGTTTCCTTTCTTCCTAATGGTGGAATATAAATAAAGACAGGGGTGCTGGGGAAAAATAAGCACTACCACTGTTAGGCAGTATGTGGGGCCAAGAAAATAGGGGAAAAAAAGAGACAAATAAAACTAAATTTAAAAAAGAGATTCAGAGATTCTCCTCATTCTAGGGACTGGCTCTGAGCTGGCTGTTCAGAGCCCATGTACTGAGAGCATGTAAATAAAGGGTGACTTGGTGACGGGATACCAGCTTCAGTGCAGTTACTTCAGCTTTCAATTGAATTCTCTCTGACAATCTGCAATTAGCCTTAAGAAAGATGCCAATGATGCATGCAGAGGGCTGGAATCCCAATATCTCAATAGGTGAAGATGAATTTAAAGGCTATAAGAGTCGGTTTAGAAGCAGAAATTTGTCTTGGGTCAAGGCTGACTTGTTCTTAATACCGAACCTGACATAGTCATCTATTTGACTGTGTCACCAATCTTGATTCCATTTGAAACTTATTGTAGCCAGCAAAAGAGCATGACTTGAAAAAGATAAGTACCCCTCTGACTTTGGTTGTACCACTTTTGCTATTCATAATCTCTCATAATTCATAATTCATAATAAGTGTAATAAGTGTAAGTTCTTTGGTGGAGACCATTCTTATACCTCTTGTAGAATTGTCCTGTGAAGTGATATAGTAGAAGTGAATGAGAAGAAAATTGGCCAGCCTCTCAAGGCCAATCCTACATTTCCATTGACGTGCAGTAGATCGGGAAGGAGAAGCATGTGGTTGTTTTATATAGATGATGGTAGTTTGTGTGGATTGAGGTGCAGGGAAATACATAAGAGTCAGGTAATGCTTGCCATTCACATTTTCCTTGCATTCCCACTGTCCTTCCAGCCACACTTTTCTCAGCTCTGTTGAAGGACAGCGGGTTAGAGGGATTATATCAGCAACAACAATCGCCAGTGGCATGTATCACATGGTGATAGAGCAGATTGAATTGAAACAGTGAATGGAATGACAAGTCTTTTAATTGTCATACAGATGGATGAGCAGTATAACAACATAAAGTTTATATTTATCGAACACTATTCAAACATAGAATAATAACTGTGCCACTCACATTTTCCTTGAACAAAAGTCTATCTGCTGTCGCCTTTATTTGTTTACCAGACTACTTTAGGGCAGCATATTTTTAATATTTTAAAGTATTTGATTGGGAGGCACCAAGTAACAACAGCCTCTCAGCCGAGTAATCTTCTCACAGGAATATAATTTCATCCCTTTAAAGTAAACAGAACCAAACTAAAATAGATGGCTGCATATCTCTTGATTATCTGAGATAAAATGTACCCTTATCAGTATTGAATGGGCAACCAGTTCTCTGACAATGTTAAAGTTGTTTGTGATTCATCATAATAGCTCGAATCGTTTAAATAGTTCACACTTATTTCCTTCCTCCTATCTTCTCCACGAACCAACATGCCATGCCCACCTATCCACCCCCATCTCCAGTCTTCCTCCAAGATATTACCAATTAAAGGTGCACTTTGTTGTGACTTTGCACAATGGGCTTCTGGTGAAAATTCACTCCTGTTGTAGAACTCCTACAGTGCTGAAAGGAGACATTCCACCCATCAAGTTTGCACTAACCCTCTGAAGAGCATCCTGTCCAGATGGGAGGAAACCAGAACATGTGGCAGAAATCCAAGCAATCTCAGGGAGAGCATACAAACTCCATACAGCCAGCACAGTGGCTCACAGTACCGGGGACCTGCGGTCGCTTCCAACTTTGGCTGTCCTAAGCAGTTATTCCCTTATGCTGCCTGTGGTGGTGTGTATACATACATTCAAAACCGATTAAACTAGATTTTTAAAATTAAAATGCTTCTCTTCATCACTTCAAACCAGTTACTTTGTGAAAATTGTTTGCACTGATTTGTATATGTTGTCTTTCTTGTGATTTTGAATAGGAGCACGTTTTCTATAACAAGCAAAATAACTTTGGCTGAGTCATAGTGCAGTTATCTTGGGAAAATGGGCAAATAATTTTTATATATTACCTTCTAGGAGGGAACATCACAATGAGTTATAAATCGTACTTACATTTTTCTATTGGTTTTTGAATCGATCTGCAACTCATTTTAGATAATCTGAGCCAAGAAATTGGTGATAACAAATGTATATATTTGAGTAAAACAGTCATAGATTCAAAAGGACTGTTTCCCCAAGTGCACTATCAGTAAATCCATTTCTGAAGAACTGCTTTATGATGCTGTTATACACTGCACACTGAGGAAATCTTGGCCTATTCACTTAAGAGGTTTGCTTTCAAAATGTTCTTCAAAGCTTCTCACAGATGCATTCTGACTTCTTTCATGAAAGTGTAACATATGTGGTTGCTTGTTATATCTATTAATGAATTATTGATCCTTTTGTAGTTCAAGATATCAATCACATTTTTGTACAATTTCAAAAAGTTATTTACCTGCAGTCTGTAGGGAAAACATCAGAAATATCAGACTCCTTCAGAAACATTGAAAAGTTTCCTCCATCAAGGCTTCAGCATTGGTATAGGAAATTTATAGCACAGTTTTCAAATTGTATTTGGCTTTGGTGAGTTTCTAGCTGAATTATTGCACTTGGAAGATTTTTTTCTGTACTGGAAGAAAGGAATCAGATGCTTCACACCAATTCCTGATCTTAAAAAAATTGAAGGATAAGGAAAAGTTGCAATCACTGGGAATACAATCTCTGAATAAGAGAAAACAAGGTAGTGCAGTGGTCAGCACTGCTGCCTCACAGTGCCAGAGACATGTGTTCAATTCCCACCTTGTGTGATATATGCATAGGTTCTCTCTGGGAGCTCTGGTTTCCTCCCACAATCCAAAGAAGCATAGGATGGATGGATGGATGGATTGGTCATACTGAAATTGCCTGTATTGTTCAGGGCCCTGTAGGCCAGGTAGATTAGCTATGGGATTGGGTCTATATGGGGATGCTCTTCAAGGGGTTGATATAGGCTGAATGGCCTCCTTCCCCACTGTGGGGGCTGTTTGTTTTGAGATTCAAGAAAGATTTGCAGATGAGGATAAAATTTATGGATTACAGGACACTGCTCAATGTTCATTTTATAAACCTTTTTGTTAAAAGATTGATTGAATTGGAGAACAGCTTATAAGCAGAGTTGTTAGATAATTTTTTGAATGTTTTATTAATTAATTAATTTATTAATTCAAAATATTTGAAACAATATAAACATATAAATAACCCAGTTACTATCAACCTTCTAAAATAATTTTAAATTTTTCTACATAGTTGGTCGCTCTTAAGAGGTGCTGGTGTATGGAAAGATGCTCGGGGGTTATAATGTGGGCCAATAATAACAACAACAACTTGTCATCACATGGTGCTATCAAGGCAATAATTAATTCCAGAGAAATCAGTGGAGCATTTCAACCAAAGCTGGCAATGAACCATTTACAGGAATTAGAAATGTTGCTAAAAATGTGATCAAAGAGGAGTTTTAAGGAAAATTTGAAAAGAGGAAGAGAGAGAGAGGTTTATGGAAGCAATTCCAGAGTATGAGATCGAGGCTATGAAAGGCACAGTTGTCAGTGGTGAGGTTTAAAATTTAAACAAGGACAAGAGGCTAGAATTGGAGGAGTTCAGGGACCTCAGTGGCTTGAAGGGCTGGAAGAAATACACAGCTTGAATATGAGAAAGGGTGGCAGATATTTTTCCCTTGATAATCATCACATGGGGGTGGAGGCTTAATTGAGAGCTAGTCCAATGACTGCACACAACACAGAATAATAATTTGAGTCTGCTCAGCCTTGTTTCTATCTTGTCCAGCAGCTATCAGCTCAAAAGTGGTGAAAAGACATTGTTGGTCAGCATACAACTTATTAATCATCTTAAACAGTTTTCACTCTGTTTTTGTGCACTTTCGGCTTTTCAAATTGGCAGTTCTGCTAGAATTGGTGCACATTACCTCTTAAGGAGAGAGTTAGTTGCATGTTGCCAGTTTGTCCTCTACATGGTCACATTCTTGATTTCTGTATGGTTGTATGCCAACGTAGTGTTAAGGGAAAATTGCAATGAAAGCTATCATCTGCCTGCAAGGTAAGTGACCAGGAGACTGCTTCTGGACAGAAACAGTTAGAATGGTGGACTGGCTGAGATGGGGAGATGGCCTGAACACACACACGTTGGAACTTTCTTTGCAATGCCCAATAGACAAGTTCTGTTACTCCTGTTCTCACAATGGAAAGTTCAACACTAAGATTCTGGGGGTCTTGAGTGACATCTGGGAAGACTGAATAGTACCAGTTTGAAAATGTGTTTATTCAGTTAGTACATTGCATAATCATCTTAAACAGTTTGAAACTCCCAGCAGATCAATATATCACTGCAGTGACCTGAAATGATCTTCCAATCTTAATTTGTTCGAAGAATTACATTTTGGTGGCTTGGAGTGGCCTTAACAGAGTATCGCACTTCCAAATGTGTAAAAGTGCTTTCTACTTATCAAGGATTTGGAGCGATGGAAAGCATTTTTACTTCTCTAACAATGTGTCATAATCTGTGAAGATGACATATGTCTGAACAAGACTTTTTAAAGTATTATTTTTAATTTGCCAAAATAGACATCCTAAATCCTTGACTTAATTCGTGAATTTAAATTGTGCCTACTCCCATTAAAAAATGGCAGATTCAACAACATAATGAAAACACTGCAGGACGTTGTGTAAAACCAGAACATCACAGCTTCAGAATAATATGTGGCCTTTTCTGCAGTGATTGTTTTGTTTCTTTTCCCTGTTGCAGGGGACAGCAATTGATACTTTAGCATGGTTTCAACTGATCAGGTGAGCGGAAGCCATAATTCTGCGGTGGCATGGTGGTACAGTGGTTAGCCCCAGGGACCTGTGTTGAATTCCAGCCCCACGTAACTGTTAGTGTGGAGTTTGAACATTCATCCTGTGTCTGCATTGGTTTCCTCCCACACTCCAAAGGTTAGGTGGATCGGCAATGCTAAATTGTTGGTAGTGTATTGTGAGGTTATTTTGACAAGGTTATTTTGTCTTTGGGTTTATTTCAAGAGGGGTTGCAAAAGCAGTGTTGTCAAAATGGCTGCCAGAAACTGAGTGAACAATCAGAGGAGGCCTTTAGGTTTTTTTTAAACAGTTGAACAATGAAAGGGGAGTGTCCAAATTCTCCCTGTTCAGGTTTTCCCTAGTTTGGTTTAGTTTTAGCAAGCAGTCAGAAATTGCTGATGACCAAGAGAAGCAGCTACAGTGAAAAGAGCTTCCGAGCTTCAACTGATGTTTCTTGCCTGACTCTTCTCTCTGAAGTAATTCCTGCCTGCAAGAACCTGTTTGAATTTACCTTTTGCCAAGGGGTATGTTTATGCGATGTTACATGGATTGGAACAGTCCCTTTCAAATAGGAAAGTTTTTCTTTTTTTTTGTTTGTGTTTCAACTGTAGTGTGTAAATAAATTCTGTATTGCTTATGGATGAGTGGTTTGACCAGCTGCATCACTCCTGGAATATCCACCTAACATTTGCCTTTTTAATACAAAAAAAGTTAGTGGCTGGGCTACATTTTAAAAATGTTTGGGGGCGTTGGGGAGGCTCTGGCCTGGTCCATAACAGTCTGAGGATGTATAGGCTAAGTGGATTAACCATGGCAATTGTGGTTAGTGTAGAGGCATAGATGGGATGCTCTTTGGAGAGTTGGATTTGACATGATGGACCTCTTTCTGCATTATTGGAATCCAATGAAAGCATATCTTCAAACAAGCTTTATTTATAACATATATGATCTTGCAGTAGATGTGTATGTCCTAAACTACTTTACATCTAGCCTGAAGTCCCAGTTACGTCACAGCATTCATCAAAGGCTTGTGTGCATATTCCTTAAACCTTATCTCTAAAGTTATGTAGTGGGGTTAGAAACAGCTTGCATTTTAAACAAAGTGTAAGGGTATGGAATTTTGTGAAAGGAAAAGTTCAATGGGGGAAGAAGGTGTTGAATTTTGTCTTAATTGTTTGTTGCGGTGTTTATAATCTTAACAATTATGTCAGATCTTTCTATGTTCAGTGCAGATTAGTGTTTTGAAAAAGAAGAATGTTACAGCAAACTAGAAGCCAGATAGTAATTAGATACCTAATCTAGACTAAACTATGGCAGAAAAGGTTATGTGGCTGGACTGCAGCATGTGGGTTTGTGGTGAGAAAGACTACCCCAAGTGAACACATCTTCAGTAGATGCCTGAATTTGGATCTGTCTAACCCATTCATTGGGTGTGGTGCACTATGGATGTGTAAATAAAGGATGACTTGGTGAGGGGATACTGGCCTTTGTCGTGTTATTTCAATCCACAGGCATACTGACATGTGAGGGATGGAGAGAAATCCATGGACAGTTTCTTCAAAATAGTGTCACACCTTGTGGACAGCTGCAAGTTCTGAATAGTGTTTGCACTATATAGGGTATACTGAGAATATAGATGACATTGAGAATGTGAATCCTCAGAAATTGGTCTTCCTCAATAAGTACAATATAGTTTTGACCTGTTAGAATAAGAACAAAGAATAAATTTACCATGGCACGTGGGAGCAGGAAGCTGCCAAGTTCAATATGGAGGTGGAGGTGGAACAGCATCATGTGGTTAGTTGAAGGGCATCAATAATTTATTGCCCAGATGGCATTCTCTGTAAACAGGGCCACAAGATCCACACACTATATTGTCTATATGATGCTGGGACAGGGGGTGTTTCAGGCCAGTTTGAAAGATTAATTGAAAAGGGAGGAGGAGGATTTTGATATTGAGATCGATGTTGGGGTTGACAATATTTGGAAAACCAAAGAAGAGATTCTGTTCAGGGTGTGCAATTTATTCACAGCTAAATTAATGAGCAAGACCTCAAGGGTTATAATCATTGGGTTACTGCTGAAGCCACATGTAAACTGATGAGCAGTTCCAGATCATCAATAATGGGCTATCTGAAAGGTATGATGCATAATATTCCATTTTAAATGATATTAGTACCACAGCTGCAACAAGGAAAAATCATATCATTGTCATGGGATCGCACAAAACAGACTGGAGCCAGGGTCTTAGTGAAAAATAGAGAGAAGGCACAGATGAGAATTTTTGCAATGATAAACCAGTAAATGAGGGCTTACCAGGAGAGGGAGGGGAGGTGGTGAGGGAATTGTGAGGGGGGAATCTCAAGTGTAAAAGATGGCCCAAATAATGGTTGAAAAGGTTAAAAAAAAAAAGTGGAGTGAGTAAAAGCAGAAAATTATGCTTTAGGCACAGCATGTGAAAGGCAAACTTAAATATTCAGTGTCATTATCCCATGGGTTAGAAATAAGAAATGTGAACATAAAACCATTAGAGCGAAAGGACAGATTAGAAAGTATGACTCAAATAGTCATTTTTGCAGAAATACACAATGTAAATGGAATAAAATGAATGACTTGAAGTTGCAAATGAGGATTTGACGTGGTAGTCATTACCAAGAAATGGCTGCAAGATGTTCAAGAATGAAACTAAATAGAGCAGGTTATAAAGTTTACATGGAAATTACATACACTGACAGAAGAGAGGACTAGGACTTCTAACTGTATTACCCTCAGTGTTTGTGATCAGTCATACCCAGAAAGTTATCAATTCCACATCCCTTGGAGGAAGTTACAGATTTTACAATCAAACTGTATGCAGGTGATTGAGATAGCAGATAGGCATATTTGTCAATTGGAAGAGATTTTAATCATTTAACTAGTAACTTCCTCACGATTGCTGTGTAACCAATTATCACTTTTACAGCCCCCTTCTGACACAATTCATTCCAAACATAGGGACACACATACAAACAAGGAGTAAAAGTGGGTCAATCAATCTCTTGAGCCTGCTCTACCATTCAATAAGACCAAGGCTGTTCTGATTTTAACCAACAAGTTCACATTCCTGTCTACCTCTGATCATCTTTTTTCCTCTTGATTACCAAGGATCTGTCTACCTCTGCTTTAAAAATTTAAAAAGTGCTTCCACCATCACTTTAGGAAGGGATTTCTAAAGTCTAGCAACTCCCTTTGATAAAAAAACAACCTTATTTCTCTTTTAAATTGGCAATTAACTATTTTTAAGCAATTCTACATTCTCCCCCAAAAGAAAACAGTTTATCTATACTTACAAAGTCCAGAGAGGTCTGGACTTTGTATGTTTCAATCACGTCACCTCTTACTCCTCATAACTCCAAATATACAAGCCTAGACTGTCCAACATTTATTAATGCTAAGCTGACCATTCCAGGCATTTGTCTGGTAAATGTTCTCTGAGCTATTACCAATGCTTGTACACACACCCTTAAACAAGATATCTAATACTGTTCACAATGCTTACCATTGCCTCATATAACTGAAGCATAATATCCTTACTGTGTATCTAGTTTGCCTCACAATAAATGCTTATATTCAATCAACTTTTGTAATGGGACCTCCAGGCACAGATATCAACAGTGATGGAAAGCCCTTAGCAAGGAAGTGGAACATGTCGCCGGGAGCCCTAATAACTTGTGATGATGGTGAAGCTGGAGCATTCTAATGGATGCTCACTGGGACAAAAAATGGTGTATTTGGTGGGAAGAGGGCTGATGAGAAGAGGGTGGAGATGGATAAGAAATTCCTCAGCTCAATCTAGTCAACAAGCTTTGTTCCAGATACATATTACAAATATGTCCTTTTTTATCCTGTTGGTAATGACCTGATGCTAGTGGAATAAATAATTCCTGTTTCATTTACTTTGGACATTCAAATCTCATGTTACATTGCCCTAATTATGTGCAGCATTATTGCTTTTTATGATTCATGTACTCGGATTTCCAGCTCCTTTTGTATCTCAGAACTCTATGCTCACTCATAAAGTTGATAATACATTCCATCTGCCACAATCTTGGCCATTTACCCAACCTGTCTTTGTCCATAGCAGCTCATCACCAGTTATTTTCTCACTTAACCTTATACTTCAGCAAGCCTAGAATACTTTTAACCTCGTCTGAATCATTAACATGAATCCTAAATACCCTATGTTTTTGTAATACAGTGTTAGTTACAATCTGTTAATCCAAAGATATACTGTTTATTCTTACTATCCATTCTCTATTCAGTAATCAACCATCAGCTCATAGTCAAGAAAGGTATGGAAAAAGCAGAGAATAAAAGAAATGACTGGATAATGGAAAAGACAGATAGCCTGAAGGAAAATAAAATCATCAGTCAATCTCAGCCCAACACTATTCATCTATTCAAGAGATGGCCATACATGAATCAGCATCCAAAACTACTACAGGCAATGTCCAATCTAGAAGTGACATCCTCCCTGGACATAGTCCATCATCCCCACAAACTGATATCAATCCAGAGAATGGTGAAAAAGAATAAAGTTTATTTGTCAAGCTGGCAGGATATCACAAATGATGTGTCACAAGGGTCAATGCTGGGGCCTCAACTCTTTACCATTTTTATAAATAAATTGCAAGAAAGGACTGAAAATATGGAAGATACATTTACTGATAACACCAAGACTGGTACGAAAGTAATTTGTCAGGAGGACATGAGGAGTCCACAAAGGGATACAGGTAGGTTGTGAGAGGAGGAAAAGATTGGACAAATGGAATACAATCTGGGTAAGTGTGAAATTGTCCAGCTTGAAATAAATATTTTTTTTTAAAAGCATGCTATCTAAACAGCAAGCCATTCGTACAATCACAATATGTGGAAGCAGGCCGTTTGACACATCCAGTCCATACCAACCCTTCAAAGAGCATCCCACCCAGATGCACCCCCTTATCCTATGACCCTGCATGTCCCATGGTCTATCCACCTAACCTACAAATCCCTGGACACTATTGGCGATTTACCATGGCCAGTTTAAGTAATCAGCACATCTTTGGACAATGGGAGGAAACTCGCACAGACGCAGGGGAGAATGTACAAACTCCACACAGACAGTTGACTGAGGCTGAAATTGAATCTGTCTCCCTGGTGCTGTGTGGCAGCCGTGCTAACCACAGCCACCGTGCCACCCTATTACGAAGCATTTTTTAAAATTCATTCATGGCATGTGGCCATGGATGGCTTACCAGCATTTATTACTTTTCCTAAGTTGCCCTTGAGGAAATATATGATGAGCTCTGAGATACAGAGACATCTGGGCTTCTTAGCACATGAATTGTGGAAGGTTAGCATGCAGGTCCAGCAAGTAATCAGGAAAGCAAATAGAATATTATATTTTCTTGTGGGTTGAGTTGAATACAACTGTAGGGAGGTTATATTTCAGTCATAGATTCTTGATTGTCAAGGGGATCAAGGGTTATGGGGAGAAAGGGAGAATGGGGATGAGAACCTTATCAATCATGATTGAATGGTAGAGCAGACTTGATGGGCTGAATGGTCTAATTTCTGCTCCTATGTCTTATGGTCTTACATAAGGGATTGCTGAGACTGCAATCAGAGTATTGTGTACAACACTGGCCACTGTATTTATATGTGAAGCAGTTCAGAGAAGGTTTACTGCCTCATATCTGTAATGAGAGTAGACTTTAGAGGAAAGATTAAGCAGGCTGGACCTGTATCCAGTAGAAGCTTGGAAAAGTCTTGACTTCTTTGAAATATATTAGACCATAAGGAGACATGTGTATATGGAAAAGATATTCCCTCTTGTGGGATAATCTAGAACAAGGGGTCATAGATTTTTAAAAAAAGGGGTCACCCACTTAAGACAGAGATGGTGAAACATTTCTTCTGTCAGAAAGTTGAGTGTCTTTGGAATTCCTCAAAAGGCAGTGAATGTAGAATCTTTAAATATGTTTAAGGCAGTGGTTGATCGTTTTCATCTTGTTGGTAATCAAGAATCTATCAGGGATGTGCAAGAGTGTAGAGTTCAAGTTAAAATCAGATCAGCCATGATCATATTAAATGGTGGAGCAAACACAAGGGGCCCAGTGGTTCCTTGTTCATATATAATATTCATTATTTTTTATGATCCTTATGTCTATCCAAATAAAGCATACTCATTTATTCTGTTTATCCACCATATTCATACCATTCTGAAATGTCTTTAAGAGATCTGTCAAATCCAATTTTCCTTTCATAAATCCATGTTGATTCTGCTTAAGCGTATTATGATTTTCTCAATGTCCTGAAACTTTATCCCTAAAAATGCCTGATTACATTTTGGCTACTATTGATTTTAGGCTGTCTGGCATTTGTTTATTATTGTCATCCTTAAATGTTATAAAGGAGAATAAGGAAATGATAGGTGATACTTTGTAACTGTCCTCTTCTGTAAAAACATAAACATATCTCTGAATTAATGAAAAATCAAGAAGTTAGCAATGTCCAGCAATTTTATGTTTGGTACCTTCCTATTCTTAGGAACTGTTACACAACTTAAATAATTTTGTAGTACTAAAACAAATGCATCTACTATTTCTGGAGCTTTTAAAACCCTATGAGACAGATCGATCTGTCTGGGGGATATTTGTCATTGCTTATTCCCATTGATTTCTACAGTACTATTGCTCACCTTACGCCATTCCTCATTATTACAACACTCTTGATTATTTCAGGAATTTTTGTTCTGTTTTCTACCCTTGAAAACATATTCAAAGGGCTGGATTTCCATGTTCTGTTTGGGAAATCTGACTCGGGCCATTTCCCAAGTTCAGAAGTATATCTACTCATACCCGTTATAAGATGAGCTCTCATTGTTGTAACCTCCAATGTTGTACAGGCTCAATCTTTTCTCATATGACAAACCCCATCATCCCTGGAATCAGATGCTGTCTGAACTGTCTCCAATGCAAGTATGCCCATCCTTAAGGAAGGACACAAAAACTGTACACAGTACTCCAAATGTGGTCTGACCAAATGCACTGCATAGTTATTGCAAGATTTCCCTACTTTTTGTATATAATGCCAAGGGATGTAAGCTTATAGATGTTTAGAAAAAAGAAAACAAAAACATTACAGAAGTGTTCACCTCTTTCAGTGCACCACCCTTTACTTTTGCTGAGGAGAATGAGAGAGTGGAGTATAAAGATTAGATGATGATGATTAGATCCAGCAATTATCTTGTTTTTGCCATTTCAGCCTTCAGATGCAAAACTCTAAGCAGAGCAACAATATTTTCATTTCAGAAAGTAATTATAAGTTCATGACTTAACACTCCCTGACGGTCCCTAACCTAATGGGTAACTTTCTCACTTCCAAGTCAGACACTTTTGAGTTTAAACCCCTCTCCACAGCCTGAATACCTAATCTTGATAGATTTTCCCAATGCAATACTGAGGGAGTGCTGCACTGCTAGAGGTGCTGTGTTTCTGATGAGATTTGAAATTAAAACACTAACTGCCCTCTCAACTGGATGTAAAATGTCTTAGTGCTAATTTGAAGAGTGGCCAGAAAAATTATCTCCAGGGTCCTGTATAGTCATTATCTTGCAACCATGGCCTTACCACCCTGGTGTCCCCTTTGTGACCTTTACATGCACCCAATGAATTCTCCAGAGGAAGTCATCCATGATCCATTATGGGTAAATCTTGAACTATCTTTGAAATGGATATCAAAAATATATAAATTTAGCAATCTGATAGGGCTCGTATATATTTAAAAATAGTAAATTGATAAAAAAAAGCCTCTCAGCTAAAAAAAACTCTTCAAAAATATTCAACTAAACTAAAACATCAATTGGCCTTTTTTCAAAAATCCGCAGCCAGTGGCTCGCTTCCATTTCAAAGTAATACATCCTGTCAATCAATGACAATATAGAAGGTTCTTAGAGTAGTTTTGAAGCTCAATAACAGAGTAATTCTCCTTTTGAAACTGAAGATCACTTGGAATTTAAATTGAAATTCAAAGCATGGTAGGATGGTTTACCAGTATGTTTTCTCAATTGGATAAAATACTGTAATGCATGTCAACATTTCCCAAGAAAGGTTGTCAGTATAATGGCCAAAATGCCTTTGCAAGATAGAGCTCCATGGTCAATTATTGCATCAAAGACATGACTATATTACAATGCATCATCTGAAAATGATGCTTGAAGATATCAGATCAATTAGCACATACAGCAGTTTTTCTGCAATGGTTACCAAAATCTCAAACCTAGCAGCATTTCTTTTAGGATTCCCAAGCCCACACCTTGACATGAAAAGAAAAGGAGCAACAAAATTTGTATTTTCTGGGGTCCCCACAATGGCAAAGCTGATCTCCGACAAGATGGTGCAGGATTTGCACTCGAGAACTTTTCAGCCTGTAAAGGCCACACAAATATGTTGCAAAAAGGTTTGCTAAGATACTGATAGCTACAATTTGCAGTCAACAATCATTATTTCTCTTTGATTTCCTGAACTCCTTCCATACAGACAGAAAAATCTGATCCAAAGGATTTTCTTGATATCTGCACAATTTCCTTTGTCCCACTTTTACTTACTTCTCCTGCCTCCCCCCCTACCCCCCCCACCCCACCCTCCACCCCCAACTAACCAGCCTTTGTTCACCTTGTTTAAGTGGAAACAGGTATTACTGGATGTTGGCAGGCAAGAAGGGCTAGTGCATTCCAATTCTGACTAGCTTCCAGCCTCCACTGGAAATCAGCTCAGGACAAAGAGCTTCAAGGTTAACGGACCTACTCTGCTGATAACTGAGAATAGATTCCCTACAGTATGGAAACAGGCTCTTTGGCCCAACAAGTTCACCCTGACCCTCCGAAGAGTACCCTGCCCTATATTTACCCCTAACTAATGCACCCAACACCATAGACAATTTAGCATGGTCAATTAACCTGACCTGTATATCTTTGGATTGTGGGAGGAAACCCACACAGACACAGGGAGAATGTGCAAACTCCACATAGACAGTCACCCAAGACAGGAATTGAGGCAGAATTGAATCTGGTGCTGTGAGACAGCAGTGCTAACCATTGAGCCACCGTGCTGCCCCTAATTCTTATAAGCTATTTTATGATGTGTAAATCTATTAAGGACCACTTTAAGGCCTCAGACTGTCTATGACAGTAGCAAGTGAGTTTGAGGACATGTGACATTTCCAGATTTAAAAAGGCTGTGTGTTGCTTATAATCTATAGCTTGGTTTGGGAGGAGAATAATTTGGGGATGTGGGTGGTGTGCTCGAGAGTAGGATATGGCAGCCTTGATCATAGGCACTCAGTGCTTGACATAGGACCTTAGGCCTAATTTTCAGGGATGGAAGTGAAGACGACTGACAGCCAGATCTTCACCCTACTGCCTCTTCTCAGTGTGACAAAAGGCATGTTGTCTTTTTTAAAAATAAATCACATGTGAGCCCTCAGCTGAAGTATTGTGTTCAATTCTCAGCACAACCTTCTTGGAGCGATGTTATGGATATGTAGGAGGGAAATTGATTTGGATTACATCAGAGGTTAGGTCTTCAGTTATGAAGAGGGGTGGAGAGCCTGGAGTTGTTTTCCTTCGAAAGAGAAGGTTTTAGGGAGATGTAATGATAGTACTCAAAATGATGACACACTTCAAAGCTTTTTTCCTTGTCAGGAGAGCCAATAACCACAGAGTCATAGAGTTGTACAGTACAGAAACAGACCCTTTGGTCCAACACGTCCACACTGACCAGATATCCTAACCTCATCTAGTTCCATTTGCTGACACTTGACCCATGTTCCTCTATTCATGTCCCTTCCTATTCATATACCAATGCAGATGCCTTTTAAATGTTGCAATTCTACAAGCCTCCACCACTTCCTCTGGCAGCTCATTCCATACACACATTACCCTCTGTGTGGAAAAGTTGCCCCTTAGGTCTCTTTTATATCTTTCCCCTCTCACCCTAAACCTATGCCCTCTAGTTCTGGCCTCCTTACCCCAGGGAAAAGACTTTGTCTATCTGCCTATCCATGTCCCACATGATTTTATAAACACAGATTTATGATCATTGGTATAAGGACAAAAGAGAACATGAGCATTTATTTTGTGCAGCAATGCTATGATCTGAAAAGATGGTTGAAGCAGATTCAGTCAAAAGAAAATTAGATTCATAATTGAAATGGAAAGGTTTGCAGAGCCACAGGGAATGAGGAGGGGAGTTCAGCTAATTGGAAAGCTCTTTCAAAAGTCCAATACAGTGCTGAATAACCTGCATTGTGCCGTGTGATTCCATAAATTCCAAACAGAAGAAAGAATCAGAAACATTCCTGTGAGACAGAGGTGGTGAAATAGTAAATGTGTTCCTTATAAATAGTTTTATAATGTCTTTCCATACAGAAGCAATCTTTCCCACTGGGGTTTTGCCGTGAGCCGGTCTTGTGGAATGTTTGGGTTGATACAACATATTGAGCTCCGTGTTGCAGCTCCTCAGCTGGCAGCTAATGTTAGCTGCAGTTTTAAGTTAGAAGCTTCTATATTGCTGCTCCCACTGTTTGTATACAAAGAGTAAGCTAACAGTCTGAACAGGATTAGTAGTGCTGCCTGAAGACTAATGCAGATTATGATACTTGGGTCTGATAGATTAGGACAGACAGGTACATAATTGTCACTGTTACCTGAAGGTTTGATAATGTGCACATATTGGGAGTAATTTTCAAATCAATGGGATAGAACTCAGACGGGTGGTCTGTCTTTTCACCAGGTTATTGCCAAGGCACTAAGGTTGAAAATTATCCTCATCCTCACCAAATACAATATAATTACAGGCCATCTGTTAAAGTTGTTTCCTATTTCACATTACTTGTTTAGTCAGACTGAAGAAAAGCAGAATTAATCTATTGACCTATAAAATTGTCAACCATTTCCTTTGGGTGTTAACCAGCCTTCTAAAACCCAAATATGTGGACACAAAACTAATAAGGGACTAAAGCCTCTCCGAGGCTACTACTGCAAGACTAATTTGCTCACTCAAAAAAAATGTTGTAAATCGCATTTGTTATTCATGAAGACAAGTTTTCTTTTTAACTATACTGACCTGAATGTAAGGGTAGAGGAATTAATGTGTTTTCCATGATCTCACATAGAAAAGGGCAGCTGCCTCCATTATCCCTCCTTATCACCGCTGTCCAATTTCCACTTTCTCCAAACCATTAGGCCCTTAGACCTCTCCATTATCTGACCCTTAATCATACTTCTGTGTCTACATTTCCCCAACCAATTCCCGAATCACTTCTTATGCCCACAAAAGTGACAGGACAGTGAGGAGAGAAGGTGGAGTGAAGCGAGGGCTGCTGGGAAGGGTAGGTTTTCCCACTTAAAAAGGGACTTAACTTGGGAGTCAGGCCTCCATTTTGACAGAGCAGCGAGGAGAGAAGGTGGAGTGAAATCAGGTTTGCCAGGAAGGGAAGGGCTTAATTTATATTTGGGCAGCAGCTAAACCTGAGATAATACACGTATAGTATCTCCTTCCCAACCCTACTCCTCCAACTGGAAGAAAAAGACTCTGTAAGGTAAGGCTTTTATTTTTTCTTTATCTTTCTTTTTTATATATTTGAGTGCATTGTTTGGTTTTAGTTTGTTGATATAAAGCTAAGCTTACAATGGCAGGGGACCTCAAACACATGGCATGTGCGACTTGCCTGATGTGGGGGCTCAGGGAAGTGGCTGACGTTCCTGACTCTTACACTTGTAAGAGGTGTGTCCAGCTGCAGCTCTTGTTTGACTGCGTGCTGGCTCTGGAGCTGTGGATGGACTCACTGTGAAGCATCTGCAATGCTGTGGAGGTTGTGGATAGCACGTTTAGTGAACTAGTCACACTGCAGGTTAGAATTGCTGAAGGAGACAGTGAACGGGTGACCAAAAGGCAGAAAAAGAGTAGAAAGGCAATGCAGGTATCCCTGTGGTCATCTCCCTTCAAAACAGGGTTCGCGTTTTGGATACTGGTGGGGGAGATGACTCACCAGTAGAGGGCAGCAGTTGTCAAGATCATGGCACTATGGTGGGCACTACTGTTCAGAAGGGCGGGAAAAAGATTCGTAAGACCATAGTCATAGGGGATTGTATTGTAGGGGGAGTAGATTGGCCGTTCTGTGACTCTGGGACTCCAGGATGGTATGTTGCCTCCCAGGTATTCGGGTCAGGGATGTCACCGATCGGCTGCAGAGCATTCTAAAAGGAGACGGTGAACAGACAATTGTCTTGGTACATATAGGCACCAACGATATAAGTAAAAAATTAGATGAGATCCCGAAAGAAGAATTCAGGGAGCTACAAGAGATGTTAAAGAGGAGGACCTCAAAGGTAGCGATCTCGGGATTACTACCAATGCCACGTGCTAGACAGTGTAGAAATGAAAAAAAAAGCAGGATGAACACGTGGCTTGAGGGATGGTGTAGGAGGGAGGGGTTCAGATTTGCTGGACATTGGGACCAGTTCTGGGGAAGGTGGGACTATTACAAAATCGACGGTCTACATCTGAACCAGACTGGAACTAATGTCCTTGGGAGAGTTTTTGCTACTGCTTTTGGGGAGGTTTTAAACTCATGTGGCAGAGGGCTGGGAACCAGATGAGAAAACAAGTAGACAGCGAGGTGGAAACTGGAGACTGCAAGAATCATGAAGATAGCATTAATAAGGGGAAGAATAGGCAGAGAGTGGATGCACGCAAAAGAACTGGTCACCTGAAATGCATCTACTTTAATGCAAGGAGTATAGTGTGTAACGTAGATGAACTTAGGGCTTGGATTGGTGCCTGGGAGTATGACATTATTGCAATCAAAGAGACTTGGTTGAAGGAAGGGCATGATTGGCAACTAAATGTTCTGGGATATAGATACTTTAGACAGGACAGGAGGGAAGTAAAGGGGGGGTGGGGTTGCACAGCTGGTCAGGGATGATATCACGTTTAAAGGAGGACACTATGGATGTCTTGGGTAGTGAGGCATTATTGAGTGGAGCTGGGAAATGAGAAGGGTGCAGTTACATTGTTGGGACTGTATTACAGGCCTCCCAACAGTGAACTTGAGGTCAAAGAACAAATAGTTAAACAGATTATCGAAAGATGTAGGGGCAATAGGATAGTGGTGATGGTGGATTTTAATTTTCCCAACATTGACAGGGATACTTTAGCGTCAGAGGTCTGGATGGGGTAAATTTTTAAGAAGCATCCAGTTTTCTACAGCAGTGTGTCAATAGTCTGATGAGGGAAGGGGCCATATTGGATCTGGTATTGGGGAATGAGATAGGACAGGTAGTAGAAGTTGCAGTACGGGATTTCTTTGGGAACAGTGACCACAGTTCTATAAGTTTTTTGAAATACTCGTTGACAAAGATGAGGGTGGTCCTAAGGGAAGAGTACTAACTAGGAAAGGCCAATTATATCAAAGTTAGGCAGGAGATGGGAAATGTGGATTGGACACAGCTATTTGAAGGGAACTCCACATTTGATATATGGGAGGTTTTCAAGATAGTGCAGGATAGGCATGTCCCATTGAAATCAAAGGATAGGAAGGGCAAGATTCGTGAACTGCGGATGACAAGAGAAATTGTATGAGTAGCCAAGAGGAAAAGGGAAGCATACGTAAGGTCTAGGCAGCTAAGAACAACATGGGCCCTGGAAGAATATCAGAAGAGTAGGACAAGTCTTAAACGAGGAATCAAGTGGGCTAAAAGGGGTCATGAAATAGCTTTAGCAAGCAGAATTAAGGAAAATCCCAAAGCAATTTATTCTTATATAAAAAGCAAGCGGGTAACTAGAGAAAGGATTGGTCCACTGAAGGATAATGAAGGAAGGCTGTGTGTCGAACCTGAGAGAAGGGTGAGATTCTGAATGATTACTTTGTATCAGTGATCACTGAGGAGAGGAACATGATAAATGTTGAAATTAGAGATAGAACTTTGATTAGTCTGGATCACATTGACAGAAGTAAGGAAGATGTGTTGGTTGGCTGGAGGTTATTAAGGTGGACAAATACCCAGGACCGGATGGGTTCTATCCCAGGTTGCTGAGGGAGGTGAGAGGGGAAATAGCTGGGGCCCTGACAGATATCTTTGTGATATCCTTAAATACAGGTGAGGTGCCGGAGGACTGGAAGGTTGCTCATGTTGTCCCCCTTTACAAGAAGGGTAGTAGGGATACTCCGAGTAAATACAGACCAGTGAGCCTGATGTCAGTGGTGGGAAAATTGCCGGAGAAGGTATTGAGGAATAGAATCTATTTACATTTAGAGAAGAATGGGCTTATCAGTGATAGGCAACATGGTTTTGTGCCGGGTAGATCGTGCCTTGCCACCTTAATAGAGCTCTTTGAGGAAGTGACCAAGTTGATAGATGAAGAAAAGGCTGTTGATGTCATATACATGGACTTTAATAAGGTGTTTGATAAGGTTCCCCATGGTAAACTAATGACGAAAGTGAAGTCACATGGTGTTCTAGCCAGGTGGATAAAGAACTGGTTGAACAACAGGAGACAGAGAGTAGTAGTTGAAGGGAGTTTCTCGAAATGGCAAAAGTTGACCAGTGGTGTTCCACAGGGGTCAGTATTGGGGCCACTGTTGTTTGTAATATACATAAATGATTTGGAAAAGGGCAGTGTTGGTATGGTCAGCAAGTTTGCAGATGACAGAAAGATTGGTGGAGTAGCAGAAAGCATAAGGGACTGTCAAAGAATACAGGAGGATATAGATAGACTGGAGAGTTGGGTGGAAAAACCGCAGATGGAGTTCAATCCAGACAAATACGAGGTGATACATTTAGGCAAGTCTAATTCTAGATCGAACTATACAATGAATGGAAGAGCTTTGGGAAAAGTTGATGGGCAGAGAGATCTGGGAGTGCAGGTCCATTGTATCCTGAAAGTTGCTGCTCAGGTGGATAGAGTGTATATAATATACTTGCCTTCATTGGTCGGGGTATTGAGTATAAGAGCTGACAAGTCATGTTAAAATTGTACAAGACACTGGTTTGGTCGCATTTAGAATACTGTATACAGTTCTGGTCGCCACATTACTAAAAGGATGTGGATGCTTTGGACAGGATGCAGAGAAGGCTTATGAGGATGTTGTCTGGTATAGAAGGTGCTAGCTATGAAGAGAGGCTGAGTAGGTTAGGTTTGTTTTCATTAGATAAAAGGAAATTCAGGGGGGACCTGATTGAGGTTTACAAAGGGTATAGACAGGGTGGATAGAGGCAAACTTTTTCCCCAGGGTGAAGGATTCAATAAGAAGAGGTTACGCTTTTAAGGTGAGAGGTAAAAACTTTAAGGGGGATACACGCGCAAGTACTTCACACACAGGATGGTGGGCGTCTGGAATGCATTGCCAGCAGAGGTGGTAGAGGCAGGCACGGTAGATTCATTTAAGATGTATCTGAACAGATGCACGAGTAGATGGGGAGCAGAGGGATACAGATGCTTAGGAATTGGGTGACAAGTTTAGACAGTAGATTTAGATTGGCTCAGGCTAAGAGGGCTGAAGGGCCTATTCCTGGGCTGTATATTTTCTTTGTTCTTTGTTCTTTGAATGTTCACTGCTTTCAATGTTACTGTAAGCAGAGAACTGATCTGTGATTGAATCCTCACTAGCTAGCTGTTTACACCCTGATGACATTATGAAACAATGTCCCAAAGCTCAAAAGCAGAAATCTCTTTGGTCTTATTATTAAAGTACACTAATCATGCCCAGTGGCTCTTTGCATGCCAACAGGAGCAAGCATACATTTACACTTCATTCAATATGGATGATTTGCAACCAATATTATTGAATGAAGTCCTGTAAGTTATTTAGTGTATAATTTATTCTATTTTGAGACAATGTTTTTTTTAGATGATACAGTACCAACTACTGTTGGCTTGTGGTGGAGTCAGAGTGCTGTAACAATCGACTTTCTGATCATTTAGAACGAACAAATTAAACAATGAAAATTAAAATTTCAAAGGAAACTTTATAACTTTAAATCAAAATACTGATTTGTATCAGACCCAATAATGCCCATTGATCAGGGATGGGCTGTAGGGTATAGGCAGATACCATGTGCTTCCTTTTCCAAGAATACGCAGGCAGAAAGATAACTTTGGGAGAGAGGCAGGCAGTGGGTGCTCCAACCCACTCTATGGTCTGCTATCTTGACCTATTAAAGGCCTCCTTGGCCAGGCCCTGGATCTGACCCACTAGGAGGTCTTCCTATTTGCCTTCCATGCTTTGTGCTGTGTATCTGAAGAGCATTGGACTGAAGAGAAATGATTGTCTTGTTAAGAACCAAAAGAAAGGATGAAGCCTAAAAGAGTTGAAATAAAGTCTGCAATTGAAATTGTTCTGCAGGTTCCTTGAGATCATCAAAAATATTGGCAGCTCAGGAGTCCATGAATTTTCTTAACCTAAGGTTGCACAGGACTGCTACTTGAAACACTTTCGACCTAGGCCCCCAAAGGAAATATGGAAGACTCCTTGGCCACTGGTGGACAATAAGATGGAATGTCCAGAAGGTTGAAGGAGGCGAGGAACGGAACATTCAGCAGATGCAGGCCATAAAATAAACCCTCTGTGGCAAAAGGAGCCCTCCACATCCATCAGAGTTTTACCTGCACTTCCACACATGTCATTTGCTGGATCCGTTGCTCCCGATGCAGTCTCCTCTACATTGGGGTAACAGGATGCCTACTTGCAGAGCATTTCAGAGAACATCTCTGTGGCATCCGCACCAACCAACTCCACTGCCCCATGGCCGAACACATCAACTCCACCTTCCATTTTGGCAAGGACATGCAGGTCCTGATCCTTCTCCATCGCCACTCCCTAACCACTTGATACTTGGAGGAAGAACGCCTCATCCTCCACCTCAGGGCTGTCTAAACCCATGGCATCAATGTGGATTTCACCTATTTCCTCATTTCCCCTCCTCTCCCCTTATCCCAGTTCCAATCTTCCAACTCGGCACCGCCTTCACGACCTGTCCATCTTCCTTCCCACCTATCCACTCCACCCTCCTCTCAGACCTACCATGATTACCTCCACCTCCATCTGCCTATCGCACTCTCAGCTATCATCACCCCCCAGCCCCACTCCCTTCCCATTTATCTCACCCCCCCCCCCCCCCCCCAGATCACAGCTTCATTCCTGACGAAGGGCTTTTGCCCAAAACTTTTATCTGCCTGCTCCTCAGATGCTGCCTGACCTGCTGTGCTTTTCCAGCACCACACTCTCGACTATAAACTAAACCCTGTTATGTTGAAAGGAAGAATGCATTAAGGATTGCCGCTGCCCAGCTCAATTTGCAGGTACTATATCCCTGAGGGAGGTTTTGGAGGCCAATGTGAAATTCAATCTGTGAATATCAGCAGTTCAGATGGAAGTCCATTGCACACTTGAGCTGTCTAGTAAGGCTAAGACAGATTCCCAAGTGGAGGAGATGGGTATTGCACCAAAGGAAGCATCAGGGCTCCTTGGACAGGGAGTCTGTCCACCACTGACTGACCAGGAATCTGGAACATTTTTTTCAGTAGGCTCAGATCTGAGTGTTTTGAGAGTTGGAAGGCTTAGGTTGCAAATTGTATAATAACTGATGCCCACATGATAAGTTCATGTGGCATCGTCCAAACCTCTCCTGGGCCAGCCTATGCTTCTCTGATTCCGGGCACTTCATCATAGAATCATAAAATCTCTGTCGTGCAGAAGCAGGTTATTCAGCCCAACAATTCGCACTAACCCTCCAAAGAGTATCCTACCCAGATTCACTCCCCTCCCCTATCCCCTATCATTGCATTTTACATGTCTAACGAACATCTACACCTTGCTGAACATTATTGGGAATTTAGCACAATCTGCACATCTTCAGATGATGGGTGGTAACCAGATGACTTGGAGGAAATCCATGCGCACGAGGGGAGAATGTACAAATGCCACACAGTCATCCAAGGCTGGAAATGAACTCCGATCCCTAGGGCTGTGAGGCAGCAGACTAAACGAGCAGCTAACCACTGAACCACTGTGCTGCCCTGAGTGGTCCAAGCCTTTTCCTTTGTCAGGCCCCAATGCCATACAGGAGGATGTGCCAATTCTTTTTTTGAGATTACCTACAGTGTAGAAACAGGCCCTTTGGCCCAACAAGTCTACACCGACCCTCTAAAGAGCAACCTACCCAGACCCATTCTCCTACTCATGCACCTATCACTATGGGCAATTTAGAATGGCCAATTCACCAAACCTGCGTATCTTTGGAGTGTGGGAGGAAATCTGAGCACCCGGAGGAACCCCACACAAACACAGGGAGAATGTGCAAACTCCACACAGACAGTTGCCCAAGGCTGGAATTGAACTGGGTCCCTGGTGCTGCTAACCACTGAGCCACCATCCCGCCCCTCAATGACAATTCCCTAATGATAGCCACTACTGCTGATGGGCAAGTGTTCCAGCGTGAGGAGATCAGATTACAAACCTGTAGCAGGTCCTGGTAAAAGATAGGAAATTCTCATAAAGCATTACAGATATGGATCAATGTACAAATTTGAGCCACGTGTTATCATATCAGATGCATACCTGAGGGAAGAAATGCATTGTTATGGTACACCATCTGTAAAGGTGCTCAATATAAAGGCATCATTGTACTGTGTATAAATGGTAGGTGGTCATGCTAAACAAGTTCCAGACCACCATCTGTAAGGAGGAGACTCAGAATCTCAGTAGTGACCCAGTGCAGCCTGTTGTCCTGTCAAAATTTGAGACAAGCTCTTGTGGAGGAATTGAAGTGACCACTACATGACAGTGATCAATTGGTATATCGTCAACTCTTAACCCTTGTTGGACAGCACTGTGAACAACCTTGTCCATTATCCTAAGTGAGTGATGACTTGGTCTCCAGCTCTTGTCAGTTCAATGGAAAGCTTTCTTCAGTACGACTAAGACAGGTTCCCAAGTGGAGGAGATGGGTATTGCACCAGAGGAAGCATCAGGGCTCCTTGGACAGGGAGTCCGTCCACCACTGACTGACCAGGAGTCTAGAACATTTTTTTCAGCAGATCCAGTACTCGAGGATGTTGCAGAGTATATTGCTTGCCACTTTCCCATCCTCAGCAGGTCAACTTGGTGGGTAGCATTGAGGAGCACATTGTCAGCTTGAGTTAAAATGGTTCACTTCATCCTAGCTTGTACAGAGTCGAACTCGATAACTTTCTCCACAAGAGGTGCTGGAGTGACTCCACACAAACTCGATGAAACAGGAACAATCCTGATAAGATGTTCTCGCAAAGTAAAGGGCATCAACAAGGACCTGTTCACCTTATATTAATTACCTTTTGTAGTGATGTTTGGAAGCTGGCTCTCAATGATAAGTTGCATCTTGTGCATTCTCGAAATGCAGGATAAATATTTGTGACTGACTCTGTTGTAGGCATTATCCCAATCAAGGGACAGGAAGGTAGGCAACAGGCCTTTGTCATGAATAGTCTGGTCCAGAACTGTGTAGGATAAAGTGAGCACTGCGGCTGCTGGAGTTCAGAGTCGAAAAGTGTGGCACTGGAAAAGCACAGCCAGTCAGACAGCATCCAAGTAGCAGGAGAGTCGATGTTTCGAGCATAAGCTCTTCATGAGGAATGTTTAGGGTGGGGGGGGGGGGAGGGAAAAGAGGCTGAGAGATTAATGGGAGGGAGGTGGGGCTGGGAGAAAGATAGTTAGGAATGTGATAGGTAGATGAAAGCGGGAGATGAAGGTGATAAGTCAGAGTGGAGTGTGGAGCAGATGGGTGGGAAAGAAGATGGACAGTTCAAGTCGGCAGTACCGAATCGGAAGGTTGGAACTAGGTTAAGGTGGGAGGAGGGCAGATGAGGAAACTGGTGAAATTCACATTGATTCCTTGCAGTTGGAGTGTCCCAACACGGGAAATGAGGTGTTCTTCCTCCAGTCATAGGTGGCTCGGATTTGGTGGTGGAGGAGGTGTTGTCCTTTGCGGAGTGGGACGGAGAGTTGATGTGTTAGGCCACAGGGCAGTGGGGTTGTTTAGTGCGTGTGTCCTGGAGATGTTCTTTGAAACATTCCGCAAGTTGGCGTCCTGTCTCCCAGTGTAGAGGAGAACACATTGAGAGCAACGGACTCATTAGAAATGGTGTTTGGAGATGCAGGAAATCTCTCCCGATGTGGAAGAATCCTGTGAAAGGACGGTGTAGGACTGGTCAAAGTGCTCCATATCATCCAGCATGGTGCCAGGACAAGGAGTGATTGCCCTGGGAAAGCTTTTGTAATCCATGCTAAGAAGGGAGACTGGGTACACTTTTTTAAAGCAGAAGATTGCCCTGCTGTGGCATGAGACTGGCATCTCCTCTATTACTAAATGTTCCACTGGGTTCTACACATACTCATTCCCCAGGATGTCCTGGAACACTCTGTGGAACACCACGTTAATGATAAGGGTTTGCCATTATGAAACTGGTTGATGAGACCAATATGTTGCTCGAGAGGAATTAAAGTATCCAGATGCCTGGTTGCCTCTGAGCAAACCTGCAGCAAGTTCTTCTACAAACTCTGTGAGCATCCTCATTGGATGGATCCAGAGAGAAGAGGGAAATGTAATGGGCTCCTGCTTGGACCTTGAATCTCCCCAAACCTGAGATAAGGGAAGCGTTATTAAGTGCTGCTGAAAGATCCCATGTCTGTTTTCCAACAAAGTAGAAGGGGAAGCTACAATCCAGATTCAGCAGGATCACTATATGTAACTTCACCTATGCATCTCAAGAACCAACAAGTTACAGATTCCACTTCCATGACCTTGCATAGATGTGACTTCAGTTTGAGCATGTCATAGACTTCTAGATTTGTTCAGCATAGAAAAAGGCCATTTGGCCAATCACGTCCAGACCAGTTTACAAAACAATCTGACCACATTGATCCTAAATTCTTCATCTCTAAGGGCAATGGCAATACAAGCAAATACCTAAATTTGAGAGTCATCGAGTCATACAGCACAGAAACAGACCATTTGGGCCAACCAGATATCCCAATCTGACCTAATTCCATTTTTCAGCATTTACTCCATATCCCTCTAAACCATTCTTATCCATTTACCCATCTAGATGCCTTTTAAATATTGTGATTGTACCAGCCTCCACCACTGCCTCTGGCAGCTAATTTCATACATCCACTATACTGTCCATGAAAACGTTACCCTCCAGGTCCTTTTTAAATCTTTCCCCTCTCACCTTAAACCCAGGCCCTCTCATTTTGGAATACCGTACCTTACAAAAAAGTACTTGTCTATTAACCCTATCCATGCTCCTCATGATTTTATAAACTTCTATAAGGTTACCTTTTAGCGTCCGACGCTCCAGGGAAAAAGGTTCTAGCCTATTTTAGCATCTCCCTATAACTCACACCCAACAATCTGAACAACAGCCTAGTAAATCTTTTCTGCACCTAAATATTACAAGCATTTCTGACTCATCAACACTTTCAGAGTGTTTCTGACTCCCAATGTGCTCTGAGTCAAAAAAACTTCCCAACTTTCCTCTTAGCCTTCTATTTGTTCCCTTAAATCTATGCTCTCAAGTTATTGATACCTCTACAAATAGAAAAAGTGCCTTCCTATCTACCCTATCATTGCCCTTCATAATCTTATATATTCTGAAATGTCCCCTCTTAAACCTTTATTGCTCCAAGGATAAAAACTACAGCTTTTCCAATCTTTTCTCATATCTCAAACCCTCCAGCCCTGGCAGCATCCTTGTAGATCTGCTCTACACTCTTTCTAATGCAATGACATCCATCTTATAAAGTGGTCACCAGAACTGTACCCTGTACTATAGCTATACCCTAAGCAGGAATTCATACAGTTCCAGGCATACCCTCTCTGTTCTTCAACTAACTTGCAACTGAAAGCAGGTGTACCCCACCACCCTCCCCCACTCTCTCTTTCTGTCCCTTCAAACGTTCTGGTCACCCCTACTTCTGATTCTGCTTTATAAACTTACTTAAAATCTCAGCTGTTTCCCTCAAGTCTACCATATCAAAGCCTTTTTTTTATGATGTTAACAAACATACAAGCAAGAAACAAGAATACACCATTCAGCCTTTCAAGCTTGCTCTGCCATTCAATAAGATCACAGCTGATCTAACTTTGACCTCAACTCCACATTCCTGCATATGCCTGCTTATCTTTCATCTCATTGGTCATCAAGTATCTATCTACCTCTACTTTAAAAAATAATCTAAAGATCCCAGAGACTCTCAAACTTTTTAGAGAAAAAAAAATTCATGTCTTTGTTTTAAATGGCTGTCCCCTTATTTTTAAACTGTGAGCAAGAGAAAACACCCTTTCCACATCTGGTTGCTCAGTGGTTGGCATTGCTGCCTCACAGCACCAAGGACCTGGGTTTGATTCCAGCCTTGGCCACCTGTTTGTGTGGAGTTTGCACATTCTCCCTGGGTCTGTGTGGGTTTCCTCTGGATGTGCCAGTTTCCTCCCAAAATCCAAAGATGTGCAGGTTAGATAAATTGGCCATGCTAAGTTGCCCATAGTGTTCAGGGATGTGCAGGTTAGGTGCATTAATTGAGGTAAATGTAGGATAATAGCAGAGGGGAATGGGTCTGGGTGGGTTACTCTTTGGAGGGTTGGTGTGGACTTGTTGGGCTGAAGGGCCTGTTTCGACACTGTAGGGATTCTATGATCTAAGCAGTCAAGTCTCCTCAGGATCTTATATGGTTCAATTAATTTACCTCTGACTGTTTTAGACTCTGGAGGACAGAGGGCCAATCTGGCAAACCTTTCTTCATAAGACAACCCACTTATTCCACTTTTTACTTGTCTAAGTGACCCTTCTCTGAACGTCTTCCAACATATTTACTTCCCTCCATAACTGCGATGACAAATATTGTACATAGGACTCCAGATTTGGTCTCCCAATGAGTAAGCATAATCTCCCTACTCTTGCATTCAATTCCCCTCACAATAAACCATTACGTTCTATTAATATTCCTGGTTACTGTCTTTCTCGTAATGACTAATATCTTTTCACCTCACAACTTTCCACAAGAGAAGAACCCCAAATTTCTAAAGTTAACTTCTTTTCCTGGATCAATGTAAGACAGAAAATCTGGTAAAACTTGCAGATGACATGTAGTGATCCAACTCACCTTGTGTACCTCTAGTTCAGCCACTACCTTCATTTCCAAATACTATTTTTAAATATATTCTCCCTCCAAGATTATGTTCTGAGTGAAATAAATTAGAAATTATGCAGACTCCTTGATTGAACTCATCAATGCTTGAGTCAAGTCCATTAGAAAATGCACCGAAGTCTTGACCCAAGTTAGGAGTCACCATTGAAGTCACACAAGAGAAGAGATCCAGAAAGGATTGGGAGTGAGGTATCCAATTCCAGGGGCAATGGGAAGCAGAACCGGATAGGAGAAATAGGTGATGAATAAAGAACATTAGAAACCAAACAAAGGTTTCCTCTCAGTAGGAAGTTGGATCTTCATTAGTTGGCCTGGAGCTCAAATTTATCTAATGGGGACGGGGAAAGACATTTTCATGTAATCAGAGTGTGATAAAGTTTACAGAAGGCAGGTTTTCATGTCAGGTCAAGGGATGGAGAAGTGATGGTTTAGTGGTATTATTGCTTATTATTAATCTAGAGACCCAAGCAATGTCATGGGGATCTAAGTTCAAATCCCCCAATGGCAAATAGTAGAATTTGAATTCAATTTTAAAAAAACTTGGAATTGAAAGTTTAATGTTTTTGTTGAAAAACAATCACTAATGGCCTCCTTGAGGGAGAGAAACTACCATCCTTACCTGGACAGACCTACATGTGACTCTAGACCCACAGCAATGTAGTTAAGTCTTAACTGCACTCTGGGCAATAAATCAAGTGATGCCCAGAATGAATGAATTAAAAAAAAATGTTCCTGAGTTGGCTCTGCCAGATGCTAGAAGGTGAATGAATTGTTGCTCAGTTAGTGGAGGGGGTTAGGGGCTGGCTGGAGGTTCACGGTCATATTGGGTTAGCAAAGAAGAAGATCTAATGTTAGGTGCTTTCTCATTGAAATTGTTTAGTCTTACAGTATTAAATTTAGCATGTCTGCTTACTCACTTTTTAAATATATAATTGATGGTTATATAAAAATAGCAAATGGCAATTCATGCATTAATGTATTCTTACTAGGGTAACTTTTGATGCAGATCTTTGCATTGTGTCAAACCCTTGTTAAAAATTTTAAGATTAAAATAAATCTATTTTGGATAGCAAACCTGCTGCCAGTAAATTAGTGTTGTATGTGTCACTTTAGTCATAATTCTAAATTCTAAATAAGTCATCACCTTCCACCTTAAACAGAATGACTCGTGCATCTCCCTTTTGCAGGTGGGCAACTGCTTAAGTATGCAAGTCAAAATCTTCTCCAATTTATAGATTGTAATTTTGTGATTTCAACAGCAAAGCATTAGCTTATCCAAGCTCCACCTGAAGTATTAGGTGTTATGTGGCCTAAACAGTATTTCTAACTCGGACCACAACAAGCCACTCAGGAAGATTAAGTAAATGTTTTGTCAAAAGGTTTGCAGAGCCAGAAGGGAGCAGGCTAATGCCTCCCTGTTGCAGGAAGATCTCTTAGTCTGCTGATGTCCCACATCGTATAGTAATTGTGTTCATTTCCCTTTGATTCCAACTTTTGGGCCAGTTCTACAATTGAGCCACAAAATATCCACTACCCCTACCCCAAATACCTTCATAGAAGTGCAGACAACAAAATGTCTGAGATCTGGTGACACCAGTAGTTATGTAGTATCGTGAATAACCAGTTGATGCATGATTTAACAGATGGCAGTAACTGGCTGAAAGATGTGAGAGTAAACTAACAGTGAGTTGCTTCAAAGTATCCTGCATGCCCTATTGATGGATTATGATTGCCACAATATTGGTTTCGATGTAGAATAAAATTGGACAGTGTTTGAAATGGGGAGCTAACACATCCCAATCACAACGATGTGAGAAAGCGAATCTGCACCATGATGTTCCAATTTAATGTCAGAAGTTGCTGAAATGATAGCTTTTTCCATAGAGATTGTTTTCAAAGGATCTGGGTATTTTGAATGATAATTGTCTCTCTATCACCACCCTTATCTGCTGCTAGGACTGAACCAGCCCACAGTCTTGATGGCTATCCCACAGCTTTGTAACACTGAGTGCTGCATTAATTTATTTAAAGTCAGACTTCTGCCTCTATCATGTTCAAAGTCTTGTGAATTTTTAAGTCTCAACAGTGCCAACTAGAGTTGGTCCCACCACACCAAGGAACTCAGGGAATTCTAGTGTCATAGGTCTTCAAGAGAGAGTGACCTGAGACACAGTAAAGGGTTCAAGACACAAAAGAAAGTTTAATGGGGAGAGAACACCCTGATGGGCCGACTTTTGTTTGACACCAATCTGCACAGGGGTTCTGCATGCTTGTGCACCTTGCCCAGTGATAGATAAAAGAAAATGGTGGCAGCTATGTGTGGCCATTCAGGGCATACTCTTACACCCACTGTTATGAAGTTGAAGGCATATACTGTATCTTTTTAAGAGAGAGTAAATGCTGTTCTGAACTGAGAGATTACAAGCACCTATGATATGTCGAGATGGCAGTCTTAGAGTGTACTGGAAAATTGTAAATGTGCAACATTTTTTTCTGTGAAATAGATATGTGAGTTGGTTGCTGTTTTGACAACAATTCAAATTTAACCAATTAGTTTAAACTATGCCCCAGTATACTAAAACCCAATCGAGTTTGAATTTATTGTTTTGCCAATTTCGAACAAAGGAGATGACAGGAAATTAGGGATATAAAAATGCAGGCATTTTGAAAATTGGAGACAGAACAAATGCCATTGAGAGAGACCCAAGAAATAGGAAATACTCTCTATCAAAGGTACATTTTCATATGAAACATTCACAGTAAAAAGAAAGAAGGTGACGCAGGGAGATCTTCAGCTAGAAGAAGAAAGACACTGAAGACAACAGCCGCTGCATTTTGAAATTAAATTGATGTAATTTTAATAAGTGTCTTATTGGAACAGCATATTGTTATAGAGTTGGAGGCAGATAATAAGCAGTTAAGAGAAAAGGGAGCTTAGAATTGTAAATAGTTGTTGTTTCATGCTCACTTTTAGAGTTAAAAAATAAATTGATGTTATTTTCTTTAAATAGTCGAGTTTGGGAATTCTCTGTCACTCACATTTTAACAGATTACAAGATGAGGTGAGATTTTCTGGGTGTTTGGTTTAATTAATAGAAGGATTCACCACTGTATCATACCACCCACAAATGATTAGGCAGTGAGAAGGTCAGCTGCTAAATTTTGTATGCCAATTCCCCATCTAGATGCATGTGCCACACTAGCGCAACATTTAGGAATTGTAATCAAACTTTACAATATGGCAATCCATTTCAAATTGGTAGTCATGAGAAATGGGTTGGGCAGAGGATGTGTTTTAAGCAAACACGAATAGCTGATTGGCTGATAATTAAGATGCTTCCTGAGGAGGGCTTAAAAAAAGGGTACGGGACACTGATGTCATAGTTATGTTTGCATTTTGGTTGGCAGACTGTAGGTCCAAGAAAAGCAGGTGCCAACTCAGGAGCTGCATTTTGAAGGAACCATAGCCTCTTCAAGCATTGGCTAGTTATATACTTCAGGTATGTGAAGATGGTGATGAGGACACTTGTCTTTGGAGGTCAGATGACATTAATGATGCTTGGTCAATATGACCTCTTGCATTTTGGATCCTGATTCTCTTTGTCTCAAACAGAGTCTTAAAAAATATATGTACTTATTTTAGAAGGTTAAAAATCATACAACACCAGGTTATAGTCCAACTGGTTTATTTGGAAGCACTAGCTTTTAAAATTCTGCTTCATCAGGTGGTTGAGGTGGGACAAGCAGCGCTCTGAAAGCTAGTACTTCCAAATACACCTGTTGGACTATAACCTGTGACTTTTAACTTTGTTCACCCTTGTCCAACACCGCACCTCCAAATCATAATTTAGAATGTTGCCTTTAGTTCTTCATATATTTGTATATGGAGATGTGTGTGTGTGTGTGTGTATTTATTTACATTCTCCAAGGCTTAGTTGAATGAGAAGTAATCTCATTGTCGCAATCAATATTTTTACAAGTAAGATACAAGAAAGATCTCTTGCTTGGTGAAGTCTTGAACCAGGGGACACAGTTTGAGAATATGATGTAGGACTCGGAGGAGGAGGAATTTCTTCACTACGTGGATAGTGAATCTTTGAAGTTTTCTATCCCAGAAGGCCATGCAGGCTCAGACATTAAGAATGCTCGAATAGGAGTTTGGTAGATTTCAAGAAATTAACTATGTCCACATTGAAAATGACATTGAGGCAGTTCAAATTTGATTTTTTTTGCCTCTCAGACCAGGATTAATGGACTGAATCATCTCCTCCGCCCCCATTTTCAGTGTGTCCTGTGTCAACTGCCACCAAGGAATCTGAGTGCTTTTTATTTAATACAGGCATTCATTCAGGAAGGAGAATAGGGCATTAAGGAATAGCATTGAAACATGTTTTGGGTGAACAAATCAAAGTAATGAATTCAATCTCTCATGATCTGCATTACTTTGGGTTTCACTAAGCATTTCGGGTTTCAGGCCTCCCATATCAGAAACTGAGGAAAATTGTGTAACATGAGTTTTGACAGGAGAGATTCAGTCCGGGGTTCCTTCTTCATTTTTCCTCTTCACCCATGTTGAACTTCTCTGCCAACAGAGAATATACTCAAAATCTGAAAAGAACAAAGTACTTCTGAACTTGACGTCTGGGATGAAACGCAATTGCCTGACACTTTGAAAATCCTCTGTTTTTGGATAATAGATTATGGATATTTATGGACATTTTTGGATAATCTTCTGAAACGCTGCACTATTTCAGGTTGAGACATGTGAGTCCAGTGAAGATTTTGCTCTGTACACAAAATTAGAATATGCTACCAATATTGCAATTTATCATTACAGTTAAAATATTGCTGCCCCTGTCAATTCAACTCATTGCAATGCCTCATAAGTGTTTGCATAGCTGTAGAACACTTGCCTTTGACAGATTTATGTCACCATTCAAGGGCAAAGAAGTACTTCTGGCCACAATATTATCAAGATGTGCAACACATTTCAGATCAAACTGAAATTTAATGTCACGGAATGAGATTTATTGAGAAGTATGTAAATATAAAGTGTGTGGATGTCTTTTTGATGAAAATAAAAAATTAGCTTATCATGAATTCAGAGGTTATGTAACATGGAAGATGAGTACTGCAACACCTGAAGATTCATAGCTGACCCATTACAGTAGCTCTCCGCATGATACTGTAAAGTTACACCCTGAGAAGTTGTTCTGTACAGGCAAAAGACACCCAGGATTTGAAAGGACAGTTAATTTCTGGTCACAGTTTTGATGAAGAAACTATGATTGCCTTGAGTGCACCTGCAATGAAAGAGGAGAACTTTGACAATATAGAACATAGAACAATACTGCACAGAACAGGCCCTTCGGCCCTCGATATTGCGCTGACCTGTGAACTATTCTCAGCTCGTCCCCCTATGCTATCCCATCATCATCCATGTGCTTATCTAAAAATTGTTTAAATCTCCCTAATATGGCTGAGTTGACTACATTAGCAGGTAGGGCATTCCACGCCCTTAACACTCTCTGCATAAAGAACCTACCTCTGATGTCTGTATTAAATCTATCACCCCTCAATTTGTAGTTATGCCCCCTCATACCATCTGACGTCATCATCCTCGGAAAAAGACTTTCATTGTCTATCCTATCTAATCCTCTGATCATCTTGTATGTCCCTATCAAATCTCCTCTTAGCCTTCTTCTTTCCAATGAGAACAGACCCAAGTCTCTCAGCCTTTCATCATAAGACCTTCCCTCCAGACCAAGCAACATCCTGGTAAATATTCTCTGCACCTTTTCCAATGCTACCACATCATTCCAGAAATATGATGACCAGACTTGGTACACAATATTCCAAGTGTGGCCACATCAGCATTTTGTACAGTTGCAGCTTGATATTGCGGCTTCGGAACTCAGATTCCTTGGTGGCAGTTGACCCAGTACTCTTCCTTCATGTTATTCTTCCAAAAGTGCATCACCTCAAAGTTAGCTGCATTGAACTCCATTTGCCACCTCTCAGCCCAATTCTGCAGTTTATCCAAGTCCCCCTGCAACCTGTAACATTCTTCTAAACTGTCCACTACTCCACCGACTTTAGTGTCATCTGCAAATTTACTAATCCATCCACCTATGCCTGCATCTAAGTCATTTATAAAAATGATAAACAGTAGTGGTCCCAAATCAGGTCCTTGTGGCACACCACTAGTAACCGGACTCCAGGCTGAATATTTTCAATCAACCACCACTCGCTGCCTTCTTTCAGAAAGCCAGTTTCTAATCCAAACTGCAAAATCACCCTCAATTCCATGCCTCTGCATTTTCTCCAACAGCCTACCATGTGGGACCCTATCAAAGGCTTTACTGAAGTCCATGGATACCAAGTTAACTGCCCTACCCTCATCTACATGCTTGGTTATCTCAAAAAACTCAATGAGGTTTGTGAGACACGAACTGCCTTTGACGAAACCACGTTGACTATCTGAAATCAAATTGTTGCTTGCTAGATGATTGTAAATCTTATCTTTTATAATCCTTTCCAAAACCTTTCCTACAACAGAAGTAAGGCTCACTGGTTAGTAATTACCTGGGTCATCTCTACTGTCCTTTTTGAATAAGGGCATAACATTTTCAATCCTCCAGTCCTCTGTTACTAAACCTGTAGACAATGACAACTCAAATATCAAAGCCAAAGGCTCTGCTGTCTCCTCCCTAGCTTCCCAGAGAATCCTCAGATAAATCCCATCTGGCCCAGGGGACTTGTCTACTTTCACTCCTTCTAGAATTGATAACACCTGTTTCTAACGGACCTCCATCCTTTCTAGTCTAATATCTCGTACCTCATTCTTATCCTCTACAATACTCTCCTTTTCCTGAGTGAAAACCGATGCAAAATGTTCATTTAGCATCTTTCCAATCTCCACAGGGTCCACACTCAACTTCCCACTTCTGTCTTTGACTGGCCCTATTCCTACCCTGGTCAATCTTTTATTCCTCATATACCTACAGAAAGCTTTAGGGTTCTCCTTTATTCTATTTGCTAAAGACTGCTCGTGTCCTCTCTTTGCACTTCTTAACTCTCTCTTTAAATCCTTCCTAGCTGATCTATAACTCTCCATCGCATCATCTGAACCATCCTGCCTCATCAACACACAAGCCTCCTTCTTCTGCTTAACAAGAGATGCAATTTCTGTAGTAAACCATGGTTCCCTTACCTTTTCACTTTCTCCCTGCCTGACAGGGACATACCTATCAAGGACACGCAATATCTGTTCCTTAAACCAGCTCCACATTTCCATTGTCTGCATCCACTGCATTTTGCTACCCCATTCCATGCATCCTAATTCTTGCCTAATCGCACTATAATTGCCCTTGCCCCATCGGTAATTCTTGACCTGTGGCGTGTACCTATCCCTTTCTATGGCTAAACTAAACATAACTGAATTATGGTCATTCTCTCCAAAGTGCTCACCTGCAACTAAATCAAACGCCTGACCTGATTCATTACCAAGCACCAGATCCAGTGTGGCCTCTCCTCTTGTTGGCTCATTCCTGATGAAGGGCTCTGGCCCAAAACATCGAATTTCCTGTTCCTTGGATGCTGCCTGACCTGCTGTGCTTTAAGCGGCAACACATTTTCAGCCCTTCAACATACTGTGTCAGGAAACCCTCCTGTACACATTGGACAAAAACTGATCCATCCAACATACTTGATTTATAGCATTTCCAGTTAATGTTGTGGAAGTTAAAGTCCTCCATAATGACCACCCTGTTCCTATCACTCCTACCCAGAATAGTTTTGCCAATCCTCTCTTCCACCTCCCTGGAACTCTGCGGAGGCCTATAAAAAACTCCAAGCAGTGTGACCTCTCCTCCCCTGTTTCTAACCTCAGCCCACACTATCCCAGTAGACAAGTCCTTGCCAAACGTTCTCTCAGCCACCGTTATACTATCCTTGACTAACAAGGCCACACCTCCCCCTCTTTTACCCAGAGTGGGACCATTTGGCACAGCCAGTTTAGCATGAGCGATTTGATGCGGCCTGTTTGGCGCAGCCTATTTTACTGCAGAACCATTTAGGTGCAGAACTATTTTGGCGCAGATATATGGTATTCATCAACGTTAGTCAACATAATAGTAGAATTATTAAATGGGTAGTTTCCAGTAGGTTGTAGTTATTTGTGTATCAACTGCATTTGGTCTGTGATTAGTCCATTCCTAAATGTGTTTCCTCAAAATTTCTTTTTTAAATAAAGAAAACATAACCCATTAAATTTCCTGAATTTCTTTAATTTCAATGGAATATCGTGCCCTGCTATGAGATGTACAAGTTCAAAGTCACAGTTGATAATGTCAGGGTGACATTCAGGCTGTATTTCCAAAATCATTTCAAATAATTTATCATATGTTGTTAGTAACTTATTTGGGAGTAAAGCATACGACAATGGGAGCACACCTCTATGTATTTCCCCTAAACTAACATAAATTTGTGAAAATAGAGTTGGTGAAATTTTGATTGTTCCATCAACATATAACTTTTTTGATTATTTCAGAAACTCGGCATTCCTTTTTCTTCCAAATATAAGAATTCTGCAGGTGGTGCTACCACTGTTGGCTAGTAAAAATTGTTCTTCATTATATTCATTAACAGAATATGTTTTAAAGCTATCTGGAATTACAAGTTCTTCTAAATTTCTTCGAATTACTGGGTAAGCACCAATTTCTTTCCTTGTCCTACGAACCATTTTCTTCAGCGCTCTGTTGTTAGACACTCATTAATCACTTGTAAAGTTCCCTCTACAGTTGTTTTTCTTTGATGACTACTCATTTTAATAATAACTACAAACCACTAGAAACTACCCATTTAATAATTCTCCTATTTTGTTGATTTTTGTTGATGACTACTGTATATCTGCGCCACAATAGTTCTGCACCGAAATGGGTCTACCGCAAAATAGGCTGTGCCACACAGGCCATGCCAAATCACTCGCACCAAAATGGCTGCACCAAATGGTCCTAAATCCTCTTTTACCACCTTGCCTGTTCTTAATGAAAGATCTAAACCCTGGAACCTGCAACATCCATTCCTCACCCTGCTCTATCCATGTCTCTGAAATGACCACAACATCCAGGTACCTATCCATGCTGCAAGTTCACCTACCTTATTTCGGATACTTCTGACATTGAAGTAGACACACTTCAAACCAGTTTGTTGTCTGCCAGCACATTCCTGTGACCCTGAAATCCTGTCCCTGTCCTCTCTACTCTCATCCTCCTGTGCACTGCAACTTCACCTCAGGTTCCCATCCCCCTGCTAAGCTAGTTTAAACCCATCTGAATAGCACCAGCAACTTTCCCAGCCAGGATATTTAGTACCCCTCTGCTTCAAATGAAGACCAAAATGCTTGCACAGGTCCCACCTTCCCCAGAATGAGCCCCAATTATCCAAGTACCTGAAACCCTCTCTCCTGCACCATCCTTGCAGCCACGTGTTCAGCTGATATCTCTCCCTATTCCTTGCCTCACTATCATGTGGCACGGGTAACAAACCAGAAATAACAACTTTGTTTGTTCTAGCTCTCAGCTTCCACCCTAGCTCCCTGAGTCCTGCCTTACATCTCTATCCCTCTTTCTACCTATGTTATTGGTACCTACATGGACCACAAGTTGAGGCTGGTCATCCTCTCCCTTCAGGACCACAAAGGTACGATCCGAGACATCTCAGACTCTGGCACCTGGGAGGCAACACACCAACAGTGAGTCTCATTAATTCCCTACAAACCTTCTATCTGAGCCTCTAACTATTGAGTCCCCAATGACTAACACTTTCTTCCTTTCCCTCCTTCCCTTCTGTGCAACAGAGTCAGACTCTGTGCCAGAGACCTGGGCCCCACTGCTTGCCCCTGTTCCTCCTCAACAGTATCCAAAACAGTATACATGTTTTTCAGGGGAACGACCACAGGGGATCCATCCACTGACTGTTTCATCCCCCTTCAAACAGTCACCCAGCTTTCTTCGTGCCTAGGAGTAACCACTTCCATGTAACTCTTATCTATCACAGCCTCTGCCTAAGTTCATCCAGCTCCCACTCCAGTTCCCTAACATTGTCTTGGAAGAACAAGAGTTGGATGCACTTCATGCAGATGTACTTGGATGGGACATTAATGGTGTCCCTCACCTCAAACATCATGCAGGAAGAACATTGCTCTCCCTGCACTGCCATCCCTGCAAGTCTGCTTATCACAAAGTAAAATAGAAGAGACGCTTAGCTGATTTGTCCCTAGTCTTTAAGGTTAGAGGCGATGGTTGAGTGGGAGGCCCTACAATGATAGGGTCTCAGGTTGAGAAAACACTGACTTTTATAGCTGGATGGAAAGCAAAATAAGAAGTCCCTCCTTTCCCAGAAACCTCTGCTCTCTGACTTCAAATTTTAAAGCACAAATCGTGACTCACCGCTCCCGGCAGGCCCCTGGTCCAAGCTCCCATCCTTTGACTTGCTGCTGCCACTGAAAACAGAAATTGAGGATTCCTGCACTTGAGGTAAGTTTTTATACTTTCACATCAGTGACTCACTGCTTAGGCCCTGGTCTAACCTCCCGCCCTTTGATTTGCTGCTGCCACTGAAAAACAGAAATATGCTTGCTGTTGTTTGAGGTGCAGCAATTCTTCTCTGAGAGATGATAAAGCATGAGTGCAGTAAGGCTGTTAGTCCAGGATTATTCTGGATTCTCCAGGATTTGAAACATAACCTTCAGGATCTTGTTGTGAGTGACCGTCCAAACACATCACCTTCACCATCTTGAAGGATAAGGCAGAGATACCACTTGTAAGTTCATCTCCAGTACCACACCATCCTGACTTGGAAATATATCATCATTCCTTTACTGTCACTGGGTTAAAATCCTTAAATACCTTCCCTGTCAGTGCAGTGGATGTAACTACACCATTTGGATGCAGTTGCTCATAGAAATGGCTCACCACCAACTTGTCCAGGACAATTAGTGATGTGCAATAAATGCTGGCCTTGTCAGCAAAACCTATATCCCATGACCACATTAAAGAAAGATGGATGTTTTGAGGTACAGAGTTCAGATGGATAAGGAAACGGAACAGGCAAAAATAAGAGGAAGGTCCTAAAAATGTTTCCATGATAAAAAAAACTTTAAAAGGACAATGAATACAGTATGTGTACATTAAATTGCACTCTGCTGCTTGTAACTGTCCTTATTCGGGGATCTACTGTCATGGTATGTCATGCTTTTCTGTCTTGCACCATCATCTCATATTTGCTGTAACTCATCAACATTCATTCTGAGCTTGTCCAATCGCTAACTATATGTAGGTTGATGCCTTTTGCTTGCTGCTCTCTACTTTGCCGTTGGGAAGTGTTCTCGGTCACATTTCAGACCTGATAACGTAGCCAAAGTACTGACATTTTCTTCACACTGTAGAATTTCCTTTGCTTTTACAATTTCAAGGATCTCTGAATTTATTTCATAGCCTGCAAATGGAACTTTTGTACACGAAATCATTCATATTGTTAGGGACCAGGCCCGACACCTCCAAGCAATTTTAAGCAGGTGGGCCAGACCGTAGTTTTGCCATTTGTTTTTGTTAAGTGTATAGCAGATATTCCTGGAGTAAATCTAGTCTGACTGCCAAGTTTTAAACAAACAGAATTTATTGACAACATTACGGAATGAAACACGAAGAACAGTAAATAAAATACCAGATAATTTATCCTATCCAAACCCAAAAGACCATCCCTGACTTAATGATGCTGTTGTTGAAAAATGTGGTGCTGGAAAAACACAGCAGGCCAGGCAGCATCCGAGGAGCAGGAGAATCGACATTTCGGGCATAAGTCCTTCTTCAGGAATGAGGCTGGTGTACCAAGCAGGCTGAGATAAAAGGTAGGGGAGGGGAGGGAATTTGGGGGAAGAGTGCTGGGAATACAATAGGTGGAAGGAGGTGAGGGTGAGGGTGATAGGCCGGAGAGGGGGTGGGGGCGGAGAGGTTGGGAAGAAGATTGCAGGTCAAGAGGGCGGTGCTGAATCCAGGGGTTGAGACTGAGATAAAGTGGGGGGGAGGGGAAATGAGGAAGCTGGAGAAATCTACATTCATCCCGTGTGGTTGGAGGGTTCCTAGGCGGCAGATGAGGCGCTATTCCTCCAGCGATTTTGTGGCCAGAGTCTGACGATGGAGAAAGCCAAGGACCAGCATGGCATTGGCGGAGTGGGAGGGGAAGCTAAAGTGTTCAGCCACAGGGCGGTTGGGTTGGTTGGTGCGGTTATCCCAGAGGTGTTCCCTGAAACGTTCCACAAGTAGGCGGCCTGTCTCCCTAATGTAGAGGAGACCACATCGGGTGCAGTGGATACAGTAAATGATGTGTGTGGAGGTGCAGGCGAATTTGCAATGGATATAGAAGGATCCATTGGGCCTTGGAGGGAGGTGAGGGGGAAGGTGTGGGCACAAGTTTTGCACTTCTTACGGTTGCAGGGGAAGGTGCCGGGAGTGGAGGTTGGGTTGGACTTGACGAGTGAGTCATGGAGTGAGTGGTCTCTCCTGAATGCTGATAGGGGTGGAGAGGGAAATATATCCCTGGTGGTGGGGTCTGTCTGGTGGTGGCGGAAATGAGGGATGTATCTGGAGGTTGGTGGGGTGGAAGGTGAGGACCAGTGGGGTTCTGTCCTGGTGGCGATTGGAGGGTGAGGTTCAAGGGTGGAGGTGCGGGAAGTGAAGCAGATGTGGTGGAGAGCGTCGTCGACCACGTTGGAGGGGAAATTGCGGTCTTTGAAGAAGGAGGCCATTTGAGTTGTTCAGTAGTGGAATTGGTCCTCCTGGGAGCAGATGTGGCAGAGGCGGAGGAATTGGGAATATGGGATCGCATTTTTACAGGGGGCAGGGTGGGAGGAGGTGTAATCTAGGTAGCTGTGGGTGTCAGTCGGTTTGTAGTAAATGTCTGTGTTGAGTAGGTCACCTGAGATAGAAATGGAGAGGTCTAGGAAGGGAAGGGAAGGGAAGAGTCTGAGATGGTCCAGGTAAATTTGAGGTCAGGGTGGAAAGTGTTAGTAAAGTGGATGAACTGTTCGACCTCCTCGTGGGAGCTTGAGGTAGCACCAATACAATCATCGATGTAGCGAAGGAAAAGGTGGGGGTTGGTGCCAGTGTAGCTGCGGAAGATGGACTGTTCCACATATCTGACGAAGAGGCAGGTATAAATGAGGCCCATGCGAGTGCCCATGGCTACTCCTTTTGGTTTGGAGGAAGTGGGAGGATTGGAAGGAGACGTTGTTAAGAGTGAGGACCAGTTCAGTCAGTCGAAGGAGGGTGTCAGTGGAAGGTACTGGTTGGGTCGGCGGGAGAGGAAGAAGCGGAGGACTTGGAGGCCTTCGTGATGGGGGATGGAAGTGTACAGGGACTGGATGTCCATCGTGAAGATAAGGCGTTGGGGGCCGGGGAAGTGAAAATCATGGAGGAGATGGAGGGCGTGGGTGGTGTCCTGAACGTAGGTGGGGAGTCTTAGACTAAGGGGGACAGGACAGTGTCGAGGTATGCAGAGATGAGTTCGGTGGGGCAGGAGCAGGCTGAGACAATGGGTTGGCCGGGGCAGTCAGGTTTGTGGATTTTGGGTAGGAGGTAGAAACGGGCGGTGGGGGGTTGTGGGACTATGAGGTTGGAAGCAGTGGATGGGAGATCCCCTGAGGCGATGAGGTTATGGATGGTTTGAGGTAGGGTCATGGTCAAGGGGGCAGTAGGAGGAGATGTCCGTGAGGTGGTGTCTAGCTTCAGCTGTGTAAATATCGGTGCGCAAAACTACCACTGCACCTCCCTTGTCTGTCGGTTTGATGGTGAGGTTGGGGTTGGAGCGGAGGGAGTGGAGGGCTGCGTGTTGTGAGGGTGAGAGGTTGGAGTGGGTGAGAGGGGTGGACAGGTTGGCCACCTCAACCTCACTCACTCCGACCGCCTCAACCTGTCCACCCCTCTCACCCACTCCGACCTCCTCAACTTGTCCACCCTCTGCCCCTTGTAAAAACGTTATCCCATATTCCCAATTCCTCCGTCTCTGCCACATCTGCTCCCAGGAGGACCAATTCCACTACTGAACAACTCAAATGGCCTCCTTCTTCAAAGACCGTAATTTCCCCTCCGAAGTGGTTGACGACAATCTCCACTGCATCTCCTCCACTTCCCGCACTTCCGCCCTTGAACCCCACCCCTCCAATTGCCACCAAGACATAATCCCACTGGTCCTCACCTTCCACCCCACCAACCTCCAGATACATCGTATCATCCTTCATCATTTTCGCCACCTCCAGACAGACCCCACCACCAGGGATATATTTCCCTCTCCACCCCATCAGCATTCAGGAGAGACCACTCCCTCCGCGCCTCCCTCGTCAGGTCCACACCCCCAACCAACCCAACCTTCACTTCCGGCAACTTCCCCTGAAACCGCAAGAAGTGCAAAACTTGCCGTCCACACCTCCCCCTCACCTCCCTCCAAGGCCCAATGGATATTTCTATTTCTGTTGCAAATTCACCTGCACCTTCACACACATCATTTATTGTATCCACTGCACCCGATGTGGTCTCGTCTACATTGGGGAGACAGGCTACCTACTTGCGGAATGTTTCAGGGAACACCTCTGGGACACCCGCACCAACCAACCCAACCGCACCGTGGCTGAACACTTTAACTCCCCTCCCACTCTGCCAATGGCATCTTCCTTGGCATCCTCCACACCAGACCCTAACCACATGATGCTTGGAGGAAGAGCATCTCATCTTCCGCCTAGGAACACTCCAACAACACGGGATGAATGTAGATTTCTCCAGATTCCTCATTTCCCCTCCCCCCACCTTATCTCAGTCCCAACCCTTGGATTCAGCACCACCCTCTTGACCTGCAATTTTCTTCCCGACCTCTCCGCCCCCAACCTCTCTCTGGCCAATCACCCTCACCCTCATCTCCTTCCACCTATCATATTCCCAGCGCCCCTCCCCCAAATTCCCTCCTCCCTACCTTTTATCTCAGCTCACTTGGCACACCAGCCTCATTCCTGAAGAAGGGCTTATGCCCGAAACGTCGATTCCCCTTCTCCTCGGATACTGCATGACCTGCTGTGTTTTTCCAGCACCACATTTTTCAACTCTGGTACTCCAACACCTGCAGTCCTCACTTTCTCTTCCTTAATGATGCTGTTCCAAAGATACTTGCAACAATCCCCATAAATGGACCTCAGCACCAAGATTAAAAATGACACAAAAAGCTTATAGGTTTCAAGTCAGAGGAGAGAGTTCAGCAGCCTTTTCCTCACATCGTCTTCTGCAACTAACTCTAATCTAAACGAAGTCTAGCTACACAGCTTGCTGGCCACTCCCCTTTGATTATACCATTTTCTAAGTCACAAAAGGCTTAGGCCAGAGGCTTTCACTGTTAGGGGTAAACTGAAAGGGCCCCAATAAACCTTTCAAAACCAGTCCAGTTGGAGCCTTGGGTCATTTAGAGCCTCTCTGACAAAAACCAAGGGCAATCTGACCTTGTCAAAGGAACAGATTTGTCACACCTCCCCCCTTAAAAACAATGAACCATCAATATCTAATGATGGCTTCATTTTTAAACCCCCCTCTCCAAAAACAATTGGTCAGTACTCTAAAACACACATACACATTGCACTATATACATGCAAACATGCACGATGACTTTCGGATTTAGTCTGTGGTTCTCCCACCACTGAACGCCTCCATCTCTCATTTGAGTCTTGATAATGCATTGGCCAGCATGATTTCTCAACCTGCCACATACACAATTTTCAAATTGAGTGGCTATAATAACAGGCTCCTTTTCAACCATCTGGCATTTTTGTCCTTAAATTTCTCCACAAATCTCAATGGCTTATGACCAGTGCATACGATTGTCTCAGATGTGTTACTGTTAATATAAACACTGAAATGTTGTAATGCCAAGCTCAAAGTTTCCTTCTCAACCATCGAATATTTGTGCAGATGAACGTTCAACTTTGTGGAGAAATATCCAATAGGTCTTGCTGTTTTCTGGTTGTCTTCCTGCAGGAGCAAGCATCAACAACCACATCACTCGCATTGATAGCCACCTTGAAAGCCTTTGCATAATCAGATGTGGCTAATACTGGAGCTGTGGTTAACACAGTTTTCAGGCTGTCAAATGCCTTCTGACAGTCAGCTGTCCACTAAAACTTCTGGCCTCTTTTTTAGCAATTCAGTGAGTGGAGCAGCCACACTGCCAAAACTCGGCACAAACATTACATCAAATCCACACAATCCCAGGAACTGGAATATTGCTCTTTTTGTCGATGGTATGGGAAATTCCCGAATTACTTTTGTTTTTTCCATCCCGTAGAGCCATTTGTCCATGTCCAATAACATGGCCCAGAATGGTGACTTGGGCTTTGGCAAATTCACTTTTAGCAAAGTTTATCACCAAGCCAGCCTTCCGAAGTCAATCGAACAAGTCCAATAAATTCTGTAAATGTTCCTTCCCTGAGTCACTAAAAATCACCAGGTTATCGATGGGCACCATATTGATGTTGGGTAATCTGGCAATGACTTTATTGGTTAGTCTCTGAAATGCAGCTGGAGCATTTTTTATATCAAATGGCATAAACTGATTCAGTCCATTTGGCTTTATGAAAGCCAAAATTGCCTTTGTTCTTCCTGACAAAGGTACCTGCCAGTAGCCTCTGAGCAAGTCCAACTTAGAAATAAAAGTTGCTTGTCCCAGTTTGTCCCAGAAACTGTAACTCACTTCAATTTTGTCATCTTGGAACATGCATTCAATCTTCTTCCTAACCTGTGCCAACTTTAGAGGGTTATGCCTGTAAGGTTGTTGCTTAATAGGAACAGCATCTCCTATATCTACATCATTCACAATTAGATTAGTATTTTCCAGTTTATTTCCACATATCTCCCCATCTGATAGCAATAATTCTTTCAGGTCACTTAGATTTTTCTCAAGATGGTAACTCAATAATTTATCCCAATTTTTGACAACTTCCTCATTGTCCAATTTGATTTGAGGAATGTTCGATTCAGAATCCTATGAACTTGGTTCTTCCTGCTGCGTTGTAATCATTAACACATTCTCCTCTTGCTTTCCTTCACTGTCAAAATACCTTTTGAGCACTTTCACATGACACAATCTGTGAGATTTCTTTCTGTCTGGTGTCCCTGTCAAGTAGTTCACCTCACTCAATTTCCTTTCAATTTGATAAGGTCCACTAAACCTTTGTTTTAAAGGTTCACTTGTTACTGGAAGTAACACTAACACCTTGTCTACCGATAGCAAAATTGTAAATTTTTTATTTCTTGTCGGTTTCTTGTTTCATTGTATGCCACAATATCTTTACATGCTGTCTAGCCAACTCCCCTGCTCTACTAATTGTTCCCTAAAATTTGACACATAGTTGAAATGCATGGTCTCTGAATTCTGACTTGGCAATTTCTACTTAATCAATTAAAATGGCCCTCTCACTTCATGCCCAAAAACTAATTCAAATGGATTGAATTTGATCGATTCATTTGGTGCATCTCTGATTGCAATAAGCCCAAACAAAATTCTCCATCCCAATCATCTGGATAGTCCTGACCATAAGCCCTCAACATGGTCTATAATGTTTGATGCCACCTTTCTCATGCTCCCTGAAATTATGGATGGTACGTTGTAGATTTGAATTGTTTTATTCCTAAGCTGACAATAACTTCCTTGAATAGTTTGAATGTGAAGTTTGACCTTGATCTGACTGTTTCCCTATTGGTAGTCCTTTTCTAGTAAAGACATTGAGTAATTCCCCTACAATCCTTTTAGCTGTGATATTTAAGAAAGGGACAGCCTCTGGAAATCTAGTTGATATATCCATTATTATAAACACAGCTTAAAAATAAGGGGTAGGCCATTTAGGACAGAGATGAGGAGAAACTTCTTCACCCAGAGAGTGGTGGGTGTATGGAATGCTCTGCCCCAGAAGGCAGTGGAGGCCCAGTTTCTGGATTCATTTTAAAGAGTTGGATAGAGCTCTCAAGAATAGTGGAATCAAGGGTTATGGAATCAAGGCAGGTACAGGATACTGATTGAGGATGATCAGCCATGATCATAATGAATGGTGGTGCAAGCTCGAAGGGCAGAATGGCCTACTCCTGCACCTATTGTCTGTTGTCTATTGTCAAATACTGATTGACACTTTTTGTTTAAGGTAGCAGATCTACGCAATCAATTAAGACTCTTGTAAAGGGTTCCTCAAATGCTGGAACCAGTACTAAAGGCAGCTTATTACTGCCTGTGGTTTTCCAATTAGCTGACATGTATGACATGCCTGGTAAAATCCAACTACATCCTTATGTAGTCCAGGCCAGTAAAAATGTCTTTGTATTTTAGCCCGTGTTTTTCTCACTCCTAAATGACCTCCAAGCAGTAGCTCATGTGCCAATCATGCCTCCTTTCTATACTCTAATGGTAAGACAAGTTGACGAATTTCTGCCTATTTCTTATCTGCTTAAATATGTGATTGTCCCCATTTCTTCATTAAGACATCATTTTTCAGGTAGTAACACACAGGCATACATTCAGATTCTCCTATGTATATGCCTTTTGATATAACTGCTTTAAATGTTCATCTTTCTGCTGCAACTCAAAGAGTTTTGCAGGGCTAAAGATATTTGCGTGATTAACTATTTGCTCTTGTTTTGTGTCAACTATCTGATCAAACAAAGTCTCTGCTAATATCACGTCAGCTTCTTTAGTTGTACCCTTTGATCTCTCATGTTTCACCTGGTGACTTTGTGACCTTGTTACTACACAGTCAGGGAAGATTCCCAGATAAGAGTCCTACATTGCTTCAGTTGCTTGAGTCTCCACAGGCTTTTCAACTACAATATGTGGTACACCTATAGTGAATCAGCTATATTATTTGCAAGGACAAATTGTATTCCTGGAGCTGAGAGTTTGTCCAGTACTCTTACCATTCTCCACTCTTTTCTGGACAATCTAACCTCATTTTACATAAATGACCACTTCTTGTCTCATAATGAATTCCCCTTACTAGTACCTTTACTGGCAATAATCCTTTAAAAGTACATATCTCCTCATCCTTCAGCATCACAGACTGAGAATCCTGTGTCCCTTAATATTGTAACTTCTTTACCCGGTACTCCTGGCCTATGTAAATAAACTTTACATTTGCAGGTTTTTTAAAGCAGATCTGGCACTTCCTTCTTAACCAACATCTGATCAATTTGTGCACTCTGATGCAGCTTTCTAGCTTCCATTGTGCTTTCTGTTGTCATTCCAACAAAACTCCCAGGCTTATCTTGTTTTCCTACATCTGGCTTTTCCCTAGCCCACCAACACAGTGATTTCATATGGCCTACTTTATTGCAATTAAAACAGCAGAGCTTTTTGCCTTCTTTGTCCCCTTCAAGGATTTCCTTTTTACCCTGTGGTAAGTTATCCTTATGATTTTTACCGAGATCTTCCTTTCCCTTTTCATGTGAGGACTTCTCTTTTCCCCAGTTTCTGTTCCTCATGGACTGAAATTGATTCTGGAACCCAAACTGTGTTTTATAGACCAGCTCATAATCATCAACCACTTCAGCTGCTAATCTTGCCGTTTTAACTCTCTGCTCTTCCACATGAGCTCGCACTATGTCAGGCAGTGAAGTTTTGGACTTCCCCAAAATAATTGTCTCTCTCACAGTATAGTAAGTTTGCTCAATTGCAAAAGTTCTTATCCGCCTGTCAAAATTACTTTGTTTGATCCTTCCTTAGATTCCTGAAATGTTGTCCATAGGCTCCTGGTTGAAAAATGTGTTGCTGGAAAAGTGCAGCAGGTCAGGCAGCAACCAAAGAGCAGGAGAATCAACGTTTCAGGCGTGAACCCTTCTTCAGGAATCCTAAAGAAGGGCTCATGCCAGAAACATCGCTTCTCCTGCTCTTTGGATGCTGCCTGACCTGCTGCGCTTTTCCAGCAACACATTTTTCAGCTCTGATCTCCAGCATCTGCAGTCCTCACTTTCTCCTCATAGGCTCCTGGTACAAGCTCATATGCACTTAAGATAGCTTCTCATACTCTCCAAATATTTCTTTTGATAGTAATGCAAATACTTCACTAGCTCAATCAACAAGTTTGGTTTGGATCAACAAAACCTACATCGCCACTGGCCACTGCATTTGTTTAGCCACTTTTTCAAATGAGATGAAAAAGTCTTCCACATCCTTCTCATCAAATCTGGGCAATGCTTGAACATACTTAAACAATTTCTCACCAGGCCTTTGACCACCAGAGGCTTGCTGATCCTCACTCTCTTCCTGATTCAGCCAACCTTCAGCCTTCATCTCCATCTTTTTAAGCTGACTTTCCTTTCTATGTGTCATTTTCTGAAGTTCAAACTCACTCTCTCTTTCTTTCTCTTCTGCTAAAGCCATTCGTTCATTTTCTTTCTCTTTTGATTTTAATTGTACCTCAAACTGTTTCATTTCTGCTTCTAAGTCAAGCTTCTTCATTTGCAATGAACTTTAGCTATCTCCACAGATCCTGATGGGGTTTCTAACTAATTTAAATGTTGAGATACTGTTGCAATCATCTTGTCTTTCCTCATGCTAGGAACTAACTTCAGTTCCAGCTTGTCTCCTAATTCCCACAGCTCGGTCTTATTTGCCTTTTGTAAAACCCTCAAGGTCACTTCTTCCACCTCCAGAACCTCCTAGGTGACCAAAAGAGCCATTGCGATCCTAGCGCTGTTTAAAACAACCAAATCAACACCCAAAATAAAAGACATTAACACCTATCGCTCATTGTTTAAATCCTGCAAAGAACCCCAATCTGTTGTGAATAAGGCCTGACCCCTCAAAACATTTTTAAGGAAGTTGGCCTTAGTTTTGCTATTTGTTTTCGATAAAGTGTATAGTTGATATTCCTGGAGTGAATCAGCTTGTTCAACTGCCAAGTTTTAAACAAACGGAATTTATTGACAACATTACAGAATGAAACACAAAGAACAGAAAATAAAATATCAATTTATCCTATCCAAACGCAAAAGACCATCCCTGACTTAATATACTGTTCCAAAGATATTTGCAACAATCCATATAAACAGACCCTTAGCACAAAGATTGAAATTGATCCAAAAAGCTTACTGGTTTCAACTCAGAGGAGTGAGTTCAGCAGACTTTTCCTCACATCCCCTTCTGCAACTAATTCTAATCTGAATGAAGGCTAGCTACACGGCCAACTGGCCACTCATCTTTGATTTTTATTTTATTTTTATTTTTAAGACAAGAAGGATTAGGTCAGAGGCATTATCTGTTGGGGTAAACTAAAAGACCCCCAATAAACCTTTCACACCCAGCCTAGTCAGAGCCTTGGGTCATTTAGAATCACTCTGGAAAAAAAAACAAGGAAAATATCACCTTGTCAAAGGATCAGGTTTGTCACAATATGACAAAAACAATACTGCTTTCTTCCAGAAATTTTCTTGTCCAGTTTTCTGAGGCATTCACTTCCTCAGAAATGTATGGGATGCAGCATCTTCTGCAATTTTCCTTGTTGCCAGCTTGATTTTTTTTGTGAACAGCCTTTACCTTCTCAAAGTAACTTCTGCCTAATTCTGTCCTCTTTCTAACTTTAGCATCTAAACTATTATTTTATTTTATAACTTGTCCTGAAGAGTTTGTCCTATCTACATGCTTCAGTGTGATACCATCCACTTCAATATTCACTCTATCGTCATGTATTTCTTCTATTTACCATTTTTGTCTTCTTGGTGTTCATATTCAATGTATATTCCAAACTTTAGATTTTATTTGATTACGATGTTTGTTCAGACTTCTGCTGATTCTGTAGATAGTTCTGTGTTGTCAACAAATCAAAGGTTTGCTATGTTCTTGTCTGAGAATTTTACTGCATAGTTTTATGCAGTAAAGAAGATAAGAGGTGCATTTTCTTCACAGTTGTAGGTGAAAATTATTTGATTAAAAAGTGAAAATGTTTTTTAGTTTAAGTACAGATGCAAAGACACATAGTGAGGACAAAGTTACTGAGAGGTATAAATAAGACCAGTTTCTATGATCATTGCAGGTCTGTTACTTCCTTGAAGATTTTCTTTCTGAACGGGAAGGGATTGGAAAATTGAAGTCAGAATTTGGTAGTTCTGATGACTCTGTAGTTGAACAGTTGGATATAGATGGATTGTGCAAAACAGGTTCTGGAAATGAGTGCTTTGGTTTTACAACATTGCAAATTTTGGCCCCTGGTAGACTGACTCAGTATGGCAGTCATTCTACTGACTTGGTTCCCTCCAACCCTTGACAATAGTTTGTTTTTGATGATGACCCACAGTCTGTCCCAGCTGGATCAAAACTTAAAATGATTACTGTTCCAAAATTGTTGCAACATGCTTTCAAGTTACATGTTGGGTTAACCTTGGTCACTAGCACAGACCCGATCTATTCTCTTTCAGTTGGTGTCATTAGCTTTTAACTGTCTCAACCATTAGCTTGCATATCTCCCATTGCCAGCTTGTGATAAGCTAAGAAGGGCTATTCACATCTTGAGGGGAAAACACTGCCCAGTGGTTTCTATTTAGTCTTTGAAGTGTTCATTAAATTTCAAAATGTCTCTTGTCATTTTGTTCTGAGATAATAGGCAATGACTTACTAGTACTCTCTTTAGACCATTAATCTATCGATTCAGGGGATAGCCTGGTGATCCATGTTCAAATCTCACCATGACAGATGGCACAGTTTAACTTCAATAAAAGCTTGGAATTAAGAGTCTAATAATGAGACAGTTGTCATATTGATCCATTTGATTCACTAACACCCTTTAAGAAGATAAACTACAGTCCTTACCTAGTCCTGAAGAAGGGTTACACCTGAAACATTGACTTTTCCACCTCTTGATGCTGCCTGGCTTGCTGAGTTCTTCCAGCTCCCTGCTTGTCCTTACCTGGTCTGGCCTATGTATGATAGTAATGCAGTTGACTCTTAACTGCCCTTTAGCTAGACCAGCATTTTTTGCCCAATATCAACCACATCATGAGGATAATCAAAATAAAAGTATAGTGACTTATCCAAAATGGAGGATGGGGAAAAAATATGGCTCTAAGATCAGTTAGAGGCAATGAGGAATTTACAAAAGCTAGGGGATGTGATGGATGGCAGTTTTAGGAAAGGAGAAAAGCCACAGATACCGTTGGATAGTTGGGTAAACTCCAGGAAAGATAGAGGAGGAAGGCAGGTAGTGCAGGAGTCTTCTGTGGCTATCCATATCTAAAAAAAAAATGCTGTTTTGGAAAATGTAGGGGGTGATGGACTTTCAGGAGAATGTAACACAAAGAGCCAAATTTCTGGTACCAAGACTGGCTCTAATATAATGAGGGGTAGGTACATCAGGTTCTAAGCGATCGATTGTGAAAGGGGACTTTCTACTCAGAGGCAGAGACAGATGCATCTGAGGCTGACAGGAGAAATCAGAATGGTGCGTTCCCTCCCTAGTGCCAGGATCAAGGATATCTCGGAGATAGTGGAGAATATTCTCAAAGGGGAGTGGGATCAGCAGAAGGCCATTGTACCCAATAGAACTAATGACATGGGAAGAGAAAAGGATGAGATTCTGAAAGGAGAATATAGGAAGATAGGCAGGAATTTAAAAAGGAGGTATTTGGGGGTAGCAATCTCTAGATTAACTCCCAGTGCTACGAGCTAGTGAGGGTAGTAAGTATACAGCAGGTGAACGTGTTACTGAGGAGCTGGTGCAGAGAAGGGTTCACATTTTTGGATCATTGGAGATTGTACCCGAATTGGAAGCGGACTAATATACTGACAGGGAGATTTGCTAGAGCTGCTTGGGAAGATTTAAACAAGTGTGGTGGTGGAGGTGGTGGGGGTGGGGAGGGAGTGGTGGTTGGGATTCAGGGAGATAGTAAGGAAAGAGATCAGTCTGAGACTGGTAGAGTTGGGAAAATGAGCAAGTCAAAAAGGCAGGCAGGAACAAAGTGAAAAAAACCGAGGTAAATTAAACCCCATTTATTTCAATGGAAGAGGCCTAACATGGTTAGGAACATGGGACTGGGATACCATATTAAGTGTGGAGGTGTGGCTCAGAAATGGACAGGATTGGCAGCTTACTGTTCCAGGATACAAAGGGGGGGGGGGAAGGATAGAAAGGGGGGCAACAGAGATGGGTAAGTGACGTTTTTGGTAAGGGATAACATTACAGCTATACTTAAGGAGGATATTCCTGGAAATATATCCAGGGAAGTTATTTGGGGAGAACTGAGAAATTAGAACAGGATGACTACCTTATTGGATAACCTTACAGATCTGCTAGTAGTCAGCAGGAAATTGAGAAACACATTTGTAAGGAGATTTCAGTTATCTGTAAGAATAATAGGGTTGTTACGTAGGGGATTTTAACTTTCCAAACATAGACTGGGACTGCCATAGTGTTAAGGATTTAGATGGAAAAGACTTTAAGATGTACAAAAAATATTCTGATTCTGTGATTGGATGTACCTTCTAGAGAAGGTGCAAAACTTGACCTACTCTTGGGAAATAAGGCAGGGCATGTGACTGAGGTGTCAGTAGGGGAGCACCTTGGGGCCAGTGACCATGATTCTTTTAATTTGAAAATAGTGATAGAAAAGGATAGACAAGATCTAACAGTTAAAGTTCTAAATTGTAGGAAGGTCAGTTTTGACACTATTAGCCAAAACGTTGTTTGGGTGTGGATGTAAATGGCATTCTGGAAAATGGGAAACTTCAAAATGAGATAATGAGAGTCCAAAGACAATATATTTCTGTTAGGGTGAAACACAAGAATGATAGGTGTAGGGAATGCTGGATGACTGGAGAAAATGAAGTTTTGGTGAAGAAAAAGAAGGAAGCATATGTCAGGAATAGACAGCTGAGATTGAGTGAATCCTTAGAAGAATATAAAGGCAGTAGTCATATACTTAAGAGGGAAATCAGGAGGGCAAAAAAGGTCACATGAGATCACTTTGGCAAATAGGGTTAAGGAGAATCCAAGGCAATTTTATAAATACATTAAGGACAACAGGGTAACTAGGGAGAGTATAGGGCCCCTCAAACATCAGTAAGGTAGCCTATGTGCAGAATTGCAGGAGATGGGGAAGATACTAAACAAGTATTTTGCATCAGTGTTTACTGGGGAGAAAAACATGAAAGATACAGAATATAGGGAAATAGATGGTGATATCTATAAAAATGTCCATATTTCAGAGGAGGTGGTGCTGGATATCTTAGAATGCATAAAGGTGGATAAATCCCCAGGACGTTATCTGGTGTACCCTAGAGCTCTGTGGGAAGCTAGACAAGTGATTGCTAGGCCCCTTGCTGGGATATTTGTGTCATTAATAGTCACAGGTGAAGTGCCACAAGACTGGAGGTTGACTAACGTGGTGCCACTATTTAAGAAAGGTGGTAAGGAAAGGTCAGGGAACTTTAGACTGCAAGTGTACCACAAGGTTCGGTGCTGGGTCCACAGCTTTTCATCATTTATATAAATGTGAACATAGGAGGTATATTTATAAGTTTGCAGATGACAACATAATTGGAGATGTAGTTGACAGCGAAGAAGGTTATCTCAGAGTACAACAGAATCTTGAGCAGGTGGACCAATGAACTGAGGAGTGAAGATAGAGTTTACTTTAGATAAATATGAGGTGCTGCACTTCTGAAAGGCCAATCAGGACAGGACTTATACACTTAATGGTAAGGTCCTAGGGAGTCTTGCTGAAGAAAGACACCTTGCAGTGCAGATTCATAGTTCCTTGAATGTGGAGTCTCAGGTAGATAGGATAGTGATGAAGGCTTTTAGTATACTTTCCTTTATTGGTCAGAGTATTGAGTATAGGAGTGTGGATGTCATGTTGCAGCTATACAAATCTTTGGTTCAGCCACTTTTGGAATATTGCATGCAATTCTGGGCTCCCTGTTACAGGAACAATGTTGAAATTTGAAAGTGCTCAGAAGAGATTTACAAGGATGTTACCAGGATTGGTGGATTTAAGCTAGAGGGAGGGGTTGTTTTCCCTGGAGCATCAGTGGCTGAGGGGTGAGGAGTGAGGGGCATGCAAAAGGTAAATAGAGGAGGTCTTTTTCCCTGGGGTGGGGAAGTTCAGAATTAGACAGCATAGGTTTAGGGTGAGATGGGAAGATTTAAAAGGGATCTATGGGCCAAATTTTTCACACAAAGGGTAATGCGTGAATGGAATGAGCTGCCAGAGAAATTGGTGAAGGCTGATACAATTGCAATATTTAAAAGGCATTTGGATGGGTAAATGTTTAGGAATTGGAGGGAAATGGACCATGTGCTGGCAAATGGGACTAGATTAATTTAGGATAGCTGGTTGGCATGGACAAGTTGGTTCAAAGGATCTGTTTCCGTGCTGTACATTTCTATGACTCTTATCTACTGAACGTATGATTAGCCATGTGAAATCTGTGATGTAAATTTTCTTTATCAACTTCAAAGACAAATTAGCTTTCTTTCTGCAAAATTTATAATTGGCTGATTTTACAGTCTTGAAAACATATAGATATATAATATATGCTACTTGTATAGTTACAAATATGAAGTTACTAAAATTATGATTTGGAACTGTAAGTAAGCTGTAATGACTTTGATTCTGGTTCTGAAATCTGCCTGACAACAGACCTGTGTAATGTGGCTGTTGAAGACTAATGTAAGGTTGTGTTGCTTGGCTTGAAAAAAAAATGTAATGTGTTCACAGTTGGAGACAATTACATCAGCATCTGTATTTCAAGCAGCTCAATTACTAACCTCTGCAAAGTCCCAGGAAGGAGTTGAGCATTTTGGATGGTAAAGAGCTATACATTTCCCTCAAAGATAAAATAGATTAGGAGTCTAAAGAACATTGAATTATCATTTCTACTATTTGGATCCAAGGCCCAAGTGATTAACATTGGCAAGGATATGGAATTTAAGAGGAGGAGAGACCCCAGAAAAGCATTGGTGCATCAGTTTATGACCTTCTTAAATTTTTGTTGAATCTCCCAGGTTTATTTAAGAAAAATGTAGATGATATGTTACAGAAGACTATGGGCCACATGCTGAAAAATAGATTAGAATGGTAAGGTGCTTGTTTTTGTCTGATGCTGGTGTGATGGACTGAAGAGGCTTTTTTTCTGTCCTGTACACCTCTGTGACCATGATTCTCAACAATTTTCCTGTTGTTCAAAATAATTAAATATTTTCAACCTTTTGAAGATTTCCAAAATAACGAGGGAAATTCTGTGGATGTTGGAAATTTGAAACAAACACAGAAAATACTGTGGCAGCAGTAAATTTGGCAGCAACTGTGAAGCAATAAACAGAGTGAACAGACTTTTGAATCTGATGGGACTTTTCTTCAGAATTGAAAAGGGTTGGGAAATGGGTTCGTGTCTATTTTTAATAGAGGCAGGAGAGGAGACCTGTTGCTTTCTCCACAGATGCTGCCAGACCTCCTGAGTTTCCAAATAGTGTGTTTGCACACTGAAAGCTGACAAGATGTTATGCTATGCTGAGCACAAGGGAAAGTGTAACACCCTGTTTGACAGGGTTCTAACTTGGGATGGTCCAAAGGATGAATATTATGTGTAATTTGTGTCTTGACACACTTCCTGACTCCCCAAAGCCTGTTCACCATCTCCTTGGAACAGGTCAAGAGTGTGATGTAATACTCTTCACTTACCTGAATGACTGCAGCTCCAGCAACACTCAAGAAGCTTGACAGTATCCAGGACAATGCAGTCTGCTTGACTGGCACCACATCCACAACATCCACTCCATCCATCACTGTTGCTCAGTAGATGCAGTGCGTGTTATCTACAGAAATTCACCAAAGATCCTCAGGCAGCACCTTCCGAACCCACAGACGACTTCCATCATAAAAGTCAAGGGGAGCAGATACATAAGAACACCACCACCTGCAAGTTCCCTTCCAAGCCATTGCCATCCTGATTTGAAAACATTCCTTCACTGTCACTGGGTCAAAATCCTGGAGTTCCCTACTGAAGACCATTTTGGATGATCCCACAGCAGGTGGACTGCAGCAGTTCAAGAAGACAGCTCACTACCACCTTCTCAAGGGCAACTTGGCAAAGATAATAAAAGGCTGACCACCCAGTGATGCCTGTGTCCCACAAATGAACAAAAAAAGCCCTTTGTTACCCCTATTGATTGAGAATCTATCTATCTCAGCCTTAAATACACACACTGCCAGTACCTTTACAGCTCTCTGTATCCAGAGACTCACAAATCTCTGCAAGAAGAAATTCCTCTTCATCTCAGTCTTAAATTGGGGCCACTTTATTGTGAGACTATTCTCTCTGGCCCTATGTAGGGAAACGTCCTCTCTGCATTTACCTGGCCGAGCTCCTTAAAGTCTCCTCATATATTTCAATGAGATTACCTCTAATTCTTCTAAACTCTAGTGAGTCAAGTTCCAACCTGTTTAGTCTTTGCTCATAAGACAATCCCTCCATACCAGGGATCCTACTAAACCATTTTTGAATAACGTCCAATGAAGTGATAACTTTCCTTTAAATAAAACTACTCACTGTACCTCAGACATGGCTTACCCAGTACCTTATTCAGTTGCAGTTTGACTTCCCTACTCTTATACTCCAAACCCCTTGAAATAAGGGACAATATTCCATTAGCCTTCCTAAATGCCTGTTGCACTTGTGTATTAGCTTTCTCTGTTTCATGCACAAGTATCTCCAAGTCAATTTATGTTGGAGCTCTCTGCAGATCTTGCCCATTTAAACAATATTCTTTTTTTTGTTCTCCCTTCCAAACTGAGCAAGTTTGCATTTTCCCCACATTTTACTCTATTTGCCAACTTTGTATCGATTTACTTAGCCTACCAATATCTCTCTGCGAAGTATGTCTTCACAATCTGATAATGTAAAGTAACAAGCCTTTCGTGAATGTGGGCATCAGTTTCCAATGAAGAGTCACCTGTGCTACCTGTGTTCCCATAGATGCTTTTCTTTTTTTATTTCCCTCACTCTGTGCACTGCGTAGGGCTATTTGTGGCTGACGGTGATTGACTTGATGTATAGATGGATTTCAAATTGGTAATGTTGTTAAAAATCTCAGAAGATCCTGATATTGGCCAGTGGTGCACACATGATAGTGTGAGTGGGGAACCATAGTGCATTCAAGATGAGGTGACCAATAGAAAATTACATGAGATAATATGTGAGAGTTCACAGTTAGAAACCTTACCAAATACCCAAATTAACACTTTGTTGATTTTTGGTAATATAAAGCAAATATTGTCTACAGTAACATTAGTTCCCTGCATGAAGTATGTTTCTCCTTACCAATTACTGTATAAGTTTTTGAAGGTGATCGTATTATGTCAATCTTTGCGCTATTAAATGGACATCCAATTCCTTTCTTTTAGAAATTGTCTGGCTCTATGGGAGAATGACTCAGTCTTTGTATTTATGATTTAAAGAAATTCTCATCTTCTGTGATTAATGTTAATAGCTTGTGGGTATCCATGGGATTGGAAGAGTTAGTGAGCAGAATATTTGTCATCATTGGAAGGTTTGAACATACTTCAGCTCTACAAACGTAACATGACTGGTTTATCTGTGAGCTTTAGTTCTGAAGACATGCAGTACTGTCCTAGTAGTCAAATTAATTGATGATTACAATGGAGCTCAATTTTTGGTTGGTATTCACTGTGTTTTCATATATCTATATGCTTTGATCATTTTTATGCCTCCGATTTGGATATTATTATTGAGGTAGATTCTTGATGGTATAGTTGGTCAGATATTTCCATAAAATATGTATGCAAAATTGAAAGAAGCCTTTATTCCTAATAGCTTAGGTTAGATTTTAACTTGGGCATCAAAGTTAAAAGGGCACCTTTTTGCATAGGATGCTGTCCAGTCACATTTTGTTCTATGTTGAGCTTTTGTAATTTATTGTTACAACATATTAAAAATCATAAGGAGGCAATGAACTCTGTTGACAAATGATGCACAAACATTTGCAGAGTAAATGGCAATGTTCAAATGCCATCATTTACTTGTAACTATTATCTCTAAGGCAATTAGATATACACTTTGGGAATTACGCTGTTAAATGAAGAGACTGACCTGTCACTGTAACTTGTCACTTTACTGCTATTCAATTGATTGCCCTATTTTCATTCTTTCTCTCTGATGGGAATACTTTGTAATATATCGAAACAAAGTCACAGCCGAAGGTTTTGATTGGATCACTTGTACCAAGTGCTTTTACAAGGAACAGAATTTCATGTAATCAGATAATCAAATCAGTTAGAAGAGTCAAAATGGATAGCTCCATGGTCTGAGAATTTTGAGCAACTTTGCAGCTCATAAAAGATTTTGAAAGACATTTGTAGAGTGAATGCCCAGAAATTTTATTTCTGTTGACATTTATGGATTAATTTTATTAAGAGGGCAAAACAGTTAAGTGTAGCATCTTGAGCAGTAATACTTACGATTATAGATTCTTTGCCCCAGGTTTAATATAGACCAGTCTGTTTACATAAAAAATATATATAATGCTGTTGAAAATGCAGTTAAAATCTCTCTGTTTTACAAATTTGAGAATGAATAGATATTGTTAATGATTAATGAGGTCTTCTTTTTTGTAGATTTCTGCGCTTATTAAAGTTGGAAATAGAGCAGTGTATGTTTTGCATTAGTGTGCTCTTGACACATTCCAAAAGTGAAGATCAGAAAATCGCATACCAGCATGTGGTTTCTGTTCATTGATTTTCAGAAGGTGAAAATTTATATTTGAAGTCTTTTAAACACAATTATAATTGTAGGAACTGGCTGATGATTTGGATTGTATATGTGAGATGCTGATTGACACATCATAGACTGTTGAAGGAGTCGAGAGTTGTCTAATGGATGAAATCACGAACACTTCATCTTCTGCCTTGGTACCCTCCAAATCACAGCATCAACATTGACTTCACCAGTTTCCTCATCTCCCCACCTGCCATCTCATCCCAGATCCAACCCTCCAACTCAGCACCACCCTCTTGAACTGCATCCTCCTTTCCACCTGTCTGCTCCACCCCCCCGACCAATCGCCATCACCCCCCCACCTACATCTATCTATCCCCTTCTCAGCCACCTCACCCCCACCGCCATTCCCACCCTCATAGTTGTCTCTCAGCCCCATTCCCACCCACCTATTTGTCTCTCAGCCCCATTCCCTCCCTCCACATTCCTGATGAAAGGCTAATGCCCAAAAAGTCAATTCTCCTACTCCTCAGATGCTGCCGGACCTGCTGTGCTTTTCCAGCTCCACACTTTTAGACTCTTAATGGATGAGATCATTGGAGGAGGGCAGAACTGGCATTTGATGATTCCAAAGATTTTCACTCTTTTTTGAATGATCACCGTGTAATAGCTTTCAGATCCTACTTCCCCAATGTTACAAGAATCGAACAACGTGTCTCGATAGTTCAAAATTACACATCTTGGTCCTTCTGAACATCGGCGCCTTTCTGTTTTAAGACCAACTGTCTCTGTTAGACACCTCAAGACCAGATCTTGATACTGACTGATCTCGAGGTGAAATTGTCAGTGTTTCATCATCTTTAGGACAAAATCAATACTGTCAGGTTTTGATGAATCAATTCATCTCCAAAGACATTAAAAAATGGCAGGTAGGATTTGGACATGTATGTATAATCCCATTTAAAGCAAAACATTTTTGTTTGCTGTAGGGGCAAGGAGAAAGGGTGCAGGAATGATCACATTAGCAGCAGACCAAAGACAACATAGCTATTTGAAATTCATTCTAATTTCAAACAGACCCTGTCTTTGCTACTGGAAGAGCCTTGAAACCATAAGACAATAGGAGATAGGAACAGGAGTAGGCAGCACAACTCTTTGAGCCTACTCCATGTTTCTATAGGATCATGGCTGATCAGATACTTCTTATGTCCCCTACCCTGCTCTTTCCCCCTAATCCTCGATTCTCCTACTGATCAAGATGCAACCTCAACCTTAAATCTACAAAAAGGCTCTGTTCCATGCCTCACTGTCACAAGGGGTTCTGAAGACTCCCCCAATGTCTGAAATTTGAAATTCCTCATTTTGTTCTAAATGTGTGCCCCTTTATTCTGCGAATATTCCGTCTGGTCCTAGATTCTTCCATGAGAAGAAATATTCTGTCAGCATGTAGCCTGTCGACCCCTTCAACATTCCTATGTGTTTCATTGAGATTGTCTCTCATTCTTCTAAAATCCAGCGATGAGAGACCCAACTTGCTTAATCTATGCTGATAAGACAATCCCTCCATTCCAGGGACAACCCTTGTGAGCATATTACAATTGCTTCCAATGAAATGTTATCTTTCCTTAGAGAAGGGGACTAAAACTCCTGACAGTTCTCCAGATGTGGTCTCATCAGCTTAAACCCACAAATGGGAGACTCCACAGGGTGAAAATGTGGTGTAACAGGGCCCTTTAATCCAAAGCAGGGCTGTTCAATTGGGAAATTTCCCAACTTGAGCTATCCCCTTTGTTTACAAAAATCTGATGTTTTCATCATCTTCTTCTTCAATGCCCCCTTCAATGTCATGATTTGGAGATGCCGATGTTGGACTAGGGTGTAACAAAGTAGAAAATCACACAACACCAGGTTGCTATAACCTGGCATTCTGTGACTTTTAACTTTGTACGCTTCAATGTCAGAAGGGGCTACAGGGATGTCTTGGAGAAATGCCCCAATGCATGCAAGGCATATGCCAAATGAGGATACCCCTCCTCTTCCTTCCCACCTTTTCTCACGTTGGTTTTCACTAGTAGCCTGATAGCTCATGTCTGTTGTATCCCCAGTGTAGGCATTGTACTATTTAAGTCAAAAAGCATTTGTGATAAAAAAAGACTGCTAATTATTGAGTGAAACATGATGGTGAGCTATGCTTTCACACTTGCATACCGAACATACAATCGGGAACCTCAAGCGGAATTGGCAAGGTGTTCTTCTAGCTTCCCAGCCAATTTTACTTCTAGACTTTGCTGCTAATAACATACCCCTGGAAGAGAATTAAAACCCACTGCTTTGGTTCTGTCTCCCATCATATTCACAGCACTGTCTCAACATTCACAAACCCACCCCCCTCAATAAGCCAAAAACCTCAAGCTGAACAACTTCCAGATATAGCAACCACATTCTTCTATAGGCTGCTTCCTCAATTTGAAAGAGTGCAATTATATGGGAACACACTGCCCGCAAGTTCCCTTGAAAGACATATACCATCTTGGTCTTGGAACTATATGACTGTTCTTTCACTGTTACTGGATCAAAGTTCTGGAACTCACTCTCCAACATCACTGCATGTGTGAAGACTGCTGTGATTCAAGCAAATGGATCACCACCACCTTTTTCAGAGCAATCAGGGATTGAAAATACATGCTAGTGATGCCCACGTGATATTAATGCATAAAATGTGCCATCCTCATACTCATAAATCAATACTCCCATACTACAGTTTGACATAACATCTTAGAAAACCTTAGCTTCCTATAAACAATAGTGTGGCAATGACAGTTAAATAATTGATGTCATTGCTTAGTAGCAAGCATGTGCAAGATTTTCTGTATTGATTACACTGGTATGTATTCAGCAGTGTATCTTATGTATTTGAATGCACGTTGATAGTTTAAATATTTCATGATGATGTGTGTGGTTAGTTTCATGTAATTAATACCATTCCAACCATCCACCTGGTTGTCAAGAAAGAGATGGATCCCTGCATGATGGGCAATAAAAAGTTAACTGGGAGTAGAATGGAGAGAGGGGATGTGCCACACTTAAAATAAGGAACCACCTTCTGAATCTGCTGCTCATGTGCTTGTCACCATGTTTTACAATGCTGCCTTGTGTGGCGTGCAAGTGGGCAATCTTGAAGAGGATGGATTGTTCCTTATAATGTTTGACTCAGCTTCAGCCAGGACATGTGGTAGGTGGATTGAAATAAACAATATAATCTGTGTTTTACAGGGATTTTGCAAAACAAGACTTATAAAGTATCAGAAGCAAACGGGCTGTTGTATTTACAGTGTGGTGTGTGGGCCAGGATGAGACAGAGTAACGTCCTCCCTACCCACTCTGACATCTCCTTACCATTGTAATTTTTGAGCCCCTACCAACCCACTGTCAGTTGATAAACCTATCTCAACGAACAAAACCTGAAAATCTCTATTTTATTTAAATGTTACCATTATCTCAAAATTATCAAAGTAGTACTTTTGTTGCATTCATGTGTGATATCACTCCTTTTCCTTCATCTAGCTTTGTTAGAAATTTCACTGTAAAGCATTTTTCCTGAGTTGAGGCTGCCAATAATCTACCAGACTGGATAATTTTTCACAGATTGCTCATTGTGTGAAACAGAAAAGAAAATTAAGTACAGTGTAAAAAGGATAATGTTACATTATCCCATACCAAAGCCTGTCTCCTGCCACCCAACATAATTCCCCATTGCCAGTCCCAAATGCACAGACCAGACACTGACTCTCCACACACACCAACAGACACAATTTCTACAGTATGTCCTAAGGATGTACCTGCCCCATTGCCACCTTGTACTCTGGAATCCTACCCCTTCTTGAATTGGTATGGTACCATCATGTCAGCTGGCATATTTTTACTCCCCAACTAGCACCCTACTCAGCTGGCATCCTACTTACCTGTCATCAACCGCCCTCATCAATTGGCACATTTTCCAGTGGCACTATATTTATCTGGCATCCTATCCCCATGCCAGCTGGCACCCTACCCACATGGCACCCTATCCCTTAATCTCTGGCATTTTACCACTTGGTAAATTAGCCCTCCCCAGCTGGCACCAATTTACCAAGCAATGAACCTTCGTGGCACCAAACTCAGCTGTATCCTATCCTGAGCAACTGACACTCTAACATCACATTTACCTTATGTACCTTTGTAACAGTTGTCAATGTGTTTGTCAGGGCCTTTAAATGTCAGAATACAGTTGCTGACTGCTGTGAAAAGGGAGCATGATTTGCCTACCACTGACAGTTCTACGCTGTGAGAGAACTGTCAGAATAGAAGTACAGTCTGCATTTCTGAAAGAGCCCTGAGCAGAATCTCCTCTCAGAAACTGGAGTTCTCTTATTTCATGCAAGAATGGGCTAAAGTGGCAATCTGCATGAAAATCTGGAGCATTGCATCCAAACCTGAACATCACACTTTTGGAAGAAAGTAATTACATTGGAAATGTCTTGAAAGAATTGATTTGCTGGAATTATTTGAAAGAATTGTTCCAAGGATGATTAAACTGATTAAAGATGTTTTTGTTTCCTAACACGAGAGAAGGTCGGAAGCAGATTTGGAGGAAGTGTTCAAAATCATCAGGGGTCTGCACAGAATAGATGAAAAGAAATTATTTCTATTTGGGGAGATGGTGATATAGTGATAATGTCACTGGACTAATAATTCAGAATCTTGGATTTATATTCTGGAAAGATCAGATTTGAATTCAATTCTGGAATTAAAAACTAGCCTAATGGAAACTATGTAGCCCCTATTGATTATCATTAAAAACATATCTGTTTCATTAACATATGTGCTGGAGGGAAATCTGCCTACCTTGGCTGGCCTACATGTGACTTGTTCAAAATCTCTGAGGCAGCCCCAATATTCCTGAAGTCATCACAAAAGTTAAAGGTTTTAAACAATATGCAAAGTTTCTGTACTGAACAGGAATCAATATTTATTACAAGTAATTAGATTCTAGCACACACACACACATCCATACGCACGCACATACACATACATATACACACACACACACACACACACACACATACATACACCCACACCCACACACACACACATCCACACACACACACACACACATCCCCCCCCCCACACACACACATATATATATATACGCACATACATTCACATACATACACACACACACACATATACACACATACACACACACATACCATCCCCGCACATATATACACACACATACACACACATATATACATACATATATATATACACACACATCTACACACACACACACATCCCCATGCACACACTTCCCCGTACACACACACATACACACACACACACACACACACGCATACACATGCACGCACACACGCACACACGCATACACACGCACGCATACACACACATAAGCACACATATACGCACACATATACACACACGCACACATATACACACACATATACACATCCACACACATACACACACATATACACATCCACACACATACACATCCCCCCCATACACACATATCCACACACACACATATATATATACACACATACATACACATACACATATACATACATACACACACGCACACATACACACACACATCCCCACACATATATACACACACATACACACACAAATATACCTACACATATATACACACGCATATACATACACATGTATACATACATATATATACACACGCATACATACACACACACACATCCCCACACACACATCCACACACACACACATCCTCGCACACACTTCCCCGCATAGATACACACACACATACACACACACATGCATACACATGCATGCACGCGCACACGCACACATACACGCATACGCGCACACACACACGTGCACACACACACATATACACACATTTACACACACATACACACACATACACACACACATTTCCCCACACACATCCCAACACATCCCCACACACACACGCACACACGCGCACACACATACACACACACATACACATACACACGCATCAGGTTATGGACAGAAAGGAAAAACTGGAAAGAGTTTTTCAACAGTCTTTGTCTCCAGATGCTGTTGCTGAGATGGTCCTTACGATTCTTCTGCTGGCCCCATCATCTTTGCCCAGATCCTTCCATTGGTTAGTAAGAGACACAAGGTGGTCAGCTCACTTTTAAAAATTCTCTGACTTCTCAGGTAAAAGTCAGAACTTACAACAACATTTGCGGGACAGAAGAACTATCTTTATTCACACTTATAATGAATTTTGAGCGCAGAGAACAGAGGAAATTTCCCAAGCTGGGTAAGAATAAAACATTTGCCTTTCTCACTCTCTGTAACTTGTTTCCAGCTTCAAGTCACCGAGTTAATGGAAAGCAAAATTTCTCTGTCAGTGATAACTGTCCCTAGAACATAGACCAAACAACTTGTTCTTTTCAGCAAAAGCTGCACTGTAACTCCCTCACAACTCCAAATTACTTGCAACTCAAACTCCAAATATGGCAAGTTCAAATAGTTATTTACACCATGATATAAATGTCAAATAAATGTCTCAGTAAAGGGGTCACCAATCATTTCCATAGCTTCCCACAAAATTCTAGGGTGTATCTGATCTAGGCAAAAATGAGGACTGCAGATGTTGGAGATTACTACAGTCAAGAGTGTGGTGTTGGGAAAGCACAGCAGGTCAGGCAGCATCCATGGAGCAGAAAAATCAATGTTTTGGGCAAAACCCCTTCATCAGGATTCTCTTGCTCCTCGGACGCTGCCTCACCAACTGCACTTTTCCAGCACCACATTCTCGACTCTATACCTGAGCTGGTCCTGGGGGTTTATCCACCGTTCTGCTTTTAAAAATTCCCAGCATCTTCTCCTCTGTAATATGGACATTTTTAAAGGTATCACCATTTATTTCCCAAGTTCTCTAGTTTCCCTATCCTTCTCCACAGTAATCACTGATGCAAAATACTTGTTTGACATGTTACCCATTTCCTGTTGTTTCCTGTTGCTGATTTTTAAGGGGATCTATTCTCTCCCTAGTTAATCTTTTATCCTTAATGTATTTGAAAAATCCCTTTGGATTCTCCTTAATCCTATTTGCCAAGCTATGTCATGTCCCCTTTTTGCTCTACTGATTTCCCTTTTAGAGAAACTGTTACTGCCCTGAAGCTCATCTCGGGTTTCACTCAAATTCTGCTGTCTGCATCTATCATGTGCTTCCTTCTTTTTCTAGACCAGAACTTCAATTTCACTAGTTATCCAGCATTCCCTACACATACCAGCCTTCCCCTTCACCAGAATAGGAATATACTGTCTCTGGACTCTAGTTATCTAATTTTGCAGGCTTCCCATGTTCTAGCTATCGTTTTATCTGTTGATATTTATCCCCAATCAACTTTTGAAAGTGCTTGCCTAATGCTGTCAAAACTGGCCTTCCTCCAATTTAGAATTTTAACTTTTAAATCCTTTTCCACAACTACTTTAAAACAATAGAGTTATGATTACTGGCCTCAAAGTGCCTCCTCTGAAAACTAAGTCACTTGCTCTGCCTGATTTCCCAACAGAAAGTCAAATCTTGCTTCTTCTCCAAAAAGTGCATCTGCATACTGAAGATGAAAACTTTCTTGTCCACACTTAACAAATTCCTTTCCATCCAAATGGGACCTAAGGGGCAACCTCTTCACGCAGAAGATGGTACATGCATGGAATGAGCTTCCAGAGGAAGTGGTGGTGGCTGGTACAATTAGAACGTTTGAAAGGCATCTGTATGGAGAATAGGAACTTGGTCGAAATGTTGGCAAAATGGGACAAGATTAATTTGGAATATCCAATAGGCATGGATGAGTTGGACCAAAGAGCCTGTTTCAGTGCTGTTGATCTCTATGGCTCTATGACTTTGCCTGTAATAGATATCAGGTTATTCGTTTTTCAAAACTGCAGTTAGCTCTTCAAACCCAGGTTTTAAAACATTCCAGTCTGCAGTTTTTAAAAACACAAAAATAAAAATATATGGTCCTTATGGACTTCAGTCCTGCAGATTGACCCTTAACTGACCTAGAGATGCTTAGGAATGGACAATAAATGCTAGCCGAGCCAACACAATTGGCTTCTCATGAATAAAGGAAGGAATGGCTTAGATCGAGAAGATATCAATTTAAAGTGATTGACAGAATTGCTCAAACTATCATTTCGGATTTTCTTTGCATAGTTAGTGTTTGGAATTGAGAAACACTGCTGGAGAGTGTGGTGGAAGCGGATTCTCTTGTGGCATTCAAAAAGGAATTAGATAATTACCTGAAGAGAAAATGTTTCAGGGCTACAGGGAAATGGCAGGAGCAAGAGAACAAGAACATGACAGCACAGATTTAAAGTCATTTTCAAAAGAAGTTAATGTGATAATGACAAAAGCTTTTTCACACAGCTAATAATTAAAGTCTGGAAACCACTAGCTGAGAGTGTGTAGGAGGTAGGTTCAATAGAGGTTTTCAGGAGATCATGCAATGATTATTTAAACAGAAGCAATGATCATGGTTATAGGGAAAGGGCAGGACAATGACACAAAATCATAAGGCTCTTTCGGAGAACTAATGCAGATAACTTGAGCCAAAATGTCACCTTTTGCACCGTAACAATTCTATGTTTCTGGGAGAGAGCAATGATTGAGTTACTCCTGCACTAAGGCAGCAGGGTCACATTGGGTTATATGGCCTCCTCCTGTGCTGTAACTACTCCATAATTCTATGAATAAATTTATCCAAAAAAATGTGTTTCATTATTTAAATTGTAAACAAAGAATACCATCATTATCAATGGTGAAATAAACTTACATTGCTGTTTGACAACATTATCTCCTTTGCGAGTTATAATTGTTGGTCTCCCTTAATTCAGCCTAAACATTTGTTCGAACTCTAAATGACTTCATTTCTGTCAAAGATTTTACACTTTGTAAACTGAACCTTGCCTTATATCAACAATGTCGTACAAAGGAAACCGAAATCCTTTCCTCTACAAATTTATAAAGATCTCAAAATGTCTCTTACATTGATAGCTTTCTTTGAAACTGCCTTCTTTTACATTTGCAGCTCAGTGCCCTGGGTGTTTTGAGATTAATATATTTGTCAGCTCTACTCTGTCAGGTATTTTGAGAGATTCTTCTATCAGGATGGCACCCTTGAGTGTCAATGAAAACAACATTGATTCGATTTGTTGCACGCTGCAGCATCTCAAGGACATTGTCTGTGAGGCAGTCATGCAAAGTCTGCAACCTTCCATTGTAGGCAGAACGTTTAGCATTCTAATCCCTTTCACTTATTTCAGATTGATGGACATTGAGTAGCTGCTGCAGATCTTTAAATGGATCCAGCAATGTTTAAAGCTGTGACTAATTGTGCATAAGTTCCCATCAGCAACTCATGGTGCTGAAGGCAAAAATTGCTTGGAGTAGTACATTTAGACAAAGGCTTAACTTCCTGGTGCGAATGACTACAATGTGTCAGTCAGCAATATCGCCCTCATTTCAACATTTTTGCCAGGATAAAGCAAAAGCAGGAAGTTGTATTGTCAAAGTTTTTACTAGATAATATTTACAAAAAAAATTTCAAACGTTTCCTGATTTCTATCTTGGAATTCCAGACCTGTTCAATTTTTCTTCAAATGAAAATTCTGTTAAAAATACATGATTTATTTTGAGTTTAGGCAGAAATCAAAAGGACAATCAGTCATTGTAATCTTATTTTACTTCAAAAATCAAATTCTGAGTCCCGGAACAGAATACATTATTCTCTAAATATTACATACTGTTAGGTAATGAAGAAACTCGATTGAATCAGATCAGTTTAATATATATACCAGCAGCCAACTCTGACAATGAGTCAGACACTTTGGAGCAGAAGCTATAGATGATGTTAGCACTTAGTGGGGATCCTGAAATAGTGAGGGCATGATGTGGGTTGGCACAAAAAAAATCAGATAGGTGGTTGTAGACAGAATTGTTTATCTCTCTTTGACCTGTAGCTGACCTTCAGTATAAAGTTACATCTGATGAAGAAGATACAAACTTGGATGCTAGAGCTGAAAGTACATTTGGTGTTTGTTCAAAAGAAAATAATGTAATAAACCTTAGACTGAAATCTTATCAACTCTGCAATCTTGATGGGGTTCAATCTGTGAGGTTGGACGGCTTTCGGTGGCATTTAGAAACAAGCTTATGTGACAGCAATTCTTCTTGAAATGGTTTTGTGTGTCAAAGATTAGGCGTTCTATGATGGAAAGACTAGAGTGCAGTAAGCATCTAGTACAGTGCATATAAAAGCATTCTTCTTTGCTGCTAAAGTATGACAAACTGCTGGATGAGTGCTGGTAATGTCAGGTCTTGGCAAGATTGAAATAGGATGAACACTTAGGAACCTACTGGCCCATGTGTGTTAGCCACAGGAGAGGGACTAACCCTTTCCAAATGTTTACTGGGTGTTCGGGAGGTGACATATATCAAAATAAATAAATGTGATGAAAGGAAAGGATGAAATACATTGAATTGCAAATGGAAGTTCCCTTAAATCTGAATGTTTCCATATATTACCAGATGCTGCAAGGATTTGGAGGTGCCAGTGTTGGACTGGGATGGACAAAGGTAAAAATCACACAACACCAGGTTACAGTCCAACAGGTTTATTTTGAAGCACTAGCTTTTAGAGCACTGATCCTTCATCAGGTGGTTGTGCAGTATAAGATTGTAGAACACAGAATTTATAGCAAAAGTGTGCAGAGTGATGTAATTGAAATTATATATTGATGAAGCCTGGATTGTTTGTTAAATCTCTCATCTTTTAGAATGGGAACGTTGGTTTCAGTTCATTCACATGGAAATTCCAGAACTTTCTTACAGTTACATTCTCAAGTGAACTTTAATATTTGGTGCTATGTTGGCCTAAATAATGCATTGAAGGTGTGAGGTGTCCTGTGTGAGGCTGTCTGTGCCTCAGATGATGCAAGGTTTAATACAACTGTGACATATAAAATATAATAATAGAAGATTTGCTGTCATGATAATGTATATATTAACCAACCTTCTCCCTAACTTTGGCACACAGTTAGTCACAGCTAAGCAAAATCCTCATGCTAAGTGGAATTAGAGGAAAGGACATAAATGTAAAGATATAAATATTTGTCTCTATTTTAAAGTCATACATTCTGTTGTTACTTTAATCATATACTTTTGTTAGTTTGTTTTTAAATGATTAGGGAAAGTTAGGATATTTTGGAAAGCAGAATGAACTTGTCTGAAGCTGACAATGTGTCCGCAATGCAAGATGAGAAGCACTGTGGCACAAAACTAATGCGCTACCAGCTCAACACGGCAGGGAGATGCAGAACTACTATCAGCAGCAGGAGCAGCAGCAATCTACTCTTCAAAAACTTGCTACTGCTTCACAGGTCACAGAACATCAGAACATAATTCCAGCTTTCCTGTCTTCATCAGGTCATTGAACATGTGTCATTGTATTTATAATTATGCTCCTGCCATTCTCTGCCTCTTCAAACAGTACCAGGGTTGTTTCTGGTGGTGGTAACCTCCTTTCTCCTGCCTGTGGGAAGCAAAATCTCCCTGTGGACCCCTACAGAGTGCAGTATCTGTTGTTGCAGCATAGTGCCAGCTTGCCGCATTAAGCCTCTACCTCAGCGAGTATTGACTCAGGAAATATACCTCCTCCAGATTCAATTCTGGCTGAGGCTGGATCCTTTTGTAATGAGAATAGTTGATGCATGTCATAATCATACTCACTCAGTAGGGAAAACAAGATGTTAGGTCCAGAACAATTGGTTTGGTTAAAAAGTGACTGACAAGCATACTACTGAAACCTCTGTGTTCCTGATATGTTGGCAGCAATCCCTACCCTCAGTGAGTCTGAAAGTTAAAATTCAATTCTTGTTCTCCTTTTTAGATTTAAACACAATCTGGATTGTATAACATGTTACAAAGCTCTTCACAGATTGTGAATTTCTTTTGAGGTTTTCCCTTTCACATGCAACATCATTTTCTCAGCTCAGTTGCTGTTTAATGACCAAGCCACACATTTCCATTGTTATTCGATTCTTCCTCTCTGAAGTCCTGTTCTGAATCCTTGCTACTCATCCACAAGCTTAATGGTCACCTACATCTTGTTATTGCTTGTTAGGGGGACGTCTCATGCAGACAAGCAATCAGACAATTCCAAACATGAGCTTTTAATTGCAGCCATCAAAAGAAAAGAAAAAAAAGATACAAATATTTGTTGCAGTTCACACCCACAATGTGAACCAAATGTTGATATCTTGACCTTAACAGTTCATGATAACCTTCTTCACCCAATGCACATTTACCAGAACAGGGTGTCAAACAGTCCTCAGGCTTTGAGATCTTTATGCAGCTACGATCTATCATTCACAGGAGAACTTTCTTCAACTCAATGTTCCTCCTTAAGTGACTGCTCCCATTCTCCTTGGTCTTTAACAGCTATTACATTGCTTTGTCACCTACTCCAATCTGACTGGACTATTCTGGAGGTCCATTCCAGATGTCCCCAAACTGTGGAATCGGATCTTTAGTAACCTTATTCGCCATGGCTCTGGTTGAAGCTTGTGCATCAATTCGTTAAAGGTGCCATACTAGCTGAATGACTAACACTTTACGTTCACAAGGGTATGGCTGCTTTCCCATCCCAAAACTGCCTCAACCATTCCACTGCCATTCATCAGAGTCCATCAATATCACCCCTGAACAGTATGATACAGTGATGTCATCCTCATCCAATACAACCCTTAGATACTCCACAAGTGATGGGACTCATTTGCTCAGCATTTACATTTTAAGTTATTGTCACGAACTCTGTATCACCGAGAGGACACAACAATGACATGGTGTCAACTGCCTTTGACCAACATTTCTTGTATAAGCACACTCCAAAATTGCATGTGTTATAAATGTATGAATATATGTTTGCAAATGGAATGTATCTAGAATTGGCACTCCTATGCTTCATGCGTTTGCCTCTTCAACACATCCATAAACATTCATTCCCTCCACCAGTGATACTTTGTAACAGCATTGTGTACTATGTACAAGATGCATGGCAGAACTTCACCAAAGATCCTCAGACAGCACCTTTCAAACCATCTAGAAGGACAAGGGCAATAGATACATGGGAATCTACCACCACCTTCAAATTCCCCTCCAAGCCACTCACCACCCTGGCTTGGAAATATATTGCCTTCACTATCACTGAGTCACAATCCTGGAATGCCCTCTCTAATGGCATTGTGGGTCAAACTAGAGCACATAGACTCCAGCGGTTCAAAAAGTCAGCTTACTGACACCTTCTCAAGGGCAATTAGGGAAACAAATAAAATGAAATCCTAATGTTTGGCAGACATGGAACTCATACTTTTATCCATCAAATGCCAGCTGCTAATGTCCATGAATGAGGGGTGCCTGCAAATGGTGTCAGTGAATTATGTCCAAAGTGCTGTTTAGTCCTCAACAGTGTAGGCTTCTCATAGCCAGCAGGGAGCTAGTCACTAGGTACCCATTGGAGTTCCATACCAAGATTTCTGGACATATAGCTTGATAAGATAGGAAGCTGAAAATGAATGAAGTGAGTTGGGCAATTAATAAGTCGTTTAACAACCTACAATCACCCTCAATCGGCAACTTATTGCTGCCTAGCAAGAAACTCACCTGCCACTCAGCAAAAGCAACTGCTCCCATCATTGATATTGGCCTTGCTCAATTTCTTATCTAATTTTGCCACAAATTTTACTGTCGCTCAAGGCACTCAGATCCCTAAACTACCAGCCATATTTAAAAGTATATCATTACATTTAACCTTGACATTGATACTTCTGCCATAATGTTTAGTACTCATTTTTTGAGCAGTTATTTAAGGATGCTAAGTTGCATTATGTAACAATCACAGTTCAGTAATTATTTTCACATTTTGAAGTCAAAACATGTTTATTCAATTGGAACCTCAAGCCCTGAGTGCATTATCTGCTCTCATATTTCTGTTAAATTCTAAGGTAGCATAGTATGGTGAAATTAAATGGGGCCTTGTCTTCATCTCCTATACAAATGGATTCAAAATTTGATGGTACAATAGGAATAGGAGCAGAGAATGAATTTGGTTTGATAGTTAACGATCAATGAATAGCATCAAACATAGTTTACTTTCTCACTCATTTATTTATTATTTCTGGGACGTTGCACAAATTGATAGCTTCTATTTGTCTACATGAGAACGGTGGCCACACTCCAAAAATAATTCATTCATTGCAATAAGCTTCAACATCTCTTGAGAATGTGAAAGAAACTGCTTAGTCAGTACAATTGTTTTTTTTAAACTGTTGTGGAGATTTATGAAAAGTTCAGACAATGAATGGAGGTGGATTATGTGAGTGGTACAAAAGTTCTGAATTCTGATTTTTCTCATTATGTTTAGAATCACTTTGGTCATTGTGAATTATTTCTAAATGAAGTAAAAAAGAAAATATTCATTGTTTGTTTGTGCATAAATACTGCTTAAGAAACATAAACATTATAAATTATTCATCTACAGACACTTATAACGTCTCCATTACAAAGATACCCAATATTAAAATAAATCATAATTTTACCAGATACAAGTTCTTCGACTGTGTAAAACTGCACAGGCAGTAAATGCTCACCCTACTGAAAACTGCGGATAGTCGTGCATCAATGGTAAAAACCAATACTAAAGGCTTTACATGATCAATGCTACCATCTACAGTGCTAAACAAATTATTACAAAATTCTGGTTTCAATTATCATGGCTGGATGCTATGTATCTTTTTCTTGTGTGTTTTAAGCATTTTAGACATTTTAGAAAAGTAGCCTCAATAAATGTTATACCTTTTATTCCTGTTGTTCTTCTGCAACTCAATGCTGTTTGCAGTGTCTTTCCTCTGCATCTGCTCTCGTGATGCTCCAGATTGTTTCTTTCAATTAAATTGCAATGTTTTGTACCATTTTTTTCCCCTCTGGAATCCAGTATGAAAGATAGCATACAGGAAGTGAAAGGAGTTTATTGAGCAGGATCTCTATGAGTTAGCGTAAGTCATGACGTTTTCTGAATTAAATCAAAACTAACATTTCATGTATTTTGGGGTAAGCAATTGTCACAACTTTAGAGAATTGGGATATCAGAATCAGGATTTAAATGCTAAGCTCAACTGACAGTTAGCTTTAGCTCTGCACTACAAGAAAAGATTATTGCTTTCTTGGCCAGGATTCTGGATGGAGTGTGTTACAGTGGCAGCTGCTCCATCATCGAAAGAGAAGGTATCAGAAAGGGGCCTTGTTCTCCTCTTCGGTGTGTGAGCTGTTAATTGCAAGGAAATGATGCATTCACTCTAGTTACTTGTCAGCAATAACCTATGATAAATTGAAGGGTAAAATTATAATAAAATGTGACAATACTGAAAAGAAAAATGCTAGGATTATTTGTCCCCATTTGGCTAAAGCAAGCAATGTGAAATTTGAAGAGTAGCTAGCACTTAAGTCAGTATCATCTGTGGCTTGACTTATTGCACTTAGAACAAAGCCGTCAGGCTGACATCTCAGTCCAGTGTTGAGGGAGTGCTACACTGTCTCAGATGCTGTATTTTTGAGGAGTGCTGAACCATGCCCCTCAACTGGATGTGAAAGATTCAATGGCACGTTTCTGTAGATCAGGCAAAATATCCCTGATTTCCAAGCCAATATTTATTCTTCTACCAAACTCTCAAAAATGATTGTTGGATTATTAGTACATTCATTTTTTTGGAACTTGCTGTGTGCAAATTGATTGTTGTATCAAATTAGTGACAGATTCAACATGGTGTGCACCAGGTAATGTTGTTCAACATTTGAGTTTGAGGCGAGGTTTTTCTCTTTGTTCAATGCTGTTACTCAGGGAATGCAGAAAGGACAGGTAACAGAAAGGGTGAGGCAGGGCTGATGAGTGTGGTGCTTGGGTCAATGCTTTCACTGATAAGAGGATTAAGTTTACAATTGGACCCTGAGGTGGTACTTTTAGGCACAGTGGAAATAGGTGTCTGAAAGAGGCCAGGCTCCGGCCTATAGATGTTGTGATGAGGAATGCGTACTTCTAAGGCTGCATATCTTAAACTGTTATCTTAATTTGCCATTTTGACAGGATGTGATCTACTAATCCCATGACTTGTTGTCAGTCTACAAGCAGCAGGAGTAGAAATCAGGTATCTTATTCCCTGCCTCCCAGGCGACAAAATAAATAATAAAGAAAAGGTCAATCCTATATTACAATTTTATGTTCTATGTAGATATTCCAGATACCTGATATAGTTTGGTAAAACAAAAATGAAGGCTCTTTGTTTGAAGATATATACATAAAGAGGCAAAATTTCCAAATTTACATCAAAGATAAAACTACAATGTAGGATTGTCTGTGTTTTTTATTATTTAATCACAGGATGTGGGTGTTAATTGACTATCCTGAATTGCCCAGATGACAGTTAAGGGAGAACAATATTTTTGTTCATATGGATTGATGTGTAGTTCAGAATAGTTAGGGAAGCAGTTTCCTTCCCTGAAAGACGTTCATGAGCTAGAAGGGTAATTGCAGTGCATTTCAGTGATTTCATCCAGTGTGTTTAATTGAGGAAGTTCCAGAGGAAATGGCAGGTCGTGAGTTTGAAGGATCGTGAGTTTGAAGCAAAGCAAGTTCAGTGTCTGGGTCAGATGTTAGGGCCCATTGACATGGCTGCTAAGAAACGGCTAGTTTGAAGGAGTTAAGAATGACTCGGAAATGGTTATCCCACAGAGATCGGGTCATTGGGGGAGGCAGGCATGATGGGGCAAGGTGTTCTGGGTCGGATCCAGGGGATGATCGTCATCTGCAGCTGCTTTTGGAAAGATAGCTATGCCAATAGAGGAGTTCAAAGTTTTGCTTCCCCACTTCGCACAGCTTTCTGTGCAGATCTACAATGGGATGTCAAACATGCAATCTCATTGCAACATCAGAATTCACCAGAGGATGGCCTTGGTCACACAGCTAAGTAGGCCACCAGATCATTGGCCAGCACCAGCTGCAGAACAGGGATTTTGGGAGGAAGCAACTTCATTACTTTGGTGTATCAACTCATTTCAGTAATTTTATCAACTACCTTCAGATATCAGAAAGACAATATCAGAGATGGCCAAGGATTTCTCCTGCAACAAGTTTTGACTGCCCTTCTTCTTTGGAGGAAACCTTATGCCAGCCTCCTCAAGGTAATTGCAATACTGAATTTCGACATTGATAGCTAAACTCAGGGGTCCTCAAGTAACATGTATGGCATTTCTGCAACAAATAGGTGTATACAGGAGGTAACACAAGTCCAATCCAGAATGAGAGTTGACCTCAATGATATCACAAGGATCTTACAGGTGACAGAGTGTAATTGACTACATAAAATTGACTCTTATAGTACTCTGGGAACAGACAGCTGTATTTGTAAATCAAAAAGGGTTTCAGTGTCTTCACTTCAAATAGTCTGCAATCACCAGAAAATTATTACTTCCTAGGGAGCTTTCATGGTGCACACAACTGAAGGAAATGCCAGCATCTAAATTATTTGAGGTTTCAGTCCAAGTGTAGGGTTTGAACCTGATTAACAAAGATTATTCCCTTGGAACACGGAAAATGACACCAGTGCATTATATTACTACATGGCAGTGATCCTTGCTGCTAATTAAACCAAACACCCAGAAAAGCTCACCTTGCCTTGTAATCTGTTAAACTATGAGTGACAGAGAATCACAACTTACATTACTGAAAGAAAAAAAATCAATTTATTCTTTAACTCTAAAAATGAACATTAAACAACAACTATTTACAACTCCAAACCTCTTTTCTCTTAAATGTTTGTTATCTACCTCTCACTCTATAGCAATACACTGACAGTAGCGGTCATCACCAGTATCCTCATCCCTCTGACTGTAAATATTTCTGGGTCATCTTCGGTCTTTTGTTACAAAGACATTTCATATGATAAAGGTACCTTTGATAGAGAATGTTTGGTTGGCCTTTACTCTGAAAATGGCAGTAAGTCGTTCTCTCTCAGGCTTTCAAAATGTCTGCTTTTTTATATGCCAAACATCAGATCATCATATTGATGTTGTCAAAACAGTAAAATTCAAATTCAATTGGGTTTTAGTATCCCAGGACATAATTTAAACTGGTTAAATTTGAACTGTTGTGAAAACATAGCAACCAAAAGTCAGGTATTTATTTCACAAAAAATGTTACATATTTCATTTTTCCAGGACATTCTGAGACTGCTAGTCAGTCACATGACATGTGTCTACAAGCTCTGTGTAAAACAGCCTTCACTCTCTCTTAAACGTATAGCACACACCTTCAGCTTCATAACAATTATGGCCCACACCCCTGTCGAGGAGTGTGACAACACAGCACAAAACACAACACAACTAGAGGTATCATGTGGATATAATGGTGCTTCCATTGCCTTGTCTATTGTCTGATGTACCTCAGAGAGTGTTCTAGGTTTGTTGTTGTCTGCTGTGCTTTGCACAACTTGGCATTGCAAAGGGAACAAGAATGCCCAAAGAGGACCTGCTAAACTCCTCAGATGAGAATGATGGATAGATACATGAGGAGGATCACAGATGGCAATACCATGAAGAAATGTGCCAGTTCTGTCACAGAAATTGCAGTCTTCAAAAGATTTGACCAGAAGTGATACACCTATCAAAACCATAATTTCCTACTCTGTAAGCCTTAACCTATCCTGATTGTGTGCCCACCTCTGCCACCTCCAACTGGAGCTACATCCCAATAAACATCCTTGATCTTCCAGAAGATAAAGAGGCTGAAATGTTCTGAAGTGTGATGAAAGCTATTGGAATTTCTCTTGGTTTCTGTCTTTGCATGGACCCTCCAGTCAATGAAGCTATGAGCCCATACTGTCAAGACTATGATTGACATCAATATTTTGTATAAATATTGATATTGATTTTGGTAATCTCCTTTTTGAGTCATTAATGGGGAGGCCAGTTTATGCAGGCATGCTGTGTTTTCCTGTGAATAAAAATCAAGCCACACTAATCACCATTAACTAAAGAGTGGCCTCTAAACACACCACTAAATTTTTGTCCACACAAACAAGATGTGACTTAGTTCTGATAATAGCCAAATGAGCAAATATATTCTGACATCTATATACATGTGCTGTCCAAGATGTGAAATTGTTAGGTGCCTATCCTTGTTAAAACTCACTTGATACATTCTCTACCATGTTAACAAAAGAGAAATTTAGAACAAGTTTAAAAAAGTGAATTGGCAATAGCAATCAATCTAACTCTTAGCTAACAGTGGTTGGTTGTGTGGCATATACATGACAATGATTAGTGGTGGAATTGCTGTTTAGAGTAATGTGAAAAAAAAGTTCACCCAGTGAAAGGGAAAATAAACAAGATTGGCAATGGGAGGGACTGATGGGGGGAGGGGATAAGCACCTTAAATTCCTGTAACATCAAATATAACATGTGCAATTATTTGATTAGGTAGTGTAATGACGTGCATTAATTACAATACAATTGGATAATAGAGTTACATGCATTAATTTGGAATCTGAGATATGTAAACACGATTGGGTAAAGGTGGGATTGCATAAAATATAATGTCTTGATTGGAAATTAATATTTGTTGAAATAGTTATTTGGAGGCTTCATATCTGAAAATTAGTATAAAATCTTTGATCTTGCGATGAAGATTCGACTTGTGCACCATTTTCTTGATGTTATTCCTCCCATCCATGTATGAAAAACCATACAAAATGAAAACTGAATCCTTTCTTGTCTGAAAGGAAATATAGAGTAAAAAGTGAGGTCTGCAGATGCTGGAGATCACAGCTGAAAATGTGTTGCTGGTCAAAGCACAGCAGGTCAGGCAGCATCCAAGGAACAGGAAATTCGACGTTTCGGGCCAGAGCCCTTCATCAGGAATGCCTGATTCCTGATGAAGGGCTCTGGCCCGAAACGTCGAATTTCCTGTTCCTTGGATGCTGCCTGACCTGCTGTGCTTTGACCAGCAACACATTTTCAGCTGAAAGGAAATGTAGGGCAGAATTCATCAGGAATACCAGAATACTTGAGTATTTTAAAGTTATCACTGCTTTAAGAATACTGAGTCAGTCACAGCTGTAAATGTTCGAATAGACAAGCAGATAGTAGAACTTGTCGAAGGAATGGGCGGGCAAAAGCAATCGACTCCACTTAAAATGTTTACCACAGAGTTAGTAATACGTTCAGGAAAAGTTAGTGAGAGATTACGTAAACAAATCATAGAGAGGAATGAGAGTCCTTCGATCTGTTTGGGGAAGTCTGGTTTGAGGTTTGAATGGGAAGCGATCATTTCAGAACTCTGTGTAAACTTAATAATCTCTGGCGGAAAGGGGGAAAACAATATCTTAAATTAATGTCGCAAAGGTCGAGGTTGAGATGGATAGAAGTAAACATTGAGCATTCACCGTTGCCTCTGATTAGCACAGCCATTGTGACTGGGCACAATGAGATATGACTGCAATACTGGAGTAAAGGGCCATTAGACTAATTAGCACTATGGCGGTAACTGTACAATCATTGCAGTGGTAAGCAACAAAAGGACGATTTAAAAGATTTAGAAGACAAAGTCTGACAGAAAATGTAGCTTGAAGTATATTAAAACTATGATAGGATGGGAAAGTGCTTAATCTAAACTACAGAAGTTGCTGGAAGATTTTCCAAGGTAGACAAGCTGCATCAGGAGATGAAAAAATCAACATTTCAGGTGTCACCTTTCTTCAGAATCTGAAACAGCGTCTTCTCCGCCTCCTGATGCTGCCTGGCTTGCTGTGTTCTTCCAGCCTCCTGTTTGTCTGCCTTGGATTCCAACATCTACAGTTTATTTGTCTCTAACAAAGGAAGATTTTCCAAAGCTGCAAACTCAGGAGTTTATTTTTAAAATTTAGAAAGAGAAGTATATTAACCGGTGAGAGATAGGTTACTGCCCAATTCATTTGAGAATTACAGGAAACTTTAAACTGGCTGCAGAAGCCAGGAAAACCTGGGGGTTTTCCACAGGCATGGGAATCCACTGCTTGAAGCACAAAAAGAGGGAAAACCCTCAGCCAGCAGCAAAGTGATACAGTATGACTATTCAACACAATGAAAACCTTTAGAAGAAGTAAAATGCTACTGAATTTTCAAAATACAGAACTGGAAAAACATATTTGAAGGTAAAGTTACAACGTTGCTCTAAGACAGAAACTTTTCGTGTTGTTGTCTGCAGGCATCCTTTTCAGTGATCATAACTGTGGATGATTCAGATCTGAGCAGAGGAGCAGAACTCCATTAGAAACAGCTAAATGGGAGCCACAAAACATTGTGTTTTGCTTCCAGAGCTTTGCCAGACACAGGGACATGGAATTAGGCAATTGCAGAAAAGGAGGCTTTCTGAGTCACCTGGTTTTCAAGAGGTTTTCAGTTGACATCCTCGACTTGAAAGTTATCATAGAGTTTCCATATTAGGCAAGAAATGATTGATGAGGAAGCCTTTCCCGGTTGAGATTTTCTGACTCTCTTTATGTGGCTTGCCTAAAAGACCAAATATCTACAGAGACAGCTACAAATGATGGCAGATATACTCTCGAGAGTAACTGTCTACAGCCTGACTACGTCTGATGAGAAATTCATTGGTGAAATTAAATTGTATGCTTAGGCTGTAGCAATACGATGGTCAGTAACTTAAAGCAGGCTGAATCAAATCCAACAGGGACAGAAAACTGACCAACAATATGTTGCCATCCATTGGCATTGTGACAAAGCTTAGTTTATTATCATGGAGAGTCAAAGTTAAAATAAAGCTATATCCTACCGACACCACAGGCACAGTCACAAGGGTTCATTTATTAATTAAAACAACTTCAGATTCGGGAGATGCTGCCAAACCTGCTGAGTTTCATCAGCAACTTCTGTTTTTGTTCTAGTATGTTTAATATTTCTTAATCGATATAACTTTTAAGCTCTAGCATTGATTGCCTTAAAATTTTTATTCTCCATCTCCTCCATTATCTCTAAAGCTTTCATTTTTGCAATATGGAGCCTAGTACTGTAATAAATGGGATGATTAGGTGGATGTCTTCAAAACAGACAAGCTTGCTCTCAAATTGGGGTCATCTTATTATCCAAATAAAATTCAGCAGTTTATATTGTGGCAGGGACTTGTAAGCACGTAGTTTCAAGATTAAAGATACAAATTGGATGTCAGGACATAAACAGCACATTATATTTTGCAAGAAACAGCCTGCTTAGCTAACTCAAAAAGCTCCAAATGTCTTCTATCTTGCCTCAAATAATGGCAAAATATTTCCCTGAAAGTAAAATTATGGAGCGTATCAAAGGACTATACTCAAGAAATTGACAATGCCAGATTGCAGGGATTGCAGGAAAGAATGTCATCTACTGTATCCATTTCACCCGATGTGGCCAGCTCTACATTGGGGAGACAAGCCACCAACTTACAGATCGTTTCAAAGAACATCTCTGGGATACCTGCACCAACCAACTCAACTGCCCCATGGCTGAACACTTGGCTGAAACAGCCCCTCCCACTCTAACAAGGACATGCAGGTCTGGGGCGGCCTCCATCACCAAACCCTAACAACCCGACGCTTGGAGGAAGAACGCCTCATCTTCCACCTTGGGACCCTGCAACTACACGGGATTAATGTGGATTTCACCAGATTTCACTTTTCTCCTCCCCCCACCTTACTCTAGACCAGACCCTCCAACTCAGCACCACCCTCATGACCTGTCCTTCATCTTTCACATCTATCCACTCCACCCTCTTTTTGGACCTATCACCTTCTTCCCCACGTTCATCTACCTATTGCATTCTCAGCTACCTTCCCCCCAGCCCCAACATCTCCTATTTATCTCTCAGCACCCCCGCAGCCCAAAAAGCCACATTCCTGATGAAGGCCTTATGCACAAAACGGTGATTCTCTTGCTCTTCGGATGCTGCCTCACCTGTTGTGTTCTTCCAGCGCCATACTCTTGACAAGAATTTGCAGATGCCTGTTTATCACCTTCTTCATTTCTTTTTGTTCAAAGAGAACAGCAGTTCATTAATTTAGCAACATATAAGCGGAACATTATAGCAAACAGTGCTTAAATCAAACAAAGTAATGAAGGAATAAACCAACAGCTGTCTTGTTTTACATGCAGTTCTGAAGGTAGCTTTTGCGCAACATTGTTCAGGCTTGAAACAGTTAACTCCCAAAAAGGAAATAGTGGAATGGAGAAGAGAGCCCGGAATAGTGAATACGTCTAGGGCTAAACCTATCTGCAAAGTATCTCAAACTTAACTGGAGTCTGTTAATCAAAATCAAGCACATCCACATCTAAAGTATCACCTTCATCCTATTTTTATATTAATTTAATTTAGTTTTTGTTAATGTTAATTGAACAGTGAAAAATATTCATTGAAGAATAAAGTTAAAAAGTAAATAGACTTTGCAATATGAATAGCATTTTATCATAAATAGACTTCTTTAACCATATACACTATAGTAACAAGCATTGTGATTTAGAATTAATTACCGTAAAAATCCTCACACTTGTCTCTCACAGCCTCAGTGGAATAACCACAGAAGCCCAGAAAGAAAAGAATGTAACAGCCATCTCCATCACAATTATGAGGTTCCTGTGGATAGATGACATGAAATTACAGTATTCGAAGTTGTGCAGGGTCACTGTTGAATTTCACAATATTTTTGATTTTATTTCACAGAGAATATTTAATTATGATTATTGATGAGTGATATACACAATTTGAAACAGAAATATGGCTAGAGGTGGAACTATAGAAACTGAGTGCCTTCCATGTGTGGGTATTGGGAGTTCTTGTTTGCATATCACCGTTATAAAAACTTGGCCGTATTTGAAAATTAACTCTAGGGAGTATTCTGTGTTCACAGATTGACTGACAGCTTCAGAAGGTGCTTTAAAGGATTAACTGTTTTTACTGTTATTTTATGTAACAGGTATCTGTTAAGTTTTTGAGATTTATCACTTAAGGAGATTTAAAAGCTTTGCATGGCTTTTTTGAATGGAATATTTTTCATGATCATGTGTGTAGAAATGAGAGTTTTATCAGATTGTCAGGAGTTTATTTTGTTGCATCTGGTCAATGCTCTGAAGTTTGCTCAGGATGGATTCATGGTGATTAGATATGAATTTGGCACTGGGGGTGGGAGGAAGCTTATTTGAATGGAGGCCTGAAAATAAGATGTCAAGAAGCCCACTATTGAGATACAAATTGGAGGCTGTGGGCAAGTAGCAAGAAGAATGCAAAGTTGTGAAATGCATCATCAACAACGGTGATTGTGCATCCCTCACACAGAAAAACTGTTCATCCCTGGTCAGTCTGAGTTTCAGCAGGACCACTCAGCTCCAGAACTCATTAAAGCCTAGCTGCAAACGTGGATGAAATTGCTGAATTTCACAAATGAGGTGAGATGCCTGTCTTTGACATCAAAATGCCATTGACAGAGGATGACATTGAGGAAATCTCTGCAGGGGTTCCACAAATAGGCTCTTGGCCCAACCACCTTCAGCTGCTACATCAATCGCTCCATCATAAGGTCAGAAATGGGAATATTTGCTAATGGTTGCACAATGTTCAGCATCATTCATGATTCATCAGATACTGAACAGTCCATGTTCAAATCAAATAAGTTCTCGACAATATCCATGTTTGAGCTGAAACATGGTACATAGCATTCATGGATAGAAGTGCCAGATAATGACCATGTCTATCCAGTGTGAGCAGAACAATTTCCCCTTGACATTCAATAATGTTCCCATTAGTGAATCCTCCACTATCAACATCTTAGAGATTACCATTAACCAGAAATTTAATAAGACCAGTCATATAAATACAGTGTTTGCAAGTCAGAGACAGGGAATCCTGTGGTCACCTTCCTCTTGCAAAAATTGTATCGATGCCCTCCACCGCATCTCCTCCACTTCCCGCTCCTCCGCACTTGAGCCCCGCTCCTCCAACCGCCACCAAGACAGAACCCCACTGGTTCTCACCTACCACCCCACCAACCTCCGCATACAACGTATCATCCGCCGTCATTTCCGCCACCTCCAAACGGACCCCACCACCAAGGATATATTTCCCTCCCCTCCCCTATCAGCGTTCCGCAAGGACCACTCCCTTCGTGACTCCCTCGTCAGATCCACACACCCCACCAACCCAACCTCCACCCCCGGCACCTTCCCCTGCAACCGCAGGAAATGTAAAACTTGCGCCCACACCTCCACACTCACTTCCCTCCAAGGCCCCAAGGGATCCTTCCATATCCGCCACAAGTTCACCTGTACCTCCACACACATCATCTATTGCATCCGCTGCACCCGATGTGGCCTCCTCTATATTGGGGAGACAGGCCGCTTACTTGCGGAACGCTTCAGAGAACACCTCAGGGACGCCCGGACCAACCAACCCAACCACCCCGTGGCTCAACACTTTAACTCTCCCTCCCACTCCACCGAGGACATGCAGGTCCTTGGACTCCTCCACCGGCAGAACATAACAACACGACGGCTGGAGGAGGAGCGCCTCATCTTCCGCCTGGGAACCCTCCAACCACAAGGTATGAATTCAGATTTCTCCAGTTTCCTCATTTCCCCTCCCCCCACCTTGTCTCAGTCGGTTCCCTCAACTCAGCACCGCCCTCCTAACCTGCAATCTTCTTCCTGACCTCTCCGCCCCCACCCCACTCCGGCCTATCACCCTCACCTTGACCTCCTTCCACCTATCCCACCTCCATCGCCCCTCCCCCAAGTCCCTCCTCCCTACCTTTTATCTTAGCCTGCTTGGCTACTCTCTCTCATTCCTGATGAAGGGCTTATGCTTGAAACGTCGAATTCTCTATTCCTGAGATGCTGCCTGGCCTGCTGTGCTTTGACCAGCAACACATTTTCAGCTGTGATCTCCAGCATCTGCAGACCTCATTTTTTACTCCTGAATTTTTCCCCAACACACCAATAGCAGGTGGGTGGGACAATGATGCACACTCTGCCTGCACCCCACCCCCCCCGTTTTGTTATAATTACTCCTCAATTTTACATTTTCCACTGGGATGGTTGTCCTTTAGATCCCTGACTTCAGCTCCCTGACTTCAGCTTATGTGGTCTTTTGAATTGCCTTTGCAAATGTAAAGTCATACTGTGACTGCAAGTTGTCAAATAATGTTTCATCTAAGTTGCTGCAAGCTGTTTTGTTGCTGATTAGTTCCTCTTTTAAGTTACGATACTCACAGTTCTCTGAATGTCTGTGCAGATCATTGATAAAAGAACCGATATGTTCTTGTTGCTGGGTATGTTTTTAAATTACGCTTGATTGACAATTGTATTTCACTGTAGATTGATTAAGAATTGAGTATCTTTATTATTTGTTCCTATGCAGCATTCTCTGAACCTGTATCCAAATTGAATATCATTCGCACAGTTACCTTCGCACACAATAATGTACTGACTTCCTCACTGCTTGACTTCTCATCGAGACTGGATGCAATGTGATACTTTGCAAATCGTTGCTTCTGCTTGATTAGGACCTGCAGCCTGCTCAAGGCTTTTCAGTAATGTCAGACTTTTGCATATTGTTTTTTCGCTTAGTGATATCATATAGGCTTGTGCTGCTAAAGGATATTTGCAGAGTGTTCTGAGACAAGGAAAACATTAACTTTATTCAACAAACTTTTTTGTGGCTTAAGTTTGCCTCAAGGCTCTAAGAAAGTGAAACATTGTGACATTGTCTACTTGCCTCTGACAAATACTGTCTCATTAAAATATTAGTTAGAATTAACCTTTTTATATGACACAAATTAGCAAACAAATGTGAAAAAAGATAGTTTTTTTTTAAAATCCCAAATCAAATAGGCAAAAATCTTGCTGTCATTCATAATCTAACTTCTGGATGCTTGGAAGCTAGATTGATAATATGCTTATGTTATACAGGTGATGACTTTTGTCAACAAAGTGCATTAATGTGATGATATTATGCCTTTAAGAGGTGTATTTTGCCCTAGTTTCTTTTGTGAAGGGTTGGTTGAGACTGAGGTGGTGAGTGGTCTATTCCAAGCCAATAAACAGCTTCTGAGATTTTTTTAAAAATAACAGTTGTAATAGAAACAGCATGAATGGGTGGAGTTAGGCTCCCACAGAACCAGGGTTTTACTTTAGCTTTCAGCAGTAGTTGGGGTTCTGAAAGTTGCAGCATCTCCTTCTCTTTGCTACAACTGAAAGCTGGAATTCCCTCTGTTGCCAGAATTACATGTGACACAATCAGTTTCATTGAATTTGACTCTGTGAATGGGGTGTTTATGGAATGTTACTATATTGGAATTTTTTTTCCTTTAGCAGGTAAAAATCTATTATTTTGAAGTTGTTCAGTAGAGTTAAGTTATTCCAATTCTTTCTTTTGTTTGTAATTTTACTATAATGTAAGAATAAAGTGTGTTTGCTTAAAGCTGAGTACTGCAACCAGTCAAATTGGGAACAGAGCACTTTACACTTGCCTTTAAATAAGATAAACGTTAGAGTCTAGACTATTTCTTTGTTATGTTTCAAGAGGGATTGGTCTGGTCCATAACAAATTGGAGGATCTTGTCAGGATCACCATCTTTAATTCCAAGTTGTGTTTAGGAATTGTAGACTCAAATGTCAGTGAATAGGAGAAAGTGAGGACTGCAGATGCTGGAAAGTCAGAGTCGAAAAGGGTGACGCTGACAAAACATAGCAGGTCAGGCAGCATCTGAGGAGCAGGAGAGTCAAAGTTTTGGGCATGAGCCCTTTGTCAGGATTGTGAGGCTTATACCTGAATCATCGACTCTCCTGCTCCTCGGATGCTGCCTGACCTGCTGTGCTTTACAGCGCCACCCTTTTCAATTCAAAGACAGTGAAAGGAGAGTGTTGGTGTTCTCTTTTCGGTATTGCATTTGGTTGATTAAAATAGGATGTTCCTTGTGTCATAACAATAGCTGTTTCAGAGGACAAATGTTCCCTGTGTGTGGAAGAAGTCACTTGGGGTTTACAGAAGGTGTGTAACGCACAGCTTTTGGAATACGCAAGCAAGCTGCATTTGAAATTGTCTTTGACTGTGAGGAAAGAGGAGGTAATTGCAGCAATAGCTCGACATTTATAAGCGTCAGGAGTGCAAACAGAATTAATAGAAATGACTAAAGGCAGCTTGAACAGGAAAAGGAAATGAAATAGTCTGAATTACAATTGAAAGCAGAAGTAAAACAGAAAATGAGATCAGACATGGAGAAAGAGAGTTTTTGCACTTCGGAATTTGCAACTGAAAACTGAAAGTCAACTTAAAATGGCAGAGGTAGAGATGAAATGTAGGTGTAGTAATGAGGACGCAGGAAATGTGTTTAAATATGTCCTAATGTTGCAAAGGTTCAACAAGGACATAGAAGTCTTTTTCATTTTATTTGAGAAGGTAGCTAAACAAATGAAATGGCCAGTAGCTATCTGTGTATTGTTGATTCAAACACAATTGGTAGGTAGTGCTAATGAGGTATTCGTATCACTATCAGAGGAGGTACGTGGGGCAGTATGGTGAGGTGAAGAAAGCCATCTCGTGCCGGAAGCCTACCAACAACATTTTAAGAATCTAAGGAAGGACCTGGTTAAATATATGTAGAGTTTGAAAGGATCAAACAAAGTGACTTTGATAGGCGAATAAAGACATTGAAAATAAATAAACATATGATGCACTTAGAGTGATAATTATTTTGGAGGCATTCAAGTATACATTTTGTGAAGTACTGAGAACTCATGTTGAAGATCAGAAAATTGAAATTTCAAGATTAGCAGCTGAAATGGCTGATGATAATGAGCTGGTTCATTCCTCAAAGTTTGGCTTCTAACATCAATTTCAATCTGTTTTGAATAGAAATGATAGACAAGTAGGAGGCTGGAAGAACACAGCAGGCCAGGCAGCATCAGGAGGTGGAGAAGTCGACATTTCGGCTGTAACCCTTCTTCAGGACTGGAGGTGGTTGTAAGGGGAGCTGCAGATAAAGAGGGTGGAGGAGGGCAGGGTGATGAGGTGGGCATAGGTGAAGACAGGTAGACGGTACGAACTGGTTGCTCGATGGGAGGGATGAATCCGGTATGTGGCTGAGAAGAATGAAAGGGATGAGGAAGAGCTGGGGAGGGAGTTGAGAGGTTATTTGAAATTGGAGAACTCAGTGTTGAGTCCTCTAGGCTGCAGGCCTCCAGGCAGAAGATGAGGTGTTGTTCCTCCAATTTGTGGATGGATTTGTTGTGGCAATGGAGGAGGCCAAGGATGGTAATGTTGGAGTGGGAAGGGGAATTAAAATGTGCTGAGAAATTAGGTCAACCCCTACGGACCTGGCTGAGATGCTTGGTGAAATGTTCCCGTAGTTTACGTTTGGTCTCCCTGATGTAGATTTGACCAAATCAGGAGCACCGGATACAGTTAACTAGGTTGGAGGAGAGGCAAGTGAACCTCTCTCTCACCTGGATGGAGGTGAGGAGGGTGGTGTACTGGCAGATTTTGAATCTTTTCCAGTTGAGGGGGAAGGTACCTGGGGGTTCAGGGGTGTCGCCGGGGAGGGTGGTGCAAACCAAGGATTGACAAAGAGAACCAGCCTCCTGCTTGTTAACCTTGGATTCCAGCATCTGCAGCTTTCTTGTCTCTGATAGAAATTGGGACAAAGAGAAATCCTTCGGTAGTAAAGGAAAAGAAGACATCATTGAAGGTAGTAAAAATAGTTTATCACAGTTTAAATAAGAAACCCATGACCGAGGTGGGGAAGGGGAGGAGAGAGAAGTAAAACCCCGAAGACTTTTTCTTTGCAATAAAGTAGGACACATTAAGTCGCAGGGTTGGTGGTTTAAGAAAAGCACTGGGAAGACTAATGTGGTAAAACAGGATAAGCCAATGGGGCTTATTAAAGAGGTAAATGAGATCCCAGTGGAAGCTAAATAACTGCAAACAAATGTACAACCTGGTGAAAGGTTGGTTAAGGAGAAAGTGTTAAAGAATTTCCGTGTGTGAGTGAGGTTTACTGATGTGTACCGGAAGGAGCACCAGGTAGAGAAAATATAATTTTCTGAACTACAAGAGCAAGGCATTCTTTGGTGAGAGATGAGGAGGTATGCACTTTTGAATGGTTGTTGCCTGGAGACGTGGTAATATGTGGAATTTACGTTGAGAAGAATAATGTTACAATGTGTAATGTGACGTTGAAGGGTGAGGTCAAATACTTGAGAGAAGAAAACAAGAACAGGTGCACGACAACGTGAATATTTTTATTTCAGTGAGATTAATTGTATTACATTGAAAAAGATGAAAAAAAAGCAGTTGTGTCAAAAAGTATCCACAGAAGAAGAATCTGATTGTTCCCAGAATGTAACTATCTTAAAATGAAGTCCCGATGAGGAAATGGAGACCATCAAATATTCAGGCAGATGATGAATGGGCAGAAGTTCATCAAGTTGTATTACCAGTCAGTTATAGAAAGGAGGTGTCCTGGGTAGATCATGAAGTACCAAAAGAAGTCATTTGGAGTAAGGAAAGGTCAAGCCAAAAAGCAAAAGTATTTTTATTGGCCTGGACTGTTTCAGCATGTGGTTGAATTTTGTGGACTTGTCATACATGTCAGGGAATAGGAAAACCTCAGGTAGTGATAAAACCAGCACCATTAATGCATATTCCAGCATTTGAGGAACTTTTTATCAGAGATTTAATTGACTGAGTAGGACCCCTCCCTAAAAGAAAAAAGTGGGAAGCAATATGAATGCGTATACTAGATTTCTAGAGGCCATTCCATTTCTGCAATATCACAGCTAGGAGGATTGTCGGAGAGGTACTCATTTTCTAAAATTAGATACAGATTATCAACAGAAATACAATCAAATCAGATGTCAAATTTTAAATGAAAATTATTCAAGGAAGTTATAGATAGCTTAGAAGTAAAAAGAATTAAATCAGCTGTGTGCAATGCAAAATGGCAAGGAGCATTAGAACAGTGGTATCAAACCTTAAAGACCATGTTGAAGCTTATAGTCAAGATTATTAAGTGGTTTGGGATAAAAGAATTTCAATTGTGCTTTTTGCAATTGGAGGTGCACTAAATGAAGCATCTACGTTCAGTCCATTTGTGTTAGCTCTAGGGCGTGAGGTAAGAGGACCATTGAAATTAATTAAGGAAAAAATTGATTAGTCAGAATTCTGAGAGCACTTTTAAACTATGTGTAAAATTATAGAGAGAGATTAAATAAAGAGGTGAGTTTAAGAGATGTATAGCATGGAAACATACCCTTTGATCCAACTCGTCCATGCCGACCAGATATCCTAACCTAATCTATCTAGTCCCATTTGTGAGCATTTGGCCCATAGCTCTCCAAACCCTTCCTATTCATATAACCATCCATATGCCTTTTAATGCTGTAATTGTACCAGCCTCCACCACTTCCTCTGGCAGCTCATTCCATAAACGTATCATCCATTGTGTGAAAAAGTTGCCCCTTAGGTCCTTTTTATATCTTTCCCCTTTCACCCTAAATCTCTAGTTCTGGACTCCCCCACACCAGGGAAAAGACTTTGTTTATTTATCCTCTCCATGCCCCTCATGATTTTGTAAACCTCTTTAGGGTCACCCCTCAGCTTCCGATAATTGAAAGCAGTCCCAGCCTATTCAGTTTCTCCCTTTTGCTCAAATCCTCCAACTCATGCAACATCTTTGCAAATCTTTTCTGAATCCTTTCAAGTTTCACAACATCCTTCCGATAGGAAGGAGACCAGAATTGCATGCAACATTCCAAAAGTGGCCTAATCAATGTCCTGAATGGCCACAACGTGACCTCCCAACTCCTGTACTCAGTGCTGTGACCAATAAAGGAAAGCAAACCAAACACCTTCTTCACTATCCCTTCAACCTGTGACTCTACTTTCAAGGAAATATGAACTTGCACTCCAAAGTCTCTTTGTTCAGCAACACTCCCCAGGACCTTGTCATTAAGTGTATAAATCCTGCTCTGATTTGCTTTTCCAAATGCAGCACCTCATATTTATTTAAATTAAACTCCATCTGCCACTTCTCATTGGCCTATCTGATCAAGATTGCATTGTACTCTGAGGGAACCTTCTTCACTGTCAACTACACCTCCAGATGTCATCTGCAAGCTTACTAACTATAGCTACTGTGTTCACATCCAAATCATTTATATAAATAATGAAAAGTAGTGGACCTAGCACTGATCCTTGTGGCACTGTGATAGGCTTCCAGTCTGAAAAAAAGCCCTCCACCACCACTCTCTGTCATATACCTTTGACTCAGTTCTGTATCCAAATGGCTAGTTCTCTCTGTATTCCATGAGACCGAACCTTCCTAACAGTCTCCCATGAGGAACGTTGTCAAATGCCTTACTGAAGTCCATGCAGATCACGTCCACTGCTCTGCCCTCATCAATTTTCTTTGCTAATTCTTCAAAATACTCAGTCAACTTAGTGAAATGATTTCCCACAGACAAAGCCATATTCAACTCCTAATCAGTCCTTGCCTTTCCAATTACATGTAAATCCTGTCTCTCAGGATTCCCTCCAACAACTTGCCCACCACTGATGTCAGGCTCACCGGTCTATAGTTCCCTAGCTTTTGTTTACCACCTTTCTTAAATAGTGGCACCACATTAGCCAACCTCCAGTCTTGTGGTACTTCACCTGCGATTATCGTTGATACAAATATCTCAGCAAGGGGCCCAGCAATCATGTCCCTAGCTTCCCACAGAGCTCTCGGGTACACCTGATCAGGTTCTGAAGATTTATTCACTTTGATGCATTTCAAGACATCCAAAACCATCTGTAATATAGACATTTTTAAAGATGTCACCATCTATTTCTCCACATTCTGTATCTTCAATATCTTTCGCCACTATAATCACTGATGCAAAATACTCGCTTAGTATCACCCCCATCTCCTTGGGGTCCACACCAAGGCTGCTTTGCTGATTTTGAGGAGCCCTATTCTCTCCCCCGTTAACCTTTTCTCCTTAATGTATTTATAAAAACTCTTTGGATTCTCCTTAATTCTATTTGCCAAAGCTGTCTCATGCCCTGTCTTTGCGCTCCTGATTTCCTTTTAAGTATACTCCTACTGCCTTTATCCTCTTCTAAGGATTCACTCAATCCCTGCTGTCTATACCTGACGTATGCTTCCTTCTTTTTCTTAACCAAAACCTCAATTTCTCTAGTAATCCAGCATTCTCGACACCTACCCACCTTTCGTTTCACCCTAACAGGTATATATTGGCTGTGGACTCTCATTATCTCAAAATCTCATTTTTGAAGGCTTCCCACTTTCCAGCTGTCCCTTTATTGGCTAGACAGCATTCAAAAGCAGTACATTATGTGATGAAACAGGAAGTTGACAAGAATTTTTTTAAATTGTACGTTTTGCTAGTGGCCTAATCAAATCAAAAGGTGAATAATTTGATAAGCATGCCAGATAGAAGACAATGTCTCAGGATGTGTCACATGAATCTGGTTAAACTGGTTACAACTCGGCCTGAAGAACAAATCCAGATAAATTTGAATTTGATATTCCTCAAATTAGCTTGGATAATGAGGAAGGTCTCACAATTTGGATAAAAGATTGAGTTATCTTGCAAATGAAATTAAAAATGACCTCAAATAGTTGTTACAATCACATAGAGATGGAATAACCTGGAAAGTATTAACATGATTAAATACAATGTCAATACAGGAAATGCTGTTCCAGTTAAGCAATATCATAATAGATGTGACCTCTTAAAATTAGCACAGTTTCAAAAAGAGATTGAAAGCATGCTTCAAGATTACATAATTGAACTGAGTTGCAGCAAATGGAGCTCACCCATAGTGATGGTGCCAAAACCAGATAATACCCAATGATCATGTGTTGATTACCGCATGGTCAATGCAGTTACAAAGTCTCATTCATATCCTTTTCCATGGCTGGAAGACTGTATTGAGAAGGTGGAAAAAGCAGCTTATATTTCAAAGCTGAATTTACTCAAAGGATACGCGGCAGGCACCTTTATCCAAGAGATCGAAGGAATTTCTAACTTCTGTGACACCGAATGGATTGTGCCTTTTTAAAGTCATGCCATTGTTGTGAAAACTCTGGCAGCCACATGTCAAAGACTAACCAACAAGGTCATTTTGTGATTACCCAGTAGTGTAGGTACATTGATGATTTGGTGATTTTTAGTCACACATGGAAGAAACATCTGGAACTTCTAACAGAATTATTCAGTCGACTTCAGGAGGCAGGCTTGGCGATAAACATGGCTACGAGTGAGTTTACAGAAGCTTAATTCATGATCTTCCGTCATGTTATTGGACATGGTCAAATGACCCCATGGGATGTAAAAACAAAGTTATTGGACAGTTTCCCATATCATTGATGATGAGGGACCTAGTGTGAATTATGGAACGGTGTGGTTTTTAATTTAAAATTCATACCAAATTTTAGCAGTAGAATTGCTCCACTGATTAACTTGTTGAAAAAGTACAGAAAATTTCAATGGATGCAGGGAGGTCAGAAGGCATGTGACAGCCTGAAGGCTATGTTAACCTGAGTGTTAACCATACCTTTTTACACAAAGTTAAAAATCACACAACACCAGGTTATAGTCCAACAGGTTTAATTGGAAGCACACTAGCTTTCGGAACGATGCTCCTTCATCAGGTGAATGAATTTATAGCAAAAATTTACACCGTGATGTAACTGAAATTTCCTGATGAAAGAGCATTGCTCCGAAAGCTAGTGTGCTTCCAATTAAAACTGTTGGACTATAACCTGGTGTTGTGTGATTTTTAACTTTGTATACCCAAGTACAACACCAGCATCTCCAAATCATTATTACACAGTCATTCAAGGTGGCTATTGACTCAGATGACGTGGGTGTCAATGCTGTTCTCTTGCAAGAATGCGCAAGAAGACCGAAATACCTGTTGGGTATTTTTCCAGAAAGTTGAATATTCATCAACAGAAATCTTCCACAATTGAGAAGGAGATCTTGGTTTTGGTGTTTGGTGTTGCAACATTTCAACATTTATGTTACCAGTAATGTGTCTTGAGGCAATTGTATATATAGATCATAACTCTTTCATGCTTATTCAGAAAAAAATCATCAATGATAAAAATACCACAGTGTTTAGACGAAGTTTGTTGGTACAGACATTTACTTTGAAAATTATACATGTGGTAGGATGAGAGAATATAATTGCTGTCATGTTGTCACCACTAATGAAGGAAAACAAAGATGTTCAGTGGTGGAAGAAATGGATTGAAATAACTGGAGTGTTGAATGGCGCATGCTTAGAATCAGTGCAGTGTCTATGTATTGAAGTGTACCAATAGTATAAGACTAATGGTTTTCAATAATTGAAGCCATCATGGTATATTGATGTTTTTTTTCAGAAGGGAGGTGTGATGATACTATGGTTTAAGTGGTGTATTTTGTCCTTTTTAAATGAAGAGAAATTGAGACAGAGGTATCAAATGATCTGTTCTAATCCAATAAAGTAAACAGCTTCTGAGACCTTGGGAATTTTTTTTAATAAAAGTTGGAACAATTGAAGCAGAATGAATGGATGGAATTAGGCTCGCACATAACTGGGGTTTTAGTTGAGCTTTCAGTCGTTGTTGGGGTTGTGAAAGTTGAAGCATCTCTCTCAATTTGCTACAACTGGAAGCTGGAGTTCCCTTTGTTGCCAGCATTGAAATTGAGACAATCTGTTTTACTGAATTTGCCTTTGAGGGTGTTTATGGACTGTTACTATATTGAAACAGTTGCTGTTTAGTGGTTAAATAACCTATTATTCTGTTAAGTTTTCAACACAATTAAGTTATTCCAATACTTTTGTTTGTTTGTATTTTAATTAGAAGATAAGAATAAAGTGAGTTTTGCTTAAAGCTGAGTTGTGTAACCAACCAACTTACCTCTGGGATACAACATCTTACACTTACCTTTAAATAAGATGAAAGTTAGGGTCTAACCTAGGCTATGTACATGTTAAATGTAAAGGGACTTTGGTCTGGCCCACAACAGAGGGTGAGTCCTAAGAAGGATAAGTCCATTTCTATTTACATGTGTTCGGGACCTTGAAGAAGAATTGTGTACTGCAACAAAACAATCTTGTTGAACAGCTTGCTCAATGTTGGGTAGAAAACAGTCAGCAAATCAGGCCAAGAGATGCCCCTATGTTCTTACCTTGGTCCATATTTCCCATTTCAAAGTCAAGAAAATAACCTTTCTGAACTCAATTCAAACCAGAAATGCATAGATTTCGCTGTATGTTTTTCTGAAAAACGTGACACTTTTTTATGTCAAAAATAAAAATTTATTTACAAACCTTTGTACCTTTATGCACATTTTATAGCTCTTACTCTTAATAAATTTGGCTCTTTGAAATATAGTCACTGGTGCAATGTCAATTATTGCGAATCTGTGTATTATAAAACTCCCCAGACATTCATAGAGCCATAGAGTCATAGAAATGTACAGCATGGAAACAGACCCTTCGGTCCAATCGGTCAATGCCGACCAGATATCCCAACCCAATCTAGTCCCACCTGCCAGCACCCAGCCCATATCCCTCCAAACCCTTCCTATTCATATACCCATCCAAATGCCTCTTAAATGTTGCAATTGTACCAGCCTCCACCACATCCTCTGGCAGCTCATTCCATACACGTACCACGCTCTGCGTGAAAACGTTGCCCCTTAGGTCTCTTTTATATCTTTCCCCTCTCACCGTAAACCTATGCCCTCTAGTTCTGGACTCCCAACCCCAGGGAAAAAACTTTGCCTATTTATCCTATCCATGCCCCTCATAATTTTGTAAACCTCTACAAGGTCACCCCTCAGCCTCCAATGCTCCAGGGAAAACAGCCCCAGCCTGTTCAGCCTCTCCCTGTAGCTCAGATCTCCCAACCCTGGCAACTTCCTCGTAAATCTTTTCTGAACCCTTTCAAGTTTCACAACATCTTTCTGATAGGAAGGAGACCAGAATTACACGCAATATTCCAACAGTGGCCTAACCAATGTCCTGTACACCCGCAACATGACCTCCCAACTCCTGTACTTAATACTCTGACCAATAAAGGAAAGCATACCAAATGCCCTCTTCACTATCCTATCTACCTGCGACTCCACTTTCAAGGAGCTATGAACCTGCACTCCAAGGTCCCTAGGACCTTACCATTAAGTGTATAAGTCCTGCTAAGATTTGTTTTCCCAAAATGCAGCACCTCGCATTTATCTGTATTAAACACCATCTGCAACTTCTCAGCCCATTGGCCCATTGGTCCAGATCCTGTTGTAGTCTGAGGTAACCCTCTTTGCTGTCCACTACACCTCCAATTTTGGTATCATCTGCAAACTTACTAACTGTACCTCTTATGCTCGCATCCAAATCATTTAAGTAAATGACAAAAAGTAGAGGGCCCAGCACCGGTCCTTGTGGCACTCCACTAGTCACAGGCCTCCAGTCTGAAAACCAACCCTGCACTATCACCCTCTGTCTTCTACCTTTGAGCCAGTTCTGTATCCAAATGGCTAGTTCTCCCTGTATTCTATGAGATCTAACCTTGCTAATCAGTCTCCCATGGGGAACCTTGTTGAACGCCTTACTGAAGTCCATATAAATCACATCTACTGCTCTGCCCTCATCAATCTTCTTTGTTACTTCATCAAAAAACTCAATCAAGTTTGTGAGACATGATTTCCCACGCACAAAGCCGTGTTGACTATCCCGAATCAGTCCTTGCCTTTCCAAATACATGTACATCATGTCCCTCAGGATTCCCTCCAACAACTTGCCCACCATCGAGGTCAGGCTCACTGGTCTATAGTTCCCTGGCTTGTCCTTACCACCCTTCTTAAACAGTGGCACCACGTTTGCCAACCTCCAGTCTTTCGGCACCTCACCTGTGACTATCGATGATACAAATAACTCAGCAAGAGGCCCACCAATCACTTCTCTAGCTTCCCACAGAGTTCTAGAGTACACCTGATCAGGTCCTGGGGATTTATCTACCTTTAACCGTTTCAAGACATCCAGCACTTCCTCCTCTGTAATCTGGACATTTTGCAAGATGTCACCGTCTATTTCCCTACAGTCTATATCTTCCATATTCTTTTCCACAGTAAATACTGATGCAAAATATTCATTTAGTATCTCCCCCATTCTTGTGATACTGGACTAGATTGTCACTTGTGGTGGCATTATAGAAAATAATTAGCTAGCTCACTGGAAAGAAAAAAGAATCTGATATTGAAAGAGTGTCATAGCACTCACTTGAAAATCTGTTGGGCCTTCACCAGCTCATCTAAAGTTGGCATTTCTCAGAACGTTCTGCCTTTGAGTCTAGATTTTGTGTTTACATCTCCCCTGGATCTATGGAGAGTCCATAATTATTGGGTTTGTAGCTTCAGAAGTTTACCCTCGACATAGAATTATATGTGCATTTTATTTCAAAGTATAATTTCAAAGGTTAAGCCTTACTTATGTAAGAATTACTCATTTCATTCAATAATTGGAGTAAAGTAGTTCATACAATTAAAAAGGTCTGTGTTGAGTTTACTAGTGCTTTAATAAATCCTTTAAGTTGTGTTCCTGTCACTTTTAAATAATGGGAGCAAAATGTTCAAAGTTATCAAGCAAATTAAGCACAAATAAAAAAAAAATTGTTTTTTTATTTTTATTTTCCTTACTAAATTCCATTTCTCACTGCTCTCAAGAAGTTGGTGGTAAGCCACATCTTGAACTGTTGCAATCCCTGGGGATATAGCACTCACAGTGCTGTTTGTTAGGGGATGCCAGGATTTTGATGCAGTGACTGATGTAGTTCCATGCCAGGATGGTGTGTAACTTGTAAGTGATGGTGTTTCTGTACATTTGCTAGTTATGTTTGTGGTAATACAAGTCACATATTTAGTTGTTGAAGGAGCCTTGGTGAGTTCCTGTAATACATTCTGTAATACTGCTGCCAATGTGTGACGGTCATGAATGATGGAAATGGTTAATATAGTGGATGTTGTGCCAATCAAGCTAGCTGATGATGTCACACATCTCTCATTTGAAAAAGGGGGCATAATCCATCACACTCCTGACTTGAGACTTCCTTTAAAGTGTATAGGTTTTGAGGAAATAGAATATAAGATACATACCATAGAACCCCAAACTCTGACCTGCTCTGGTTCATAGTATATGCATTGCACATGCAGCTCGATTTCTGGTCATTGGTGAACTCCAAGATGTGATGATGGGGTTTCAGTGTTGTAAATGGCAATGGGAGATAATTATACTCATTGTCTAGTGAAATAACTCTACAAGACCAGTATCCCTTCATCAAGTCACCCTTTATTTAGATGTAAAGAGTCCTTGACACAGATCCAACTTCCTTGATTGAACCAGATTCACAGCCCCCATCAGCGAACTCATATTTTAACTTTATTTGTCACCTATGAGCTCAAGATTAAGCTGTATGCTGATATAGACTGCTTCACTGTCTGAGGAATAGTAAATTATCCTGAAACCCAAGCAATCCTCAGTGGACATCCACAAGTTTGACCGTCTTTTGTGAGAAATGTCATTGATGAAGCATAACCATAAAAATGGTTAAACCTGTGATATTACCCCAACAAAGTAATGTCCAGGGGCTGAGATGATTGATCTCTAACAGTCACAACCATTTTCTTTTGTGCTAGTTATGATTTTTATCCCTGAGGCTCAATGACTCAAATTTTGCTCTGGCTCCTTACGGACATGCTAAATTAAATCATGCCTAACAAATTTATTAGAATTCATTAAGAAGGTAACATGCAGGATTGATTGGTAAAAATAGTTGATATAATATATTTTTAGAAGTAATTTGATCAGATTATATAAATTAGGCTACATTATAAGATTAAAGTTAAGACAAATATTGGAGATGGTATGTTAGCATGGAAAGAGGATTAGTTAATGAATAGAAGAAGGCATTTTGCAATAGATGGGACATTTTCAGGATGGCAAAGGGTGATCAGTGGAGTGCGGAAGGGATGAGTGCAGTGGCCACAATGATATGTAATCTATATTAATGATTTGGATAAGGAAACTGAATGCAGTATAGTTAAATTTACAGATTATACAAAATCAGGTGGAAGACAAGTGTTGAGATGACACAAAGAATCTACAGCGGGATATAGACAGATTAATTTAGAGTTTGGATTAATACATGTAATCATGATGTTAACACTGTTATAGAGACTTGGTTGATAGAGGGACAAGATTGGCAGCTTCACCTTCTGGTGTTTAGATCTTTCAGATGAGATATAAAGGGATGTTAAAAAGGGGGAGCTGCATTACTGATCAGGGACAATATCAGCTATACTGTGAGAGTACTCCTTGGAGGGCTCAGGAATGGGAAGTGTGCAGTTATTGATGGGATTATACTACAGGCCTCTGAACAGCTAGTGGGTGATAGTGGAACAGTTATAAGGAAAAAGTACAAAAACAAAAAGGTTGCTATTGTGGGTGATTTTATCATCCCCTGAACTCATTGGGGGCCTGGATGGAGAGGTGCGGGTGTGTGTGTGTGTGGGGTGGGGGGTGGGGCACATATTTGGTGGTTGTATGCAGGGTGGTTTTTTGAAACAATATGTAAATACTGCGACTAAGGAGGGGACCATACTACACCCGGTATTGGGAACGAACCTAGTCAGGTGATCGATATTTCAGTGGGGGTGGATTTCAGGGACAGTGACCATAATTCTGTAAGTTTTAAGTTACTAATGGATAGAATGAGTGTAGTCCTCAGGTGAAAGTACTGACTTAGGAGAAGGCTAATTACAACAATATTGGGCAGGAACTGATAAAGGTAAATTGGGATGGCTGTTTGAGGATAAATCCACATCTGGCATTTAGAAATCTTTCCAGTGACTGGAGTTCAGAACCAACATTTTCCTCTGAAAATGAAGGATAAGACTGCCAAGATTCAGGAATCTTGAATGCAAAGAGAAATTGAGATAGAGTCATAGAGATATACATCATGGAAGCAGACGCTTTGGTCCAACCTTTCCATGCCGACCAGATATCCCAACCCAATCTAGTCCCACCTGCCAGCACCTGGCCCATATCCCTCCAAACCCTTCCTATTCATATACCCATCCAAATGCCTCTTAAATGTTGCAATTGTACCAGCCTCCACCACTTCCTCTGGCAGCTCATTCCATACACGTACTACCCGTTGCGTGAAAACGTTGCCCCTTAGGCCTCTTTTATATCTTTCCCCTCGCACCCTAAACCTGTGCCCTTTAATTCTGCACTCCCCGATCCCAGGGAAAAGACTTTGCCTATTTATCCTATCCATGCCCCTCATAATTTTGTAAATCTCTATAAGGTCACCCCTCAGCAGTCAAAAAGAAAAAGGAAGCTCAACATAGTGTTCTGAAGAAGGGTCACTGAACCCAAAATATTAACTCTGCTTTCTCTCCACAGATGCTACCAGATATGCTGAGTTTTCCCAGCAATTTCTGTTTTTGTTTCTAACTTCCAGCACCCAAAGTGCATTCATTTTGGGTTCCACGGGGATCAGTGCTGGGACCCCTGTTGTTTGTAATATAAATGTTTAAAATAATTTGGAAGAGAACGCATGTGTTTAGATGTTTAGATTCCCTATAGTGTGGAAACAGACCCTTCGGCCCAACTTCGAAAACTAACCCAGCCAGACCCATTTCCCTCTGACTAATGCACCTAACACTATGAGCAATTTAGCATGGCCAATTCACCTGACCTGCACTTCTTTGGATTGTTGAAGGAAACCAGAACACCTGGAGAAAACCCACACAGACACGGGGAAAATGTGCAAACTCCATGCAGGCAGTCGCCCAAGGCTGGAATTGAACCTGGGACCTTGGTGCTGTGAGGTAGCAGTGCTAACCACTGAGTTTGCAGATGACACATAGACTGGGGGGCTGTGAGTAGTGTTAAGAATACTGCAGAGTATAGATAGGCTGGAGACATTGGCAGAGAGGTAGAAGATGAAGTTTATCTGAACAGATGTATATTGGAAGATCTCATGCAGGAGGAAAGTATATAGTAAGTGGCAGGACCCTAAGTAGCATTAACATACAGAGGGATCTAGACATACAGGACACACTTCCCTTAAGGGACAATATAATTGGGTAACAAGGTCAAAAAGACAAATGGCATGCTTGTCTTCATCAGTTGGAGCATACTGTATAAAAATTGGTAATTCATGCTGCAGCTGTATAGAACCTTAGTTAGGTCATACTTAGAATATTGTGTCTAGTTCCATTCGCCATACTACTAGAAGAATGTACAGACTTTGGAGAGTGTACAATAACAGTTAAACAGAATGTTGCCTGCTTTGATGGGTATTAGCTATGGGGAGAGATTTGACAAACTTGGTTTGTTTTCACTTGAGCATCAAAAGGATGAGAAGTGTCCTGATAAAGTTTACATTCTTACTCAATCCCTCAAGCAGGTTTTTTTAATTCCCTTTGCAGCTTCTTGTCTTCATAGTGTACTTTCCCACCTAAGTGTACATTGTCAACAAACTTCGGACATTAAGATAACTATTGTCTCTAAGTCATTAATATAGACTGTAAATAGTTAAACCCCATTGTACTGATTCATGTGGTACTCTGCTGGTTATGAATTATCATTCTAAAATTGACCTATTTTGCCTAAGAGTCATGTGAAATTATTACAGGACAGAAGAATGCTATTTGGACTGTTGAGGCTGTTCTCTGCAAAAGCGATTTTGCAGTCACTCACCATTTTACCTGCAACCCAACATTCTGTTTTTCTCCTTCAGGTGTTTGTTGATTTTTTTTTCCAAGTCCATGATTAAATCTATCTCCAAAATGCTTTCAGGCAGTGCAATCCAGATTGGAGCACTGCTCACTGTTAAAAAAAACTCATTGTCACCTTTGATTCTTTATCTGATCACCACAAATCAGTGTTATTAGTTTCTTGAATTTTCCTTTGCAGGAATAGGTTTTCCTTATTGGCTCTGTCTACAGTCTGGATCACTTCAAGAACTTTGTTTAAATCTCTCAACTTCCAGCTGCTAGGTTTATATTAGTCCAATTTTTTGAACAAGGATGTAACATTCCCAGTTCTACACTCTCTGGTTCTGCCTCTGTATATAGAGAGGTTTGCCAGATTACAGTCAGCATCTAATCTCATTCCCTCAATAGCTTTCTGTACAGCACATACATTCCTGACAATTTATTAACTTAATCTGCAGTCAACTTGCTTAATGCCTCTATTTTATTGGTTCTTAGCTCAGTCAGTATTCTCTGGCCAGATAGGCTGTGCCACTGGAGTGGAGGAGGCGGAGAGATGACCTGATAGAGGTTTATAAAATAATGAGGGGTATAGATAAGGTGAATAGCAGGTGTCTTTGCCCTCAGGTGGGGATTTCAAGACTAGTGGACATATTTTTAAGGTGAGAGGAGAAGGATTTAAAAAAGACATGAGAGACTTTATTTTTACACAGGGAGTGGTTAATGTATGAAATGAACCTTCAGAGGAAATGGTGGATGTAGGTACAGTTACAACATTTAAAAGACATTTGGATAAATATATGAATAAGAAGTGTTTGCAGGCATATCCAAGTGCGGGCAGGTGGGATTAATTTAGTTTGGGATTATGGTTGACATGGACTGGTTGGACTGAAGAGTCTGTTTCTGTAATATATGACAGAATATAGTACAGAATACTGATAGCAGCCAGCACTATCTTTGTTTCAAAAGCAGCAGCCAATGTTTGAAACAACTTTCATTTTGAAAAAAAATGCATGTGGCCCCAATCCCACCTGTGGGCACGTTGGCTCAGCAGTTAGTATTGCTGCCTCACAGTGGCAGAGTCCGGATTTGATTCCAGCCTTGAGTGACTGTCTAGATTTTTGATGTGGAGGTGCTGGCGTTGGACTTGGGTGGACAAAGTTAAAAATCACACAACACCAGGTTATAGTCCAACAGGTTTATTTAGAAGCACTAGCTTTTGGAGTGCTGCTCCTTCATCAGGTGGTTGGACAAGCGCTCTGAAAGCTAGTACTCCCAAATCAACCTTTTGGACTATAACTCGGTGTTGTGTGATTTTTAACTTTGTCTGAAGTTTGCACATTCCCCCTGAGCTGTGTTGGTTTCTGCTGGATGCTCTGGTTTCCTCCTACAGTCATGAACAGCTGCTCCCAAACCACATTCATCAGCTTCTGCCAAATTTTGCTATAGTTGGCCTTCCCCTAATTTAGCACTCTTCCTTTCGGACCACTCTCGTCTTTGTCCATGAGTATTCTAAAGCTTATGGAATTGTGATCACTATTCCCAAAGTAATCTGCTACTGAAACTTCAAGCACCTGGTCAGGCATATTCCCCAACACCAGGTCCAATATGGTCCTTCCCGAGTTGGAATATTTACATACTGCTCCATAAAACCCTCCTGGATTCTCCTTTTGCTCCAACGAGACCTCTAACACTAAGTGAATCTCAATCAATGCTGGGAAACTTAAAATCTATCACCACCACCCTGTTGTTCCTACATCTTTCCAGGTAATAAAGTGCTGAGGGTGAGAGTGGAACATGGTGTCTGTCCATCATTTATTGCCTCCACTGGAATGTTACCAGTGATGGATGATGTGTTGGGAAGTCCATCAACCTTTGGGTCTATTGAGGTCTATTAGTGGCCAATTTGTATCCACTTAAGGGCCATTTCCCACTGGTATTGGTAAAATACCAACAACATGCATATCTAAACTATGTAGTATGCCCACCAACTTTAATCCATGTCCTCTGGGGTTTGAGGATATCCTGACTTGTGTTATATTCAGCTCCAAAGAAGACTATTATAGTGATATGCTGATGGGTTTCAATTATGCTTGGAATAATGGTGATAACCAAGGAATGATAGGCAGTAGATTGACATCAGTAAGTAGAAAATACAAGGAACTGTTATTCTGGATGTGGTTCATGGAAAACACAATGTAAATTAGATCAGTGGCATCATGTTCTTCTTTTGCAACTGCCAGAGAGAACCCCGAATGTTATGATCTCTACCAATCAAGGGGTCAATCAAGGAGATAGATCCCAAACCCACTCCGCTAGAACAGCGATTGAACCCCATGCTGTTTGCCTCAGTTTGCACCACAGCAGTCAGCTGTGCCCTTGGAGTCCTGGTGTCGTGATTGGATTGAGGTCAGTCAGCTGGACCTCATGGAATATGGGTTTCCTGATTTGAACCATTAATCTGGTCAAATCAGGGAGCCTTAGCTGACCAATAAAAAGGGGAGTAACAGAGATATTACACTCTGATAGCTCCCTCTGACGAGGCAATATGAAAATCAATGACTGTCCAAATGGGAATAAATGATAACTTGGTGATAGGATACTGACCTCTGTGGAGTTACTTCAATGGCGACGAGAATGGAATAGCATTCCTGAAAAAAAACACTTGAATCAGTTGACTTTGAGTTGGGGTAGGCATTTTTTTTTACATCGTGTTTTTATTTGGGAAGCTTGACTCAGTTGACCCTGCCGTTGAGGACTGGGCCTCGTATATGCAAAGAATGCATTATTTTTTCCGGGCACATATTGTTACGGCAGTTGAAAAGTAACAAGTAATTCTCCAACAGTCTGGGGGGCTGCAGCTTTTTCTGTTATTTTGAACCTGGCATTCCCTGAGGCACCAGATACTGAAAGCTTTTGAGAATTGATGGACATATTTAAGGAATAACTGTTCTAAGCCTCCTCTATTTCTGAGATATGATCGTTTTACTCAGCAATTTGAGAACCAGGGGAATCCATATCGGAATAGGATAGGACAACTGGCAGAAGTCTATAATTTTGGTTTAACACTTTCTACTAGCTAAACCCCAACTGGCCTTCAAATAGGCATTATAACTAGCTTTATCATTGGAAAATGCAGGAAATGGAGCATATGAGTTGCAGAGTATTCAGATGGAAGTGAACACCCTGGCCAATCTGACTGAGCTTGCGAAACACTACTTAAGTAAAGGCAATTGCCATGAGGCAGGCACTGTCCCAATGACTGACTCACTGTGCGGCCCTATATTTTCATAATATACATTTTTAGTATCTCCAAAGGTGAATTGATCAAACTCTTAATGCGTCAAGATCAAGTCCAACATATTAAGGTATTTTATTTAACAGCATGTGAACAGACAATGCAAACTATAAAGTATCAAAGTATCCTCATTGGGCTATTGATGGTTCTGAAGGAGGTGTTTGGACCTGAAATATCACCTCTGCTTTCTCTCCATAAATGCTGCTAGACTTTCTGAGATTCTCTAGCAATTTCTGTTTTTGTTTCTGATTTCCAGCGTCCTCACTTTTTTTTGTAACCCTTATTGTATACATTTCAATGCCTTTGCATAAAAAAAGGATGAACTTACCAATAATTCTGAGTTGTTGGTGGTGTTGCCTGTATTTTTCTGTACCTTACACCATAAACAACAGCAACAAAAATTTATATTGATGTAGCATGTCTAACATATTGTATCATTGGCTTCAGTGCTTCACAAGAGCATTATGAAATAATATTTCACACAAACGTCAGATTTTATTTTGAAAAACAGCATCTCCTGAAGTAAAAATGTTGTGGAAGGGAAGGGAAGGGGATGGTGAACTAATCTGCTCACATTTGCCATGACACTCCCACAGCAGGTTTAGTGCTGGCAGCAGCAATACCTTGAAGCAAGCTTTATGTCCATATATCTCAGGACGGAGTCCCACTTCTTTGAGCTGCTCACAAGCCATTAATTTCTCCCACACTGAGGAGTCATAGCAAGTCCAAGGTTAGGGTTCTCAGCAGTTTACTTGGTCAAGAGGTCAAACAGGAGAGTAAAAAGGGATGCAAAGATCTTGGGGTAAGGGGGTACCGCTGGTGGATGCTTGCGAGGAGCTTCAGTCACCCAAACAAAAGGGGCATCCTCTTGGTGTCATCAAATGGTGCAGCTAGGGTTGCCGGGCTCCCGCTGAGTGGAATACGTGCTGACATCTTCCCTGACCATGTACAAATTGCATTCCATGCTTTGGAAAATCTTGCCAGTTTATTTATGTATGTATGAAAAATTGTTGAATACTTTCTAAATTTCCACAATATTTGCTCTCTGTTTGGCTCTGTCTGATAAAGGATATCACCTACAGTGATCCACGTGTTTGAGCTGAGCTGTTGGAATCTCCTTTCTCTTCAATGTAGAACTGGCATCTTTGAAGGATGGTCTCTCAAGTAAGGATGGATCTTCTCCTGCGTCTTCTTGGGTTGCCATACAGTCTTCTGCCATGACTCTTACTGTGAGTCTTTACTAAGTGGTTCGAGTCTAGGTGTGACTTTTATCTACCTCGCCTTGGACTTTCCCTAAGGTTCTATGGCCTTGAGTCAGTGGCGTCATGAATGCGGTTGTAAAGTATCCAGTTTGGATCTTGCGAACACTCTTCACTGCTTCCTTGCCAGAGAGGTGTAAAGTTCATATCCTCAGGTGCTGTCTGAAAGTCGAGGTGCCAGAAAGTCTGATTGATGCTTCTTCGATACACAACTCTCAGGCTAATTGTAGCTGGCTCCCCCTAAACCTTTGTGACCTTCTTGAACTCACTTTCCATTGTTCTATGCCGTTGACAGCTGCTGGTTAATGTTTACTTTGACAATTTTTGGTCAGAATTGATTTCTGGCTGTCGGTCAATTTAGAATGTCCAACTTTTGGGCCCATAGTCACTTGACCACAAAATTAAGACTAGGGTGAATGAGCTATGGGAAGCCCACCTGGTGGACAGTCTCTGCACACCACTCTCCTTCAAACCTACAATCTGGGTGACATAAAATCCAGCTCAGAGTCTCATTAGGGCAGAAGAAAGAGGAAAATCTGAAACACCACAAGAGGCATAGAGATGTAAAAAGTTTGAGAGAGCTTTTGATGCTTGTTGCAGAGCCACAAGAAATGGGGATTTCACAGAATTAGTGATCAAGTAAAAAGTGAGGTCTGCAGATGCTGGAGATCAGAGAATGAGGCTGAAAATGTGTTGCTGGTTAAAGCACAGCAGGTCAGGCAGCATCCAAGAATTAGTGATCCACAGGATTGTAAGACTGGAAGAGTTTACATATACAGGGACAAGTGAGGGATTGTACAAGAGTTTTAAGATAGATCAGTAGGAACCAAGCATTTTATTTGACCTTCAGCCCAAGGCAGAACTCTCTAACCTGCCGATTGAATACTTGTTTTCTTTTTATCAACCTTTCTCCATGTATGCTTCCAGTGAAACTGAACATTGCCCTGCCCATCAGTGAAATTCCAACTAGCCCTCCCTTCATTCACCAGCACCTCTCCTCCTTCCCCATCATCCCAAAACACACATCACTACAGCTGATGGTAAATGGACAGAGCAGCAAGTGGACATGCTCATTAGAATCAAAAACAAAATTGCTGAGAAAACTCAAGAGATTTTCTGGCAGCATCTCTGAGAGAAAGCAAAGTTAATGTTTTGGGTCCAGTGGCCCTTCTTCAAACCTGGGGCTTTCCAGAATCTGCAGTTCTTTATTTTTAACACCCACTATGATGATTGATTTTTATTGTCCACAGCATACTTATTCAGACACTGCATCAGCACACTAAGATGCTTCTTCCAGCTCTGCTCTCCTGTGAATTTAACATGATGAAACCTAAATATCAGCTGACAAAGTTTCATTCTTTTGCACTTTGTACACTGTATTCCTTCTCTTGGTACTTAGTCAGAAATTTTGAAACGTCAGAACTAACTCCATGAAAGGTTTTACAATAATTGAAACCCATCAGCATATCATTTCTCAGTTTGTTTATTGTCTCTGGCTTGTCTTCAAATAATAATTCAAATTGTCGCATAAAAAGCAACAATGTGGACAGAGCACCTCATGTCAAGCTACAACGGTTCAACATATATTTTTTATTTGCTACTGTCTTTGCTGCAAGGTATTTGTAAATAAGGAACAATGATAAATAGCACTTTATTTTCATTAGAACATCTTTTCTCGATAAATGGCTTATTTACCGCACAGAGTGCTGAGATATCGTTGTGTATTTTGTACATATTTGCTCCTATTTCGCTGACTGATATCTGGCAAGCTCACTTCCATGCCTATTGGGCCATTACCTACGGTATTACTTCCCTAAAATCCCAACCTAATTACGCTGCACCAATTAGTAATTGCTCTCACAGTTGGATATTAATCACCCAAGCTTTTACACAATCACACTGCGAGATTCATAGATTAAATTGCAGATTAAATGTTTTACGGCTGTGATCGACTTCATGTGACAAAGCGCTTGCAGAAGAAATAACAACTGATTATATTCATATCACTGCTAGAACAAGGTCTCTGAGGTGCTTTAAATCGTAACTTTGAAATTAAGATGAAAATAGCAGGTTTTTGATTAGATTGTTTTTGAATGCCATGGGAAATATAATACGACGTTGAATACTGTGACCGAATGTAATTCCTGAATAAACAAATTCACCAGTTTTTCAAGTTCCATCAGAATAACCAAATTGTGTTATGTTGTTCAAAATTTGTTCTTTTTATACAACTTGTTAAGATCAGCTATGTTCGGAGGATGCTCTTCAGTCCAGTATTTCACGGAGTGGTGAGACTACGTTATAGAGTCATAGAAATGTACAGCATGGAAGCAGACCCTTCGGTCCAACCCATCCATGCTGACCAGATATCCCAACCCAATCTAATCCCACCTACCAGCATCTGGCCCATATTCCTCCAAACCCTTCCTATTCATATACCCATCCAAATGCCTCTTAAATGTTGCAATTGTACCAGCCTCCACCACATCCTCTGGCAGTTCATTCTATACATGTACCACCCTAAAGGTGAAAAAGCTACCCCTTAGGTCTCTTTTATATGTTTTCCCTCTCACCCTAAACCTATGCCCTATAGCTCTGAACTCCCTGACCCCAGGGAAAAGACTTTGTCTATTTATCCTATTCATGCCCCTCATAATTTTGTAAACCTCTATAAGGTCACCCCTCAGCATCTGACGCTCCAGGGAAAACCGCCCCAGCCTGTTCAGCCTCTCCCTGTAGCTCAGATCCTCCAACCCTGGCAACATGCTTGTAAATCTTTTCTGAACCCTTTCAAGTTCTTTCCGATAGGAAGGAGACCAGAATTGCACGCAATATTCCAACAGTGGCCTAACCAATGTCCTGTACAGCCACAACATGACCTCTCAACTCCTGTACTCAATACTCTGACCAATAAAGAAAAGCATACCAAACGCCTTCTTCACTATCCTATCTACCTGCGACTCCACTTTCAAGGAGCTATGAACCTGAACTCCAAGGTCTCTTTGTTCAGCAACACTCCCTAGGACCTTATCATTAAGTGCGTAAGTCCTGCTAAGATTTGCTTTCCCAAAATGCAGCACCTTGCATTTATCGGAATTAAACTCCATCTGCCACTTCTCAGCCCATTAGCCCATCTGGTAAAGATCCTGTTGTAATCTGAGGTAACCCTCATGTCCTTCAGATCCTTCAGCATATCATCGATGATGAGCATCTCACTTAGATCATCTCTACACCTCCACTCCTCATCTTCAAACAACCGCCAAATTTTAAACAGACCATTGCTCACAGGAAACTACCCAACTTTCAGGACAAAGTCGACCACACCACACAACCTTGCCATGGGACCCTCTGGAAGATTTGTCAGATCATCGACATGTTATATCATCGACATGGATACTACCATCACATGTGGGAACACCACCCACCATTTACGTGGCAGATACTCCTATGACTCAGCCAATGTTGCCTATCTCATACGCTGCAGGCAAGGATTCCCTGGGGCATGATATGTTGACAAGACCAGACAGATGCTCCGACCACAGATGAATGGACACCATGCAACATTTGCCAGACAGGAATGTTTACTCCCAGCTGGAGAACATTTCAACAGTCAAGAACTTTCAGCTTTCGTTCTTGGGGTGGCCATGTCGTGCTGTGTGTAACAGTCACTTGCCGAGGGTCTAACAAAGTAATAACGAGACAAAAATGAGACAAACTAATTAAGGTAGAGCGATCATAACAATTTATCAAGGTGATGGTGTCAAAACAGAACAGTGAGGAAGATTTTACAGATACGGAATAATGTGGTGGGGTTATGTGTTGCGCAACATGAACCCAAGATCACTGTTGAGGCTGTCTTCATGGCTTTGAAACTTTGCTATCAGTTTGTGCTCAGCAATTCTGCATCACTCCTTAATTAATTGGATTATAGATCATGCTTTCGTTTGTCATTCAGCTGCTGTCACTTTACTCACACCATATGACACGTTTGACCACCTACAGGGACTAATTATTTGACAGCCCACTCACACGATTTTTATGATCTTTTGATCTCTCTGCCCTTGATCGCACTGTCTATAAATTCTGTGCCTGTGTGCTTCTCTCTCACTTCACCTGACGAAGGGGCTATGCTCTGAAAGCTTGTGATTTCAAATAAACCTGTTGGATTTTAACCTAATGTCTTGTGATTTCAGACTTCAGCAAAATAAGAAGAATTGTTAGAATACCTGAAATAGAACAGAAAATGTTGGAAATAAACATTAAACGCTCACAAGAAAAGTCAATAAAATTGGAGTTTTCATCAACTGGGCTGCTTCATCACATGCTGCAGGTGAGAGTTTTTAACCTCCAGTCTCTGTTTTCAGTTGCGTAAACTGGGTCAATTCAGCATAACAGGAATCAAATTCTATTCCACTGGAAATGTTTCTACAATTATAAATGGTTTACCAATTTTTTTTGTCCCAGTGAAATCCAGCTCACCTTTGTGCATTTACATTTATATTATATTTTCCAAAATGATCTTTGTTTTCTCAGACTGAGCCTTGCCCAACTTCATTGTGGAGACAGTTCAGACAAGGAAAGCTAAACTTGTTTCAAGTTATGGTCAAACACACGACATGGTGGCACAGCGGTCAGTATTGCTATCTCGCAGCACCAAGGATCTAGGTTTGTCTGTGTGATGTTAGCACATTCACCCCATGTCTGTGTGGATTTCCTCCAGGTTTCGTCCCACTGTCCCAAAGATGTGCAGGTTAGGTGGACTGGCCATGCTAAATTGCCCAGAGTGTCCAGGGAGATTACAGGAATAGTGTAGAGGGGCGGGATGCTCTTCAGTGGGGTTGGTGTGAACTTGATGGGCTGAATAGCCTGCTTCTACACCGTAGGATTTCTATGATTTGTAAATTATAGTCAAATATTTATACATTGATGGCAAATATTCATTAAGATCCTGCCCGTGCATCATTAGCCGTGTTCAAAATAGTTTCAGTGTCAATGAATACCTTCTGTGAATGTTTAATGTTCACTTCAAAGTCCCTTTTCTTTTGGCACTGGAACAGAAACTAAATTCGAATTTTGTTCACAGAGAGAAAAAGATCATACAGACATTATTAAAGTTAAGTTATTGATATAAATAGGCAAGATCCTTATTAATCATTGAAAATGGTATATAAAAGGTACATACATTAATTTCTAAAGTGCTTTGTTATATTTTAAGATGCTTGACAGGAGCTACTGTTTGAAGTGTAGTGATTGGTATTAACTAGATTTTAAAAACCTTTAAGTCGAAACAAGGCAGCAGTGGCAATGAGTCAAATGCATTCCGAATTGGATTTTTGTTTGTTTGCATTGGTTGAGAAAAAGATGTTGGTCATGCCATATGAGAAATTCTTTTGAGGTTGTTGCAGCTGAACAGTATTCAGTTTAATAGCCTACCCAAAGAATGGCACGTTTTAAAATGGAGAGCTCCTGGGGTATAACAGTGAAATATTCACAGCAGTTATGGAGTGGATTTTAAAAATTAGTGCAGTTGATGCAGAAATTCAATGAATAGGACATAGAGGTCAGCATGCCAAACAGGACTTTATACGAGTGAATCTAATAGATGTCAAATTATGTAATGACTTCCATCCTATATATTTAACATGTGCTCCTTTTGAAGATTTGCCCTTAGAATGCTAATTGCAGTGTGAATTTATTCCCATGTGTTAACTCTGAAATGTATTGCCAACTGAAGAAAGTTGACATCTATGACACATGATTCATATATTTTGTTCTGACTGTCTTTAACTAGGAGCTACATATACCTCTTCAAGCCTGCTCCATCATTTAATGAGATCAAAGCTGATCTAATTGTGGCCTTACGCTTTACTCACTTGCCTGTCCATAATAATCCTTGGCTACCTTGTCAGTCAAATATCTGTCCAAATTTACCAAGATTATATTCACTTACTCAGTCTCCACCTCTCACTGTGGAACAAAATCAAAAACTAACCATCTTATGAGAAATGAAATACCTTTTCATCTGAAGGATTTACTCTATGTGCTGACTTCCTTATTGTGTGGGCCTGTCTGATATATTTTTAGTATTTTATTTAATGCTACTGCACTAAATTAATCCATAATTTCACCTTAGAGTTTTCACCTTGTCAAGCCCTTTTATACTTGTGCATTTATAAGATTTAATGTCCTATCCTCAAAAATCTCGATTTACAGATTGGATCAATGTAGGATTTTGATGCCTACTATTATAATTATCAGATTTATTTTTAAATTTCACCCTAATATATTAAAAGCCAACCTGGAGAATAAATAAATGGACTGTAACTAATGTGAGTGAACAGATATTTGCCATATAAGATGTTTGGCAATATTGTATGCAGTTGGGTCTCCTTGTTTTCATCCCACTTTGAGGCTATGTCTACTATTCTGGTATTTTCTCCAGAGAAAAAAAATCAATTATGTTCATTAGAATATGTTCATAAAACTTATTCCAAATAGAAATAAAATATTCTTGAAAGTTTCAGCAGGCCAGGGGACACCTGTGGAGAAAGGTACACTTACATTTCGGGTACGTAGAGCCATAGAGATGTACAGCATGGAAACAGGCCCTCAGGTCCAACTCGTCCATGCCGACCAGATATCTGAAACCAATGTAGTCCTGTTTGCCAGTGTTTGGTCCATATCCCTCCCTATAGGTGGCACAGTGGCTGAGTGGTTAGCATTGCTGCTTCACAACACCAGGGACATGGTTTGATTCTGGCCTCGGGCGACTGTGTGGAGTTTGCACATTCTCACCATGTCTGCATGGGTTTCCTCCAGCTGTCTGGTTCTTCCCACATTCTGAGAGATGTGCAGGCCAGATGAGTTGGCCATGTGAAATTGCCCATAGTGTTAGGTGCATTAGTCAGGGGTAAACGTAAGGGAATAAGTCTGGGTGGTTTACTTTTCAGAGGGTTGGTGTGGACTTGTTGGGCCTGTTTCCACACTGTAGGGAATCTAATCTAAACCTTTCCCATTCTATAACCATCCTGGTGCCTTTTAAACATTGTAATTGTACCAGCCTCCTCTGGCAGCTCATTTCATACAAATATTACCCTCTGCATGAAAACTTGCCCCTTAGGTCCCTTTTGAATCTTTTCCCTCTCACTTTAAATCTATGCCCTCTAGTTCTAGACTCCCCTACTCCAGGAAAAAGACCCTGTCTATTTACCCAATCCATGCCCCTCATGATTTAATAAACCTCTAAGGTCACCACTCAGCCCTCAATGCTCCATGAAAAAAGCCCCAGCCTATTTAGCCCTGTAGCATAAACCTTCCAACCTGGCAACATTTTTGCAAATCTTTTTTGAACCTTTCCAACTTTCACAGTATACTTACTATAGCAGGAAGACCATAATTGCACATAGTAGTCCAGAAGTAGCCTAATCAATGTCCTGTACATCCACAACATTACCTCCCAACTCCTATACTCAATGCACTGACCAATATCGGAAAGCATAGCAAAGGCCTTGTTCACTATCCTGTCTATATGAGACTCCACTTTCAAGGAACTATGAACCTGCATTCTCTTTGTTCAGCAACATTCCCTAGGGCCTTGCCACTAAGTATGTAAGTCCTTCCCTGATTTGCCTTTCCAAAATCTAAACTAAATTCCATTTGTCATTCATCAGCCCATTGGCCCATGTGATCAACGTCCCATTGTCCTCTGAAGTAACCATCTTCACTGTCCATTACACTTCCAGTTTTGGCGTCACCTCCAAACTTGCTCGTTATACTTGTTAGGTTCACATCCGAATCATTTCTATAAATGATGAAAAATAGTGAACCCAGCACCAATCTTTGTGGCATACTGCTGGTCACAGGCTTCTGTGTGAAAAGCAATCCTCCAACATCACAGTTGGTCTCGAACCTTCAAGCCAGTTCTGTATCCAGATGGATGGTTCTTCCTATATTCCATGTGATTTGACCTTGCTAACTGGTCTATCATGCAGAACCATAGATAACGTCCAGTACTCTATCCTTATCAATCCTCTTTGTTATTTCTTCAAAAAACATAGTCAAGTTACTGAGACACAATTTCTCATGTACATGTAGATCCTGTCCATCAGCATTCTCTCCAACAACTTGCTCACCACTGATGTTAGGCTCACTAGTCTTTATTACATATTTAAATGGTAATGAAGAAAGCACCTACAATTTCCTCACATTTTTTTCAAAGTAAAATCTCTGGTTTGGAAGAGATCAGCTACTGAGGATTTGTCAGCATTTAGTGCCATTATATTTGCTAATACTGTTTTTTTACTTATGGTGGCTTCTGTGAATTCTCATGTATGACTATTATAAAGTCTTTGCACATCAGTTATTCACTTGCTCTTCCACGGAGGCTGACACCACATAACAATTCATCACATTTGCCAATCCTTATTTTCATTTATAACGTTACAAACATTTTTTCTTTATGACTTGACTCCTCTTTTGTTCTCATCTCATGGCAAAAACATTTTGTGATACCATAGGTCATATAAGTCAAGCTGGCATGAGAGACAACGCAATTCATTTGGTATCAAATGTCTTGGGTGTGCAGTACTCAGCTTAGAAGTTGAGCCTGCTTTGCAGGCAAAACATGGTAGACACATGCGTTTGTAATCAAGATCAAGCTTCCACACCACCAATTGATACTTTACTCACTAAAACATTATAATTCATTGTAAGTGTTGCTAAGATGCCCAGGAGTTTAAGACAAACTAACACAAATTAGACCCATGATGCACAGCAACAAAGACGAACCATCCACAATCAGGTTGGTAGTTCAATTGCAGACACAGTGCAAATCAGCCTATATTTAGGAGGGCTTTGTCAAGACTTCAAAATTTGACTGCTACACCAATCTACACAGTAATCCCGATACAATTCCTAAGCTTGTTTCCGTATTTCTTTACTCTGCTATTGGACAAGAATCTTATTGCCCAATTAATGAATACTGTGGTATCTGCTGCTGGACATCTACACACAATGGGAGGCTAGCTCCCAATGTCCAGCCTGCCAGATAGACTCTGGTTGGATGGTGGACAAGCAAAGGGATTAATAGAATTCCTGTACCCTTTTGTCCAGTCCCCCACCACCCTCCCTGCCACCCAACTAAAGTTACTTCTGGCCATTCTCTTCCCCTCTCCCTCTGATGATCATTGAACCCAGCAATACAAACCTTTGCCCCTGCCAAACCTCCTGGAAACCCCAAACTTACCTATCTGTCCAGGTCCATTGCACACACTTCCTTTTGAGACAGTTTCAGCTATGGCCGCCTGTCCAGTTAGTGCTGCTGGGACAAGAACATTGCTGGCTCTCATATTGGTTCGCAACTCTTGGAGGTGAGTCTTCCTCTCTGTTGTTGAACAGAGTCTCAGTTCAAATCAAATAAAAGCTCAACACCTGTAAATTGGCTGTACGGCCAGTTACTTAGTTGCACCTCAATGCTTGTGCAAATTTCACAGTGAGTTTCATTTTTGGTTTCCTTAGAGATTCCTTTTATCTCCCCAATTTTCAGTCACTGAAAGATTATGGAATAGAGGGTGTGAGATCTTTGCTGCAAGGCATCGTGCTGTGGATTTGAGGATATAGCAAAACTCAGAATAGGAAATCGATCCAGCCCCTAACATCTGCATTGAATGAGAAGCATTAGGCTGATTGCCAACAATCTCCACAAGGCACAATCTAATCACTCAGTTGGAGCAATAATTCAACTGTCTTTCAAATTTATAAGCAACTCCGCATGTTTCCCGAGTTTCCTAATACTTACTGGTAAAACACACTATAATTTTTTTCATTTCATTGAAGAGATGTGAGTTTTACTGTCTGGGCCAACATTCATTGCCCATCCCTAATTGTCATCGAGAAGATGCTGGTGAGTTAACCTTTTGAAATATTGCAGTCCATTTGGTTTAGGTCATGCCACAATGGCGTTAGCGAAGGTGTTCTAGGATTGTGACAAGGTGACACTGAAGGAATGGTGATATATTTTAAAGTGAGAAGAATGAGTAGCTTGCAGATGAACGTGCAGTTGCTGGTGCTCCCATGTACCTGCTGCCTTTGTCATTCCATGTGGCTTTTGAGGTGCTGTTTAAAAAAAAATCCACAATTCACATTGTAGTTGGTACACCCTACTGCAAGGAACTTTTCCCCCTACTTATTTTTGATTGACTCAATTTTTGCCAGAAGGCTGACATGCTCACCTCACCTCTGGTGCTCAATATATAAAACACTCGTTGATTGGACTGATTGAACTTTGTGTAAGCAATGCTCAATACTCAGAGCTCTATTCTTACTTGCTAGTGGAAAGATGTTTTTCATTGTACGATTGCTGAGAATTTCCTTTCTACCCTTCAGAGATTTCCTGATTACAATCAGGATCACATTTGACAGACTTTGATTAGGTTTTGGCTGCTGAGCAATACGAGCCAGAGATGCAGTAACTGCTGAAGCCTGGTGTTGTGAAACTTGTAGCTGGACATCAGAAAGTGATGAGGTGGAGCGTTGCATGTTGCAGGATGCAAACTCATGATACAGGATATATAGGCAGAAGTTAGATTACACTGACATGTTGGAACAGGACAGTTTATGGGCATTCCACTCGTCAGATCAAGTGATGGCAGACACTTGCAGTATCCAAGAGATCCAGGTACCTTCTGTGTTTAACAGCCTTGACTGTGAAGTCACCATCATCTTAACTTTGTTTGCCCTTGGATTCTGCCAGAGTGCTGATCCTTTGGTTTGCAACTCAAAAATGAATTCCACATGAGACTGATGGGTCGATTGCTAGTACCAGTACTGGCCCCTTTTTCTTTATGTTGCCAATCAAAATGAGCAGACATTTGAATTTGAGCCTCAGGTCAGCTTCCCACAGGTGCAGAGCACCGTTGACTGCACAGAGGTGTCAACTTGAGTGACCGCTTGTTAACTAGGAACATCAATCAGTCATACGAGCTTTCACTGCATCCAGGTGAAACTTGTTTGCTACCACAGGAGGATAATTCTCCAGATGTGCTCAATATTTATGGAGATCCACTATGCTATCAGTCCCCCACCACTCTAAAATATGAGTATTTAAATTGGTACATGGTTGCTATGAGTCTGGTGACACTTCACCTGACAAAACCAAGTAGCTCATTGACAATACCCACCAACATTTTCTGCACGTCTGTAAACCTAATGGGGCATAAATTGTATAAATTGGTGTTGGAAAGGTAAAAATGTTACAAATTATAATTCTTTTCTTGTTGAAATGAAGCCGCCATGTCTGCATTCTGTGTCACTGATAATGTACTTGTGTCAACGGGTAGCTAGATGGTTCATATATCCCTGAGTCCGGCAAACATGATTTACAAAAATCTTTGAATGTCTGGAAGCTTCTCTCTGTCTTCATTGTGCTTTATGCTCTCTTTCTTTCAGTGATGGGAAGAAGAAACCAATTTATGATAGTGATGATATTTATTCACTGTAAGCTGAAATGAATTTACAGACTGTGACTACCCAGGTGAAAGGGATGTGAGATAGTACATAGAAAGAGATGGATTGATGCATTTGCAAGATAAGTGGGTGTAAGGAGTGATGTGTTGAGTAAGTGTAACAAGATAATGGTGATAGAATTGCTCTAACAAGATGTTTTTACCTAATGTGCAATGCTTATGTTGTGTCCCGTAACATAAGAAACTAAGTTTGCATATTGTAGCATTGAAAGATCTATTAACTATTATATAGAAACATTACATTTCCAAGGCACACAAGTGTCTGAGATAATATTAGGCTAACAGTTTCCATTACAGTATCATGCTTCACATGACCTGAAATAGGGTAGATCATGAGACTTCCATACTCTCAGGTCACATGCTATGGTACATTAGCTTGAACATATCTCTTAAATGTGATGTGGACATGCCAGTGTTGGACTGGGTTAGGCAAAGTTAAAAAATCATACAACACCAGGTTATAGTCCAACAGGTTTCTTTGGAAGTACAAGCTTTTGGAGTACTGCTTCTTTGTCAGGTAGTTAGTGGAGCAGAACCATTTGACACAGAATTTATAATAAAAGGTCAAAGTGTCATACAACTGATGCAATGAATTGAACAAACCTAGATTACTGTTAAGTCTTTAATTACTTAGAATGGGGATGCAGGTTTGATTGATTAGTGCTAATTGATTCCTGACCTCTCCGCCCCCACCCCACTCCGGCCTATCACCCTCACCTTGACCTCCTTCCACCTATACCACCTCCATCGCCCCTCCCCCTAGTCCCTCCTCCCTACCTTTTATCTCAGCCTGCTTGGCTCTCTCTCTCTTATTCCTGATGAAGGGCTTATGCTCGAAACGTCGAATTCTCTATTCCTGAGATGCTGCCTAACCTGCTGTGCTTTGACCAGCAACACATTTGCAGCTGTGATCTCCAGCATCTGCAGACCTCATTTTTTACTCGAAGATTTTAACCTACTGCGAATCCTCTTACAAGGATGCCTTCCTTGAAGAAGCTCTCTTCCTCCCTCTACAAGGATTTCAGTGAGTCCCTCTCTCACTGCACCCCCCAGGTCATCTCCTCTGCACAGAAGCTCTTCAACTCAGCACCGCCCTCCTAACCTGCAATCCTCTTCCTGACCTCTCCGCCCCCACCCCACTCCGGCCTATCACCCTCACCTTGACCTCCTTCCACCTATCCCACCTCCATCGCCCCTCCCCCTAGTCCCTCCTCCCTACCTTTTATCTCAGCCTGCTTGGCTCTCTCTCTCTTATTCCTGATGAAGGGCTTATGCTCGAAACGTCGAATTCTCTATTCCTGAGATGCTGCCTAACCTGCTGTGCTTTGACCAGCAACACATTTGCAGCTGTGATCTCCAGCATCTGCAGACCTCATTTTTTACCTGATTGATTAGTGGGAAATCCCAGAACTTCTTTCAAATCACAATCTTTAAGATAACTAAAGGTTTTATAAAAAAAAGTGACATCTCAGCTCAGAAAATGCAGTAAAGGTGTGAAGTTATAGTCTGTCTGTATCCCAACCTTGAGTCAGACTGGTTCTATCTTGAAAGTTGGAATTTATAAAATGTTACATGATTGACTGCCGAAAGATTGGATGCTTTTTGAACAAAATAGAATGTATCTGCAAATACAAATTTGCAAATGCAAATTCACCCCAAAGACTTATATGTGTGTGTGCATGTGTGTGTGAGGGAGAGAGGGTGTGACTGTGTGTTTGTGTGTGTGCATGTATGTATGCATGCTTTATAGAATGTTTGCCTGAGTGTGACAGAGTATATGCCAGTGAGGGTGTTTGCGCATGATTGTGAGCATGAGGGGTGTTTGTATGTGTCTGAGAGAGAGAGAACATGTGTATGTGAGATGGTCTGTGTGGGTGTGAGAGTGTAGAGTATAGTGGGATCACCCATAGTGTGACATGACCTCAAGATCTCGGTTGACGACATCCTCATGAGTGCCGAACTTGACTATCAGCCTCTGCTCGGCCACTCTGTGTTGTTGCGTATCCCAAAATCTGCCTTGGAGAGTGATCACCTGAAGATCCAAGGCCAAATATCCTTGACTGCTGAAGTGTTCCCCGACCGGGAGGGAACATCCCTGTCTGGTGATTGTTCATTCATCTGTTGTTGTAGCGATTGCTTAGTTTCACCAATATACCATGTCTCAGGGCATCCTTGCCTGCAGCATATGAGGTAAATAACATTGGCTGAGTCATCCACCACAGGTGCGGCAGGTACTCAGGTGACTATATCTTTTAAAAGCATGCTTGCATACTAATTTTGAAACAGAGTAAATTGCCTCTTTCATGAAGGACTAGAAAAGTTATCAAAAATAGATGTACGTGGATGTATGCAGGCAGCTGTTCTCGATGCAATGATTTTACAAAGAGGCAAAACAAGTTTTACAAGTCTTAATATTTAAAAACAACATTGTAATGCTTTGGAGGTTTGACAACTGGTCCTGATCCTGTAATTACATCCCTATCCGGAGATGTACACCTTGCTTCTGATTAAAATTGTTTGACAGTTTGGGTGTCTTGCAGCTGGTTGTTGTTACTTAACTCATCAGACAATCATCCTCCCAGTGTTTGGGGCCAGCGGCAGCAAGAATGTGATTCCTCCTGGTGATCGATACCAGACTCACAGGCTGACCAAAACTCAAGGCTGTGCTAGGCCCAGGTGCCTGCATCGATGGTTCCAAAACACGTTTATGGAGATGAGACTTGTACTGTAAGATTTAGACATTTTAATATCTTTTGGCTTTCTTTTACTTCTGTTGTTGTTTTCTTAAAAAAGTCTAGTAGCCAAGGTGGTGCCAGAGAATGATGACTTTGTACACTTTTTCCATTATACTCATGTATTCCTATGCAGTAGGTTCTGCTGTAACGCTTATTTCTTCAACACAGACTGGCTTTAACATGATCGAAGAAATTAGTCCTTTACTTGTAGACTGCGAACTTTCCTTATCTGTATTGGCTATAACTTGATTCTGGTCCCATTTGCTTAAATGGCATGGCTATTGTGCGATTTTCTTGTAATGCAAGATTACAATACATTACATCAGAAACTATGGTACGTGAGTACACGTGGCAATAAAATCTGATTTTAGTTCTAATTCAATTTCCTATCATATCACTTTGTAGATAACACATGTAAAGTATGTCATCAAATTATTCTTTGATTTCTCAATGAGATAAAAACTTTTCCATGATGGAACTGTAAACAGGTACAGGCATTTGAGTGGTACAAAGCTTTTTTAACATTGTTCTCTGTTAAAAAAGACCCATTCGAACTATTGATGAAAGTATGGAGTTATGCATTTCTCTGGAAGATTTGAGGAAGCAGTTGCACAACTGTACTTGAAACAGACAACAATTGCCTATCTTGCTAATCAACACATCTCAGAATTAGAGCCAATGTGCTCTACTTGATTCGTATTAGATTCTGCAGTCTGTCACCTGTAACTATAGGCTTTGGTAATGGATTGCTGCCTAATAGGACAGAAATCCATTGATGAGTGTGTAAGCACAGGAGTCCAGAGGTATTGGTCCCACTTGTTACAACGACTAAGAGGAACTGTAACGGATTACAGTAGAAAGGAGAAAACCAGACTTGACAGGGGAGGGCACATTGCCTGTCTTAGATTGTTAATCCATCAGCCAAATCTCTCCTGCAGATCATGGACTGAGAGGTTAACATTAAGGTCATGGTTTCTCGTATTTATCTGTTACATATACTTTTGATAGCTTTTATAGATGACAAGTCTTCAAGGGTTGGCAGGGAAGAAAACAAATCAATGCACTTTTCTCAAAGAATTTTGTTCAAAGTTGAAGGCACTATGCAACAAAATAAATTAACAAAGAGAGAAATAAAAAAAACTTGCAATTCTATAGCATCTTTCATGACCTTAGGGCATCTCAGGGTGCTTTACAGCCAATGAAATGCTTCAAAATGTAGAAATAGCAGCAGCCAATTTACACACAGCATACTCTGTCAAACAAAAATATGGTCATGACCAAGTTACCTACTTTAGTAGTGCTGACTGAGGAGCTAAGTGTTAGCCAGACCAATGAGAATAGTCCCCTGCGATTCTTCAAAATAATACCATTAAGCTTTTTTTACATCAAGCAGAATATGTTGGGTGGAAGTTAGGTTTAAAGTTTCATCCAAAATAATGCCCTTCGAAGAATGAAGCTCTTCCAGTGGAATGCCAGTTTTATTATCATGTCTCTGGGTGGTATGTGAGCCTATAACCGTGTGCAAGAGTCAGATTGCCACTTTTACCATATGTCATCTCCAATTATTTATATATTGCATCACAGTAATAATAATTTCAGAAATAAGTAGGCAATAATCAGCTAGGCGTGGTTCATACGAGTCATGGTATCAATCAATGATAAATTAGCCAATCTCAGCAGGAGTGGGTTAGCTGGGAAGTGACTATTTCAGCTTCCTATGTCTCCTGAGCATTATCTAGTTGCTACCGAGTAGCAGTGTAAAAGTTCAGACATCATATGGCAAAAAAAGGTGAATTTACTTATTAAATGTCCGAAGGTTACATACACTTGCGACACCCACTGTCCAAAATCAGGGACAAACATAAAACAGTTTAACATGTTGCCAGAGCGCTGATGATCTGTTGAGACTAATAAGCATGATTGATTTTAGGGACGTAAGTGAGAAAGCAAATTGAAAATCATATGACTGACTTAGACAATTCAAAGGTTCTTTCCATAATAAGCCCAATTACACACATTCCTATGCAGAATGAACATGAATATAATTACATAAGCATTGTCAGATGTGAAAAGGTGAAGGTCTATCTAGTTTTTCTAACATCTTGATGCTTCTATGCTACATTTAAAATAGCATTATTGACTAACCACAATAATAACTTCCTATCAATTCATCTCAGGAATCCAAACATGAAAATGTGAGAGCTTTGCGATTGATGGGTTGAAAGTCATCTCTTACTCCAAAACATGCACACTCACCATATGTTCTTTATCAAATTGCACATGCACTGCATTACTAAAATGTTAAATTGGGACAAAAAGCTATCTAATCTGGTTTGGATGAATCAATATTCTCTGCTTTCCCATCTGACGTGGAAGCCTGTTTCACTGATTGAAGACTTGCTCACTGTAATATTTTTTCTATTCACTCATGAGACGTGCACATTACTGGCTAGCCAACATTTATTGCCTGTTCGCAGTTGCCTATGTGAAGATGGTGGTGAACTGCCTTCTTGAACCACTGCAGCCTATGTGCTGTAAGTTGAGGCACAATACTCTTAAAATCATAGAGATGTACAGCATGGAAACACACCTTTGGTACAACTTGTCCATGCCAACTGAATATCCCATCGCAATCTAGTTCCCACCTGCCAGCACTCGGCCCATATCCTTCCAAACCCTTCCTATTCATATGCCCATCCAGATGCCTTTTAAATGTTGCAATTGTACTAACCTCCACCACTTCCTCTGGCAGCTCATTCTATACACATACCACGCTCTGCATGAAAAGGTTGTCCCTCAGGTGTCTTTTATATCCTTCCCCTCTCACCCTAAACCTATGCACTTTAGCTCTAGACTCGGCCACCCCAGGGAAGAGACTTTGTCAATTTATCCTATCCATGCCCCTCATGATTTTATAAACCTCCAACGCTCCAGGGAAAAAAAGCCCCAGCCTTTTCCCTATAGCTCAAATCCTCCAACATCCTTTTCAATGTTTTCTGAACCCTTTCAAGTTTCACGACATATTCCACGACATTGTCCTGAACAACCGCAATGTGACCTCCCAACCCCTGTACTTAATATCTGGTCAATAAAGGAAAGCTTACCAAATGTTTCCTTCACTATCCTATCTACCTGCGACTCCACTTTCAAGGGGCTATGAACCTGCACTCCAAGGTCTCTTTGTTCAGCAACACTCCCTAGGAACTTACCATGAAGTGTATAAGTCCTGCTAAGATTTACTTTCCCAAAATGCAACACCTCACATTTATCTAAATTAAACTCCATCTGGCACTTCTCAGCCCATTGGCCCATCTGATCAAGATGCCATTGTAAACTGAGGTAACCTTCTTCGTTGTCCACTACACCTGCAATTGTGGTGTCATCTGCAAACTTACTAACTATACCTCTTATGCTCACATGCAAATCGTGGATCCAGCACAAATCCTTGTGGCACTCCACTGATCACAGGCCTCCAGTCTGAAAAACAACCCTCCACCACCACTCTTTGTCTTCTACATTTGAGCCAGTTCTGTATTCAAATAGCTATTTCTCCTTGTAACTTTGCTAATCAGTATCCCATAGGGAATGTTGTCAAATACAGTACTGAAGTCCATATTGATCATGTCCACTGCTCTGTCTTCATCAATCCTCTTTATTATTTCTTCAAAAAAACTCAACCAAGTTTGTGAGATATGATTTCCCATGCACAAAGCCATGTTGACTGTCCCTAGTCAGTCCTTGCCTTTCCAAATATATGTACATCCTGTCCCTCAGGATTCCCTCCAACAACTTGCCCACCACCGACGTTAGGCTCACTGGCCTACAGTTCCCAGGCTTGTCCTTACCTCCCTTCTTAAACAATGGTACCACGTTAGCCAACTTCAAGTCTGCTGACACCTCAACTGTGACTGTTGATGATACAAATATCATAGCAAGAGACCCAGCAATCACTTCCTTAGCTTCCCACAGAGTTCTAGGGTACACCTGATCATGTCCTGGAGATTTATCCACTTTTATGCATTTCAAGACATCTAGCATTTCCTCCTTTGTAATATGGACATTTTTCAAGATGTCACCGTCTATGTCTTTACATTCTATGTCTTCCATGTCCTTTTCCACAGTAAACACTGATGCAAAATACTCATTTAGTATCTCCCCCATCTCCTATGGCTCCACACAAATGCCACCTTGCTGATCTTTGAGAGACCCTATTCTCTCCCCAGTTACCCTTTATTCCTTAACATATTTGCAAAAACCCTTTGAATTCTCTACAGCTCTATTTGTCAAAGCTATCTTTTTGCCCTCCTGTTTTCCCTCTTCAGTATACTCCTATTGTCTTTATATTCTTTTTAGGATTCATTTGATCTATCTTGTCTGTACCTTACATATGCTTCCTTCCTTTTCTTAGCCAAGCCCTTTAGTCATCCAGCATTCCCTATACCTAGCAGCATTTCCTTTCAACCTAACAAGAATATACTGTCTCTGGACTCTCATTATCTCATTTCTGAAGGTTTCCCATTTTCTAACGCTCCCTTTACGTGCGAACATCTGCGCCCATTCAGCTTTTGAAAGTTCTCGAGGTAAAAACAATGACTGCAGATGCTGGAAACCAGATTCTGGATCAGTGGTGCTGGAAGAGCACAGCAGTTCAGGCAACATCCAACGAGCAGCGAAATCGATGTTTCGGACAACAGCCCTTCATCAGGAAAACAGGCAGTGAGCCGGAAGCATGGAGAGATAAGCTGGGGAGGGTGGGGGTGGGGAGAAAGTAGCATAGAGTACAATGGATGAGTGGGGGAGGGGATGAAGGTGATAGGTCAGGGAGGAGAGGGTGGAGTGGATAGATGAAAAGGAGCTAGGCAGGTCGGACAAGTCCGGACAAGTCATGGGGACAGTGCTGAGGTGGAAGTTTGAAACTAGGATGAGGTGGGGGAAGGAGAAATGAGGAAGCTGTTAAAGTCTACATTGATGCCCTGGGGTTGAAGTGTTCCAAGGCGGAGGATGAGACGGTCTTCCTCCAGGCGTCTGGTGGTGAGGGAGTGGCTGTGAAGGAGGCCCAAGACCTCCATGTCCTCGGCAGAGTGGGAAGGGGAGTTGAAATGTTGGGCCATGAGGCGGTGTGGTTGATTGGTGCGGGTGTCTCGGAGATGTTCCCTAAAGCGTTCTGGTAGGAGGCGCCCAGTCTCCCCAATGTAGAGGAGACTGCATCGGGAGCAACGGATACAATAAATGATATTAGTGGATCTGCAGGTAAAACTTGAATGGATGTGGAAGGCTCCTTTAGGGCCTTGGATAGAGGTGAGGGAGGAGGTGTGGGCACAGGTTTTACAGTTCCTGCGGTGGCAGGGGAAAGTGCCAGGATGGGAGGGTGGGTTGTAGGGGTGTGTGGACCTGACCAGGTAGTCACGGAGGGAGCGGTCTTTGGGGAAGGTGGAAAGGGGTGGGGAGGGAAATATATCCCCGGTGGTAGGGTCTATTTGGAGGTGGCGGAAATGTCGGCGGATGATCTGGTTTATGCGAAGGTTGGTAGGGTGGAAGGTGTCCTTGTTACGGTTGGAGGGGTGTGGTCTGAGGGCGGAGGTGCGGGATGTGGACGAGATGCATTGGAGGGCATCTTTAACCACGTGGGAAGGGAAATTGCGGTCTCTAAAGAAGGAGGCCATCTGGTGTGTTCTATGATGGAACTGATCCTCCTGGGAGCAGATACGCCGGAAGCGGAGGAATTAGGAATATGGAATGGCATTTTTTCAAGAGATAGCGTGCGAAGAGGTGTAATCCAGGTAGCTGTGGGAGTCGGTGGGTTTGTAAAAAAATGTCAGTGTCAAGTCGGTCATCATTAATGGAGATGAAGAGGTCCAGGCAGGGGAGGGAGGTGTCAGAGATGGTCCAGGTAAATTTAAGATCAGGGTGGAATGTGTTGGTGAAGTTGATAAATTGGTCAACCTCCTCACGGGAGCACGAGGTGGCGCCAATGCAATCATCAATGTAGCGGAGGAAGAGGTGGGGACCAAAGGGGTAGCCATGGGCACACGTATGGGCCCCAGCTATGCCTGTCTCTTTGTTGGCTACGGAGAACAGTTGATCTTCCGTAATTACACCGGCACCACTCCCCACCACTGCTGTGCTCTTCCAGCACCACTGATCCAGAATTTTGAAAGTTCTCACCTAATTCCATCAAAATTCATCTTTCTTCAGTTTAGAACTTCAACTTTTAGATCTGGTTTATTCTTTTCCATCACTATTTTAAAACTAATAGAATTGTGGACACTGACCCAAAGTATTCCCCCACTGACATCTCAATCACCTGCCATGCCTTATTTCCCAAGAGTAGGTCAAGTTTTGCACCTTCTGTAGGAGACACATCTACATATTGAATCAGAAAATTTTCTTGTACCCTCTTAACAAATTTCTGCCCATCTAAACCTTTAACATTATGGCAGCACCAGTCTATGTTTGGAAAGTTAAAATCCCTACCATAACCATCCTATTATTCTTACAGATAATTGATATCTCCTGATAAATTTGTTTCTCAATTTCCTTCTGACTATTAGAGGGGTCTCTAATACGATGCCAATAAGGTGATTATCTCTTTCTTATTTCTCAGTTAACACAAATAACTTCCCTGGATGTATTTCTGGGATTATCCTCCCTCAGTACAGCTGTAATGCTATCCCTTATCAAAAACACCACTCCCTCTCCTCTCTTGCCTCCCTTTTCTTCCTTCCTGTAGCATTTGTATCTGGAACATTAAGCTGCCAGTCCTGTCCATCTTTGAGCCATGTTTCTGTAATTGCTATGATATTCCAGTCCCATGTTCCTAACCATGCCCTGAGTTCATCTGCCTTCCCTGTTAGGCCCTTTGCATTGAAATAAATGCAATTTATCAGTTGTACCTTGTTCTCGGCTTTGTCCTTGCCTGCCCTGACTGTTTGACTCGCTTCTGTTCTCAACTGTACTAGCCTCAGATTGATCTCTTTTCTCACTATCTCCCTGGATCCCATCCTTCCACCTTACTAGTTTAAGTCGTCCCAAGCAGCTCTAGCAAATCTCCCTGCCACTATATTAGTCTCCTTCCAATTTAGGTGCAATCTGCCCTTCATGTGCAGGTCACTTCTACCCAAGAAGAGATTCCAATGATCCAAAAATGTGAATCCTTCTCCGATACACCAGCTCTTCAGCCATGTATTCATCTGCTCTGTCCCCTTATTCCTACCCTCACTAGTTCGCAGCACCAGGAATAATCCAGGTATTACTATTCTGGAAGGCCTCCTTTTTAATTTCCGGCCTAACTCTCTATATTCTCCCTTCAGAATCTCCTACTTTTCCCTTCCTATGTCTTTGGTTCTATTGTGTACAATGACCTTCTGCTGGTCCCTCTCCCCCTTGAGAATATTCTGCACCCTCTCTAAGATGTCCTTGATCCTGACATCAGGGAGGCAACACACTATTCTGATCGTTTGCTGCTGGCCACAGAAATATCTGTTTATGCCTTGGACTAGAGAGTCCCCTAACACAGTTGATCTGTTGGTACTTGACATACCCCTCATTGCGTTAGAGCCAGTCCCGATACCAGAAACTTGACTGTTTGTGATACATTCCCCTGAGAATACATCACCCCCTACATTTTCCAAAACAGCGTACAAGCTGACATCATCATCCGAGGGAAAAGACTTTCACTGTCTACCCAATCTAATTCTCTGATCATCTTGTCTCTATCAAATCCCCTCTTAGCCTTCTTCTTTCCAATAAGAACAGACTCAAGTCTCTCAGCCTTTCCTCATAAGACCTTCACTCCAGACCAGGCAACATCCTGGTAAATCTCCTCTGCACCTTTTCCAATGCTTCCACATCCTTCCTGAAATACGGTGACCAGAACTGTACACAATATTCCAAGTGTGGCTGCACCAGCGTTTTGTATAGTTGCAGCATGATATTGTGACTCCAGAGCTCAATCCCTTTACCAATGAAACCTAACACACTGTACGCCTTCTTAACAGCACTGTCAACCTGGGTGGCAACTTTCAGGGATGTACGTACAAGGACTCCAATCCCTCTGCACATCCACACTACCAAGAATCTTTCCATTGACCCAGTACTCTGCCTTCCTGTTATTCTTCCCATGTTTTGCTGCATTGAATTCCGTTTGTTACCTCTCAGCCGAATTCTGCAGTTTATCCAAGTCCCCCTGCAACCTGTAACATTCTTCCAAACTGTCCACTACTCCACTGACTTTAGTGTCAAATTTTCTAATCCATCCACCTATGCCTGTGTCTAAGTCATTTATAAAAATGACAAACAGTAGTGGTCCCAAAACAGATCCTTGTGGCACACCACTAGTAACCGGACTCCAGGCTGAATATTTTCCATCAACCACCACACGCTGCCTTCTTTCAGAAAGTCAGTTTCTAATCCAAACAGCAAAATCACCCTCAATCCTATGTCTCTGCATTTTCTCCAACAGCCTACCATGTGGAACCTTATCAAAGGCTTTACTGAAGTCCATTTATACCACATCAACTGCCCTACCATCATCTACATGCTTGGTCAACTTCTCAAAAAACTCAATGAGGTTTGTGAGACACGACCTGCCCTTGAAGAAACCATGTTGACTATCTGAAATCAAATTGTTGCTTGCTCGATTATTATAAATCTTATCTCTTATAATCCTTTCCAAAACCCTCCCTACAACAGAAGGAAGGCTCACTGGTCTATAATTACCTGGGTCATCTCGACTGCCCTTCTTGAACAAGGGCACAACATTTGCAATCCTCCAGTCCTCTGGTACTGAACCTGTAGACAATGATGACTGAAATATCAAAGCCAAAGGCTCTGCTATCTCCTCCCTAGCTTCCCAGAGAATCCTCAGATAAATCCCATCCAGCCCAGGGGACCTGTCTACATTCATTCCTTCTAGAATTGCTAACACCTGTTTCTAATTAACCTCCATCCTTTCTAGTCTAATATCTCATACCTCATTCTTATCCTCTGTAATACTGTCCTTTTGCTGAGTGAAAACCAATGAGAAATGTTCATTTAGCACCTCTCCGATCTCCACAGGATCCACACTCACCTTTCCACTTCTGTCTTTGACTGGCCCTATTCCTACTCTGGTCATTCTTTTATTCCTCACATACCTATAGAAAGCTTTAGGGTTCTCCTTTATTCTATTTGCTAAAGACTGCTCGTGTCTTCTCTTTGCTCTTCTTAACTCTCTCTTTAACCCTCCTGTACACATTGGACAAAACCTGAGCCATCCGACGTACTAGAGTTATAGCATTTCTAGTAAAAAGTGAGGTCTGCAGATGCTGGAGATCAGAGCTGAAAATGTGTTGCTGGTTAAATCACAGCAGGTCAGGCAGCATCCAAGGAACAGGATGCTGCCTGACCTGCTGTGCTTTAACCAGCAACACATTTTCAGCTTATAGCATTTCTAGTCAATGTTGGGGAAGTTCAAGTCCCCAATAATGACCACTCTGTTCCTTTCAATCCTACCCAGAATAATTTTGCCAATCCTGTCTTCCACCTCCATGGAACTCTGCGGAGGCCTATAAAAAACTCCAAACAGTGTGACCACTCCTCTCCTGTTTCTAACCTCAGCCCACACTACCTCAGTAGACAAGTCCTCGTCAAAGGTTCTTTCAGCCACCATTATACTATCCTTGACTAACAAGGCCACACCTCCCCCTCTTTTACCGCCTTGCCTGTTCTTAATGAAAGACCTAAACCCTGGAACCTGCAACATCCATTCCTCATCCTGCTCTATCCATGTCTCCGAGGTGGCCATAAAATTGAAGTCACAGGTACCTATCCATGCTGCAAGCTCACCTACCTTATTTCGGATCCTTCTGGTGGTGAAGTACACACACTTCAAACCAGTTTGCTGTCTGCCAGCACATTCCTGCAACCGTGAAATCCTGTCCCTGTCCTCCCTCCTCTCATCCTCCTGTGCACTGCAACTACACTTCAGGTTCCCATCCCCCTGCTGAACTAGTTTAAACCTACCCGAATAGCACCAGCAAATTTTCTACCCAGGATATTAGTACCTCTCTGGTTCAAGTGAAGACCGTCTTGTTTGTACAGGTCCCACCTTCCCCAGAATGAGCCCCAATTATCTAAGTACCTGAAACCCTCCCTTCTGCACCATCCTTGTAGCCACGTGTTCAGCTGATATCTCTACCTATTCCTTGCCTCACTATTATGTGGCACGGGTAACAAACCAGAAATAACAACTCTGTTTGTTCTCGCTCTCAGCTTCCATCCTAACTCCCTGAAATCCTGCCTTCCATCCCTATCCCTCTTTCTACCTATGTTGTTGGTACCTACATGGACAATGACTTGATGCTGGTCACTCTCTCTCTTCAGGATCCCAAAGATATGATTCGAGACATCACATACCCTGGCACCTGGGAGGCAACACACCAACCTTGAGTCTGACTTTAACTTTCCAAATGTAGATGGAGAGAATTATGTTAAGTGTATTCCAGGAAGTTTTCTGATTCAGTATGCAGATGTTCCTATCACATAAGGTGCAAAACTTGACCTACTCTTGGGGAAATAAGGTAGGGCATGTGACTGAGGTGTCAATGAGGGAGCACTTTGGGACCAGCGAACATAATTCTATGAGCTTTCAAATAGTGATGGAAAAGGATAGACCGGATCTAAAATTTGAAGTTCTAAATTGGAGGAAGGCTAATTTTGATGGTATTAGGGAAGAACTTTCAAAAGCTAGTTGGGAGCAAATGTTGCAGGTAAAGCGATGGCTTGAAAGCGGGAACCCTTCACAAATTAGATAATTAGATTCCAGAGACAGTATATTCCTGTCAGGGTGTGAAGAAAGGCTGATAGGTGCAGGGAATGCTGGATGACTAGAGAAATAGAGGGTTTGGTTAACAAAAAGAACGAAGCATAAGTCAAGTATTGACTGGAGAGATCGAGTGAAGCCTTATGGTATTGAGGCAGTAGAAGTATATGGAAATCAGGAGGGAAAAAAGTGGACATCAGATAGCTTTGGCAAATAGAGTTAAGGAGAATCCGAAGGGTTTTTATAAATACATTAAAGACAAAAGGGTAACTAAGGAGAGAATAGCGCCCCTTAAATATCAGGAAGGCAGCCTTTATAAGAGATGGGATATACTAAATGAATATTTTCCATCTGTGTTTACTGTCAAGATGGACATCGAAAAGATGGAATGTGGGGAAGTAGATGGTGACATCTTGAAAAATGTCAGTATTATGGAGGAGGAAATGCTGGATGTCTTGAAATACACAAAAGTGGATAAATATGCTGGATCTAATTAGGTGTACCCTGGAACTCTGGGAAGCTAGGGAAGTAATTGCTGGGCCACTTACTGAGATATTTGTATCATCGATAGTCAAAGGTGAGGTACCAGAAGACTGGATGTTGGCTAATGTGGTACCACTATTTAAGAAAAGTTGGAAGGAACAGCCAGGGAACTAGTGAGCTTGATGTCTGTGGTGGGCAAGTTGCTGCAGCGAATCTGGAGGGACAGAATTTACATATATTTGAAAAGGCAAGGACTGATTAGGGATAGTCAACATGGCTTTGTGCGTGGGAAATCATGTCTCACAAACTTGATTGACATTATTTGGAGTTGCCGGTGTTGGACTAGGGTGTACAAAGTTAAAAATCACAAATCACCAGGTTATAGTCCAAGACCTGTTGGACTATAGCTTAGTGTTGTGTGATTTTAAACTTGACTGAGTTTTTTGAAGGAGTAACAGAGGATTGATGAGGGCAGAGTAGTGGACATGATCCATATGGACGTAAGTAAGGCATTCTACAAGGTTCCCCATGGGAGACTGGTGAGCAAGGTTTGATCCCATACAGCGAGAACTAGCTGTTTGGATGCAAAACTTGCTCGAAGGTAGATGACAGAAGGAGGTCATGGAGGATTGCTTTTCAGACTGGAGGCCGATGACCAGTGGAGTGCCACAATGATCAGTGCTGGGTACACTACTTTTTGTCATTTATATAAATGATTTTGATATGAGCGTAGGAAATATAGTTAGCAAGTTTACAGATGACACCAAAATTGGAGCTGCAGTGGGCAGTGAAGAAGGTTCCCTCAGAGTATAATGGGATCTTGATAAAATGGACCAGCGGGCTGAGGAGTGGCAGTTGGAGCTTAATTTAGATAAAAGTGAGGTGCTGCATTTTGTAAAATCAAATTTTAGCTGGACTTATACACTTAATGATAAGGTTCTAGGGAGTGTTGCTGAACAAAGTGACCTTGGAATGCAGGTTCATAGCTCCTTGAAAGTAGAGCCGCAGTTGAATAGGATAGTAAAGAAGGTTTTTGGTATGCTTCCCTTTCTTGGTCAACGTATTGAGTACAGGAGTTGGGAGGTCATGTTGTGGCTGTGCAGGATGTAAGTTAGGCCACATTTGGAGTATTGCATTCAATTCTGGTCTCCTTCCTATCAAAGGGATGTTGTGAAAGGGTTAAGAAAAGATTCACAAGGATGTTGCCAGGATTGGAGGATTCGAGCTATACGGAGAGGCTGAATAGCTGGGCTGTTTCCCCTGGAGCATCGGAGGCTGAGGGGTGACCTTATAGTGGTTTATAAAGTCATGAGGGGCATGATAAATAGACAAGATCTTTTTCCTGGGGTGGGGGAATCCAGAAATAGGGGTCATAGATTTAGGGTGAGAGGGGAAACGTATAAACGGGACCTAAGGGACAACTTTTTCACACAGAGGTTGGTGTGTGTATGGAATGCGCTGCCGGAGGATGTGGTGGAGGCTGGTACAATTACAGCATTTAAAAGACATCTGGATGGCTACATGCATAGGAACAACCTCAGTCATTTAAATTTTTCCTGGCACTCATTGAACAAGTTGAACTGCATTTTAGTAGCTACCACTTGTATCAATGTTCTCTCTTGATGGCAAACAACTGATTGTGAGTAAATAGGTTGATACATAAGATTCCCGAACACTATTGAAAAAGCCACTTGAAACAGGTTGAGAGATTTTCTGTAAATTATTGTCAAGGCTTCATTGACACTAACAGTATTTCTCAATAAAGTCTCTGTGGACTTTGAAAGCAGGTAGTTTACTGCTTTTATTAATTGGACACTATCTGACATAACTGGTGAAATGGACTGGCTGATCATGGGTAACCTCTGAGAGTTGCCCTTGCTGTCTAGAAGAATGTCAATCAAGCAGTGCTGCTGTAGAAGAGAAAAGTGGATTCATCTGCTTTAGTAACTCCTAGCAGTTCACATTGCAGGAGTGAGTATTTAGGGCAAAAACTGCATTCTGAAACATTTAAACAGGTATTTCGTTTCAGCTTCCATTTAGCTCTTATTTTCAAAGTTTCATTAAAATATCTGTCGTTGAAACATGTATAAAGAATCACTTAAGGTGATTGTACAGAAGGTGATTTTGCCCAGCTGTCTGTGACTGTTAGCGATTGTTGGATATCTTGCAATAGAGTAGCAGGACAGAATTGACAATGTGGCCTATACGTACACGCAAAATGCTTGACTTCCAATTGTTGACTGGTGGTACTTCAGCATATATTAAACTCCTTACCTTTGTCTGTACAAAAAAACTAAAGAACTACAAGCGCTGAAATCAGAAACAAATTCAGAAATTGCTGGAAAGATTTAGCAGGTCTGGCAGAGAAAGCAGAGTTAACCTTTGGAATCCAGTGATCATTCTTCGTTACTATTTTAGCTCAGAAAAAGTTGACCCATTGGCTGAAGATGGGATGGGGGATGGGAAAGGAGTAAACATTAGCTGGAGATGGAGCCCAGAGAAAGGAAAAAACAGTTGGGCAGTGAAAGAAATGGGTCAAGGTCTGTGTAGAAGAATGAGTCGTTGCTCACTGGAACCATTAGTAGCTGACAATGGGTTGATTGTCGTGGCAGCCCATTTGAAAAAAAGACCAGGTTCATACTCCTGCACCGAGTTCTTCTAATCTTATTTTCCCAAGTGAATAATCCAATTCTTTGACTACAACTTCCTCTAAATTTCAGGTTTTTTTGCACTGCAATGAGTAGCACAATATTGAAGCACTTTGGCTATACCCTATGAAATTCCTAATCTAATTGCTGTTTATGTTCTAAACTCTCCTTGACAGTTCTTCTCATACTCTGAATCTCTACCTAACACCTTTTGTGTCATTTACAGCTATCTGTGAAACACTTAAAGGCATTCCTTGGTATTACAGATATGATGTTGCTGGTTGATTTTATTAATTGTTACTTGTTTTTGTGCAATAAAACTATAATAGATTGTATGATGCAGTAAGAGGCAAATAACTTCATAAAGTTCTGTTATTTCTTGAATGACTAATCAGGGCAAAACAGGTTAAAATTTTAAAATAAAAACAGATGGATGTCAAAACAGTGCTGCAATGGATGCCAACAACATATTAAATAAATTACTGGATATGCTTAATAAATAATGATTTATTTCACTTTCAAACTTTGAACAGATTGTAAAACAGAAAATCAAAATCAGATTAAATAAATAATTTCCCACAAGACCAGAACTTGAACAGGAGTCAATGTGTTTTCTGGATATTTTATGAAAATTGATAATTTTTTAAAAATCCACAAGCTGGGGTGGCACGATGGCTCAGTGGTTAGCACTGCTACCTCACAGCACCAGGGTTCCAGGTTCCATTCTAGCCTTGGGCGACTGTCTGTGTGGAGTTTGCGCAGTTTCCTCCCACATTCCAAAGATGTGCAGGTCAGGCGAATCGGCCATGCTAAATTGCCCATAGTGTTAGGTGCATTAGTCAGAGGGAAGTGGGACTGGGTGGCTTACTCTTTGGAGGGTCGATGTTGGGCTAAAGGGCCTGTTTCCACACTGTAGGGAATCTAATTTAATCTACTCCTTGAATTAATGAAGTCAGCATCTTTGTTTTGACATTTAATCAAGAACTGTGTGAATGGGGCTTTATTCATAGTTGTACAAGCCTGTTGTGAACTGCTTGCAAAACAGAATCTTTCACCTCAAGGGCAAGGAGTTAATTTTGCTACACAGCAAGGTATTTCAATTTTTGTCCATGTTAACAACCGAATGGGTCAAGCCATACTTTTTGCCTACCAGTCATTAGAATTGTATTGTTAAGAATAGTCAACCCCTTTGTCTGGTGTCAGTATTTTTTGCTGCAACTCAATGAAGATTATTCAAAAGAAAATGGATTCAACCCCCCAAAAAAACTAATGGTAATATAATTCTGAGGAATGATTGCTAATAGTAATTTCAGCCTAAATTGATATTATTACTTTGGATGTAAAATGATTTCAACTGTAACCATCTTAATCAATGAGATGGTAAGATGGAGCTCAAGCACAGCTCTATAGCAGTTGAACAATAAAGTTGTGTAAGATAACTACTATTCCCTAGTGCTTCCAAAATAAGTTCAGTTTTATTTTAAAATGCATTTTGGCGGCACATTCCAGAAGTAAGGATAATGATTCTGATGTATATAAGCACAGCAAGTGAATTTCTTAGCCAGTCCTGAAATGCATTTTACTCCACACCCAGCACACCAGCCAAACCGCATTCTCCAAACTCACTGCATTTTCCAGTCAAGCACCATGGAGTGAAGAGCCCCCTCCTGTCTGTATCAACAGTGCTGAGGTGGAGATGGTCAAGAGCTTCAGGTTCCTAGGAGTAAATGTCACCAACAATCTGTCCTGATCCATCCACATTGACACTATAATAAAGAAAGCTAAAGAAATTCAACATGTTCACAATGACGCTTAGCAATTTTTATAGATGCATCATAGAACACATCTGTCTGAATGCATCATAGCTTGGTATGGCAATTGCTCTGCCCAAGACCACAAGAACTTAGAGTTGTGAATGCTGCCCAGTCCATCATGACAATCAGCCTTCCTTCCATTGACTCAACCTATAATTCCCTCTGCTTAATCAAAGACCCCTCCCACCCCAGTTATACTGTCTTCCACCCTCTTCCATCAGACAGAAGATACAAAAGTTTGAAAACATGTACTAACACATTCAAGAATAGCTTATCACTTACTGTTAACAGAGTTATGAATGGACCTCTCATATGTTAAAGTTGATCTTTCTCTACAACTTCTCTGTAGTTGTAACACAATATTCTGTATTCTGTGCTATTACCCTGATGGACTTATGTAAGGAATGATTTAGAATGACAGAGTAATAGTGCTGTACAGCACTGAAACAGATCCTTCTGTCCAACTTGTCAATGCCAACAAGATATCCTAAATTAATTTAGTCCCATTTGCCAATATTTGACCCATATCCCTCTAAACCCTTCTTATTCATGTAGCCATCCAGATGCCTTTTGAATGTTGTAATTGTTGCAACCTCCACCACTTCCTCGGTCAGCTCATTCCATACATGCACCAGCCTCTGCATGAAAAAGTTGCCCTTTAGGTCCGTTTTAAATCTTTCCCTTCTCACCTTAAACCTAATTCTGGACTCTCACGCATGGGGAAAAGACCTTGTTTATTTACCCTATCCATGCCCCTCAAGATATTATAAACCTCTGTAAAGTCACCCCTCAGCCTGCAATGCTCCAGGGTAAACAGCCCCAGTCTATTCAGCCCCTCCCTATAGTTCAAACCCTCTAACTCTGGCAACATCCTTATAGATCTTATCTGCACCCTTTCAAGTTTCACAACATCCTTCCTCGAGTAGGGAAACCAGAATTGGACGCAGTATTCCAATGTTGTGTACAGTTGCAACATGAACTCTCAGCACACAAAACAATACTTTTCACTGTATCTTGGTACATGTGACAATGATAAATCAAATCAAAATGGATGACTGAGAAACCATCTCCACTGGTGTGCTGGTACTTATACCTTAGGTACAGAATAGAATGGTATGAAATGAAATTGGATCTCATTTAGCCCTGATAAACAGGCTTAGTAAGTACCAATTCACCTGTTTAAATTTAGAGTTCCTGAAATAATGAAAAGTTAGATTTTATAATTCAGAATTATAGTAAGCAACTATTGCTAACAGCTGGGCCAAAGAGTCACTTATGGTGTAAAATCCAAGTTTCTGCCAAGATATTGCAAAATGTGCTCAAATAAGTTGCTTCCTTAAGAATAATAGCCAACTGTAGATGCCTTATTTTGGCTAGGAGAAAATTACTGCAGAAGCTGGAAAATGTACTGAAAACAAAAAGTGCTAGAAATCACAGTGAGTCAAGTGGCATCTGTGGAGACAGAGAAAGCTAACATTTCAAGTCTAGGTGGCTGTTCGTCAGAGCTGACATGAAGTGTGGAGGTGGCAGCATATGTGCAATAGTGTGGGGGTGGGGTGCTGGGGGAGAAAAGGTCTTGATAGTGCAGATTAAGTGATCGGAATGTGAGAATGGCAGAACAATGGTGCGTCCAACTGATTAAGTGGAAAGAACAGATGATCCCACTGGAGTGGGGGCAGGGGAGAGAGGATCTGGTGTCAGAGAATGCAATGGTAAAGCTAAATTAAGTTAAAAACAAGTGAAGAAATGGGAGTAAGTTCACAATCTAAAGGTGTTGAGCTCAATGTTAAGTCGAGAAGGTTGTAAAATGAAGAGATGTTCCTCCAGTTTGTGCTGTGATTCAGTGTAGTGTTGCAGAATGCTAAGGACAGACAAGTGGGTTAGAGACAAAACAACTGCAGATGCTGGAATCCAAAGTAGGAGGCTGGAAGAACACAGCAAGCCAGGCAGCATCAGGCAGTAGAGAAGTTGAAGTCAGGACTGATGAAGGATTTCACCCAAAACGTTTACTTCTCAACCTTCTGATACTGCCAGAGGACAGGTAAGTGGGCATGCGAGTAGGAAGCTATGTTAAAATTAATGACTACTGGAAGGTTGGGGGTCATGCTTGCGCACAGACCAGAGGTCTACTTTCTCCAAAGTAGAGTCAGCCATACTGAGTGCAGCAAGCCGGTCCATGAACTTGCATTGGCTGCACGTCTGGATATGTTGGTCTATGTTAGAGAGTATTTAACATTACAGTTTTAGAGCTAGTCCATAACCTGACAAGAAATAAAATGATTTGAAGGTAGCAGCTGTGAAACATTGGAGTGTTATTGTCATTTGAGCATGCAAGCAGATTGTTTTCAAGAGCATCCAGTGGAACTGTTTCCTAGTCAGGCATCACATCTCTAGGAGGAGTAAGAAAACTCCCATGAAGGAAATTATGGGAGTTGCAACCTAAATCCATTTCAAATTATCGTTTATCACTGAGATTTTAGCTGGAGTTTTATTAAAGAGGCAAGTTTTAAATGAGTGTTTAATGAAAATAGGCAGCATAAGAATAAATACCGCTGCATCATATTGCAATACGTGACAGATAACATGGGTGAAGATCTATATCAAGCTGAGGATCTTGCTGTTGAAAATGTAAGTATAGGATCAGAGATTTGTGGAAGTGGAGCAGCGCACATCAAGAGTGGAGCTAAATGACCATGCAGATAAAGCTAACAATAAGAGCACAAGAAACAACTGTAAGTAACTGAAAGCCATCTATTTGTGGATTATTCCACATCTATTTAATCTTCTCCGCAAGTGTTCTGTATGAATTCTCATTGATTGAAAAGAAAGGTAGTCAAGCAAAAGTTGTAACTATCTGGCAAATCTTGGTTTGTTGCCGTCCACAGACATATTAGAGAACTCTGTTATTGATGGTATAGCTGATTGACAGAAGCACAGGTTCTGCTGGCTGAAGCAACACCACAGCTATTATGAGATAGGAGATTAATTTGGTTATGTGCTTCAACATTGTATTAGCATTCGTGTTTAAGATTTACTTTCAGCAGTATTCCCTGCAAAATCATGAACAGGGGATTTCATTTACACCTGAGAATTCGGTATCACCCGGGTAAATGCAGAATCCAACAGGACGGATTTCTTAATTATTAATGTCATGTGATTTTTGTCCAGTAACTAGCTTGGAAAGCCTGCTTTGACATCAATTCTAAAATCAGCTTTGCTATTGTATTTTTAACATCGACCATATTCTGTATTGTTGCTTTGGACAAAACAGATCTAATCATGTGGCAAGGAAATTACATGGTGTTGTGATGACAAGATTCTTTCAAACATTTATTTTTAATTCATAGGCTGGATAAAATAAAATAGAAACAGTTTTTTTTAAATGAAACAAGGAGCACTGACTGAAATCAAACTTTGTTACCACAATTTTTGTTAAAATGTAATCCACGTCTCACTCCACTGAATTGGAGATGTAAACCCCACCAGTGATAATAATACAGCATTCATCCTGCCTCATAGAAATCACAGAATCTGTGCAGCGTGGAAGCAGGTCATTTGGCCCATTGAGTTCACACTGACCATTCAAAGAGCATTCCACCTCCTATGCTATCCATGCAGTTCCCAGGGCTAATTCACTATGGAAAATTTAGCTTGGCAAATCCACCTACCCTGCACATCTTTGGACTGTGGGAGGAAACCAGAGCTCCTGGAATAAATCCATGCTAACATGGGTAGAATTTGCAAACGACACACAGTCACCCAAGGCTAGAATCAAACCCAGGTCCCTGGCACTGTGAGGCTGCAGTGCTAACCACTGAGCCACTGTGCCATCATAAGAGTGTGAAAATCTGAATGCTGCCTACCACCCACTTCCAACGCTCTCCATATGCTCTCTCTGCCATATTATGAGATGTCTTCTTCTTTACTGATGAAAGGGAGGAAGTGATGAAACAAAAGTGAGTAGCATGGCAGTTGTCCCTCGTGCAGTTGAACCAGGGCTGCAGTAAGGTCAGGAGCTGAATGACCCTGGTGGAACCCAAACTGGAGTGGGTATCATTGAGTGGGCACCGCTTGATAATATTGTTGATGACACTCTTCATCAATTTACTGATGATTGAGACAAGACTGATAGGGCAGTAATTGGCTGATATGAATCTGTCCTTTTCATGTAGAGGCTATACCTCGACAATTTTCCACAATGTCGGGTCAATGCTAGTGTTATAACTATCCTGAAAGGGCTTGGCTAGGGGAGTGGCAAGATCTAGAGCACAAGTCTTCATTGCTATTACGGGAATTGTAATTGTCAAAAAGTATGGTACTGAAAAAGCACAGCAGACCAGGCAGCATCTGAGGAGCAGGAGAGTCAACATTTCAGGCATAGGCCCTTCATCAGGAATGTGGTGGGGGAAAGGAGGCTGAGAGATAAATAGGGAGTTGGGTTTGGGGGTGGAGTGAGGGTAGCTGAGAAGGTGATAGGTACATGGAGATAGGGGTTGATAGTGATAGGCCAGAGGGGACGATGGAGTGGATAGGTGGGAAGGAAGTTGGGGAGGTGGGACAGTTCAAGAGGGTGGTACTGAGTTGGAGGGATGGATCTGGGATGATTTGGGGGGAGGGGAAATGAAGAAACTAGTGAAGTCAATGTTGTTACCATATGGTTGAAGGGTCCCAAGGTGGAAGATGAGGCATTCTTCCTCCAGTTGTCAGGCGGCTAAGATTTGGCAGTGGAGGAGGTCGAGGACTTGCATGTTCTTGGCAGGGTCGGAGGCGAAGTCGAAGTGGTTGGCTATAGGGTGGTGGGTTGTTTGATGTGTTTGTCTCAGAGATGTTCCTTGAAATGTTATACAGCGAATTATCCTCTGCCATGTCCACCACATATAATCAGACCCCACCATCAGAGAAATACTTCCTTCCCCACCCCATCTGCATTCTGTAGAGACCATTCCCTCTGTGACTGCCTTGTTAGGTCTACACATTCCACCAAACCACTCTTCTTATCTGGCATCTTCCCATGCTCGTGCAAGAGGTGTAAAACTTGCATCCACACCTTTCCCCTCACCTCTGTCCAAGGCCCCAAAGGATCTTTTCTCATTCCACAGAGATTTTCCTGCACATCTAAGGTGGAAGATGAGGTGTTCTTCTTCCAATCATCAGGTGGCTAGGATTGGGAGTGGAGGAGCCCAGGTCTTTGTTGGAGAGGGAGGGGGAGTTGAAGTGTTTGGTCACAAGGCAGTGGTGCTGTTTAGTGCGTGTATCATGGAAATATTCCTGAACCATTTTTGCAAGTTGGCATCCTGCCTCCCCAATGTACAGGAGACCACATCGAGAGCAACAGACACAATTGATGAGGTGTTGGAATATGCAGCAAAATCTCTGCTGGTTGGGTAAGGATCCTTTGGGGCCTTGGATGGAGAAGAAGGGGAAGTATGGGTGCAGGTTTTACACCTGTATTGTGATATGGGAAAGTGCCGGGTGTGGAGGATGGGTTGGTGGGGGCGCATGGACTTAACAAGGGAGTAGTGAAGGGAATGGTCTCTGTGGAATATTGAAAGAGAGAAAGAGGGAATTATACCTCTGGTAGTGGGGTCTGATTGTATGTGGCTGAAATGACGGAGGATGATGCATGGTATCCAGAGGTTGGTGGTGGATGGTGAGCACTGGGGGGGGGGGGGGGGGGGTGGTTCTGTCCTTATTGTGGTTGAAGTGATGGGGTTCAAGTGCGGAGATGCAGATCTCTTACACCTTCCCCACCAACCCACCCTCCACTTCTGTCACCTTCCCTTGTCAAAGCAAGAGGTGTAAAACCTGTACCCACATCCCCCCCGCACCCCCAACCCATCTCACCTCCATCCAAGGCCCCAAATGATCCTTCCACATCCAGCAGAGATTGTTCTGCACCTTCAAACACCTCATCTACTGCAGCTATTGCTCTCAATGCGGTTTCCTCTACATTGAGGAGACAGGACACCAACTTGTGGAACGGTTCGGAGAACATCTCCGGGACACACATGCACTAAACAACTCCACCATGGCTGACCACTTAAATTCCCCCTCCCTCTCCACCAAGAACCTGCAAGTCCTGAGCCTCCTCCGCTGCCAAATCCTAGCCACCCGACGACTGGAGGAAGAACGCCTCATCTTTTGCCTTGGGTCTCTTCAACCACACAGAATCAGTGTTGATTTCACCAGTTTCCTCATCTCCCCTCCCCCCACATTATCCCAGATCCAATCCTGCAACTCGGCACCACCCTGTTTAACAGTCCTACCTTAACGGTCCATCTTCCTTCTCACCTATCTGCTCCACCCTCCGCTCTGAACTATCATCACCCCCCCATCTTCAACTACATATCACATTCCTAACTACCTTCCCCCCCAGCCCCAGCCCCCTTCCAGTTATCTCTCAGCCTCCTTGCCTCACCACCCCCACTCTGTCCCCTCCCCCCCCCCCCCCCCCCACCCCCCCCCCCCCCCCCCCCCACAAACCCCTCATTCCTGATGAAGAGCTTATGCTTGAAACATTGACTCTCCTGCTCCTTGGATGAAGCTTGACCGGCTGTGCTTTTCCAGCGCCATACATTTTGACTCCATCTATCAATTGCTGCTTATGCTGTTTGGTACACAATAGTTGGTAGCTTCACCAGCTCGGCATCTCATTTTTAGATAGGTCTGGTGCTGCTCCTGGCACACCCTCCTTCCCTCTCCATCGAATAAGGGTTGATCCTCTGGCTTGATGGTAATGATTGAGTGGGAGATATGCCATGCCATGAAGTTACAGATTGTGCTGGAGTATAATTCTGAAGTTGATGGCCCATAGCACCTCATGAATGCACAGTCTTGAGTTGCTAGATCTGTTCTAGTCTTTAGCACAGTAATAGTGGCACACAGTGCAATGGATGGTATTCTCAATGTGTGGGCTGGATTTCATCTCCACAATGACTGTGCAATGATCAGTCTTGCCCACACTGTCATGGGCAGATGCATCTGCAGCTGGCAGAAAGGTCAAGACAACATAAGTCTGTTTTTCTCTCTTGCTGGTTCCCTCACCACCTGTCCCAGATCCAGTCTAGCAGCAATGTACTTTAGGACTCAACCCCCAGCTTGATCAGTAGTACTGTTGCTGAGCTACTCTTGGTGATGGACATTAAAATCCACCACCACTACCACCACCCAACTCCACCCCCCTCTCACCCCAAGTACATTTTTTACCCTTGTCATCCTCAGTGATCCCTCATTGTTCAACATGGAAGAGTACTGATTCATCAGTTGAGGCAGGGCGTTATGTGCTAATCAGCAGCAGGTTTCCTGATCCATGTTTCACCTGATCGATAAGAATTCATGGGGGTCTGAAGTCAATGCAGAAGACCTCCCAGGCCAACTCCCTCCTCACTGTAAACCACTGTGCTACCATCTCTTCTGGTTCTGTCCTGCTGGTGAGACAGCATGTATCCAGGGGTGGGGTTGATGGTGTCTGGAATATTATCTGTAAGGTATGATTCTGTGAGTATGACTATATCAGGCTGTTGTTTGAAGATTCTGTGAGGCAGCTCTCCCAATTTTCTCATTAGCCTGCAGATGTTTGCAAGGAGGACTTTGCAGGTTCAACAGGGCTGCTTCTGTCATTGGCGGTTCGATATCTAGGTTGATGCCAAATTGTCTATCTAGTTTCACTTCTTTGCTGAGCCTTTGTGGTGATTGATGCAACTGAATGGCTTGCTCGACCATTTTAAAGGTCAGTTGATAGTCGACCACATTCCTGGGGGCCTGATGCAACATGTAGGCCAGACCAGGTGACTATGACAGATTTCCTTCCCTGAAGAACATTAGTGAGCCCGATTTGTTTTTCTAACAATCAGCAATGATTTTGTGATCATCAACAGATTCCTACTTCCAGATTTTTTTAAATTGAATTTAAATTCCTCCATCTGCTGTGACAGGATTCATCCATTGAGACAAGACCCTGGCCAGATGGGGCTCCATTAATCAACAAATCTAAATGCTACGGGCAATAAACCTTGACAGAGGAGCATCTCCATCTGAGATCATGCAGGCAACTCACTCTAGCAAACAATTACCACACAAGTGGTCGACCTGGAATGTTTCTCAGTGTGTTGTGATCATATTTAATTAAACTGCCTGGATTGTATGGGCAGGAATGTAGCAGAAAGGTCTTCCTTAACATAAATAACAAATCTGGCAGTGATCGCCAGTTTCAGTCCTGATTATGTCCAGTTTTTCATAAACTCAGTGGAAAACCAATTTGGGTGTGTATTCTTTTACAGTCGTAGCACAAGTAAACTATCAATCAAATTCTTTTAAAGCACCTTTTCAAAAAGACATGAAGAGAAAGCCAATCATCCTACCATTTCCCGTATGGTTATATTAGTGTGTAAGGTTTGTATTTCTAATGCTTTGAGCTGTGAATAGCTTCAGATGCTTTACTTTGCTAAAGGTGCTATAGAAATGCATGTCTATTTTGTTATTTGAGAATGCTGTGGCTGGATATTTCCTGAGGGCTGCCCCTATTTTGTGGCCTCCAAGCATTATAAGAAGTGAAGTCAAAATCCTTTATGCACATAAACATTTACTTCTGCTGCACTGCTGGTGACGTTAATACTGCTCTGAGAAAAAATGAAATGATCATCTCCTGCATTTCATCAACCTTTATAAAGCTGATGGAACTCATCTTCAATGTTTCTGATCATTTCTCTATCGTGTTTCTCTGTTGGAAGGCAACATTGGTAGCTTTAACTACCTACTGGATAAGGTCACCAAAAGATGAACCTTTCTTACAGCACATTTCAAATGTCCATATTTAAATTTCAGTCCATATAGCTGACCATTGACATCAAGAAATTAAAATACTATATATAGAATTATATTTTTAACAAATATATTTGCTATCTTTTTGAAGATCTTCAGCCCCTTGACCAAAAATATGATTTTAAAGCTTCAAAAAAAAACCAGACCCTTCAGTGTCCAACATCATGCATGGTCATGAAGGATGTAGATTTCTTTTTTGAAGCAGCCTCAAGACACTGCTAATGGTTTGATGGTTACAGGCAAAGCCATGATGATAGGCTGCTCTTTCATAGAATAATAACTGTTGGTGGGTCACCAAGTTCAGATTAGAGGAGAGATTGAGAAAGAACATCCTTCATGGTAACCTCAACTAGTGTAGAAATTGAACCCAAGCTGTTGGCATCACTCTGCATTGCAACCCAACTGGGGGGAGGAGGGGTCAGTTAGCTGGGCAGTTGGTTTGCAATGCTGAGTGACATCAACAGTACAGGTTCCTGTACCAGTTGATGCTAATATGAGGATTCTTCCTTCTCAAGCTCTCCTCTCACTTGCGATGTAGTGACCTTCAGGTTAAATTGACTGTCAGTTATCTCTCTCTAATGAGAGAGCCATCCCCTAGGACAATGGTGGCTAAAACTTACTTTCTCTCGGGTTACAATCTGGTGAGTGAGGACTATAGTTCATTAACTTGCATTTTATGAGCCAGTATGACCCAGTTAAGTGATGGTTATGCTGGTACTCCAAAAATACTTTTCTTCTTTCCCTCATGACAAGCAATTTCTACCATGGTGAAGAAATAGAGTGGGGATGTCGTGAAACCACCCTAACAGAATACACTAGTTCCCCAACAATCGAGACAGGGTATTAAAAATATTAACAGGACAGATCAGAGAAATGCAACATTTTATCCAGTGCCCTTTTTGTTGTAATTTGTTTTGAATTACCTCCAGAATAATTTAGGATATCAGCTCTCTCCTGCAATTGCATCATGGGTTGACAAACATTGAAGCTCCTGTTGGCCTCATCAGTCTGTGCTTTAGACTATCCATGTTTACTCTTATATTGCTTCGCTCTGTACTGCAGCTGGGTCATGGTTTGCAGATTATGGATGCTGATGTCTGATGCAAGAATCAACCTATTCATTCTTAAAATAACATTTCTTGCATTTAGAGTCCACATTCCCTCAACAGATTTTCAGCATTATTGACATTTTTGGAGATGGGTCCATGACTTAACCATATCCCATTAATTGATTATTCACAGTAAAATTGGAAAGTGTTCTTTTGGTCATAGCTTTTTGCTTCTTTTCTAACACCGATTAATTATTCAGAAAGTGGGTAAGATTTGTGTGGTTATTGTCTGTGAGCTACATACACCACAATAATATTCACAAACTATGCAAAATCACTTTTATACGCTGCTCAATAAACAATATTTCTTCCTGACAATGTCAGATCTTTGAAAGTCTATTCACTCTAGCTGCCACATTCATCTAAGTATAACACCAAAAGCAGTCTGCATTCAAAATGGTGCTTCACAAGGAAGTTATTGGACGCCAACGAACATTGCAAATGATAGGATGGAGCAAAGGAGGTCTGAGGCATTGAGGGAGGTGTTTCCACTGGTTAGGGCCTTGATAGCAAATAGTAAAGCAACCAGTAAGTAAAGTTTTAAAAGTGACAATGTACAAGAAGCCACACTTGGAGGCAGAAACCAAAAGAGAAAATGCTGGAAAATCTCAGCAGGTCTGGCAGCATCTGTAAGGAGAGAAAAGAGCTGACATTTGAGTCTAACTGACCCTTTGTCAAAGCTCAGTTGGAGGCAGGTAGAGCTTGGAGGATTGTAGGATTAGAAGAGGTTACAATATAGCAAAAGGGAGTTGAAAGAGTACCTTGTAAAAAGAAGAGAATATTGTCAGTATAGATCAGCAAACACCAAGCATTGTAGATAGTTGGGACAGCAGAGCTTTAGATGATCTTAAATTGATGGAAGATGAACAACAGGCAACCATCCAGGAGAGGTTTGGAGTAATCAAGTTGAATGACAACAATGACATGCATGGTTCAATAGATGCACTGAAGAAGAGTGGAAATATACAATGCTACAGAGGTGGAAATACACATTTCTTTAAAGGAACTGATATGTGGTAGGAAGCTGATCTAAGGGTGAAATGGGATATCAAAGGGTTGTGAATAGTTTCATCAACCATAGATTATTGCCAGAAATAAATATGGAAAAAGCTTGGAATAATGAAGCTTGGTTTTACTGGAGAGTGACTTTCCAGATAAGAATCCTGTGCTATACCTTCTGCATTAATAGGCCTAAGGCCTGTTATGAACCAGACCAGAGCTCCCTCCAACATACAGCCCAGACCCTAACTTTAATATTTATTTAAAGGTATGCGTATGGTACTATATTCCAGATGTAACTCAACTGGTCCACCACTCGACTTTAAGTAAAACACACTTAATTCTTACAACACAGTTAAAAATACAAGCAAAAAGGAGAGTTGGCATAATTTTAAGTTTATTGAAATACTTAACAAGATAATATATGAGTTAACCACTATTTATCAACTGTTCCAATATATGCAGCAACCCATAAACACAGGAGACAGTAAGGACTGCAGATGCTGGAAGTCAGAGTCAGTAGATGTGAAGCTGGAAGAGCACAACAGGTCAGACAGCATCCGAGGAGCCGAAAATTCAACGTTTGGGCTGATAGAGGTGATTGGCCTGAAATGTTGACTTTCCAGCTCTTTGCTTCACATCTATTAATCTCATAAACACATCCTTGACAAGGCAATTTAGAAAATGGCCTTATTTTGAATGTGCTATCTTTCTCCAGTCCAGATGAAAGAAACAATTTTCCCTTTTTGATTTTTAAGAGGGCGTATCGCTGTTTAAGGAACTCAAGCTTTTAGCTCAGCAGCCAACAGAAATCTTCAACCAACTGAAAACAAAACTAAAATCCTTCCTTGATCTGTGTGAGCCCTGATCCTGCCCACTTGTGATTTTATTTTTGTCTCATTTAAATGAAAACATCCAGAGAGAACTGAAAAGCTGTTCACCTATCTGAAGCAGATATTCTGGCACCACAGTGTCAAAATCCTCTGCAAGAGAAACACAACAGGGCACATGTCTTAAAGGCACAATACCATCACAGGCCTCTTCCCCAAAAAAGACAGAAGTCGCACAACATCAGGTTATAGTCCAACAGATTTATTGAAATCACAATCTTTCAGAGCACTGCTCCTTCATCAGGTGAAGAGTTCTGACTTTGTTCACCCCAATCCAATACTGGCAGCTCCACATCATCCCAAAAAAGACACAGCTCTTCCTTTATTGGTCTTTGGCTCCATTGAACGTTCAAAAAGATCTTATTAACAGTAACCATCTTGCAGCTACTACCTCGAAGGAATTTCAATCCTGAACTATCAGGTCTCCGATCTTAGGCTCCAACAAAGCCCCATGAACTTGTCACTATTATTGAGCTGAGCTAACAATTTTTAACTTGTTGCTGATGTGAGGATAATAATATCAATAGTTTTTTTCTACCCAAAATAGTTTTCAATCAGCATAAAGGACAGCAAAATGTCTTCTTGTGCGTGAAAATTGAGGGTTTAGAGCATCGTGATGTCATACACAATATTCCAGTATTTTTAAATCATAAAAACTAAATTATTGAGTCAGTTTGACCAGATCGAAAAACTTCCTTCTGTAGCCATTTGCTCAGCTTTCTGACATGTAGGAAAGCCCGAGGACCAGCCGTTGTCTTAGGAACTATGAAATAGCTGGAATAAAATCAATTTCTTTCTTTATCCCTTGTCACTTTTTCTCTAACTTGGGAATTCAAAACAATCAGACATTAGAAGCTCAGCAGTCAGATTCAATTATAAATGATACGGTGCTTTCAGACAGCAGAATGAATAACAACTGAGGAAAGAACAGAAGAAGCGAATGAATCAAAAGGCTCCCACTTCTCCCTTTGTGTGGAGAGAACAAATTGCAAATAACACCCAAGAGATGAGAGTAGAGCATTCTAGCTTCAAATAAAAACCGAAAGAACTGCAGATGCTGTAAATCAGAAACAAAAACAAAGGTTGCGAGAAAAGCTCACCAGCTCTGGCAGCATCTGTGAAGAGAATTCAGAATTAAAGTTTCAGAGAAACATGAAGTTTTGCAAAAGAGTCGCCAGACCTGAAACCTTAACTTAGACTTTTCTTCACAGATGCTGCCAGACCTGCTGAGCTTTTCCAGCAACTTCTGTTTGTGTATTCTATCTCTAGTTCCTCCCATCGTAAAACATTTTCAGATCAGTTAAAGGAGAAGGAAAACAGCTTGAGGAAAGTTTCAAATCAACACAGGCATCCTCTGTGATTGCAAACACTGTTCTGTATCTATTTTATTTTCCTGCACTGAATGAAATTAAGCCACTCCTTCCTTCTATTTCATAGTTCACTTCAGTAGACCAGCCTTGGTGTCATTCCAGTGCTACTTTTCACAATGCAGGCTGTATATCTCCAGTAATAGCTCCTTTTCCTTTCTCACAGATATTCTCAGGAATATTTATGGTACATACTGGGTCCCATTCAAATAAATAACTGATGAATCCTAGTTTATTCCTTGCCAATTTTTTGACTGGTTCTGTGAATAAAAATATCAAATTAATGCAGCAGCAAAATCTTTTGAACAGACTAACGCAATAGAAATAAGACACAGAATCTGAACAATTGCCAAATGAAAACTTATAAGTAACTTTGCTGATAATGTTGGGAGATTTTGGACTCTCAAAAGTCCTGAAGACTGCTGATTATGCATAAGAATCTTCAAGCAAATCATTGTGACCCTTCAATAAATTTGAAGTAAGAAATATCTATTTCAAGAAGTAAGCTTTCTTAGGTAGTTTAGACCAGACAATCCATCTTTAACACAAAATTATTGATCTAAATTTCACCATAAAACAGCAAACTGTTAATATCAGGGAGTTTCATGGAAATTTTCCCCTCTGTGAGTTTGAGTGATTTTGCTCGCACATTTTCACCCTGCTTATCTTTTAACATTTGCACAAGGTCTCAGCTATGCCCCATACACACGATCCTGTACTCAGCAATATCAGAAATGCTCACCATTGCCAGGTACTTGTGAGATTTCCAGAACCATATTTAAAGCCCAGGCCATAAACCAGATCAAGTACTGCCAGCTTACAGTGCATCTGTATGGAGGAACAGAAGCATTTCTGAAGTCTTGAAATGGTACAAATGATAACTCATTGCAAATATAGTCTCACATTCATTGATGTATTGTTATTTTACCTCCATGCCTATCTAGAAGACTTACATTTCAGCTATACTTCCAAGAAGGCATTTTGAACTTTACTTCCATGTTGAAGGCATCTTAAAACCCATTGTACATTTTGAAAGCATCTTGAAACCCATTCTGCAGGGACCACCATCTCCTGTTGTGACACCACAGATTTCTTACAGAAACTCAGCACCCACAGACCAGTCGAACCAGAAACATTCCGCATCATAATGGAATCTACAGCAGCTTTGCAAATGGTGACATCATCACAGCAACAGACTCAGTACTCAATACCAAAAACTCCAATCTCCAAGCACGATCCAACAAATCTTCCCCTTCATCCTCATCCACAACCTTTTACCTTTGACAACCAATTCTTCATCCAGACACACAGAACAGCTATGGGGACCAAATTTGCACCCCAATATGCCAGCATTTTCATGCACAGGTTCAAACAAGACTTCTTTTCTTCACGGAACCTCCAACCAACATTATGCACCAGATATATTGACGACAGTTTCTTCCTCTGGAGCCATGGCGAGGAGTCACTGAAACAACTATACATGATATCAATGAGTTTCATCCCACCATCAAACTTACCATGGACTACGCTTTAATATCTGTCTCATTCTTGGACACATGCATCTCCATCAATAATGGGTACCTCAGGACCTCACTCTACTGCAAACCCATAGGTAACCTCATGATGCTATTTTTCTCTAGCTTCCACCTGAAATACATTAAAACAGCCATCCCCTATCGACAAGCCCTACGCATACACAGGATCTGGTCAGATGAAGAGAAATGTGACAGACACCTGAAGGTGCTCAAGGATGCTCTCAAAAGAACGGGGTACAATGCTCAACTCATCGACCGCCAGTTCCGATGTGCCACAGCGAGAAACCGTAATGACCTCCTCAGGACACAGACACGGGTTGCAACTGATAGGGTACCCTTCGTTGTCCAGCACTTCCCGGGAGGTAAAAAACTATGCCATATCCTTGGCAGCCTCATTATCAATGTGCTTGAGCACCTTGCCAAGACCTTCCCCATGCCTCCACTTCTCTCCTTTAAACAACCATCAAACCTCAAACAGATCATTGTTCGCAATAAACTGCCCAGCTTTCAGGACAACATTGACCACAACACCATACAACCTTGTCAGAGCAGCCACTACATGCCAGAGTGTTGACACGGATACCACCGTTACATGTGGGTACACCACCCACCATGTATGTGACAGGTACTCATGTGACTTAGCCAATGTTTGTCTATCTCATACACTGCAGCTGTAAGGAAGGATGCCTTGAGACATGGTACATTGGCAAAGCTGAGCAGAGCCTACGGTAATGGATGAATAGTCATTGCATGACAATCACCAGGCAAGGGTGTTCCCTCTCAGTTGTGGAACACTTCAGCGGCCCGGGCCATTCAGCTTCGGACTTTCGGTTGACCATCCCAAGGCAGAATTTGAGACAAGCAACAATGCAAAGTGGCTGAGCAGAGGCTGTACCCATGGGGATGGCCTCATCTGGGAACCTTGGGTTTATGTCACACTACAGGTGACCCCTCACACACTCCTACATACTTTACTTACACACTAACACAGACCCTCCCCCATACCCAATCTGTCTCATATGCACACACAAACACTGCCCCACATTCACACCCATGCATGCAACCTCTCACAGGCTTATACCCCATCACACTTCCTCACGTGCACTCACACCCACACACACACTCACTCTCTCTCTCCTACACACATACATATAAGTTTATAGGGTGAATCTGTATTTGCAGAATTATGTTTTATTTTGCTCAAAAAATGCATTACCTATACTCTATCCATGTATGATTCTGCAGATCTCACTTTAGAAATATAACCAGTCTGACTCAAGATTGAGACACAGACAGACTTTAACCTCACACCTTTAATGCATTGTCTGAGCTGAGATGACACATTTTGTTCGAAAACCTGAAATTATTTTGAGAATGTGATTTAACAGGAGTTCTGGGGCTTACATATTAACAAATTGAAACTAGAAAACCAATCTGAAAAGAAGAAAGACTTAATTTAAGTTTGTTTAATACGGTATGTTTCAGTCGCATGACATTGTAACCTTTTGTTATGAATTCTGTGTTTTATGGTCCTGCTCCACAACCACCTGATAAAGAAGCAGCGCTTTGAAAGCTAGTGCTTCCAAGTAAACCTGTTGGATTGTAATTGGTGTTGTGTGATTTTTAACTTTCTCTCAGAACAAAGCTAGGAGAAAGTGAGGACTGCAGATGCTGGAGATCAGAGCTGAAAATGTGGTGCTGGAGCGCAGCAGGTCAGGCAGCATCCAAGGAGCAGGAGAATCAACGTTTCAGGCATGAGCCCTTCTTCAGGATTCTTGAAGAAGGGCTCATGCCCGAAACGTCAATTCTCCTGCTCCTTGGATGCTGCCTGACCTGCTGTGCTTTTCCAGCAACACATTTTCAGCTCAGAACAAAGCTATACAGGCTACCTATCCTTAACTCCATAACATGTTAAAACCTCACCTAAGAACTACATTTTCCCTAGTGGTAAGCGTAAAATAACATCTTCTCATTGTTCAATGGAGTAGCATCACATGCTGGAAAGTTGGTAAATGACTGAAAATGTGAAGGCTTATCGAAAATGGCAAAAGTGAAGAAGAGCTGAAAATGTGTTGCTGGAAAAACACAGAGGTCAGGCAGCATCCAAAGAGCAGGAGAATCGACGTTTCGGGCATGAACCCTTCTTCCTTTTTGGATGCTGCCTGACCTGCTGTACTTTTCCAGCAACACATTTTCAGCTCTGATCTCCAGCACCTGCAGTCCTCACTTTCTCCTAAAAGTGAAGAAACAAACAAGGAAAAGTATGTTTGCATCTGGCAGCAAACAGCGACCACTTTCCTATTGAACATCAACAAATTTGCAATCAATAAATGATCTTTGAACCCAACTATCAGAAACATGTAACAAACTAAGATGGTGGCATGAGCCTGGAGAGTGGTGGCAGCTGAGGCCGAGTGAATGATAAAGGACAAGGCGCATGGTGGCAGCAACACATGGATGAGGTGAATGTGGCTCCACATCAGTCTGGAGTCACCCAGTGAGTGAGCAACAATTCCCAGGCTGAATCACCTGGCCCACACCCCACAGGCTAAGTCTAGCCCCCAGGTCTGTAGATAAGCCCGGGCACCTGAACAAGTGGCAACATCAGTAGAATGGACAGTGGAGGACCACGGTTACTGAGGTCCGGCAACATTGTCAGGAGAAGCATCTGTTGTGGCTCCAGATGTGTGAGAATTGCCCCTTGGCTCCAGCTCAGATGCAGCAGTAATGGGATTGGTGGTGGCAGAGCCCATAACTGATTCCTGGAGCCCAGATAATGTCAAGCAGAGCAGCAGAGGAATAACTAGTATGATAGAGAAAGATAAACTCAATCTCAGTAATATCCTTTAATGTATTCAGTAATTCAAAATGGAACATGGCAACACTGAACACTTTTTGCTATTTCTTTAAAATACATGTGATAACAAATCATTCAACTCAAAATGACCATTAGAGGTGGGTGTCAATTATGCTTTCTCTGGCCTGGGATACATCATGTTGCTCATTCTCAAGGTAATGGTCTGCCTCTAACTATTTGTATCTTCTTCCTCAGAAGCTGCAGATCCTTTCCTAGTTCTTAAGCCTCCATCACATGCTGTCTTTGGTTGCTGTAGTTTTGCAGAGGAAAGCATGCCAGGATTATGCAGCACACTCTGGCATGTGTTGCAAAGTCAACCTAGATTGATGCAAACATTGGAACCACATCTTCAATAAACCTGTTGTCTCCTCTACATGGCATAGATGGAAGAATAAACAATGTTATGTCCTGGCCTCAGTCGGGGAGTTTCATAACAGAGTCATCAGTCCTGATTGCACAGAATATCCCTTGTCTCTCAGTAACCATCTTTGTAAAGCACCCAGCCCTTAAAACAAAGCAGGAGGATTCTCAAGAAACAGATATCCATGGAGTAGAACCCTTTTCACTTGATGAAGTCTGCTACTGCCCTGACTGAAGCACAGATCTCAAAGGGAAACAATACGAAGTGTTGTGATATGTATTGGTCACAGCTTTGATGCATTTGTGTTTGAAGATTGGGAGTCCCCACACAGATCCCTAGTGCTTTCTTGGAAGTGGGCAGTATATAAAAGATTAGCACAACCATTAGCTTGATGGCTACCAGATAATTTGGTTCATTCAAGTCACATGTTCTGCTCCAACACTTCCTGTAATTTTGCAATAGTTAACTGACATCTGCAGTTTTTCATAGAATCTATACAGTATGGAAAGAGGCCCTTCTGCCCATCAAGTCGATACTGACCCTTTAAAGAGTAACCCACCCGTTCCCCTGCACTATATTTACTCCTGACTAAGGCACCTACCCTACACATCCCTGAACACTATGGGCAATTTAGCATGGCCAATTCACCTAAATGCAGATCTTTGGATTGTGGGAGGAAATTGGAGCACCCGGAGGAAACCCACACAGACACAAGGAAAAGGTGCAAACTCCACACAGACAGTCGCCCGAGGTTGGAATCGAACCAGAGTTCCTGGCACTTTGATTTATCAGTGCTAACCATTGAGTCACCAAGCTGCCCCAAATTTAGGTGACATTGGACTTAAGTCCCTGGAGAAAGTGGCTTCGAGATCAATGATCTCTGGACACCTCCTATCCCCTCGATGTGCTGAGGAGATCTTTAGCTGTGAGCTTACTGTGTGGAGTTTGTTTGGCAGTTGCTGGTGCATTGGTTCCTTCACAATTTTCCTGTGTCTTCACAACATGTGGTCGTGCCATGATGGCCCCTGTTTTGCTGCATCTAGTCATGGTCTCAATGATTCTGTGTGGGCTATGTCAGATACTGAACAGGTCCTTAAAAATGTGAGCAATCAGCATTTACAAAGATCATCATGTAATGTGACTTTGGAGCAGAAGTAAGCCTTCACAGCCCAATAAGTTCGCTCCATCATTCAGTGAGATCACGACTGATTTAATAATCATCCTGCACTTCCCTGCCTTTTCCGCATAACCTTTGATTGTCTTGCTGATTAAAAATTTACCTGTCTTGGTCTCATGTAGCTTAATGACCCAGCTTCAACAGCCCTCTGTGGTAAAAATTTCCACTAATGCACTAACCTCTGAGAGAAACTATTCCTCCTCAACTCTTTCCTAACTGGGTGACCACTTACACTGAGATTATGCCATCTGTATAAGACTCCTCCATAACAGGAAACAACCTCTCAGTATCTACCCTATAAAGTCACCTAAGAATTGATATGTTTCAATAATGTATCCTCTCATTCTTCTAAACTCCAATAAGCTGATGCACAACCCACTCAACCTCTCCTCAATACGATCCCTCCACATCCTGAATCAATCTAGTAAAACATTTATGAACTGCTTCCAATTTAGCACATCTTTAATTACGTAAGTGGACCTTATGTAATGAAAACTGTTCTCCGTATTCAGGGTGTGGTCTAATTAGTGTTTTATATATTTTTAACAAGACTTCCCTATTTTTATAAATGCATGGCACTGCAGATGATGGAAATCTGAACCAAACACAGAGGAGGCTGGAGAAACTCAGCAGTCCGGGAGCCGCTGTAAAAAGAGAAACATATGCTAGATCTGCTATGACTTTTCTTCAGAACTGAAAGATTTTGAAACATTGTGTTTTTTAAACTTTGTCACAGAGGCCAGTGAGAAACGAGGAGAACAAATGGTGTAGCGGTCCAATGCAAAGGACAAAAGAGTAGCTTTTGTGCTGAAAGAGAAACAGATGTAAAATGAGTTTAAATTAAGGCTGTGAAATGGAGAAGAAAGGACCTCTCTTCTGAGAGCAAATTGAACAAGATACAAACAACATAAGACCATGGGGGAAAGTAGAAAAAAATGAAGGACAGTCATTGTAGATTCATAGAGTCATACAGTATGAAAACGGACTCTTTGGTCCAATTGTGGGCAGCACAGTGGCACAGTGGTTAGCACTGCTGCCTCACAGCACCAGAGACCTGGGTTCAATTCCCCCCTCAGGCTGCCTGTGTGGAGTTTGCACATTCTCCCCATGTCTGCATGGGTTTCCACAAACAGTCCAAAAATGTGCAGGTTAGGTGAATTGGCCATGTTAAATTGCCCATAGTGTTAGATGAAGGGGTAAATGTAGAGGAATGGGTCTGGGTGGGTTGCGGGTTGGTGTGGACTTGTTGGCCTGAAGGGCCTGTTTCCACACTGTAAGTAATCTAATCATCTGCGCCAACCAGACATCCCAATCTGCCCTAGCCCCAGATGCCAGCATCGCAACTTCTCCTAAAGAGATACCACCTTCTACATGAAAAATGTTACCACTTAGGTACCTTTTAAATCTTTTCCCTCTCGTCTTAAACCTATGTCCTCTCTAGTTTTGGATTCCTCCACTGAGGAAAAAGAGCTTGGCTATTCATCCTATCCATGTCCCTCATGATTTTATAAACCTCTGTAAGGTCATCTCTCAGCCTCCGATGCTCCGGGAAAAAAAGCCCCAGCCTATTCAACCTTTCTCTTTAGCCTCTGGGATTTGGGTTGTCACAATTGTAATTGTAAGGATATACCGATGTCCTGCTTATGTTTTTGGTCATGGTCCTACATAATCCACTAACACTCGTCTCAATTGTTGTCTCATGTCACTTCACAAGCATGACATGATTTTCAGAACTGCAGTCCTGGCAATGTAAAATAGTTTTATTCTTGTTTATAGTTTCCCTACGCCCTGCTAGCAGAATATCATGTGCTGCATGCAAATCTCCTTAATCCTCCATTATTTGATGAACAGCCATCCATTCTTCAGTCTGCAAGTCTTGGAGTAACTCTGTTTCCAATATAATAATAATATAATAACACCCTGGAATTCCTTCAACCCCAGCTTCATGAACTGTGAGCAGTCTGTACTAACTTACTTAATTCCTAATCTATGTCCTGAATTTTAATTAATGAAGCCATGGCAAACTGCACTTTCAAACTATCCCTTTTCATAAATTGAGTTTCATCGACCTTAACATCTGCTTATAGTATTTCTGTGACCTACAAAATGGTCTTTGTTTAGCCATTGCTCTTTTCAGCACTAAGTTGTCATCCTGTCTGCATTTCAATAAATATTTGTGCTAGTTTGTCTCATGTCATGACACCTATGCCCATTTTTGAGGTTATTCAATTTGTGTCAATGGTGAACTAAATGTGTAGCCAAGCATTTTGTAAATTTTCTTGACATTTTTCAGGTACTGGTTTGTCAAACAAAACTCAGAGATTAAAAAAAAAGAAGACACATTGAGTTTTAGACAAGTCATGTCCTGATTTGATGATTTAAGTGTCAGTATGGCAACTAACACAGAACAGACCTCATATCAGTACAGAGTGCTGGTTCATATATCTGCACAATGTGATTGCTTTGGCACAGCACAGAATCTTTTCCTTTGTACCAACCTCAAATGTTTTTAAGTTTACAAGCTCAGGGCTATCAATCAATATTCAGCCGAGAATACAGTCAATTAACCTGAACTCATGCCTTTTTTGTCCTATTAATGGGAAAACTACAATGGATATGTGACAACCACAAGTATCTTCTCCAACTGACACTACTTTGCTTTTATTTATATCAGAATCTTAAAGGAAGCAACCTAGTGACAAACAGCATTGATGAACAAATTAAATTCTTCTCTGCTGCATGGTACAAAAACAATGACCCTGAAAAATATCTGAGGATATCTTACATTGAATTACCACAAGTAAGTCCCAATTTATTGGAATATTGACTTAGTTTAGGTTAAATAATTAAGGTTGAAGATTGGGAAGAAATCGCGGAAGGGGACAGTGAAATTAAAGCTCGTATACAATGGCAGATGCCCCCATGTCTCTCTTCTTGTTGATGCTTTCTGTCGACAGAGTCTGCAATTTTTAGGCTGAAAATACAGTTGATGTATGACCAAGTTTGTAATCTTTAAGATTATACAGTATGCATTTGTTGGAGATAATCAATGGAGATGTTTTCCACTGTGATTGCTCCAGGTATCAACCAAAAATGTGACGTGGTAAAAAAACCTTGCCTGATAGACTGCTGTGTTTCACACTTGATGGGATACAACAGTTGACAGATTTCCATGATCTTATGACTGCTTGTCAGTATCTACCTAAGTCATTTCCAGCAGTTCCCTTTGCCTTCTGTTTCCATTGAACATAGGACATGACCTTCTTAAAATTGAAAAACGTGAAAATTTTGCTTAACTTTGCTGGATATTTTGTCACTGCCAGATTATGTAATGCTCTATGTTTATCCACATCATAAGGTTACAGTACTTTGGCATTGCATGTCACCTGGGAATTATTGTTATTTTGTTTATATTTCTATACATTTTAAGGAATAATTATTCAGACAGAAAGACAAAAAAATAACTTTACTGCTAATTCTTTATGTTGTACCAAACTCCATCCCAATGGCACCTCATGAACAGTTTTATTTTACACACAAATGATAAACAGTCTGTAAAATGCATTGTTAACTAGCAATTTGGAATACATCTGTACTTAATGGTTGACCAGCAATTGGGAATACATCTGTACTTATAACAGCTCACTAATGCAGGTTGCAGAATTATTGAACTGGATTTTAATGCACATGCATATTGAAAACCCAAAAGTAAGGGCAATGCATTTAACAGCTTTTTAAAAAATTCTTAATTTTAATAACAAAGAACAGTACAGCACAGGAATGAGTCCTTCGAACCAGCAACTATGCTATCACATGATGCGTTTCTAAACTAAAAAACAATTGCGTCTGTATAGTCCATATCCTTCTATTCCCTACAGACTCATGTATCTGTCAAGATACCTCTTAAACACTATTATTGCTTCCACCTCCATCATCCCATCTGACAGTTCATTCCAGGGCCTTACTATCTTCTTCTAAAAACTTGCCTTTCACATCTCCTTAAAAATATCCCTTTTACCTTAAAAGTATGTCCCTTGGTATTGACATTATTACCCTGGGAAATTGACTCCCACTGTCCATTACACCCATGCCTCTCATAATTTTATAGAACTTCTATCACATCACTCATCCCTCAAAGTTCAATTAAAACAAATCAAGTTTCTTCAGTCTCTCCTTATAGCTAACTTACTCCAAATCAGGCAATATCCTGGTTAACCTGGTTTCTCTACCCTTTCCAAAACATCTATGCCCTTTTGGTAACATAGTGGCTAGAACTCCGCAAAACATTCCAAATGTGGCAGAACTAAAGTTTAATATAGCTGCAAATTTTATACTATTTGCCCCAGTTGATGAAGACAAGCATGCTAAATGCCTTCTTGTCCACCTTATCCACTTATGTTGCCACTTCCAGAGAATTGTGAACCTCTGCTTCAAGATCCTTCTGCATGTTAATGCAATTTATGGTTCTGCCATTTACTGTATACTTCCCTCCTGCATTAGATCTTCTAAAGTGCATCACCTTGAACTTGTCCATCTGACATTTCTCTGCTCAATCTCCAGCCTACCTGTATCTTGATGTTTCCTCTGGCAATATTCCTCACTATCTGCACCTTCCCCAATCTTTGTGTCATCCACAAACTTACTCATCAGACCACCTACGATTTCCTCCAAATCATTTACATATATTATCACCACAGAGTCTAAGCATTGATCTTTGCGGGTCAACACTGGTCACAGATTTCCTATGATATTCTATGACTAAGCCAGTTCTGTATCCATCTTACTAGCTCATTGTGGAACACGTGTGACTTCACCTTTTCTATCATGAGGCCTTGCTAAAGTTCAGTAGTCAACATCTACCACATTGCCTTCATAAATCACTTTGGCACTTGCTCAAAATACTCAAACAAATTAGAGAGACAGGACTTTCTCCAAATAAAGCCATGTTGTCTATCATTACATGTCCACATTTTTCCAAATGTGAGAAATCCTATCACTAAGAATCGTCTCCAAAAATATCTCCACCATTAACAAAGTTCATGAGCCTATAATCTCCCAAATTTTCCCTTTGCCCTTCTTAAACAAACAAACAATGTTGGATATTCTTCAATCCCCTGGGACTTCTCCTCACTTGTCTCCCTCAAATTCCAACAGGACCTGGGACTTGTCTACTTTACCACTTTACAAAACATCCAACATCTCTTCCTTTTTACTGTTGATATGCCCCAAAGTATCAACATACTCCTCCTGAGACTTATCATCAATATGTTGTTTTCCTTTGTGCGTACTGATATAATGTACTCTTTACAGACCTCACCATTTCCTCCAGCCCCACATATAAATTCTCTCTTTGTCTGTGATGGACCCAGGCCTTCCCTTGTTATCCTCTTGCTTCTTTGATATGTATGAATCGTCATAGGACTTTCCTTAATTTTTTGTTTGTGAAATTCATGGCCCCTTTTTGTTTGAGAACTTTCCTGTTATCTTTTTATTTTTTGAAGGCTTTGTTTGTCTTTAGTTTCCTAAACATTGCATATGCCTTCTTTATCTTTTTGGCTAAGCTCTCACTTATCTTGTTGTCTAAGGTACCTAAATCTTGTCATTTTCTCAGGAACATGCTGGTCCTGAATTCTAATCAACTGGCCTTTAAAAGATTACCACATGTCAGGCGTGGATTTAGTCTCAAACAGCTGCCCCTAGTCTATATTCCCGGATCCTGCCTGGTATTATGATATTAAGCTTTCCCTCTTCCACCTACAGTCACCAGAGGACTTCTCTTATCCTTTTTCAAAGTACATTCAAACTTACAGAATTATGTTCACTATTCCTGAAATGTTCCCTCACTGAAACTTTGATCACCTGGCTGGGCTTGTTTCCTAAGACCAGGTCTAGTATGGCTCCTTCCCTAGTTGGACATTTTTTTTAATGAAAAAACTGCAGATGCTGTGATTCAGAAACAAAAACAGAAATTGCTGGAAAAGCTCAAATAGGTCTGGCAGTATCTGTGGAGACAATTCAGAGTTAATGTTTCAGGTGAAGTGATGCTTCCTCAGAAGTGGAACATCAACTCTGATTTCTCTCGAAAAATGCCGCTGTCAGACTTGCTGAGCTTTACCAGCAAATTTTGTTTTTGTGCATGGACAACTTAAATATTGTTTCAAAGAATCATCCCTAGACATATGTAACAAATTCTTCCACCACCGCCACCTCCCATCAGATGCACACCTCCCCCAAGTCCAAGTTTCTAACACAAATGAAATCCAGTCAATGTAGGTAGGGGAAATTAATTTCACTCACCATAACAACCCTGTTGTTTTCACATCTTTCTATAATCTGTCTGCATATCTGTTCCTCTATCACCTGCTGGCTATTAGGAAGCCTGGAGTACATTCCCATCCTGAGCTCTACCCGGATAGCCGAACTGGATGAACCCTCCTCGATGTCCTTTCTCACTACAGCTGTGATACTCTCCCCTATCCATAATGCAACTCCCCTATCACTTTTACATTCCTCTCTATTTCATCGGAAACATATATATTCCAGAACATTAAACTGTCAATCTTGTCCCTCTATCAACAAAGTCTCTGTAATAGCTATGACACCATAGTTACATGTATTAATCCAAGCTCTAAGTTCATCAACCTTACCTGTCATACTCGTTGCATTAAAACAAATATACTTGCCTTCATGTTCAATAATCTTTCCCTGCTTTATTTTCTCTTTGTCTTACTGGTCTTAGTCTTAGGCTCCTCCTTGGTCATTTTACTTGCTGACAGACTGCTCTGGTACCCACACCTCGACCACGATAGTGTAGACCCTTACCAGTGACACTAACAAACCTCCCTTTAAGGGTATCAGTGCCTGACTAGTTTAGGTGCAACCTATTTTTCTTGAACAGGTTCCACCTGCCCTGACAGACATCCGAATGATCCACATGCCTGGAGCCCTCCCTCCTGCACTAGATGTTTAACCATGTATTTAACTGTACAACTTCCTATTTCTTGCCTCACTAGCACATCACATAGGAAGTAATCTTCAGCTTGTCTTAGAGATTCTACTTTTCAACATTTTACCGAAATCTCCCTTTTTCAGGACTTCATATCTCTTCCTGCCTGTGTCGTTAGTACCAATATAGATCATAACCCCGGGTTGCTTACCCTCCCCCTTCAGAATATCCAGTGCCCTCTCAGAGGTATTTTTGACCATAGAGTCAGGGAGGGAGTCACCCATTCAGTAGTCTCGCTTATGATCACAGACACACCTATTTGTGCCCTTGAATATACAATTTTCTATCACTACTGCTCACCTATATTTCAACCTTCTTTGCTACACAGCAGTGCCAGCCATGGTGCCACTGGTCCATCCCCCACAGCATTATAGAACTAATACATGACTCCTACAAATTCTAAACAGCATGCATCCAAAGACAAATTAAGCCATGACTAAACCTAATTTTGCAAAACCTTCAGCATACATTGTTTCACTAATTTCTGGCTGAGGATTGGTAGCGCTGGAGCCAAATGCAATCATCCTTCCTGGACATCTCAGATATCCTACACTGTAGATAATGCTGGACCAGCAATTGAATGCTGGGACTCTGTACTAGGTACAATCCATAGAATTAGTCATTAGAGACACAACAAGAAATGCAGCTGACTATTTTAAGAAACATTTGTAGCACTGAAAAAGAATGAAAAACAGAATCCTGCACTTTTTTTCTGAATTAGTTGAACTAAAAGCTTAGCTTTCCACACTAAAGAGAAAAATAAAAGTTCAGGAAAAATGGATGAACAACTGTCTCAGGATAAATCTAGACTTAATACAACCTCTGTGTTGATGAAAACTTTAGTGTGTACCTCAGTGCAATTTAAAAAGTCGAATAAAGAGCTGAAAGGTAAAGAATAGAAGTATACTGAACTGCAAATTTTGCATCATCAACCCAATTATAAGATTGCTAGCTTACAGTAAGATCAAGAGGAGCTCACATCTAGAATAAATCAGGCTCAGCATGAATAGCTATCAAATCATCAGTTTGAGTGCAAAACAATACTGGAGAAAATGCCAAACCTGCACACCAAGTGGAGATGCAACAAGAAGCTACAAAATAGACATAACCCATTCCTTTCAGGTGGCACGGTGGCTCAGTGGTTAGCACTGCTGCCTCACGGCCCCAGGTTCAATTCCAGCCTTGGGTGACTGTGTGGAGTTTGCATGTTCTCCCCATGTCTGCGTGGGTTTCCTCTGGCTGCTCCAGTTTCCTCCCACAATCCAAAGATGTGCAGGCCAGGTGAATTGGCGACGGTAAATTGCATTATTAGGTACATTAGTCAGAGGGAAGTGGGTCTGGGAGGGTCAGTGTGGACTGGTTGGGCTGAAAGGCCTGTTTCCACACTGTAGAGAATCTAATCTAATAAATACCACCAATGCCATTCTAGTGAAGGATCGCAAGCAGGACATAACGGATACAAAATAACCACTGAAGCAACAAGTGGAAGAGGTCCAGGGTTTTCAGAATAAAAAGTAGTTAAGAAGTTAAAAAAAGAAAAAAAGTAGGACAGTTATTAGAGCAGATTATGAAGGAATAAAAATTATATTAGCCCCTCAGATGGCAAAAAAATTGTGATAGAATTTAAAGAAGCCAGGCTTCAAAACTGCAAGTTTCAAAATTAGCTAGAAGCTCTTTAAGAACAAAACAGCAATGCCTGGCTGACTGAAACCATTGAAAATTACTTGTGGAGCAAAGTCAATCAGGAACAAAATGTAGCTGCAATGTGTGAGGATAAGCAACTTCTAGAAAAATAATTGCAATCCATGAAATTTTTAAAAAATGATAACACAAACCAGAATTCAGCCAATAACAGTGATAACTGTAGAAATCACCAGCACCTTCACAAAAAAAACACCATGAGATATGAATGTTTTGACAAGTTATCCATCCATTCTAGAGGTTCATAGTCTCATTAGTAAATAGTTAAACCTACTTTTGGAAAGGAAGTGGATATTGCATGTATACATTGCCTTTAAGAGAGTTTAATCCTGAGTGTTCCATGAGCTGTGTGTAGACAATGCTGTGACTCTGCTTGACATTTGTGTGCTATGGTTTTTCAAATGATTATCTGTGGTAACTTTACTACGTTTCCTCACTGGTAGCGTGCCCCCATCACCACAGCCCCAACCCTACATAAACCCAGAATGATACTCTTCATACCACTTATCATGCCTGATCTGACATAATACCCTCTCCACATATGTTATGCCCTCCTTCACAAGTTACAGAAATCACTTCTGTCAGCCTCGCCACAAATGCTGGCAAAGCAGCTGAATATTTCCAGCAATAAACCTAGTGAATACCTGAGAAACTTAGCAAATCTGGCATCATCTGTGGAGACAGAGGGACATGGATAACATTTTGAGTTTGACAGAAGTCCTGAAGGTCATCCCAAACTTGAAATATTAACTCTGTTTTTCTTTCCCCACAGATGAGCTAGACTTATTGCATTTCTCAGGCATTTTCTGTTTGTTTCAAATTTCTAGCATTTGCAGTAGTTTGTTTTTATTTAAATAATTCAAGCATTTCCTGATTTTATTGTGGGGCTTCTTTCAGTCTTGAATTTCAAGGTTGAATCTTCTGTAGTTCTCAGAAGATTATCTTTACTGAACAAAGCAGACACAGTTGAGTGAATCTGCAGTTCGCAATGCTGAATATCATCAATTCATACTAATACAACTTTTTATACAAACATCACATTAATATTTTGAGACTTTCAAGGCCATTCAAGGAAATAACTGCATCCAGTGTTACTTGACCGATTAACCTGGGATATCCTGTGATAATAATTCTGCAAGCCAAAAGCACAAGCTCACAGTTGTCGGTAATATTCAAGTGTCCTCAGATTCTGCAACACTCCCAATGTTACACAAAATTGACTGAACAGTTATGAAATAACAGATCAAGAACTTTTTGGAGAGTACACCCTTAATATCATCAAATAATGCAGCAGTGTGCCAGCAGATTAATACCTCATTTTTAGTTCCAATTTCTTACTGGAATCACGTAGACGCAACTTAACAATCAACTATAATAAATGCATGGAGAATGCTGAATTCTTACATGTGACAATGGCACGATCATCTTTTGAGGATTTTTTTTGCTGCCACCAGAGTAGGGACACCACTATCAATTTCAAACCCTCTCGGGTCAGATGCCACATAATCTAACAATAAAAATTGACATGTGACAATTGGGTTAGGATAAGGTAAATTTGGCAATAAAGGTTGAATAGCCTGGGCACATTATGCAAATAACAGATAAAAATAAAATGTACTGCAGCATGAGTCTTCTCCTGCAGGGAGGAGGTGAAAAGTTGGAAGGTAATTAAAACAGTGATGTAACTACGCCATATTTATAAATGCAACATCAGGTCTTGAGCATCAATGGCAATTCAGCTTTCTTAAAGTGAACAAAATTTTAATTCTGATTCAAACTAATTGTTATAGTAGCATGTAGGTTCTGACATATAGTCTCTTGGGAATGTTGCTGCTTCAATACATACATGGCTGTTGTGCTATCTTTTGATGTGTTATCACAAAACTTGAATTGATGAGTGCATCTGTCAGCTTAAATTGTGCTGACAAAATAACACTTGTCAAGCTTATTGTTCACTTTCTTCCCGTGCAACCTACTAGATTTGTAGAGTCCCTTGAGTTTAAGTAAAGTCCAGGAAAGTAAGGAATTAAAAAAAATCAACAACATGCTAATCTTAAAAAAAAGCTGGTGCTATTCTTAATACTCGATCACTTTATCACCCAAAAGCAAATCTAAATCTTTTCAATCTGTTAAAATATTTCAAGCTTTTGAGTGGCGTTGAATGAATCAGCTGTTGTGTTACACTGGTTATCCTGCAACTTTGACCAGCTGCAATATCTTGCTATTTCGAAAGCTAGAGCTTCTAAAGATTTTCTGTGCATTTTGTCACATGCATGTACATCACTATGCATGATTCTATTGATACGAAGTGATCATCAAATGGTCAACATCAACTAACATCATTGGCAATTAAGATTGATGGGAAATACCAAGAAATAATGGGCAATGCCACTCCAATGGAGAGTAAATATTTTTATACCTTTTCTTTATAATGGGCTCAACTGAAGATTGACATATAAACTGTCCTTTCTCCAACACCAGCAGATGTTAATGATCAAGTAATTGGTTTATTTTAATCAAACATATCTTTACAATTCCATCCATACATACGATGTATTTCTTTCTTTAAATATATATTTTATTATGACATTCTTCTTCCAGAAATAACTAGGCTAGCTCCAGATTGTAACAAAGCACCTACCTACACTTGTCAAACAGAATAATCACTGTTCATTGTTGGCATAATAACTAGTGTTATTTGTAAGGTTCAAGATCCAATCACTATATTAATTATTTGTTAAAAGTCATGCACATGTCCACTCTCCTATCTACAAAATTTGATATGTTTCTCATGGAAATGCTGTAAGAAAAATTATTATAACATCATTCTCCTTCAAGCGAGTGCTCTGCAGCACCGAAGAATTAGGCTTGTCAGTTCATCAGCCTGAATCAGAAAGAATATCATATGTTCCAACAAATGCTACTTCCTAAGTTGCTGTAGGCTTTGTCAGTTAGCTCCAAATAATAAAAATAATTCAAAATATTATACAGAAAGGACAGAATGATTGAGTTTGAAATAAGAAATGAACATCTGTACAAGGTAGTTCAGAGGATGATATGCTGATTGAGTTATAGGAGAAGAGTGACTTGCATGGACTATAAATGTTAGCAGAGCACAAAATGGGCCAATTGGTCTGTTTCTGTGTTGGAGTTTGTACATGATTATGCTCTAACCTATGACCTCAAGTCTGCTAAAGATTATTGCATTTTGTCTCATGGTTGGTATGTCAGCACACCTGCAAGAGATACCATATGACAATATGCCTTTAAGATAAATGCTTATGACATCCTTGCTGTATCTTAACATGAGACCCAAGGGATAAAGTTCTCAGATTCCATCTTACTTCTAGCCAGGTGAAACAAGGCATATTTTTGGATAGAAAAATGCTACATTTTGGAACTGAATAGCTTAATGTTTGTCCAAACAGGGATAAGCCTGTGAATGCAATATTTGTTTCAATAAGTAAGCTGTCATAAATATCTGTTGGATCTTTCAAAATATTTTATCCACATTCTAGTTTCTTGTGTTATGAGGAATAACGTATGCATTACCATATTAGATAAAGATACACACAGGGCACATTGTAGTTAGTTGTGATAGTCATCTGTGAAGAAAGGAGTCTTGAAATTTCAGTTGTGAATATTTGGAAACTTAATTGGATTCCTGGGTACTAGAATATTCAGACAATCAGTACCAGTGAAAGTCACCGTAGTCATGCGGTGAGTTTACCCGGAGGGTCACCAAGCCTTTTACTAAGAATGAAGTTAAAAAGGCAGGGCCTTTATGTCAGCTTCAGCCAACACATGAATTGAACCCACTCGACATCACAAATCAGTCATCCAGACAACTGAGCTAACTAACCCTCATTAGAACATCAGTTACCGTGACTACAGATCCATACACACACATTGACCAGCCAAAAGACACACCTTTTTCTTTCTCACTGAAGTCTAAGCCCTTTAAAGTTAAAAGATCTGTCTCTCGTAAGAAAATGCCTGAGGACACATAGTTCCATTTTGAAACAAATACAGTAAAGTCTTCCTGACAGTGTAACTACAAAAAATTCCTAAATTACAACACAGATGAAAAGAATCACACTAGTGAAAACAGTCTTCTAGCATGGTTCTGGACTGTGCAAAGAAATTCAATAACAAGATCTTCAGCTGGGCCCACATGTGATGTCTTTGAATGTGCAGAGCTCCATACATAAATCCTCAGCATCCTGTTTTATGTAGGTAGAAAGAAGGTATTTGTATACAAAAGAAATCATGAAACAGAGAAAACTTGCATTTCAAAACCTGAACCAATCAGAATCTACCTGCTTGTTATGAGAATGAATTTTGACAGTTAACTACATTTACTGTGATATAACCCAGACTAGATCCCCTCAAACTATTTTGTGAAGGTAGCCTAGACCCCAACTTTTCCTTACTTTAAAGGTAGATGTGAAGTGTGGGTTCCAGATGTGATGTGACAGGTCAAACTACGCAGCATTAAGTAAAGCACAATTTATTTAAAATCTACAGTTAAAATACAAACAAAAGAGGAATTTCGAATAACTTAACTATTGGAAAACTGAAAAAAACTGCCAATATCCCACCATGAAGTTGTCCTTTATTTACATGTGCACAGTACACTGACTGGCTATCCAGCTCAGAGTCAGTCACCTGAACTGAGGAGATTTGAAATTCCCTGTTGATAAGGTCAGCCAGGGCTTCCTGTTTGGCTTCCTGATGAAGGGCTCTGGCCCGAAATGTCGAATTTCCTGTTCCTTGGATGCTGCCTGATCTGCTGTGCTTTAACCAGCAACACATTTTCAGCTTCCTGTTTGGCTGACCTTGTAGTCAAGAAGGTCAACCTGGTTCCAAACACTGCATCCCTCAACCCCTCCAAGTACAGAGAGGCAGGCTTGGTCTTTGACTTGTAGCTTTTCCTGAGTTGTTTTCACTCCAAGGCTGGTTCCTCAGATTCGGACTCTGAAATGGGCAGTGTGTACTAAACTGTAGCCCCTCTTGTATCTGGAGCATCTCAGGAGTATTTCCTCCTCTTCTGGTGGTAACTGTATCGAGGCTTCATCATCTCCGACTCTGAGGTTTGCTTGACACTAGATGGACAGGAGCACCCTATTGTTTCTGACAGGTCTTCTGGCTGTTCTGAGGAGCCAGGCATGTTTCGCTCCTGCCCTGTCTGTGAGGTAAAAGCTTTCAGGTGATTCACATTTGTTCAGGATGGTATCACCTACCTGAACTTTGTAAGTCACGGGGCCTGACTTCGTGTCAACCTTGCCACTTATTTATACAGGGCCATTTCCATAGTTTTGGCACCAAATTACATCCTCTGATTTAATTTGTCTGTCTCACTTAGAGTGTCGTGTAGACAACGTAGGCATTCCTTCAGCTGTTTCATCCCTTAGCCCCCATGGTCTCAGGTTTAATCTGGTGAGGAGTCTTCTCCTGTTATGGACTAGGCCAGACCACTCAAAACATTCTAAAGCAGTCAACCCTAGACCTACCTTTGCAATTTGTTTCGGTAAGGGTACAGTGAAAATTACCCGGAGTAAAGTAGCTAGGTTGACCTCTAGATTTTAGAACAGACAAAAATTTATTCACAAAATTACACAAAGAAACACAAAGAACAGAATAAAAAAAATCCTACAGAACTCAACCTATCTAGCTAGACTTAATTATGCTGTTTCGAATACATACAACAGTCCCAATTAGCAAACTCCCTTTAAAGCACAATACAAATGGAACACATGCTTAGATGTTGAAGTTGAAGGACAGAAATGAGAGAGAGTTTCCACACAGCTCCCTGTTGAAATCCCCAGTTCGGACTGAACTTAAACCAGCTCAGCTCAGTCATCTCAGCTGCCTCGAGAGCTGACCACTCCCCTCTCTTTATACAGGTCACTTCCAAAGCATGACCACTTTGGCGTGAAGTCTCATCTTTTTCCATATAAACAAAAGGCCTCTCAGAATCCTTTTCATCTCAGTACCAAACCAGACTGATCGGAGACCAGCCTGGATTACTGCCCCTCTGAAAAAAATCAAGGACAGAATCTCCTTGAGCCAAGGAACAGCCTTTATTAAACAAAAGGACGAGCTTTGTGACACTCCCCATCAGCGACTCTGCTGAAGTTATCCCTGTTGTTACATGTTGACTGGTCCTGTAATCGAAAAGGAACTGTGATGGTTTGATGTCAATTGATGCTGTAGTCTGCTTCTTTTAGCCTGCCTTCAATGTTTGACTGCACTTTCCACTAGACCTTTGGATGCTGGATGATACAGAGCTCTCCTCATGAGCCGAACGCCATTGACTTAATGAAATATTTGACTTTGCTGCTCGTAAATGTTGTCCCATTGTCCTTGACCAATACGTCCAGGATGCTATGTATCGCGAATGATGTTGTAGCTTCAGTTATCATTCCTGAATTTGAAGAACAAACTTTATATTTTGAATGGGCATCCTCAATGACCAGGAATATTGAGCCCATAGTCGACATGCAACCGAGTCGAGTGTTTTCCTGGCCATTTCCACGAATGTGGGAATGCTGTTGGTGGGAATTTTTGTCCTCGTTGACAATTCAGAGACTACCCCACAAATGCAGCTATGTGGCATCTGAACCTGGCTACCACGCAAAGTGACCAAGCAGAGGCTGATAGCTAAGTTCATTACCCATGAGGATGGCCTCAACTGGGACCTCGAGTTCACATCACACTACAGGTGACTCCATTACATTATACAGTCTCTCTCTCTCTCTCTCTCTCTCTCTCTCCCTCACTCACACACAAACTCTCTCTCTCATGCATGCACACACATATAAGTCGAGGGGTGAATTCGTATTTGCAGAATTATATTTGGAGATGTATTATATTTTGCTCAGAAAATGCACAATCTGCAGGCGATCAATGCAGGCAATGAATGCATGTAATATGTTGTAAATCCCACTTTGGGAATAGAACCAGTCTGACTTATGTTTGGGATACAGACAGACTCGGACCTCATGCTTTTAATGCATTTTCTGAGCTGAGATGTCGTACTTTGTTATAAAACCTGAAGTAATCTTGAGAAGGTGACTTAAAAGAAGTTCTGGGATTTACATATTAATGAAACAAAAACCTGCAACTCATTCTGAAAGATGAAAGACTTAACAATAATCCAGGTTTGTTCAATATGTCATTTCAGTTGCATGACACTGGAATGTTTTGCTAAAAATTCTGTGTCGTATGATTTTATATTCCACAGCCACGTGATAAAGAAGCAGCAGTCTGAAATAAACCTGTTGGACTATAACCTGGTGTTGTGTGATTTTTAACTTTCTCCAGTGATGGTGCAGCCAATCAGCACCGTGTTCTCATTCTGACTAAAATTGTCTCCTTTGTTATTCTGAGTTTTGCATTCTAGTTCTGATGAGTACAAGTAAAATGAAGGGAATTGAAGCAGAAAAGTAAAAAAGTAAGAGGAAAAAGAAACAAAATTGGTAAATGATCTAAACAAACACAGCACTACACGCTGTAAATCCATATATATATAATTAATATATCTATCTTTTTACCTGTGAAAATGGGATTATGTTATGTCTCACAGTATATCAATATTTCTTCAAGAGACACAGTGGGTGGAATCCGATAGGAGCCTGAGCAGTATGTGTTTGTGGAGGGCGGGGGAGGATGTATGTTGATTTGTGGCTTAATTGGGTGAGAAGTCTGGTCAGGTCTGTCTACATGTCAGGACCAACATACTGCATATTTTGTATATTTAGCAAGTAGCAAAGCATGTTTCCCACTATGCAGTGGTGAGGTGCCAATTGTGGCAGTTGGCCGGGGTAGGGGGGAGGGATGAGGGGTGGAGGAGGAGATTATAGCTTGTTAACTATTTATTCATACAGCAAATCATCTCACAAACATTCAGCTTGCTATCTTGCCAATGCCCCAAGAAGCTAGATTTCAAGTAAACCTGAAGTCAAAGTGATAACAGTGTGTTCTGGTATAATGCATGTTTCATCAACGTGAATTAGCGATAGCGCAATTGATGAATTATGGACACTGTTTTGATAACACAAACTTTTTACTGAACAGGTCTAGCAATTTTCTATCGTGATCTTCTATTGCGCGATTTTCTACTGTGGTTTCCCATAGCGTGATGTTGCAAAGGAATGCAACTGTCACATTATACCAGAGTGCACTGTACTTGTACCTCATTGCAGGCTGTATAGACTCTAAATAGCATCTGAGGACATGACCTGGGGCGGGGTTGGGGGTGCAATTGCATTTGCCTCTCATCTATGGCCAATGGATTCTGACATTTGTGAACTCCTCAAGGCCATTATGGTACCACAATGGTCCACTTGTAGGGCACTTAGGAAGTACAGGACACTCTGGTGATGAGCATTGAAAGTCTACAGCAGGGATATTTAGTGTATAGGTATTTAGTTCACAGATTGGACCAAGCTACATCTCAGTGATGCTCACTTGCTGTCTTAGCACTCACTGACCCAGATACTTGCAGTATCCACCCTTACCTTGCTTTGCTCTCATTGCCATGCCAATCAGCAGAGTCAAACAACCGGGCAACTTGGCTTGCTGGTGAGCAGTCATTAGGCAAGGGGATGTACATCTTCCTGTGCATCTGCTGCATCAATCCCACACCTTCACCATTTGTCATCAGCTTACATGGTAAACATGTTATATGTAACTCAAGCAAGCGGCCATGTTTCAAACTCTGAAGGGAGTAATCTTCATCAAAGTCCATGGAAGCACCTATCAATTAGAGGGGTCCAGCTCAGTTAGTCAAGGGTAGCCTCCAATATCAGTGCAGAGGATTTGCCACGCTGAGGAAGGATGTCCATGCCTCTTCAGTCTAGGGATTAAGTCATTGTCAATTCTATGGCTGTATAGCAACAAACTTGGTATATCGGTACCACAGTTGGCAAGATATACAGTCATACTCTTTTGAAGGAGACAAATAAAAACTGAAGATGCTGGAATCCAAGGTAGACAAGCAGGTGGCTGAGAGAACACAGCAAGCCAGGCAGTATCAGGAGGTCCTGAAGAAAGGTTACACCCAAAACATTGATTTCTCTACCTCCTGATGCTGCCTGGCTTGTTATGTTCTTCCAGCCTACTGCTTGTCTATCCCCTTTCGAAGGTCAGGACTTACTCCTCCTATGGGCTGAAGAGTCCAATTGGAGGCACCCCACTTGCTGACAAGCCCTATTCTGCTCTACAGTGGACTGTCTTCTCGTGTAATGAGAATGAGGACCTGAATGAGGTGCAAGTGAGTAGCACAGCTGTTGTTGCTGGTACAGGTAGTCAAAAAGTGGTGAGGTGTTCTGAAGGAGTGAGTAAGTGCAGAGGTCATGTAGGGTAAGTAGTGTGGGAGGTTAGTGGGCATGGGGAGTGGTGAGAGTAAATGAAGGAAGATGTCGAGAAGGTCATCGATCCTCTTATAACTCTGCATACCATTGCTCCATTCTGTGAGATGGCACTAACCCAGGTGGCAACCAGGACATCCAGGTCCTTGTTGGAGAATTGCAGCACCATCTTCCTCTTCTCTAGCTCATTCAGATTCTGTCTTTCAATGTATAGGGCAGCTTTGAATTGCCAATATGCATCCAAGTACATAGTGGCCTTTTAAAGATAGTGCAGGTACAAGGCTTGTCTATCTTTCGGTAGATAGTCAGTGTGTGTGGTGAATTGTACCAGGTACAGTGCATGGTGAGAGCTGGATAGAACTGAACATGAGAGAGTTATAGGGGCAAGGTAGGTAGTTAATGAAGTGAGTTTGGTAAATTATGGCAAGAACTCTCACTGGGCCGCATGACAAGAATCACTCCAAAATTACAGCATAACTTGCTTTCACCAAAAAATGTAAGACTTAGCCTAATATGTCTGTAAGATTCTAAGAGACATGTGCATGTTATCACCCATGTTTAAATAATTTAAAGATCTCAGGCTCCATCTTAACTCAGCTACTTAAAGCATGACATACTGTTGGAAATATGCTATTCTTCATAACCGAATAGCATAATGTTAGTATGGACGTGGAAATGCTTGTGAATGTAATAGTTATATATATTCGTGAGCTGAAATAAATATCTGTTGGATGTTTCAAAACCATATTACAGGGAATAAAGAAGTATTACTGTATCAGGCAATGATACTCTGCTGGAGGAAACAAAGCATATTTAAGAACTAATCTAGAATTTCTATGTGTATCTCTTGGGAAATAAACAGGTATTTTAAGAAAGAAAATTAGAAAATATTGGAGATCACAATAAGTGAGTCAGTATTTGATAGGAGAAAATGGTTTAGCACTTTCAGGTATATATCACAAGATTCCACTTGTATAGCACAGGAACTTTTTTTGGAAATTCATGCCCATCAGGCTTGAAATTTTATGTTAAGCAAATTGCAACTGAACTCGTATAAAGCAAGCACTGAGTGAGCTATCCTTTTAGACTGCATGCCTTGTTCACTAAATAGCAATCAATCTTTCAGTGTTTGAGGCTGGCTAAACTTTTGGATTTGTTATCTTTGTTTTACGTCAATATAGCAGCCCAATGTTGCATTCCCAATGTTAATTTCTTCTTAATGATTACATCAGTGTCATAAGACCAGCATTTGAAGTAGACATCATTGATTTAGCCATTTTTGAAAACTTTATTAGGTTTTGATCTTCAGATAGTTAAGTTGCATGATTAAAACTCCATAATTAAATCCAACCTACAATCAATAGCTGTTGCAACTAGTAACATGATAAAATAATAGGCCTGTAATCTATTAAGTTTTTGAGACATATAGTGAGCTCCAAATCAAATGTTACGGAAGTACAGTTTTCCAAAGCACCAAAGCATGATTTGAAAACCACTTTATGCAGATTCTTTCATTTTCATTTCCAGGATTCTGAATAATTATGAGGGCCACTTTGAGGAAGTAAAAGTACACTCCCAAAGCTGCTGTATATTCTTAACCACCGCTTTTTGGAAATTATATGACTGTGACGATTTGACTAATCCTGCATCAGATGAGGCATATATTAATCTTTTCAAAAAAGAAACACACTGGAAATAACTATTCAAATAACAAGATTGCATCCATATTTAACATGTGGATCTAACACTAAACATTAAATGACTGGAATTGATTTGTGATTATCTGGGGAATATGTTTGGAATGTTGATCTATGTTAAATTAATAGTGGTGGTCTATGACACTCAGGGAGATTGAGTTACTATGACAACACACACTTTTACATATTGTTGTCTGGAGTTTTGAATATTGATGGTATAGGCTTCAATTCCTTTTCATCACATGGCCAACCAGAAATGACCCCCACTCATACTGCCCACCATTAGGTTATTTTGGAAACATTTACAAGTTGATACTTAGTCCTGTTAGGCTATATTATGAATCCATGGTCTTCAGGTCCCAGAGAGGGACTGAATTGCAGAGCTTCTGGTACAGAGGTAGGACCACGATATACTGTGGTACAAAACTACCTAAATACAGATCATAATAAAAAGCTTATTATTTCACATTACTTTGAATCATGTTACAATAGCAATAATAACAACTGCCATTTATATATCACCCTGAATTTAGGAATTTGCTTGTCCCAATTTGCTTCACAGAAAAGTAATCAGGCAAATAATTTAGGTTCAAGGACAGTTTGCTTATAAAGAGACTGGCAAAGCTTGTCCTTAGAATGGGTGATAGACAGTGCTAAAGTTTGCTGAGAGCATATAGTGCCATCTGTGACGCATGAGGAGGTTCCTCACATGCTGTGAGTATGAGCCAATAAATTGTACAGCTGCGATTGCAATTTAACATTTTAACAATCCAAGCAGAAGTGCAAATTGTGGGCAGTTGGCCCATTACTTTCCAATATATGCTCTCATTAACATGTGCAAGGATTCTGTAAGTCTAATATTAGGGGGATATTTAGCTTTTTAGCTCATCAAGACCAGGATAGCCCAAGAAGGATGAATGAACCTGGATATCTACAGCATTTTTGCTACTTTTGTTTGTAATTTAACCTATTTTTATAACCAACCTGCTCAGAGATGTTCCTACATATCTCTGGAGCAGGTGGGACTTGAACTTGGGCCTCCCAATGCAGAAATTAGGATGCTATTGCACCACAAGAGGGCCCCTGCCAGTGGTGTTGATCCTACCCTCTGCATTTGAATCATATTTAAAGATTCATCACTAATAGGCATGAACTGAAGTGATGATGATTGTCACAACTCCATTCCAACCAAACTATTTAAGGAGCACTGCAAAGATGAAAACGGAGGGTTTCTGCACAGGGGAAAACAGAGGAAGAAACTGTCCCACTGGATTCCCAATATAACAAAGTTGTTTCCTGGTCCACGGGTGTCTCCATGAAATTGTTGCTATGTTATGTCAGGAGGTTATCTTTCCTGGTCATGGAAGGAAACGCCTAGCCTTAGAGATTACAAAGGCATGGTTGGGTATTGCTTTGAGATGCAGAAATATGGTCTCACACTTTTGTATATAGAGCCAGTTGAGGACTAATGACTTAATTGGGATCTGAAGAGAGTGCAGAACACCACAGAGAGGCAGAGAAACAGAGGACGCCCTCCAGCAACTCAATACTGACAATTGTGGAATAGGAAGCATTGGTTATAAGCCAAATATCAACCTCCCTGGCCATTGGAAAGGAAGAGGTGGGGATCCCCCTGGTCATAGTATTAAAGATTGCATCACACAATTGTTCATTCATTTTGTCTTTATTTCAACATATTGTGAGCAATTTTGGGCACCGTATCTAAGCAAGAATGTCTTGGCCTTGGAGGGGATCCAGAGGAGGTTGACAAAAATGATCCTGGGGAGGAAAGCCTTCGCATGTGAGAAGGAGTTGAGAACTCTGGGTCTTTACTCAATGGACATTGGAAGGATGAAAAGGGATCTGATTGATATTTATAGAATACTGAGAGACCTGGATAGAGTGGACATGGATGTTTCCATTAGTAGGAGATATTAGGATCTGAGGTCAGCCTCAAAGTGAAGCGGTGACACATTTTCTCTGAGACAAACGGTTGGTGAATCTGTGGAAGTTATGGTTACAGAAGACTATGGAGGCAGAGAAAAGCAGGTTCTTGATTAGTAAGGAGATCAAAGATTATGGGAAGAGTGCAGGAGAATGGGATTGAGAAACATATCAGCCATGATTGAATGCTGGAGCAGATTCAACAGGCCGAATGGTCTAATTCTGCTCATATATCTTATGATCTTAGCTCTAAGGACACATGGATGAGGGTATCCGATCAAGCAACTTCCACTTCTCACCTGTTGCTTCAGATGCTACCTCACGTCTCTCTGGCCATGTTTGTATATGTACAGGCACAGGAGGAACAATCTTTAGCAAGATCCCGCTTGCCTCCAAACCAGTCAATGTCAAACAAGGGCAGTTCAGCAGTCAGGTTAGAGATCTGAGCAGTTTACCTCTCGCTCAGTTGAAATTACTGGGAAAGTACCATATAGAAGTAAAAGAAAAGAGAGGTATAAAGATTGATATTTGCATGGGGATATGTACATAGCTGTGCTATCAATTGTTTCTGTTCATATTAGGAGTCACACAAGGTGTTTACCTCATTTTCATATTTGCCTGAAATGATATGTGGCAAGTTAAGACTGCACCTGAGCAATGTGTTCTGTGAATGGGATCTTTCATTGATTGAAGGAGAGTTTGCAATTGGGGCAGAATGTTAACTGAGTTGAGCATGTAAAAGCGAGACGGGTGCATTACGACTGAACTAGGTCTTGTCATTATAAAGCCACAGCATATATCCCACTGCCAGGCATACGTCAAGTTACTGTTCATTCTTATCCTCCTGTTCCTTTACTGAGGCAGTGTTCTGAAAGTTGCTTATCTTGCAGTTCTAAACTTCGCTGATCTGCTATTTTGTGCGCTATATTCTCAAAACCCTGAGCTTTCACTCAGTCTATGAACCTGAAATGCGTCTTTCCCATTTCAATTGACTCTCAATTCCATATCCTGTTGTTACCTGGCTTCAATTACCCTAACCTCGGTGCTCAAAACTTGGAGTTCTTACCGCAGTGTTTGTAGGGGAATAACACGGTGTTATTTTCTGGGTCTGTAGATTGTGAAGGAGTGAAAATGGCCTTTGCAGTGATATGTACTTTTGTCAGATGTGGAAATTTAAAGGGAGTTTAAGGGTTACTGCGGATCATATCTGCCGTAAATGCAGTTGGATGCGAATCTTATCGGATCGAGTGGATTGGTTGGGGAGACAGATAGAAGCGATGAGGAATTTGCAACAGCAATAGTATGTGATGGGTGGCAGTTATAGGGAGGGGGGAAAGTCTCAGATACAGTCACATAGATGGGTTAACTCCAGGAAGGGTAAGAGAGGTAGGCTGCTAGTGTATATACCCATTTCAAATAGGTATGCTCTTTTGGAAAATGTAGGGGGTGATGGATTCTCAGGGGAACGTAGCACGAGCAGCCAAGTTTCTGGTATTGAGACTGGCTCTAAAGCAACAAGGGTTATGTCAGCTTCCAAGAGATCAATTGTGTTAGGGGATTCTGTAGTCAGAGGTACCGACACACATTTCTGTGGCCAGCAGAGAAAAAGCAGAATGGTGTGTTGTTTCCCTGGATCAAGGATGTCTCAGAGAGGGTGCAGAATGTTCTCACGGGGGAGAGGGGCCAACAGGAAGTCATTGTCCACATTGGAACCAACGACATTGGAAGGGGAAAGGTTGAGATTCTGAAAGGAGATTACAGAGAGTTAGGCAGAAATTTAAAAAGGAGGTCCTCAAGGGTAGTAATATCTGGATTACTCCCAGTGCTACGAGCTAGTAAGGGCAGGAATAGGAGGATAGAACAGATGAATGCATGGCTGAGGAGCTAGCGTGTGGGAGAAGGATTCACATTTTTGGATCATTGGAATCTCTTTTGGGGTAGAAGTGACCTTGACAAGAAGGACGGATTGTACCTAAATTGGAAGGGGACTAATATACTGGCAGGAAAATTTGCTAGAACTGCTTGGGAGGATTTAAACTAATAAGGAGGGGGGGTGGGGTGGGACTCAGGGAGATAGTGAGGAAAGAGATCGATCTGAGATGGGTACAGCTGAGAACAGAAGTGAGCCGGGCAGGGACAAGGCAGAACTAATAAATGAAACTGCATTTATTTCAATGCAAGGGGCCGAAAAGGAAAGGCAGATGAACTCAGGACATGGTTACGAACATGGGACTGGGATATCATAGCCATTACACAAACATGGCTCAGGGATGGCAGGACTGGCAGCTTAGTGTTTCAGGATACAGGAAGGATAGAAAGGGAGGCAAGAGAGGAGGGGGAGTGGCATTTTTGGTAAGGGATAGCATTACAGCTGTGCTGAGGGAGGATATTCCCAGAAATACATCCAGGGAAGTTATTTGGGTGGAACTGAGAAATAAGAAAGGGATGATCACATTATTGGGATTGTATTATAGACCCCCCAATAGTCAGAGGGAAATTGAGAAACAAACTTGTAAGGAGATCTCAGCTATCTGAATAATAGGGTAATTATGACAGGGGATTATAATTTTCCAGACATCGACTGGGACTGCCATAGTGTTAAAGGTTTAGATTGAAAGGAATTTCTTAAGTGTGTACAAGACAATTTCCTGATTCGTATGTGGATGTACCCACTAGAGAAGTTGCAAAACTTGACCTAATCTTGGGAAATAAGGCAGGGCAGGTGACTGAGGTGTCAGTGGGGGAGCATTTTGGGGCCATTGACCATAATTCTATTTGTTTTACAATAGTGATGGAAAAGGATAGACCAGATCTAAAAGTTGAAGTTCTAAATTGGAGAAAGGCCAATTTTGACGGAATTAGGCAAGAACGTTTGAAAGCTAATTGGAGGCAGATGTTCGCAGGTAAAGGGATGGCTCGAAAATGAGAAGCCTTCAGAAATGAGATAATAAGAATCCAGAGAAAGTACATTCTTGTCAGGGTGGAAGGAAAGACTGATAGGTATAGGGAATTCTGGATGACTAAAGAAATTGAGGGTTTGGTTCAGAAAAAGAAGGAGGCATATGTCAGGTTTAGACAGGATAGACCGAGTGAATCCTTAGAAGAATGTAAAGAAAGTAGGAGTATACTTAAGAGGGAAATCAGGAGGGCAAAACGGGGACATGAGATAGCTTTGGCAAATAGAATTAAGGAGAATGCAAAGGGTTTTTACAAATATATTAAGGACCAAAGGGTAACTAGGGAGAGAATAGGGCCCCTCAAAGATCAGCAAGGCAGCCTTTGTGTGGAGTTGCAGAAAATGGGGGAGATACTGAATGAATATTTTGCATCAGTATTTACTGTGGAAAAGGATATGGAAGATGTAGACTGTAGCGAAATAGATGGTGACATCTTGCAAAATATTACAGAGGAGGAAGTGCTGGATGTCTTAAAACGGTTAAAGGTAGATAAATCCCTAGGACCTGATCAGGTGTACCCGAGACCTCTGTGGGAAGCTAGAGAAGTGATTGGTGGGCCTCTTGCTGAGATGTTTGTATCATCGATAGTCACAGGTGAGGTGCCGGAAGACTGGAGGTTGGCAAACGTGGTGCCACTGTTTAAGAAGGGTGGTAAAAACAAGCCAGGGAACTATAGACTGGTGAGCCTGAGCTCGATGGTGGGCAAGTTGTTGGAGGGAATCTTGAGGGACAGGATGTACATGTATTTGGAAAGGCAAGGACTGATTCGGAATAGCCAACAAGGCTTTGTGCGTGGGAAATCATGCCTTCACAAACTTGATTGAGTTTTTTGAAGAAGTAACAAAGAAGATTGATGAGTGCAGAGCAGTAGATGTGATTTATATGGACTTCAGTAAGGCGTTTGACAAGGTTCCCCATGAGAGACTGATTAGCAAGGTTAGACCTCATGGAATACAGGGAGAACTAGCCATTTGGATACAGAACTGGCTCAAAGGTGGAAGACAGAGGGTAGTGGTGGAGGGTTGTTTTTCAGACTGGAGGCCTGTGACCAGTGGAGTGCCACAAGGATCGGTGTTACGTCCTCTACTTATTGTCATTTACATAAATGATTTGGATGCGAGCATAAGAGGTACAATTAGTAAGTTTGCAGATGACACCAAAATTGGAGTGTAGTGTACATCGAAGAGGGTTACCTCAGATTTTAAGAGGATCTGGACCAGATGGGCCAATGGGCTGACAAGTGGCAGATGGAGTTTAATTCAGATAAATGCGAGGTGCTGCATTTTGGGAAAGCAAATCTTAGCAGGACTTATGTACTTAATGGTAAGATCCTAGGGAGTATTGCTGAACAAAGAGATCTTGAAGTGCAGGTTCATAGATCCTTGAAAGTGGAGTCGCAGGTAGATAGGATAGTGAAGAAGGTGCTTGGTATGCTTTATTGGTCAGAGCATTGAATACAGGAGTTGGGAGGTCATGTTGCGGCTGTACAAGAGATTGGTTAGGCCGCTGTTGGAATATTTCATGCAATTCTGGTCTCTTTCGTATCGGAAAGATGTTGTGAAACTTGAAAGGGTTCAGAAAAGATTTACAATGATGTTGCCAGGGTTAGATGATCTGAGCTACAGGGAGAGGCTGAACAGGCTGCGGCTGTTTTCCATGGAGCATCGGAGGCTGAGGGGTGACCTTATAGACGTCTACAAAATTATGAGGGGCATGGATAGGATAAATAGACAAAGACTTTTTCCTGGGGTGGGGGAGTCCAGAACTAGAGGGCATAGGCTTAGGGTGAGAGGGGAAAGATATAAAAGAGACCTAAGGGGCAACTTTTTCACACAGAGGGTGGTACGTGTATGGAATGAGCTACCAGAGGAAGTGGTGGAGGCTGGTACAATTGCAACATTTAAGAGGCATTTGGATGGGTATATGAATAGGAAGGGTTTGGAGGGATGTGGGCTGGGTGCTGGCAGGTGAGACTAGATTGGGTTGGGATATCTGGTCAGCATGGGCGGGTTGGACAGAAGGGTCTGTTTCCATGCTGTACATCCCTATGACTCTATGATACTGGTATTAGCCTTATTTTATTAAGTAGCCGTATCACCAAGCAAACAGTTGAGACTTTTGTTGTGTCATACAAAGGAGTGTGACAGGTGAAAAACCAATGTGTTATGAAAGCTCTCTAGTCACTTTGTAAATACCATTAAAGTGGGGCCTTCGGGTTCACTTGGCAGTAGATCATCTTCCATGATGTCTGAACGTGGTTCCTTGAGCATCCTGAGGAACTGCTGTTCGAATGTGACCAAGACACTGCATTGCAGATACTGCTTTCTGTAAGCTGCACAGCTATGCACACCCCACCATTCTAGAGTGTCAGTTCTGCGAGGAGATGGTTGTTTCATGCTGTTATTATTGCTTCTTCTGCTGGTGCTGTTGCTGTGCATTTTACTGCTAATTGGAGTCACAAGTTCAAGCAGCACATGTGGTACCCTAGCTGATGTGATGTCTGACAGATGGACAGTAAGAACAAATGCATGAGTCTTCAATGCAAGAAAATTTGCCTCCAAGGAAACAGATGAACAAACTCACAAAGGGCTTTCACTTGGGCAAGGAAGCAAGATGAAGACTCAGCACTGATGGGATTTTGGCATTAATGTCATCCTCATTTGGTGCAGTGTTCTCAAATTGATTGTACTGCTGAGCTTCAGGAAGACTGGTAAATTATTAAAGTTAAAACTCTCTATTAAAATGGCACCTAATTACCTTTTAATGTTTCGAATTGGAAACTAGCCTCACCTGAAAGGATTTGCTCACAGCTGAATATATAAACGGAGAAGAAATCGAAGCAGGAGTAGACAATTCGACATGGCAAGCCTGTTCTGTCATTCAGTACGATCATGGCTCATTTAATTGTGGCCTGAGCTCTACATTCTCAGCTGGCTCCCATAACCTTTGACTGCCCCATGGATCAAAAAACCTGTCTATCTCACTCCTGAATATATTGTCTCATGCAGCACCAAATGGACGGGAATTCCAAAAGCTAATGGCTCTCTGAAGTCAAGAATTTTCTTCACCTCAGTCTTAAAATGGCATTGCCTATATTTGAAACCGTATCTCCCATTGTGCTGAATTTCAAGAAAGTATCCTTTTAGCAGCAACTCTGTCAAACTCCCTTAGACTCTTGCCTCCTTCAAAAAGATTGCCTCAAACAAGGCAGTTTGTGTAACACTCAAGAAGCTCATCACCATCCAGGAGAAAGTAACCTCATTAATTGGTATCCTTTCAGTATTCACTCCCTTCACCAGCAATACACAGTGACAGCCTGCCAGTATATGGACCTCTGAATTCATGCCCAGCATGCATGAACCCTCTAAGTGACTGTGCAGCTTTCAGGAAATATTCAATATATACATAGAACCAAGTGTTTCTATTATCAATCTTAATATGACTGAACAGGCTGAATTTTTTGACACATAGATATTTAGGCTCTTGGGCAGGGCATCCCATGAGGAAGTGAGATTTGCATTTTCTGCCATCTTTGGCTCACTGTTAAAGCATTTAGGGTCAGTGTGATATAGCTTAATGGCTGTGTCACCGTTTTGAAATTTTGACAGCATTTTCATGCCAATTAATAATTTCAACAGTAGTGTACTTTAAGCAGAGATTCAGGGTGACTTGGTAGTTTTTACTTTGTCCTTCCTTGGAACCCCATTTGAGAAATGAGAAAACCAGGGCTGGCTAGGAAAAATATTTCCATCCAGTCCATGATAGTTAATTTCACAAGAGTTCTGCCTGAATGCTTGTGCAACTGCCTTTAACAAGGCCACTAGCATTTGTTCCTAGCTTGCCAACTGAACTTGAAGGCATTGCTAATGGAATTTCTTCAGCATTTTTATGTGTTGCTGATATACTATGTCTCACTGCAGCACTGGACTGCAATGAAGGCAACTGGGATATACACTTGGATTTTTGTTGGCTTGCGGGTTCTGTGTTCTCTAGCACCCACTGTAGCAGTGATTGGAAGGCTGAGCAGGAGCAGCATATCTGTTATTGGATCTCTTCATCAGCATGGGCTTTCGAAGAAGATGGCTGCCAACATAAACAGTGGAACAGCTCAGCCCAAAGCTTAAGTGAAAAGGGGAAAAAATATTGTGTTTAATCATTTTTTTCTTCCATGTGTGATTATGGTAATTTGATCTCAGATCCCATATACATTGATTAATTGCTTAAGGCTGCACTTGGTACGACAAAGTTAAATAGCTGACTCACACAGCAGGTTCTGGAAGACCATGGGAATCCTGCAATGCATATAAATTTATTGAAGCTTCTTGAAGTTTATGAATCATTAAAGTTTTGTAAATAATCAGTTTAATCTTCAAATTGTGCTATCTCTGCATGTTTCAGAGACAAATCGGATAAGACAAATCACATAATACCTGAAGGAGAAAGTGAGGACTGCAGATGCTGGAGATCAGAGCTGAAAATGTGTTGCTGGAAAAGCGCAGCAGGTCAGGCAGCATCCAAAGAGCAGGAGAATCGACGTTTCAGGCATAAGCCCTTCTTCAGGAAACATAATACCTGAACCCAATCTAAATATAATCTGAGATAAATTTTAGGATAATTTTGCGAAGTATCAGTTTGAGAGAGTATTACAGAGGGTTTCTCTGCATGAGGCTGAGTGAGATTTCTTTCTGTATTTCCCCAGACACTCCCCATTAACTAGCTGCCTGCCCTCTGGCAATCCTCTTGCCTGATGCCAGCATGTCACCATTGCCACTGACCCAAAATTCTGTAGTACACTGGCCATCTTTAAACAGTGGCGAAATGCCCGTTCAAGCATTGGTGTTGCAAAGTCGTTCATCACTGGCAATGTCATGGCACAGCAGCCCCACAAAAAAGTTACATGGATGACAGTTCCTGGCACTTGCAGCTCCACTTTTGTGCCGTAGTCACTGATGAAAAGCAAACATAAGCAAAACAATGAAAGGTGCAGTTCACCCCCATAATGCAAACAAAACATTGGCGTGATGACTAACAACTGTTGTATATTTAATGTTTGTTTCTTTCACACAGCTCTCATCAAATGGAACTGGGTGTCAATCTAGTCCTATCTAGTTTGCAACACCAAACACAACTGAGTTTGAAGCCTTAACAACAAAAAGAACTGTGGATGCTGTAAATCAGAAACAAAAACAAAAATTGATGGAAACGCTCAGCAGGTTTGGCAGCATCTGAAGAGAAATCAGAATTAATGTTTCAGGTCTGGTTGTGAGGAAGGATCACCAGATCTGAAACGATAACTCTGATTTATCAACAGCAAATCTTTAGGCTCTGACTGATGCACAATTGTGCTAAAACACAAGGCAAGGTAGTCATGCTATGAGCACGTAGGAAGGTAAAAAATGAGTGAGTGATAGAGTAAGCAAGCAACCATGTAATGTACCTACCATTCTGCCAGCAACCACATCCAGAGGATCATCAACCACCATTTCTGCCACCTCCAGTGGCCATCACCAGATATATATTCCTGTCCTCTCCCAAATTCGCCTTCTGCAGGGACCATTCCCTCTGGCATTTACCCCTGCAACCGCCAAAGGCGTAACAATTGTCCATTTACCTCCTCCCTCCTCAGTATCCAAGGGGCCCAAGCATACCTTCCAGGAGAAGCAGTACTTTACCTGCACTTTCCACAATCTAATCTTCTGCATTCACTGGTCACAATGCGTCTCGTCTACATTGGGGAAACAAAACGTAGCCTGGGTGACATCTACAAAATATTCTGCCCACAAAAAAGACCCGAGTTTCCAGTTACCTGCCACTTTAACACATCACCATGTTCCCAGGCCAACACCTCTGTCTCAGGTTTGCTGCAGTATTACAGTGAAGCTCAGCACAAGCTGGAAGAACAGCACCTCTTTTTCTGCTTGGGGACCCTGTAGCCCTCCAGATTCAATACTGAGTTCATTAATTTTAAGGCCCGAACTCTACAATGTCCTAGCCCCCATCTCACAGATCAGGCCTTATGTTGACCTGCAAACACCAGAGGTTCAAAAATGCTCAGGCATTGCATATATTCAAGACTATGATCAATACGTTCTTGGGAGTTAACAGAATCAAGGGGAATGGAATGAAAGGGGAAGACATAGCCATACAAATAGTCTAGCTTCAAGAGCAAGTCAGAGTTGTAAATCACCTCACAACTCCTGACCAAGCATTAGTCAGGAGTATGTTAGAATACTCCCCACTGAGATGGATGCGTACAACTCCAATAATACTCAAGAAACTTGACAATATCTAGAACAAAGCAGCCTGTTTGATTGATACCATATCCACAAGTATCCATATCCTCCACCAACATTGCATAGAAGCAGCAATGTTTACCATTGATAAGATGCACTGCAGAAATCCACTGAGGCTCCTTAGATAGCACCTTCTACATCCACAACCACTTTCACCTAGAAAGACTGGGGCAGCAGATAGATGGGAACGCTATCACCTAAAATTTCCCTCCAAACCACTCACCATCGAGACTTGGAGATATGTATGATTTGGAGATGCTGGTGTTAGACTGGGGTGTACAAAGTTAAAAATCACACAACACCAGGTTATAGTCGAACAGGTTTAATTGGAAGCACACTAGCTTTCAGAGCAACGCTCCTTCATCAGGTGATTGTGGAGGGCTCGATCGTAACACAGAATTTATAGCAAAACTTTACAGTGTGATGTAACTGAAATTATACATTGAAAAATTGATTGTCTGTTAAGCCTTTCATCTGTTAGAATACAGTGATAGTTTCACTTCTTTCATGTATAAATCACAAAACCTTTTTTTAAAAGTTGCATTCTCGGGTTAGCTGTTAACAATGGTGATAGCTAGACAATATGTTGACATATATGTAGACAACATATTGTCTAGCTATCACCATTGTTAACACCTAACCTGAGAATGCAACCTTTAAAAAAAGGTTTTGTGATTTACACATGAAAGAAGTGAAACTATCACTGTATTCTAACAGATGAAAGGCTTAACAGACAATCAGTTCTTCAATGTATAATTTCAGTTACATCACACTGTAAAGTTTTGCTATACATTCTGTGTTACGATCGAGCCCTCCACAATCACCTGATGAAGGAGTGTTGCTCCAAAAGCTAGTGTGCTTCCAATTAAACCTGTTGGACTATAACCTGGTGTTGTGTGATTTTTAACTTTGGAATTATGTAATCATCTCCAGAGTTATTGGGTCAAAATTCTGGAATTGTCTCTGCAGCAGCATTGTGGATATGGTTGTGGCATAGGAACTGCAACAATTCAATTAGGCAGCTCATAATTATCTTCTCAAGAGCAACTGAAGACAGACAATACATGTTGATCCAGCTGGTGATGCTCACATCCCCCTAATGAAATAAAAGTACAAAAAAGTCAACTATGAAATGGCAATGCAGATTTAAATAGGCATGTGGTCAGTTCCTGCAATGTCCTAAACTGTTTTAGGCAGCAAATTTACTAACATATCACATGATAATATAAAGTAAACATTATATGTCTATTTGATAAAACATGCTTGCAACGCAACTAAATCAGTTTCATATTTGGATTGGTAATACTCTACGATATTCTGGAACCTCAAAAATTTAAACAATTGTGACCAGAATCCAAGGAGAAAGTCACATTGAACCATTACAAAAATGGTTTAGTGTTCTTGTAATCTTTTATTTATTACTTCTTACCACTATTTGACAGAGATAATACTTTCATCAGATTGGACAGTTACAACTGAGATACTATATGAGGAAAATCTCCAAAAATACATTCATCTGGAGTTGGCATCCCTGTATTATACTCTGTAATTTATGTATTTTCTTTTACCTTCAGTAATTCTGGGAAACATGAGCCTTGCACTGCTCCAGCATTTTGTTTTATTTCTGAAAGTTTGTTGGTCTCATTTTTCTGGTTTGTTCATATTTCAGCTTGTCACAGTACATCTGAGCATTTTAAGTTTTGTAGAATTTGAATGATAACTGCAACTCTCTTGATGATCTCCCACAGACATTGAATTTCTCCACAGGAGCTGAAACTCCTTGCTCTTTTTCTGCTACTGATTGAGTTATGCTCTGAGCACTTGAGTTCTGCAGAAGCAAAGTAGAAACATGTTTTGAACAATTCATTTCCCAGTTGGCTTTTGCTCTTTGGCTCACACTCTTTCTCATTTATAGCTGACCATGAACATTGCAGCAGGAAACCAACAGCCAAGGAAACACGATAAAAATCTGGAATACACAAGGGCTTGAATTGTTGGAGCACAGCTATCTTAGAGAATTGCAAGGCTGGAGGAGGTTATAGAAAGTGAGTGAGGATCGATGGCATGGAGGGATTTTAAAACATTGTTTTAAAATTGAATTTTTTTTTACTGGGAGCCACTGAGCATTGGAATGATTGATGAATGAGACTTTGCGCAACTTTAAGGTATGGGCATCTGCATTTTCAATGAGCTCAAGTTTATATAGGGTTTATGTAGTTACTCAGAATATGACACTTTCAAGCATATCAAGGGCAGAACTTGAACTCAACAGTCTAAAATCTATTGGCCCTTTTTTTTACATGGAGCACCTTCAATTTTCTGGCACATTTTTTTTCAAATTTAATCCAATCATATCACAATTTTGTTAGTTCCCTTCCTTTAAAAAATAATTTCTGAAGCAGAAGTTTTTTACAAACACACAAGACCAAAGGTGAAGCATGATTTCCAAGGCAAGTAATTGTATAAACTTGTAACTTATGTGGTCAGTTCAGTGATAGGCAATTGTATCAATCTAAAAATTAAGGGACAGTATTCTGGGTAAAAATTATCTTGATATCCCAAGGAAATACAGCAAATTGCGGAGTGACAAATGCTTAGATCGTTTCAAAGAAAATAGCAGGCGAGCATCATATAAAATTGTTTCAGTTTCTTCCCAAGTAATATGATTAAAAGCTATGTTCTTTGATTGTTTTAAATCATTTTGAGTCAGTTAACTTTAAGGAGACCTATTTGAGTTAGTGGAAAACCAATATAGTAGTTTGATCACTGTCAACAAATAGTTAAGTGATTTAGCTTGTCCTCTTTCTCTGAGTTGCTAGTCGCAGCCTGTGCCATCATATTGTTCACTTGAACAAAGGCCATTTGTGGCACAGATTATAAGAGCATGTTGAAGATGTACAGAACATTGGTTAGGCACAGCTGGATTACCATTGCAGTTCTGGCAACTACACTTTAGGAAGGATGTGACTGTGCTGGAAGAGATGCAGATGAGTTTTTTTATATTCATTCATGGGTAACTGGTTCAGTCAGCATTTATTGTCCATCCCTAATTGCCCAGTGGGCAGTTAACAGTCAACCATAATGCTGTGGGTCTGAAATCACATGTAGGCCAGACCAGGTAAGGATGGCAGTTTCCTTTCCAAAAGGGCACTGGTGAACCAGATAGGTTTTTCCAACAATCAGCAATAGGCTCATGGTAATCATTCGATTCTTAATTCCAGATGTTATTTAATTCAAATTCCACAGTGGGATGTGAACCCAGGTCTCTAAACCCAGATCATTACCTGGGTTCCAGATTAACAGTCCAGCAATAACTCCACTAGGCCACCCACTTCCTCAGGATTGAAGTGTCAATAATTTTAACATGAAAGGCAGGGATTTAGCACGGATATGAGGAAAAACCTTTTCACCCAAGGGGTGGGGGTGAGGCTCTGAAGAGCACTGCCTGGGAGGCTAGTTGGAGTAGGATACCTCACAACCTTTAAAAAGTACATTGATGAACACTCGAAGTGTCACAACTTTCAAGGCCATGACCTTTGTAGATAATTTAATATTTTTGGCTCAAGTCTTACTTGCATGATTCTATGATATATTTATTGCCTTATTTACACCAATCAAAATATTTTGACTAATTAGAAAATGGGATATTGTGACATTTATCTTTATAAAAAACCTCACTATGATTTTTCACAGTATACAAATGTAAGCAGCTGTTCTTATTCCCAAATATGCCCCATAGCTATAATTGACAATTTTCAAAGCTGCCATGCTAAAATGCAAAATCTTAATGATAGTGTAAAGGAATGTGCCATATTAACAAAGATGTTATCTACAATGATTCTTTATTGCAGATGATTCTGGGTAATCCAAGATGGAGGACGGGAAAAATTTCTGGTTGTAATAGCTGCTCCTTATTGAGGTATTTTAAGTGCTGGAGGTGATTTCCTTGAATTCCAGGAGCAACAATTACTGTCTTTTATGCTGTTGCATTGTTTTGGAACTTTGGGGAAAAAAAAAGTCAAATCAACAGCAGTTTAAAAGGGTGAAGAACAAACAAAGAAAGCACATGGTGAGGTCAGTGCAGCAGAGAGAGAGAATGAAACTGATACAGCAATGAACCAGCACAGTTACTGCCTTTGCTGTTTGAATTTATGTATCACTGGACGTCGGAGTGCGTCTGGGAAAATTAGCAAACAGTGAAATTCACAACTGATCTTGGAGGAACTGTTTGGGCAAAGTTCACAGCACAGAAGCAGAGAAGTGTATTTTTTTTTTAAGTGTGACCTACAGAAAGTCTGCAATTGTGAATAGAGTGGATTCTTCCTTGATTATGTTTTTTGAGATATGTTTCTTGATTAAACTTAAAATATAAGCCATAACTATTAATTTAAGCTGGGACAGTGTTTTATAGAGAAATAAGACAGTGTTATTTTCTGGGTCTGTAGATTGTGAAGGAGCAAAAATGGCCTTTGGTAGAGTGATATGAGCTTCTTGTCAGATGTGGGAGTTGAAAGAGAGTTTAAGGGTTACTGCGGATTATATCTGTAATAAATGCTGTTGCTTACAAATCTCATCAGATCGAATGGATCGTTTGGAGAGATGGTTAGAAGCCATGAGGAATTTGCAACAGCAACAGTATGTGATGGATGGCAGTTATAGGAATGGGTGAAAGTCTCAGATACAGTCACATAGATGGTTAGCTCGAGGAAAGGTAAGAGAGGTAGGCAGCTAGTGCAGGAGCCTTCTATGGCTATACCCTTTCAAACAAGTATGCTGTTTTGGAAAATGTAGGGGATGATGGATTCTCAGGAGAACGTAGCATGAACAGTGAAGTTTCTGGTATTGAGACTGGCTCTGATACAATGAGAGGTACGTCAGGTTCGAAGAGGTCAATTGTGTAAGTTGACTCTGTAGACCGAGTTACAGACAGAAATTTCTGTGGCCAGCAGAGAAACAGCAGAATGGTGTATTGCTTCCCTGGTGCCAGGATCAAGGATGTCTCAGAGAGGGCGCAGAATGTTCTCACGGGGGAGAGGGGCCAGCAGGAGGCCATTGTCCACATTGGAACCAATGACATAGGAAGGGGAAAGGTCAAGATTCTGAAGGGAGATTACAGAGAGTTAGGCAGGAATTTAAAAAGGAGGGCCTCGAGAGTAGTAATATCTGGATTACACCCAGTGCTATGAGCTAGTGAGGGCAGGAATAGGAGGATAGAGCAGATGAATGCATGGCTGAGGAGCTGGTGGATGGGAGAAGGATTTACATTTTTGGACCATTGGAGTCTTTTTGGGGTAGAAGTGACCTGCACAAGAAGGATGGTTTGCACTTAAATTGGAAGGGGACTAATATACTGGCAGCAAGATTTAGTAGAGCTGCTCAGGAGGATTTAAACTAGTAAGGTGGAAGGTGGGACCCAGGGAAATAGTGAGGAAAGAGATCAATCTGAGACTGATCAAACAGTCAGGGCAGGCAAGGACAAGGTAGAACTAATAAATTAAATGTTTTTATTTTAATGCAAGGGGCCTAACAGGGAAGGCAGATGAACTCAGGGCATGGTTAAGAACATTGGACTGGGCTATCATATCAATTACAGAAGCATAGCTCAGGGATGGGCAGGACTGGTTGCTTAATGTTCCAGGATACAAATGTTACAGGAAAGATAGAAAGAGAGGCAAGAGAGGAGGGGGAGTGGCATTTAAGATAAGGGGTAGCACTAAAGGAATAGCTGTGCTGAGGGAGGGTATTCCTGAATGCACATCCAGGGAAGTAATTTGGGTGGAACTGAGAAATAAGAAAGGGACAATGACCTTGTTGGGATTGTAATTTAGACCCACTAATAGTCAGAGGGAAATTGAGAAACAAACTTGTCAGGAGATCTCAGCTATCTGTAAGAATAGTAGGGTGGTTATGGTAGGGGATTTTAAATTTCCAAACATCGAATGGGACTGCCATTGCTTTAAGGGTATAGATGGAGAGGAATTTGTAAGTGTGTACAAAAAATATTTCTGATTCAGTTTGTGGATGTACCTACTAGAGGGGGTGCAAACCTTGACCTACTCTTGAGAAATAGGCAGGGCAGGTGACTGAGGTGTCAATGGGGGAACACATTGGGGCCAGCAACCATAATTCTATCAGATTAAAAATAGTGATGGAAAAGGATAGACTAGACCTAAAAGTTGATGTTCTAAATTGGGGAAAGGCCAATTTTGATGGTATCAGGCAAGAACTTTCAAAAGCTGATTGGGGGCAGATAAAAGGACAGCTGGTAAATGGGATAACTTCAGAAATGAGATAACAAGAATCCATAGAAAGTATATTCCTGTTAGGATGAAAGGGAAGGCTGGTAGTTTTAGAGAATTCTGGATGACTAAAAAAATTGAGGGTTTGGTTAAGAAAAAGAAGGAAACATTTGTAAGGTATAGACAGGATAGGTCGAGTGAATCCTCAGAAAAGTATAAAGTCAGTCGGAGTATACTTAAGAGGAAAATCAGGAGGGCAAAAAGGGGACATGAAATAGCTTTGGCAAATAGAGTTAAGGAGAATCCAAAGAGCTTTTAACAAATATATTAAGGACAAAAGGGCAACTCGGAAGAGAATAGGGCCCCTCAAAGATCAGCAAGGTGGCCTTTGTGTGGGGCCGCAGAAGATGGGGCAGATACTAAATGAATATTTTGCATCAGTATTTACTGTGGAAAAGGATATAGAAGATGTAGACTGTAGTGAAATAGATGGTGACACCTTGCAAAATGTTCATATTACAGAGGAGGAAGTGTTGGATGTCTTGAAACGGTTAAAGGTGGATAAATCCCCAGGACCTGATCAGATGTACCCAAGAATGCTGTGGGAAGCTAGAGAAGTGATTGCTGGGCCTCTTGCTGAGATATTTGTATTATCGATAGTCACAGGTGAGGTGCTGGAAGACTGGAGGTTGCATAACGTGATGCCACTGTTTAAGAAGGGTGGGAAGGACAAGCCAGGGAACTATAGACCAGTGAGCCTGATGTCAGTGGTGGACAAGTTGTTGGAGGGAATCCTGAGGGACAGGATGTACATGTATTTGGAAAGGCAAGGACTAATTTCGGATAGTAACATGGCTTTATGCATGGGAAATCATGTCTCACAAACTTCATTGAGTTTTTTGAAGAAGTAACAAAGAGGATTGATGAGGTCAGAGCGGTAGATGTGATCTACATGGACTTCAGTAAGGCGTTCAACAAGGCTTCCCATGGGAGGCTGATTAGCAAGGTTAGATCTCACGGAATACAGGGAGAACTAACGATTTGGATACAGAACTGGCTCAAAGGTAGAAGACTGAGGGTTGTTTTTTCAGACTGGAGGCCTGTGACCAGTGGAGTGCCACAAGGATTGGTGCTGGGCCCTCTACTTATTGTCATTTACACAAATGATTTGGATGCAAGCATAAGAAGTACAGTTAGTAAGTTTGCAGATAACACCAAAATTGGAGATGTAGTAGACAGCAAAGAAGGTTACCTCAGAGTACAACAGGATCTTGATCAGATGGACCAGTGCACTGCTAAGTGGCAGATGGAGTTTAATTCAGATAAATGCGAAGTGCTGCATTTTGGGAAAGCAAATCTTAGCAGGACTTATGTACTTAATGGTAAGGTCCTAGGGAGTGCTGAACAAAGAGACCTTGGGGTGCAGGTTCATAGCTCCTTGAAAGTGGAGGTAGATAGGATAGTGAAGAAGGCATTTGGTAAGCTTTCTTTTATTGGTTAGAGTATTGAGTACAGGAGTTGGGAGGTCATTTTGTGGCTGTACAGGACATTGTTGAGGCCACTTTTGGAATATTGGGTGCAATTCTGGTCTCCATCCTACGGGAAATATGTTGTGAAACTTGAAAGGGTTCAGAAAAGATTTACAAAGATATTGCCAGGGTTGGAGCATTTGAGCTCTAGCGAGAGGCTGAACAGGCTGGGGCTGTTTTCCCTGGATCATCGGAGGTTGAGGGATGACCTTATTGAGGTTTACAAAATCATGAGGGGCATGGATAGAATAAATAGACGTAGTCTTTTCCCTGGGGTCGGGGAGTCCAGAACTAGTGGGCATAGGTTTGGGGTGAGAGGGGAAAGATATAAGAGGGACCTAAGGGGAAACATTTTCACACAGAGGGTGGTACGTCTATGGAATGAGCTGCCAGAGGAAGTGGTAGAAGTTGGTCCAGTTGCAACATTTAAAAGACATTTGGATGGGTATATGAATAGGAAGGGTTTGGAGGGATATGGGCCGGGTGCTGGCAGGTGGGGCTAGATTGGGTTGAGATATCTGGTCTGCTTGGACGGGTTGGACCGAAGGGTCTGTTTCCATGCTGTATATCGCTATGATTCTAATGTGCTTCATTCATTTTCGTTATGGGTTTGGTGATATATTATCTGCTCTATCTAAGCCTTTCTGACTCTCCCAGAGTCAGGGAATTCGTTGTTAGCCGATAAACGTAGTGGCAGATTGCTGGTTCGAGCTGCCTTCTCAACTCCTCCCCCTTGCCATCGTCACAGCTATCTGCAGTTCTTCCTTACCAATGCATATCTCCATTATCTAATCAATAAATGTGTCTGATTTTTGCATCAAAAGTAATTGTGATCTCTGAACATTATCAGTGCTTACTTACCTGCTAATATGCAGGGGAAAGTAAATCATGTGGTGCCCATTTTGAGACACATCCACTTATCAATGTATACCACTGGCATGATCCCTAAAGTGGACAAAGGTGTACCCTGAATGAAACTGTATGGCACTGGAAAAGCACAGTAGGTCAGGCAGCATCCGAGGATCAGGAGAATCAGTGTTTTGGTCATATGCCCTTCATCAGGAACATGGCAGGTGTAGTGGGGGGAAAGTGTGGACAGGGGAAGGGGACTGAGAGATAAATAGGAAGGTAGGAGTGGGGGAAGGGAGCCAGGAAGGTGATAGGTAGATACAGGTAGGGGGTGATGATGATTGGTCGGAGGGGCAGGTGGAGTGGACAGATGGGAAAGAAGATGCAATTCAAGAGTGCTGTGCCGAGTTGGAGGGTTGGATCTGGGGTGAGGTGGGGGAGGGGAGATGAGATAACTGGTGAAGTCGACATTAATTCTCCTGCTTCTTGGATATTGCCTTACTTGCTGTGGTTTTCCAGCACCACACTTTTCAGCAACTTCGGTCCTCACTTTCTCCTGAAACAGGTGAGATGTTTGGATGAATTTGTGGTATTATACGTGACTCATTGCATTCAGTTATAAGAGGAATCACACTACTGAACTCTTCTGAATGTTTATGCCATAGCTTTACAGCAGGCTTCAAATTGGTAAAAGAGTCTCAATCCCAGGGGTGTGAGCATGTGAGTGTATGAGTGAATTGTTTGTGTTTGTTTGTGTGGGTATGTTTGAGAGAGACTGATAACCCTAAGGCTGTTATTGAGTTAAACCCACACAAACACACACACTTTTCCCTTCTAAGATCCTCTCCACACATGTGACCAGGAAAGGATGAAATCCCAAGTCTAGAGCAATTCATATCTGATTCATATTTTCATGTGAATTCTGCTGAGCTAGGTCTAGAGAGTACACAACTAGAGATGAATACAGGGCCAGTGTTAATTAGGCCCAACTCCTTACCTGATACCAGTGCTCCCTTCTCCCTTCCCTGGTGGTCAGGTCTTGGAGCACAGTTTGTTTTCTTACCTTGCAAAAAAAGGTCTTAATAGCCCTGCTGCTTGACACTTTTTGATGGTAATTTTTCATAATTGCTAATTTTATTCAAATTATTAATTTATTGCTTTGACATTGATTTATTCTTTTCCTCAGCAATGTGTTTACATTTTCTTATAACTTTTCTTGTTTGGAATTCAAACTAAATGTGCTAAACTAGATCACAGCCAGCTGCCACTGGGTTTCTTGCTGAAGGAGAATGGGGAGCTTGGAAGGAATTTGAGCGATTTTTTTTGGATGGCTGGCAGAAAGGTATATTTTTCCTTCAGGAGAAGTAGCAAGTGCTGGAAAGGCTCAAATTATGTAGTGCTGTATGGGGATAGAGAAGCAGGGGTCAGTCATTCTTTGTAGTAGCTAGTGCTGATCAGGAATCTGATTTATTAGCTTTGTTCCCTTTCCATAGATGCGACCTGGCATAGTTTCTGTTTGTCTTGCAAGTTCACACCTCTGTTGTACTTTGTACTTTGTATTACAAGTCCTAGATGGGCATTTGTAAGTGTTGCTGGTTTCAATTTAAATATTTAAATTTAATTTATGATGAAAAGACATGTATCACTCAATTTGTGGGTGTTGAAATAGCATACTAACTTACTGGAAGGTTTTGTCACTTTTAAACTTCAGGTGAGATGAAACCAAAATTTATGTATCAATTTAGGATGTTAGTTAAAAAATATTCTCATTTATAGCTGTGATTGTTGTTTTCAGAACATGTTAAGTTCAAATCTTTTGGAGGTTGCTGTCAAGATGTTGTATAAGGCCAAAGGTTCAAAGAAGAGGATCTAATTCCATAATATACATGACCAAACTGTGTTTAATTGCCTGACAAAGCCATGGAGCATCAATTTGAAACCTGAACTTTCAATGGGCTTAACAAATAAAGGCATTGAGAAAAAAATAAGTTTTACCAAACCTATATAAAAAAAATTCCACTGTAACTGCAGTTCCCAATTCTTGGCATCCGAAGGATGTTAGGGAAATGTTTTGTTGGAAAGGGGGCTGTTGCAGCCTGTAATGGGGATTGGAAAAAGGAGAAACATATAGCCCAGGATTTTTCTTTCTCACTCTTCAATTTAGACGTGATTGAGCATTTGCATCCTATTTGTTGATTTCACCAGAATCGACCTGCACGAAGAATTTGAGACAGTGTTTGAAGAGTTTTCTTTGAACCCACTGTGAACAGACTCCCTGACATAGCTCATAATAGAGCACCTGCTTGGCCAGTCTTGAGTTGGACATTTTGATATTCCTTCACCTGCATATCTCAGCTGATCAGAGAATTTCAAGAGGCTTTGAGATGATTTAGACAAATTCAGTAAATGGGTAAACAAATAGCAGATGTAGTACAACATGGCAAGATGTGAAGTTATATGCTTTGTGAAAAACAGAGAGGAAGAGCTTTATTAAAATTGCAATCCACTGGCAAATGTGGAAGTACAAAAGGATCTAAGTATGCTTGTACATCAATCAATGAAACTAGACAGGCCAGTCCATCAAGCAAATAGGAAAGTAAATGGTATATTGGCCTTCATAACAAGAAGATTTTAGATCTGATGTAGGGATGTTTTACTATAGTTACAGGGCTTTGGTGAGACCACATCTGTAATGTTGTGTGCAATTTTGGTTTCCCTATCTAAGAAAAGATATAGCACTAAGGTCAAGAATTACCAATGATTGTACTGATTAGTGGAGCAGGTTCAAAGGGCCAAATAGACTCCTCCTGTTCCTAGTTTCTATGTTTACAATCATCACTATTACCTTTGCTTTTTGTTCTTTGACACCTTTGATCATGATTCTTCCTTACCATCTAACCTTTCCCTGACCTTCCCCCATTCGCTCCTCTCTTCTTCTGCAGCATTGAACTCATCACATTCTCACCTTCTTCTGTTCTGTAAAAGAGTCTTATTCAACTCAAAATGTTAAAATACTTGTCAGTAGACCTGCAGATTTTCTTCCTCTCTTTCTGTTTGTATTTCAAATCTTCAACATCTGCAGCATTTTGTTCTATTTAGATATCAGGGAAAATGGAGTTATAGTCATGGAGATGTACAGCATGGAAACAGACCCTTCAGTCCAACTCATCCATGTCCACCAAATATCCCAGATCAAAAGTTTGTTCAAAGCGAGATATATATCGATATATATTAAGGGAGTGTCTTAAGAGATGAACTAGAGGTAGGAAGGAAAATAATTTTAGGGAGGGTATTCCAAACAAGGGCAAGGTTGGCTCCTCCCCACCCCTTTCCGTCTTCCGCAAAGACTGTTCCCTCCATGACTACCTGGTCAGGTCCACGCCCGCCTACAATCCACCCTCCCATCCTGGCACTTTCCCCTGTCACTGCAGGAATTGTAAAACCTGTGCCCACCCCTCCTCCCTCACCTCTATCCAAGGCCCTAAAGAAGCCTTCCACATCCATCAAAGTTTTACCTGCACATCCACTAAAATCGTTTATTGTATCCATTGCTCCCGATGCGGTCTCCTCTACATTGGGGAGACTGGGCGCCTCCTAGCAGAGCGCTTTAGAGAACATCTCCGGGACACCCGCACCAATCAACCACACCGTCTCGTGGCCCAACATTTCAACTCCCCCTCCCGCTTTGCCGAGGACATGGAGATCCTGGGCCTCCTTCACCGCCGCTCCCTCACCACCAGACGTCTGGAGGAAGAACGCCTCATCTTCCGCCTCGGAACACTTCAACCCCAGGGCATCAATGTGGACTTCAACAGCTTCCTCATTTCCCCTTCCCCCACCTCACCCTAGTTCCAAACTTCCAGCTCAGCACCTGTCTCCATGACTTGTCCGGACTTGTCCTACCTGCCTATCTCCTTTTCCACCTATCCACTCCACCCTCTCCTCCCTGACCTATCATCTTCATCCCCTCCCCCACTCACCCATTGTACTCTATGCTACTTTCTCCCCACCCCCACCCTCCTCTAGCTTATCTCTCCATGCTTCAATCTCTCTGCCTTTATTCCTGATGAAGGGCTTTTGCCCAAAACGTCGATTTCGCTGCTCGTTGGATGCTGCCTGAACTGCTGTGCTCTACCAGCACCACTAATCCAGAAAATTAAGTTATGGTCAGCAATGTGAAATGACAAAGTTTAAGAAAGCTTAAGAGAACATATATCAAGGATAGTTTATAAGCTTGGTTGTCATAGATGTAAATATGGGTGAAACAATGGTGGGATTTGAAACTGAGTAGACCAATGTTAAAATGGAGATATTTTACTTTTAACAAAAAGCAAGGTTTACTGAAAGACATTTTTGGAGACATGAACCAAAGAATTGTCAAAGAGATGGGGTTAAGAAGAGTCTTAAAGAAATGAGAGCAGTGAGATGGGATTCAGGAGAAAATGCCGGAGTACAGAGTCCAGACAATTGACAGATGGCCTTTCCCCTCCCTATCTATGTAACCTCCTCTAGCACAATGTTACAATATTGGCCTCGTCAGTATCCTAGACTGAATTGCTCCAGCATTAGTGGCCATACCTTCAACTGCCAAGATACTATATTCTAAAATTCACATTCCTAAACTTTCAACTTCTCTATGTCGTTTGTCATTTCAACTCCATTTTATAACCTGCCCCTTTCATTTCTTATATGACTTAATGTTTAATTTTGCTTTCTAACATTCCTCTGAAGTACATTGTGGTATCTCTTATTTTGATGAGTTACATAAATGCAAAAAAAATGTTTTTGTTGTTATTAGAGAAGCAGCATCTATTCATTATGTCTTTGATATTATTATAACTCTAAATTTGAGACAAAAGTAGTTGAAATGCACATTCCTTCAGTAAACTTTACTTCAGGAATATAGCAACATTTCAGTTTTTGGAAAAAGTTCTTCAAATGTTTTGTTAATTTTTTTTATAAAATAGGATCTAGCCTGTATACCATTTCTGTCTACTCTCCGTGATATCTGTGTTTGATTATTTGGTATTTTTGTATATTATCTTCTGCCAGGATATTCTATTGCTTGATGTTCATTAGATTTTCATTCAGAATAATGATTAGTTGGGACAGCAGCAGCCCTATGATCCTCTGGCTCTTTTTACTGAGTTGGGTCAGCTCATTGAACACCTGGCTTACATAACTTCAGTTCTATTCCAGTAACATTGTGCCAGAAATTATTCCCATTGCAAATGCCCTTGGTTCTATAAGAAGAGCTGTTTAGTACCCTTTTTTTGGCACTAATGAGACTCTCATGGATATGTGCATAAAAAGTCTTGATAGAAAAGGGGCTTAATGCTATCATAGTAAAGCAGGGTTAGCTCATGTATCTCAGACTCGCTGTCAGTATGCAGAGTACTGACAGCAGCTGATGTGCCACTACAAACAATGCATCATTTCTGGTCTCCAGGCAATGGCAATAATTGTTTAATTCTATATTGGTCTTCGATATCAGTTATTCCCAAGGCTAAGAGAATAGAAACACACCTCAATGCATAGTTGATTACTAGTTCTGGATTTCTAATCCCTAAATTCAATTTAAATTTTGAATTTTCCTAGTGTTGATAGTAGGTACAAGACAAAGGGTGATGGTGGTGGGTTGTTTTTCAGACTGGACACTTGTGACCAGCAGTGTACCGTAAGGGTTAGTGCTGGGTCTACTGCTATTTGTCACTTATATAAATGATTTGGATGTGAATGCAGGAGGTATGGTTACTCAATTTGCAGATGACATCAAAACTGGTGGTGTGGTGAACAGTGAAGAAGTATACCTCAAAGTACAACAGGACATTGATCAGATGGGTCAGTGGGCTGAGGAGTGGCAGATGGAGTTAAATTTAGAATAATGTGAGGTGCTACATTTTGGAAAGGCAAATCAGAGCAGGACTTATATATGTAATGGTAAGGTTTTGGGGACTATTGCCGAACGAAGAGGTTTTGGTATGCAGGTTTGTAGTAGGGTTTCTGGTTTGCGATCAATAATTTGCTGGTTTTTAGTGGTTCGAATTACCCCCAGATCCCTGGTTATGACACTGGACTTATTTGGGGAATACAAAATAAAGAAGGCAGTAGAAAGGTGTTTCAGGGCAAAAGAAGTCTGTGTTTATTTAACTGCAAAAAGATCAGAATAATACAAGAAAGAAAAGGCAAATGTAATAAAACAGTAAAATTGACACAATTATACAGAGGACAGTAATTAAATACACTTAAATTGAATATAAGTTGAATATTATTTGAACTAAACAGCAAATTTTTACCACAGAAATGATTATTGGGCTTCCAACTCTTGGGTTCCCTGCACTGTAACCAGCCACCTTCCCCTTCCTGCTAGCTAGTTTGGAAGCTTTGGAATCTTGGGAATTAAGCTCACCATTGGAGAGAAGTCATGATTCTGAACTACGACTGACCTCTCCCACTTGTACCTGAATCCTTGCTGAAGACTTCGAACAGTGTAAGCATTCAGTCTGGATCGAGTCTGCTAATGCTGTAGGACTCATATCGGACTTATCAGGTGAATACTTTGTTTCCAGTAGTTTTCTTCCTTTCTGGTAGTTTTTGTGAACCGGTTTTCATCTCAAGATGTACCTGAAACATTGTGGTGTTGGTTGGGTTGGTAGTTTTCAGAGGGTGTCCATGCTGGTCATAACTGGTCGTCATTGCATCCCCTGGTAAGGAGCAGGCCTGTGTTGGTAGGTTTCAGCATTGCTTTCAGGATTCCTCTTCTGGAGATAGCTCTGCCAATGATTCTCAGGGAGAATCACACTGTTATCCCTCTTCCAAAGATGGCTGGGGGGAATCATTCTCAGGACGATATCTACCTTGGATCCTTCTCCTATTGGTAGCTGCGGGCATAGCTCTTTCAGGTGAGGTCACAGCCTGCAGTTATACTAATTGTGGCCTGTTATCTTTACAACAAATCTGAGCTTGCCATTGTGTTACTGGTGCTCCCTTTTGAGGTCAGTTGGCTTCCTGATACTTTAGAGTTGATGTGAATATATATTGATTAAGTGGAATGACTGGTGTCTCTGGCATGAATATTGGTCAAAGTTGAATGTCTGGTGTCTGACAAAGCCCCATTCTGTCTGGGCTGGATGGGGTTTAGGCCTGGTTGATTGCTCTTTTAGAGAGAATGTGTGAATTAGATTTCCAGATTGAGCAATGGTTTTAGGCAGCTATCTCTATGACTGTATATTTTCCCAAAGCATAGCCCAGCTGCCTTTTTACCTTTAAATGTTAATTTAAAAAGTCCAGGACTTTGGTCTAGTATTTCAGAGTAGGGGGATTTTCGCTCAATCTGACACTATTTCTTTAAAAGTGGAGTCACAGGTGGACAGGGTAATGAAGAAGTCATTTTGTATGCTTGCCTTTTTTGATCAGTGCTTTGAGTATAGGACTTGAGATGTCATGTTGCGGTCCTACAGGACATTAGTTAGGCCAGAATTGGAATACTGCATTCAATTCAGGTCTCCCTACTATAGGAAACATATTGTAAAAGTTGGAAGGGTTCTGAAAAGAGATACAAGGATGGTACCATGGTTGGAGAGTTTGAGCTATAGGGAGAGACTGCAAAGGCTGGGATTATCTTCTCTGCAGCATCGGAGACTGAAGGGGGACCTTGTAGAAGTTTATTAAAATCATGAGGGGTATGGTTAGGACCTTTCCCCAGTTTAGGGGAATTCAAAAGGCCTTAGGTTTACGGGGAGAAGGAAAGATTTAACAGGGGCCTCAAGAGCAGTTTGTTTTCATGCAGAGGATGGTGCATGTATGGAATTAATTGCTAGAGGAAGTGGTGGAGGCTGGTACACAGTTTAAAAGGCATCTGGATGGGAATATGAATAGGATGTGTTTAGAGGGATAGGGCCAAATGATAGTAAATTGTACTAGATTAATTTAGGATATTGTAGGGAATCTGGTTTGCGGTCAATTTTTCGGTGGCTCGAAGCATACCCAGATTCCTGGTTCTGAAACTGGACTTATTTATGGAATGTGAAATGAAGAAGTCAGTGGACAGGTATGTCAGGGTGAATGAATCCTTGTATTTATTAAATACAAAAGATAAGTATATTGCAAGAAGTAAAATCAAATGCAACAAACAGTGAAATTGACACTATCAATTAGATTAGATTAGATTTACAGTGTGGAAACAGGCCCTTCGGCCCAACAAGTCCACACCGATCCGCCGAAGCGAAACCCACCCATACCCCTACATTTACCCCTTACCTAACACTATGGGCAATTTAGCATGGCCAATTCACCTGACGCACACATCTTTGGACTGTGGGAGGAAACCGGAGCACCCGGAGGAAACCCACGCTGACACGGGGAGAACGTGCAAACTCCACACAGTCAGTCACCTGAGTCGGGAATTGAACCCGGGTCTCAGGCGCTGTGAGGCAGCAGTGCTAACCACTGTGCCACCGTGCCGCCCAAATTATACAGAGGAAAGTGATTAAATACACTAATAAATCAAATGTACATTAAACATAATTAGAATGAAACAGCAGGTTTTGATCACAGAAACTTTTATCAGGCTTGCTATCCTTGTGGTCCCTGCACTATCACAATCCCTCCCCTCCCTGCTAGCCCATTTGGAAATTTGGGGTCTCAAGAGTTTGAGCTCGCCACTGGGGTAAAAGCAATTTTGAAATACAGGTGACTGTTTCCACTTTTTGTACCTGGTGCCTTGATGAAGATTTCAGATGGTGTAGGCCTTCAGTCCGTGTTGAGTCAGTTGATGGTAGGATTTATATTGGATTTATCAGGTAAGTACTTGGTTTTCCTTATTTTCTGTTGGTTTTTGCAAGCTGATTTTCACCTCAGGATGTGTCTGAGGTCTTGTGGTGTTGGTTGGGTCAGTATTTTTCAGAGGTTGTCAGTTGTCAGGGCTAGGAGAAAGTGAGGACTGCAAATGCTAGAGATCAGAGCTTAAAAATGTGTTGTTGGAAAAGCGCAGCAGGTCAGGCAGCATCAAAGGAATAGGAGAATTGACGTTTCAGGCATAAGCCCTTCTTCAGGAATCAGTTGTCAGGGCTGCTGGCTGTGGTCAGTTGCTGTTGGTTCCCCAGGTTTGGAACAGGCCTGTGTCGGTAGGTTTTGGAATTGCTGTCGCATCTCTCTTTTGGAGATAGCTTTACCGATTGTTCTTGGAGATATAGCTCTTTGGGATCCCTCATCTGAAGATACTGTGGAGATTGCTGTCAGGGTGGTAGTTCCTTGGGATCCTTCTCCTGGTGGTATGGAATATCTGGCAGTTACTTTGGCAGTTATATAGTTAACTTAATGGAGCAATGCATGCATAGGATCATGTAACAGATGACCAATAGATGATCTCGTGCTGAAAATAATGGTAGAACTCTATGATAGGCTAGTCAAATCACTTTATAGATATGCAAAAGACAATAGTGGTGTAATGTGATAGGTTAAGTGTAAAGTAGCAGACTAGTGTGGCAGAATATGATTAGTTTAGAAGAACAAAGCAAGCTAGTATGATTGGTTATGCTAAAGATACTGGATAAGCATGGGAACTAGAAAAGTATAAAAAGTAGTAGCCCCAATAATCAGGGTCAGACAGGGAATTAATTTTCTGATGGCCACAGCTTTTATTTGCAAATTAAAGTTTAACTTTGTGAAAGATTTTATGTGCCCTGGTAATTCTTACAGAGTATCAGGTGATCTTTTTACAACAAATTTGGCACTGCGGGCAGGGTTGGGAAGAGACTCCTCCCCCACCCCTTGAAAAGAGTCAGCAGCCATTTGGCACTTCCCAGTCCATTGAGGACCTCCTGAGGCTGACAGAATTAGGGTTGGCCACAAAAAAAGATAAGCGATTTGCTGCTAATTTGGACTATATTCTGTTAAGTAATGGAAGTCCTTGGGGATGCAGAAGTACAGGGAAACTGCCAAAGGGTCTCTCCAATCCAAACAACCAAGGGGCAGATGATAAACTGAAGTTTAGGGAGACTCAGAGGATCATTCAGGAAAACTGCACAGTGGGATGAGTAGGTGTAGAACAAAGAGAGTGATTGAGATAAAATTCCACATGGTGCAGGTAAGTCCCTGTGATACTGCCTCACAGGTAACAAGGGTCTGAACTGAGTAGGGTAGAAAATCCTGGATTACTGCCCTCAGAAAGTATGAGTCTGTACGGGGAGAAAGTTCTGTGGGTACTGCCCTGGAAAGATCAGGGGTCTGTATGAGTAGGCAAGTAAGGAAAGATTATTTTATCGTTAGTATTATTGATTCGGAGTGAAATTGAAACCTGACAAATTAGTAACAGACGATTAAAGTAAAATAGCAGAGAATAGCCAAGTTTTCTTAAGTGTCACTCGACTGTTGAATTTTAAAAAGCAAGGACTGTATGATAATTAGACTGACATAATTTTAACCATGAACAAAGGGACTGCAGTTAAAGTATTGAGTAAAAAATTCCCAGTAGCAAGGAATTATATCCTAAAAATAAAAGGAATTACTAACTAAATGGCCAAAAGAAAGTACCTTTGCTATAAATATGCGTGATGAAATGGAAGGATTAATTAAGAGCCATACACCCAAAGATAAATCTGAAAAGAGGACACAGAAAAGGGAACAGGAGGCAGAGATATTAAAACTTTTCCGGATTGAGGGAGAAGAGCTGAGGAGAGCCTATCAGGCATCAGTCGCGGCCAGGAGTGGTGCCAGAGAGCAGAGCAAACAGCCTTGGAAAACAGAGGCTCGGCAAGAGAAAACATCCATATATCCAGACTTAAAGGATTTAAGTAAACCCCCTCCCTATTCAGGCAAAGAGAATGTGAATCACTGTCCTGTAATAAGGGGAACGGTAGAGGTAGAGGGAGAATTGGAATGGGAGGAAGCTGACCAAGAGCTGAATATTTTAAGAGCAAAAAGAGAGGCAGAATAGGAGAGGAGGCAAGACAAAATAGAAGTTATACCACATGAAAAAGAGGGATTGCAAGATGAAATTCCGATGTTACGCACTGTAAGAGCACAAAGAGACTATGAGAAATATCTAAACCATTGCAGGAATGTTGAGTGGAGACAGACAGAGAGTGATGGGGGAAGGAAGCAGAGGTTGCAGTAAAGCAGACAAGAAGATGGCCCCAGCGGACCAAGTAAGAAAAAAATAGAAGGAAGTAGAAATAGAGTCAGAATTTGAATCCAATGAGGAATCACGATATAGCAATCTCAATACGGCAAAGAAGCCCCCATGGGGGACGATGCTGCCACTGCTTATAAAAGGAGGGAGACAGCCACAATACATTCCTTGGGGAACCCAGGATCTGGAAGGGCTGAAAAATGTGTTGCCCAGCTTACATGAGTGAACAGGAAAGTGGATTAGAGCCTTTGAAGATGAAACCACAGGACAGTTGTTGGCTATGGAGGATTTGAAGGCACTTCTAATAAACATGGTGGGACTTCCGAAATTAAGAGAGATAATGTACTGAGCCTAATTGAAGAATGTGGTGGACAGTCTGATGATTAATGGTGCTGGGTTTGATCGAGTAAGACAAAGGGTATGGCAGGCCCTTAAAGTCTGTTACCCACCTAAAACTGATCCCAAAACTTTGAGAGGAGATCCACTGGGAGACACTGAAAAACCAGCAGCTTATCTAGAAAACCAGTTGAAAAGGTGGAGGCTTGAAACATAACAAGACACGGAAGGTAACCAACTGTTAACTACAATGTTCTGGACTGCTATTGTCGAGGCAATGCCCCCTCAAGTCAAATCTCAGCTAGAGGAAGTAGTGAGTCTAACATCAGTGGCCTGCTAGGAATTCAGAGATCATGTAATCCATACAGTAGAGTAGAAAAGTACCAGAAAGACAAAAAGAAGCTGGCCAATCAACAGGAGGAGGTGCAAAGAAGGTTGACACAAATGCAGCTCAAGGAACTTAGAAAGAGAGAGAGAGAAAGGCAAAAGGATGTTATCGGTGACAACTGAATTAATAGACACTACTGAAATGCACAAAATGTCGGTCTAGGGAGAATCCTCGCACACCATCTGGCAAACCCCATGTCGATAATAAACATTTTTGGGGGATCTTTTCCACAGATACCATACCAAGGGTAAAATAAAATCAAACACAGTCCAGACAGAACTGGCATTCCCATGGACAGGGACAAAGAGGTGGGGGGGGGGGGTCAAAGGGTATGGTGAGAAGTCAGACAGAGAGAGAGTCAGAAATAGTGTTTTGGGGGTGTTATCAACGAGGGCATTTCAGAAGGGATTGCCCATATTGGACCTGGCCCTCCCAGCCCCAGGGTGGACTTATGTGCCAGGAACGTCTGTCTGTCCCGTCACAAATGCCTACAGGCCTGATAGGGGAGTACGGGAGGCTGAACAGGAACCCATTGTACGGGTTAGTTTCGAAGGACGGTTGACACCCATGATGGTAGATACTGGAGTTAGTTACACTTATGTCCAATCGCAACAGTGTCCCACCTTCCCATATCAGGAAGATTTATTAAACTGTAGGATTCTTGGATAAACTGCAGTTGACAAAGTTTACAGCTCCCACAAACGAAGCTGCATCAGAACATTATTTCAATGAACCAACACACACTGCAGCACAGAAGAACTACGCAGAGCAGAGAAAATCACCTATACCGTGTTCAAAAAGAATGGGTACCCAATGAACACAGTCTGCTGATCTCTCAGCAACAAACCCAAACAAGCAGACAAAACATGTCCAGAAACCCGAGCCACTCTCCCTTACATCAAAGACATCTTGGAAATGACTGCCAGACTACTCAGACCCCTTGGCATCATGGTAGCCCACAAACCCACCAACACACTAAAACAGCAGCTAATGAACTTGAAAGACCCTATACAGACAATGAGCAAAACTAACGTCATTTACAAAATATCGTGGAAGGACTGTAACAAACAACACATTGGACAAACAGGCAGAAAACTAGCCACCAGGATACGTGGACACCAACTAGCCACAAAAAGACATGACCCTCTCTCACTAGTATCCTCACATATGGATGAGGACGAACACCACTTCGACTGGGACAATAGATCCATCCTAGGACAAGCCAAACAAAGACATGCACGAGAATTCCTAGAAGCATGGCATTCCAACCAGAACTCTATCAACAAACATATTGAGTTAGACCCCATCTACCACCCCCTTAGAAAAGGAACAGGAAGTGAATTCACCACAGGTAACAACATCACTAAAGGAAATGACATCAACAACCCAAAGAAACCCAAACATAGAAATAGAAAGCAGGAGGTTTCAGCATTGCTTCGCATGAGGTCCACTGAAGATGTTACCTAGTAAGGTCATGAAATGTCTGGAAATGAACCTTTCAGTTCAGCCAGCAAACCTACATCCAAAACAGATTAAGTGTAGAAAGAGCAAGTTCTCTGTTGGTACTGCAGGAAGTTAGGTACACCAACATGTATTGGATAGGAGACATCGAATGTTACATTTGGGAAACTTGGGAAAAACAGAGGACATGTTTTAGCATTACTACTTAAAGCTAAGCCACTCAAGTCTGATCTGCATCACACAGTGATATTTGAAAAGACTCAAAGTGAAGTATTAAAAAAGTGTGAAATTGTCACCCCACAACATTTAAAGAGTGAAGCTATAATAAAAGGAAAGCAGGGAGCACCATTACAGATAAGAAAAAAATGAACTTCAGGAGAAATGGTAGAGTGTATCAGGAGCCACGTCCCATGTGACGCTGCTAATAAATGAGGAACATCAGTCCAAGGATTTGGGACCCATGGTAAAGCAAGCAGTAACTATTAGTGGCTGGCAAATGACTGCACCAGGGGTCTGGAAACATGGAAATAGTAACTATGTTAGAGTTGTAGTTTATAAAGACATGGTGGGGAATCCAAAGGAAGTTGAGGTGACTTCCCAACAGATTATACCGATTGTAATTGGAGGAAGTGACCACCAAGGTAATAAATAGATGGTTGCATTTCCGGTTATTTTATGGTCACAACATAATACAGATGTGGGAGAATGAAGTCAGCAAATCCAGTAGAAATAAGATTAAAACAGGAGCACACCCACCAAGAAGACCACGATATTCCTTGAAACCAGAGGCAGAGGAGGGAGCAGCAACAATACCGGGACTGCTGGAGGTAGGAGTGCTTAGGGAAACGTGCAATCCATGTAACACTCTGCTGCTGCCTTTCCCAAAAGCAGAGAGATCTAAATGGAGACTGGTGCGTAAGCTGAGAGCAGTCAATGAGATGGTGGAATATTGGCCAGCAATAGTTCCAAACCCGCATGCGCTGCTGACTAATATACATCAGAAGCAGATTGGTTGTCAGTGATTGATTTGGGTTCAGCAATTTTTAGTATTCCACTGACAGAGCAATGTCATTGTTTGTTTGCTTTTATGTACAGGGGAAGGCAATACACTTATACTTGAATGCCGCAATGGATTTAAGCACTTGCTGCATGGATTTAATCAGGTGTTGAAGATGAATCTGGAGGATGTACCGTTGGAAAGTACACTAATCCAATATGTTGATGATTTGTTAGTTTGCTCCAGAAAAATCAAAGAACAATGCGACAGTGACACCATATCCCTTCTATGGAGGTCACAAGGTGGCTAGGCAGAAGCTGCAATACTGCAAGCTGCAGGTCGAGTACTTGGGCAGACTAATATCGAAGGGAATTAAGATGATAGCACCTCATCAAATTGAGGCAATAAATCAAGCCTCCCCAGGCCTGAGACAAAGGACAAATGATAACATTTTTGGGGATGGCAGGATTTAGTTCAGACTGGATTGGGGAATGTGCCAAAATTACGGCTCCCCTGAGGAAAATAATGAAGGAGGCAGGTCATGCAAATCTGAAGAGCACACTACAGTGGAATGAGGATGCTGCAACAGCTTTTAATACCCTTACGCAGGCAGTGCAGTTCACCCCGGTGTTGGCCCTGCCTAACGATGAGAAACTTTTCCACCTTTATGTGTCAAACAAGAAGGTTATGCTGCCACAGTATTGCACAAGAGATGGGTGTAGGGAGAGCTAAGTAGCCTATTTTGTATTATATGCCAGAATGGATGAAGTGGCTCAGGGATATCCACCTTGTCACTAGGGACTGGCGACGACTCATTTTGCATATGAGAAGGCATCCTCTTTAATGATAGGCTATCCTGTGATCTGTACACGCAGAGTAAGGCAACAGAATTAATAGAAAAAGGGCAATTTGTAATGAAGCCTGCCAGGATAATAGCATATCGGATGTTATTGACATTTCCAGATATAACTATACAGAGATGTGCTACAAGGAACATAGCAGACTATGTTCCATTAGAATATAAGGGAGAGTCCCAAGATTGTGTAACGGAGGTGACTACATTTGCTAAATTGAGGACTTATTTACAGTCTTGGCGCTGCCTGATGAGGTTACAAAGGTTCCATTCATAGATGGCTCATACTATAGCGACTATGATGGTGTGAGAAACTAAGTTCACTGATAATTTCTGTCCGAGTCAAATTCTGAAGCAGTCTTTATTCATACGGTCTTGCAAGCCGGGTGACCACAAAATAGGCACATTGATCAGGAGGTTACATTACAATTTATACAGTTCAGTTGAGTCTCTCGTTTCTCCCCTTTTACTTCATATCTGATAGTTGTATTGCTCCGTGTAGCTGCTAATCTAATCAGCTGACCACATCTGTCTGTGGCCTGTTGTTGACGTGCAAAACCCGTCCCCCCCCTTGATAGCTGTGTCTTATTACTTTTGCTGACGCAACACTGGGTCTTATTTGGTTATCTTGTTCATACTAACTCCCTATGTGTGTGACAATTGCAACGGTCATGTCAATACATCTGTCTCTACCAGTCGACCACCTCCCTTTTCTGTTAGTTATTATTTGGTATACACCCTCGTGATTCCGCCTTGCGATTTTTGCAGAAGCAAGATGCAGCTACTTGTAATTGCTTATGCAAGCATATCTAGCTTAACATACAACCCCCCCGCCCATGACTCAGCCTTGTGATTTTTGCAGAAACAATAACCTTTGCAAACACCTCTCACAACCCCACCTTTTTTTTATAATTGTTGTTTTTTGCATTTCTCTCAAATTTGCAAGCATCACCCCTGAGACTTCATCCATCTTGGCCTCAAGGTCACCCATCCCCTCATTGTTCAAGAGGTAGAGTTCCCCTGCCTGATTACTTTTTAGGGGCATCTGTTTTGCCAAGGCTGTCTCAATCAGCCATTGGGTTAGTCCCCGTACACAAGGTATGACACAACAGCCAATTGCTACCAGTACCCCCGCTACCACTGTCAGGGAGGTGAGGATGGAGACTACCACTCCCTTCCATTTCCCAAACCATGATTCCAGCCATCCTGTGAGTGATGTGTCCATCCCGAATTCTCAGCCATTTCTTCCACCAAGTTGGTCAATCCTCTCAAGGCACGAGTGATTGACCCATCAGGTGCTGTATTATTTGGAATAAAAGTACAACAGCTCCCTCCTAACATCACACATACACCACTTTTTCTGCTAAGATCATATGTAAGGTCATTCTATTTTCCCAGGCCATTCTACTGGTTGCATTCTACTGGTTACAATCCTGGGATTGTATTCATTGCAGTTTAGAAGATTGAGGGGAGACTTAATAGAAACTTACAAGATAATACATGGCTTGGAAAGGGTGGACACTAGGAAATTGTTTCCGTTAGGCGAGGAGACTAGGACCCGTGGACACAGCCTTAAAATTAGAGGGGGTCAATTCAGAACAGAAATGCGGAGACATTTCTTCAGCCAGAGAGTGGTGGGCCTGTGGAATTCATTGCCGCAGAGTTCAGTGGAGGCTGGGACGCTAAATGTCTTCAAGGCAGAGATTGATAGATTCTTGATGTCACGAGGAATTAAGGGCTACGGGGAGAATGCTGGTAAATGGAGTTGAAATGCCCATCAGCCATGATTGAATGGCAGAGTGGACTCGATGGGCCGAATGGCCTTACTTCCACTCCTATGCCTTATGGTCTTATGGTTCTGTTATGCCTTTGACTGCATCCCTAGTGTAATTGATGAACCTTTGCTGATTATAGAAAATATAGTTACCCAGTCCACATTCTTGTTGACCGTTACCCACCAGAATAGAGCCGATGCAATCTGGTTGCGAGCCTTGTATTCATCCGGCATGCTTCTAAGAACTACAATAGAGTCTAGATAAATCCTATCATCAAAAGAGGTGTCTAGTAATGATTTTTTACTCCTCCCCCTTTTTGTTACTATCTTCTCCTTTTCAAATGCCAAGGTGAATGGGATTGCCAATTGTACAATTGCACATATCCATCTCCGATCTGGAGGTAGGGTGGGTCTCAATATTTTGCCTCCACAGTACCACCACAGATCCGCACGGGGAACCTTCAGTGCTGAGTAGTTCTCTCTCTTGTCCGTTTTGATGACATTCTCAATTTCTGTACATAATTTCAGCTCCCAAATCTCTGGACCGATTTGTACCTCGTCTATGTACACACAATGTGTGATTTCCCACTGTGTCTGAAAATGTAGTGGGATGGGGGGGGGAGCTTTTAAGCCTTTCTTCTCCAAGGGAGGGAACATTAGAGATAGGGAGGTACAGTTCCTATCATTCCATGCAGTCTTATCCTGATACAGGGCTATCGTACATTTCATACCTTTCCTGTCTCGCTTCCACCTGAGTGGAAAGGGGACCACTTGGTCCACTGGTCTACCGGAGGCACATGCATAGCAATTGCTCTTGTTCAGACTTTTTACAGTATACTTTACTCATTCAATGCAGGCATTTGCATCCCTGTATCCAGTTTCTATTTCAATGGTCTGTTTCAAGTCCTTCACCTCTATCATTTTTACCACCTTAGGGTCATCGGGATGGGTGAAGGGTTGCATCTTATTATCCAGTTGTTCTGCCGTTTTCCCTTTCCTACGCTAATTCGGAAACAACAGCCCAAAAAATCATTCCCGTTTGTTTTTACTTCTATCCCAAATGTTTCCTTTAATTGTACCTGATAGGTGCTCCCCACTAGAATCGCTTAGTGCCGTGTAGTTTTCTTTATCGTTAAGTATATTGGGTTACACTTTTTATAGGGACAATTGAGAGCTGATCGGAAGGGGGCCTGGTGTACTGTGACGAGACCATTATACAAAGTACCATCCCCAAGGCCATCTCCATAGGACTTAGGATGTATCTCTGAGCTGCTGAACTGTCTCTGATTATCTACATTCCCACAATTTACTAAGCTGCATGCATCGGCGTCTATGATAATCAGACTCAGGGACCGTTAATAACAAGTATAATGACGATGTTTGACAAAATCCCTATACTAAGAGAACTAATATTATAACCCTATGCTTACCCAGCATTCTACAATAATATTGAAGCACTGAGAGACTTTACATGCAATCTATAAAAAAACCATCCAGCACTCGCGTCACCACGGTATAATCAGTCACTTAAAGTCTTTTTAGCTTGAGTTTCAGTGGTGCTTACATTGATTTGGCTTTCCAGACTTCTTTCTCAACTGGGGATTCCACTGGTCCCTTAATCCTGGTATAGTGAGTCCAACCTTTCTCTGCCATTCTTATTGCCGTTTTGGTAGTAAAAAGAGTCTGGTACAGTCCCGCCCAATCCGGTTGCAATTTAGTTTCTGTCCATGACTTAATTAGAACCCAATCTCCCGGCCGGATGGGGTGAATGGTGAATTCAAGGGACGGAGTCTGTGCCAATAAACTCTGTTTCCTGAGAAAAGACAAAGAGGAGGACAAGCCCAGTATATACTTCTTTCAGAACAAATCTCTAGTTTCTAGGATTGGCAGTTCCCCTTTTGTTCCCAAGTAGGGCAAGCCAACAATATCTCATAAGGGGACAGCACCAAATCTTTCCTTAGGGCTGTCTGCACACGCAAGAGGGCTATAGGTAAGCACTTAGTCCAAAGGAGTAAAAAGTGAGGTCTGCAGATGCTGGAGATCAGAGCTGAAAATGTGTTGCTGGTTAAAGCACAGCAGGTCAGGCAGCATCGCAGGAACAGGAAATTCGACGTTTCAGGCCAGAGCCCTTCATCAGGAATGAGGAAAGTGTGTCCAGCAGGCTAAGATAAAAGGCAGGGAGGAGGGACTTGGGGGAGGGGCAATGGAGATGTGATAGGTGGAAGGAGGTCAAGGTGAGGCTGATAGGCCGGAGTGGGGGTGGGGCGGAGAGGTCAGGAAGAAAATTGCAGGTTAGGGAGGCGGTGCTGAGTTCGAGGGAATCGACTGAGACAAGGTGGGGGGAGGGGAAATGAGGAAACTGGAGAAATCTGAATTCATCCCTTGTGGTTGGAGGATTCCCAGGCAGAAGATGAGGCGCTCTTCCTCCAACCGTCGTGTTGTTATGTTCTGCCGATGGAGGAGTCCAAGGACCTGCATGTCCTCGGTGGAGTGGGAGGGAGAGTTAAAGTGTTGAGCCACGGGGTGGTTGGGTTGGTTGGTCTGGACGTCCCGGGGTGTTCCCTGAAGCGTTCCGCAAGTAGGCGGCCCGTCTCCCCAATATAGAGGAGGCCACATCGGGTGCAGCGGATGCAATAGATGATGTGTGTGGAGGTGCAGGTGAATTTGCGGCGGATATGGAAGGATCCCTTGGGGCCTTGGAGAGAAGTAAGGGAGGAGGTGTGGGCGCAAGTTTTGCATTTCCTGCGGTTGCAGGGGAAGGTGCCGGGAGTGGAGGTTGGGTTGGTGGGGGGTGTGGACCTGACGAGGGAGTCACGAAGGGAGTGGTCTTTGCGGAACGCTGATAGGGGAGGGGAGGGAAATATATCCCTGGTGGTGGGGTCCATTTGGAGGTGGCGGAAATGACGGCGGATGATATGCTGTATACGGAGGTTGGTGGGGTGGCAGGTGAGAACCAGTGGGGTTCTGTCCTGGTGGCGGTTGGAGGGGCGGGGCTCAAGGGCGGAGGAGTGGGAAGTGGAGGAGATGCGGTGGAGGGCATCGTCGATCACGTCTGGGGGGAATCTGCAGTCCTTGAAGAAGGAGGCCATCTGGGCTGTACGGTATTGGAACTGGTCCTCCTGGGAGCAGATGCGGCGGAGACGAGGGAATTGGGAATATGGGATGGCGTTTTTACAGGGGGCAGGGTGGGAGGAGGTGCAGTCCAGGTAGCTGTGGAAGTCAGTCGGTTTATAGTAGATGTCTGTGTTGATTCGGTCGCCCGAGATAGAAATGGAAAGGTCTAGGAAGGGGAGGGAGGAGTCTGAGACAGTCCAGGTGAATTTGAGGTCGGGATGGAAGGTGTTGGTAAAGTTGATGAACTGTTCAACCTCCTCGTGGGAGCACGAGGCAGCGCCGATACAGTCATCGATGTAGCGGAGGAAAAGGTGGGGTGTGGTGACAGTGTAGTTGCAGAAGATGGACTGTTCCACATATCCTACGAAGAGACAGGCATAGCTGGGGCCCATGCGGGTGTCCAAGGCAACTCCTTTAGTTTGGAGGAAGTGGGAGGATTGGAAAGAGAAGTTATTCAGGGTGAGGACCAGTTCAGTCAGTCGAAGGAGGTGTCAGTGGAAGGGTACTGGTTGGTGCGGAGGGAAAGGAAGAAGCAGAGGGGTTTGAGTCCTTCGTGGTGGGGGATGGAGGTGTACAGGGACTGGATGTCCATCGTGAAGATAAGGCGTTGGGGACCGGGGAAGCGAAAATCTTGGAGGAGGTGGAGGGCGTGGGTGGTGTCCCGAACGTAGGTGGGGAGTTCTTGGACTTTAAAAACGCCATCCCATATTCCCAATTTCTTCGTCTCCGCCACATCTGCTCCCAGGAGGACCAGTTCCAATACCGTACAGCCCAGATGGCCTCCTTCTTCAAGGACCGCAGATTCCCCCCAGATGTCGTCGACGATGCCCTCCACCGCATCTCCTCCACTTCCCACTCCTCCGCCCTTGAGCCCCGCCCCTCCAACCGCCACCAGGACAGAACCCCACTGGTTCTCACCTACCACCCCACCAACCTCTGTATACAACGTATCATCCGCCGTCATTTCCGCCACCTCCAAATGGACCCCACCACCAGGGATATATTACCCTCCCCTCCCCTATCAGCACTCCGCAAAGACCACTCCCTTCGTGACTCCCTCGTCAGGTCCACACCCCCCACCAACCCAACCTCCACCCCCGGCACCTTCCCCTGCAACCGCAGGAAATGCAAAACTTGTGCCCACACCTCCTCCCTTACTTCTCTCCAAGGCCCCAAGGGATCCTTCCATATCCGCCGCAAATTCACCTGCACCTCCACACACATCATCTATTGCATCCGCTGCATCCGATGTGGCCTCCTCTATATTGGGGAGACGGGCCGCCTACTTGCGGAACGCTTCAGGGAACACATCTGGGATGCCCAGACCAACCAACCCAACCACCCTGTGGCTCAACGCTTTAACTCTCCCTCCCACTCCACCGAGGACATGCAGGTCCTTGGACTCCTCCACCTTGTCTCAGTCGATTCCCTCGAACTCAGCACCGTCCTCCTAACCTGCAATTTTCTTCCTGACCTCTCTGCCCCAGCCCCAACCCCACCCCGGCCTATCAGCCTCACCTTGACCTCCTTCCACCTATCACATCTCCATCGCCCCTCCCCCAAGTCTCTCCTCCCTGCCTTTTATCTTAGCCTGCTGGACACACTTTCCTCATTCCTGATGAAGGGCTCTGGCCCGAAACGTCGAATTTCCTGTTCCTTCAATGCTGCCTGACCTGCTGTGCTTTAACCAGCATCACATTTTCAGCTTAGTCCAAAGGAGTCTGGTTTCTATTATTAATTTAGGTAACTGCCTCTTGAGTGTCTGGTTCATTCTCTCAACCTTTCCTGATAAAGGTAGGTGCCAAGGAGTGTGGAACTCCCAGGAGATCCCTAACCCCTTCATCGTTCCCTGGAGTACCTTGGAAGTAAAGTGAGTTCCCTGATCTGAATCTATACACTCCACTGTCCCATATCTGGGAACTATGTTTTCAAGTATTATCTTGGACAACCCACTTGCGGTGGCAGTAGCCAGATGATATGCCTCCACCCATCCAGATAAATGATCAACTATTACCCACATATATCTTAGTCTTCCCACTCTGGGTAATTCGGTGTAATCTATCTGGATGCTCTGGAATGGTCTTAGCCCAGGTTCTCTGCCTCCTGGGACTTGTTTCCTTAGCCCCTTCTTGTTTACCTTCCTGCATGTTATACATCCCTCACATATCTGTTTGGCTATCATATATATCCCTTTGCATCCATATTTCCTTATGACTAAATCACACATTGCTTGCACTCCCCAGTGACTCCCCTGATGTAGGACAGCCATAATCTCTCGTATCATCATTTTATTCAGCATTTCCCTCCCATCGGATTACCTCCAACGCCCATCCACTGACTTTGCGGCCCCTGAATCTTTCAGTTTCTTTTCCTCCTTTGCAGTAACCCACGGGAGGATCCGGAATTACAGGTATTAGGAAGTATATTGCGGCTCCTTGTGGATTCAGGGCCGCTTCTTTAGCTACGTCATTGGCCACTCTATTTCCTCTTACTTCCAGATCATTCCCTTTTCGATGTCCATTTATATGAACAATCACTATTGGTTACTCGGGAGTAACAGGAATTCTAGTACTCGTTTTATCAATTCCTCATGTGCTCGTTCTTTTCCTCTGCTACTTATTAGTCCTCTTTCTGGCCAAATGTTTCCGAGGTGTGTACCACTACAAATGCATTTTGGAGTCTGTGTACACTGTTCCTTCCATGTCTTCTAAGGCTATGAGAGCTCTTTCTTGGGCATAGGGTTCACAAGTTTGGGCTGACCAGCCATTAGGCAGTCTTTCAGCCTCGATAACGCTTCCCTCTATCCCGTCTACTACAGCATATCCATTGTGCCTTTCACCCTCAATCATCCGGGAGGACCCGTTGATAAACAACCGAGCTCCCACATAGAGCGGGATGTCTCTTAGGCCCATCCGCACTTTCGTTTGATATTCAATAATATCAAGGCAGTCGTGTTCTGGATTACCAAGGGCCTCCCCCTCTCCGCGCCACTGGAATGCGACTGGATTTAAGCAACTGTCACTAACACAAGGTCATCCTTCTCTATTAAAATTGCCTCCTATTTCAAAATCCTAGAGTCTGTGAGCCATCGTCCTGCTTTCTGATTTAATATGGTCCATACCTGATGTGGGGTGCTGACTATTAAGGCTCCCCCAAAAGTAAGTTTCTGATTTTCTTCTACCAGTAAGGCTGTTGCTGCCACTGCCTGCACACACTCTGGCCAGTAATGTAGCTTTCCATTCTTTAATTAACAATGAATTAATGCTGTCATGTTTTAAATTAGCTATGAATCAATATGACAGGTCACTGAGAATGTGTGAAGGAATCCTGCCAATTATTATTGATTCAAGCTAATACAATTGATTTATTATAAATATTAATTATTAATTATATACGTATTACATAAACAAAATAATCATTATCTGTAATTCAGGGTGGAAACCCAACAAGTGACTAAAACATTTTAAAAACTGTCCTCTTCTGTTTTATCCTTCTTATTGCATCATTCTCTTCCCTTCTGTAGTTGATCTCCTTGCCTTTATTTTCATTTTAACCTCATTTAACAAATTCATCAATTTATGCTTGTCTAACTTTAAAGCCTGTTCCTAACTATATATTTTGGAATCTTACTTGTAAATATATTTGTATATTATAAAATTGTTTATTCAGTACTTAATATTTAAAATGCAAAATGCATACAGTTCCCAACTTTGAAATTCACTATAATTACTCGGTTTTAGTCCTTTAATTTAAATCCAAAATTAGTTTTCTTTAGTAGTCCTGGCTAGTCATTGCTCAATTACAATGCTATAGGTCGTGAAATAACCGGAGCTGCCTTAAAAGGATTTGTCTATTCAAGTTAAAAAAAAAACTTCTAATGCATGAATAATGGCCGAATCCAAGGTCACAGATATTAACCAAAGGAATTTTTTTTACTGTAACTTCAACTGTCATTGAGGGAGGGGACTTTCTGGATAAAACTACAGCTGGCACATCATAATTACCAATGAAACACATCAATCTTAAAATAAAGTGGAAACAAATGAGTCTAAAACACAAAAAAAAGGTTATGATGTTGTTTTCCTGCGTATTAAGCTGATTTGAAATCGCTTTTATGTAAGGATAAAAGAGATTAGTTAGAAACTGATAGTAAGGCAGTCATGACCTGTAAAAAGAACAGGAGTTAACATTTTATTTCATAACCACTGCAAAATCCTTAACCTTCAAAGAAATCATGTTAAATTTCCATAATAGAAATCAAATTCAAAACAGTCCTGGATTTCCAACTCCAGGGAACAAAACACAAACATTCAATCACCAACAAACAAATGTGCATTCAAACTGAATCACAAAGGGTTAAACATTCTATTCGCTGTACAGCTCATTTCTCTCTCGCTGTCTCACACACACACACACACACACACACACACACACACCATATCTCACAAACACTTGCTGAGCTTCCCGCAACGACTTCTCTAAAGGCTTCTCGCTGCACCCCTCTGTCTTTTGAATATTTTCTGGATGTCTGGCCATGATTTAGTTACCAAGTGTATCCTCAGTAGCCCTTCATTAACTAGCCCTTCCGACACGAAGCATAATCTGATTCCTCCTGACTGAAAGGCTGTTAACCGTTGACATATAAATTCAAATATTTACAAACCCAGTCTTCGTCTGACGTACTTTGGCCAGAAGACGCCGTGACGAAGAATGGATTCCTTAGTCCATACAAAGCAACAATATTTAATCATCTTTTTCCTATCTTTTTCCCTTGTAAAAGTATTATTTTTCCAATTCCACAACATCCTGCCTAACGGACTTTCTGGAGGGATGTCTTCTGGGACTTCTTTAGCCTTTATCCAGATGCCTCATTTTTGCTTCCTTTCCCTCCCATAGTGGTCAGCCCACCAGTCCCTTAATTTGACAGGTTTCACATGCCCAGTCACCAAGGCAGTTCTAACTCAAACCCCAATCAAACCCAGGGGACTGTAACCCCAATCAAACCCCGGGGACTCTAACCCCAGTCAAACCCAGTGGACTCTAACCCCAGTCAAACCTAGGGGAGCATACCTCCCAAAGGACTTTCTGGACTTATGTTGTCAGGGACCCTGCCTCCATTTCCATTTCCTTTTTCCCCGGAGGCTTTTTCTTTACCCTTGGCTCAGCCCATATTGAGTTCCTTCATTAGTCCTTTATTAACTACTAGAACTCAATCCCAGCCACCAAGGCAGTACTTAAAAGTCAATTTTCTTACCTTGGTCTGTGCACACAGTTGCCTGGCTCAACATCTCCCTGTGCCTACTGTTCAAGTATTATCACCTAACTCTTTCCTGGTTCAGAATGATTCCCTGAGGATTCTGATCAATCTACCAGGAGGGCCACCCACCGTCGAAAAACACAGGACTGTTCTAAAAGGGAATGGGACGCGTCTTCCCAATTGTCGATGGTGCCTACTCCGCCAATGATGATAGTATCCCAGATATGAACCCCCAATTGTGAGAAACTAAGCTCACTGTTCGATAATTTCTGTCCGAGTCAAATTCTGAAGCAGTCTTTATTCATACGGTCTTGCAAGCTGGGTGACCACAAAGTAGGCATATCAATCAGGAGGTTACATTACAATTTATACAGTTTAGCTGAGTCTCTCGGTACTCCCCTTTTACTTCATATCTGATAGTTGTATTGCTCCGTGTAGCTGCTAATCTAATCAGCTGACCACATCCGTCTGTGGCCTGTTGTTGGCGTGCAAACCCCGCCCCCCCCCCCCCCCCCCCCCACCGAAAGCTGTGTCTTATTACTTTTGCTGACACAACGCTGGGTCTTATTTGGTTATCTTGTTCATACTAACTCCATATGTGTGTGACAATTGCAACTGTCATGTCAATACATCTGTCTCTACCAGTCAACCACCTCCCTTTTCTGTTAGTTATTACTTGGTATACGCCCTCGTGATTCCTCCTTGCAATTGTTGCAGAAGCAAGATGCAGTTACTTGTAATTGTTTGTGCAAGCATATCTAGCTTAACATGCAACCCCTCCGCCACCCCCCCAACCCCATGACTCAGCCTTGTGATCTTTGCAGAAACAACAACCTTTGCAAACACCTCTCACAATGGGAACCATGTGAGGTTTGCAGTAGTACAGCAAGAGCAGTCTCAGTGTAGGAGAGTTAAATTGGAGGCCTGTCCATAACCTTGTTCAGCACAGGTAGCTGAGCTTAAGGCACTGACGTGTGAGTTGATGGAAGGTGAGAAGGCGGATATCTATACTGATTCAAACTATGCTCATGGGGTCTGCCATCTATTTGGGGTGGTCTGGAAGCAAAGGGGCTTCAGGAAGAGCAAAGGATATCCTGTACATCATTGCCAACAGATTGTAGAGTTGATGACTGCATTAATGAAGCCAAAAGCGCTTGCTGTTATAAAATGCCAGGCACACAAAAAAGGCAATGATATGGTGGGCGAGGATAATCAGGCAGCGGATGAAGTGGCTAGAATGGCCTCTGGGTACACTTCAGCTGTCATTGTGCCCCTGGTACATTTAAATCGGGAGCATACAATAGCAGACATCATTGAGATGCAAGGTAAGGCGACCTTAGCTGAACAAACACTGTGGAGACAAAGGGGAGCCAGGCGAAACCAAGAGACATGTGGAGGTTTGTGGGTGGCAGCTACCCCCTTGTTGACCATTCTCATCTCAGAGGCACATGGGTTGGATCACTGTGTTAGAGGGGAAGTACTAAGGAAGCTAAAAAAGGATGGCTTCTGGTCACCTTACTTGCAAGTCTCAGTGGATTAACTATTGTCACAATGTGATGTATGTGCTCAAAATAACATCTGGAAGGGAATAGCAACCCATATAGGACACTTAACAGTACCTGAGGGACCATTTAAGCATTTGGTTATCGACTATGTGGACATGAAAAAGACGGTGAGAAGGAGGATATGTGTTGGTGGAAACCAGCAGGTTTGGTAGATGGGTAGAGGCAGTTCCATCTAAATGGTCAGGGGCAGGATAGTAGTGAAATGCTTAACAGATGAAGTTATTCTGAGGTTTGACATACCATCAGAGATCAGGTCAGACAACAGGCCTGCTTTTATCCAAAGATTGGTCAAGTTGGTGCTGAAGACTTTGAGGATGTGTGTATCATTCCCATTTGCAAGGTATGATGGAACGGATTAATAGAACTCTAAAAGCCAAGTTGAATAAAAGTTGCACAAGTACCAACCTTAACTGGGTCGATGCACTGCCACTGGTACTAATGAGCTAACGTATGCAGACTAACCGCATGACTAAGTTGATGCCGCACAAAATGCTTACCGGTAGACCCATGCCAGTGCCCAGGTGGAGGGGTCCATTTGAAGGACCAGGCTTGGAACAACGGGAGCGAGAACTTAAGCAGCATATGCAACAGCTAACTATGATATATAAGTCTATCCACACACATGAAAAACTGAGGGAGCCGGTGTCTAGCAAAGCAGAGGGACCTATTAAACCTGGAGATCAGGCGTATGTATGAATTTTCCAGAGAAGGTAGAATGAGCCGAGGAAAGAGCGACCCTTTACCATAACCAAGGCGTCACCCACTCCTGTTCAAGTGGAGGAACGATCCACATGATATCATCTTAATCATTGCTCCAGAGCTGTCCCACAAACTCAGGAACTGAGCTAAGTGAGGGTGAGAAGGAGCAGCGGAGACCAAATGGAACACGCTGGGAATCGATACTCATTTACATGACTTTGAGCAGTCAGTAAGCGATGTCTTTGAGGAAACGGGTGCCTCTGGAGCTATCAGAAATGAGTCTGTGGAAGGTGAACTTTCTCTCTTTCTCCTAATTGTATGGCTGGGGATGAATTCAGGGAGGCCACTAACGCCCCCCTCCCCAGTCCTGCACCTTTCTACTCCTGTACCGACTTGGGGACCATCTATTTGACAGACATGGCGGATCTCGCTTGGTAGTGCCAAAGCCCTGCAAAGTCTTGCCAAAAGATATAGAAGAGGAAGGAGTGTGGAGCCCACTCCCTTGGCATGGTTGTCTGCCCTTCGTAATTATTGTTACCAATGGGCAAATTACACGGCAGAAATGCTGACCAGACAGGACTGTGTGCTGAGCTGAAGGATAAGTTAAGGAAACTAACAAGGGAGTTTAAGGAAAATGCAGTGTCCGGCTGTCAGTTTTTTGGCTAGTTGGATAGCGTTTTGGGTCGATGGGGGGTTTGGTTCTCCAAGATTGGGATTGTTGCGGGTATCGTGCTGATTATTGTTGCATTTGTATTTTGCTGTGTTATACCTTTTATTAAGTCTTTTTTAGTGTATTTTGTTGCCCAGCAATTCCCTGTCATTCAAGTGAACTCTGGACCAACCTCCTCTTCTGCTATGGTTCCATCACTATTGCTATGATCTAATGTCTGCTGAAGTGCTGAAGCCTTGTCCAGATGAAACACCTGAATTGTGTGTATTTCATGTGCACTTGGATTATGCGGGGTCCTTGGGTCCTTCTTCCTTTCTAGCTAACGTGTGGTGGGTTTTTGGCTTAATGACTCCAGGAACAGAGGGATAATTCTTTGAGAACTGGGCTCTGGAAATCGTTTTTGCCCACTTTTGGGGCTGCAGTGGTAGCTGTGGAGTAGCTCCCTCAGGTGAGATTAAGGCCTACAATTATACTAATTGCACGCCTCTTATCTTTGCACGAAATCTGTGCTTGCCATTGTGTTACTTGAGATCCCTTTGAGGTCAAATGGTGTCCTGACAGTTAAGACAATGTGTGAACGTACTTTGATTGAGGTTGAATGCTTGCTATCTCTCTGAATGAATACTGACTGAAGTTGAATGTTTTGGTGTCAGTAGAGGTTTCATAATATCTGGGTTGGGGCAGCCCAAAGTGTAAAGGTTAGTTTCAGTCTAGAGTTGGAAGGGTCAGTGTTGGACTGGGGTGGACAAAGTTAAAAATCACACAACACCAGGATATAGTCCAACAGGTTTATTTGGAAGCACTAGCTTTTGGAGTGCTGCTCTTTTATCACATGGTTGTGGAGGTTGTGGTTGTGTCTTTAATCTAAGATTTTTTACTGCATCATATCTCCATGACACTGGTCTCCTTTGGCTGTAAATTCTGTGAGCATGATCTTAACCTCCACAACCTGAAATGTTAAAGGTTTTGAATGATTATAATTCTTATGAGACAGAGTTGGAAGTAATGGATAACACTAGTATTTTCATGCATAAAACTATCACGATAGGATTTATTGGTACTATGTAGTGTAGGGTGGATAAATATACATGAAGGTGCTATTGCCTGTTATGGAGGCATGAAAGACAATGGAGGTTGGTGGAAGAGTATATCCTGATATGACAGGCCAAAATAAGACCATTTTGAACTTGTATTTCAAAACATTTCCTCATGCAGTCAATGGTTCACAATAACTCTGAGGGACTTTAAGGCATCTGAGTAATATTGAATTCTTTCTTTACAACATTGCCTGGATACCTTTCCTGACATTATCCATCTTCTGTAAGCTTCAACTTGATAGATTGCTTAGAATTGTCTTTTATTTATTGTTTTGTTTCTCAGATTATATTCCTTGGCTGCTTTGAAAGAGCCTACTTTCAAAAGCAACATTGTTCATATCTGCCTTTATCAGGTTCTTAGGCCATCCAATTCAGATTATTGGTACATGCGGTTTACGCAGTCATGAACAGTCAAAAACCTCAGGCAATGTGTGAGAGCAAGCTCACAGGATTCAGCACAGTTTGCACTGAAAGTACTCATGAACTTAATACTTTGGGGTATCCATCTGGAACCTATAAAACATCAGGGAGTTTCGTGTTGCATCTGGTTGTAACACGAATGGCTTGCCCTGTCTATAGCCTATTAAGTACTTTAAATGACAAATTAATGAATATGTTAAGGACTCCCCACCACTTCCACTGGTATTTTTCAAGCAGAGAGGGTGGCTATATCTTGTAAACTCTGCGGGCCTCACTATAAGCTTTGGAGACAGAGTCATAGTATTTTTCTTCAAGCATATTGTGCACAGCAGCAGGCCCTGTCAACAAAGCAACTGACCCCACATGAAGCTCTGGCCATGCAATTGCCATATCACCATTCTCTTTCACCTCAAAACACTGGGTTCTTCTTATTTAGCCCTGATAAAGCCACTTTCTTTACCCTATTGGCTTGCCTTGATTTAACTTCCTCATCAAGGACTGACTTTGTGGTCCAAGTGTTGTCACTGCCCACAGGGGTACTGCTGAGACTGTAGAGCTGCTGGGGGGTCCCTTAATTGAATTGAGTGTGTCGCTGGAAAAGCACAGCAGGTCAAGCAGCATCCGAGGAGCAGGAAAATCAACATTTCAGGCCAAAGTGCTTCATTAGGCCCGAAACATTGATTTTCCTGCTCGTCGGATGCTGCCTGACCTGCTGTGCTTTTCCAGCAACACACTCAACTCTGATCTCCAGCATTTGCAGACCTCACTGTCTCCCTTAATTGAATGATAACTCTTGGAGGTGGCACATGGTAGAGAAAGCCAGAACTTAGACAAGCCAAATACACAAAATGCAACTCTTGCTTCCCAAGATAGTGACATTGTCCTTGACTTACCAGCTGGTAAGCAGGGCTGCCAGATCTGCAAAAACTGTCATTTTGTCTCCCTTTACTTTCGAATTTATATTTGCATACTTCTTGCTGTCACTACACGTTAATGTAAGTTCAATCAATCAAGCAATTCCTGCCTTTGCTTCAGCATAAATCAGGACAGCAACTCAAACTTTCACTTGTGTGCAGGGTGTTTTTTAATCCCTCCCTTCACCATCATTCTGTTCTCTGGCTGCGACTTATTTGTCATTTTGTTCCTTGGTTCTGATGTAAATTCACACTTAAAATGCTTTGCTCAACAATGTTGCTGATAATTGTGACTATGCACAGTGCGAGGTGATGCATTTTAGAAGATCAAATTTATGTGAATCATACTCTAAATGGCAGAACCTTTAGGAACATTAATGTACAGGTGGATCTGGGCATGCTGCTCCACAGTTGCCTAAAGGTGACAGCACAGGTGGCCAAGGTGACTAAGAATGAGTCAAGGAAATTACTTAGTCTGAGACTTCGAGTCTTGTTTCAAGAAGCTTTGATTTTTGTGAATTCACAGAGAGGCTGCTAAGGTCTTCAATGTCTCATAGCACTCTCGCGCTGAACCGTCAGCCTGTATTTATACAGTGATGCAAACAACTTTGCTTGGTTTACTTAGATTACATTCTGTACTCAAATAATGTTGAATACAATCTTTCAAGATAAAGAAAAGCACAGTGCTGCTATTCTCTTTGTTCCCGATGTTGCTGAAGGAGAGAGAGTCTGATGGGCTTAAGGTACACTCTCTATACTTGTCAGACTATAATTGCACAACCTCAATCTTTCTCTCTCGTAGTATTTTTCCACTGCAATTGCAAGCGTGAGAGCTAGGTCACCTTTTATCTTGGTCAAGTATCCCATCATGCAGCAGTATGTCCAGTTCTTACAACTTCAACAAAAGGCATATGGCATGCTTGCCTTCATCGGTCAGGACATGGAGTACAAGAGTCGGCAAACCATGTTGCAGCTGTATAAAACCCTTGTTAGGCTGCATTGGAGTAAATGTGCGCAGTTTTTATTGTCACACTATCAGAAGGACGTGGAGACTTTGGAGAGAGTGCAGAGAAATTTCACCTGGTCTCGAGGGCATTGGCTATGAGGAGAGGTTAAACAGACTAGGATTGTTTCAACAGAAAAGATGGTAGCTGAGAGGAGACCTGACAGAGGTCTACAAAATTGAGAGAAGTAGACATAGATAAGGTGGATAATCAGAGGCTTTTTCCCAGGGCTGAAGTTTCAACTATAA